>NC_067246.2:71355100-73855100 GCF_019359855.2 Lolium perenne | reverse complement strand
AACTAAACTGAAATAAACGGAACCGGTGACGTGGCATGCTTGCATGTTGAGAGAATTCAACTTAGTGGGTTGCTCCTATTTAGATATTATAGATAACACCCAACAACACACCTCTGATAAGTTCTTTTTTTTAGATTCCGGTAAGTTCTTTATGGGAAGTACTTCTTGTGGTTCTTCTAATTATTGAAATCATCATTTTCAGTAGGCCATTGTCTATAGGTACAGTAGAAGAAAAGCACAAGACGGTTGACGAACCCTTGTGTTAGGAAATTAGCACACTCAAATGTGATCTAAAAATGTGCCACGGAATAAGATGTAAACTTCAACACCACTCATGCACTAACTCCACGGATCGTTGCTCTATCACAGAAGGAAACATATGCATCAAACATGTATGGAGGAACACATTATGTCCCAACAGAGGACAAGTCATGGGTGCTCTCAGCACACAGATAGCTGATTTCTGCGAGTAGGAGGACAAGTCTCAGCACATAGATGCAACAACAAGCAAATCAACACAGATGGTCACCAATATTTTTTACGTGGAAAACTTCTCAAGGTGAGAGGAAAAACCACGAGCCAAAGCCATCCAAATTTTCTTCCACTATATGTAATGGGGATACAACAACTTCTTCTCTAGAGAGCGCTGGAGGATCTTAGACATCAAGATACAAGCAGATATTGGATGCCAACATCAAGATTTGGGGCACAAGAGCTAGGGATTGGAGAAATCTCACCAAAGATGGTAGAACCACAGCTTGAAGGAGACAAGGATGAAGATTTGGGTTTCACAACCTTGTGGCAAGGCCCGACGCTTGGTATAGCTTCTTACTTCAAATTTCACTCTTTCCATTCTCTCTTGGTTTTCTTCTCCAATGGAGGCTATCCTAGATTTTTGTCACTCCACCTAGTGGTGGTTGGATGCATGGGAGTTTAAGCATCCCCCTTCCCTCATGTGAAATGTCCAAAATGACCCTTGGTTATAACCCTAATTGTTAGTGGGCTGATGTCTACGCACGCTTCTATTCCTGTAGACAGTGTTGGGCCTCCAAGAGCAGAGGTTTGTAGAACAGCAGCAAGTTTCCCTTAAGTGAATCACCCAAGGTTTATCGAACTAAGGGAGGTAGAGGTCAAAGATATCCCTCTCAAACAACCCTGCAATTAAGATACAAGAAATCTCTTGTGTCCCCAACACACCTAATACACTTGTCAGATGTATATGTGCACTAGTTCGGCGAAGAGATAGTGAAATACAAGTAATATGGATGATTATAAGTAGTAATTGTAATCTGAAATAAAAATGGCAGCAAGCAAACATGTAGCAGAACTTGTTGGAAACGGTGTTTCAATGCTTAGAAACAATGCCTAGGGATCATACTTTCACTAGTGGACACTCTCAACATTGATCACATAACTGAATAAATAAATACTACTCTCAAACACTCTCTTGTTGGATAACAAACACCATTCATTGTGTAGGGCTGCAAAAGCACACCTCAAGACGGAGTAAACAAGCTCCACAACGTCATAAAGGAATCACACACGATGTGCACACTGTCACCATCACACCGTGGAGAGTGAATCCAGAGTTCATATTAAAGTAACCTCTAGAGTGCATAATAGACAAGAGCAACATCTACATATTCAACTAGATTACAAAGCTCATGATCACATAAAGATCACACCATGGGAGAGAGAGATGAACCACACCGGTAGAGCCCTCAGCCTCGGGGGAGAACTACTCCCTCCTCATCATGGGAGTCAGCAGCGGCGATGAAGATGGCGGTGGTGTCGATGGAGATGACTCCGGGGGCAATTCCCCGTCCCGGTGGCGTGCCGGAACAGAGATTCTGTCCCCCGAACTTGGCTTCGCGATGGCGGCGGCTACGTAACTTTTCGTGGAATATGACTGATCGTCCTAGGGTTTTTACTTCTGGAAGAATATATAGGCAGAAGGGTGATACGTCTCCAACGTATCTATAATTTCTGATGTTCCATGCTTGTTTTATGACAATACCTACATGTTTTGTTCACACTTTATGATGATTTTATGCATTTTCCAGAACTAACCTATTAACGAGATGCCGAAGTGTCAGTTCCTGTTTTCTGCTATTTTTGGTTTCAGAAATCCTAGTAAGGAAATATTCTCGGAATTGGACGAAATCAACGCCCAATATCTTATATTTCAAGGAAGCTTCCAGAGCACCGAAGAGGGGCCAGAGGAGAGGCCCAGGGCCACCACACGTGGTGGCAGCGCGGCCAAGAGGGGGGGCCGCGCCCCCTATTGTGTGGAGCCCCCGTGGCCCCTCCGACTCCGCCTCTTTGCCTATAAGATGCCTCCTGACCTAAAACATCGACACCGATTGATGAAACTCCAGAAAACCTTCCAGAGCCGCCGCCATCGCGAAGCCAAGATTCGGGGGACAGAAGTCTCTGTTCCGGCATGCCGCTGGGACGAGGAAGTGCCCCCGGAAGGCATCTCCATCGACATCACCGCCATCTTCATCACCGCTGCTGTCTCCCATGAGGAGGGAGTAGTTCTCCATCGAGGCTAAGGGCTGTACCGGTAGCTATGTGGTTAATCTCTCTCCCATGTACTTCAATACAATGATCTCATGAGCTGCCTTACATGCTTGAGATTCATATGATGAGCTTTGTATCACTATTAATCTATGTGCTACTCTAGTGATGTTATTAAAGTACTCTATTCCGCCTCCATGATGTAATGGTGACAGTGTGTGCATCATGTAGTACTTGGCGTAGTTTATGATTGTAATCTCTTGTAGATTATGGAGTTAACTATTACTATGATAGTATTGATGTGATCTATTCCTCCTTTCATAGTCTGTCGGTGACGGTGTGCATGCTATGTTAGTACTTGGTATAATTGCGTTGGTCTATCATGCACTCTAAGGTTATTTAAATATGAACATCGAATGTTGTGGAGCTTGTTAACTCCGGCATTGAGGTGCTCTTGTAGCCCTAGACAATTAATGGTGTTCATCATCCAACAAGAGAGTGTAGAGTGGTTTTATTATGTGATCAATGTTGAGAGTGTCCACTAGTGAAAGTATGATTCCTAGGCCTTGTTTCCAAATACTGCAATCATCGCTTATTTACTGTTCTACTGCATCTTTACTTCCTGCAATATTACCACCATCAACTGCACGCCAGCAAGCTATTTTCTGGCGCCTTTACTACTGCTCATATTCATTCATACCACTTGTATTTCACTATCTCTTCGCCGAACTACTGCACCTATACATCTGACAAGTGTATTAGGTGTGTTGGGGACACAAGAGACTTCGTGTATCGTGATTGCAGGGTTGCTTGAGAGGGATATCTTTGACCTCTTCCTCCCTGAGTTCGATAAACCTTGGGTGATCCACTTAAGGGAAACTTGCTGCTGTTCTACAAACCTCTGCTCTTGGAGGCCCAACACTGTCTACAGGAAAAGAAGTGTGAGTAGACATCAAGCTATTTTCTGGCGCCGTTGCCGGGGAGGAAAGGTAAAAGGCACTCACACTCTGGTCCCAGGTAACTAAGTTATTTTCTGGAGCCGTTGTAAGTGCTCGAAGCTATTTCCTTTAGATCCTGCAATTGCATCTTTTTGTTTCTTGTTTTTATTTTTCACTAGCTAGGCATAATGGAAAGCAACTATGAGCTTTTTAATCTATTTCCTGAGTTAAGACATGGATTGTTTGATGTGAAAATTTAAAAACCTATGGAACCTTATTTGCATGCTAGTAGCAATGATATTAGTATGAACGCTTTGAACACCATTGTTGCTAATGATATAGAAAGTTCTAAGCTTGGGGAAGCTGGTTTTGATGAGCATGATATTTTTAGTCCCCCAAGCATGGAGGAGAAAATTTACTTTGATGATACTTTGCCTCCCATTTATGATGATTATAATGATAGTGGTCTTTTGGTGCCGCCTACTATGGAGGATAAATTTAATTATGATTACAATATGCCTCCTATATTTGATGATAGCCACTTTGTTGAATTTGCTCCCACTACAATTAATAAGAATGACTATGCTTATGTTGGGAGTAGTAATAATTTTATGCATGTAGCTCATGATAAGAATGTTTCATGTGATAGTTATATTGTTGAGTTTGTTCATGATGCTACTGAAAATCTTTATGAGAGAGGAAAATATAGTTGTAGAAGTTTTCATGTTACTAAAACACCTCTCTATATGCTGAAATTTTTGAAGTTACACTTGTTTTATCTTTCTATGCTTGTTGCATTATACTTCATGAATTTGTTTATTTACAAGATTCCTTTTCATAGGAAGTGGGTTAGGCTTAAATTTGTTTTGAATTTGCTTTTTGATGCTCTCTTTTGCTTCAACTCTTATTTCTTGGGAGTGCATCATTGAAATTGTTGAGCCCATCTTAATGGCTATAAAGAAAGCACTTCTTGGGAGATAACCCATGTGTTTATTTTACTACAACAACTTTTGTTTTATATTTGAGTCTTGGAAGTTGTTACTACTGTAGCAACCTCTCCTTATCTTTATTTTATTGCATTGTTGTGCCAAGTGAAGTCTCTAATAGAAGGTTGATACTAGATTTGGATTTCTGCGCAGAAACAGATTTCTTGCTATCACGAATTTGGGCAGGGTTCTCTGTAGGTAACTCAGAAAAATCTGCCAATTTACGTGCGTGATCCTCAGATATGTACGAAACTTTCATTAGTTTGGAGTTTTCTCATCTGAGCAAGTTTAGTGCCCCAGAAAAATTCGTCTTTACGGACTGTTCTGTTTTGACAGATTCTGCATTTTATTTCGCATTGCCTATTTTGCTATGTTGGATGGATTTATTTGTTCCATTAACTTTCAGTAGCTTTGGGCAATGTCCAGAAGTGTTAAGAATGATTGTGTCACCTCTGAATATGTGAATTTTTGATTATGCACTAACCCTCTAATGAGTTTGTTTCGAGTTTGGTGTGGAGGAAGTTTTCAAGGGTCAAGAGAGGAGGATGATACAATATGATCAAGAAGAGTGAAAAGTCTAAGCTTGGGGATGCCCCCGTGGTTCATCCCTGCATATTTCAAGAAGACTCAAGCATCTAAGCTTGGGGATGCCCCCAAGGCATCCCCTTCTTCATCAACAACTTATCAGGTCACTTCTCTTGAAACTATATTTTTATTCCGTCACATCTTATGTACTTTACTTGGAGCGTCTGTGTGATTTCATTTAGTTTTGTTATTTTCATTCTCTGAATAAATGCTTGTGTGGGATAGAGACACGCTGCGCTGGTTCATATGAACACATGTGTTCTTAGCTTTTAATGTTCATGGCGAAGGTTGAAACTGCTTCGTTCATTGTTATTTGGCCGGTTCAGGAAATGTTGCATGTGGTAGTGGTATAATGAAACACTTGCATAATCTTGTAGATCATTGAGCTTTGATAACTTGATTCTTTGCAAACGTTTTGAGGTATTTAGATGGTAAGGCTTGTTGTTTAAATAAGTTAAAATCAGTAGTGGATTGTTGTCTTTAAGCTTGTGCCGTACTACAAACTCTATTTAAATAGTTGAAGGTGTAGTTGGACTTGATAGCTTTCCATGTCTGAGAGTTCATCGTAATAACTAAGTTGTGCTGAAGGTCGAGGGAGCTAGCGGGGTACTTGTGCCACCGTGAACGGCCCTCCTTGGAGTAAATTTTAATCATGTTCTTAATGATGAACCTGCTAGTTGTTTGCAATAAGCTTGTGAGTTCTTTTTGACTAATGTTAGGCTACGGTTTTTTGGCACTTCCACCATCCAAATTTGCTAGCCTCTTCGGTACTATGCATTGCCTTTTGCTCACATTGAGAATTGTGCATACTTCGCCCGTACATCCAAACCTGTGGGAGGACTTTCTCTTGTTCTCCTACACATAAGCCATACATCTTCCTCAAAACAGCCACCATACCTACCTACCACAGCATTTCCGTAGCTGTTCCGAGATATATTGCCATGCAACTTCCATTTTACATTACATGTTGTCATTTATTATTGTTTTGCATGATTCTATACAGCTGATGTGTGGTTTACCCATGTTACGATAGATCATTGCACATCCTGCTACACTGGCAGAGGCATACAGTTTTATACACCATGTTTTATTCATTATAAGTTATTTGTACCAAAAAGTGTGTTGTCATATTAGGATGTTGCCCCTAAAAGTGAAAAGAGCCATGGAGGCCATCAAAAAGAGAAAAAGAAAAGAAAGGAAAAAATGGAAAAGAAAAAGAAAAAAAAAAGAGAATAAAGAAAAAGGGGCAGCATTACTATCTTCTATCCACACTTGTGCTCATGTTTTAGCACCTGCAGTATTCATAGTCATCATTTGTGCTCATGTTTAGCACCTATATTCCATATGAGAGAGTTTTCATGTTTTACTAGTATAACTATGTGGGGAATTTACACTATAGAACTTGGGTTGTATATTCCAATGATGAGCTTCCTCAAAAGTGCTCTAGGTCTTCGTGAGCAACCAAGTTGGATGCACCCCCACTAGTTCCATTGGAGAGCTTTCATACACATATAGCTCTATGTGCATCCGTTGCATGGCAATCACTACTCCTTGCATAGCTTCGATCATAAGACTTCCTCTTGTCTAATGATCACTTATAGCTTTGTAAGACTTTCTTCCATTTGGCCTTCCAAACCCCCATTAACGTTCTTTATGCCATAACATCCTGGTGCCAATGCCAAATGCTTGCGCTCATCGGTTGAGTAGACTTCGAAACAGTTGATTCATGACGTTCATGTTTATGTTTACTTGACTGAATCCTTCTTATGTTGTGAAAATTTACTTGATGCTTGGAATGAAGGATAGAACTTCTACGCTGAATACTTAACACATCTTTAATGAACTTTGTACGGTTTCATGTCTTTAAAGCAATAGTTCATGAAAACTTCTAGCTTGTTTAACTCTTGCATTATCATCTCTTATATCAATATAGACATTTGCTTTGAGTGATTTGATCTCAGTTCATATGCTTTACATCATTATTGGATCAAGATTATGTTGGTAGCATGTCACTACAGAAATTATCTTTGTTATCGTTTACCTACTCGAGGACGAGTAGGAACTAAGCTTGGGGATGCTGATACGTCTCCAACGTATCTAGAATTTCTGATGTTCCATGCTTGTTTTATGACAATACCTACATGTTTTGTTCACACTTTGTGATGATTTTATGCATTTTCCGGAACTAACCTATTAACGAGATGCCGAAGTGCCAGTTCCTGTTTTCTGCTGTTTTTGGTTTCAGAAATCCTAGTAAGGAAATATTCTCGGAATTGGGCGAAATCAACACCCAGTATCTTATATTTCAAGGAAGCTTCCAGAGCACCGAAGAGGGGCCAGAGGAGAGGCCCAGGGCCACCACACGTGGTGGCGGTGCGGCCAAGAGGGGGGCCACGCCCCCCTGTTGTGTGGAGCCCCCGTGGCCCCTCCGACTCTGCCTCTTCGCCTATAAGATGCCTCCTGGCCTAAAACATCGACACCGATTGACGAAACTCCAGAAAACCTTCCAGAGCCGCCGCCATCGCGAAGCCAAGATTTGGGGGACAGAAGTCTCTGTTCCGGCACGCCGCTGGGACGGGGAAGTGCCCCCGGAAGGCATCTCCATCGACATCACCGCCATCTTCATCACCGCTGCTGTCTCCCATGAGGAGGGAGTAGTTCTCCACCGAGGCTAAGGGCTGTACCGGTAGCTATGTGGTTAATCTCTCTCCCATGTACTTCAATACAATGATCTCATGAGCTGTCTTACATGATTGAGATTCATATGATGAGCTTTGTATCACTATTAATCTATGTGCTACTCTAGTGATGTTATTAAAGTACTCTATTCCGCCTCCATGATGTAATGGTGACAGTGTGTGCATCATGTAGTACTTGGCGTAGTTTATGATTGTAATCTCTTGTAGATTATGGAGTTAACTATTACTATGATAGTATTGATGTGATCTATTCCTCCTTTCATAGTCTGTCGGTGACGGTGTGCATGCTATGTTAGTACTTGGTATAATTGTGTTGGTCTATCATGCACTCTAAGGTTATTTAAATATGAACATCGAATGTTGTGGAGCTTGTTAACTCCGACATTGAGGTGCTCTTGTAGCCCTACACAATTAATGGTGTTCATCATCCAACAAGAGAGTGTAGAGTGGTTTTATTATGTGATCAATGTTGAGAGTGTCCACTAGTGAAAGTATGATTCCTAGGCCTTGTTTCCAAATACTGCAATCATCGCTTATTTATTGTTCTACTGCATCTTTACTTCCTGCAATATTACCACCATCAACTGCACGCCAGCAAGCTATTTTCTGGCGCCGTTACTACTGCTCATATTCATTCATAGCACTTGTATTTCACTATCTCTTCGCCGAACTAGTGCACCTATACATCTGACAAGTGTATTAGGTGTGTTGGGGACACAAGAGACTTCTTGTATCGTGATTGCAGGGTTGCTTGAGAGGGATATCTTTGACCTCTTCCTCCATGAGTTCGATAAACCTTGGGTGATCCACTTAAGGGAAACTTGCTGCTGTTCTACAAACCTCTGCTCTTGGAGGCCCAACACTGTCTACAGGAAAAGAAGTGTGAGTAGACATCAAAGGGCGGCCTCGGAGGAGTCCCGAGGGGCCCACCCCACATGCGGCGCGGCCAGGGGTGGGGCCGTGCCCCCCTATGGTGTGGGAGCCCCTTGGCCCCCCTCTGGCCCTTCTCTGGCTCTCTGGGTCCGTCTCGGCAAAATATTGACTTCTGTCTTAGTGGGGTCTGATACGTCTCCGACGTATCGATAATTTTTTATGTTCCATGCCACATTATTGATGATATCTACATGTTTTATGCATACTTTATGTCATATTTATGCATTTTCCGGAACTAACCTATTGACGAGATGCCGAAGTGCCAGTTCCTGTTTTCTGCTGTTTTTGGTTTCAGAAATCCTAGTAAGGAAATATTCTCGGAATTGGACGAAATCAACGCCCGGAGTCTTAGATTGCATGAAGCTTCCAGAACACCCGAGAGCCGCCAGAGAGGGGCCACAGGGGGCCCACACATGGTGGCGGCGCGGCCCAGGGGGGCGCGCCGCCCTAGTGTCTGGTGGCCCCAGACCCCTTCTGACGCCGCCTCTTCGCCTATAAGAAGCCCCTGACCTAAGTCTTCGATACGGAAAAGCCACGGTACGAGAAACCATCCAGAGCCGCCGCCATCGCGAAGCCAAGATCTGGGGGACAGGAGTCTCTGTTCCGGCACGCCGCCGGGATGGGGAAGTGCCCCCGGAAGGCTTCTCCATCGACACCGCTGCCATCTCCACCGCCATCTTCATCAACGCTGCTGACTCCCATGAGGAGGGAGTAGTTCTCCATCGAGGCTAAGGGCTGTACTGATGACCCACAAGTATAGGGGGTGTATCGTAGTATCTTCGATAAGTAAGAATGTCGATCCCAACGAGGAGCAGAAGGTGTTGACAAGCAGTTTCGATGAAGATTCACTGTAAATGCTCACAGACAAGTATTCAGGGGGTTTTGATGTAACAGATGAACAAAGTACGAGTAAGTAAAGTGCGAGAGTAACAATTGCAGCGAGTGGCCCAATCCTTTTTAGCACAAAGGACAAGCCGGTTTGTTTACTTATAATGACCAAACGTTCTCGAGGACACACGGGATTTTAGTCTAGTGCTTTCGCTACATACGGCTAATTAATCTTCATTGTTTTGATAAGTGTTGTGTGGGTGAACCTGTGCTAATGTACCGCCCTTCCTAGGACTAATACATACTTGTGATTATACCCCTTGCAAGCATCCGCAACTACAAGAAAGTAATTAAGATAAATCTAACCACAGCCTTAAACTCTGAGATCCTGCTATCCCTCCTGCATCGATATACCAACGGGGGCTTAGGTTTCTATCACTCCGGCAACCCCGCAATTGGCAAACGAGTACAAGATGCATTCCCCTAGGCCCATAAAGGTGAAGTGTCGTGTAGTCGATGTTCACACGACAACACTAGAAGAATAACACCACAACTTAAATATCATAACATTGAATATTACTCAACCATACTTCACTACTAACATTTAGACTTCACCCATGTCCTCAAGAACTAAACGAACTACTCACGAGACATCATATGGAACATGATCAGAGGTGATATAATGATGAATAACAATCTGAACATAAACCTTGGTTCAATGGTTTCACTCAATAGCATCAATAACAAGTAGAAATCAATACCGGGAGAGTTTCCCCTATCAAACAATCAAGATCAAACCCAAATTGCTACAGCGGTGACGATGTGCAGCGGTGGAGACAGCGGTGATGATGATGAAGATGATGATGATGGTGATGGAGATGATGTCCTACTTGATGGCGGTGACGATGGCGTCGATTTCCCCCTCCGGGAGGGAATTTCCCCGGTGGATCTCAGCCCGCCGAAGAGCTCTTTTCTCTCTGGTGTTCTCCGCCTCGCAGAGGCGGCTGTAACTCTTCGCGAGGTACCCTCTGGAGCTTAGGTCTTCGGGACGAAGGAGTTCGCGAAGAAAAGGAGGCGAGAGGGGGCTGTGGGCCCCCTCCTCACAGGGCGGCGCGGCCAGGCCTTGGGCCGCGCCGGCCTATGGGGTGGGCCCACCTCGGGTCCCCTCGGCTCCCCTTCCGGCTCACTTCGTCATCCGGAAAAATAGGATTTTTGATATAATTTCCATCAACCGTTGATCTTCCGAAATATTGCATTACGACGGCGCTTTTTCCGGCAGAATCCACAGCTCCGGTGCTCGATCCTCCAATAATCATGAAACATGCAAAATAGATGAAATAACATAAGTATTATGTCCAAATATGAAATATATCAATGAATAACAGCAAATTATGATATAAAATAGTGATGCAAATTGGACGTATCAACTCCCCCCAAGCTTAGACTTTGCTTGTCCCCAAGCGAAACTGAACTCGGTAAACAGGACCACATGTTTATGGAGTGAAGAGTCGATAAATAAAATATGGACAAGAAGCATCATATTCATTCACACAAGACATTCTAGTAAACAACTTCCTCATATAACTCAACTTGAAACAAGTATAAGGTAATCACAAATAAAGGTGCATAAGAAATCATAGTTGGTGATGGCAAACTTCGTTCTTGGTCGTGAGAACGATTAACAAAGTTATTCTTATCTATCGAGCAGCGCTCTCATGTTAAAGTTTATATGGCACAACTTGCATACTCAATCATAATAGTCTCCTCATGATCATTGATAACTTGCAAAGCTATATTCATTTAGATAAAACTTGTACTAAACAAGGAAGAGTAAAAGACATGATGAAACAAATCACAATATAATGGTCTGATCACAACTACTCAAATGCTTGCTTGAGATGGAGGGAAATAGGTTTACTGACTCAACATAAAGTAAAAGACAGGCCCTTCGCAGAGGGAAGCAGGGATTAAATCATGTGCTAGAGCTTTTTCGGTTTTGAAATCATATAAAGAGAATAAAAGTAACATTTTGAGAGGTGTTTGTTGTTGTCAACGACTGGTAGCGGGTACTCTAACCCCCTTGCCAAACAAACCTTCAAAGAGCGACTCCCATTTTATTTTGTATGGCACTCCTTCCAACCTTTCTTTCACAAACCATGGCTAACCGAATCCTCGGGTGCCTGCCAACATTCTCATACCATGAAGGAGTGCCTTTTTGTTTTAGTTTTATTATGATGACACTCCCCCCAACCTTTGCTTACACAAGTCATGGCTAACCGAATCCTTCGGGTGCCGCCCATCAATCACATACCATGGAGGAGTGTCTATTTAGGTTAATTAATTTGGGACTGGGAATCCCATTGCCAGCTCTTTTTGCAAAATTATTGGATAAGCGGATGAAGCCACTAGTCCATTGGTGAAAGTTGCCCAACAAGATCGAAAGATAAAACACCACATACTTCCTCATGAGCTATAAAACATTGACACAAATAAGGGATAGTAAATTTTGAATTGTTTAAAGGTAGCACACGAAGTATTTACTTGGAATGGCAGGAAATACCATGTAGTAGGTAGATATGGTGGACACAAATGGCATAGGTTTGGGTTAAGGTTTGGATACACGAGAAGTATTCCCTCTCAGTACAGGTCTTTGGCTAGCAAGGTTAATTAGCAAGCATAAGAGTTGAAGGAAACAAACAAATATACATGTGATAGAAACAATCATGCATCTTTCTTATAAGCACAAACAGTTTTAACTTCAGAATAATAAGCTATGATCTCCGGGCGTGCATCCGCTTCAACGCAAAGATGTGTACTCGGTCCACGGCCTCCTTCTGTAGGCTGGATAATCTCAGGTGCAGGACCTTCGTCTATGAAAGGCTCGTCATCAGTACCATCCACAGGTGCATCGGGGCTGGGTGGTCTTGAGACTACCCGGACGCCACTGATGATCTTTGGGCGTGCATCCACTTCAACGCAAAGCTGTGTACTCGGTCCACGGTCTCCTTCTGTAGGCTGGATAATCTCAGGTGCAGGACCTTCGTCTATGAAAGGCCCGTCATCAGTACCATCCACAGGTGCATCAAACTGAGATTCATCTTCAAATCTCCCATCAAACTGAGAGACCTCTTCAACTCTATGCTTCTGCAATTAGTACATCAACAGATTAGACAAACATCTAAGGGATGCAACCTGAACAAATGCCGTTTTACATATTTACCTTCTCATCTGGCACAGCACATGTCCCAGAGCTGAAACCCGGTTCCTGAAGAAAGCGCTTTTTCTCTCCTTCCCGTCCATCCATCTGCAACAAGTTAAATTTGAGTACAGAACTTGCACAGCAATGCAAACTATTGATCGAAACAGCGGCAGCATCGATATAAATAATTAACTACATATGCCAGCACACATACAGTGTGAGCAAGATCTGCTTCTCCCGCTGAAGGATCATTATGTGGTTCACCATGATAAACCCACCTAACATATGTGCGGTCCATCCCAAAAATGTGTAAATGATCTTCCACTACATGGTGAGGCCTCTTCTCACCATTCATACATGTGCAGCGCGGGCAATACACGTCAGGTCGTGACCTTCATGAGCTCTAATAAACCCAATCGAGGGTTGAACACCATTTATCTAGGAACGGCAACATAAGTGTCCATGCAGTATCCAAGTTCTGTCCATCTGTTTAGTTATGAGATACAATGGTTGGTGATTAATTTAAGGCGAAGTAGGAAATGTATATCCATCGAGTACAAAACTATACTAGTACATGCTTATGCATTTCAGCAATCATGTCGAGTACAAAACAAAAAATGCCCATCGACATTTTAGCAAACAGATCGTGTACAAATCTCTGCCATGGCATTTCAGCAAATTAATGGATCGAGTGCAGAACTGACTCTATATGCCCACGCAAATGAACAAATTGATCGAGGACAAATCGAGCGGAAAACTATAAAGTGCCAATTAGTTCGAGCATACTGACGATATTTTTTAGCAGCATCAAGAAAATATAAATCGTTAGGCCGTCTTGCCCGATGCATGATTGAGCTAGAGATAGCAACCCTACCATGGATCAACTTGACCGCCGGTGCGTCTCGAGAAGAACGACGGGGAGGGGAAGCTTCTTCTTCGCACGGACGGGACGGGGAGGGGAAGCTCTTCGCACGGACGGGGATAAGTTGTGTAGCGGTGGGTGGGGGGTCATGCGGCCGGGCCGCCCGGTAGGTGGTGTTTAATGGAGTTGCGTGTGTAATTTGCCGTGCACAAGGTTGAGGAATAGGCGGTTCCCTTTGCCGCGCGCACAATTCAAACTATCCCGCCCATGTAGTTTAAATTCGCCCTATTTTCGTTAAATCGACATAAAGTCATGTGAGTGGGTGGAAATTAGCAAAGTTGCTTGAAAAATAGTAAAACTCTGGAATTATCCTTTAAATATGCTCTACTTCCTGTGAAAATCGGGGTGTGGACTGTGGAGGCATGTTGAGCTGTTTTATTTGTACCTTCTTCATTAAAACTCCCATTTTATGCACTTTGGATGGAAAGAAATCATTTGTACATAAATTTTGACAATGCCATTTGCAAACATTAATTGTTTTACATGCCAAGATGCACCCATCCATCAAATATGGGGCAAAAGTTTATCACAATCTAGATATATATGTATAATTAGTGAGGGACCCCTTTTGATTTTGTGCAATTTCCACTAATTAGCTAGAGAGAAGGGGTCAGTTAATTAGGCCATGTTAGGGGCTATGTGTTTTAGATTAGGGTTTGTGGATTCAAATACAACTTCTATATTTGTGTGCTATGATTAATCAAAACTAGACCGATCGACTGCGCACACATTATTAGAGGCACATGCCTTTGCGCACAAAGTGCATGTGTGTGTTGTTCGCCACCAACGAGAGAGCGGCGAGAGAGCGATTGAAATCTCCAAATTAAACACATATATAAGCATACATGGTTAGGCCATGCATGCATATTTATTATATATATTGTGAGGCAAATAAATTAAAGTACATGTGTATATATATAAGTGTGTTTCTTGGCCACCAACGATATATAGATCGAGAGAGAGAGATTGAAATATATATATCCCCAAGAATATCTTCAAACATGTATTGAAATATATGCACGAATGATATGCAAGGTATGCCATGCGCACATGCACACTAATTATATATATTATGAGACAACTTAATCAAATGTGTTTTCATTGGAGATCGAGAACTTGTCAAAAATCAAGTTAATTAATTTATCAGCGCTAATTAGTTAATTGGTCGCCTACTTGATGAGAAATTAAGTGTCGTTGGCCTATATATATATATATGTAGGGTTTAATTAGGGTTTATGGTTTATGGTTAGCTAGCTAGGGTTTTAGGGTTAGGGTTTACGGTCTAGGGTTTAGGGTCTAGGGTTTAGGGTTTAGTGTTTAGGGTGTTTAGGGTGTACATTTAGGGTTTATGGTCTAGGGTTTAGGGTCGAGTGTTTAGGGTGTTTAGGGTGTACGTTTAGGGTATAATTAGGGATTATGGATTAGGGTTTTAGGGTTTAAGGTTTAGGGATCAACGATCGAGTGCACACACACATTATTAGAGGCACCCGCGCCTTTGCGCATAAAGTGCATGCGTATATATATAAGTGTGTTTCTTGGCCACCAACGATATATAGATCGAGATATCAGAGAGATTTAAATATATATATATATGTCCCCAAGAATATGTTCAAAAATATATTGAAATATATGCACGAATCAAGTTAATTAATTTATCAGCGCTAATTAGTTGGTCGCCTGCTTGATGCGCAATTAAGTGTCGTTGGCCTATATATGTAGGGTTTAGGGTTTAGGGTTAGCTAGGGTTAGGGTTAGGGTTAGGGTTTAGGGTTTAGGGTTTAGTGTTTAGGGTTTAGGGTTTAGGGCTTTAGGGTTTAGGGTTTAGTGTTTAGGGTGTTTAGGGGGTGTATGCTTAGGGTATAATTAGGGATTAGGGATTAGGGTTTTAGGGTTTAAGGTTTAGGGATCATCGATCGAGTGCACACACACATTATTAGAGAGGCACCCGCGCCTTTGCGCATAAAGTGCATGCGTATATATAAGTGTGTTTTTTGGCCACCAACGATATATATATATAGATCGAGAGAGAAAGAGATTGAACTATATATATTTATCAAGAATATGTTCAGATATATATTGAAATATATGCACGAATGATATGTGCAAGGTATGCCATGCGCTCATGCACACTAATTATATATATATATTATGAGGCAACTTAATCAAATGTGTTTTCATTCGAGAGAACTTATCAAGATTCAAGTTAATTAATTTATCAGCGCTAATTAGTTGGTCGCTTGCTTGATGCGCAATTAAGTGTCGTTGGCCTATATATATATGTAGGGTTTAATTAGGGTTTAGGGTTTAGGATTAGCTAGCTAGGGTTTTAGGGTTAGGGTTAGGGTTAAGGTTAATTAATTAGGGTTTAGGGTCTAGGGTTTAGGGTTTAGGGTTTAGGGTTTGGGGTTTGGGGTTTAGTGTTTAGGGTTTAGGGTCTAGGGTTAGGGTTTAGGGTTTAGGGTTTAGGGTGTAGGGTTTAGGGTTTAGGGTTTAGGGTTTAGTGTTTAGGGTGTTAATTTAGGGTGTACGTTTAGGGTATAATTAGGGATTAGGGATTAGGGTTTTAGGGTTTAAGGTTTAGGGATCATCGATCGAGTGCACACACACATTATTAGAGGCACCCGCGCCTTTGCGCATAAAGTGCATGCATATATATAAGTGTGTTTTTTGGCCACCAATGATATATATATAGATCAAGAGAGAAAGATTGAAATATATATATTTATCCCAAAGAAATATGTTCAGATATATATTGAAATATATGCACAAATGATATGTGCAAGGTACGTATGCCATGCGCGCATGCACACTAATTGTATATATATTATGAGGCAACTTAATCAAATGTGTTTTCATTCGAGAGAACTTGTCAAGATTCAAGTTAATTAATTTATCAGCGCGCTTGCTAATTAGTTGGTCGCCTGCTTGAGGCGCAATTAATTAAGTGTTGTTGGCCTATATATATATATCTAGGGTTTAATTAGGGTTTAGGGTTTAGGGTTAGCTAGCTAGGGTTTTAGGGTTAGGGTTAAGGTTAATTAATTAGGGTTTAGGGCCTAGGGTTTAGGGTTTAGCAGGGTTTGGGGTTGGGGTTTAGGGTTAGGGTTTAGGGTTTAGGGTTTAGGGTGTAGTGTTTAGGGTTTAGGGTCTAGGGGTTTAGGGTTTAGTGTTTAGGGTGTTAATTTAGGGTGTACGTTTAGGGTATAATTAGGGATTAGGGATTAGGGTTTTAGGGTTTAAGGTTTAGGGATCATCGATCGAGTGCACACACACATTATTAGAGGCACCCGCGCCTTTGCGCATAAAGTGCATGCGTATATATAAGTGTGTTTTTTGGCCACCAACAATATATATATAGATCGAGAGAGAAAGATTGAAATATATATATATTTATCCCCAAGAATATGTTCAGATATATATTGAAATATATGCACAAATGATATGTGCAAGGTATGCCATGCGCGCATGCACACTAATTGTATATATATTATGAGGCAACTTAATCAAATGTGTTTTCATTCGGGAGAACTTGTCAAGATTCAAGTTAATTAATTTAGCAGCGCTAATTAGTTGGTCGCCTGCTTGATGCGCAATTTAGTGTCGTTGGCCTATATATATGTAGGGTTTAATTAGGGTTTAGGATTTAGGATTAGCTAGCTAGGGTTTTAGGGGTAGGGTTAGGGTTAAGGTTAATTAATTAGGGTTTAGGGTTTAGGGTTTAGGGTTTAGGGTTTGGGGTTTGGGGTTTGGGGTTTGGGGTTTAGGGTCTAGGGTTTAGGGTTTAGTGTTTAGGGTGTTTAGGGTGTACGTTTAAGGTATAATTAGGGATCATGGATTAGGGTTTTAGGGTTTAAGGTTTAGGGATCATCGATCGAGCTAGTGCACAGACACATTATTAGAGGCACCCGCGCCTTTGCGCATAAAGTGCATGCGTATATATATAATAAGTGTGTTTCTTGGCCACCAACGATATATATAGATCGAGAGAGAGATTGAAATATATATATATATATATATATATATATATCCCCAAGAATATGTTCAGATATATATTGAGATATATATATATATATATATATATATATATATATATATAGATATATATATATATATGCATGATGACCCACAAGTATAGGGGGTGTATCGTAGTATCTTCGATAAGTAAGAATGTCGATCCCAACGAGGAGCAGAAGGTGTTGACAAGCAGTTTTGATGAAGGATTCACTGTAAATGCTCACAGACAAGTATTCAGGGGGTTTTGATATAACAGATGAATAAAGTACGAGTAAGTAAAGTGTGAGAGTAACAATTGCAGCGAGTGGCCCAATCCTTTTTAGCACAAAGGACAAGCCGGGTTGTTTACTTATAATGACCAAACGTTCTCGAGGACACACGGGATTTTAGTCTAGTGCTTTCGCTACATACGGCTAATTAATCTTCATTGTTTTGATAAGTGTTGTGTGGGTGAACCTATGCTAATGTACCGCCCTTCCTAGGACTAATACATACTTGTGATTATACCCCTTGCAAGCATCCGCAACTACAAGAAAGTAATTAAGAATAAATCTAACCACAGCCTTAAACTCTGAGATCCTGCTATCCCTCATGCATCGATATACCAATGGGGGTTTAGGTTTCTGTCACTCCGGCAACCCCGCAATTGGCAAACGAGTACAAGATGCATTCCCCTAGGCCCATAAAGGTGAAGTGTCATGTAGTCGACGTTCACATGACACCACTAGAAGAATAACACCACAACTTAAATATCATAATGAAAGTATAGAGATGGTAAACCTAGGGGGGGGGGTGAATAGGTTTCTACAGATTTTAATTCTTTCTTTGCAATATTAGGCTTTGCGGAATATAAAGGTGAGCCTAATGCAAACTAGGTGAGGCAACCTATATGAGGATACAACTAACTCAAGCACGAAGGCTCTCACAGGCAGTTAAATCACAAGTAAGGAGTTCGGTTTAGAGATAACCGATCGCACGCGGAGACGAGGATGTATTCCCGTGTTCCCTTGCTTTGCAACAAGGTACGTCACGTTTGGAGGAGTGGAGGTCCCACGAAGGATTCCCCGCGCCACGAAGGCTCACCCTATTCTCCGGAGCCTATCCCACGAAGGAATAGCTCACTCACTTGTGGTAGACTTTGAGGTAGCCTCCAAACCTTCACAATCTTGCCCGGAGCAAATCCACAGCCCGGATGCTTCCGGACTCTTCTTGCCCACCTAGGGTTTCCAAGGAACCCTAGGAAGCAAGCTTCTCAATGAATACAAGGGGGAATGAGATTTGGCTTGGTAGAACGGTAGATCGGGTCCTCCTCTAACGATTCCCCGGAGGGATTTGAGTTTGGGTGGAGGAGGAGGGAGATCTGAGGCTTTTGGTGTTTCTAGCAATGGAGTAAGAGAGAGAGAGCTCAAGAACAGCTTGTAGTATGTTGCCTAACTGTTCAGAGGTAGGAGAAGGCCTATTTATAGTGTTCTTCGAAAAATGGCCGTTGGTCAACTTGCCACATCAGATTTTCTTCGAGGAATCCGGTTGACCGGGTTTGGCGCCGGGCCGGCCGGCGCACAGGCTGGTCAGACCGGGCTCTCGACCGGGCCGGCCGGTTTCAACCGGAGCAGGGACCGGAGCTTGACCGGAGGAGCTTCTGGGCATACTGGAATGCGCCCGGATGGCACAAGCGCGAAATCCGGTTGGCGCCGGGGCAGCCGGTCGGTAGCCCGGTCCAACCGGGCCGGTGACCGGATGGGCCGGTCCTAACCGGGCTGGAGACCGGGCGGCGACCGGAGGGCTTGCCCCCTTTACTGGATCCTGCCCAGATGGCACAAGCACCGGAGCCGGTCTGGCCGGCTGGCCGGTGCCAGGGCCGGTCCGACCGGGCCAGTGATCGGCCAGACACAGGAAAATCCTGTTGATTCTTTCGTCGAATTGGGGGGGTCTCCATTGCCTTCTTCTTCCATTGATACACCTTTATACCTCTTTGGCTAATACCTGGGAATCATCTTGTAGCCATGTATTAGTCCAAATACACTAGCACGGTGTCATTGTCACCAAAATAATGGATAAGGGTAAAATACCCTTACAATCTCCCCCTTTTTGGTATACGATGACAAACCGAGCTAGAGTCACAAATAGATATTATGATAAGCTCTAAACCTTGATTCCATATAAGATATTACGAAAGCTCCCCCATAATGTGTGCACTTGGAGAATTTGCGTTTGAATGCAAAGTGCACCATTTGTGAAATATGAGAAGCTCCCCCAATATCTTTAGGAAACAAGCATGGTATGGAGATGTGCATATCAAGATATATAAGCATAGCACACATAATCATCCTAACATAGAGTAGCACACATAATAGTCGTCCATACACATCCATACACGAATTATTGGAAATAGCAAATGGTTCTTGAAAAACTCAAAGTAAACAAGCACAAGCCATATAAAATCCAAATAAAGCAACTCCCATGGCTTGTGGCAATCGAAGAAACACCCCGTGAATCCTAGACTCTACTCTCTTCTCCCCCTTTGACATCGGAACACCAAAAAGGAGAGATGCTAGCGCACCCATCAGAAGATCTCATGCCCAGCGGAGTATGAGCTCTCGCCATCATCACGCGTATCAGTAGCACCTTCATCTTCTTCATCATCATCATCAGTAGGGACACGAGCAGGCTGAGGAGGAGGAGGACCGCCAAAGCCGTACCATGTAGGATCAAAGTTGGAACATCCGATCGGTGAGAGGAGGCATCTCCCAGTTAGGTGCATGAACAGGCTCCAACTCAGGGCCAGGAGGAGGAAAAGTGATATTCCGAGTGGCCATGTACTCATTCTGGCGCCTTCTCGTCTCTTGGGTCATAGCAAGGCTTTGATGTGCAACATCATTAGTATTCTTGCACATCTGCCACATGGAGGAGAAGAACCTAGAGATACCATGCTGCGGGCGCCGAGTGAAGCTGGAGCTAGTAGGGTCATGGCGTTCCTTGGACCGGCGCTCAGGAGGTGTCATGTCGGGGACATCTGGTCTATCACCTTGGACAGGAACCTTGAATGCTTCCATCTTGACCCGTTCACCTTGCGTATTGAGAGGAGCAGGCACAACCTTGTTGATGAGGAGCTGGATGTATTGAGCATAGTTCGGAGTCATCCTGTCGCGAACACATCTCCTCAGCTCAGAGTAGATGAGATCACATCCATCAATGCGTCGCCGGTACTCAGGGTTGCAGTAGTACATCAAGTTCAAGTGATATCCTCGGCATTCACTTGTATCGCCTGACTTGCTGATGAGAGACTCTCTGAATAACTTGGCAAGCAGGAGATAGGAGTAGAACATGCCAGATATGGTGGGAGGACGAGCGGTGGGCTCCCGAGGATAACAGAAAGCAATGTCTCCTTTGTTGAACTTCTGCTGAGAGTAAAGCTTGAAACCGTGAGCACGACCTCCACCAAACCCAAGGGCTTCACACAAGTCAAGATAGTTGCAGGAGTACTTCTCTTTGCCTGTCATCCATGTCATGGTATGGGCTGGATCATCATGGAAGTACACAGTGCAGTGGAATTGCCTTACCAAGAGTGGGCAATAGCATCCATCAGAAGGCGTCAGACATACAAGCTCATACAGCCCCATGCTCCTCAAAGTCTCAACCACAAACCGATGTGTGGTGGCTGCATGCATCTCAATAACATCCTTGACAGCCTTGGGCATAACAATGCAGCCATTCTTCATGTGCTCTCGGGAGTCATAGTACTCATTCCACATCCTCTGCTGACTCTGGGTCCAGAAGAACTTGTCGCCCCCGGTGTAAGTGGGAGCCTCAAAGCGATAGTGATTGGTTTCTCGAAGCCTTTTCCATGCACCAATATGGACATCGCCAACATTGAAGTCTGGCAATTCCTCATCATCTCCTTGTACAGCGTGCTTATCTTTCCTCTTCTGGGCAGTGTTCTTGGTGCGGCCTCCAGTTGAGCTGCCACCAGTAGTCTGAGGAGCACGACCAGTAGAGCGCCGTGGTGGAGCCCCTGAGTGCCTCCCTTGCTTGGCAACAGTGCCACGGTCCTCATCACTCCAATCAGCATCTGTGAATCAGCAAAATAGAGCAAGGATAGCAAAGAGGTAAGTGTACATGTCATCAATGAGGGAGAAACCAGAAAGCATAGCATATATCCAAGTGTATTGATGAGATTGTGCGAAAAACTGGGCAGGCCGGCGCACAGGCCGGTCCGACCGGACTGCAGACCGGGCGAGCCGGTCGACAATCCGGTTGACCGGGCCGCGCGCCGGACCGGCCGGTTGAATGGCCGGTTGACCGGGCTGTGAACCGGGTGGTGATGATTTGTGATGATTGCCCAGATTTTCTACCACAAATTCATGCAAAAACTCGAAAAACTTGAGTACATGCTATAGCAATAGAGTGGAGTATGTGCTTTGTGTTGAGAGACACTCTAAAGGCATGAGGACTTGCAAACCCTAACCCTAACCCTAACCCTAAGATTTCCTCAAATTTTGGCAAGAACTTGCAATGTGTGAGGAGGACTAGAGATTAGGGAGGAAAGGAGAGTACATTACCCGAAGACATTGTCCTCCTTGATCAAGGGAGCAAGAAGAACACGAGGTAGGGCTTGAAAACCAAGAACTCCAAAAATTCCCAAACTAGTTGGAGAGGGACCAAATCCTTCGGTGGAGATGTTCCAAGGGGCCCGATCTATGGTGTGGTGGAGTTTGGGGAAGTTCTTGTGGTGGGAAGTGCCTAGATCATGGTGGAGGTGCTGAGGGCGCCGGCCATGGAGGTGTGGGAGTTGGGGAAGAATGAGGAAGATGACCCCAAGGGGTATCCCCCTCAAACACATATCAGGCCGCGCGGCCGGTCGGGCGCCCGGTTGACCGGGCCTGGAGCCGGCTGGCCCGGCGCAAAGGCCGGTCCAACCGGGCCAGAGACCGGCCAGGGCATTTTTTGCCCAGTTTTGTCTAGTTTTGCCTCTTTTTGCCCCTATTCTTTGTGTAAATGTGTATGAATGCTCAGATGATGACATGTACATATAGATAGATAGACGATGATGAGATGAGCATAGACATGGGGTTGGAAAACACAAAGTTCTCTAGGCATACCCATTGGAGTGAAAATGCAAACAAGATACAAATAGCTACAATGGGCATGATTCGAAGTATATCAAGAATCATAAGAGCATTTTGAAATAGTTTTTGCAATAAGATCATTTGGCCTTATATAGTCAAATCAAGTTGTAATGAAGGCTCAATGAGGGGCGGGGGATTACTCCCCCTATGTGAAAGCGCAAATGTCATGAAACCTCGAAGAGACATGCTTGGGTCCATATAATGACATTGGGTCTATTTATGTTGCACACATAGGTATGCATCATACCAAGACATGGTAAGATGACTATCCCCATATGTGCTATGCCTCTAAGCTAGATAGCAAGATAAATGCAAGAATATAGTGCAAGAAGTTAATCAATCCAAGTTTTTAGGATCAAGAATACCAAGTTCTCCTCTCAAGTTAACAAAGCGGGCTTCATCCAAAGGCTTAGTGAAAATATCCGCCAATTGGTAGGTTGTTCCCACATGAGTGAGATCAATATCCTTATTGGCAACATGATCACGTAGGAAGTGATGGCGAATGTCAATATGTTTGGTGCGACAATGTTGAACCGGGTTATTGGCGATCTTTATTGCACTTTCATTGTCACAAAGAAGAGGCACCGTACCAAGAGACACACCATAGTCTTTCAAGGTTTGCTTCATCCATAACAATTGAGTGCAACAAGATGCCACGGATATGTATTCGGCTTCGGCGGTGGATAGGGCGGTGGAGTTTTGTTTCTTGGATGACCAACTCACCAATGACCGGCCAATAAATTGGCAAGCCCCGGAGGTAGACTTCCGATCAACCTTATCACCGGCCCAATCGGAATCCGAATAGCCAATGAGTTCAAAGGTTGACCCCTTTGGATACCATAGCCCGAGAGTAGGAGTGAGAACAAGGTATCTTAGTATCCGTTTGACCGCCACTAAATGGCTCTCCTTGGGAGCGGATTGAAAACGAGCACACATCCCTACACTTAGCATGATATCCGGCCTAGAGGCACAAAGGTAGAGCAAGGATCCTATCATGGAGCGGTATACCTTTATGTCCACATCCTTCTCACCGTCACATGAACCAAGTTGCCCCTTTACGGGCATGGGTGTCTTCATTGGACTCGCATTGGTCATGTTGAATTTCTTGAGCATGTCCTTCACATACTTTTCTTGAGAGATGAAGGTGCCTTTTGCAAGTTGCCTCACTTGGAAGCCTAGAAAGAACTTCAACTCTCCCATCATGGACATCTCAAATTTCCTAGTCATCAATAGCTCAAAAGCTTTGTTATGATTGGGGTTAGTTCCACCAAAGATAATATCATCAACATATATTTGACATATAAAGAGGCCACCCCCTTTAACCCGCTTGGTGAAAAGGGTGGAATCGACCGTACCCATGCAAAACCCATCATGTAGTAAGAAATCCCTAAGGAACTCATACCAAGCACGTGGAGCTTGCTTGAGACCGTAGAGTGCCTTATGGAGTAAATACACGTGGTTGGGTCGGCATGGGTCTTCGAAACCCGGGGGTTGAGCCACATATGCGGTTTCTTTTAGGGGACCATTCAAAAATGCACTTTTCACATCCATTTGATATAATTTGAAATTGTGGAAAGATGCAAATGCAAGCAAAAGACGAATAGCTTCAAGACAGGCTACCGGCGCAAAGGTATCCTCAAAATCCATACCTTATATTTGGGCAAACCCTTGTGCCACTAACCTTGCTTTGTTTCGTATAACAATGCCATTCTCATCTTGCTTGTTCTTGAATACCCATTTGGTCCCAATGACATTGATGCGATGATCCTTTGGTCTCTCAACTAGAGACCATACTTCATTACGAGTGAAACACTCCAATTCTTCTTGCATGGCAATTACCCAATCCGGATCGACCAAGGCTTCATGTACCTTAAGTGGTTCAAAACTAGACACAAAAGCATGATGTTGACAATAAGTGATAAGTAATGCATGGTGTCTACGAGTTACCACTCCTCTTGAGATGCTACCAAGGACTTGATCCACTTTCATGTCACTTGCCCTTGTAGCGGCCTTGATCTTCCGAACGGTTCCTTCATGATCAATGAATTCATCTCTTGCTAGTACTTGATCATGAGGGACCACTTGAGCTTGATCATGAGTTGAGGATGTTTCTTGATCGTCATCATGATCTTGCTCCATGGAATGAGGATCTTCTTCTTGTTCTTCGGATTGAGACTCATCTTGAGTAGAGAATGATTCTTGAGTTGCACTTGATGGTTCGGCTTGAGTTGAGCTAGGCTCCACTTGTGGCGTGCTTGAAACATCTACTCCATCATCTTGATCATCATTATGAACCTCCATGGGCCGGATGTGTCCAATGCCCATATGCTTGATGGCACTAGATGGATCATCATCATTACCTGCAACACATGGAACAACTTGCTCCACTTGGGAGCCATTATCCTCCAAGAACACCACGTCACAAGATACTTCAATAGTCCCGGAGGACCGGTTGTAGTATCTATAGGCATGAGAGTTCTCCGCATATCCAACAAATATACCCTCTATGGTTCTAGTTTCAAATTTACCGAGCTTTCCTTTGTTGTTCTTAACAAGGCATTTGCATCCAAAGACACGAATATACATGACATTAGGCTTGTTACCGGTAAGGAGCTCGTATGGGGTTTTGTTGTGGAGGGGACGGAGGAAGAGCCGGTTGGAGTAGTGGACGGCCGTAGAGATGGCTTATCCCCAAAAGTTGTGGGGTGAGTTGAATTCACTCAACATGGTTCTTGCCATCTCAATGATAGTCCGGTTCTTCCTTTCAACAACACCGTTTTGTTGAGGGGTGTATGGCGCCGAAAACTCATGCTTGATGCCCTCATCATCAACAAACTCTTGCATAGTGTAGTTCTTGAACTCGGTGCCATTGTCGGTCCTAATTGCCTTGATCTCGGATTCATACATATGTTGAGCTTTCTTGGCGAAGGTGATGAACTCTCTATGGGTCTCGTCCTTAGACTTAAGGAGAAAGACCCAAGAGTATCTTGAGTAATCATCAACAATGACAAGTCCATACTTGCTCCCACCAAGAGTATCATAATGTGATGGCCCAAAGAGATCCAAATGAAGGAGCTCCAAAGGCCTAGATGTGGTAACAATACTCTTGATTGAATGCTTCTTCTTGAGTTGCTTTCCGGCTACACATGCACTACAAACACGATCTTTCTCAAAAGAAACGCCGGTTAGTCCCACAATATGCTCACCCTTTAGGAGTTGTTTAAGATTTCTCATATTAACATGACCAAGGCGGCGATGCCACAACCAACCTTCGTCATGCTTGGCCGCCATTAGACATGTGGAGAAGGAGGGGCTCTCTTTCGAGAGATCAACCACGTAAAGGTTGTTCTCCACATATCCAACAAGGACCAATTTGAGATTGTCACTCCTAAAGACTTGCACATAATATTTAGTGAAATATGAATTGTAACCGGCATCGGCAAGATGATATATAGAAAGTAAGTTATAGCCAAGGTGTTCAACAAGCATCACCGTCTCAAGGCACAAGTCCTTAGAGATTGCTACCTTGCCATACCCAAGTACCTTTCCCTTTGAGTTGTCACCAAAGGTAATGCTTGACTTCTTGTTGATATCTTCAATGAATTGATCAAGCACACCTTTTCCTCCGGTCATATGATTGGTGCATCCACTATCGAACACCCATTTTGGACCACCGGAGGAATACCCCTACAAAATCAAGTAGAGGATTTAGGAACCCATCGATTAATGGGTTCCTTTGCAATGGCAACAATATCCTTTGGTACCCAAATTGAGTACTCTCTATAAGCATAGCCATTAGGAGGGCCAACATAGTTAGCATAGACATCACCATAATAATCAACAAATAATGCATAGTGATCGTTTGGCCCCGTGCGGTCACCACTAGTGGCTTTGCCCTTTGAGGCTTTGCCATTGTTAGTGACCTTCTTGTTCTTATCTTGAGCGGGTTTCTCCTTCTTGTAGTTGTTCTTCTTGTGGGACTTGGGAGTATATCCAAGTCCATACTTTTGATTGTTTGACCTTTGCTTACTCAAGAGGTCATCCAATCCCATCTTGTTCTTGGCGGTGGTGAACTTTGCAAGTTCCTTTGTTAGCCTAACATTTTCCTCAAGAATAGATGCTTGCTCACAAGAAGAATCATTAGGATGATAGTCAAGACCATATTTGGTCACCAAGGACTCAAGATATGCATTGGTCTCAACATGCAAAGAAAGTTCCTCTTGTAAACGAATATGTTCCTCAACAAGTTTAGCATGCTCACTAGTAAAGGAAATGGAGGAACAAGCAAGCTTTTCAACATCAATGGGATCCTTCATTGATCCAAGAGCCCTTTTGTAGGATTCTTGAAGTAAATCATGGTTCTCTCCAAGTTTCTTGAGCTCATCCTTGACAAGCTTGTTAGCTCTTTCAAGGTGGTCAAGATCCCTAGTGAGAGAAGCATGAGCAACTTCAAGTTCCTCCTTTGAGGCATTGAGCTCTTGGGTCAATAATTGAGCCCTATCAATAGTTTCTAGGTCCTTAACTTTATCAAGTTCATAAGTTTCAATTTGTTGCTTAAGGCCTTGAGATATGCACCTTTCGGTTTTTAGCTCTTGTCTTAGGAGATTGAATCTCCGTTCCTTCTCATTCAATTGATATTCTAATTCCTCAATGGACTCATCCTTTTCTTTGAGTGAGTCCATCAAGAAATCAAACTTGACAAGAGCTTTACCACGAAGGGTGCATCTAACATCATAGAGTTCCTTAAGCACAATTAATTCTTCTTGATCTTCGTTCTCATCATCAAGAACACTAGATAGGGAAGGTGGAGATTCCATTACCTTGGTTTCCCTTGCCATAAGACAAGAGCCAATGATTGGAGAGGAGGGAGAGTCATCAGAGTCATCATCTTGAGTTATTCTTGCCATGAAGGAAGAGCCAACATCATTCTCCGTGGAGTAATCTTTGGAGTAGTCATATGTGAAGAGTGACCCGGGCTTAGAGAAAGCTAAACCGGCCACTCCGGCCTCCTCATCTTCCTCTTCTTCATCGGACAAGTACTCGGCCCCAACAAAAGCTCTTCCCTTGTTCTTCTTGTACCGATCGTTGATTGGGTTCGGCTTCAATCTTGGCTTGACCCCTTTGATGAACTTTGGCTTGTCTACCCTTTTCTCATAAGGGCACTCATTTGCAAAGTGGTTATCTTCATCACAATTGTAGCAAGTTCTCTTCTTCTTCTTGTCATTGAGGAGCATTGGGAACTTTGCCTTGTACTTCTTGGCAAAGAAAGCAAAGTCGGTAGCAATGTCACTAGTTGAAGTCATCTCTTCATCTTCTTCAATTTCATAGTCTTCTTTGCTTTCATGGTCGGCTCTAGCTTTGAGAGCAAGGTTGTGTGACGCTTCATGGTTGTGTGAGGCTTCATCAACACGGTTCATTGCCTTGAGCCTCTTTCCGGCTTTGGCCATGCTTTCATTGGCGGCCACATAGGAGACTAGATCATCGGAGTTGAGATCGGCACTCTTGGTCATGATTTGCAAGTTGAGTGCAAGGTTGGTGTCTTCTTGTTTGACGGCAATCATAGCAGTGACCTTGGATTTTATGAAGGCTTCGTTCATCTCGAAGCCGTCATTGTACTTCTCAGCACCAAGTCCCTTGACCCTTACTTTCAGAGCACCAAGCCTAGCATAGGCATCGGATACGGATTCTCCATCTCGAATCATGAAGTGGTGGGCCTCTTGCTTTGCGGTCTCATAAAGAGCTGATTGGATCAAATCGGTTCCCTCTTGGAGTACTACGATCCGATCCCACAACTCTTTAGCGGAGACAATGTCATCGACTTGATCAAGAAGCTTGCGGTTGATGCCACTTCTAATCTTGTCACGTGCGGATGCATTGAGTTGACGGTTGTAGAACTCGGTGGAGGTCAACCGAGTAGGATCTTGTGGCTCCCGATGTCCATGAACAATGAGCTCCCATAGCTCCACACTGCAGCTGCGAATATGAGATTCCATAGCAGATTTCCAATGTGGAAAGTGAGTTCCATCGTAATGGGGAACGGTCCCACTATGGTTTATATGAGGCATGGGTGAAGTGTTTCTGGGATAGTCATGGTTAACATCATGGTAGGTTTCCTTAGAGGCCGAAGCCCCACTAGAAGTTCCACCCGCAGTTAGGTTCTTAAGCATGGCAGTCATTTCTGTCATTTGGTTTTGTAGCTCATCCTCCTTTTTCTTCTTCTCGGCATCATATGCCAAGAATCTAGATTTCATCTCTTTAACCGAAAGGTTAGAGTCATCATCTAGACCCTCGAAGAGTTTATCCATCTCACTCTTAAGGCGGTGAAGCCCTTAATAAGAGTCCAGGCTCTGATACCAATTGAAAGTATAGAGATGGTAAACCTAGAGGGGGGGTGAATAGGTTTCTACAGATTTTAATTCTTTCTTTGCAATATTAGGCTTTGCGGAATATAAAGGTGAGCCTAATGCAAACTAGGTGAGGCAACCTATATGAGGATACAACTAACTCAAGCACGAAGGCTCTCACAGGCAGTTAAATCACAAGTAAGGAGTTCGGTTTAGAGATAACCGATAGCACGCGGAGACGAGGATGTATTCCCGTGTTCCCTTGCTTTGCAACAAGGTACGTCACGTTTGGAGGAGTGGAGGTCCCACGAAGGATTCCCCGCGCCACGAAGGCTCACCCTATTCTCCGGAGCCTATCCCACGAAGGAATAGCTCACTCACTTGTGGTAGACTTTGAGGTAGCCTCCAAACCTTCACAATCTTGCCCGGAGCAAATCCACAGCCCGGATGCTTCCGGACTCTTCTTGCCCACCTAGGGTTTCCAAGGAACCCTAGGAAGCAAGCTTCTCAATGAATACAAGGGGGAATGAGATTTGGCTTGGTAGAACGGTAGATCGGGTCCTCCTCTAACGATTCCCCGGAGGGATTTGAGTTTGGGTGGAGGAGGAGGGAGATCTGAGGCTTTTGGTGTTTCTAGCAATGGAGTAAGAGAGAGAGAGCTCAAGAACAGCTTGTAGTATGTTGCCTAACTATTCAGAGGTAGGAGAAGGCCTATTTATAGTGTTCTTCAAAAAATGGCCGTTGGTCAACTTGCCACATCAGATTTTCTTCGAGGAATCCGGTTGACCGGGTTTGGCGCCGGGCCGGCCGGCGCACAGGCCGGTCAGACCGGGCTCTCGACCGGGCCGGCCGGTTTCAACCGGAGCAGGGACCGGAGCTTGACCGGAGGAGCTTCTGGGCATACTGGAATGCGCTCGGATGGCACAAGCGCGAAATCCGGTTGGCGCCGGGGCAGCCGGTCGGTAGCCCGGTCCAACCGGGCCGGTGACCGGATGGGCCAGTCCTAACCGGGCTGGAGACCGGGCGGCGACCGGAGGGCTTGCCCCCTTTACTGGATCCTGCCCGGATGGCACAAGCGCCGGAGCCGGTCCTGACCGGGCTGGCCGGTGCCAGGGCCGGTCCGACCGGGCCAGTGACCGGCCAGACACATGAAAATCCTGTTGATTCTTTCGTCGAATTGGGGGGGTCTCCATTGCCTTCTTCTTCCATTGATACACCTTTATACCTCTTTGGCTAATACCTGGGAATCATCTTGTAGCCATGTATTAGTCCAAATACACTAGCACGGTGTCATTGTCACCAAAATAATGGATAAGGGTAAAATACCCTTACACATAACATTGAATATTACTCAACCATAGTTCACTACTAACATTTAGACTTCACCCATGTCCTCAAGAACTAAACGAACTACTCACGAGACATCATATGGAACATGATCAGAGGTGATATGATGATGAATAACAATCTGAACATAAACCTTGGTCCAACGGTTTCACTCAATAGCATCAACAACAAGTAGAAATCGATACCGGGAGAGTTTCCCCTATCAAACAATCAAGATCAAACCCAAATTGCTACGGCGGTGACGATGTCCAGCGGTGGAGACGGCGGTGATGATGGTGGAGATGATGATGATGGTGATGGAGATGATGTCCAGCTCGATGACAGTGACGATGGCGTCGATTTCCCCCTCCCGGAGGGAATTTCCCCGGCGGATCTCAGCCCGCCGGAGAGCTCTTTTCTCTCTGGTGTTCTCCGCCCCGCAGAGGCGGCTGTAACTCTTCGCGAAGAAAAGGAGGCGAGAGGGGCTGTGGGGCCCTCTCCTCACCAGGTGGCGCGGCCAGGCCATGGGCCGCGCCGGCCTGTGGTCTGGGCCCACCTTGGGTCCCCTCGGCTCCCCCTTCTGGCTTCCTTCGTCATCTGGAAAAATAGGATTTTTGGTATAATTTCCTTCCGCAGTTGATCTTCCGAAATATTGCGTTCTGACGGTGCTTTTTCCAGCAGAATCCTGGCTCCGGTGCTCGATCCTCCAATAATGATGAAATATGCAAAATAGATGAAATAACATAAGTATTGAACCCAAATATGAAATATATCAATGAATAACAGCAAATTATGATATAAAATAGTGATGCAAATTGGACGTATCAACTCCCCCCAAGCTTAGACTTCGCTTGTCCCCAAGCAAAACTGAACTCGGTAAACAGGACCACATGTTTATGGAGTGAAGAGTCGATCAATAAAATACGGACAAGAAGCATCATATTCATTCACACAAGACATTCTAGTAAACAACTTCCTCATATGACTCAACTTGAAACGAGTATAAGGTAATCACAAATAAAGGTGCATAAGAAATCATATTCGGTGATGGCAAACTTCGTTCTTGGTCAGAGAACAATTAACAGGTTATTCTTATCTATCGAGCAGCGCTCTCATGTTAAAGTTTATATTGCACAACTTGCATACTCAATCATAATAGTCTCCTCATAATCATTGATAACTTGCAAAGCTATATTCATTCAGATAAAACTTGTACTAAACAAGGAAGGATAAAAGACATGATGAAGCAAATCACAATATAATGGTTTGATCACAACAACTCAAATGCTTGCTTGAGATGGAGGGAAATAGGTTTACTGACTCAACATAAAGTAAAAGACAGGCCCTTCGCAGAGGGAAGCAAGGATTAAATCATGTGCTAGAGCTTTTTTCAGTTTTGAAATCTTATAAAGAGAATAAAAGTAATATTTTGAGAGGTGTTTGTTGTTGTCAACGACTGGTAGCGGGTACTCTAACCCCCTTGCCAGACAACCTTCAAAGAGCGGCTCCCATTTTATTTTTATTTGGTATGGCACTCCTTCCAACCTTTCTTTCACAAACCATGGCTAACCGAATCCTCGGGTGCCTGCCAACAATCTCATACCATGAAGGAGTGCCTTTTTATTTTAGTTTTATTATGATGACACTCCCCCCAACCTTTGCTTACACAAGCCATGGCTAACCGAATCCTTCGGGTGCCGTCCATCAATCACATACCATGGAGGAGTGTCTATTTAGTTTAATTAATTTGGGACTGGGAATCCCATTGCCAGCTCTTTTTGCAAAATTATTGGATAAGCGGATGAAGCCACTAGTCCATTGGTGAAAGTTGCCCAACAAGATTGAAAGATAAAACACCACATACTTCCTCATGAGCTATAAAACATTGACACAAATAAGAGATAATAAGTTTTGAATTGTTTAAAGGTAGCACACGAAGTATTTACTTGAAATGGCAGAAAATACCATGTAGTAGGTAGATATGGTGGACACAAATGGCATAGGTTTGGGTTAAGGTTTGGATGCACGAGAAGTATTCCCTCTCAGTACAGGTCTTTGGCTAGCAAGGTTAATTAGCAAGCATAAGAGTTGAAGGAAACAAACAAATATACATGTGATAGAAACAATCATGCATCTTCCTTGTAAGCACAAACAATTTTAACTTCAGAATAATAAGCTATGAGCTAACATGAAAGAAAGACAATGGAACAACTACATGTATTTCTCTTTTCTACTTAAACCTCAAAGTGTTGTTGCTATTGACCAATGCTAAGTTTGCCAAAACCAAATAGATCTATTCAATGCTCCCAAAGTGATACCAAACTAATGACAAGATAAATCATATAATAGAGATTGCAAACTAAAATAAGATGTGCAATATGTAAATGATAAGACTTCTCATTGATATTCCATAACGATAACTCACACCAAGGGATACATAGACGATTAACTAAAGGAGAGATACTTCCAAACTGCAACCCATCTTATATGATAACTTCCCTACTCATGATATGACACTACTTGACAGTAAAAAGTAAAAGATAGTGATGATGTGATACCGCGGCACTCCCCCAAGCTTGGAACAAACCAAGGGGATGCCAATACCGATGATGAATTACTCCTTCGGCGATGGTGGTGATGAATTCCTGACAAGCTTCTCAACAAGCTCCTGAAGCTCATCAATCTTATACGTGAGGTTGCGAATCATCTCTGAATTGTGCTCGACGCGGTTAAGAAGTATGTCCGACGGCGAGTCCCAATTCTTGGAGTTATTTCCCCACTCTTCACCCTCAGGCTTCATCCTTCCTGCAGTGTTAGAACGATCTATATCCCAATTGCTAGGCAATGCTGCCCTGGGAGTCCTTTCAATTTGATTATTGAAAATTAGATTGCGGAAGGGATGGTGAGTGCCTGGTAAAGATGTCTTCGGAGCTAGGTAATGACGTGGAACTCCTCCCCCGGTGCGAATTCTTGCGCTCTTGTTTGCACTAAAAGGGTTGTCCACCACCTTGATGCTTGCAATGGTAGAACGCGGGTGTGCGCGCGAGTCTTCCTCCACCTCTTCTTCATCCTCTTCCTTGACGCTCTTGTCCTCCTCTTTCCACTCAAGATCTTGATTATCTTCATCCGGAAGCTCCTTGCCCTTGTTCTTGGAGACCATGGTGCTTCTAAACTGAAAACAGATCCTGGCAGAAACAGCTCGAAACAAAACACGTCGAAAAAGCGATATACGGACCTCCAGGGGTCCGGGGGATTATATAGCAAAAAATTTCACGACAAAAGGAAAGTACCAGGTCGAACCAGAGTCGGAAAGGAGCGACGAGGCGGCCAGCTCATAGGGCGGCGCGGCCTAGCTGGGGCCCGCGCCGGCCTATGGCGGCACGCCCTCGTGCGTCTCCTCCACTCAGTTTCGATCTCGCAATTTTTCATATTTTCCAAAAACAGCAAAAGTATTGTTCGAAAAGTAAATTGCGAACTTTTCATTACCAGTACTGTTACCTATTCAAAGTTGAGTTCTGGCGGACTGTCAATTTGTCCTTTGATGAAAGCCTCCGGTGTTTCCACTCGAATAATATCAACATCTACATTATATGAATCACCTGAGATATAATGCTTGAGTCTTTGTCCATTTACCACTTGCGTGGCATTGCCTTGGAGAGAGCTAATTTTAATTGCTCCTGAACGATACACCTCCTCGACAACATATGGTCCTTCCCATTTCTAGAGTAATTTCCCTGCAAAGAATCTGAGACGAGACCGATACAATAGGACTTTATCCCCAATATTAAATTCTCTATTGATAATCCTTCTATCATGCCATTTTTTAACTTTCTCTTTAAAGAGTTTAGCATTTTCATAAGCTTCACTTCTCCATTCATCTAGAGAACTCAATTGCAACAACCTCTTATTACCGGCAAGTTTAGGATCTTTATTTAATTCTCTAACAGCCCAATAAGCTTTGTGTTCTAGTTCTAAAGGTAAATGACAAGCTTTCCCATAAACCATTTTATAAGGTGACATTCCCATGGGATTTTTATAAGCAGTTCTATAAGCCCAAAGTGCATCCTTCAATTTACTAGCCCAATTCTTTCTAGTTTTATTAACAGTCTTTTGCAAGATAGATTTAATCTCTCTATTTGATAATTCTACTTGCCCACTAGTTTGAGGATGATAAGCGGAAGCAATTCTATGATTAATACCATATTTAGCAAGAGTTTTTCTAAAACCACCATGAATAAAATGAGAACCTCCATCAGTCATAATATATCTAGGAACTCCAAATCTAGGAAAAATAATATCTAAAAGTATTCTTAAAGAGGTCTCACCATCAGCACTTTTTGTAGGTATGGCTTCCACCCATTTAGTAACATAATCAACAGCAACAAGTATATGAGTGTTACCTTCTGAAGAGGGAAAAGGTCCCATGAAGTCAAATCCCCAACAATCGAACGGTTCAATAACAAGAGTATAATTCATAGGCATTTCATTGCGTCTGGAGATATTACCAACTCTTTTACATTCATCACAAGATAAAATAAACTTCCTTGCATCTTTGAAGAGGGTCGGCCAATAAAAACCTGATTGTAGAACCTTTTGCGCGGTTCTTTCTCCGGCGTGATGTCCTCCATAAGCACTACCATGACATTTACTCAATATCTCTTGCTGTTCATATTCGGGAACACATCTTCGCAGAATACCATCCACTCCTTCTTTATATAAGTGTGGGTCATCCCAGAAATAATGCCTCAAGTCATAAAAGAATTTCCTCCTTTGCTGAGCTGAAAAGGTTGGAGGCAAGTACTTGGAAATAATAAAGTTAGCATAATCAGCATACCAAGGACTATCTCGCGAACTCACCTTTATTGCAGCCAATTGTTCATTTGGAAAACTATCATTAACAGGAACAGGATCATAAGCAATGTTTTCCAATCTAGACAAATTATCAGCAACAGGATTATCAGCACCTTTCCTATCTACAATATGTAAATCAAATTCTTGCAACAGAAGTACCCATCTGATAAGCCTTGGCTTAGCATCTTTCTTTTGCATAAGGTATCTGATTGCAGCATGATCAGTATGAATAGTAACTTTTGAATCAACAATATAAGATCTAAACTTATCACAAGCAAAGACTACAGCTAACAATTCCTTTTCAGTAGTAGCATAATTTCTTTGAGCAGCATCAAGAGTTTTACTAGCATAATGAATAACATTCAATTTTTTATCTACTCGCTGTCCAAGAACAACGCCTACAGCAAAATCACTAGCATCACACATAATTTCAAATGGTAAATTCCAATCAGGGGGTTCAACTATAGGAGCAGTTGTTAAGGCTTTCTTTAGAGTTTCAAAAGCTTCCTTACAATCATCATCAAAAACAAAAGGTACATCTTTTTGAAGAAGATTAGTAAGAGGCTTTGAAATCTTGGAGAAATCTTTAATAAACCTCCTATAAAACCCAGCATGACCAAGAACACTACGAATACCTTTAACATCCATAGGATAGGGCATCTTCTCAATTGCTTCAACTTTAGCTCTATCAACTTCAATACCTCTCTTGGAAATTTTATGTCCCAATACAATTCCTTCATTAACCATAAAGTGGCATTTCTCCCAATTAAGAACAAGGTTAGTTTCTTCACATCTCTGCAAAACTTTATCAAGGTTCCGCAAGCAATTATCAAAAGAATTCCCATAGACAGAAAAATCATCCATGAATACCTCTACAATACTCTCGCAAAAACCATGAAAAATAGCAGACATGCATCTTTGAAAAGTAGCAGGAGCATTACATAAACCAAAAGGCATACGTCTATAAGCATAAGTTCCATAGGGACAAGTGAAATTGGTTTTCTCTTGATCCTTAGTTTTAACAGCAATTTGTGAAAATCCAGAATAACCATCAAGAAAACAAAAATGAGTATTTTTAGATAACCTTTCTAACATTTGATCAATAAAAGGCAAAGGGTAATGATCTTTCTTAGTAACCTTATTAACTTTTCGATAATCAATGCACATTCTATACCCTACAACTACTCTTTGAGGTATGAGCTCATCATTATCATTAGGCACAACAGTCATTCCTCCCTTCTTAGGAACACAATGCACAGAACTAACCCATCTACTATCAGCAATAGGATATATAATACTAGCTTCAAGAAGTCGTAATACCTCATTTCTTACCACATCCTTCATCTTAGGAATTAGACGACGCTGAGGTTCAACAACAGGCTTCGCATCATCTTCCATATTAATGGCATGTTGGCAAATAGAGGGAGAAATCCCCTTCAAGTCATCAAGAGTGTAGCCAATAGCACCTCGGTGTTTCTTCAATATTTGCAATAGCCTTTCTTCTTCAAACTCTATAAGCTTAGAACTAATAATAACAGGATATATTTTCTTATCATCAATATGAGCATATTTAAGATTATCAGGCAATGGTTTTAAATCAAAGACAGGATCTTCCTTTGGTGGCGGTGTTGTACCCAGATCTTCCACCGGTAAATCATGCTTAAGAATAGGTTGGCGGAGAAAAATTTCCTCAAGATCATCTCTTTCTTTTCTAAAAACTTCGCTCTCGCTATTCTCCAAATGTTGCTGCAAAGGATTATTAGGAACAAGAACAATAGATGCACACTGTTCCATTTTAAAATCATTATTAGGCAAATCAGCTTTATAAGGAGTTTTGGTAAATTTAGAGAAGTTAAACTCATAAGATTCACCAGCAAATTTAGTCAAAATTTTCTCTTTCTTGCAATCTATAATAGCTCCACAAGTATTTAGAAAAGGTCTACCAAAAATGATAGGACAATAATCACTAGCAGCAGAACCAAGTACCAAAAAGTCGGCAGGATATTTAATCTTACCACATAGAACTTCCACATCTCGAACAATACCAATTGGAGAAATAGTTTCTCTATTAGCCAGCTGAATAACCACATCAATGTCTTCAAGTTCACAAGAACCAATTTCGTGCATAATCTCCGTGTAAAGCTCATAAGGAATAGCACTAACACTTGCACCAATATCACATAATCCATAATAGCAATGATCACCAATTCTAACAGATAGCATAGGAACACTAACTTGTTTGGGTTTATTAGGATGTGAAACAATATTAGAAGCATCTTCACAGAAAATAATATGACCATCCTCCACATTTTCAGTCACAAGATCTTTAACTATTGCAACAGCAGGTTCAACTTTTATTTGTTTTTCAGGTTCTATAGGTTTCTTTTCAATTTTATGAACCGCACTATTTATAACAGAGTACTCCTTCATTTTAGCAGGGAAAGGAGTTTTTTCAATATAAGCTTCAGGAATAACATGATCAACAGTTTCAACTACAACGCATTTATTAATAGATGAATCAATTTTATCTTTATACGGTTCATGATACTTATCAAAATTCTTCTTAGGAAATTCATAATGAGAGGCAAAAGCTTTATAAAGATTTGCAGCAACTTGAGAATCAAGACCATAAGTAGCACTCATATTACGAAATTTATCAGTATCCATAAAAGCTTCAATGCATTTATAATCATAATTTATACCTGATTCTCTATCTTTGTCGATCTCCCATCCTTCAGTATTTTCCTGGATCCGATTAAGAAGGTCCCTTTTAAACTCTTCCTTATTGCGCGTGAATGATCCAGAACAAGAAGTATCCAGCAAGGTCTTGTCTTCAAAAGAAAGTCTTGCATAGAAATTATCAATAATAACATTACCAGGAAGCTCATGAATGGGGCATTTGAGCATTAAAGACTTCAATCTCCCCCAAGCTTGGGCAATACTCTCTCCATAATGAGGCCAAAAATTATATATGCGATTCCAATCCTTGTGAATTTCACTTGGAGGATAGAACTTAGAATAAAACCGGGGCACAATATCATTCCATTCAAGAGAATCCCCATTATCCAGTAATTTATACCAATGCGCCGCTTTAGCAGACATCGATATAGAGAATAGTTTCTTCCTCACTTCATCCATAGCAATACCTGCACACTTGAATAAACCGCATAATTCATGTAAGAACAGTAAATGATCTCCAGGGTGGATAGTTCCATCCCCTGTATAACGGTTACCCACTACGCGTTCAATAATTTTCATAGGTATTTTGTATGGTATTTCTTCCTCACCTGGCGCCTCATCCACTACCTTTGCAGTAGTAGAAGATTTTCCAAATAAACATTCAAGAGGAGATCTCTCCATAATGAATTATGGCAGCAGGCAGAAATAAAATCAGCACAAACAGTAGAAGTTTCCCTTACCAATTCCACTTACCAATAGCGCTTCACTCCCCGGCAACGGCGCCAGAAAATAGTCTTGATGACCCACAAGTATAGGGGGTGTATCGTAGTATCTTCGATAAGTAAGAATGTCGATCCCAACGAGGAGCAGAAGGTGTTGACAAGCAGTTTCGATGAAGGATTCACTATAAATGCTCACATACAAGTATTCAGGGGGTTTTGATATAACAGATGAATAAAGTACGAGTAAGTAAAGTGCGAGAGTAACAATTGCAGCGAGTGGCTCAATCCTTTTTAGCACAAAGGACAAGCCGGGTTGTTTACTTATAATGACCAAACTTTCTCGAGGACACACGGGATTTTAGTCTAGTGCTTTCGCTACATACGGCTAATTAATCTTCATTGTTTTGATAAGTGTTGTGTGGGTGAACCTATGCTAATGTACCGCCCTTCCTAGGACTAATATATACTTGTTATTATACCCCTTGCAAGCATCCGCAACTACAAGAAAGTAATTAAGAATAAATCTAACCACAGCCTTAAACTCTGAGATCCTGCTATCCCTCCTGCATCGATATACCAACGGGGGTTTAGGTTTCTGTCACTCCGGCAACCCCGCAATTGGCAAACGAGTACAAGATGCATTCCCCTAGGCCCATAAAGGTGAAGTGTTGATACGTCCAATTTGCATCACTATTTTGTATCATAATTTGCTGTTATTCATTGATATATTTCATATTTGGACACAATACTTATGTTATTTCATCTATTTTGCATGTTTCATCATTATTGGAGGATCAAGCACCGGAGCCAGGATTCTGCTGGAAAAAGCACCGTCAGAACGCAATATTTCGGAAGATCAACTGTGGAAGGAAATTATACCAAAAATCCTATTTTTCCAGATGACGAAGGAAGCCAGAAGGGGGAGCTGAGAAGGCCCAAGGTGGGGCCAGACCACAGGCCGGCGCGGCCCATGGCCTGGCCGCGCCACCCTGTGGTGTGGGGGCCCCACAGCCCCTTTCGCCTCATTTTCTTCGCAAAACCCTTCGTCCCGAAGACCTAAGCCATAGAGGGTACCTCACGAAGAGTTACAGCCGCCTCTGCGGGGCGGAGAACACCAGAGAGAAAAGAGCTCTCCGGTGGGCTGAGATCCGCCGGGGAAATTCCCTCCGGGAGGGGGAAATCGACGCCATCGTCACCGTCATCGAGCTGGACATCATCTCCATCACCATCATCATCATCTCCACCATCATCACCGCCGTCTCCACCGCTGGACATTGTCACCGCCGTAGCAATTTGGGTTTGATCTTGATTGTTTGATAGGGGAAACTCTCCCGGTATCGATATCTACTTGTTGTTGATGCTATTGAGTGAAACCATTGAACCAAGGTTTATGTTCAGATTGTTATTCATCATCATATCACCTCTGATCATGTTCCATATGATGTCTCGTGAGTAGTTCGTTTAGTTCTTGAGGACATGGGTGAAGTCTAAATGTTAGTAGTGAACTATGGTTGAGTAATATTCAATGGTATGATATTTAAGTTGTGGTGTTATTCTTCTAGTGGTGTCATGTGAACGTCGACTACATGACACTTCACCTTTATGGGCCTAGGGGAATGCATCTTGTACTCGTTTGCCAATTGCGGGGTTGCCGGAGTGACAGAAACCTAAACCCCCGTTGGTATATCGATGCAGGAGGGATAGCAGGATCTCAGAGTTTAAGGCTGTGGTTAGATTTATTCTTAATTACTTTCTTGTAGTTGCGGATGCTTGCAAGGGGTATAATCACAAGTATGTATTAGTCCTAGGAAGGGCGGTACATTAGCATAGGTTCACCCACACAACACTTATCATAACAATGAAGATTATTTAGCCGTATGTAGCGAAAGCACTAGACTAAAATCCCGTGTGTCCTCGAGAACGTTTGGTCATTATAAGTAAACAAACCGGCTTGTCCTTTGTGCTAAAAAGGATTGGGCCACTCGCTGCAATTGTTACTCTCGCACTTTACTTACTCGTACTTTATTCAACTGTTACATCAAAAACCCCTGAATACTTGTCTGTGAGCATTTACAGGGAATCCTTCATCGAAACTGCTTGTCAACACCTTCTGCTCCTCGTTGGGATCGACATTCTTACTTATCGAAAATACTACGATACACCCCCTATACTTGTGGGTCATCAAGACTATTTTCTGGCACCGTTGCCGGGGAGTGAAGCGCTATTGGTAAGTGGAATTGGTAAGGGAAATATCTACTGTTTGTGCTGATTTTATTTCTGCCTACTGCCATAATACATTATGGAGAGATCTTCTCTCGAATGTTTATTTGGGAAATCCGCTACTACTGCAAAGGTAGTGGATGAGGCGCCAGGTGAAGAAGAAATACCATACAAAATACCTATGAAAATTATTGAACGCGTAGTGAATAACCGTTATACAGGGGATGGAACTGTCCACCCTGGAGATCATTTATTGTTCTTGCATGAATTATGCGGTTTATTCAAGTGTGCAGGTATTGCTATGGATGAAGTGAGGAAGAAACTATTTTCTATATCGCTGTCTGGTAAAGCGGCGCATTGGTATAAATTACTGGATAATGGGGATTCTCTTGAATGGAATGATATTGTGCCCCGGTTTTATTCTAAGTTCTATCCTCCAAGTGAAATTCACAAGGATCGGAATCGCATATATAATTTTTGGCCTCATGATGGAGAGAGTATTGCCCAAGCTTGGGGGAGATTGAAGTCTTTAATGCTCAAATGCCCCATTCATGAGCTTCCTGGTAATGTTATTATTGATAATTTCTATGCAAGACTTTCTTTTGAAGACAAGACCTTGCTGGATACTTCTTGTTCTGGATCATTCACGCGTAAGTAGGAAGAGTTTAAAAGGGACCTTCTTAATCGGATCCAGGAAAATACTGAAGGATGGGAGATCGACAATGATCGAGAATCAGGTATAAATTATGATTACAAATGCATTGAAGCTTTTATGGATACTGATAAATTTCATAATATGAGTGCTACTTATGGTCTTGATTCTCAAGTTGCTGCAAATCTTTATAAAGCTTTTGCCTCTCATTATGAATTGCCTAAGAAGAATTTTGATAAGTATCATGAACCGTATAAAGATAAAATTGATTCATCTATTAATAAATGCGTTGTAGTTAAAACTGTTGATCATGTTATTCCTGAAGCTTATATTGAAAAAACTCCTTTCCCTGCTAAAATGAAGGAGTACTCTGTTATAAATAGTGCGGTTCATAAAAGTGAAAAGAAACCTATAGAACCTGAAGAACAAATAAAAGTTGAACCTGCTGTTGCAATAGTTAAAGATCTTGTGACTGAAAATTTGGAGGAAGGTCATATTATCTTCTGTGAAGATGCTTCTAATATTGTTTCACATCCTAATAAACCCAAGCAAGCTAGTGTTCCTATGCTATCTGTTAGAATTGGTGATCATTGCTATTATGGTTTATGTGATATTGGTGCAAGTATTAGTGCTATTCCTTATGAGCTTTATACGGAGATTATGCACGAAATTGGTTCTTGTGAACTTGAAGATATTGATGTGGTTATTCAGCTGGCTAATAGAGAAACTATTTCTCCAATTGGTATTGTTCGAGATGTGGAAGTTCTATGTGGTAAGATTAAATATCCTGCTGACTTTTTGGTACTTGGTTCTGCTGCTAGTGATTATTGTCCTATTATTTTTGGTAGACCTTTTCTAAATACTTGTGGAGCTATTATAGATTGCAAGAAAGAGAAAATTTTGACTAAATTTGCTGGTGAATCTTATGAGTTTAACTTCTCTAAATTTACCAAAGCTCCTTATAAAGCTGATTTGCCTAATAATGATTTTAAAATGGAACAATGTGCATCTATTGTTCTTGTTCCTAATAATACTTTGCAGCAACATTTGGAAAATAGCGAGAGTGAAGTTTTTAGGAAAGAAAGAGATGAGCTTGAGGAAATTTTTCTTCGCCAACCTATTCTTAAGCATGATTTACCGGTGGAAGATCTGTGTACAACACCGCCACCAAAGGAAGATCCTGTCTTTGATTTAAAACCATTGCCTGATAATCTTAAATATGCTCATATTGATGATAATAAAATATATCCTATTATTATTAGTTCTAAGCTTACAGAGTTTGAAGAAGAAAGGCTATTGGAAATATTGAAGAAACACCGAGGCGCTATTGGCTACACTCTTGATGATTTGAAGGGGATTTCTCCCTCTATATGCCAACACGCCATCAATATGGAAGATGATGCGAAGCCTGTTGTTGAACCTCAGCGTCGTCTAATTCCCAAGATGAAGGATGTGGTAAGAAATGAGGTATTAAGGCTTCTTGAAGCTGGTATTATATATCCTATTGCTGATAGTAGATGGGTTAGTCCTGTGCATTGTGTTCCTAAGAAAGGAGGAATGACTGTTGTGCCTAATAATAATGATGAGCTCATACCTCAAAGAGTAGTTGTAGGATATAGAATGTGCATTGATTATCGAAAAGTAAATAAAGTTACTAAGAAAGATCATTACCCTTTGCCTTTTATTGATCAAATGTTAGAAAGGTTATCTAAAAATACTCATTTTTGTTTTCTTGATGGCTATTCTGGGTTTTCACAAATTGCTGTTAAAACTAAAGATCAAGAGAAAACCACTTTCACTTGTCCCTATGGAACTTATGCTTATAGACGTATGCCTTTTGGTTTATGTAATGCTCCTGCTACTTTTCAAAGATGCATGTCTGCTATTTTTCATGGTTTTTGCGAGAGTATTGTAGAGGTATTCATGGATGATTTTTCTGTCTATGGGAATTCTTTTGATAATTGCTTGCGGAACCTCGATAAAGTTTTGCAGAGATGTGAAGAAACTAACCTTGTTCTTAATTGGGAGAAATGCCACTTTATGGTTAATGAAGGAATTGTATTGGGACATAAAATTTCCGAGAGAGGTATTGAAGTTGATAGAGCTAAAGTTGAAGCAATTGAGAAGATGCCCTATCCTAGGGATGTTAAAGGTATTCGTAGTGTTCTTGGTCATCTTTGGGTTTTATAGGAGGTTTATTAAAGATTTCTCCAAGATTTCAAAGCCTCTTACTAATCTTCTTCAAAAAGATGTACCTTTTGTTTTTGATGATGATTGTAAGGAAGCTTTTGAAACTCTAAAGAAAGCCTTAACAACTGCTCCTATAGTTGAACCTCCTGATTGGAATTTACCATTTGAAATTATGTGTGATGCTAGTGATTTTGCTGTAGGCACTGTTCTTGGACAGCGGGTAAATAAAAAACTGAATGTTATTCATTATGCTAGTAAAACTCTTGATGCTGCTCAAAGAAATTATGCTACTACTGAAAAGGAATTGTTAGCTGTAGTTTTTGCTTGTGATAAGTTTAGATCCTATATTGTTGATTCAAAAGTTACTATTCATACTGATCATGCTGCAATCAGATACCTTATGCAAAAGAAAGATGCTAAGCCTAGGCTTATTAGATGGGTACTTCTGTTGCAAGAATTTGATTTACATATTGTAGATAGGAAAGGTGCTGATAATCCTGTTGCTGATAATTTGTCTAGATTGGAAAATATTGCTTATGATCCTATTCCCGTTAATGATAGTTTTCGAAATGAACAATTGGCTGCAATAAAGGTGAGTTCGTGAGACAGTCCTTGGTATGCTGATTATGCTAACTTTATTGTTTCCAAGTATTTGCCTCCAACCTTTTCAGCTCAGCAAAGGAGGAAATTCTTTTATGACTTGAGGCATTATTTCTGGGATGACCCACACTTATATAAAGAAGGAGTGGATGGTATTATGCGAAGATGTGTTCCCGAATATGAACAACAGGAGATATTGAGTAAATGCCATGGTAGTGCTTATGGATGACATCACGCCGGAGAAAGAACCGCGCAAAAGGTTCTACAATCAGGTTTTTATTGGCCAACTCTCTTCAAAGATGCAAAGAAGTTTATTTTATCTTGTGATGAATGCCAAAGGGTTGGTAATATCTCCAGACGCAATGAAATGCCTATGAATTATACTCTTGTTATTGAACCGTTTGATTGTTGGGGATTTGACTTCATGGGACCTTTTCCCTCTTCAGAAGGTAACACTCATATACTTGTTGCTGTTGATTATGTTACTAAATGGGTGGAAGCCATACCTACAAAAAGTGCCGATGGTGAGACCTCTTTAAGAATGCTTTTAGATATTATTTTTCCTAGATTTGGAGTTCCTAGATATATTATAACTGATGGAGGTTCTCATTTTATTCATGGTGGTTTTAGAAAAACTCTTGCTAGATATGGTATTAATCATAGAATTGCTTCCGCTTATCATCCTCAAACTAGTGGGCAAGTAGAATTATCAAATAGAGAGATTAAATCTATCTTGCAAAAGACTGTTAATAAAACTAGAAAGAATTGGGCTAGTAAATTGAAGGATGCACTTTGGGCTTATAGAACTGCTTATAAAAATCCCATGGGAATGTCACCTTATAAAATGGTTTATGGGAAAGCTTGTCATTTACCTTTAGAACTAGAGCACAAAGCTTATTGGGTTGTTAGAGAATTAAATAAAGATCCTAAACTTGCCGGTAATAAGAGGTTGTTGCAATTGAGTTCTCTAGATGAATGGAGAAGTGAAGCTTATGAAAATGCTAAACTCTTTAAAGAAAAAGTTAAAAAATGGCATGATAGAAGGATTATCAAAAGAGAATTTAATATTGGGGATAAAGTCCTATTGTATCGGTCTCGTCTCAGATTCTTTGCAGGGAAATTACTCTCAAAATGGGAAGGACCATATGTTGTCGAGGAGGTGTATCGTTCAGGAGCAATCAAAATTAGCTCTCTCCAAGGCAATGCTACACAAGTGGTAAATGGACAAAGACTCGAGCATTAAATCTCAGGTGATTCCTATAATGTTGATGTTGATATTTTTCGAGTGGAAACACCGGAGGCCTTCATCAAAGGACAAGTTGACAGTCCGCCAGAACTCGACTTTGAATAGGTAACAGTAATGGTAATGAAAAGTACGCAATTTACTTTCCGAACAATATTTTTGCTGTTTTTGGAAAATATGAAAAATTATGAGATCGAAACGGAGTGGAAAAGACGCACGAGGGCGTGCCACCATAGGCCGGCGCGGCCTGGCCTGGGCCCGCGCCGCCCTATGGTCTGGCCGCCTCGTCGCCCCTTTCCGACTCTGGTTCGACCTGGTACTTTCCTTTTGTCGTGAATTTTTTTGCCATATAATCCCCTGGACCCCTGGAGGTCCGTATATCGTTTTCTCGACGTGTTTTGTTTCGAGCTGTTTCTGCCAGGATTTGCTTCGGATCTAGAGCCATCATGTCTTTGTCGGAAACTCCGAAGGACAGCTCCCGCAAGGATGTTGGCAACTTGTACATGGAGGAGCTGAGGATGCGCCCCAAGGAGTTGCTGCTCGTTGAGGGAGAACTGCAGATCAAGGATGTCCAGGGTCCTAAAGGAGAAGGAAGCTTGGAGGACAGGATGGAGAAGCTAGAACAAGAGGTCTTCAAATACAAGAAGATGGCGGAGCGTGAGGTGGATATCTTCCACAAGATTGTGTCTGAACTCATTGCTGAACACGAGAAGGAAACTGCAAAGCTTTGGGGCGACATCCTCTCACTTCACGACACCACCAACAAACTCCAAGCACAACTCTATGACGTTCAGAATCAGAACTGTGAGTATGAAAACAGGTTTAAATACATAAGCCGTGCTGCTAGTTTCAGGATCCCCGAGACCAAGATGTCGTTTCTTGATGGAGAGCCTCTTCCTTGGAAGTTTGATGACGGGAGTTCATCACCACCATCGCCGAAGGAGTAATTTATCATCGGTATTGGCATCCCCTTGGTTTGTTCCAAGCTTGGGGGAGTGCCGCGGTATCACATCATCACTACCTTTTACTTTTTACTGTCAAGTAGTGTCATATCATGAGTAGGGAAGTAATCATATAAGATGGGTTGCAGTTTGGAAGTATCTCTCCTTTAGTTGGTTGTCTATGTATCCCTTGGTGTGAGTTATCGTTATGGAATATTAATGAGAAGTCTTATCATTTACATATTGCACATCTTATTTTAGTTTGCAATCTCTATTATATGATTTACCTTGTTGTTAGTATTGGTATCACTTTGGGAACATTAAATAAATCTATTTGGTTTTGGCAAACTTAGCATTGGTCAATAGCAACAACACTTTGAGGTTTAAGTAGAAAAGAGAAATACATGTAGTTGTTTCATTGTCTTTCTTTCTTGATTAGCTCATAGCTTATTATTCTGAAGTTAAAATTGTTTGTGCTTACAAGGAAGATGCATGATTGTTTCTATCACATGTATATTTGTTTGTTTCCCTCGACTCTTATGCTTGCTAATTAACCTTGCTAGCCAAAGACCTGTACTGAGAGGGAATACTTCTCGTGCATCCAAACCTTAGCCCAAACCTATGTCATTTGTGTCCACCATACCTACCTACTACATGGTATTTCCTGCCATTCCAAGTAAATACTTCGTGTGCTACCTTTAAACAATTCAAAATATACTATCTCTTATTTGTGTCAATGTTTTATAGCTCATGAGGAAGTATGTGGTGTTTTATCTTTCAATCTTGTTGGGCAACTTTCACCAATGGACTAGTGGCTTCATCCGCTTATCCAATAATTTTGCAAAAAGAGCTGGCAATGGGATTCCCAGTCCCAAATTAATTAAACTAAATAGACACTCCTCCATGGTATGTGATTGATGGACGGCACCCGAAGGATTCGGTTAGCCATGGCTTGTGTAAGCAAAGGTTGGGGGGAGTGTCATCATAATAAAACCAAAATAAAAAGGCACTCCTTCATGGTATGAGATTGTTGGCAGGCACCCGAGGATTCGGTTAGCCATGGTTTGTGAAAGAAAGGTTGGAAGGAGTGCCACACAAAATGAAAATAAAATGGGAGCCGCTCTTTGAAGGTTGTCTAGCAAGGGGGTTAGAGTACCCGCTACCAGTCGTTGACAACAACAAACACCTCTCAAAATGTTACTTTTATTATCTCTATATGATTTCCAAACTGAAAAAGCTCTAGCACATGATTTAATCACTGCTTCCCTCTGCGAAGGGCCTGTCTTTTACTTTATGTTGAGTCAGTAAACCTATTTCCCTCCATCTCAAGCAAGCATTTGAGTAGTTGTGATCAAACCATTATATTGTGATTTGCTTCATCATGTCTTTTATTCTTCCTTGTTTAGTACAAGTTTTATCTGAATGAATATAGCTTTGCAAGTTATCAATGATCATGAGGAGACCATTATGATTGAGTATGCAAGTTGTGCCATATAAACTTTAACATGAGAGCGCTGCTCAATGAGATAAATATAATCTGTTGATTGTTCTCTGACCAAGAACGAAGTTTGCCATCACCAACTATGATTTCTTATGCACCTTTATTTGTGATTACTTTATACTTGTTTCAAGTTGAGTTATATGAGGAAGTTGTTTACTAGAATGTCTTGTGTGAATGAATATGATGCTTCTTGTCCGTATTTTATTTATCGACTCTTCACTCCATAAACATGTGGTCCTGTTTACTGAGTTCAGTTTCGCTTGGGGACAAGCGAAGTCTAAGCTTGGGGGGAGTTGATACGTCCAATTTGCATCACTATTTTGTATCATAATTTGCTGTTATTCATTGATATATTTCATATTTGGACACAATACTTATGTTATTTCATCTATTTTGCATGTTTCATCATTATTGGAGGATCAAGCACCGGAGCCAGGATTCTGCTGGAAAAAGCACCGTCAGAACGCAATATTTTGGAAGATCAATTGTGGAAGGAAATTATACCAAAAATCCTATTTTTCCAGATGACGAAGGAAGCCAGAAGGGGGAGCTGAGAAGGCCCAAGGTGGGGCCAGACCACAGGCCGGCGCGGCCCATGGCCTGGCCGCGCCACCCTGTGGTGTGGGGGCCCCACAGCCCCTTTCGCCTCCTTTTCTTCGCGAAACCCTTCGTCCCGAAGACCTAAGCCACAGAGGGTACCTCACGAAGAGTTACAGCCGCCTCTGCGGGGCGGAGAACACCAGAGAGAAAAGAGCTCTCCGGCGGGCTGAGATCCGCTGGGGAAATTCCCTCCGGGAGGGGGAAATCGATGCCATCGTCACCGTCATCGAGCTGGACATCATCTCCATCACCATCATCATCATCTCCACCATCATCACCGCCGTCTCCACCGCTGGACATCGTCACCGCCGTAGCAATTTGGGTTTGATCTTGATTGTTTGATAGGGGAAACTCTCCCGGTATCGATATCTACTTGTTGTTGATGCTATTGAGTGAAACCATTGAACCAAGGTTTATGTTCAGATTGTTATTCATCATCATATCACCTCTGATCATGTTCCATATGATGTCTCGTGAGTAGTTCGTTTAGTTCTTGAGGACGTGGGTGAAGTCTAAATGTTAGTACTGAACTATGGTTGAGTAATATTCAATGCTATGATATTTAAGTTGTGGTGTTATTCTTCTAGTGGTGTCATGTGAACGTCGACTACATGACACTTCACCTTTATGGGCCTAGGGGAATGCATCTTGTACTCGTTTGCCAATTGTGGGGTTGCCGGAGTGACAGAAACCTAAACCCCCGTTGGTATATCGATGCAGGAGGGATAGCAGGATCTCAGAGTTTAAGGCTGTGGTTAGATTTATTCTTAATTACTTTCTTGTAGTTGCGGATGCTTGCAAGGGGTATAATCACAAGTATGTATTAGTCCTAGGCAGGGCGGTACATTAGCATAGGTTCACCCACACAACACTTATCATAACAATGAAGATTATTTAGCCGTATGTAGCGAAAGCACTAGACTAAAATCCCGTGTGTCCTCGAGAACGTTTGGTCATTATAAGTAAACAAACCGGCTTGTCCTTTGTGCTAAAAAGGATTGGGCCACTCGCTGCAATTGTTACTCTCGCACTTTACTTACTCGTACTTTATTCAACTGTTACATCAAAAACCCCTGAATACTTGTCTGTGAGCATTTACAGGGAATCCTTCATCGAAACTGCTTGTCAACACCTTCTGCTCCTCGTTGGGATCGACATTCTTACTTATCGAAAATACTACGATACACCCCCTATACTTGTGGGTCATCAAGTGTCATGTAGTCGACGTTCACATGACACCACTAGAAGAATAACACCACAACTTAAATATCATAACATTGAATATTACTAAACCATAGTTCACTACTAACATTTAGACTTCACCCATGTCCTCAAGAACTAAACGAACTACTCACGAGACATCATATGGAACATGATCAGAGGTGATATGATGATGAATAACAATCTGAACATAAACCTTGGTCCAACGGTTTCACTCAATAGCATCAACAACAAGTAGAAATCGATACCGGGAGAGTTTCCCCTATCAAACAATCAAGATCAAACCCAAATTGCTACGGCGGTGACGATGTCCAGCGGTGGAGACGGCGGTGATGATGGTGGAGATGATGATGATGGTGATGGAGATGATGTCCAGCTCGATGACGGTGACGATGGCGTCGATTTCCCCCTCCCGGAGGGAATTTCCCCGGCGGATCTCAGCCCACCGGAGAGCTCTTTTCTCTCTGGTGTTCTCCGCCCCGCAGAGGCGGCTGTAACTCTTCGTGAGGTACCCTCTGTGGCTTAGGTCTTCGGGACGGAGGATTTCGCAAAGAAAATGAGGCGAGAGGGGCTGTGGGGCCCTCTCCTCACCAGGTGGCGCGGCCAGGCCATGGGCCGCGCCGGCCTGTGGTCTGGGCCCACCTTGGGTCCCCTCAGCTCCCCTTCTGGCTTCCTTCGTCATCTGGAAAAATAGGATTTTTGGTATAATTTCCTTCCACAGTTGATCTTCCGAAATATTGCGTTCTGACGGTGCTTTTTCCAGCAGAATCCTGGCTCCGGTGCTCGATCCTCCAATAATGATGAAACATGCAAAATAGATGAAATAACATAAGTATTGAACCCAAATATGAAATATATCAATGAATAACAGCAAATTATGATATAAAATAGTGATGCAAATTGGACGTATCAATGCACGAATGATATGTCCATGGTATGCCATGCGCGCATGCACACTAATTGTATATATATTATGAGGCAACTTAATCAAATGTGTTTTCATTCGAGAGAACTTGTCAAGATTCAAGTTAATTAATTTAGCTGCGCTAATTAGTTGGTCGCCTGCTTGATGCGCAATTAAGTGTCGTTGGCCTATATATATGTAGGGTTTAATTAGGGTTTAGGGTTTAGGATTAGCTAGCTAGGGTTTTAGGGTTAGGGTTAGGGTTAAGGTTAATTAATTAGGGTTTAGGGTCTAGGGTTTAGGGTTTGGGGTTTGGGGTTTAGTGTTTAATTAGGGTTTAGGGTCTAGGGTTAGGGTCTAGGGTTTAGGGTGTAGTGTTTAGGGTTTAGGGTCTAGGGTTTAGGGTTTAGTGTTTAGGGTGTTTAGGGTGTACGTTTAGGGTATAATTAGGGATTAGGGTTTTAGGGTTTAAGGTTTAGGGATCATCGATCGAGTGCACACACACATTATTAGAGGCACCCGCGCCTTTGCTCATAAAGTGCATGCGTATATATAAGTGTGTTTTTTGGCCACCAACGATATATATATATAGATCGAGAGAGAAAGATTGAAATATATATATTTATCCCCAAGAATATGTTCAGATATATATTGAAATATATGCACAAATGATATGTGCAAGGTATGCCATGCGCGCATGCATACTAATTGTATATATATTATGAGGCAACTTAATCAAATGTGTTTTCATTCGAGAGAACTTGTCAAGATTCAAGTTAATTAATTTAGCAGCGCTAATTAGTTGGTCGCCTGCTTGATGCGCAATTTAGTGTCGTTGGCCTATATATATGTAGGGTTTAATTAGGGTTTAGGATTTAGGATTAGCTAGCTAGGGTTTTAGGGGTAGGGTTAGGGTTAAGGTTAATTAATTAGGGTTTAGGGTTTAGGGTTTAGGGTTTGGGGTTTGGGGTTTGGGGTTTAGGGTTTAGGGTCTAGGGTTTAGGGTTTAGTGTTTAGGGTGTTTAGGGTGTACGTTTAAGGTATAATTAGGGATCATGGATTAGGGTTTTAGGGTTTAAGGTTTAGGGATCATCGATCGAGCTAGTGCACAGACACATTATTAGAGGCACCCGCGCCTTTGCGCATAAAGTGCATGCGTATATATATAATAAGTGTGTTTCTTGGCCACCAACGATATATATAGATCGAGAGAGAGATTGAAATATATATATATATATATCCCGAAGAATATGTTCAGATATATATTGAGATATATATATGCACGAATGATATGTCCATCGTATGCCATGCGCGCATGCACACTAATTGTATATATATTATGAGGCAACTTAATCAAATGTGTTTTCATTCGAGAGAACTTGTCAATATTCAAGTTAATTAATTTAGCAGCGCTAATTAGTTGGTCGCCTGCTTGATGCGCAATTAAGTGTCGTTGGCCTATATATATATGTAGTGTTTAATTAGTGACATAGGCATCCCAAATGGGCCTGCCGAAGATAGTACCCGGGGTTTACTGAAGGCCCAATACCCGAAGAATAAGAAGATTCGGGAGCCTAAGATATATTAAGGAAAGTTAGAGTTGTAATAGGAAGTGTTATTTGTAAATCTGGCGGGATGAGTTAGAAACCGTCCCGGGCTCTGTAACTTGTACAAAACGAAACCCTCGGCTCCGCCTCCTATAAAAAGGGGGAGTCGAGGGACGAAGAGGCAATCGAATCATTGTTGCAAACCCTAGTTCTCATAATCGTCGAGTACTTTTCGGCTGAAACCTTCGAGATCTACTTGCCCTCTACTTCCAACTAAACCCTAGCCTACAATCTATAGGCATTGACAAGTTGATACCTTGTCAATTGGCGCCGTCTGTGGGAACTAGAGGCGTAAGGATCTGATCTCGATGGCACGTTCAAGATCTTCGACATCGTCAACCGCAAGCAACATAATGGATCGAGGTAAACAGATCGCTGCTGGTCTTGTCGATTTTGTTCCTCACCCACCCTCCCGTTTGGATGCATATGCGTATCTGGCGGAGCCCATGGAGATGACGTTCGGAAGGTTTCACTTTCGCGTCGAGAAGGAAGGATCGTATCGTGTCGAAATTCCGATTTCGTCGGGATCGTTGGCGGTCGATTCCAATTTTTCAAGCTATACATCGTCAACCGAGTCAGGAGAAGAAGAAACTTCGGCGACACGCTACGTCAGCACCAGAGCAAGAGAGAAACTCGCCAAGATCTTCAGCGACATGTCGTTTGAGTCATCTGCGGACTCATATATAAGCGATGGCTCAAGCAATGTCGACAGTTACGACTTCATCGACAAATCTATCACAGTGGGCAAGGTCTTCATCAATCTCAATGATGATGTCACCAAACCCAACATAGATCTGAGTACAAAGTATCATCAGATTTATGCCATTGAAGATCAAGAGGAAACATCTGAGGCTTTCGACGATCTGGGAAATCCATACGTCGATCCCTCCAATCTGCGACAAGGCCTGGGCAATAAATACGTCGGGCCGCAGCCGCGAGACAGAGTTCAGCTTTCGCAAGCAGCGTGGGACAGAGCCGCGAGAGCTATGAACGGTTCAGAACCAATGGCCACCACAGCCACACCAGAGGAATTGCAAGCATATCAATATAGGCTCGCACGAGCTGCAAGAGAATTGGAAAAACAGACAGCTGAGTTAAACAGAAGAAAGGAGGCAGCTTCTGCATCTAGCAGGAGGAGAGCAGATCTAAGTCGACAATCTAGAACTTCGGGTGATAGCCACAGGGAGGCGCGGAACAGAGCAAGATCAAGGTTGCAACATATACCCGAAGCAGAAAGAGAGCACCCGAAGCAGAAAGAGAGCACTTGGTCCAAAACCTCGACATGTCCTTCATGTCGATAGATACAAGAGGAAACATCATCCCTAAGACACCAGAGGCTAGGTATATGGCGACACATGCTTTTATCCTTGCATCTAAACCACCTCCAGGTGATCCAAGGGAAACACTATACAATATGGCGGTAGCAGGAGTTGGAGCTATGGGGACAGCGTTTGTATCAACGCCTCCCGAAGGAGCGGCAAGGCAAAATAGTCCACGACCTGCAGCAGCAACAGCGGCAGCACCTGAAGGACCAAGTGGAGCAAGAGACACAGCAGCACAAGCAAGGGTCGACAGAGCGCGGCAAAGCAGAAGGGATCATCGGCAATCTCCGGAGCTTAACGACGAAGATATGTGCGGCTTACCATGCTTCACGAGGAGAGTCCGAAAAACTCGAGTCCCCTCAGGATTCAAGTTACCCGATAATTTCAAGAAGTTCGACGGCCTTCAAGATCCAGAGGATTGGCTAGTTGATTATCTCGAGACAGTGAAGCTCACAGGAGGAACAAGGGCAACAGCTATGCAAAGCATCGAGGTGCATTTGAGTGGAGCCGCACGATCTTGGATAAAGAAACTCACTCCAGGATCTATCGACAGCTGGGAAAGTTTCGAGGACGTGTTCGTCAAGAACTTCAGATCCACGTGCAAAAAACCTGCGTCGCTAGAGGAGTTGAGAGCATGTCGACAAAAGCCAGATGAGCCAATGAGAAAGTACATCCAAAGGTGGAATATCATCAAAAACTCGGCAGAAAATATATCTGACGAGAGAGCAATAGATGCGTTTGTCGCAGGAATTAGGCGTGGAGATTTTGTCGAGGACTTGGGAAGGACCAATCCAAAGACAGTATCCGCGTTAATGGAGATAGCAAACAGATGGGCAGATGGAGAAGATGCTGTCCACAACAAAAGGCACAGGTCACCAGAGGAAGACCGTGGTCGAAATTATCAACCGAGGCGACGATTTCCTCGGCAGTACCAGAACTATGACGCTCCAGGACAAATTTCGGCAGGTTTTCGGGCAAACACAGGAGGAAACAACAGAGATGATTATCAGCGAAGCAGTGAGCAGCGAGGCGATAACAGGGACGATTCTCGCAACAACAGACAAAATAGCGGGCCTAGGTTCCCAAGGCCTTTCGTGTCCCCTGAAGAGATGATGAATGGGCCGTGTCAAATGCACTTTTTCCTCGACAGCAACGGTAAAAGACAGTCAGGGCACCTGCAGAAAGACTGTCGAAATTTTCAAGCAATGCTAAGGTATGCAGAGCACGCTAATGCGCGGGCAACACAGAGAAATCCTCGAGAACCCAGAAGCGAGATTCACTTGCCGCCTCCTCCCGCGATTACAGACGACAATCGGCACCAGCTCAGAATAGCGGCAGAACCTCCACCACCACCTTATGTTGATCCTAACTCCAACGGAGCGGTGTCGATGATTTAGAAGGGAAGGCCGTCCAATAGAGCTCAGAAAGTAATCTCACGACAGGTGTTTGTGGCAGAAAAAATGCCTCCACCAACAGTTGAGTATCTTAATTGGTCAGGACAAGATATTGGCTTCACCATAGCAGATTATCCGCAGCAAGTTCCTCGACCAGGGCAGTCAGCACTTATTCTACCAGCAGTTATCGCGGGATTTGATGTCTCTCGAGTGTTCATAGACGGCGGCAGCAGCCTAAACCTTATGTATGCAGATACATTGAGGAAGATGAACATATCCTTAGCAAACTTGAAACCAACAGACACAAGGTTCCACGGCATCACACCGGAGAAACCAAGTTATCCATTGGGGAAGATCAATCTTGACGTTCAGTTTGGGACCCGAGAAAACTATAGAATCGAGAGGCTGGAATTTGAAGTCGTGGATTTTCCGTCGCAGTACCACGCTCTGTTAGGACGACCAGCATATGCTAGATTTATGGCGGTGCCACACTATACATACCTATTGTGGAGGTTGCCTGGACCAAAGGGACCAATCACAGTCAAAGGAAGCTTTGCCTTAGCCGATAAGTGTGACAAGGATTTTCACCGGCTATCAGAAACTTTCGGGATGCAAGCTGAGTATTTGGCGTCAAAAAGTATGACTGACTACGACGTGCTGCCAGACGTTGGAAGGCCAAATAAAGAATCAACTTTCAATACCGAGAAAAATTCTAAGGAGGTGCAGATTCACCCGACAGACCAAAAAAAGACGACATCTATCGCAAAAGACATGGATATCGCATAGGAAAGCGCGCTCGTCGAGTTCCTCCGTGAGAACTGGAAAATCTTCGCATGGTGTCCAGCTGACATGCCAGGTGTACCCAGGGAACTTGCCGAGCACCACCTAAACTTGGATCCAATAGCGAGACCAATCAAACAACCTTTGCGGCATTTTTCGGAACCAAACCGCAAAGCTATGCTGTCAGAAATCAATCGACTACGAGAAGCTGGTTTTATCAAAGAGATATTCACAGAAGCCACATGGGTAGCAAATCCTGTGTTGGTGCCGAAGAAAAACACTAAGGTCCTTCGCATGTGCGTCGACTTTACGTGTCTCAATAAACATTGTCCAAAGGATCACTTTCCCCTCCCGAGGATCGATCAAATTATCGACTCCACGGCTGGATGTGAACGTCTTTCCTTCCTGGACGCATATTCTGGTTATAACCAGATCAGATTGAAAGAAGAAGATGAAGTAAAGACCGCGTTTATTACACCTTACGGCGTGTTTTGCTACAGAACAATGCCCTTTGGTCTAAAAAATGCGGGAGCAACATATCAGAGGATGATGCAGAAGTGTTTGGCAACACAGATTGGAAAAAACGTGCAAGTATACATCGACGATGTCGTCATAACGTCAAAAAAGGGGACAACACTGATCGAGGATCTCAAGGAAACTTTTGACAACCTCGACAAATTCTGCCTGAAGTTGAACCCGACGAAGTGTTCTTTTGGCGTCCCAGCAGGAGAACTTCTGGGGTTTCTAGTCTCAGCAAGAGGGATTGAAGCAAATCCCGATAAAATACAAGCTATCGTAACAATGAGGAAGCCAACAAAGTTGAAAGAAATACAACAGTTAACGGGGCGAGTCGCAGCTTTGAGCAGATTCGTCGCCAGGCTGGGAGAAAAAGCGTTACCATTCTACGCTCTGATAAAGCAAGGAGATAAATTCCAGTGGAACGAAGAGGACGACAGAGCTTTCGAGGATTTGAAGCGCACAATCTCGACACCACCAATTTTGGTGGCGCCGAAGGAAAAGGAACCTCTCCTGCTGTATATCGCAGCCACGCCCCAAGTGGTGAGCACGGTGCTAGTTGTCGAAAGGGAGGAAGAAGGAAAACTCCACGGCGTGCAGAGGCCAGTATACTTCGTTAGCGAAGTTTTATCGCCCTCAAAACAAAGGTACCCTCAGTACCAAAAGCTAGCATATGGAGTGTTCACAACAGCACGAAAATTGCGCCACTATTTTTCGGCACACCCGATCATAGTGGTCAATGAAGCTCCCTTGTCAAATATACTGAACAATCCAGAAGCTACGGGTCGTGTCTCCCTTTGGGGAATAGAACTTTCCCCTCGGGACATCACGTATGAAAAAAGAAAAGCAATCAAGTCGCAAGTTCTGCCGGATTTCATCGCAGAGTGGATGGAGTTGCAAAACACAAGACCTCTAGACTTGTCGAGAACCTGGACCATGAACTTTGATGGGTCCAAAAGACTAGAAGGAGTCACAGAGTAGTACTCATATCACCTGAAGGCGACAAGTTGAAATACATCCTTCGGATGACGTTCCCTAACGCATCTAACAATGAAGCAGAATATGAAGCTCTCATACACGGGATGAAGATGGCGAAAGCTTGCGGTGCAACTCGATTAAAAATCTTTGGCGACTCACAATTGGTGGCTCAGCAAGTCATGAACCAATGTGACGCAGTCAATGATAGCATGATGGCATACAAGGAAGTGTACAACGAGCTCGAAAAGTTGTTTGATGGATGCAAAGTAAATCATATTAGCAGATTGAGCAACGACGAAGCCGACGTTCTTGCAAACATCGGGTCACAATGCCTTGCAGTTCCGCCAGGTGTATTTTGGGAAGAGATAACAGAGAGATCTACAAAATCGACAAAATCAAAAAAGAAGGAGAAGAAACCCTCGGGGGTTACCAAGGAAGAGCAAGAGGAAGAAGAAGATCAGGACCTGGTCATGGTGATACAGATACCATGGATGCAGACGTACATATCATACATCCTCAGGAAAGAAATACCCGATGATCCAGTTGAGGCAAGGCGAGTAATTCGACGCTCCAAAGCTTTCACGGTGATCAAAGGAGAATTGTACAAGCGAAGTATTTCAGGCGTCCTGCAAAGGTGTGTCACACCCGAAGAAGGAAGAATAATTCTGAAGGATGTACACGAAGGAATATGTGGCCACCACGCAAGTAGTCGAGCTATTGCAGCCAAGGTTTTTCGGGCAGGATTCTACTGGTTGACAGCAATCGAGGACGCCAAGGAAATAGTAAGAACTTGTGACGCGTGTCAAAGGTTTGCCGCAAAACCTCACTCTCCAGCAGCAGAATTAACACCAATACCATTGTCATGGCCTTTTGCCCAATGGGGACTTGATATGGTGGGCAAGTTACACAAATCCTGGCCAGGAGGAAAGGAGTACATGCTAGTAGCTGTCGACAAATTTACAAAGTGGATAGAAGCGAAGCCGATAAATTCACCAGACGGAGCATCTGCAGTAAAATTCATAAAAGGCCTCGTCTTCAGATTTGGAGTGCCCCACAGCATCGTCACAGACAATGGCAGTAACTTCACATCCCACGAGTTTAAAGATTATTGCGAAGAAGTGGGTATCAAGTTACACTTTGCGTCAGTTGCGCACCCGCAGACCAACGGCCAAGTCGAGAAAGCTAATGGAATCATCTGCAACGGCATTAAGAAACGCTTATTAGCGCCACTGGAGAAAGCTCGACACACCTGGCCAGAGGAGCTGCCCAGTGTATTATGGAGCATACGAACAACACCAAACACAGCAACACAGGAAACTCCGTTCTTCTTGGTTCATGGAGCAGAAGCAGTATTACCAATCGAGATAGAGCATGACTCTCCACGAGTCGTAGAATATGATGAAGAGGTGTCGAGAAAAGCGCTAGAAGATGACGTCGATGCACTTGATGAAGCTAGAGATGAAGTACTGTCTCGGGTAACCAAATACTAACAGGATTTGAAGAATTACCACAATCGACGTTTGCGGCCAAGATCCTTTCAGGTGGGAGACCTAGTTCTTCGGCTCACGCAAAAAAGTCATGAAAAACTTGAGTCACCATGGCTAGGCCCCTACATTGTCACGGAAGTAATCGGAGGAGGAGCATACAGGATAAAGGACAAGAAGACAGGGGTGGAGGAGCAAAACCCCTGGAACGTGGCGCAACTCAGGCGGTTCTACGCCTAGAGTCGAAATATAGTCCTTGTAAAACTTCAATGTACTGAAACGCCCGCGAGTTTTCAGACGCACTCTTTTCCTTTTTCGGGGCACCGAGTGGGGCCGGGAAAGGTTTTTAATGAGGCGGGCTCGCGGTGCTGCAATATAATAAAGATAGTGTCAATATAACTTTTCTTTATCGACATGCTCAACGTCTCTGACCCGACGAATTTCAATATAGTTCCTCGAAAAAGAAAAGCCTTGCCTTGGTATTAAAATACCTCGCGAAGTCAATAAAAATACAAAATAGTACTCAATAAAGAAGCTCGGGGGCTGATATTCGCCATAAATACATATTAAATAAATGCCTTGGTTCAAAACCTCGCAATATACAGATACAGTAAATAGCCACCGAAACACTCGGGGGCTAGACAAATATAGAAATATGATGATTGTTTCACAATATAATCACAATCATGGGTCACAAAGAAGAGTTATCTACCAAAGGAAAATAATTAGTCATGATTCAGTATGTCATCAAGGGTAATTCTGTTTTCTTCAGGAGCAGCGCCAAGAAAATCAGCATAATGACCATCTGCAAAAAAGTCGGCATCCATCCGAAGAAGGTCTTCAATCATTTCTTCGGCTATAGGCGAAACCTTCGTGTTAATTCGGTCGACACCAACTCTTCGGCGCTTTACCTTCTCATGAACTTTCGCAACAACTTGGGTCAGGTCAAGATTTGAGTGGCAGATCTGAATCATGATAAGAGCAAATCTGGCGCCAGCTACCAGTTGAGCTCTGACAAAATCATGGATCCTGTGGGCATCCTTGAATTTCTCCATTAACTCGGGAAGAGTTTTTGGTTGAACGTTCCGAGGAAACATGGAGTTATAAACCATAGACAGGGTCCTGGTACAGAAGTCAAGGAAATCGCGAGTTTGAGAGGTGCGATCCTGAAATCTGACAATCTGGCGGGTCCTCTCAGGGGTAGCCCAAAACAGAGAACCATGGTCAAGGGAAAGGTTAACAAGGAGGTTCGTCCTAGTATTTACCCTCTCTTCCTCGGCAGCAGCATCAATAAAGGAACCTATTAAAACAACGGAGTAAAAAACTTTAAGAGACGTAGCATGAAGACGAAAGATATCGGAGGATGAAACAAACATACCCGACATATCCGCACTGGCTTCATTCATTAACTCGAGCATGAAATTTTCTCGAGTAGTCGCCTTTTCAGCCTCGGAAGCAGCGATTTCCTTAGCAGCCACGGCCTCGCGAGCTTGCTGAAGTGCAACTTTTTCGGCTTCAGAGGACTTACGAGATTTTTCCATCATCACAAGTGTTTGCTTCTTTGCATACTGAAGTTGCTGCCGAAGTTCATCCAATTCTCGCGGCAAGGAATCTTCGACAGGTGTAGCATCAGCAAGAGTTCTCCTTGAGCGAGAAGAAGAAGGCGAAACATTGGAAGGAGCGGAAGATGGAGTATAGTTATCAAATACCAACTGAAATTTAATAAAACAAGACAACATCAATCAACAAGCAAAAGATAGAGTTTTCATTAATCTTTCGGAATAATTACAAAGGCATTACAGTGGAGCTAATGAAGTACGTGTCACCAAATAACTACTTTGGCGACAAGAGCAAAACAAACAGAAAAAGAAAAACAAAGAGGCATGCAACTAGACCTCCGGCCTTGATGAGCTAGGAGTCGAAGCTGGTTTGATCCCGAGATAGGCCAAGATCTTCTTCGTGTTGGGCTTGGCTGCCTTAATCAGCGACCTCCATCTTGATTGCTCTATCTGATCGGTGTCGCCAACTTTCATCCAATCAACAGTCTATTGGCTATCAGCAACCAGGGCAACAGTGCTTTCGACAGCAATCTTCATGTTTTCCTGACGCATCTTCAGTCCAAGGTCCTCTGATGAATTGAAGCTCTTGGCCAGGGTAAGGAAAGTCGGGGGCTCCTCTTTCTTCGGGAAGAAGTAGGGGAACAGTGCCGACAATCCGGCATTAGCATTTGCCACGCCTTCACGAATTTCGGACCCATGAAGCTCCAGATAGGAAAGTGCGTCAAGGAGAGGGTCATTGACAGGATTCTCCAGATCAAAATCTTGGTTCGTTTGGTCTGCCAAGGAAACAAAACGTTGGTCAACAACAAGAAACAGCGGTCCTCATAAAAATAGAAGGGATCAATAATATTACTGTGAGTGCGTCGACTTTGTGATTTCAGGCGCTTGAGGATCCCCTGTTCACGAGAAGCTTGTGCAGCTTTATGCTCGTTTAAGGTAGATTCAGCATCCTCAAGTCTTTTCTGCAGTTCCTCGACACTAGCAGCTTTTGCTTTGGCTTCGTCAGCCTTGGCTTTGGCTTCGCTAGCAACAAGTTCGGCTTTCTTGCGAGCCGCCTCACTTTGCTCAAGTTTTTGAGCAAGTGCGTCGGCACGTTTGTTGGCCTCTGCAAGTTTCTCTGTCGAGATAAAAAAAAAGGAGAGAAGCAAGATCAAAAATCGCGACAAGCAACAGGAGCAAAAAGTCAAGAAAAAATGGCAAGTATAAAAGTTGTTACCTTCGGCTCTGCTAGCATACTCACGGTACCCAATGAATTGGGATCCGATGCGGAGAAGCTCTTTGATCATGGGCTGTTAAAGAAGAACACAGCAAGAGAAACATCGGCATGAAAAAAAAGAGTGAAGGCGTGAAAAAAGCAAAATAGAGGAAATATAGATATCGACAAACTTACATCATCTAAGAGCAGAGTCGAAGAGCTGCCCAATTGAGGGGCAGGTTCAATAATCGTTTCAATCCTTGTCCTTTTTGGTGAAGGAGCAAGGGGGCTTGCTGGCGGAGTTGTGGTGACGACATTTTGTTGAGGAGGCGAGGATTCTTCTCCTTCAACTAGCGTGTCTGAGGCAAGTACAGTATGTGACGTGCTTCTCCGAGGAGCCACGTCAACAGTTGGTACTTCTTCCTCGTCATCACTGTTGATTAAAAATCGACAGTATAAAAAGCAAGACAAGATAAACATTTCGAGTACAGAAGTAAGGAGAAATAAAAATGACTTACGAGCTGACGAGGGATTCAATATAAGGATCATAAGCTGCCTTCGGATGAGAAGGAACAACTTTTTCGGCTTTAGAAGTGCCGGAACCCTCGGCGTCATTCCTTTTCCTTTTGTTCCTTGGGGAAACAGCAGGAGGAAGGGATTGCGTCGACTCGCTGGCGTCAGATTCAACTTCTTTTTCATGGGAAGCCGCAGATTTGTGAGAACCTGCGACTTCACTTTCAGGAAGAGAAGAACCTAGGTTGTCTTCGGCAACGATAGCCTGTTCTTCGACTTCTCCATCCTCAGGAAGAGGAGGAAGGGAAGCCATAGTAGGATGGTTCTGCAGGAAAATAGCGACAAAAGAAAAATTAGAGAGATATCAATACAATGAGATGCAGAGAAAGTTTGGAACAAGACAGAAACTCGAGAAGACAAAATACCTCGGGGAGAGGATTGGCGGAGCTGTATGGTTCCACGCGACAAGAGGAGGGAATAGGATCCTTCTTGTTCAAACGGGAAATTCTTCGAATCAGCTTCTCCAAGTCCTTTGCAGAAAGATCACTGGAGAGTCTATTGGCGTCGTTTTCACCAGAATACGTCCAAAGGGGATTTTTGCGAGCCTGAAGAGGCTGCACTCTAATCCTAAGGAAGTATGCAGTGATTCTGAACACCAGACAGTTCTTTGCCTCGAGTATTTTGAAGCTGATGGATACGAGACATAAGTGCTTCTGTCGCCTTTTTCTCTTCTTCGGAAGCTTCAGCATCCCAGGAGCGGCGGCGCTGAATTTCGGCATTTCCGTCGAAAGGGACTATGTTGTGTTCCACAGAATTGGCACTTTCTTCGTGTATGTAGAGCCACCTTTTGCGCCATCCTTGGACAGAATCAGGAAATTTGACGTCGAAATAATCAACGTCAGTTCGGACACAGATAACAACGTCGCCTATGTTATAGGTGGCGTTGTGGGAGCCATTGCGGCGGAGGCAGAAAATGCGTTTCCACAGAGCCCAGTTAGGAGGGATTCCAAGGAAGCATTCGCACAGCGTGATAAAAATGGAAATGTGGAGGATGGAATTGGGGGTCAACTGGTGCAGCTGAATCCCATAAACAAAAAGAAGGCCGCGGAGGAAATCGTGAATTGGGGCAGAAAGGCCGCGGATGAGGTGATCAACGAAACTAACTCGGTACTCCATTGGAGGGTCTGGGTAGCTTTCTTCGCTGGGAAAGCGGATGGCGTCCTCTTTCTTCATCAGGCCAAGCCTCTTCAGCGTGTTGACGTCTTGGTTGGAGATTTTAGATCTCTCCCACTCAAGATCTTCAGCGGCCATCTTGGACTCTGGAGTGCTGTGGCGAGTGAGTCGCGTGCGCGGTGGCATCAACGGCACTGGAAAAGCAATGTTCGTGCGTGCGGAAGATCAAAGAAAGTTGGGCGCAGGGGAAGTTTTTGCAAAGAGGAACAGATGTGCGGCGCAAGCGAAGGAGTGAACGGAGGTTGAAGAAAGGTTTATATAAGAATCGGGCGAAGCAATGCACCGTTGGATGAAGAAATCGTGTGGTGAAAAAAGATTTTGTAGATAAAAGGGTAAAAAGGTATTTTTACTGAGATGGAATAGAATAGGCGTTACCGTACGTGCGCCAGGAAAAGCGGAGGACGTGTGTCCCCCACTTGCACGACGTGTCAACGTGGTGGAAACAATGGACCCACAAGGTAGACAAATCACGACTATTAACAGAGATGAAGTAAATTTGATTAAGGGAAGCATGCCGACAAGAAAAATAAAAGAAGATTGGCGACAGGAGAAGTTATTAAATACTTCGGGAACCTTTGATCAAATACAAGTTTTTGCCCAAATGCTCGGGGGCTACTTCGACAAAAGTAAAATTTCGAGTATGGCAGTATAGAAATTGTGGGAGCCTACAACCAAGCACAAGTCCTTGGTTGTAGCCTCGGGGGCTACTCCCATCGGGAGCGCTGTTCGCGCACCCGAGAGATGAAAAGAAGATCATATCGGGAAATAATGACAATATAGCGACAAGGTGGACTAAAATGTTGAGCCTACAACCAAGCACAAGTTCTTGGCTGTAGCCTCGGGGGCTACTCCCATCGGGAACGCTGTTCGCGTGCCCGATGAAATTAAAAAAGAAAAGATAGAAAAGAAAGAGAGTATATTTCGAGTTATAATTAACTCTACATATACTCCCATCGGGAGAGCAATATAAGTCATATTTGACTCAACAAAATGTGCCATTCCAACAGCCGGAAAAGCACTCGACAATATATTCTCAGAACGCCAAAGTTGCGATCAATTTCTGAATGCCGCAAATTTGCGAAGGTAAGACCCCAGATCCGTTCTGCTGGGCGTGGCATCGCCGAAGATCGCGCTACATACTTTTATCCGTATCAACAGATACGAAGAAAAATCCTAACGGACGCGTTAGGTACTCGATAAATTTGACTGGGACTCGACAGAATGGTAAGACCTTAAGCGGCACCTGTCGAAGTTTACATCAGTATCCCGAGATCATGTCCAGGGACGTGATCTTGAAGTAGGTTTTTGCGGATTGCCACTAGAGCAGTTAACTAGTACCTGATCCGTCAGATGAACTAGCCCCAACTACCATTATCCCTGTACAATATAGAATTTTATGTGAAGAAATATAAAAAAGTTAAAGCTCTCGAATAAAAATAAACAGTGGAGATTTTCCCTGACTCTACGATTCAAGCAAAATCTCGGGGGCTACTGACATAGGCATCCCAAATGGGCCTGCCGAAGATAGTACCCGGGGTTTACTGAAGGCCCAATACCCGAAGAATAAGAAGATTCGGGAGCCCAAGATATATTAAGGAAAGTTAGAGTTGTAATAGGAAGTGTTATTTGTAAATCTGGCGGGATGAGTTAGAAACCGTCCCGGGCTCTGTAACTTGTACAAAACGAAACCCTCGGCTCCGCCTCCTATAAAAAGGGGGAGTCGAGGGACGAAGAGGCAATCGAATCATTGTTGCAAACCCTAGTTCTCATAATCGTCGAGTACTTTTCGGCTGAAACCTTCGAGATCTACTTGCCCTCTACTTCCAACTAAACCCTAGCCTACAATCCATAGGCATTGACAAGTTGATACCTTGTCAATTAGGGTTTAGGTTTTAGGGTTAGCTAGCTAGGGTTTTAGGGTTAGGGTTATGGTTAATTAGGGTTTAGGGTCTAGGGTTTAGGGTTTAGGGATTAGTACGTGTTTAGGGTTTAGGGTCTAGGGTTAGGGTTTAGGGTTTAGTGTTTAGGGTTTAGGGTTTAAGGTTTAGGGTTTAGTGTTTAGGGTGTTTAGGGTGTACGGTTAGGGTATAATTAGGGATTAGGGTTTTAGGGTTTAAGGTTTAGGGATCATCGATCGAGTGCACACACACATTAATTATTAGAGGCACCCACGCCTTTGCGCATAAAGTGCATGCGTATATATATATAAGTAAGTTTCTTGGCCACCAAATATATATAGATCTAGAGAGAGATTGAAATATATTTAGGGTTTATGGTTTAGGGTTTAGGGTTCAGGGTCAAGGGTTGGGGTTTAGGGTTTAGGGTCTAGTGTTTAGGGTTTAGGGTATATGGAGTTTAGGGTTTAGGGTTTAGGGTCTAGGGTTTAGTGTTTAGGGTGTACGTTTAAGGTATAATTAGGGATCATGGATTAGGGTTTTAGGGTTTAAGGTTTAGGGATCATCGATCGAGCTAGTGCACAGACACATTATTAGAGGCACCCGCGCCTTTGCGCATAAAGTGCATGCGTATATATATAATAAGTGTGTTTCTTGGCCACCAACGATATATATAGATCGAGAGAGAGATTGAAATATATATATATCCCCAAGAATATGTTCAGATATATATTGAGATATATATATGCACGAATGATATGTCCATGGTATGCCATGCGCGCATGCACACTAATTGTATATATATTATGAGGCAACTTAATCAAATGTGTTTTCATTCGAGAGAACTTGTCAAGATTCAAGTTAATTAATTTAGCAGCGCTAATTATTTGCTCGCCTGCTTGATGCGCAATTAAGTGTCGTTGGCCTATATATATATATGTAGGGTTTAATTAGGGTTTAGGTTTTAGGGTTTTCTAGCTAGGGTTTTAGGGTTAGGGTTAGGGTTAATTAGGGTTTAGGGTCTAGGGTTTAGGGTTTAGGGTTTAGTACGTGTTTAGGGTTTAGGGTCTAGGGTTAGGGTTTAGGGTCTAGGGTTAGGGTTTAGGGTTTAGTGTTTAGGGTTTAAGGTCTAGGGTTTAGGGTTTAGTGTTTAGGGTGTTTAGGGTGTACGGTTAGGGTATAATTAGGGATTAGGATTTTAGGGTTTAAGGTTTAGGGATCATCGATCGAGTGCACACACACATTAATTATTAGAGGCACCCACGCCTTTGCGCATAAAGTGCATGCGTATATATATAAGTAAGTTTCTTGGCCACCAAAGATATATAGATCTAGAGAGAGATTGAAATATATTTAGGGTTTATGGTTTAGGGTTTAGGGTTCAGGGTCAAGGGTTGGGGTTTAGGGTTTAGGGTCTAGTGTTTAGGGTTTAGGGTATATGGAGTAGTGTTTAGGGTTTAGGGTCTAGGGTTTAGTGTTTAGGGTGTTTAGGGTGTTTAGGGTGTATGTTTAGGGTATAATTAGGGATTAGGGTTTTAGGGTTTAAGGTTTAGGGATCATCGATCGAGTGCACACACACATTATTAGAGGCACCCGCGCCTTTGCGCATAAAGTGCATGCGTATATATATGTGTGTTTCTTGTCCACCAACGATATATAGATCGAGAGATAGAGATTGAAATCCCCAAGAATATGTTCAAATATACGCACACACATGAATTATTAGAGGCGCCCGCGCCTTTGCGCATAAAGTGCATGCATATGTGTGTTGTTCTGGCCACCAACGATAGATCGAGAGAGATAGATAGATTGAAATCCCCAAGAATTAGAGGACCCCTTGCACAAGTGTTGGCCATCTATATATAATATGAATCCCAATAATGTTCATACATGATAGGGCATATGTGTGAAGCAATTTTTTTTCGAGAACTTGTAAAGATTCAAATTTATCAGTGCTAATGGAAACTAGTGCACATTAGAGGACCCCCTCTTACACGTGTTGGCCATCTATGTATAGTTTGAATCCAAATAATGTTCATACATGATAGGCTATATGTGAATCAATTTTTTCTTCCAAGAACTTGTCAAGATTCAAATTTATCGGTGCTAATGGAAACTAGTGCGCACTAGACGAGCCCCTTGCGCAAGTGCTGGCCATTACATATAGTTTAAAACTCAAGAATGTTCATACATGATAGGCCATATGTGCAAAGGAATTTTTTTTCCCGTGAACTTGTCAAAATTCAAGTTTATCGGTGCAAATGGAAACTAGTCCAAAAAATTACATAGAGGTCCAAGAGAACTAGACAATAACTAATAGGACCTGCAACTTTACAAAAAGGACCCCAAAACATATAGAAGAAAATCAATCGAGTCCTTCTGGACCGCACATCGATCTCGCTCCGCATCCTTTCCAAAGCAACTCCGTCACCGGGGACGCACCACTTGGGACGGTGTCGCCGGTAGTCGCCAGGACGAAGGAGAAGAAGGGCCTCAAAGAACGGCACATTGGCTCTGAGAAGGGCCGCTGAAAGGCCAAGATGTTCACGGGCAAGACGGATGACGCCGTCGTATGCCCCGAGCTTGTGAACGTTAGCAGCTTGACTTCCCCATTGACCAGATCTGATGCACTGACCAAAGCAAGCCTCACCGTTAGCGCCATCACCTTGATGGCACCAGATCGGGGTTTGGCCGGCAAGATCCGCCAGATTCACCGTAGGCCGGATACCAAGCCGATGACGAGATCCCGACTCCATTGCGCCATTCTCGCTCATGGGAAACACTGGATCTAAGCTTACAACAACATGAACTCCCTCGGATCCAAATTAACTGACTCAACTTTGCTTATCTAAATATGGATGTATCCACACATGTTTTTACTCGAGATACATACACGTCTAAGGAAAGTTGAATCAATTAATTTAGTTCGGAGGGTGTATGATATACAGAGAGAAGTCGGCCTCGTCTCCGGCCGGCGAGGCTGCCGGAGAGAAGGGAGAGAGGAGCCAGGGGAGTGGGAGAGACTCGAGAGAGAAAGAGAAGAGGAAGAAATGAGAGCTCCCTGGGGAAGAACATTATTTTTGTCGTTCTGCTCGTAGCTTGAAACTGAAAATTTCGGCCGCGCGCCAAATCATCCCGCCGCATCCATTCGAAAATCCCGTGACCAGTTTTACCCTTTTAACCCTGGTCCGGAAGCTACAACCCACCGACCATGGAGGGCTCATTCGGTAACAATGAAATATCTTGCCTAGATCCCGAACCCTCCCCACAGGCCCACACCCACCCACCAACCATTCGCCCCATTAGCTCAAAAATACTCTCACACGCCAAAGCTCTGACTCTCTACAGTACTAGATCTGCTTCGCCGCCGGCATACTCCTCCACGGCGTAGCCTTGATCGTGTTGGCTGTCCACCCACCTGATCCGCTCCCCCGCCGCCCTCGCCACCGACGGATCTACTTCACCGCCGACCTTGCCACCGACGGATCTGCTTCACCGCCGACCTCGCCACCGACGGATCTGCTTCACCGCCGACCTCTCCACCGACGGATCTGCTTCACCGCCAACCTCGCCACCGACGGATCTGCTTCACCGCCGACCTCATCCACAGCGTAGCAATCAACGCCTTTCCTGTCGACGCACCGGATCCTCTCCAACGGAACCGTGTCTACTTCACCGCGCCCCCTCCACGTGCCGATCTATTCCACCGACTACCTCGGCGCAGCGGCTGTATCAACTTCACCGAATCCCTTGCCAGCCAACCAGATCTGCTTCACTAACGCCCGCTTCTACTGAAACAGGGTCGACTCATCGTCTCCCGCGTTCGCCGCCGCTGGAATGCAAGTTGCCGCCCCCGTCCACCCCGCCGCAGCTTGGTTAGTACGCTGGCCCGTTAGATCGCGGTGTTTCTTTAGCCATGTTTTGTGTAGTTATTTGCAGATCTCATATGCCATTAAATTTCTTGATGTGTTACTTCGCATGAAGTTCGTTTAAATATTGTACAGTACCAAAGCATTATCCGGTCGCTACCATCCTGTTCATTCTATCGACACTGTGTGCATCCACATATTTATAGGGGACCCATTCATTTGCTGCCAACTGTTTTTGTACTGCATGCTATTCCTTTTATAGTCATGCTATGGGCATTTCCAATCTGGTTGTTCTTATACCACGTCATTAGCTCACCGCTAGCCGCTAGCTGTTTTCTCGTGTCTGCTATTCTTTTACTGCTTTTATAATCATGCTATGTGCATTTCCAATCTGCTTGCTCTTATACCTCGTCTTTAGCTTATAGCTATTTTTTTTTCCATGAATGCTCCTGTCGCACAGCTTGTATAGTTATTGCTGCGTGCATGTCTGGTCTTTGTATTATCGTAGACTAACTTGGCAATGTTATTTTTCCTAGGGATTGATCATGTGAACCACTTATTAGAATATCCAACATTAACAGCGGGGACGCTAGGGAAGGTTGGAATCTGAGTTCTTGGTTGGTAAATTTGGCAGTTTACTTCCATTATTATCTATAACCTATATGCATTGTTCCTTATGCAAGAGATAAACACTTGGAACCCTGCCATAGCAATGCCATCCATGCTTTACTATGTTTCTGCCTATTTGATATGCTTGTCTTGGAGCAACTATGAAGGTGATTTGAACCTGACATTTGGTCATTCTTAATGCCAGTTTACTTTATGTGGAAAACCTTGGCATTACCCTACTCTAAATCTGAATGTCTGAAATTCGTATCTCATGCAAAGCAACATCTAGTTGGTTTTAATCTGATATCTGATAAATATTGGCTTATTCATTTGGTAGCTCAAGTTTTTTGTTATTTGAAACCAGCTGACTTGGTCTTAAATGTGATATCTAAACACAGATTAAGGACAATGGAGCAGGAGGATTAGCATTTCACTTGATGGCTGAACCTAAAATGACAGGCATGTCGACCACGACTAGTGCACGCAAGAGAAGGACCTGCAATGAGCCAAGATGTTCCGCTACATGTCGTTATCTCGATCTCTACATTGCGTAATACATGTTTGAATAGTTAATTGTTGTAACTATTTTTGCAATATTACTGTAATGCGCTTTTAGTGAAGCAGTCATCATTAGAAGATAGTCGCCAAAGCGACCTGTGCAACATTATGATGTAAGTCGCTTAGTACAAGTTCCATACCTTGTCTTATGTATGCAACTTGTTATTATCTTATATCTACATTGCATAATAAATGTTTGAATAGTTCACTGTTGTAACTATGTTTGCAATATTACTAGAATGCAGTTGTAATGAAGAAGTCCTTAGTAGAAGTTAGAGCGCAAAAAAGGTTCTGGCGTGAGCCTATGCAACGATATAATGTAAGTCTGCGCTTAGTACTTGTGACTATCTCATATCGACAATGCTTAATACATGTTTGCATAGTTCATCGTTTAACTCTTTTTTGCATTATTATCAGAATGCAGTTCTGATGAAGCAATCTTCATTAGAAGAGAGGCCCACAAAAAGTTCTGATCTTTGTTCTGATGCATCCTCTCATAGCCGTCAACCTAGACCATTAATTTCATCAATCAAAGAACATCTCAAGGTCAGTACTTTATAAAAGACATGGTATTGCCGCTTTAAGGTCTCAGAGTCGATATGTTGACCAAGAGTACACAAGATTCAATCAAGGCGATTGCCAAATGTCAACATGTTACTGATGATGCTAATAGAAGTCCTCAATGATTCTATGTAATTTTTTTATTTGGGCACATTAATTGCCTTGTAATTTTCCTAGTTATTTTATTTGTGTATGTAATTGTGTGTATCATTGATATCAGATTTTAGGCTCATGTAATTTAATGCAAGTTGACTAGTCAAACAACCAGGGCCCTATAACAGATTGGGCCGGCCCATTAACAGTAGTGTGGGACCCACTTTCATTTTGGGCCGGCTCACTTACTTACTGGGCCGGCCCGATAACATGAAAGTGGGACCCACCTGTGCTTTTGGCCCGGCCCACTGTCTTGTTGGGCCGGCCCACTTGCTACATGACGGACCCCACATACTAAATGGGCCGGCCCTTTAAGAGGAAAGTGGGACCCACCTGCGTTTTTAGCCCGGCCCACCAGCGTGTTGGGCCAGCCCACTTGCTATATGGTGGACCCCACATACTAAATGGGCCGGCCCTTTAACTGGAAAGTGGGACCCACCTGTGTTTTTGGCCCGGCCCACTAGCGTGTTGGGCCGGCCCACTTGCTATATGGTGGACCCCACATACTAAATGGGCCGGCCCTTTAACTGGAAAGTGGGACCCACCTGTGTTTTTGGCCCGGCCCACTAGCGTGTTGGGCCGGCCCACTTGCTATATGGTGGACCCCACATACTAAATGGGCCGGCCTTTTAACTGGAAAGTGGGACCCACCTGTGTTTTTGGCCCAGCCCACTATCTTGTTGGGCCGGCCCACTTGCTATATGGTGGACCCCACATACTAAATGGGCTGGCCCATTAACAGGAAAGTGGGACCCACCTGTGCTTTTGGCCCGACCATCGGCTTGGTGGGCCGGCCCACTTGATCTAATGTGGACCCCACGCACTAAATGGGCCGACCCGATTAGCAGGAAAGTGGGACCCACGTGCTAATTGGGCCGGCCCAATAACTTCTTGGGCCGGCCCACTTGCTTTAAGGTGGACCCCGCTTGGTAAATGGGCCGGCCCGATAACATGAAAGTGGGTCCCACATGTTTTGTGGGCCGGCCCTTTTGCCTGTTGACCGGTCAAACGAGTGCATTCGGCCCGGCCCACATGCTTAGTGGGCCGGCCCATTAATGTTTTGACCAGTCAACCTTAGAGGTTAGGCCCGGCCCACGTAACTAATGGACCAGCCAATTATATAGTTGACCGGTCAAACTAAGTCAGCTGGCCCGGCCCGCAAACTTAATGGGCCGGCCCACTTAAGACGTGGCAGGCCTCGTGTGGGCCTACCATCTACCACGGTGTTTCAGCGGTTAACGCCGTTAACTGCCAGTTAATGGCGTCTGCCACGTGTCAGTTTGCATGACGTCAATAGTCAACGGGCTCCCGGAAACACTTCTGCAACTGTCCGATTTTCCGTGGCGGAAGGGCACCCAAGCGCGACGGACCGAAAAATATGTGGTAGGACTTTGCCTGACGCAGTTTCGACAACAGAACCCATATCATCGGGTTAGGCCCATAGGCGACGAAAAATACCCCTTAGCGGACGATTTTGAGACGTTGTCTATCAGAACTTTTCTTGTAGTGTAAAGAGGTCTCACCATCAGCACTTTTTGTAGGTATGGCTTCCACCCATTTAGTAACATAATCAACAGCAACAAGTATATGAGTGTTACCTTCTGAAGAGGGAAAAGGTCCCATGAAGTCCAATCCCCAACAATCGAACGGTTCAATAACAAGAGTATAATTCATAGGCATTTCATTGCGTCTAGAGATATTACCAACCCTTTGACATTCATCACAAGATAAAATAAACTTCCTTGCATCTTTAAAGAGAGTCGGCCAATAAAAACCTGATTGTAGAACCTTTTGCACGGTTCTATCTCCGGCGTGATGTCCTCCATAAGCACTACCATGACATTTACTCAATATCTCCTGTTGTTCATATTCGGGAACACATCTTCGCAGAATACCATCCACTCCTTCTTTATATAAGTGTGGGTCATCCCAAAAATAATTCCTCAAATCATAAAAGAATTTCCTCCTTTGCTGAGCTGAAAAGGTTGGAGGCAAGTACTTGGAAACAATAAAGTTAGCATAATCAGCATACCAAGGACTGTCTCGCGAGCTCACCTTTATTGCAGCCAATTGTTCATTTGGAAAACTATCATTAACAGGAACAGGATCATAAGCAATATTTTCCAATCTAGACAAATTATCAGCAACAGGATTATCAGCACCTTTCCTATCTACAATATGTAAATCAAATTCTTGCAACAGAAGTACCCATCTAATAAGCCTTGGCTTAGCATCTTTCTTTTGCATAAGGTATCTGATTGCAGCATGATCAGTATGTATAGTAACTTTTGAATCAACAATATAAGATCTAAACTTATCACAAGCAAAGACTACAGCTAACAATTCTTTTTCAATAGTAGCATAATTTCTTTGAGCAGCATCAAGAGTTTTACTAGCATAATGAATAACATTCAATTTTTTGTTTACTCGCTGTCCAAGAACAGCGCCTACAGCAAAATCACTAGCATCACACATAATTTCAAATGGTAAGTTCCAATCAGGAGGTTCAACTATAGGAGCAGTTGTTCAGGCTTTCTTTAGAGTTTCAAAAGCTTCCTTACAATCATTATCAAAAACAAAAGGTACATCTTTTTGAAGAAGATTAGTAAGAGGCTTTGAAATCTTGGAGAAATCTTTAATAAACCTCCTATAAATTCCAGCATGACCAAGAACACTATGAATACCTTTAACATCCCTAGGATAGGGCATCTTCTCAATTGCTTCAACTTTAGCTCTATCAACTTCAATACCTCTCTCGGAAATTTTATGTCCCAATACAATTCCTTCATTAACCATAAAGTGGCATTTCTCCCAATTAAGAACAAGGTTAGTTTCTTCACATCTCTGCAAAACTTTATCGAGGTTCCGCAAGCAATTATCAAAAGAATTCCCATAGACAGAAAAATCATCCATGAATACCTCTACAATACTCTCGCAAAAGCCATGAAAAATAGCAGACATGCATCTTTGAAAAGTAGCAGGAGCATTACATAAACCAAAAGGCATACGCCTATAAGCATAAGTTCCATAGGGACAAGTGAAAGTGGTTTTCTCTTGATCCTTAGTTTTAACAGCAATTTGTGAAAACCCAGAATAACCATCAAGAAAGCAAAAATGAGTATTTTTAGATAACCTTTCTAACATTTGATCAATAAAAGGCAAAGGGTAATGATCTTTCTTAGTAACCTTATTAACTTTACGATAATCAATGCACATTCTATACCCTACAACTACTCTTTGAGGTATGAGCTCATCATTATCATTAGGCACAACAGTCATCCCTCCTTTCTTAGGAACACAATGCACAGGACTAACCCATCTACTATCAGCAATAGGATATATAATACCAGCTTCAAGAAGTCTTAATACCTCATTTCTTACCACATCCTTCATCTTAGGAATTAGATGACGCTGAGGTTCAACAACAGGCTTCGCATCATCTTCCATATTAATGGCGTGTTGGCAAATAGAGGGAGAAATCCCCTTCAAGTCATCAAGAGTGTAGCCAATAGCTCCTCGGTGCTTCTTCAGTATTTCCAATAGCCTTTCTTCTTCAAACTTTGAAAGCTTAGAACTAATAATAACAGGATATATTTTCTTATCATCAATATGAGCATATTTAAGATTATCAGGCAATGGTTTTAAATCAAAGACAGGATCTTCCTTTGGTGGTGGTGTTGTACCCAGATCTTCCACCGGTAAATCATGCTTAAGAATAGGTTGGCGAAGAAAAATTTCATCAAGCTCATCTCTTTCTTCCCTAAAAACTTCACTCTCACTATTCTCCAAATGTTGCTGCAAAGGATTATTAGGAGCAAGAACAATAGATGCACACTGTTCAACTTTAAAATCATTATTAGGCAAATCAGCTTTATAAGGAGTTTTAGTAAATTTAGAGAAATTAAACTCATAAGATTCACCAGCAAATTTAGTCAAAATTTTCTCTTTCTTGCAATCTATAATAGCTCCACAAGTATTTAGAAAAGGTCTACCAAAAATGATAGGACAATATTTACTAGCAGCAGAACCAAGTACCAAAAAGTCAGCAGGATATTTAATCTTACCGCATAGAACTTCCACATCTCGAACAATACCAATTGGAGAAATAGTTTCTCTATTAGCCAGCCGAATAACCACATCAATATCTTCAAGTTCACAAGAACCAATTTCGTGCATAATCTCCGTGTAAAGCTCATAAGGAATAGCACTAATACTTGCACCAATATCGCATAAACCATAATAGCAATGATCTCCAATTCTAACAGATAGCATAGGAACACTAGCTTGCTTGGACTTATTAGGATGTGAAACAATATTAGAAGCATCTTCACAGAAAATAATATGACCATCCTCCACATTTTTAGTCACAAGATCTTTAACTATTGCAACAGCAGGTTCAACTTTTATTTGTTCTTCAGGTTCTATAGGTTTCTTTTCACTTTTATGAACCGCACTATTTATAACAGAGTACTCCTTCATTTTAGCAGGGAAAGGAGTTTTTTCAATATAAGCTTCAGGAATAACATGATCAACAGTTTCAACTACAACGCATTTATTAATAGATGAATCAATTTTATCTTTATACGGTTCATGATACTTATCAAAATTCTTCTTAGGCAATTCATAATGAGAGGCAAAAGCTTTATAAAGATTTGCAGCAACTTGAGAATCAAGACCATAAGTAGCACTCATATTACGAAATTTATCAGTATCCATAAAAGCTTCAATGCATTTATAATCATAATTTATACCTGATTCTCTATCTTTGTCGTTCTCCCATCCTTCAGTATTCTCCTGGATCCGATTAAGAAGGTCCCTTTTAAACTCTTCTTTGTTGCGCGTGAATGATCCAGAACAAGAAGTATCCAGCAAGGTCTTGTCTTCAAAAGAAAGTCTTGCATAGAAATTATCAATAATAACATTACCAGGAAGCTCATGAATGGGGCATTTGAGCATTAAAGACTTCAATCTCCCCCAAGCCTGGGCAATACTCTCTCCATCATGAGGCCAAAAATTATATATGCGGTTCCGATCCTTGTGAATTTCACTTGGAGGATAGAACTTAGAATAAAACCGGGGCACAATATCATTCCATTCAAGAGAATCCCCATTATCCAGTAATTTATACCAATGCGCCGCTTTACTGCATAACGATATAGAGAATAGTTTCTTCCTCACTTCATCCATAGCAATACCTGCACACTTGAATAAACCGCATAATTCATGCAAGAACAGTAAATGATCTCCAGGGTGGACAGTTCCATCCCCTGTATAACGGTTATCCACTACACGTTCAATAATTTTCATAGGTATTTTGTATGGTATCTCTTCCTCACCTGGCGCCTCATCCACTACCTTTGCAGTAGTAGAAGATTTCCCAAATAAACACTCGAGAGAAGATCTCTCCATAATGAATTATGGCAGCAGGCAGAAATAAAATCAGCACAAACAGTAGAAATTTCCCTTACCAATTCCACTTACCAATAGCGCTTCACTCCCCGGCAACGGCGCCAGAAAATAGTCTTGATGACCCACAAGTATAGGGGGTGTATCATAGTATCTTCGATAAGTAAGAATGTCGATCCCAACGAGGAGCAGAAGGTGTTGACAAGCAGTTTCGATGAAGGATTAGCTGTAAATGCTCACAGACAAGTATTCAGGGGGTTTTGATGTAACAGATGAACAAAGTACGAGTAAGTAAAGTGCGAGAGTAACAATTGCAGCGAGTGGCCCAATCCTTTTTAGCACAAAGGACAAGCCGGTTTGTTTACTTATAATGACCAAACGTTCTCGAGGACACACGGGATTTTAGTCTAGTGCTTTCACTACATACGGCTAATTAATCTTCATTGTTTTGATAAGTGTTGTGTGGGTGAACCTGTGCTAATGTACCGCCCTTCCTAGGACTAATACATACTTGTGATTATACCCCTTGCAAGCATCCGCAACTACAAGAAAGTAATTAAGATAAATCTAACCACAACCTTAAACTCTGAGATCCTGCTATCCCTCCTGCATCGATATACCAACGGGGGCTTAGGTTTCTGTCACTCCGGCAACCCCGCAATTGGCAAACGAGTACAAGATGCATTCCCCTAGGCCCATAAAGGTGAAGTGTCGTGTAGTCGACGTTCACACGACACCACTAGAAGAATAACACCACAACTTAAATATCATAACATTGAATATTACTCAACCATACTTCACTACTAACATTTAGACTTCACCCATGTCCTCAAGAACTAAACGAACTACTCACGAGACATCATATGGAACATGATCAGAGGTGATATAATGATGAATAACAATCTGAACATAAACCTTGGTTCAACGGTTTCACTCAATAGCATCAATAACAAGTAGAAATCAATACCGGGAGAGTTTCCCCTATCAAACAATCAAGATCAAACCCAAATTGCTACAGCGGTGACGATGTGCAGCGGTGGAGACGGCGGTGATGATGATGAAGATGATGATGATGGTGATGGAGATGATGTCCCACTTGATGGCGGTGACGATGGCGTCGATTTCCCCCTCCGGGAGGGAATTTCCCCGGCGGATCTCAGCCCGCCGGAGAGCTCTTTTCTCTCTGGTGTTCTCCGCCTCGCAGAGGCGGCTGTAACTCTTCGCGAGGTACCCTCTGGAGCTTAGGTCTCCGGGACGAAGGAGTTCGCGAAGAAAAGGAGGCGAGAGGGGGTTGTGGGCCCCCTCCTCACAGGGCGGCGCGGCCAGGCCTTGGGCCGCGCCGGCCTATGGGGTGGGCCCACCTCGGGTCCCCTCAGCTCCCCCTTCTGGCTCACTTCGTCATCTGGAAAAATAGGATTTTTGATATAATTTCCATCAACTGTTGATCTTCCGAAATATTGCATTCTGATGGCGCTTTTTCCAGCAGAATCCTAGCTCCGGTGCTCGATCCTCCAATAATCATGAAACATGCAAAATAGATGAAATAACATAAGTATTATGTCCAAATATGAAATATATCAATGAATAATAGCAAATTATGATGTAAAATAGTGATGCAAATTGGACGTATCATGTACCGGTAGCTATGTGGTTAATCTATCTCCCTATGTACTTCAATACAATAATCTCATGAGCTGCCTTACATGATTGAGATTCATATGATGATGCTTGTAATCTAGATGTCATTATGCTAGTCAAGTGGATTTTACTTATGTGATCTCCGGAGACTCCTTGTCCCACGTGTGTAAAGGTGACAGTGTGTGCACCGTGTGGGTCTCTTAGGCTATATTTCACAGAATACTTATTCACTGTTATGAATAGCATAGTGAAGTGCTTATTTATATCCCTTTATGATTGCAATGTGCTTTGTATCACTATTTATCTATGTGTTACTCTAGTGATGTTATTAAAGTAGTCTATTCCTCCTGCACGGTGTAATGGTGACAGTGTGTGCATCGTGTAGTACTTGGCGTAGGTTATGATTGTAATCTCTTGTAGATTATGAAGTTAATTATTGCTATGATAGTATTGATGTGATCTATGCCTCCTTCATAGTGTGATGGTGACAGTGTGCATGCTATGTTAGTACTTGGTGTAATTGCAATGATCTATCATGCACTCTAAGGTTATTTAAACATGAATATCGAATATTGTGGAGCTTGTTAACTCCGGCATTGAGGGTTCGTGTAATCCTACACAATTAGTGGTGTTCATTATCCAACAAGAGAGTGTAGAGTATAGCATTTATCTATTTATTCTATTATGTGATCAATGTTGAGAGTGTCCACTAGTGAAAGTATGATCCCTAGGCCTTGTTCCTAAATACTGCAATCACTGCTTGTTTACTGTTTTACTGCATCTGTACTGCCTGCAATATTACCACCATCAATCACACGCCAGTTGTAGCATCAAGCTATTTTCTGGTGCCGTTACTACTGCTCATATATATTCATACCACCTGAATTTCACTATGTCTTCGCCGAACTAGTGCACCTTGATACGTCTCCAACGTATCTATAATTTCTGATGTTCCATGCTTGTTTTATGACAATACCAACATGTTTTGTTCACACTTTATATCATTTTTATGCGTTTTCCGGAACTAACCTATTGACGAGATGCCGAAAGGCCGATTCTTTGTTTTCTGCTGTTTTTGGTTTCAGAAATCCTAGTAAGGAAATATTTTCGGAATCGGACGAAATCAACACCGAAAGTCTTAGAATTCCCGGAAGCTTCCGGAACACCGAAGGAGAGTCGGAGGCGGGCAGCAGGGGGCCCACACCATAAGGCGGTGCGGGTGGCCCCCTGGCCGCGCCAGCCTATGGTGTGGGGGCCCCAGCCGCCTCCTTGCGCCGCCTCTCCGCCTATATATTCGTCCCTGACCTAAAAACATCGGGGAGTTTGACGGAAACAGAGAAAACCATCCAGAGCCGCCGCCATCGCGAAAGTCCAATTCGGGGGACAGAAGTCGCTGTTCCGGCACCCTGCCGGGATGGGGAATTGCCCCCGGAGCCATCTCCACCGCCGTCTCCACCGCCATCTTCACCGCCATCGCTGCCTCCATGATGAGGAGGGAGTAATTCACCCCCGGGGCTGAGGGCTCCGCTGTAGCTATGTGGTTCATCTCTCTCTTTATGTGATCTAGTTGAATATCATCTATGTGCTACTCTAGTGATGTTATTAAAGTAGTCTATTCCTCCTCCATGATGTAATGTTGGCAGTGTGTGCATCATGAAGTACTTGGTTTATGCTATGATTGTGATCTCTTGTAGATTATGAAGTTAACTATTACTATGATGGTATTGATGCAATCTATTCCTCCTTTCATAGTGTGAAGGTTACGGTGTGCATGCTATGTTAATACTTGGTTTGGTTGAGTTGATCTATCTTGCACTCTAAGGTTATTTAAATATGAACATTGAATATTGTGGAGCTTGTTAACTCCGGCATTGAGGGTTCGTGTAACCCTACACAATGGTGTTCATCATCCAACAAGAGGGTGTAGAGTAGTCCTATTATGTGATCATTGTTGAGAGTGTCCACTAGTGAAAGCAGGATCCCTGGGCCTTGCTTCCAAACATCGAATCTCCGTTTGTTTACTGTTTTGTTGAATGTTTACTCGCTGCTATATTTTACTCAGATTGTTATTATCACTCATACTCATCCATATTACTTGTATCTCACTATCTCTTCGCCGAACTAGTGCACCTATTGTATTAGGTGTGTTGGGGACACAAGAGACTTCTTGCTTTGTGGTTGCAGGGTTGCTTGAGAGGGATATCTTTGACCTCTTCCTCCCTGAGATCGATAAACCTTGGGTGATCCACTTAAGGGAAACTTGCTGCTGTTCTACAAACCTCTGCTCTTGGAGGCCCAACACTGTCTACAAGAATAGAAGCTCCCGTAGACATCAAGCACTTTTCTGGCGCCGTTGCCGGGGAGGTAAGGTAAAAGGTATTCACATCCTCCGACTACTAAGCTATTTCCTAGCACTGTTGCCGGTGTGTGAGTGCTCGAAGCTATCTCCTTTAGATTCTGCAATTGCATCTTTTTGTTTCTTGTTTTTATTTTCACTAGTTAGGCATAATGGAAAACAACAAAAAAATTGTTGAGCTTTTTAATCTTTTTCCTGATTTAGAATTGTTTGATGCGAAAATTAAAAAACCTATGGAACCTTATTTGCATGCTAGTAGCGATGTTATTAGTATGAATGCAATTACTGCTAATGCTATGGAGAAGTCTAAGCTTGGGGAAGCTAGTTTTTGTGATCTTTTTAGCTTCCCATCTTTAGGGGAGAAAATTTGCTCTGATAATACTTTATCTCCCATATGCAATAACTCTAATGATGCTTGTGATATTTTAAATGCACCTACTGAAAGTATTCCATATAAAATCCCTATGAAAATTATTGAACGTGTTATGGACAACCACTATAAAGGGGATGGAACTGTCCATCCTAGAGATCATTTACTGTTTTTGCACGAATTATGCGGGTTATTCAAGTGTGCAGGTATCTCTATGGATGAAGTGAGGAAGAAGCTATTCTCTGTTTCGCTGTCTGGTAAAGCGGCGCATTGGTATAAATTGTTGGAGAATAGGCATTCTCTTGGTTGGGAGGAAATTGCATCTCTCTTTTATTCTAAATTTTATCCTCCTCATGAAATGCATATTGATAGGAATTATATTTATAACTTTTATCCTCGTGATGGAGAGAGTATTTCTCAAGCGTGGGGGAGATTGAAATCACTAATGCTCAAATGTCCCATTCATGAGCTCCCCCGTAATGTTATTGTTAATAATTTTTATGCGAGGCTTTCAGGACAACACAAGGACTATCTGGACGCGTGTTCGGAGGGATCTTTCACAAGCAAGGAGGTTGAAGCTAGGTGGGATCTTCTTGATCGGATTGAGGACAACGCTGAAGGATGGGAGAACGACAAAGGTAAAGAGTCAGGTATATATTATGATTATGAATGCATTGAAGCTTTTATGGATACCGATAAATTTCGAGATATGAGTGCTACTTATGGTCTTGACTCTCAAATTGCTGCAAATCTTTATAAAGCCTTTGCTTCTCATTTTGAATTGCCTAAAAAGAATTTTGATAAGTATCATGAACCTTTTAAAGAGGCTCGCATGAAGAATGAAATTGTTGTTAATTATTGCAATAAGCATGCTCAAACTCCTAAGAATGCTATTTCCTATAAGCATGTTAATTTTTGTGGAATGCATAGGCCTTGTGGAATTAATCAAGTCAAAGATGAATATTGCATCCATCATATTAATGAAAAAACTAGAAAGTGGTCTAGGGCTCTAGATGATCTTGGTAAAAAAGTTTGTGCCCTCTATCCTTTTATTTGTGAAGTTTGCCATGAAGTGGGTCATTTTAATTTTCAATGCTCCTCCAATGATAATTTGAACCCAATGAGTGCTGCAAATTTGTATTGTGATGATGAAATTACTCCTAATCAGCATGATGAACTTACTTTATTTTTGGGGTGTGAAGAACTGTCGAGAAAAATCTCTTTGTTACATATGAGTGATCTTGATATTGATGATGTCCTGCATGGGTGTTGTTCTTATTGCATTAATAATAGCCATACAAATACTTACATACAAAATATTTTAGAAGATGACACCTTGCCAAAATATGATAGGACAGCTGTGTGTTTTCAACTAATTAATGAAAAGGAGGGATCCCCCCAAGTTTCTTCTATTATTTCTGAAAGTAAATCAGGTTATGCGGACAAGCCACCCTTCAAGCCTCTTCCTCCTAAAGAAGATTATAAGAAGAAGAAGAAGAAGGGAACGAAGAAGAAGAAGAAGAAGAAGAAGAAGAAGGAGAATAAAAAGAAGGAGGTAACGGCGTATCCCCGCGTGAATGAGATAACGCTAGGTAACCGTAAGTATGTTGCTCCTAATGATTATTGTGATAATGAATCTGAATACAATGATCTTCCTATGCTCTCTACATACATTAGTGATCATGATTTGAATGAGCACACTACTTTTGATATTGCAAATCTATGGGAAACCAATTCTGAAAATGATGATGATAATAATTGCCATAGTGTCAGTGCTATCCATGCTTCCTCCCATAATGATATAGAAAGCTCTAAGCTTGGGGAAGAGGTGTTTGAAAATCCTTTTGCTACTGATCATTATGTGTTTGATACATCTCCTTCTAATAACAATGATGGTATGGTCATAGATAAACCGACTGTGAAAGATAACTATTCTATTTCTTATGATGACACTGTGCCTCCGATCTTTGATGATTATTATAAAGAATGCTATGATATAGGTTATAACTACCCTTATGAAACTTGTCATAGTCATGATTGGATTACCAAAAACAATTCTTTTAATATGCAACTTGTTTACCATGTTCAAATCCTTGATAATAATCTTGCTCCAATTACTATTAATGAGAATAACTCTTCTTATGCCAAAATTAATGATACTTCTATGCATATGAACCATGATAAGAATATTTTAAGTGATGGGTATATTGTGGATTTCATCAATGATGCTACTGAAATTTATTATGAGAGAGGGAAATATGGTTATATGCATCTTAATAATATTAAGTTTCTCCTCTCTATGTTGAGAATCTTGAAGTTACTCGTGTTTTATCCTCTTATGCTTGTCACTTGGTTCTTCATGAATTCATTTGTGTACAAGATTCCTCTGCATAGGAAGCATGTTAGACTTAAATGTGTTTTGGATTTGCTTCTTGATTCTCTCTTTTGCTTCAAATACTATTTCTTGCGAGTGGATCATTAAAATTGCTGAGCCCATCTTAATGGCCATAAAGAAAGAACTTCTTGGGAGATAACCCATGTGTATTTTTGCTACAGTACTTTGTTTTATATTTGTGTCTTGGAAGTTGTTTACTACTGTAGCAACCTCTCCTTATCTTAGTTTTGTGTTTTGTTGTGCCAAGTAAAGTCGTTGATAGTAAGGTTCATACTAGATTTGGATTACTGCGCAGAAACAGATTTCTTTGCTGTCACGAATCTGGGCAAAATTCTCTGTAGGTAACTCAGAAAATTATGCCAATTTACGTGAGTTATCCTCAGATATGTACGCAACTTTCATTCAATTTGAGCATTTTCATTTGAGCAAGTCTGGTGCCTCAATAAAATTCGTCTTTACGGACTGTTCTGTTTTGACAGATTCTGCCTTTTATTTCGCATTGCTTCTTTTGCTATGTGGGATGGATTTCTTTGTTCCATTGACTTCCAGTAGCTTTGAGCAATGTCCAGAAGTGTTAAAAATGATTGTGTCACCTCTGAACATGTGAATTTTTGATTATGCACTAACCCTCTAATGAGTTGTTTCGAGTTTGGTGTGGAGGAAGTTTTCAAGGGTCAAGAGAGGAGGATGATATACTACGATCAAGAAGAGTGAAAAGTCTAAGCTTGGGGATGCCCCGGTGGTTCATCCCTGCATATTTCAATAAGACTCAAGCATCTAAGCTTGGGGATGCCCAAGGCATCCCCTTCTTCATCGACAAATTATCAGGTTCCTTCTCTTGAAACTATATTTTTATTCGGTCACATCTTATGTACTTTACTTGGAGCGTCTTTATGTTTCTTGTTTTTGTTTTTGTTTGAATAAATACTTGTGTGGGAGAGAGACACGCTCCGCTGGTTCGTATGAACACATGTGTTCTTAGCTTTTAATTTTCATGGCGAAGGTTGAAACTGCTTCGTTAATTGTTATATGGTTGGAAACGGAAAATGCTACATGTAGTAATTGGTGTGATGTCTTGAATAGCTTGATACTTGGCAATTGTTGTGCTCTTGTTTAAGCTCTTTCATCATATACTTTGCACCTATTAGTGAAGAAATACATAGAGCTTGTTAAAATTTGGATTGCATGAGTGGTTTCTCTAGAGTCTAGATATTTTCTAGTGAGGTGTTTGAACAACAAGGAAGACGATGTATAGTCTTATAATGCATGTAATATGTCTTTTATGTAAGTTTTGATGTACTAGTTCATGCTTGTGTTTACTTCAAACAACCTTGCTAGCCTAAGCCTTGTATCGCGAGGGAATACTTCTCATGCATCCAAAATACTTGAGCCAACCACTATGCCATTTGTGTCCACCATACCTACCTACTACATGGTATTTCTCCGCCATTCCAAAGCAAATTGCTTGAGTGCTACCTTTAAACAATTCAAAATTTATCACCTCTGATTTGTGTCAATGTTTTATAGCTCATGAGAAAGTATGTGGTGTTTATCTTTCAATCTTGTTGGGCAACTTTCACCAATGGACTAGTGGCTTCATCCGCTTATCCAATAATCTTGCAAAAAGAGCTGGCAATGGGATTCCCAGTCCCGAATTAATTAACAAAAATAGACACTCCTCCATGGTATGTGATTGTTGGACGGCACCCGAAGGATTCGGTTAGCCATGGCTTGTGTAAGCAAAGGTTGGGAGGAGTGTCATCATAATAAAACTAAAATAAAAAGGCACTCCTTCATGGTATGAGATTGTTGGCAGGCACCCGAGGATTCGGTTAGCCATGGTTTGTGAAAGAAAGGTTGGAAGGAGTGCCACCCAAAAATAAAATAAAATGGGAGCCGCTCTTTGAAGGTTTGCCTGGCAAGGGGGTTAGAGTACCCGCTACCATTCGTTGACAATAACATACACCTCTCAAAACTTTATTTTTATGCTCTCTTTATGTTTTCAAAATAAAAGCTCTAGCACAAATATAGCAATCGATGCTTTCCTCTTTGAAGAACCATTCTTTTACTTTTTATGTTGAGTCAGTTCACCTATTTCTCTCCATCTCAAGAAGCAAACACTTGTGTGAACTGTGCATTGATTCCTACATATTTGCATATTGCATTTGTTATGTTGCTTTGCATTGATAATTATCCATGAGATATACATGTTACAAGTTGAAAGCAACAGCTGAAACTTAATCTTCCATTGTGTTGCTTCAATACCTTTACTAAGAATTTATTGCTTTATGAGTAACTCTTATGCAAGACTTATTGATGCTTGTCTTGAAAGTACTATTCATGAAAAGTCTTTGCTATATGATTCAATTGTTTACTCATTACATTTACATTGTTTCGAATCGCTGCATTCATCTCATATGCTTTACAATGGTATGATTATGTTGGTAGCATGTCACCTCAGAAATTATCTTTTATCGTTTACCTACTCGAGGTCGAGTAGGAACTAAGCTTGGGGATGCTGATACGTCTCCAACGTATCTATAATTTCTGATGTTCCATGCTTGTTTTATGACAATACCAACATGTTTTGTTCACACTTTATATCATTTTTATGCGTTTTCCAGAACTAACCTATTGACGAGATGCCGAAAGGCCAGTTGCTGTTTTCTGCTGTTTTTGGTTTCAGAAATCCTAGTAAGGAAATATTTTCGGAATCGGACGAAATCAACACCGAAAGTCTTAGAATTCCCGGAAGCTTCCGGAACACCGAAGGAGAGTCGGAGGCGGGCAGCAGGGGGCCCACACCATAAGGCGGCGCGGGTGGCCCCCTGGCCGCGCCAGCCTATGGTGTGGGGGCCCCAGCAGCCTCCTTGCGCCGCCTCTCCGCCTATATATTCGTCCCTGACCTAAAAACATCGGGGAGTTTGACGGAAACAGAAAAAACCATCCAGAGCCGCCGCCATCGCGAAAGTCCAATTCGGGGGACAGAAGTCGCTGTTCCGGCACCCTGCCGGGACGGGGAATTGCCCCCGGAGCCATCTCCACCGCCGTCTCCACCGCCATCTTCACCGCCATCGCTGCCTCCATGATGAGGAGGGAGTAATTCACCCCCGGGGCTGAGGGCTCCGTTGTAGCTATGTGGTTCATCTCTCTCTTTATGTGATCTAGTTGAATATCATCTATGTGCTACTCTAGTGATGTTATTAAAGTAGTCTATTCCTCCTCCATGATGTAATGTTGGCAGTGTGTGCATCATGAAGTACTTGGTTTATGCTATGATTGTGATCTCTTGTAGATTATGAAGTTAACTATTACTATGATGGTATTGATGCAATCTATTCCTCCTTTCATAGTGTGAAGGTTACGGTGTGCATGCTATGTTAATACTTGGTTTGGTTGAGTTGATCTATCTTGCACTCTAAGGTTATTTAAATATGAACATTGAATATTGTGGAGCTTGTTAACTCCGGCATTGAGGGTTCGTGTAACCCTACACAATGGTGTTCATCATCCAACAAGAGGGTGTAGAGTAGTCCTATTATGTGATCATTGTTGAGAGTGTCCACTAGTGAAAGCAGGATCCCTGGGCCTTGCTTCCAAACATCGAATCTCCGTTTGTTTACTGTTTTGTTGAATGTTTACTCGCTGCTATATTTTACTCAGATTGTTATTATCACTCATACTCATCCATATTACTTGTATCTCACTATCTCTTCGCCGAACTAGTGCACCTATTGTATTAGGTGTGTTGGGGACACAAGAGACTTCTTGCTTTGTGGTTGCAGGGTTGCTTGAGAGGGATATCTTTGACCTATTCCTCCCTGAGATCGATAAACCTTGGGTGATCCACTTAAGGGAAACTTGCTGCTGTTCTACAAACCTCTGCTCTTGGAGGCCCAACACTGTCTACAAGAATAGAAGCTCCCGTAGACATCACACCTATACATCTGACAATTGTATTAGGTGTGTTGGGGACACAAGAGACTTCTTGCTTTGCGGTTGCAGGGTTGCATGAGAGGGATATCTTTGACCTCTTCCTCCCTGAGTTCGATAAACCTTGGGTGATCCACTTAAGTGAAACTTGCTGCTGTTCTACAAACCTCTGCTCTTGGAGGCCCAACACTGTCTACAAGAATAGAAGCACCCGCAGACATCAGGGTCCAATTCCGAGAATATTTCCTGTGTAGAATTTCTGAAACCAAAAATAGCAGAAAACAAGAACTGGCGCTTCGGCATCTTGTTAATAGGTTAGTCCCGGAAAATGCATAAAAATAATATAAAGTGTATATAAAACATGTAGCAATTGGTATAATATAAGCATGGAACATCAGAAATTATAGATACGATGGAGACGTATCAAGCATCCCCAAGCTTAGTTCCTACTCGCCCTCGAGTAGGTAAACGATAAAAAGAATAATTTCTGAAGTGACATGCTACCAACATAATCTTGATCAATCTTATATTTACTAATTGGAGACTCCCTAGGAGTTACCACGTTAATCCTGAAAGTTAACACTTTTTATCCATCCGATGGATCCATAATCTGTTTGTAGTCGTCCGATTAATTATTAGACACATGCTCCCTTTGGCCCACCCGCACAGCCTACCGAAGACAATATTTTACCAGAAAACGAAAATCATCTGCAATTGAGTGCGTCTCAGGATCTGGCGAGGAAGATCGGAATTCAATCCAGAAGCAGCACGCCCACCTCCAGATTGATTTTATGTTACGTCGATGCAAGGCACCTCTCTCTGCGCGCGTCCGGTGTCAGCGGACAACTTTTTTCGAGGCGGTCTACGTCTCCTACAGTTTATACCGCCGCGCCATGGTCTTAACTTGGACTCGCAGAGTATCTTTCAATTCAGGTTTGGGAGCTCCTCTGACACCACTAACTATTTTCGAAGTTGCGGGCGTCTCCTAGATTTTAGACTGCCGCGCCATGGGTTAACTTGGTTCGATCTGGCAGAGTATCTTTCAAATCAGGTTTGCTAGATCCTCCGACACTGCTGATTGATGTTCGTGGACGATACAATTGCATGCATGGTAGTATTGCTCCCCAAATTCTGGTCCACCACGTTGTAATCTATCGTATCTTCTCATGAAAATCAATTACCGCGATAGTATACGGACAACAAGGCGCAGCAATATATTTCTGAAGCACAGCGCGCTGCCGCCGGCGGGAACCTACGGCAGGCTCCTCACGGATGTCCTCTGATTCACTCCCATTAGGGATGATGGTGCACAACACATCCTCCTCTTCCTTAATCCGGATCTTCGTTGGGTATTGCTCAGTCACAGCTTTGCTCAGATCAAGATACTCTGGAAAGAGACCACACAAGACGATTGCCTTTTCAATTTTTTCAGAAATAATAGTAGAGAAGCAATCTGTACTCCCTGCTCGCGTCTTCGTATTCATATTCAGTTTGGCATGCCAGGCAGGGAAATTTCACAATAAGAAATCACGTGCGCCACAGGAAAAGAATCAGGTATGGAATTTGTTTCCCAATTGCTTTTCTACCAAAAGTGAGGATCGCTCTATGTCTAAAATATCTCATCAGGGCTTCCCAGCATATCCTTGGACGCACCGTAGCAAACTGTATATGCAAACAATTTGAAACAGATTCATCGGCCGTCATGTCGGCAAGGCACCCGAGTGAACGAACTGTACTGCCGTCGCAACTACGCGTGCAAGGTTAATCGGCCATCATCGTCGGCAAGGCTGCGCAATGAATAAACAGCGCTGCCACTGCCAAGCAAACTTCCATCAAAAGAGTCCCATGCACAATTTTACGGTTTCGTTAAATACATCACTATAATTTCACAATTTTTTTACATCTTATGTAGATTTATGGAATAGAAATAAATATCGATGTTTTCCAGTAGAGCATCGGACGCACCGGAACAAACTATGTACACGTACCAATAGTTTGAAACAGATTGATTCATCATCGGAAAGGCTGCCGAGTGAAGGAACTGTGTTGCCGTCGCCACTAGCCCACTACGCAGTCAAGGTTGGTCGGCCATCATCATTGGCAAGGCTGCCGCCGCCAGTACGCAGGCAAGTAAACCATCATCAATAAATTCCTTGCACTATTTTACAGTTTCGCTAAATTCATCAGCACAATTCCATAAGTTGTTTTGCCCCTTATATAGATTATAGAATACAAATAAATAATTATTTGAAAGTCTAGCAGCAATAATACTCCTGAACAAGGATTATGACCTAATGGTCATATAGTGTTAGTTGAACAAAATTTCACCAGATTAGAAAAATTATGCCTTCCAACATCTAAATATGAACATTTAAAGATGCAAATACTAACCTAATTATTTACCCCGACTGCAAATAGGAATTTGTAATCTTCATCTTGGGTGTCTATATATGATCTTAGCTACTACCGATATGCAGTAAAGTTTATGGCGTAATTATTTAACAAGCTATATTTGCTTCTGTACATACAACTCAAGTTTCTCCACTAATGTAGTATTGTCTCGATGCACCTTATCTTTAGCAAATAGCCAAATACTTGCAGAAATCTGTGTTGCGTAAGGACACGACAGACGGCGTGTGGGATTTTCAGAAGTAATAGTAAGTAGTAAGATCGACATGTTGCATGGTTTGTCTCTAAGAATGCACATACTGCAGGAGGCATCTCCAATAAGCTGCATCAATTTATCCATCCAAAGATAAATGCCACATCTATTCAAGTGGTGCATCACACTGTTCGATAGTTTACTCAGGTGTTACAAAACATGTGCCTGAGCTATGCAGAATTGTTAGTCACAATGTTACACTGACACACTGGGACTTCCAGATCAAAATCATGATCACTAAAGAAGCTATAGTTCGTGCTTGAAATTTACAAGTACTAAATTTCCCCCCTGATCTATTATGGCGCAAACCAGGCCCAAAATGACATGAAAGATTGTCCTTTCTGTGTTGTAACGTGGCTGGTGTTTCAGATGAAGTACAGCCTGGCTTTGTCTTTTGCATAAAAAAACAAAAGGAATGATATTTCAAACTGAGGCACACACCATGGCAGGAGACTTCTACAATTGAATGCACATTTGCTTAATTATTTATTAGTTGCAGATATAACGCGGAGAGTATTTGTTCCGTTGTAAACATATATTGTCATAAAACGTACAGTTGCTGGCAACGCCCAAAATTTAATTATTTATTATATAGGTCATAATTTTCTGCATTTGGCTAAGATGTTTTACTATTTACAAGAATATAAGGAACATTATGTATAATACCATGTTAAGAAAATAAAACATAGACGAGGAAGATAAAATTAGAAAATGCATTTAGCTTTTAACTACAATATCTAAATCCATACATACGATTATGTTAAATAAGGAAATATGGATCACAATTAAATATAGGCACGGCAAAGTAAGATTAAAAATATGAAATAAATTCAATCGTTAATCATCAGTATGCTTGACAACATACTACGCTGACACAACTGAAACATGCCGAACTTTTAAAATAAATAATTTTCATATATCCAAGTGTGGGACATATGTAGCCCGTGCAACGCGCACGGGATGATGACTAGTACTATAGTAAAGCATATGAGATGAATGAAGTGACTCAAAGCAATGGTCTATAGTTTACTAACAAATAGATAATGACTAAACAACTGAATCATATAGCAAAGACTTTTCATGAATAGTACTTTCAAGACAAGCATCAAAAAGTCTTGCATAAGAGTTAACTCATAAAGCAATAGATTCTTAATAAAAGGTTTTGAAGCAACACAAAGGAAGATTTAAGTTTCAGCAATTGCTTTCAACTTTCAACATGTATATCTCATGGATAATTGTCAACACAAAGTAATATGATGAGTGCAATAAGCAAGCATGTAAGAATCAATGCACACAGTTGACACAAGTGTTTGCTTCTAAGATAGAAAGAAGTAGGTAAACTGACTCAACATAAAGTAAAAGAAAGGTCCTTCGCAGAGGGAAGCAGGGATTACTCATGTGCTAGAGCTTTTTATTTTGAAAGCATGGAAACAATTTTTTCAACGGTAGTAATAATTCATATGTGTTATGCATAAAACTTCCTATAAGTTGCAAGCCTCATGCATCGAATACTAATAGTGCCCGCTCCTTGTCCTAATTAATTAGCTCAGATTTCCATGGATTATCATTGCATTACATATGTTTCAACCAAGTGTCACAAAGGGGTACCTCTATGCCACCTGTACAAAGGTCCAAGGAGATAGATCACATTTGATCTCTCAATTTTTATAGATCTCAACTTGAGGACATCCATACCGGGACAACATAGAAAACAGATAATGGACTCCTCTTTTATGCTTTAAGCATTCAACAACAGATAATATTCTCATAAGAGATTTGAGGATTAATGTCCAAGCTGAAACCTTCCACCATGATACATGGCTTTGGTTGGCGGCCCAAAGTTCTTCTCTAACAATATGCATACTCAAACCATTTAACTCAAAATCTCCCTTACTTCAGACAAGACGAACATGCATAGCAACTCACATGATATTCAACAAAGGTGTGATAGGTTGATGGCGTCCCCAGAAACATGGTTACCGCTCAACAAGCAACTTATAAGAACTAAGATACATAAGCGACATATTCATTACTACAATAGTTTTTAGGCTACTTTCCCATGAGCTATGTATTGCAAAGACAAGGAATGAATTTTTTTAAAGGTAGCACGCAAGTAATTTACTTTCGAATGGCAGAAAAATACCACATAGTAGGTAGTTATGGTGGACACAAATGGCATAGGTTTTGGCTCAAGGTTTTGGATGCACGAGAAGCATTCCCTCTCAGTACAAGGCTTTGGCTAGCAAGGTTGTTCGAAGCAACACAAGTATGAACCGGTACAACAAAACTTACATAAGAACATATTGCAAGCATTATAAGACTCTACACTGTCTTCCTTGTTGCTCAAACACTTTTACCACAAAATATCTAGACCTTAGAGAGACCAATCATGCAAACCAATTTTCAACAAGCTCTACGGTAGTTCTCCACTAATAGATTTAAACTACATGATGCAAGAGCTTAAACATGATCTACTTGAGAGCTCAAAACAATTGCCAAGCATCAAATTATTCAAGACAATATACCAATTACCACATGAAGCATTTTCTGTTTCCAACCAAATAGCAATAAATGCAGCAGCTTTCAACTTTTGCCATGAACATTAAAAGTAAAACGAAGAACACCAGTGTTCATATGAAAAAGCGGAGCGTGTCTTTCTCCCACACAAGGATTGCTAGGATCCAATTTTATTCAAACACAAACAAAAATAAAAGCACACAGACGCTCCAAGTAAAGCACATAAGATGTGACGGAATAAAAATATAGTTTCCCTAGAGGTGACCTGATAAGTTGTTGATGAAGAAGGGGATGCCTTGGGCATCCCCAAGCTTAGACGCTTTAGTCTTCTAGAAATTTGCAGGGATGAACCACGGGGGCATCCCCAAGATTAGACTTTTCACTCTTCTTGATCATATTATATCATCCTCCTCTCTTGATCCTTGAAAACTTCCTTCACACCAAACTCAAAACAATCTTATTAGAGGGTTAGTGCATAATCAAAAATTCACATGTTCAGCAAAAACACAATCATTCCCAACACTTCTGGACATTACCCAAGGTTACTAAAATTTAATGGAGCAAATAAACCCACTCAAACACAGTAAAAGAGGCAATGCGAAATAAAAGGCAGAATCTGTCAAAACAGAACAGTCCGTAAAGAAGAATTTTTTCGAGGCACCTAACATGCTCAGATGAAAAAGCTCAAATTTAATGAAAGTTGCATACATATCTGAGGATTACTCATGAATTTTTTCAAGATTTTACGAATTTTCTACAGAGAGAAAAACGTGAAACCGTGACAGATAGAAATCTGTTTCTGCGCAGAAATCCAAATCAAGTATCAACTTTCTATCAAAGACTTTACTTGGCACAACAATGCAATAAAATAAAGATACAAAGGTATTGCTACAATAGTAACAAGCACCTTGACTCAAATATAAAACAAAAATTTCTGTAATAAAATAATGGGTTGTCTCCCATAAGCGCTTTTCTTTAACACCTTTCAGCTAGGCGCACAAGATTTTAATGATGCTCACATGAAAATAGAAAATGAAGCAAAAGGAGCATCAAGAAGCAAATTCGAAACACATTTAGGTCTAACCCACTTCCTATGAAAAGGAATCTTGTAAATAAACAAGTCATGTAAGCATAATGCAATAAACATAGGAAAACAAGACAAGCGCAACTTCAAGATTTTCAGCAAAAAGAGAGGTGTTTTAGTAACATGAAAATCCCTACAACCATATTGTCCTCTCTCATAAAGATTTTCAGTAGCATCATGAACAAACTCAACAATATAACTATCACATGAAACATTCTTATCATGAGCTACATGCATAAAATTATTACTCTCCACATAAGCATAGTCATTACTATTAATTGTAGTGGGAGAAAATTCAATAAAATAGCTATCATTATTATTCTCATCACCATAATCATCATATATAGGAGGCATATTGTAATCATAATTAATTTTCTCCTCAATAGTAGGTGGACTGAAAATATGATAGTCATCATTGTAATCATCATATATAGGAGGTAAAGTATCATCAAAGTAAATTTTCTCCTCCATGCTTGGGGGACTAAAAATATCATGCTCATCAAAACCAGCTTCCCCAAGCTTAGAATTTTCCATAGCATTAGCAACAATGGTGTTCAAAGCATTCATACTAATAACATTGCCATTAGCATGCATATAAAGTTCCATAGGTTTTTTAATTTTCTCTTCAAACACCTCATGTCCTAACTCAAGATAAATACTATAAAGATCTCTAATTTTTTTGTTATTTTCCATTAAGCCTAACTAGTGAAATAAAAACAAGAAACAAAAAGAAAAATAATTGCAGAATCTAAAGGAAATAGCTTCGAGCACTCACACACCGGCAACACTGCTAGGAAATAGCTTAGTAGTCGGAGGATGTGAATACCTTTTACCTTACCTCCCCGGCAACGGCGCCAGAAAATAGCTTGATGTCTAAGCACGCTTCTATTCCTGTAGACAGTGTTGGGCCTCCAAGAGCAGAGGTTTGTAGAACAGCAGCAAGTTTCCCTTAAGTGAATCACCCAAGGTTTATCGAACTCAGGGAGGTAGAGGTCAAAGATATCCCTCTCAAGCAACCCTGCAATTAAGATACATGAAGTCTCTTGTGTCCCCAACACACCTAATACACTTGTCATATGTATAGGTGCACTAGTTCGGCGAAGAGATAGTGAAATACAAGTAATATGGATGATTATAAGTAGTAATTGCAATCTGAAATAAAAATGGTAGCAAGCGAACATGTAGCAGAACTTGTTGGAAACGGTGTTTCAATGCTTAGAAACAAGGCTTAGGGATCATACTTTCACTAGTGGACACTCTCAACATTGATCACATAACTGAATAAAAAAAATACTACTCTCAAACACTCTCTTGTTGGATAACAAACACCATTCATTGTGTAGGGCTGCAAAAGCACACCTCAAGCCGGAGTAAACAAGCTCCACAACGTCATAAAGGAATCACACACGATGCGCACACTGTCACCATCACACCGTGGAGAGTGAATCCGGAGTTCATATTAAAGTAACCTCTAGAGTGCATAATAGACAAGAGCAACATCTACATATTCAACTAGATTACAAAGCTCATGATCACATAAAGATCACACCATGGGAGAGAGAGATGAACCACATAGCTACCGGTAGATCCCTCAGCCTCGGGGGAGAACTACTCCCTCCTTATCATGGGAGTCAGCAGCGGCGATGAAGATGGTGGTGGTGTCGATGGAGATGACTCCGGGGGCAATTCCCCGTCCCGGCGGCGTGCCGGAACAGAGATTCTATCCCCCGAACTTGGCTTCGCGATGGCGGCGGCTACGTAACTTTTCATGGAATATGACTGATCGTCCTAGGGTTTTTACTTCTGGAAGAATATATAGGCGGAAGGGCGGCCTCGGAGGAGTCCCGAGGGGCCCACCACACATGGCGGCGCGGCCAGGGGTGGGGCCGCGCCCCCCTATGGTGTGGGAGCCCCTTGGCTCCCCTCTGGCCCTTCTCTGGCTCTCTGGGTCCGTCTCGGCAAAATATTGACTTCTGTCTTCGTGGGGTCCAATTCCGAGAATATTTCCAGTGTAGAATTTCCGAAACCAAAAACAGCAGAAAACAGGAACTGGCGCTTCGGCATCTTGTTAATAGGTTAGTCCCGGAAAATGCATAAAAATGATATAAAGTTTATATAAAACATGTAGCAATTGGTATAATATAAGCATGGAACATCAGAAATTATAGATACGTTGGAGACGTATCATGGACCCTTGCACCTGTTTGGGCGCCCAAAAGACTTCAATAGGTCATCTCCCCATAGCCCACATGAGGAGGATACCCAACATTCTCCCCCATCCGACTCATGTGGGGGGCACCGCCATGCCCGCTACCTTGCAACATACACGAGCTTCTCACCTGGCAATCTTGGTCATCATATCCAAACCATTCTTGTCGGTATGGATCTTCTCAAGTCTCAGCGACTTGGCACTCACAACTTCTCGAATCCAATGATAACTCACTTCAATGTGCTTGGTTTGAGATTGGTAACTTGCATTCTTGGCAATATGGATAGCGCTCTGACTATAACAAAGCATATCGTATTTCTCTTCCTTCATGCCCAACATTTTACAAGTTCTTCATCGCAACACTTCCTTGCAAGTCTCAACTGTTGTGATGTACTCTGCATCTGTAGTTGATAATGAAATTCATTTATACAACCTTGATTGCCATGACACTGCCCCCTGCTTAAGTGATCAGGTAACCAGAAGTAGACTTCCTAGAATCTTCATCTCTAGCATAATGTGCATCTATGTAGCCTTGCAATACAGGATCACCGCTTTGCAAGATCTAGAAGTACCTTTGAGATACGTCAGATTCCACTTCACTACATTCGAGTGAGCTTTCCCTAGATTTGTCATGAACCGGGCAACAACGCGAATTACATAGCCAATTTCAGGCCTAGTGCATACAAGGGTATACATCAAACTGGCCACAACAGATTGGTACGGTACTCTACTCATTTCTTCTTTCTCCTTCTTGTTGTAGGACATTGTTCTGAATTCAATTTGTGATGGCCTGCAAGCAGAGAGGTAACAGTCTTTGGACCTTACATATTGAACCTTTCAAGTACCTTCTTGGGAGAGCCAAAGCATCTTCTTTGATCTATCACGGGAGATTTTCATGCCAAGTATTTGCTTAGCTGATCTTAAATCCTTCATGGCAAATAATTTACTCAATGCCTTCTTGCGGAGAGAAATCCTCTTTGTGCCATTTTCAACAATCAACATATCATCGACATATATCAAGAGAATAATGAAGTCACCCTCGATGTACCTCTTGATAAAAACACAATGATCAGGTTGTGCTTTATGGCATCCAAGCTCTGTCATGAATGACTCGAACTTCTTGTACCACTGCCGAGGAGCTTGCTTCAAGCCATGCAAGCTCTTCTTAAATTTGCACACTTGGTGCTCCTTGCCTGCAACCACAAATCCTTCTAGCTGCTCCATGTATATCTCCTCCTCTAGGTCATCGTGTAGGAACGTTGTCTTCACATCAAGTTGTTCAATTTCCAAGTCCATGGTGGCAGCGATGCCCAATGCAACTCGGACTGAAGACATCTTGACCACCTGACAGAATATCTCATCAAAGTCAATACCTTTTTTTGACTAAAACCTTTTCACAACCAATCTGACCTTGTACCTTGCACTCGAGGATATAAGACATCAAGATACAAGTAGATCTTGGATGCCAACAACAAGATTTGGGGCACAAGAGCTAGGAATTGGAGCAATCTCACTAAAGATGGTGAAACCACAGCTTGAAGGAAACAAGGATGTAGATCTGTGATGCTGGCGCGCAGTTGACGTGCCCGTTGGGAACCCCAAGAGGAAGGTGTGATGCGTACAGCGGCAAGTTTTCCCTCAGTAAGAAACCAAGGTTTATCGAACCAGTAGGAGCTAGGAAGCACGTTGAAGGTTGATGGCGGCGGAGTGTAGTGCGGCGCAACACCAGGGATTCTGGCGCCAACGTGGAACCTGCACAACACAACCAAAGTACTTTGTCCCAACGTAACAGTGAGGTTGTCAATCTCACCGGCTTGCTGTAACAAAGGATTAGATGTATAGTGTGGATGATGATGTTTGCAGAGAACAGTAGAACGAGTATTGCAGTAGATTGTATTCGATGTAAAAGAATGGACCGGGGTCCACAATTCACTAGTGGTGTCTCTCCCATAAGAAAAAGCATGTTGGGTGAACAAATTACAGTTGGGCAATTGACAAATAAAGAGGGCATGACCATGCACATACATGTTATGATGAGTAGTGTGAGATTTAATTGGGCATTACGACAAAGTACATAGACCGCTATCCAGCATGCATCTATGCCTAAAAAGTCCACCTTCAGGTTATCATCCGAACCCCCTCCAGTATTAAGTTGCAAACAACAGACAATTGCATTGAGTATGGTGCGTAATGTAATCAATAAATATATCCTTAGACATAGCATTGATGTTTTATCCCTAGTGGCAACAGCACATCCACAACCTTAGAACTTGCTGTCACTGTCCCAGATTTAATGGAGGCATGAACCCACTATCGAGCATAAATACTCCCTCTTGGAGTTACAAGAAAAAAACTTGCCCAGAGCCTCTACTAGCAACGGAGAGTATGCAAGATCATAAACAACACATAGATGATAGATTGATAATCAACATAACATAGCATTCACTATTCATCGGATCCCAACAAACGCAACATGTAGCATTACAGATAGATGATCTTGATCATGTTAGGCAGCTCACAAGATCCAACAATGATAGCACAATTAGGAGAAGACGACCATCTAGCTACTGCTATGGACCCATAGTCCAGGGGTGAACTACTCACACATCACTCCGGAGGCGACCATGGCGGTGTAGAGTCCTCCGGGAGATGATTCCCCTCTCCGGCAGGGTGCCGGAGGCGATCTCCTGAATCCCCCGAGATAGGATTGGCGGCGGCGGCGTCTCTGGAAGGTTTTCCGTATCGTGGCTCTCGGTACTGGAACTATTATCGACAAAGGCTTAAGTAGGCGGAAGAGTAGGTCAGGGGGCGACGCGAGGGACTCACACGCTAGGGCCACGCGGGCCCCTCCTGGGCCGCGCCGCCCTAGTGTGGCGTCGCCTCGTCGCCCCACTTCGTATCTCCCCCGGTGTTCTGGAAGCTTCGTGGAAAAATAAGATCCTGGGCGTTGATTTCGTCCAATTCCGAGAATATTTCCTTACTAGGATTTCTGAAACCAAAAACAGCAGAAAACAGCAACTAGCTCTTCGGCATCTTGTTAATAGGTTAGTGCCGGAAAATGCATAAATATGACATAAAGTATGTATAAAACATGTAGGTATTGTCATAAAACAAGCATGGAACATAAGAAATTATCGATACGTTGGAGACGTATCAGCATCCCCAAGCTTAGTTCCTACTCGTCCCGAGTAGGTAAACGATAACAAAGATAATTTCTGAAGTGACATGCCATCATAATCTTGATCAATACTATTGTAAGCACATGTAATGAATGCAGCGATCCAAAGCAATGGTAAAGATAATGAGTAAACAACTGAATCATATAGCCAAGACTTTTCATGAATAGTACTTTCAAGACAAGCATCAATAAGTCTTGCATAAGAGTTAACTCATAAATCAATAAATTCATAGTAAAGGCATTGAAGCAACACAAAGAAAGATTAAGTTTCAGCGGTTGCTTTCAACTTGTAACATGTATATCTCATGGATAGTTGTCAACATAAAGTAGTATGATGAATGCAAATATGCAAGTATGTAAGAATCAATGCACAGTTAACACAAGTGTTTGCTTCTTGAGATGGAAGGGAATAGGTAAACTTGACTCAACATAAAAGTAAAAGAATGGCCCTTCGAAGAGGGAAGTATCGATTGCTATATTTGTGCTAGAGCTTTTATTTTGAAAACAAGAAACAATTTTGTCAACGGTAGTAATAAAGCATATGTGTTATGTAAATTATATCCTACAAGTTGCAAGCCTCATGCATAGTATACCAATAGTGCCCGCACCTTGTCCTAATTAGCTCGGATTACCTGGATTATCACCGCAATACATATGTTTTAACCAAGTATCACAAAGGGGTACCTCTATGCCGCCTGTACAAAGGTCTAAGGAGAAAGCTCGCATTGGATTTCTCGCTTTTGATTATTCTCAACTTAGACATCCATACCGGGACAACATAGACAACAGATAATGGACTCCTCTTTAATGCTTAAGCATTCAGCAACAAATAATATTCTCATAAGAGATTGAGGATTGTTGTCCAAAACTAAAACTTCCACCATGGATCATGGCTTTAGTTAGCGGCCCAATTTTCTTCTCTAATAATATGCATGCTCAAACCATTCAACTCATGGTAAATCGCCCTTACTTCAGACAAGACGAACATGCATAGCAACTCACATGATATTCAACAAAGGTAGTTGATGGCATCCCCAGGAACATGGTTATCGCACAACAAGCAACTTAATAAGAAATAAGATACATAAGTACATATTCAATACCACAATAGTTTTTAGGCTATTTGTCCCATGAGCTATATATTGCAAAGACAAAGAATAGAAATTTAAAGGTAGCACTCAAGCAATTTACTTTGGAATGGCGGAGAAATACCATGTAGTAGGTAGGTATGGTGGACACAAATGGCATAGTTTTTGGCTCAAGGATTTGGATGCACGAGAAGTAATCCCTCTCAATACAAGGCTTAGGCTAGCAAGGTTATTTGAAGCAAACACAAGTATGAACCGGTACAGCAAAACTCACATAAAAACATATTGCAAGCATTATAAGACTCTACGCTGTCATCCTTGTTGCTCAAACCCTTACTATAAAATATCTAGACTTTAGAGAGACCAATCATGCAAACCAAATTTCAACAAGCTCTATGTATTTCTTCACTAATAGGTGCAAAGTATATGATGCAAGAGCTTAAACATGATCTATAACAATTGCCAAGTATCAAATTATTCAAGACATTTTACCAATTACCACATGTAGCATTTCCCGTTTCCAACCATATAACAATTGACGAAGCAGTTTCAACCTTCGCCATGAACATTATGAGTAAAGCCTAAGGACATATTTGTCCATATGCAACAGCGGAGCGTGTCTCTCTCCCACACAATGAATGCTAGGATCCAAATTTATTCAAACAAAACAAAACAAAAACAAACAGACGCTCCAAGTAAAGCGCATAAGATGTGACGGAATAAAAATATAGTTTCACTAGAGGAACCTGATAATGTTGTCGATGAAGAAGGGGATGCCTTGGGCATACCCAAGCTTAGATGCTTGAGTCTTCTTGAAATATGCAGGGATGAACCACCGGGGCATCCCCAAGCTTAGAGCTTTCACTCTCCTTGATCATATTGTATCATCCTTCTCTCTTGATCCTTGAAAACTTCCTCCACACCAAACTCAAAACAACTCATTAGAGGGTTAGTGCATAATCAAAATTCACATGTTCAGAGGTGACATAATCATTCTTAACACTTCTGGACATTGCACAAAGCTACTGAAAGTTAATGGAACAAAGAAATCCATCAAGCATAGCAAAACAGGTAATGTGAAATAAAAGACAGAATCTGTCAAACAGAACAGTCCGTAAAGACGAATTTCTAAGAGGCACCAGACTTGCTCAAATGAAAATGCTCAAATTGAATGAAAGTTGCGTACATATCTGAGGATCACTCACGTAAATTGGCAGAATTTTCTGAGTTACCTACAGAGAATTCAACCCAGATTCGTGACAGCAATAAATCTGTTTCTGTGCAGTAATCCAAATCTAGTATGAACCTTACTATCAAAACTTTACTTGGCACAACAATGCAATAAAATTAAGATAAGGAGAGGCTGCTACAGTAGTAACAACTTCCAAGACTCAAATATAAAACAAAAGTGCTGTAGTAAAATCATGGGTTGTCTCCCATAAGCGCTTTTCTTTAACGCCTTTCAGCTAGGCGTAGAAAGTGTGTATCAAGTATTATCAAGAGACGAAGCATCAACATAATAATTTGTTCTAATGATAGAATCAAAAGGTAACTTCATTCTCTTTCTAGGGAAGTGTTCCATACCTTTCTTGAGAGGAAATTGATATTTAATATTACCTTCCTTCATATCAATAATAGCACCAACAGTTCGAAGAAAAGGTCTTCCCAATATAATGGGACAAGATGCATTGCATTCAATATCCAAGACAACAAAATCAACGGGGACAAGGTTATTGTTAACCGTAATGTGAACATTATCAACCCTTCACAAAGGTTTCTTTGTAGAATTATCAGCAAGATTAACATCCAAATAACAATTTTTCAATGGTGGCAAGTCAAGCATATTATAGATTTTCTTAGGCATAACAGAAATACTTGCACCAAGATCACATAAAGTATTACAATCAAAGTCATTGACCTTCATCTTAATGATGGGCTCCCAACCATGCTCCAACTTCCTAGGAATAGAAGCTTCACGATTTAATTTCACTTTTCTAGCTTTTATGAGAGCATTTGTAATATGTTTCGTAAAGGCCAAATTTATACCACTAGCATTAGGACTTTTAGCAAGTTTTTGTAAGAACTTTATAACTTCAGAGATGTGACAATCATCAAAATCTAAACCATTATAATCTAAAGCAATGGGATCATTATCCCCAACATTAGAAAAAATTTCAGCAGTTTTATCACAGGCAGTTTCAGCAGTTTTAGCAGTTTCAGGCAGTTTTTCACGCTTTGCATTAGAAGTGGAAAATTGCCAACACCAATTATTTTACCATTGATAGTAGGAGGTGCAGCAACATATGAAGCATTAGCATTACTGGTGGTGGTAATAGTCCAAACTTTAGCTACAATGTTATCTTTAGCATTTTCTTCTTTCTCCCACCTAGCACGCAATTCGGCCATCAATCTTGTATTCTTATTAATTCTAACTTGGATGGCGTTTGTGATGTCTAAGGGAGCTTCTATTCTTGTAGACAGTGTTGGGCCTCCAAGAGCAAAGGTTTGTAGAACAGCAGCAAGTTTCCCTTAAGTGGATCACCCAAGGTTTATCGATCTCAGGGAGGAAGAGGTCAAAGATATCCCTCTCATGCAACCCTGCAACCACAAAGCAAGAAGTCTCTTGTGTTCCCAACACACCTAATAGGTGCACTAGTTCAGCGAAGAGATAGTGAAATACAGGTGGTATAAATAAATATGAGCAGTAGCAACATCACCAGAAAAGTGCTTTGCTATCCAGGACTGGCGTGTGGATGATGGTGGTAATATTGCGGACAGTATAGATGCAGTAGAACAGTAAACAAGCAGCGATAGCAGTATTTAGGAACAAGGCCTAGGGATTATACTTTCACTAGTGGACACTCTCAACATTGATCACATAAATAAATAGATAGATGCTAGACTCTACACCCTCTTGTTGGATGATGAACACCACTAATTGTGTAGGATTACACGAACCCTCAATGCCGGAGTTAACAAGCTCCACAATATTCAATGTTCATATTTAAATAACCTTAGAGTGCAAGATAGATCAACATAACCAAATAGATCACATCAATACCATCATAGTAATAGTTAACTTCATAATCTACAAGAGATCACAATCATAAACTACGCCAAGTACTACATGATGCACACACTGCCACCTTTACACCATGCAGGAGGAATAGAGTACTTTAATAACATCACTAGAGTAGCACATAGATGAATTGTGATACAAAACTCATATGAATCTCAATCATGTAAGGCAGCTCATGAGATCATTGTATTGAAGTACATAGGAGAGAGATTAACCACATAGCTACCGGTACAGCCCTTAGCCTCGATGGAGGACTACTCCCTCCTCATGGGAGACAGCAGCGTTGATGAAGATGGCGGTGGAGATGGCAGCGGTGTCGATGGAGAAGCCTTCCGGGGGCACTTCCCCGTCCCGGCGGCGTCTTGGAGAACAGAGACTCCTGTCCCCCAGATCTTGGCTTCGCGATGGCGGCGGCTCTGGAAGGTTTCTCGTACCGTGGCTTTTCCGTGTCGAGGTTTTAGGTCGAGGGGCTTCTTATAGGCGAAGAGGCGGCGTCAGAAGGTCAACGAGGCGGTGTCACCATAGGGGGGCGCGGGCCACCCCTGGGCTGCGCCGGCCTATCATCTGGGGGGCCTGTGTCCCCTCTCTGGCGGCTCTCGGGTGTTCTGGATGCTTCCGGGGATCCTAAGATGCTGGGCGTTGATTTCGTCCGATTCCGAGAATATTTCCTTACTACGATTTCTGAAACCAAAAACAGCAGAAAACAGCAACTGGCCCTTCGGCATCTCGTCAATAGGTTAGTTCCGGAAAACGCATAAATACGACATAAAGTATGTACAAAACATGTAGATATCATCAATAATGTGGCATGGAACATAAGAAATTATCGATACGTCGGAGACGTATCAGCATCCCCAAGCTTAGTTTCTGCTCGTCCCGAGCAGGTAAACGATAACAAAGATAATTTCTGGAGTGACATGCCATCATAACCTTGATCATACTATTGTAAACACATGTAATGAATGCAGCGATCGAAACAATGGTAAATGACATGAGTAAACAATTGAATCATAAAGCAAAGACTTTTCATGAATAGTACTTCAAGATAAGCATCAATAAGTCTTGCATAAGAGTTAACTCATAAAGCAATAATTCAAAGTAAAGGCATTGAAGCAACACAACAGAAGATTAAGTTTCAGCGGTTGCTTTCAACTTGTAACATGTATATCTCATGGATAGTTGTCAATGCAAAGTAATATAATAAGTGCAATATGCAAGTATGTAGGAATCAATGCACAGTTCACACAAGTGTTTGCTTCTTAAGATGGAGAGAAATAGGTGAATTGACTCAACATAAAAGTAGAAGAATGGCCCTTCGCAGAGGGAAGCATTGATTGCTATATTTGTGCTAGAGCTTTGATTTTGAAAACAAGAAACAATTTTGTCAACGGTAGTAATAAAGCATATGTATTATGTAAATTATATCCTACAAGTTGCAAGCCTCATGCATAGTATACTAATAGTGCCCGCACCTTGTCCTAATTAGCTCGAATTACCTGGATTATCATCGCAATGCATATGTTTTAACCAAGTGTCACAAAGGGGTACCTCTATGCCGCCTGTACAAAGGTCTAAGGAGAAAGCTCGCATTGGATTTCTCGCTATTGATTATTCTCAAATTAGACATCCATACCGGGACAACATAGACAACAGATAATGGACTCCTCTTTTATGCATAAGCATTCAACAACAATTAATTTTCTCATATGAGATTGAGGATATTTGTCCAAAACTGAAACTTCCACCATGGATCATGGCTTTAGTTAGCGGCCCAATGTTCTTCTCTAACATTATGCATGATCTAACCATTTTAGTGGTAAATCTCCCTTACTTCAGACAAGACGAACATGCATAGCAACTCACATGATATTCAGCAAAGAGTAGTTGATGGCGTCCCCAGGAACATGGTTATCGCACAACAAGCAACTTAATAAGAGATAAAGTGCATAAGTACATATTCAATACCACAATAGTTTTTAGGCTATTTGTCCCATGAGCTATATATTGCAAAGGTAGAGGATAGAAATTTAAAGGTAGCACTCAAGCAATTTACTTTGGAATGGCGGAGAAATACCATGTAGTAGGTAGGTATGGTGGACAGAAATGGCATAGTGGTTGGCTCAAGGATTTTGGATGCATGAGAAGTATTCCCTCTCGATACAAGGCTTAGGCTAGCAAGGCTTATTTGAAACAAACACAAGGATGAACCGGTGCAGCAAAACTCACATAAAAGACACATTGTAAACATTATAAGACTCTACACCGTCTTCCTTGTTGTTTAAACTCTTTACTAGAAATTATCTAGACCTTAGAGAGACCAATTATGCAAACCAAATTTTAGCAAGCTCTATGTATTTCTTCATTAATAGGTGCAAAGTATATGATGCAAGAGCTTAAACATGAGCACAATGATTGCCAAGTATCACATTATCCAAGACATTCTACCAATTACTACATGTAGCATTTTCCGTTTCCAACCATATAACAATTTAACGAAGCAGTTTCAACCTTCGCCATGAAAATTAAAAGCTAAGAACACATGTGTTCATATGAACCAGCGGAGCGTGTCTCTCTCCCACACAAGCATTTATTCAAACAAAAACAAAAACAAAAACACACAGACGCTCCAAGTAAAGTACATAAGATGTGACCGAATAAAAATATAGTTTCAAGAGAAGGAACCTGATAATTTGTCGATGAAGAAGGGGATGCCTTGGGCATCCCCAAGCTTAGATGCTTGAGTCTTCTTGAAATATGCAGGGGTGAACCACCGGGGCATCCCCAAGCTTAGAGCTTTCACTCTTATTGATCATATTGTATCATCCTCCTCTCTTGACCCTTGAAAACTTCCTCCACACCAAACTCAAAACAACTCATTAGAGGGTTAGTGCATAATCAAAATTCACATGTTCAGAGGTGACACAATCATTCTTAACACTTCTGGACATTGCCCAAAGCTACTGGAAGGCAATGGAATCAAAAAATCCATCAAGCATAGCAAAACAGCCAATGCGAAATAAAAGGCAGAATCTGTCAAAACAGAACAGTCCGTAAAGACGAATTTTATTGAGGCACCAGACTTGCTCAAATGAAAATTCTCAAATTGAATGAAAGTTGCGTACATATCTGAGGATTACTCACGTAAATTGGCATAATTTTCTGAGTTACCTACAGAGAATTTGGCCCAGATTCGTGACAGCAAGAAATCTGTTTCTGCGCAGTAATCCAAATCTAGTATGAACCTTACTATCAAAGACTTTACTTGGCACAACAATGCAACAAAATTAAGATAAGGAGAGGTTGCTACAGTAGTAACAACTTCCAATACTCAAATATAAAACAAAATTACTGTAGCAAAATAACACATGGGTTATCTCCCAAGAAGTTCTTTCTTTATAGCCATTAAGATGGGCTCAGCAGTTTTAATGATGCACTCGCAAGAAATAGTATTTAAAGCAAAAGAGAGCATCAAGAAGCAAGTTCAAAACACATTTAAGTCTAACATGCTTCCTATGAAAAGGAATCTTGTAAATAAACAAGTTCATGAAGAGCAAAGTAACAAGCATAGGAAGATAGAACAAGTGTAGCTTCAAAAATTTCAGCACATAGAGAGGTGTTTTAGTAACATGAAAATTTCTACAACCACATTTTCCTCTCTCATAATAACTTTCAGTAGAAACATGAGCAAACTCAACAATATAACTATCACATAAAGCATTCTTATCATGAGTCTCATGCATAAAATTATTACTACTCACATAAGCATAATCAATTTTATTAGTAATAGTGGGAGCGAATTCAACAAAGTAGCTATCATTATTATTCTCATCATCAAATATAGGAGGCATATTGTAATTATAATCAAATTTATCCTCCATAACAGGCGGTACCAAAAGACTACTATCATTATAATCATCATAAATAGGAGGCAAAGTATCATCAAAGTAAATTTTCTCCTCCATGCCCGGGGGACTAAAAAGATCATGCTCATCAAAACCAGCTTCCCCAAGCTTAGAATTTTCCATATCATTAGCAACAATAGTGTTCAAAGCGTTCATACTAACATGTTCCATAGGTTTTTTAATTTTCGCATCAAACCATCCATGTCTTAAATCAGGAAATAGAATAAGAAGCTCATTGTTGTCCATTATGCCTTACTAGTGTAAACAAGAAACAAAAAGATGCAATTGCAGGATCTAAAGGAAATAGCTTCGAGCACAAACACAATGGCGCCAGAAAATTACTGTTACCTGGAACCGGAGTATGAGTGCCTTTTACCTTTCCTCCCCGGCAACGGCGCCAGAAAAGTGCTTGATGTCTACGGGAGCTTCTATTCTTGTAGACAGTGTTGGGTCTCCAAGAGCAGAGGTTTGTAGAACAGCAGCAAGTTTCCCTTAAGTGGATCACCCAAGGTTTATCGATCTCAGGGAGGAAGAGGTCAAAGATATCCCTCTCATGCAACCCTGCAACCACAAAGCAAGAAGTCTCTTGTGTCCCCAACACACCTAATAGGTGCACTAGTTCGGCGAAGAGATAGTGAAATACAGGTGGTATAAATAAATATGAGCAGTAGCAACAGCACCAGAAAAGTGCTTTGCTATCCAGGACTAGCGTGTGGATGATGGTGGTAATATTGCGGACAGTACAGATGCAGTAGAACAGTAAACAAGCAGCGATAGCAGTATTTAGGAACAAGGCCTAGGGATTATACTTTCACTAGTGGACACTCTCAACATTGATCACATAAATAAATAGATAGATGCTAGACTGTACACCCTCTTGTTGGATGATGAACACCACTAATTGTGTAGGATTACACGAACCCTCAATGCCGGAGTTAACAAGCTCCACAATATTCAATGTTCATATTTAAATAACCTTAGAGTGCAAGATAGATCAACATAACCAAATAGATCACATCAATACCATCATAGTAATAGTTAACTTCATAATCTACAAGAGATCACAATCATAAACTACGCCAAGTACTACATGATGCACACACTGCCACCTTTACACCATGCAGGAGGAATAGAGTACTTTAATAACATCACTAGAGTAGCACATAGATGAATTGTGATACAAAACTCATATGAATCTCAATCATGTAAGGCAGCTCATGAGATCATTGTATTGAAGTACATAGGAGAGAGATTAACCACATAGCTACCGGTACAGCCCTTAGCCTCGATGGAGGACTACTCCCTCCTCATGGGAGACAGCAGCGTTGATGAAGATGGCGGTGGAGATGGCAGCGGTGTCGATGGAGAAGCCTTCCGGGGGCACTTCCCTGTCCCGGCGTCGTGCCGGAACAGAGACTCCTGTCCCCCAGATCTTGGCTTCGCGATAGCGGCGGCTCTGGAAGGTTTCTCGTACCGTGGCTTTTCCGTGTTGAGGTTTTAGGTCGAGGGGCTTCTTATAGGAGAAGAGGCGGCGTCAGAAGGTCAACGAGGCGGTGTCACCATAGGGGGGCGCGGGCCACCCCTGGGCTGCGCCGGCCTATCATCTGGGGGGCCTGTGTCCCCTCTCTGGCGGCTCTCGGGTGTTCTGGATGCTTCCGGGGATCCTAAGATGCTGGGCGTTGATTTCGTCCGATTCCGAGAATATTTCCTTACTAGGATTTCTGAAACCAAAAACAGCAGAAAACAGCAACTGGCCCTTCGGCATCTCGTCAATAGGTTAGTTCCGGAAAACGCATAAATACGACATAAAGTATGTACAAAACATGTAGATATCACCATAATGTGGCATGGAACATAAGAAATTATCGATACGTTGGAGACGTATCAGTTTGTTGTAGCAAATGACTTAATATCTTTATTTTCATTAGGCATAACTTTCGATTTCAAAAGATCAACATCAGCAGCAAGACTATCGACTTTAGAAGCAAGTATATCAATTTTCTCAAGCTTTTCTTCAACAGATTTGTTAAAAGCAGTTTGTGTACTAATAAATTCTTTAAGCATGGCTTCAAGTCCAGGGGGTGTATTCCTATTATTGTTGTAAGAATTCCCATAAGAATTACCATATCCGTTACCATTATTATAAGGATATGGCCTATAGTTGTTACTAGAATTGTTCCGATAAGCATTGTTGTTGAAATTATTATTTTTAATGAAGTTCACATCAACATGTTCTTCTTGGGCAACCAATGAAGCTAACGGAACATTATTAGGATCAACATTTGTCCTACCATTCACAAGCATAGACATGATAGCATCAATCTTATCACTCAAGGAGGAGGTTTCTTTGACAGAATTTACCTTCTTACCTTGTGGAGCTCTTTCCGTGTGCCATTCAGAGTAATTAATCATCATATTATCAAGAAGCTTTGTTGCGTCGCCTAGAGTGATGGACATAAAGGTACTTCAGCAGCTGAATCCAATAGGTTCCGCGAAGAAAAATTCAGTCCTGCATAAAAGGTTTGGATGATCATCCAAGTAGTCAGTCCATGGGTTGGGCAATTTTTAACCAAAGATTTCATTCTTTCACATGCTTGGGCAACATGCTCATTATCCAATTGTTTAAAATTCATTATGCTACTTCTCAAAGATATAATTTTAGCAGGAGGATAATATCTACCAATAAAAGCATCCTTGCATTTAGTCCATGAATCAGTACTATTCTTAGGCAGAGATAGCAACCAATATTTAGCTCTTCCTCTTAATGAGAAAGGAAACAATTTTAATTTTATAATGTCACCATCTACATCCTTATACTTTTGCATTTCACATAGTTCAACAAAATTATTGAGATGGACAGCAGCATCATCAGAACTAACACCAGAAAATTGCTCTCTCATAACAAGATTCAGTAAAGCAGGTTTAATTTCAAAGAATTCTGCTGTGGTAGCAGGTGGAGCAATAGGTGTGCATAAGAAATCATTATTATTTGTGGTTGTGAAGTCACACAACTTAGTATTTTCAGGAGTACCCATTTTAGCAACAGTTGATAAAGCAAACTAGATAAAGTAAATGCAAGTAACTAATTTTTTTTGTGTTTTTAATATGGAGATTGCAAACAAGACAGTAAATAAAGTAAAGCTAGCAACTAATTTTTTTGTGTTTTGATATAATGCAGCAAACAAAGTACTAAATAAAATAAAGCAAGAGAAAAACAAAGTAAAGAGATTGGAAGTGGAGACTCCCCTCGTAGCGTGTCTTGATCTCCACGGCAACGGCGCCAGAAAAATCTTGATGCTGGCGCGCAGTTGACGTGCCCGTTGGGAACCCCAAGAGGAAGGTGTGATACGTACAGCGGCAAGTTCTCCCTCAGTAAGAAACCAAGGTTTATCGAACCAGTAGGAGCCAAGAAGCACGTTGAAGGTTGATGGCGGCGGAGTGTAGTGCAGCGCAACACCAGGGATTCCGGCGCCAACGTGGAACCTGCACAACACAACCAAAGTACTTTGTCCCAACGTAACAGTGAGGTTGTCAATCTCACCGGCTTGCTGTAACAAAGGATTAGATGTATAGTGTGGATGAAGATGTTTGCAGAGAACAGTAGAACGAGTATTGCATTAGATTGTATTCGATGTAAAAGAATGGACCGGGGTCCACAGTTCACTAGTGGTGTCTCTCCCATAAGAATAAGCATGTTGGGTGAACAAATTACAGTTGGACAATTGACAAATAAAGAGGGCATGACCATGCACATACATGTTATGATGAGTAGTGTGAGATTTAATTGGGCATTACGACAAAGTATATAGACCGCTATCCAGCATGCATCTATGCCTAAAAAGTCCACCTTCAGGTTATCATCCGAACCCCCTCCAGTATTAAGTTGCAAACAACATACAATTGCATTAAGTATGGTGCGTAATGTAATCAATAAATATATCCTTAGACATAGCATTGATGTTTTATCCCTAGTGGCAACAGCACATCCACAACCTTAGAACTTTCTGTCACTATCCCAGATTTAATGGAGGCATGAACCCACTATCGAGCATAAATACTCCCTCTTGGAGTTACAAGCAAAAACTTGGCCAGAGCCTCTACTAGCAACGGAGAGCATGCAAGATCATAAACAACACATAAATGATAGATTGATAATCAACATAACATAGCATTCACTATTCATCGGATCCCAACAAACACAACATGTAGCATTACAGATAGATGATCTTGATCATGTTAGGCAGCTCACAAGATCCAACAATGATAGCACAATTAGGAGAAGACGACCATCTAGCTACTGCTATGACCCATTGTCCAGGGGTGAACTACTCACACATCACTCCGGAGGCGACCATGGCGGTGTAGAGTCCTCCGGGAGATGATTCCCCTCTCCGGCAGGGTGCCGGAGGCGATCTCCTGAATCCCCCGAGATGGGATTGGCGGCGGCGTCTCTGGAAGGTTTTCCGTATCGTGGCTCTCGGTACTGGTACTATTATCGACGAAGGCTTAAGTAGGCGGAAGAGTAGGTCAGGGGGCGACGCGAGGGACCCACACGCTAGGGCCGCGCGGGCCCCTCTTGGGCCGCGCCGCCCTAGTGTGGCGTCGCCTCGTCCCCCCACTTCGTATCTCCCCCGGTGTTCTGGAAGCTTCGTGGAAAAATAAGATCCTGGGCGTTGATTTCGTCCAATTCCGAGAATATTTCCTTACTAGGATTTCTGAAACCAAAAACAAAGAAACGACAACGAGACTCTTCGGCATCTTGTTAATAGGTTAGTGCCGGAAAATGCATAAATATGACATAAAGTATGTATAAAACATGTAGGTATTGTCATAAAACAAGCATGGAACATAAGAAATTATCGATACGTTGGAGACGTATCAATCTGGTCTTCAAAACTTTGTGGGCAGGGCCCGACACTAGGTATAACTTCTTCCTTGAACTTTCTCTCTTTCCCTTCTTTCTTGGTTTTCTTCTCCAATGGAGGCTATCCTAGATTTTTGTTACTCCACCTAGTGGTGGATGGATGGGATGTTTAACATCCCCCCTCCCTCATGTGCAATGTCCAAAAGGACCTTTGGTCATAATCCTAATGGGTAGTAGGCCCTTGCAAATGTTTGGGCCGCCTGAAAGGCTTCAATAGGCCATCTCCTCACATCCCACATGAGGAGGATACCCAGCACCTTGAACCATAATATTCACTAGGTTTTAGTGTGTAGGTTTATTGTTCTTTGTGGGGGTCTCGAGTCTTTGCTGGAGAGAGAGAGAGAGAGAGGTCCCTTGATTTCTTGCTGTTGATGGTTTCGCAGGGGCAGAAATTATGGTGTCTTGTAGGCTTTAGATTCCGGACAGCAGGGCCGAAATTCTAGGGCATGTTCCCGGGCCAAATTTCTGGTCCAAATTTTTTGAGTTTTGTCAAGTGGCGCAGCTCATAGATGGGGGCGGAAATAGGCCAGAAATCTGGTACCGGTGATTCTATCTCTCCGACCCAAGGCGTAATTTTTGGGGCAAGTTTCGAGGCCAAATTTCTGATCCAACCTTTCTTTAGTTGCATCGTGTGGCGCAACTCAAGAAGGGGGGCTGAAATAGGCTGGAAACTTGGTACACAAGATTTTATATCTCCGGCCTAGGGCAGAAACTCCAACCCCCAAGGGTTTCTTTTGCCCCTGGAGATTCCGGTCTAAAATAATGCCAGAGATTTCCGCCCACATGTACCTCCAACGTCTAGAAATCATGGGAGGCTATTAGTAGCCCCATCTTATTCCCGAAGGAGGTTGCCTAATTTTTCTCTTTCTCCTCCATTACTCTTGAGTTTAATATTCGAAGACTGGCTAGTTTCACGGAGCAGGTCAATGTTGGTTGTGTTTGCGTGGTTGGCATCCTCTTGTGTTCTTTGTTGTGCCGCCGGCGAGAGTGGGCATGGACCTATAGTGTTGTTATTGTGTGGCTTGGCCGCCTTTTGTATCGGTTTTGGACCGTTTTTTGCTAATTAACCAAACAAGTATCTTCTTCTTAATTAAAGGATGATGCAAAGCTTTTCCCTGCATTTAAAAAAACATATGTTATGTTATAGAAGCGACAATCAAATAACAAAGAACGAAAAGGAAATCGCAGCGGAGACATAAGATTTTAACGTGGAAAGCCCTCCAACACAGAGGCGAAAAACCATGAGCGTCAGCCAGCAAAACTTCACTATATCTACAAACGATGTGAGTTATATTATAATCTGATAAACCCTAGCCGGTGGCTTACAAGAGGTATATATAGACGGTGACATCGATCCGTACCGCTTCGGACCAAGCCTTCGGCGACGGGCCTCGTTCTGCTCGTCAGAAGTTAGCTGCCCTTTATTATGAATTTAGATCACAATATAACATGTTATAAATGTATTATATGGGGTAGTGACTTCAGGCTGAACTATGTAATATATTCTGCGGTGTTGCGTGTATCTTTGATTGCACGTTCTGTGAAACTTTTCTCTTACCTAACAGAAAAGTTATTATGGGTGCACCAATTGAATCTAAATTTCATCACATCTACTCTCTCCGTCCCACCAAAAGTGTCTCAACTTTATCAAATTTTGGATGTATCTATCTACTAGATAATGTCTAGATACACTCAAATTTAGCAAAGTTGAGATACTTTTGGTGGAACTACACCTAGGCATTCCTCGGGCTGGGCCAGGTTTTGGGCCGGGCCCAAGAAAGCCTGACTCTAAATTCCTACGCCCGAGCCCGCCCGCCACAACCTTCGGGCTTATAAATCGAGCCCAAACCTGGCCCGAACAGAAGAAAGCCCGACCCGACAAACCTGGCCAGAACTAAGCTAAAATTGTGTTTTCTACAAGCCCGAGCCCAGCCCGGCTTGATGTTCGAGCTCCAAAATCAGGCCCGAACCCGGCCTGACCCGGGATTTTTGGGCCGGTCGGGCTGCCCATGCCCAACTGTAGCCTGTAGGTGGGACGGGGGGAGTAGTATAAATGGAGAACGAAGTTGCACATGAAGTGTTCTTTTCAGTGTAGGTGATCCTCTAACACCAACACCTCCGATTAATTAGTAATTTCAGAGTAGTACTCACTGTGCTTCTTTTAATTATTGAAATCATCGTTTTCAGTAAGGCACTGGAGCGTATGCATGATCACACTGACAAATTGTGAGATGGTTGAAGACGTACAGGACTCTAAGCAATCGCTTTTTGCAGTAAAACATGACGTGCCAAATTGACAGGTAAAATTCAGACCTAGTGCCTATTCGCACGACACTTCGGATAATGTAAATACTAGCCATTTCTTTATCTTAATGAGACACATTCTTTCTGCAACTTTCATTAACTCACACTGGTTTGGTATGGATTAGGTTAGGAGAACTTTATCCTGTCCATTTGCAGTTTTGTAAAGACTAAAGAGTGACTGGTTGTTGGCTACTTAGGTCTAAGAGATATGAAGTTCATGAAAGGAAGCATAGAAAAATGCCACTACCAAATGATCAGTGCACGCTGAGCACAGATGAAGGGAGTAGAAGTAGAATAAACAGCTGTATGACATTTTCTATCTTGGAACTAGCAAATATTTTCTAATAGCTGTGCAAGGTACACAATACTAGCCTATCTCCCTTTTGTGGTTGTTATGTGACGACCTTTTTGTCCAATCCTGGATCCGGATCTTGGCACCTAACCTTGATAAGTATGCTTGCTTGCATAGGAAGACCACTTCAGTTCTATCTGTCACACTCCTGTTATTAGCCAATGTCCTTTGATCCTCAAAACAAGAGGAGCTAAAGAACTACACCACAACTCTTCAGCAACACCAACTACCTTGTATCATTATCGCATCCTATCCCATTGAATCTCTCCTTTAGTTTCTTATAGTCGTACAAGAATATAAGATTCCAAGTCACTCAACAGGAGAGCAAAACAGTATCTTTCTTACTCCTTGTTTACTGCAAGTTGGAAATGAATCTTGGTTTCCTTCTTTTCTTGGGGGTGAAATGTCTTCCTCCTCTGTTGATCCATTGATTTATATGAGCCGGCAAAATGGACTTTCGAATTCTAGACAGTCCTATCATGTCTCTGCAGATATTTTTAATAAAAGGCCATGTGCATCATCATGATGCAGAAGCCGGGGAATACCCCCATTTCGAAAAAAAATTATGTCTCTGCAGATATTTTTGGCACTTGTCATTGCTTCCGTGGATTACTACATAATAGAAAGTTCTTTCCCTAACAGAGGGTAACACAAGACTTTTCCATTCAGTTAACCTTGTCGGACTAACAGAACATACACACACGGCAAAGGTATAAGATTCCTGATATGAGCCATACAGGAACACCATATACAGCATGACGGCGACATGCCACAGCATTATTGGCATCCAAAGACTCTGCAGATTCCACCGGATCCCAGGTGCAGCAAGTTAAATAGGCCAGCATCGGTGAGATTGAATTGTCAAATACCATAAAGGGAGACGATGCCAATGTGTCGCCTTCATCGGCACAGGTGTGCACCCCCCAGCGAATCAGTAGTCCCCTGCCACATCTTTCTCCCCTATTAAGCCCCAGATGCTACGTCTCCACACCATCTTATCAATATCAGGGCCAGAGAATTGTTTCTTCTTCTTCTTCGCTCTATCTTGTTGCTTTCCTGTGCCATCGACTGGCATGGCTCGGAAATGCTCCAGCTGCGGGCATAATGGCCATAACTCCAGGACCTGCAGTGGCAACAACGGCGGCGGTGGTGCCGGTGGTGGGCTGAGGCTGTTCGGTGTGCAGCTGCAAGTTGGTGCTGCACCTCTGAAGAAGAGCTTCAGCATGGAGTGCCTCTCGTCGTCGGCCTACTACGCGGCCGCGGCGGTGGCCGCGTCGAACTCGTCGTCGTCCGTGTCGTCGTCATCGTCACTGGTCTCGGTGGAGGAGAACGCCGAGAAGATGGGCCACGGCTACCTCTCCGATGGTCTCATGGGCAGGGCTCAGGAGAGGAAGAAGGGTGAGTTCGTGTACTGGTTTCTTGAGCAGTTCGTTGGTCCGGTATACCTCGCTGACGCGCTTGATTTGCTATGCTATTTGATATTAATCATATTATAGTCTGTGATAGCGATCTAATCGTCATGATGTCTAAGGCCTGATTAAGAAAACAAATCCGAAGTTTTTTTTTCCCCTAGCTAGAGACTAAAGATCTGAAGATTCTTATTGATGCATGAGTGGTTGTATGACTTGTTTGTATCCAATTGTGCCATCAGTTGCTATCTGCTATGCCAAACTTGCAACTAGATAACAGGAAATACTTAGTCTTTCAGGTCTTAACTTTCAGTAATCATGTCTAATAGCTTGCACGAATCAGTTTGTTCTCTCTTCTTCACCTGAAGATGTCCAGTTACGTTGGGTGAACTAATCGTGTGACGCATGGCATCAGGGGTTCCATGGACGGAGGATGAGCACCGGAGGTTCCTGGCCGGCTTAGAGAAGCTCGGGAAAGGCGACTGGCGAGGCATCTCCCGGCACTTCGTCGCGACACGCACCCCGACGCAGGTGGCCAGCCACGCCCAGAAGTACTTCCTCCGGCAGGCCGGCCTCGCGCAGAAGAAGCGGAGGTCCAGCCTCTTCGACGTGGTACGTGCACGCCTCAAAACGCGAGCTGGAGTTGTGGACGTAGTAACAAACCAGCTGACATGCACGAACCTTCCTCTCTTTTCTTCAGGCCGAGAAGAATGGCGACAAGGCGGCGAAGGAGAGTCGTCCGAGACTGAAACACGAGACTAGCAGCTCCGTGGACGGGATGGCAATTCGGTCATTCCCTGCTCTGTCTCTAGGACCCAGCAGGCCGAGGCCCGACGCCGCCGTGCTTCCACCATGCCTGACCTTGATGCCGAGCTATTCGTCGCCGCCGGCCCCGTTGATAAGCGGCGCTGCACTGTCGATGGCGAGGCGTGCACCGAAGCTCCCTCCTTCCCTGGCGGAAAATGCAATTCCTCCTCCTCCTCCTCCTCCTCCTCGGCAGGCGCCAGACCTGCAGCTAAAGATCTCGTCGACCGCTGCTGCCCGGAAGACCGACCAGGCCAGCGTCGGTTCTTCGCCGACGCCGCGGACGCCATTTTTCGGAACCATCTGCAGGGTCACCTAATGGAAAAAAAGGAGAATGCTGAAGAGATTTGCTGGTAGACGATGATGAAGGGGAAGAGCTTTTGCTAGTGGCGTACAGTAATTAAGTCAGTATGCGTGCGTTGCTGGCGTTAACAAATGCCATCGATCCATGATCCTATATTGTCATCACAAGACCAAACTTTACCGGCCTAATTTAGCCATGCAAATAAACAAGGAACGGGCTATATCACCTCGGCATCTTTATGTTGACACAAAGGCGTCTCTGAGACTGAGTGGGTCTTGTTTCTAGCGCTGAGTCGATCGACATGGTGGGATAACATGAGCTCACAATATTCACCTGTTGGGTACGCAATGGATTTACAGACAAGGACGTCTAGTCTAGAATAACCAATCACTGGCTATCTCCGAGATATTTTTGCGCAACAATGATATAATCACGGTTTAAGCTGCCCTGATGAGGTAAACTTTGTGTAAATGTCCATGTCGCTGAAGATCTGGCTATGATCCTGATAATGCACCAATTATACTATATCTGATAACTGGCACCCAGAGCGACAGGTGGCGGCAGTGAGTTCGTTGCTTAAGTTAGCACGACAGACAGCAACGGTGGTTGGAGCTGCTCGCGACATGCGTCGCTCTCCCAATCGAAATGGATGCATTGCTCGGGCCACACACACGATCGAATTCTTTGCTATTCTATTGCAAAGGTTTCTACTCTGTCGTCATAGCAGTCCCGTCAGCTAGTACTAGTAGTAAGTAATCCGTTGCTTTGCTAATGATCATGCCATTTACCTAACAAAGAATCGGTGTCATTAGGTAGGCATAAGACGGATAAAAGGCGGCTGAAGATTTAGATTAGTGGAAGAGTAAAGGCGAAGGATGAGATACGCAACCCAGATTGCAGTTGTTGTTGCACGAACGTAGGCCCCTGTGCACATGCTGTGGAAGTGTTGTTAATTGACGTGCGAGAATGGTTATCAACCGATATAACTAAAGCGACGAGACAAGGAAACAATATATCAGACAAAGCTGGTGTGCTGTGCTGCCATCTTATCTTTGATCATTTTGATCCGTAGAGTATATGTGAGGATAAGAGCATCACTAGTAGTACCCATAAACTCTCAAACCCTCAAACCATTTTAAGGGTTGAGAATGGGCATTTTTTTGGCACGTTTAGAGGTTGAAAAACTGGGCCGTTATAAGTGTTGGGTTTGAGGGTTCTAGTCTTTGCCCCAACCCCAACCCTTCAAACTGTCATATGACATATCACAATTATCACTAGAAAAACACAAACAACATTGAAACAACTAGGAAATAAAAATCATTGATGCATGGTTTAATAGTTTACATCACAAAATCATCATCTTCCACCTCTCATCGGCACCGTCACCAAAAAGTTGCACCTCGGCGCCATCTCCTCCACACCGCCATCGCCTCAAGCACCTCCATAGGCGCCGGTGGTGGAGTCCTCCACACCGCCATCGCCACCACAACTCATCGGAGTGTCACCTCGAAGAGTAGAGGACGCACCACGAAGTAGCCTCTTCCTCTCGGCGATGTCCTCCTTGGTCTCCTTCCACCACGCCAATTGGTCTTCATCCATGTCCTTTTTGCACATCATCATGTGCTCCTTCTCCTCGGCCATGATCTCTTTCCATGCCTTTGCTTCCTTGAGCTTGAGCATCCTCTCCTCCATATCGGCCTTGCGCTTCGCTTGTTCACGCCGTGCTTCAACTTGTGCAAGCTTCACCTCTTTCTTCTTCTCGGTGATAAGAAGCTTTGTCTCCAATGTCTTCATTGTCAATGTCTCCCTAGACTTCATCATTTGCTCCATCTTCTCTCTTAAGTTTGACGCCTCTCCTTCCATCTTGATCCTTAGCTTTGCCTTCTTGGTTCCCTCGGGCTTGCACAAGTTCCACGCATCCACTAGGCGGTGCATTCATCACTTGGTCCATTGCCGCACTCCAACGAGCACAACACGGCTTCATCAACTCCCATCGGCCTTGAAGCGACCGGTATGAACGAGAGATGTACCCACCGGTCTTCGGCTTGATCTTGCAATAGGTGTCTTCTATACGTTGCCAATATCGTTTACCGGTTTGATCGGTACCCGTGCTTGCATCCATCCCCACGCTTGCCCTTGGGCCCAAGCGACGGGCGTTTGGACGGCGCCGTTCTCCGCGGCTTCACCGGGGCGATGGGGGCCGGGGCCGGGGCGACGGGCCCCGGGGTGATGAGGCAGGCGGCTGGACGACGTGCTGGCTAGCACGCCGCCGCTTTGCTCCGACGTGCGTCGCGGCCACCGTCGAGGCGACCTGCGCCTCGCTCGGGCGGGCGGCGGCTGCGGGACGAAGGCGGTCGGGCGACGGGGCCGGCGGGCGGCGGCCGACGGAGGCGGAGCGGGGCGAGGCGGCGCCGCCATGGCCGGTGGAGGTGCGGCCGAGGCGGAGCGGGGAGGCGGGGGCCAGCGGAGCAGCGGCGGGTGGCGGCCGACGGAGGCGGAGCGGGGGGAGGCGGGCCGGCGGCGCGGGGCGGGAGTTTGGGATTGGAAAATTTCCCTCCCGCGCGACGAGGAAGAGGAGTGCGGGTTGGGTGCAGTTCGGCCTCCCCAACCCTCACTTCTACAGGTTGAAATCGTGTTTGAGGGTTGGACCTCTAAAATTTTTCGAGGGTTTGAGGGTTTAGGGGTTCTAGTCTACGCGTCTCTCGTAAACTGTAAAAAAAGCAGTTATTTTTTAGAGTTTGAGGGTTTAGGGGTACTAAGCCTTTTCACTCATGTGTTTTCCTCCTTTTGACAACAGACTGATCATCTCATGGATAAACTAGGAAAATAGATCGGATATACCAAGAAGACTGAAGTGAAGTATGAGAGAAAGGCCTTTGGTACAAACGACGTTGCATCAAAGTACTCTGAAGTTATCATCTCTTGCTCAGACTTTCACATCTCGACGTCTTTGATAGATAAGAGGTTACTAGCCGAGTGGAGATTTGGTGCACATCTGAATCGTTGATCTTTAATAAAAAAAAATAGAATCATGTTTCTGAATTTTTAAAAATTATGGGAATTTAGAAATAATGTGTATTTTAGGCTACATAAAAAGATAGAAGTATAAATTTGAGTATAGTGATTTTAAATCTAAAATACACACTATCATTTTTCCGTAGCTCGGAGTACAAAACATATGTCGGATACATCATTAGCTACTTTTAAGATTTTCATTCCCAATTTTTTGAAACCTACAAATATAATTTTGAATTGTATAATATGCAGGAGCACCCAATCTTAGGAGCCAAAAGGATTTCCTGCTATTAGCCCAACTTTATAAATAAAACCCCAAAGGGTCAAAGTTCAAACAAGGTTTGGAACAGTCGGAACAAATCGACAAACAAAACAACAACGGTGCAACAAAATAAGTCAAGATTGGCGGTACTGGCGGGGCTTGACAAGATTGTCAGTGGAGAAGCAATTGGGTGTCTCACTTACTCCCTCCCTAATGGTCTATAAAAAAGGAAATGGATAGATTCTGTCAACACTAAACCCGTCTTGCACCAACAATAACACCCCAGGGCGTGTCGGATTCTATTGAAGTGGTCAACTTATGCCCAAGCGACAAAAGATTATGGAATGAAGCAACAACAACATCCAGACCTTGTGACAAATGCGATGGTGATCGGGAAGGTGGAATTCGAGTACTGTCACTAGAGGCAAACAAAGTAGGCATGTAATTGTTAGAAATATTTTTGATTCTAATTTCTAAATTATCATGTAATTGGCCCATGAACCTTCTAACTTTACTTTGCAAGAGACAAAGCTCCAAGGCGATTGACTCCTTCACTTCAACATGCCCAGGAGAATACATGCTTGGACAATTTTCCTAATGACCAACAAATGGCACTAGAGGCGGAATATTGATGCTCTATCCATGTCAAAAACATAATCACTTGTACCTTCTCCCTTTCGGCCGCTATCAACATAATTGGGACGGACATTTGCTTCAAGCTCACAAAGGTCTACGGGCCAGCTGGAGGATATCTAAAAGAAACATTCTTTGTGGTGTTGGTGGCGGCTAAGCGTACCACCGAGACAAGTTGGCTCATTACTGGCGAGTTCAACAAAATTTGTCATCGGGTTAGAGACAAGAACTATGCCAATGCAAACCGTAGACAAATTGTTAGAATCTGAACTGCATTTAACAACTGCGACCTCAAGGAAATATATTTGCAAAACCGTGGATTCACTTGGAGCAATGAACAACAAGATCCCACTATCAACAAGCTTGACACCTATTTTTGCAATGAAGAATAGGTCATCACCTTTTCCAACCACTTCCTTCACGCTTTATCGTCGTCTTTGTTTGACCATTGTCCCATACTCCTTGCAAATGAAAATGACCCGAAGAAAGCCAAAACCTCCCGATTAATTTTTTTTGGATTAAGAAATATGGCTTGGATGTTGTCAGCGAGGTGTGGAATAGTGATTGTAACCATGCATACCCTTGTTAACTTCAATTCCAAAAAAATAAATAAAAAATGAGCCAAACTCTAAGCCGTTAGAGCAAAGAGCTCTTCTCCAACACCAACGTAGAGCTTCATATGGCTTTGGAAATCAACATTCCTTTGGATGTGGCGCAATAGAGTAGAAATGTAAGCAATGAAGAAAGAGATCTTAGATTGAGTAAAAAAGAAGAGTTGTTGCTCTTGAAAGAATTAAAAAGAGGCAAGCCTTGAGGATCACTAACCTAAATTAGGGGATGCAGATACTAATATTTCCATCTTGGTGTCAATGGATGGATAAGAAAGAACCTCATTCACTTCCTAAAAGACAAAATAATGGTTGGGACACAGCGAACAATCGAAAGTAGAGAATCATCCATAACCATTAAAAAAACATCAACAGAGTCCCCCTCGGACTAAAATCTCAATTGGGTCACCGACAAAACAATGTGACGTTTGTGGGTTAGTGAGCCTTCCACGGAAGAGGAGGTCAAGGCAGCGGTGGATAGCACAACTAGTGACAAAGAACCAAACCTGGATGGTTTGTTGGGCATCTTTTCTAAAGCTTGTTGGAGCACAACAGATGGATATGATGGCGGTGATTAACCAATTATCACGCCTTCATACCAATAGTATTAATTGGCTCAACTCCGCGAAGCTTGATTTCATCCCAAAAATATAATACATTGAGGGTGTGACAGACTTCCAATTCATTGACCTCATTCACGCAATTGCAAATTTTATATCAAATATGATAGCCTCTTGTAACATCCCTGGATTAGAGGTAACAAAACCGGAGAAAATCGATATGTCCATTTCATTCATGCATAGAAAATCCATGGAAGTTTCACGCTTTAATTAGAACATGTCAAAGTGATCGATGTTTCGTTTATGTTGATTGAAATTGACTTAGGTCATCAACATGAGAAGAGCGCTGAGTTTCGACATGACCTTTGTTGATTTCGAAGGTTGTGGGAAATTTGTTCCCTAGACTTTGCATCATTGGCAAGGCTACAAAATCAAGCAAGCATTTGTCCTTATCAATAATAGATCACAGAAAATTGATAGGAGGGACGATTCTTAGGATAGTATAGAAGTGCTATGCTAATTCATCGTAGAATTGAAAACCCAAAAGAAATAGCATATGTTCATAATACAACCTCTAGACACAAACTTTTGCATCACTACCAGAGTTAATATCATAAAGCTAGATATCTTTACTATAACATCTAGAATAGACATGGATGATCACAACAATTTGCAGCCATCAAGTGCATCATCAAGCCTAACACTTATTTTATCTTATTACTTAAACTCAGTCATGAGTTCAATGAAGCATCAACTTATCACAAGACATGTATGTCTGGGATGAGTAAATCATCAAAAGGGGGCACAATTCATGTACAACAACAAATATAGAAAATAGAGCAATATATAACAAGCTCTAGAACATTACTTGGGGTCCAGGAATCACTCTTAGGCCAATCTCAATTAATACTATGCAATACTAGTATTAAATCATTTGATTAGTGGTTGCCAAACATCACAAGGAGTTATATTATTACCTAGACAATACCACCGGTATATAGGAATCGTTTCTCTAGCAGAAACAATGAAACTAGAACCTTGATGTACTAACAACCATCAAGATCAAAACAGAGCTTCACATGGTACCACCATACTTAACACAACCATAGGCAGAGTGGGGAAGGAATTCGCTCACAGTGCAATAGATGGAGTAGGAAAATAATCGATGCCGGGTTGCGTCCATGACACCGTCCCACCAGCACCGAGGCTCCAATAGGTGGCACGACAACGTTTTCGCAATAGCACCACAACACGAGCAACATCAGACCACATCACCACAGTAGCAACACGAGTTCAAGAACACACTACACCAACATCACAACACCGAGAGACAAAGATAGAGTAGTTGGGCATGAGCTCACGGACAAGATCATGGGCAGCAAGCTGCAGTAGGGGTAGTCGACCAAGAGGTCGATGTTGGAGATGGGTTTGAGTAAGAGATGGAGCAGCAGAGGACGTGAGATTCGAGACCGATGACCACTGTGTCCACATCGACGAGCCACAACTAGGGTTTGCTGCAGGGCACGTGAGAAGGGGCGGATCGAGAGGGTGCATACATGGAGCCGAGGGAGGAGAAGCAGGCAGAGACTCGTCGGCGTGCAGCAGTGCCAAAGGTGACGGGCACTAGCCGTAGCAGAGGCAGTACCACCGTGAGTTCAAAGGCGAACACAACAGATGGCAATATATGAATCAAGATGGGGGAAATGCAGAGCATGGAGAGGCAGACCTTAATCCATCTCGATGGCGTTGGAGAGGCCAAGAGCGGCCAGGAGGGGTGGTCATGTGCGCGTGAGCAGAGAAGAAATAAGAGGATGAGGGAGAGATATAGAAATGCCAGAGAGAGGGTCGGATTGGTCCAGGGGTTTGACCCATGCCAGCCAGGCCGACTTGGTCGGTTGGGCCAAGCCTGGTTGGGTCAAATTATGCTTTGCCCATTTTAACCAATTATTATATTATTATTTCTTAAAATACTTTAATTAAAGAAAGACATACGAAAAACAAATAGATATATTTTTGACAAAAGAAAATCCCTAAATAGAAATACAAAAAAATACTTAATTTATTCAAAGAACAAAAATATGAATTTGTTTTACTTTTAAATGATTATTTCCTATGTTTTAAAAATATCAGGAATTAAATTCTAAACTTTATATTCCTTAAATATTAAGGAAACATAATTAAAATTCTTATTCACTTCTTATTTTGCCCTTAGCTTCCGCAACCTATCTCCCTCCAATCTTCGGCCGTTGACTTTCCCGAAAAGGCATTCATTCATTATTCGTTCTAAGGTGGATTCGAACCACGTTTGGACTTCGAGTCCAAACGGCCCCAGCGAAAGAGGATTTTCAGTCCCGCGCTTTCAGAACCTCCAGGGATTTCTCCACTGAACACCCACACAATCGGGATTTGATGAAGTAGCTACGTTTTTCTTCTTATTTGATTCGGATACTGTAAATATACTGTCCATCTTTCTCTTTAGTTTTCTCATTTCTTTCTCCTCAACCTATCTCCATTGGATGTACTTACGAAAGAATAATATAACTTGTATTTAATCCTTTATCCGCAATTGTTTCTTTAATTTGCAATAGCAATTACTAATTTGACATGATAACCGTTTAAAATGTGACTTAAAGTCCTAGAAAAATATTAAAGAATTGGAGAACATTTTCTTCATCTATCTTTACGGGTTATCAAGTAAAGTATAAATACATGTTCATATTATATTAAATGTTTGCATGCCCTACATGCAAAATAAAGTATTCATTTCATGTCTTCAATCCTAATAGCTCTTATTTCATCATAGTTGAGAAAATATAAGCCTAATGCGACTATCTTAGAATCCTTGTCAAACAAATGAAATGCATATTCCTAGTATACTAAAACTTCGTAAACTTTAGATGCAAGTTAAATTATAATGACATGTATTTATCTATAATAACAATTAAGTGTTCTAGTAGTCAAAAATCAATGTGAACTCTAAATTTCTACTTTCAAGTCGACCACTTAATCACCACTCCATCGTTTAATAAAGCTATTCTGAACTATAAAAGCAACCATGTATGGTAATGTCAATGCACCTTACCTTAAATGATCATATTAAAACAAGCATATGAAAGTACTAGAGGAACCCTAAGTGCTTCCTTATATGTTACACCTAAAACATATTCAATGACAAAATAAAAATATGGAATTACTCTAGGAATCTTAGCTTGATTCCTTATATGTTACATACAATATCTATTCATTGATCATTAAAGATTAAATTAACCCTACATGAACTATTTTTTTCTAATATCTATTATTCATTAAGAAACATGTTCTTCATAAGTTATTCTTTTGAAGTATATCAAAATTAAACATCATATCACCTCTTTAAAGTCTTTAAGCACTTCATTATTCCTTACTATTTTTAACTATATATAATCATGCGTTTTTGTGCTCTACACTTTACTCTTTAACATCCAAGATGTGTCCAAGTAAACTAAAACCCTAGCAATAACATTGTTTGTGAATCCACTCTAAAAGTGCAACACATTATAAAGAAATCAATACAACTCATCATAAATCATCAGGATTAGGCCACTCTTAGAGCGGTTGCATCTCATACTTATGCATAATAGCATATTTACCAGTTCTTTAAACATTTTACTTACCGGACGATGATGCTATTTCATAATTTGAATTTAATACATCTCGAAGATTTTGAATGCATAATCTTGTATTAAAGAAAGGCAAGTTCACTCTTGCTCATGCCATTTGATTATTTTTATCAAGTTATTTGCAAAGTATTATCCGTATTACTCCTGCATTTAAAAGCAAAGTATGAATTTTACAGTTATGAATATGACTATGTGGTGGGCAATGGAACCATGGATGAGTTTGGTGGAGGTTTCATTGTAACTGGTTTATGTATTCACATAGGATTAACAAAAAAATGTCGTCCAGTGATTCTTGTACCGTAAATCTTGTGTTAGCCATAAGATCTGGAGTGGGACGGATTAGTCAGTTGTACCTTTTTCCTCTTGCATATCAACGGATCACTATACCGGAGGATGGCAGAGACCGGCAGGGTGGAGGCCCCGTATTTCTCCTACGGTATTAGTGGCCTACGATGGATTGTAACGAAATGGGATGGACTTGATAAGAGAATAAGTTCATGACAGGGGTTTACAAGAGGGTGGGTATGCGGGGTCGCAAAGAAGGGCAGTGATTGGCTTGGACCTTATACTGGGCCTCACACCAAGGAAGTGTGGACGGGAAAGATTCGCCCAGTTGGCAAAAAGGATAAGTTCTCTTATGGGAAAAGTAACACACCTCTGGAGAGTGTATTGAATTGTGGCTTGCGACTCCCTATTATGGAAAGGAACTGCGAACGTAGCCGGAAAGGAACTCCATGAAGTTCTAGACACCCGATGAAAGCTCACGGACATAGCTTTCAGAATAAAATTAACTTTTTGAAGAAATGATTACGAAAATTTGCATTGGCCTAAGACTTTCTGGTCCATGCTTGTAGCTAGTGCATGGTACACCTATTTCTATTATTGAACTTGCTGAGTATGCTCGTACTCACCCGTTCCCTGTTGAGCCCCCTACTTAGATTGGGAGTCGTCGAAGGAGAAGCTACCGTGAAACTTCAAGCCAAATGATGCAACTACTACAAGGGACAGGTACCCGTCACAAGAATCAACGAAGTCAATATCTACATACTCTATGGTGGAAATCTATACTAGTATTAGAAGGGGACTAGTTCCCTAATCATAGAAGCTAAGTATCTAGAGTTCAGTCATAGTTTCTATAGCCAACCAAGTACCTCTATAGGTAGAGCTAGAAATAATTTTAGTCCACGAGTTGTTTGTCTGGAGTTTATTTGCACTTTTACCTCATTATAAATTATGAGGTTGTGATGATCTTTTGTAAGAGTCTGTGCTGTAATTCTATAGATATGTCTTGGACCTGCAAATGTTTCTATTGGACCACTATGAGGGACCTAGTATGTTGGTTCACCGCACCTCTTGTCTCATGGCGCATATGAACAAGCTAGAGTCTCCAATGGCTGGTGTTATGTCAATGACTTGCATACTACAACATGCACTGGTATGTTGGTTCACCGCACCTCTTGTCTCATGGCGCATATGAACAAGCTAGAGTCTCCAATGGAAAAGTACCTTTATTAAAAAAAAAATTATGACAATTTCTTGTATGCGAGAAACTTAGCAAGGAATATTCACAAATTAAAAATGTCGATGCTCCTCTTCAAACTCAACATAAACAAAGGTTTTGATTTGGAACTACTTGATGGATTTGCTTCAACATTTTGGATGTCCAAGAAAGTTTAGGGATTGGATTTTGGATCTAATATCCACATCTTCCTCACTAATGCTCCTTAATGGTAATGTCCCTGACCCAATTAAGCATGGTAGAGGACTTAGGGCAGGGGGACTACTTTCACCGCACCTCTTTGTGTTGGCTATTGACCCTCTTCACCACATCCTTTGAACGGCCACCAAACAATGTCATCTTCAAAATCTTTGTGGGTGGACCCCCATGATCCACACCTCTCTTTATGTTGATTATGTTGCCATCTTTGTCAAGCCCAATAAGTAAAACATCAACTACTCAGCTTCCACATTGATTTTTTAGGAAACATAACCGTCCTAGCAACAGATTTCACTAAAATCCAAGTGGGGCCTATTAGGTGTGAGGGAATTTATCTTGACCATATCCTCTAGGCTTTCCTTGGTACACGCACCAACTTTCCCATGAAGTATCTCGACCTCTCTCTTTCGGCCACAAGGCTAAAGAGAATCCATTTCCAACCTTTGGAAGAGAAAGTGGTCGCCAGGCTCATACCTTGGCTTGGGAAGAATGTCATGGACGAACATGCTACTCGTGTTAAATTGGTGCTCACGAGCATTGTCATCTACTACATCACCATTCTTGACGCTCCCATAGAGGTGCTCATGAAGAATGATAGTATAAGAAGGGCAATTATTTGGGCGGTTTGTGGCAAGGTCACCGAAGTTACATGCAAAGTCAATTGGGAGACAATTTGTAAATTAAAAGACAAATGAGGCCTCAAAACTCTAATCACAAAGTTTGATTAGATTCTTCATACGAGATAGTTATGGCATGAACGGAATGACAATACTAAGCTTTGGAAACCCTTTCATCTCTCAAGACCGAGATCACTTTGCGACAGATACAAAGGTCTCTATTGGAAGCAGAAACAAAGTGCTTGTTTAGGAGGCCTCTTGGCTTGACAAAAGGCAACCTATATATATCGTAGCCATCATTTGTGACCTCTCCAAAAAGATTTTTTTTTGGTTAGCAAAGCTTTGGCAAATGATTTTTGGGTTTCCCAAACATCACCCACGATTTCGTGGCATTGTGGCACATTACACAATTCACCGAGCTATGAGAAATGCTTCAATCGGTGCATTTGGACAACAACAAACCGGGATATGATCACTTGGAAGGCTTAGAAATGATGGTAGTTACTCGTCTAAGAAGGCATACAACATGCAATCCTTGGGAACAAATTCTTTCATGCCCTCTTTGGTTTGGAAAACCTTGACCTCCTCCTAAGTGCAAAATGTTTGCATGGTTGATCCTGGAAAATAGAGTGTGGATAGTAGAAAGATTTGAGTAAAGAGGGTGGCAAAATTGTGGCCTTTGCAAGCTATATAATGAAATGCAAGATTCATCCTCACACCTCCTCTTCAAATGTCGGTTCACCTTCCGTGTTGGGAATAAATTGCCAAACTATGTGTTCTATTCAAAATTGGTGGATTGAGATGACCCCCAAATGAGGGCAATAAAAAAAAGCCTTGGCTTCCCTCGCAATGCTAGTGTCATGGAAAATATGGAAGGAAATAAATTGCTCATGTATTCCGAAAACAATCTGTTACTTCCAACATGCTTGTGACAAAATTTAAATAGTAGGTGGCTATGTAGTACCCCGGTGGTGCAAAAGCCTTGAGTAATTCAATACCGATAGAGTAGCCTTTATTTTTATTTTTGACCTCTTGGTCAAGATTCGGTTTGTAAGACCTTGATACGTCTCCAACATATCGATAATTTCTTATGTTCCATGCTTGTTTTATGACAATACCTACATGTTTTATATACACTTTATGTCATATTTATGCATTTTCCGGCACTAACCTATTAACAAGATGCCGAAGAGCCAATTGCTATTTTCTGCTATTTTTGGTTTCAGAAATCCTAGTAAGGAAATATTCTCGGAATTGGACGAAATCAATGCCCAGGGGCCTATTTTTCCACGAAGCTTCCAGAACACCGAAAGGGAACCGAAGTGGGGCGACGAGGCGCCACCACACTAGGGCGGCGCGGCCCAGGGGGGCCCGCGCGGCCCTAGCGTGTGGGGTCCCCGTCAGCCCTTCGACTCCGCCCTTCCGCCTACTTAAAGTCTTCGTTGCGAATACCCCAGTACCGAGAGCCACGATACGGAAAACCTTCCAGAGATGCCGCCGCCGCCAATCCCATCTCGGGGGATTCAGGAGATCGCCTCCGGCATCCTGCCGGAGAGGGGAATCATCTCCCGGAGGACTCTTCACCGCCATGGTCGCCTCCGGAGTGATGTGTGAGTAGTTCACCCCTGGACTATGGGTCCATAGCAGTAGCTAGATGGTCGTCTTCTCCTAATTGTGCTATCATTGTTGGATCTTGTGAGCTGCCTAACATGATCAAGATCATCTATCTGTAATGCTACATATTGCGTTTGTTGGGATCTGATGAATAATGAATGATATGTTATGTTGATTATCAATCTATCATCTATGTGTTGTTTATGATCTTGCATGCTCTCCGTTATTAGTAGAGGCTCTGGCCAAGTCGTTACTTGTAACTCCAAGAGGGAGTATTTATGCTCGATAGTGGGTTCATGCCTCCATTAAATCTGGGACAGTGACAGAAAGTTCTAAGGTTGTGGATGTGCTGTTGCCACTAGGGATAAAACATCAATGCTTTGTCTAAGGATATTTGTGTTGATTACATTACGCACCATACTTAATGCAATTGTCTGTTGTTTGCAACTTAATACTGGAAGGGGTTCGGATGATAACCTGAAGGTGGACTTTTTAGGCATAGATGCATGCTGGATAGCGGTCTATGTACTTTGTCGTAATGCCCAATTAAATCTCACACTACTCATCATAACATGTATGTGCATGTTCATGCCATCTTTATTTGTCAATTGCCCAACTGTAATTTGTTCACCCAACATGCTATTTATCTTATGGGAGAGACACCACTAGTGAACTGTGGACCCCGGTCCATTCTTTTACATCGAATACAATCTACTGCAATACTCGTTCTACTGTTCTTTGCAAACATCATCATCCACACTATACATCTAATCCTTTGTTACAGCAAGCCGGTGAGATTGACAACCTCACTGTCACGTTGGGGCAAAGTAATTTGGTTGTATTGTGCAGGTTCCACGTTGGCGCCGGAATCCCTGGTGTTGCGCCGCACTACACTCCGCCGCCATTGAAAGGATCATATGCCGCACCTAGAGGGGGGGGGGGGGTGAATAGGTGCTAACCAATTTTTAGTTCTTTTTCAATTTAGGCTTGACACAAAGGTAAATTCTCTAGATATGCAACTAAGTGAATTTACCTATATGACAAGGCAATCAACTAAGCAAGATATAGCTAAGCAATATAAGAGATAGATTAGGATAGAGGTAACCGAGAGTGGAGCACGCGATGACACGGAGATGATTCCCGTAGTTCCCTTCCTTTGCAAGAAGGTACGTCTACGTTTGGAGGAGTGTGGTTGCTACGAAAGCCAAACCAACAGCCACGAAGGCTTCACTCAGATCTCCGGTGAGCAACGCCACGAAGGCCTAGCCCACTTCCACTAAGGGATTTCCTCGAGGCGGAAACCGGGCCTTTACAAGGTTCTTGGGGCACACATCCACAACTGAATTGGAGGCTCCCAAATCTGTAACAATACAACAATCAACAACAACACATCAACACAAATCAACTAGGGAACCAAATAGGAACACTAGCATGAGATCCCTCAAACAAGAGAGGGGGAAATGAAAAACGCTTCGGTGAGGATGTAGATCGGTGTCTTCTCCTTCGAATCTCCAAAGATCAAGAGCTTTGGTTGGGGGAGGAAGGAGATCTTGCAAATCTTGTGTTTCTTGAGGTGGCTCTAATGGAGGTGGCTTGGCAGATTTCTTGTGCAATGATTGAGCAAGCATCCAAGGTAGAAGAAGGGGGGTATTTATACCCCCCCCAGAAAATGAGCCGTTGCAGCTTCCGGGGGGCCGGATATTCCGGCCTAAGTAAGGGCCGGATAATCCACCCCCCCCCCCCCCGGATAATCCGGCCTTAGGGACAAAACTATAACAAAATCCGGCCAAATGTCCGGCCCCATGCCAGACTTGTTTTTCTTCAGGTCCTTAGCCAAAATCGAGGGGGGCCGGATATTTCCGAAATGTCCGGCCCGGATATTCCGGCCCTGGGACAAAACCGGGACAATATCCGGGCAAATGTCCGGCCCCTATACTGACTTGTTTTTCCTCAAAGACTTAGCCGAAAACTGGGGGCCGGATATTTCCACAATATCCGGCCCGGATTATCCGGCCTGATGAACTTTTTGCTATTTTCCTTTGACAGACTGACCACATCCAACACACATGAACATGCATCTATGTAATCCTTGTACCACTTAAACAAACATTAGTGTATCACATACATTGACATCAAACACACAAAACATAATGCGAGAGATGTTCTTTCAATCTCCCCCTTTTTGGTGTTTGATGACAATATACGGATTTGCAAGAGAATCACTATAGAGACAAGCATGATGGCAAAACATAGAGGCACTCCCCCTACATGTGTGCATATAAGTAGTTTGCATTTGAATACAAATACACAACACATAGGAGTGAGGTGCCTCCACACAAGAGGTATCCAACATGAGCTCTAACAATAGACATCGACAAATATGAAGTTGAGATAGGATGCAAGAAATCATACCCATGTGTAGATATATAATACGGAGATATAGCATCACACATAATATAATAGCCTTGATCTCAACAAATAGAAATCCGAAAACCATAACAATGTCTCACACCACATAGCACATAGTTTTGAACGGCACACAAACAAACCAAATAGTTCAAATAAGAGGGAACACAAGCAATAGAAGAATGATAAACGCATATGCTTGTGCCCAAACCATGCAAATCCCCGAAAGTCCTAATAGAACACTTCTCCCCCTTTGGCATCGAGACGCCAAAAAGGGGACAAGCGCGATGCTACACGTCCCATGGGGATCACTCGGAGGCATCTTCATCATCGGACTGGTATGCCGCTTCCTCATCTTCATCTTCAGTGTCAGGTGCATCCGGAGAGCGGCGAGTGAGGTTGGACCTTTGAAGGCAATCATCAAGATCACTCCATGGAACCTGTGCAGAATGCCATCCACTATAACCTTGGTGAGCTGGAGGCTGAGGCGGGGGTCCTTGTTCACCACTGAGCTTGTGCATAATAACCGCCTGAGTATGCTTAATCTCAGAACGCTCTCGGCTGGCCGCATAGTTCTCCTTATGGATCTCAATGTTCATGCAAAGGATGTGACGCTGAAACCAACTAATTAAGCCGGCTCACTTGTTTCCTCATAGCCGGGACATCAGGATGACGAGCAGGAGCAAAACCACTAGAACGAGCATCACCCATGAAAGAGTCAGGCGCAGGTACAGCAGAAGAGACTGGCTTAAGCCTGTAAGCCTTCTTGACATTGTGCTTCATCAAAGGGTACCCGCTTAAGTCTTCACCACCCAAAGCCACAGAGTTGTTGATGAGAAGCTGGATGTAGGGTGCATAAGGTATGGTGGTCCGGGAAACCATGGCATCATGGATCTCATGGAAGATGAAGTCCATGACATCAAGAGTGTAGTTCCGTTCCTCATCAACATCACGAGCACACTTAAAGCTGAGGTGCATAAGATCCACAAGAGCTCCCCGGAGAGCATCATTGTTACCACCACTTGGACAAATGGTGGCCCGAAAGAACCGGAGCAACTGACTGTAGATGGGAAGCAGTCCCTTGGCAGACCCAACTGTTCCCGCTGAGGTATAGAGATGAAGCAGTGCATTCTTATCTGTCTTCTGTGGTCCATGAAGGCGACGACCTTATGCAGGAACTCCAAGAATACCAGCAAAATGGCGCAGAGTGGCACTACAGTGAGTGGAGCCAGTCATCCATTCCATAGTGCGGTCATCATCTTTCTTGATTTCCAATGTGGCAAAGAATTGCTTCACCAACTCTGGGCTATAGTCACATTGAATCTTCATGATATCCTTCAAGCCCAGCCTGCCAGCTACCCAGATTGCATCTTCAAAGTGATTGTTGACTGCCAGAAGGTCCACATCTATAGCTTGCATGGGTCTCAGATTCTTCATGGGCTCATAGATGTCCTTGTAGATGAAATCCTGCTCCATGCACTAGTATCTTCTGCCCTCAATCTCTTCATCCCTTGGAAGGTCTTCATACCAGTTCTTCATGCGGATAGCGGAATAAGAGATAGGGTCCATGGTCTTGTAGTTCTCCCTCACTTCCTTGTTCTTCCGCCTTGAAGCGACGGACTTGCGAGGTGCATTGGGTGCAAACTCATCACTCGATCGATCATGCCTAGGGCGTCTCCGACCACCCCGAGAAGCACCACCTGTGAGAAGCAAATGCGGGTAGCAAAGAGAAGGTAATGCTCATAAGTCATGTAAGATACAGTAATATACTCTAGAAACATACTATAAGTCGGTACAAATCTAGACATGATAGATTGAAACAAAACTGCAGCGGCGATGAAGCTCCAGGCCGGATAATCCGGTGTCCCCTGGGGGCGGATAATCCGGCCAGGCCGGATAATCCGGTCTGCTCGGGGGCCGGATAATCCGGCCCAGCGAAACTTGCAGTTCTTCCAATCAAAAACTTGTCTAAGACCAGATCGGCCTCATAGCATGCAAGAGGAGTATACTACACTTGATTTGAAACAACTCTACACCAAATCCACCAAGAAAATAGCACATATAAAACACAACATCTAGGGTTAGAGATTGTGAATCATACCCACATCCATTGTGGAAACCGCTTGGAGGAGAAGGTAGCTAGGGAGGAGAGGCACCCGATCCACCCAAAAACTCCGAGAGGGAGTGGACGGAGTGTCTCCGGCGAGGAGGAGGAGGAGTTCCGGCGACCTTGAGGGGAGAGAGAGGAGAGAGAGGCGCGTGGGGGCTGGTTCTGAACCGTTTGCCCCCGCGGCCTCGTCCTCAACCCCTTCAAGACCTGCCCAGGCCGGATATTCCGGCCCTAGTTTAGGGCGGATAATCCGGCCGGGCCGGATTTTCCGGTCTGCCCTGGGGCTGGATTATCCGGTTTTCTGGAAATTTCCAGAACACCGGAAATCCTGCCTATCTTTAGTTGGTTATTTGCATAAACCCATATGTGATGCAATAATGTATCACGTCACATATAAGATGCATATTACCAATAAGATGGGGCAACCTAGATCATCCGACCGAAAATCCTCAAACTCCAAGTTTTTACCAAACATGACAAATGAGCAAGATGGAAGTGGCTTATAGGAGAGAGTAGGCTTAGGATTAGAAGATTCAAACTGTTAATGGTACATGATCACTCAAGTTTGCAAGATATGAGCAAATAAGGCCAAACTAGAGTGATTTCCCATAAGAACATGGAGTTGTCAAATAAAAGGCGATAAGATCCAAATAACTCCAACTCTTCACAAAGAAGAGTGTGGTGGCCTAGGCCACCATATATGAGTGTTGTGGCATGGCACCGCGAAGATATATCTTGGGCCCAAGCCACTACTCATCATTGAAGCTCACATATCAACATATGATATAAAGAGAATGATTTCTTAATGTTGGCATTATGGGGGGAGGGATAGCTCAATAATTTAAACCGCACTCCCCCTATTTCCATGCCCACATCTAAACCAAATAAAGTTTTGAGACGAAGGTGTGTTTGCAAGATGGTCAAGCTATACTCCTTGAATCAATGATATTTAGCTCATTCCTCAAATAAGTGAACCTTTCTTCATCAAGAGGCTTCGTGAATATATCGGCAAGTTGATCTTTGGTAGGAACATAAATAAGCTCAATATCACCACGGGCAACATGATCCCTAATGAAATGATTTCGGATCTCAATATGCTTCGTTCTTGAATGTTGCACCGGATTATAGGCAATCTTGATGGCACTTTCATTGTCACATAATAGAGGCACTTTGTCACAAATGACACTGTATTCCTTTAAAGTTTGCCTCATCCATAACAATTGAGTGCATCCACTTGCGGCGGCAACATATTCGGCTTCGGCGGTGGAGAGAGATATATAATTTTGCTTCTTAGATGACCAACACACCAAGGACCTACCAAGAAATTGGCAAGCCCCGGAGGTTGATTTCCTATCATCCTTGTCTCCCGCCCAATCCGCATCGGTGTATCCATTGAGAATAAAACTTGAGCCTTTGGGGTACCAAATACCATATCTTGGGGTATCAACCAAATATCGAAAGATTCTTTTGAGAGCTATCATGTGACTCTCCTTAGGAGAAGCTTGATACCTTGCACACACACCAACACTCAACACTATGTCCGGTCTAGATGCACAAAGGTAAAGCAAGGATCCAATCATGGAGCGATATACCTTTTGATCCACCTCTTTACCATTGGGATCAAGTGCAAGATGACATTTGGTAACCATAGGAGTGGCAACACCTTTCATCTCGGTCATCTTGAACCTCTTGAGCATGTCTTGGAGATATTTTGCTTGGTTGATGAAGGTTCCTCCTCTCAATTGCTTGATCTCAAAACCAAGGAAGAAATTCATCTCTCCCATCATAGACATCTCAAACCTATCGGTCATAAGCTTTGAGAATTCATCATTGAAAGCTTTGTTAGTAGAGCCAAAGATAATATCATCAACATATAATTGGCAAACGAAAAGCTCCCCATTGACCCTCTTAGTAAAAAGAGTGGGATCGATTAGCCCAACATCAAACCCACGGTCTACCAATAATTCCTTAAGGTGCTCATACCAAGCTCTAGGAGCTTGTTTGAGACCATAAAGGGCTTTATCAAGCTTGTAGACATGGTTAGGGAAGTTGAGATCCTCGAACCCCGGGGGTTGCTTAACATAAACCTCTTCATGCAAAGGACCATTAAGAAATGCACTTTTCACATCCATTTGTTGTAACTTAAAGTTATGATGCGATGCATAAGCAAGAAGGATACGGATGGACTCAAGGCAAGCCACGGGAGCATAGGTTTCTCCAAAGTCAATTCCCTCAACTTGAGAGAACCCTTGAGCCACCAATCTTGCCTTGTTCCTCACAACATTGCCAAACTCATCTTGCTTGTTCTTGAATATCCATTTAGTGCCAATAACATTGCGGCACCCCTTTGGCTTCTCTACTAAGGTCCACACTTTGTTGCGCTTGAAGTTGTTGAGTTCTTCGTGCATAGCTTCCAACCAATCCGAATCTTCAAGGGCTTCAAATACTTTCTTGGGTTCCACTAAGGATATATAAGCATGATGGTTGCTAAAATTAGCCAATTGACTTCTTGTGGAAACCTTTGCCCTTATATCACCAAGAACCTTATCATGAGTGTGATCTCGAAGCTCAAGGTTCCTTTCTCTTCTTGCTAGACGACGGGCCTCGATCTCCTCCTTGGTTCTTTTTGGCCTTGGAGGTATCACTTGATCAACTTGATCTTTTGGGTCCCCGTCTTGACCTTCAACTTGAGCAACTTCAATTTCTTGAGAGTGCTCAACCTCATGTGCTTGATCTTGGACATCATTTGGTGCGGAGCAAATATCCAATGGATACTTGTCGGAGCCATCATGAATTCTTGGTTGATCTTGACCTTGATCTTGTCCTTGATCTTGTCCTTGATCTTGTCCTTGATCTTGCACACAAGAGGGAGAGTTTTGTTCTTGTTCTTGGGTTGGTGCATCATTTGCTTCACTTGATGGGGTTTGTTGATGTTGAGAAGATGAGGGCTCCACCGTGGTAGAGCATAGTCCTTCCCGAGACGCCACACCGTGTCCCTCAACGGGGCGGAAAAATCCCACACCCATTCTTACTATGGCATCTTGAGGTATTTCATCACCTGCACATACATCAACTTGCCCCACTTGGGAGCCATCATTTTCTTCGAACCTCACACTACAAGATTCAATGATAATCCCGGAGGCTATATCAAAGATTCTATAAGTGTGAGACTCAGCACCGTAACCAACAAAGATCAAGAGCTTTGGTTGGGGGAGGAAGGAGATCTTGCAAATCTTGTGTTTCTTGAGGTGGCTCTAATGGAGGTGGCTTGGCAGATTTCTTGTGCAATGATTGAGCAAGCATCCAAGGTAGAAGAAGGGGGTATTTATACCCCCCCAGAAAATGAGCCGTTGCAGCTTCCGGGGGGCCGGATATTCCGGCCTAAGTAAGGGCCGGATAAGCCGCCCCCCCCCCCCCGGATAATCCGGCCTCAGGGACAAAACTATGACAAAATCCGGCCAAATGTCCGGCCCCATGCCAGACTTGTTTTTCTTCAGGTCCTTAGCCAAAATCGGGGCCGGATATTTCCGAAATGTCCGGCCCGGATATTCCGGCCCTGGGACAAAACCGGGACAATATCCGGGCAAATGTCCGGCCCCTATACTGACTTGTTTTTCCTCAAAGACTTAGCCGAAAACTGGGGGCCGGATATTTCCACAATATCCGGCCCGTATCCGGCCCGGATTATCCGGCCTGATGAACTTTTTGCTGTTTTCCTATGACAGACTGACCACATCCAACACACATGAACATGTATCTATGTAATCCCTGTACCACTTAAACAAACATTAGTGTATCACATACATTGACATCAAACACACAAAACATAATGCGAGAGATGTTCTTTCAGCCATCAACCTTCAACGTGCTTCTTGGCTCCTACTGGTTCGATAAACCTTGGTTTCTTACTGAGGGAAACTTGCTGCTGTACGCATCACACCTTCCTCTTGGGGTTCCCAACGGACGCGTGCTGTACGCGTAACAAGCATCAAAATTTCTGGCGCCGTTGTCGGGGAGATCAAGACACGCTGCAAGGGGAGTCTCCACTTCCAATCTCTTTACTTTGTTTTTGTCGTGCTTTATTTTATTTACTTCTTTGTTTGCTGCATTATATCAAAACACAAAAAAATTAGTTGCTAGCTTTACTTTATTTACCATCTTGTTTGCAATCCCTATATTAAAAACACAAAAAATTAGTTATTAGCATTTACCTTATTTTTGTTACCATGGCTAGTCCTGTAGTTGTTACTCTATCACCCGAGGAATCGATCTTCACTTTTAAACAAAGGGGTGAAGAGGGTTTTAAAGAAGCTTGGTCTAGAATTTTTGATTCTTATAATAAAACTGAACCTAAAATGACACCAAGTTTGCTTCTTAGTAATTTTTATTTTGGGCTTATTCTTCGCTATAGATATGCCTTAGATGCTGTAGTGGGAGGAGATTTCCTTCACTGTGATGGGGATCAAGCTTTTAATGCCATAAAAAAATTTGTTGCATCGTCTAGCTCCACTAATAATTATGATCCATCCCTTGTTAGTGTTTATAATAGATTGAATACTCTTGAGACACATGTATCTTGCTTGAAAGAAGGGTATGTGCGGATTCGTGAGCATTTTGATTATGTTCCTATAAACTCTGAACCATCAATGTGGGACCCCACTATTAAAGTTACTATTGACGGAAAAATTTTTGATGCTCGTTGTGATATTATGACTGAATTTTGCCTTATGCCTGAAAGTATTTATAAATCTTTGACACTCTGGGGACTTACCGAAGGAGGAGAAGGAATAACTCTCACTGATAACTCTGTTATAATTCCCAAGGGAATAGCTGAAGGAGTATTCACAACCCTTCTTGGAAAAAACGGTATCCACTGATTATCTCGTTATTGAATGTGTAGGTACATGACAAATCACACTTGGAAGATCCCTGCTGAAGCTCTTCGGAGTAACCATAGATGTGGAAAAAGGCACTCTAAATTCCTCCATACCTGGATGCCATCATATATTCCCTAAACCAAAGAGTAAGAATAAGAGTAAGAAGGGTAAACACAGAGCCTCTGATAAGAATGCCAATGCTTCATCTCTTGATAATACTTGATACACACTTTCTGCGCCTAGCTGAAAGGCGTTAAAGAAAAGCGCGTATGGGAGACAACCCATGATTTTACTACAACACTTTTGTTTTATATTTGAGTCTCGGAAGTTGTTACTACTGTAGCAACCTCTCCTTATCTTAATTTTACTGCATTGTTGTGCCAAGTAAAGTCTTTGATAGTAAGGTTCATACTAGATTTGGATTACTGCGCAGAATCAGATTTCTTGCTGTCACGAATTTGGGTTGAATTCTCTGTAGGTAACTCAGAAAATTCTGCCAATTTACGTGAGTGATCCTCAGATATGTACGCAACTTTCATTCAATTTGAGCATTTTCATCTGAGCAAGTCTGGTGCCTCTTAAAAATTCTTCTTTACGGACTGTTCTGTTTTGACAGATTCTGCCTTTTATTTCACATTGCCTGTTTTGCTATGCTTGATGGATTTCTTTGTTCCATTAACTTTCAGTAGCTTTGTGCAATGTCCAGAAGTGTTAAGAATGATTATGTCACCTCTGAACATGTGAATTTTGATTATGCACTAACCCTCTAATGAGTTGTTTTGAGTTTGGTGTGGAGGAAGTTTTCAAGGATCAAGAGAGGAGGATGATACAATATGATCAAGGAGAGTAAAAGCTCTAAGCTTGGGGACGCCCTGGTGGTTCATCCCTGCATATTTCAAGAAGACTCAAGCATCTAAGCTTGGGGATGCCTTGGGCATCCCCTTCTTCATCGACAACATTATCAGGTTCCTCTAGTGAAACTATATTTTTATTCCATCACATCTTATGTGCTTTACTTGGAGCGTCTGTATGTTTTTGTTTTGTTTTGTTTGAATAAAGTTGGATCCTAGCATTCATTGTGTGGGAGAGAGACACGCTCCTCTGTTGCATATGGACAAATATGTCCTTAGGATTTACTCATAATGTTCATGGCGAAGGTTAAAACTGCTTCGTTAATTGTTATATGGTTGGAAACGGGAAATGCTACATGTGGTAATTGGTAGAATGTCTTGAATAATTTGATACTTGGCAATTGTTGTACTCATAAGGATCATGTTTAAGCTCTTGCATCATATACTTTGCACCTATTAGTGAAGAAATACATAGAGCTTGCTAAAATTTGGTTTGCATGATTGGTCTCTCTAAGGTCTAGATATTTTCTAGTAAGGGTTTGAACAACAAGGAAGACAGTGTAGAGTCTTATAATGCTTGCAATATGTTTTTATGTGAGTTTTGCTGTACTGGTTCATACTTGTGTTTGTTTCAAATAACCTTGCTAGCCTAAGCCTTGTATTGAGAGGGATTACTTCTCGTGCATCCAAATCCTTGATCCAAAAACTATGCCATTTGTGTCCACCATACCTACCTACTACATGGTATTTCTCCGCCATTCCAAAGTAAATTGCTTGAGTGCTACCTTTAAACAATTCAAAATTTATCATCCCTTATTTGTGTCAATGTTTTATAGCTCATGAGGAAGTATGTGGTGTTTATCTTTCAATCTTGTTGGGCAACTTTCACCAATGGACTAGTGGCTTCATCCGCTTATCCAATAATTTTGCAAAAAGAGCTGGCAATGGGATTCCCAGTCCCAAATTATTTAACCTTCATAATTTTACAAAAATAGACACTCCTCCATGGTATGTGATTGTTGGACGGCACCCGAGGATTCGGTTAGCCATGGCTTGAGAAAGCAAAGGTGGGGAGGAGTGTCATCTAAACAAAACTAAAATAAAAAGGCACTCCTTCATGGTATGAGATTGTTGGCAGGCACCCGAGGATTCGGTTAGCCATGGTTTGTGAAAGCAAGGTTGGAAGGAGTGCCACCCAAAAATAAAAATATTTCATGGGAGCCGCTCTTTAAAGGTTTGTCTGGCAAGGGGGTTAGAGTGCCCACTACCATTCGTTGACAACAACAAACACCTCTCAAAATTTACTTTTATGCTCTCTTTATGTTTTCAAAATAAAAGCTCTAGCACAAATATAGCAATCAATGCTTCCCTCTGCGAAGGGCCATTCTTTTACTTTTATGTTGAGTCAGTTTACCCATTTCCTTCCACCTCAAGAAGCAAACACTTGTGTTAACCGTGCATTAATTCTTACATACTTGCATATTTGCATTCATCATATTACTTTATGTTGATAACTATCCATGAGATATACATGTTACAAGTTGAAAGCAACCGCTGAAACTTAATCTTCCTTTGTGTTGCTTCAATGCCTTTACTATGAATTTATTGCTTTATGAGTTAACTCTTATGCAAGACTTATTGATGCTTGTCTTGAAAGTAACACTAGTAGAAAAACGCTCATCTATACCGGTTCCAGAGGGCCATTCGTACCGGTTTTGCAACCGGTACAAATTATTCGGCACTAAAGCCCCCCCCTCTTTCGTACCGGTTGCTTACGAACCGGTATAAAACGGGCCTCCACGTGGGCCACCAGGAGAGCTCAGGGCTAAGGATCTTTGGTACCGGTTGGTAATACGAACCGGTACCAAAGGTTCCCCCCGCGGCAGGGAATTTTCCCAAATCTCTGCCGCGGCAGAATTGGCTTTTTAGGGTTTTGGAGAGGTTTAGGGATATCGGTTTGATTCATATCGCGTCGATGCACCAGAAACGCGTTTGGGTTTAGGTAGTACATGAAGATCAAGATGATGCATAGCAAGTTGGTGCATATAATATAACACACATGTTATTGCATGAGATCGCAAATTAAGTAGCACTATGCATGAAGATCGATCTTCATGCATAGTGGTGCTCTCCGAGGCGTACTCTATATATGTCTATTACATGTAGCATAGTGGTACTCTTCGAGTCAACGATATATGTAACATGTACATCTTCATTCATTGTGGTGCTCTGCGAGTGGTGGTATGACGTCCCGAAGGAAAAATCCCGCCAATTCCTCGCCTATTGCTATGAAGCGGTCATCGATTGAGAGCTTGTTCCGCTTTCTTGCCAACTATAAAAGAATAAGATACAAATGAATACATGAAACAACTATTACTGAAACTCAGCACAACTTATGATAACAAAACAAATTTGTGAAGATTGTTTTTGTACCTCTTTATTTCTTTCATTATTCGTTCTCTCGTTGACAATTCTGCGGATGTACTCGCAAACGAAGAATCCACAGAGATCGGTCCCCGAAGGTTGTTGCGGGCATTTCTTTACAAGAATATAATTCAATCAAACAATAGTCAAGTATGATAATTGAAAGGTGTGTGGACCTAGGTAGTACTACTTACTTTCGCACGCCATCGCAGCTTCGGTGGCCATTCACGGGACGTATCTTCCTTGATGAAAGTTTGCCATACGCTGCTCGACAAAAGAAAATGCATAAAAGAGTCATCAATTAGTTCAAAGCAGGAAATTAACGAAACAAACCGATAAGAATTAAAATTACCTTCGAGCATTAAAAAACAAGACACGTATAGATCCTTTTCTTTGCTTAGTGAGTCCAAGACTTCAACTTCTCCAATTTCCAAATTGATGACGAGAAGAATAAAGTGAAACCTACGCACGTTTCAATATGTAGTCATTAGTTAAAATTTTGACATACGGTGAGCAAAATATAATGTGTTATAAGACAAGTAAGACTCACTCGAAGTTGTAAGGCCAAAGTATTAGCTTTTTGTCACGTTGTCGCTTCAAAAACCTTAGCAAAGTCTGCGGTGTATCCTTGTTATAGAGGGGATCATCTATGGTTTTGACATGCATTGTGTTCGGGTCAATGAACCCAATGTCTGTGATATCGTCCCTTTTGCATTCGAGCATCTTCGATCTGCATAATATAGCGCACAAAAGATTATAATCTGCAGGACAATGAACGACTTCTCAAATTAAATAAATAAATCACTTACTGAGACAATAGCAAATCGATGATTGATTTGTCCAGGCCCCGGAGATAGTATAAAAGAAAGACTTCGGCGAAATCAACGTTCACACAGTACTCCTGGAAGTAGTGCTCTTCCCTAACTCGCACCATGATAGTCCTGATCCCTTCCTTTGAGGCCTTAAGGTACCACGAATGCAAGTTACGCATACATGTTGGTACCTTCCTGAGATTCTCGACCAAATCTTTCCCTTGAACAAACTGATATGCTCGTTCAGCAAAGGCGTAATCAGTTGCGTCTTGTCGAGAACTTTGAACGGTCTTCCCGTCAAACACCTTGAGAGGGGCGACCGATTGAACGGGTTGTTGTCCGAGCTGGTAGACACTGTGTATCCCTTTTATCTCCCTGATACCCGATTTAACGGGTTTTGTCGCCTCGATCATCTTGTCATACGACCTTTCAATAGAACGCGCATAGTCGGATGGCAGCGATGGTACAGGTCATATAGATTGTCAACGATACGCACAACTTTCTCCCGATCTAGTGTCTTCTCGAAAGGTATCTCTGGCACTTTCGGTGCAAAAAATTTCTTCACCTCGGCCTGAACGGCCTCCGCGTTTTCCTCTCGAGTTTTTTCCCAAGGTAACTTCTCGGGAGGCGGCGGTTGTTTCTCCTTTCTAGCTTTCTTCCTAGGCGGCGTACCGTTTTAACGGACGCCTGTCTTACGCGGAGGATCTCGAGATGGTGGACTCACGCTGGGGTCCCTCTCGGGTAGGTGTGGACTTGGCTGCTCACCAGGACTGCCACCAGGAGGAGTCGATGGCATTTGCTGCTCATGTGTAGGAGTCGGTGGCCTTTGCAAAAGGACGACGTACTTCTTCGGCCATAGGGCGAAACCGTGCTTGACATCGCCCGGTGTCCTCTCATCTTCACCTCTAGGAATATCAAGCTCCACTTTTTCAAACCCCGAAACAACTTCATCCACCCCGACACGAACACAACCAGGTGGAATGGGCATATGATGGTGCATTGCTCCATCTTCACTTGGGTACACATAGCCGACCGCCACCTTAACGTACGCGGTCCCGATTAACATATGTAGCTCGCAATCTGTCTTCTCCGTGACATAATCCACGGGGTAGCTTCCTCCACATCCGTCAAGATGCGAGGAACCGACATCGCTTCTTCGCTGAGATGGGGCAGCATCGGCTTGTGGATCCCGTAGAAACAGCGGCTGATCGGGTGCCCTCTGATTTCTCTCAAGAGCCTCCACCCTAGATAACAACTCCGTTACAATGTCGGCGTCCTTCTTCTTCTTTCGCGAACGGCTTCTATAAGTGTCGCCGCTGTCCGGCCACGCTTCCTTCATGGTGAGACCTGGGCGAGCTCGTACCCGTCCAACATGTTCGGGGTTCCCGTAGCGAGTGTCACTCGTCATTCTCTCGATCGGGAATGTACTCTCCCTTTCGACCTTTTCAATTGCATCTACAAGCTTCGGTACAATTGCCTCAATTTTTTCCTTCCATTTTCCCTTCGCAACGATCAACCCTGTCTTTGGGTCCAACCCTGCCCCATGAGCGAACAACCGAACTTGGACCGTTCGGGCCAGTCCCATGTCTGTGGAGTGATTCCATGATCCATCGATTTATTCTCAAACGCTGTCCACTTCGGAATGGCACTCTTGTAGCCACCTGACCCCAAATAATGCGGAAGTTTCTTCTTTGCAGCATTTTCGGTATTTTTCTTCGATCGGGACACAAACTTAGACGATTTCTTATACTCCTTAAATGCGGCCCAGTTGATCTTTTATCTTCACTAGATTTTCGGTATTATCATCGAATACCGGATCTTCATTCTTATATTTGTCCCATAAATTTTTCTTGAAGCTACGGAATTGTATGGCCATCTTCTTCCATGTCCATTCCTTGACTTTATCCTTCGGCCTTCCGTCATGTCTTCCGGTAGGCTGAACTTTGTCAGTAGCGTTTCCCAAAGAAATTTTTTCATGCTGTCGTTGACATAAGTAGCACCACTCTCCGGGTTCTTCGGCTTATGCCACTCTTGAATGCTGATCGGTACATGGTCCCTAACAATAACTCCGGATTGACTTGTAAATTTGCGGCAAAACTCCTTGGGCTCCACTGGTTCACCATTAGCCTTGAATGCCGTGAGGGCTAACCTGCCCTCGCCCTTTAGCACCCGCGTCGGGCCTCGTTTTGTTCTAACAGACTTGCTCGATGATCCAGAAGGCTAAAAGAAAAAATTATTCGTGAATAAGTGCAATACAAATATATGAATGCATCGAGGGATGAACACGTACTAATTGATACATAGATATACACCTCGCCGGAGTTTGTGATGGACACTTCATTGTCTTTTCTAACTTGTTCAGACTCAAGTCCCTCGCCAAAATCATTCAGAAAGTCGGGTACTCGTTGTCATCTCCATCGTCGGGTTCCGACCACGGGCACTCTCATAGATCAATCGCTGCACCGCTTCTTCCCCCTCCTCATCTCGGACGAAGGTGCCGTCCTCCATACCTCAATGTCACTGCAAAATTAAGAAAGCAATTAATAGCATAATCATGTGAAATACAAACACATATGCCCTCCTTTTGAAATGAATATGCCAAACAAAAACACAAGCATGCCCTTAAGAAAACTTAGTTGTGGTACTTTCTATCTATCCAGATTTCACCTTGTGATGTTCATATGTTTATGTACTCGGCGCTCCTCCTCTCGCTCTTCTCTCTATGACACGGCGGCACCGCCACGGACTCGGCACCGCTACGCACCCTAACCCTAACACTCGGCGCTCCTCCTCTCGCTCTTCTCTCTATGTCGCGGCGGTTTGTGAATATTCCAAAATTTGGGGAAATCTAAAATTTGTTTCAAAGTTGCCACTTTGCATGCTTATATTAAGAGTTTGACTTTGAATCAGCAAGGTTGACTTTAACCAAGTTGTTCACTTTTATGAGTACTATTGATCGGGCAAAAAGATTAGCAAGTTTAGTTTAGAAATAGTTAACCAAAGGGGCTCAAAGTAGGCATCATATTATTTTTGGCAGATTTGACCATTAGCATATGTCACTTAGGTTTTTTCACTTTCTTCCCTTTTTCTTTGATTTTCTTTGACCCAAATGGTGTTGTGTTGTGTTGAAATGGTATAGGGTTGTGTTTTAATAATTCAAACCAAGAAAGTATGGCCTTTGCTCAAATTTGCAAATTGGCCATACACTCACATGTACCCAAATGTTGTTGTCTTGTGTTGAAATGGTATAGAGCATGGCAGCGGCACGGCAGCGACAGGGCAGCGGCACGGCAGGGCACGGCAGGGCAGCGGCACGGCGCACGGGCAGGGCAGCGGCGGGGGGCAGGGCACGGCGGGGCAGCCGCACGGCTCACGGGCAGGGCAGCGGCACGGCAGCGGCGAGGGCGGGGCACGGCAGCGGCGAGGGCAGTGGCACGGGCAGGGCACGGGCAGGGCACGGCAGCGGCAGCGGCACGGGCAGGGCACGGCAGCGGCAGGGGCAGGGCACGGGCAGGGCACGGGCGAGGGCACGGCAGCGGCAGCGGCACGGAGCAGGGCACGGCAGCGGCAGGGGCAGGGCACGGGCAGGGCACGGGCAGGCACGGCAGCGGCGGCAGCGGCACGGGCAGGGCACGGCAGCGGCAGCGGCACGGGCAGGGCACGGCAGCGGCAGCGGCACGGCAGCGGCACGGGCAGGGCACGGCAGCGGCAGCGGGGCGAGGGGCATGGGCGTGGGCGTCTGCGGCATTTCGTCGAACACCCTAAGGGTGGTGTCGACGGCCGCGAGTGCGGCTTGGCGTCGTCGGCGTGGCGTCTGCGAGCGTCGAAACGGCGGGGCGTGCGAGGCGACGTCGGGGCACGGCGGGCGTGGTGAGGCGAAGTCGGCGGCGCCGACGCCGGACGATGCGACGCGCGTGCGAGCGGGGGAGGGAAGAAGGCCGGGGAGGGAGCGGCGGACTTACCTGCGGGCGCGGCGACGGCGACCGCGTGGCTGCGGACGGCGCGGCGTGGCTCGGATGGCGGCGCGGCGTGGCTCCGATGGCGGCGCGGCGTGGGTGCGCGGCGGTGCGGCGTGGGTGCGAACGGCGGCACGGCTAAGTGTGTGAGAATGGAGAAGAAGATGGCCGCGCGGCTAAGTGTAAAACACAGGGAAACACCTTTGGTACCGGTTGGTACCACCAACCGGTACGAAAGGCCTTTCGTACCGGTTGGTACCACCAACCGGTACCAAAGGTTTTTTTTTGTTTTTTTTTTTTCTTTTTCTGTTTTGTTTTCTTTCTTTGTTTCTTTTCTTTTTCTTTTTCTCGTTTCGTTTCTTTTTTCGTTACTTTTCTTTGTTTCTTTTCTTTTTTTATTTTATTTTCTATTTCTTTTCTATTTCTTTTTTCGTGCTTTTCTATTTATTTTCTTTTCTGTTTCTTTTCTATTTATTTTTTCTATTGCTTTTCTATTTATTTTCTTTTCTGTTGCTTTTCTTTTTCTGTTTCTTTTATTTTTTTTATTTTCTTTTCTATTTCTTTTCTATTTCTTTTTTCTGTTGCTTTTCTATTTATTTTCTTTTCTGTTTCTTTTCTATTTATTTTTTCTATTGCTTTTCTATTTATTTTCTTTTCTGTTGCTTTTCTTTTTCTGTTTCTTGTCTTTTTTTATTTTCTTTTCTATTTCTTTTCTATTTCTTTTTTCTGTTGCTTTTCTATTTATTTTCTTTTCTGTTTCTTTTCTATTTATTTTTTCTATTGCTTTTCTATTTATTTTCTTTTCTATTTATTGTTTCTATTTCTTTCTTTACACTCCCGCCACGACGCCGTTCGCGCGGGAAAGTTTCCCGCCTCGACGTCGCGCAGGAAACTTTCCCGCCACGACGTCGCGCAGGAAACTTTCCCGCCACGACGCCGCGCGTGTGAGAAAAAAGGCGAGAAAGAAAGGGCGGGAATAAATTTTTATTACGATTGAACTTGAATTAAAAGTACATAGCTTAACTGAAAATTAAAGATACATGGCCAAATTCTCTTGTTGGAGTCATTCAGTCATACTCGTGCCTAGCCCTGTAGTAGTCGCCACTGTAGTCGTCGTAGTCGCCGTCATCATCGTCGCTGGCATCGGGGTCGCGGTACTCTCCGGTCGGCGGGTGAGCACGCGTGGGCTGGGACTGAGGGTAGCGCAGGCGGGGGCCACGGTAGGCCATGACGCCCTGGAGAGTTCGGCCGCGCCACCACAGCCGACGGCCGGCCTCGTTGAAGTTCGAAGGAGGCGGACCGCCCTCCTCATGCCTGGAAAGCGCCCTCTCACGCCGATTGATGAAGAAGCTTTCCCAAGTCGGGCTGTAGTCGGGATGCCATCGGGGATTCCTCCGCTGCTCGGCGTGAGCTCGAAGTAGTAGTGGTTCGTGATGGCCATCTCGCGCGCCACACCTAGAGGGACTGGAGGGACCGGTACGCCTCCGACGCTTAGCAACCAGCCGGTCGGGACGCGGTAGCCCGGCGGGCAGGGGTAGTTCGAGGCGCAAAGCGCCTCCGCCTCCCGGGGGGTTAGAGATGCGATGGAAGCCATGGGAGAGAATGATGAGGTTTGCAGATATGAGTCTAGATGTGATATGTAAATGGTGGCCAAGCCTACATATATATAGTGAAAAAATGGCGGGAAGACAAAGGCGGGAACCGGTGGAAAGCGTGGGAAGAAAATAGGCGGGAAGACAGAGGCAAACCTTTAGTACCGGTTGGTGGGTGCAACCGGTACTAAAGCTGTCGGCAGGATAAGGACGCCCTGTCGGTGGGATAAGGACGCGTGGGTAACCTTTAGTACCGGTTGGTGGGTGCAACCGGTACTAAAGCTGTCGGCAGGATAAGGACGCCCTGTCGGTGGGATAAGGACGCGTGGGTAACCTTTAGTACCGGTTGGTGGGTGCAACCGGTACTAAAGCTATCGGCAGGATAAGGACGCCCTGTCGGTGGGATAAGGACGCGTGGGTAACCTTTAGTACCGGTTCGTGTCTGCAACCGGTACTAAAGCTGTCGGCAGGATAAGGACGCTCTGCCTATAAAAGGAGCATCGATAGACCATGGGAAGCAGCTCAACAAGCCAACATGGATGGAGAGTTTCATCACCATGGATGGAAGAAAGGGTTGGGAAATCTCCCGTGGCGGAACTTGTCGAAGATGCCCTTGGTGCACACGCCCTATGGCATCTTCGGAAGTTCAGCCACGAAAAATTTCCCCGCAAGCCCGTGGAAGACTCCATCTCCTCTAACAATGTTGGGGAAAGGGTTGGGAAATCTCCCGTGGCGGAACTTGTCGAAGATGCCCTTGGTGCACACGCCCTATGGCATCTTCGGAAGTTCCGCCTCGGAAAAATTTCCCTGCAAGCCCGTGGAAGACTCCATCTCCTCTAACAATGTTGGGGAAAGGGTTGGGAAATCTCCCGTGGCGGAACTTGTCGAAGATGCCCTTGGTGCACACGCCCTATGGCATCTTCGGAAGTTCCGCCTCGGAAAAATTTCCCTGCAAGCCCGTGGAAGACTCCATCTCCTCTAACAATGTTGCGGAAAGGGTTGGGAAATCACCCGTGGCGGAACTTCTCGAATATGCCCTTGGTGCACATGCCCTATATATGGCATATTCGGAAGTTCCGCCTCTAAAAATTTCCTGCAAGCCCGTGACTTAACTAGTAAAACAAGCCAACCATCTCCATTGTTAATATCTTACATACAAGAACATCATTACACAAAAGTGATTTCCATATTGAGATACACAAGTTATACTCCATCTCCTCTAGTCTTCTCGAGTTTTCTTCGCCCGTTTCCCTTTCTTCTTACTGCGACGCAACCATGGACAATCTTCATTGTTTAAGATGATGCTTGGGTCAATTTTTACCTTGAAGGGTGGAATATCGTCAAACTTATTATAATCTTCTCGACATGTCCGTCTTGTCCTCTACTCCCACGATGTTTCTTTTTCCCGAAAGAACTATGTGCCGCTTTGGCTCATCGTATGATGTGTCCTCTTGCCTTTCTTTTCTTTTTTTCGGTTTGCTAGACATATCCTTCACATAAAAACCTGAGCCACTTCACCGGCTAGGACGAATGGTTCGGTGTCGTACCCAAGATTCTTGAAATCCACTTGTAGTCATTCCGCATCGCGGGTCTACTGCACCCCGTCTTTCAAAGTTGAACCATTTACACCGGAACAAAGGGACCTTGAAATTAGGTTCATAGTCAAGTTCCCATATCTCCTCTATGTACCCATAATATGTGACCTTGTTCCCATTGCCATCTTCTCGCATCAAAGCGGACACCACTGTTTTGGTTGGTGCTCTTTTTGTCTTGGGCGAAAGTGTAAAATGTGTTCCCATTAATCTCGTACCCTTGAAAAGTCGATATAGTAGAAGATGGTTGCTTGGCCAACAAGTACAGCTGCTCGTCATCGGTGACATTCATGAGACGTGTTTGCAACCAACCGCCGAAAGTCTTCATGTGTTCTCCATCAATCCAATCTTCACGTTGCTCCGGTATTTAGAGCGTAAGATCTCCTTGTGTTCCTCTTTGTACGGAGCCACCAAGATGGAATTAAGTAGAACTGTGTAGTGTGCTTGAGTGAAAGAATGTCCGTCCATACACGTTGCTGATTTCTTTCCTAGCGTGCCTTTTCCACGCAGCTCTCCTCATAAGCGCGATTCGTGAACACCGATCGGCTTAAGGTCAGGAATAAAGTCAACACAAAACTCAATGACCTCCTCTGTTCCATAGCCCTTGGAGATGCTTCCTTCTGGCCTAGCACGGTTATGAACGTACTTCTTTAAGACTCCCATGAATCTCTCAAAGGGGAACATGTTGTGTAGAAATACAGACCGAGAACGCCAATCTCTTCGACCGGGTGAACTAGGAGATGTGTCATAATATTGAAGAAGGATGGTGGGAACACCAACTCGAAGTCGACTAGACATTGGACCACATCCTTCGTAAATTTTGTAGAGTAAGTGGATTGATCACCTTCGAGAAATTGCATTGAGGAACGCACATAGCTTCACAATGGGTACTCGAACATTTTCCTACAGAAGCCCCCTCAATGCAACCGGAAGTAATTGTGTCATAATCACGTGGCGCTCATGAGACTTTAGGTTTTGAAACTTTTTCTCCGACATGTTTATTATTCCCTTTATATTCGACGAGAAGCCAGACGGGACCTTGATGCTACTCAGACTTCAAAAAAGATCTCCTTCTCCTCTTTGGTAAGAGCATAGCCGGGCGGGACCTTGATACTTCTCTCGGATTCGGGTTGTTTCCTTCGTGGATACTTTGCTGGTCCTGCCGTGCATCCGGTGTATCTTTTGTCTTCCCATACACGCCCAAGAAGTTTAGCAGGTTCACGCAAAGATTTTTCGTCACGTGCATCACGTCGATTGCGAGTGAACCTCTAAGAATTTCCAGGGTAGCTCCCAAAATATCGACTTCTTCTTCCACATGGGTACGTGTCCGTCAACATCATGCGGAACAGATTGTCCGCCGGGACCCTTTCCAAAGATCACTTCTAAATCCTTGACCATATCATCTATAACTTCCCCATTAGGGCGGGTAGGCTTCGTTCGGTTATCCGCCTCACCTCCGAAATGCTTTCCTCTCTTTCTTACGTGATGTTGTTTTGGAAGAAATCGACGATGCCCTGTGCACACATTCTTGTTTCCCAAATAAATACTATCAGTCTCACCTAAACAGGTGTGCATGCATTGTATCCCTTGTTTGACTGCCCTGAAATGTTACCAAGAGCAGGCCAATCATTGATGGTTACAAATAACAACGCTCGTAGGTTAAATTCCTTTTGTTCGTGCTCATCCCACACAGGTACACCTTCGTCACGCCACAACTCTAAAAGTTCTTCAACCAATGGCCTCGGTACACATCAATGTCGTTGCCGGGTTGCTTCGGGCCCTGGATGAGCACCGGCATCATAATGAACTTCCGCTTCATGCACAACCAAGGAGGAAGGTTATAGATACATAGAGTCACCGGCCAGGTGCTATGACTCGGAGCTCGCTCCCGAAAGGATTAAAGCCATCTCGTACTTAGACCAAATCTTAAGTTCCTTGCGTCATCTGAAAATGACTTGAACTCTCTGTCGATTTTTCTCCACGCGACCCGTCACGGGGTGTCTCAAAGCATCACATCTTTCTTACGGTCCTCTTTGTGCCATCGCAACAACTTGGCATGCTCTTTGTTCTGGAACAAACGTTTCAACCGTGGTATTATAGGAGCATACCACATCACCTTCGCAGAACCCTCTTCCTGGTTGTGGACTCACCCTCAACATCGCCAGGGTCATCTCGCCCGATCTTATACCTCAATGCACTACATACCGGCATGCATTCAAATTCTCGTACTCCCGCGGTAGAGGATGCGGTCATTGATGCATGCATGTATCTTCTGCACCTCTAATCCTAGAGGGCAGACAACCTTCTTTGCTTCGTACGTGCTAGAGGGCAACACGTTCTCCCCTGGAAGCATCTTCTTTATTATTTTCGGCAACGTTTCAAATCCCTTGGCCGAAGTACCATTCTCTGCCTTCCACCGCAAAGAATTCCAGCGTGGTACCCAGCCTTTTTCTCGACCATTTTCGCAATTTGGGTACAACAGTTTGTTGTGATCCTCTAACATTTTCTCCAACTTCAACCTCTCCTTTTCATTTCCGCAGTTCATCTTCGCATCAAGAATGGCCCGACCAAAATCGTCATCCGGGTCCTCAAAAATCGGCTCATCGAAAATGAGCTCTTCTTCAGCCTTCGTCTTCCCCATTCTACTACCACCGTCTTCGATGAATAAGCTGGGATAGTTGTCACTATCCTCTTCTTCTTCGTTGTCTTCCAATATAACCCCTTTTTCTCCGTGCTTGGTCCAACAATTATAGCTGGGCATGAAACCATTCTCCACAGGTGGACGTGAAGGGTCTTCGAGGTAGAGTAATCCTTCATATTCTTACAGGAACTACATGGACAATACATGAAACCATTCGATCGCCTGTTTGCCTCAGCCACGTTGAGAAAATAATGCATGCCGCAATGAACTCGGGATGGCACCGGTCACCGTACATCCATTGTCGACTCATCTGCATTTTATATGTATATCAAAAATCATTAAGTACACAACATCATGGATATATGAGTGACCAACTTAATTAATATTCAAGTTCATCACATAAAACTAATTGTTTTTTATAAAAAAGAAGAGGGGCTCACCGAGGTGGTACCGTGCCGGCTAGGGGACGACGCTAGCGATCGACGGCGGTGAGGACGGGGATGATACTAATTAAAACCTACAAAACATACCATAATTTCAGCTCAAATTGCATATAAAAAAATAAAATCACTGACTTAGGCATTTCATCGAACACCTTGATTGCACTACAAAAATAGTACGAGTTAAAACTACCAAAGAACTGAGCTAAATTAGGAACGCCGGAAGGAAGGATGATATTGCTAACCCTTGGATAGATGTATGCCGTTAATCTTGTTAAAATGGTGGAGAAAAATAAAGATTATTGAAGTGTGAGAGGTGGAGAAAAATTTAGAGTGTGAGGAAGAAGAGAAAAATGAGAGCCAGCAGGGGGCTCGGGACGATCTGGGCGATTTTGATATGGCTGGGTACCTTTTGGTACCGGTTCGTGTTACGAACCGGTACCAAAGGTCCAGCCCGGGCCCCACCACGCGTTTTAATTTTGGCCGAAGACCTTTCGTACCGGTTCCTAACACGAACCGGTACGAAAGCTCCTAACGAACCGGTATTAAATCTCCTCGCCCGCCAGAGCCAATCAACCGGTATAGATGACCCCATTGGTACCGGTTCGTAAGGGAACCGGTACCAATGGCTTAGATGGATGAGAGGTTTTCTACTAGTGGTACTATTCATGAAAAGTCTTTGCTATATGATTCAGTTGTTTACTCATTGTCTTTACCATTGCTTCGGATCGCTGCATTCATTACATATGCTTACAAATAGTATTGATCAAGATTATGATGGCATGTCACTTCAGAAATTATCTTTGTTATCGTTTACCTACTCGGGACGAGTAGGAACTAAGCTTGGGGATGCTGATACGTTTCCAACGTATCTATAATTTCTTATGTTCCATGCTTGTTTTATGACAATACCTACATGTTTTATATACACTTTATGTCATATTTATGCATTTTCCGGCACTAACCTATTAACAAGATGCCGAAGAGCCAGTTGCTGTTTTCTGCTGTTTTTGGTTTCAGAAATCCTAGTAAGGAAATATTTTCGGAATTGGACGAAATCATTGCCCAGGGGCCTATTTTTCCACGAAGCTTCCAGAACACCGAAAGGGAACCGAAGTGGGGCGACGAGGCGCCGCCACACTAGGGCGGCGCGGCCCAGGGGGGGCCCGCGCGGCCCTAGCGTGTGGGGCCCCCGTCAGCCCTCCGACTCCGCCCTTCCGCCTACTTAAAGTCTTCGTCGCGAATACCCCAGTACCGAGAGCCACGATATGGAAAACCTTCCAGAGACGCCGCCGCCGCCAATCCCATCTCGGGGGATTCAGGAGATCGCCTCCGGCACCCTGCCGGAGAGGGGAATCATCTCCCGGAGGACTCTTCACCGCCATGGTCGCCTCCGGAGTGATGTGTGAGTAGTTCACCCCTGGACTATGGGTCCATAGCAGTAGCTAGATGGTCGTCTTCTCCTAATTGTGCTATCATTGTTGGATGTTGTGAGCTGCCTAACATGATCAAGATCATCTATCTGTAATGCTACATGTTGCGTTTGTTGGGATCCGATGAATAATGAATGCTATGTTATGTTGATTATCAATCTATCATTTATGTGTTGTTTATGATCTTGCATGCTCTCCGTTATTAGTAGAGGCTCTGGCCAAGTCGTTACTTGTAACTCCAAGAGGGAGTATTTATGCTCGATAGTGGGTTCATGCCTCCATTAAATCTGGGACAGTGACAGAAAGTTCTAAGGTTGTGGATGTGATGTTGCCACTAGGGATAAAACATCAATGCTTTGTCTAAGGATATTTGTGTTGATTACATTACGCACCATACTTAATGCAATTGTCTGTTGTTTGCAACTTAATACTGGAAGGGGTTCGGATGATAACCTGAAGGTGGGCTTTTTTGGGCATAGATGCATGCTGGATAGCGGTCTATGTACTTTGTCGTAATGCCCAATTAAATCTCACACTACTCATCATAACATGTATGTGCATGGTCATGCCATCTTTATTTGTCAATTGCCCAACTGTAATTTGTTCACCCAACATGCTATTTATCTTATGGGAGAGACACCACTAGTGAACTGTGGACCCCGGTCCATTCTTTTACATCGAATACAATCTACTACAATACTCGTTCTACTGTTCTCTGCAAACCTCATCATCCACACTATACATCTAATCCTTTGTTACAGCAAGCCGGTGAGATTGACAACCTCACTGTCACGTTGGGGCAAAGTAATTTGGTTGTGTTGTGCAGGTTCCACGTTGGCGCCGGAATCCCTGGTGTTGCGCCGCACTACACTCCGCCGCCATCAACCTTCAACGTGCTTCTTGGCTCCTACTGGTTCGATAAACCTTGGTTTTTTACTGAGGGAAACTTGCTGCTGTACGCATCACACCTTCCTCTTGGGGTTCCCAGCGGACGCGTGCTGTACGCGTAACAAGAATCAGACCTCTATAATTTTCTTATTAATTAATGAAAATGGAAAATATCTTTTACTTTTTAGAACAAAAATTAGACAATATAACTATTACTTCATATGTGATATCAATACAGCTAGCCACGGTGGCTTTGCATAGAAAAGGGTTGAATGTATGGCGCTTTGATTAGAAAATTTCGGACCTAGATGTTTTATTTTGGCCCTAGGAAGCTAAGAACATCTGAATTTGGCGCCCGCAAACGGTGTCCAAAATAAGTGCCGGAACTAGTATTTGAGGGATGCCACTGTTGTTTTGGGCGCTTCTGTTCCCAGTTCTGCCCCAAACAAAAATAAAGTTTAAAAATTCAAAACAAACCATAAATTTTCAATCAAAGTTTTCTATATTACAAATTTTTGAATTAAATTATTTTAAACTAAAAAAACTAAGTCTACTAGAGCTTGTTATCGCTGCCGCAGTAGTAGTACTAGAAGTACCGGTACTCGTTCGTCGTCAACGATGTTGTTCTTGCCATGCGGGTCGGCATGCTCATCCTTCACGGCGTTGCTTGGTCCAGCACCACCGTCGTCGCGGGTGAGATCTACCAGCGGATTGCCGGAGTAACGGATCAACATGGCGATGACGTCATGAACGTTCCCCCTCACAGATGCATGTAAAATGCATACATGAACTTTGTACTTTATTAACATGAATTCCCACATATTTGCAACATATATGATGATAATAGCATGTTTTACATTGATTTATGAGGATTTTACCAATGATCCCCTTTATTTGGTTTATAACTCTGTATAACATGAAAATCCTGTTTTGTCTATTTTATACTTTGAGAGACCTATACAGAGGCAAACTAAGTTGTGATTTCAGGAACGTCATTTTTTCACCAGAAGAAGCAAGATGTGATTTTGGACCAGATTTAGAGAGGCTTGAGGGCCAAAGGAGGCCAGGTGGCGCATCCACCCTACTAGGGCCCGCCACCCCCTCTCTTTCGGCCGTCGATCGCCCAATTCGCTTGATTCTTTCGCGAATCGATGTATTTTCACCTAAAAACCACTATATATATGACCCCTGAGGGTTCTCTAGAGAAGAGCACCGCAGAAACACAGAAACGCGAAAATGGAGGCTGCAACAGAGAATATTGGAGGGAGAAACTCCACTGGAGCCGTTGCCAGAGGGATATCCACCTTCTCCAACATCTTCATCATTATCACCATGATCAAGAGGGAGTAGTCCACATTTGGACTACGGGTTCGTGGCAGTAGCTTGATCTATTTCTCTCATGTTCTTCATAGTTCTTGGTGTCATATAAGCTATCCAACATGATTATGGTCATATATGTAATACCTGTGTGGTGGATCTTTATTCTATGTTATTGTGCTATGAGATTTGACTCTACTTTGTGTAAGATGTATTAATAGATGCATATTATGTACCCCATTTTAAGTATTAGTTTTGATCCAACTTGTATGCAAGAATGTTGGTGGGGTGATGTGTGTGTTAGATGGAATAGCATGGTTTTAATGATTGGATAGTGACAACAAATTCATGATCTATTAGGGCTTTATCTTTTCTTTTGCTATCTTACTAGGTATAAAGTGAGTGCATGTGCTATGTTCCTCACATGAAGAAAGTGATGATCTTGTTTGTTCAAGGTATCATATTTTATATTCAAATATCATGTCAAAGTATTTATGGCTATACTATGTTTAATTCTTAATACAAGATTGCATGGAGGTTTTCCTGTCTTGTTGAGTATAAGGGAGATGTGTTGATTAATCTCTATGTTAGGACGTGATGCCCATATGAATGTGTATCTTACACATATTGATGTTATATTCTTTATATCTCATTGATGACTTGTTATTTTCCACTACAACTTAAAAGAGAGAATAGTCAAGTGAACTCATGAACCCCAGTCCAATTTTAATCATAAGAAACACCTTTCCATTGCATTTATCTTACTTTCTATTTGCAACACTATTTTAATCAGAAAATACAAAAATATTTAGTTATATTATTCGCACACAAAACCCTAAAACAAAAAAGCTTTACCACTTTTACTTAGTTTACTTTACTTGTTTAGTTTACTTTACTTATTTGATACTTTATTTTACTTTTTACTTACACGAAACCTTGTGCTTGACAACCACACGGTGGAGTTGGGACACAAGACTTTATTTTATTTTGTAGGATTTCTAGAAGAAGAGAGGGAGAGATACCTCTTTACTCCATTCATCGAGAGTTCGATGTAAACCCTCGAGTCACCCTTGTGGGGAAAATACTCTGCTAACATAGCACTCTCCACTTGGAGTCCCAACGTCATCAGCGTTGTGGTCGTTGAGCGACTCCAACCAAGCGTCGTTGTATCCCAGCGTGTCGTGAGGGTCATCGCTTCTAGTGATGAGGCGCTGCTGCCGGAGGAGCACCTCCTCCTCCTCCACATTGACCTCCAGTTTCGGCCAACGCAACCCACTGCTCCGGCCAGACGCGGCTCAGGAGTTGCGAATGCCTCTTTCACTTTGCGCTTGGGCACGGTGTATGGGGAGACACGGTCAGACACCGATGTGGAGCGCACCGGCCTTGAAGAATACAAGTTGGAGGAAAGCGAGTTCGAGGCCGCCCCCCTCGGGAGTGGTCGTGACGGTGGCGGGGACAGTGGCATCTCCAATCTGGGAGGGCCGCGCCGGATCCCGTCAATGAAAGCAGGCAAAATTTGGTCTGGCAAGCCCCAAAAGAGGTAGCGGCCAGACGTATTCTTCCGCTTCTGCGGCCCGATGAATCCATCGAGCCGCTCTAGCTCTTCCCTCAGACTAGCCTCGAAGGAGTCGAGGCACTAGGCGTTGTTTCCGGTGGACGCCCATGTAGAATCGGCCCGTTCCTCTGACGAAAGGCGGCGACACTAGTCTTGGATCTCCTGGAACCAATAGTTGGTTCGTGCCTTGGGCGTCGGAGGGATGCCGACACCATTGAAGGAAATCCTCCATATGTCGTTGTTGGGCAGGCGTATGTCCAGCGGCATGGGATAATGTGCCTCGTACATCGCACATGCCTCAAGGACGGGAGGCTGCTACAACCGAAGCCGTTCGCGGTGGCGCCTGCGTTGCGGCGGCTGCCCGACATCTGCGGTATGGAGGTAGGCGAGCTGTAGGGTTACGGTAATGGCGTGGGAGACATCGGTGCAGGATGAAAGCTTTTTATATGGCGGAGGTATGCGAAGGGTTTGCGGGTCAGTGGTGCGCATTAACGCCTGTGTGGCCATGCGCAAAGTGACGCATCCCTCTGCGTCCCATTAATGCCGCTTGACCAGAGGTAGACGACGGGTTTAAACACGCGTGGCCAAACGATTGACGCGTGTGGCCCGTCATTGGCCAAGGCGCACCCACGAAGACACCTATGTAGCGGAGACGGCCTCGTTATAACGGACACCGTATTGAACCGCGCCGAATCAAAACGGCCTTTGAAACATGGTCGTTGTGCCCGTTTAATGTTCGACACGCCTCAAACACCTTTGAGGAAAGATTTGAGTCTGGTACAGATGGTCTAACCCCATTCATACGATTTTTTAGCCGCTGCATCTGCTACTATCTCGATGTCACGGGCAGCTGGGACGGCGACTCGCATGGCCGAGCCAAACACGTTCGCACGGCGTCAAATAAAATCCCGGCAGTACGCCGGAACAGCAGTCACCTCCCCATTGGTCACTCACCCTGGTCCCGGTCATTGGTCCTTAGCAGTAATGAGCCTTCGACTGACCACACCAATCAGACACTAAACACGGCGTTGTACGATCCTAGCTAATTCGGTACACACAGGTCGCAAGTTGTTGTCCTTTTCGTGCAAGCACTTGTCTCCATAAAACTTGCACCAGAAACAATGGAGGGGTCACAAAAAATCAGAACCAAAGTAAGTAGCACTAGTAGAAATGCTCGTGCGTTGCATCGGGAGATACAATGTCAAAATGTTGTCGAAAGGTTGTAGATGAGCATGGACTCTCCCACACCTTTACACTCTTTCACATTTTTCATTTTTACTACTGAGAAACTAAAAATTATAAAAATCTTCCAACTTTGTTGTTGACGGTATTGTATATCATGTATTTATGAAAAATAAAAAATGTGCCATGTAAATATGCAAAAAAGATAGTTTATTCTAAAAGTATAATTATATATAATTACTGTATAAAAAAATAGAACTGTTTTCTACATATAATTTTGTTATTATTTGAGTGATTAGGAAAAGAGATTCCGGACAAACCGAGGCATACGTCTAATACCAGCTGGTCAGTGCTCACAATTTGCTCTACCGGCGGCGAGATATCGTCGCGTCCGCACGTGAAGTTACTGCTTGGTGGCGAGATGTCGTCATTTTTCCACGTGAAGTTACTGCCGCCGACAATGTTGCATGTGCAGCTGCTACCATACACGAGAGGTTGTTGCGCGCCCAACACGGCTTCACGCCTGGGTGAGGCCTCTCAGATATACATGGATTTGTATGCACTGTCTGATGGAGTCTTGCATTCTCCAGCCTCCAATTTCAACTTTATTATACATATACATACTATGAATTCCTATTGGGTTTGTTCTGCCGTGGCAAAGGCTGGCTACTTGGTCAACCATTTGCTAGATGAATGACACCTTTGAGGCGCACGGCATGACTTGCGCGTGTTGCGAGGGTTAGGGCTTATGGCTGCGCCACCGCCGGCCACACGCAGTTCCCAGACCAACTCGACGTGTCGTCGGTCTCTCATCCTACACACTGGCTGCCCAGGCTAACTAACTCACGCCGCCCGCGTGCTGTCTCCCCTATCCAGGCCCTGCCCAGCTCCTCCTCGACCTGGTCACTGATTCTATCGCGGTTGCTTGTCGGCCGTCGGAAGAGAGAGAGCTGGCGTAGAAAAAAACAGGCCACAGAGCCGTGTTGCACACACGCACAAGCTACGAACCTGCCTCGCTGACCGCTCCCTGCATGCAAGAATCAAAGCACTCGTGCGTAAGCTGCCAGCTAGCAAGCTAGCACGCACACATCGTCAGCTTAGCCAACACGAACGCACTTGCACAACTTGGCTTAACTGCTCAGGGTCTCTGCCACCGGACGCGGGCACCAACACGAACGCACTTGCATAGCTTGGCTTCCCTGCTCAGGATTCCGCCACCTGACGCCGGCGATAGTCCAGCTTGCTAATTCTCCGTGAACCTCCATCCGTTCTCCAGATTGGTCGTCTTCCTGCTGCCGAGCTGCTGATTTTATTGCGTCCGTTGCTGCGTGGGGTTCGTGTAATTTCGGGATAGAGCTGTCCTAGAAACTCGCCGGTGTTTCTTCGTCAGGCGAGGCGTGCGCCGGCTGACCAGAGATCAGATGGGAAGCAGAAAATTGGCATGGGTTGCAGCTGTGGCCGGTGTTGCTTTGTCCGGCGCAAGCAGATGGGGAAGCGGTGCGATCATGGGCGTCCTTGGTGGAGTTTTTTGGATGTTCTTGGAGCATGCGCGTGTAGTCAAGGGCGCCGCCAGAGTACGTGTAGCGGTTGCCGATCCTTGTTTCGTCCATGGGGCCATGATCCTGGCCGTCGAGCTCCTTGTGATATTCCCCTCCAACGGATCCCACACCAGTCATACTGCGCCGGCGGCCGCAAACCTAAAGGAAGAGGGTGGATTTTATTGCGTCCGTCGCCGCGTGGATTCTCCATCGTTTGGGGCAAAAAGAGAGGTAGGCTTTTAATAGGCACGGACGGGAGAGTTCAGAACCTATACGATGGAGCGGCACAAACAGGAACAGTTCGGAACTTGTACGATAGGATGAAGCGACGGACGAAGCCAAAAAAGTTGGACGAAACGGACGAAACCACGGAAACGTTTCGTGCTTTATTATTAGGTATAGATATAGATATAGATATAGATTTTCCTGTATGCTAATGTGGACTGCCAAGACTTGCCGCCCTGTGGTCTCAACTTGGGATGTGTCCAGGAACCTAATTTTTCTACTTCAAACTTGCCACACGGCGAGGCAAGACCGTTCTGTTCAGTGTAGGAGGAAGAGTCAAACGGTGAGTCAGCTAGTACGATGATTGCTTGCTTCTCTCCGTAAGCAATCTTCTGCATGAAGGGGACAGAGATGCCTAACGCTGCAAGCTCGTGCCGGACTTTAATTTCCTTACGGTACGATGATTATTCTGAGAAGCATGTGTATGTTGCGTCTACATTTGAAGAAGGAGAAGATTCCTACAAATATGAGAAACTTGAAGGCGACAGTTGAGCCAAAAGAGCCGGTTCAGGCGAAAATGGCAACCTTTGTAAAATAACACTCGGATTCAGAGGACTTGTACATTTCCATGGGAGGAGGAGAAGGGGACACGACACAGCCAACGAATCGAACTTGTCTTATTGTGTGCACGAAACAAACAATGCTGCTTTTCGAGGAGCGGGACGTCCGAACCGCTGTTTATGTTGAGGCCTTGAGGGTGGTTGCTCCTCTTCATGTGGCAACAGGAGAATGTGCCTTGAGCAGTACGAAAGATCAATAGCTGATTAGAGCCTGGGACTGGATAACACCATGGTTAGAGGATCTCTAGTCGCGTCTCTCAAAGCGTCGCCCACAGCTATTTGGGGCGCGCCAGATAAAAAAACGCTTTCAGCCGCGTCTCCCAAACCTGTTTTTTGTCCGGCGCGTCCCGATACGGTGTCTGACGCCCCGAGCCCGTCCCCGCCTCACAGGGGATGCACCGGGAACGCCAGACACAACGAAAAGCGAGGTGAAGCGACGCGGGCCCGAACCGTCATCGGCACAATAAATTTTAACCTAACCGTCGCCTACCTCGCGATGGAAGTTATTGGCGCGCAGCGACGGTGCAGTTCCCGCAGAGACGCATCGACACGTCTCGTCGTGCCTAGCTCTACGTGCCAGCGTTAATGAGCGCCACCGCCCCCCCCCCCCGCCTCCCTCCGGCCTATAAAAAGGGCCGTCTCTCATCGTCACTCTCACACACAAACCCTAGCGCCTCTCTCCCCAACCCTAGCCGCCACCATCTCAACAAGAGTCGACGCCATGGCTGGGAGAGGCGGAGGCCGAGCTCGTGGTCGTGGTCGTGGCCGCGGTAGAGCTGCACGCTCGCCGTCGCCTGCCACGCCGTCGTCTTCATCGTTAGAGATGGACGTGGAGGCGGGCGTGCTGTTCGAGTTCGTCCTCGTCCTCAAGGGCGACCTACGCGGCATCCAGAGGCTGCCGGACTCCTTCGCCGAGTACGTCGCCGGCGACGACCGCCCGGGCACGATGCATCTGCGGGAGGCTTTGTGCGGCTACTACCGGTGGATCGTCGACGTGATGATCTATGACACACGCGGCAAGATGTACCTCCACATCGGCTGGGAGAAGTTCGCGCACCACCACAGACTCGAAGCCGGCTTCATCCTCCTGTTCTCCTACTTTGGCGACAGGGACATGAGCGTCAAGGTCTTCGACGAGACGCGCTGCCGCCGGGACTACCACAGCGACAACACCGACGAGGAGGACGACTGATGAAGAGTGTTGTTTCTTCGCAGCGAATACGTGCACGGAGGTTTCTGGATGTTCGTCCTCGGTAGAACCAACAAGGGCACCATCTGCCGCTGGATTTTCCAGTTTGGGTGACTGTGTGTGCCCTCGAGTGTTCTTTCTTAGCAGCGAACACAGGAAATCTTCGATGCACGGCCTAGTTAGGTTTAGTTTTTTTGCAATATTTTATATTTGTGTTTACCATGGTTCAGACTATGTATTAGTTTGTGGAAAACCATCTTCCAAATTATGTCTTCGTGTAAACCACGTTCCCAATTATGTATTAGTTTGTGGAATATTACTTCTCTTTAATGAAATAAAAATGCAAAAAAATAAAAAAAAAGTATTTTAGTGTTTGGGGGCGGCGTTTGGGGGATGTGGCTGGGGAGCGACGTCCCCAAACGCGGCACGAACGAAACACGTCCCCTAAACGCTCAATCCGGCACGATTTGGGAGACGCTTTGGGAGACGCGACTGGAGATGCTCTTAGGCATCACTGATGTGATCGACGCGATGCAGTGTGGTTGCTCTTCAAGGCGTAACAGGAGGATGTATGGTGGTGGCGGAGCCAGCATGTAATGGTTGGGTGCAAATAAACTCAATAAATTTATATCAATCAAGGCCAAACTACTACTTAGCACCTTATGTCACTTAGTTCTACATTGCAGATTTGTATAGATGAACCCAATGCTTAAGTTCCTAGCTTCGCCCTGGGGCAGGACTGCAAGCTAAACAGAAACAGCTGATCAGTGCCCGAAGCTTGCTGATCAGTACTGCACAGTTTGATGACTTGATGTAACATAAGGATTCCCATCGTTATGTTTCACAAAATGAGTGGAGCAATAATCCAGGTGCTCGTCTGCAGATAAATTCTTGGGAGTGTGCAGAACGAGACCGGAAAAGTCGACCTCGTGAATCGTGATAGTACTGGCAGGAGTCGAAGATGGCCCCAGCCCAAAAGATTACAAAGCTCAGCCCAGGCCCAGCAATGAAAAAAAAACAAAATGCTTGGAAGCTTGCTTGGCCCAACGAAATTCATCGTAGGCCGGGCCTCACACAGCTCCATTTTCTTTACGCCAAAAGAAATCAGGTAGTTCTAAAAAAATATACTCCGTAGGTCGTTTTCTTCTAATTTTTTCTCTTCCCGGTTTTTTTTTAGAACACAGTACAACGCGACGCTCACAAATACGCACGTACAAACACCCCTATGAACGCACACACACCCTACCCCTATGAGCACCTCCAAGGAACTGAGCCGACATATCTTGAGGTTGACGAAGTCACCACTGACGCCATTGCATTGCTGACAAAAGACGCTACCTACCACCGAAAGCATACGCTTAAACTCGTAATAAATCCAGGTAAACGCAAACACCCACGCCGTTTCAAGATCTTAAGCATGCTGGTTCCACCACAAGGGATCTAACCACTAGAGCCAAGCTCTGTTTGCTCTTCCCGATTTTTTTTGCCGTCTGCACTTGTAAAAAAAAACATTTTCGCAGGTTAGACGCACGAATCTGTACCCCTGAAAGCGCTAATATAGTGTTTGATGGTGGCGCTGGATCTACACGGAAGCAGCACCAGCGCTGCCCTGCCCCAGCGTGGCTGCGTTGGCACGCGGCCGTACGTACGTGTGGGACGGCCGCTGTCGCCGGTGTTGCATCACATGCATGCATGTGTCTCCATCCGGGAAGCCATGACAGCGCGACAGGATAGGGTCGGATAATGCACCTATCCACAAAGAGTAGACTGTAGCCCCGTTGGAGGGTAGAGCCGTAGAGGGCAGGAAGGACGCTTGGAGGCCCCGGTCGGACAGTCGATCCAAAGTAGCCACGGTGAGCAGCGACTACCAGGCCGTCTCAATTGTTTTGGGCGGTGCACCGCGACGTGTGCCAAGCCGTGGTACGTGCTTCTCCTCCCACCTTTTTTACGTACCCATGGCGACTTTCGTCCCGTTCACTTCCGGTCGTGGAGAATCACAGCTACGTGTGCCGGCTCGCCTCGTTTGCACATGCATATATGTCCATGTGATGTGATCCCCTGATTGATCCGCGGCACACGACCGTCGCTTTATCCTCTCGCTAACCTGCTGACTCACCGTCGTTGCGCCATTACGTGGTGGCTAACCGCTCCTCCAATCTTCAACTTCTGCTGTACCCACTACCAACTAAACTGTTTACCCTCGAACAAGTAACTACCTAAACTGTCCTTAATTAGCTCACCGTCCAGTTAGGGCATGTACATTGGTTTAGACGGATGTTCTGATTACTACATGTCATCTATGTACAATGACATATGATACAGATATACAATAGTCTGCGTAAGTTATCTATTTTTAACATAAAATATATGTGAGTATAAGTTAAAGACATCCTTCATACAACAAAGAAATCCCGGTGTCAGAAGTTCGTCGATGAAGCCTTTTGATCATCAGAACTTTACAGACAGCCTCCTTCTCTCTCCTCATTATCTTTCCTCCACATCACCAAAATCACCTGTAACTACCTCTTACAGACAGCTGAGTCATCACCATTGTACATGCCCTTAGGGCAGTATTTTATCCTCGTGGTGAGACCGATGTGTACGTGGTTGCACAAAAATTGCCCCATAAAATAGTCGCAGTCTTGTCTCAGCCACACGTACACAAAGGAGCTTGTAAGAAAAAGTGGTGCCGTCATCCGTCAACATTCCATCTGCAGTTAAGCTACCAACGTTTTTCTATCCATTAGACCAACCTCTAGCGCTGCTTTTGGTAAACCAGATTAAATTATCGCATACAGTAAACCTTTTTCCTCTTGGGTCTAGCAGCTAAAATCAAGTGGATTGGGTCGATCTCGTGACGACTCCAGATCGAGAGCCGGCCGGCAGCTTTGCTTTCATTACAATCCAAATACACAATGCGGTCGTAGTGATGCTTTTAATGGACTAGTACGGACTGATTAAGCTAAAATAAACACAATTTAACGCTTTCAGCGCCATAGGTCTTATCAGGAGCAGGCTAGTTGGGCCGCCACGTCGGCGGGGATGTTCTTACTTACCCATCTGCTTCGTTGGTAAGATTCGCTTGCCACATGCGAGCGTACAGCCTGAACGGCATCCAGTCACCAGCTGAAGCTGGCTGAACAAGTTTCCCAAGCTCTCCTTGTAACGGTCACCGTCTGGAATCTAGCCGTCTTGCAACACAGGCAGAAGAGAGCACGTCTACCCTTTTGGCGCAAAGAAAACACGCTTAGCTAGCCTGTGGACGTACATGCGAGTGTTAAAAAGTCATCTACTCCAAGAACGATGACTAAACCGCGAGTAGTACCTAGTACCAGAACCCAAGTCCAAGTCCAGGTATTTTCATATCTGCATGTCCATTTTAGCCTAGCTGACGGTCTGTCTGTCCGTCTGAAGAAACATAGCAAGCTGTGGCTTCCCGATCGAGTGAGCGCCGGAGCGACCACCTTCTTATCCGCTAATGCAACTTGGCTTGACTAAGCGTGGCCAAACAGTGCGGCCATGTCAGCATGTCGCTGTTACACTTGATCCACAAACTAAGCATCCTGGATTAGCCATATCGTCACCACCATTTTCTTTTTCTTTGCAAACATATTATCAGCACGTCTACCACCACGAACGTGAGCAGCCATTGGGCACGGACTTGGACTTGGACTTGGACTTGGAATGCTTGGATTTGATTTTGATAGGATAGCTAATTAATTAACTAACTACTCTCCGAACGCTTCGTGGCCCAGACTCAATCTTCGGTGATGCTGCAACGCTAAATACGCAAAGAAAGGGCAACGAGGTTCGTAAACCATCTAATGCTTCAGTTCCCAACACCACTTGTTGCTTCCAAGCTTAATAATGTGGGGGTCTCCTTGGAAGTTCTATTAATTCTATTTTAGTTTCGGCTAATGCTCTTAGACGTAAGGAGTTTGATAGAATCAAACATAATCTTGCGATTTCGAGCAAGTTGAATACCTTTTTAACTGACGATGAGGATGAGGAAGCGTACGCCGTTTCAGACGGCCAGCTACTCACACATCTAGTTCGAGAAGTATTTGAGGTTGGTCTGGATGACTGAGCGTTGAGTCCATGCATTAAACTTCAAGCCGCCGAACGGAAATTCAGACTGTCCTCTATTAAAAAAAATGCATGGCCTCATAAAAAGACCAAAGTAACTAAATCTTCCATTATTTCCAAATGAATGGCATGTTTGAGAATAGTAGAGGTCTTAAAGTCTTGGCTAAACACTTACATATTGCCAAAGTATTAAGGAACATTGCTTAAATTTTGTTGCTATCTCCGAGATGGGCAAGCAGAATTATTCAGTATGTTTCCTAAATCGCCTTTCAGGCGGGGAGGACTTTGCTTGGATATCCCGCCCACCTCGGGGGTGCTCTAGTGGCTTATTAGTGTTGGAGATATGCCCAAGAGGCAATAATAAATTGGTTATTATATATCTTTGTGTTTATGATAAATGTTTATATACCATGCTATAATTGTATTAACTGAAACATTGATACATGTGTGTTATGTAAACAACAAGAAGTCCCTAGTAAGCCTCTTGTATAACTAGCTTGTTGATTAATAGATGATCATAGTTTCGTGATCATGAACATTGGATGTTATTAATAACAAGGTTATGTCATTATGTGAATGATGTAATGGACACACCCAATTAAGCGTAGCATAAGATCACGTCATTAAGTTCATTTGCTATAAGCTTTCGATACATAAGTTACCTAGTCCTTTCGACCATGAGATCATGTAAATCACTTATGCCGGAAGGGTACTTTGATTACACCAAACGCCACTGCGTAAATGGGTGGTTATAAAGGTGGGATTAGGTATCCGGAAAGTATGAGTTGAGGCATATGGATCAACAGTGGGATTTGTCCATCCCGATGACGGATAGATATACTCTGGGCCCTCTCGGTGGAATGTCGTCTAATTAGTTTGCAAACATATGAATGGTTCATAAGATACTACATGCCACGGTACGAGTAAAGAGTACTTGTCATGAGACGAGGTTGAACGAGGTATAGAGATACCGATGATCAAACCTCGGACAAGTAAAATATCGCGTGACAAAGGGAATCGGTATCGTATGTAAATGGTTCATTCGAACTAAGTCATCGTTGAATATGTGGGAGCCACTATGGATCTCCAGATCCCGCTATTGGTTATTGGTCGGAGAGAAGTCTCAACCATGTCTGCATAGTTCGCGAACCGTAGGGTGACACACTTAAGGTTTGATGTCGTTTGAGTAGATGGAATGGAGTTTGAAGTTTTGTTCGGAGTCTCAGATGGGATCCAGGACATCACGAGGAGTTCCGGAATGGTCCGGAGAATAAGATTCATATATAGGAAGTCATATTCGAAGTTTGGAAATGATCCGGTGTATTTATGGAAGGTTCTAGAAAAGTCCGGAAGAAAGGCACTATGGAAGGTGGAGTCCCAAAGGGACTCCACATGCTAGGCCGGCCAAACCCTAAGGGGAGGAGTCCCAGGTGGACTCCACCAAGGGTGGCCGGCCACCCCACCCCAAGGAAAGGTGGGAGTCCCACCTTGAGTAGGACTCCCTCCTTGAGTAGGTTTCCCACCAATGGTAGGTTTTGGTGTTGGGGTCTTATTCGAAGACTTGGACTACAACTCTTGGGGCTTCCACCTATATAAGGAGGAGCAAGGGGAGGGGGCCGGCCAACCCAAGACCACAAGTTAGCCGCACCCCTGAGGCCGGTGCCCCAAACCCTAGCCACCTCCTCCTCCACATACAACTCCCGCAGCGCATAGGCGAAGCCCTGCCGGAGTTCTCCACCACCACCGCCACCACACCGTCGTGCTGCCGGGATTCCGAGGAGGATCTACTACTTCCGCTGCCCGCTGGAATGGGGAGAAGGACGTCGTCACCGAACGTGTGACCGAGTACGGAGGTGCTGCCCGATTGTGGCACCGTCAAGATCAAGATCTTCTACGCGCTTTTGCAAGCGGCAAGTGATCGACTACATCCACCCCGAGATCTGATCTCGTTAAGCTTTGCGAATCTTCGAGGGTTAGTCTCTTCATCTCCTCGTTGCTACCGTCTACTAGATTAGATCTTGGCTTGTGTTTCGTTCTTGCGGTAGGATTTTTTTTGTTTTCTATGCTATGAATCCCATCAGTGGTATCAGAGCCGTGTCTATGCATAGATTGGTTGCACGAGTAGAACACAATTGTTTTGTGGGTGTTGATGCTTTGTTGTCTTTAGTTCGAGTACTTTGCATCTTTGTGGCATAGTGGGATGAAGCGACTCGGGCTAACTTTACATGACCGCGTTCATGAGATTTGCTCCACGCTCGACATGCAACTTGTATTGCATAAGTGGCTTTGCGGGTGTCTGTCTCTCCTACTATAGTAAAGATCCAATTTACTCTTTCTATTGACAACACTAGTATCACCGTTGTGATTCATGTTCGTAGGTAGATTGGATCTTATGCGAAAACCCTAAACCACGTAAAATATGCAAACCAAATTAGAACCGTCTAACTTGTTTTTGCAGGGTTTGGTGATGTGATATGGCCATAATGTGATGATGAATATGTATGAGATGATCATTATTGTATTGTGGCAACCGGCAGGAGCCTTATGGTTGTCTTTAAATTTCATGTTGAGTAGTATTTCAAAGAAGTTGTAATAGTTGCTACATGGGAGTACAATCATGAAGACGGCGCCATGGACCTTGACGCTACGCCGACGATGATGGAGATCATGCCCGTTGATGATGGAGATCATATCCGTGCTTTGGAGATGAAGATCAAAGGCGCAAAGACAAAAGGGCCATATCATATCACATATGAATTGCATGTGATGTTAATCCTTTTATGCATCTTATTTTGCTTAGATCGCGATGGTAGCATTATAATATGATCCCTCTCACTAAATATCAAGATAATAAAGTGTTCATCCTTAGTAGCACCGTTGCTAAGACTTGTCGTTTCGAAGCATCTCGTGATGATCGGGTGTGATAGATTCTACATGTGCATACAACGGGTGCAAGCCAGATTTGCACACGTGGATACTAAGGTTGCCTTGACGAGCCTAGCATGTACAGACATGGTCTCGGAACACGGGATACCGAAAGGTAGAGCATGAGTCATATGATTGATATGATGAACACTTTGAGTGTTCGCCATTGAAATTACATCTTGTCTCGTGATGATCGGACTTGGTGTGGTGGATTTGGTTCGTGTGATCACTAAAGCAATGCGAGGTATATTGTTTTGACTGGGAGTTCACCTAGTTTTTAATTTTGCTGAATTAAAATTTGAACTCAATTTATCATAAACTTAGTCTAAACTATTGCAAATATATGTTGTAGATCATGGCGTCCCCATCAATCAATTTTAACCAGTTCCTAGAGAAAGAAAAGCTTAAAAGCAATGGTAGCAACTTCACCGACTGGTTCCGTCATGTGAGGATCTTCCTCAATGGCGGAAATCTGCAATTTGTGCTTGATGCACCGCTAGGTCCCCCACCACCCCCTGCAGTATCCGAGGATGAGAAAAATGTTTACGAAACTCGGGTGACTCGCTATTCTCAAGTTCAGTGTGCCATTCTATGCAGCCTAGAGGCAGAGCTCCAAAAGCGTTTTGAGCACCATGACCCTTGTGATATGAACAATGAGCTCAAAGTTATCTTCGAAACTCATGCGGCCGTGGAGAGCTACGAGGCCTCGAAACAGTTCTTTGGTTGTATGATGGAAGAGGGCAGCTCTGTTAGTGAGCTTGTGTTCGCTATGTCCGGACACGCGAAGAAGCTCAGTGACTTGGGGATTATCATCCCCAACAAGCTGGGTATTCATCGTGTTCTCCAATCACTGTCACCAAGTTACAAGAACTTCGTGATGAACTACAATATGCAGAACATGAACAAGGAGTTACCTGAACTCTTCTCCATGTTAAAATCTGCTGAGGTTGAGATACAGAAAGAGCACCAAGTGTTGATGGTCAACAAGACCACCAGTTTCAAGAAACAAGGCAAACCTAAGAAGGGCAATATCAAGAAGGGCGGCAAGAAAGCTTTCGCTCCTCCTGAGAAGCCTAAGGGTGACCCTAAACCTGATACTGAGTGCTATTACTACAATGGGAAGGGGCACTGGAAGCGTAATTGCCACAAGTATTTGGCTGATCTGAAGAGCGGCCTTGTCAAGAAGAAGAAAGGTATATCTGATATACATGTTATAGATGTTTATCTTACTGGTTCTCGTACTAGTGCCTGGGTATTTGATACTGGTTCGGTTGCTCACATTTGTAACTCGAAACAGGAACTACGGAATAAACGAAGCCTATCGAGGGATGAACTGACGATGCCCGTTGGAAATGGATCCAAGGTCGATGTGATCGCTGTCGGCACGCTCCCTCTACATCTACCTTCGGGATTAGTTTTAAACCTCAATAATTCTTATTTAGTGCCTGCGTTGAGCATGAACATTATATCTGGATCTTGTTTAATGCAAGACGGTTATTCATTCAAGTCTGAGAATAATGGTTGTTCTATTTTTATGAATAATATCTTTTATGGTCATGCACCTGAGACGAATGTTTTATTTCTATTAAGTCTCGATAGTAGTGATACACATGTTCATAACATTGATGCTAAGCGAATTAAATTGAATGATAATTCTACTTATATGTGGCACTGTCGTCTTGGTCATATTGGAGTGAAACACATGAAGAAACTCCATTCCGATGGACTACTTGAGTCACTTGACTTTGAGTCACTTGACAGATGCGAAGCATGTCTAATGGGAAAAATGACTAAGACTCCATTCTCTGGTATTATGGAGCGAGCTACAGACTTATTGGAAATCATACATACCGATGTGTGCAGACCAATGAGTGTAGCCTCGCGCGGTGGTTATCGTTATGTTCTAACCTTCACAGATGATCTGAGTAGATATGGGTATATCTATTTCATGAAACATAAATCCGAAACTTTCCAAAAATTTAAGGAATTCCAATGTGAAGTAGAAAATCAACGTAACAAGAAGATCAAGTTTCTGCGTTCTGATCGCGGAGGCGAATATCTGAGTTATGAGTTTGGCATGCATTTAAAGAAACGCGGAATACTTTCACAGTTGACACCGCCGGGAACACCACAACGCAATGGTGTGTCCGAACGTCGTAATCGAACTCTCTTAGATATGGTTCATTCTATGATGTCTCTTACTGATTTGCCGTTATCATTTTGAGGTTATGCATTAGAGGCAGCTGCATTCACTTTAAATAGGGCACCATCTAAATCCGTTGCAACGACACCGTATGAATTATGGTTTAATAAGAAACTTAAGCTGTCGTTCGATCCTTAAAGTTTGGGGTTGCGAAGCCTATGTAAAAAAGTTACAACCGGACAAGCTAGAACCCAAAGCGGAGAAATGCGTCTTCATAGGATACCCTAAGGAAACTATTGGGTATACTTTCTATCACAGATCCGAAGGCAAAATCTTTGTTGCTAAGAACGGAACCTTTCTTGAGAAAGAATTTCTCACTAAAGAAGTGACTGGAAGAAAAGTATAACTCGACGAGGTTACTGAACCTTCTCTCGTTGATCAGAGTAGCGCAGTACCGGAAGATGTTCCTGTGCCGCCCGCACCGGTAACAGAGTAAGCTAATGATAATGATCATGAAACTTCGAGCGAGGTAGCTACTGAACCTCGCAGATCGACAAGGGAACGTACCACTCCAGACTGGTATGATCCTTGTCTAAATGTCATGATTGTGGACAACAATGATGAGGACCCTGCGACGTATGAAGAAGCGATGATGAGCCCAGATTCCAACAAATGGCAAGAAGCCATGAAATCTGAAATGGGATCCATGTATGATAACAAAGTGTGGACTTTGGTAGACTTACCTGATAGCCGTAAGGCTGTCGAGAATAAATGGATCTTCAAGAGAAAAACAGATGCTGATGGTAATGTTACTGTCTATAAAGCTCGACTTGTCGTAAAGGGTTTCCGACAAATTCAAGGTGTTGACTACGATGAGACTTTCTCACCTGTAGCGAAGCTAAAGTCTGTGAGGATTTTGTTAGCAATAGCTGCATTTTTCGATTATGAGATTTGGCAGATGGATGTCAAAACGGCGTTCCTTAATGGTGACATTGAGGAAGAGTTGTATATGGTACAACCCAAAGGTTTTGTCGATCCTAAAAATGCTGACAAGGTATGCAAACTTCAGCGTTCCATTTATGGACTGAAGCAAGCATCCAGGAGTTCGAACCGACGCTTTGATAAGGTAATCAAAGACTTCGGGTTTATACAGTGTCATGGAGAGGCCTGTATTTACAAGAAAGTGAGTGGGAGCTCTGTAGCATTCCTGATATTATATGTAGATGACATATTATTGATTGGGAATGATATAGAACTATTAAGCAGTGTAAAAGGTTATTTGAATAAGTGTTTTTCAATGAAAGACCTTGGTGAAGCAGCGTACATTTTAGGCATCAAGATTTATAGAGATAGATCAAGACGCCTAATAGGGCTTTCACTGAGTACATACCTGGACAAGATTCTAAAGAAGTTTAAAATGGATGAAAGTAAGAAAGGATTCTTACCGATGTTGCCAGGTAAGGTATTGAGTAAGACTCAAGGTCCGGCTACGGCAGAAGAAAGAGAGAGGATGAATCAGATCCCCTATGCCTCGGCAGTAGGCTCTATCATGTATGCCATGCTGTGTACTAGACCGGATATAGCACATGCTGTTAGTTTGACTAGCAGATATCAAAGTGATCCAGGAATGGAACACTGGACAGCGGTCAAGAATATCCTGAAGTACTTGAAACGAACTAAGGATATGTTTCTTTGTTATGGAGGTGACCAAGAGCTCGTTGTAACCAGTTTACATCGATGCAAGTTGGAACACTGATCCTGATGACTCTAAGTCTCAGCCTGGGTACGTGTTTATATTGAATGGTGCTGCAGTAAGCTGGTGCAGCTCCAAGCAGTGCACGGTGGCGAAGTCTTCAACAGAATCGAAATACATAGCGGCTTCGGAGGCTTGATCGGAAGCGGTATGGATGAAGAGGTTCATTGTTGAGCTTGGTGTGGTTCCTAGTGCATTGGACCCACTAGTCATTTATTGTGACAACATGGGTGCCATCGCCAATGCACAAGAACCAAGGTCACACAAGAAGCTGAAGCATATCAAGCTGCGCTTTCATTCGATTCGCGAGTACATCGAAGATGGAGAAGTAAAAATTTGTAAAGTACACACTGATCTGAATGTAGCAGATCCGTTGACTAAAGCTCTCCCTAGGGCAAAGCATGACCCACACCAGAATGCTATGGGTGTTAGGTACCTTACAATATAATCTAGATTATTGACTCTAGTGCAAGTGGGACACTGTTGGAGATATGCCCAAGAGGCAATAATAAATTGGTTATTATATATCTTTGTGTTTATGATAAATGTTTATATACCATGCTATAATTGTATTAACCGAAACATTGATACATGTGTGTTATGTAAACAACAAGAAGTCCCTAGTAAGCCTCTTGTATAACTAGCTTGTTGATTAATAGATGATCATAGTTTCGTGATCATGAATATTGGATTTTATTAATAACAAGGTTATGTCATTATGTGAATGATGTAATGGACACACCCAATTAAGCGTAGCATAAGATCACGTCATTAAGTTCATTTGCTATAAGCTTTCAATACATAAGTTACCTAGTCCTTTCGACCATGAGATCATGTAAATCACTTATGCCGGAAGGGTACTTTGATTACACCAAACGCCACTGCGTAAATGGGTGGTTATAAAGGTGGGATTAGGTATCCGGAAAGTATGAGTTGAGGCATATGGATCAACAGTGGGATTTGTCCATCCCGATGACGGATAGATATACTCTGGGCCCTCTCGGTGGAATGTCGTCTAATTAGTTTGCAAACATCTGAATGGTTCATAAGAGACTACATGCCACGGTACGAGTAAAGAGTACTTGTCATGAGACGAGGTTGAACGAGGTATAGAGATACCGATGATCAAACCTCGGACAAGTACAATATCGCGTGACAAAGGGAATCGGTATCGTATGTAAATGGTTCATTCGATCACTAAGTCATCGTTGAATATGTGAGAGCCATTATGGATCTCCAGATCCCGCTATTGGTTATTGGTCGGAGAGAAGTCTCAACCATGTCTGCATAGTTCGCGAACCGTAGGGTGACACACTTAAGGTTTGATGTCGTTTGAGTAGATGGAATGGAGTTCGAAGTTTTGTTCGGAGTCTCAGATGGGATCCAGGACATCACGAGGAGTTTCGGAATGGTCCGGAGAATAAGATTCATATATAGGAAGTCATATTCTAAGTTTGGAAATGATCCGGTGCATTTATGGAAGGTTCTAGAAGGTTCTAGAAAAGTCCGGAAGAAAGACACTATGGAAGGTGGAGTCCCAAAGGGACTCCACATGCTAGGCCGGCCAAACCCTAAGGGGAGGAGTCCCAGGTGGACTCCACCAAGGGTGGCCGGCCACACCCCAAGGAAAGGTGGGAGTCCCACCTTGAGTAGGACTCCCTCCTTGAGTAGGTTTCCCACCAAAGGTAGGTTTTGGTGTTGGGGTCTTACTCGAAGACTTGGACTACAACTCTTGGGGCTTCCACCTATATAAGGAGGAGCAAGGGGAGGGGCCGGCCAACCCAAGACCACAAGTTGGCCGCACCCCTGAGGCCGGCGCCCCAAACCCTAGCCTCTCCCCAAACCCTAGCCACCTCCTCCTCCACATACAACTCCCGCAGCGCATAGGCGAAGCCCTGCCGGAGTTCTCCACCACCACCGCCACCACGCCGTCGTGCTGCCGGGATTCCGAGGAGGATCTACTACTTCCGCTGCCCGCTGGAACAGGGAGAAGGACGTCGTCTTCATCAACACCGAACGTGTGACCGAGTACGGAGGTGCTGCCCGATTGTGGCACCGTCAAGATCAAGATCTTCTGCGCGCTTTTGCAAGCGGCAAGTGACAAGGTATTAACTTGTCAATGCCTACGGATTGTAGACTAGGGTTTAGTTGGATGTAGAGGGCAAGTAGATCTCGAAGGTTTCAGCCGAAAAGTACTCGACGAATATGAAACTAGGGTTGTGTTGACAGTAAATTCGATCCTTTCTTTGTCCCTCGACTCCCCCTTATATAGGAGGTGGAGCCGAGGGTTTCGTAATACACAAGTTTACAGAGTCCGGGAGGGTTTCTAACCCATCCCGCAAGATTACAAGTATCGTTTCCTAATACAACTCTAGTTTTCCTTAATACCATCTTGGGCTTCCGAATCTTCTTATTCTTCAGGTCGTGGGCCTTTAGTAAACCCCGGGTACCATCTTCGGCAGGCCCATTGGGGATGCCTATGTCAGTAGCCCCCGAGATTTTACTTGAATCGCAGAGTCATGGAAAATCTCCAACTTTAATCATTCAACATATCTGCTGATTTCATCACTTATCTTTAGATACGCAATTCTATATTGTACAGGGATAATGGTAATTGGGGCTAGTTCATCTGACGGATCAGGTACAAGTTAACTGCTCTAGTGGCAATCCGCAAAAACCTACTTCAAGATCACGTCCCTGGACATGATCTCGGGATACTGGTGTAAACTTCGACAGGCGCCGCTTAAGGTCTTACCATTCTGTCGAGTCCCAGTCATATTTTATCGGGTACCTAACGCGTCCGTTAGGATTTTTCTTCATATCTGTTGATACGGAAAAAAGTAGCAAACTGATAACCCACAAGTATAGGGGATCGCAGCAGTCTTCGTGGGTAGTAAAACCCAATTTATTGATTCGACACAAGGGGAGACAAAGAATACTTGAAAGCCTTAACAACGGAGTTGTCAATTCAGCTGCACCTGGAAACAGACTTGCTCGCAAGAGTTTATCAAGAGGTAACAGTTTTATAGCAAGAGCGAGTGAAATAACAGCAGCAGAGTAACAGAGACAACAGTAGTGATTATAGTAAACAACAGGATTAAAATACTGTAGGCACGGGGACGGATAACGGGAGTTGCATGGATGAGAGAAACTCATGTAACAATCAAGCAGGGCATTTGCAGATAATAATAAAACGGTGTCTAAGTACAAAGCAATTAATAGGCATGTGTTCCAATTATAGTCGTACGTGCTCGCAATGAGAAACTTGCACAACATCTTTTGTCCTACCAGCCGGTGGCAGCCGGGCCTCAAGGGAATCTACTGGATATTAAGGTACTCCTTTTAATAGAGTACCGGAGCAAAGCATTAACACTCCGTGAACACATGTGATCCTCACATCACTACCATCCCCTCCGGTTGTCCCGATTTTTGTCACTTCGGGGCCATTGGTTCCGGACAACGACATGTGTATACAACTTGCAGGTAAGACCATAAACAGTGAATATCATGATGAAATAATAACATGTTCAGATCTGAGATCATGGCACTCGGGCCCTAGTGACAAGCATTAAGCATAACAAGTTGCAACAATATCATCAAAGTACCAATTACGGACACTAGGCACTATGCCCTAACAATCTTATACTATTACATGACCAATCTCATCCAATCCCTACCATCCCCTTCAGCCTACAAATGGGGGAATTACTCACGCATGGATGGGGGAAACATGGCTGGTTGATGGAGAGGCGTCAGTGATGATGATGGCGATGATCTCCTCCAATTCCCCGTCCCGGCGAGGTGCCAGAACGGAGTTTCTGGTCCCGAGACGGAGTTTCGCGATGGTGGCGGCGTACTGGATGGTTTCTGGCGACTTCGACTATCCCCCGTGCGTTTTTAGGTCGAAGGCAATAAGTAGTCAGAAGGAGGGCGTCGGGGGCCAGCCGAGGCCGCCACACACTAGGGCCGCGCGCCCCCCTCCTCGGCCGCACCAGCCTAGTGTGTGGGGCCCTCGAGCCCCCACCTGGCTTGCCCTTCTAGCTCCGTCAGTATTCTGGGAAAATAGGACCTTTCGCATAAATTCCGAGGATTTTCCTGAAAGTTGGATTTCTGCACAAAAACGAGACACCAGAACAGTTCTGCTGAAAACAACGTTAGTCCGTGTTAGTTGCATCCAAAATACACAAATTAGAGGCAAAACAATAGCAAAAGTGTTCGGGAAAGTAGATACGTTTTGGACGTATCAACTCCCCCCAAGCTTAGCTTATTGCTTGTCCTCAAGCAATTCAGTTAACAACTGAGCGATAAAAGAACTTTCACGAACACATTTGTTCATATGATGTAAATATTCTCATGCTATGGCTAACACTTTGGCAGTTCATAATAAGATACATGCAAATAAGATCATCCAATAGCTATGTCAATCATGGAAAGGTACCAACAATTAATAATAAGCATCATGAATCATGTATATAAGCAGGATTGCAATGTCCATAAAAGAGTATGATAGAGTGGTATCTCGCTTGCCCATATTTGATCAGCAAAACATAAATGCTCATGCACCTCTGAAGTTCATAGAAAGACTAGAAGTAAAGATTATCAAAGATAAAAGCATCAAAGTTATACCACAATTAATCACATTTTGGGACAAGCATATTATACTAAGAATGACAGTTGTGCTCTCAAGAAAGTACTCAAAGAAAGGATGGAGACTCAATGTAAAAGTAAAAGATTGACCCTTCGCAGAGGGAAGCAGGGATTAACATGTGCTAGAGCTTTTCATTTTTCTAAAAACAGAAGTAAAATGGTTTTGAGAGGTGTTTGTTGTTGTCAACGAATGATAATGGGTACTCTAACTACCTCGTCAACCAGACTTTCAAGAGCGGCTCCCATGAAGGACGTTATATCTACCAGCAAGGTAGATCATCCCTCTTCTCTTTTGTTTACACAGGTATTTTAGTTTTATTATGGGTGACACTCCCCCCAACCTTTGCTTACACAAGCCATGGCTAACCGAATCCTCGGGTGCCTTCCATCAATCACATACCATGGAGGAGTGTCTATTTGCAATTTAAGTTGCTTACTGATAAATCAGGGCAAAACATGTGAAGAGAGTTATTAATGAAAGTTGATTAATTGGGGTTGGGAACCCCGTTGCCAGCTCTTTTTGCAAAATTATTGGATAAGCGGATGTGCCACTAGTCCATATGAAAGTCCGTCAAGAGTAAATGACAAGATTGAAAGATAAACACCACATATTTCCTCATGAGCTATAAAACATTAACACAAATTGAGAAGCATGTTGAAGGTTTTAAAGGTAGCACATGAGAATTTACTTGGAATGGTTTGAAATGCCATGCATAGGTATTTATGGTGGACACTCTGGAATAACATGGTTCCCGCTCAGTACAAGTGAAGGCTAGCAATAGACTAGGAAGCGACAATCAAGAGAGCAGTAACTGTCATAATCATGCTTGCGACAAAAATAAATTAACGGAGGCATAAAAGTGATACAAGAACTCTGAGGTAAAGCAAATCAACGAGGCTTAATTGACATTTTGTTCAGTCATATGCATGCGTGAGCATGTGCCAAGTTGATTCAAGAGAATTATTCAGAGGAGGATACCACAATATCATACCTATTTATGAATAAAACAATGCAAGCAAACATCCATGACATGCTACTCATATTAATAAATTGGAGCTAAACATGAGAGATCATGAACTACTAGACTTTCTTAAATGACATATACCTCACATGAACCAACTAAGCATGCTCACATGGATGATTATATGTACAAAAATGAAAACAAATAGAGTTCATACCAGCCTCTCACCACAATCAGATTGTCGTAGTTCGTCATTATTGCTTTTTCACTTGTATAGCTTGAATAATATGGAATGAAGACCACGCTCCAGCCACCGAAGACCATTGAACTCATAAAGAACTTTACAAGACCAAAGAAGAACAGCAAATATTTTTGGTGTTTTCGAATTTGGAAATAAGAACAAAAGGAAACAAGCAAACAAAGCAAAATCTTTTTGGATTTTCTTATAGCAAACAAACGATAGCAAATAAAGCAAGATGAAAGCAAGAAACCAAAATAACAAATGGTAAAGAGAAACAAAAGAAATATTTTTGGTCTTTTTGTGTTTTAGGAAAGAAACAAAACAAAAACAAGAGAATGAAAACTAGAAGAAACACAGAAAAGCAGGATAGCAGAAATCTACCAAAACCTGACAGCAGTACAGAAATCGATTTTTACAAAAATCTTCCGTTGCTCAGTTCGAAAAGTGTTCAACTAATGAAAGTTAGATAATAACCTGGGGAACATGCACAAAAATTTGCAACTCAAAATAACTTTATGGCTGTGCGCACGAATTTTTTTAGTAACAGTTCAGAATCTGTTTTCAGGCAGTACTTCCCCAAATATCATCTTCCTCTCATTAGAAAACCAATCAAAGAAACTAAACAAGTATATACAAGTATCCAGCAACCATAATATGCAAAGAATGAGTGATGCCGGTATACCTCCCCCCAATCTTAGGCTTTTGGCCTAAGTGGAGATCAACCCCAACGAGGGTCTGGGTTCCTTGCCGGTGGATCACACATGGCGTAGACATAATAAGGTCCTTGTGCAGAAGAATAACGTGGAGGCTCCATATGACCGTAATGTTGATGCGAAGAACTTGCTGCATCGGATGATGAATCGAGGTGTTCCTCGGCCTCCTCTGTGTTGTCTCTTGCACGATGGCCATCTTCCTCCAAGTATGCATTCAGTTCACCTTCTGTGACTGACCAATTCTTCCTGGAATCAAGGTTAAACAGAACAGGTGCAGGCAATCCTACTAGTTTTTCAGTTTTGTTAGTTGTCCTCCAAGTTTTCTTATAAAATGTTATCTTGTAAAACAGGTTACTCAAGTTAGACGAATCAGAAACAAATTCATGTTTAATCATGGAGACTATATCAAGTTTTTCTACGGAAAGCTGAATATCAAGATGGTGAGGTTCTACACCATGCATAGCTAATAAACGAGAGGCGATGAGACCTCCACAAATTCCGCCCTTCTCACGGTTAGTGGCAAGTCTAGAAGCTATCAAAGCACCCAAATTAGAGGTCTTATTACCTTGCAATGCAGCAGCTAGAAAAGCTAAATCCTGGATAGATAATTTACTTCCATTCTTTCTAGCTAGAACGCACTTGGTGATGAAATAAGCAAAGTAGCGAATATCTGGGAGTTGAATGCTACTGATTTTACCACCATCCTCTGAGAAGCTTCTTCCATGACAAATCATCTTGAAGAGGTCCAAGAACTCTTGCGGCGATCCCCTTATCTTCTCGCATGATCCCCATTGCGGCACTCTAATTGCTGCACAAAAATCATTGAATGGCAAGTTGACAGTTTTATTATAAATTTTGTACCGATCCATGGGGTTAGATCGCGACCAATTGAATTCAAAATCCTGCACTCCTCATAAAGCCCACGCACGGGTAGTAAGCGGGGTATACTCCTTCTTCGCGGTGAACTCTCATGACCTGTTGCACCTCCAATTCTTGTTGGTTGAGTTGGTGCCTACTCCCTTCCATTTTCTAAAATTTTTCAACAAACAATATAAAATTTGATTTGGTGACATATAATTGAGGGAAACTACCATAGGAACTTGCTAGAGTACCAATCATGCATCAAAACTAGTTTCTACCACTTAGAACAAGCATGCAAGCTCACTAAACATGTTACCTACAGCAGCAAAATATTCAAGATATACTCCACCAAACAAAATTCTACTTGGATAATCGGAGGAGTCACATACCGGAGAGCAAATGTGCCAAATTTCAGACAGAAATCTGGGCTGAGCAAAGAGATCGAGAAATCTGGAGCTCTTGAGCAAAAACGCGAGTGAGAGGAACCTGGTGCGAGTTTTTTCTGGAGAGAGAAGAGAGTGGGAGGAAGAGATGATGAAGTGGGGCAAGGAGGGGCCCACACGCCAGGGTGGCGCGCCCCCCTTGCTGGCCGCGCCGGCCTGTGGGGTGCCACCCTGGGGTGCCCCACTGGTCATCCCCAGGTGTTCCCAGGTGCCTCGTCGAAAAATAGGACTTCTGGTATAATTTTTGTGAATTTTTGAAAACTTTGAAAAATGCACATTTCTGGGTGTTAAATTTATTATTACTGGGCAGAAAAAGATTTTGAAATCTCTAATTAACTAAAGAACTTTGCAAAACAAAAGTGCTACAGCAAGTAGATCAAGTGGAGGAAGAAAGAGATGTTGTTTAGCTCTTCTATGCATATAAAATGAATTTGTTAACAAGGGTGATCAAGTCTTGCCACCAAATAAATTTTACATAACATAAGAAGAATTAAACCTCAAATCAATCATGTTACCTTGAATTGTATTGACATTGATCCAATCATAATATTTTGATATCCTTGTTCAGGCTCATATATAGGACAATCAATGGTTCCCACTTTGATAGTTCTCACATTAGAAATTGTATTAACTCCACATGCTTTCTCAATCCTCTTGGGAAAATAAACGGTATGCTCCTTGTCATCAACATTGAAAGTAACTTTTCCTTTATTGCAATCAATAACAGCCCCTGCGGTGTTAAGAAAAGGTCTCCCAAGAATAATAGACATATTATCATCTTCAGGCATTTCCAACGCAACAAAATCAGTTAATATCAAGCAGTTATTAGTAACTTGAACAGGAACATCCTCACATATACCAAAAGGAATGGCAGTAGATTTATCAGCCATTTGCAAAGATATATCAGTCGGTATCAACTTATCTAAATAAAGTCTCTTATAAAGAGAGAAAGGCATAACACTAACACCCGCTCCAAAATCACATAGAGCAGTTCTAACATAATTATTCTTAATAGAACAAGGAATAGTCGGTATACCTGGGTCGCCAAGCTTCTTTGGAACCTTACCATTAAAAGAGTAATTAGCAAGCATAGTGGAAATCTCCTCATTAGGAATTTTCCTTTTGTTAGACACAATATCTTTCATATACTTTGAATAAGGAGGCAATTTAATAGCATCAGTCAAAGGTATTTGCAGGAATAAAGGTTTCATCCAATCACAGAATTTGTTATAGTGTTCTTCTTCCTTTGATTTTAGTTTCTTAGCAGGAAAAGGCATTTGCTTTTGAACCCAAGGTTCCCTTTCATTACCATGTTTCTTAGCAATAAAATCTTCTTTAGTATACTTTTTATTTTTATCTTGCTTTTCAGGTTCATCTTCAACTTCTTCTTTATCAGAAACATCATTCTTATCATTACCATTATTATTATCATGTTCATTACCACTTTCAGTTTCAGCACCAAAAATAGAAATACTATTAGGATCATTAACAGGCTCAGAGGATTCTTGTTGCGGTCAGAAACCCACCGGCGAGCAGCGACGGGCAACACAGGAGAGCCGGGAGCAACTTAGGGCTGCGGCTGGCCCTGGTCCCTCCGAGCGACGGCCCGCAAAGACTCCGGCACGCACGTCCGATGCTGATGCAAGGGCGTGCCACCTGACCTATACCTGGTCAGGAAGGTGATGGAGATGCCTCGCTTAGTTTCCTGCATGGCATACACATAAACATTAAATACGAGCCTCGATCGGCTCTCAGGTTGTCCTGTGAATCGGCTCAAGGAGCCGATCCACCCATGATTCGCACGAGGTGTACGAATATATGGTGGTCCTGCTTGATCAAGATAAAGCTGAAACGATCTACAATGATTTAGGGTTTTCACCACATAATCGGAACGTCCTACTCGTGATTGGGCCTCGCGGCCGCGCACGGTGATCGTAAGCCGATCCTAGACAGGGCCTAAAAACCAACACGAGGTTGATCCCCGGAACATCCTGTCTAGGGCTAGCAAACTACACCCTACGCGCCGCTGGATCCTCCAACCCTTTGTAAGGCCTAACTATGCAGATATTAAACTAATCCTTGAAGGACAAGGAGCAACCATAACGGATCAGATCTACTAAATAATGATCAAGCGGGGTGCCGCCCCTACGCCTAAGATAGGCGTAAGGGCGGCTAGATGTCTAAGGGTTGCATGACGATAGCATATGATACGAAGCACAATGCTAACCCTAAAACATCTAAGATAACTACGTTGCACGTCATCAAAAAGGCTTCAGTACGAGCAACGCATAAACCACGAATAAACTTGTACTGCCTAGATCGCAAGATGCGATCTAGGCAGCATGATGCTTACCCGGAAAAAACCCTCGAGACAAGGGAGTTGGCGATGCGCCTAGATTGGTTTGTGGTGAACGTGATTGTTGTTTATTCCATAAACCCTAGATACATATTTATAGTCCGTAGACTTTCTAACGTGGGAATAATCCCAACCGTGCACGAGACAAACTCTAACTAATCGACACGTATCCTACTATATTACAGATACACGGGCAAACTAGCCCAAACTTTGCATATAAGGCCGATTCACGTATATTCTTCCATGTATATTCTTCAAGCCCATCTTGATCGCGGCCCACCTCTGACTCGGTCAAATTCTGGTGATAACACATGCCCCCTGGTTTTGGAATTGATAATTCCAAAATCACTCTGCTTTTCTTCGTCGGGTCATGTCGTGGCAGAACCGTCGCAGTATCCTTCATCATGATGCCTTGCCTTCTCAACTTCTCCGCGTGACCTGGCAGTTTTTTTTGTTAAGCATCACTTCCTCGGAAACTGCTGTGGCATTGAATTTCCACTATATCCCCTTTTATTTAACCGCTCCAAACAGTTCGCTTCCGCATCCCCTTCGCATTAGCACTCCAAAAGTCCTCCTGCGCCACCATGTCTTCTTCCTCCTCTGCTTCATCGGATCTTTCCACCCAGTCCTCCTCTTCCCGCGAGCCGACGCCGGAGCAGAACCCGGAGGAGGTCCATGCGGCCAACACCCGCCGTGCCATCGAGGCCGGGGAGGAATCCAGCCATGATTTCTCCGTCTGGTCTGAGGACGACAAGTCCTTGACCGACGGGGAAAGTGACCTCCGCCTCCTCGCCGACGGGGAAACGGAGGAGGAGAGCGATGACGATCGCTTCTCCTGCGACGACTTCACCTCTCCCGAGGAGGAGGAGGAGGAGAAGGAGGAGGAGGAGGAGGAGGACGACACCTCCTCCGACGAGCCGCCGGCCAAATGGTTCTGCCCTTGGCCGGGGAACCTCAGCGACTTCGACAGCGACGACGACGACGCTGACGAGGAGGATGAGGACAATGAGGGCCCGGCCGGCGGCCGCTGGAGCAGCGACGACGAGCCCGCCGGGAGTAGCGCCGATAGCAGCGACGACGGCGACGACGAGGGCAGCGCCGACCCATAGATTGGACCATTAGCATAGGACTAGTAGTAGTAGACGGGGCAATGTATCCCCTAGTACTTCCTTTTGAGAGCAATCAGCTCTTTATGTAAGAAATCTTGCTTATTAATGAAGAATTTCCCCAATTTGATTTTGCCGATTTCTCTTGAGCCAATTTAGCCGATTTTCCCTCATACTGATTTTGCCGATTTGTCCACTTAGCCAATGCTTAATGAGCCGATAGTAACGCATCGGTCCTTCATAATCCATCCTTCAATTCTTCAACTGATGACTTCGAGATCTGGTGGATAATGTGGAGTCTTCAAGAAAGCCCTTAAACTCCTCTCACCAGGTCCAGTGATCCTCTTCTGCAAGAATTCACCATTTTTGAAGAAGGTTGCGACGAAGGATCAGCCGATGACATCCCAATCGGCTTCTTAAACAGAGCATCTACCAGACCAGCTGCCCCCCGAGCCTCAGTCAAGGCGAGACTAGCGGTGAGGATGCACAGATCAAACAAAGGGCTTTGAGCTCAGGTAATCTGAGACAGCCACCATGCAGAGCGAGCCAAACTTGCCCCCATTGATCACCTTCCTTCCGCTGAAAGCCGATGTTGTAGACGAAATACCAACAGCTTAATGAGAAAGAGGCTGCCTTGCACGCCAAAACTGATGCTTCTGACAGTACTGCTGAACTAGCGCAAAGGGTTAGAAGTCCTCGAAGAGAAGATCCATGCACCAAAATCGGCTCATTGTTCATTCCCTCGAGGAAGCAGGAGGCCTCACAGCTGAACTGAGAACCGATTTGGTCGAAATCCGCGTCTTGAACACGCAGCTGGTAGATCTTGTGTAATCGTACTAGAGTCGATGGCTGTGCATCGGCTTTGTTTCTTAGCTCTAAAGTCGATGTCCTTGCATCGGCTGTATATCGTGATGTTGATTTTTTTTACTGGCTGATTTTCCTATCGGCCCCCAGTATTTTACTGCACATGTATTCATCTGCACATGTTCATCTGATTAGGTGCCCCCCGAGCCGAATCTGTCAGGTAACTGCAGATATCGGCTCTGTAGTTAGCCAAGGCACTGTATTTGCACGTCGGCTCCGGTAGGACCAATGTTGATTTTTCCTAACTCATCAGCCGACGTAGAACCGCTGCCCAGTAGATCGATGTTGAACACAAGCAGAACATGTGGTGAGGATAATTTTGGCCGATTGCTGGAATCGGCCTCCATATTGATCGAAGCGCTCAATGAAGGTTTTGCAATGTCCCTCCATATATCTTTGGGGCCGATCCCAAGGATCGGCCTCGCCGAGTTTGTCCATCGGTTCGTTCTTGCTACACGGTTAGGCCGGTGGATAAGACCAGCCTAACCCCATCCTTTGTCACGTCGATGCGCTCGCAGTCGTCCAAATTGATGCCTGAGAGTGGCTCTTGGCCTGCTGTTTCCCAAGCGTTCATGCCAGCCGTTGAAATCTCGGCTGAGTCATCGGCCTGGACGACCTCTACTTCATCTCCATCCCACTGTATTATGCATTGGTGCATCGTGGAGGGAATGCAACAGTTGGCGTGGATCCAATCTCTTCCTAGCAGAACGGCATAGGTGCTCTTGCTATCGACGATGAAGAACGTCGTAGGGATGGTTTTCCTTCCTACGGTCAGATCCACGTTCAGAACACCTTGTGCGTCAGACGCTTGGCCGTTGAAATCGCTCAATGTCACGTTGGTCTTGATCAGATCCGAGCTAGAGCGTCCCAACCGACGTAGCATAGAGTATGGCATAATGTTGACTGCCGCTCCGGTGTCCACCAGCATCTTGTTGACAGGCCTCCCATCGATATAACCTCGCAAGTACAGGGCCTTCAGATGTCTGTAGCTTCTTTCTCGTGGCTTCTCAAAGATAACCGGCCGTGGGCCGCAGTCAAGTTGTGCCACAGGTGCCTCGTCTAATCCTGGAGCACTGAACTCCGTAGGAAGGATGAACACCATGTTTGTGCCAGCCGATGTTTCATCATCGGCTTTCCTTTGCTTGGGGCGCCACTCCATTTTTTGTGGTCGACCCTCTTCATCCAGGGTTCGCTGAATTTTCGCGGCCAGGTCAGGCCGCGCCTTCCTTAGCGTGTGCAGGTATAACCTTTCGGCTTCCTCCAAGCCACGCAGTCGCTGAACCCTACGCTTTTGGGAACGGCTGAGTCCATCAGGGCACCACCTTGGCCGGTGGTACCTGTCTTCTTCTTCTTCTTCATCGTCTTCCCAATCCTCGAGATCTTCCACCCGAGGGGACTCAGCGTGCTTGTTCCGCGGTGGGAGAGGCCCTAGACGTTTGAACACGGACACGTTAGCTGCATCCTTCCTCTTCTGTCTACATTCTGGGCAGTTGCCGATTGTAGGCAATCGGCTCATTCCTGAATCCCAGCAGTGTCTGAAGAAGGGGCAGTCCCAGTGTCTATCCTCGTCGTCTTGCTCCCTCGATTTTTCCTTGGCACGGCGCTCGTACTCCTCCTCGTCGCGATCATGCCGACGATGTCTCCTGGCGTCCCTAGCCAGACGGTCCCTATCATCATCGTCGCTGGATCGTCGGCGTCGGCTATATTGACTCACGTACTTGTTGAGGAGGTGATCGGAGAGAGGTCGCTGATATCTTACATTCTTTACTTCTCCCTCCGTGATGTAGCGCTTGCCATCATGACGGAGCCGATCGCGTGGAGCGGCCTCCTCTGTGTCCTTGCTACGAGAGCAGCTGCCCTCGTCTCCATCCTTGCCAGAGTGGTGTCCAGGTCCTACCATGTTGATGTTGAACGAGAATCCTGGCTGGCAACCTTCAGGGTAAGTGCACCCCACCATGTTAACGGCGGGGAAGGGGTGGGTGTCGACTTTCATGGCGTACTGGTTAAAAATCAGGCGTCCTTGTTCTATCGCCATTTGGATCTGCTGACGCCACACCCTGCAGTCGTTGGTGGCATGGGAGAACGAGTTATGCCATTTGCAGTATGGCTTTCCGTTCAGCTCCTGTACCGTGGGGATTTTGAGGCCTCCGGGTAACTTCAACTGCTTCTCCTTGAGTAAGAGGTCGAAGATTTGCTCAGTTTTAGTCACGTCAAAATCGAACCCTCTGGGCGGACCTGGCGGCTTAACCCATTTGCAGGACACGGGGGTTGCCCCCCGAGTCCATTCAGCCACTGCTACTTCTTGATCTCCCACAGAGCCTTCGTCTTCATCTGCCTCAACCAGGACTACCGCACGCTTGAATTTGTCCCTGCACAGTCCGGTGGCGCTGTTCATATAAAGACAGTTTCTGAACCATGTGCGCCAGTGAAGGGTAGTCTGCTTGGGAGGCCATATCCTTGATTTGTGATGCAAGGCCCACCACTGCCAACTCGACTGCTTCTCTTTCAGTCACACGAGCCGAATAACATCAGTTCCTAAGATTTCTGAAGCGCTGGACGTAGTCTGCCACAGTTTCTCCACGCTTCTGACGTATTTGTGCTAGATCGGCAAGGCCAGACTCGGAAGCCTCTGAGTGATACTGCATGTGGAACTGTTCTTCCAACTGCTTCCAAGTCCGGATCGAGTCTGGTGGCAACGAAGTGTACCACCCGGAAGCCGATCCTGTGAGGGACTGTGCGAAGAACCTCACACGTAGCTCATCTGCTGCTGAGATCGTGCCCAGCTGTGCCAAATATCGGCTCACATGCTCGATGGAGATGGAACCATCTGATCCATTGAACTTGGAGAAATCAGGGAGCCGATATTTGGGTGGTAGCGGGATCAACTCGTACTCGTTGGGGTACGGCTTGGAATAGCCGATTGTCCTCCTTTTCGGCACCATGCCGAACTGGTCTCTCAGTATAGTACTGATTTGATCCGCGGTGCTGGCTGCAGGAGTCGAACTCTGAAGATTCGCCAGAGTGGCATACTTAGCCAGCCATGCTTGCTTTTCCAGCTCTGAGCCAACTGCAGGAGCTGCGCTCTGGAGGTTTGTTGGAGTGGCGTACTTAGCTAGCCACGTCTGCTTCTCAAGATCTGTCGCTGAAGTTCCTCCCCGCTTTCCTAAGTCCCCTGTTGCGATCTGGTTTGTGAGTGCCCGATTCGCGATCTGGCACGTATGTGCACGTGTATCCCTGAGGGATCTCCTTAGGCGCCTCGTACAAGAACTGGTAGTCGCTAGGGTCACCACTGATCTTGTAGACGACGAATGCCGGTGAATTCGGCACTTCTGGTGCTGCCAACGCGAATGGCAGCGGTGGACGGGACTGGAGTGGCATCTCTCCTTGGTATGTCCCGAGAGCTGGTCCTGACGGAGAGTACTGGTGCCTCATGATTTCCTGGATCACCCGAAGAGCAACACGCTCCAAAGTGTTCACCAGGTTCTCAGAGTGGCGGTGTAGCGAATGAGCTACCATGAAGTTAATCTCCTGACGCAGGGACCTGGTGCGTTCTTCTGATGGGGCGGATAGGTCTATTCCATCGAGCGCACCTTCAGGCGAGAACCCTTTCCACCTGATGCCATGTGAGCGGGTTCTGTGAAAGGAGCTGATAAGGTCGGTTTCGAGGATCGCTTTGACCTCGTCATACTTCTTCTTGAGCTCCTCGGTCAGATCCTCGTACGTGACTGGGGTGCCGTCCGCCATCTCAGATGTAGATGGCGATGTGGTTGATGTAGAAGATGGTCCCACCGGGCGTGCCAGAATGTGTTGCGGTCAGAAACCCACCGGCGAGCAGCGACGGGCAACACAGGAGAGCCGGGAGCAACTTAGGGCTGCGGCTGGCCCTGGTCCCTCCGAGCGACGGCCCGCAAAGACTCCGGCACGCACGTCCGATGCTGATGCAAGGGCGTGCCACCTGACCTATACCTGGTCAGGAAGGTGATGGAGATGCCTCGCTTAGTTTCCTGCATGGCATACACGTAAACATTAAATACGAGCCTCGATCGGCTCTCAGATTGTCCTGTGAATCGGCTCAAGGAGCCGATCCACCCATGATTCGCACGAGGTGTACGAATATATGGTGGTCCTGCTTGATCAAGATAAAGCTGAAACGATCTACGACGATTTAGGGTTTTCACTGCATAATCGGAACGTCCTACTCGTGATTGGGCCCCGCGGCCGCGCACGGTGATCGTAAGCCGATCCTAGACAGGGCCTAAAAACCAACACGAGGTTGATCCCCGGAACATCCTATCTAGGGCTAGCAAACTACACCCTACGCGCCGCTGGATCCTCCAACCCTTTGTAAGGCCTAACTATGCAGATATTAAACTAATCCTTGAAGGACAAGGAGCAACCATAACGGATCAGATCTACTAAATAATGATCAAGCGGGGTGCCGCCCCTACGCCTAAGATAGGCGTAAGGGCGGCTAGATGTCTAAGGGTTGCATGACGATAGCATATGATACGAAGCACAATGCTAACCCTAAAACATCTAAGATAACTACGTTGCTCGCCATCAAAAAGGCTTCAGTACGAGCAACGCATAAACCACGAATAAACTTGTACTGCCTAGATCGCAAGATGCGATCTAGGCAGCATGATGCTTACCCGGAAAAAACCCTCGAGACAAGGGAGTTGGCGATGCGCCTAGATTGGTTTGTGGTGAACGTGATTGTTGTTTATTCCATAAACCCTAGATACATATTTATAGTCCGTAGACTTTCTAACGTGGGAATAATCCCAACCGTGCACGAGACAAACTCTAACTAATCGACACGTATCCTACTATATTACAGATACACGGGCAAACTAGCCCAAACTTTGCATATAAGGCCGATTCACGTATATTCTTCCATGTATATTCTTCAAGCCCATCTTGATCGCGGCCCACCTCTGACTCGGTCAAATTCTGGTGATAACAATTCTACAACAGTTTTATGTTTCTTTTTCTTTTTCTTAGATGGAGCACTAGTTTCAGTTCGTTGAGAATCTTGTTCAATTCTTTTGGGATGCCCTTCAGGATATAGAGGATCCTGGGTAGAGACACCACATCTAGTTGTTACTTCATAAGCATGTTTCTCTTTAGAATTATTTTTTAATAAGTCATTTTGCACTTTAGTAAGCTGATCAATTTGAGTTTGAACCATTTGAAAATGTTTAACAAGCATCTTAACATCATTGGAGGTTCTCTCCACAATACCATGCAATTCACCAATAGCTCGAGAATTTTCCATTAAATGATTCTCTACTCTCATATTGAAATTACTTTGCTTAACAATATAATTATCAAACTCATCTAAGCATTGCGCAGGAGGTTTTGAATACGGAATATCTTCCCTAGTAAAGCGCTGAAGGGAGTTTACCTCAATCATGGATGAAGGAGGAATTATCTCACATATATCTTCTATGGGAGGTAGATTCTTCACATCTTCAGATTTAATACCTTTCTCCTTGAGAGACTTCTTGGCTTCCCTCATATCTTCATCGTTCAATTTAATTAAACCCCTCTTCTTCAATATTGGCGTTGGAATTGGTTCAGGCGTAGTCCAATCATCATGATTCCGGCCTATTTTAGCCAATAAATCTTCAGCTTCGTCTGGAGTTCTTTTCCTGAAAACACAACCAGCACAACTATCCAAATATGCCCTAGACTCAATGGTTAGTCCACTATAAAATATATCAAGTAGATCATTCTTTTCTAAATCATGTCCAGGTCGAGCTCTGATAAGAGAACAAAATCTTGCCCAAGCCTCAGGCAATTTCTCTTCATCTCCCTGGTCAAATCTATAAATTTTCTGTAAAGCAACATGTTGAGCACTAGCAGGAAAGTATTTTCGAAAGAAAACATCATGCAAATCAGTTGGACTTCTAATAGAACCAGGAGGCAAATTATTATACCAAGTTTTAGCATCATCCTTTAATGAGAAAGGAAAAAATTTAGCGACAAAATAAGTACGCATCTTGACATCATCAGAAAACAAGCTACTCATAGAAGAAAGTTCAATCATGTGTTCTACAGCACTTTCTTTTTCAGTACCACAAAAGGGTGCTTTCTCTACAATAGCTATATGAGATAGATCAAGAGAAAAATCATAATCTTTATCCTTAATGCATATAGGAGATGTGGCAAATTTAGGATCAGGAGATAACTTATGTCTAACAATATATTGTGTGAGAAACTTTTTAATTTTGCTTGCATCAGCAGTAGCATTGCATCTAGTAATAAAATCATCATTAAGCTCCACATAATCTTCATCAGGATCATCACTAGAATAATCAAGTTCAGGTGAATTAACAGGTGTAGTAGCATTAGGAGTTTCAGTATTTTCAATTTGTCTAGACCTAGCAACTGTAGCATCTAGAAAGGATCCCAATGAACCACTATCATCAAGCACAGCAGAAACATTATCAATATTATGAGAGTTTTCAGATTCAGCAGAAGTACCAGCAAGTGAAGCTTGTGGTGGTGAAACAAGTCGACTTATCACAGATGGTGAATCAAGAGTAGCAGAGGTACTCAGAGTTGTACCTTTTCTTGTAGTGGATGGTAATATGGCGACTTTAGGATCGCGAGGTTTACCCATGATGGAGAATTTGCAGCGAACAATATCAATCCAAGTGAACTTCCAAATAAAGCTATGCTCCCGCAACGGCGCTGTAAAACAGTCTTGATAACCCACAAGTATAGGGGATCGCAGCAGTCTTCGTGGGTAGTAAAACCCAATTTATTGATTCGACACAAGGGGAGGCAAAGAATATTTGAAAGCCTTAACAACGGAGTTGTCAATTCAGCTGCACCTGGAAACAGACTTGCTCACAAGAGTTTATCAGTAGTAACAGTTTTATAGCAGTAGCAGTAGTGAAATAACAGCAGCAGAGTAACAGAGATAGCAGTAGTGATTATAGTAAACAGCAGGATTAAAATACTGTAGGCACGGGGACGGATAACGGGCGTTGCATGGATGAGAGAAACTCATGTAACAATCAAGCAGGGCATTTGCAGATAATAATAAAATGGTGTCTAAGTACAAAGCAATCAATAGGCATGTGTTCCAATTATAGTCGTACGTGCTCGCAATGAGAAACTTGCACAACATCTTTTGTCCTACCAGCCGGTGGCAGCCGGGCCTCAAGGGAATCTACTGGATATTAAGGTACTCCTTTTAATAGAGTACCGGAGCAAAGCATTAACACTCCGTGAACACATGTGATCCTCACATCACTACCATCCCCTCCGGTTGTCCCGATTTCTGTCACTTCGGGGCCATTGGTTCCGGACAGCGACATGTGTATACAACTTGCAGGTAAGACCATAAACAATGAATATCATGATGAAATAATAACATGTTCAGATCTGAGATCATGGCACTCAGGCCCTAGTGACAAGCATTAAGCATAACAAGTTGCAACAATATCATCAAAGTACCAATTACGGACACTAGGCACTATGCCCTAACAATCTTATACTATTACATGACCAATCTCATCCAATCCCTACCATATCCCCTTCAGCCTACAGCGGGGGAATTACTCACGCATGGATGGGGGAAACATGGCTGGTTGATGGAGAGGCGTCGGTGATGATGATGGCGATGATCTCCTCCAATTCCCCGTCCCGGCGAGGTGCCAGAACGGAGTTTCTGGTCCCGAGACGGAGTTTCGCGACGGTGGCGGCATACTGGATGGTTTCTGGCGACTTCGACTATCCCCCGTGTGTTTTTAGGTCGAAGGCAATAAGTAGTCAGAAGGAGGGCGTCGGGGGCCAGCCGAGGCCGCCACACACTAGGGCAGCGCGCCCCCCTCCTGGGCCGCGCCGGCCTAGTGTGTGGGGCCCTCGGGCCCCCACCTGGCTTGCCCTTCTGGCTCCATCAGTATTCTGGGAAAATAGGACCTTTCGCATAAATTCCGAGGATTTTCCTGAAAGTTGGATTTCTGCACAAAAACGAGACACCAGAACAGTTCTGCTGAAAACAGCGTTAGTCCGTGTTAGTTGCATCCAAAATACACAAATTAGAGGCAAAACAATAGCAAAAGTATTCGGGAAAGTAGATATGTTTTGGACGTATCACAAACCGACGTCAGAGACGGCGCCACGCCGCACAGAACGGATCTGGGGTCTTACCTTCGCAATATTTTGCGGCATTCACGGATTATTCGCTACTTTGGCGCTCTGAGAATATATTGTCGAGTGCTTTTTCGGCTGCTGGAATAGCACATTTTATCGAGTCAATGTATGACTTATTTTGCCTTCCCGATGGGAGTATATGTAGAGTTATTTGTATAACTCGAAATATGCTCACTTCTTCTTTTTTTCTGCTTTCTTTCTTTCTTTCTCTCTTTTTCTTTATAATTTCATCGGGCACGCAAACAGCGTTCCCGATGGGAGTAGCCCCCGAGGCTACAGCCAAGAACTTGTGCTTGGTTGTAGGCTCAACACTTTATTGCCTCATATCAATGTATTTTCATTCGATCTCGATCTTTTTATATTTATCGGGTGCGCGACCAGCGCTCCCGATGGGAGTAGCCCCCGAGGCTATGAACAAATGCTTGCATTTGATCATAGGCTCTCGACATTTCTATTTTGTCATGCTCGATTTTTTTTTCTTTTTTCCAAAGTAGCCCCCGAGCATTTGTGCAAAAACTTGTATTTGTTCAAAAGCTCTCGAAACAATCCTCTGCTGCCACCATTCTTACAAACTGTCGTATCCGAGATTTTCTCTTACCAAGATGAAATCATTGCTGACGATAGCCATGATTACTGTATCGGGAAAACGCGAGAACTTCTCTCCCTCTGTCTTGTGGGCCCAAATTTCATACTAGTTTGACACGTCGCGCAAGTGGGGGACACACGTCCTCCGCTTTTCCTGGCGCTCGTACTGTAGCTACTACACTTTCTCGTCTATGTGAAATTACCTTTTACCCCTTGTCCACGTGTACACTATCTGTCCTGCAATCTTTTGATCCAACGGCGCGACGGTTCACCGCACCTCTATATCACTGTATCGTCTTCCTCCTCTAATCCTTTCGCTCACACCGCACCTCTATCTCTCCGCTGCAAGATCCTCCATTGCTCTCCTTGATTTCAAGCTCTCAGCCACGCTCACACCCTTCGCCACCAAGCTCATTGATGCCGCCTCGCCTCTGTTTGACTAGGCACAGCACTCCGGAGTCAAAGATGGCCGCCGAAGATCTGGAGTGGGAGAGATCCAAGATCTCCAATCAAGATATGAACCTGCTGAAGAAGCTGGGGTTCACCAAGAAGGAGAACACGCTGCGCTTCCCCTCCGAGGAAAGCTACCCATCACCTCCAATGGAGTATCGGGTCAGTTTTGTTGACCATCTGATCCGCGGTCTTTCTCCCCCAATCCACGAGTTCCTCCGTGGTCTTCTTTTTGTTTATGGGCTTCAGCTACATCAGCTGACGCCCAATTCCATTCTCCACGTGTCGATTTTTATCACACTGTGTGAGTGCTTCCTCGGAGTCCATCCTAATTGGGCTCTGTGGAAGCACATTTTCTGCATCCGCTGTAATGGCGCCCACGACGTCGCCTATAACATCGGCGGCGTCGTTATCTGTGTTTGTCCTGACATCGAATATTTCGATGTCAAATTCCCTGATTCCGTCCAAGGGTGGCGCAAGAGATGGCTCTATATTCATGAAGAAAGCTCTGATTCAGTGGAGTACAACATTGCTCCCTTTGACGGAAAAACCAAGATTCTTCGCTGCCGATCCTGGGATGCTGAAGCTACCGAAGAAGAGAAATTGGCGACAGAGACGCTGATGACTCGCATCCGTGAGCTCCAGAACACCCGCGGCAAGGAATTGTCGGGTATCCAGATCACAGCATACTTCCTTAGGATTAGAGTGCAGCCTCTGCAAGCTCGCAAAAATCCCCTTTGGATGTATGCTGGTGATGAAGATGTCGAGAGAATTTCCAAGGACCTTCCTGTGAAGGACTTGGAGAAATTGATCCGAAGGATGTCGAAACTCAGCAAGAAGGACAACATTCCTACTTCTTGCCGCGTTGCGCCATATAGCGGCGCCAATCCCCTTCCCGAGGTACTTTTTTCCTTTTGATTGCTTTATTGTCTTCTCGCATTTTATTATTTGTCGACTACTATCTTGCTGGCTTTTTTGCATAACTTCCTTTTATCGACACTCTTTCTTTTTCTCAGAACCATCCCTCTCTCACTTCTCTTCCTCCTCTTCCTGAGGGTGGAGAAGTTGAAGACCGTACTGTTGTCGACGATGACAACCAAGGCACCTCGCGCCCTGATAGTGAAGTCGCGGGTTCTCACAGATCCGCGGCTTCTTCTGAAAAGGATGCTGAGTCTGAAGCCACTGCTTCGACACACTCCCCTCCTCCTGCTTCCCCAAAGAACAAGAGAAAAAGGAGTGAAGTTAAAGATTTCGGCACCTCCAAAGCCGAAGAAGCTGATCCTTCAGATGGGAAGGGAGCTTTCAATCCATACACCGATGCCCTCGTCAGCTCGTAAGTTACTCTTTACTCCTTACTTTTTTGCTCTTTGATGTTTTTCATCTTTTTTGCTTCTTATACTGTCGCCATTTTTATTGTAGTGATGACGAGGAAGAAGAACAACCTATTGACGCGGCTGCTCGAACGAGTACGTCGCGTACTTTAGTTGTGTCCGAAACTCAGCGTGATGGGGAGGAAACTTCGCCTCCTCAACAAAACGTTGAACATTCGACTCCACCTGCAAGCCCCAGTGCCTCTTCGCCAAAGAGGGCAAGGGTCGAGCCATCCAAGGAACCCATCATGTTCCCTGGTAGCTCTTCGACACCTTCATTAGATGACGTAAGTGTTTCAGTCTTCTCTTTTTTTTTGTTCATGTTCCGAGCCTTTCAGTACTTTCATCTCTCCTTTGTTTCTTGCGATATGTTGTCGAATCTAGACTAGCTATATTGACTTCTTTTTCTTTTGGTCCTCTCTTCAGCCTTTAATGAAGGAATTTATCCGTCTCGGTACCCAATTCGTCGGGTATCGTGATCATACCAAGAAGCTGGAATGTACTATCTTCATCCGCCTCTTTTGTTGCATGTACTCCACTATTTTTGTCATAATATTTGATTGTCGCTTATTTTGCCAGGAGAACTTGCGGAAGCCAATAAGCGTGCTAACACTCTTGCTACCAAGTTGGAGCAGAGCGAAAAGGCCCGTAAGAAAGCTGAAGCCGATCTTGCCGCTGTCGAAGATCTTCGAAAAAGACTTCATGACGCGGAAAACTCTTTGAGCAAGAATATAGAACAACAATCTGCTCGAGAGACAGAAATCCTTACTCGCCTGGAGTCGCAGAGTCGACGTTTTGTTAGTAAGTACTTTGATCCTTGCTATTTTTCTCGGGTTACTTCATATTTTCCAAGCACGTTTTTTACGAGCTTCCCTTTGTTTGTCTTCAGGGAGAACTCATCAGGAGTATGAAGTGGATGGTCCTGAAGGCGACGAGCTGCTCGACGCACTGACTCTTCTTGAAATTCATGGGGATGAAACACGTGAAGGCCTTGCTGACGCTGAGGCAGGTCTGTCGAAGCTTTTCCCCTACTTCTTCCCGAAGAAAGAGGAGCCCAACACTTTCGTTGCTCTTGCCAAAGCCTTCAACGTGCCGGAAGATCTTGGGCTCAAACTTCGCCAAGAGGGCCTGAAGATTGGCGTTGAAGGCACCATCGCGCTGGTTGCTAATAGCCAGCAAAACGTCGACTGGACCAAGGTTGGCGACATAGGGGAGATGGAAACAAAGAAGTGGCAATCTCTAATTAGAGCTGCCAAGCCTCCCTCAAAACCAATCCTTTCCTTCCTTGGTGTTAAGCCAACTCCTGCTCCAAGCTCATCCAAGCCGGAGGTCAAGTAGACGACCCTGTCCTCTCTTTTAGTTTTTTCTGTCTTTTGATGCTGTCGCCCTAGTTAGTTTTAGCGACATCTGCTTCAATAGTCCATTAGGGACCCTTCTTTTGTAATAGCAATGTACATACTTTGAGAATAAACGAAAATCTATCTTTGCTTGATAATTGATGTCGAGCCTTTTCTTTCAGTTGATTTTTGACAACTATTCTGCGACTCCTCGTCCTTCTGATGTGTTACCTGCGTCGTCCCGTTTGAAGAAGGCACCTGTTGCTGTCGAACGTATTGAAGATTCATCGAATAAAAATTCGGCAGAAGACTTGGAAGAACTTCGCCAACAGCTCCAGTCTCTGAAGAAACAATCACTTATGATAATGGAATAGTCTCGCAAATCATTCGAGAGAGAGAAAATTGCACTTCAACAGGCTCAAGATGCCATAGCTGCCAAGGAAGCCGTTGTTTCTGAAGCTGAAAAAGCGACCACTCGAGAAAATTTTATGCTTGATTTGATGAATGAAGCCAGTGCGGATATGTCAGGTATGCTTTTGCAAACCAGGACTCCTTCTATTTCCCCGCTATTTCTTTTTTGGAACTCTTGTGCTGTCGCCAAATAGGTTCTTTTCTCGACGCTGCTGCTGAAGATGAAAGGGTAAACACAAGGACAAATCTCCTTGTTAACCTTTCTCTTGACCATGGTTCTCTTTTCTGGGCCACTCCAGAACGTACCCGACAGATTGTCAGGTTTCAAGACCGCGCCTGTCAGGTTCGTGACTTCCTTGATTTCTGCACCAGGACCTTGTCCTTGGTTTACAAGACAATGTTTCCTCGGAACGAGGCACCCGACACTCTTCTTGGTTTGATGGAAAAATTTCGGGATACTCCTCGTATCCATAACTTTGTGCGAGCTCAATTGTCCGCGGGAGCAAGATTCGCCATGATTATGATACAGATCTGCTACCGAAAATTGGACCTGACGACGATTGTCTCCAAGTGCCTGGCCAAGCAGTCGAAACGAAAAAGGAACATCGACAAAATCAATGATATTGTGACTCCTGTAGCCGAAGAAATGATGGATGAACTTCTTCGGATGGACTCTGAATTTTTTATCAAAGGTAGCTATGCTGAACATACGACAACTGCTACAAATAACAAAGGACTATCCATAGATAGTATATTAGGCAGGAATTGATATTTTTTCTTGTAGCTTGTCGAATCTTCTCCAGAATTGTATCTTGTATGTTGTAGACATATTCTATATTGTAAAGCCAACAAATGTATTTATTTTTCTTCATCAAGCCCCCGAGTGTTTCGATGGCGGATCTCCTTATTGTGTATGCGAGGTTTTAGACCAAGGCAACCGAATTCTTACTGAATATACTATATTTGCGGGTACTAGCTCCCGAGTGTTTTTGTTCTGTTTTGATTGCTATTTTGTATCTTCTTTTTATCTGCCGAGGTATTTGGTACCAAGGCGAAATATCTTTGTCAGTTAGATTCATCTATATTGTATATATATTGTAACTTCAAGGTGTAAGCCCCCGAGCATGTCGAAGGAAAAGATATATATCTCCACTATCTTTATTATATTGCAGCACCGCGAGCCCGCCTCATTAAAAACCTTCTCCGGCCCCACTCGGTGCCCCGAAAAAGGAAAAGAGTGCGTCTGAAAACTCGCCGGCGTTTCAGTACATTGTAGCTTTACAAAGGAAGGCTATATTTCGGCACTAAGCGTAGAAACGCCTTAGCTGTGCTACGTTCCAGGGGTTTTTCTCGGGAGTCCCTGTCTTCTTATCTTTGATCCTGTATGCTCCTCCTTCGATTACTTCTGTGACGACGTAAGGGCCAAGCCACGGCGACTCGAGTTTTTCAGTACGATCTTGGTTAAGTCGCAGAACTAAATCTCCAACCTGAAAAGATCTTGGTCGCAAACGTCGACTATGGTAATTTTTTAGGTCTTGTTGATATTTAGTGACACTTGATAATACTTCGTCTCGAGCTTCGTCGAGTGCATCGACGTCATCTTCCAATGCTTTCCTGGAAGTTTCTTCATTGTATTCCGTGACTCTCGGAGAGTCGTGCTCTATTTCTATCGGCAGCACTGCCTCTGCTCCATGGACCAGGAAAAACGGAGTCTCCTGTGTCGCTGTATTTGGTGTTGTTCGGATGCTCCACAGCACACTCGACAGCTCCTCTGGCCAAGTATGTCGAGCTTTTTCCAGTGGCCCTAACAAACGCTTCTTGATGCCATTGCAGATGATACCATTGGCTTTCTTGACTTGGCCATTGGTTTGAGGATGCGCGGCTGACGCGAAGTGCAATTTGATACCTACTTCTGCACAATACGCCTTGAATTCCTTGGATGTGAAGTTACTGCCATTGTCCGTGACGATGCTATGAGGTACTCCAAATTGAAAAACAATGCTCTTCACGAATTTTATGGCTGACGCTGCATCTGGTGAATTTATCGGCTTCGCTTCTATCCACTTGGTGAATTTGTCGACAGCGACGAGCATATACTCGTATCCTCCTGGCGAGGCTTTCTGTAACTTTCCCACCATGTCGAGACCCCACTGAGCAAAGGGCCAAGATAAGGGTATTGGCATTAGTTCCGCCGCCGGAGAGTGAGGTTTTACGGCAAATCTCTGGCACGCGTCACAAGTTCGCACTATCTCCTTCGCGTCCTCAGTTGCTGTCAACCAGTAAAATCTAGCTCGAAAAACCTTGGCCGCGATAGCTCGGCTACTTGCGTGATGACCGCATACTCCTTCGTGTACTTCCTTCAGAATTACCATTCCTTCTTCGGGTGTAACGCAACTTTGTAACACACCCGAGATACTTCGTTTGTATAACTCTCCTTTGATCATAGTGAAAGCTTTGGAACGCCTAATAACTCGCCTTTCTTCAACTGGATCGTCGGGTATTGTTTTTCTTAGGATGTATGATATGTACGCCTGCATCCATGGGATTTGTACCATCAGTACTAGAGCCTGTTCCTCTTCTTCCAATGTTTCTTGCGCAGCCCCCGAGGATTTTTCATCCTTCTCTTTCTTTTTTGATTTCTTCGGCTTTGTGGATCTCTCTGTTATCTCTTCCCAGAAGACACCTGGCGGAATCGCGAGACACTGCGACCCGATGTTTGCAAGAACATCGGCTTCATCAATGCTTAACCTGCTGATGTGGTTTACCTCGCAGCCATCAAACAGTTTCTCCAGCTCATTATACATTTCCTTGTATGCCACCATGCTGTCATTGACTGCATCACATTGATTCATGACTTGTTGGGCCACCAACTGTGAGTCGCCAAAGATTTTTAGTCGAGTTGCACCACAAGCCTTCGCCATCTTCATCCCATGTATAAGAGCTTCGTATTCTGCCTCATTATTAGACGCGTTTGGGAACGTCATCCGTAAGACATATTTTAATTTGTCGCCTTCCGGTGATATGAGTATCACGCCTGCTCCAGCTCCCTCTAACCTCTTGGACCCGTCGAAGTTCATAGTCCAGGTTGTCGATAGATCCGGGGGTCCTGTATTTTGCAACTACATCCACTCTGCGATGAAATCTGGCAGAATTTGCGACTTTATTGCTTTTCTTTTTTCATACGTGATGTCCCGAGGGGAAAGTTCTATTCCCCAAAGGGAGACACGACCTGTAGCTTCTGGATTGTTTAGTATATTGGATAGAGGCGCCTCGTTAACCACTATTATCGGATGCGCTGAAAAATAGTGCCGCAATTTTCTTGCGGTTGTAAACACTCCGTATGCTAGCTTCTGGTACTGCGGGTACCGCTGTTTTGACGGCGATAAAACTTCACTGATGAAGTATACCGGTCTCTGCACTCCATGGAGTTTTCCTTCTTCTTCTCTTTCAACAACTAGCGTCGTACTGACCACTTGGGGTGTAGCCGCAATGTACAACAGGAGTGGTTCCTTCTCTTTTGGCGCCACCAAAATTGGTGGTGTCGAAATTGTCCGTTTGAGATCCTCGAAGGCTCTATCGGCCTTTTCGTTCCACTGGAACTTCTCTCCTTGTTTGATTAAGGCGTAGAACGGTAGCGCCTTTTCTCCCAGCCTGGCGACGAATCTGCTTAAAGCTATGACTCGCCCAGTTAATTGCTGTATTTCCTTCAACTTTGTTGGTTTCCTCATTGTTACGATAGCTTGGATTTTTTCGGGATTTGCTTCAATCCCTCTTGCTGAGACTAGGAACCCAAGAAGTTCTCCCGCAGGAACGCCGAAAGAACACTTCGTCGGATTTAGTTTGAGGCAAAATTTGTCGAGGTTGTCGAAGGTTTCCTTCAAATCCTCGATTAACGTTGCTGATACGTCTCCGACGTATCGATAATTTCTTATGTTTTATGAATACTTTATGTCATTATTATGCGTTTTCCGGAACTAACCTATTGACGAGATGCCGAAGAGCCAGTTGTTGTTTTCTGCTGTATTTGGTTTCAGAAAATGTAGTAAGGAAATATTCTCGGAATCGGACGAAATCAGTGCCCAGCATCCTATTTTTCCACGAAGCTTCCAGAACACCCGAGAGCCGCCAGAGGGGAGCCCTGGTGGGCCCAGATGGTAGGGCGGCGCGGCCAGGGCCTGGGCCGCGCCCCCCTGTTGTGTCACCGCCTCGTCGACCTTCCGACTTCGCCTCTTCGCCTATATAAAGGTCCCTGACCTAAAACCTCGATACGAAAAAGCCACGGTACGAGAAACCTTCCAGAGCCGCTGCCATCGCGAAGCCAAGATATGGGGGACAGGAGTCTCTGTTCCGGCACGCCGCCGGGACGGGGAAGTGCCCCTGGAAGGCTTCTCCATCAACACCACCGCTATCTTCATCAACGCTGCTGTCTCCCATGAGGAGGGAGTAGTTCTCCATCAAGGCTCGGGGTTGTACCGGTAGCTATGTGGTTCATCTCTCTCCTATGTACTTCAATACAATAATCTCATGAGCTGCCTTACATGATTGAGATTCATATGATGATGCTTGTAATCTAGATGTCATTGTGCTAGTCAAGTGGATTTTACTTATGTGATCTCCGGAGACTCCTTGTCCCACGTGTGTAAAGGTGACAGTGTGTGCACCGTGCGGGTCTCTTAGGCTATATTTCACAGAATACTTATTCACTGTTATGAATGGCAGAGTGAAGTGCTTATTTATATCTCTTTATGATTGCAATGTGTTTTGTATCACAATTTATCTATGTGCTACTCTAGTGATGTTATTAAAGTAGTTTATTCCTCCTGCACGGTGTAATGGTGACAGTGTGTGCATCGTGTAGTACTTGGCGTAGGCTATGATTGTGATCTCTTGTAGATTATGAAGTTAACTATTGCTATGATAGTATTGATGTGATCTATTCCTCCTTTCGTAGTGTGAAGGTGACAGTGTGCATGCTATGTTAGTACTTGGTTTGGTTATGTTGATCTGTTATGCACTCTAAGGTTATTTAAATATGAACATTGAATATTGTGGAGCTTGTTAACTCCGGCATGGAGGGTTCGTGTAATCCTACAAAGTTAGTGGTGTTCATCATCCAACAAGAGGGTGTAGAGTCTAGCATCTATTTATTTATTCTGTTATGTGATCAATGTTGAGAGTGTCCACTAGTGAAAGTATGATCCCTAGGCCTTGTTCCTAAATACTGCTATCATCGCTTGTTTACTATTTTACTGCTTGTTTACTTTCTGCAATATTACTACCATCAACTGCACGCCAGCAAGCACTTTTCTGGCGCCGTTACTACTGCTCATATTCATTCATACCACTTGTATTTCACTATCTCTTCGCCGAACTAGTGCACCTATTAGGTGTGTTGGGGACACAAGAGACTTCTTGCTTTGTGGTTGCAGGGTTGCATGAGAGGGATATCTTTGACCTCTTCCTCCCTGAGTTCGATAAACCTTGGGTGATCCACTTAAGGGAAACTTGCTGCTGTTCTACAAACCTCTGCTCTTGGAGGCCCAACACTGTCTACAAGAATAGAAGCACCCGTAGACATCAAGCTATTTTCTGGCGTCGTTGCCGGGGAGGAAAGGTAAACGGCACACACACACCGGATCCCGGCAACGAAGCACTTTTTTGGCGCCGTTGCCGGGGATGAAAGGTAAAAGGCATTCATACTCCGGTCCCAGGTACTAAGTACTTTTCTGTTGCCGTTGTGTGTGTGCTCGAAGCTATTTCCTTTAGATCCTGCAATTGCATCTTTTTGTTTCTTGTTTACACTAGTTAGGCATAATGGACAACAATGAGCTTCTTATTCTATTTCCTGATTTAAGACATGGATGGTTTGATGCGAAAATTAAAAAACCTATGGAACATATTAGTATGAACGCTTTGAACACCATTGTTGCTAATGATATGGAAAATTCTAAGCTTGGGGAAGCTGGCTTTGATGAGCATGATATTTTTAGTCCCCCAAGCATTGAGGAGAAAATTTACTTTGATGATACTTTGCCTCCTATTTATGATGATTATAATGATATTGGTCTTTTAGTACCGCCTGTTATGGAGGATAAATTTGATTATGATTACAATATGCCTCCTATATTTGATGATGAGAATAATAATGATAGCTACTTTGTTGAATTTGCTCCCACTACAACTAATAAAATTGATTATGCTTATGTGGAGAGTAATGATACTTTTATGCATGTGAATAAGAATGCTTTATGTGATACTTATATTTTTGAGTTTGTTCATGATGCCTCTGAAAATTATTATGAGAGAGGAAAATATGGTTGTAGAAATTTTCATGTTACTAAAACACCTCTCTATGTGCTGAAATTTTTGAAGCTACACTTGTTCTATCTTCCTATGCTTGTTACTTTGCTCTTCATGAACTTGTTTATTTACAAGATTCATATGCATAGGAAGCATGTTAGGCTTAAATGTGTTTTGAATTTGCTTCTTGATGCTCTCTTTTGCTTCAACTCTTATTTCTTGCGAGTGCATCATTAAAATTGCTGAGCCCATCTTAATTGCTATAAAGAAAGAACTTCTTGGGAGATAACCCATGTGTTTATTTTGCTACAGTACCTTTGTTTTATATTTGAGTCTTGGAAGTTGTTACTACTGTAGCAACCTCTCCTTATCTTATTTTATTGCATTGTTGTGCCAAGTAAAGTCTTTGATAGCAAGGTTGATACTAGATTTGGATTACTGCGCAGAAACAGATTTCTGTCTGTCACGAATCTGGGCAGAATTCTCTGTAGGTAACTCAGAAAAATCTGCCAATTTACATGCGTGATCCTCAGATATGTACGCAACGTTCATTCAATTTGGGCATTTTCATCTGAGCAAGTCTGGTGCCACTTTAAAATTCGTCTTTACGGACTGTTCTGTTTTGACAGATTCTGCCTTTTATTTCGCATTGCCTCTTTTGCTATGTTTGATGGATTTCTTTGTTCCATTAACTTTTAGAAGCTTTGTGCAATGTCCAGAAGTGTTAAAAATGATTGTGTCACCTCTGAACATGTGAATTTTTGATTATGCACTAACCCTCTAATGAGTTTGTTTTAAGTTTGGTGTGGAGGAAGTTTTCAAGGGTCAAGAGAGGAGGATGATATACTATGATCAAGAAGAGTGAAAAGTCTAAGCTTGGGGATGCCCCCGTGGTTCACCCCTGCATATTTTAAGAAGACTCAAGCGTCTAAGCTTGGGGATGCCCAAGGCATCCCCTTCTTCATCGACAATTTATCAGGTTCCTCCCTTGAAACTATATTTTTATTCGGTCACATCTTATGTACTTTACTTGGAATGTCGGTTTTTTTTTGTTTTTGTCTGAATAAATTCATGCTTGTGTGGGAGAGAGACACGCTCCGCTGGTTCGTATGAACACATGTGTTCTTAGCTTTTAATGTTCATGGCGAAGGTTGAAACTGCTTCGTTAATTGTTATATGGTTGGAAACGGAAAATGCTACATGTAGTAATTGGTAAAATGTCTTGGATAATGTGATACTTGGCAATTGTTGTGCTCATGTTTAAGCTCTTGCATCATATACTTTGCACCTATTAGTGAAGAAATACATAGAGCTTGCTAAAATTTGGTTTGCATAATTGGTCTCTCTAAAGTCTAGATAATTTCTAGTATTGAGTTTTGAACAACAAGGAAGACGGTGTAGAGTCTTATAATGTTTACAATATGTCTTTTATGTGAGTTTTGCTGCACCGATTCATCCTTGTGTTTGTTTCAAATAACCTTGCTAGCCTAAACCTTGTATCGAGAGGGAATACCTCTCATGCATCCAAAATCCTTGAGCCAACCACTATGCCATTTGCGTCCACCATACCTGATACGTCTCCGACGTATCGATAATTTCTTGTGTTCCATGCCACATTATTGATAATATCTACATGTTTTATGCACACTTTATGTCATATTCGTGCATTTTCTGGAACTAACCTATTAACAAGATGCCGAAGTACCAGTTGCTGTTTTCTGCTGTTTTTGGTTTCAGAAATCCTAGTAATGAAATATTCTCGGAATTGGATGAAATCAACGCCCAGGGTCCTATTTTGCCACGAAGCTTCCAGAAGACCGAAGAGGAGACGAAGTGGGGCCACGAGGTGGCCAGACTATAGGGCGGCGCGGCCCAAGCCCTGGCCGCGCCGACCTATAGTGTGGGCCCCTCGTGCCGCCTCTTTACCTGCCCTTCCGCCTACAAATAGCCTTCGTCGCGAAACCCCCAGTACCGAGAGCCACGATACGGAAAACCTTACTGAGACGCCGCCGTCGCCAATCCCATCTCGGGGGATTCTGGAGATCTCCTCCGGCACCCTGCCGGAGAGGGGATTCATCTCCCGGAGGACTCTTCACCGCCATGGTCGCCTCCGGAGTGATGAGTGAGTAGTTCACCCCTGGACTATGGGTCCATAGCAGTAGCTAGATGGTTGTCTTCTCCTCATTGTGCTTCATTGTTGGATCTTGTGAGCTGCCTAACATGATCAAGATCATCTATCTGTAATACTATATGTTGTGTTTGTCGGGATCCGATGGATAGAGAATACTATTTTATGTTAATTATCAAGTTATTACCTATGTGTTGTTTATGATCTTGCATGCTCTCCGTTATTAGTAGAGGCTCTGGCCAAGTTTTTGCTCTTAACTCCAAGAGGGAGTATTTATGCTCGATAGTGGGTTCATGCCTCCATTGAATCTGGGACAGTGACAGAAAGTTCTAAGGTTGTGGATGTGCTGTTGCCACTAGGGATAAAACATTGATGCTATGTCTAAGGATGTAGTTATTGATTACATTACGCACCATACTTAATGCAATTGTCTGTTGTTTGCAACTTAATACTGGAAGGGGTTCGGATGATAACCTGAAGGTGGACTTTTTAGGCATAGATGCATGCTGGATAGCGGTCTATGTACTTTGTCGTAATGCCCAATTAAATCTCACTATATTTATCATGACATGTATGTGCATTGTTATGCCCTCTCTATTTGTCAATTGCCCGACTGTAATTTGTTCACCCAACATGCTTTTATCTTATGGGAGAGACACCTCTAGTGAACTGTGGACCCCGGTCCTATTCTTTACATCGCATACAATCTACTGCAATACTTGTTTTTGAAGGAGATATGCCCTAGAGGCAATAATAAAGTGGTTATTATTTATATCTTTATGTTTATGATAAATGTTTATATATCATGCTAGAATTGTATTAACCGAAACATTAGTACATGTGTGATATGTAGACAAACAAGAAGTCCCTAGTATGCCTCTTAAACTAGCTTGTTGATTAATGGATGATTAGTTTCATAATCATGAACATTGGATGTTATTAATAACAAGGTTATGTCATTGTGTGAATGATATAATGGACACACCCAATTAAGCGTAGCATAAGATCTCGTCATTAAGTTATTTGCTATAAGCTTTCGATACATAGTTACCTAGTCCTTATGACCATGAGATCATGTAAATCACTTATACCGGAAAGGTACTTTGATTACACCAAACACTACTGCGTAAATGGGTGGCTATAAAGGTGGGATTAAGTATCCGGAAAGTATGAGTTGAGGCATATGGATCAACAGTGGGATTTGTCCATCCCGATGACGGATAGATATACTCTGGGCCCTCTCGGTGGAATGTCGTCTAATGTCTTGCAAGCATATGAATGAGTTCATAAGAGACCACATACCACGATTTAGTAAAGAGTACTTGTCAGGAGACGAGGTTGAACAAGGTATAGAGTGATACCGAAGATCAAACCTCGGACAAGTAAAATATCGCGAGACAAAGGGAATTGGTAATATATGTGAATGGTTCATTCGATCACTAAAGTCATCGTTGAATATGTGGGAGCCATTATGGATCTCCAGATCCCGCTATTGGTTATTGGTCGGAGTGAGTACTCAACCATGTCCGCATAGTTCTCGAACCGTAGGGTGACACACTTAAAGTTGGATGTTGAAATGGTAGCACTTGAATTATGGAATGGAGTTCGAATATTTGTTCTGAGTCCCGGATGAGATCCCGGACATCACGAGGAGTTCCGGAATGGTCCGGAGAATAAGATTCATATATAGGATGTCATTTTATGTGAAATAAAATGTCGCGGAAGGTTCTATGGAAGGTTCTAGAAGGTTCTAGAAAAGTCCGGAAGAAACCACCAAGGAAGGTGGAGTCCACAAGGGACTCCACCTCCATGGCCGGCCAGCCCTAGATGGGGTGGAGTCCCAAGTGGACTCCACCATAGGGGGCCGGCCACCCCCCACATGGGAGGTGGGAATCCCACCTTTGGGTGGGAGTCCTAGTTGGGCTAGGTTTCCCCCTCCTATGGAAGGTTTTGGTTTCGGGTCTTATTCGAAGACTTGGACACCAACACTTGGGATCCACCTATATAATGAGGGGCCAAGGGAGGGGGCCGGCCACCCCAAGACCACAAGCTGGCCGCCCCCCATAGAGTGGCCGGCCACCCCCTCCCAAACCCTAGCCAAGCTCCTCCACTTCATATTGCCCGCATTGCTTAGCGAAGCTCCGCCGGAATTCTACACCGCCACCGACACCACGCCGTCGTGCTGTCGGATTCAAGAGGAGCTACTACTTCCGCTGCCCGCTGGAACGGGGAGGTGGACGTCGTCTTCATCAACAACCGAACGTGTGACCGAGTACGGAGGTGCTGCCCGTTCGTGGCGCCGGAACCGATCGTGATCAAGATCTTCTACGCGCTTTTGCAAGCGGCAAGTGATCGTCTACCGCAGCAACAAGAGCCTCCTCTTGTAGGCTTTGGAATCTCTTCAAGGGTGAGACTCGATACCCCCTCGTTGCTACCGTCTTCTAGATTGCATCTTGGCTTGGATTGCGTGTTCGCGGTAGGAAAATTTTTGTTTTCTATGCAACGTTATCCTACAGTTTTACTGCTTTATGCAAACAATCATCTTCCACACAATACGGTTAATCCTTTGTTACAGCAAGCCGGTGAGATTGACAACCTCACTGTTTCGTTGGGGCAAAGTACTTTGGTTGTGTTGTGCAGGTTCCACGTTGGCGCCGGAATCCCTGGTGTTGCGCCGCACTACATCCCGCCGCCATCAACCTTCAACGTGCTTCTTGGCTCCTCCTGGTTCGATAAACCTTGGTTTCTTTCTGAGGGAAAACTTGCTGCTGTGCGCATCATACCTTCCTCTTGGGGTTCCCAACGAACGTGTGAGTTACACGCCATCAAGCTCTTTTTCTGGCGCCGTTGCCGGGGAGATCAAGACACGCTGCAAGGGGAGTCTCCACTTCCCAATCTCTTTACTTTGTTTTTGTCTTGCTTTATTTTATTTACTACTTTGTTTGTTGCATTATATCAAAACACACAAAAAAAAATTAGTTGCTAGCTTTACTTTATTTACTGTCTTGCTCTCTATATCAAAAACACAAAAAAATTAGTTACTTGCATTTACTTTACTTGATTCATGCAACTTGTATTGCATAAGAGGCTTTGCGGGTGTCTGTCTCTCCTACTATAGTAAAGATTCAATTTACTCTTCTATTGAAAACATTAGTATCAACGTTGTGGTTCATGTTCGTAGGTAGATTAGATCTCTCTCGAAAACCCTAAACCACGTAAAATATGCAAACCAAATTAGAGACGTCTAACTTGTTTTTGCAGGGTTTGGTGATGTGATATGGCCATAATGTGATGATGAATATGTATGAGATGATCATTATTGTATTGTGGCAACCGGCAGGAGCCTTATGGTTGTCTTTAATTTTCATGTTGAGTAGTATTTCAAAGTAGTTGTAATAGTTGCTACATGGAGGACAATCATGAAGACGGCGCCATTGACCTTGACGCTACGCCGACGATGATGGAGATCATGCCTGAAGATGATGGAGATCATATCCGTGCTTTGGAGATGAAGATCAAAGGCGCAAGAACAAAAGGGCCATATCATATCACATATGAACTGCATGTGATGTTAATCCTTTTTATGCATCTTATTTTGCTTAGATCGCGACGGTAGCATTATAAGATGATCCCTCACTAAAATCTCAAGATAATAAAGTGTTCATCCTTAGTAGCACCGTTGCCAAGTCTTGTCGTTTCGAAGCACCTCGTGATGATCGGGTGTGATAGATTCAATAAGTACATATGACGGGTGCAAGACAGTTTTGCACATGCGGATACTAAGGTGGCCTTGACGAGCCTAGCATGTATAGACATGGTCTCGGAACACGTGATACCGAAAGGTAGAGCATGAATCATATGGTTGATATGATGAACACTTTGAGTGTTCGCCATTGAAATCACACCTTTTCTCGTGATGATCGGGTTTAGGTGCGGTGGATTTGGTTCGTGTGATCACTAAGACAATGCGAGGGATATTGTTTTGAGTGGGAGTTCACTTAGGTTTTTAATTATGTTGAATTAAAATTTGAACTCAATTTGTCATAAACTTAGTCTAAACTATTGCAAATATATGTTGTAGAGATGGCGTCCCCAATCAATTTTAATCAGTTCCTAGAGAAAGAGAAACTTAAGAGCAACGGTAGCAACTTCACCGACTGGTTCCATCATGTGAGGATCTTCCTCTCTGGCGGAAATCTGCAATTTGTGCTTGATGCACCGCTAGGTGACCCTCCTGCAGAAGATGAATCCGATGAAGTAAAAGCTGTTTACGCGACTCGGAAAACTCGGTACTCTCAAGTTCAGTGTGCCATCCTGTGCGATCCTGAATCCGATCTTCAAAAACGTTTTGAGCACCATGATCCTCATGAGTTGATGAATGAGCTGAAAGCTATATTCGAGAATCATGGGGCGGTGGAAAGATATGAAGCATCGAAACATTTCTTCAGCTGTATGATGGAAGAAGGCAGCTCCGTTAGTGAGCACATGCTCGCCATGACCGGGCATGCGAAGAAACTCGGTGACTTGGGAATAGTGATTCCTAACAGACTGGGGATTAATCGTGTCCTTCAATCACTGCCACCAAGTTACAAGAACTTTGTGATGAACTACAATATGCAGAACATGAACAAGGAGTTACCTGAACTTTTTGGCATGCTAAAAGCTGCTGAGATTGAGATCAAGAAAGAGCACCAAGTGTTGATGGTCAACAAGACCACCAGTTTCAAGAAACAGGGCAAGTCTAAGGGAAACTTCAAGAAGGGTGGCAAGAAAGCTGCCACACCTCCTATGAAACCTAAGAACGGCCCTAAGCCTGATGCTGAGTGCTATTACTGCAAGGAGAAGGGACACTGGAAGCGTAATTGCTCCAAGTATCTGGCTGATCTGAAGAGCGGACTTGTCTAGTAGAAGAATGAAGTTTTATTTGATTTAAATGTTTTTGATGTTCATTTCACTGGTTCTCGTTCTAGTACCTGGGTATTTGATACTGGTTCGGTTGCTCATATTTGTAACTCGAAACAGGAACTAAAGAATAAACGACAACTGCCGAAAGATGAAGTGACGATGCGCGTTGGAAACGGATCCAAGGTCAATGTGATCGCAGTCGGCACACTTCCTCTACATCTACCTTCGGGATTAGTTTTAAGCCTAAATAATTGCTATTATGTACCTGCGTTGAGCATGAACATTATATCTGGATCTTGTTTAATGCAAGACGGTTATTCATTCAAGTCTGAGAATAATGGTTGTTCTATTTTTATGAATAATATCTTTTATGGTCGAGCACCACAAAAGAATGGCTTATTTCTATTAGATCTCGATAGTAGTGATACGCATATACATAACATTGATGCTAAGCGAATTAAACTTAATGATAATTCTACTTATATGTGGCAATTGTCGTCTTGGTCATATTGGAGTGAAACGCATGAAGAAACTCCATACTGATGGATTACTTGAATCACTTGACTTTGAGTCACTTGATAGATGCGAAGCATGTCTAATGGGTAAAATGACAAAGACTCCATTTTCTGGTATGATGGAGCGAGCTACTGACTTATTGGAAATCATACATACAGATGTATGTGGACCAATGAGCGTAGCATCGCGTGGTGGTTATCGTTATGTTCTAACCTTCACAGATGATCTGAGTAGATATGGGTATATCTATTTCATGAAACATAAATCCGAAACTTTCGAGAAGTTTAAGGAATTTCAAAGTGAAGTAGAAAATCAACGTAACAAGAAGATCAAATTTCTACGATCTGATCGTGGAGGTGAATATCTGAGTTATGAGTTTGGCATGCATTTAAAGAAATGCGGAATACTTTCACAATTGACACCGCCGGGAACACCTCAACGAAACGGTGTGTCCGAACGTCGTAATCGAACTCTCTTAGATATGGTTCGTAGTATGATGTCTCTTACTGATTTGCCGTTATCATTTTGGAGTTATGCATTAGAGACAGCCGCATTCACTTTAAATAGAGCACCATCAAAATCCGTAGAAACGACACCGTATGAATTATGGTTTAATAAGAAACCTAAGCTGTCGTTCCTGAAAGTTTGGGGTTGCGAAGCCTATGTAAAGAAGTTACAACCGGACAAGCTAGAACCCAAAGCGGAGAAATGTGTCTTCATAGGATACCCTAAGGAAACTATAGGGTACACTTTCTATCACAGATCCGAAGGCAAAATCTTTGTTGCTAAGAACGGAACCTTTCTTGAGAAAGAATTTCTCACTAAAGAAGTGACTGGAAGAAAAGTAGAACTCGATGAGATTGATGAATCTATACTCGTTGATCGAGTAGCGCAAAGATCGGAAGTTGTACTGTACCGCCTACACCGCAACAGAGAGGAAGCTAATGATAATGATCATGAAACTTCGAACGAGGAAACTACTGAACCTCGCAGATCGACAAGGGAACGTGCCACTCCTGATTGGTATGATCCTTGTCTAAATGTCATGATTGTGGATAACAATGATGAGGACCTGCGACGTATGAAGAAGCGATGATGAGCCCGTATTCCAACAAATGGCAAGAAGCCATGAAATCCGAAATGGGATCCATGTATGATAACAAAGTATGGACTTTGGTAGACTTACCCGATAGCCGAAAGGTCTGTCGAGAATAAATGGATCTTCAAGAGAAAAACAGATGCAGATGGTAATATTACTGTCTATAAAGCTCGACTTGTCGCAAAGGGTTTCCGACAAATTCAAGGAGTTGACTACGATGAGACATTCTCACCTGTAGCGAAGCTAAAATCTGTGAGGATTTTGTTAGCAATAGCTGCATTTTTCGATTATGAGATTTGGCGAGATGGATGTCAAAACGGCGTTCCTTAATGGAGACATTGAGGAAGAGTTGTATATGGTACAACCCAAAGGTTTTGTCGATCCTAAAAATGCGACAAAGTATGCAAACTTCAGCGTTCAATCTATGGACTGAAGCAAGCATCAAGAAGTTGGAACCGACGATTTGATAAGGTGATCAAAGACTTCGGGTTTATACAAAGTGTCATGGAGAGGCCTGTATTTACAAGAAAGTGAGTGGGAGCTGTAGCATTCTTGATATTATATGTAGATGACATATTATTGATCGGGAATGATATAGAACTATTAAGCAGTGTTAAGGGTTATTTGAATAATAGTTTTTCAATGAAAGACCTTGGTGAAGCATCGTATATATTAGGCATCAAGATTTATAGAGATAGATCAAGACGCCTAATAGGGCTATCACAGAGTACATATCTGGACAAGATTCTAAAGAAGTTTAGAATGGACGAAAGTAAGAAAGGGTTCTTACCTATGTTACCAGGCAAGGTATTGAGTAAAACTCAAGGACCGGCTACTGAGAAGAAAGAGAAAGGATGTGTAACATCCCCTATGCCTCGGCAGTAGGATCTATCATGTATGCCATGCTATGTACTAGACCGGATATAGCACATGCTGTTAGTTTGACTAGCAGATATCAAAGTGATCCAGGAATGGAACACTGGACAGCGGTCAAGAATATCCTAAAGTATTTGAAAAGAACTAAGGATATGTTTCTTTGTTATGGAGGTGACCAAGAGCTCGTTGTAAACGGTTACACCGATGCAAGTTGGAACACTGATCCTGATGACTCTAAGTCACAATCTGGGTACGTGTTTATATTGAATGGTGCTGCAGTAAGTTGGGCAAGCTCGAAGCAGTGCACGGTGGCGAAGTCTTCAACAGAATCAGAGTACATAGCGGCTTCAGAGGCTTCATCAGAAGCGGTATGGATGAAGAGGTTCATTGTAGAGCTTGGTGTGGTTCCTAGTGCATTGGACCCATTAATCATTTACTGTGATAACATGGGTGCCATCGCCAATGCACAAGAGCCAAGGTCACACAAGAGGCTGAAGCATATCAAGCTGCGTTACCACTCGATTCGCGAGTACATCGAAGATGGAGAAGTAAAGATTTGCAAAGTACACACTGATCTGAATGTAGCAGATCCGTTGACTAAAGCTCTCCCTAGGGCAAAACATGACCAACACCAGAATGCCATGGGTGTTAGGTATATTACAATGTAATCTAGATTATTGACTCTAGTGCAAGTGGGAGACTGAAGGAGATATGCCCTAGAGGCAATAATAAAGTGGTTATTATTTATATCTTTATGTTTATGATAAATGTTTATATATCATGCTAGAATTGTATTAACCGAAACATTAGTACATGTGTGATATGTAGACAAACAAGAAGTCCCTAGTATGCCTCTTAAACTAGCTTGTTGATTAATGGATGATTAGTTTCATAATCATGAACATTGGATGTTATTAATAACAAGGTTATGTCATTGTGTGAATGATATAATGGACACACCCAATTAAGCGTAGCATAAGATCTCGTCATTAAGTTATTTGCTATAAGCTTTCGATACATAGTTACCTAGTCCTTATGACCATGAGATCATGTAAATCACTTATACCGGAAAGGTACTTTGATTACACCAAACACTACTGCGTAAATGGGTGGCTATAAAGGTGGGATTAAGTATCCTTTAAGTATGAGTTGAGGCATATGGATCAACAGTGGGATTTGTCCATCCCGATGACGGATAGATATACTCTGGGCCCTCTCGGTGGAATGTCGTCTAATGTCTTGCAAGCATATGAATGAGTTCATAAGAGACCACATACCACGGTACGAGTAAAGAGTACTTGTCAGGAGACGAGGTTGAACAAGGTATAGAGTGATACCGAAGATCAAACCTCGGACAAGTAAAATATCGCGAGACAAAGGGAATTGGTAATATATGTGAATGGTTCATTCGATCACTAAAGTCATCGTTGAATATGTGGGAGCCATTATGGATCTCCAGATCCCGCTATTGGTTATTGGTCGGAGTGAGTACTCAACCATGTCCGCATAGTTCTCGAACCGTAGGGTGACACACTTAAAGTTGGATGTTGAAATGGTAGCACTTGAATTATGGAATGGAGTTCGAATATTTGTTCGGAGTCCCGGATGAGATCCCGGACATCACGAGGAGTTCCGGAATGGTCCGGAGAATAAGATTCATATATAGGATGTCATTTTATGTGAAATAAAATGTCGCGGAAGGTTCTATGGAAGGTTCTAGAAGGTTCTAGAAAAGTCCGGAAGAAACCACCAAGGAAGGTGGAGTCCACAAGGGACTCCACCTCCATGGCCGGCCAGCCCTAGATGGGGTGGAGTCCCAAGTGGACTCCACCATAGGGGGCCGGCCACCCCCACATGGGAGGTGGGAATCCCACCTTTGGGTGGGAGTCCTAGTTGGGCTAGGTTTCCCCCTCCTATGGAAGGTTTTGGTTTCGGGTCTTATTCGAAGACTTGGACACCAACACTTGGGATCCACCTATATAATGAGGGGCCAAGGGAGGGGGCCGGCCACCCCAAGACCACAAGCTGGCCGCCCCCCATAGAGTGGCCGGCCACCCCCTCCCAAACCCTAGCCAAGCTCCTCCACTTCATATTGCCCGCATTGCTTAGCGAAGCTCCGCCGGAATTCTACACCGCCACCGACACCACGCCGTCGTGCTGTCGGATTCAAGAGGAGCTACTACTTCCGCTGCCCGCTGGAACGGGGAGGTGGACGTCGTCTTCATCAACAACCGAACGTGTGACCGAGTACGGAGGTGCTGCCCGTTCGTGGCGCCGGAACCGATCGTGATCAAGATCTTCTACGCGCTTTTGCAAGCGGCAAGTGATCGTCTACCGCAGCAACAAGAGCCTCCTCTTGTAGGCTTTGGAATCTCTTCAAGGGTGAGACTCGATACCCCCTCGTTGCTACCGTCTTCTAGATTGCATCTTGGCTTGGATTGCGTGTTCGCGGTAGGAAAATTTTTGTTTTCTATGCAACGTTATCCTACAGTTTTACTGCTTTATGCAAACAATCATCTTCCACACAATACGGTTAATCCTTTGTTACAGCAAGCCGGTGAGATTGACAACCTCACTGTTTCGTTGGGGCAAAGTACTTTGGTTGTGTTGTGCAGGTTCCACGTTGGCGCCGGAATCCCTGGTGTTGCGCCGCACTACATCCCGCCGCCATCAACCTTCAACGTGCTTCTTGGCTCCTCCTGGTTCGATAAACCTTGGTTTCTTTCTGAGGGAAAACTTGCTGCTGTGCGCATCATACCTTCCTCTTGGGGTTCCCAACGAACGTGTGAGTTACACGCCATCAAGCTCTTTTTCTGGCGCCGTTGCCGGGGAGATCAAGACACGCTGCAAGGGGAGTCTCCACTTCCCAATCTCTTTACTTTGTTTTTGTCTTGCTTTATTTTATTTACTACTTTGTTTGTTGCATTATATCAAAACACACAAAAAAAAATTAGTTGCTAGCTTTACTTTATTTACTGTCTTGCTCTCTATATCAAAAACACACAAAAATTAGTTACTTGCATTTACTTTACTTGATTCATCATGTTTCCTTTTAATTTTACCACAAAAGACATACCGGTAGGACGTGGGTCTATAGTTGGGAGAAATAATATAGAAGAATTTTTCAATCATGTTAGTACCGTTGAAGATTTTGAAGATAGACACTTGGTAGAACTTGCTCCTACTTATGAAATTGCTGCTGCTGCTTTAGTTCGCATGTTAGAAACTAAATTTGTTAATCTCAATCCTATAATCCAACACATGTTTCTCACACTTGGTGATATGGAAGAAGGGGAAAAGAAAGATTTTGTTTTAGAAACCCTCCTTAGAGAATTTGGTGGTATAGCAAGAGAGGCTAGAAAGGTCTTTACTAAATATGATATGCTTGGTTCTTATACCAATTTTGTTAGTCTCCTTGAAAAGATGGATATGGATAGAATAAAGTACGCTAATAATATTAATGATGGTGGGGAGATCAAAGCACCAATACCATGTAAGCTCCTAGCGATGAATGATGCACTAGAAAATAATTATGCTTGGCTTGTTCCGGAAAATTTGTTTGATGAGAGTAGCAAGCCCAAGACTAATGAAAAGGGGGACGCTAAAACTTATGTATCTAATATACTATGCCTGGTTGAGAAAACTCCGCATCCCGCTGTAGATGCACCATCTCTTGATGTTACTTGATTTACACTTTCTGCGCCTAGCTGAAAGGCGTTAAAGAAAAGCGCTTATGGGAGACAACCCATGTTTTTACTACAGTATTTTTGTTTTATATTTGAGTCTTGGAAGTTGTTTACTACTGTAGCAACCTCTCCTTATCTTAGTTTAGTGTTTTGTTGTGCCAAGTAAAGTCTTTGATAGTAAAGTTCATACTAGATTTGGATTACTGCACAGTTTCAGATTTCTTTGCTGTAACGAATTTCGACCTGCCTCCCTGTAGGTAGCTCAGAAAATTAAGCCAATTTACGTGCGTGATCCTCAGATATGTACGCAACTTTCATTCAATTTGGGCATTTTCATTTGAGCAAGTCTGGTGCCATTTTAAAATTCGTCTTTACGAACTGTTCTGTTTTAACAGATTCTGCTTTTTATTTCGCATTGCCTCTTTTGCTATGTTGGATGAATTTCTTTGATCCATTAATGTCCAGTAGCTTTATGCAATGTCCAGAAGTGTTAAGAATGATTGTGTCACCTCTGAACATGTTAATTTTTATTGTGCACTAACCCTCTTATGAGTTGTTTCGAGTTTGGTGTGGAGGAAGTTTTCAAGGATCAAGAGAGGAGTATGATGCAATATGATCAAGGAGAGTGAAAGCTCTAAGCTTGGGGATGCCCCGGTGGTTCACCCCTGCATATTCTAAGAAGACTCAAGCGTCTAAGCTCGGGGATTCCCAAGGCATCCCCTTCTTCATCGACAACATTATCAGGTTCCTCCCCTGAAACTATATTTTTATTCCGTCACATCTTATGTGCTTTGCTTGGAGCGTCGGTTTGTTTTTGTTTTTTTTTTTGCTTGAATAAAATGGATCCTAGCATTAACTGTATGGGAGAGAGACACGCTCCGCTGTTGCATATGGACAAGTATGTCCTTAGGCTTTACTTATAGTATTCATGGTGAAGTTTCTTCTTCGTTAAATTGTTATATGGTTGGAATTGGAAAATGATACATGTAGTAATTGCTAAAATGTCTTGGATAATGTGATACTTGGCCATTGTTGTGCTCATGTTTAAGCTCTTGCATCATATACTTTGCACCCATTAATGAAGAAACACCTAGAGCTTGCTAATTTGGTTTGCATATTTGGTCTCTCTAAAGTCTAGATAATATCTAGTATTGAGTTTTGAACAACAAGGAAGACGGTGTAGAGTCTTATAATGTTTACAATATGTCTTTTATGTGAGTTTTGCTGCACCGTTCATCCTTGTGTTTGTTTCAAATAACCTTACTAGCCTAAACCTTGTATCGAGAGGGAATACTTCTCATGCATCCAAAATCCTTGAGCCAACCACTATGCCATTTGTGTCCACCATACCTACCTACTACATGGTATTTCTCCGCCATTCCAAAGTAAATTGCTTGAGTGCTACCTTTAAAATTCCATCATTCGCCTTTGCAATATATAGCTCATGGGACAAATAGCTTAAAAACTATTGTGGTATTGAATATGTACTTATGCACTTTATCTCTTATTAAGTTGCTTGTTGTGCGATAACCATGTTTCTGGGGACGCCATCAACTATTCTTTGTTGAATATCATGTGAGTTGCTATGCATGTCCGTCTTGTCTGAAGTAAGAGAGATCTACCACCTTAATGGTTGGAGCATACATATTGTTAGAGAAGAACATTGGGCCGCTAACTAAAGCCATGATTCATGGTGGAAGTTTCAGTTTTGGACATATATGCTCAATCTCATATGAGAATAATAATTGTTGCCACATGCTTATGCATTAAAGAGGAGTCCATTATCTGTTGTCCATGTTGTCCCGGTATGGATGTCTAAGTTGAGAATAATCAAAAGCGAGAAATCCAAAATGCGAGCTTTCTCCTTAGACCTTTGTACAGGCGGCATGGCGGTACCCCATTGTGACACTTGGTTAAAACATGTGTATTGCGATGATCCGGTAGTCCAAGCTAATTAGGACAAGGTGCGGGCACTATTAGTATACTATGCATGAGGCTTGCAACTTGTAAGATATAATTTACATAACTCATATGCTTTATTACTACCGTTGACAAAATTGTTTCATGTTTTCAAAATAAAAGCTCTAGCACAAATATAGCAATCGATGCTTTCCTCTTTGAAGGACCATTCTTTTTACTTTTATGTTGAGTCAGTTCACCTATTTCTCTCCACCTCAAGAAGCAAACACTTGTGTGAACTGTGCATTGATTCTTACATACTTGCATATTGCACTTATTATATTACTCTATGTTGACGATTATCCATGAGATATACATGTTATAAGTTGAAAGCAACCGCTGAAACTTAATCTTCCTTTGTGTTGCTTCAATACCTTTACTTTGATTTATTGCTTTATGAGTTAACTCTTATGCAAGACTTATTGATGCTTGTCTTGAAGTGCTATTCATGAAAAGTCTTTGCTTTATGATTCACTTGTTTACTCATGTCATTACCATTGTTTTGATCGCTGCATTCATTACATATGTTTACAAATAGTATGATCAAGGTTATGATGGCATGTCACTCCATAAATTATCTTTGTTATCGTTTTACCTGCTCAGGACGAGCAGAACTACGCTTGGGGATGCTGATACGTCTCCGACGTATCGATAATTTCTTGTGTTCCATGCCACATTATTGATAATATCTACATGTTTTATGCACACTTTATGTCATATTCGTGCATTTTCTAGAACTAACCTATTAACAAGATGCCGAAGTACCAGTTGTTGTTTTCTGCTGTTTTTGGTTTCAGAAATCCTAGTAACGAAATATTCTCGGAATTGGACGAAATCAACGCCCAGGGTCCTATTTTGCCACGAAGCTTTTAGAAGACCGAAGAGGAGACGAAGTGGGGCCACGAGGTGGCCAGACTATAGGGCGGCGTGGCCCAAGCCCTGGCCGCGCCGACCTATAGTGTGGGCCCCTCGTGCCGCCTCTTTACCTGCCCTTCCTCCTACAAATAGCCTTCGTCGCGAAACCCCCAGTACCGAGAGCCACGATACGGAAAACCTTACTGAGACGCCGCCGCCACCAATCCCATCTCGGGGGATTCTGGAGATCTCCTCCGGCACCCTGCCGGAGAGGGGATTCATCTCCCGGAGGACTCTTCACTGCCATGGTCACCTCCGGAGTGATGAGTGAGTAGTTCACCCCTGGACTATGGGTCCATAGCAGTAGCTAGATGGTTGTCTTCTCCTCATTGTGCTTCATTGTTGGATCTTGTGAGCTGCCTAACATGATCAAGATCATCTATCTGTAATACTATATGTTGTGTTTGTCGGGATCCGATGGATAGAGAATACTATGTTATGTTAATTATCAAGTTATTACCTATCTGTTGTTTATGATCTTGCATGCTCTCCGTTATTAGTAGAGGCTCTGGCCAAGTTTTTGCTCTTAACTCCAAGAGGGAGTATTTATGCTCGATAGTGGGTTCATGCCTCCATTGAATCTGGGACAGTGACAGAAAGTTCTAAGGTTGTGGATGTGCTGTTGCCACTAGGGATAAAACATTGATGCTATGTCTTAGGATGTAGTTATTGATTACATTACGCACCATACTTAATGCAATTGTCTGTTGTTTGCAACTTAATACTGGAAGGGGTTCGGATGATAACCTGAAGGTGGACTTTTTAGGCATAGATGCATGCTAGATAGCGGTCTATGTACTTTGTCGTAATGCCCAATTAAATCTGACTATATTTATCATGACATGTATGTGCATTGTTATGCCCTCTCTATTTGTCAATTGCCCGACTGTAATTTGTTCACCCAACATGCTTTTATCTTATGGGAGAGACACCTCTAGTGAACTGTGGACCCCGGTCCTATTCTTTACATCGCATACAATCTACTGCAATACTTGTTTTATCGTTTTCGCAAACAATCATCTTCCACACAATACGGTTAATCCTTTGTTACAGCAAGCCGGTGAGATTGACAACCTCACTGTTTCGTTGGGGCAAAGTACTTTGGTTGTGTTGTGCAGGTTCCACGTTGGCGCCGGAATCCCTGGTGTTGCGCCACACTACATCCCGCCGCCATCAACCTTCAACGTGCTTCTTGGCTCCTCCTGGTTCGATAAACCTTGGTTTCTTTCTGAGGGAAAACTTGCTGCTGTGCGCATCATACCTTCCTCTTGGGGTTCCCAACGAACGTGTGAGTTACACGCCATCAATACCTACCTACTACATGGTATTTCTCCGCCATTCCAAAGTAAATTGCTTGAGTGCTACCTTTAAATAATTCAAAATTTATCACCTCTGATTTGTGTCAATGTTTTATAGCTCATGAGGAAGTATGTGGTGTTTATCTTTCATTCTTGTTGGGCAACTTTCACCAATGGACTAGTGGCTTCATCCGCTTATCCAATAATTTTGCAAAAAGAGCTGGCGCGGGGTTCCCAGCCCCCAATTAATCAACCTTCATTAATAATTCTCTTCACATGTTTTGCTCTGATTCATCAGTAAGCAACTTAATTTTGCAAATAGACACTCCTTCATGGTATGTGAATGTTGGAAGGCACCCGAGGATTCGGTTAGCCATGGCTTGTGTAAGCAAAAGGTTGGGAGGAGTGTCATCCATAAATAAAACTAAAATACATGTGTAAACAAAAGAGAAGAGGGATGATCTACCTTGCTGGTAGAGATAACGTCCTTCATGGGAGCCGCTCTTTGAAGGTTTGTCTGGCAAGGGGGTTAGAGTGCCCACTACCATTCGTTGACAACAACAAACACCTCTCAAAATTTTACTTTTATGCTCTCTTTATGTTTTCAAAACCAAAGCTCTAGCACAAATATAGCAATCAATGCTTCCCTCTGCGAAGGGCCTTTCTTTTACTTTTATGTTGAGTCAGTTCACCTATCTCTCTCCACCTCAAGAAGCAAACACTTGTGTGAACTTTGCATTGATTCCTACATACTTGCATATTGCACTTGTTATATTACTTTACATTGACAATATCCATGAGATATACATGTTATAAGTTGAAAGCAACCGCTGAAACTCAATCTTCCTTTGTGTTGCTTCAATACCTTTTACTTTGAATTATTGCTTTATGAGTTAACTCTTATGCAAGACTTATTGATGCTTGTCTTGAAAGTACTATTCATGAAAAGTCTTTGCTTTATGATTCATTTGTTTACTCATGTCATTACCATTGTTTTGATCGCTCATTCAATACATATGCTTACAATAGTATGATCAAGGTTATGATGGCATGTCACTCCAGAAATTATCTTTGTTATCGTTTACCTGCTCGGGACGAGCAGGAACTAAGCTTGGGGATGCTGATACGTCTCCGACGTATCGATAATTTCTTATGTTCCATGCCACATTATTGATGATATCTACATGTTTTATGCATACTTTATGTCATTATTATGCGTTTTCCGGAACTAACCTATTGACGAGATGCCGAAGAGCCAGTTGCGGTTTTCTGCTGTTTTTGGTTTCAGAAATCCTAGTAAGGAAATATTCTCGGAATCGGACGAAATCAATGCCCAGCATCCTATTTTTCCACGAAGCTTCCAGAACACCCGAGAGCCGCCAGAGGGGAGCCCTGGTGGGCCCAGATGATAGGGCGGCGCGGCCAGGGCCTAGGCCGCGCCCCCCTATTGTGTCACCACCTCGTCGACCTTCCGACTCCGCCTCTTCGCCTATATAAAGGTCCCTGACCTAAAACCTCGATATGAAAAAGCCACGGTACGAGAAACCTTCCAGAGCCGCCGCCATCGCGAAGCCAAGATCTGGGGGACAGGAGTCTCTGTTCCGGCACGCCGCCGGGACGGGGAAGTGCCCCCGGAAGGCTTCTCCATCAACACCACCGCCATCTTCATCAACGCTGCTGTCTCCCATGAGGAGGGAGTAGTTCTCCATCAAGGCTCGGGGCTGTACCGGTAGCTATGTGGTTCATCTCTCTCCTATGTACTTCAATACAATAATCTCATGAGCTGCCTTACATGATTGAGATTCATATGATGATGCTTGTAATCTAGATGTCATTGTGCTAGTCAAGTGGATTTTACTTATGTGATCTCCGGAGACTCCTTGTCCCACGTGTGTAAAGGTGACAGTGTGTGCACCGTGTGGGTCTCTTAGGCTATATTTCACAGAATATTTATTCACTGTTATGAATGGCAGAGTGAAGTGCTTATTTATATCTCTTTATGATTGCAATGTGTTTTGTATCACAATTTATCTGTGTGCTACTCTAGTGATGTTATTAAAGTAGTTTATTCCTCTGGCACGGTGTAATGGTGACAGTGTGTGCATCGTGTAGTACTTGGCGTAGGCTATGATTGTGATCTCTTGTAGATTATGAAGTTAACTATTGCTATGATAGTATTGATGTGATCTATTCCTCCTTTCGTAGTGTGAAGGTGACAGTGTGCATGCTATGTTAGTACTTGGTTTGGTTATGTTGATCTGTTATGCACTCTAAGGTTATTTAAATATGAACATTGAATATTGTGGAGCTTGTTAACTCCGGCATGGAGGGTTCGTGTAATCCTACACAGTTAGTGGTGTTCATCATCCAACAAGAGGGTGTAGAGTCTAGCATCTATTTATTTATTCTGTTATGTGATCAATGTTGAGAGTGTCCACTAGTGAAAGTATGATCCCCAGGCCTTGTTCCTAAATACTGCTATCATCGCTTGTTTACTGTTTTACTGCTTGTTTACTTTCTGCAATATTACTACCATCAACTGCACGCCAGCAAGCACTTTTCTGGCGCCGTTACTACTGCTCATATTCATTCATACCACTTGTATTTCACTATCTCTTCGCCGAACTAGTGCACCTATTAGGTGTGTTGGGGACACAAGAGACTTCTTGCTTTGTGGTTGCAGGGTTGCATGAGAGGGATATCTTTGACCTCTTCCTCCCTGAGTTCGATAAACCTTGGGTGATCCACTTAAGGGAAACTTGCTGTTGTTCTACAAACCTCTGCTCTTGGAGGCCCAACACTGTCTACAAGAATAGAAGCACCCGTAGACATCAGTTGCCCCCTTTTTTGATGTTATGACGACATCGTCAATGTATACGTACATTCTTCCCAATCTGTGTTGCTAAGCACTTCTGCATCATCCGCTGATATGTTGCTCCCGCATTTTTCAGACCGAAAGGCATTGTTCTGTAACAAAACATGCCATACGGTGTGATGAACGCTGTCTTGGCTTCGTCATCTTCTTTTAATCTGATCTGGTTGTAACCAGAATATGCGTCCAAGAAGGAAAGACGTTCGCATCCTGCCGTGGAGACGATAATTTGATCGATCCTTGGGAGGGGAAAGTGATCCTTTGGACATTGTATATTGAGGCACGTAAAGTCGACACACATGCGAAGGACTTTCGTGTTTTTCTTCGGCACCATCACTGGGTTGGCTACCCAAGTGGCCTCTGTAGATATCTCTTTAATGAAACCAGCTTCTCTGAGTCGATCAATTTCTGACAGCATGGCTTTGCGGTTTGGTTCCGAAAAACGCCGCAAAGGTTGTTTGATTGGTCTCGCTATTGGATCCAAGTTTAGGTGGTGCTCGGCAAGTTCCCTGGGTACTCCTGGCATGTCAGCTGGACACCATGCGAAGATTTTCCAGTTCTCACGGAGGAACTCGACGAGCGCGCTTTCCTATGCGAGGTCCATGTTTGTCGCGATGGACGTTGTTTTCTTTGGATCTGTCGGGTTGATCTACACTTCCTTGGAATCTTTTGCGGTGTTGAAGGTTGATTCCTTGTTGGGCCTCCCTACATCTGGCAGCACATCATAATCAGTCATGAGCCTTGACGCTGCGTACTCTGCTTGCATCCCAAAAGTTTCTGATAGTCGATGAAAATCTTTGTCACATTTATCGGCTAGCGCGAAGCTTCCTTTGACTGTGATTGGTCCCTTGGGCCCAGGCAACCTCCAAAGCAGGTATGTGTAATGTGGTACCGCCATAAACCTGGCATATGCTGGTCATCCCAACAAAGCGTGATACTGCGACGGGAAATCCACAACTTCGAATTCCAACCTTTCTATCCTGTAGTTTTCTCGGGTCCCAAACTGAACGTCGAGATTGATCCTCCCCAATGGGTAGCTTGGCTTTTCTGGTGTGATGCCATGAAAACGTGTGTCGGTTGGTTTCAAATTTTCTAGGGAGATATTCATCTTCCTTAGCGTATCTGCGTACATAAGGTTTAAGCTACTGCCGCCATCTATAAAAACTCGAGATACATCGAATCCTGCGATTACTGCCGGTAGGATAAGTGCTGACTGCCCTGGTCGAGGAACTTGCTGCGGGTGATCCGCTATTGTGAAGCCAATGTCTTGCCCTGACCAATTTAGGTACTCAACCGTTGGTGGAGGCATCTTCTCTGCCATAAACACTTGCCGCGAGATTACCTTTTGAGCCCTGTTAGATGGCCTAGCTTTCTGAATCATCGAGACCACGCCATTATTGTTAGGATCGACATATGGAGGTGGTTGTGGTGCTGCCGCTACTCTGAGCTGATGTCGATTTTCGTCCGTGATCGCGGGAGGAGGTGGTAGGTGGATCTCACTCCTAGGCCCTTGAAGGTTTCTATTTGCTGCTTGAGCATTGGCTATCCCTGCTACTCGCAGCATTGCTTGAAAATTACGGCAGTCCTTCTGCAGATGTCCTGACTGCCTTCTGCCATTGTTGTCGAGATAAAAATGCATCTAGCATGGCCCATTCATCATATCTTCGGGAGTTACGAAAGGTCTTTGAAACCTTGACCCGCTATTTTGCCTGTTATTTCGAGAATCATCTCTGTTGTCGCCTCGCTGCTCATTACTTCTTTGATATTCGTCTCTATTGCTTCCTCCGTTGTTTCCCCGAAAACCAGCCGATATTTGGCCAGGAGCATCGTAACTCGAGAACTGTCGAGAGAATCGCGTTCTATTTTGAAAGTTTCGGCTACGGTCCTCCTCTGGTGACCTGTGTCGCTTATTGTGAACAACATCTTCTCCGTCTGCCCATCTGTTTGCTATCTCCATCAATGCTGACACTGTCCTTGGGTTAGTTCTGCCCAAGTCCTCGACGAAATCTCCTCGCCGAATTCCTGCCACAAACGCATCTATTGCTCTCTCGTCAGATATGTTCTCTGCCGAGTTTTTGATGATGTTCCACCTTTGGATGTACTTTCTCATTGATTCATCATGTTTTTGTCGACACGACCTCAGCTCTTCAAGTGATGCTGGTTTTTTGCAAGTTGATCGGAAGTTCTTGACGAACACATCCTCAAAACTGTCCCAGCTGTCGATGGATCTCGGAGGGAGTTTCTTTATCCAGGATCTTGCGGCTCCACTCAGGTGTATCTGAATACTCTGCATTGCTGTTGCCCTGGTGCCACCTATTAATTTCACCATATCTAGATAGCCGACTAGCCAATCCTCAGGATCTTGCAGGCCATCGAATTTCTTGAAACTATCGGGTAACTTGAATCCTGACGGGACTCGAGTTTTTCGAACTCGTCTCGTAAAACACGGGAGTCCACACATATCTTCCTCAGCAACTTCTGGTGAGTGCCGATGGTCCCTTATTTCTTGTCGTGCTCTATCCACTCTGGCCTGAGTCGTTGTGTCTCTAACTCCACTTGCTCTTGGTGGATCTTGCACTGCTGCAGTAGGTCTCGGACTATTTTGCCTTGCAGTTCCTTCGGGAGGTGTAGCTGCGAACGCTGCTCCCATGGCCCCACATCCTGCCATGGCCATGTTATACAACGCTTCTCTTGGATCTCCGGGAGGTGGCCTTGACGCTAGGATGAAAGCTTGCGTTGCCATGTATCCTGCTTTCGGTGTTTTTGGAATAATATTCCCCCTCGTGTCGATTGACATGAAAGACATATCGAAGTTTTGGATCAAAGTCTCTCTTTCTGCTTCGGGTATATTTTACAGCCGAGATCTTGCTCTCCTTCGAGTTTCTCTGTGGCTATCTCCCGAAGTTCTTGAGTGTTGGCTTAGTTCAGCTCTTCGCCTGCTTGACGTGGAAGCTGCTTCCTGCCTCCTGTCCAACTCGATTTTCTGCTTCTCGAGCTCTCTTCTGGTACGTGCGAGCTTATATTGATATGCTTGTAACTCCTCAGGTGTCGCCGTAATGGTCATTGGTTCTGTACCATCGATAGCTCTAGCGACTCGATCCCACACTTCCTGCGGAAATCGTACCATCTCTCTTGTTCCTGGTCCGATATATTTTGTTCCCAAACCTCGCGTGAGATCTGCGGGATCGACATACGGATTTCCCGCATCGTCGAAAGCCTCTGACGTCGCTGGTTCTGACCGGCTTGGTTCTCCAATTGCGTAGATCTGATGATATTTTGGATTCTGAACTTTGTTGGATTTGGTGACACCATCATATAGATTAGTGAAGACCTTGCCCACAGATGTGGATCTGTCGATGAAGTTGAAACTGTCGATATCGCTCGAGTCATTGCTTATATCGGAGTCCGCAGATGACCCGAAGGATATATTGCTGAAGATCTTGGCGAGCTTTTCACTTGCCCGGGTGCTGATGAAGCGTGGCGACGAAATTTCTCCATCGCTTGACTCTGTTGACGATGCCGAATCCGAAATATCAGGATCGACCGCCGATAATCCCGACGAGATCGGAATTTCGAGACGATATGATCATTCCTTCTCGACGCAAAAGTGGAACTCTCCAAACGTCATCTCCATAGGCTCCTCCAGATACGCATATGCATCCAAACGGGAGGGCGGGTGAGGAACAAAATCAACGAGACCAGTTTCGATCTGTTTACCTCTGTCCATGATGTTGCTTGCTATCGACGAAGTCGACGATCTTGAACGTGCCATCGAGATCAGCTCCTTGTCGCCTCTAAACCCCACAGACGGCGCCAATTGACAAGGTATTAACTTGTCAATGCCTACGGATTGTAGACTAGGGTTTAGTTGGATGTAGAGGGCAAGTAGATCTCGAAGGTTTCAGCCGAAAAGTACTCGACGAATATGAAACTAGGGTTGTGTTGACAGTAAATTCGATCCTTTCTTTGTCCCTCGACTCCCCCTTATATAGGAGGTGGAGCCGAGGGTTTCGTAATACACAAGTTTACAGAGCCCGGGAGGGTTTCTAACCCGTCCCGCAAGATTACAAGTATTGTTTCCTAATACAACTCTAGTTTTCCTTAATAGCATCTTGGGCTTCCGAATCTTCTTATTCTTCGGGTCGTGGGCCTTTAGTAAACCCCGGGTACTATCTTTGGCAGGCCCATTGGGGATGCCTATGTCAGCAAGTGATCGACTACATCCACCCCGAGATCTAATCTCGTTAAGCTTTGCGAATCTTCGAGGGTTAGTCTCTTCATCTCCTCGTTGCTACCGTCTACTAGATTAGATCTTGGCTTGTGTTTCGTTCTTGCGGTAGGAAATTTTTTGTTTTCTATGCTACGAATCCCATCAATTAGTTGGAGTCCGAACTTCAACTATGGAGATTCTAGATAATTCCGGTGGTGATTTTCATATTAAACTCCACATTCGGAATAGGTCCGATAACTTCATATGGAGTTTGGTTCCTGTCTATGGAGCCGGGCAGGATGTGCATAAACCCGCCTTTCTTCGTGAGTTGGTAAATTTGGCTAAGGACAATCCGCACCCTATAATCATAGGAGGGGATTTTAACTTGCTTAGATACCCTCAGAAAAAGAGCAAGGGCAGGTATGACACCCATTGGCCTTTCCTATTCAATGTTGTCACTGATAGATTGGATTTGAGAGAGGTGACAATGGTTGGGAGACAATTCACATGGGCGAATAGTCTTCCTGAGCCGACATACGAGAAGCTGGATCGAGTACTTATGGACTCTGATTGGGAAGTTAAGTTCCCTCTAGTCTCAGTACGAGCTCTTCCTCATATCGAAGACTTGTCAGACCACACACCTATATTGTTAACTACTGGGACACCATTGCTGCAACATAGATGTCAGTTCAAATTTGAACTTGGATAGCTATATCGGGATAGTTTTGCGAACATGATTAAATTCATTTGGGATAAGCCGGTTGCCGGGAACACCCCAATCCAAAGGTGGAATAATAAACTACGTTCGGCGCGTAGATACCTTGGGGGGTGGGCAAGGCACATGACTGGGCAACTCAAACAAGAGAAACTCAACCTAACATCATACATTGATGAGTTAGAGACAATAGCTGAGGCACGCCTGCTGACTGCGCAAGAAATTGAACCTAAAAATCAATACAATGCAAAGTTAGCTGGTTTACTTCGTGAAGACGGACTCAAATGGTATCAGAGATCTAAGGCCCAGTTCCTGTTGGAAGGAGATGCGAAAACGAGATACTTTCATAGTGTTGTCAATGGTAGACTGATAAGGGGGGTCCCAGCAGATCCTCGTAAGGTGTTGCCCGATCTTTCACAGCGAGAACCCGGGTAGATAGATACCTCCAATTACGCGCGGAACGCAACCTGAAGTATGGGATAAATCCAGCAAGCAACGTGATGGAGATCACCACGCCTCAAGACCAAAACACGACAATCCTTGATGAACATAAGAACCTCTGCAACAACTATAATAGATAAACGGCGGTGCCGTCCCCGGAGGGATGCTTCACCAAGCACACACGCGATAGCGTCTAGACTTAACTCAAACTGGTTCTAACCCTAACCCTAGCCGCTCCATCTCCTTATATGAGGGGGTGGTGGCCGGCCAGCCTTTGTGGCCCTCTCTAACTTGGTTTGGACAGGCCCAAACCAAAACTAACTCAACTTATTAAAATCCCTGATTGGCCCACATATGACCATAGATATAAAATACAATAAGTAAGATAACTAGCTAGGTGGAGTCCTGAAATTGGGCTTCACCTTGGCCTTCGTGCCCGTATCATAGACACCAAAAGAAACGTATTCACTCTCTTGTCCAGGAACATGGCCTGATCGAAGGTCAGGAGCATCTTAAATCCTATATTACATCTTACTATAAGGGTCTGTTTGGCAAACATGTGGAATCAGATCTATCCCTGGACGAATCCAGAACGGATGATATTCCACAGGTGACTCCAGAAGAGAATGCCATTCTAGTCTCCCCTTATTCCGAGGAGGGGATTAGGAAGGCGGTCTTTCTAATGGAGCATAATAAGGCACCAGGACCAGATGGTTTTCCAGCCGGATTCTATCAGTCTTTCTGGGATATTGTGAAGTCTGATTTATTGGAATTGTTTGCTGAGCTCCATGCGGGACAGCTGGATCAATTCCGTATCAATTTTGGCGAAATCATTCTTTTACCGAAAGTTTCTGATGCGGAACAGATCCAACAATACAGACACATATGTCTTTTAAATGTGTGTTTCAAAATTTTCACAAAAGTAGCTACTATTCGCATGAATTCAGTGACAGATCATGTGGTGCGTCCTTCTCAAACGGCTTTCATGCAAGGTAGATACATCCTAGATGGAGTTGTCATTTTGCATGAAACAGTTCATGAGATGCGCCGCAAAAATTTGAATGGGGTCATACTCAAAATCGACTTTGAAAAATCCTATGATAAAGTTAAATGGTCCTTTCTTCAACAAACACTTAGGATGAAAGGATTTTCTGATGAGTGGCGTACTGTAATTAATAATGCCATTTTTGGTGGTAGTGTTGCCATAAAGGTCAATGACGACATTGGCAAATACTTCCAGATGAAAAAGGGTTGAGGCAAGGCGATCCATTGTTCCCAATGCTTTTTAACATTGTGGCGGACATGCTTGCAATTTTAATTAAACGCGCTAAGTTAGATGGCCAAATTGAAGGTGTCGTTCCCCATTTAGTTGATGGGGGCTTATAAATTCTTCAGTATGTCGATGATACAAATCTATTTATGGATCATGATTTGGCAAAGGCACGTAATCAGAAGTTAATTTTTTCAGCATTCGAGCAATTGTCAGGTTTTAAGATCAACTTCCATAAAAGCGAGTTGTTTTGTTTTTGGCGAAGCCATTGATGATGCCAACCTTTATGCCGAGCTATTCGGCTGTGGGCTTGGTTGTTTTCCAATTAGCTATCTTGGTATTCCGATTCATCATCGGAGACTAACTCTGGCTGAATGGAAAATCGTCGAAGAACGACTTCAGAAACTCCTTACAAGTTGGAAAGGAAAGCTCCTATCCCTTGGGGGAAGATTAGTTCTCATAAATTCAGTACTTACAAATATGGTACTGTATATGATCTCTTTCTTCCAATTACCCGAAGGAGTCTTGGATCGATTGGATTACTTCCGATCAAGATTCTTTTGGCAAGCAAATAGTGAAAAGAAAAAATATCGGTTGACAAAATGGAGTGTTGTATGCCGTCCAAAAGATCAAGGTGGACTTGGTGTCCATGATCTAGATGTTAAAAATAGGGCCTTGCTAGGCAAATGGTGGCCAGGTTATTAACGGATGACGGTGTATGGCAACAACTGCTGCGAAAAAAGTATGTAGACTCAAAGGCGATATCCCAGGTTATTTGGAAACCGGGGGATTCACACTTCTGGGTTGGCATAATGGCAACTAAGAAATACTTTTTTTTTGTTTGGATCCTTCTCCATTAGGAATGGGGAGGGATACGCTTTTGGGAGGATCAATGGTTCGGAACAACCACTTTCCGCGAACAGTATTTAGCCTTGTACAATATCATTCGTTACAAAGGGGACACCTTGCAGAAGGTGATGGAATCTTCTCCACCCTCGGTAACGTTCAGACGTGATCTTATTGGTCCCCGTCTTGACTCTTGGAACGAACTGCTTCAGCGGTTAGATTAAATACAGTTATCTACGGGGATTGATGAATTCCGTTGGAGTCTTACCAAGAATGGTGTATTCTCGGTAGCCTCAATGTATAAAGCCATTTGCATTCCTACCCAACCGGTTTTAAATAACAAAACCATCTAGAAGATGAAGATACCATTAAAAACTAAGGTCTTATCTTGGTATCTTCGTCGAGGTATGATTCTTACTAAATGCAACTGGCAGGGTTGCAAGAAATGTGTGTTATGTCATGAAGATAAGACAATAAAACATTTTTTCTTCAACTGTCGAGTTGCTAGATCTATATGATCAATCATTCAGATAGGTTCTACCTTGTACCCACCCCGTAATATAACCAATATATTTGGCAATTGGTTAAATGGAGTGGATTCATGGTATAAAACGATTATCCGAGTGGGAGTAATTGCAGTTGTATGGTCGCTTTGGATGTGTAGAAACGACAAGGTTTTTAATGATAAAAATTCTTCTATTATAAAGGTTATCTATAGATGTGCAGCTATGCTCCGTTCATGGTCACCGCTTCAACGCTTCGAGGATCAAGACCTATTTATGGAGGTGTCTACACGATTGGAGAATACGACCAAAGACTTTATTATCCAACATGGGTGGCTACATAGCCGTATGATAGAAGCCAATGGAGCTGTCGACTAGTTGGATTTTTTTTTCTTTTCCCTCTATATACTCGTTTTTGTAAGGAAACTGGATTCATAAACGGCTGTGTGCATCTTAACTATGCAGAGGCCGGGTGTAATGCTTGATACTTCGAGTAATAAAACGTCTTTTATTGAAAAAATCTAATGCTTCATATTTAGCTTCTTTAGTAGAGTGAGAAATGGTAGAATCAACATGAGAGAAAGGGCGACGAAGGCGCCCACGAGTAGCGGTCAGCGCTCAAGGCCCATCAGCGCAGGGGATCTCCGGTGACACCTGCAGCGACGCTAGATGTGTGAAAAAGGGCAACAAGGTGGAACTGGTAGCAGGCGGCGAGGCTGGCCTGTCACGCCCCCCGAATGATAACTAGTATGCTAGATTTTAGTTAAATTATAGGAGTTTTCATTCAACTCTGTAAAATATAACTAAATTTGAATGAAATATGACTTTTAATTTGAATTAGCCGAGGCCCCTACAATTATAGAGGTTGCCAGTATGGGGGAACCACCTCTCCCTATATTAAAGGACGGTAGTGTCGGCACCTCCAATACCATTGTGCTGGCTCTTCTGCCAACGCTTATTTAGAAGCCACCAGTAGACTAGAGGTGCTCTTAGCCAATACAAACCAACAAGAGGAACCTGAGAAGTCTCCTTCCACTTGCCATCTCAGACTTTTTCGCCGGTGAGTCTAAGAGGGTGTCTTTCTCAGAATTTTTCGAGTCCCGCCTTTCACTTGCCATCTCCTTTACGGCATCAAGGGTGGAGGGTGCGTTGGAAAGGAAGTTTGTGGTGTTGATGTTCTTCGGAGGTGACTGGCGCCGGTCGCGACGTGACGATAATGATTAGCTTTGGACATGTTTTTTGCTTTGTAGTTGCGTGTCAGTGGTGGTGCGGAGTTGGCTACACTCGTTGTTTGCAGCAAGTGGTAGTTGTTCTTGTACTCAAAATTCGGCCTTCTATAATGATATGGTACATTGTTGGCACACACGATGGTGAACCCTAGGGTAGAGTTGCTCAGAAATGTTTGAATATTTTAAATATAAATTTGGTTCACAATTTCAGATAATTAAATTATGCAAACAATTTAAATTACTTCTATTAATAATGTAAAATTTAGAAATTCAAAACTTTAATTCTATTACTCCAAATACTATAAATAATATGTCTAAATTTATAAGAAAAAAAATCAAGGAATCCATTTCTAACGCCATAAGAGCATCTCCAGCCGCGTCCCCCAAAGCGTCCCCCAAAGGGATTTGGGGCGCGCCGGACAAAATATGCGTTCCGGCCGCGTCCCCCAAAGCCCATTTTTGTCCGGCGCCCCGAGCCCGTCCCCATCCCACAGGGGACGCACCGGGGACGCCGGACACACCGAAAAGCGAGGCGAACCGACGCGGGCCCGACCCGTCAGCGGCACGGAAGGCTAAAACCCCGTCGCCTACCTTTGGTCAAGCGACGTTAATGGCGTCCCTGTTTTCCCAGGCGACGCAGGGACACGTCTCGTCGTGCATGGCCGCGTGGCTGTCCGCGCCGGAGTTATTGCGTGCAACCACCCGTTGCCGCCGCTGTTTTAAGACGCCCTGCAGTTCTCGCCGCTCACAATCCTTCTCGTCGCCGCCGCCTCCCCCCTCCCAGATCTTCTCCTCGCCGCTCCAAAAATGTCGAGCTCGTCCTCCCGCAAGATCGCCGCGGCGAACGGCTTCGGCCGCGGCAGCCTCACCGTGCCGGAGGCGTGGGCGCTGTACCACGCCCGGTATCCAGTCCCGCCGGACATGCGGCTGCCAAGCAGCGGCGGCTGGAAGATGGCCGTGAACGGCATTGGCGTTCCGCCGCCGCCGAAGCCGCACACGGACCAATGGAGGGACGCCATCAAGGCCCGTCGGGCTCAACTCACCGCGCAGGAGCGGTTGGATCCGACGTGGGCGGTCGACAACAACGACGCCTGGTGGACGACGTACTTCCAGGCGAAGTACGACGTCGAGATGCACGGCACCGACAACCTCGTCGGCGGCCCCAACAGATGGAACAGGGACGGCCGCGCCCTGTTCTGGGGCGTTCCGGGGCGCACCCTCGAGAACGTCATCCGCGGCATCCGCAGCGGCGCTCCAAGGCTGGAGATGCCGTCGTCGCCGCCGCCGTCTCCTCAATGGCAGCCGAGGAGGACGACGTACTCGTCCTCCTCGCACTCTTCTTCCTCGGGACCGGCGCGATCGATGCCGTCCTCGTCTTACCGGTCGGCGCCCTACACCGTCCCCAAACGGGAGGTCAAGGAGGAGCCGGCGACGCCCGTCAACACAAGGCGTGGCGGCAGCGGCAGCGGCAGCCGGCGGCAGCAAGGGAGGCGCAGCGGCGCCCTCCTCATCCCGAAGCCGGAGGTGAAGGAGGAGCCGGAGGAAGCGTCGCAGGCGGCGTTGCTGGCGGAGTACGAGCGGCAGCAACGGCTCATCGCCAGCAGCGACGACCCCGAGGACTGCCCAGGGCTGCGGGCGGCGTTCTTGGCGTCCATGGACGACAAGGACGCCTGGAGGGGCGACCTGGACGCGGCGATCGCCATGTCCATCCGCGACTCCGGCAAGCCGCTGGTGGACCTCTCCGACGACGGCGAGGCTGGACCAAGCGGCTTGGTGAAGGACGAGCCCGTCGACGAGCGCGTCAAGCAGGAGGTCGTCACCGACGACATGTACAACTTCCAGCAGTACTATGACGCCTCCGGCCGCCGCAAGTGGTTCTAGATTAGGTTTAGTTTAAATTTAGTCAAATTTCATTCGAATCTATGTAAGTTTGGACGAATCTTAATCGAATCTCGTTAAGTTTAAAATTTCCGAAATTTCGTTTGGGGGACGCGACTGGGAAGCGACGTTCCCCAAACGCGGCACGAACAAAATACGTCACTCAAACGCTTAATCCGGCGCGGTTTGGGGGACGCGTCTGGAGATGCTCTAATGCATAACACATATGTTCCTCTCAGATATTTTGATTATGCAAGCAAACCTAGTAAATGCGGGCACTCATAGTTCGGACAGAGTAGAGACTAGTACTTGAGTATTCCACTACCGCAAGACACTCCGGCAGCTGCTTGCACAAGTTTGGCACTTGCAGAGCTATCTTAATTTTGTGTGGTAGACTGTATAGTACTTGACCGAAAGATTGTTTGATTTGATAGAGGCTGGTCGAGATTGAGGAGACATGGCAGCCAGCTGTCCGAGTGATCTAAATGCGGGCACGCTGAAACTTTCGTCGTAGAGGAGATTTGAAGTGAAAGCCAAACCCTGGAAAATTGCATGTACTAGCAATAGCTCGATCTTATCCCATCGCGTCTTGTTCAAAAAAAAAAAAAATCCCATCGCATGGTCTGCGTACACAGCTATCTCCTCATTGTTTCCGCAGCTCCGACATTAGTACAAGAAAATTTGCGACGCTCTGTCTTATCTACACAAGTAGGGTACGGGTACTCTCTATCGTCCATGTTCACCGGCTCGACCTTATCCGCGTGCACGTACGGACGTCTACGCAAGACGACAACCCGAGCAAAGCGCCGCAGCTGCTGCTTGTATGTAATGGTTGCAGCCCGAGATCTTTCAGGATATTTTCGGATCCAAGAGTAGCGCCTCCGACCTGCTGCAAGTTGGTCAAATTGTACTACTCCTACGTGCTTCCTAGCTTGTCGCTTTGCTCAAACTGGTCAGATGCGTGGTTAGGGTCACAGAACGACGATTAGGTAGATAAATCATGGGGAGTGTGGAGAATGATAGCTGAAAACACAACCTGTCTGTTTATTTAGAAGATACACCACTAGGAAGATCTGGGGGTATTTTGGTAGGATTTAATTCACAAACGGTGTTGGTTAAAAGCTTTGTTGCTGGGATAGGTGTGTTAAGTTTCACTTATCCTCTAAATAAGATGATTTTGAATGGTCTTTAGTAGTAGTATATGGCGTAGCCCAAGAAGCTAAGAAGGGTGAGTTCCTAGCTGAGCTGGTACGTTTTTGGGAGGATGATTCTCTACCTATGTTAGTTGGTGAGAATTTTAATATAATTCATCGTTGTGAGAAGAAAAATAATGACAATTTTGATGCCAGATGGCCTTTTATTTTTAATGCTATTATTGAGAGTCTTGACCTTAGAGAACTAGCTCTCTCGGGAAGGCAATTTACATGGATAAATAGAAGAGACAATCTCACTTACGAAAAGCTCATAGAGTTCTTGCAAGTGTATCTAGGGAACAAAAGTATCCGTTAGTTAGTGTACAAGCATTAAGACGATCAGGATCTGATCACACTCCACTTTTATTGGACTCAGGTGAACAAGCAGCTCACTTGGGTAACAAGGTTTTATTTTCTTTTGAGTTGTCCTGACTGCGCCAAGAAGGTTTTTATGATATGGTTGCTCAACAGTGGGCTGCCATGTCTTGTGGTGATTCCCCGATGGAAGTATGGAAAAATAAGATACGCCACCTTCGTAATTTTTTTAGAGGTTGGGCTCGAAACCAAAGCAATGTTTATAAGAAAGAAAAGCAACGTTTGTTAGATCTTATTGATAAGTTAGATATTAAAGCTGAAACCTTTCCACTCACAGTCTGTTAGAGAGAGGAGATGAAACATGCGAACGAGAAGTTAGGAAAGTTGCGTCGGGACGAAGAGTCTAAATGGGCGCAAAGGGCCAAACTTAAACATATCCAAGAAGGGGGTAATAACACTAAATATTTCCATCTTGTGGCTAATGGTAAACATCAGAAAAAAAAAATCAACTCAAACAAGACGAGGGAACAATTATAAGACAAGAGAACATTAAAAATTACATTATGGAGTTTTACAAGTTGTTTGGAGCACCGGCCCCAAATTATTTCTCCTTACTTGAATCGGAGGTTGATGATATTACATAGATTTCACAAGAGGAAAATGATATTCTCATAGCCGACTTAGCAGAAAAGGAGGTATATGATGCTATTACGCAAATGAAAAAAATAAGGCTCCGGGACGTGATGGGTTTCCCGCAGAATTTTACCAAACTTTTTGGGACGTTATTAAATCTGATCTAATGATGTTGTTTGAGAGTTTTCAACACGGGGATTTACCACTATTTCATCTTAACTATGGCACATTCATCCTTCTTCCGAAAAAAGAGAATGTGATACAGATTCAGCAATATAGACCAATATGTTTATTGAATGTGAGCTTCAAAATATTCACAAAAGTTGGCACAAATCGGGTCACTAAGGTGGTGCATAATGTGGTCAGACCAACACAAACCGCGTTTATGTCGAGTAGACATATTTTATAAGGGGTATTAATTCTTCATGAGACTATCCATGAACTTCATAGGAAGAAATTGGATGGAGTTTTACTAAAACTAGATTTTGAAAAGGCGTATGACAAGGTCAAATGGCCTTTCTTGCAACAAGTGATGCGGATGAAGGGGTTTGACCCTAAATGGTGTCGATGGATTGAGAATTTCATTAGTCGGGGGAGTGTCGCTATTACGGTTAACGATGACATAGGTCATTACTTTCAAACTAGAAAGGGCCTGAGACAGGTGACCCGTTATCACCTATTTTGTTTAATATCGTGGCCGACATGTTAGCAATTTTGATTGCTCGCGCTAAGGCAGATGGCTAAGTAGATGGTCTAATACCTCATCTAGTTGATGGAGGTATCTCAATTTTGCAATATGCTGATCACACTATCATTTTTATGGAACATAATTTAGAGAAAGCCCTCAACATGAAACTAATCTTATGTATCTTTGAGGAGCTGTCGGGACTGAAAATTAACTTCCACAAGAGTGAAGTTTTCTGCTTTGGCAAAGCAAAGGAAGTTGAGACAGATTACATAACTCTCTTCGGGTGTGAGGCTGGTTCTTTTCCATTTAGATATTTGGGAATCCTAATTCATCACCGCAAGCTAAAAAATAGTGAATGGAAGGCCATCGAGGACCGTTTCGAGAGTAAATTCGCAAGTTCGGTGGGAAAGCTATAATCTTATGGTGATAGGTTAGTGCAAGTTCGGTGGGAAAGCTATAATCTTATGGTGATAGGTTAGTGCTAATTAATTCAGTATTAACTAGCCTGCCGATGTTTATGCTCTCTTTCTTTGAAATACTAAAAGGGGTTAGGAAAAGACTAGATTTTTTTAGATCAAGGTTTTTTTGGTAAAGTGATGGCCATAAGAAGAAGTATAGACTAACTCGTTGGAACATCATATGCCGACCCAAGGATCAAGGTGGCCTAGGTGTGGAAGTGTTGGAGATAAAAAAAAAAAAGTGTTTACTCAGCAAGTGGCTTTTTAAACTGCTAAATGAACATGGTGTATGGCAAAAGCTTATAAAAAATAAATATCTTCATTCAAAATCGCAATCCCAATTGTTAAAGCAAAACCTATGGATTCCCCTTTTTGGAGCGGTTTGATGAAATCGAAAGATGATTTTTTCAACGCGGGTCCTTCACGGTAGGTAATGGAGAAGAAACTCGTTTCTGAAAAGATACATGGCTTGGGAATTCGCCTCTCTCCCAACAATATCCCTCCCTATATAACATTGTCCAACGCGAATAAGTTTCAGTTGCTCATGTTATGTCACATGTACCTTTAAACATAGGTTTTAGACATGCACTTGCGGGAAACAGTGAGGCAGCCGCTTAGTCAGTGTTAATTTGACCACACAGCCGGATGTTTTTATTTGGAAGTTAACAACGTGTGGCATTTTTTCGGTCAAATCTTTGTATCTAGATTACCTGAATGACCACACAAAGTTTCTTCGTAAATACATTTGGAAGATGAAAGTACCACTTAAAATTAGAATTTTTATGTGGTTCTTGCATAAAAAAGTTTTGCTTTCTAAAGATAATTTAGCAAAGAGGAACTGGCAAGGGAGTCGTAGATGTTGTTTTTGTGATTAAGATGAAACAATACACCATTTATTTATCGGTTGCCCCTTTGCAAAAATGGTATGACGTGTAGTCTATATGACTTTTAATATTATCCCCTCGGCAAATATTACGAACTTGTTTGGAAATTGGTTAGCGGGTGTAGCAAAGAAAGATAAAGTGCACATCAGAGTTGATGTCTATGCTTTATTATGGGCCATGTGGAATACTCGAAATGATTATATTTTTAACAATGCAAAATCAACTTCTTTTATGCAGGTAATACCAATGGCTACATATTGGATCCGTATGTGATCCTTCCTACAACCAACGGAGAAACGCGATTGGGTGCAACCGGCTAGAGAAGGTTGCACGGACATATACAACCTGTTCAGCTGGCGTTTTGATCTTAGATTAACATGGTAGTGCAGAGTCGCCACATATTTTCTCTTGTTTTTAGATGGTTGATTCATGTCTCAACCCTGTGTGATCCACGATGTAATCTATACCTAATAATAAAGGAGCTAAGGTTTCTGCCAGAATTTTCGTCCAACTTTTTATTGGACCGTTTTGCCCTCCCACCAAATCGCATAATACATGGAATTGCCCCGTACCGGTTCATTTAGTTTTACCGTTTGGTTCCTTTTTTTTTTCTCAGGCTACCCATCGAACTCTCCCCATCCTCCGCGCTACCAAATCGCCGTGCTCAGGCAATGCAACGCCTTGGAGGGGATGGAGGGAGATGGTCCATGGCGTGCCAGGCGGCCCACAGACCTAGCGAGTTCGTCGGCCTCGGGCGGCTCCCGACAGCAAATCGTGGTGGGCTTTGCTCCGCATCATATCGCGTCGCTGGATCAGTAAACGGATGCTTTGTTTTAATAGTCCCACCTCGCTCGGACATATTGATTTCCACCAGTTAATATGCCTAAATTTCTTGGGTTAGAACGAGCCAAGTTGGAAGAGCAAGCAGTAGCAAATATGTGAGTGAATTAAAGAAAGAAAAGAATTGCAGGCTTGTGAAATAAACTTGAATCCTTACATGAAAGGAATTGCACGCCCATGATATACGTGAGCCAGATTAAAGGGGGAATTGGACCAGAAGAATTTGGGGAAAAAAGGGCCCAAGGTGGAAGAGGATGGATGGCGGGGCGAGCTCAGAAGAATTTGGGGAAATGAGATCGAGGTGGAATGGAGGGAGGAAGGAGGCCGGAGCATAGCACGACAAGGGGCCGCCGTCATGCGCTGTGAGAGAGCGAGAGGGAAGACGAGGACCTCAACCTCAACCGAGGAGAAAAAAGAGAGATGCGACCAAGGAGAGGGAGCGGTGGCGGCTGGTCATGGGAGATGCTCGCACAGGGTTGGGAGTGGCTGGCTAGAGGCGTGCGTGGGTGTATTAGAATGGGCCATGGGTTGGGCTGCCTTGTGTTTTGCTTTTTTTTATCATTTTTGTATTACAAAAACAAATAAGAGCTCAAAAACATAGAGGAACACAAAAATAGTGTTCTAGGAAAAAAGAAACGGTTCCGGAAAAATTGAAAATTTCTATATCTACTTTTCGCTTATGTATGTTTTCAATAAAAGTTCACGATCTGTGCTCTACTAATCATGTGATACATGCATCACAACTGCATAGGCTTAGGAGTGGAATTCTTGTTCATGCCTGAGTAGCTGCCTCGGCGCCGCTTGCGACTCACCCGCGTGACCTTGGATGTGCCTCACTCAGATATCACAAATAAGTTCCTCGCTTTGCTTCCAGATCATTTAATTAGGTCACAAACCCTAGGTGGCTCTCGGCAACAGTGACTTGGCGATGACGGCTGCCTCCCGCTGGTGTTCTCCCGAGACCGCATCCGGCTTGAGCTCGCAGGCATCCAAGTTGAAGAAAATGGCAATATTTTTTCCCATTAATCGAGATCCCTAGGTGCCCTTCAATTTGATGATAAATAATAGGTCAAATAAGTGACATTGCCGCTTGTTGGCTCAATGGCATGATATTATTTTTCTCGGGCGTAAAGTTGCATGTAAAGGTAATTTGTTGGTAATCGGCTATGTGTGATCCGGCATAAAGTTATAGGTAAAAAATAGTTCTTGATAATATGTCGGTGAAGGACTAGGCATCACTGGTGTGCATTAAACATCCTCCAATTATTTATTCTTCTTGGCTTCCTCTACTTTCGAACTATTGGAAGACGAAGGTATGCCGGCTTGTCTCAATGTGAAGTGGCATGGCGATGGTGAGTGCTGACATATGGCTCTGCTGGCACTAGCCCACATGTATGGGCGGGCCTCGCTAAAGGAGCATGCAGAGGAGGTAGTGGAACGATCACCATCTTGAGTTTATGCTAGAACATATGCTTTTTTATTTTAGTATTTGTTTGAGTTGCCTACAACTTTTTACCATTTCGGTTGTAAACCATCAAACCTCCCTGTGCTATAACTAAACGACAAAGGAGGATACAATTTTAGGTGACTTATAGATTTATAAAATATGAAAATATGAAAACTAGCTAAAAAACAATTTGGACTTCTGAAAAGTAACGAAAACATATTCTCAAATATTCGTGACGGTTGTTGCATTCTCGTAAAAGAATATTCAGTAAAATCAAGCCGCCGCAACGCGCGGGCATGTTTCCTAGTCTTTTATAAAACATACACTTAAACTTAATAATCTTCAATAAAAAATGTATGTATCACTCGATGCAGGCTGGGGCCAGAGTCTCCATTTCCAAAAAAAATTAGAAGATACACAACTTATCATGCCGGTGACAAAACTGACAGGGATCAAAGATGAGCCCAGCACAACAGTTACAGAAGGCCGGAAACCGGAATAGATAAGCGCTAGGAATCGGCTTCCGATTTTAGCTTCACATCGGACCACTCCCGCACCCTTCGATCATTCCTATATAGAGCGTAGGATGGATGGCCCATTTAAAAGAAGCATGCACATTAGTTTGCCCGATTTCTGCTATTGCCGCTCATCATCTACTGCCTAATAAGTACCCACGTAAATCACGCCAGATCATCTATTGCCGCTCCTGTGTCTAGGAAATTAATTATTGTAGCCAATTTAGATCATGCGTTATGCTTTTATAGGAAAGGAAATCTTATTTCAAATTTTCTTAGAGGTTGCTTCTCATGTCATGCAATTGGACGATCTTTTGATCTGTAATAGAGATTTGTGTCTTGCAAACTTATTTGTTATGAACAGTGCAAGGTACGAAGCTGGAAGAACCCATATAGTTGATAGAAACACACAATATTTAAGTTTGAAGCATGTCTCATAGAATATTGAAGCACTGATTTGAACTCTTATTAGCTCTTGATTTTAAGAAACAAAAGTTTCCGATGATGTGCAAATCTGATTTCCCAAACAACAAACTTGTTTTCAGTGGGAATCAAATCTGCTTCCGGCCCAAGTGAAATTTCTTCGGCATGAAAGGCACTTCGTTTTCTTTGCTATTTTTTTTATTGTTTCCGTGGACAGAGAATTTGCTTCTATGTTTAAAAAATCTTGCTTTGAATTAATAGAAGTTTGTGACTTATGTCACATGGTATAGAGCTGCTTCGAAGGCATCAATGCAATAGCATATTGCTTCGAATCACAAATAAATATATTTCCATCAACAAGAATAATTACATTTCCCGGTTACACATGCTTCATAGGAATGAGGCACTCCCTGTGATCCAAAATATTTTTCCAAGAATATATGTATCTAAACATGTTTTAGTATAGATACATCCACTTTCAAACAATTATTTTGAACTGGTGGTAGTATGTGCTTCTGACAAAATAAAATGTGCTACAAACTAATAGGATTGTGCTTCCGTGGACAAAAAGTTCAGTTTGCTTCCATGCTTGCTTGGTAGTATGTGCTTCCGACAAAAATAAAATGTGCTACAAACTAATAGGATTGTGCTTCCGTGGACAAAAAGTTCAGTTTGCTTCCATGCTTGCTTCTGTACGGCACGAACCATTAAGCCGCTGCCTTCGGCGTGCACGATCATGGCGCCATTACCGTGCTAGGGTAGCAGGACGTGGTCACCCTAATGGAGCACCATGCCAATATGGTTTTTCGACTGTGTCCGTAGTTCATCGCAGCGTCGGTGCTTCAAACAGTAGATGCTGCTCAGCATAAACCCACTCTGCTTCTCCTTGGCCACCATCACAACTCTATGCGGCAATCTGTTTGTAGGAAGCATAATATAATCTATGTAGAATCAGACAAATTTGAAATGTATAAGATATAACAATGATTCCCCACAATTGTACAAACAATGTACAAACTTCATCGATCATTACATAATACTTTACACAAGAAAGCATGGACAAGAAGTACATGTAAACATGAAAAATAAAAAAATTACCCTGGAAAAGATCTATAAAGTAGCAGATACAATATATGACCACAAATTGGTTATCTGATTACGCTCGAAAAATGGAGACAAATGTGTAGCTAATACCTTCTCCTCTGATCGTGTAGCCGTCGAAGAGACCGAAACGGTCACCATGCGAGGTGGAAGCAGCTTCCGGCGCTGAGGTTCGTCCGGATTGAGCGGCCTAGATCTCCTACTGCACCGGCCGACAACCAGTGAAACCGGGAAAGCTGCATGCCTGTCGCCGGTGGGCGAGAAAAACCAGCCACGCTCGCCGGTGCAGACCTTGACAAATGAAGCGTGATGAGAGATTGGTGCGAGGGGAGGAGAGCTAGGGACGAACGGGCACTGGTAGAAAAATGGCCTTCCGTCCAGCCCCATTAGTCGCTAAAATATAGGAACCGCGACTAATGGGGTCTTTAGTCGCGGTTCTGGTGGCGAACCGCGACTAAAGAGCTGGGCCCAGCGCGCTCGCTGGCCAGCTGGTGGACGGGATGGGCTTTAGTCGCGGTTGGCCAGGCCAACCGTGACTAAAGGTCCTCAGGCCTGGCCCGAAGGCCTTTAGTCGCGGTTGGCCAGGCCAACCGGGACTAAAGGCCCATCCCTATAAAAGGGCCTCAGCTCACAGCACTTAGCCATTTGGTGCCACTTCTCTTCACAAGCTTCACAAGGGGGTGTAGGTTTGCTTTTGGTTCCTCTTATGCACACAAGGTGTTTGATAAAAATGCCCCAAGAGCATGAAACAAACATGATATGAAGTGTTGGAGCCACACTTGAGCTTCCTTATTTATTTTTTCCTCCTCGATCGCGGTTAGCAACTTGAACCTTTCATGTGTGTCATTGATAAAATATGCATGTGTGTAGTTTATTGTTTAATTTATATTGTTTGTAGCTAGTTAGTTTAACAAATGCATGATGGTTAATTATATATTTTATATTATAATAATGCAGATGAATCGGCAATGGATGTACGGTAACCGACTCTCCGGCGAGTTCACTACGGGTTTGAAAGATTTCCTCGTAGTGGCTAATGCGAACAAGCAGGGGGGTTTTGTTATCTGTCCATGTGTTAACTGTAAGAATCAGAAGCGTTACTCTTCCTCAAGAGATGTTCACATGCACCTGCTTCGGCACGGTTTCATGCCAAGCTATAATTGTTGGACCAAGCATGGAGAAAGAGGGGTTATAATGGAAGAAGATGAAGAAGGGGATGATTTCATCGATGAAAGCTATCTTGCTCATTTCGGTGATACTTTCATGGAGGATGCTGAAGGTGAAGGGGAAGGTGAAGGGGAAGGTGAAGAAGAGGCACGTGATGAGCCCGTTGATGATCTTGGTCGGACCATTGCTGATGCACGGAGACGCTGCGAAACTGAAAAGGAGAGGGAGAATTTGGATCGCATGTTAGAGGATCACAGAAAGGCGCTGTACCCCGGATGCGATGATGGTCTGAAAAAGCTGGGCTGTACACTGGATTTGCTGAAATGGAAGGCACAGGAAGGTGTAGCTGACTCGGCATTTGAAAACTTGCTGAAAATGTTGAAGAATATGTTTCCAAAGAATAACGAGTTGCCCGCCAGTACGTACGAAGCAAAGAAGGTTGTCTGCCCTCTAGGTTTAGAGGTTCTGAAGATACATGCATGCATCAACGACTGCATCCTCTACCGCGGTGAATACGAGAATTTGAATGAATGCCCGGTATGCACTGCATTGCGTTATAAGATCAGAGGCGATGACCCTGGTGACGATATTGAGGGCCAGAAACCCAGGAATAGGGTTCCCGCCAAGGTGATGTGGTATGCTCCTATAATACCACGGTTGAAACGTCTATTCAGGAACAAAGAGCATGCCAAGTTGTTGCGATGGCACAAAGAGGACCGTAAGTCGGACGGGGAGTTGAGACACCCCGCAGATGGAACGCAATGGAGAAAGATCGACAGAGAGTTCAAAGATTTTGCAGCTGACGCAAGGAACATAAGATTTGGTCTAAGTACAGATGGCATGAATCCTTTTGGCGAGCAGAGCTCCAGCCATAGCACCTGGCCCGTGACTCTATGCATCTACAACCTTCCTCCTTGGTTGTGCATGAAGCGGAAGTTCATTATGATGCCAGTGCTCATCCAAGGTCCGAAGCAACCCGGCAACGACATCGATGTGTACCTAAGGCCATTAGTTGATGAACTTTTACAGCTGTGGGGCAGACCTGGTGTCCGTGTGTGGGATGAGCACAAAGAAGAGGAATTTGACCTACGAGCGTTGCTTTTCGTAACCATCAACGATTGGCCTGCTCTTACTAACCTTTCGGGACTGTCAAATAAGGGATACAATGCATGCACGCACTGCTTACATGAGACTGAAAGTGTACATTTGCCAAATTGTAAGAAGAACGTGTACCTTGGGCATCGTCGATTTCTTCCGAAAATTCATCTAGTAAGAAAGAAAGGCAAGCATTACAACGGCAAGGCAGATCACCGGCCGAAGTCTGCGGAACGTACTGGTGCTGAGGTATTTGATATGGTCAAGGATTTGAAAGTCATCTTTGGAAAGGGTCCTGGCGGACAATCAGTTCCGAAGGGAGCTGACGGGCACGCAGAAGCCCGTACGGTTACAGAAGCCGTAAGAGAAAGATGGATCGGGAAGCAGATGTTGTGGCGCGGTTGGCATCGGAAATGGATGTGATGAAGAAAACCGTGAGTGTACTAGTAGCCGAAAGAGATGCAGCTCGGGCGCAGCATGAAGATCATCCATTGGATCTCGGAAGCCAGCAGCAGAGAAGAAGCAGCGTGGCTTCCACGGAGGCCCCACCGGCTGGTACACCGACGATCGAAATTACTGCACCGGAGCCTCTGGTGGTCGAAATTACTGCACCGGAGCCTCCTCGCTACCCCGTGGACGATATAAAGGAGATGAAAGAATGTCATCTGTATTATCCTATCGGGAACATGTCCATGAAGGTAGCCATCGGTAGTGCTTTACCATGTTTACCTGGAGCACTCCACCACAACAACCCCATTCAAGATGGCTATGCTCGTGTCACGGTGGAGGACATAGTCCAAGGGTTTGAGGACCTGGACATTGACATTGCTACACCTGAAGGGGCGAGAAGACTTGGAGATGTCAAGCGCCAGTTCATTCTATGGCAAAAGAAGTTTATCAAGTTTCCAGGCGAGGCGCCAACAAGTCCACCCCCCTACGGTGGTGGTGGTGGCGGTGGCGGTGGTGGTGGTGGTGCTTCACCTACACCTCCTTCACGTCAGCCGACGTCGCCCCCCAGTCCACAACGTCCGGCGGGTGATCAGCCGCCGCCACCCAGTCCTCGTCCGGCAGGTGATCAGACGCCGCCCCCCAATCCACCTCCGGCGAAGAAGCAGAAGCAGTCCTGGGTTATTAACCCGGACCCTTATGTACCTAGAACCACAAAGATACCAGAGCCATCACTGAAGCCTCTCATCCCGAGACCTTGGGAACTTAGTGTCGAGGAAAATGCAGCGGCTGTGGCTGCTCAGCATGAGAAATGGAAGGCGGACTGCAAGAAGAAAAGAGAGGGCGAGCCCAAGCCAGTATTTTCTGACAAGCAAAAGCAGTGGGCTAAGTCATTTTTGAACACACCGTCCCAAGCCGCGAAGAATCTGCCTGACGACTATGCACGTGAACTTCGTAGGCAAGCACTCGCGTTCAAGAGGAACCAAGAGTTGGCGGAGAAGCAGGAGAAGAAAGCCTTGGAGGAGGCCGAGGAAAAATTAGAAAGGGGGAAAGAAGTTGCCCAGCTCGGGGAACAAAGTAAACAATCGATCGCCCCGCTCATAGTGCAAGCCGCCGGTCCGGATGCCCCCGATATCATAGCAGCTGCGGCAGCACATGGATTGACTGTAACGAGTGCTAGAGAACAAGCGGCCAACTTAGGTATCACTCTTCGTGCACTGTTAGGCCTTGATGAGGCACCAATGAAGGACGTAGTATTTACATATGTGGAGAATGGCCCTCTCGTTGAGCCTGTGCAGAAAGAGGATCTACCTCGACAAATGAAAGGTCTGCTAAATTGGTACAAGGGTTACATAAAACTTAAAAACGCCAAAGACTATATTTATGCGGAAGTTAGATATGAGCATCACTTCAAACATTACTATATAACAATTCATCGGAGTGAATTGTTCCAAATTGTTCAATCAACGCGAGCTCGACAAATCTCTCATCAGTTTCTACGCTCTGTATGAGATTTATATATTTCTCCCCCATCTCGCTCAGTACATGCACAATATATATATATATATATATATATATATATATATATATATATATATATATATATATATATATATATATATATATATATATATATATATATATATATATTGTCCTAACTATCTTGTTGTGTACGCTATTATGCAGAATGAAGAAGCGGGAAATGCGAATAAGGAACATCCATGATGTTGGGTTCATTGACCCACACATCGTTAATTCATATGTGTTAGAACAGCACCCCGCCGACGTGGAGGAAGACCTGTCGCGGTTTCTTAGAAAACAGGAACTCAAAAGTGATATTCTATTTCCTTACCATTTTGGGTGAGTGTTTCTGTCTTGAGCACATTCTCTTTTGTTTACTCCATGCATGGTATGTGGCTAATCGATGAGTTATGCATGACTGTGCATGTATCGTGCCCACAGGTTCCACTGGATTCTGATGGTAATTCAATTTCACACCTCCACAGTTCTCGTCCACGACTCTCTGAATATGGATGCGGCGCTTTGGGCCGACATGAGAAAAATGATGCAAAAGTAATTATTTTCATTCATTTGCGCTCTATATCGATCGGCCTATTTCGTTCATCATTTCCTAATATCAAGTAACTAATTAATAACTCTCTTGTTCATTTAATTTTCTTTGCCTCGTAGGGTTTGGAGACGGTTCGTAGATGAAAAGGTCGGTGAATTCAAAAAAGAGCTACAATTTAAAAGGGCAGTGCGGACGACTGGGGATATTCAACCACCGGGGACCAATCTATGTGGATACTATGTTTGTGAGAGGATCCGGAGATACACCAATGAGCGAGACCAGCAGTGTGAGAACAACATCAAGAGGAATAACCTCCGGAAGACGCTTAGTCCAGAAGCTCGCTTCCGACCACTTCAAGAGGAACTAGCTGGATGGTTCGCGAGGGAAGTCATCGATCCTAGAGGAGAACACTATGTAGAGGACGTAGAACTTCATATGCACTAAATTATGGATGGAAACTTGTTCAAAATTGTATATGGTCATCCGATATTGAATATATATTGTATATTCCTCTTGAATTCTTTTTGGTTCTAATTTCAAATTTGTTTGAAATTGTACATTCATATGCATGTATGTAGTACCGTAGAATATGTGAAACTCCTTCAAAATTAAAACCCAAAAGAAATAAAACAATACAAATTAAAAAGAAACCAGATTTAGGGGGAGGGGGGCTAAACCCTAAACCCTGCGGAGGCCTTTAGTCGCGGTTGGCCAGAAGAACCGCGACTAAAGGTCCTCCACCCTGGCGCTCGCCTGCCGCCCACGCGGACGGGCCTTTAGTCGCGGTTCCTTACGAACCGCGACTAAAGAGGGGGCCTTTAGTCGCGCCTAATTGGTCGCGGTTGCGCAACCGCGACCAATGGCCATTTTTCTACCAGTGGGGAAGCAGGGCGATGAGGACGGGAGAGTCGCTCTCAGCGGCGTTCTCGCAGCGATTTTGGAGGCATTACGGGAGGCAACAAATAAATGCAGGCATTAACTGCCATGATTTCCGGATTTAATTGGGCAAAAATCTGTCTCAGTTAACGTGTGAAAAAAAGGAATGGGAGCCGTCTGATGGAAAGCAAAATCGACGTGGTTGGAGAGGTCCGACGAAACGAGTCCCATCGGCCTCCGTTGTTTAGTGTTTACCATAGATCAACTAATCATAGGCCGGGCCTCACCCAGTTCAATTTCCTTAAGCTAAAAGAGCTACACCCACCGCTGGAGCAGCTAGCACCGAGGCGGCCAGGCCTCCTGGTCTTTGGTCTGATCTCATGCCGCGGAGGCGGATGTAGGCGACGAGCGGCGGCGCGGCGGCGCCCTAGCAGTTAAAGGACGTCGGAAGATATCAGTGCACGCAGCCGTGCTTGTGGGTACAATGATTGCCGATCGGCCGGCTGTTGCAGCAGGTTTTTACCTAATATTACTTTGTACGGATTTAATCGACGCATGGATATAAAGAAATAAATTAGCTGTGGTTCTAATAAAAATTAATTAAATAAGAACGGAGGGAGTATATGTGTCTTCATCCAGGAAGCACATCGCCTACGGGCGATGCCACACCTTCTTAACTAACCGAACCGAAACCCGGCAACCAGAAGTATCACCGCTCGCTGTGAACACGTTGCCGCGCGGCATCGCTTCGTCGAGAACCACCTCTCCTCGCACATGCATGTGCATGGATGCGCACCAGCCATGCATGTGATCATGCGCGCGTTTGGAAGCCTACATCCAATTCGTGGCTCACTGCGTCAGCGAGATGGGTCCACCTGCGCGTCGCGAATGGGTCATGGGCTATGCAAGCCAAGTCGTTTGGCAGCCTGGGTGGCCTTTTCTGCGCCGAAGAGGGAAGCCAGGCCCCATTGTTTGGTTGTCCGTTTCCACTACTTTCTTCGCTGCTGATGCAGCCCACATCGTGTTTGGTTGTACATAGCTGAGTACTGTGGTAACCCCTTCCCTAAGATTGGTAAGGTTATCTAGCACTGAATAACAACACACATTAGATTCAGTTCATCACAAAAGGTACTGGTAATACACACAGCAACTACTTAGTGGGCGACGCATCACAAGCGAAGCAACTAGTTTGTGATGCATCACAGGTTCATCACACGAGGGGTTAGTATATACCACATCGAACAAGTTTATCATTACAGACCGGGATCAGGTTGTAGCAAGTCCTAACTAATGGAGGGATACAAGATCACCTCCCAAAATTAGCAGACCATGACGTAGCAAGCAGAACAACTAAGAAGGAAAATGGTTGCGGAGCCAGGTCCTAAGTCAGCTCCTCCTCTCCGGTGGCTACAGCTTACGGTAGACGGCATACTCTGCTTCATTGTCTGCAATGAAGTCGATAGCCCTGACCCGTAAGTTAGGCTGGAATAGCTGCACATTGCACACAAACCGGGGAGTGAAGATCGTCTTCATCTGAGCGAGGTTCGTGATCGGGGTGCCAACGTACTGATGGTGTTCTGGGTAGCGCTGCAATCCACAAGGAACAACTGTTAGTGCGAACGACATTCACATATATATACTTTCAGATCTATGCAGAAACTCAATGAAGCTTCGTACCTGGATGTACTCGTCCGTCGTCCCTTCATCACCGCCGTAGAAGCAGCAACCATCTTCGCTCTAGTCCAGAATGCGATCGGATTTCATCTTCATAATGACGTTCCACTTTGTCCTCCAGTTTTTGATGTGGTTGTACAGCTGAAGAGTTGTGACATGTATGCCGGCGAATGCAAGAACATCTGCGGCTACTTTCTTCATATGTTGCTCCTTGAATCCCATGTTGAAGCAGACGTTGCTACGGACGAGCTGAACCAACCGGTTTAGGACAAACTCTCATAGCTCAGGTTTCCAAACCATGGCTGGTTTGCTTGCAATCAGATATGGCTGAGCATTCACAGTAGGCGCAGACATATGAGAGGAGCCCAAAGGTATGATCGCCTACATGACAAACACTAGCAGATCAATGAACTATCACTACCACATAGACATCCTTAAGCACTAGCAGATCAATGAACTATCACCACTACCAGTACCACATCCACATCCACATCCTTAAGCACTAGCAGATCAATGAACTACCACTACCATATCAATGAACAACGAGATAAGTAAGAGTGGCCTTACAGTCAAAGGAGCCACACGCAGCACCGAGGTCGGGGAAGCAGGGGACCCTGGCGAAGATGCAGGCAGCACTACCGTCCCAGTGGAAGAGTCAACGACGACAACGGTCCCCGTCGTAGAGTCAGATGCAACCTGGACAACCTCGACAACCTCCACCGACGACGAAGGAATGTCCTACAATGGATTCGTTCAGACCCCACTTGTGTACCCAAAAGATCTAGATGTAAGGCTAGGGTTTCTAGAAGCTTACCACAACCGAAGTCATCGACGTAGAGGAAGAAGACGACCATCCGCGGCCAGTAGCCGCTACCATAGCCGCCGTCGCTGCTGCAAGCCTCGCCGACTGTGCGGGTGAGGTAGAGCCTACCATGTCGCTAGATCGGGAACTGTGGATGAGCTCGAAATGGGGGGAAATAGGGGATTTGGATTTGCCGGTGAGAGAGCTGCCCCTATATACGGTGGCGAAAATTCAAGTGCGGTGACCTAATTCATCCCGCCGATATTTCGCCGTCCCGCGCGAGCTCCCGCCATCTCCCGCGGTAGCTTTGCGAGGACGCGATGTTCTCCACTTCTGCGAAAACGGGGGTGTCTCGCTAGAAACGGCCGAACCGGGTGTTCCTCGAGGGTCTGGCACGAGGGTGCTTTGAGAAGCGGTTCGTGCAAGAACGTGGCCTCGGCTAGGTAACAAAACGGACCAAAAAAAGCTGGGCATGTGAATATGTGATCCCCATCCCTAGTCGATCCGTGGCATGTATGTACGCCCAATCACTTTATCGTCTCACCAAGGGCATGTACATTGGTTTAGACAGCTGGTGTCTGTAATACTACTTCATATCGTATATAGATAAGACCTAACGTCCTCCCCCCGCGCCGGGGCCCAACCACCCCCGCCGCCGTCTCCCTCCCTAGGGCGCCCTCCTCCCCCGCCGCCGTCGCCGAAAGCGCTGCCGGGCAAAGCCCTGCGGCGTGGCGGCGGCCTATCCTCTCGCCCCCACGACCGGAGGGCATGGCGGCGACGTCCGGCCAGGCCTCTCCTTGATGCGGCGGCGCAGGGAGGCGATAGCTATGGCGTCGATCTGCAGGCGGCGAGCGGCGGCGGTGAGGATCGGGTCCAATCTAGGTCCGTTGGGCCGGGGCGGGCGTCGATCTGCATGTCGTGGCTCTGCCTCCTCGGCAGTGAGGCATTCGTGGGCATCTCTCGTGTCATGAGGAAACCTAGGGCAGCAGCCCCGGGCATGGTGGCGGTGGTCATCTTCTTCGTCGGAGGTGGTCGGCCAGGCTGGTAGTCCTGTGTGGGGGATCATGGGATCTCACACAGGTCTCCGGCAATGGTGATCTAGTCCGGGGTGTCATGGCGGCCGGTGAAAAATGAGCCTCGACCTCGGTCTTGGCGGATGATGGTGGCGTCGGTCGACGTCGTTACCTTGCCGAAGGCGTTATCTTTGCCCGTCTTGGCACTACACTCGGCGAGTTGGAGATGTGCGACTGCCGGTGAAAATCGTGCTCTGACCTTGGTTGGCGGATGATGGCGACGTGTCGCGCCACTACCTTCTTGAAGGCATCGTCATTGCAGTCTGCGGTCTCTCAGTCGTGCTACTCCGGGGGAAACCCTAGGTCCGGGTCTCCGGGATAGGACGATGGCGGCGCGCCCTGCGTCGTTCTACCTCTTGGGGCATCGTTTTTGGAGCAGCTGCTGGATGTTGGCGGATTTCGGTGGAGTGGTGTTCATCTACCACAAGGTTGGCACCGAGTCTCAGTGGCATGGTGCTGCAGGGTATCGACGACAGATGCGGGATGATGTATACGTGCAGGATGGTGGAGCCGTCAGGCGTTATGGTGGCATCGACGACAGGTCTTGCAAGGTTAATGCGATGATCTCTCTTGAAGATGGAGTCGAGGAAAACGGCGGGAGCAACTTCTGTGGCGTGTGCGTTGGCGTGCGCTGAGAGTTTTCTTGACTGGATGTGCTTCTCACCTGCTATTGGACGGTTTAGGAAGGCATTTAGTTTTTGGATGGTGTGAGTTGGTGTAGTGTCAGGGGCGGATCTATCATCCCTTTTGCCCGGGCAGCCGCCCAGGCTTCCGACCGGTCGGCAAGCCTATTTTCGCCCCAAATACATATGTATTTGATAAAAATTTAGCACACTAAGTTTGTTTGCCCAGGCTTCAAAAACTTTTTGGGTCCGCCTATGTGTAGTGTCACCCTTTTCATCCCACTGTAGATATAGTAAGGTTGCTTCGAGATTGATCTTTTGTATTGTTCTTGTAAGGTTTTGTGAATAATCTAATAAAAAAAAGCCGTGTGTATCCTTTGGATGCAGAAGCTGGGGCGATATTTTCCTCATTTCAAATAAAAGATAATGATATAGACAATGTATACAATAGTCTATATGTAAGTTGTCTATTTTTAGCCATAATTATATGGGAGTATAACTTACAGACACCTTTCATACAACAAAATGATGTGTAACTTGTCTATAAGAAACCTATGACTGTCTAGAACTTTACAGACATCTCCCTCTCTCCTCATTCTCTTTCCTCCAACTCACCAAAATCACATATACTATCTTTTATAGACAGCTAAGTCATCACTGTTGTTCATGCCCTAGCCCTGCTGACGAACCGCTTTATTTTAACGTCGGTTGTACTCCCTCCATTTAAAACTACATCACGTTGGTTTAGTTAAAGCCAAAAAAATTAGATTTTGATTAAATATTAAAAATCTATAATTCTAATATAAAATATATTTTATTAAAATTATGATTAAATATAATTTCTATTATATGTATTTAGTATTACGGATATTGATATTCTTTCCTACAATTATGATCAAAATTTGGAAAGTTTAACTTCAGTTAAATCCATAACGCGAGCTAAATAAAAACGGAGGAGTACCCACTACCAACTAAATTATTAACCCTGAAAAGAGTAACTAATTAAACTGTCCTTAACTAACTCACCTTTCCCTTAGGGAAGTATTTTATCCTCGTGGTGACTGGTGACATCGACGTGTACGTGGTTGAAGAGAGATTGCCCGATAAAATAGTCCACCCCTGTCTCAGCCACCCACAAAGTAGAGTAGCTAAGATAGAGCTTGGAATAAAAATATGTTCTCGCGGACAATAATATGATTGTGCCCACCTCTTAGGCAATCAGGGTCCCGTAAACCCGGCGGCAGGCTGTACTAGCTTAGCCATATCATCACCACCATCATGGCCTCTGTTCATGCTCCATATTATTGGGTTGATGAATGTCAGTTGCCATTGGGCAAGGACTAGGACTTGGCATTCTCGGATTTGATTCGGACAACACAGCTGATTAATTAACTATAGCATGTGCTCCGATTATTTTCCGATAAGTTTCTCTCCGCGCGTAAACCCGGGTCTGTGTTCTTCGGCTGTCTGCTGCCTTCCTCAGTAGACACCACGAATGCATATTGCAACTCGCTGAAATAAATTAACTAGACTGCGTGCAAAGATGATAGATACGGTTCTCCGCTCAACATTTATTCATCCTTTTTGCAAATTGCATATGGGAGTGGTAGTAGCGAGCCTATTGGCAACGGAACCTTGCTATAACAAAGAGATGGCTTTCAACTTGGGCATCGTACAGTCCGAGGATAGCAGAGAAATCTATCTAGACACATAGGATATGCACACTTGCGCGTGTCTTTTATGAGTTCGCTTGGATGGACCATATGATATTTTAGGCCAGATTGTGGAGGATAAGGCAGAATGTGGTCATCACTGTACTAAATTTGGGATGGCAAAGCAGAATCCCGACATGTGCTGCATACTCAGAATCCCGCGGCGGAAGCAAACCACCCGATCAACGGTTGGCTAAGCTAGTGCACCGGTTTCTGTTCCAAGTCTAAACAAGGGATTTGTTTGCCTTACACGTACACATTGCCGTACCAAGTTAAGCAGGACCATGTGATGGGCATGAAACCCAACGGATAAAGTCGCAAGCTAGGTGGTGATCTTTATCGGCTATGGGAAGAAAGGAACCGGTCAAACCATGGGGCATGGGATCTATCTAAACCTTGCACCTAGCCAAATCTTCCAACGGACGACTCACCCCACCTCTTCTATCTGCTATTTTCATCTTCTTTTGGATTAACATACTCCCTCCGTTCTGAGATAGTCTACATTCTAGCCTCAAATTTTGTTCTGAAATACTCTACATTCTAACTTTTAGTCAATAACAACACTAACAACCAGGTGGTTTTGCTCTCTTTATTGGATGTTTTTATTTTCAATGTAGCTTAGATTGGTTGTTCACATATCTAAGTAGTACTAATAAATACACTACTAATTTATCTTATTTTTTCTAAAATGTAGACTAAATCATAACAGAGGGAGTATAGGAGTAGGAGCGGTAGAGGTACGTGCTTAAAGTGCATTGGTCTCATTCTTGAGGGCTAGCTATTTCGTGAAAGACACGACATCAAAGTAAGCCTAAACCTTAATAACCAAGATAGCATTTTGGTACAGAGACAATCATGTTATCCGTTAACCATATCTAGCCCCCTAGATAGTACCTACGTTTGAGCATTGGCCATTGGGTACCATATCATGCCACCTTAGCTACCTACTGCCTTCTTTTAGAATTTGTTCCGCTTCAACCCAAGCCACCGGCGACGGGTCACGCTACGCTCGTCAGAAGTTAGTTTCCCTTTCATATGAATTTAGATCAGAACAAAACACAAATCATGAACATATAACTACTCAGGGTAGAAGGCCTCCGCCGATAAATTCAGAGCAGCCACAAAACCCATCGACCTACGTAGGGTATAGCCACGTAGGATAGCAGGCCCTCCAGGCTATCCCAGGCCTCGAAAAGATTTGACATTGGCCATGCACCACGACGTGGTACGTCGGTCTCTCCACCCACTTTTCACGTGCCCACGGCGCCTTTTCCTCCATGCACTGCATGTTCGCCCACCGCGCGCGCTGTGTACACGTCGTCGCGGGGCATCGCGACGTCGGAAGCAGGACTACGTGTGCCGCGTCGCCTCGCTCGCACATGGGCGGATGCATGTGATGTGATCCCCTGATCCGTTGCACCATTACGTGGTAGCTAACCCCTCCTCCAATCTTGGGCATCAACTAATAAAACCGTCCTTAACAGACACTACAGGAATTGGGCTATATGCCGAGGGCCGGAAACCCTCGGCGTAGCCTGCTTTGGCCATCGGAGTAGGCTACGCCAAGGGCCGCCCTCGGCATAGCTCCTCGGCGTTTAGCTCCCTCGGCAAAGGCACTATCGCCGTCGGCGTAGCCCGGCCCTCGGCGTAGCGCAAAACCCTCAGCATAGACTTTTAAAAAATTCAAATTTCTCTTTTCCAAAAAATTCAAAAAAAAACGATTTTTTTATTTTTTTCTATATGCCGACGGCAAAACCCTCGGTATATACTTTTAAAATTTTAATTTATTTTACACAATTTTTTTTTCTTTTTTTTATTTCTTTTTACTTGTGTATCTTTCACTCAATACACTTTTAACTCTAACTACACTTAATCTTAGGTCAAATTATAATCATGGTTAAACTTCCCAATCGGTCACCCATCCTCACACTACTCCAGCCTCAGCACGCTTAACTCCTTGGTTCCATTCGGACGAGCTTCCATTATATAAGTGACACCTCTTGCTGATAATAATAGCATATCAACCCTATTAACCCTTGAACCGTGATGCAGACCTCTTTATTTTTGAATCCCAAACAATTACTTAAGTAGACAACAATGAATATATAAGTAATAATAATATTGAATTCAAATAACAAAAAAATGATTTTATTTTTTGGTATTTTTTCTATTTAATATGGAATAATTAATATCTTTAAATCGGAAAATCGAAATTTCACAAATAATATGTCTAAATCGATCAGAAAAATGAGAGGAATCTAAATATAACATCCATATCATCATTTGAACCTAAAAATTAGAGGCATCCAAATATGACGCCTAATTCCATGTGGCCAAAACGGCCCCCTCGGAAGATGCGAAATGGTCGTATCGGGCGGGCTGGTGCACCGTTCGCCAACACGCTAAACGGAAAAAAATTTGCAGATGAAGTGATATGTCATAGACCTAAAAACATTTTTTGCGGAATTTATTGAGCGACGGAAAGTGTACCCCTAGTTCAAATCCGGTCACTTTCCAGCGGATTCGGCGGGACACCGCATGAAGCCGCAGGGATTCTCAGATAGCTAGCGCGTACATATGTCATGTGATATGTGGTGCGGAGGCGGTGTCCTACCACTACGCGGAGGTCTCGCGAAATGCAAAAATGCGCCCCATGTAGTTGCTTCACAAAAAAAACCCGTTTTGGCACCCCGAAAATGAAAAAACCATCGCCCATGGGTCGGATTGGAAATCCTCTCCTGGGACCTTGCTTCCCATCCCAGGGACCACACACGTGCCAAATATGGCCTCGTTCCGACAAACTATGCGGTGTCACGGGCCGTTTCCTACTCATTCCCTAAAAGCTATAGAACTCCGGACGTGATAGCCCTGTTTGTGAAGGGTTTTCCAAAATAATTTCCGTATCCTAATTCCGACTTTTGGAGTGGTTACTAGGACATATAAAATAACGCCATGCGGCTCTGCGGGATTTTCTAACACCGTTTAAATTGCCATTTGGCCAAAAAGGGCCCCCACTAAAATGCGGTATGACCGTACCGGGCGCGTTGGTGCACCCGTTTACCATCGCGCTAAACGGGAAAAAATTCGCATATAAAGTGATATGTCATAGACCTAAAAACATTTTTTCCAGAATTTATTGAGCGACGAAAAGTGTAGCCCTAGTTCAAATCCGGTCACTTTCCAGCGAATTCGGCGGGACACCGCAGGAAGCCGCGTGGATTCCCAGATAGCTAGCGCGCACATATGGCATGTGATATGTGGTGTGAAGGAGGTGTCCTACCACTACGCGGAGGTCTCGCGCAATACTAAAATGCGCCCCATATAGCTGCTTCACACAAAAAACCCGTTTTGGCACCCCAAAAATGAAAAAACCATCACCCATAGGCCGGATTGGAAATCCGCTCCCGAGGCCTTGCTTCCCATCCCAGGGACCACGCACGTGCCAAATATGGCCTCATTCCGACAAACTATGCGGTGTCACGGGCCGTTTCCTACTCATTTGCCCTAAAAGCCATAGAACTCCGGACTTGATAGCCCTGTTCGTGAAGGTTTTCCAAAATAATTGTCGTAACCCAATTTCATCTTTTGGAGTGGTTACTAGTACACATAAAATGATGCCATGTAGCTCCGCGAGATTTTCTGACTTCGTTTAAATTGCTATCTGTCTAAAATGGGAACCTGAGGACATATAAGAAATTGATTGAATTGTTTCTATGTTAACATGGTACTGTGCATGATTCAAATATGAATGATTTTAACATAAACGGATAGAGGATGTTTTCTGAAGATTTTGATACCTCATACGCATTTTTTTGACATCATATGAATTAGTTATGATTTTTACAAAATTAGACAAATTTGAAAAATTTCCTACGCCGAGGGTGGCCGTCGGCGTAGCCCTGTCTACGCCTAGGGCCAAAGATATGCCGAGGGCTGCCCTCAGCGTAGACCTCGCTACGCCGACGGCCGCGCTACACCGAACGTCGAAAGGGCAGGCTGGCCTGGCCGGGCCATACGCCGACGACCCCGACTTTTGGCCGTCGGCGTATAGTCTGGCCCTCGGCGTAGCCTCCCATTCCTGTAGTGAGACCAGACAGGTCTGGCCACTGAATTATTTATCCTGGCAGAGAGGGACGTGTACGTGGAGTGTCTCAGCCACAAAGCGATAGAAAAAGTCTTGGTACAAAAAGATATCGACATTCCATCTGCACCTAGCCACCAGTAGTAGAAAAAGAGGCTTCCGTCCACCCCCATTAGTCGCAAAAATATAGGAACCGCGACTAAAGGGGTCTTTAGTCACGGTTCGGGAGGCGAACCGCGACTAAAGATCTGGGCCCAGCGCGCTCGGGAGGCCAACCGCGACTAAAGGTCCTGGCCCGAAGGCCTTTTGTCGCGGTTGGCTAGGCCTACCGGGACTAAAGGCCCATCCCTATAAAAGGCAGCTCAGCTCACTTCACTTAGCCATTTGGTGCCACTTCTTTTCACAAACTTCACAAGGGGTGTTAGGTTTACTTTTGGTTCCTCTTATGCACACAAGGTGTTTGATGAAATTCCCAAGAGCATGAAACAAACATGATATGAAGTGTCCGAGCCACACTTGAGCTTTCTCATTTATTTTTTCTCATTTATTTTTTCCTCCTCGATCGCGGGAAGACAGGAGGCGGGAAGACAGATGAGGGAAGAAATTAGAATTTTCTGAATTTTTTATATATTATTTGTATTTTTAAGATTTTGAAATGAATTAGTTTTATTTTTCTGAATTTTTTGATATATTATTTGTATTTTTAAGATTTTGAAATGAATTAGTTTTATTTTTCTGAATTTTTTGATATATTATTTGTATCTTTAAAATTTTGAAATGAATTAGTTTTATTTTTCTTAATTTTTTGGTATATTATTTGTATTTTTAAGATTTTGAAATGAATTAGTTTTATTTTTCTAAATTTTTTGATATGTTATTTGTATTTTTTAGAATTTGAAATGAATTAGTTTTATTTTTCTGAATTTTTTGATATATTATTTGTATTTTTAACATTTTGAATTGAATTAGTTTTATTTTTCTAATTTTTTTGATATATTATTTGTATTTTTCATATTTTGAAATGGAAAAGAATTTTGAAAATGACCAGGGGTTCCGGGCGAAAACACCTTTAGTCGCTTTTGGCCACACCAACCGCGACTAAAGGCCCGTCGCCATAAATTTCGCGCGAGCGCGAATGGCCGCGCCATTCCTCCCAATCCGCCCAAGTTACAGAGACGCGCGACTCCGGCCCGCCACCCGAATTACGCCGTCAGGCTGCCTCTCTCGCCGACCGCCGCCGCACCCTCTCTCGCCGACCGCTGCTGCGCCTCGACCCCGTCGCCGCGCGCCCTCTCTCGCCGACCGCCGCGCCTGCCCCTCCTCCCTCTCGCCGACCGCCGCCGAAGCCCCGCCGCGGCCGGAGTACGTGCCGCCCGCCCTGCTCCTCGCCGCGCCGCGCCGCCGCTGTCTCCTCGCCGACCGCGCGCGCCCTCGTCGCATGCAGAGAGAGGAGGCCGGTCGGGGAGGGAAACAGAGAGAGGGAGAGGAGAGAGAGATCGAAGAGGCCTCTTTTTTTTACAGTTAATCAAATTTGAAATTAAAATTTGTAACTAACTTCAAATTTGTAACTAAAATTTTGTATACTTAAGAAAAATTTAAACTTAACAAATCTTGACTTAACAAAATTTTAACTTAACAAAGTTTTGACTTAACAAAATTTTGACTTAACAAAAAAATTAACTTAATTAACAAGAATTATTTTGTTTTTTTTGTTTTAACTTAACACAAATCGCCGCGCGTATACGGAGGGTTGACTTAACAAATTTGACTTAAAAGTTTGTCTAAAAAAAGAACTAAAATTTGACTTAAAAAAAACTAAAAATTGACTTAAAAATTTTGTCTCAAAAAAGAACTAAAATTTGACTTAAAAAAGAACGCAAACTTCACTTAAAAGTTTGTCTAAAAAATGAACTAAAATTTCACTTAAAAAAGAACTCAAATTTGACTTAGAAATTTTGTCTTAAATTTTTTGACTTAACCACCGCGCGTATACGGAGGGGCAAGCGAGCCCCTCGTCGCCACCTCCGTATACGCGCGGTGTTTTTTTTTGGATCGAGAGGGGGCGGCGAGGGTTATGTGTGTTGTCCTCGGCACCGCCACCGCCCTTTCGCCACCGCCGCCCTTTCGCCACTGCCGCCCTTCCGCATATACACATCTAATACGCGTCCCCCCTCTCGCCTCCCTCGTCGCCCTCTCTCTTTATATGTAGAAGAGATGTGATAATGTTGGCATATACACAATTAATTAGTTTTTCCTACATGTTTTCAGGACTGACATATGGCGGACGATAGAGTTGAACCGATTATGGCCAACTATGATCCGGATGCAGAAGAACATATAATGGGCATCATAAACGGCGATGTTCCTTATGTGCCGACCGAACAAGATGAAGAAGAGGATATCTCTTCTTATCTGAACCTTGACGCTGAAGATGAAGGTCGTCAGCGAGGTGATGTCGATGGAGGTCAACCGTCGATGAACGACGATCTTCAATTGCAAGTAGCAACCACCTCCGGCGAGGTATATATATACATTGAGCCTCTGGTGATACAAACTTACTGATTCGAATAAATATGTGTACTAACGCGCGCGACTCTCTTTCTTATTTTAGCCCTCGGCCGGATCGTCGAAACAATCGAGTACGTCGTCAAAGCGTGGCGCAACCAAGATGCTGAAACAAGGAGAAACATTTACCATCGAGGTTGTCTGTGCTGCAACTGGCAAGCCGCTGGAGCCCCAAAAGAACTCCACCAAGTTTATCAACCAATGCGGAGCCGTTGTTAGAGACAACGTCCCGATCACCGTCCAGGAGTGGAATCAGCCAAAGAAGGCACGTCTTGGTTTCAGTTTTGTCGACAAGAGAACAAAAAAAGATTGCTGGAAAAAGCTTATGGAACATTTCGTTCTACCTCCGGAATACAACAAATTTGATGAATTCGGTGACGAGATTCATGGTGGACGTGAGAGGACGAGGCTAGTCAAACAGTTCGCTCTTCATAAGATGGCCGACGCATTCCGGAAATTCAAGCAAAATCTAGCCCTTGACTATGTCAACAAGAACAAGACTCCGGATTTCAAAGGACAATATGAGAAACTGAAAGATGATTGGCCAGAATTTGTGAGGCAAAAGAAATCGGAGCAGTTCATTGAAATATCGAAAAAATAAGGAAATGCGGCTAAGAAAGAGTACAATCATATTATGGGGCCAGGAGGGTATCGCCTTTCGGAGCCTAAGTGGGAGAAGATGGAGAACGACCTGAGGGCGCGAGGAATCCCTCTAGGTACAGAGGGATGGGACCCAAGGGCCCAAAGCTAGTGGTATGGGCATGGGGGATCGCTAGACCAGGAGACAGGGGTGTGTGTTCACCGGAAGAAAGCGTTTAAACCCACCCAAGCCCTTATTGACGCAATGACCGCTGATCAAGAGGGGAAGATCAAGTTCAACAGAGAGAATGACGCGCTGACAAAAGCCCTCGGGAATCCTGAACACGGAGGACGTGTACAAGGCATGGGGGCCATTCCGTGGAAAATAGGGTTTTCCCAGGACGATGACCCGTACGGTCACAGAAGCCGTAAGAGAAAGACGGATCGAGATGCAAATGTTGTGGCGCGGTTGGCATCGGAATTCGATGAGATGAAGAAAACCCTGAATATACTAGTACAAGAAAGATCGGCAGCTGGGACGCATGAAGATCATGCAGCGGATCTCGGAAGCCAGCAGCGGAGAAGCAGCGTGGCTTCCACGGAGGCCCCGTTGGCTAGTGCTAATGCACCGATGATCAATATTACTGCACCGGAGCCTCCTCACTACCCCGTGGACGATGTAAAGGCGATGAAAGAATGTCATCTGCATTATCCAATTGGGAACATGTCCATGAAGGTAGTTACCGGCAGTGCTTTACCATGTTTACCTGGAGCACTCCACCACAACAACCCCATTCCAGATGGCTATGCTCGTGTCACGGTGGAGGACATAGTCCAAGGGTTTGAGGACCTGGAGATTGACTATGCTACACCCGAAGGGGAGAGGAGACTTGGAGATGAAAAGCGCCAGTTCATTCTATGGAAAAAGAAGTTCATCAAGTTTCCAGGCGAGGCACCAAGGCCAACAAGTCCACCCCCCCTCCGGTGGTGGTGGCGGTGGCGGTGGCGGCGGTGGTGGTGGTGGTGGTGGTTCACCTACACCTCCTTCACGTCAGCCGACGCCGCCCCCTGATACGTCTCAAACGTATATATAATTTCCTATGTTCCATGCTACTTTTATGATGATACTCACATGTTTTATACACACCTTATGTCATATTTATGCATTTTCCGGCACTAACCTATTGACAAGATGCCGAAGCCAGTTGATGTTTTCTGCTGTTTTTGGTTTCAGAAATCCTAGTAAGGAAATATTCTCGGAATTGGACGAAATCAACGCCCGGGATCTTATTTTTCCACGAAGCTTCCAGAAGTCCGAAAGGGAAACGAAGTGGGGCGACGAGGCGGCGACACGCCAGGGCGGCGTGGCCCAGGCCCTGGCCGCGCGACCCTGTTGTGTGGGCCCCTCGCGTCGCCCCTAAACCTACCTCTCCGACTATAAGAAGCCTTCGTCGATAATAACTCCAGTACCGAGAGCCACAATACGGAAAACCTTCCAGAGACGCCGCCGCCAATCCCATCTCGGGGGATTCAGGAGATCGCCTCCGGCACCCTGCCGGAGAGGGGAATCATCTCCCGGAGGGCTCTTCATCGCCATGATCGCCTCCGGATCGATGTGTGAGTAGTTCACCCCTGGACTATGGGTCCATAGCAGTAGCTAGATGGTCGTCTTCTCCTCATTGTGCTATCATGTTAGATCTTGTGAGCTGCCTATCATGATCAAGATCATCTATTTGTAATGCTACATGTTGCGTTTGTTGGGATCCGATGAATATGGAATACTATGTTATGTTGATTATCAATCTATCATATATGTGTTGTTTATGATCTTACATGCTCTCCGTTGCTAGTAGAGGCTCTGGCCAAGTTGATACTTGTAACTCCAAGAGGGAGTATTTATGCTCGATAGTGGGTTCATGCCTCCATTAAATGCAGGACGATGTGATGAAAGTTCTAAGGTTGTGGATGTGCTGTTGCCACTAGGGATAAAACATCAATGCTTTGTCTAAGGATATTTGTGTTGATTACATTACACACCATACTTAATGCAATTGTCTGTTATTTGCAACTTAATACTGGAAGGGGTGCGGATGCTAACCCGAAGGTGGACTTTTTAGGCATAGATGCATGCTGGATAGCGGTCTATGTACTTTGTCATAATGCCCGATTGAATTTCACACTACTCATCATGATATGTATGTGCATTGTTATGCCCTCTCTATTTGTCAATTGCCCAACTGTAATTTGTTCACCCAACATGCTATTTCTTATCGGAGAGACACCTCTAGTGAACTGTGGACCCCGGTCCAATTCTTTACATCTGAATACAATCTACTGCAATACTTGTTCTTACTGTTCTTCGCAAACATCATCTTCCACACTATACATCTAATCCTTTGTTACAACAAGCCGGTGAGATTGACAACCTCACTGTTAAGTTGGGGCAAAGTACTTTGATTGTGTTGTGCAGGTTCCACGTTGGCGCCGGAATCCCTCGTGTTGCGCCGCACTACACTCCGTCACCAACAACCTTCAACGTGCTTCTTGACTCCTACTGGTTCGATAAACCTTGGTTTCTTACTGAGGGAAACTTGCTGCTGTACTCATCATACCTTCCTCTTGGGGTTCCCAACGGACGAGTGCTTTACCGTCACAAGGAAGCTACTTTCTGGCACCGTTGCAATCCAACTCCCACGTCAGCAGCTAAATTTCTGGCGCCGTTGCCGGGGAGATCAAGACACGCTGCAAGGGGAGTCTCCTACTTCCAATCTCTTTACTTTGTTTTTGTCTTGCTTTACTTTATTTTATTTACTGCTTTGTTTGCTCATTATATCAAAAATACAAAAAAAATTAGTTACTTGCTTTACTTTATTTATTATCTTGTTTGCGTTCTCTATATTAAAAACACAAAAAAAAATTAGTTACTTGCATTTACTTTATTTAGTTTGCTTTATTTACTATTGCTAAAATGAGCAATCCTGCAATTGCATCTTTTTGTTTCTTGTTTTTATTTCACTAGTTAGGCATAATGGAAAACAACTGTGAGCTTTTTAATCTATTTCCTGAGTTAAGACATGGATTGTTTGATGCGAAAATTAAAAAACCTATGGAACCTTATTTGCATGATAGTAGCAATGTTATTAGCATGAACCCTTTGAACAATATTATTGCTAATGCTATGGAAGAATTTAAGCTTGGGGAAGCTGGTTTTGATGAGCATGATATTTTTAGTCCCCCAAGCATGGAGGAGAAAATTTTGTTTGATGAAACTATGCCTCCTATATTTGATGATTATGGTGATGAGAATAATAATGATAGCTACTTTGTTGAATTTGCTTCCACTACAATTAATAAGAATGACTATGCTTATGTTGGGAGTAGTAATTATTTTATGCATGAGACTCATGATAAGAATGCTTTATGTGATAGTTATATTGTTGAGTTTGTTCATGATGCTACTGGAAATTATTATGAGAGAGGAAAATATGGTTGTAGGAATTTTCATGTTACTAAAACACCTCTCTACATGTTGAAAATTTTGAAGTTACTCGTGTTTTATCTTCCTATGCTTCTCACTTTGTTCTACATGAATTTATTTGTGTACAAGATTCCTATGCATAGGAAGTGGGTTAGACTTAAAAGTGTTTCTTATATCCTTTTGATGCTCTCTTTTGCTTTAACTCTTATTTCTTGCGAGAGCATCATTAAAATTACTGAGCCCATCTTAATGGCTATAAAGAAAAGCGCTTATGGGAGACAACCCATTATTTTACTACAGCACTTTTGTTTTATATTTGAGTCTTGGAAGTTGTTACTACTGTAGCAACCTCTCATTATCTTTATTTTATTGCATTGTTGTGCCAAGTAAAGTCTTTGATAGTAGAGTTGATACTATATTTGGATTGCTGCACAGTAACAGATTTCTTACTGTCACGAATTTGAGTCGCCCCGTCTGTAGGTAACTCAGAAAGTTATGCCAATTTACGTGCATGATCCTCAGATATGTACGCAACTTTCATTCAATTTGAGAATTTTCATCTGAGCAAGTTTAGTGCCCCAGAAAAATACGTCTTTACGTACTGTTCTGTTTTGACAGATTCTGCCTTTTATTTTGCATTGCCTGTTTTACTATGTTTGATGGATTTCTTTATTCCATTAGCTTTCATTAGCTTTGTGCAATATCCAGAAGTGTTAAGAATGATTGTGTCACCTCTGAATATGTGAATTTTTGATTATTCACTAACCCTCTAATGAGTTTGTTTCGAGTTTGGTGTGGAGGAAGTTTTCAAGGATCAAGAGAGGAGGATGATACAATAGGATCAAGAAGAGTGAAAGCTCTAAGCTTGGGGATGCCCCCGTGGTTCATCCCCGCATATTTCAAGAAGACTCAAGCATCTAAGGTTGGGGATGCCCAAGGCATCCCCTTCTTCGTCGACAAATTATCAGGTTCCTCTAGTGAAACTATATTTTTATTCGGCCACATCTTATGTGCTTTACTTGGAGCGTCTTTATGTTCTTGTTTTTGTTTTGTTTGAATAAAATTGGATCCTAGCATTCACTATATGGGAGAGAGACACGCTCCGCTGTTGCATATGAACACATATGTTCTTAGCTTTAGTCTTAATGTTCATGGTGAAGGTTGAAACTGCTTCGTTAATTGTTATATGGTTGGAAACAGAAAATGCTACATGTGGTAATTGGTATAATGTCTTGAATAACTTGATACTTGGCAATTGTTGTGCTCATATAGATCATGTTTAAGCTCTTGCATCATGTACTTTGCACCTATTAATGAAGAAATACTGTAGAGCTTGTTAAAATTTGGTTTGCATGATTGGTCTCTCTAGAGTCTAGATATTTTCTGGTGAGGGTTTGAACAACAAAGAAGACAGTGTAGAGTCTTATAATGCTTGTAATATGTTCTTATGAAAGTTTTGCTGTACCGGTTCATACTTGAGTTTGCTTCAAACAACCTTGCTAGCCTAAGCCTTGTATTGAGAGAGAATTCTTCTCATGCATCCAAAATCCTCGAGCCAAAAACTATGCCACTTGTGTCCACCATACCTACCTACTACATGGTATTTCTCTGCCATTTCAAAGTAAATTGCTTGAGTGCTACCTTTAAAATTCCATTCCTTTGTCTTTGCAATATATAGCTCATGGGAAAATAGCCTTAAAAACTATTGTGGTATTGAATATGTACTTATATATCTTATTTCTTAATAAGTTGCTTGTTGAGCGATAACCATGTTCCTGGGGACGCCATCAACTACTCCTTTGTTGAATATCATGTGAGTTGCTATGCATGTTCGTCTTGTCTGAAGTAAGGGTGATTTATCATGATAAAATGGTTTGAGTATGCATATTGTTAGAGAAGAACATTGGGCCGCTAACTAAAGCCATGATCCATGGTGGAAGTTTCAGCTTGGACAACAATCCTCAATCTCATATGAGAATTTTATCTGTTGTTGAATGCTTATGCATTAAAGAGGAGTTCATTATCTGTTGTCTATGTTGTCCCGGTATGGATGTCTAAGTTGAGAATAATCAAAAGCGAGAAATCCAATGCGAACTTTCTCCTTAGACCTTTGTACAGGCGACATAGAGGTACCCCTTTGTGACACTTGGTTAAAACATATGCTATGCTATGATAATCCATGTAAATCCAAGCTAATTAGGACAAGGTGCGGGCACTATTGGTATACTATGCATGAGGCTTGCAACTTGTAGGATATAATATACATAACACATATGCTTTATTACTACCGTTGACAAAATTGTTTCTTGTTTTCAAAATAAAAGCTCTAGCACAAATACAGCAATCCATGCTTCCCTCTGCGAAGGGCCATTCTTTTACTTTTATGTTGAGTCAGTTTACCTACTTCTTTCTACCTTAGAAGCAAACACTTGTGTTAACTGTGCATTGATTCTTACATACTTGCTTATTTGCATTCATCATATTACTTTGTGTTGACAATTATCCATGAGATATACATGTTGAAGTTGAAAGCAACTGCTGAAACTTATATCTTCCTATGTGTTGCTTCAAAACTTTCTACTAAGAATTGATTGCTTTATGAGTTAACTCTTATGCAAGACTTATTGATACTTGTCTTGAAAGTACTATTCATGAAAAGTCTTTGCTATATGATTCAGTTGTTTATTCATTGTCTTTACCATTGCTTCGAATCACTTCATTCATTACATATGCTTACAATAGTATTGATCAAGATTATGATAGCATGTCACTTAAGAAATTATCTTTGTTATCGTTTACCTACTCGGGGACGAGTAGGAACTAAGCTTGGGGATGCTTGATACGTCTCAAACGTATCTATAATTTCTTATGTTGCATGCTACTTTTATGATGATACTCACATGTTTTATACACACTTTATGTCATATTTATGCATTTTCGGCACTAACCTATTGACAAGATGCCGAAGAGCCAGTTGCTGTTTTCTGCTGTTTTTGGTTTCAGAAATCCTAGTAAGGAAATATTCTCGGAATTGGACAAAATCAACGCCCAGGATCTTATTTTTCCACGAAGCTTCCAGAAGTCCAAAAGGGAAACGAAGTGGGGAAACGAGGCGGCGACACGCCAGGGCGATGCGGCCCTGTTGTGTGGGCCCCTCGCGTCGCCCCTAAACCTACCTCTCCGACTATAAGAAGCCTTCGTCGATAATAACTCCAGTACCGAGAGCCACGATACGGAAAACCTTCCAGAGACGCCGCCGCCAATCCCATCTCGGGGGATTCAGGAGATCGCCTCCGGCACCCTGCCGGAGAGGGGAATCATCTCCCAGAGGGCTCTTCATCGCCATGATCGCCTCCGGATCGATGTGTGAGTAGTTCACCCCTGGACTATGGGTCCATAGCAGTAGCTAGATGGTTGTCTTCTCCTCATTGTGCTATCATGTTAGATCTTGTGAGCTGCCTATCATGATCAAGATCATCTATTTGTAATGCTACATGTTGCGTTTGTTGGGATCCGATGAATATGGAATACTATGTTATGTTCATTACCAATCTATCATATATGTGTTGTTTATGATCTTGCATGCTCTCCGTTGCTAGTAGAGGCTCTGGCCAAGTTGATACTTGTAACTCCAAGAGGGAGTATTTATGCTCGATAGTGGGTTCATGCCTCCATTAAATCTGGGACGGGACGATGAAAGTTCTAAGGTTGTGGATGTGCTGTTGCCACTAGGGATAAAACATCAATGCTTTGTCTAAGGATATTTGTGTTGATTACATTACGCACCATACTTAATGCAATTGTCTGTTGTTTGCAACTTAATACTGGAAGGGGTGCGGATGCTAACCCGAAGGTGGACTTTTTAGGCATAGATGCATGCTGGATGGCGGTCTATGTACTTTGTCGTAATGCCCGATTGAATTTCACACTACTCATCATGATATGTATGTGCATTGTTATGCCCTCTCTATTTGTCAATTGCCCAACTGTAATTTGTTCACCCAACATGCTATTTCTTATCGGAGAGACACCTCTAGTGAACTGTGGACCCTGGTCCAATTCTTTACATCTGAATACAATCTACTGCAATACTTGTTCTTACTGTTCTTCGCAAACATCATCTTCCACACTATACATCTAATCCTTTGTTACAGCAAGCCGGTGAGATTGACAACCTCACTGTTAAGTTGGGGCAAAGTACTTTGATTGTGTTGTGCAGGTTCCACGTTGGCGCCGGAATCCCTGGAGTTGCGTCGCACTACACTCCGTCACCAACAACCTTCAACGTGCTTCTTGACTCCTACTGGTTCGATAAACCTTGGTTTCTTACTGAGGGAAACTTGCTGCTGTACTCATCATACCTTCCTCTTGGGGTTCCCAACGGACGAGTGCTTTACCGTCACAAGGAAGCTTCTTTCTGGCACCGTTGCAATCCAACTCCCACGTCAGCACCCCCCAGTCCACAACCTCCGGCGTGTGATCAGCCGCCGCCCCCCCCAGTCCTTGTCCGGCGGGTGATCAGACGCCGCCCCCCAATCCACCTCCGGCGAAGAAGCAGAAGCAGTCCTGGACTATTAACCCGGACCCTTATGTACCTAAGACCACAAAGGTACCGGAGCCATCACTGAAGCCTCTCCCCACAAGGCCTTGGGAACGTAGTGCCGAGGAAACTGACGCGGCCGCGGCTGCTCAGTATGAGAAATGGAAGGCGGATACGAAGGCGAAAAGAGAGCCTGAGCCCAAGCCAGTATTTTCTAACAAGGAAAAGAAGTGGGCTAAGTCATTTTTGAGCACACCGTCCCAAGCCGAGAAGAATATGCCTGACGACTATGCACGTGAACTTCGTAGGCAAGCACTCATGTTGAAGGAGAAGAAAAACTTGGCGGAGAAGCAGAAGAAGAAAGCCTTGGAGGAGGCCGAGAAAGAATTAGAAAGTAAAAAAAGCGGGAAACGAGTTGCCCAGCTCGGGGAACAAAGTAAACAATCAATCCCCCCACTCATAGTGAAAGCCGCCGGTCTGGATGCTGAACTAATGGACCCCACAATCATAGCAGCTGCGGCAGCACATGAAATGACTGTAACGGGTACCAGGGAACAAGCGGCCCAGATCGGTATGACTCTTCGTGCAGTGTTAGGCCTTGAGGAGGCGCCAATGAGTGAGGTAGCATTTACATATGTGCCGAATGGGCCTCTCGTCGAGCCTGCGCAGGAAGAGGATCTACCTCCACAAATGCAAAATTTGCTACGTTGGTACAAGGGTTACATAAAAACTAACGCCGTCAAAGAATATATTTATGCGGAAGTCAGACATGAGCATCACTTCAAACATTACTATGTAACAATTCATCTGAGTGAATTGTTCCAGCTGTTCAATCTGCGCGAGCTCGACAAATCTATCATCAGTTGCTACGTTCTGTAAGTGATTTATTTCTACCCCATCTCGTTCATTGCCTGCACTATATATATATATATATATATATATATATATATATATATATATATATATATATATATATATATTGTCCTAACTATATTGTTGTGTACGCTATTATGCAGAATGAAGATTAGGGAATGCAGAATAAGGAACATCCATGATGTTGGGTTCATTGACCCGCACATCGTTAATGGATATGTGTTAGAAAACACCCCCACGACGTGGAGCAAGACCTGTTTGATTTTCTTAGAAAGCAGCAGCTCAAAAGTGAAATTCTATTTCCTTACCATTTTGGGTGAGTGTTTCTTTCTTGAGCACATTCTCTTTTGTTTACTCCATGCATGGTATGTCTAATCGATGAGTTATGCACGACTGTGCATTGTATCGTGTCCGCAGGTTCCACTGGATTCTGCTCATAATTTAATTTCAAACCTCCAGAGTTCTCGTCCTCGACTCTCTGAATATGGATCCAAAGCTTTGGGTCGACATGAGAAAAATGCTGCAAAATTAATTATTTTCATTCATTTGTGCTCTATATCGATCGGCCTCTTTCGTTCATTTCCTAATATCAAGTAACTAATAACTCTCTTGTTCATTTAATTTTCTTTGCCTCGTAGGGTTTGGAGACGGTTCACAGATGAAACGGTCGGTGAATTCAAAAAAAGCTAGACTTTAGAAGGTCACTGACTGGGGATGTTCAGCCACCGGGGACCAATCTATGTGGATACTATGGTTGTGAGTTCATCCGGAGATACACCTCTGAGCGGAAGCCGTCGGAGAACAACGTCAAGAGGAATAACTTGCGGAAGACGCTTAGTGCAGAAGCTCGCTTCCGACCAATTCAAGAGGAACTAGCAGGATTTTTGATGAGGGAATTCCTCCATCCTAAAGGAGAACACTATCACGAGGACGTAGAACTTCTGATGCCGTAAATTATGTATGGAAACTTGTTCGAAATTGTATATGGTCATCCGATATTGAATATATAATGTATATTCCTCTTGAATTCTTCTTGGTTCTAATTTCAAACTTGTTTGAAATTGTACATCCATATGCAAGTATATAGTACCGTAGAATATGTGTACTAAAACTTCTTCAAAATTAAAATAAAACACAAAATAAAATATAAAAGAAATAAAACAATACAAACTAAAAAGAAACCAGATTTAGGGGGGGCTAAAACCCTAAACCTGCGGAGGCCTTTAGTCGCGGTTGGCCAGGAGAACTGCGACTAAAGGTCCTCCACCCCGACGGACTGCTGGCGGCCACGTGGACGTGCCTTTAGTCACGGTTCGTAAGCAACCGCGACTAAAGGGGGGCTTTAGTCGCGCTTCATTGGTCCCGGTTGCGCAACCGCGACTAATGGCAGTTGCGAACCGGGACTAAAGCCCCTTTTTCTACCAGTGCACGCTTTCTTATCCTTCCATGCCCCATCAGGTACGGTAAGGGTGCTAAACCTCCGTTTCGCCGCGTTGTAAACTGCTGGCGCGCGTGATATCGAATTTTCCTCCGCCGATACTTCATTTTGCAGCACGCGTTGGTGCGGAAAAAAAGCACCTCCGTCGAAGGCTCTATTTTGCAGCGCGCGCGGCGCAAACTTCTAAATTCGACCGTACATTTCAAAATTAATCAAACAAACTATAAAAACTTGATCGAAAATAAGAATATATTAAAAGTTCAACGATACATCATGACATAGAGGATGAAAATACATATCGAAACTACTTGTCCGACTCCCAATCGAAGTCCGAGGAGTGGGTGCTCGGAGTCGTCTCCGACACCGGAGTCGTTGTCTACTCGAAGGAGGACGATGTTGGACGGCCATGCGCCGTTCTTCTTTTCCTCCTCCTACCTCGCCGCCTACTCGGCCCTCGCCGCCTTCCTCGCCGCGCACTCGGCGCGGCGCTTGTCGCGGCTGGCTTTCTTCTTTGCCTTCTCCACCGCCTTCTCCTCCTCCTTATGCGCGTAGAAGGCTTCCGTCGCGGCGACGTCTTCGGGGAAGCGGCGTGCCCACTCGAGGCTCATCACCTCGTCGCGCTCGGCGATGAGGAGGCGCTGCTCCAACACCCGCTGTCGGCGCTGCTGCTCGCGCGTGATCACCGGCGGCGGCGCGAGCATCTTCGCTTGCTCCCGTGTGAAGACATCATGAAAGTTCATGGTGCGGCGGGAGCGGCCCACTCGCCAGGCGACGGCGTCGTACGCCCGCGCCGCCTCGTCCGCCGTATCAAACGTGCCGAGGCGGATCCGCTCGTCGCCGGAGCGGATTTCTGCGTCGAACCGGCCGCTCGGCCGCGCCCTAACGATGTGGTAGCCGGAGGCGGGGCGGCGGAGTGGAGGCATCGTCGGCGCGGAGGCGCGGAGGCGGAGCGTCGGTGCGGAGACGGAGCGTCGGCGGGAGAGAGACGGAGCGGCGCAGGACGAAGTGGCGCGTGGAGAGTTCAGGTCGTTGGCGCGTTCGCGCGTGTCGCGGCAATTCTCCCGCGCGGAGTAGCGCAAACGCGCGCGGTAAAGATTTTAGCGCGTGCGCTTTTTTCCCGCGTCTGCTGGAGCTTCGCGCGGGCGCCCGTGCGCGCCAAACCGGCAGTTTGTTCCGCGCGCGCATTTTAGCGCGCCTGTTGGAGATGCTCTAAGGGTACCCATTACCCACGTGTTCGGCGGGTCAAATCTCACTAGGAACGGGCCGACAGGAGTGCGGTCGCACAGGGCCCTAAATTTTTAGGGGCCCATAATTTCCTAATTTGCTTTATATAGCTTATAATTTGGAAAGTATTAATGAAACAGTTTTAGCTCAGTTGTTACTCGTCGGCGAGCCTTGCCTGCTAATAAATCTCAGGTTGCAAGAACCAGCACTAGAGGAATGGGGCTATATGCCGAGGGCCAGGAACCCTCGTCGTAGCCTGCTTTGGCCATCGGCGTAGGCTACGCTGAGGGCCGCCCTCAGCATAGCTCCTTGGCGTATAACTCCCTCGGCAAAGCCACTATCGCCGTCGGCGTAGCTCGGTTCTCGGCATAGCACGCTGCACCGACGGCAAAACCCTCGGCATAGACTTTTAAAAAATTCAAATTTCCCTTTTCCAAAAGAATTCAAAAAAAAATATTCTATATGCCGACGGCAAAACCCTCGGCATAGACTTTTAAAATTTTAATTTCTTTTACACAATTTTTTTCTTTTTTTCTTTTTTTTCTTTTTTTTTCTTTCACCCAATACACTTTTAACTCTAACTACACTTAATCTTAGGTCAAATTACAATCATGGATAAACTTCCCAGTCGGTCACCCAACACACTTAACTTCTTGGTTTCATTCGGATGAGCTTCCATTATAGAATTGACACCTCTTGCTGATAATAATAGCATATCAACCCTTTTAACCCTTGAACCGTGATGCACACCTCTTTATCTTTGAATCCCAAACAATTACTTAAGTAGACAACAATGAATATATAAGTAATAATAATATTGAATTCAAATAACAATAAAATGATTTTATTTTTTGGTCTTTTTTCTATTTAATATGGAATAATTAATATCTTTAAATCAAAAAATCGAAATTCCACAAATAATATGTCTAAATCGATCAGAAAAATGAGAGGAATCTAAATATAACATCCATATCATCATTTGAACCTACAAATTAGAGGAATACAAATATGACGCCCAATTTGTCATGTGGCCAAAACGGCCCCCTCGGGAGATGCGAAATGGCTGTATCGGGCGGGCTGGTGCACTGTTCGCCAACACGCTATACGGAAAAAAATTAGAACATAAAGTGATATGTTATAGACCTAAAAACATTTTTTGCGGAATTTATTGAGCGATGGAAAGTGTACCCCTAGTTCAAATCCAGTCAGTTTCTAGCGGATTCGGCGGGACACCGCAGGAAGCCGCAGAGATTCCCAGATAGCTAGCGCGTACATATGGCATGTCATATATGGTGCGGAGGGGGTGTCCTACCACTACGCGGAGGTCTCGCGCAATACTAAAATGTGCCCCATGTAGCTGCTTAAAAAAAACCCGATTTAGCACGCCGAAAATGAAAAAAACCATCGCCCATGGGTCGGATTGGAAATCCGCTCCCGGGGACTTGCTTCCCATCCCAGGGACCACGCACATGCCGAATATGGCCTCGTTCGGACAAACTATGCGGTGTCACGGGCATTTCCTACTTATTTGCCCTAAAAGTTATAGAACTTCGGACGTGATAGCCCTGTTTGTGAATGGTTTTCCAAAATAATTGTCGTATCCTAATTACGACTTTTGGAGTGGTTACTAGGACACATAAAATGATGCCATGCAGCTCCGCGGGATTTTCCGACTTCGTTTAAATTACCATTTGGCCAAAACGGACCCCCACAGAGATGCGGTATGGCCGTACCGGACGCGCTGGTGCACCCGTTTACCATCGCGCTAAGCGGAAAAAAAAATTGCACATAAAGTGATATGTCATAGACCTAAAAACATTTTTCCCGGAATTTATTGAGCGACGAAAAGTGTAGCCCTAATTCAAATCCGGTCACTTTCCAGCGGATTCGGCGGGACATCGCAGGAAGCCGCATGGATTCCCAGATAGCTATCGCGCACATATGGCATGTGATATGTGGTACGAAGGCGGTGTCCTACCACTACGCGGAGGTCTCGCGCAATACTAAAATGTGCCCCATGTAGCTGCTTCACAAAAAAAACCGTTTTGGCACCCCGAAAATGAAAAAACCATCACCCATGGATCGGATTGGAAATCCGCTCCCTGGGCCTTGCTTCCCATCCCAGGGACCACACACGTGCCAAATATGGCCTCGTTCTGACAAACTATGCGGTGTCACGGCCGTTTCCTACTCATTTGCCCTAAAAGCCATAGAACTCCGGACGTGATAGCCATGTTTCTGAAGGGTTTTCCAAAATGATTGCCGTATCCTAATTCCAACTTTCGGAGTGGTTACTAGGACACATAAAATGACGCCATGCCGCTCCGCGGGATTTTCTGACTTCGTTTAAATTGCCATTTGGCCAAAACGGCCCCCACGGAGATGCGGTATGGCCGTATCGGACGCGCTGGTGCACCCGTTTACCATCGCGCTAAACGGAAAAAAATTCGCACATGAAGTGATATGTCATAGACCTAAAAACATTTTTCCTGGAATTTATTGAGCGACGGAAAGTGTAGCCCTAGTTCAAATCCGGTCACTTTCCAGCGGATTCGGCGGGACACCGCAGGAAGCCGCGTGGATTCCCAGATAGCTAGAGCGCATATATGACATGTGATATGTGGTGCGAAGGCGGTGTCCTACCACTACGCGGAGGTCTCGCGCAATACTAAAATGCGCCCCATGTAGCTGCTTCACACAAAAAAAACCCGTTTTGGCACCCCGAAAATGAAAAAACCATCGCCCATGGGTCGGATTGGAAATCCTCTCTCGGGGCCTTGCTTCCCATCCCAGGGACCACGCACGTGCCAAATATGACCTCGTTCCGACAAACTATGCGGTGTCACGGGTCGTTTCCTACTCATTTGCCCTAAAAGCCATAGAACTCCGGACGTGATAGCCTTGTTTGTGAAGGGTTTTCCAAAATAATTGTCGTATCCCAATTCCAATTTTGGAGTGGTTACTAGGACACATAAAATGATGCCATGCGGCTCCGCGAGATTTTTTGACTTCGTTTAAATTGTCATCTGGCTAAAACGGGAACATGAGGACATATAAGAAAGTGATTGAAATGTTTCTATGTTAACATGGTACTGTACATAACTCAAATATGCATGATTTTGACATAAACGGATAGAGGATGTTTTTCTGAACATTTTGATACCGCATACGCATTTTTCTGAGATCATATGAATTAGTTATGATTTTTACAAAATTAGACAAATTTGAAAAATGGCCTACGCCGAGGGTGGCCGTCGGCGTAGCCCTGTATACGCCTAGGGCCAAAGATATACCAAGGGCTGCCCTCGGCGTAGACCTCGCTACGCCGACGGCCGCGCTACGTCGAGGGTCGAAAGGGCAGGCTGGCCTGGCCGGGCCATACGCCGACGGCCCCGACTTTTGGTCGTCGGCGTATAGCCTAACCCTCGGCGTAGCCTCCCATTCCTGTAGTGGAGTCTTGCCAGGTGCGATTTCACTTTGTATTTTGTACTTTTTTTGCTACTCTGGCTGATGCCTATGAGGCAAAATATAGTTGATCGACTCTAAACATATGACGAAAATACAATGAGATACCATGAATTCTCAGATTGAATTAAATGATTAATCACTGCGGATTTTATTTATAAATTGTGAGGTAAGAGCATCTCCACCGGCGCCACCAATAGCATTTTGGGGGCCGGCAGCGAAAATGGGCTCGCACCGGTGCGCCCCAAATGGCGCTGGCCAATTTTGGAGCCCAATAGAATCGCCGGCAACCCCGTGCCAGCCCCTTCGCCACAGGTGCAAATCGGGCACGCTGGCACCTCGTGGCACATATGAAAACGAGTGTGGGCTCGCCTGGTAGCCAGACACACCGATTTCCCACCTCCTACACACGCCCGAGCCGACTCCTACCCCTCTAGATCGCCACCGTCGCCATTGCCGACGTGCCCCCTTCTTGCAATAGACACCGCCGACTGTCTAGAACCGCCGTCCATCGACACGGCCGCCACACCCCGTCGACTGGCGGCCGCTGTTTTGCCCGGAACAGAGCTCGCCGCCACCGCGATAGTATCGCCCCGCCCGCAAGGTGTTCGTCCGATTGCCGTTATGGACAACGACGACGAGATGATGGTGCAGCTGTTCACGGAGGAGCGGAACGCTCAAGCTGTTCGGCGGCAACAGCAGCAGCTGATTCTGACGAACATGCTACGCGTTCGCCAGCCTTTCTACGTCGTGCTTCGGCGCGGCGGCTCAAAGCCAGGCACGAGGAGGAACATCAACCGTCATCGTGAAGCTGGCGCAATGCTACTTGACGCCGACTACTTCAACGACGATGCGACTCATTCGCCGAAGGAATTTCGGCGCTGGTTTAGGATGAACAAGGAGCTATTCTTGAAGATTTTCCACGTCGTCAGGGAGTACGACAAGTACTTCATGGCCAAGAAAGATTGCACAGGTTTGTGGGGCTTCATCTCAATTCAGAAGTGCACTGCTGCAATGCGCTGTCTTGCATACAGAGCTCCTCCAGATACAGCCAATGACTACCTACGGATGGCAGAGTCGACATGTACAGAGATACTCTACAGGTTCCGCCGAGCCGTCATAGCGGTGTTTGCTAAAGACTATTTGAGAGCATCAAGAGAAGATGATATAGCTTGGAACCTACAAAAAAAAATGCAGCAAGAGGGTTTCCTGGGATGCTCGGAAGCATTGACTGTATGCATTGGGGCTGGAAGAATTGCCCATTTGTTTGGCAGGGGATCTACAAGGGGCATACTGGTGAGTGCAATGTCATTCTTGAGGCGGTGGTAGACCATGAGCTTTGTATTTGGCATCCATTTTTTAGCATGGCATGAACAAACAATGATATCAACGTGCTGCAACGCTCTCTGGTGTTTGCCAGGCTAGCTGAGGGACAACCTCCTGCCGTGAATTTTCAGGTAAACGGCCACGCATACAACAAGGGGTACTATCTAGCTGATAGTATCTACCCGACGTATGCTACATTTGTGAAGACAATTCCCTCTCCATCAAACGAGATGGAAGCCCATTTTGCAACATGCCAGGAAGCAGCACGCAAGGATGTTGAGCGTGATTTTGGGGTGCTTCAGCAGCGTTTCGCCATTGTCAGGTACCCTGCTCTCACTTGGTCTGAGGCACAGATGTGGGAGGTGGTGAACGCATGTGTGATCATCCACAACATGATCATTGAGAGCGAGCGTGACGCACCTGTGCAGGATGATCATCCATTTGATTATCAAGGGCCACTAGCTGAGGTAGAGCATGTACCCCAAGAATTTGCTGCTTTTTTTCATATGCACAATCAAATTCGAGATGCAGGTGTCCATGCACAGCTGAATGCGGATCTAGCTGCGCATTTGTGGGTGAGGAGAGGAGCAGCCAACAATGCACGATTTTATTTCTATTTGTTTGCATGTATGAATAATTTAAGTACTATTTGTTTGTTGGGTTGTATGAATAATATAAGTACTATTTATTTGATTGATTGTATGAATAATTTAATTCTATTTGTTTGATTGATTGTATGAATAATTTAATTCTATTTGTGTGATTGTATGAATAAAATGTGATTGATATGTTGTTTCAAATTATTGTAAAAAGAAAAAAATTGGGGGCCTCCGTCGGTGTGGGAACAGCGCCCACAAATGGAGGATGCACTGCCGGCACCCCCAAACGGAGGTGCCGGCGTCCCTGCCGGCGACTATTTGGGGGATGTCGGTGGAAATGCTCTAAGTTTGTTATAGTGTTATTGTATTCATCTCACGGGATAGTTCTTATAATGCGTTTATCCATGTACATGTGTTTGTTGGCTGGAATAGGTTTACATCCTATAAGCCTTCGAGATTTTGAAAGAATTTCCTTATTTTTAAAAGCTAAATAGTTTAAATGTATCAAAATAGTTAAATGTAGTTTTTTCAGTCAGACCGCTGGTTTAAACTATGTATATGTGTTTCCTTTTAGAATAGTTTTTTATATAAAACGCTTTTACCATAGGTTCAAAATCTAGAGGCGACATATATAAATTGTATTTTTATTAGTTATACTAATAAAATAGGGCCCATTTCAAAATTCCGCACATGGCCCCGGAATTTGCTGGCCCGGCCCAGTAGAAATACTTGTGTTAGATGAAAAAATTATCCGTGTGTATGTAAATTAGAAAATATCATAAACATGCGGTATAGCATGTTTGTGTATGAATCGCACAAAAAAGTACTGTAATTGTATAACTCATATCCGCATATCCATGTATCCTTCCGAAAGGTGACAAGTGAGTCACACAGTATATACAAAGAGATCTAAACTCATGGAAGGACCCGATCAGCAAACGAGATCTATTACATCCACACACAAAAATGCCAACCGAAAATGAACCATTCACCGAGCCGACAAGACACGGCTATATAAGTCCAATAGAACATATTGCTTTTACATGAGCAACTCTTTTTTTCATGTGGGTAAAACCCATTTTTTTCTTTGATGAAATGCGAACACAAACTTTAGGCGTCCTAGAAAGAAGTCAAGAACGGAATCTCGCTAATATTGTAACTTCCTCCGAATCCATAAAAAGTGACAGGGTTAAACTGAAACCCCAACACTTATTATGTATAGGGGAGCAACATACTTAATTTTTTCCCCTATTCACGCATTCATGTAACTAGGACGAACCTCACACTTCTAGTCCCACAATCGTTGATAGGTTAGTTAGGATCATACCCCTAGTGTGACTGTCGTAGTCATGTCTTATTTACGTGATCACATTGCGATGTGTTCATGTTTATACTAGGAAAAGTGATGAGGACATCCCTACTACACTACTACCTCCGTCATTGCAAGATGTGGACGTTCCTGATGTGAAGCTCAAGCCCAATGAAGTCAGGATTGGACCAATGACACGAGCTCATGCGAAGCTACTTAAACAACAGGTGAATTTGTTCCTAAGTGATACTTTGATCGATACTAACTTTATACTGTCTAAGTCCTATTAGTTATGTATGATCATGTATGAGGGGGAAGCAAGCATCGCACGAGGAGGAGATGAGCAGTTGGACAAAAAGCTGGACGTAAAGCTGGCCATGAAGCTGGACATGAAGACATCCCATGGAAGCACGAGGGAGGAGAGGGAGGCATGCGCGAGGGAAGAAGACCAAGTTCAGGCCGGCGCCAGATCCGGTCTGACCGGCCACCACGCCGGCGCGCTCGGTCCCAGACCCGGTCAACCGGGTGCCACGCCGGACCAGCCCGGCGCCGACCGGATTTTCCACTTGTGCCAACCGGGCACTATCCAGTAAGCCTGGACGTCCCGCCCGGTTGCCACCCGGTGCCTGGCCCGGTTCCGACCGGACCAGCCCGGTCCCAGGCCCGGTCAACCGGCCCCCAGGCCGGCCGTGTCCGAGTCTGTCTCGATCAGATCCCGATCTGGGTCGGTTATTCTTGTAATTTTTCGACCTGAGGTCGTCCTGAACCCCTATATAAGTGCCCAGGTCGCCCCCAAATTAGGTTTAGACCTCGTTTAAGATAAACCCTAGTTCATAGTTGATTGATTTACAACTCTATTGAATCCCTACACCATATTTCCTTGATTTGGTGTAAACTCTGAAAGTTTTGTGTGATCTGATGTTCCATTGGGAATTAGAAGGTTTCAACTTACCGTTTTGTGGTCGGCGGCTACGTGCGCAAGTGTGTGGAGTTGCGAATATCTTGCAGGGTTGAGAGCTGTTGCATTGGCGACAGGGACCAATCGAGAGATCTCGTTGCGTCATACAAGTTATCATCCACTTCAACATCAAGTTATCTCCGCTATGTTCATCCCGTGATCATCATCACCACAGTTGCTTACTGAAAAGAATGGGCCACCCCTTATCATCTTGGTATCATATTTCAGTGTTTCCTCGGTAAGCCATCCACAATCCACCCCCTAGTTGAGTGGTGAGTGTTTTCCTATCCAGAAAAAGCCAAAAATATTAGGGTTAGGGTTTGCCATACCCTTAGATTGCACTAATTTCGAGTTTTAGTTGCTTTTTGTAGTTGTTTTTGCGTATCTTTTTCTTCCATCTAGTATTGTTAGGGTTCTTGTTTCCGCTTTCATCTAGAGTCAGTTTTTGTTTCTCCGAGTCCACATAGCATACAGTGTGTTTGTCCAAACCATAGCCACAGCCGTTCGGTATAAGTGACTAGGAACTTTCCCAAACGAGACTAGTTTTACCGCTCGACAGGCTGCTCGTTAGGTTTTCGGTGCTTTGCATTTTCTGTTGGCCGTGTTATCAAGGAGTTGAGTCATAAAATCAAAAAAAAAAGAGAAAATCGAAAAGAAGCAAAAAGAGCTACATAGCTGCGTGTGATAAAAAGAAAATTCCAAAAAGAAAAAGTGAAGTGCTAGTACAATCAAGTGAAGGCCTAAGTTTTTCTTTAACTGCACCCGTAGTTGAGCAATCATGTGCCTGTCCCGTTGAGCTTTGCTAGTGTCTCTCGAGAGCATTGCAACTTTTCATCCATATAGTTGCATTGCCACATTTATCGCCTTGTGTGAGTATCATTGGTTGTCTACTGTCAGCGCTAGAGCTTGTTATTGGTGCAAATAGGTAGCCCACCTACAGCCCCACATATACCCTGCGTTGTCGTGTGATTGTTCTTATACCCTTGATATTCGCTTCGCTACATCCGTGCACTAGTCATCACTACAAGTGGTAAGCAATACTAATTCACTTTGGAGTGGTAGGATTTACTTTTCTTATCAGTTTTGAGTGAGTTGTGAGAGTACCACCATATATATTTGTTTTAGTGCACTAATCTACTAACCATGTCTTCTAGTGACGAGAAAATCGTTAACCAGAAAAACAAGGATGCCGCTGATGTGATGACATGGAGGGAGTATGAAGCTCTTCGTAATGAGATGCGACGTGAATTCCGCATTCAGGGTGAAGAACTAAAGGAGACCATTGGCGGGGTTTCCAAAAAGCTGGATACTACTAATGCGACCGTCAATGCTATGCAAGATCAAATGACGGATATTCAGCGCAATATTCAAGCGTTGACACTAGCTATTGAGAACTTGACCCAACAACAACAACACCATGAGGATGAAGATGTTGAGCTTCAAGATGAAGCACCTAGTTTTGGTCGTGGTGCTGGGCGTGGTAATCGCGGTCGTGGGTTCGTTGAACTCGGACGCCAAGGTCGTGGGTTTGAGGAAGAAGACGGATTGGGCAAGCCAAAGTTCTCGATACCCAAATTTGAAGGAGGTGCTGATGTTGAAGAATACCTCATTCGGGAGCTGAAGAATGAGAAGTTATGGCGCTTACATAATTATACTGAAGATAGGAAGGTCAAGCTTACTTCCTCAGAATTTGATGGTTATGCATTGCGTTGGTGGGATGGAGTGACACGCACTCGTCAAGAAGATAACGAGCTGCCAGTTTGTACATGGCGAGAGATGAAGGCTCTTATGCAAGCTCGTTTCGTGCCCACTAATTATTTGCGATCTATATATGATAAGTTGACCCTATTGAGACAAGGTGTGAAGACTGTTGATACTTATTTCATGGAGATGGAGATGCTTATGCAGCGTGGCCGTGTCCGTGAGTCACTTGAGAAGACAATGAATCGATTTCTACATGGTTTGAAGTTTGATATTAAAGGCATTGTTCGTCATCACAGTTAAACCACTATGAATGAGTTGCTACATCATGCAAGAGAAGCTGAATCACATTTGGCTGAAGAAGCACAAGTTAAAGGTCGTGCTACGGGAGCTGGGCACTACCCGCCTAGGGCGCCTCCATCCAGGGCGCCGGCGCCATCTCCGCGCCCCGCACCTTATTCTACTCCGTCTAGCAAGCCGGTTGATACGTCCAAAACGTATCCACTTTCCCGAACACTTTTGCTATTGTTTTGCCTCAAATTTGTGTACTTTGGATACAACTAACAAGGATTAACGCTGTTTTCAGCAGAATTGCCCTGGTGTCTTATTTTTGTGCAAAAAATCAACTTTTGGGAAAATCCCCGGAAATAATCGGAATGGGCCTATTTTCACAGAAGACTTACGGAGCCAGAATACGAGACGGAGGGGGGCCACGAGGTGCACACACCATAAGGCGGCGCGGTGGGCCCCTGGGCCGCCCCGCCCTATGGTGGCGTCGCCTCGGCCAGCCCCCGACGCTCCTCTCTGGACTACTTAAAGCCTTTGACCTAAAAACGCGAGGGGTTCGACGAAATTGCCAGAAGACATCCAGAACTCCGCCGCCATCGTGAAACTCCTTCTCGGGATCAGAAACTCCGTTCTGGCACCCTACCGGGACGGGGAATTGGAGGAGATCGTCACCATCATCACCACCGACGCCTCTCCATCGACCATCCATGTTTCCCCCATCCATGTGTGAGTAAATCCCCGTTGTAGGTTGTAGGGGATGGTAGGGATTGGATGAGATTGTTCATGTAATAGCATAAGATTGTTAGGGCATAGTGCCTAGTGTCCGTTGTTGGTACTTTTATGATATTGTTGCAACTTGTTATGCTTAATGCTTGTCACTAGAGCCCGAGTGCCATGATTTCAGATCTGAACATGTTATTGATTCATGATGATATTCATTGTTTTATGATCTTACCTGCAAGTTGTATACACATATTGCTGTCCGGAACCCGAGGCCCCAAAGTGACAGAAATTGGGACAACCGGAGGGGAAGGCTGTGATATGAGGATCACATGTGTTCACGGAGTGTTAATGCTTTGCTCCGGTACTCTATTAAAAGGAGTACCTTAATTACCAGTAGTTTCCCTAAAGGCCCGGCTGCCATCGGCTGGTAGGACAAAAGATGTTGTGCAAGTTTCTCATTGCGAGCACGTACGAATATATACGGAACACATGCCTATGGTTATTTAGTACTTGGATACTGTTTTATTATTATCTGCAAATGCCTTGCCTTGATTGTTACATGAGTTATCTTATCCATGCAGCGCCCGTTCATCCATCCCTGTGCCTACAGTATTTTAATACTGTTGTTTACTATAATCACTACTGTTGTCTTTATTACACTTCTGCTTATATTTCACTACTGCTACTGCTATAAAACTGTTGCTACTGATAAACTATTGCGAGCAAGTCTGTTTCCAGGTGCAGCTGAATTGACAACTCCGCTATTAAGGCTTACAAATATTCTTTGGCTCCCCTTGTATCGAATCAATAAATTGGGTTTTACTTCCCTCGAAGACTGTTGGGATCCCCTATACTTGTGGGTCATCAAGACTATTTTCTGGCGCCGTTGCCGGGGAGCATAGCTTTATTTGCAAGTTCACCTGAATTGATATTGTTCGCTGCAAATCCTCCATCATGGGTAAACCTCGCGATGTTAAAGTCGCCATATTACCATCCACTACAAGAAAAGGTACAACTCTGAGTACCTCTGCTGCTCTTGATTCACCATCTGTGATAAGTCAACTTGTTTCACCACCACAAGCTTCACGTGTTGGTACTTCTGCTGAATCTGAAAATTTCTTTGATAATTTTGATGGTGCTTCTACTGTGCTTGATAATAATGGTTCATTAGGTCCTTTTCTAGATGCTACAATTGCTAGGTCTAGACAAATTGAAAATACTGAAATTTCTAATGAAAATACTGTTACACCTGTTAATTCACCTGAGTCTGTTGAACACTCTAGTGATGATTTTGATGAAGATTATGTGGAACTTGATGATGATTTTATTGATAAATGTAATGCTACTACTAGTGTAAGTAACATTAAAAAGCTTCTTGCACAACGTGTTGTTAGATATAAACTGTCTCCTGATCCTAAATTTGCCACATCTCCTATAAACATTAAGGATAAGGATTATGATTTTTCTCTTGATTTATATCATATATCTATTGTTGAGAAAACACATTTTTGTGGTACTGAAAAAGAAAGTGCTGTAGAACACATGATTGAGCTTTCTACTCTGAGTAGCTTGTTTTCTGATGATACCAAGAAGCGTACTTATTTTGTTGCTAAAATTTTTCCTTTCTCATTAAAGGATGATGCTAAAACTTGGTATAATAGTTTGCCTCCTGATTCTATTGATAGTCCAAGTAGTTTGCTTGATGTTTTCTTTCGGAAATTTTTTCCTGCTAGTGCTCAACATATTGCTTTGCAGAAAATTTATAGTTTTGACCAGGAAGATTGAGAGAAATTGCCTGAAACTTGGGAAAGGTTTTGCTCTCTTCTTAGAGCTCGGCCTGGACATGATTTGGAAAAGCATGACTTACTTGATATATTTTATAGTGGACTAACCATTGAGTCTAGGGCATACCTGGATAGTTGTGCTGGTTGTGTTTTCAGGAAAAGAACTCCAGACGAAGCTGAAGAATTATTGGCTAGAATAAGCCAAAATCATGATGATTGGACTACACCTGAACCAACCCCAACACCAATATTGAAGAAGAGAGGTATGATTGAATTAAATGATGAAGATATGAGGGAAGCCAAGAAATATCTTAAAGAGAAAGGTATTAAATCTGAAGATGTGAAGAATTTACCTCCCATAGAAGATTTATGTAAGATAACTCCCCCTTCATCCACGATTGAGGTACATTCTCTTCAACGCTTTGATAAAGAAGATATTCCTTACTCAAAACCTCCTGATCAATGTTTAGATGAGTTTGATAATTATGTTGTTAAGCAAGATAATTTTAATATGAGAGTAGAAAATCATTTAATGGAAAATTCTCAAGCTATTAGTAAATTGCATGATATTGTGGAGAGAACCTCCAATAATGTTAAGATGCTTGTTAAACATTTTCATATGGTTCAAACTCAAATTGATCAACTCACTAAAGTGCAAAATGACTTGTTAAGAAATACTTCTAAAGAAAAACATGCTTATGAAGTAACAACTAGAGGCGGTGTTTCTACTCAGGATCGTCTATATCCTGAGGGGCATCCCAAAAGAGTTGAACAAGATTCTCAACGAACTAAAGAAACTAGCGCTCCTTCTAAGAAAAAGAAGAAGAAACATAAAACTGTTGTAGAATCCTCTGAGCCTGTTAATGATCCTAATAGTATTTCTATTTCTGATGTTGAAACTAAAAGTGGTAATGAACATGATAAAGATAATGAAAAGAATAATGTTTCTAATAAAGAAGAGGTTGAAGATGAACCTGAAAAGCATGCTAAAAATAAAAAGTATACTAAAGAAGATTTTATCGCTAAGAAACATGGTAATAAAAGAGAACCTTGGGTTCAAAAGCAAATGCCTTTTCCTGTTAAGAAACTAAAATCAAAGGAGGAAGAACACTATAATAAATTTTGTGATTGGATGAAACCTTTGTTCTTGCAAATCCCTTTGACTGATGCTATTAAATTGCCTCCTTATTCAAAGTATATGAAAGATATTGTCTCTAACAAAAGGAAAATTCCTAATGAGGAGATTTCCACTATGCTTGCTAATTACTCTTTTAATGGCAAGGTTCCAAAGAAGCTAGGAGACCCAGGTATACCAACTATCCCTTGTTCCATCAAGAATAATTATGTTAGAACTGCTCTATGTGATTTGGGAGCAGGAGTTAGTGTTATGCCTTTTTCTCTTTACAAGAGACTTTATTTATATAAGTTGATACCAACTGATATATCTTTGCAAATGGCTGATAAATCTACTGTTGTTCCTGTTGGTATATGTGAGGATGTTCCTGTTCAAGTTGCTAATAATTGCTTAATATTAACTGATTTTGTTGTGTTGGAAATGCCTGAAGATGATAATATGTCTATTATTTTTGGAAGACCTTTTCTTAACACTGCAGGGGCTATTTTTGATTGCAATAACGGAAAAGTTACTTTCAATGTTGATGACAAGGAGCATATTGTTTATTTTCCCAAGAGGATTGATAAAGTATATGGAGTTAATACATATTCTAATTTGAGAACTATCAAAGTGGGAGTTATTGATTGTCCTATATATGAGCCTAAACAAGGATATCAAAATATTATGATTGGATCCATATCAATACAATATAAGGTAACATGATTGATTTGAGGTTTATTTCTTCTTGTGTCATGTAAAATTTATTTGGTGGCAAGACTTGATCAACCTTGTTAACAAGTACATTTTATATGCATAGAAGAGCTAAACAACATTTCTTTCTTTCTCCACACTTGTTTAGTTTCTGTAGTACTACTTGTTTTGCAAGTTGCTTTAGTTGTTTAGTAGTTTGAAAATCTTTTTCTGTCCTGAAATAGTTATTTTAACACCTAGAAATGTGCATTTTTCGAAGTTTTCAAAAATTTTAAAAATTATACCGGTGGTCCTATTTTTCAAAATGCAACCTGGGAGTGCCTGGGGCTGACCAGTGGGGCACCCCAGGGCTGCACCCCATGTGCCGGCGCGGCCAGCAAGGGGGGGCGCGCCGCCCTGTGGTGAGGGCCCCACCTGGCCCTCCACTCACTTATCCACCTACCACTCCACTCTCTTTCACGGGAAAACACACCACCATTGTTCAAACCCGAGTTTCTTGTTGTTCTTGCTCGAGATTTTTCATCTCCACTTAGGCCAAAAGCCTAAGCTTGGGGGAGGTATGCCGGCATCACTCATTCATTTCAGATTACAATTGCCGGATATGTGTACATACTTGTTTCGCTTATTATGGTTGCCTCTAATATGAGGAAGATGATATTTGGGGAAGTGCTGTCTAAAAACTGATTCTGGACTGATACTAAAAAAATTCCTAAAAACAGCCAGGACATTATTTTGAGAAGCCAATTTTTGTGCGTGTTCCCCAGGTTATTATCTAACTTTCATTAGTTTAGCACTTTTCGAGTTGAACAGCGGAAGATTTTCATAAAAAAATGATTACTGTACTGCTGTCAAGTTTGACGGATTTCTGCCACTTTGTGTTTATGTGACTCTTTTAGCTTTCATTCTCTTGTTTTTGCTTTGTTTATTTTCTAAAACACAAAAAGACCAAAAATATTTCTGTTGTTTCTCTTTACCATTTGTTTATTTGGTTTCTTGTTCCTATTTTGCTTTATTTACTATTGCTAGTTTGCTATGAGAAAATCCAAAAAGATTTTGCTTTGTTTGCCTGTTTCCTTTCGTTTTTGTTTCCAATTCGAAAACACCAAAAATATTTGTTGTTCTTCTTCTGTTTTGTAAAGTTTCTTATGGAGTTCAGCGGTCTCCGGTGGTTAGAGCTTAGTTTTCATTGCATATTATTCAAGCCACACAAGTGAAAGGCAATAATGACGATCTTCGACAACTCGACTGTGGTGAGAGGCTGGTATGAACTCTATTTGTTTTCATTTTTGTACATATACTCATCCATGTGAGCATGCTTAGTTGGTTCATGTGAGGTATATGTCATTTAATGAAAGTCTAGTAGTTCGTGATCTCTCATGATTAGCTCCAATTTATTAATATGAGTAGCATGTCATAAATATTTGCTTGCATTGTTTTATTCATAGATAGGTAAAACATTGTGGTACCCTCCTCTGAATAATTCATTTGAATTGACTTGGCACATGCTCACGCATGCATATGACTGAAAAACAAAAGTCAATTAAGCCTCGATGATTTACTTTGCTTCGGAGTTCTTGTATCACTTTTATACCTCCGTTAATTTTATTTTGTCGCAATCATGATTATGACAGTTATTGCTCTCTTGATTGTCACTTCCCAGTCTATTGCTAGCCTTCACTTGTACTGAGCGGGAATACTGCTCGTGCTTCCAAATCCCTGAAAACCAAGTTATTCCAAAGTGTCCACCATAAATACCTATGCATGGCATTTCAAACCATTCCAAGTAAATTTTCATGTGCTACCTTTTAAACCTTCAAAGTACTTCTCAATTTGTGTCAATGTTTTATAGCTCATGAGGAAGTATGTGGTGTTTTATCTTCTTGTCATTTACTCCTGACAGACTTTCACCAATGGACTAGTGGCACATCCGCTTATCCAATAATTTTGCAAAAAGACCTGGCAACGGGTTGCCCAGCCCCAATTAATTCACTTTCATTAATAATTCTCTTCACATGTTTTGCTCTGATTTATCAGTAAGCAACTTAATTTGCAAATATACACTCCTCCATGGTATGTGAATGTTGGAAGGCACCCGAGGATTCGTATAGCCATGGCTTGTGTAAGCAAAGGTTGGGGGGAGTGTCATCCATAATGAAACTAAAATACATGTGTAAACAAAAGAGAAGAGGGATGATTTACCTTGCTGGTAGAGATAACGTCCTTCATGGGAGCCGCTCTTGGAAGTCTGGTTGACGAGGTAGTTAGAGTGCCCACTACCATTCGTTGACAACAACAAACACCTCTCAAAACTCTAGCACATGTTAATCCCTGCTTCCCTCTGCGAAGGGTCAATCTTTTACTTTTATGTTGAGTCACCATCCTTTCTTTGAGCACCTTCTTGAGAGCATAATTGTCATTCTTAGTATAATATGTTTGTCCCAGAATATGATTAACTGTGGTATAACTTTGATGCTTTTATCTTTGATAATCTCTACTTCTAGTATTTCCATGGAATTTAGAGGTGCCTGGGCATTTATGTTTTGCTGTACAAATACGGGCAAGCAAGATACCACTTTATCATATCTTTTTATGAACATTACAATCCTGCTGATAGACATGATTCATGATGCTTATTATTAGTTTGTTGGTATCTTTTGCATGATTGACATAACTATTAGATGACTTTATTTGCATTTATCTTATTATGAATTGCCTAAGTACTTGTCCATATAATGAGAATATTTACATCATATGAGAAAATGTGTTCGTGAAAGTTCTTTTATCGCACTCAGTTGTTAACTGAATTGCTTGAGGACAAGCAATAAGCTAAGCTTGGGGGGAGTTGATACGTCCAAAACGTATCCACTTTCCCGAACACTTTTGCTATTATTTTGCCTCGAATTTGTGTATGGATACAACTAACACGGATTAACGCTGTTTTCAGCAGAATTTCCCTGGTGTCTTATTTTTATGCAGAAAATCAACTTTCAGGAAAATCCCCAGAAATAATCGCAATGGGCCTATTTTCAGAGAAGACTTACGGAGCCAGAATACGAGACGGAGGGGGGCCACGAGGTGCACACACCATAAGGCGGCACGGTGGGCCCCTGGGCCGCGCCGCCCTATGGTGGCGTCGCCTCGGCCAGCCCCCGATGCTCCCCTCTGGATTACTTAAAGCCTTTGACCTAAAAACGCGAGGGGGTTCGACGAAATTGCCAGAAGACATCCAGAACTCCGCCGCCATCGCGAAACTCCGTCTCGGGATCAGAAACTCCGTTCTGGCACCCTGCCGGGACGGGGAATTGGAGGAGATCATCGCCATCATCACCACCGACGCCTCTCCATCGACCATCCATGTTTCCCCCATCCATGTGTGAGTAAATCCCCACTGTAGGCTGTAGGGGATGGTAGGGATTGGATGAGATTGTTCATGTAATAGCATAAGATTGTTAGGGCATAGTGCCTAGTATCCGTTGTTGGTACTTTTATGATATTGTTACACCTTGTTATGCTTAATGCTTGTCACTAGGGCCCGAGTGCCATGATTTCAGATCTGAACATGTTATTGATTCATGATGATATTCATTGTTTTATGATCTTACATGCAAGTTGTATACACATATTGCTGTCCGGAACCCGAGGCCCCAAAGTGATAGAAATTGGGACAGTCAGAGGGGAAGGCTGCGATATGAGGATCACATGTGTTCACGGAGTGTTAATGCTTTGCTCCGGTACTCTATTAAAAGGAGTACCTTAATTACCAGTAGTTTCCCTAGAGGCACGGCTGCCACCGGCTGGTAGGACAAAAGATGTTGTGCAAGTTTCTCATTGCGAGCACGTACGACTATATACGGAACACATGCCTATGGTTATTTAGTACTTGGATACTGTTTTATTATTATCTGCAAATGCCTTGCCTTGATTGTTACATGAGTTCTCTTATCCATGCAGCGCCCGTTCATCCATCCTTGTGCCTACAGTATTTTAATCCTGCTGTTTACTGTAATCACTACTGATGTCTTTATTACACTGATGCTTATATTTCACTACTACTACTGCTATAAAACTGTTGCTACTGATAAACTATTGCGAGCAAGTCTGTTTCCAGGTGCAGCTGAATTGACAACTCCGCTGTTAAGGCTTACAAATATTCTTTGGCTCCCCTTGTGTCGAATCAATAAATTGGGTTTTACTTCCCTCGAAGACTGTTGCGATCCCCTATACTTGTGGGTCATCACCGGTCTCCAATGTGTCCAACACAAAGAAGCCCGAACCTGCTGCAAGTACGAGTGGTTCTAGCATGTCTACTGCGCGCAACCGCAATATGAATTACCATACATGTGGTGGCAAGGGTCACTTCAAGAGAGATTGTCCTAACCGCAAGGTCATGATTATCAATGAGGACAATGAGTATGAGACTGGAGATGATGTTGATCCATATGCTCCAGAAGATGATGACTATGACAGTGATGGTGTAGATGCTTATCCGTCTGAAGCTCGCACTATTGTTGTGTCTCAGCGTGCTCTTAATGTGTTGCCAAGTGCATCTACTCAGCGCTGCAATCTGTTCCAAACAAAGGCTTTAGTTGGTCCTGACAAGGCTTGCAAGGTCATTATTGATGGCGGGAGTTGCCGCAATTTAGCAAGCAAGGAGTTGTGTACCAAGCTGAAGTTGAAGTATCTACCGCACCCGCATCCATACTATATTCAGTGGTTGAGCGACAATGGTGAGATGAAGGTAAACCACATGGTGCGTGTTGAGTTTGAGATTGGACCGTATAAGGATTCCATTGATTTTAATGTGGTTCCTATGATGGTGTGTCACCTACTATTGGGTCGGTCTTGGCTCTATGACCGTTCTGTGCAACACAATGGCCGTGCCAATACATATCACTTGGAGTTCAAGGGCAAGAAAATCAACTTACAGCCTATGTCACCACAACAAATTGTCAATGAATCTCGTCAGAAACTTGAACTAAACTTGGAGGATGCACCTATAGATAGGCGAGAGAATTGTAATACTGTGAGTGATATAACGAAAAGTGAGAGAGTGAATTCCTTAGTCTTATTAGCCACCAAAGTAGATATGAGAGAATTTAGTCAGGATCCTATAGCCATGCCTCTTGTGCTCATGTACAGGGGTACGGTTTTGGTTTCTAACGACATGACCCCTATTCCTCTTGGTGTTTCTAATGTTTTGCAGGAATTCAGCGACGTGTTTCCGGGGGAGGTGTCTGCAGGACTACCACCATTGCGTGGTATTGAGCATCAAATCGACAAAGGTTATATTCGCATAAGTCTTAGTCCTTGTGTTGTTCCTGTTATTCTAGTTCCTAAGAAAGATGGTACATGGCGCATGTGTGTAGATTGTAGAGCGATAAACAACATTACTATCCGATATCGTCATCCTATTCCCCGTTTAGAGGATATGCTAGATAAATTGAGTGGTGCTGCTGTTTTCTCTAAAATTGATTTGCGTAGTGGTTATCATCAAATTAGGATGAAAGAGGGGGTGAATGGAAAACAGCTTTAAAAAAAATTGGTTTATATGAGTGGTTAGTAATGCCTTTTGGTTTGACTAATACACCTAGGACTTTCATGAGACTGATGAACCATGTTTTGCGTGATTTTATTGGCAAGTTTGTGGTTGTGTACTTTGATGACATATTAATCTACAGCCGCAATGAATCTGATCATACTATACATATTCGACATGTTTTGCAAGTGTTGCGTGATAATAAACTCTATGGTAATCTTGATAAGTGCATATTTTGCAAAGATAAGGTCATATTTCTGGGTTATGTTGTCTCTAAGCATGGAGTAGAAGTAGATGTGTCTAAAATTGAAGCTATTCAAAATTGGCCTACTCCCATGAATGTGAGTCAAGTAAGAAGTTTTCATGGTCTTGCTGGGTTTTATAGAAGATTTTTGCCCAATTTTAGTACTATTGCTGCACCTTTCAATGAATTGACTAAAAAGGGTGTTGTTATTGAGTGGGGCGCAGCCCAAGATCATGCTTTTGATGAACTGAAACGATTGTTAACTTCTGCACCATTGCTTGCACTTCCTTATTTCAATAAGCAATTTGAGATTGAATGTGATGCTACTGGTATTGGAATTGGTGGTGTGTTGATGCAAGAGGGTCGCCCAATTGCATATTTTTCTGAGAAACTTTCGGGTACTAAGTTGAACTATCCTATATATGATAAAGAATTGTATGCTTTGATTAGAGTTCTTGAGGTTTGGCAACATTACTTGTGGCCAAAAGAATTTATCATACATTCTGATCATGAAGCTTTGAAATATCTGAAACCTCAATCTACTTTGCATAAGCGTCTTGCTAAGTTGGTTGAGTTCATTGAGTCTTTTCCATACATTATTAAGCATAATAAGGGAAAACATAATATTGTTGCTGATGCTCTATCTAGGAAGAATATGCTATTAACTCAACTTGATGTTAAAATTCCTGGACTAGAGATACTATGTGATTTGTATGCCACTGATCATGATTTTGCTGAACCATATCGCTTGTGTGCTATTGGTAAAGCATGGGAAAAATATCACATACATGATGGGTTCTTGTTTAGAGCTAACAAACTATGTGTTCCAGAATCGTCTATGCGATTGCTCTTATTGCAGGAATCTCATGTTGGAGGCTTGATGGGTCACTTTGGGCGTGAGAAGACGCTACTCATGCTAGCTGACCACTTTTATTGGCCAAAGATGAGGCGGGATGTGGACAGATATGTGAAGAGGTGCATTACTTGCAACAAGTCCAAGTCCAAGCTGAAGCCTCAAGGTTTGTATACTCCTTTACCAGCACCTACTACACCTTCGGAAGACATCAGTGTAAGAGCAAAATCCAAACCCCGAGTTTTGTGTGTTTGATGACAACACTTGAGCAATCTCACCGTGTGCCTTGAGTATCATTGTTAGATTTGCAAGTGCACGGTGACCTCGCTGGACACATCAAGATCGGAAGACTGAAGCGTAGTTTATAGGTTTTTCTTGTTTTGCGTGTGTATCGCGAGGTATGGAGAGAAAAAGGGAAGAAAACCAGTTTTAGCCAGGCCGGTACTACCGGTACCTGTAGCGGTAGTACCGCTACCCCTATAGGTACCGCCCCACGGTACCGCTCTGAGTTCTGCGCTGTTTTCGTCCCACAGTACTGGTTACGGTACCTGTACGGTACCTTGAGCGGTAGTACCGCTCACGAGCGGTAGTACCGCCCATGGTACCGCCCAGGTACCGTAAATGAGTTACGGCTGTACCGCCCTGGTACCGCTTCGGTACCGCTTCGAGTCCAGTAAGGTTTGGACCCTGTTGCGGTACCTCGAGCAGTAGTACCGCTCTGCGTCCATTGACCGGATCTGGGGGAATTCGAACTCAGAGCGGTAGTACCGCTTCCCAGAAGCGGTAGTGCCGCTTAGGCAAAAACTGGACATAACGGTTGGATTTGGAGGAGCCTATTTAAGAGCTCCTTCTTCCCCAACCCGTTTTTATCTCTTCTCTCTCTCTCCTCCATTGTTGCTGAGCTTAATCCTTGAGGATCTCCTTCACCATCCAACCAATCTTGCCCAAACTTTGAGGAGTGGTGGAGGAGGCCCCGTTCTATAGTTCTACCAAGAGAGATTTCACCAATACTAGCTATTCCTTAGTGGATCTTGGTGGTAGGGTTCCTTTGGTGGAGCATTGGAGAAGGGTTCCTTTGGTGGAGCATTGGAGAAGGGTTCCTATGGTGGAGCATTGGAGAAGGGTTCCTATGGTGGAGCATTGGAGATGTGCAGCTATGGAGGCTAGCTTGGTGATGTACTAGCTCCATAGGGTGTTGGGAGCATCCTTGTGTGTGGAGCTCGCCCCAACCTTGTGAAGGAATCACCGCCTCGACCGGTGCCTTAGTGGAAGAGGGAGAGCACCTTCGTGGAGCTCTCTCGAGGAAGAAGGTGAGGCCTTCCTTCGTGGTGTCGCCGTTGACAAGGTATTAACTTGTCAATGCCTACGGATTGTAGACTAGGGTTTAGTTAGAAGTAGAGGGCAAGTAGATCTCGAAGGTTTCAGCCGAAAAGTACTCGACGATTGTAAAAGCTAGGGTTTGTAAAACAATGATTCGATTCCCTCTTCGTCCCTCGACTCCCCCTTATATAGGAGGCGGAGCCGAGGGATTCGTATTTGTACAAATTACAGAGTCCGGGACGATTTCTAACTCATCCCGCAAGATTACAAATAACACTTCTTATTACAACTCTACCTTTCCTAAGTAATATCTTGGGCTTCCGAATCTTCTTATTCTTCGGGTAATGGGCCTTCAATAAACCCCGGGTACTATCTTTGGCAGGCCCATTGGGGATGCCTATGTCAGTAGCCCCCGAGATTTTGCTTGAATCGCAGAGTCAGGGAAAATCTCCACTGTTTATTTTTATTCGACAACTTTAACCTTTCTCTATTTCTTCACATAAATTTCTATATTGTACAGGGATAATGGTAATTGGGGCTAGTTCATCTGACGGATCAGGTACTAGTTAACTACTCTAGTGGCAATCCGCAAAAACCTACTTCAAGATCACGTCCCTGGACATGATCTCGGGATACTGGTGTAAACTTCGACAGGTGCCGCTTAAGGACTTACCATTCTGTCGAGTCCCAGTCAAATTTATCGGGTACCTAACGCGTCCGTTAGGATTTTTCTTCGTATCTGTTGATACGGATAAAAGTAGCAAACCGACGTCAGAGACGGCGCCACGCCACACAGAACGGATCTGGGGTCTTACCTTCGCAAATTTGCGGCATTCAGAAATTAATCGCAACTTTGGCGTTCTGAGAATATATTGTCGAGTGCTTATTCGGCTGTTGGAATGGCACATTTTATCGAGTCAAAGATGACTTATATTGCTCTCCCGATGGGAGTATATGCAGAGTTATTTATAACTCGAAATATACTCTTTTGCCCTGCTATCTTTCTTTTTCTCTTTCTTTCTTTCTTTTTTATGATTTCATCGGGTACGCGAGCAGCGTTCCCGATGGGAGTAGCCCCCGAGGCTACAGCCAAGAACTGGTGCTTGGTTGTAGGCTCAACACTTTAATGCATCATGTCGCTATATTGTCATTCCTTCTCGAACTTCTTTTTTTTTATCTATCGGGGGCGCGAACAGCGTTCCCGATGGGAGTAGCCCCCGAGGCTATGAACAAATGCTTGCGTTTGATCATAGGCTCCCGATGTTTCTATATTGTCACACTCGAACTTTTTCTTTTCTTCAAAGTAGCCCCCGAGCATTTGGGCAAAAACTTGTATTTGATCAAAGGCTCACCAGTATATTTTTATGTCGCCTTTTTATGAAGCTATGGAGGTGAATTTTTTTTCTTCTGTCAAGGTGACTGATACGTCCAATTTGCATCACTATTTTATATCAAAATTTGCTGTTATTCATTGATATATTTCATATTTGGATACAATACTTATGTTATTTCATCTATTTTGCATGTTTCATCATTATTGGAGGATCAAGCACCGGAGCCAGGATTCTGCTGGAAAAAGCACCGTCAGAACGCAATATTTCGGAAGATCAACTGTGGAAGGAAATTATACCAAAAATCCTATTTTTCAAGATGACGAAGGAAGCCAGAAGGAGGAGCCAGCTGGACCCAAGGTGGGCCCAGACCGTAGGGCGGCGCGGCCCATGGCCTGGCCGCGCCACCATGTGGTGGGGGGCCCACAGCCCCTTTCGCCTCCTTTTCTTCGTGAAACCCTTCGTCCCGAAAACCTAAGCCACAGAGGGTACCTCACGAAGAGTTACAGCCGCCTCTGCGGGGCGGGGAACACCAGAGAGAAAAGATCTCTCCGGCGGGCAGGAATCCGCCGGGGAAATTCCCTCCCGGAGGGGGAAATCGATGCCATCGTCACCGTCATCGAGCTGGACATCATCTCCATCACCATCGTCATCATCTCCACCATCATCACCGCCATCTCCACCGCAGCACCACGTCACCGCTGTAGCAATTTGGGTTTGATCTTGATTGTTTGATAGGGGAAACTCTCCCGGTATCTATTTCTACTTGTTGTTGATGCTATTGAGTGAAACCATTGAACCAAGGTTTATGTTCAGATTGTTATTCATTATCATATCACCTCTGATCATGTTCCATATGATGTCTTGTGAGTAGTTCGTTTAGTTCTTGAGGACATGGGTGAAGTCTAAATGTTAGTAGTGAACTATGGTTGAGTAATATTCAATGGTATGATATTTAAGTTGTGGTGTTATTCTTCTAGTGGTGTCATGTGAACGTCGACTACATGACACTTCACCATTTATGGGCCTAGGGGAATGCATCTTGTACTCGTTTGCCAATTGCGGGGTTGCCGGAGTGACAGAAACCTAAACCCCCGTTGGTATATCGATGCAGGAGGGATCGCAGGATCTCAGAGTTTAAGGTTGTGGTTAGATTTATTCTTAATTACTTTCTTGTAGTTGCGGATGCTTGCAAGGGGTATAATCACAAGTATGTATTAGTCCTAGGAAGGGCGGTACATTATCATAGGTTCACCCACACAACACTTATCATAACAATGAAGATTATTTAACCGTATGTAGCAAAAGCACTAGACTAAAATCCCGTGTGTCCTCGAGAACGTTTGGTCATTATAAGTAAACAAACCGGCTTGTCCTTTGTGCTAAAAAGGATTGGGCCACTCGCTGCAATTGTTACTCTCGCACTTTACTTACTCGTACTTTATTCAACTGTTACATCAAAACCCCCTGAATACTTGTCTGTGAGCATTTACAGTGAATCCTTCATCGAAACTGCTTGTCAACACCTTCTGCTCCTCGTTGGGATCGACATTCTTACTTATCGAAAATACTACGATACACCCCCTATACTTGTGGGTCATCAAGACTATTTTAAAGCGCCGTTGCCGGGGAGTGAAGCGCTATTGGTAAGTGGAATTGGTAAGGAAAACCTTTCTTGTTTGTGCTGATTTTATTTCTTTGCTGCTATAAGTCATTATGGAGAGATCTTCTCTTCAATTTCTATTTGGGAAATCTACTACTACTGCAACGGTAGTGGATGAGGCGCCAGGTGAGGAAGTGATACCATATAAAATACCTATGAAAATTATTGAACGTGTTATGGATAACCGCTATGAAGGGGATGGAACTGTCCACCCCGGAGATCATTTATTGTTCTTGCATGAATTATGCGGTTTATTCAAGTGTGCAGGTATTGCTATGGATGAAGTGAGGAAGAAACTATTCTCTTTATCGCTGTCTGGTAAGGCGGCGCATTGGTATAAATTACTGGATAATGGGGAGTCTCTTGAATGGAATGATATTGTGCCCCGGTTTTATTCTAAGTTCTATCCTCCAAGTGAAATTCACAAGGATCGGAATCGCATATATAATTTTTGGCCTCATGATGGAGAGAGTATTGCCCAAGCTTGGGGGAGATTGAAGTCTTTAATGCTCAAATGCCCCATTCATGAGCTTCCTGGTAATGTTATTATTGATAATTTCTATGCAAGACTTTCTTTTCAAGACAAGACCTTCTTTGGATACTTCTTGTTACGGATCATTTACACGCAATAAAGAAGAGTTTAAAAAGGACCTTCTTGATCGGATCCAAGAAAATACTGAAGGTTGGGAGAACGACAAGGATAGAGAATCAGGTATAATTTATGATTATAAATGCATTGAAGCTTTAATGGATAGTGATAAATTTCGTAATATGAGTGCTACATATGGTCTTGATTCTCAAGTTGCTGCAAATCTTTATAAAGCTTTTGCCTCTCATTATGAATTGCCTAAGAAGAATTTTGATAAGTATCATGAACCGTATAAAGATAAAATTGATTCATCTATTAATAAATGCGTTGTAGTTGAAACTGCTGATCATGTTATTCCTGAAGCTTATATTGAAAAAACTCCTTTCCCTGCTAAAGTGAAGGAGTACTCTGTTATAAATAGTGCGGTTCATAAAAGTGAAAAGAAACCTGTAGAACCTGAAGAACAAATAAAAGTTGAACCTGCTGTTGCAATAGTTAAAGATCTTGTGACTGAAAATGTGGAGGATGGTCATATTATTTTCTGCGAAGATGCTTCTAATATTGTTTCACATCCTAATAAACCCAAACAAGTTAGTGTTCCTATGCTATCTGTTAGAATTGGTGATCATTGCTATTATGGTTTATGTGATATTGGTGCAAGTGTTAGTGCTATTCCTTATGAGCTTTACACGGAGATTATGCATGAAATTGATTCTTGTGAACTTGAAGATATTGATGTGGTTATTCAGCTGGCTAATAGAGAAACTATTTCTCCAATTGGTATTGTTCGAGATGTAGAAGTTTTATGCGGTAAGATTAAATATCCTGCTGACTTTTTGGTACTTGGATTCTGCTTGCTAGTGATTATTGTCCTATCATTTTTGGTAGACCTTTTCTAAATACTTGTGGAGCTATTATAGATTGCAAGAAAGAGAAAATTTTGACTAAATTTGCTGGTGAATCTTATGAGTTTAACTTCTCTAAATTTACCAAAACTCCTTATAAAGCTGATTTGCCTAGTGATGATTTTAAAATGGAGCAGTGTGCATCTATTGTTCTTGTTCCTAATAATCCTTTGCAGCAACATTTGGAGAATAGCGAGAGTGAAGTTTTTAGGAAAGAAAGAGATGAGCTTGAGGAAATTTTTCTTCGTCAACCTATTCTCAAGCATGATTTACCGGTGGAAGATTTGGGTACAACACCGCCACCAAAGGAAGATCCTGTTTTTGATTTAAAGCCTTTACCTGATAATCTTAAATATGCTCATATTGATGATAAGAAAATATATCCTGTTATTATTAGTTCTAAGCTTACAGAGTTTGAAGAAGAAAGGTTATTGGAAATATTGAAGAAACACCGAGGAGCTATTGGCTACACTCTTGATGATTTGAAGGGGATTTCTCCTTCTATTTGCCAACATGCTATTAATATGGAAGATGATGCAAAGCCTGTTGTTGAACATCAGCGTCGTCTAATTCCGAAGATGAAGGAGGTGGTAAGGAATGAGGTATTAAAACTTCTTGAAGCTGGTATTATATATCCTATTGCTGATAGTAGATGGGTTAGTCCTGTGCATTGCGTTCCCAAGAAAGGAGGAATGACTGTTGTGCCTAATGATAATGATGAGCTCGTCCCTCAAAGAGTAGTTGTAGGGTATAGAATGTGCATTGATTTTCGAAAAGTTAATAAAGTTACTAAGAAAGATCATTACCCTTTACCATTTATTGATCAAATGTTAGAAAGGTTATCTAAAAATACTCATTTTTGCTTTCTTGATGGTTATTCTGGGTTTTCACAAATTGCAGTTAAAGCTAAAGATCAAGAGAAAACCACTTTTACTTTTCCCTATGGAACTTATGCTTATAGGCGTATGCCCTTTGGTTTATGTAATGCTCCTGCTACTTTTCAAAGATGCATGTCTGCTATTTTTCATGGTTTTTGCGAGAGTATTGTAGAGGTATTCATGGATGATTTTTCCGTCTACGGGAATTCTTTTGATAGTTCCTTGCGAAACCTCGATAAAGTTTTGCAGAGATGTGAAGAAACTAACCTTGTTCTTAATTGGGAGAAATGCCACTTTATGGTTAATGAAGGAATTGTATTGGGACATAAAATTTCTGAGAGAGGTATTGAAGTTGATAGAGCTAAAGTTGAAGCAATTGAGAAGATGCCCTATCCGAGGGATGTTAAAGGTATTCGTAGTGTTCTTGGTCATGCTGGGTTTTATAGGAGATTTATTAAAGATTTCTCCAAGATGTCAAAGCCTCTTACTAATCTTCTTCAAAAAGACGTACCTTTTGTTTTTGATGATGATTGTAAGGAAGCTTTTGAAACTCTAAAGAAAGCCTTAACAACTGCTCCTGTAGTTGAACCTCCTGATTGGAATTTACCATTTGAAATTATGTGTGATGCTAGTGATTTTGCTGTAGGCGCTGTTCTTGGACAGCGAGTAGATAAAAAACTGAATGTTATTCATTATGCTAGTAAAACTCTTGATGCTGCTCAAAGAAATTATGCTACAACTGAAAAAGAATTATTAGCTGTAGTCTTTGCTTGTGATAAATTTAGATCTTATATTGTTGATTCAAAAGTTACGATTCATACTGATCATGCTGCAATTAGATACCTTATGACAAAGAAAGATGCTAAGCCGAGACTTATTAGATGGGTACTTCTTTTGCAAGAATTTGATTTACATATTGTAGATAGGAAAGGTGCTGATAATCCCGTTGCTGATAATTTGTCTAGATTGGAAAATATTGCTTATGATCCTGTTCCTGTTAATGATAGTTTTCCAAATGAACAATTGGCTGTAATAAAGGTGAGCTCGTGAGACAGTCCTTGGTATGCTGATTATGCTAACTTTATTGTTTCCAAGTACTTGCCTCCAACCTTTTCAGCTCAGCAAAGGAGGAAATTTTTTTATGACTTGAGGCATTATTTCTAGGATGACCCACACTTATATAAAGAAGGAGTGGATGGTATTCTGCGAAGGTGTGTTCCCGAATATGAACAACAAGAGATATTGAGTAAATGTCATGGTAGTGTTTATGGAGGACATCACGCCGGAGAAAGAACCGCGCAAAAGGTTCTACAATCAGGTTTTTATTGGCCAACTCTCTTCAAGGATGCGAGAAAGTTTATTTTATCTTGTGATGAATGCCAAAGGGTTGGTAATATCTCCAGACGTAATGAAATGCCTATGAATTATACTCTTGTTATTGAACCATTTGATTGTTGGGGATTTGACTTTATGGGACCTTTTCCGTCTTCAGAAGGTAACACTCATATACTTGTTGCTGTTGATTATGTTACTAAATGGGTGGAAGCCATACCTACAAAAAGTGCTGATGGTGAGACCTCTTTAAGAATGCTTTTAGACATTATTTTTCCTAGATTTGGAGTGCCTAGATATATTATGACTGATGGAGGTTCTCATTTTATTCATGGAGGTTTTAGAAAAACTCTTGCTAGGTATGGTATTAATCATAGAATTTCTTCCGCTTATCATCCTCAAACTAGTGGTCAGGTAGAATTATCAAATAGAGAGATTAAATCTATTTTGGGAAAGACCGTTAATAAAACTAGAAAGAATTGGGCTAGTAAATTGAAGGATGCACTATGGGCTTATAGAACTGCTTATAAAAATCCCATGGGAATGTCACCTTATAAAATGGTTTATGGGAAAGCTTGTCATTTACCTTTAGAACTAGAGCACAAAGCTTATTGGGCTGTTAGAGAATTAAATAAAGATCCTAAACTAGCTGGTGATAAGAGGTTGTTGCAATTAAGTTCTCTAGATGAATGGAGAAGTGAAGCTTATGAAAATGCTAAACTCTTTAAAGAGAAAGTTAAGAAATGGCATGATAGAAGGATCATCAAAAGAGAGTTTAATGTTGGGGATAAAGTCCTATTGTATCGGTCTCGTCTCAGACTCTTTGCAGGGAAGTTACTCTCGAAATGGGAAGGAACATATGTTGTTGAGGAGGTGTATCGTTCAGGAGCAATCAAAATTAGCTCTCTCCAAGGCAATGCCACGCAAGTGGTGAATGGACAAAGACTCAAGCATTATATCTCGGGAGATTCTTATAATGTTAATGTTGATATTATTCAAGTGGAAACACCGGAGGCTTTCATTAAAGGACAAATTGACAGTCCGCTAGAACTCGACTTTGAATAGGTAATAGTACTGGTACTGAAAAGTTCGCAATTTACTTTCCGAACAATATTTTTGCTGTTTTTGGAAAATATGAAAAATTACGAGTTCGAAACGGAGTGGAAAGGACGCACGAGGGCGTGCCACCATAGGCCGGCGCGGCCTGACCTGGGCCCGTGCCGCCCTATGGTTTGGCCGCCTCGTCGCCCCTTTCCGACTCTGGTTCGATCTGGTACTTTCCTTATGTCGCGAAATTTTTTGCTATATAATCCCCCGGACCCCTGGAGGTCCGTATATTGTTTTCTCAACGTGTTTTGTTTCGAGCTGTTTCTGCCAGGATCTGTTTTCAGTTTAGAAGCACCATGGTCTCCAAGAACAAGGGTAAGGAGCTTCCGGATGAAGATAATCAAGATCTTGAGTGGAAAGAAGATGACAAGGACGTCAAGGAAGAGGATGAAGAAGAGATGGAGGAAGATTCGAGCGCACACCCGCGTGCTACCATCGCAAGCATCAAGGTGGTGGACAACCCTTTTAGTGCAAACAAGAGCGCGAGAATTCGCACTGGAGGAGCGGTTCCACGTCGTTACCTAGCTCCGAAGACATCCTTATCAGGCACTCATCACCCCTTCCACAATCTAATTTTCAGTAATCAAATTGAAGGGACTCCCAAGGCAGCATTGCCTGGCAATTGGGATATAGATCGCTCTAACACTGCAGGAAGGAGGGAGCCTGAGGCTGAAGAGTGGGGAAATAACTCCAAGAGTTGGGACTCGCCGTCGGACAGACTTTTTTAACCGCGTCGAGCACAACTCGGAGATGATTCGCAATCTCACATACAAGATTGATGAGCTTCAGGAGCTTATTGAGAAGCTTGTCAGGAATTCATCACCACCATCGCCAAAGGAGTAATTCATCATCGGTATTGGCATCCCCTTGGTTTGTTCCAAGCTTGGGGGAGTGCCGCGGTATCACATCATCACTATCTTTTACTTTTGATTGTCAAGTAGTGTCATATCATGAATAGGGAAGTTATCATATAAGATGGGTTGCAGTTTGGAAGTATCTCTCCTTTAGTTGGTTATCTATGTATCCCTCGGTGTGAGTTATCGTTATGGAATATTAATGAGAAGTCTTATCATTTACATATTGCACATCTTATTTTAGTTTGCAATTTCTATTATATGATTTACCTTGTTGTTAGTATTGGTATCACTTTGGGAGCATTGAATAAATCTATTTGGTTTTGGCAAACTTAGCATTGGTCAATAGCAACAACACTTTGAGGTTTAAGTAGAAAAGAGAAATACATGTAGTTGTTTCATTGTCTTTCTTTCTTGTTAGCTCATAGCTTATTATTCTGAAGTTAAAATTGTTTGTGCTTACAAGGAAGATGCATGATTGTTTCTATCACATGTATATTTGTTTGTTTCCCTCAACTCTTATGCTTGCTAATTAACCTTGCTAGCCAAAAACTTGTACTGAGAGGGAATACTTCTCGTGCATCCAAATCTTAACCCAAACCTATGTCATTTGTGTCCACCATACCTACCTCCTACATGGTATTTTCTGCCATTCCAAGTAAATACTTCGTGTGCTACCTTTAAACAATTCAAAACTTAGTATCTCTTATTTGTGTCAATGTTTTATAGCTCATGAGGAAGTATGTGGTGTTTTATCTTTCAATCTTGTTGGGCAACTTTCACCAATGGACTGGTGGCTTCATCCGCTTATCCAATAATTTTGCAAAAAGAGATGGCAATGGGATTCCCAGTCCCAAACTAATCAAACTAATTAGACACTCCTTCATGTTATGTGATTGATGGACGGCACCCGAAGGATTCGGCTAGCCATGGCTTGTGTAAGCAAAGGTTGGGGGGAGTGTCATCATAATAAAACTAAAATAAAAAGGCACTCCTTCATGGTATGAGATTGTTGGCAGGCACCCGAGGATTCGGTTAGCCATGGTTTGTGAAAGAAAGGTTGGAAGGAGTGCCACACAAAATAAAAATAAAATGGGAGCCGCTCTTTGAAGGTTTGTCTGGCAAGGGGGTTAGAGTACCCGCTACCAGTCGTTGACAACAACAAACACCTCTCAAAAAAATGTTACTTTTATTATCTCTATATGATTTCAAAACTGAAAAAGCTCTAGCACATGATTTAATCACTGCTTCCCTCTGCGAAGGGCTTGTCTTTTACTTTATGTTGAGTCAGTAAACCTATTTCCCTCCATCTCAAGCAAGCATTTGAGTAGTTGTGATCAAACCATTATATTGTGATTTACTTCATCATGTTTTTATTCTTCCTTGTTTAGTACATGTTTTATCTGAATGAATATAGCTTTGCAAGTATCAATGATCATGAGGAGACCATTATGATTGAGTATGCAAGTTGTGCCTTTATAAACTTTAACATGAGAGCGCTGCTCAATGAGATAAGTATAATCTGTTAATTGTTCTCTGACCAAGAACGAAGTTTGCCATCACCAATTATGATTTCTTATGCACCTTTATTTGTGATTACTTTATACTTGTTTCAAGTTGAGTTATATGAGGAAGTTGTTTACTATAATGTCTTGTGTGAATGAATATGATGCTTCTTGTCCGTATTTTATTCCTCGACTATTCACTCCATAAACATGTGGTCCTGTTTACTGAGTTCAGTTTCGCTTGGGGACAAGCGAAGTCTAAGCTTGGGGGGAGTTGATACGTCCAATTTGCATCACTATTTTATATCATAATTTGCTGTTATTCATTGATATATTTCATATTTGGATACAATACTTATGTTATTTCATCTATTTTGCATGTTTCATCATTATTGTAGGATCAAACACCGGAGCCAGGATTCTGCTGGAAAAAGCACCGTCAGAACGCAATATTTCGGAAGATCAACTGTGGAAGGAAATTATACCAAAAATCCTATTTTTCAAGATGACGAAGGAAGCCAGAAGGAGGAGCCAGCTGGACCCAAGGTGGGCCCAGACCATAGGGCGGCGCGGCCCATGGCCTGGCCGCGCCACCATGTGGTGTGGGGGCCCCACAGCCCCTTTCGCCTCCTTTTCTTCGTGAAACCCTTCGTCCCGAAAACCTAAGCCACAGAGGGTACCTCACGAAGAGTTACAGCCGCCTCTGCGGGGCGGAGAACACCAGAGAGAAAAGAGCTCTCCGGCGGGCAGGAATCCGCCGGGGAAATTCCCTCCCGGAGGGGGAAATCGACACCATCGTCACCGTCATCGAGCTGGACATCATCTCCATCACCATCATCATCATCTCCACCATCATCACCGCCATCTCCACCACAGCACCACGTCACCGCTGTAGCAATTTGGGTTTGATCTTGATTGTTTGATAGGGGAAACTCTCCCGGTATCTATTTCTACTTGTTGTTGATGCTATTGAGTGAAACCATTGAACCAAGGTTTATGTTCAGATTGTTATTCATTATCATATCACCTCTGATCATGTTCCATATGATGTCTTGTGAGTAGTTCGTTTAGTTCTTGAGGACATGGGTGAAGTCTAAATGTTAGTAGTGAACTATGGTTGAGTAATATTCAATGGTATGATATTTAAGTTGTGGTGTTATTCTTCTAGTGGTGTCATGTGAACGTCGACTACATGACACTTCACCATTTATGGGCCTAGGGGAATGCATCTTGTACTCGTTTGCCAATTGCGGGGTTGCCGGAGTGACAGAAACCTAAACCCCCGTTGGTATATCGATGCAGGAGGGATCGCAGATCTCGTAGTTTAAGGCTGTGGTTAGATTTATTCTTAATTACTTTCTTGTAGTTGCGGATGCTTGCAAGGGGTATAATCACAAGTATGTATTAGTCCTAGGAAGGGCGGTACATTAGCATAGGTTCACCCACACAACACTTATCATAACAATGAAGATTATTTAACCGTATGTAGCAAAAGCACTAGACTAAAATCCCGTGTGTCCTCGAGAACGTTTGGTCATTATAAGTAAACAAACCGGCTTGTCCTTTGTGCTAAAAAGGATTGGGCCACTCGCTGCAATTGTTACTCTCACACTTTACTTACTCGTACTTTATTCAACTGTTACATCAAAACCCCCTGAATACTTGTCTGTGAGCATTTACAGTGAATCCTTCATCGAAACTGCTTGTCAACACCTTCTGCTCCTCGTTGGGATCGACATTCTTACTTATCGAAAATACTACGATACACCCCCTATACTTGTGGGTCATCAGTGACTTCATTGCTGACGATAGCCACGATTTCGAGTCCGAAAATCACGAGAAGTTTTCTCCCACTGCCATGCGGGCCCAAAGTAACCATTATGTTGACACGTCGTGCAAGTGGGGGACACACGTCCTCCGCTTTTACTGTCGCACATACCGTAACTTCTCAGTGTTAAAATACTGTTTTACCCTTGTCTCCACGTGGTTATCATCTGTCGCACACGTTTTCCATCCAACGGTCCGCCGCTTCACCGCACCTCTATATAAGATCTCCTTCTTCTTCCTCGAGCACTTCCGCTCGCGCCGTTCCCCTGCTTTCATCTGCGAAACTTCCTCTTGCGCCTCACAACTCCCAGAGCTCATCCCTTCCTAGCTGCATTCTCGCACCATTGTTGATGCCACCTCGTCGGTTGACCAGACACAGCACGCCGGAGTCGTCAATGGCGGCCGTAGATCTTGGAAGCGCTGAGTGGGAAAGGTCCAAGATTTCCACTCAGGATATCAATCTCCTGAAGAAGCTGGGGATCAACAAGCAGCCCAAAGCGCTGTGCTTCCCTAGTGAAGAAAGCTACCCAACCCCTCCAATGGGGTATCGGGTAAGTTTCGTCGACCATCTCATCCGCGGTCTTTCCGCCCCTATTCATCCTTTCCTCCGCGGATTGCTTTTTGTTTATGGTCTTCAACTTCACCACCTCACGCCCAACTCTATCCTCCATATCTCCATTTTCATCACCCTCTGTGAGGCCTTTCTTGGCGTCCAACCTAACTGGGCGCTATGGAAGCGCATTTTCTTTTGCCGCCGTAATGGTTCCCCCAATGTCGCCTATAATATAGGCGGCGTTGTAATTTCCGTTCGCCCCACAGTCGACTACTTTGACGTCAAACTCCCTGACTCAGTTCAAGGGTGGTGCAAGAAGTGGTTGTACATTCAGGAGGAGAACCATGGATGTGCTGAAGACAACATCCCTCCTTTTGATGGTGCCGAGAAAATTCTTCGCCGCCGCTCCTGGGACGCAGAGGCTACCGAAGAAGAAAAAATAGCGACAGAAGCCCTGATAACCCGTATCCATGAGTTGCAAAATACTCGCGGCAAAGAGTTATCAGGTATTCAAATCACGGCATATTTTCTCAGAACCAGAGTGCAACCGCTTCAGGCTCGCAAACATCCTCTCTGGGAATATGCTGGCGACAAGGACGCAGATAGGTTGTCAGCGGATTTAGAGGTCAAGGATTTAGAAAAACTTGTCCGAAAAATCTCGTCTCTCAGCAAAAAAGATTCTGTCCCTTCTTCTTGTCGTGTAAAACCATTCAGCGCCACCAATCCACTTCCCAAGGTAAATTTTGTCGCCTGATTTGCTATTGCTTTGCTATGTCTCTCTTTTTTTTTATTTTTTTTTATTTTCTGCTTCTTTAACATCTTCCCTTGCTTTTTCTACAGGACCATCCAAATCTTGTCTCGCTTCCTCCCCTTCCTGAAGGTGGAGACGTCGAGGAGAGGGCCGTTGTCACTGACGACAATCAAGATGCCCCTTCTTTTGTGAATGAACCCGTGGATTCTCGAAAATCTGCGGGATCTTCTGAAAAGGAAGCTGCCTCCGAAGGCACTACATCGGCACAATCTCCTCCTCCTGCTGTTTCTCCAAGGAACAAAAGGAAAAGGAATGGTGCCGAAGATTCCAGCACCTCCAAAGCTGAAGAAGTTGATCCTTCACGTCAGAAGGCAGCTTATGATCCATATCTTGAATCCCTCATCAGCTCGTAAGTCACTTCTAGTTCCCCTTATTTTTGTACTCGAAGATTTTTGCCTGTCTTGCTTTTTATGCTGTCGTCTTTTAATCCCAGTGATGATGAGGAAGAAATACCAACTCTTGATGTGGCTGCTCGAACGAGTACGTCACATACTTTAGTTGTTTCGGAGACGCCAGTTGAAGGAGAGGAATCCTCGCCTCCTCAACTAAACGTTGGCACTCCTACTCCTCCTTCAAGCCCCCTTGTCCCTTTACCAAAAAGGACGAGGGTAGAAATGGTCGTGGAGCCTATCCTCCAATTGGGTAGCTCCTCCAATCCTCTCTTGGATGATGTAAGTTTTTAGTTTGCTTGTTACTATCTTTTCTTTCTCTATTTTGCTTCTTAATGCCTTCATTTTTCCTATACCGGCGTTTTCTTTCTTTGTCCTTCTTTGACAGCCTATGATCCAAGAACTTGTTCGCATCGGTGCCCAATTCGTTGGGTACCGTGAATATGCCAGCAAAACTGAAGGTAAGACCCTTATATTGACTTGTGTTATAACTTCCTGCTCCTGCTTTGTCGCAATTTTGATGATTCTTTACTATTTTGACAGAGAAACTTGCAGAGGCCAACAAACTTGTCGACACGCTTGCTCAGAAACTAGAGCAAAGTGAAACGGCTCGCAAGAAGGCTGAACTCGACGCTAGCCATGCTAAAGCGGAGGCTGAGGAGGCCAAGGCAAAAGCTGCTGGCGTCGAAGATCTGCAGAAAAAACTTGACGACGCCGAAACTGCTCTGAATGAGCATAAAGCCGCCCAGGCTACTCGCGAAAAGGCGATCATCAAGCGCTTGACCGTGCAGAATCGGCGCTTCCTTGGTAAGTTTGTCAATCTCTTCTATTTTCTTATACTTGATTTTTCTCGCCTGCTATCGACCAACCTATTTTTTCTGCGGCAGGTAAAACAAACCAAGATTTTGAGCTTGAAGATCCCGATAATGATCCTCTTCTTGACGCACTCTCTTTTCTGGAGTTTCACGGAACCGAAGTTCGTGAAGGCATGGAACATGCTGACGCAGGACTATCAAAGCTATTCCCCTACTTCTTCCCGAAGAAAGAGGAGCCCAAGACTTTCCTTGCTCTTGCGAGGGACTTCAATCCACCCGAAGATCTTGGGCTGAAGATGCGCCAGGAGAACATGAAGATTGCTGTCGAGAGCACTGTTGCCTTGGTCGCGGACAGCCAACAAACTATTGACTGGACGAAAGTTGGCGACACCGACCAAATAGAGCAAGCGAAATGGCGATCCTTGATCAAGGCAGCCAAGCCCAATACGAAGAAGATCCTGGCCTATCTCGGGATCAAACCATCTTCAACTCCTAGCTCATCAAGGCCGGAGGTCTAGTTGAATGCCTCTTCTTTTCTTTATTTGTTGCTTCTGTTTCTTTTGCTATTGTCGCCATGTTAGCTTTGGCGACAATTACCTTAGTAGTCCTTTTGGAGAGCTCCTTCTGTAATATCTATGTAAATTTCTTGAAGATCAATGAAATTCTACCTTGCACCATCATTGATCCTGAGAATTTCTTTTCCAGTTAATATTTGATAACTACTCCACCAATCCTTGTTCTGCCGAAACTTCGCCTGCTTCTTCATTCTCGAAGAAAGCACTAGTCAAGGATGACCTCCTCGAAGGTTCGTCGGGCAAACATTTGTCGCCAGATTTGCAAGAACTTCGACAACAACTTCAATCCATGAAAAAACAAACTTTGGCAATGATGGAACAATCTCGAAAAGCATCTGAAAAAGAAAAAATTGCTCTCCAACAAGCCAAAGAGGCCATAGCCGCCAGGGACGCTGCCATCTCTGAGGCTGAAAAAGCGGCTTCTCGAGAAAATTCCATGCTTGAATTGATGAATGAAGCTGCTGTCGATATATCTGGTAATTTACTTCAAACCAAAGCTTCTTCCATCTGTCTGCTGTATCCTTTTTTGAGATCCTCATGCTGTCGTTAAATAGGTTCCTTTCTCGACGCTGCTGCCGAAGATGATAGGGTAAATACAAGGACCAACTTACTCGTCAATCTCTCCCTTGACCACGGCTGTTTGTTCTGGGCTACTCCAGAAAGGACCCGACAGATCGTCAGATTCCAAGACCGCACCATTCAGGTTCGCGATTTCCTGGATTCCTGTACCAGGACCTTGTCATTGGTTTATAAAACATTGTTTCCTCGGAATGAAATGCCCGATACTCTTCTTGGCTTGATGGAGAAGTTTAAAGATGCCCCGAGGATCCACGACTTTATTCGGGCACAGCTCTGTGCTGGTGCTAGGTTTGCTATGATCATGATCAAAATCTGCCACCCTAAGTTTGATATGAGTAAAATTATCCCCAAGTGTTTGGCGAAGATGGCGAAAAATAAAAGGGATGTTAGCAAACTTGACGATTATGTAACCCCTGTAGCCGAAGCTATGATAGGCGAACTTCTTCGGAGAGATTCTGAGTTCTTCGTGAGAGGCAGCTATGCTGAGCATAGCACTCGTTCTTCAAATCGGATGTCCATAGATAACATACTAGGCCGCCATTAACTTCTCTTCTTCATTGAATTTTTCTTCAAGGATTGTTTCCTGTATATTGTCTTCCTGTTCTATATTGTACAGTCAATAAACTATTTTTTCTTTGTTGAGACCCCAAGTATCTTGGTGTCGATTTTATTTATTGTATGCGCGAGGTTTTCAAACCAAAGCGTCTAAGTTGTATTGAGCCTACTATATTTGCGGGTATGAGCCCCCGTGCCTTATTTTTGTTGATTGCAATCTTGTATCTTGGTCTTGTTTTGCGAGGTGTTTGCACACCATGGCGAAATATTGTCGGGAGTATGTCTTTGCAAGTCTGAGGCGTAAGCCCCCGAGCCTGCCGAAGAAATGTATATCTCAACTATCTTTATTGATTGCGCTATGTTTGTGGGTATGAGTCCTCGTGTCTTGCTTGATCGCTATCTTGTATCTTGATTTGTTTCACGAGGTATTTTGTACCAAGGCGAAATATTTTCAAGATTATTTGTAAAATGAAGGCATGAGCCCCTGAGCCTGTCGAAGAAATATATATTCCAACTATCTTTATTGATTGCAGCACCGCAAGCCCGCCTCATTAAAAACCTTTTCCGGCCCCACTCGGTGCCCCGAAAAAGGAAAAGAGCACGTCTGAAAACTCGCGGGCATTTCAGTACATTGTATCTTTACAAGAAGGACTATATTTCGGCACTAGGCGTAAAAACGCCTTAGCTGTGCCACGTTCCAGGGGTTTTTCTCGGGAGCTCCTGACTTCTTGTCCTTGATTCTGTATGCTCCTCCTTCGATGACTTCCGTGACGACGTAAGGGCCAAGCCATGGTGACTCGAGTTTTTCAGTGCTTTGTTGATTGAGTCGTAGGACTAGATCTCCCACTTGAAAGGATCTTGGTCGTAAACGTCGGCTGTGGTAATTCTTCAGGTCTTGCTGATACTTGGCTACCCGTGAAAGTACTTCGTCTCGAGCTTCATCAGGTGCATCGACGTCGTCCTCTAATGCTTTTCTCGACACCTCTTCATCATATTCCACGACTCGTGGAGAATCGTGTTCTATTTCGATTGGCAACACCGCTTCCGCTCCATGGACCAAGAAAAACGGCGTTTCTTGTGTCGCTGTATTTGGTGTTGTTCGTATACTCCATAACACACTGGGCAGCTCCTCGGGCCAGGTGTGTCGTGCTTTCTCCAATGGTGCTAACAAGCGTTTCTTGATGCCGTTGCAGATGATGCCATTGGCTTTCTCGACTTGACCGTTAGTTTGCGGGTGTGCAACTGACGCAAAGTGTAGTTTGATGCCCACTTCTTCACAGTAATCCTTGAATTCATGGGATGTGAAGTTACTCCCGTTGTCTGTGATGATGCTGTGAGGCACTCCAAACCTGAAGACGATGCTTTTGATGAATTTAACGGCAGATGCCCCGTCTGGTGAATTTATCGGCTTTGCTTCTATCCATTTTGTGAATTTGTCGACAGCTACGAGCATATACTCTTTTCCACCTGGGCAGGACTTGTGTAGTTTCCCCACCATATCTAGGCCCCATTGAGCAAAGGGCCACGACAATGGTATTGGCATCAGCTCTGCTGCCGGGGAGTGCGGTTTTGCGGCAAATCTCTGACACGCATCGCAAGTTCTTACTATCTCCTTTGCATCCTCGATTGCTGTTAGCCAGTAAAATCCAGCTCGAAAGACCTTGGCTGCAATAGCTCGACTACTTGCGTGGTGACCGCAAATTCCCTCATGCACATCTTTCAAGATCATCCTGCCTTCCTCAGGTGTGACGCACCTTTGAAGTACTCCCGAAATACTTTGTTTGTACAACTCCCCTTTGACCACGGTGAAAGCTTTAGATCGTCGGATAACTCGCCTAGCTTCAACTGGATCGTCGGGTATTTCTTTCTTTAGGATGTATGATATGTACACCTGCATCCATGGTATTTGTACCATCATAACCAGGTCTTGTTCCTCTTCTTCATCCTTCGGTGTTTCTTGAGCCCCCGAGGGTTTCTTGTCCTTCTCCTTCGTTTTTGATTTTGTCGACTTCGTAGACCTCTCCGCTATCTCTTCCCAAAATACACCTGGTGGAATTGCAAGGCATTGTGACCCGATGTTTGCGAGAACGTCGACTTCATCATTGCTCAACCTGCTTATATGATTTACTTCGCACCCATCAAACAGCTTCTCAAGCTCATTGTAGACTTCCTTGTATGCTATCATGCTATCATTGACTACATCGCATTGGTTCATGACTTGCTGAGCTACCAACTGCGAGTCGCCAAAGATTTTTAATCGAGTTGCGCCACAAGCTTTCGCCATCTTCATGCCGTGTATGAGGGCTTCATATTCTGCCTCTTTGTTGGATGCGTGCGGGAAAGTCATCCTCAAAACGTACTTCAGTTTGTCGCCCTCAGGTGAGATTAATATCACGCCTGCCCCAGCTCCTTCTAATCTTTTGGACCCGTCGAAGTTCATAGTCCAAGTTCTCGATAAATCTGGTGGTCCCATGGTTTGTAGCTCCATCCACTCTGCGATGAAGTCTGGTAGAATCTGTGACTTTATTGCCTTTCTTTTTTCATACGTGATGTCCCGAGGGGAAAGTTCTATTCCCCAAAGGGAGACACGACCTGTAGCCTCTGGATTGTTGAGTATATTGGACAAAGGTGCCTCATTAACCACTATTGTTGGGTGTGCCGAAAAATAGTGTCGCAATTTTCTTGCTGTTGTGAGCACTCCATATGCTAGCTTTTGATATTGAGGATACCTCTGTTTTGAAGGCGATAAAACTTCACTGATGAAGTATACTGGCCTCTGCACTCCATGGAGCTTTCCTTCTTCTTCTCTTTCCACGACAAGTACTGTGCTTACCACCTGAGGTGTGGCCGCGATATACAGCAACAGAGGTTCTTTTTCTTTCGGCGCCACCAGAATTGGTGGTGTCGAAATTTTGCGCTTGAGATCCTCAAAGGCTCTGTCTGCTTCTTCGCTCCATTGGAACTTATCTCCCTGCTTGATCAAGGCGTAGAACGGTAGTGCCTTTTCTCCCAACCTGGCGACGAACCTGCTTAAAGCTGCGACTCGCCCGGTTAACTGCTGTATTTCTTTTAACTTTGTTGGCTTCCTCATTGTTACGATGGCCTGGATTTTTTCGGGATTCGCTTCGATCCCTCTTGCTGAAACTAAGAACCCAAGAAGTTCTCCTGCAGGGACGCCGAAAGAATACTTTGTCGGGTTAAGCTTGAGACAGAACTTATCGAGATTGTCGAAAGTTTCCTTCAAATTTTCGATTAGTGTGTCCCCCTTCTTTGTTGTTATGACGACGTCATCAATGTATACTTGTACGTTCTTCCCAATCTGTGTTGCTAAGCACTTCTGCATCATCCGCTGATATGTTGCTCCTGTGTTTTTCAGACCGAAAGGCATTGTTCGATAGCAGAACACGTCGTACGGTGTGATGAACGCTGTTTTGACCTCGTCTTCTTCTTTTAACCTGATCTGGTTATAACCAGAGTATGCATCCAAAAAGGAAAGACGTTCACATCCTGCCGTGGAGTCGATAATTTGATCGATCCTTGGGAGGGGAAAGTGATCCTTTGGACAATGTTTGTTGAGACACGTGAAGTCGACGCACATGCGAAGGACTTTTGTGTTTTTCTTCGGCACCAGCACTGGGTTAGCTACCCACGTGGCTTCTGTATGTAATTCCTTGATAAAACCAGCTTCTCTGAGTCTATCGATTTCCGACAGCATAGCCTTGCGGTTTGGTTCCGAAAAACGCCGCAAAGGTTGTTTGATTGGTTTTGTGATTGGATCCAAGTTTAGGTGGTGCTCGGCAAGTTCCCTGGGTACTCCTGGCATGTCAGCTGGGCACCATGCGAAGATTTTCCAGTGCTCACGGAGGAACTTGACGAGCGCGCTTTCCTATGCGAGGTCCATGTTTGTTGCAATGGACGTCGTTTTCTTCGGGTCTGTCGGATGGATCTGTACTTCCTTGGAATCCTTTGTAGTATTGAAAGCTGACTCTTTGTTAGGCCTCCCTACATCTGGCAATACATCGTAATCGGTTGTAAGCCTCGACTCCATGTATTCTGCTTGCATCCCGAAGGTTTCTGAGAGCCGATGAAAATCCTTGTCACATTTATCGGCTAGCGCGAAGCTGCCTTTAACTGTGATTGGCCCCTTAGGTCCAGGCATCCTCCACAACAAGTATGTGTAATGCGGCACCGCCATGAATCTGGCGTATGCTGGGCGCCCTAGCAAGGCGTGGTATTGCGATGGGAATCCACGACTTCAAATTCCAACCTTTCTATCCTGTAGTTTTCTCGGGTACCAAACTGAACGTCGAGATTGATCCTTCCCAATGGGTAACTTGGTTTGTCTGGCGTGATGCCATGAAAACGCGTATCCGTTGGTTTGAGATTTGCCAAGGATATGTTCATCTTCCTTAGCGTATCTGCATACATAAGGTTTAGACTGCTTCCTCCGTCGATGAAAACTCGGGAAACATCAAATCCTGCGATTACTGCTGGCAAAATAAGCGCTGATTGCCCTGGTCGAGGAACTTGCTGCGGGTGATCCGCAATCGTGAAGCCAATATCTTGCACTGACCAATTGAGGTACTCGACTATTGGTGGAGGCATCTTCTCTGCCATGAACACCTGTCGCGAGATTACTTTCTGAGCTCTATTGGATGGTCTGCCTTTCTGAATCATCGACACCGCTCCATGAGAGTTAGGATCCACATATGGAGGTGGTGCTGGTGCTGCCGCTATTCTGAGCTGATGTCGATTTTCATCCGTAATTGCGGGAGGAGGTGGCAGGTGGATCTCACTCCTAGGTCCCTGGGGATTGCGACTTGCTGCCTGGGCATTGGCTTGCCCAGCGAACCTCATCATTGCCTGAAAGTTTCGGCAGTCCTTCTGCAAATGTCCCGACTGCCTCTTCCCATTATTGTCGACATAAAATGCATCTGACACGGACCGTTCATCATATCCTCAGGGGACACGAAAGGCCTCTGGAACCTGGGCCCGTTATTTGGCCTGTTATTTCAGGAATCATCTCTGTTGTCGCTTCGTTGCTCGTTGCTTTGCTGATAATTATCTCTATTGCTTCCTCCAAAGTTTGTTCGAAACCCTGCCGAAATTTGGCCTGGTGGATCATAGCTCGAGAATCGAGAGAATCGCCGCCTATTTTGCAAATTTCGACTACGGTCCTCCTCAGGTGACCTGTGTCGTTTATTCTGCACAGCATCCTCGCCATCTGCCCATCTGTTCGCTATCTCCATTAATGCTGATACTGTTCTTGGGTTGGTTCTTCCCAAGTCCTCCACAAAATCTCCTCGTCGAACTCCTGCCACAAACGCATCTATCGCTCTTTCATCCGATATATTCTCTGCCGAATTTTTGATGATGTTCCACCTTTGGATGTACTTCCTCATTGATTCATCATGTTTTTGTCGACATGACCTCAATTCTTCGAGTGTCGCAGGCTTTTTGCAGGTAGACCGGAAGTTCTTGACGAATATGTCCTCGAAGTCCGTCCAGCTGTCGATGGAACCAGAAGGAAGCTTCTTTATCCAGGATCTTGCGGCTCCACTCAAGTGCACCTGAATACTCTGCATCGCCGTTGCCCTTGTTCCGCCTATCAATTTTACTGTCTCGAGGTAATCTACCAGCCAATCCTCAGGATCTTGTAGTCCGTCGAATTTTTTGAAATTATCAGGCAACTTGAACCCTGAAGGCACCCGAGTTTTTCGGACCCTCCTCGTAAAACATGGCAGCCCACACATGTCCTCTTCAGCTATCTCTGGAGAGTCTTGATGTTCCCTTCTATGTTGTCGTGCTCTGTCTACCCTTGCTTGGATTTCTGTATCCCTTGCTTCACCTGTTCTTTCTGGAACTGCTGCTACAACAGCAGGGCGTGGACTATTTTGCCTTGCTGATCCTTCGGGAGGTGAATTTATGAACGCTGCTCCCATGGCTCCAACTCCCGCCATAGCCATGTTGTACAGTGCCTCTCTAGGATCCCCAGCGGGTGGTTTGGACGCCAGGATAAAAGCTTGCGTCGCCATATACCCCGCTTCTGGTATTTTCGGGATAATGTTTCCCCTTGTATCTATTGTCATAAAGGACATGTCGAGGTTTCGGACTAAGTTTTCCCTCTCTGCTTCAGGTATATTATTTAGTCGAGACCTTGCCCTGTTGCGAGCTTCTCTGTGATTGCTTCCCGAAGTCCCTGATTGTCGACTTAGATCTGTCCTTCGCCTGCTTGACGCGGAAGCTGCCTCCCTTCTTCTGTTTACAGCGGCTGTCTGTTTTTCCAATTCCCTTCCAGCTCGAGCGAGTCTATATTGGTATGCCTGCAATTCTTCAACCGTGGCAGTTGTCTCCATTGGTTTTGAACCATCCATGGCTCTCGCGGCTCTATCCCACGCCGCTTGTGGCAGTTGAACTCTCACACGTGGTGTAGGCCCGACGTACTTGGTGCCTAGACCTCGCCTTAGGTCAGAGGGATCAACGTATGGATTTCCCAAATCGTCGAAAGCCTCCGATGTTTCCTCCTGATCGCGACTTGCTTCTCTAATGGCGTAGATTTGATGATATTTTGAATTCTGCGCCTTGCTGGATTCGGTGACACCATCGTAGAGATTGGTGAAGACCTTTCCAATGGTGATGGACTTGTCGATGAAATCGAAGCTATCAACACTCTCAGAATCGCTGCTTATATAGGAGTCCGCAGACGACTCGAAAGACATGTCGCTGAAGATCTTGGCGAGTTTTTCGCTTGCCCTGGTGCTGATGAAACGTGGCGAAGAGGTTTCTTCGTTGCCAGACTCGACCGATGATGCCGAGCTTGAAGATTCAGTATGTTCCACCGGAAACCTCGAGAAGGTCGGAATTTCGAGACGATACGTTCCTTCCTTCCCGACGCGATAGTGGAACCTTCCGAACGTCATCTCCATGGGCTCCTCCAGATATGTATATGCATCCACATGGGAGGGCGGGTGAGGTATAAAATCAACGAGACCAGTTTCGATCTGTTTACCTTTGTCCATGATGTTGCTTGCTGCCGATGAAGTCGACGATCCTGAACGTGCCATCGAGATCAGCTCCTTGTCGCCTCTAATTCCCACAGACGGCGCCAATTGACAAGGTATTAACTTGTCAATGCCTACGGATTGTAGACTAGGGTTTAGTTAGAAGTAGAGGGCAAGTAGATCTCGAAGGTTTCAGCCGAAAAGTACTCGACGATTGTAAAAGCTAGGGTTTGTAAAACAATGATTCGATTCCCTCTTCGTCCCTCGACTCCCCCTTATATAGGAGGCGGAGCCGAGGGATTCGTATTTGTACAAATTACAGAGTCCGGGACAATTTCTAACTCATCCCGCAAGATTACAAATAACACTTCTTATTACAACTCTACATTTCCTAAGTAATATCTTGGGCTTCCGAATCTTCTTATTCTTCGGGTAATGGGCCTTCAATAAACCCCGGGTACTATCTTTGGCAGGCCCATTGGGGATGCCTATGTCAGCCGTCTAGTCTCTTGTGTGAGACTAGCAACTCCTCAACGCAAACGTACTTCCTGTTGTGGAAGGAACTGCGGGAAACAAACCTCGCCTCATCTCCGCGCCCCCGGTTGTCTCGCTCCTTACTCTCGTTATCTTGTTGATTCCTTTACTTGTTGCACTTGTCCAATAATCATTGTAGGATCACCCCTATTGCTAAAGTTCTCACCTTTACCTTCCGTCGCATAAAAATTGAAAAAGACTAAAACTTGCCGTAGCGCCATTCACCCCCCCCCCCCCTCTTGTTCGCTACGATCCATTCAAGTGGTATCAGAGCAAGGTTTTCTTGCTCGGGCTTCACCGCCTAAGAAATGGCCGAACAAGAGGCGGATAAGAATGGGTCACCTTCCCTTGTGCCACCCGCTCCATCATCTCCCGTTGACACCACAACGGCGACGTTGGATGACCTCAAGAAATTGGAGTCATCCATCGTTAACCAAATGAAAACGATGATGATGGAGTTGGTTGCTCAAAAACCAAACCCTATCGTTGATCCTAAGGCAAGTGCCGAGAACCCCCCACCAAAAGCTAACCCCTTTCCTCTTGTTGACTTTGTCACGCAAACGACAAATGATCCACAAAAGGAAGGGCTTGGGGAGACCGACACTTCAACAAAGGGGGAGGATGAGACACCGGGTGCGGAACGTCTAGGGGGTAATCATGCGGTGCCACCACCAAATGATTACACCATAAACGTTCCAATACCTATGCCACACATCTTGTCGCATGGTTCACCACAGATGCTTGAGTCAAACAACTTTGAAAATTGGCAATTCTTAATGCGTTCACATGTGCGCAGCGCATCTACCGAACTTTGGCGTATCATCGAGGAGGGCTACTCACCACGAGACCCAAAGAGCTTGACAAGGAGAGATGTGGTGGATGATCAACTCAACGCCACCGCCATCAACATGATTCACATGGCGATCACGCCCAAGGACCGCGCTCACATCCGCTCGCTCAAGACCGCCAAGGAAGCATGGGATAAACTTGAGAAGCTCTTCCTCGGAAATGCAAGCATCCAAAGCTCTCGTTTTGATGAAGTGAACAACATGGCCGAGAACTTCGTCATGATTGAAGGAGAGTCCCCCGAAGAAATGTATCAGCGCCTCATCGCTCTTGCCGTACAAATGCAAGATCTTGGAGCTACGTTTGTGGATGACCATTGGATCAAGCGCAAGTTCTACAACGTTCTTCTCCCTTATGAGGAAGTGAAGTTGACGGCCATCCGCCAAAACGCCTCCTTCCGTGCTATGACATTCGATGAAGTTCTTAGCGAAGTCATCACTTTGGACATCTCCAAGAAGAATTCAGAGGATCTTGTTGCTCGTGCTCACAACTCCCGCAAGCCCAACCTTGCATTGAAGATGAAGGTACATGAAGATAGTGAAAGCGACGAGGATCCCGTTGAGTGGGGATCGGATGAACTCAAGATCAATTACCATGAGAACATGACTCTCGCCGCCAAGAAATTTTGGGATGGAAACAAGTCCCGAAGCATAAGGCCAAGAAGATCATGTGATTCTCCAAGAAGTTTCTCCAAGAGCCCAAGGGAGAGGCGAAGGGGTAGGACATGTTACAATTGCGGCGACAAGAATCATTTTGTCACGGATTGTATGTTTGAGAGAAGAGAATATTATGGTGGACAGCTTGTCTGCAAGGACAAAGTCAGGTCACTCTCCAAAGGATTCTCCAAGTACTCCCCAAAGTCCGATGACGACAAGGTCTCCTTCACCAAGAAGCCTAGAGCCTTCATCATTCGAGAAGAGTACTCTTCCGATGATGATGAGGAACATGAGGACAAGCGCTCCCACAAGGAAGGAGAGGGAGTGGCCGCCATCGCCATTTCCACTCCCTCTATCTCCCTCTTCGACTCTCCTAATGAGAACCTCGTCACCAACAATGTTCGTTGCCTTATGGCAAAGGTATCCACGGAGGTAAAATTCCCTTCCAAACCATCATCTTCGTCTAATGCTTTATATATTGATGATGCCTCTAGTCTCACCGTTAAACGTGAGATTATGAGTTTGGATTCTTTTCTCACTAACATGAAGGGGATACCAAGACTCATATTGGGGCTCTCTTAGCCCAACTTGGTGCGGCACAAGATCTTATAGAGGAAAAGGAAAGATTGGAAAGGGAAACGGCACATGAGATTGCCGATCTCAAAGATCTTATAGAGGAGAGGGAGACATTGGAAAGGAAAGTGGCAAATGAGCTTGCCGATCTCAAAGAAGAGCTTGATGAGGAACGAAATCTGCGCATGTGTCTTGAAGCTAGCGTCATTGTCCTTGAAGATACCAAAAAAGCCTAAGGTCTCTCAACTCACCAAGGATCGAGAAGAAACTCTTGGTTTGGTGGGTGAGATCAAAAAGAAGATACTCTCTCTCTAGGAAGCTAACAAGAAGAAAGATGATGAAGACCCCAACTCTTCCCATGACGAGCTTGTTGATCAAGTTGCTTCCTTGAGGAAGCACAATGCTCTTCTCTTGGAGGTCAATGCTCTTCAAGAAGAAGCCTTGGATGAATACTACCGTTTGTGCAAGGAGAAGACCTCGTGTTGCAACCATGAAGAAGAAATTGCCACTCTTGAGACTACCAAGGCCAAGCTATTGAGTTTGAGTAGCATGCAAGAAGAGTCTTTGGTGGAATGTCTCCGCATGAGCAAGGAGAAGACTACTTGTTGTGATCATGAGGAAGAAATAGCCGCCTTGAAGAGAAGGGAAGCCAAGCTCATGGAGGTCAATTCCATGCAAGAGGAAACATTGAAGGAGCATTTTCCTTTGAGCAAGGACCGTGTGTGTTGCACTCATGAAAGTGATATTTCCAAGATGGAGAATGACAAGCCCATACTCATGAAGATGAATGCACTCCAAGAAGAAGCTTTGATGGAACACTTTCGGGTGAACAAGGCAAAGGAAGTCCAAGTGTTTGATATTTGCCATCCTCACCCGGAGCATGAAGATGAAGTCAATCGCTTGAAGGCCAAAGTTGATAGACTCCAAGTTCAAGCCAAGTACTTGGAAGGAGTCATTGAAGCTAAAGATGGAGCCAAAGTTGGCTCTTGCAATGAAGGAGGAGTGGCTACCAAGCCAAAGAGGAAGAGAAATAGGAGGACCAAGAAGAAGAATATCAAGAAGAACATGGAGTTCAATCATGAAGAAGGCGATGCTACTTCAAAAGGGGATGGAGCACTCAACTTCGCCTCGGATGGTTTCGCTGGCTCTAACAACCCTTCTCATGTTCTTTTTGTTGATTACTATGGACATATTCGTGCTCGCTTTATTGGTCCTCAAAAGGACAATGTTGATTGGACTATTTGGGTTCCCAAACCCCTTGTTACTAACATGCTAGGACCCATTGAAAAATGGGTACCTAAATCCAAGACTTGATTCCTTGTAGGCCTATGCTTCCGGTGGCGCTAAATGGGTGGTTGATAGTGGAGCCACAAGTCATATGACCGGAAGCAAGAATATTGTTGTCGACCTCGAGCCTTCTCACTCTACCGTATCATATGGCAACAACACGTGCTCTAAGGTATTGGGTCTTGGCAAGGTGGTGGTAATACCCGACATCTCACTTGTGAATGTCCTCCATGTCGAGACCCTTGGTTACAATTTACTTTCCGTTCATCAAATTGCTCGCATGGGTCTATGTACTTTCTTTGATGAACATATGGTGGTCCTCTTGAGGAGCAAGACACTCAATGTAGCCTTTGTTGGATATGTAGAGAACGGATTGTATGTTGTCGACTTCTCCGGAAAGACAACCTCTTCCGCTCTTTGCCTATTTGCCAAAGGTGACAAGGGTTGGTTATGGCATCGCCGACTAGCCCATGTCAACATGAGGACTTTGCAAAGTCTCCACAAGTGTGGCCACATCCTCGGACTAAAAGAAGATGTCTCTTTTTGCAAGGATCGTGTTTGTAGGGCTTGCGTACAAGGAAAAATGCATGGAGCTCCTCACAAGGCCAAGACTATCATCTCTACCACAAGATGCTTGGAGCTCCTACATGTTGATCTCTTTGGTCCACCATCTCATGAAAGTCTTGGAGGAAAGAAGTATTGCCTCGTCATCGTTGATGACTATTCACGCTGTTGTTGGGTATTCTTCTTCAAGTACAAGAGTGAGACTCAACGGACCATGATGGAGTTTGCACACCAAGTTCAATGCAAGTACGACAACAAGATCCTCGCAATAAGGAGCGACAATGGAACGGAGTTCAAGAACTACACCTTGGATGACTTCCTCGGCGAAGAAGGAATCCAACACCAATACTCCACGCCATATACTCCCCAACAAAATGGGGTCGCCGAAAGGAAGAATCGGACCTTGATCGAAGCCGCTCGAACCATGATGATGGAATACAAGTCCAACTACAATTTTTGGGCGGAAGCTATCTCTACCGCATGCCATGCTACTAATCGCCTCTACTTTCTCAAAGGTCTTGAGAAGACACCATATGAGATCCTCACCGGCAACAAGCCAAATGTGTCATACTTCAAGGTCTTCGGATGCAAATGCTACATACTTGTCGAAGACACGCGCCTATCCAAGTTTGATTCAAGAGCTCAAGAAGTAATTTTCGTTGGCTATGCTACGGATTCTCACGCCTATAGAATCTTCAACAAGTCAAGTGGGGGTGTTGTAGAATCTTGTGATGTGACATTCGATGAAGATGATAGATCTTTGGAGGAGCGAAGTGCTTCTTGTGAGAAAGGAGATGCAATTCCCCCGGATACCATAGGAAGGATGGGTGTTGGCATTCGCCGACCTCAAGAGCTACCTTCTATGAGTACCGGGGAAGGACCAAGTTCCACCTAAGTGGAGCCATCTACACCACAAGGCCAAGCTTCTTCCGTTGATCTTACAAATGCAAGTCAACCTCAACAACAACCTCAAGTTCAACCTCAAACGCAAGTTCAACCTCGACATCTACAACAACAATCAAGTCCAAGTTCTCCTCAACAAGCTTACAACATTCACCGCAAGCTCATCTACCACAACAACCAACATCAAGTGACCAAGGTCAAGCTTCAAGTTCCTCTCCGAGTGGTTCGAGGATGATCTTTATGGACAATGCTATTCCTAATACTCCCGAGCCATCCGGCTCTCATGATGATGATGCCTCTTTCAACAACAATGGAGGTCAAGGCGAGGACCTAAACCGTGATGAAGGCCAAGAGGACTCACAAGAATCTTCTCCTCTAGCCGACACTCGCCGTGAAGATCCTACTACAAGACATTTGCGCCTCAAGTCCCTTTCCTTGAATAATATCATCGGTGATATAAAGGGCAAAGTGTCCACCCGAAGACAACTAGCAAACTATTGTGAGCACCACGCCTTTGTCTCTATGGAGGAACCACTCAAGGTCAATGATACTCTCAAAGATCCCGATTGGTTGAATGCAATGCAAGAGGAACTCAACAACTTTTAGAAGAATGACGTGTGGACTCTCATGAGGCGACCCGACCATTGCCGCAATGTTATCAGCACTAAATGGGTCTTCAAGAACAAGCAAGATGAACATGGCATGGTCATCCGCAACAAAGAAAGATTGGTGGCACAAGGCTATTCTCAAATGGAAGGCGTGGACTTTGGTGAAACTTTTGCACCCGTTGCAAGGCTTGAGTCCATCCGTATCCTTTTGGCCTTTGCCTCTCATCCTGGCTTCAAGTTGCAACAAATGGATGTTAAGAGTGCTTTTCTTAATGGTCCTCTACATGAGGAAGTGTATGTGAAGCAACCCCCGGGGTTCGAAGACCCCCATTTTCCGGACCATGTCTTCAAGCTCAAAAAGGCCCTATATGGACTCAAACAAGCTCCTAGAGCTTGGTATGAGCATCTAAAGGAGTTGCTTGAAGACCGTGGTTTCGAAGTGGGGAAAATTGATCCCACTCTTTTTACTAAGAAAGTCAATGGGGAGCTTTTTGTATGCGAACTCTATGTAGATGACATCATATTTGGCTCGACTAACACAAAATTTAATGATGAGTTTGCTATGTTGATGAAAAATAGGTTTGAGATGTCAATGATGGGTGAACTCAAGTACTTTCTTGGGTTCGAGATCAAGCAAATGGGACAAGGCACCTTCATCAATCAAGCAAAGTATCTCCAAGACATGCTCAAGCGCTTTGATATGAAGGACGCCAAAGGCATTGGAACTCCGATGCATCTCAAGTGTCAACTCTCCCTTGACGAGACCGGCAAGGCGGTGGATCCCAAGCTCTACCGTTCGATGCTAGGTTCGCTTCTTTACCTTTGTGCCTCTCGCCCGGATATAATGTTGAGCGTTGATATGTGTGCACGGTTTCAAGCAAACCCGAAGGAAAGCCACATTGTGGCGGTCAAAAGGATCTTTCGATATTTAGTTGATACCCCACACTTCGGACTATGGTACCCAAGGGACACGGACTTTGCTTTGGTTGGTTTCACCGACTCTGATTGGGCGGGTGACAAGGTTGATGGGAAGTCTACATCCGGAGCTTGTCACTTTCTTGGAAGATCTTTGGTGTGTTGGTCCTCGAAGAACCAAAATTGTGTCTCCGTCTCTACCGCGGAAGCCGAGTATATTGCCGCGGCAAGTAGTTGTGCTCAAATCTTGTGGATGAGGCAAACCTTGCGGGATTATGGACTCGAGTATAGCAAGGTGCCTCTTTTGTGTGACAATGAGAGAGCAATCAAGATCGCCTACAATCCGGTTCTTCATGGCAAGACGAAGCACATAGAGATACGGAACCACTTCATCCAGGATCACATTGCTCGCGGAGATATTGTACTATCCTACATTGGCACCAAGGAGCAATTGGCGGACATCTTCACGAAGCCCTTGGATGAGAAGCGTTTCATTGAGTTGAGGCATGAGCTAAATATCATTGATCCATCGAACTTCGCTTGACCGCCGTGCACACATACCACTCTCTAACTATGTATCTCAATGAAAGGGACGCATGAACATAGGGGGAGTGCGGTTTAAATCCATTGAGCTATCCCTCCCCCCATAATGCATAAAGAAATCCAAAACATTTGCTATTTGTCAATTAAGTGACTTATGAGCTTCATGTTGAGTTGTAGTCCGTGAGTCCTAGATACATCTATGCGACCTCACACTACTATACTCTTACACGGTGACTTCGGCCACCAACACCCCCTCTTTGAGGGGTTTTTTCGGTTCTTTGTGTTTCGTTGTGACCTTCTTTTGTCTTTCTTCTTTGGTTTCTTTTTCTTGTTTTTGGAGAACCTCCTTCAAGCTTGTTTTCTCATGATTTTTGCAAGCTTGGTTGTATGTTCTTTTTCTCCATCCTTCTAGTTTCTTTCCCCTCCTTTTTGGTGTTCCGATGCCAAAGGGGAGAAGTTCCTAAGTGGATGGGGACCTTTGTTGTTTGTAGCCGTTTGGTTCTAGTTGCTTATCTTTTCTTATGGCTACATCAAAAACCCTATGGAGGTATCTTACGGTGAGTTTGGGCATTCTCATGGCTATGGTATGATAACTTCACCCAAATCTCATAACATGATTTCATGATTGCCTCCATATTGCGCATATGCTATTATCCATGTCAATTATCCGTGTTGCATATGTGCTCGGTTTGTAAAAACTAGGGGGAGTGATGCCTCTAGGACATGTGTATTTGTATTCAAACACATATTCATAATATGCACATGTTTAGGGGGAGCTCCGTCGAGCTTTTGCAAATCTAAGTATCTCATCATAATATCATATGTTATTGTAAAATCTTGTGTTGTCATCAAACACCAAAAAGGGGGAGATTGTAAGAGCAAAATCCAAACCCCGAGTTTTGTGTGTTTGATGACAACACTTGAGTAATCTCACCGTGTGCCTTGAGTATCATTGTTAGATTTGCAAGTGCACGGTGACCTCGCTGGATACGTCAAGATCGGAAGACTGAGGCGTAGTTTATAGGTTTTTCTGGTTTTGCGTGTGTATCGCGAGGTACCATGGTTGGAGAGAAAAGGGAAGAAAACCAGTTTTAGCCAGGCCGGTACTACCGGTACCTGTAGCGGTAGTACCGCTACCCCTATAGGTACCGCCCCACGGTACCGCTCTGAGTTATGCGCTGTTTTCGTCCCACAATACTGGTTACGGTACCTGTACGGTACCTTGAGCGGTAGTACCGCTCACGAGCGGTAGTACCGCCCACGGTACCGCCCAGGTACCGTAAACGAGTTACGGATGTACCGCCCTGGTACCGCTTCGAGTCCAGTAAGGTTTGGACCCTGTTGCGGTACCTCGAGCGGTACCTCGAGCGGTAGTACCGCTCTGCGTCCATTGACTAGATCTGGGGGAATTCGAACTCAGAGCGGTAGTACCGCTTCCCAGAAGCGGTAGTACCGCTTAGGAATAAACTGGACATAACGGTTGGATTTGGAGGAGCCTATTTAAGGGCTCCTTCTTCCCCAACCCGTTTTTATCTCTTCTCTCTCTCTCCTCCATTGTTGTTGAGCTTAATCCTTGAGGATCTCCTTCACCATCCAACCAATCTTGCCCAAACTTTGAGGAGTGGTGGAGGAGACCCCGATCTATAGTTCTACCAAGAGAGATTTCACCAATACTAGCTATTCCTTAGTGGATCTTGGTGGTAGGGTTCCTTTGGTGGAGCATTGGAGAAGGGTTCCTTTGGTGGAGCATTGGAGAAGGGTTCCTATGGTTGAGCATTGGAGAAGGGTTCCTATGGTGGAGCATTGGAGATGTGCAGCTATGGAGGCTAGCTTGGTGATGTACTAGCTCCATAGGGTGTTGGGAGCATCCTTGTGTGTGGAGCTCGCCCCAACCTTGTGAAGGAATCACCACCTCGACCGGTGCCTTAGTGGAAGAGGGAGAGCACCTTCGTGGAGCTCTCTCGAGGAAGAAGGTGAGGCCTTCCTTCGTGGTGTGGCCGTCTAGTCTCTTGTGTGAGACTAGCACCTCCTCAACGCAGACGTACTTCCTGTTGTGGAAGGAACTACGGGAAACAAACCTCGCCTCATCTCCGCGCCCCTGGTTGTCTCGCTCCTTACTCTCGTTATCTTGTTGATTCCTTTACTTGTTGCACTTGTCCGATAATCATTGTAGGATCACCCCTATTGCTAAAGTTCTCACCTTTACCTTCCGTTGCATAAAAATTGAAAAAGACTAAAACTTGCTGTAGCGCCATTCACCCCCCCCCCCCCTCTTGTTCGCTACGATCCTTTCAATCAGTATGGATTTTGTGTTGGGTTTGCCGCGTACTAAGAGAGGCCATGATTCTATATTTGTGGTAGTGGATAGATTCTCTAAGATGTCACATTTTATTGCCTGCCACAAGAGCGACGATGCGTCGCATATTGCTGACCTGTTTTTCAGGGAGGTTATACGTCTACATGGAGTCCCGAAGACTATTGTTTCTGATCGTGACGTGAAGTTTATGAGCTACTTCTGGAAGACGCTTTGGAGAAAGCTGGGGACGAAGCTACTTTTCAGCACTACTTGTCATCCCCAAACTGATGGTTGATACGTCTCAAACGTATCTATAATTCCTTATATTCCATGCTAGTTTTATGACAATACTCACATGTTTTATATACACTTTATATCATTTTGATGCATTTTCCGGCACTAACCTATTAACAAGATGACGAAGCGCTAGTTCCTGTTTTCAGTTGTTTTTTGGTTTCAGAAATCCTACACAGGAAATATTCTCGGAATTGGACGAAACAAAAGCCCACGGTCTTATTTTCCACTGAGCCTTCCAGAAGTCCGAAGAGGAGACGAAGAGGGGCGACGAGGCGGCCACACCCTAGGGGGGCGCGGCCCCACCCCTGGCCCCGTCGCCCTATGGGGTGGGCCCCTCGAGCGTCCCCCGATTCTGCCCCTTCGCCTATTTAATCTCTCCGTCGCGAAAACCCTAGTACCGAGAGCCACGATACGAGAAAACATACTGAGACGCCGTCGCCGCCAATCCCATCTCGGGGGATTCAGGAGATCGCCTCTGGCACCCTGCCGGAGAGGGGAATCATCACCAGAGGGCTCTACATCACCATGCCCGCCTCCGGACTGATGCGTGAGTAGTTCATCCTTGGACTATGGGTCCATAGCAGTAGCTAGATGGTTGTCTTCTCCTCTTGTGCTATCATGTTTAGATCTTGTGAGCTGCCTATCATGATCAAGATCATCTATTTGTAATGCTACATGTTGTGTTTGTTGGGATCCGAAGAATATGGAATACTATGTCAAGTTGATTATCGATCTATCATATATGTGTTGTTTATGATCTTGCATGCTCTCCGTTGCTAGTAGAGGCTCTGGCCAAGTTGATAGTTGTAACTCCAAGAGGGGTATTTATGCTCGATAGTGGGTTCATGCCTCCATTGAATCTGGGACAGTGACAGAAAGTTCTAAGGTTATGGATGTGCTGTTGCCACTAGGGATAAAACAACAATGCTTTGTCTAAGGATATTTGTATTGTTTACATTACGCACAGTACTTAATGCAATTGTCTGTTGATTGCAACTCAATACTGGAAGGGGTGCGGATGCTAACCCGAAGGTGGACTTTTTAGGCATAGATGCATGCTGGATAGCGGTCTATGTTCTTTGTCGTAATGCCCTAAGTAAATCTCATAGTAGTCATCATGATATGTATGTGCATTGTTATGCCCTCTCTATTTGTCAATTGCTCAACTGTAATTTGTTCACCCAACATGCTATTTATCTTATTGGAGAGACACCACTAGTGAACTGTGGACCCCGGTCCATTCTTTTACATCTGAAATACAACCTACTGCAATCATTGTTCTCTGTTGTTCTTTGCAAGCAAACATTATTCTCCACACCATACGTTTAATCCTTTGTTTATAGCAAGCCGGTGAGATTGACAACCTCACTGTTATGTTGGGGCAAAGTATCTTGATTGTGTTTTGCATGTTCCACGTTGGCGCCGGAATCCCTGGTGTTGCGCCGCACTACACTCCTTCACCAACAACCTTCACGTGGCCTTCATCTCCTACTGGTTCGATAAACCTTTGTTTCTTACTGAGGGAAAACTTGCTGATGTACGCATCACACCTTCCTCTTGGGGTTCCCAACGGACGAGTGCTTTACCGTCACAAGGAAGCTACTTTATGGCGCCGTTGCAATCCCTATCGCACGCCAGCAATGGTCAAACTGAAGTGGTGAATAGAACATTGTCACAACTGTTGAGATCCATGATCAAGAAGAACCTAAAAGAGTGGGAAGATTGTTTGCCGCATGTGGAGTTTGCTTATAACAGGGCAGTACATTCTACCACAGAGCCGTGTCCCTTTGAGGTGGTGTATGGTTTCAAACCCATTACTCCGCTTGATTTGTTGCCTCTACCCATACATGAGAGAGTCAATATGGAGGCATCCAAGAGGGCACACTAGTAGGAAAAGCCTCATCAGTGGCGCACCAAAAATGGATTATGTGGCGCATGGGAGCTGCGCCACAGAAACGTCGCCACAAAAATAAGGTTTCTGTGGCGCACCTTCCCGTGCGCCACAGAATTAAGGTTTCTGTGGCGCACTTGTTCTTAGGTGCGCCACAGAAAAGCGTGCGCCACAGAATTGGTTTTTAGTGCGCCACAGAATTTGCTTGTATTATACACGATTTTGTTCTGCCTGCTATACACATGCAGTTTATAGACAGCAATACAGATACACAGGTTATATACAGCAACATTCAGATATAATATAAATATCATGTACATTGCACAGATATAACATAGACATCATCATCACATTACTTAGAACCCGATCGAGATACATATATAGTGGCAAGTGTCAAATGTTTTGCATACAACTCTTAATTCATACAAAATTCACAATTTCAAGATACAAAGTAGTCTTCATCCGGTTCCTCCTTTGCTCCGTCATCTCTACCCACCAGGCTCGCTTGCATCGGGGTCCTTCATCCAGTTCCTACTATGATGAAAATGGAAGAAAGTGAGACCAACAAGTCCGATGCACAAGAGAAATGGAATAAATGCCTCATACATTGTTGGTCAACACAAATATTAACATTCAGGGACGGTGTAAGTGAGACCAAGTCCGATGCACAAGAGATTGATATTTGTGCTATCTTACCAGGCTCACTTACGCCGCCCCCGAGTGTACGGTGACCAAACATTTTAATCATCGGCATTTTAAAAATCTCAAAGCAAATGGAATGACAAAATGGAATAAGTGCCTCATACATTGTTGGTCAACACAAATATTAACATTTAGGGATGGCGTAAGTGAGACCAAGTCCGATGCACAAGAGATTGATATTTGTGCTATCTTACCAGGCTCACTTACGCCACCCCCGAGTGTACGGTGACCAAACATTTTAATCCTCGGCATTTTGAAAATCTCAAAGCAAATGGAATGGCAAAATGGAATAAGTGCCTCATACATTGTTGGTCAACACAAATATTAACATTTAGGGATGGTGTAAGCGAGACCAAGTCCGATGCACAAGAGATTGATATTTGTGCTATCTTACCAGGCTCACTTACGCCACCCCCAAGTGTACGGTGACCAAACATTTTAATCATCGGCATTTTGAAAATCTCAAAGCAAATGGAATGGCAAAATGGAATAAGTGCCTCATACATTGTTGGTCAACACAAATACTATGGTCAGAAACCATAGTTGCAGTATACACCGCCGTATACTTTGCAGAAGGGCCCCCTTTCCCCGGTCGGCGTTCCGTCAACGGGTGCTTGACGACACAACAACGCCGATCTGCATCTCCGGTGCAGAACCACGCCAGTCCCTCGCTGTCCAGTACGTGAACGAGTCCTTGATGCAAAGACCGTGCCGGCCTGCCCAGCATTATGCCGGGCCGTGTTGCCGCGCTTCAAACCGTGTGTCCAGTGATCGACACGGCCTGAAGCGCGACAACAGGGGTCGGCATGATGCTAGGGAGGCTGGCACCGTCTTCGCATTAAGGACTCGTTCACGTACTGGACGGCGAGAGAAGAAAAGTGGTGTTGCGCCGGAGAGGCATGTCGGCATTGTTGTCTCGTCAAGGACTCGTTCACGGAACGGCGGCTAGGGAAAGGGGAGCTCGTCTACAAAGTATATTGCGGCGTATAGGTGACCAAACATTCTAATCATCGGCACTAAAATGGAAGAAAGAGCCAAGTGGTATCTCAACTAGATATCATATGCCTCATACTTTGTTGGTCGAAAGAAATATTAACATTCCGGGATGGGGTCAGTGAGGCCAGGTAGGATGCACAAGAGATTGATATTTGTGCCATCGCACCAGGCTCACTGGCCCCACCCCAGAGTGTACAAGTGACCAAACAATTTAATCATCGGCACTAGAATGGAAGAAAGGCCAATGCAATTAAGAAGTAGCTAGTATGAACTAAATGGAATGCCTCATACTTTGTTGGTCGAAACAAATATGAACATCCCGGGATGGCGTTAGTGAGGCCAGGTAGGATGCACAAGAGATTGATATTTGTGCCATCACACCAGGCTCACTAGCGACACCCCGGAGTGTACAGTTGACCGAACATTCTAATCATCGGCACTAAAATGGAAGAAAGAGCCAAGTGGTATCAACTAAATGGAATGCCTCATACTTTGTTGGTCGAAACAAATATTAACATCTAGGGATGTAGTAAGTGAGGCCAGGTAGGATGCACAAGATATTGATATTTGTGCCATCACACCAAGCCTCACTTGCTCCACCCCCGAGTGTACGAGTGATCGACCAACCATCTAATCATCGACAAGTACAAAAACACCAACAAACCAGCAACCATGGTGACATAAGTCAAGATGCTCAAACACACATAGCATGCATGGAGCAGATGCTCCAAAGGGATTATTCATCACTTGGTATATAGACCAAGTGATGCTGGCAAAAGAGAGGCCAATCAAGAACCAGTAAATCCAGTAAGTGATAGATATGCCTAAACAAGCAACAACACATAGCATATCCCAGCTAACTGATGAGACAAGTCTTGGTAGCCAACTGAATCACCTAGCACCACCTAGCCTTTTAAAACCATCAGAAACAGTCCTTTTTCTTCAAAGGATACCACAGTGGCATTCATTTACATGATCCCCTACTGTGGATATCTCTATTTTCATCAAAGCCAACAAGAAAAGGATACCACAGTGGCATTCATTTACATGATTCCCTAATGTGAATATCTCTATAGTAGCATACCATAAGCTCACAAGAATCCATCAAGTAAATCTTCACAAGGATACCATAGTAGCATAGTAGCATACCATAAGCTCACAAGAATCCATCATTTTCTTCACAAGGATACCACAGTAGCATACCATAGTAGCATTTCATGCATTTAAATGAACCAGTAGCATCAAAACCAACCAAATGTCCAACTAGCAAGTAATACCAAGTGAGCAAATCTTCATAACCTTGTACAGGTTCAGACATGGATTTATTTCCAACAAAGGATGGAAATCAAATTAACATCATTGAATTAAATTGAATCATTACCATCACATGGTTCATCAATAACAAGTGGCGATAAACCTCCACAAACAACAGGTACATATGATCCAAGAAGCCACACAGGCATAGCAAGTGATATAAGTTGACAATAACCACTAGCAATCCAGGCTCCAAATGGAACCTTTGAAGCAGATATATATAGAGCCAATATAGCATGTCACTGCTAGTAGCTGGTGTTCATATAGCATGTCCATTTAGTACCAAGCATAGCACCAATTTAGTACCAAGCATAGCACCAATTAATCAAGCAATATAGCAGCATCAAGAACAAGCATAGCACCAATTAATCAAGCAATATAGCAGCATCAAGAACAAGCATAGCACCAATTAATCAACTATAGCTCCATCAAGAACAAGCATAGCACCAATTAATCAAGCAATAGCAAAGCATGACCTGCACATGACACTTCACTAAAGCCAAAGCTTCAGTAAAGCACTTAATCAAGGCTTTCATGCAGTGCTAAACAGGCAACAACTGCAAGCAATGGGATCATAATTCAATCCATGTGCACATACCAGATAAATGGCATCAATGGGATCATAATTCAATCCATGTAATTAGCCAAGTTATACAGAATAAGAAAAGGGGAGCACAACAGCATTTCATCGAGCACAACAGCAGCAGAAAATCACAGCAGCATTTCATCGAGCACTTTGTGCTCGCGCGGGAGAGGAAGAGGGAGGAGGGGAGGGAGCTCACCGACGGCAGACGGCGATTGTGGAGGAGCTCACCGACGACGACGGCAGGGGTGGAGGTCGCGGCGGCTCCTCCACCTTGACGCGGCGGCGGCTCCTCCACCTTGACGCCGCGCCGGCCCCTCCTCCTCCACGCCGCAGCGGCTTGTGCTGCTGGTGGCGGGGATGGGTGGAGCGTGGCGGCATGCGGCCCTCGCGGAGGAAGGCGGCGGCGACGGCGACGGCGACGGCAGCGCTCGCCATGGAAGGCGGCGGCGCGGGGAGAGGGGAGAGGGGGAGAGAGTGGTATACGGGCGAGGGAGGGGTACGGCCATGATATAGGACACGTTATTTCTGTGGCGCACCGAGGCCAGTGCGCCACAGAACACGTCATTTCTGTGGCGCACCTAGGCCAGTGCGCCACAGAATAGGTTATTTCTGTGGCGCACCAAGTGCAGTGCGCCGTAGAAAAAGTGAAACCAATGTTTGGGCGTGACAGGGTGTGGGCCCCACAAAGTTTTTGTGGCGCAGTGTTCCATGGTGCGCCACAAAATTAAGCTATTTCTGTGGCGCACCTTGCCTGGTGCGCCACAAAATAAGTTTCTGTGGCGCATTTTTAACGGTGCGCCACAGAACTAAGCTTCGCCTATAAGGGTTTTCCTACTAGTGGCAGATTTTGTGCGAAAGATTCATGTGAAGACTAAAGAGTTGATAGAGAAGAAAGGCAAGAGCAATGCTGCAAGGATGAACAAGAAGCGCAAGGAGATATTGTTCAAGCCTGGTGATATGGTTTGGGCACATTTTCGCAAGGATAGGTTCCCGAAGCTGCGGAAGTCCAAGTTGCTTCCTCATGGTGATGGTCCTTACAAAGTGCTTGCCAAGATCAATGATAATGCATACTCTATAGACCCTCCAATTGATGAGTTTGGTGTCAGTAATTCATTCAATGCGGCTGATTTGACACCATATGACGGAGAAGACCTTGGAGCGTCGAGGTCGACGCCTTTTGAAGGGGGGGAGATGATGAGGACATCCCTACTACACTACTAGCTCCGTCATTGCAAGATGAAGATGTTCCTACTGTGAAGCTCAAGCCCAATGAAGTCAGGATTGGACCAATGACACGAGCTCGTGCGAACCTACTTAAACAACAGGTGAATTTGTTCCTAAGTGATACTTTGATCGATAAGAACTTTATACTGCCTAAGTCCTATTACTTATGTATGATCTGGTATGATGGGGAAGCAAGCATCGCACGAGGAGGAGAGGAGCAGCTGGACTAGAAGCTGGACGTAAAGCTGGCCATGAAGCTGTACATGAAGACATCCCATGGAAGCGCGAGGGAGGAGAGAGAGGCATGCGCAAGGGAAGAAGACCAAGTTCAGGCCGGCGCCAGATCCGGTCTGACCGGCCGCCACGCCGGCGCGCCCGGTCCCAGACCCGATCAACCGGGTGCCACGTCGGGCCAGCCCGGCACCGACCGGATTTTCCACTTGTGCCAACCGAGCACTATCCAGTAAGCTTGGACGTCCCGCCCGGTTGCCACCCGGTGCCTGGCCCGGTTCCGACCGGACCAGCCTGGTCCCAGGCCCGGTCGACCGGCCCCTAGGTCGGCCGTGTCCGAGTCTGTCTCGACCAGATCTCGATCTGGGTCGGTTATTCTTGTAATTTTTCGACCTGAGGTCGTCCTGAACCCCTATATAAGTGCCCAGGTCGCCCCCAAATTAGGTTTAGACCTCGTTTAAGATAAACCCTAGTTCATAGTTGATTGCTTTGCAACTCTATTGAATCCCTACACCATATTGCCTTGATTTGGTGTAAACTCTGAAAGTTTTGCGTGATCTGCTGTTCCATTTGGAATTAGAAGGTTGCAACTTACTGCTTCGTGGTCGACGGCTACGTGCGCAAGTGTGGAATTGCGAATATCTTGCAGGGTTGAGAGCTGTTGCATTGGCGACAGGGACCAATCGAGAGATCTCGTTGCGTCATACAAGTTATCATCCACTTCATCATCAAGTTATCTCCGTTGTGTTCATCCCGTGATCATCATCACCACCGTTGCTTACTGAGAAGATCGGGCCACCCCTTTTCAAAAAGGCATAGCCCTTATATTGCTAGCAGTGGCACAGGTGTGCTACTGCTATATAGCAGTGGCGCACTACTACACTTGCACCACTGTGAGAAACATACTAGTGGCACACTAGATCAGAGATGTGCCACTGCTAAGTTGGCCCTTTTTGCAGAACACCTCTCAGACATAACTGTGACACCACTAGTATATGGGTTACCAGTTGCGCACCAAAAATTGTGCCATTAGTAACCAAAATTGGTGCGCCACTAAAAGTCTTTTCCTAGTAGTGGCAAGTAATGTTATTTATGAGAATGTGTTGTTGTTTATAATATGGTATTGTTCATAAGTCGGTGTTGATATTTATGATTTGTTGTAGTTTATATATTATGGTTACACGTTGTTTACATCTAATTTTTGCAACTTGTTGTGTTGTAAACTCGGTTACCTTTACCCACGGTGATACATTTGTCTGACTATCTCTGGTTTAGTTAACCCGGTTAATTAAACTATAGCATGCAGTGGACAGGTTGATCTTGCAAAGGTGGGACTTGAGAGGGCCGGCTGGCACTTTGCTTGGATTGCAATCCATAATGCGGTCGCAATGATGCGCTTTATGGCGGATCACTGCTAACTGATTAAGCTAATCTCAACATACCTGGTCATCCACGACATGGATCTTATCCGGAAGAAAGCATGGCGCCACATCGGCCGGGATGTTCTTAGAGCATCTCCAGCCGCGTCCCCCAAACCGTCCCCTAAACCGCGCCGGATTGAGCGTTTGGGGGACGTGTTTTGTTCGTGCCGCGTTTGGGGGACGTCGCTCCCCAGCCGCGTCCCCCAAACGCCGCCCCCAAACATTTAAAATAATTTTTTTAGCACATAAACCATTTATATCAAATGTAGCATATGAAAAAAAATATTTTCGAGGATTGTTTTCAAATTAAATTACAACAAATAATAAAACAAGTAATCAAATATAATAAAAAGGGCTAGATGATACATCAAGGTGCCACGGTATTTCCTTTGATCCTCCACAAATGCTCAACGAGATCAGCTTGAAGTTGCTCATGCACATTGCTGTCACGGATCTCTGCGTGCATGGCGAGAAAATCAGCAAAATCTGCAGGCAACTCATGATCAACCTCCGCGAGAGGGCCTTGACACTCATAGGGACCAACATGTGACCTAACATGATTCTTGCGGTCATCCTCGATGATCATGTTGTGCATGATCACACAAGCCTGCATCACCTCCCACATTTGGTCGTGAGACCAGCTTAGAGCAGGGTACCGGACAATGGCAAATTGTGCTTGAAGCACACCAAATGCCCGCTCGACATCCTTCCTGCAAGCCTCCTGTCGTGTAGCAAAGTGAGAATTCTTCAGACCTGATGGATTCGATATTGTTTTGACAAAAGTGGCCCATTTTGGATATATACCATCGGCTAGATAATAGCCTTTGGTAGGTGGCCATTGATCTCATAGTTGCATGGTGGAGCATGCCCTTCCACTAGTCTGCTGAACACCGGAGACCGCTGCAACACGTTGATGTCATTGTGTGATCCCGCCATGCCAAAGAAAGAATGCCAAATCCACAGGTCATAATCTGCCACAGCTTCAAGCACCACACTGCAATATCCATGACGCCCTTTGTATATACCTTGCCAAGCAAACAGGCAGTTCTTCCATGCCCAGTGCATGCAATCGATGCTTCCAAGCATTCCAGGAAATCCTCTGGCAGCATTTTGTGCCATGATCCTTGCAGTCTCTTCCTCAGTTGGCGCTCTCAAGTAGTATTTGCCAAACTTTCCCACCACAGCTCGGCAAAACTTGTACATGCACTCAATGGCAGTAGACTCACTCATGCGAAGGTAGTCGTCCTGTGTATCGGTAGGTGCTCCGTATGCAAGCATCCTCATGGCGGCGGTGCACTTCTGAATGGATGAGAACCCGAGAACGCCTACAACGTCGACCTTGAGCTTGAAGTAGGGGTCGAACTCTCGAACGCCCTGGAGGATATTCATGAACAGGCCCTTGCTCATCCTGTACCGGCGCCGAAAATTGTCGGCATGTGTTGCCCCGTCGGCGAAGTAGTCGTTCTGCAGCATGGCATGCCCCTCCATCCTCTGCCGGGGCTTCGACTTCCTTCTTCCCGGCCTTGATCCTCCGCGGCGCGGCCTCTTCCTCTTCTCCACCTCAGCGTCAAGCATGTCCTGGAGGGACGCGATGATCAGCAAATGCTCCCGCAGGTCGTCGTCGAACGCTTGCTCGTCCTCCAGCAGCAGGGCAACCATCTCATCGTCGCTGTCCATGGCTAAAGCAAAATCAATGGTTAAAATTGCGCCGAGGCAGACGACGCAACAAACAGCGACCAATCGCGCCTACCTGGCAAGTCGTCGAGCACCTTCTGTGCGCGGAGGTGGGGCGGATTTGACGGCGCGTTCTGGGAGGCGCTGGCTACGCGGCGGCGGCACGACCGGCGGGAGCCCCAGCCGCGACAACGGTGCTGACTCGCAGCACAGATCAGACGCCCAAACGGCCGGGAAATCCAGCGGCGGCGGTGGGGTGGGAGGCGCGGGAAGGAAGGAGCGACGAGAAAAGAGGCGCGAACCAACGGTTTATGCAAATAGTCGCCGACATGTGGGAGCCCGCCTCGCTTTTCGTTGTGTCCGGCGTCCCCGGAGCGTCCCCTGTGGGACGGGGACGGGCTCGGGGCGCCGGACATCGTATAGGGCGCGCCCGGACAAAAAGGGCTTTGGGGGACGCGGCTGGAACGCATTTTCTGTCCGGCGCGCCCCAAATCCCTTTGGGGGACGGTTTGGGGGAGGCGACTGGAGATGCTCTTAACCATCGGTTTGGTAGGTGGGAATCGCACGTCGCACCCTACCGTAATATAGCAACTCGAAAAGAAGCAGATACATAATATAGCAACTCGAAAAGAAGCAGATACAAAATGTTTCCAGTATAGAGGCGCCAATCGATCTAATGGTGTTGGCGTCACTAGTAGAAACAAGGGCTTTGGTTCTTTTTTGCTCTAAAGAGATTTTGCACGGGATTTGGCACGAACCGGCGCTAAAGAGGTCATTAGCACCGGTTCATGCGGTCTGGACGTCCAGGGGGCATTAGCACCGGCTCGTGCGGGACCTTTAGCACCGGTTCAAAACACGAACCGGTGCTAAAGGGTTGGCGTCAACCGCGAACCCTTTAGCACCGGTTCGTGCGGGATCTTTAGCACCGGTGTGCTAAAGGGTTGGCGTCAGCCGCGAACCCTTTAGCACTGGTTCGTAACACGAACCGGTGCAAAAGGTTTTTCTGCTCCCCACACACCTCCACCCCCCTGTGGATCGCCTTTTTAACACTGTAAAATAGAAAAGAAAATGATAGAAAATTCAAAAATTAAAATCTTTTGAGATTCCTGTATGTTACGCAACCTACTATTAGGGAAAATTAACAAATTTCAATTTTAATTTTTTTGCAAAAAAAGTTTGAAAAATGGTAAAACCGCATTAACTTTTGCATACGACGTCGGAAAAAAGTATAATATATCAAAATCATCGTGGGAAAAATTTACATCCGAATTCACCATGGTTTACCCGGTTAGCCAATTTTTAGATTCTCAAAATTCCAAATTAAAATATGAAAGCAGGAAGATTTTTGTTTTTTCTAGGAATTTAGGATTTTATATATTTTTTTATTTTTCAAAATTAAAATTAATAATTGCATCCTGCATAAAGATTACACTCTGCAAATTATAAGTTTTTCAAATTTTTAGGTTTTCGGTTTGGCAAAAAATTATAAAAATTGAAAATAATAAAAAATAATTAGAATTATAAATTTTATGTTTATTTATTTATTCAAGATTATTATTATATCATTACTTTTTATTAAAAAAATTATTTGAAATTCGAACAATAAAGAAATATGACATCGACCGATATGTTAATAGGATTGATATGATACTAGTATCACATACATGCGCGCGAAGCACTTGGATGCGGGATGAAAAGGAACTTGAAATTTAAGCGTGCTAGTGCTAGAGTAGTGGGAGAATGTGTGACCGAGCGGGAAGTCTGAGCACGAGTAAGTAATTAGACTAGAGATAATGGTAGTTAGAGACTAAACTTGTGAAATAACTAAAATATTAGAAATTCTGAAAAAAAAAAGAAAAAAAAGAGTGAAAAAAAATTCGAAAAAAATTTACGTTAGCGGGGTTCTACCGCGGTAGCGTTTTGGGACATTTTCCTGCCGCGGCACGAACCGGTGCTAAAGATCCTCTTGCTCGGGCGCCCGACAGCCACCACGTGATGCCCTCTTTAGCACCGGTTCGCAACTGAACCGGTGCAAAAGAGGGGAACCTTTTGCACCGGATGCTTTGCACCGGTTGAGCATCCGGTGCATATGGCCCTTACCAACCGGTGCAAAAGCACCATTTTTCACTAGTGCGTATCTCACGGTGTCATCGAGATATCAAGCCCCAGATGTTCTTGTAACAATCAACATTTGGATCGCAACTTGCCTTATACACGCTAGTGGAGCTCGACGGGTTTTCTTTGTGTTTCGACCTCGTATGGCACCAAAAGAATTTCGTTACATACGCGCCATAAAATTACAAGAAAAACACACACTAGCCTCCGCGACAAATAAGTTGTTGTGTATCAGTGCATGGTCCATTGACCCAAACCCTGCCAATGGAAGCAATACGAGGAGGTACACGCAAGTATTTAGTCTTGATCGAGTACAACAAAGTCAACTCCTACTGGCTACAACTCTACAATGACGAGTCTTTTTTTTGGTGAACTATTCAACTGATTTATTGATAACCATCCATAATCATTGTACGTATATCTTGTCGCTACATCCCGTTAAATATCTTACTTATCATAGTTGACGTTTTGTCTGATACCAAAGTGAGTGGGAGAAATAAAAGGTACGATCTCCGTTTTAAGGAATAAGACGTTCTCGTTTTACGTGTTTTTTGACCAAGAATTGCTTTAAATATATAATGAGTGTTTGTATGAAATTAGCATCATTAGAAAGTGCTTTTCAATACAAATCCAACGGTACTAATTACATATAATATAATCAAGATTTTGTTGCTCAATTTTTATGGTCAAAGTTAGTCTTAGAATACGCGTGCGCCTTATTCCTTGAAACGGAGGTAGTACAAGACTACATCAAGACTAGCTTTCCTCCGTGAGCGACCACCTTCTTATCCCGTAATGCAAGTGGTTTGACTAATCGTGGCCAAATTGCATGCAATACGGCTAAGTCAGCATATCGATGTCCCTTGATCCGCAAATTAAGTCTCAACTACCTTAGCCATATCATCACCACATTATCGTCCCTTTCCATGTTCGGTATTATTGGATCCACGGATGTGACCATCCATTGGGTACAGACATGACTTTGGACTCGGCGGGTGTGCTCCGGTGTCGTCCCGCACCCCCACCCCATCACTACCAAATTTGAAGGGGTAAATTAGCCCCGAGAAAATCTAGCCATCCTTTTGTTTACCGGTTGTTTACCGGTGCCAAAGTTTGGAAGCAGGGGAAGGTGGAACACTGAAGCAAAAAAAAAAATCAAACTTGGTATGCTCTAATTTGATTTTGACAGCAAGTAACACCGGTCAATTAACTACGTATTCTAACAATACTACATACATGGCCTCGTACGTGACGCCATAGATTACGTCCTTCGATTTATTTTAAGATTGAGATGTTTTCTTTCGCACACAAATCAGGGTTTGTGTTCCTCTCCTGTCTATTTATTGGAGAAGACATGGCAACATTAGAAAAGAAAAATAGGTGTAATAAAACAGCTCAAATTGGTTGGAAATATGAGGGTAGGTAGCCTCCGAACAGAACAAACAAATCCTTTTTGCAGTAGAAGTAGGAACGCGGGAGCCTATTGGCGCCAACCGAAATGGAGCTATATTTGCTCGCTATCCATAATAACGCATGAGATGGACTTCCACTGAAGCATTGTAGCTAGACTTGTAGTATCGTCCAAGAATCGCAGAGACAACCTAGGTAGACACTCCCTTATCTCATGCACACTTTTGTTTATTTCATGAGTTTGCATGATTGGACCATGAGAAATACGGGTAGGCCAGATCAGGAGGGAGGATAAGGCAGAATCTGATCACTAGTGTACCTCACTTCACGTAGCCCGTGCACACGTGCTGCAAGCAAACCCATCGGACAGAGCTAGCCAGTGTACAACTTCTATCCCAGCAACTCGTAAAGATCTAGCGATGCCCAATATGGTTGTCCGTACCACAGCGCAGCTGGCGGCAGTTAAGCCTGAACGAATCTGGACAAGCATTTCCCCGGTTCCACGGGCTAAGCTAAGCATAATTAAAGAGCGGTTTTGGTTTTGTCATTGCTCGCCCCACTGATGTCTGATGAAGAAAGCAGCAGGGGCACTGTACCTGGACGAACAGATATGCATCGATGGCTTGTTCGGTTTCGGGCCCACGTCCATCGCACCCGCCGCTTATCCATGGGAGCGACCGAGCCGTCGCGCGCTGGGTGACCAGGCAACAGCCATCACGACTTGTTTGTTTCACAGAACAAAAACGTACTTGTCCCAGGACCAGGAGTGGTTTCGGTGATTTACACAAAAATAATTTTTCTGAAAGAAAAGTACAGACTGATCCTTCCGTAAACAATTTTACCCATCTAACCTTTTTATGTGGCGGCCCTTTCATCGGCGCCACACATCACTGTGTAACGTCCATGCGAGCGGCACCACTCATCCATCCAATGTGGCGTGGTCGACGCTGACCAGCCGACGTGGCAGGATGTGTGGCGCCCTTCACATCGACGCCACACATTGAAACTTATATGTCGAAAACATCCAGGGGCTCCGGACGCTTAGTCCTTAGCCGTTTTGGCGAGCATGTTTGTGTGCCATCGGCGCCACACAAACAGGCTCGCCAAAACCGCTAAGGATCTGGATAATTCTCTTACAGTATGTTTCAGGCCATTATGTTGTTGTGTGTGGTACCCATGACATCGGCGCCACACTGTGACTTGTGTATAAAAATCAAGAAAACTGTCTTGGCATGGTTGCAAAGTGACTACTCATATCAATAGCAATTTCATACACACATCACACACATAGCATACATCATAGCTCACGTTGTAGCACATAGATTCATACATTTTAAGATAGCTCACATCGTAGCACATAGATTCATACATGGTTCGAAATGACATAGAGGACGGCCATCCTTTTCGTCCGCCGTCGTCGCTCTTCTTCCTGCTGCACCTCTTGCTCCTCCTCCTCTGAAGATGATGGCTCATCGTTCCTCATCCTCCTCAAAGCAAGATGTGTTAACAAAAATAAATATTAGTACCTTCCCCCTTTCCTTCATATGATATGCCCGGTGTTCTCTGTCATACTCATGATCTGTGAGATACACCATCCTAATTTTTTTAACAAATACACCATATTATGAGCCATTCCTAACAAATATGAGTTATTTCTAACCAAATACTAGGCATATGTAAGACAATATAATGCATTTCCTAAGCAAATACAAGGCATATGTAACACATTTGAATGTATGCTAAGCAAATATTAGACATTTCAACACATACATACATAGGGTTTCAACACATACATGTAAAATTTCATATCTAGGGTTCCAATAAATCTTTGGTTCAAACACATAGACTACAATGTAGATTCCACCAACATTAATTTCCATATCTATGGTTCATATCCAAATCCACCAACATAAATTTCCATGTCTAGGGTTCATATCCAAATCTACCAAATCCCCCAACACTACAGGATGAATCGAAGGGAATCGAAGGGGAATACATTGAGGAATGGATGGGGAAGGAGTTGGCCGGCCAGATCTGACGAATACTTGATAGATTTGGTGGGGGGGACGGAGGAGAGGCAGGCGGCGGCGGCGGTTCTTCACAAACAGAGAAAAGGGAAGAGGAGAAGAAGAAGAGTGTTGGGCTGGGCGGGCGCGGGCGCCACACATAAGTGGATGTGTGGCGCCGATATGAAGGGCGCCACACATCCTGCCACGTCGGCTGGTTAGCGTCGACCACGCCACGTCGGATGGATGAGTGGCACCGCTCGCATGAGCACCACACAGTAATTGTAGCGCCGATGGAAGGGGACATCACACAAAAGAGTTAGATCGGTGAAATAGTTTAGCCGGAGGATCAATCTATGTTTTGTTTTTTTCTTCAGAAAATGGTTATTTTTGTGTAAATCGCCAGTTGGTTTCAGCTTGGTTTCAGCTTAAATGGAGAAAGCAAAAACCCAATGAAAGATTCGGGAAACTCGGCTGGGAGCAAGCAACCACCTGCATCTATGCGTCACGGTGCAGTTTCTGTACTGTCATCATCCATCCTTGTGTCTCAAGCTGCCACGCATCGATCAGTAGCATGCAGGGATAAAGACTGCAAAAAAATTCGTGAGAGATGCAAAGCAGAGGGGAACTCATCAGATCAGACGGGTCGGAATAATGAGGACAGCCTAGGTTTCAGCTATGGAACGAGGGAACATGCAAGGGAGGGAGCGTATTAAAGACCGTCCAAGCCAGCCATGCAAAGGTACCTTGCTTGCTGTTGCTGGATACGGCACGTCTAATTAAGCGCGAACCTAGCTTCTGTGAAGCTTCTCTAGCAGCTATGTAGATGTAGGTACAGGTAGCGCGAAAAGTGCTTTCGAATCGGGCTCATCGTAATCCATCTCAACAATAAGCATGGATGGCAAAAACTTGAGGTGAGAAAACAGAATTCTTGATATCCAAGAACTTTATTTGGGGAAACAGTGACGGAGGAATCGGACAAGTGAGTTTGAGGGAGAGCACGATGAAGTGCACCGACGGGACTTGCAAGGATACACCTGACATGACACGTGGTGACCAAAGTGAAGATCGGCCCCATTCTGATCTTAATCTGCCGACCCGCAGTTTGTACAGCTGATCTGGGGCATAGGTGATATCGCAGCCGTTGATGTTGCTTAGGGATTCGAGTCAGCTGTTGACCAAACTGCATGCATATATCCGTATATCCTGGTATTGAGAGTATAGCAGCTTTTCTGAACATACGTATTGGACAGAAGATTCTCTTTGGATGGGGCCAGACCACGTACAGGACGCTCAGGCCAGCACATGCCCCCGTCTGAGCTCGGTGTAGGCCAGCACATGTTCCTGTTTGGAATCTTCGGGTGTGTGCGGCTTTAATACTAATACTCCCTAATTTCTAAAGTACCATGTGGCTAATTTCTGAAGAACTGCATAGCATGAGAGAGAGTGGGCAGAGATACTCTGTCAAATCGCAGCTTATCCGGGTGCAGGGAGAGGCGTGAAGAGAAAAAGTGGGCAGGTCCTGGCGCCAATTTCTGTATCACATGCCAAAAGCTGACCAGTCCGTGGATCCCGTGAAAAAAATTGACCATGATTAAGACCATCGTTGCATGCTTCTTTCTTTTATTCTTTTTTAATCTGATTACGGAAACTAAAATAACTTTCGAATGGTGTGTTCAAAAAACGTTTCGTTTTCACTTATTGAGATCTTCAAAATAAGTATCATATACGATATTTTGCACTGCCATCGGTGACGGTGCATCTCGTGATGTTCTGGAAGTGAACTGCCTTTCATACGTATACACGCGCTGCCGGCCAGGTCCATTCCGCCCGCGCCGCCCGTACCGCCCGCAATTGTTCCACGCGCACTAGCCCGGTTCCCCTCGAGCCGCCGGCCTAGTCCACACACGCCGCCAACAAGTTTCACCCGCGTCGCCGGCCTAGTTCCCCTAGCGACGCCGACCAATTTCTCCGCGGTCGCTATCCATGTTCCTGCCGACCACCGTCTAGGTTCCCAGCACTGCTCCTTCCGTCCACCGCGCGCGTCGCCAGCCTTGTTTCCCTCGTGCCGCCAGCCAAAGGCCAAGATGGCCACCCACGACGTGTGTTGGAGAAGCTCTGAGAGCGACGCCACCACGCACACGACCTGCAAGACGGCCACGAAGACGATGGACACGGACTGCGGCGGTGCCCCTGGTGCCGGATAGGAAGGAGTGCGAGGGCGTGTGGTGAGGTGGCGTTGGGAATAGTAGGCATAGGTGGAGAAGACAGGCCAGGACGTAGGGATCCTCCACCGCGGGGACGTGAACCTGGGTACGTCGTGTACCATCTCGCTCCCAGAATTTCCATCGTCGCCTTTCTCTAAAACCCAAACCCCTCATGGTGGGCATTGCCGAGGAATCGCCTCGTCACTTACTGTAAGAAATAATAACAAACAAACATATGGGCGTTACATAGCCGTGACGTCGATTCGACTCTGTATAAAGGATGCGGTTCCTCAAGCCAAATGCCATGCGGTCCTTAAGAAAACTAGTCACATGTTACATTAAGATCTACCATAAGGTCCTTGTCGTTCCATACACACAATCGGTTTTGGCTGTATGACAAGTTTGTTTTTGCATACATTAATTTCATACTAGTCATTTCTAGAATGTTATTAAATTTAATGCTTTTCTTATTGTAATAAATTAATACACACCCGAGACCTTGCTCCTACATCAACAAGCAATACATCTGAGTTGGGGCGAATAGTAATGTAGCCATGTGGTCTTTTACACGCCATCCATATCGTACACTGTTGTTTATCATAAAGTCCTTATGATATCCTGTTGACGACGATTCGCCTATGTATAAAGGATGCGGTTCATCACCTAAAGCCATGTGGTCCTTATGCAAGTATCCATATTGTACAATAAGCTTTACTATAAGATTCTTGTCATACCCTATGTGCACGGATTTTGGCTCTGTTGGCATACATTAAGTTCATACAAGTCATTTCTACAACGTTATTAATCTCAATGGTTTTTTTGTGTAATAAAACAATACACATCTCATACTTTGCTCCTACATCAATGAGGAATACATGTGAGTCGGGTCGAACCGTAATGTAGCCTTGTGTTCCTTGACACGCTAGCCATATCGTACACTATGGTTTATCATGAAGTCCTTATGATATCCTTTGTACGTCTGTTTTATCATACACTCTGTATAGTTTATTGTTTGGTCTCGTAGGGGAGACAAGATGTTCCAAAGAAATAATTCAAAGAAGTACGCAATTGCTTCCTTCTAAGTCATGTCAAAAACTAAAAATTCGACAATTTCGGCATGAAATTATCCTTTATTCTTAGCGTAAGAAAATAATAAACAGTTGAATCCCTTGGGGCACCCCGGGTATACGGATCTAAATTTGTGATGCTTATACAAATAATACATAACTGAAACTTTCTTTGCCATACGGATACATGTCAAAAAATCTAGCATCATACATGTGAAGGACAACACCAGCAATATCTATTACAAAGTTGGTCTAATCTGCCAATGAAGAATATAGATGGTGCCATCGGGCCGAAAAAAATAACCAAGAAAATATCAGTGAACACCTGGCTAGTGCTACATTCGGCCGGAACGTTTTCACTCGGCACGTACAGGTCTCAGGGTGTACATCCAGAACGAAAACGTTTTCACTCGGCACGTACAGTTCTCGAATCTAGCCCCTACAGGATGCTGGTGAGCATCTGGCTGACTAGATTCGAGAACGACGCCGGCGCGGCGGCATCTTCGGCCGCCGACTGCTGCTTGACGACGGCCGGGGCGCCGGTGCTGGAAGCGCGGCGGTCGCGCTCCTTAACGAGCTCGTGCGCGAACCGCTCCAGCTTCTCGGCGTTGGTCTGCTCCCCGAGCTTTTTTTTGCCGCGGAACAGCACCGACTCCACGTTCTTCTGCGACAGCATCTCCTCCGCCGCCACGGTCACGCCGCCCCTCGCCCGCGGCGAGCCCATCGCCTGTATGTGGATGTAGTTGCTCGCCCTGCTGTGCCCGAACGCCTTGGCCACCGCTTGATCCATCTGGCGTAAGTCACAAGTGTACGCTGCAGTGAGCACGAAGAACAAGATGCGAGAGGAAGGACCACATTGGCGATCGAATCGAAGAGAAAATGGTTGGTGAACTGAATCCACGTGGGTTAGTTTCGTACCATGTCGGACACGCCCTCGGCGGCGATCCTGACGATCTCGGACGTCGATGCGCCGCCGCCGCCGCCTGCGGGTCGCTGCTCGCCCTCCCCGCTGCCGATGGAGATGACCAGCAGGTCCTCGACGCCGGACGCCAGTGGGAACTCACGCTTGTTGTCGAGCACGTGCGTGATGGCCGCGGCCGTGGGGTTGCCGAGCACGACGCCGACGCCAACGGCCACGATGCGGGTCGCGCCGTCGCACGACCGCATCTCCACCGCGGACGACGACCGGTCCGTCCCGGCGCACGTGGCGGCGCGCGCACACGTCGTGCAGCCGGAAGTCGTAGGCGGGCCTCTCGGCGGCGTCCGCGCGGGAGAAGAGGAACGGGGCGCCCGTGGCGAGGTCGTAGCAGGGCACGAGCACCGGCCCCGCAGTGTCCCGCAGCGTCAGCTTGCCGAACACCTTCCGGAAGGGGGCGCTCGCCGGGCGGCGGAACAGCGCGCGGATGCCGCCGCCCGCGCCGTTTGAGGACGACCAGCCGCGGCGGAGGCTGCGCACGAGGAACGCCAGCGCGTCCTCCGCGGAGAAGAGCGTCCGCGCGTCATCGGCCCCGCGCGCCACCAGCATCGCCACGAGCACGCTGCCGGCGCCGGAGCCCGCGGCCACGTCGAAGAAGTCCGCTAGCCGCGCCTTCGGGTCCCTGGTGCGCCGACGCAGGGAGGCCTCCATCCTCACCAGCGCCGCGACGGCGAGAAGGCCGTCGGCGGCGCGCCCGCTGCCAATTGCATCGACAGTATGCAGACCTTCCCTGACTGCGCTCTCTCTGCTACAGTCGCAGCCTCGCAGGTAGGAGCCGACTGGATTCGAATTCTAACTAGTCTCGCTTGCCCACGTTTTGTACAATACCGCACGCCGTGTGCAGGCCCACGACCGTATATCATACGCGGCCCCCCAACCGTATAGTACTGCTCACATCTCGTATTGAAGGAAAAGACCAGTCAAACCTTGCAGCATGTGGGCCCAGCGCCCGCATCTTACAGCTGGGCAGACGGCGGTTGATATCCACAGCGCCCCATATCAGCTTTGCCAATGCATTTTCGTTAATCCGCGTGCTGCTGCAGTGCTGCTACCCAGCTATCCATCCACACTTATCTCGACCTGTCCGATTTATGGCAGCACGGTCCGTCTGCTTAACTCTGACACAGCCGCACAGTGCGCTACTGAATATAGAGACTACTCCTAGCACAGCCTTTTGTTGTAAAATAAATCTGCGTACTCCTACAAAGTTTGTCAACTTCTAAAACAAGACATGGACTGCTTAGGGCATCTCCAGCGGCGCGACGCAGTTCGGTGTCCGCTAGCGTCGGTTTACGTTGCGCGTTGGACGTGAGACAGATCGTTTTTGTCCGCGCGTCCGTTTGCTTATGGGGTGGCTTCAGCGGCCAGACGCATTTCCGTGTTTGCATCAATTATGAAGTTTCCAAACAACAAAATAAAGAATTCAACGAAGTCATAGTTATTACATTCAAATTTTGAAAAATCTACATGAAAATAAGATAGTATTCCTCTAGGCATGATCTTCATGGTCAGCCAATATCCACTGATGCTCAATCATATCCGTCTGCAGCTGTTTGCAGATGTTCTCGTTAGTGACTTCTACATTCATATGTAGATACTTCTCCCAACATAAAGCTCCAGGAAGTGGCGCAACCAGCTCATATTGGAATTCCCAGTGGTTCTCATTGCGGCCATCAGGGCGCTCGTTCTCAACGATCATGTTGTGCATGATCACGCGGCATGTCATCACCTCATGCATGGTCTTCAGCGATCATGTTCTTGCCGGTTGACGGACAATTGCCCACCGAGCTTAGAGCACACCAAATCCGCGCTCCACATCTTTCCAAATCGAGGCCCAGTCAGGGTAGATGCCATCATCAAGATAATATGGCTTGTCGTATTCATTTCCATTGATCTCGTAGCTCACCTGGCGAGTTTTGCCTTGCATGAGCCTGTTGAAAACTGGTGATCGGTGCAACACATTGATTTCATTGTTGGAACCGGCCATGCCAAAAAATGAATGCCAAATCCATAAATGTTGAGATATGACACCTTCAAGAACGACAGTCCGTCCCTCCTCATGCCCGCTGTACTGACATGCCATCCAAATGTACAGTTTTTTCACTCCCAGTGCATGCAATCTATGTTGCCAATCATTTCTGGGAACCCTCACTCGTTGATAGACATGAGCCGCCTTGTATTCCTCAACAGTTGGCTCCCTACAGTAATGTTGTCCGAACACGTCAGTCACGGCTCGGCAAAACCTGTACATGGCCTCAAGGCAGGTACTCTCTCCCATTCGAAGATACTCATCGAATATATCCGCAGCTGAAAGATCATATCTCATTTTGTATGTAGTTTTGGTGTTGATGACAATGATAATATATGAACATTTCGGTTTATAAGATTTGTAGGTTATTACATTCTCTAGATGCTTAAAGAGTGAAGAGTATGCAACATATCGGAAGAGAAAAGAAAGAAAAGAAGAAAGAAAGAAATGAGAAGAAGAAGAGAAAGAGAAAAGAAAGAAAAGAAGAAAGAAAGAAATAAGAAGAAGAAGAGAAAAGCAAAGCAAAGAGAAGAAGGAGCGGGGGCCTGGGCGGTACCGCCGGCCTGGCCACGGCCGGAGGCTCCGGCCATGGTACCGCCCATGGTACCGATGGCGCGGGGGCGTCTCAGTATAGTTGCCTGGGGGGGTTGGAGCCCCGGCGGTACCGCGGCCGGTACCCCGGCCGGAGGCTCCGGCCTCCCCCCCGGACCGAGCCCCCTCTGGCCACGTGGCCGCCTCCTGGTGGTCGCGCGCGTCGCCTAAGGAGCGGTAGTACCGGCCCAAACTGGCCGGTACTACCGGCCACCCCTCTCCAACGCTCCAACGGCTGAATCGGCAGCCCTTTTTAAAGGCTTCTTCTCCAATGTGCTAGGGTTGCTCATTCCCCCTCCAAAAAGGACATACACCATTGTTGAGCCACCAAGAACATCAAATCCATCGGATATCCTCCCTCAACCACCCAAATCCCTTGTGCTTTGGAGAATCGAAGGAGAAGACCCCGATCTACATCCTCACCGAAGCGTTTTTCATTTCCCCCTCTTATGCTTGAGGGCCCCCTTGCTAGTGTTCCTCTTTGGATCCCTAGTGGTTGTTGTTGATGTATGCTTGTTGATTTGTTGTGTTGTTACAGATTTGGGAGCCTCCAATTTGGTTGTGGATGTGTGCCCCAAGAACCTTGTAAAGGCCCGGTTTCCGCCTCGAGGAAATCCCTTAGTGGAAGTGGGCTAGGCCTTCGTGGCGTTGCTCACCGGAGATCTGAGTGAAGCCTTCGTGGCTGTTGGTTTGGCTTTCGTAGCAACCACACTCCTCCAAACGTAGACGTACCTTCTTGCAAAGGAAGGAAACTACGGGAATCATCTCCGTGTCATCGCGTGCTCCACTCTCGGTTACCTCTATCCTATTCTATCTCTATATTGCTTAGATATATCTTGCTTAGTTGCTAGCCTTGTCATATAGGTAAATTCACTTAGTTGCATATCTAGAGAATTTACCTTTTGTGTCAAGCCTAAATTGAAAAAGAACTAAAAATTGGTTAGCACCTATTCACCCCCCCCCCCTCTAGGTGCGGCATACGATCCTTTCAATTGGTATCAGAGCCTCAGCTCTTATTTCGGGCTTAACCGCCTAAGAGTATGCCGGACGAGGAGTCCTCGGAAGGGGCCGCCAAGACGGTCTCCGTGGAAGACTTCAATTCGTTGAAGTCCTCCATGGAAGCCCAAATGGAAAGCATGAAAAAGATGATTGCCGAGCTTTTGGCTCCGGCCCTTCCCAAGGCTCCTAGTGTAGAGGTAAAAGACACGGGTGCGTTAGATGAGGGAGAGGCTTCGGACTTACCCTCATCTACCAAACCCGTGGAAGGTGATAACTTAAACACTATCAAATCTGTCATTGCATCTCCTAAGGGAACTAGTGGGAGTGAGAGCTACAATCGAGTACCTCCACCTTTCCAATCTCCCGATATACCGGTTCCCCATCCCCATTTGAACATTCGGGGCGACCCACCTAAGTTTTCTATTGATAATTTCGATACTTGGCAATTTGAGTTCCGCTCTCATGTTTGTAGTGCCTCCAATGAATTATGGAGAATCATCTTGGAGGGCTTCAAGCCATACAACCCAGACAAGTTGACTAGAAGAGAAGCGGTTGATAGTCAACTCAACAACACCGCCTTGTACATGATTCAAACTAGTGTGGGGACAAAGGAATTGCATCGTGTCCGGAACTACACCACCGCCAAGGAAGCTTGGGATGGCTTGACCGCTAGTTGCATTGGAAGTGAGAGCACAAGGAGGAACAAGTATAATGCTCTTAAGAATAAAGCCGAAGGGTTCATGAGGCTACCGGATGAAGATCATGAAGACATGTATGGAAGACTTCTCACCGTTGCCGATGCCTTCCGGCTTATTGGTGCCACCCACATCAATGACTCTTGGATCAAGGAGAAGTACATTGAATGCATGATGCCATTTGTACCCATTGATGTCAAGACTCTTGTGGGGAGGGAATGCTATTCCTCTCTCACCTCTCAACAAGTCGTGCACGAGATGCAAGCTCTCAAGGTGCTTGAGGAAACCTCTCATGATTCTCGCAATCGTGCTCTTGGGATGGCAAAAGGTTCCAACCTTGCCTTGGTGGTCAACTCCGTTGAAGAAGTGATTCCTCAAGAATCTTATAGGGCATCTTGGAGCATGACCTATCCGGAAGATTTGCAATGCCACTACCATGACCACATGGCCTTCCATGCAAAGTCGTTTTGGATTGATCCGTCCAAGGCCAAGGAAGACAACATCAAGAGAAACAACAAAAGTGGATTCACTAGCTTTGGTCCAAAGACAAGATCATGCTACAATTGTGATGACAAGCGCCACTTCATTGCCGAATGCCCTTATGAGAATAGAGAGCTTCATAATGGAAGGCTCATTCCCAGGGACAAGAGCAAAGACACAAAGGGCAAATATTCAAAAGCCCCCAACAAGAAATTCTACAACAACAAGACCAAGAAGGGCAAGAGGCCCTCAAGAATTGTGCTAGTAACAAAGGAAGAATATTCTTCTGATGAAGTGGGAAGCTCTAGTAGTGAGGAAGATGAAGAAAGCTCAAAGGAGTTGGCCGACATCGTCACCACCAACATTCCCTCTTCATCTCTCTTTGACTCTCCCAATGAGAATCCTCATATCAAGAATGCACATTGCTTCATGGCAAGGTCCTCCTTGGACACATCTATTGTGCTATCAACTCAAGAAGAGTACACCTCCGGAGATGATGATGTTGATGATGAAGAAGATGCAACCTCTAATGGATTGGTCGCTCTTGCCTCTCTCTCCACTAACTCTTCATCACCAAGTGAATCCCCCAATGAGGTCATTCATGTGGAGGAAGAAAGTTGCCTCATGGCTAAATCCTCCGAGGTATCATCCCCTAACCCCTCTATGCCTAACTTATCAAGTGATCTAGGGGTTGATGATGCTAGTCTAAAAGTGAAACAAGAAATGCTAGAGTTTGATGATTTCATTCTCAACCTACAAGGTAACACTAAAAAGCATGTTTCAAATCTCATGGTTCGTATAGCTCAACAAAGTGATATGCTTGAGAAAAAGGGTCAAATAGAGAGAGAAGATTCTCTTGAAATCCATGCTCTTAAAAATGCTCTTGAGGAAAGTCAAGAAACTATAGCTTCTCTTGAGGAGAGGCTAGAAACTCTTGAAGAGCCTCAAGATAAAATTAACAAGCTCACAAAAGCTAGAGATCTTGCTAGGGCTAAGTCTAAAGTGCTTAAAAAGGAAAAGGCCCAATTTGAGGTTGATCATGAGAAACTTGTGAAAGGTCTAGATGAACTAGACAAAGCTCACAAAGCTTTGAAGAGTGAATACACTCTCTTATCCAAGTCTTATGAGCAACTTCAAATTAGGCTTGCTTCATATGACATACCTAGTACCTCTACTCCTTCATGTGATCATGCAAATATAATTGAGGAAAATGCTAGGTTGAAAGATGAACTTGCTAGGACCTCCTCTCCCCAAAGTAAACTTTCCTTGGATGATCTTTTGAGTAAGCAAAGGTCAAACAATGGGAAGGAGGGACTTGGTTTTAATACCAAGGCTAAAAAGGAAAACAAGAAAAAGACCAAGCCCGCACATGAGAAAGCTAATGGTGAACCCCGAAAGGGCAACACCATTAATGATGATGGTGCGGGAATAGATAACCCTCACTATGTTCTCTTTAAAGATTATTATGGTGATGTCTATGCTAAATATGTTGGTCCTTATGATGGTTATGTTGCTTGGTCTATTTGGGTTCCAAAGACCCTTGTTGCTAACAAAAGAGGACCCATTGAAAAATGGGTACCTAAATCCAAGAATTGATCTCATGTAGGACTATGCCGCCGGAGGTTCAAAATGGGTACTTGATAGTGGATGTACAAGTCATATGACCGGCGGCAAGAACCTCGTCAAGGAGTTGAGGCCCAACATAAATAATATCACCGTCTCCTTTGGCGATAATTCTACATCCGAGGTATTGGGTTTTGGCAAGGTTGTGGTTGCACACAACATTACTCTTGTGGATGTCATGCTTGTCAAAACCCTTGGTTACAATTTGCTTTCCGTCTCCGCCCTTGGCAAGATGGGTTTCGCCATCTTTATTGATAAAGATATTGTGGTCCTCTTGTGGAGCAAGACTCTAAAAGTCACTTTCGTTGGGTATCGCGAACACAACTTGTATGTGGTGGACTTCTCGGGGACCACCACGACAAGTGCGATGTGCCTATTCGGAAAGGCGGATGTGGGTTGGTTGTGGCATCGCCGCCTAGCCCATGTCAACATGAGAACTTTGCAAAGTCTTCACAAGGGGAACCATATTGTGGGACTAATGGAAAATGTTTCTTTTGCCAAAGATCGTGTTTGTAGGGCTTGTGTTGAAGGCAAAATGCATGACTCTCCGCATCCAAGCAAGACTATCATCTCGTCCAAGAGGATCTTGGAGCTCCTTCATGTGGATCTCTTTGGTCCCGTTACTCATGCAAGTCTTGGTGCGAAGAAACATTGCTTGGTGATTGTTGATGATTACTCAAGATACACTTGGGTCTACTTTCTCAAGACGAAAGATGAGACTCAACAAATATTCATTGACTTTGCTACCGAGGTGCAACGCCAACACAACCTCCTCATTATGGCAATAAGAAGTGACAACGGCTCCGAGTTCAAGAACTATACACTCAATGATTTTCTTAGTGATGAGGGGATTCGACATCAATATTCCGCTGCTTACACCCCTCAACAAAATGGTGTTGCGGAGAGGAAGAACCGGACTCTTATGGATATGGCAAGATCTATGATGGCGGAGTATAAATCCCGCTATAACTTTTGGGCGGAAGCCATCTCCACCGCGTGCCACTCCTCTAACCGGCTCTATCTCCGCAAGGGCTTGAACAAGACTCCATATGAAATACTCACCGGGAACAAGCCTAATATCTCATACTACAAGGTGTTCGGGTGTAAGTGTTTCTACAAAATCAAAGGGGTTCGTTTGTCTAAATTTGCTCCTAAAGCTTTGGAGGGTATATTTGTTGGTTACGGTGCCGAATCTCACACTTATAGAATCTTTGATGTATCCTCCGGGATTATCATTGAATCTTGTAGTGTGAAGTTCGAAGAAAATGATGGCTCCCAAGTGGGGCAAGTTGATGTTTGTGCAGGTGATGAAATACCTCAAGATGCCATAGTAAGAATGGGTGTGGGATTTTTCCGCCCCATTGAGGGACACGGTGTGGCGTCTCGGGAAGAACTATGCTCTACCACGGTGGAGCCCTCATCTTCTCAACATCAACAAACCTTACCTAGTGAAGCAAATGATGCACCAACCCAAGAACAAGAACAAGACCCTCCCTCTTATGTGCAAGATCAAGGACAAGATCAAGGTCAAGATCAACCAATCATTCATGATGGCTCCAATGAGGATCCAGTCAACTCTTGCCCTTCTCCGAACATTGTTCAAGATCAAGCACATGAGATTGAGCAACCCCAAGCAATTGAGGAAGCTCAAGTTCAAGGTCAAGACGGGGACCCAAGTGATCAAGTTGATCAAGTGACACCTCCAAGGCCAAGAAGAACCAAGGAGGAGATCGAGGCCCGTCGTTTAGCAAGAAGAGATAGGACCCTTGAAATTCGTGGACACACTCATGACAAGGTCCTTGGTGATGTTCGAGCAAAAGTCTCCACAAGAAGGCAATTGGCTAACTTTAGCAATCATCATGCTTATATCTCCGTAGTGGAACCCAAGAAAGTGTTTGAAGCCCTTGAAGATTCGGATTGGGTGGAAGCTATGCATGAGGAACTCAACAACTTCAAGCGCAACAAAGTGTGGACCTTAGTAAAGAAGCCAAAGGAGTGCCGCAATGTTATAGGCACTAAATGGATATTCAAGAACAAGCAAGATGAGTTTGGAAATATTGTGAGGAACAAGGCAAGATTGGTGGCTCAAGGTTTCTCTCAAGTTGAAGGGATTGACTTTGGAGAGACCTATGCTCCCGTGGCTCGTCTTGAGTCCATCCGTATCCTTCTTGCTTATGCATCGCATCATAACTTTAAGTTACAACAAATGGATGTGAAAAGTGCTTTTCTTAATGGTCCTTTGCATGAAGAGGTGTATGTAAAGCAACCCCCGGGGTTCGAGGATCTCAACTTTCCTAACCATGTCTACAAGCTTGATAAAGCACTTTATGGTCTCAAACAAGCTCCTAGAGCTTGGTACGAGCACCTTAAGGAATTGTTGGTAGACCGTGGGTTTGATGTTGGGCTAATCGACCCCACTCTTTTTACTAAGAGGGTCAATGGGGAGCTTTTCGTTTGCCAATTATATGTTGATGATATTATATTTGGCTCTACTAACAAAGCTTTCAATGATGAATTCTCAAAGCTTATGACCGATAGGTTTGAGATGTCTATGATGGGAGAGATGAAGTTTTTCCTTGGTTTTGAGATCAAGCAATTGAGAGAAGGAACCTTCATCAATCAAGCAAAATATCTCCAAGACAAGCTCAAGAGGTTCAAGATGACCGAGTTGAAGGGTGTGGACACTCCTATGGTTACCAAATGTCATCTTGCACTAGATCCCAATGGTAAAGAGGTGGATCAAAAGGTATATCGCTCCATGATTGGATCCTTGCTTTACCTTTGCGCATCTAGACCGGACATAGTGTTGAGTGTTGGTGTGTGTGCAAGGTATCAAGCTTCTCCTAAGGAGAGCCACATGATGGCTCTCAAAAGAATCTTTCGATATTTGGTTGATACCCCAAGATGTGGTATTTGGTACCCCAAAGGCTCAAGTTTTATTCTCAATGGATATACCGATGCGGATTGGGTGGGTGACAAGGATGATAGGAAATCAACTTCCAGGGCTTGCCAATTCCTTGGTAGGTCCTTGGTGTGTTGGTCTTCTAAGAAGCAAAATTGCATATCTCTCTCCACCGCCGAAGCCGAATATGTTGCCGCCGCAAGTGGATGCACTCAATTGTTATGGATGAGGCAAACTTTAAAGGAATACGGTGTCATCTGTGACAAAGTGCCTCTATTATGTGACAATGAAAGTGCCATCAAGATTGCCTATAATCCGGTGCAACATTCAAGAACGAAGCATATTGAGATCCGGAATCATTTCATTAGGGATCATGTTGCCCGTGGTGATATTGAGCTTATCTATGTTCCTACCAAAGATCAACTTGCCGATATATTCACGAAGCCTCTTGATGAAGCAAGGTTCTCTTATTTGAGGAATGAGCTAAATATCATTGATTCAAGGAGTATAGCTTGGCCATCTTGCAAACACATCTCTGTCTCAAAACTTTATTTGGTTTAGATGTAGCCATGGAAATAGGGGGAGTGCGGTTTAAATTATTGAGCTATCCCTCCCCCCCCCCCATAATGCCAACATTAAGGAATCATTCTCTTTATATCATATGATGATATGTGAGCTTCAATGATGAGTAGTGGTTTTTGGGCCCAAGATATATCTTTGCGGTGCCATGCCATAACACTCATATATGGTGGCCTAGGCCACCACACTCTTCTTTATGAAGAGTTGGAGTAATTTGGATCTTTATTGGACTTCATTTGCCTATTTTTTGTTTTTAGGGGAATTGGCTCAATGTTTGGCTTCTATTGATTTGCTCCTTGCAAACTTGAGTTCATATTACCATACCCCTCTTTGTGTCCATCCTAAGCCATTCTCTCACCTATAAAACATTCTATATCTTGCACAAGCTCGTCTCAAAAAATGCATATCAAAATTGTTTGTTTTAAGAGGGTGTCTTTATAAAAAAGGGGGGGTTTTGTTTAACAAAAACAGCCTAAAAAAACAAAAAAAAAACAAAACAAGGGGCGGGGGCTGGCCGACCCGGGCCTGACCAGGCCGGTAGTACCGCCTGGGGCCTGGCCGGTACTACCGCCGGCCTCGGGCCGGTGCCCCCAAGTGAGGGCGGGTCGAGCCCTGCTCCCCAGTCCCTCCCCACTCGCCCATCCTCTCCAAGCCACCAGCCGCCCGGCCGCCCCTGCCGACCTGCCGCCTCCCTTGCTCCCCCGGCCACTCTCCGGCCCTCTCCGGCCGGATTGGCTCCGTGGGAGCCTTCCCCCACCCCTCCTCCTCCATGGCTCCCGGTATTAGCCTCTCCCCCCGTGTATTTTGCTCGTATTTTTGGCTCACATGTGTGTTGGTTATTGGTTCTACATGCTTAGATTTTTGGCTAAATCTTACTCTAAGAGGTTGTATCTATTGCTGATCTATGTCCTCTAGTATGTAGCACCGTTAACCTCTACTATGTAGCATTTTTTTCTACCCATTGTGTGTGGCCTTATTTTTTTTTATCATGCATGTGTATTTTGGGTCAAAATTTTGTTAAGTCGAGATGAGCTTGTGCCCTTATCCCATATTTCCCTCGGCTCTGTTCGTCTATTTCACAGGTGCTAGTCGGAAGAGGCGAGGGGATCCGACCCTTGAGGATGATTTTGTTGAACAAGATGAAGTGTTACCCCGTGCCACTACTGCGCGTGGTGCTTCTTTGGCAAATAAAAAGAAAGGGAAAAAGGCTATTGAGTCCTATGGCAGCGTCCGCCTTCATGCATACATGGCTATTCGCACCGCTAACCCCTATTTGGGGCCTCGGTCTTCTCGCACCCACAACCGCCACTTCTACACCGAGGTTCAAGAACGCATATTCAATGAAGTCTATCCTCCCAACAAGGTGAAGGTGGTTGATCAACGGTATATCAACATTGACCATTTGAAGAAGGATGCCTACTTTCATGAAGCTCTTGGTATTTGCGAGGAGTTTGGTTTGCTTCCCATTATGACTTTCCAATGCAACTATGATCCTTACCTTGTGACTCAGTTCTTTGCCACAGTCTATTTTCATGAGGATGACGCTCGCTCCATCACTTGGATGACTCGTGATGAGGTACTCACTACCACTTGGAGCACCTTTGGACAGATTCTTGGCTATCCTCTTCCGGAAGATTGTGAACATGACAGTGATAGTGGTTGGAGGTTTCATGGGCATTCTAATGCAAGCACCAAAGACGTTCTTGAGCCGCTCTATATGCCCGGTCGATGCAAGCTTGGATTCACTTCCGGTCTCCAACCCGTCTATGATATTATGCTTCGCATCTACCGTGAGACTGTTGCCGTCAAAGTGGGTAATGTTGATGAGATCCATTCTTTTGTCATTGACTTGATGCTTCAAACTCATCTCCGAAAGGGCAAGGGTGTGAAGATGGATGTCATGGATTGCCTGTGGAACCAGATTTTCCTCCGTATGGTTGAGAAGAGGTCTCCTGCCTTTGGTCCCTTCATCATGAAGCTTATTTCTGAGGTGTGGCGTCAGAAATTTGAGGGTGCCATTCTGGAACAATTTTCATCACTCACTACTCATAAACGCAAGAACCTTCTTATCAAAGATCATGAGCTCCTAGCTTCTACCTCAGCCCCTGCAGCTCCTTCTGCCTCAGCAGCTCCTTCTGCCTCAGCAGCTCCTTCAGCAGGTCCTGCAGATCCTTCCACTGATCGCCGGTTTGCTGGCCTTAGACTCCTTGATGGTTTTACTCCTCATATGGCCCTTGGGGGGCCTCCGGCTCACTCCGCATATGATCCCATGCTCGAGCCCTCTTGGTACACCAAACTCAAGATCAAGGTAAAGAAGACCTTCTGCCTCCAGCTGGATATTCAGGAGCGCATGTATGACGCCTATGTGGCAGAGAAGAAAGCTCGACGCCGTCAGAAGAGCATCATGGCAAAGCTTTGTGTGGAAGTGTCTCCTCCAGGATCTGAAGAGAATATCCTTCCGAAGCCTCAGTGGATTTCTGCTCATAGCCAGTGGTCTGATGGCGAGGATGGTCCCTCCTATGATGTCGACTCCGATGTTGCCGAGGACTTCCTTGATGGCTAGGGACGGTAGCATCGCTCTTCAACCTTTTTGGCATCTTGATGTCAAAGGGGGAGAAGAGTTCTATTAGGTTCGGGATTTGCATGGGAAGTCACAAGCTTGCGTTTTCTTTGACTCTTTATGCTTGTGACTTATGGTTATCTATTGTTGAGAACTACTTATCATGTTTTATGCACCTTATCTATGTGTGTGAGACATAGGGGCTATCTATTTATGTATGAGACATTATCTATCTATCTATCTATGGTAAAGACTAAGTGAACTTCATGTGGTATGATCTCTAAACTCAACACTTGTCTTTACTCACATATGGTTGTCTCTTCTCTATACAAGTGATGAATTTATTTGCTTACTAAGCATCTTTGCACTTGTTGGTGATTCGTATTTACTTGAGTAGTTTGATTCTAGATTATGTGCCTCTCATTCAAATGTTAATTCTATTAGATGCACATGTCTAGGGGGAGCCTTTTATGCAAATCTTATATTTTCTCTGCTCAAATACTCTAATCTTTTGCAAATCTTATATTGTCATCAAGAAACCAAAAAGGGGGAGATTGAAAGATCATATCTCATTTTATATGTAGTTTTGGTGTTGATGACAATGATAATATATGAACATTTCGGTTTATAAGATTTGTAGGTTATTACATTCTCTAGATGCTTAAAGAGTGAAGAGTATGCAAGATATCGGAAGAGAAAAGAAAGAAAAGAAGAAAGAAAGAAATGAGAAGAAGAAGAGAAAGAGAAAAGAAAGAAAAGAAGAAAGAAGAAATAAGAAGAAGAAGAGAAAAGCAAAGCAAAGAGAAGAAGGAGCGGGGGCCTGGGCGGTACCGCCGGCCTGGCCACGGCCTGAGGCTCCGGCCATGGTACCGCCCATGGTACCGATGGCGCGGGGGCGTCTCAAGATAGTTGCACAGGGGTTGGAGCCCGGCGGTACGCGGCCGGTACCCCGGCCGGAGGCTCCGGCCTCCCCCCCGGACCGAGCCCCCTCTGGCCACGTGGCCGCCTCCTGGTGGTCGCGCGCGTCGCCTAAGGAGCGGTAGTACCGGCCCAAACTGGCCGGTACTACCGGCCACCCCTCTCCAACGCTCCAACGGCTGAATCGGCAGCCCTTTTTAAAGGCTTCTTCTCCAATGTGCTAGGGTTGCTCATTCCCCCTCCAAAAAGGACATACACCATTGTTGAGCCACCAAGAACATCAAATCCATCGGATATCCTCCCTCAACCACCCAAATCCCTTGTGCTTTGGAGAATCGAAGGAGAAGACCCCAATCTACATCCTCACCGAAGCGTTTTTCATTTCCCCCTCTTATGCTTGAGGGCCCCCTTGCTAGTGTTCCTCTTTGGATCCCTAGTGGTTGTTGTTGATGTATGCTTGTTGATTTGTTGTGTTGTTACAGATTTGGGAGCCTCCAATTTGGTTGTGGATGTGTGCCCCAAGAACCTTGTAAAGGCCCAATTTCCGCCTCGAGGAAATCCCTTAGTGGAAGTGGGCTAGGCCTTCGTGGCGTTGCTCACCGGAGATCTGAGTGAAGCCTTCGTGGCTGTTGGTTTGGCTTTCGTAGCAACCACACTCCTCCAAACGTAGACGTACCTTCTTGCAAAGGAAGGGAACTACGGGAATCATCTCCGTGTCATCGCGTGCTCCACTCTCGGTTACCTCTATCCTATTCTATCTCTATATTGCTTAGATATATCTTGCTTAGTTGCTAGCCTTGTCATATAGGTAAATTCACTTAGTTGCATATCTAGAGAATTTACCTTTTGTGTCAAGCCTAAATTGAAAAAGAACTAAAAATTGGTTAGCACCTATTCACCCCCCCTCTAGGTGCGGCATACGATCCTTTCAGCAGCCATTCCATATGAGAGCATGTGAATAGCGGCGGAGCATTTTTGGTAGGAGGTGAAGCTAGCGCACTTGTTGCATCAGGCCTGCATTGAAAGTAGGGGTCGTAATTTCTGACGGCCCGTAGAATGACCAAGAACAGGTCCCTTGACATCCTGTACCGGCGCCGGAACACTTTTTATGGGAACACCGGATTGGTGAGGTGAAAGTAGTCGTTGTGGAGGTGGGCCAGCCCTGCCACTCTGTTGCGCGGCTGGTTTTTGGAGCGCCCCTTCACAGAGCCCCGGTGTACCGGTCCCGGGTTTGAGGTGAACTCGTGGATCATGGAGGCCGCAGTAGTTGCCAATGTCTGCGTCGACTGATCGGACTCCTCGTCGGAAGAGGAGTCAACGACCTTCGCGCGGAACTTCTCCACCATATGCCACATGTCCATCTGCGTGGGTACGAACTGTTGATTAATGGCCGCGCACAAATAGCGCCGAAAATAGGAGAAGAAACCTACTGGCACAATTGGTGGAATAGGTCGTGAGCGGCGCGGAAGGACGGTGCAACCGGCAACGTTTGACCCCGAAACAGCCGGCAGGTACGCGCCGGAGCCAAGCCCGGGTACGATTCTGCTATCCCGCGCGGCGACAACGGAGCCGACGGCGACTACTGCGGCGCTGCGGCGGGATGGCGGCGGGTGGGGTTGGGGTAGTGGCATCGCACTAGGATAGCAAAAAGGGGAAAAAGAAGCAAATCCAAGCGGTCGATTTCGCTGTCCCTGATAGCAAATCAGATTTTAGCATGCTCTATGTATTTCTTCATTAATAAGTGCAAAGTATATGATGCAAGAGCTTAAACATGAGCACAAAAATTGCCAAGTATCACATTATTCAAGATATTATAACTATTACCACATATATCATTTTCCAATTCCAACCATATAACAATTTAACGAAGAAGATTCAACCTTCGCCATGAATACTATGAGTAAAGCCTAAGGACATATTTGTCCATATGCAACAGCGGAGCGTGTCTCTCTCCCATACAATGAATGCTAGGATCCAACTTTATTCAAACAAAACAAAAACAAAAACAAATCGACGCTCCAAGCAAAGTACATAAGATGTGACGGAATAAAAATATAGTTTCACTAGAGGAACCTGATAATGTTGTCGATGAAGAAGGGGATGCCTTGGGCATCCCCAAGCTGAGACGCTTGAGTCTTCTTGATATATGCAGGGGTGAACCACGGGGGCATCCCCAAGCTTAGAGCTTTTACTCTCCTTGATCATAGTGTATATCATCCTCCTCTCTTGATCCTTGAAAACTTCCTCCACACCAAACTCGAAACAAACTCATTAGAGGGTTAGTGCACAATCGAAATTTACATGTTCAGAGGTGACACAATCATTCTTTACACTTCTGGACATTGCACAAAGCTACTGAAAGTCAATGGAACAAAGAAATCCATCTAACATAGCAAAACAGGCAATGCAAAATAAAAGGCAGAATCTGTCAAAACAGAACAGTTCGTAAAGACGAATTTTTAACAGGCACCATACTTGCTCAGATGAGAAAACTTAAAACTAATGAAAGTTGCGTACATATCTGAGGATCACTCACGTAAATTGGCATAATTTTCTGAGTTAACTACAGAGAATTTTACCCAGATTCGTGACAGCAAAGAAAACTGTTTCTGCGCAGTAATCCAAATCTAGTATCATACTTCTATTAGAGACTTTACTTGGCACAACAATGCAATAAAACTAAGATAAGGAGAGGTTGATACAGTAGTAAACAACTTCCAAGACTCAAATATAAAACAAAAGTACTGTAGTAAAAACATTGGGTTGTCTCCCATAAGCGCTTTTCTTTAACGCCTTTCAGCTAGGCGCAGAAAGTGTATATCAAGTATTATCAAGAGATGAAGCCTTGACATTAATAGGTACCTTAGATGCTCCATTATCTATAGTGGTATTAAGAGCTTTGTCAATTTTAGGCCTATAATAGTTTTTTGGCTTAGGCACCTCAGAGACATACATGAACTTTTGCTCCTTACCTACATAAGCTTTCTCCCTATAATTAAGAGAAGAAAAAGTTGAACCCAAAATTCCCATAGCTTCTTCAAGTTTATTTATCCTATGGGTTTGATTATCATGAGTAGCACAAGTTTCTAAGATAGAAATTCTCTCATTAATTCCTCCTTTCATCAAGTTTATTAGTGCTACTAAATAGTATTCCCAATTTAGTTTCAATACTCGGAAGGTTTTGCTCTATGGTCTCTATCTTTTTCATAATATCTTCATAAGAGATTTCAGTTTTCACTTCATTAACAGGTGGTTTTCCAAATAGACTCTCAATAATGCAACTAGCTTCTAAGGCAGGAGTGCCTAGGAAATTACCTCCCGCGAGACAATCAAGAACATACCTATTCCAACTAGAGATACCAACATAAAAATTCCTGAGTAGGATAATAGTGGAGTGTTTCTTAGTGCACCTATTATGAGCATCACTAATTCTATACCAAGCATCTTTTAAACATTCTCCCCCTTGTTGTTTAAACGAACGAACTTCAACTTCAGGATTACTCATTTTAGTAATAGTAAATAAAGTAAACTAGATAAAGTAAATGCAAGTAACTAATTTTTTTGTGTTTTTGATATAGCAAACAAGATAGTAAATAAAGTAAAACTAGCAACTAATTTTTTTGTGTTTTGATTTAGTGCAGCAAACAAAGTAGTAAATAAAATAAAGCAAGACAAAAACAAAGTAAAGAGATTGGATTGTGGAGACTCCCCTTGCAGCGTGTCTTGATCTCCCTGGCAACGGCGCCAGAAAAAGAGCTGCTAGCGTGTAGTAGCTTCCTTGTGACGGTAAAGCACTCGTCCGTTGGGAACCCCAAGAGGAAGGTATGATGTGTACAGCAGCAAGTTTTCCCTCAGTTAGAAACCAAGGTTTATCGAACCAGTAGGAGCCAAGAAGCACGTTGAAGGTTGATGGTGACGGAGTGTAGTGCGGCGCAACACCAGGGATTCCGGCGCCAACGTGGAACCTGCACAACACAACCAAAGTACTTTGCCCCAACGAAACAGTGAGGTTGTCAATCTCACCGGCTTGCTGTTTCAAAGGATTAGATGTATAGTGTGGATGATGATTGTTTGCAGAGAACAGTAAAACAAGTATTGCAGTAGATTGTATTCGATGTAAAAGAATGGACCGGGGTCCACAGTTCACTAGAGGTGTCTCTCCCATAAGATAAATAGCATGTTGGGTGAACGAATTACAGTTGGGCAATTGACAAATAGAGAGGGCATGACAATGCACATACATGACATGATGAATATTGTGAGATTCAATTGGGCATTACGACAAAGTACATAGACCGCTATCCAGCACGCATCTATGCCTAAAAAGTCCACTTTCAGGTTATCATCCGAACCCCTTCCGGTATTAAGTTGCAAGCAACAGACAATTGCATTAAGTATGGTGCGTGATGTAATCAATAACTATATCCTCGAACATAGCATCAATGTTTTATCCCTAGTGGCAACAGCACATCCACAACCTTAGAACTTTTTGTCACTGTCCCAGATTTAATGGAGGCATGAACCCACTATCGAGCATAAATACTCCCTCTTGGAGTTACTAGCAAAAACTTGGCCAGAGCCTCTACTAACAACGGAGAGCATGCAAGATCATAAACAACACATAGGTAATAGATTGATAATCAACATAACATAGTATTCTCTATTCATCGGATCCCAACAAACACAACATATAGCATTACAGATAGATGATCTTGATCATGTTAGGCAGCTCACAAGATCCGACAATGAAGCACATGAGGAGAAGACAACCATCTAGCTGCTGCTATGGACCCATAGTCCAGGGGTGAACTACTCACTCATCAATCCGGAGGCGACCATGGCGGTGTAGAGTCCTCCGGGAGATGAATCCCCTCTCCGGCAGGGTGCCGGAGGTGATCTCCAGAATCCCCCGAGATGGGATTGGCGGCGGCGGCGTCTCAGTAAGGTTTTCCGTATCGTGGCTCTCGGTACTGGGGGTTTCGCGACGGAGGCTTTAAGTAGGTGGAAGGGCAGAGTCGGGGGCCACACGAGGGGCCCACACACCAGGGCCGCGTGGCCTAGGGCTTGGCCGCGCCGCCCTGTTGTGGCGGCGCCTCGTGGCCCCACTTCCTTTCCCCCTCGGTCTTCTGGAAGCTTCGTGCAAAAATAGGACCCTGGGCTTTGATTTCGTCCAATTCCGAGAATATTTCCTTACTTGGATTTCTGAAACCAAAAACAGCAGAAAACAGCAACTGGCTCTTCGGCATCTCGTTAATAGGTTAGTGCCGGAAAATGCATAATAATGACATATAAAGTGTATAAAACATGTGAGTATCATCATAAAAGTAGCATGGAACATAAGAAATTATAGATACGTTTGAGACGTATCAGGCGGCGGCAAAGCGAAGCTAGTGAGCCTGCTGGCTAGGTGGGGGACAGCCAGGGGAGCTCGTGCGACTTCAGGGTCTGGCGGCACGGACGCGGAAGATCGGCGAGCGGGTCGTCAGCGAAGGTGCTCGCGCGGAGCATGGAGCATGTCTGGCGGGCGCTGGTCGTCCAGTGGAGCGAACTGGTGAAGGGAGAGAGCGAGAGGGGCCCTGGGTCGACGGCGCACGTGTCCGCTCTGCGGCGTCCAGGGCGTGCCGATGTGCACCCTGGCGCGTTCTGGGCGCCACGGACACGGCGCGTTCCCGGCGGTGCCGTGTCGTTCTCCGACCAGGGTTGGTCCAGGCTGGTCCGGTAGGGCTAGGGGGAGCTGCTGGACATGGTTGCAGGTGCTAGAGAGGTGAGGAGCTAGGATAGGCTGGGTGTGTGCCAACATGGCCGGCATGGCATAGCCATGCCATGATTTGGCTAGTTTCTAGGGTTGCTATGCTTAGAATAGGGGGAGAGGGGACAGGGGAACAAGGTAGAGCTCAAGTGGTGGCTTAGGGTGGGCTAGAGCACTATTTCAAATAGTGTTGGAATTTATGCCTATTTGCAATTTGAAAAGTCTTGCCAAATTTGGTTTGTGCACTATGGTTTAAAAATTTGAAAATAGTGCATTTGGCTAGGTTTCAATTGACCAGAGAGAAACATGGGTGTTGGTGGAATTTAGAAAATCAAAGAAATGCAAAATGGCAAAGTTGGAGATTGTTGCACATAACAAAAAGTTCCAACTTTGCATGAGCATAGAATTGGATCCAAGATGAATTTGACCAGGTGGTCTTGACCAAAGTTGTTCTCCTTCATGTGCTCTTGGATGAAAAGCAAAGAATTGACAAAGTTTAGTTTGAAAAATTCGAAATACAAGGGCTCAAAGTAGTGACCAGATTGTAATTGGCAGATTTGACCAATATCAAATGTGCTCACCATTTGAGTTCAAATTTGATTTGATTTGTGTTTATTTGATTCCAAAAGTTGTAATAAGTGTTTAGTATCCTATTACAACTAATGGTGAAGACTAAAATGGTCTAGGTCAAGGATTTTGAAAAATGGCATAAACCATATGTGAGGGTTTTGTGATTTTCTAACTCTTATTCTTTTATTTTTCTTTGCTTTATTTTGACAAGAGTGAGGTTTATTTGGTGTTAGATTGAGTTGGGTGAAAGGTTCAAACCATTTTGAGGCCATGGGGGTGCCTAGGTCAAGATTGGATATTTTGGCTAAGTGCCACATATGCCTCTATGCATATATCTGGTTTTATTTTGTTTCTCACTTGAATTGGTTGGTAAGTGCTTTGTTGAGTGTGTTGAGGTATTTCAATTCATCTACCCAAGGTAGACAAAGCAAAGGTTTTAGCATTTGCAAAGAAAAGTAGCCATAGGCTTGCATATGCCTTTTTCTTAATTAAGATCATTTCTTTTTATTTTGTTTTTCAAAGATAGGTGAGAAGAGAGATGAGGTTTTAGGGTTTAGTAGGTTTTGCAATGGTTCACCACCATTTAGCAAAGTAAGAAAGGTAGAGTTCAAAATTTACATATTAGGGCTACATGCCCACATATGTCTTTTCCTTTTTTATTTTGGTTTCTCAAAATAGGTCCAGAAGATTTTTGAGGAGGTTAGGGTTTTTCTTATTTGATTTCTTTCTCTTCTATTTTACTTGGTTGGTGATCTTCACTTGATCACTTTGGGGTTTTAGGGTTTATCACACAAGCATAAAAACACTCATCATGGCAAAACACAAGTATTTGGTAGGAGCACTATGCATATCACTTTAGGTAAGAAAAGTTTTTGTTGGTTCTCATTTTTGGAAAAAGAAAATTCATTTTCTCTTTGTTTTGAAATTTTGGGTGTTACAGTACCGCCCAGTTGTAAGCAAACTCTACATGCGGCAAACACTCTTCCCACTCCTTCAGGTTCTTCTTGATCATGGATCTCAGTAGTTGTGACAAGGTTCGATTCACCACCTCAGTTTGACCATCTGTTTGGGGATGACAAGTAGTACTGAACAGTAGCTTTGTCCCCAGCTTTCCCCAAAGTGTCTTCCGGAAGTAGCTCATGAACTTGACATCACGATCAGAAACAATAGTCTTCGGGACTCCATGTAGTCGAACAATCTCCCTGAAAAACAGGTTAGCAATATGCGACGCATCGTCGCTTTTGTGGCAGGCAATAAAGTGTGACATTTTAGAAAATCTGTCCACTACCACAAATATAGAATCATGGCCTCTTTTAGTACGCGGCAAACCCAACACAAAATCCATATTAATATCTTCCCAAGGTGTAGTAGGTGCCGGTAAAGGAGTATACAAACCGTGAGGCTTCAGCTTGGACTTGGACTTGTTGCAAGTAATGCACCTCTTCACATACCTGTCCACGTCCCGCCTCATCTTTGGCCAATAAAAGTGGTCAGCTAGCATGAGTAGCGTCTTCTCACGCCCAAAGTGACCCATCAAACCTCCAGCATGTGATTCCTGCAATAAGAGCAAACGCACAGACGATTCTGGAACACATAGTTTGTTAGCTCTAAACAAGAACCCATCGTGTATGTGATATTTTTCCCATGCTTTACCAAGAGCACATAAGCGATATGGTTCAGCAAAATCATGGTCAGTAGCATATAAATCACATAGCACTTCTAATCCAGGAATTTTAACATCAAGTTGAGTTAATAGCATATTCTTCCTAGATAGAGCATCAGCAACAATATTATCTTTTCCCTTCTTATGCTTAATAATGTATGGAAAAGACTCAATGAACTCAACCCACTTAGCAAGACGCTTATGCAAAGTAGACTGAGCTTTCAGGTATTTTAAAGCTTCATGATCAGAATGTATGATAAATTCTTTTGGCCACAAATAATATTGCCAAACCTCAAGAACTCTAATTAAAGCATACAATTCTTTATCATAGATAGGATAGTTCAACTTAGCACCAGACAGTTTCTCAGAAAAATATGCAATGGGGCGACCCTCTTGCATCAGCACACCACCAATTCCAATACCACTAGCATCACATTCAATCTCAAATTGCTTATTGAAATCAGGAAGTGCAAGCAACGGTGCAGAAGTTAACAATCTCTTAAGTTCATCAAAAGCATGATCTTGCTGCGCCCCACTCAAATATAACACCCTTTTTAGTCAAGTCATTCAAAGGTGCAGCAATAGTACTAAAGTTGGGCACAAATCTTCTATAAAACCCAGCTAGACCATGAAAACTTCTTACTTGACTCACATTCATGGGAGTAGGCCAATTTTGAATAGCTTCAATTTTAGACACATCGACTTCTACTCCATGCTTAGAGACAACATAACCCAGAAATATGACCTTATCTTTGCAAAATGTGCACTTCTCAAGATTACCATAGAGTTTATTATCACGCAACACTTGCAAAACATGTCGAATATGTATAGTATGATCCGATTCATTGTTGCTGTAGATTAATATGTCATCAAAATACACAACCACAAACTTGCCAATAAATTCACGCAAAACATGGTTCATCAGTCTCATGAAAGTACTAGGTGCATTAGTCAAACCAAAAGGCATTACTAACCACTCATATAAACCAAATTTTGTTTTAAAGGCTGTTTTCCACTCATCTCCTTCTTTCATCCTAATTTGATGATAACCACTATGCAAATCAATTTTAGAGAACACAGCAGCACCACTCAATTCATCTAGCATATCCTCTAAACGGGGAATAGGGTGACGATATCGAATAGTGATATTGTTTATAGCTCTACAATCTACGCACATACGCCATGTACCATCTTTCTTAGGAACTAGAATAACAGGAACAGCACAAGGACTAAGGCTTATGCGGATATAACCTTTGTCGAGTAGCGCTTGTACTTGCTTCTGTATCTCCTTCGTTTCTTCGGGGTTCATTCTATATGGTGCCCGATTGGGTAGCGAAGCTCCGGGAATCAAGTCGATTTGATGCTCAATACTTCGTAATGGTGGAAGTCCTGCGGGTACCTCATCCGGAAACACGTCGCCAAATTCCTGCAAAACATTAGAAATACCAAGAGGAAGAGGGGTCATGTCGTTAGAAACCAAAACCGTACCCCTGTACAAGAGCACAAGAGGCATGGATGTAGGATCCTCACTAAATTCTCTCATGTCTTCTTTGGTGGCTAATGAGACTAAGGAATTCACTCTCTCACTTTTCGATATATCACTCACAACATTACAATTCTCTCGCCTATCTAAAGATGCATCCTCCAAGTTTACTTCAATCTTCTGACGAGACTCATTGACAATTTGCTGTGGTGTCATAGGCTGTAAGTTGATCTTCTTGCCCTTGAACTCCAAGTGATAAGTATTGGCACGACCATTGTGTTGCACAGAACGGTCATAGAGCCAAGGCCGACCCAATAGTAGGTGACACACCGTCATAGGAACCACATCAAAATCAATGCAATCCTTATACGGTCCAATAGCAAATTCAACACGCACCATGTGGTTTACCTTCATCTCACCATTGTCGCTCAACCACTGAATATAGTATGGATGCGGGTGCGGTAGATATTTCAACTTCAGCTTGGTGCACAACTCCTTGCTTGCTAAATTGCGGCAACTCCCGCCATCAATAATGACCTTGCAAGCTTTGTCAGGACCAACTAAAGCCTTTGTTTGGAACAAATTGCAGCGTTGAGTAGATGCACTAGGCAACACATTAAGAGCACGCTGCGACACAACAATGGTGCGAGCATCAGACGGATATGCATCTTCACCATCAGTGTCATAGTCATCATCTTCTGGAGCATTAGGATCAACATCATCTCCAGTCTCATACTCATTGTCCTCATTGATAATCATAACTTTGCGGTTAGGACAATCTCTCTTGAAGTGACCCTTGCCACCACATGTATGACAAGCCATATCACGGTTACGCGCAGTAGACACATTAGAGCCACTCGTACTTGCAGCAGATTCGGACTTCTTTGTGTTAGACACATTGGAGACCGGCTTACTAGGCGGAGTAGAGTAAGGGGCGGAGCGCGTCGAAGGCGCCGGCGCCGTAGATGGGGTCGCGCGGGGTGTGAAACGCCCAGCTCCTGTAGCTCGTCCTTTGATCTTTGCTTCGTCAGCCAACTGTGATTCAGCTTCTCTTGCATGATGTAACAATTGATTCATATTGGTGTACCTGTAGTGACGAACAATGCCTTTGATATCATACTTCAAACCGTTGAGGAAACGCTGCATTTTCATCTCCAGAGACTCACGGACACGGCCACGCTGCATAAGCATCTCCATCTCCATGTAGTATTCATCGACAGTCTTCACACCTTGTCTCAGTAGAGTCAGCTTATCATATATATTCCGCAAGTAATTTGTAGGTACAAAGCGAGAAGTCATCGCCTCCTTCATGGCACGCCATGTGCGTATAGGTTGCGCACCATCCTCAGCACGGTTACGAACAAACGTATCCCACCAACGCAAAGCATAGCCATCAAATTCGGAAGAAGCAAGCTTGATCTTCCTATCTTCAGTGTAGTGCGGATGTAGATTCCATAGCTTCTCAATCTTGAGCTCCCAAGTGAGGTATTCTTCAACATCAGCACCGCCTTCAAACTTGGGTATGGAGAATTTTGGCTTACCCAATCCGTCTTCCTCATCATGTCCACGACCATTGCGGCCAAGTGGAGCCCAACCGCGAGCACGATCACCACGAGGCGCACCACGAGCATTGTGTGCGTCATCTTGAAGATCAGGATCGTCATCATCGTCTTGTTGTTGTTGCACGGTCAAATTCTCAATAGCTAAGCGCAAATCAGCAAGACTGCGCTGTACATCCGTCATTTGATCTTGCATTGTAGTGATGGTCACATGTGTAGCATCCAGCTTTTGGGAGATCTCTTGGACCGTCCCCTTAAGCTCATCATCCTGAGCGCGGAATTCACGTCGCATCTCATTACGAAGAGCCTCATACTCCCTCCAAGTGATGATATCTGCAGCACTCTTGTTTTCCTAGTTAACAAGTTTATGATCACTATCGTTAGTAGATTAGTGCACTAAATCAAAAATATATGGTGGTACTCTCACAACTCACTCAACAACTGATAAGAAAAGGAGATCTTACCGTTCCAAAGTAAATTAGTGTTGCTTACCACTTGTAGTAACAACTAGTGCACGGATGTAGCGAAGCGAATATCAAGGGTATAAGAACAAATCACACGACAAAGCAGGGTATATGTGGGGCTGTAGGTAGGCTACCTATTTGCAACAATAACAAGCTCTAGCGCTGATCGTAGACAACCAATGATACTCACACAAAGGCGATATAATGGGGCAATGCAACTATATGTGGGAAAGATTGCAATGCACACGAGAGACGCTAGCAAAGCTCAACGAAACAGGCACAAGATTGCTCAACTACAGGTGCAGTAAAGTAAACTTAGGCCTTCACTTGATTGAACTAGCACGACACTTTTCTTTTTGGATTTTTTTTTCTTTTGGATAACACACGCAGCTATGTAGCTCTTTTGCTTCTTTTCAAATTTTTTTTTGATTTTCTGACACAACTCCTTGATAACACGGCCAACAGAAATATGCAAAGCACCGATAACCTAACGAGCAGCCTGTCGAGCGGTAAAACTAGTCTCTTCTGGGGAAGTTCCTAGTCACTTTATATCGAAAGGTTGTATCTATGGTTGGGAACAAGCACACTGTACGCTATGTGGACTCGGAGTAACAAAAACTGACACTAGATGACAAAGTAACACAAGATAATAGAGTAAACTCAAACCCTAAAAGACTAGATGGAAAGAAAAGATACGCAAAAACAACTACGAAAAGCAATTAAAACTTGAAATTAGTGCAATCTAAGGCTATGGCAAACCCTAACCCTAATTTGTATGGCTTTTTATGGATAGGAAAACACTCACAACTCAACTATGGGGTGGATTGTGGATGGCTTACCGAGGAAAACTGGAAATCTGATACCAAGATGATAAGGGGTGGCCCGATCTTCTCAGTAAGCAACGGTGGTGATGATGATCACGGGGTGATAGCAGCGGAGGAACACGACGATGTAGTGGATGATAACTTGTATGACGCAAGGAGATCTCTCGATTGGTCCCTGTCGCCAATGCAACAGCTCTCAACCCTGCAAGATATTCGCAACTCCACACACTTGCGCACGTAGCCGCCGACCATGAAGCGGTAAGTTGCAACCTTCTAATTCCCAATGGAACATCAGATCACACAAGACTTTTTCAGGATCTACACAATATCAAGCAATATGGTGTAGGGAATTCAATAGTTTTGCAGAGCAAACAACTAAGAACTAGGGTTTATCTTAAACGTGGTCTAAAGCAGCTAGGGGGGCGTCCTGGGCACTTATATAGGTGTCCGGGACGAGTTTGGTCGAAAATATACAAAAATAACCGACCCAGAATAGATCTGGTCGAGACAGACTCGGACGAATCCGGTCTGGAATCCGGTCAACCGGGCCAGGGACCGGATCGGCCGGTCTGACGTCCGGTCAACCGGGCGGCAACCAGAAACTTCGCAACTTTCCGGTTTTTGCCTGGTACGATGCTTCTCATCCGGTTGGTGCCCGGTCAACCGGGCCAGGGACCGGGCTGGCCGGTCTGGGGGCCGGTCTAACCGGGTTCTGGAGCGGCCTGGACGTCGTCTTCTCCTCTCGTGCATGCCTCCCGCTCCTCCCTCGCGCGTCCATGAGATATCTTCACGTCCAGCTCCATGTCCAGCTTCACGTCCATCTTGACGTCCGTCTTCATGTCCAGTTGCTCCTCTACTCCTCGTGCGATGCTTGTCTCCTCTTGATACCTGATGATACATAAGTAATAGGACTTAGGCAGTATAAAGTTCTCATCAATCAAAGTACCGTTTAGAAACAAGTTCACCTGTTGTTTAAGTAGCTTCGCACGAGCCCTTGTAATTGGTCCAATCCGAACTTCATTGGACTTGAGCTTCACAGCAGGTTCATCTTCATTTATCAATGACGGAGGTAGTGGTGTAGTGGGGATGTCCTCATCAAATAAGAGGATGAGGGAGAGATATAGAAATGACAGAGACAGGGTTGGATTGGTCCAGGGGTTTGACCCATGCCAGCCAGGCCGACTCGGTCGGTTGGGCCAAGCCTGGTTGGGTCAAATTGGGCTTTGCCCAATTTAACCAATTATTATATTATTATTTCTTAAAATACTTTAATTAAAGAAAGACATACGAAAAATAAATAGATATATTTTTGACAAAAGAAAATCCCTAAATAGAAATACCAACAAATACTTAATTTATTCAAAGAACAATAATATGAATTTGTTTTACTTTTAAATGACTATTTCCTATGTTTTAAAAATATCAGGAATTAAATTCTAAAATTTATCTTCCTTAAATATTAAGGAAACATAATTAAAATATTAAATTGTATTTAAAATGGTATTTATTAAATTTAATCCTTTATCCACAATTGTTTCTTTAAATTGGCAATAGCAATTACTAATTTAACATGATAACCGTTTAAAATGTGACTTGAAGTCCTAGAAAAATATTAAATAATTAGAGAACATTTTCTTCATCTATCTTTACGGGTTATCAAGTAAAGTATAAATACATGTTCATCTTATATTAAATGTTTGCATGCCCTACATGCAAAATAAAGTATTCATTTCATGTCTTCAATCCTAGTAGCTCTTATTTAATCATAGTTGAGAAAATATAAGCCTAATGCGACTATCTTAGAATCCTTGTCAAACAAATGAAATGCATATTCCTAGTATACTAAAACTTCGTAAACTTTAGATGCAAGTTAAATTATAATGACATGTATTTATCTATAATAACCATTAAGTGTTCTAGTAGTGAAAAATCAATGTGAACTCTAAACTGCTACTTTCATGTCAACCACTTAATCACCACTCCATCGCTTGATAAAGCTATTCTGAACTATAAAAGCAACCATGTATGGTAATGTCAATGCACCTTACCTTAAATGATCATACTCAAACAAGCATATGAAAGTACTAGAGGAACCCTAAAGTGCTTCCTTATATGTTACACCTAATACATATTCAATGACCAAATAGAAATATGCAAGTACTCTAGGAATCTTAACTTGATTCCTTATATGTTACATACAATATCTATTCATTGATCATTAAAGATTAAATTAACCCTACATGAGCTATTTTTTCTAATATCTATTATTCATTAAGAAAGATGTTCTTCATAAGTTATTCTTCTGAAGTATATCAAAATTAAACATCATATCACCTCTTTAAAGTCTTTAAGCACTTCATTATTCCTTACTATTTTCAACTATATATAATCATGCGTTTTTGTGCTCTACACTTTACTCTTTAACATCCAAGATGTGTCCAAGTAAACCAAAATCCTAGCAATAACATTGTTTGTGAATCCACTCTAAAAGTGCAACACATTATAAAGAAATCATTACAACTCATCATAAATCATCAGGATTAGGTCACTCTTAGAGCGATTGCATCTCATACTTATGCATAATAACATATTTACCAGTTCTTTAAACACTGTCCTTACCGGACGATGATGCTATTTCAGAATTTGAATTTAATACATCTCGAAGCTTTTGAATGCATAATCTTGTATTAAAGAAAGGCAAGTTCACTCTTGCTCATGCCATTTGATTGTTTTTATCTAGTTATTTGCAAAGTATTATCCGTATTACTCCTGCATTTAAAAGCAAAGTATGAATTTTACAATTATGAATATGACTATTTGGTGGGCAATGGAACCATGGATGAGTTTGGTGGAGGTTTCATTGCAACTTGGTTATTATTCACATAGGATTAACAACAAATGTCGTCGAGTGATTCTTGTACCATAAATCTCGAGTTAGCCATAAGATCTGGAGTGGGACGGATTAGTCAGTTGTACCTTTTTCCTCTCGTATATCAACGGATCACTATACCGGAGGATGGCAGAGACCGGAAGGGTGGAGGCCCCGTATTTCTCCTACGGTATTAGTGGCCTACGATGGATTGTAACGAAATGGGATGGACTTGATAAGAGAATAAGTTCATGACAGGGGTTTACAAGAGGGTGGATATGCAGGGTCGCAAAGAAGGGCAGTGATAGGCTTGGACCTTATACTGGGCCTCACACCAAGGAAGCGTGGAAGGGAAAGATTCGCCCAGTTGGAAAAAAGGATAAGTTCTCTTATGGGAAAAGTAACACACCTCTGGAGAGTGTATTGAATTGTGGCTTGTGACTCCCTATTATGGGAAGGAACTGCGAGCATAGCCGGAAATGAACTCCATGAAGTTCTAGACACCCGATGAAAGCTCACGAACATAGCTTTCAGAATAAAATTAACTTTTTGAAGAAATGATTACGAAAATTTGCATTTGCCTAAGACTTTCTGGTCCATGCCTGTAGCTAGTGCATGGTACACCTATTTCTATTATTGAACTTGCTGAGTATGTCTGTACTCACCCGTTCCCTATTGACCCCCCTACTTAGATTGAGAGTCGTCGAAGGAGAAGCTACCGTGAAACTTCAAGCCAAATGATGCAACTACTACAAGGGACAGGGACCCATCACAAGAATCAACAAAGTCAATATCTACATACTCTATGGTGGAAATCTATACAAGTATTAGAAGGGGACTAGTTCCCTAATCATAGAAGCTAAGTATCTAGAGTTCAGTCATAGTTTCTATAGCCAACCAAGTACCTCTATAGGTAGAGCTAGAAATAATTTTAGTCCACGAGTTGTTCGTCTCGAGTTTATTTGCACTTTTACCTCATTATAAATTATGAGGTTGTGATGATATTTTGTAAGAGTCTGTGCTGTAATTCTACAGATATGTCTTGGACCTGCAAATGTTTCTGTTGGACCACTATGAGGGACCTAATACTAGTGGAACAGTGTTTCACTAGTGTTATGTCAATGACTTGCATACTACAACATGCACTGGTATGTTGGGTCACCGCACCTCTTGTCTCATGGCGCATATGAACAAGCTAGAGTCTCCAATGGCAAAGTGCCTTGATTAAAAAAAATTCATGACAATTTCATGTATTCGAGAAACTTAGCAAGGAATATTCACAAATTAAAAACGCCGATGCTCCTCTTCAAACTCAACATAAATAAATCTTTTGATTTGGAACTACTTGATGGATTTGCTTCAACATTTGGGATGTCCAAGAAAGTTTAGGGATTGGATTTTGGCCCTAATATCCACATCTTCCTCACTAATGCTCCTTAATGGTAATGGCGCTGACCCAATTAAGCATGGTAGAGGACTTAGGGCTGGGGGAGTACTTTCACCGCACCTCTTTGTGTTGGTTATTGACCCTCTTCAACACATCCTTTGAAAGGCCACCAAACAATGTCATCTTCAAAATCTTTGTGGGTGGACCCCCATGATCCACACCTCTCTTTATGTTGATTATGTTGCCATCTTTTTCAAGCCCAATAAGTAAAACATCGACTACTTGGCTTCCACGTTGATTTTTTAGGAAACATAATCGTCCTAGCAAAAGATTTCACTAAAATCCAAGTGGGGCCTATTAGGTGTGGGGGCATTTATCTTGACCATATCCTCTAGGCTTTCATTGGTACACGCACCAGCTTTCCCATGAAGTATCTCGGCCTCTCTCTTTCGGCCACAAGGCTAAAGAGAATCCATTTCCAACCTTTGGAAGAGAAAGTGGTCGCCAGGCTCATACCTTGGCTTGGGAAGAATGTCACCATGGACGAACATGCTACTCATGTTAAATTGGTGCTCCCGAGCATTGTCATCTACTACATCACCATTCTTGACGCTCCCATAGAGGTGCTCATGAAGAATGATAGTATAAGAAGGGAAATTATTTGGGCGGTTTGTGGCAAGGTCATGCAATATCAATTGGGAGAAAATTTGTAAACTAAAAGACAAATGAGGCCTCAAAACTCTAAACCTCACAAAGATTGATTAGACTCTTCAGATGAGATAGTTATGGCATGAATGGAATGACAATACTAAGCTTTTGAAACCCTTTCATCTCTCAAGACGGAGATCACTTTGCGACAGATACAAGGGTCTCTATTGGAAGCAGAAACAAAGTGCTTGTTTAGGAGGCCTCATAGATTTACGAAAGGCGACCTATATATATCGTAGCCCTCATTTGTGACCTCTCCAACAAGATTTTTTTTGGTTAGCAAAGCTTTGGCAAATGATTTTTGGGATTCCCAAACATCACCCACGATTTCATGGCATTGTGGCACATTACACAATTCATCGAGCTATGAGAAATGCTTCAGTCGGTGCATTTGGACAATAACAAACCGGGATATGATCACTTGGAAGGCTTAAAAATGATTGTAGTTACTCGTCTAAGAAGGCATACAACATGCAATCCTTGGGAACAAATTCTTTCATGCCCTCTTTGGTTTGGAAAACCTTGACCTCCTCCTAAGTGCAAACTGTTTGTATGGTTGATCCTGGAAAATAGAGTGTGGATAGCAGAAATACTTGAGTAAAGAGGGTGGAAAAATTGTGGCCTTTGCAAGCTATATAATGAAATGCAAGATTCAGCCCCACACCTCCTCTTCAAATGTTGGTTCACCTTCCGTATTTGGAATAAATTGCCAAACTATGTGCTATATTAAAAATTTGTGGATTGAGATGACCCCCAAATGAGGGCAATAAAGAAAAGCCTTGGCTTCCCTCGCAATGCTAGTGTCATGGGAAATATGGAAGGAAAGAAATTGCTCGTGTATTCCGAAAACAATCTGTTACTTCCAACATGCTTGTGACAAAATTTAAATAGTAGGTGGCTATGTAGTACCTCAGTGGTGCAAAAGCCTTGAGTAATTCGATACCGATAGAGTAGCCTTTATTTTTATTTTTGACCTCTTGGTCAAGATTTTGTTTGTAAGACCTCTATAATCTTCTTATTAATTAATGAAAATAGAAAATATTTTTTACTTTTTAGAACAAAAATTAGACAATATAACTATTACTTCATAGGTGATATCAATACAGCTAGCCATGGTGGCTTTGCATAGAAAAAGGTTGAATGTATGGCGCTTTGATTAGAAAATTTTGGACCTAGATTTTTTATTTTGTCCCTAGGAAGCTAAGAAACTCTTAATTTGGCGCCCGCAAACGGTGTGCAAAATAAGTGCCGGAACTAGTGTTTGTGGGATGCCACCGCGTGGTGTTGTTTAGGGCGCTTCTGTTCCCAGTTCTGCCCCAAACAAAAATAAATTTTAAAAATTCAAACTAAACCATAAATTTGCAATCGAAGTTTTCTATATTACAAAAATTTGAATGAAATTATTTTAAACTAAAAAAACTAAGTCTACTAGAGCTTGTCGTCGCCGTCGCAGTAGTAGTACTAGAAGTACCGGTACTCGTTCGTCGTCAACGATGTTGTTCTTTCCACGCGGGTCGGCATGCTCGTCCTTCACGGCGTTGCTTGGTCCAGCACCATCGTCGTCGCGGGTGAGATCTACTAGCGGATTGCCGGAGTAACGGATCAACATGGCGATGACGTCCTGAACGTTCCCCCTCACAGGCGTTTAATGCATGTAAAATGCATACATGAACTTTGTACTTTACTAACATGAATTCCCACATATTTGCATGATGATAATACTATGTTTTACATTGATTTATGGGGATTTTACCAATGATCCCCTTTATTTGGTTTATAACTCTGCATAACAGGAAAATCCTCTTTTGTGTATTTTATAATTTTAGAGACCTATACAGAGGCAAACTGAGTTGTGGTTTCAGGAATGTCATTTTTTCACCAGAAGAAGCAAGATGGGCTTTTGTACCAGATTTAGAGAGGCTTGAGGGCCAAAGGAGGCCAGGTGGCACGTCCACCTACTAGGGCCCTCCACCCCTTCTCTTTCGGCCGTCGATCGTCCAATTCGCTTGATTCTTTCGCGAACCGACGTATTTTCACCTAAAAACCACTATATATATGACCCCTGAGGGTTCTCTAGAGAAGAGCACCGCAGAAACACATAAACGCGAAAATGGAGGCTGCAACAGATAAGATTGGAGGGGGAAACTCCACTGGAGCCGTTGCCGGAGGGATATCCACCTTCTCCAACATCTTCATCATTATCACCATGATCAAGAGGGAGTAGTCCACATTTGGACTACGGGTTTGTGGCAGTAGCCTGATCTATTTCTCTCATGTTCTTCATAGTTCTTGGTGCCATATAAGCTGTCCAACATGATTATGGTCATATATGTAATACCTGTGTGGTGGATCTTTTTTCTATGTTATTGTGCTATGAGATTTGACTCTACTTTATGTAAGATGTATTAATAGATGCATATTATGTACCCCGTTTTAAGTATTAGTTTTGATCCAACTTGTATGCAAGAATGTGGGTGGGGTGATGTGTGTGTTAGATGGAATATCATGGTTTTAATGATTGGATAGTGACAACAAATTCATGATCTATTAGGGCTTATCTTTTCTTTTGCTATCTTACTAGGTATATAGTGAGTGCATGTGCTATGTTCGTTGATACGTCCCAAACGTATCTATAATTTTTGATGCTCCATGCTTATTTTGTTACAATTCTTATATGTTTTATGTGCACTTTTCCACGCTTTTTAGCATTTTCTGGGACTAACCTATTAACGCAGTACCGCAGTGCCAGTTCCTGTTTTCTACAGTTTTTGTGTTTCGGAAAAGTTGTACATGAAAGTTTCTCCGAATTCGACGAAACAAAAGCCAAGAGTCCTATTTTTCCGGGACGAAGACGGAGCCAAAAGGACATGCGCAGGAGAGCTGACACGTCGCAGTACATAGGGCAGGCGCGGCCCCACCCTTGGCCGCGCTTGGCCCATGTACTGGCACCTCGTCGCCTCGTTTGCTCCGCCCTTCCGCCTATTTATTCTTCGTATCGGGAAAACCACAGGGACCAGAGCCTCCATCCACTAAAAGTTCCGACGCCGCCATCAACCGAAACCCTAGTTCGGGAGGGTTCTGCAGTCCATCCCGGCACCCTGCCGGGGAGGGAAATCGCCGCCGGAGGCCTCTACATCGCCACGGGGCCATGGGTCCATAGCAGTAGCTAGATGGCTGTCCTCTCCTTGTTGTGCTTCATGTATGGATCTTGTGAGCTTCCTAACATGATCAAGATCATCTATTTGTAATTATTACATGTTGGTTTGATGTGGATCCGATTTATAGAGAGATTGCTTTGGTTGAGATTATGTATTATGTTATTATGATCTTGCATGCTCTCCGTTTCTAGTAGATGCTCTGGCCAAGTAGATGCTAGCGACTCCAACATGGAGTATTTATGCTCGATAGTTTGTTCATGCCTCTATTTAACCATGGGAAGTAACATTGTTCTCTACAGTTGTAGATGTGATATTGCTACTAGGGAGAAAACAGCGGTGTTCTATTCAAGGGAAGTTTCATCGCTTACTTTACACACATTGCTTAAAGCGATAGTCCGTTGCTTGCAACTTAATACTGGAGGGTGTCGCGGATGCAATCCTGAAGGTGGGTTATTAGTCATAGATGCAGTTGGATTACAGTCTATGTATATTGTTGTAATTCCCGCATACTTTCATATCATCTATTATGCACCAACCATTAGCGTAGAATCTCTGCTTGTCAATTTCCCATCTGTAATTTTTTTACCCAACATATTTATTTTATTGGGGAGGCGCCTCTAGTGAACTGCGCACCCCGGTCCTTCTTTTAATTGGAAACTTCTACAACATTTTTCTGTTCTGTTCTCTGCAAATAATTCTTTTTCCACATGGTTTGTTTAATCCTTTGTTTTCAGCAAAACCAGTGAGCTTGACAACCTCGCGGAAAGTTGGGGACAAAGTACTTGGTTGTTTGTGTGCAGGTCTCCACATTGTTGCTGACGCCGGCAGTGCGCCCTGCCATGAGTTGGTTCGCAACACCTCGGGAGAGAACCTTTTTCTCCTACTGGTCGATAAACCTTGGTTTCTTACTGAGGGAAAACTTCCTGTTGTGCTCATCATACCTTCCTCTTGGGGTTCCACTCAACGTTGCGCTAAATTCTCCTTCATCAACTCCGCGCTCAGCAAGACTTTTTCTGGCGCCATTGCCGGAGAGAAAAGCATCTCTTCTACGAAGGGAGTGTCTCACTCTCCACTCTTTTACTTTGTTATTGTTTTGCTTGCATATTTTATTTTTATCATGTTTGCATTTTATATCGAAAATCCAAAAAAAATAGTACAACTTTTATTTATGTTGCTTGCATTTTTTTTAAATATCTACTCCTGAGAATACTAAGTTGTGTGATTTTACTAGCACCAACAACAATGATTTTATTTACACACCCATTTCTCCACCTGCTCCTGAAGCAGCTTTTTATGAGATTAAGCCTGCCTTGTTGAACCTTGTTTTTGTGGTATTAGTACTGATGATGCTGCTTCTCACCTCAACAATTTTGTTGAGATATGTGAGATGCAAAAATATAAGGATGTAGATGGTGATATTATTAAGTTGAAATTGTTTCCTTTCTAAGAGGTAGAGCCAAGGAGTGGTTGCTATCTTTGCCTAGAAATAGCTAGTATTGATTCTTGGGTTAAATGCAAAGATGATTTTATTGGAAAATATTATCCTCCTGCTAAAATTATATCTTTGAGAAGTGATATCATGAAGTTTAGACAATTTGATACTGAGCATGTTGCCCAAGCTTGGGAAAGAATGAAATCTTTGGTTAAAAATTGTCCCACTCATGGACTGACTACTTGGATGATTATTCAAACCTTCAGGACTAAATTTTACTTCAACGAACTTATTGGATTCAGTTGCTGGAGGCACTTTTATGTCTATGACCCTTGGGGCGGCTACAAAACTTCTGGACAATATGATGGTAAATTATTCGGAGTGGCATACCGAGAGAGCTCCACAAGGTAAAAAGGTAAATTCTGTTGAGGAAACTTCTACTTTGAGTGATAAGATTGATGCTATTATGTCTATGCTTGCAAATAATAATGCTCGTATGGATCCAAACAATGTTCCTTTGGCCTCTTTGGTTGCTCAAGAAGAAAATGTAGATGTGAATTTTATTGAGAGCAACAATTTTAATAATAATGCCTATAGGAATAATTTTGGTAGCAATAATTATAGGCCGTATCCTCCCAACAATGGAAGTGGTTTTAGTAACTCTTATGGTAATTCTTATAACAGCAATAGGAGTGCTCCCTCTGAACTTGAGGGTATGCTCAAAGATTTTATTAGTAAACAAACTGCTTTTAATAAATCTGTGGAGGAAAAGTTTAGCAAAATAGATGCTCTTGTTTCTAAAGTGGATAGCCTTGCTCTTGATCAACATCTTCTTAAATTAAAGGTTGTTCCTCATGATAATACTGAGAATAAAACTTTTGCGCAAGAAAATGCTATTCAAGTTAGAATTGATGACAATATGAGGTTGTTAGCTGAAATGCATGCTAGGTGAAAAAGAGAAGATGAGATGGCTAGAGAAAATAATTTAGCCGAGGTTTACACAATCACCACCAATAGTAATACTGAACCTTTGAATGCTAGGAAACCTCCTACTACTACTAACAAAATCCAAAATGTAGGAAAAGTCCCCACTCCACATAGAGAAGTGTATAAACCCATTAAAACTGTTCCCGACAAGCGTGCTGAAATTTTTAGAGGTGTGGGCGATAATTGTCCTTTTATTTTTGATAGCAATGATTTTGATTTTGAAAGTTGTACCATTACTGAAGTTATAAAGTTCTTGCAAAAGCTCTCTGAAACTCCCAATGCTAGTGAACAAAATGTTGCTCTTACAAAGCATATTGCTAGTGCTATTATGAAAATGAGGGAAGAGAAGTTGAAACATGAGGCTTCAATTCCTAAAAAGTTAGAAGATGGTTGGGAACCTATTATTAAGATGATAGTAGAAGAATTTGATTGTAATGCTTTATGTGATCTTTGTGCAAGTATTTCTGTTATGCCTAAAAGAGTTTATGATATGCTTGATGTGCCACCATTAGAAAAATATTATTTGGATGTTCTTCTTGTTGATGTTGCTGCAAAGAAACCTTTGGGGAGAGTTGATAATGTTCTTATACAAGTGAACAATAATTATGTCCCCATTGATTTTGTTGTTTTGGATATTGAATGCAATGCTTCATGCCCTATTATTTTGGGAAGACCGTTTCTTAGAACTGCAGTTGCTATCATTGATATGAGAGATGGAATGATTCGTTATCAATTTCCACTCAAAAGAGGTATGAAACAATTCCCTAGAAAAAGAAAGAAGTCACCTTATGACTTTATTTATAGGACAACTTATGGTGTTGATGAGCCACCTCTTGACAATACTTGATTTGCACCCTTTCTGCGCCTAGCTCAAAGGCGTTAAAGAAAAACGCTTATGGGAGACAACCCATGTTTATTTCTATTATTTTTTTTCTCTGTTGAGTCTTGGAAGTTATTTCTACTGTAATAATCTCTCCTTATCGTTTTTATTTCGTTTTTGTGCCAAGGGTTGCCTCTGATAGAAAGAAAGCAGTGTTTGGGGTATTTGCAATTCTGAAACAGATTCTGTGCTGGTCACAAAAACATTCTTAAAAACCGCCAGAACGTTATTTTGAGCTGCAAATTTTAGTGCTTATGCCCCAGTATGTTAGCTAACTTTTGTTAGTTTAGCATTTTTCGATTTGAGCAACATAACTATTTCTTTAAGTATGATCTTTGCCTGCTGGTCTGTTTTGACAGATTTCTGCCATGTTTTGAATTTGCGTCTTATGCTTCGTCTTTTTGAGTTCTTTTGTGAAAAAGAGATTTGGGAAGAAGTAAATATAGTAGAATATGTTAAAATTAGTGTTTGATATGTGACATTACTGAAGCCTTGCTGGTTTGATATATTTTTATTTGCACTAATATTGCTAATCAATTGTGCTGAGTTTTGTGTGAAGGAAGTTTTCAAGTGTAGGGAGAGAAGAATGATGCAATAAGATGAAGCATGAACAAGAGCTCAAGCTAGGGAATGTCCCCTGGACCCCCCAATAAATATCCAATAAGTACAAGCGTCAAATCTTGGGCATCCCCTCTTCATCAACAAAAAGCACCAGGTTATTTTTCAACACGCTATATTTTTATTCCTTCATGTGATATGTGTTATCCTTGGAGCATCTTTACTTTTTTGCTTTGTGTTTACTTTCAATAAAGTTGGATACCATAATTCATGTTTAATTTGGAGTGAGACATGCTCCACCGCTTTGCATATTTACTTTGGAGTGAGACATGCTCCGCTGTTTTGCATGTTTATTTTGGAGTGAGACACGCTCCACTGTTATGCATTTTGCGTTGGAGAGAGACACACTCCACTTTTACATTTATTTGAGTTTCAATAGCTCTCTGGACATTTACTTTTTTTCATATATGAGAGTTGTTTGGTTTCATTTGGTTGGCGTTGGAAGCATGAAAAAAGTTTTATGTGTATGTGATGCAAATATAAGCATTTTTAGACTGTGGCATAGTTATTTTGCATATCTTGCTAGATGTTATTCTCATGATGAGCTTGTTAATTATGTTTTCATTATTATTAGTCTCAAATACTGAGAGTGTTTAGTGTGCCATTGAAGGTTTCATGCAATGTTTTTAGCATACAATAGAAAAGCATAATATTGTGGTATATATTCTCCTGCGGATGTTTTTATTTGGGTCGACTTGGCACATGTTTTGCAATATGTTATGACTACATTCCAGTTAATTATTGCCTCTATGATCATTTAGTTTGCAACTTATGTATCACTTTATGCTTTGATTAATATGTTTTATCGCTGTGCATGATTATGGCCATTATGCTCTCTTAGTTGGTCGCACCAGGTCTTTTTCTAGCCTCCATTTGCGTGAATATTTTATTCATGCATCCAACCACCAAAAACTAAATATGCAAAATTTTTCACCATATCTACCTATATGTGGTATTTCATTGCCATTCCATAGTAGTTTGCTCGTGTGCTACCTTTAAAACATTCAAACAGTTCCTCGTTTTGTGACATTGTTTTTAGCTCATGACGAAGTAAATTAAAATTGTGGTTGTCGTCTTCCATACCAGTTAAGTAACTCAAAGACTCACGAGTTTCATCTTGCTTGTCACATAAAAAAGTAGGGATTTCTATTTTCGTACCCTCGGTTCCTTAGTTGTGCTCAGTTTTCCCCAGCTCCTTAGTTTTTCCTCAGTTTTCCCCAAGACCTTGTCTGAAACCATCACAGATGCTGTAACGGCCGGTTGCCCGACGGTTGACCGTTATCTTCTGACTAGTGGGGCCACGTAGAGCCCGCAAAGACACGTCAGACCATCCATCTTTGTTTGACCGTAAGCATCGCTGTATCCCTGACCAAAACACGCACGAGTGGGGCTTCGGTATATCAAATGACAAGTGGGCCATGAAGCTGATACAAGGGGCAATACACGGGTAGGAATATTTTTAAACGGAGCTCTACAGCGATGGCATGGAGGAGGTGGCCTACGGGGTGCCGAGATGAGATCGACGTCCACAAAGAACTGCATGAGGCGAGACCAGACGCATTAGATAGATATGAACTAGACGCGTTTAACCATGCAAAGAAGAGAAGAAATGGTCGACGACATCAACGACTACCTCAAAACTTTGACTGATCGTGTCCGACACGAACGCGAGCAATGTAGAGAAAACTAGTGTCTCTCCTTTCTGGCGTGTATAGATGGGTGCTAGAAGAGTGTGGTGGCGAAGGGAAAGACCTCGCGGTGGTCTGTGGCGTCCAGCATAGCAGGGCGGCGTGGCCGTGCCCACATCGGCGTGGATGCATGTTCGGCATTGGCATCAGCATGTACGTTCGGCATTGGCCTCGGCGGTATCTCTGGTGTGTCAGTGATCAAATGAGGGGACGGGATTGAGGGTGCATCCCGACGGTGACCTAGCAGTGGCGTCGAGCATAGACGTTCTGACCATGCCGATATCGTCATCGGCAAAGTTTGGAGGCTGTGGTGCTCGAATCAAGGAGGGATTTGTTTCTTGTACGCCAAAAGTGATTTGAAACAAGTTTCGTGTTGAAGGTTAGGTAACGAAAGTTTGTAACTAAGCCCAAAATTATACTAGCGCCATGGTGAGGTTCTTTTTGATAGAGCTATACGGTTGGGCAAACTTTTTTTGACACTTTTTAGATAGGGTTCCTTGTTGTTACACATATGGCATCATGTATGGCAAATTTGGGATCATTTGGAGATATTCGAAAAAATCACTTTGCTTAAACGCATGCCGTTTCGTCTCACTGAAACCAGCTTTTCTAACAAGGTGATTTATTCTACCTTCTCTAAATGACCTCAAATTTCATACAGCTGATCTTCTATACATAGATAGATAGATTGTTTCGTTTTTATATTTTTCGAACTTTTTATTTCCCTTTATAATATCCAATTGATTTTCAGGTCAAAACCTCGAAAAACAGCATCATGTATGGCATCATTTTCGCCATAAATTTCAAATTTTGTGAAACTTTGCCTTTTAGATATTCCTTGTTGTTATAGATATGGCATAATGTATGCCAAATTTGGTTAGGTCTCACTGAAACCAGCTTTTGTAACAAGTTAGGTTTTTTCGACCTTCTCAAAAGGGATTTTTTTCTACCTTCTCTAAATGACCTCAAAAATCATACAGACGATCTTCTATACAAAGATAGGTAGATTGTTTCATTTTTACATTTTTTTGAACTTTTATTTCCCTTTATAATACCCATTTGTTTTCAGGTCAAAACCTCGAAAGTTAACATAACTAGATGGTGAACCCTTCCAAACTTCAAATACAGAGATAGATAGATTGGTTCGTTTATCATTTTTACCGTGAATAGTAATGGCTACAAGAAATCGGTGATGGTCTATCATTTTTTGCGTGAAAAGCAATGGATACAACAAATCGGTGATGGTTTATCATTTTTTGCGTGAAAATTAATGGCTACAACAAATCGGTGATGGTTTATCATTTGGGATTTTCGTGAAAATTAATGGCTACAACAAATCGGTGACGGTTTATCATTTTTTGCGTGAAAATTTATGGCTACAACAAATCGGTGATGGTTTATCATTTTTTGCGTGAAAAGTAATGCCTAAAAGAGTTTATAATTTTTAGCGTGTGAAAATAAATACAGAAAACCGCCCTTTAGCATACTTAGAGAGTGGAAGGTAACCGCAGAGAGATAGAGGGGTTATCCTGCCCGTTAGATCATACGATCAACGGTCGGCGGGCACGATCCGCGTGACATGGGCTAGACCAATCAGGGCAATGTTGCACGTGTGAGAGAATTTGTGGAGGGAGAGGGCAATACTGAGTAGTATCAAGAAACCAAGGGCACCTATATAATAAACAGACTAAGGGATTCAAATATGAGATTTAAAAATGGAAAATGCGTGGTTTGTACAGTAAAACCCATCTTGGCCTATCTCAAACTATTTGCAATACAAATATACATGAGTGTGAGAATTGTGGCCTCATTTAGACAAAGTATGTTTTGGGGAAAGCTGTTTTGGGAAGGGCTTATTGTGGAAAACCATGCACCTTCATAGCTACTAGGTGATTTGAGAAGGCCTTTGAGAAGTGGCAATTTGTGGTAAAACTTGATTTATTTATGACTTATCTATGTTTTGAGAACTGGCAATTTGTGGTAAAGACTCCATGAGTATGTGCCACTATTTTTCGGAATTTTTTGCACATTAAATGACTCATTTAACTAGTTAATCCCATTTGTTGACTCTCTGTTGACCAGCTACTTGAGGGTAAAACTGAGCATATTGCACTAGCCAGTATTAGCACTCAAGGGGAAAACTGAGCACACAAAAAATGCTAGTATAATGCTCGAGGTTATACCTGAGTATATCTAAATTTCCAGGGTTAGACTCGAGGACGCGTGTTGCGGTGCAGAAATGAAAGACGTGCAATTGTTGACGCGTAGACGCCGGTCGCGGTGCAGAAGTCGAAGACGTGCAATCATGGACGCGTGGCGCATTGCAGAAGTCCAAGACGTGCAGACGTGCAGCGGTGGACGCGTAGGACGCGGGTCGCATTAACCACCCCTTGCCTTTATAGACGCCTCCTCCCACTATCTCTGTCACTCTCACTCGCCTAAGCAACGCCGCCTCTCTCACGTCCCATCATCTTCTCCAAAGCAAAAAACCCTCTCCCTCTCCCTCTCCTCTACCGGCGAGATGGACAAGGAGAATGCCAATCCCATCGTCCACGGCGCCGTCGGCTCCAAGCGCGACGCCTCTCTCTTCGACGTCGTCCCCTCAACGGACGTCGCCGCCGCCTCCGCCGGTGCATCGGAGGCTGCTGCCGCCGGTCGCGGTCAGATCCCGCCGGGATATGACCCCTACGAGCCGGTGCCGTACGTCCCGCCCCCGAACCCCTACGATACCTCCATAGAGGACCCATGGAACGAGGTAACTACGGTTTGCTTCCTTTTTTGTTCCCCATTCCTTTTTGAACCCTATTTGTGCTGGTGTAGATGGATCTGTGGATGGATGAGTATTGGGCTAATATTTGCGCCGATTTTATTACATTTTGATTTGATCCCTCCTTGATTTCGTTTAAGATTTGGGGTTCGGCCGTTCGATTAATTTATGCAAGTAATAATGGGATCTCAATCAGTTAATTTATGCAAGTCATCATAGGATCTCAATCAGTTATTTTATGCACGAATCAAAAGATATCAACCGTTTAATTTTGCAAATAATCTGGAATGTGTTCAAGTTCAGATCTGGAATCTGTTTCTTTGCCTATGATGAATCGGTGGACACAGATTTTTACAGGGAGGGTTCAGCAAACCATTTCTGTGTACAAATCTGTTGTGCATGAGCTTTGGTTCGCTTACACCGTCCCTGTAGACATATAATCGTGTCCACTCTAACTGAGGCTGCCTCTGTTTTTCCTAACTTTGTTATCATGCATGTTAGTCATCGTTGCAACTCATTCACTAATAAATTCCCGTTTGATATGGATCAGCTGTCTGGCAGCGACGTCGGCAGCGACGACGAGCACCATGACGTCAAGACTCGCCAGGTGCTGCGGAGGCTGCAGGTCGGCCAGTACGTCTCCTACCTCGCCGTCGCCAAGGGTGTCTACAGGTGCCCCTTCTGCACTAGGAGGCTCGGCGGCACTGACTTCAATCGCTCCTCACGCATGCCGAGAACATCGGCCACACCAACCCCAAGGTCGGCGCGTCGGTGAACCCCAACTCCTTCCGCGCCAAGCACTTGGCGCTCGGCATGCACCTCCGCAGCATCCAGCGGGTGGAGATCTCCGGCGGGCGCATGCCTCCGCTCAAGCCCAAGGCTCCCAAGGGGAGCAACAAGTGGAGGCAGAGGCAGATGGGGTAGGCAGAGTCATGGACGTGTGCTGCTGCTGCCTCCTCCATTTTGTTGTTGGGATCCGTTTGTTGTTAGCTAGGGATCCCTCGTTGTTATGTTGTTAGTATGATGGTGCTGTACTGCTGTGAAGAACCTCGAACCCTACTATGTTTGGCTGCTGAATGCAGCTTATTATCTATATTATCTATCCCTATTCTACTATATGACCTTGTGAATTTATCGTACATTCCCTGTAGATTTGCTTCTAGATTTAACTACATACATATGGACCAGATGGAGTACTAGATTGGGCTCCCTACTAGATTTGCTGCCATATTAGGCAAACAATGAGGGCCAAAAGGCACAAATAATAATTGAAGAAAGACAGAAATGCAAGCTTCTCTAGATTTGATACTAATTAGGTGAAAAAAGGCAGAGAGAAGGAGGCAGAAAAGGTACTCTTAAAAGGGAAATGCCAATGGCCGAGAGAGACAAAACCCAGCTCCTGCTCACGTGCAACCAAACGCTATCTCGTCCTGTCCCACGCGGTCCCTTTCTACCAGCCCCATGCGATGCGGGCCCACACGACGCGGCCCCACACGTCAGCACAGAGCGGTCAACTTAACGGGAATCCTGCCGTCTGAGCTGCTTCTGCGGGTTTCAAACAAGCACTTGGGGAAAACTGAGGAAAAACTAAGGAGCTGGGGAAAACTGAGCACAACTAAGGAACCGAGGGCACGAAAATAGAAATCGCAAAAAAGTATATAAAAAAAGTAGAGCTGGTTTGACCACAACTTCCAATAGGGGAAGAAAATAGGAAAATTATAAGAAAAGGGCACTCCTCCATGGTTTGTGATTGCTTGGTCGGCACCCGAATATTCGGTTAGCCATGGTATGTGTAAGAAAAAGTTGGGAGGAGTGTCACAATTTTATAAGTAGCATAAATGAAAAGAGGCTTCGCCCAAATATTTCGGAACCGCTCTCAAACTTGCTTAGTATGGAAGATGATAATAGCTCTTTTTACTACTCATTGACATGAACAACCACCTCTCAAAAGTGCATTTTATACTCTTGTTCTTTCAATAAAAAGCTCTAGCACATGAGTGATCTTACTTGCCTCTCAAAGAGAGACCTTCTTTTACTTTTATGTTGAGTCTCCACCTTCTAGTTTATGCACCACTTATGAGAGCATAGTTGTCATTCTTAGTTTTATGTGCATGGTCCCAAGATTTTATTGATTGATTCATAATTATGGTATTGCTTTTCAAACTTTTTGTTTCTAGTCATCCTTATAATCTTTTAAAGGTGTCCAAGCATTTATGTTTTGCTTCCACTTATGGGACAAGCTGAGTACCACTTTATTATGTATCTATGCTATGCTCTTGACAATCACTTTGCTTTCCATGCACGTTATACATTTTCTTTTGTTTGATTACTATTCATGTTTTAGCATGGTTATTAAGTTTCATTGTTTGATTATATCTATCATGCTTATGTTAGGATTCTATGATTCCAGCTATGTTTGGTTTTACACTTAGATTGATCAAAGTAGTGTGACAACATGTCACCTCAAAAATTATTTGTTTGTTATCACTTACCTACTCGAGGACGAGCATGAGTTAAGCTTGGGGATGTTGATACGTCCCAAACGCATCAATAATTTTTGATGCTCCATGCTTGTTTTGTTACAATTCTTATATGTTTTATGTGCACTTTTCCACACTTTTTAGCATTTTCTGGGAATAACCTATTAACGTAGTGCCGCAGTGCCAGTTCCTGTTTTCTGCTATTTTTTGTGTTTCAGAAAAGTTGTACATGAAAGTTTCTCGGAATTGGACGAAACAAAAGCCCAGAGTCTTATTTTTCCGGGACGACAACGGAGCCAGAAGGACACACGCAGGAGAGCTGCCACGTGGCAGCACATAGGGCAGGCGCGGCCCCACCCTTGGCCGCGCCTAGCCCATGTACTGGCGCCTCGTCGCCTCGTTTGCTCCGCCCTTCTGCCTATTTATTCCTCGTATCGGGAAACCCAAGGGACCAGAGCCTCCATCCACGAAAAGTTTCGACACTGCCGTCAACCGAAACCCTAGTTCGGGAGGGTTTTGCAGTCCATCCCGGCACCCTTCCGGAGAGGGAAATCACTGCCGGAGGCCTCTACATCGCCATGTCTTCATCCGAGGTGATGCGTGAGTATTTATCCACGGGACCATGGGTCCATAGCAGTAGCTAGATGCATGTCCTCTCCTTGTTGTGTTTCATGTATGGATCTCGTGAGCTGCCTAACATGATCAAGATCATCTATTTGTAATTGCTACATGTTGGTTTGATGTGGATCCGATTTATAGAGAGATTGCTTTGGTTGAGATTATGTATTATGTTATTATGATCTTGCATGCTCTCCGTTTCTAGTAGATGCTCTAGCCAAGTAGATGCTAGCGACTCCAAGAGGGAGTATTTATGCTCGATAGTGGGTTCATGCCTCTATTTAACCATGGGAAGTGACATTGTTCTCTACAGTTGTAGATGTGTTGTTGCTACTAGGGAGAAAACAGCGGTGTTCTATTCAAGGGCAGTTTCATCGTTTACTTTACACACATTGTTTAAAGCGATAGTTCGTTGCTTGCAACTTAATACTGGAGGGTCTCGTGGATGCAATCCTGAAGGTGGATTATTAGTCATAGATGCAGTTGGATTACGGTCTATGTATATTGTTGTAATGCCCGCATACTTTTATAACATGTATTCTGCACCAACCACTAGCGTAGAATCTCTGTTTGTCAATTGCCCATCTGTAATTTGTTTACCCAACATATTTATTTTATTGGGGAGGCGCCTCTAGTGAACTGTGGACCCCGGTCCTTCTTCTTTTAATTGCAAACTTCTACAACATTTTTCTGTTCTGTTCTCTGCAAATAATTCTTTTTCCACACGGTTCATTTAATCCTTTGTTTTTAGGAAAACCAATGAGCTTGACAACCTCGCTCAAAGTTGGGGACAAAGTACTTGGTTGTTTGTGTGTAGGTATCCACGTTGCTGCTGACGCCGGCAGTGCGCCCTGCCATGAGTTTGTTCGCAACACCTCGGGAGAGAACGTTTTTCTCCTACTGGTCGATAAACCTTGGTTTCTTACTGAGGAAAAACTTCCTGCTGTGCTCATCATACCTTCCTCTTGGGGTTCCACTCAACGTTGCGCATAAATTCTCCTTCATTAACTCCGCGCTCAACATTCATCACATGAAGAAAGTGATGATCTTGTTTGTTCAAGGTATCATATTTGATATTCAAATATCATGTCAACGTATTTATGCCTATACTATGTTTAATTCTTAATAGAAGATTGCATGGAGTTTTGCCTGTCTTGTTGAGTATAAGGGAGATGTGTTGATTCATCTCTATATTAGGACGTGATGCCCATATGAATGCGTATCTTACACATATTGAAGTTATATTCTTTATATCTCATTTATGACTTGTTATTGTCCACTACAACTTAAAAGAGAGAATAGTCAAGTGAACCCATGAACCCCGGTCCAATTTTAATCATAAGAAACACCTTCCCATTGCATTTATCTTACTTTCTATTTGCAACACTATTTTAATCAGAAAGTACAAAATATTTAGTTATCTTATTTGCACACAAAACCCTAAAACAAACAAAGCTTTACCACTTTTACTTAGTTTACTTTACTTGTTTAGTTTACTTTACTTATTTTACACTTTTTTTTTACTTTTTACTTACACGAAACCTTGTGCTTGACAACCACATGGTGGAGCTGGGACACAAGACTTTATTTTATTTTGCAGGATTTCTAGAAGAAGAGAGGGAGAGATACCTCTTTACTCCATTCCTCGAGAGTTCGATGTAAACCCTCGAGTGACCCTTATGGGGAAAATACTCTGCTAACATAACACTCTGCACTTGGAGTCCCAACGTCATCAGCGTTGTGGTCGTTGAGCGACTCCAACCAAGCGTCGTTGTATCCCAGCGTATCGTGAGGGTCATCGCTTCTAGTGATGAGGCGCTGCTGGCGGAGGAGCACCTCCTCCTCCTCCACATTGACCTCTAGTTTCGGCCGATGCAACCCACTGCTCCGGCCAGACGCGGCGCAGGAGTTGCGAACGCCTCTTTCACTTTGCGCTTGGGCACGGTGTATGGGAGACATGGTCAGACACCAATGTGGAGCGCACCGGCCTTGAAGAATACGAGTTGGAGGAAAGCGAGTTCGAGGCCGCCCCCCTCGGGAGTGATCGTGACGGTGGCGGGGACAGTGGCATCTCCAATCTGGGAGGGCCGCGCCGGATCCCGTCAATGACAGGAGGCAAAATTTGGTCTGGCAAGCCCCAAAAGAGGTGGTGGCTAGACGTATTCTTCCGCTTCTGCGGCCCGATGAATCCATTGAGCCGCTCTAGCTCTTCCCTCAGACTAGCCTCGAATGAGTCGAGGCACTAGGCGTCGTTGCCGGTGGACGCCCATGTAGGATCGACCTGTTCCTCTAATGAAAGGCGGCGACACTAGTCTTGGATCTCCTGGAACCAATAGTTGGTTCGTGCCTTGGGCGTCGGAGGGATGCCGACACCATTGAAGGAAATCCTCCATATGTCGTTGTTGGGCAGGATAATGTGCCTCGTACAGTGCACATGCCTGAAGGACGGGAGGCTGCTACAGCCAAAGCTGTTCGCGGTGGTGCCTGCGTTGCGGCGGCTGCCCAACATATGCGGTATGGAGGTAGGCGAGCTGTAGGGTTGCGGTAATGGCGTGGGAGACAACGGTGCAGGATGAAAGCTTTTTATATGGAGGAGGTATGCGAAGGGTTTGCGGGTCAGTGGTGCGCATTAACGCCTGTGTGGCCATGCGCAAAGTGACGCATCCCTCTGCGTCCCATTAATGCCGCTTGACCAGAGGTAGACGACGGGTTTAAACACGCCTGGCCAAATGATTGACGCGTGTGGCCCATCACTGGCCAAGGCGCGCCCACGAAGACACCTATGTAGCGGAGACAGCCTCATTATAACAGACACCGTATTGAACCGTGCCGAATCAAAAGGTCCTTTGAGACATGGTCCTTATGCCCGGTTAATGTCCGACACACCTCAAACGCCTTTAGTGAAAGCTTTGGGTCTCGTACAGATGCTCTTGTTAGATGTATATATTTATATATTGTAGTTTCCCATATGTTAGGGGGCTTCCTGCATATTTGCACCTATACATGTACTATATATTGTGGCCTTTGGCCCCTGGTAATACAACAAGTCTATTACCCTAACATGGTATCAGAGCAATAGGTAGCTCCTCTCCTCGCAGCCGCCGCCCGCCCTGGCCTTCTGCCGCCGTGCCTGGCCGCCGCCGCCTCTCCCTCGCCGCCTGCGAGCTCCGACCGTCCCGCTCGGCCGCCTCTCGTCTCCGACCGCCGTCCGCTTCCCGGCCGCAGCTCCGTCCCGGCCGCTCGCTTCGGCCGCCCGCTTCGGCCGTCGTCGCCGCCGCCCCGGCCCGCCGCCCGCCCCGGTCGCCCGCTCCGGCCGCACGCCTCGGCCGCCCGCTTCGCCCCCATCCCCGTCTGCGTGCTTGACTCGATCGGGAGTTGACCCAATCTAGATCCCATCTCGAAAAAAAAACTATGTCTTCGTCGTCGGGCTATCTTGCGATTCCTCGCTGCCCGGTGGTTTTTGATAGTGTGAATTACCCTGATTTCGCTGCCTTTATGTACGTCCACATGCGCGGTCTTCGTCTTTGGGGTGTGCTTTCTGGCGAGGTCCCCTATCCGCCGGGCCCCACTGCTCCTACGACGCCTATTCCACCGACGCTCGTTGCCCTTGCCCCCGATGCTACTCAGGAGGTCAAGGATGTAGCCAAGAGTGCTGCTGATACTGCTCTGGCTGAGTATGACCGGAAGGTCCAGGAGTATTATACCACTGTTGCGACGTACCGGCTAGATCTGACTGACTACACTCAGTGGATAGATGAGGATGCTCGTGCTGCTGCTGTTCTCACTTCCAGTGTTCTGCCTCAGTATGCTGCTGAGTTCATGGGTCTTCCCACTGTTGCTTCTCAGTGGGCTTTTCTTCGTCAGCGCTATCAGCCGTCTGGGGATGCTCTTTACCTTTCTATGGTTCGCCAGGAGCATGCTCTTCAGCAGGGTGATTCCACTATTGATGAGTTCTATACTCAGAGTGCTGCTATCTGGCGTCAGCTTGATTCTCTTCGTACAGCTGTGTGTGCCACCTATCCCTGCTGTCTGACTGTGCGCGCGGATCTGGAGTTTCAGCGCGTATATTTGAGTTCTTGTCGTGGCTCCGCAAGGAGTTTGAGCCTCGCCGTGCCCAGCTGCTTGCTCGTGGTCGTGTTCCGCTCTCTGAGGTACTGTCTGAGCTTCGTGCTGTGGAGAATCGTCTTCGTGGTGCTGGTCTTCTTGAGGTTCCCTCTGTACTTGCTGCTCGTGGTCCTCCTATGCCATCTGGTCGTGGTCCTCCTGTGCCGTCGGCTTCGTTGCGGTCTCCAGTACCGCTGATACTCTCTACTCCTCCTATCCAGGGCCAGAGTCAGCCTCAGCAGCCTCGTGGTATGACAGCACCTCCTCGTCCTCCCTGCTCCTACTATGGCAAGCCTGGCCACGATGTCTCTAGCTGCTGGAGGAGGGATCCCAGCTTACGTCGGCAGTACCATGCTCGTAAGCAGGCTAGTTAGCAAGGATCTTCTGCAGTTGCACTGTCTGATCAGGACATTATCCATGGTCCTCGCGGTCTGCTCGCTGCTACAGAATCTTCCTCGACGGGTACTGCTAGTTCTGTGCCTAGCTCTTCTGGCACCGCGCGACCACCATCTTCTACACAGTCAGGTACGTCATCCCCGTGGTATCTGGATTCTGGAGCTTCTTTTCATATGACTTCTGCGTCTTCTATTCTTTCTGCTCTTCGCTCTCTTGTTTCTCCTGTCCGTGTTATCACGGCTGATGGTACCTCTCTTCCTATTTCCAGTCGAGGCACCCTCTCTACTCCCTCTTTCTCTGTTCTTGACGTTTCTCATGTTCCTAGTATTAAGATGAACCTTTTTTCTGCTAGTCAGCTTACTGATTCTGATTGTCGCGTCATTCTTGACGCTGATTCTTGTGCTCTTCAGGACCGACGTACATAGTTGGCCCTCGCAGCCTTGAGTCTCCGGGGCTATGGGAGTTAGACTGGCTTCGCGTTCCATCCGCTGACACTTCCTCTGCCAGTTCTCCTGCGGTTGCTGCTTCCGTCACTGGCTCTTTTCAGCAGTGGCATCATCGTCTGGGTCACCTTTGTGGCTCCTGTTTATCGTCATTAGTCCGTCGTGGTCTTCTGGGGTCTGTCTCAAGAGATGTGTCTTTAAATTGTCAGGGTTGTAGGTTAGGCAAACAGATTCAGCTTCCCTATCCTACTAGTGTGCCTGTATCTCAATGACCTTTTGATTTAGTTTATTCAGATGTTTGGGGTCCGTCTCCCTTTGCTTCAAAAGGGGGCCATCGATACTATATTTTATTCATTGATGATTTTTCACGGTACACCTGGTTGTTTTTTATGCGTTCTCGCAGTGAAGTGCTCTCTATTTATCAGCGCTTTGCGGTCATGGTTCGTACTCAGTATTCCACACCTATTCGTGTGTTTCGTGTCGATTCTGTAGGTGAGTATATCTCCCAGTACCTGCGTGGTGTCCTTGCTGAGCAGGGCACCCTCGCTCAGTTCTCGTGTCCCGGCGCGCATGCTCAAAATGGTGTTGACGAGCGTAAGCATCATCATATTCTTACCCGTCCTATGATGATTGCTTCCTCTCTTCTGCCGCATTTCTGGGCTGAGGCTATCGCTACGTCGACTTACCTCATTAACATTCAGCCTTCTGCTGCCCTTCAAGGTGGCATTCCTCGCGAGCGTCTCTCTGGTAGTTCTCCGGACTACTCGACTCTTCGTTTATTTGGTTGCGTTTGCTATGTCCTCCTACCTCCTCGCGAACGAACCAAACTGACCGCTCAGGCTGTTGAGTGTGTTTTTCTTGGATAAAGTGATGAGCATAAGGGCTATCGCTGTTGGGACCCCGTTGGTCGTCGGATGCGCATCTCTCGTGATGTCACGTTTGATGACACGCGTCCCTTCTATCCTCGCCCCACCTCTGGTACTTACCCGGTGGATGACATATCTTTTCTTTTATTTCCTGATGCACCTCCTGCTGTCCCTTCTCCTCGACCTCTTAGTTCTGATGCGCCCCCTTCGACCTCGGCGCCATCCTCTCATCCGTCTAGTTCCCCTAGTTCTCCTCGTTCTCCGGCTTCGGACCCTTCCTCTTCTTCTGATGAGTCGTCTTCCTCCGATGAGCTTCCCTCTTCACGGCATGTTCGTCAGCGTCGTGCTCCAGACCGTTACTCTCCTAGTCAGTATGGTCTCTCTGTCGTCTCCGAGCTGACTTCTTATCAGGATGCCGAGCGTCATCCTGAATGGCAGCTTGCCATGGCTGAGGAGATCGCTGCGCTTGAGCGCACTGGCACCTGGGATCTTGTTTCTCCCCCTTCTCGTGTTCGTCCTATCACGTGTAAGTGGGTCTATAAAATTAAGACCCGCTCTGATGGATCTCTTGAGCGCTATAAAGAGCGTCTTGTAGCTCGTGGCTTTCAGCAGGAGCACGGCCGTGAATATGATGAGACTTTTGCCCCTGTGGCTCATATGACCACTGTGCATACTCTTCTTGTTGTTGCTTCTGTTCGACGCTGGTCTGTGTCCCACCTTGATATTCAGAACGCTTTTCTTAATGGCGAATTGAGTGAGGAGGTTTACCTGCAGCCTCCTCCTGGGTATTCTGTTCCCGATGGGATGGTTTGTCATCTTCGGCGTTCTCTTTATGGTCTAAAACAGGCCCCTCGTGCCTGGTTTGGCGTTTTGCCTCTGTGGTGACTGCTGCTGGTTTCTCTCCTAGTTTCCATGATCTAGCGCTATTTGTTCACACTTCTCCTCGTGGACGCACTCTTCTCCTTCTCTATGTTGATGATATGATCATTACTGGTGATGATCCTGAGTATATTGCCTTTGTCAAGGCCCGTCTTCGTGATCAGTTTCTTATGACTAATCTTGGTCTTCTTCGCTACTTTCTTGGGATTGAGGTCTCCTCCACTTCTGATGGTTTTTCTATCTCTCAGGAAAAATATATTCAGGATCTTCTTGCTCGTTCTGCTTTTGGGGATGAGCGCACTATTGAGACTCCTATGGAGCTTTGTTAAGCTTCGTCCTACTGATGGTAATCCTCTTCCTGATCCGACACGTTATCGCCATCTTGTTGGGAGTCTTGTTTATCTTGCTGCCACTCGTCCTGATATCTCTTATCCTGTTCATATTCTGAGTCAGTTTGTCTCAGCTCCTACCACTGTTCACTACAGTCATCTCCTCCGTGTTCTTTGTTATCTTCATGGCACGATCACTCGTCGCCTTTTCTTTCCTAGTTCCAGCTCTCTCCACGCCCAGTGCTGCTCGGATGCTACGTGGGCGAGTGATCCTACGGATCATCGTTCACTTTCTGCTTACTGTGTGTTTCTTGGTGGTTCGCTCGTTGCTTAGAAGACGAAGAAACATGTAGCGGTTTTCCGTTCGAGTGTTGAGGCTGAGCTGCGGGCTATGACTTTGTGGATTGCTGAGGTGACCTGGTTACGGTGGTTGCTTGTAGATTTTGGGGTCTCTGTTACGACACCCACTCCACTTTTGCCTGACAGTACATGTGCTATTAGTATTGCACGTGATCCGGTCAAGCATGAGCTTACCAAGCATATTGGTGTTGATGTTTTTTATACACGTGCTCAGGTGCAGGCTCAGGTTGTTGCGCTTCATTATGTGCCTTCAGATTTGCCGTTGGCGGATTTCTTTACAAAGGCACAAATCGGAGCGCAACATGACTTCTTACTCTCCAAACCCAGTGTTGTGGATCCACCATGAGTTTGAGGGGGGTGTGATGTCTACGCCCCCTCCTTTTCCTGTAGACAGTGTTGGGCCTCCAAGAGCAGAGGTTTGTAGAACAGCAGCAAGTTTTCCCTTAAGTGGATCACCCAAGGTTTATCGAACTCAGGGAGGAAGAGGTCAAAGATATCCCTCTCATGCAACCCTGCAACCACAAAGCAAGAAGTCTCTTGTGTCCCCAACACACCTAATAGGTGCACTAGTTCGGCGAAGAGATAGTGAAATACATGTGGTGTAAATAAGTAGTAGCAACGGCACCAGAAAAGTGCTTTGCCCAGGACAGTAAACAAGCAGTAGTAACGCAGCAGTAGTAACGCAGTAAAACAGTAAACAAGCAGCGATAGAAGTATTTAGGAACAAGGCCTAGGGATCATGCTTTCACTAGTGGACACTCTCAACATTGATCACATAACAGAATAGATAAATGCATACTCTACACTCTCTTGTTGGATGATGAACACATTGCGTAGGATTACACGAACCCTCAATGCCGGAGTTAACAAGCTCCACAATTCAATGTTCATATTTAAATAACCTTAGAGTGTAAGATAGATCAACACAACTAAACCAAGTACTAACGTAGCATGCACACTGTCACCTTCATGCTAAGAAAGGAGGCATAGATCACATCAATACTATCATAGCAATAGTTAACTTCATAATCTACAAGAGATCATAATCATAGCCTACGCCAAGTACTAACACGGATGCACACACTGTCACCATTACACCGTGCAGGAGGAATAAAACTACTTTAATAACATCACTAGAGTAGCACATAGATAAATTGTGATACAAAACACATTGCAATCATAAAGAGATATAAATAAGCACTTCACTATGCCATTCATAACAGTGAATAAGTATTCTGTGAAATATAGCCTAAGAGACCCACACGGTGCACACACTGTCACCTTTACACACATGGGACAAGGAGTCTCCGGGGATCACATAAGTAAAATTCACTTGACTAGCATAACGACATCTAGATTACAAGCATCATCATATGAATCTCAATCATGTAAGGCAGCTCATGAGATTATTGTATTGAAGCACATAGGAGAGAGATGAACCACATAGCTACCGGTACAGCCCCGAGCCTCGATGGAGAACTACTCCCTCCTCATGGGAGACAGTAGCGTTGATGGAGATGGCGGTGGTGTCGATGGAGGAGCCTTCCGGGGGCACTTCCCCGTCCCGGCAGCGTGCCGAAACAGAGACTCCTGTCCCCCAGATCTTGGCTTCGCGATGGCGGCGGCTCTGGAAGGTTTCTGTGGGTTTCGTCCAACGTAATAGGGTTTTCGCGACGGAGGCTTTAAATAGGCGGAAGGGCAGCCTCGGAGGGGGCCTGGGGCCACCACACCATAGGGCGGCGCGGCCCCCCCTCTGGCCGCGCCAGGGTGTAGTGTGGGGCCCCCAGGGCTTCCCTCTGGCGGCTCTCGGGTGTTCTGGATGCTTCCGGTGAAAATAGGAACCTGGGCGTTGATTTCGTCCAATTCCGAGAATATTTCGTTACTAGGATTTCTGAAACCAAAAACAGCAGAAAACAGGAACTGGCACTTCGGCATCTTGTTAATATGTTACTTCATTAAAATGCTCGAATATGACATAAAGTGTGCATAAAACATGTAGATAACATCAATAATGTGGCATGGAACATAAGAAATTATCGATACGTCGGAGACGTATCAGCATCCCCAAGCTTAGTTCTGCTCGTCCCGAGCAGGTAAACGATAACAAAGATAATTTCTGGAGTGACATGCCATCATAAACTTGATCATATTGTAAACATATGTAATGAATGCAGCAATCCAAGACAATGGTAATGACATGAGTAAACAACTGAATCATAAAGCAAAGACTTTTCATGAATAGCACTTCAAGACAAGCATCAATAAGTCTTGCATAAGAGTTAACTCATAAAGCAATAAATCAAAGTAAAGGCATTGAAGCAACACAAAGGAAGATTAAGTTTCAGCGGTTGCTTTCAACTTATAACATGTATATCTCATGGATAGTTGTCAATGCAAAGTAATATAACAAGTGCGATATGCAAGTATGTAGGAATCAATGCACAGTTCACACAAGTGTTTGCTTCTTGAGATGGAGAGAAATAGGTGAACTGACTCAACTTAAAAGTAAAAAGAATGGTCCTTCAAAGAGGAAAGCATCGATTGCTATATTTGTGCTAGAGCTTTGATTTTGAAAACATGAAACAATTTTGTCAACGGTAGTAATAAAGCATATGAGTTATGTAAATTATATCTTACAAGTTGCAAGCCTCATGCATAGTATACTAATAGTGCCCGCACCTTGTCCTAATTAGCTTGGACTACCGGATCATCACAATACACATGTTTTAACCAAGTGTCACAATGGGGTACCTCCATGCCGCCTGTACAAAGGTCTAAGGAGAAAGCTCGCATTTTGGATTTCTCGCTTTTGATTATTCTCAACTTAGACATCCATACCGGGACAACATGGACAATAGATAATGGACTCCTCTTTAATGCATAAGAATGTGGCAACAATTATTATTCTCATATGAGATTGAGGATATATGTCCAAAACTGAAACTTCCACCATGATTCATGGCTTTAGTTAGCGGCCCAATGTTCTTCTCTAACAATATGTATGCTCCAACCATTAAGGTGGTAGATCTCTCTTACTTCAGACAAGACGGACATGCATAGAAACTCACATGATATTAAACAAAGAATAGTTGATGGCGTCCCCAGGAACATGGTTATCTCACAACAAGCAACTTAATAAGAGATAAAGTGCATAAGTACATATTCAATACCACAATAGTTTTTTTAAGGCTATTTTGTCCCATGAGCTATATATTGCAAAGGTGAATGATGGAAATTTAAAGGTAGCACTCAAGCAATTTACTTTGGAATGGCGGAGAAATACCATGTAGTAGGTAGGTATGATGGACACAAATGGCATAGTGGTTGGCTCAAGTATTTTGGATGCATGAGAAGTATTCCCAATCGATACAAGGTTTAGGCTAGCAAGGTTATTTGAAACAAACACAAGGATGAACCGGTGCAGCAAAACTTACATAAAAGACATATTGTAAACATTATAAGACTCTACACCGTCTTCCTTGTTGTTCAAACTCAATACTAGAAATTATCTAGACTTTAGAGAGACCAAATATGCAAACCAAATTTTAGCAAGCTCTATGTATTTCTTCATTAATGGGTGCAAAGTATATGATGCAAGAGCTTAAACATTAGCACAACAATTGCCAAGTATCAAATTATCCAAGACATCCTACCAATTACTACATGTATCATTTTCCAATTCCAACCATATAATAATTTAACGAAGAAGAAACTTCGCCATGAATATTATGAGTAAAGCCTAAGGACATACTTGTCCATATGCTACAGCGGAGCGTGTCTCTCTCCCACACAATGAATGCTAGGATCCATTTATTCAAACAAAAACAAAATCAAAAAACAAACCGACGCTCCAAGCAAAGCACATAAGATGTGACGGAATAAAAATATAGTTTCAGGGGAGGAACCTGATAATGTTGTCGATGAAGAAGGGGATGCCTTGGGCATCCCCAAGCTTAGACGCTTGAGTGTTCTTGATATATGCAGGGGTGAACCACCGGGGCATCCCCAAGCTTAGACTTTTCACTCTTCTTGATCATATTGTATCATCCTCCTCTTTTGACCCTTGAAAACTTCCTTCACACCAAACTCGAAACAAACTCATTAGAGGGTTAGTGCATAATCAAAAACTCACATATTCAGAGGTGACACAATCATTCTTAACACTTCTGGACATTGCCCAAAGCTACTGGAAGGTAATGGAACAAAGAAATCCACCCAACACAGCGAAAGAAGCAATGCGAAATAAAAGGCAGAATCTGTCAAAACAGAACAGTCCGTAAAGACGAATTTTATTGGGGCACCAGACTTGCTCAAATGAAAATGATCAAATTGAATGAAAGTTGCGTACATATCTAAAGATCACTCACGTAAATTGGCATAATTTTCCGAGTTATCTACAGAGAATTTTGCCCAGATTCGTGACAACAAAGAAATCTGAAACTGCGCAGTAATCCAAATCTAGTATGAACTTTACTATCAAAGACTTTACTTGGCACAACAAAACACAAAACTAAGATAAGGAGGGGTTGCTACAGTAGTAAACAACTTCGAAGACACAAATATAAAACAAAGTACTATAGCAAAATAACACATGGGTTATCTCCCAAGAAGTTCTTTCTTTATAGCCATTAAGATGGGCTCAGCAGTTTTAATGATGCACTCATAAGAAATAGTAGTTGAAGAAAAAGAGAGCATCAAGAGGCAAATTCAAAACACATTTAAGTCTAACATGCTTCCTATGCAAAGGAATCTTGTAAATAAACAAGTTCATGAAGAGCAAAGTAACAAGCATAGGAAAACTAGACAAGCTCAACTTCAAAATTTTAATCATATAGAGAGGTGTTTTAGTAACATGAAAATTTCTACAACCATATTTTCCTCTCTCATAATAACTTTCAGTAGCATCATGAGCAAACTCAACAATATAACTATCGCATAAAGCATTCTTATCATGAGTCTCATGCATAAAATTATTACTCTCCACATAAGCATAATCAATTTATTAGATGTAGTGGGAGCAAATTCAACAAAGTAGCTATCATTATTATTCTCATCAAGTGTTGGAGGCATAGTATAATCACAACAAAATTTACTCTCCATAGTAGGTGGCACCAAAAGACCACTATCATTATAATCATCATATATGGGAGGCAAAGTATCATCAAAGAAAATTTTCTCCTCAATGCTTGGGGGACTAAAAAGATCATGAAAACCAGCTTCCCCAAGCTTAGAACTTTTTATATCATTATCAACAATGGTGTTCAAAGCGTTCATACTAATATTACTACCAGCATGCAAATAAGATTCCATAGGTTTTTTAATTTTCGCATCAAACAATTCATGTTTTAAATCAGGAAATAGGATAAGAAGCCCATTCTTGTCCATTATGCCAAACTAGTGTAAACAAGAAACAAAAAGATGCAATTGCAGGATCTAAAGGAAATAGCTTCGAGTACTTACAACGGCGAAAATAGCTTGGTAGCCGAGATCCGGAGTGTGAGTACCTTTTACCTTTCCTCCCCGGCAACGGCGCCAGAAAATAGCTTGATGTCTACGCCCCCTCCTTTTCCTCAGAGATGTGTTGGGCCTCCAAGAGCAGAGGTTTGTAGAACAGCAGCAAGTTTTCCCTTAAGTGGATCACCCAAGGTTTATCGAACTCAGGGAGGAAGAGGTCAAAGATATCCCTCTCATGCAACCCTGCAACCACAAAGCAAGAAGTCTCTTGTGTCCCCAACACACCTAATAGGTGCACTAGTTCGGCGAAGAGATAGTGAAATACAGGTGGTGTAAATAAGTAGTAGCAACGGCACCAGAAAAGTGCTTTGCCCAGGACAGTAAACAAGCAGTAGTAACGCAGCAGTAGTAACGCAGTAAAATAGTAAACAAGCAGCGATAGCAGTATTTAGGAACAAGGCCTAGGGATCATGCTTTCACTAGTGGACACTCTCAACATTGATCACATAACAGAATAGATAAATGCATACTCTACACTCTCTTGTTGGATGATGAACACATTGCGTAGGATTACACGAACCCTCAATGCCGGAGTTAACAAGCTCCACAATTCAATGTTCATATTTAAATAACCTTAGAGTGTAAGATAGATCAACACAACTAAACAAAGTACTAACGTAGCATGCACACTGTCACCTTCATGCTAAGAAAGGAGGCATAGATCACATCAATACTATCATAGCAATAGTTAACTTCATAATCTACAAGAGATCATAATCATAGCCTACGCCAAGTACTAACACGGATGCACACACTGTCACCATTACACCGTGCAGGAGGAATAAAACTACTTTAATAACATCACTAGAGTAGCACATAGATAAATTGTGATACAAAACACATTGCAATCATAAAGAGATATAAATAAGCACTTCACTATGCCATTCATAACAGTGAATAAGTATTCTGTGAAATATAGCCTAAGAGACCCACACGGGGCACACACTGTCACCTTTACACACGTGGGACAAGGAGTCTCCGGAGATCACATAAGTAAAATTCACTTGACTAGCATAACGACATCTAGATTACAAGCATCATCATATGAATCTCAATCATGTAAGGCAGCTCATGAGATTATTGTATTGAAGCACATAGGAGAGAGATGAACCACATAGCTACCGGTACAAACCCGAGCCTCGATGGAGAACTACTCCCTCCTCATGGGAGACAGCAGCGTTGATGGAGATGGCGGTGGTGTCGATGGAGGAGCCTTCCGGGGGCACTTCCCCGTCCCGGCAGCGTGCCGGAACAGAGACTCCTGTCCCCCAGACCTTGGCTTCGCGATGGCGGCGGCTCTGGAAGGTTTCTGTGGGTTTCGTCCAACGTAATAGGGTTTTCGCGACGGAGGCTTTAAATAGGCGGAAGGGCAGCCTCGGAGGGGGCCTGGGGCCACCACACCATAGGGCGGCGCGGCCCCCCCTCTGGCCGCGCCAGGGTGTAGTGTGGGGCCCCCAGGGCTTCCCTCTGGCGGCTCTCGGGTGTTCTGGATGCTTCCGGTGAAAATAGGAACCTGTGCGTTGATTTCGTCCAATTCCGAGAATATCTCGTTACTAGGATTTCTGAAACCAAAAACAGCAGAAAACAGGAACTGGCACTTCGGCATCTTGTTAATAGGTTAGTTCCAGAAAATGCATGAATATGACATAAAGTGTGCATAAAACATGTAGATAACATCAATAATGTGGCATGGAACATAAGAAATTATCGATACGTCGGAGACGTATCAGGGTGTTAGATGTATATATTTGTATATTATAGTTTCCCCATATGTTAGGAGGCTTCCTGCATATTTACACCTGTACTTGTACTATACTACCTCCATTTCAAGGAATAAGGCGTCCTCTTTTTACGTGTTTTTTGTTTGACCAAAAAACACTTTAAATATATAAAGATTGTTTGTATGAAATTAGCATCATTAGAATGTGCTTTTCAATACGAATCCAACGGTGCTAATTACATATAATAAAATTAAAATTTTATTGCTCAATTTTTATAGTCAAAGTTCATCTTGAATCACGCATGCGCCTTATTCTTTGAAACGGAAGTAGTATATTGTGACATTTGGCCCCCTGATAATACAACAAATCTATTACCCTAACAGATCTAACCCCATTCATACGATTTTTTAGCCGCTGCATCTGCTACTATCTCGATGTCACGGGCAGCTGGAACAGCGACTCGCATGGCCGAGCCAAACACGTTCGCACGGCGTCAAATAAAATCCCGGCAGTACGCCGGAACAGCAGTCACCTCCCCATTGGTCACTCACCCTGGACACGGCGTTGTACGATCCTTGCTAATTCGGTACACACAGGTCGCAAGTTGTTGTCCTTTTCGTGCAAGCACTTGTCTCCATAAAACTTGCACCAGAAACAATGGAGGGGTCACAAAAAATCAGAACCAAAGTAGTAGCATTTCCCTGTATGCTAATGTGGACTGCCAAGACTTGCCGCCCTGTGGTCTCAACTTGGGATGTGTCCAGGAACCTAACTTTTCTACTTCAAACTTGCCACACGGCGATGCAAGACCGTTCTGTTCAGTGTAGGAGGAAGAGTCAAACGGTGAGTCATCTAGTACGATGATTGCTTGCTTCTCTCCGTAAGCAATCTTCTACATGTAGGGGACAGAGATGCCTACCGCTGCAAGCTCGTGCCCGTACGGTACGATGATTATTCTGAGAAGCATGTGTATGTTGCGTCTACATTTGAAGAAGGAGAAGATTCCTACAAATATGAGAAACTTGAAGGCGACAGTTGAGCCAAAAGAGCCATGGTTCAGGCGAAAATGGCAACCTTTGTAAAATAACACTCGGATTCAGAGGACTTGTACATTTCCATGGGAGGAGGAGAAGGGGACACGACACGGCCAACGAATCGAACTTGTCTTATTTGTGTGCACGAAACAAACAATGCTGCTTTTCGAGGAGCGGGACGTCCGAACCGCTGTTTATGTTGAGGGTGGTTGCTCCTCTTCATGTGGCAACAGGAGGATGTGCGTTGAGCAGTACGAAAGCTCAAGAGCTGATTAGAGCCTGGGACTGCATAACACCATGGTTAGGCATCACTGATGGGATCGACGCGATGCAGGGTGGTTGCTCTTCAAGGCGTAACAGGAGGATGTCTTTTTTTTGAAACGAGGGCAAAAGCTTTGCCCATTTCATTGATTAATATAGGAGTTTACAAGAAAGAAAAAGGATTATTACAACATTACAAAACTACTCTCGCGGCATCAAAAGGTCCAATTTTTTTTGCACCGGCTAAAACCCAAAAAGGCACCTCCTTTTTAACCCTATCAAAGACGATTTGTGTTGGGGCTTGCTTGTTCTTAAACACCCTATCATATCTTTCATTCCAAACTTCTCAAGTGATGAGCATGGAGAGCATGGCCAACCCTTTGCGGCTTTGTCCTGTAGCCATGAGGTTCCACCATTCCGGGAAGGAGAGCTCCGCCCAATTGTCGGTGTGGATAGCATGGAGGCCCAACCACTCCTTTGCCTTAACCCAAAGCCGCGAGGTGAAGCCGCAATGCACAAAAAGATGGTCGACGGACTCGGTGCAGCGCTTACAAAGAGGACAAAGACCACAATTTGGCCATCCACGCTTAGCCAACCGGTCGGCCGTCCATATCCTATTTTGATTTGCAAGCCAAGCGGAGAACTTAATTTTGGGAGGTGCCCAAACCTTCAAAAACCGACTTGTGGAGCGTTGCGAATGTAGTCCCTAAGAATTGCACCTCATATGCGGACTTAGTAGAGTATTGCCCGTTTTCCGTTAGCCACCAAGAGATATCATCCTCGATGTTGGCATGAAGTTGGAAGTTGTCAATGAGGCTTGAAAGCTCGATAAATTATGAGAGGTGCAAGAAGGAGAAGTCTGGATCAAAATCAAATTTTTTTGCATCCAAGCGTTTTCATGAAAAGCTTGCGCCACCTTCCACTTTTTCCGCTTGGAGGAGCCAAAAATCAAAGCGCAATATCAATTGGCCTTTTTCCCTCAAGCCAAGGGGCATGCCAAAAAGGGGTCTTCTTTCCATTTCCAATCGTAATGATAGTGGCAGTATAGAGTCCATGTCTTGCTCCGTGCAAGGATTCCCGGATCCCGCCCAAATCTTAGTAGGGTCCTTCCATTCGAGCCAAGGCCACCGAAGACGAAGAGCCGTTGCGAACTTGTCCATGTGCAAGATGCCAAGGCCCCCATGCTTCTTTGGCCGGCGCACAAGATCCCAATTCACTTTGCATTTCGCCCCGTAGTGTGGTCTTTTGCGGACCAAAGGAACACCCGTTCAATCTTGTTGATGAAGGCAATTGTGCTCGCCGGAATAGACAGCGGTGTTAGGTAGTAGATCACTTGGGAGGCAATGATGGACTTGACAAGAGAGGCACGGCCCGCCGTAGTGACGTATTTCCAATGGTGTTGGCGGAGCCAGCATGTAATGGTTGGGTGCAAATGAACTCAATAAATTTATACCAATCAACGCCAAACTACTACTTAGCACCTTATGTCACTTAGTTCTACATTGCAGATTTGTATAGATGAACCCAATGCTTAAGTTCATAGGTTCGCCCTGGGGCAGGACTGCAAGCTAAACAGAAACAGCTGATCAGTGCCCGAAGCTTGCTGATCAGTACTGCACAGTTTGATGACTTGATGTCACATAAGGATTCCCATCGTTATGTTTCAAAAATGGGTGGAGCAATAATCCAGGTGCGCTCGCCTGCAGATAAATTCTTGGGAGTGTGCAGAACGAGACCTGAAAAGTCGACCTCTTTGTGATAGTACTGGCAGGAGTCGAAGATGGCCCCAGCCCAAAAGATTACAAAGCTCAGCGCAGGCCCAGCAATGAAAAGAACAAATTGCTTGGAACAGATCACGCTTGCTTGGCCCAACGAAATTCATCGTAGGCCGGGCCTCACACAGCTCCATTTTCTTTACGCCAAAAGAAATCAGGTCCGTTTTCTTCTCTCTTCCCGATTTTTTTTTGGCCGTCTGCACTTACTTGTAAAAAAAACTTTTTCGCAGGTTAGACGCACGAATCTGTACCCCTGGAAGCGCTAATATAGTGTTTGCTGGTGGCACTGGATCTACATGGAAGAAGCACCAGCGCTGCCCTGCCCCTGCATTGGCACGCGGCCGTACGTGTGGTGTGGGATGGCCGCTGTCGCCGTGTGTTGCATCACATGCATGCATGTGTCTCCATCCGGGAAGCCATGACAGCGCGACAGGATAGGGTCGGATAATGCACCCATCCACAAAGGGTAGACTGTAGCCCCGTAGGAGGGTAGAGCCGTAGAGGGCAGGAAGGACGCTTGGAGGCCCCGGTCGGACAGTCGATCCAAAGTAGCCACAGTGAGCAGCGACTGCCAGGTCATCTCAATTGTTTTGGGCGGTGCACCGCGACGTGTGCCAAGCCGTGGTACGTGCTTCTCCTCCCACCTTTTTTACGTACCCACGGCGACTTTCGCCCGTGCACGTCCGGTCGTGGAGAGCGAATCACAGCTACGTGTGCCGGCTCGCCTCGCTTGCACATGCATATATGTCCATGTGATGTGATCCCCTGATCGATCCGCGGCACGTACGACCGTCGCTTTATCCTCTCGCTAACCTGCTGACTCACCGTCGTTGCGCCATTACGTGGTGGCTAACCGCTCCTCCAGTCTTCAACTTTTGCTGTACCCGCTACCAACTAAACTGTTTACCCTCAAACAAGTAACTAACTAAACTGTCCTTAATTAGCTCACCGTCCAGAGGGCAGTATTTTATCCTCGTGGTGAGAGCGATGTGTACGTGGTTGCACAAAAATTGCCCGATAAAATGGTCGCAGTCCTGTCTCAGCCACACGTACACAAAGGAGCTTGTACGAAAAAGTGGTGCCGTCCGTCAACATTCCATCTGCAGTTAAGCTACCAACGTTTTTCTATCCATTAGACCAACCTCTAGCGCTGCTTTTGGTAAACCGGATTAAATTATCGCATACAGTAAACATTTTTCCTCTTGGGTCTAGCAGCTAAAATCAAGTGGATTGGGTCCATCTCGTGACGACTCCAGATCGAGAGCCGGCCGGCAACTTTGCTTTCATTACAATCCAAATACATAATGCGGTCGTAGTGATGCTTTTAATGGACTAGTACGGACTGATTAAGCTAAAATAAACACAATTTAACGCTTTCAGCGCCATAGATCTTATCAGGAGCAGGCTAGTTGGGCCGCCACGTCGGCGGGGATGTTCTTACTTACCCATCTGCTTCGTTGGTAAGATTCGCTTGCCACATGCGAGCGTACAGCCTGAACGGCATCCAGTCACCAGCTGAAGCTGGCTGAACAAGTTTCCCAAGCTCTCCTTGTAACGGTCACCGTCTGGAATCTAGCCGTCTTGCAACACAGGCAGAAGAGAGCACGTCTACCCTTTTGGCGCAAAGAAAACACGCTTAGCTAGCCTGTGGACGTACATGCGAGTGTTAAAAAGTCATCTACTCCAAGAACGATGACTAAACCGCGAGTAGTACCTAGTACCAGAACCCAAGTCCAAGTCCAGGTATTTTCATATCTGCATGTCCATTTTAGCCTAGCTGACGGTCTGTCTGTCCGTCTGAAGAAACATAGCAAGCTGTGGCTTCCCGATCGAGTGAGCGCCGGAGCGACCACCTTCTTATCCGCTAATGCAACTTGGCTTGACTAAGCGTGGCCAAACAGTGCGGCCATGTCAGCATGTCGCTGTTACACTTGATCCACAAACTAAGCATCCTGGATTAGCCATATCGTCACCACCATTTTCTTTTTCTTTGCAAACATATTATCAGCACGTCTACCACCATGAACGTGAGCAGCCATTGGGCACGGACTTGGACTTGGACTTGGAATGCTTGGATTTGATTTTGACATGATAGCTAATTAATTAACTAACTACTCTCCGAACGCTTCGTGGCCCAGAGTCAATCTTCGGTGATGCTAACCATCTAATGCTTCATATTTAGCTTCTTTACTAGAGCGAGAAACGAGTAGAATCAACATGAGAGAAAGGGCGACGAGGCGCCCACGAGTGGCGGGCGGCGCTCAAGGCCCAGCGGCGCAGGGGATCTCCGGCGACACCTGCAGCGACGGTAGATGTGTGAAAAAGGGCAACGAGGTGGAAGTGGGAGCAGGCGACGAGGCTGGCCTGTCCCCCCCCCGAATGATAACTAGTATGCTAGATTTTAATTAAATTATAGGAGTTTTCATTCAACTCTGTAAAATATAACTAAATTTGAATGAAATATGACTTTTAATTTGAATTAGCCGAGACCCCTACAACTATAGTGGTTGCCAGTATGGGGGAACCTCTCCCTATATTAAAGGACGGTACTGTCAACACCTCCAATACCATTGTGCTGGCTCTTCTGCCAACGCTTATTTAGAAGCAACCAGTAGACTAGAGGTGCTCTTAGCCAATACAAACCAACAAGAGGAACCTGAGAAGTCTCCTTCCACTTGCCATCTCAGACTTTTTCGCCGGTGAGTCTAAGATGGTGCCTTTCTCAGAATTTTTCGAGTCCCGCCTTGCACTTGCCATCTCCTTTATGGCATCTAGGGTGGAGGGTGCATTGGCAAGGAAGTTTGTGGCGTCGATGTTCTTCGGAGGTGACTGGCGCCGGTCGCGACGCGGCGATGATGATTAGCTTTGGACATGTTTTTTTTGCTTTGTAGTTGCGTGTCAGTGGTGGTGTGGAGTTGGCTACACTCGTTGTTCGCAGCAAGTGGTAGTTGTGTGTTACTTGGCTTCTATAAAGATATGGTACGCTGTTGGCGCACTCTCGAGAAAAAAAAAATCTCCTTTCCTGGTGAACCCTAGAGTAGAGGTGCTCGGAAATGTTTGAATATTTCAAATATAAACTTGGTTCACAATTTCAGATAATTAAATTATGCGAAAAATTCAAACTACTTCTATCAGTAATGTAAACTTTAGAAATTGATAACTTTAATTCTATAACTCCAAATACTATAAATAATATGTCCAAATTTATAAGAAAAATTCAAGGAATCCATTTCTAACGCCCATAATGCATAAATCACATCTGTTCCTTTCAGATATTTTGATTATGCAAGCAAACCTAGTAAATGCGGGCACTCATAGTTCGGACAGAGTAGAGACTAGTACTTGAGTATTCCACTACCGCAAGACACTCTGGCAGCTGCTTGCACAAGTTTGGCACTTGCAGAGCCGAGCGGGGCAGGCCATCTTAATTTTGTGTGGTAGATTGTATAGTACTTGACCGAAAGATTGTTTGATTTGATAGAGGCTGGTCGAGATTTCGGAGACATGGAAGCCAGCTGTCCGAGCCATCTAAATGCGGGCACGCTGAAACATTCGTCGTAGAGGAGATTTGAAGTGAAAGCCAAACCCTGCAAAATTGCATGTACTACTAGCAATAGCTCGATCTTATCCCATCGCATGGTCTGCGTACACAGCTATCTTCTCCATTGTTTCCGCAGCTCCGACATCACGTAGTACAAGAAAATGTGCGACGCTGTCTTATCTACACAAGTAGGGTACGGGTACTCTCTATCGTCCATGTTCACCGTCTCGACCTTATCCGCGTGCACGTACGGACGTCTACGCAAGACAACAACCCGAGCAAAGCGCCACAACTGCTGCTTGTACGTAATGGTTGCAGCCCGAGATCTTTCAGGATATTTTCGGATCCAAGAGTAGCGCCTCCGACCTGCTGCAAGTTGGTCAAATTGTACTACTCCTACGTGCTTCCTTGTCGCTTTGCTCAAACTGGTCAGATGCGTGGTTAGGGTCACAGAACGATGATTAGGTAGATAAATCATGGGGAGTGTGGAGAATGATAGCTGAAAACACAACCTGTATGTTTATTTAGAAGATACACCACTAGGAAGATCTGGGGGTATTTTGGTAGGATTTAATTCACGAACGTTGTTGGTTAAAAGCTTTGTTGCTGGGGATAGGTGTGTTAAGTTTTACTTATCCTCTAAATCAGATGGTTTTGAATGGTCTTTAGTAGTAGTATATGGCGCAGCCCAAGATGCTAAGAAGGGTGAGTTCCTAGCTGAGCTGGTACATTTTTGTGAGGATGATTCTCTACCTATGTTAGTTGGTGGGGATTTTAATATAATTCGTCGTCGTGAGGAGAAAAATAATGACAATTTTGATGCTAGATGGCCTTTTATTTTTAATGCTATTATTGAGAGTCTTGACCTTTGAGAACTAGCTCTCTCGGGAAGACAATTTACATGGGCAAGTAGAAGAGACAATTACACTTACGAAAAGCTCGATAGAGTTCTTGCAAGTGTATCTTGGGAACAAAAGTATCCGTTAGTTAGTGAAAGCTTTTATCTTATGGTGATAGGTTAGTGCTAACAAATTCAGTATTAACTAGCCTGCCGATGTTTATGCTCTTTTTCTTTGAAATACCAAAAGGGGTTAGGAAAACACTGGATTTTTTAGATCAAGGTTTTTTTTTTTGCAATGTGATGGCCATAAGAAGAAGTATAGACTGACTCGTTGGAACATCATATGCCGACCCAAGGATCAAGGTGGCCTATGTGTGGAAGTGTTGGAGATAAAAATAAATAAGTGTTTACTCAGCAAGTGGCTTTTTAAACTGCTAAATGAACAGGGTGTATGGCAAGAGCTTATAAAAAATAAATATCTTCATTTGAAATCGCTATCCCAAGTTAAGGCAAAACCTATGGATTCCCCTTTTTGGAGCGGTTTGATGAAATCGAAAGATGATTTTTTCAAACGCGGGTCCTTCGCGGTAGGTAATGGAGAAGAAACTCGTTTCTGGAAAGATACATGGCTTGGGAATACACCTCTCTCCCAACAATATCCCTCCCTATATTACATTGTCCAACTCAAATAAGTTTCGGTTGTTCATGTTGTGTCACAGGTACCTTTAAACATAGATTTTAGACATGCACTTGCGGGAAACAGGGAGGATAGATGGATACACTTGTGCAGTCGCTTAGTCAGTGTTAATTTGACCACACAGCCGGATGTTTCTATTTGGAAGTTAGCAACGTCTGGCATTTTTTCGGTCAAATCTTTGTATCTAGATTACATGAATGACTACACAAAGTTTCTTCGTAAATACATTTGGAAGATGAAAGTACCACTTAAAATTAGAATTTTTATGTGGTTCTTGCATAAGAAAGTTTTGCTTACTAAAGATATTTTAGCAAAGAGGAACCGGCAAGGGAGTCGTAGATGTTGTTTTTGTGATCAAGATGAAACAATACAACATTTATTTATCGCTTGTCCCTTTGCAAAAATGGTATGGCATGTAGTCTATATGACTTTTAATATTACCCCCCCCCCCAGCAAATATTACGAACTTGTTTGAAAGTTGGTTAGCGGGTGAACCAAAGAAAGATAAAGTGCACATCAGAGTTGGTATCTGTGCTTTATTATGGGCCATGTGGAATACTCGGAATGATTATATTTTTGACAATGCAAAATCAACTTCTTTTATGCAGGTAATACCAATGGCTACACATTGGATCCGTATGTGGTCCTTCCTACAACCAACGGACAAACGCGAGGACTTGGATAATGGGTGCAACCGGCTAGAGAAGGTTGCACGGGACATATACAACCAGTTCAGCTGACGTTTTTCTCTTAGATTAACATGGTAGTGCAGAGCCGCCACATGTTTTCTCTTGTTTTTAGATGGTTGATTCATGTCTCAACCCTGTGTAACCCATGATTTAATCTTTTGTAAAACATACACTTAAACTTAATAATCTTCAATAAAAGATATATGCATCAATCGATGCGGAGGCTAAGGCCAGAGTATCAATTTCGAAAAAGATTTAGAAGATACACAACTGATCATGCCGGTGACAAAACTAACAGGGATCAAAGATGAGCCCAGCCCAACAGTTACAGAAGGACTGAAACCGGAATAGATCAACTAATCATAGGCCGGGCCTCACCCAGTTCAATTTCCTTATGCTAAAGGGATTTCTATTCTCGTGCCCTCGGGTCCTTAGTTGTACTCAGTTTTCCCCAGCTCCTTAGTTTTTTCTCAGTTTTCCCCAAGCCCTTGTTTGAAACCCGCAGAAGGAGCTCAGACGGGAGGATTTCCGTTTAGTTGACCGTTCCATGCTGATGTGTGGGGCCGCATCGTGTGGGGCCGCATCGCGTGGGGCTGGTAGAAAGGGACCGCGTTGGACAGGACGAGACCGCGTTTGGTTGTACGTGAGCAGGAGCTAGGTTCTGTCTCGCTCGGCCCAAATTGGCATTTTTAAGAGTACCTTTTCCCTCTCTTTCTCTCTGTCTTTTTTCACCTAATTAGTATCAAATTTAGAGAACCTTGCATTTCTGTCTTTCTTCAAATATTTATGCCTTTTGGCCCTCGTTGTTTGCCCAATATGGCAGCAAATCTAGTACTCCCTCTGGTCCATTCGTATGTAGTTAAATCTAGAAGAAAATCTCTAGGGTAATGTACGATAAATTCACACAGTCATATAGTAGAATAGGGATAGATAATATGGATCCCTCCCTAGATAATAAGCTGCATAGAACAGCCAACATAGTAACAGGTTCGAGGTTCTTCATAGCACCATCATACTAACAACATAACAACAAGGGATCCCTAGCTAACAACAAAATAGAGGATGCAACAGCAGCACACGTCCAGGACTCCGCCTACCCCATCTGGATCTGCCTCCACTTGTTGCTCCCCTTAGGCACCTTGGGCTTGAGCAGGCATGCGCCCGGCGGCGATATCCACCCGCTGCAAGTTGCGGAGGTGCATGCCGAGCGCCTTGTGCTTGGCGCGGAAGGAGTAGACGTTCACTGTCGCGCCGACCTTGGGGAAGGTCTTGCCGATGTCCTCGGCATGTGTGAGGAGGCAGTTGAAGTCGGTGCCGCCGAGTCTCTTAGTGTAGAAGGGGCACCTGTAGACACCCTTGGCGAAGTAGGAGATGTACTGGCCGACCTGCAGCCTCCGCAGCACCTGCCGAGTCTTGGTGTGCTGGTCCTCGTCGTCGATTTCGACGTCGCTGCCAGACACTTGATCCATATCAAACGGAAACTATGAGTGAATGAGTTGCAACGATGACTAACATGCATGATAACAAAGTTAGGAAAAACAGAGGCAACCTCAGTTAGAGTGGACACGATTATATATCTACAGGGACGGTGTTAGCGAACCAAACCTCATGCACAACAGATTTGTACACAGCAATGGTTCGCTGAACCCTCCCTGTAAAAATTTGTGCCCAACGATTCATCATAGGCAAAGAAACAGATTCCAGATCTGAACTTGAACACATTCCAGATTATTTGCAAAATTAAACGGTTGATATCTTTTGTTTCGTGCATAAAATAACTAATTGAGATCCCATGATTACTTGCATAAATTAACTGATTGAGATCCCATTATTACTTGCATAAATTAACCGAACGGCCGAACCCCAAATCTTAAACGAAATCAAGAAGGGATCAAAATAAAATGGAATAAAATTGGCGCAAATATTAACCCAATACTCATCCATCTACAGATCCATCTACACCAGCAAAAATAGGTTCAAAAAGGAATGTGGAACAAAAAAGGAGCAAACCGTAGTTACCTTGTTCCATGGGTCGTCCATGCAGGTGTCGTAGGGGTTCGGGAGCGAGATGTACAAGGTCCCATCCCAGCGGGATCTGACCGCCACCGGCGGCAGCCTCCGACGCACCGGCGGCGGCGACGGTCGTTGAGGGGACGGCGTCGAAGAGGAAGGCGTCGCGCTTGGAGCCGACGTCGTCGTCGACGATGGGATTCGCATTCTCCTTGTCCATCTCGCCGGCAGAGGAGAGGGAGAGGGTTTTTTTTGCTTTGGAGAATATGATGGGATGTGAGAGGCGGCGTTGCGTGAGCGAGTGAGAGTGACAGAGATAGTGCGAGGAGGCGTCTATAAAGGCGAGGGGTGGTTAATGCGACCCGCGTCCTACGCGTCCACCATTGCACGTCTGCACGTCTTGGACTTCTGCAACGCGACACGTGTCCACGATTGCACGTCTTCGACTTCTGCACCGCGACCCGCGTCTACCCATCAACAATTGTACGTCTTCCACTTCTGCACCGCAACACGCGTCCTCGAGTCTAACCCTGAAAAATTAGGTATACTCAGGTATACCCTCGAGTTTTATACTAGCATTTTTTATGTGCTCAGTTTTCCCCTTGAGTGCTAATACTGGCTAGTGCAATATACTCAGTTTTACCATCAAGTGGCTGGTCAACAGAGAGTCAACAAATGTGATTAACTAGTTAAATGAGTCATTTAGTGTGCAAAAAATTCCAAAAAAGAGTGGCACTTACTCATGGAGTCTTCTTACGCGAACTGCCACGTTGGGGACCATAACAATCATAGATAAATCAACCACAAATTACCACTTTTCAAATCACCTAGTAGCTATGAAGGTGCATGGTTTTCCACAATAAGCCCTACCCAAAACAGCTTTCCCCAAAACATAATTGGTTTGAATGAGGCCACAATTTTCACACTCATGTATATTTGTATTGCAAATAGTTTGAGGTAGGCCAAGATGGGTTTCAATGTACAAAACACGCATTTTCTATTTTTTAAATCTCATATTTGAATCTCTTAGTCTGTTTACTACTCACTTGCCCTTGGTTTCTTGATACTACTCAGTTTTGCCCTCTTCCTTCACAAATTCTCACAGACGCCCAACATTGCCCTGATTGGTCTAACCCATGTCACGTGGATCGTGCCCGCCGACCGTTGATCGTATGATCTAACGGGCAGGATAACCCCTATCTCTCTCTCTGGTCGGGGCCACCACCCCCTCTCTCTCTGTCGGCGGTTAGCTTCCACCCTCTAAATATGCTAAAGGGCGATTTTCTGTATTATTTTTCACGCGCTGAAAATTATAAACTCTTTTAGGCATTACTTTTCACACAAAAAATGATAAACCATCACCGATTTGTTGTAGCCATTACTTTTCATGCAAAAAATGATAAACCATCACCGATTTGTTGTAGCCTTGCACGCAAAAAATGATAAACCATCACCGATTTGTTGTAGCCATTACTTTTCACGCAAAAATGATAAACCATTACCGATTTCTTGTAGCCATTACTATTCACGCTAAAAATGATAAACGAAACAATCTATCTATCTCTATATTTGAAGTTTGGGAGGGTTCACCTTCTACTTATGTTAACTTTCGAGGTTTTGACCTGAAAACCAAATGGGTATTATAAAGGGAAATAAAAGTTCAAAAAATGTAAAAACGAAACAATCTACCTATCTTTGTATAGAAGATTGTTTGTATTATTTTTGATGTCATTTAGAGAAGGTAGAAAAAATCCCTTTAGAGAAGGTCGAAAAAACCTAACTTGTTACAAAAGCTGGTTTCAGTGAGACCTAACCAAGTTTGACATACATGATGCCATACCTATAACAACAAGGAATATCCAAAAGGGAAAGTTTCACAAAATTTGAAATTTAGGGTGAAAATGATGCCATACATGATGCTGTTTTTCGAGGTTTTGACCTGAAAATCAATTGGGTATTATAAAGGGAAATAAAAAGTTCGAAAAATGTAAAAACGAAACAATCTATCTATCTATGTATAGAAGATCATCTGTATGAAATTTGAGGTTATTTAGAGAAGTTAGAAAAATATCACCTTGTTAGAAAAGCTGGTTTCAGTGAGACGAAACGGCATGCGCTTAAGCAAAGTGATTTTTTCGAACATCTCCAAATGACCCCCAATTTGCCATAGAGGATGCCATACGTGTAACAACAAGGAATATCTAAAAAGTGTCAAAAAAGTTTGCCGAACCGTATAGCTCTATCAAAAAGAACCTCGCCATGGCGCTAGTATAATTTTTAGTTACAAAATTTCGTTACCTAACCTTAAACATGAAACTTGTTTCAAAATCATTTTGGCGTACAAGAAATAAATCCCACCTTGATTCGAGCACCACAGCCTCCAAACGATGCCGATGCCGATATCGGCATGGTCAGAATGGCTATGCTCGCCGCCACTGCTAGGTCACCGTTGGGATGCACCCTCAATCCCGTCCCCTCTTTCGATTACTGACACACCAGAGATACCGTCGAGGCCAATGCCAAACGTACATGCTGATGCCAATGCCGAACATGCATGTACGCCGCTATGGGCACGGCCACGCCTCCCCGCTATGCTGGACGCCACAGACCACCGCGAGGTCTTTCCCTTCGCCACCACACTCTCCTAGCACCCATCTATACACGCCAGAAAGGAGAGACACTAGTTTTCTCTACATTGCTCGCGTTCGTGTCCAACACGGTCAGTCAAAGTTTTGAGGTAGTCGTCGATGTCCTCAACCATTTCTTCTCTTCTTTGCATGGTTAAACGCGTCTAGTTCATATCTATCTAATGCGTCTGGTCTCGCCTCATGCAGTTCTTTGTGGACGACGATCTCATCTCGGCACCCCGCAGGCCACCTCCTCCGTGACATCGTTGTAGAGCTCCGTTTAAAAATCTAATCCTACCCGTGTATTGCCCCTTGTATCAGCGTCATGGCCCCACTTGGCATTCGATATACCGAAGCCCCACTAGTTCGCGTTTTGGTCAGGGATACAACGATGCTTACGGTCAAACAAAGATGGATAGTCGGACGTGTCTTTGCGGGCTCTACGTGGCCCCACTAGTCAGAAGATAACGGTCAACCGTCGGGCAACCGGCCGTTACAGCACGTGTGATGGTTTCAGACAAGGGCTTGGGGAAAACTGAGGAAAAATTAAGGAGCTGGGGATAACTGAGCACAACTAAGGACCCGAGGGCACGAAAATAGAAATCCCTAAGCTAAAAGAGCTACACCCACCGCTGGAGCAGCTAGCACCGAGGCGGCCAGGCCTCCTGGTCTTTGGTCTGATCTCATGCCGCGGAGGCGGATGTAGGCGACGAGCGGCGGCGCGCCCTAGCAGTTAGAGCATCTCCAGCAGTCTTTCCGGGAAGGCCTCAGGACCTTTTTTTATATCCGGATTGACGAAAACGGTCCAGTCGCTCCCCCGGAATCTCGTTTTCGCTCGGATTTGGGCTCTCATCCATCCGGCGAGCCCGGGTCATCCCCGCCCCCGGTGAGCGCTCGGGGACTCCGAACGAAACGAAAGCGTGGGAAACATCGAGAAAACTTCCCGCGCGGATGGTGGCCCCGACTTGTCGGCAACAGAGGCCAATCGTATTCTGCGCGCTTCAAAAGCCTGCCGTCGGTCAGTCTTCGCCAAATGTGTAGCTTCCATGTGTCGAGTTAATGACGTCGCCTTGGATTCACGCGCGGCTCCCTCTAATTATCGCGGAACCTACCGCGTCTGGCCGCATTCAGCACCGCCGTCTCCCTCCTCTCCCCAGCCCTGTCTTCTCTCCCCAATCCGCCTCCAGCGAGCATTGGTGGGCCACGGCAAAGGCGCGGAGAACAACAGCTTCGGCCGCCGTTCCCTACACCAGTGGGAGGCGGGACTCCTGCACATGACGGTCTACCCGGCACCGCCGGACTTGCGCGTGCCCGGAGGATGGCGCTTGAGCGCGGGGGGCGTCCCGATCCCACCGCTTCCGGTGGGAGGCGACGAGCTCGACGCCGCTATCGACACTGTGCGGGTCACCCTCAGCGAGGAGCAGCGCGCGGAGGAGCGGTACCTCACCAACAACTACGACGCCTGGAACGAGTTCTTCCGTCTCCGGCACGAACGGGAACTCGCAACGTACGACGGTCCTCCCCCTCCTCCAGCGCGTAACAACGCCACCGGCCGCCGCCGCTCGTGGGGTGCGTCGGGCCGCACACTCCCCCGTCCCGGAGATGCCGGGGTCGACGCTGGCGCTGGCTCGGCACGTCGTTTTTCAATTTCAATTTTAGTTTATATTTCCATCTGGCTGAATTCAAATATATGTAGGAATTCGATATATGTACAAAATCTCCTATATATGTTAAATATCTTTAAACTTCCCTTATGTTTGAATGAATTTCGCCTAGTTTTGTCTGAATTCGCCGTTTTTTGTGAAAACTTTTCATCCATCCTGAGCTCGCCGCTGGGAAAATGGGCCTCCCCAGGCCGAATATTACATCCATCCAACGCTAATTAGTGCCGGATTTCGGCCTGGGGAGCCCCAACGGCTGAAGATGCTCTTAAAGGACGTCGGAAGATATCAGTGCACGCAGCCGTGCTTGTGGGTACAATGATTGCCGATCGGCCGGCTGTTGCAGCAGGTTTTTACCTAATACTACTTTGTACGGATTTAATCGACACATGGATATAAAGCAAATGAACTAGCTGTGGTTCTAATAAAAATCAATTAAATAAGAACGGAGGGAGTATATTTGTCTCCATCCAGGAAGCACGTCGCGTACGCCTGATGCCACACCGTCTTAACCGAACCGAACCGAAACCCGTCAGCCAGAAGTATCACCGCTCGCTGTGAACATGTTGTCGCGCGGCATCGCGTCATCGAGAACCACATCTCCTCGCACATGCATGTGCGTGGATGCGCACCAGCCATGCATGTGATCATGCGCGCGTTTGGTAGCATGCATCCAATTCGTGGCTCACTGCGCCAGCGAGATGGGCTCACTTGCGCGTCGCGAACGGGCCATGGGCTATGAAATCCAGGTCATTTGGTAGCCTGGGCGGCCTTTTCTGCGCCGGAGAGGAAGCCAGGCCCCATCGTTTGGTTGCCCGTTTCCACTACTTTCTTCGCTGCTCATGCAGCCCACATCGTGTTTGGTTGCACATAGCTGAGTACTGTCGTAACCCCTTCCCTAAGAGTGGTGAGGTTACCCAGCACTGAATAACATCAACATTAGATTCAGTTCATCACAAAAGGTGCTGGTAATACACATCAACTACTTAGTGGGCGACGCATCACGAGCGAAGCAACTAGTTTGTGATGCATCACAGGTGATACGTCTCCAACGTATCTATAATTTCTGATGTTCCATGCTAGTTTTATGACAATACCTACATGTTTTGCTCACACTTTATAATGATTTCATGCATTTTCCGGAACTAACCTATTAACAAGATGCCGAAGTGCCAGTTCCTGTTTTCTACTGTTTTTGGTTCCAGAAAGGCTGTTCGGGCAATATTCTCGGAATTCGACGAAACGAAGACCAAACATCATAATTCACCGAGACGGACCAGGACACCGAAGGGGAGTCAGAGGGGAGGCCTGGGGCCCCCAGACCATAGGCAGGCGCGGCCTGGAAGGGGGGCGCGCCGCCCTATGGGGTGGGACCCCCAGGCGCCCTCCTGCGCCGCCTCTTCGCCTATATAAGCCCTTTCGACCTAAAAACGCGAGACCAATTGACGAAACTCCAGAAAGACTCCAGGGGCGCCACCACCATCGCGAAACTCCGTTTCGGGGGAAAGAATCTCTATTCCGGCACGCCGCCGGGACGGGGAAGTGCCCCCGGAAGCCTTCTCCATCGACGCCACCGCCTCCATCATGCTCCGTGAGTAGTTCCCCCATGGACTACGGGTTCTAGCTGTAGCTAGTTGGTACTCTCTCCCCCATGTGCTTCAATACAATGATCTCATGAGCTGCCTTACATGATTGAGATTCATCTGATGTAATCGGTGTTGTGTTTGTTGGGATCCGATGGATTGTTACATTATGATTAGTCTATCTATAAAGTTTGTGAAGTTATTGTTGTTGCAATCTTGTTGTGTTTAATGCTTGTCACTAGGGCCCGAGTGGCATGATCTTAGATTTAAGCTCTATACTTATTGCTTAGATTGTATCCACAAGTTGTTTGCACATGTCTATGTCCGGAACCCGAGGCCCCAGAGTGACAGCAACTGGGATAACTGGAGGGGAAGGCTTAGATATGAGGATCACATGTTTTCACGGAGTGTTAATGCTTTGCTCCGGTGCTCTATTAAAAGGAGTACCTTAATTTCCAGTAGATTCCCTAGAGGCCCGGCTGCCACCGGCTGGTAGGACAAAAGATGTTATGCAAGTTTCTCATTGCGAGCACGTATGACTATATATGGAAAACATGCCTACATGATTAATAATCTTGATGTTCTGTCTTAATGCTATTTCAATCCTATCAATTGCCCAACTGTAATTTGTTCACCCAACACTTGTTATTGGAGAGTTACCACTAGTGTAGATAGCTGGGAACCCCGGTCCATCTTTCATCATCATATACTCGTTCCTACATGTCATTGGAAGTAGTATCAACTATTTTCTGGTGCCATTGCCTCTGTGTTACTGCTATTGCTGCTGTGTTACTGTTACTATTGCTCTCATATTACTGCTGCTTTCACATCACCCCTGTTACTAGTGCTTTTCCAGGTGCAGCTGAATTGACAACTCAGTTGTTAAGGCTTATAAGTATTCTTTACCTCCCCTTGTGTCGAATCAATAAATTGGGTTTTACTTCCCTCGAAGACTGTTGCGATCCCCTATACTTGTGGGTTATCAACAGGTTCATCACACGAGTGGTTAGTATATACCACCTCGAATAAGTTCATCATTACAGACCGGGGATCAGGTTGTAGCAAGTCCTAGCTAATGGAGTGATACATGATCACCTCCCAAAATCAGCAGATCATGACGTAGGAAGCAAAAACACTAAGAAGAAAAATGGTTGCGGAGCCAGGTCCTAAGTCAGATCCTCCACTCCGGTGGCTGCAGATTACGGTAGACGGCATACTCTGCTTCATTGTCTGCAATGAAGTTAGGCTGGAACAGCTGCACCTTGCACACAAACCGAGGAGTAAAGATCGTCTTCATCTGAGTGTAGTTCGTGATCGGGGTGCCGACGTACTGACGGTGCTTCGGGTAGCGCTGCAATCCACAAGGAACAACTATTAGTGCGGACGACATTCACATATATATACTTTCAGATCTATGCAGGAACTCAATGAGGCTTCGTACCTGGATGTACTCGTCCGCCGTCCCTTAATCACCGCCGTAGAAGCAGCAACCATCTTCGCTCCAGTCCAGAATGCGATCGGATTTCATCTTCATAATAACGCTTCACTTCCTCCTTAAGTTTCTGATGTGGTTGTACAACTGAAGAGTTGTGACATGTATGCCGGAGAATGCAAGAACATCCGCGGCTACCTTCTTCATCTGGTTGCTCCTTGAATCCCATGTTGAAGCAGACGCCGCTACCAACCGGTTCAACACAAACTCTGATAGCTCAGGTTTCCAAACCATGGTTGGTTTGCTTGCAATTAGACATGGCTGAGCATTCACAGTAGGCGCAGACAGATCAGGGTAGCCCAAAGGTATGATCGCCTACATGACAAACACTAGTAGATCAATGAAATACCACTATCACATAGACATCCTTAAGCACTAGCAGATCAATGAACTATCACCACTATCAGTACCACATCCACATCCACATCCTTAAGCACTAGCATATCAATGAACTACCACTACCACATCAATGAACAAAGAGATAAGTAAGAGTGGTCTTACAGTCAAAGGAGCCACACGCAGCACCGAGGTCGGGGAAGCAGGGGACCCTGGAGAAGATGCAGGCAGCACCACCGTCCCAGTGAAGAGTCAACAGCGACAACGGTCCCCGTTGTAGAGTCAGATGCAACCTGGACAACCTCCACCGACGATGAAGGAATGTCCTACAATGGAGTTCAGACCCCGCTTGTGTACCCAAAAGATCTAGAAGTAAGGCTAGGGTTTGCAGAAGCTTACCACAACCGAAGTCATCGACGTAGAGGAAGAAGACGACCATCCGCAACCAGTAGCCGCTGCCACAGCCGCCGTCGCCGACCGTGCGGGTGAGGTAGAGCCGGCCATGTCACTAGATCGGGAACAGTGGATGAGCTCGAAATGGGGGGAAATGGGGGATTTGGATTTGCCGGTGAGAGAGCCGCCCCTATATACGGTGGGGAAAATTCAAGCGCGGTGACCGAATTCATCCGGCCGAGATTTCGCCGTCCCGCGCGAGCTCCCGCCATCTCCCGCGGTGGCTTTGCGAGGACACGACGTTCTCCACTTCTGTGAAAACGGGGGTGGCTCGCTAGAAACGGCCGAACCGGACGTTCCTCCAGGGCCTAGCCCGATGGTGCTTTGAGAACCGGTTCGTGCAAGAACGTGGCCTCGGCTAGGTAACCAAACAGGCCGAAAATGCTGGGCATGTGAATATGTGATCCCCATCCCTGTACGCCCAATCGCTTTATCGCTTTATCGCCTCACCAAGGGCATGTATTAGTTTAGATAGCTGGTGTCTGTAATACTACTTCATATCGTATATAGATAATGATATAGACAATATATACAATAGTCTATATGTAAGTTGTCTAGTTTTAGCCATAGTTATATGGGAGTATAACTTACAGACACCTTTCATACAACAAAATGATCTGTAAGTTGTCTATAAGAAGCATATAGACTGTCTAGAACTTTACAGGCATCTCCCTCTCTCTCTCATCATTCTATTTCCTCCAACTCACCAAAATCACATATAACTATCTCTTATGGACAGCTGAGTCATCACTATTGTACATGCCCTAACCCTGGCGACTTACCGCCGTGGAGCCATTACGAACCGCTTTTATTTTAACGTCGGTTGTACTCCCACCATTTAAAACTACTTCACGTTGGTTTAGTTAAAGCCAAATTTTGTAGACTTTGATTAAATATTTAAAAAATCAATAATTCTAATATAAAATATATTTTATTAAAATTATGATTAACTAAAAATTTCTATTATATGTATTTAGTATTACGGATATTGATATTCTTTCCTACAATTATGATCAAAATTTGAAAAGTTTAACTTCAGTTAATTCCATAACGCGAGCTAAATAAAAACGGAGGAGTACACACTACCAACTAAATTATTAACCCTGAAAAGAGTAACTAATTAAACTGTCCTTAACTAACTCACCTTTCAGTTAGGGAAGTATTTTATCCTCGTGGTGACATCGACGTGTACGTGGTTGAAGAGAGATTGGCCGATAAAATAGTCCACCCTTGTCTCAGCCACCCACAAAGCTAGAGTAGCTAAGATAGAACTTGGAATAAAAATATGTTCTCGCGGACAATAATATGGTTGTGCCCACCTCTTAGGCTATCAGGGTCCCGTAAACCCGGCGGCAGGCTGTACTAGCTTAGCCATATCATCACCACCATCATGGCCTCTGTTCATGCTCCATATTATTGGGTTGATGAATGTCAGTTGCCATTGGGCAAGGACTAGGACTTGGCATTCTCGGATTTGATTCGGACAACACAGCTGATTAATTAACTATAGCATGTGCTCCGATTATTTTCCGATAAGTTTCTCTCCGCGCGTAAATCCGGGTCTGTGTTCTTCGGCTGTCTGCTGCCTTTCTCAGTAGATACCACGAATGCACATACTGCAACTTCGCAAAATAAAGTAACTAAATTTGCATGGAAAGATGATAGCCACGGTTCTCCGCTCAACATGTATTCATCCTTTTTGCAAATTGCATATAGGGGTGGTAGTAGGGGGGAGTATCAGGTGAAAACCTCTACATCCTGAAAATCTGAAATTTTTCGATCAGGACTGTTGGATCATGTACCAGCGGTTCAGATTTCGTGTTGGCCTTGGCATAGTCATTTTACAGGAAAGCGCCCGCACCAGAAGTTGAGAATGTGCAGTAAGGCCCTTCACAAAATGTTCGTCCTATAAAAGCAGGCCTGCTAGTACAGGAAGACTCCTGTTCCTGGACCTTTTCTGTTCTTCCTGTGCCACTTGATTTTCTCGCTCTTGTGCCAGAAAATTGAGTAAAAAGAGTTTGTGTGCTTGCATGATAAAAATTTACTTCAGCTACAGTACATAACCACTTTAGCTAGCTAGCACTAATCTTGCTGGCCCCTGCTTGATACAAATGGAACCCCTGCTTCCTCTAGGCAGGAGGCGGCGGCGTCGTGGACCAAGTGCGCTCGGGCGGCACAAGAACGAATCGTTGAACGGCGTCGAGCTCGAACCTGGCGGCGCACAGATCGAGGCAGAGAAGCGAGGCTTCGAGCTGCGTGCGAGCAAGGATGTAGCTGGGAGGTGGCGTGTTGGACTAAGCTGGCCGGGGCGCCGTAGCCATGGAGCCTGCTCGATCTCCGATGGGGAATGGGAGCAAAGAGATGGAGAAGAAAGGGATTTCGTGGTGCTGCTGTGTGCTGCTGTACCAGGCACAAGGGGACAAGGATAGAATAGGCATGTGATAGATGTCTAGGGGGTTTTCTAGAAACTGCATGGTGGTGGAATAGGACACAATATCTGACCGTTTGTAGCGAATCTGATGGCACGGACGGAAATTTGCAGATTTGCAGGATGTAGTCCATTTTCAGGTGATACGTTCCCGTGGTAGTAGCGAGCCTATTGGCAACGGAACCTTGACATATAACAAAGAGATGGTTTTCAACTTGGGCACCCCGTACAGTCCGAGGATAGCAGAGAAATCTATCTAGACACATAGGATATGCACACTTGCGCGTGTCTTTTATGAGTTCGCTTGGATGGACCATATGATATTTTAGGCCAGATTGTGGAGGATAAGGCAGAATGTGGTCATCACTGTACTAAATTTGGGATGGCAAAGCAGAATCCCGACATGTGCTGCATACTCAGGATCCCGCGGCGTAAGCAAACCACCCGATCGACGGTTGGCTATGCTAGTGCACCGGTAACTGTTCCAAGTCAGTAAACACGGGATTTGTTTGCCTTACACGTACACATTGCCGTACCAAGTTAAGCAGGACCATGTGATGGGCATCAAACCCAACGGATAAAGTCGCTAGCTAGGTGGTGATCTTTATCGGCTATGGGAAGAAAGGAACCGGTCAAACCATGCATGGGGCATGGGCTCTATCTAAACCTTGCACCTAGCCAAATCTTCCAACGGACGACTCATCCCACCTCCTCTATCTGCTATTTTCATCTTCTTTTGGATTAACATACAGGAGGAGAGGTAGAGGTACGTGCTTAAGGGCATCTCCAACGCGAAGACCCAAACCCAAAAATGGAGACCACTTTCGTTCGTTTGAGTAAAAATGCGTTCCAACGCGTAGACCCAAATGCAAAACGGACGGCCATTAAAGTCCGGGGCGATCCAAACCTGACTTAAATTTGGGCGGACTTTGCGTATGTCCGGATGGCTCGGGACGGCTCAAGACGTCCGTTTCTATCCGCCCAGGCCCACACCTTCTCTCTCCTCTCTCTTCTTTTTCCCATGGAGATGACCGGCATAGCCACCGGATTTTGGCTGGCCTGGCCAACGGCCGCCGTCGCCGACGCCGGCCGCACCCCGTCGCTGACTCCTCCCTTTTTTTCATCAATGCCGGAATTTATCGCTGCCAAAACGAGCTCCGGCCGCAAAGCTCGTCGACGGCGACGTGCAGGGCGACGGTCGAGGGCGCGTGCACGGCGGCGAGGAACAGGGCCGCCGCGCCCATGGCGGCGAACGGGGCCGCTCCGCGTCGAGCTTGGGCCGCGCCCGCGTCGAGCTTGTGCGGCGCCACCACGGCCGCGCCGTCGCCGGCCTCGCCACGCCGCGCGCTGGCCCGCGCCGCGCCTCTCGCTCCGGCCACGGGCGCGCCCGCCCGCGCCGCCCTCGCTCCGGCCGCGCCCGTGTCTCCTCGCTCGGCCGCGCCCGCGCCTCTCGCTCCGGCCTTGCCACGCCGCGCAGGGCCCGCGCCTCCTCGCTCCAGCCACGGGCACGCCCGCCCCGCGCCGCCCTCGCTCCGGCCGCGCCCGCGTCTCCTGAAAGAACATTTCATGATCTCTGAGTTTTGTGTGTTTGTTAACAACACCGGTGACAATTTAACCGTGTGCTAAGTGGATTACAGATATGGAAAAGATACCACGGGAAAATCTCGACCCACTCAAAAAGGAAGAAAAGAAAAAGGAAGAAGCTGAAGTCTGGCCCTGGCCGGCACTGCCGGCAACACCGGGACGGCACTGCCGATGAGTGCACCCCGGCACTGCCGGCGTTTCTGGCCCGGCACTGCCGGCCTGACTGTCGACCTGCTGGTTCAGAAAAGTGGCCGGCACTGCCGGCGTCTCAAGGCCGGCACTGCCGGCGTTTCACCTCCAACGGGCAGAAAAGCTGGTGGGGTATAAATACCCCCCCTTCACCTACCTTGGAAGGTTGCTCAAACCCTAAGAACTTCATCCACCATTGATGAGCCACCAAGAACACCAAAATAGCCAGATCTCCTCCCTCAACCACCCAAATCACTTGTGCTTTGGAGAATCGAAGGAGAAGACCCCGATCTACATCCTCACCGAAGCATTTTTCATTTCCCCCTCATATGCTTGAGGGCTCCCTTGCTAGTGTTCCTCTTTGGATCCCTAGTTGATTTGTGTTGATGTATTGTTGTTGATTGTTGTGTTGTAACAGATTTGGGAGCCTCCAATTCGGTTGTGGATGTGTGCCCAAGAACCTTGTAAAGGCCCGATTTCCGCCTCGAGGAAATCCCTTAGTGGAAGTGGGCTAGGCCTTCGTGGCGGTGCTCACAGGAGATCTGAGTGAAGCCTTCGTGGCTGTTGGTTTGGCTTTCGTAGCAACCACTCTCCTCCAAACGTAAACATACCTTCTTGCAAGGGAAGGGAACTACGGGAATCATCTCTGTGTCATCGCGTGCTCCACTCTCGGTTACCTCTATCCTATTCTATCTCTTATATTGTGTAGCTATATCTTGCGTAGTTGATTACCTTGTCATATAGGTAAATTCACTTAGTTGCATATCTAGAGAATTTACCTTTGTGTCAAGCCTAAATTGAAAAAGAACTAAAAATTGGGTAGCACCTATTCACCCCCCCTCTAGGTTCGGCATACGATCCTTTCAATTGGTATCAGAGCCTTGATACGCGTACAGCACGCGTCCGTTGGGAACCCCAAGAGGAAGGTGTGATGCGTACAGCGGCAAGTTTTTCCTCAGTATGAAACCAAGGTTTATCGAACCAGTAGGAGCCAAGAAGCACGTTGAAGGTTGATGGCGGCGAGATGTAGTGCGGCGCAACACCAGGGATTCCGGCGCCAACGTGGAACCTGCACAACACAAACCAAGTACTTTGCCCCAACGAAACAGCGAGGTTGTCAATCTCACCGGCTTGCTGTAACAAAGGATTAGATGTATAGTGTGGATGATGATTGTTTGCAGTAAAAACAGAGAACAAGATTGCAGAGATTGTATTTCAGTAAAGAGAATTGGACCGGGGTCCACAGTTCACTAGAGGTGTCTCTCCCATAAGATAAACAGCATGTTGGGTGAACAAATTACAGTTGGGCAATTGACAAATAAAGAGGGCATGACCATGCACATACATATTATGATGAGTATTGTGAGATTTAATTGGGCATTACGACAAAGTACATAGACCGCTATCCAGCATGCATCTATGCCTAAAAAGTCCACCTTCAAAGTTATCATCCGAACCCTCCGTATTAAGTTGCTAACAACAGACAATTGCATTAAGTATTGCGCGTAATGTAATCGTAACTACATCCTCGAACATAGCACCAATGTTTTATCCCTAGTGGCAACAAGACATCCATAATCTTAGAGATTTCTGTCACTTCCCGCATTCACGGAGACATGAACCCACTATCGAGCATAAATACTCCCTCTTGGAGTTACAAGCATCTACTTGGCCAGAGCATCTACTAGTAACGGAGAGCATGCAAGATCATAAACAACACATAGATATAAATTGATAATCAACATAACATAGTATTCTCTATTCATCGGATCCCAATAAACACAACATATAGAATTACAGATAGATGATCTTGATCATGTTCGGCAGCTCACAAGACCCGACAATTAAGCACAATGGGGAGAAGACAACCATCTAGCTACTGCTATGGACCCATAGTCCAGGGGTGGACTACTCACACATCACTCCGGAGGCGACCATGGCGGCGTAGAGTCCTCCGGGAGATGATTCCCCTCTCCGGCAGGGTGCCGGAGGCGATCTCCCGAATCCCCCGAGATGGGATCGGCGGCGGCGGCGTCTCTGGAAGGTTTTCCGTATCGTGGTTTTTCCGCATCAGGGGTTTCGCGACGAAGGCTATTTGTAGGCGGAAGGGCAGGTCAAGGGGCGTCACGAGGGGCCCACACCATAGGTCGGCGTGGCCAGGGCTTGGGCCGCGCCGCCCTGTGGTTTGGCCACCTCGTGGCCCCACTTCGTCTCCTCTTCGGTATTCTGGAAGCTTCGTGGCAAAATAGGACCCTGGGCGTTGATTTCGTCCAATTCCGAGAATATTTCCTTACTAGGATTTCTGAAACCGTAAACAATGAAAACAAGAATCGGCACTTCGGCATCTTGTTAATAGGTTAGTTCCAGAAAATGCACGAATATGACATAAAGTGTGCATAAAACATGTAGATATCATCAATAATGTGGCATGGAACATAAGAAATTATCGATACGTCGGAGACGTATCAGCATCCCCAAGCTTAGTTCCGGCTCGTCCCGAGCAGGTAAACGATAAACAAAGATAATTTCTGGAGTGACATGCCATCATAACCTTGATCATACTATTTGTAAAGCATATGTAGTGAATGCAGCGATCAAAACAATGTAAATGACATGAGTAAACAAGTGAATCATATAGCAAAGACTTTTCATGAATAGTACTTCAAGACAAGCATCAATAAGTCTTGCATAAGAGTTAACTCATAAAGCAATAATTCATAGTAAAGGCATTGAAGCAACACAAAGGAAGATTAAGTTTCAGCGGTTGCTTTCAACTTATAACATGTATATCTCATGGATATTGTCAACATAGAGTAATATAATAAGTGCAATAAGCAAGTATGTAGGAATCAATGCATAGTTCACACAAGTGTTTGCTTCTTGAGGTGGAGAGAGATAGGTGAACTGACTCAACAATAAAAGTAAAAGAATGGTCCTTCAAAGAAGAAAGCATCGATTGCTATATTTGTGCTAGAGCTTTGATTTTGAAAACAAGAAACAATTTTGTCAACGGTAGTAATAAAGCATATGTATCATGTAAATTATATCTTACAAGTTGCAAGCCTCATGCATAGTATACTAATAGTGCCCGCACCTTGTCCTAATTAGCTTGGACTACCGGGATCATCGCAATGCACATGTTTTAACCAAGTGTCACAAAGGGGTACCTCTATGCCGCCTGTACAAAGGTCTAAGGAGAAAGCTCGCATCGGATTTCTCGCTATTGATTATTCTCAACTTAGACATCCATACCGAGACAACATAGACAACAGATAATGGACTCCTCTTTTATGCATAAGCATGTAACAACAATTAATTTTCTCATATGAGATTGAGGATATATGTCCAAAACTGAAACTTCCACCATGGATCATGGCTTTAGTTAGCGGCCCAATGTTCTTCTCTAACAATATGCACGCTCTAACCATAAGGTGGTAGATCGCTCTTACTTCAGACAAGACGAACATGCATAGCAACTCACATGAAATTCAACAAAGAGTAGTTGATGGCGTCCCCAGTGAACATGGTTATCGCACAACGAGCAACTTAATAAGAGATAAAGTGCATAAGTACATATTCAATACCACAATAGTTTTTAAGCTATTTGTCCCATGAGCTATATATTGTAAAGGTGAAGAATGGAAATTTAAAGGTAGCACTCAAGCAATTTACTTTGGAATGGCGGAGAAATACCATGTAGTAGGTAGGTATGGTGGACACAAATGGCATAGTGGTTGGCTCAAGTATTTTGGATGCATGAGAGGTATTCCCTCTCGATACAAGGTTTAGGCTAGCAAGGTTATTCGAAACAAACACAAGGATGAACCGGTGCAGCAAAACTCACATAAAAGACATATTGAAAACATTATAAGACTCTACACCGTCTTCCTTGTTGTTCAAACTCAATACTAGAAATTATCTAGACCTTAGAGAGACCAAATATGCAAACCAAATTTTAGCATGCTCTATGTATTTCTTCATTAATGGGTGCAAAGTATATGATGCAAGAGCTTAAACATGAGCACAACAATTTCCAAGTATCACATTATCCAAGACATTATAGCAATTACTACATGTATCATTTTCCAATTCCAACCATATAACAATTTAACGAAGAAGAAACTTCGCCATGAATATTATGAGTAGAGCCTAAGGACATACTTGTCCATATGCTACAGCGGAGCGTGTCTCTCTCCCACACGATGAATGCTAGGATCCATTTTATTCAAACAAAACAAAAACAAAAACAAACCGACGCTCCAAGCAAAGCACATAAGCTGTGATGGAATAAAAATATAGTTTCAGGGGAGGAACCTGATAATGTTGTCGATGAAGAAGGGGATGCCTTGGGCATCCCCAAGCTTAGACGCTTGAGTCTTCTTGATATATGCAGGGGTGAACCACCGGGGCATCCCCAAGCTTAGAGCTTTCACTCTCCTTGATCATGTTGTATCATCTCCCTCTCTTGATCCTTGAAAACTTCCTCCACACCAAACTTAGAACAACTCATTAGAGGGTTAGTGCACAATCAAAATATACATGTTCAGAGGTGACATAATCATTCTTAACACTTCTGGACATTGCATAAAGCTACGGAAAGTCAATGGAATCGAAATATCCATCGAACATAACAAAACAGGCAATGCGAAATAAAAGACAGAATCTGTCAAAACAGAACAGGTCGTATTGACGAATTTTATTGAGGCACCAGACTTGCTCAAATGAAAATGCTCAAATTGAATGAAAGTTGCGTACATATCTGAGGATCACTCACGTAAATTGGCATAATTTTCTGAGTTACCTACAGAGAAAACATCCCAGATTCGTGACAGCAAAGAAATCTGTTTCTGCGCAGTAATCCAAATCTAGTATGAACTTTACTATCAACGACTTTACTTGGCACAATAAAACACTAAACTAAGATAAGGAGAGGTTGCTACAGTAGTAAACAACTTCCAAGACACAAATATAAAACAAAGTACTATAGTAAAAACACATGGGTTGTCTCCCATAAGCGCTTTTCTTTAACGCCTTTCAGCTAGGCGCAGAAAGTGTGTATCAAGTATTATCAAGAGATGGAGCATCGTTATCATAAGCTCCCCCATCCGTAGTGGTACTAAGGGCTTTGTCAATTTTAGGCCTATAATAATATTTCTTTGGTTTAGGCACTTTAGAGACATACATAAACTTTTGCTCCTTACCCACATAAGCTTTCTCCTTATATTTAAGAGAAGAAAATGTTGAACCCAAGGTTCCCATAGCTTTTTCAAGTTCGCCAATCCTATTGGTTTGATCATCATGAACAACACAAGTTTCTAGGACACTAATTCTTTCATCAATTCCTCCTAAGGATTTATCAAGTTCATTAGTTTTATCAAGTAACATTTCCAATTTAGTTTCAATACTTGGAAAAAATTTCTCTATGGTTTCCAATTTTTTCATAACCTCTTCAAGAGAGATTTCAATTTTAACTTCATTAACAGGTGGTATTCCAAATAGACTCTCAATAATGCAGCTAGCTTCTAATGCAGGAGTACTTAGGAAGTTACCTTTCGCGAGACTATCAAGAACATACCTATTCCAGCTAGAGACACCAACATAAAAATTTCTGAGCAGGATAGTGGTGGAGTGTTTCTTAGTGCACCTATTATGGGCATCACTAATTCTATACCAAGCGTCTCTCAAACATTCTCCCCCTCGTTGCTTAAACGAACGAACTTCAACTTCAGGATTACTCATTTTAGCAACAGTAAATAAAGCAAACTAGATAAAGTAAATGCATGTAACTAATTTTTTTTGTGTTTTTGATATAGCAAACAAGATAGCAAATAAAGTAAAACTAGCAAATAATTTTTTGTATTTTGATTTAGTGCAGCAAACAAAGTAGTAAATAAAACTAAGCAAGACAAAAACAAAGTAAAGAGATTGCGATGTGGAGACTCCCCTTGCAGTGTGTCTTGATCTCCCCGGCAACGGCGCCAGAAAAAGTGCTTGATACGCGTACAGCACGCGTCCGTTGGGAACCCCAAGAGGAAGGTGTGATGCGTACAGCGGCAAGTTTTCCCTCAGTATGAAACCAAGGTTTATCGAACCAGTAGGAGCCAAGAAGCACATTGAAGGTTGATGGCGGCGAGATGTAGTGCGGCGCAACACCAGGGATTCCGGCGCCAACGTGGAACCTACACAACACAAACCAAGTACTTTGCCCCAACGAAATAGCGAGGTTGTCAATCTCACCGGCTTGCTGTAACAAAGGATTAGATGTATAGTGTGGATGATGATTGTTTGCAGAAAGCAGTAGAACAGTATTGCAGTAGATTGTATTTCAGTAAAGAGAATTGGACCGGGGTCCACAGTTCACTAGAGGTGTCTCTCCCATAAGATAAACAGCATGTTGGGTGAACAAATTACAGTTGGGCAATTGACAAATAAAGAGGGCATGACCATGCACATACATATTATGATGAGTATTGTGAGATTTAATTGGGCATTACGACAAAGTACATAGACCGCTATCCAGCATGCATCTATGCCTAAAAAGTCCACCTTCAGGTTATCATCCGAACCCTCCGATATTAAGTTGCTAACAACAGACAATTGCATTAAGTATTGCGCGTAATGTAATCAGTAACTACATCCTCGAACATAGCACCAATGTTTTATCCCTAGTGGCAACAGCACATCCATAATCTTAGAGATTTCTGTCACTTCCCTAGATTCACGGAGACATGAACCCACTATCGAGCATAAATACTCCCTCTTGGAGTTACAAGCATCTACTTGGCCAGAGCATCTACTAGTAACGGAGAGCATGCAAGATCATAAACAACACATAGATATAAATTGATAATCAACATAACATAGTATTCTCTATTCATCGGATCCCAACAAACACAACATATAGAATTACAGATAGATGATCTTGATCATGTTCGGCAGCTCACAAGACCCGACAATTAAGCACAATGGGGAGAAGACAACCATCTAGCTACTGCTATGGACCCATACTCCAGGGGTAGACTACTCACACATCACTCCGGAGGCGACCATGGCGGCGTAGAGTCCTCCGGGAGATGATTCCCCTCTCCGGCAGGGTGCCGGAGGCGATCTCCTGAATCCCCCGAGATGGGATTGGCGGCGGCGGCGTCTCTGGAAGGTTTTCCGTATCGTGGCTCTCGGTACTGGGGGTTTCGCGACGAAGGCTATTTGTAGGCGGAAGGGCAGGTCAAGGGGCGTCACGAGGGGCCCACACCATAGGTCGGCGCGGCCAGGGCTTGGGCCACGCCGCCCTGTGGTTTGGCCACCTTGTGGCCCCACTTCGTCTCCTGTTCGGTCTTCTGGAAGCTTCGTGGCAAAATAGGACCCTGGGCGTTGATTTCGTCCAATTCCGAGAATATTTCCTTACTAGGATTTCTGAAACCAAAAACAGCAGAAAACAGCAACTGGCACTTCGGCATCTTGTTAATAGGTTAGTTCCAGAAAATGCACGAATATGACATAAAGTGTGCATAAAACATGTAGATATCATCAATAATGTGGCATGGAACATAAGAAATTATCGATACGTCGGAGACGTATCAAGCCTCGGCTCTTATTTCGGGCTTAACCGCCTAAGAGTATACCAGACGAAGAGCCTATGGAAGGGGACGCTAAGATGGTCACCATGGATGATTTCAATTCGTTGAGGTCCTCCATGGAAGCTCAAATGGAAAGCATGAGAAAAATGATTTCCGACCTTTTGACTCCGCCTCCTCCAATGGCTCCCACCAAAGAGGTAAATGTCACGGATGCGTTAGAAGAGGGAAATGCTTCGGTATTACCCTCTGATACGTTCATTTTGCATCACTATTTTATATCATAATTTACTGTTATTCATTGATATATTTCATATTTAGAGGTGATACTTATGTTATTTCATCTATTTTGCATGTTTCATGATTATTGGAGGATCGCGCACCGGAGTCAGGATTCTGCTGGAAAAAGCGCCGTCAGAATGCAATATTTCGGAAGATCAATAATTGACGGAAATTATATGAAAAATCCTATTTTTCCATAAGACGAAGAGAGCCAAAAGGAGGAGCCGAGGAGGGCCGCCATGGCCCCCCCATAGGCCGGCGCGGGCCCTGCCCTGGCCGCGCTGCCATGTGGGGAGGGGGCCCACAGCCCCCTCTGGTCTCCTCTCCTTCGCGTACTTCTTCGCCCCGAAAACCTAAGCTCCAGAGGATAGTCGCGAAGATTCACAGCCGCCTCTGCGGGGCGGAAAACACCAGAGAGAAAAGAGCTCTCCGGCAGGCTGAAATCTGCCGAGGAAATTCCCTCCCGGAGGGGGAAATCGACGCCATCGTCATCGTCACCGAGCTGGACATCATCTCCATCATCATCACCATCATCTTCATCATCGTCACCGCCGTATCCACCGCGGCACCTCGTCACCGCTGTAACAATTAGGGTTGGATCTTGATTGTTTGATAGGGGAAACTCTCCCGGTATTGATTTCTACTTGTTATTGATGCTATTGAGTGAAACCATTGAACCAAGGTTTATGTTCAGATTGTTATTCATCATCATATCACCTCTGATCATGTTCCATATGATGTCTCGTGAGTAGTTCGTTTAGTTCTTGAGGACATGGGTGAAGTCTAAATGATAGTAGTGAATTATGGTTGAGTAATATTCAATGTTATGATATTTAAGTTGTGGTGTTATTCTTCTAGTGGTGTCATGTGAACGTCGACTACATGATACTTCACCTTTATGGTCCTAGGGGAATACATCTTGTACTCGTTTGCCAATTGCGGGGTTGCCGGAGTGACAGAAACCTAAACCCCCGTTGGTATATCGATGCAGGAGGGATAGCAGGATCTCAGAGTTTAAGGCTGTGGTTAGATTTATCTTAATTACTTTCTTGTAGTTGCGGATGCTTGCAAGGGGTATAATCACAAGTATGTATTAGTCCTAGGAAGGGCGGTGCATTAGCATAGGTTCACCCACACAACACTTATCAAAACAATGAAGATTAATCAGCTATATGAAGCGAAAGCACTAGACTAAATTCCCGTGTGTCCTCAAGAACGTTTGGTCATTATAAGTAAACAAACCGGCTTGTCCTTTGTGCTAAAAAGGATTGGGCCACTCGCTGCGATTATTACTCTCGCATTTTACTTACTTGTACTTTATTCATCTGCTATATCAAAACCCCCTGAATACTTGTCTGTGAGCATTTACAGTGAATCCTTCATCGAAACTGCTTGTCAACACCTTTTGCTCCTCGTTGGGTTCGACACTCTTACTTATCGAAAATACTACGATACACCCACTATACTTGTGGGTCATCAAGACTATTTTCTAGCGTCTTTGCCGGGGAGTGAAGCGCTATTGGTAAGTGGAATTGGTAAGGGAAACTTTTACTGTTCGTGCTGATTTTATTTCCGCGTGCTGCTATAATTCATTATGGAGAGATCTTCTCTTGAATGTTTAGTTGGAAAATCTACTACTACTGCAAGGGTAGTGGATGAGGCGCCAGGTGAGAAAGAGGTTCCATACAAAATACCTATGAAAATTATTGAATGTGTTGTGGATAACCGTTATGCAGGGGATGGAACTGTCCATCCTGGAGATCATTTACTGTTCTTACATGAATTATGCGGTTTATTCAAGTGTGCAGGTATTGCTATGGATAAAGTTAGGAAGAAACTATTCTCTATATCGTTGTCTGGTAAATCGGTGCATTGGTACACATTGCTGAATAATGGGGATTCTCTCGAATGGAATGATATTGTGCCTCTATTTTATTCTAAATTCTATCCTCCAAGTGAAATTCACAAAGACCGGAACCGCATATATAATTTCTGGCCTCATGATGGAGAGAGTATTGCCCAAGCGTGGGGTAGATTGAAGTCTTTAATGCTCAAATGCCCCATTCACGAGCTTCCTGGTAATATTATCATTGATAATTTCTATGCAAGACTTTCTTCTCAAGACAAGACCTTGCTGGATACTTCTTGTTCTGGATCATTTACACGCAACAAAGAAGAGTTTAAAAGGGACCTTCTTGATCGGATTCAGGAGAATACTGAAGATGGGAGAACGGAAAAGATAGAGAGTCAGGTATAAATTATGATTATAAATGCATTGAAGCTTTTATGGATACTGATAAATTTCGTAATATGAGTGCTACTTATGGTCTTGATTCTCAAGTCATTGCAAATCTTTATAAAGCTTTTGCCTCTCATTATGAATTGCCTAAGAAGAATTTTGATAAGTATCATGAACCGTATAAAGATAAAATTGATTCATCTATAAATAAATGTGTTGTAATTGAAACTGTTGATCATGTTATTCCTGAAGCTTATATTGAAAAAACTCCTTTCCCTTCTAAAATGAAGGAGTATTCTGTTATAAATAGTGCGGTTAATAAAAGTGAAAAGAAACCTATAGAACCTGAAGAGAAAATAAAAGTTGAACCTGCTATTGCAATAGTTAAAGATCTTGTGACTGAAAATGTGGAAGATGGTCATATTATTTTCTGTGAAGATGCTTCTAATATTGTTTCACATCCTAATAAGTCTAGGAAAACTAGTGTTCCTATGCTATCTGTTAGAATTGGTGATCATTGTTATTATGGTTTATGCGATATTGGTGCAAGTATTAGTGCTATTCCTCATGAGCTTTACACGGAGATCATGCATGAAATTGGTTCTTGTGAACTTGAAGATATTGATGTGGTTATTCGGCTAGCTAATAGAGAAACTATCTCTCCAATTGGTATTGTTCGAGATGTGGAAGTTCTATGTGGTAAGATTAAATATCCTGCTGACTTTTTGGTACTTGGTTCTGCTGCTAGTAAGTATTGTCCTATCATTTTTGGTAGACCTTTTCTAAATACTTGTGGAGCTATTATAGATTGCAAGAAAGAGAAAATTTTGACTAAATTTGCTGGTGAATCTTATGAGTTTAATTTCTCTAAATTTGCCAAAATTCCTTATAAAGATGATTCGCCTAATAATGATTTTAGAGTTGAACAGTGTGCATCTATTGCTCTTGCTCCTAATAATCCTTTGCAGCAACATTTGGAGAATAGTGAGAGTGAAGTCTTTAGGGAAGAAAGAAATGAGCTTGATGAAATTTTCCTTCGTCAACCTATTCTTAAGCATGATTTACCGGTAGAAGATCTAGGTACAACACTGCCACCAAAAGAAGATCCTGTTTTTGATTTAAAGCCATTGCCTGGTAATTTTAAATATGCTCATATTGATGATAAGAAAATATATCCTGTTATTATTAGTTCTAAGCTTTCAGAGATTGAGGAAGAAAGGTTATTGGAAATATTGAAGAAACACCGAGGAGCTATTGGCTACACTCTTGATGACTTGAAGGGGATTTCTCCCTCTATTTGCCAACATGCCATTAATATGGAAGATGATGCAAAGCCTGTTGTTGAACACCAGCGTCGTCTAATTCCTAAGATGAAGGATGTGGTAAGGAATGAGGTATTAAAACTTCTTGAAGCTGGTATTATATATCCTATTGCTAATAGTAGGTGGGTTAGTCCTGTGCATTGTGTTCCTAAGAAAGGAGGAATGACTGTTGTACCTAATGATAATGAAGAGCTCATCCCTCAAAGAGTAGTTGTAGGGTATAGAATGTGCATTGATTATCGAAAAGTTAATAAGGTTACTAAGAAAGATCATTACCCTTTACCTTTTATTGATCAAATGTTAGAAAGGTTGTCTAAAAATACTCATTTTTGCTTTCTTGATGGATATTCTAGGTTTTCACAAATTGCTATTAAAACTAAAGATCAAGAGAAAACCACTTTCACTTGTCCCTATGGAACTTATGCTTATAGACGTATGCCTTTTGGTTTTATGTAATGCTCCTGCTACTTTTCAAAGATGCATGTCTGCTATTTTCATGGCTTTTGCGAGAATATTGTAGAGGTATTCATGGATGATTTTTCCGTCTATGGGAATTCTTTTGATAATTGCTTGCGAAACCTCGATAAAGTTTTGTAGAGATGTGAAGAAACTAACCTTGTTCTTAATTGGGAGAAATGCCACTTTATGGTTAATGAAGGAATTGTATTGGGACATAAAATTTCCGAGAGAGGTATTGAAGTTGATAGAGCTAAAGTTGAAGCAATCGAGAAGATGCCCTATCCCAGGGATGTTAAATGTATTCGTAGTGTTCTTGGTCATGTTGGGTTTTATAGGAGATTTATTAAAGATTTCTCCAAGATTTCAAAACCTCTTACTAATCTTCTTCAAAAAGATGTACCTTTTGTTTTTGATGATGATTGTAAGGAAGCTTTTGAAACTCTTAAGGAAGCCTTAACAACTGCTCCTATAGTTGAACCTCCTGATTGGAACTTACCTTTTGAAATTATGTGTGATGCTAGTGATTTTGCTGTAGGCGTTGTTCTTGGACAGCGAGTAGATAAAAAATTGAATGTTATTCATTATGCTAGTAAGACTCTTGATGCCGCTCAAAGAAATTATGCTACTACTGAAAAAGAATTGTTAGTTGTAGTCTTTGCTTGTGACAAGTTTAGATCCTATATTGTTGATTCAAAAGTTACAATTCATACTGATCATGCTGCAATTAGATACCTAATGCAAAAGAAAGATGCTAAGCCAAGGCTTATTAGATGGGTGCTTTTGTTGCAAGAATTTGATTTACATATTATAGATAGGAAAGGTGTTGATAATCCTGTTGCTGATAATCTGTCTAGATTGGAAAATATTGCTTATGATCCTGTTCCTGTTAATGATAGGTTTCCAAATGAACAATTGGCTGTAATAAAGGTAAGATCGCGAGACAGTCCTTGGTATGCTGATTACGCTAACTTTATTGTTTCCAAGTACTTGCCTCCAACCTTTTCAGCTCAGCAAAGGAGAAAATTCTTTTATGACTTGAGGCATTATTTTTGGGATGACCCACACTTATATAAAGAAGGAGTGGATGGTATTCTGCGAAGATGTGTTCCCGAATATGAACAACAAGAGATATTGAGTAAATGTCATGGCAGTGCTTATGGAGGACATCACGCCGGAGATAGAACCGCGCAAAAGGTTCTACAATCAGGTTTCTATTGGCCAACTCTCTTCAAAGATGCAAGAAATTTTATTTTATCTTGTGATGAATGTCAAAGGGTTGGTAATATCTCCAGACGCAATGAAATGCCTATGAATTATACTCTTGTTATTGAATCGTTCGATTGTTGGGGATTTGATTTCATGGGACCTTTCCCCTCTTCAGAAGGTAACACTCATATACTTATTGTTGTTGATTATGTTACTAAATGGGTGGAAGCCATACCCACAAAAAGTGCTGATGGTGAGACCTCTTTAAGAATGCTTTTAGATATTATTTTTCCTAGATTTGGAGTTCCTAGATATCTTATGACTGATGGAGGTTCTCATTTTATTCATGGTGGTTTTAGAAAAACTCATGCTAAATATGGTATTAATCATAGAATTGCTTCTGCTTATCATCCTCAAACTAGTGGGAAAGTAGAACTATCAAATAGAGAGATTAAATCTATCTTGCAAAAGACTGTTAATAAATCTAGAAAGAATTGGGCTAGTAAATTGAAGGAAGCACTATGGGCTTATAGAACTGCTTATAAAAATCCCATGGGTATGTCACCGTATAAAATGGTTTATGGAAAAGCTTGTCATTTACCTTTAGAACTAGAGCACAAAGCTTATTGGGCTGTAAGAGAACTAAATAAAGATCCTAAACTTGCCGGTAAGAAGAGATTGCTACAATTGAGTTGTCTTGATGAATGGAGAAGTGAAGCTTATGAAAATGCTAAACTCTTTAAAGAGAAAGTTAAGAAATGGCATGATAGAAGAATTATCAAAAGAGAATTTAATGTTGGAGATAAAGTCCTATTGTATCGGTCTCGTCTCAGATTTTTTGCAGGGAAATTACTCTCAAAATGGGAAGGACCATATGTCATTGTGGAGGTGTATCATTCAGGGGCAATTAAAATTAGCTCTCTGCAAGGTGATGCCACACAAGTAGTAAATGGACAAAGACTCAAGCACTATATTTCTGGAGATTCTTATAATGAAGATGTTGATGTTATTCGAGTTGTGACACCGGAGGCTTTCATCAAAGGTCAAATTAACAGTCAGGCAGAGTTCGACTTTGAAAAGGTAACAGTACTGGTAATAAAAAGTCCGCGTTTTACTTTCCGAACAATGTTTTTGCTGTTTTTGGAAAATATGAAAAATTACGAGATCGAAACGGAGTGGAGGAGACGCACGAGGGCGTGCCCTCATAGGCCGGCGTGGGCCCCAGCCTGGCCGCGCCGCCCTATGAGGTGGGTCCCTCGTGGCCCCTCTCCGACTCTGGTTCGACCTGGTACTTTCCTTTTGTCGTAAAAATTCCTGCTATATAATCCTCTGGACCCCTGGAGGTCCGTATATCGTTTTCTCGACGTGTTTTGTTTCGAGCTGTTTTCTGCCAGGATCTGTCTTTGATCTAGAAGCACCATGGTCTCCAACAACAAGGGCAAGGGGCTTTCGGATGAAGATATTCAAGATCCCGAGTGGAAAGAGGTGGACGAGAGCGTCAAGGAAGAAGATGAAGAAGAAGTGGAGGAAGACTCGCGTGCATACCCGCGTGCTACCATCGCAAGCATCGAGGTGGTGGAGAACCCTTTAAGTGCCAAGAAGAGCGCAAGAATTCGCACCGGAGGAAAGGTTCCACGTCACAACCTAGCTCCAAAGACATCTCCTCCAGGCACCTACAACCCCTTCCGCAATCAATTTACAATAGTCAAATTGAAAGGACTCCCAAGGCAGTATTGCCTAGCAATTGGGATATAGATCGTTCTAACACTGCAGGAAGGATGAAGCCTGAAGCTGAAGAGTGGGGAAATAACTCCAAGAGTTGGGACTCGCCGTCGGACATACTTCTTAACCGCGTTGAGCACAATTCGGAGATGATCCGCAACCTCATGTACAAGATTGATGAGCTTCAGGAGCTTGTTGAGAAGCTTGTCAAGAATTCATCACCACCACCAATGAAGGAGTAATTCATCATCGGTATTGGCATCCCCTTGGTTTGTTCCAAGCTTGGGGGAGTGTCGCGGTATCACATCATCACTATCTTTTACTTTTAACTATCAAGTAGTGTCATATCATGAGTAGGGAAGTTATCGTATAAGATGGGTTGCAGTGTGGAAGTATCTCTCCTTAGTTGGTTGTCTATGTATCCCTTGGTGTGAGTTATCATTATGGAATATTAATGAGAAGTCTTATCATTTACATATTGCACATCTTATTTTAGTTTGCAATCTCTATTATATGATTGATCTTGTTATTAGTATTGGTATCACTATGGGAGCATTGAGTAAATCTATTTGGTTTTGGCAAACTTAGCATTGGTCAATAGCAACAACACTTTGAGGTTTAAGTAGAAAAGAGAAATACATATAGTTGTTTCATTGTCTTTCTTTCTTGTTAGCTCTTAGCTTATTATTCTGAAGTTAAAATTGTTTGTGCTTACAAGGAAGATGCATGATTGTTTCTATCACATGTATATTTGTTTGTTTCCCTCAACTCTTATGCTTGCTTATCAACCTTGCTAGCCAAAAACCTGTACTGAGAGGGAATGCTTCTCGTGCATCCAAACTTTAACCCAAACTTATGCCATTTGTGTACACCATACCTACCTACTACATGGTATTTTTTGCCATTCCAAGCAAATACTTCGTGTGCTACCTTTAAACAATTCAAAATTTACTATCTCTTATTTGTGTCAATGTTTTATAGCTCATGAGGAAGTATGTGGTGTTTTATCTTTCAATCTTGTTGGGCAACTTTCACCAATGGACTAGTGGCTTCATCCGCTTATCCAATAATTTTGCAAAAAGAGTTGGCAATGGGGTTCCCAGCCCCGATTAATTAACCTTCATAATTTTACAAATAGGCACTCCTCCATGGTATGTGATTGTTGGAAGGCACCCGAGGATTCGGTTAGCCATGGCTTGAGAAAGCAAAGGAGGGGAGGAGTGTCATCTAAATAAAACTAAAATAAATAGACACCCCTTCATTGTATGAGAATGATTGGAAGGCACCCGACGATTCGGTTAGCCATGGTTTGTGAAAGCAAAGGTTGGAAGGAGTGTCAACCAAGAATAAAATTTTATGGGAGCCGCTCCTCGAGACTTTGTCTGGGAAGGGGGTTAGAGAACCTGCTACCATTCGTTGACAACAACAAACACCTCTCAAAATGTTACTTTTATGCTCTTTATATGATTTCAAAACTGAAAAAGCTCTAGCACATGATTTAATCCCTGCTTCCCTCTGCGAAGGGCCTGTCTTTTACTTTATGTTGAGTCAGTAAACCTATTTCCCTCCATCTTAAGCAAGCATTTGAGTTGTTGTGATCAAACCATTTATATTGTGATCTACTTCATCATGCCTTCTACTCTTCCTTGTTTAGTACAAGTTTTATCTGAATGAATATAGCTTTGAAAGTTATCAATGATTATGAGGAGACTATTATGATTGAGTATGCAAGTTGTGCCATATAAGCTTTAACATAACCTGTTAATTGTTCTCTGGCCAAGAACGAAGTTTGCCATCACCAATTATGATTTCTTATGCACCTTTATTTGTGATTACCTTCTACTTGTTTCAAGTTGAATTATATGAGGAAGTTGTTCACTAGAATGTCTTGTGTGAATTAATATGATGCTTCTTGTCCGTATTTTATTTATCGACTCTTCACTCCATAAACATGTGGTCCTGTTTACCGAGTTCAGTTTCGCTTGGGGACAAGCGAAGTCTAAGCTTGGGGGGTTGATACGTCCATTTTGCATCACTATTTTATATCATAATTTACTGTTATTCATTGATATATTTCATATTTAGAGGTGATACTTATGTTATTTCATATTTTTTGCATGTTTCATGATTATTGGAGGATCGCGCACCGGAGGTAGGATTCTGCTGGAAAAAGCGCCGTCAGAATGCAATATTTCGGAAGATCAACAATTGACGGAAATTATATGAAAAATCCTATTTTTCCAGAAGACGAAAAGAGCCAAAAGGAGGAGCCGAGGAGGGCCTCCATGGCCCCCCCCATAGGCCGGCGCGGGCCCTGCCCTGGCCGCGCCGCCATGTGGGGAGGGGGCCCACAACCACCTCTGGTCTCCTCTCCTTCGCGTACTTCTTCGCCCCGAAAACCTAAGCTCCAGAGGATAGTCGCGAAGAGTCACAGCCGCCTCTGCGGGGCGGAAAACACCAGAGAGAAAAGAGCTCTCCGGCAGGCTGAAATCTGCCGGGGAAATTCCCTCCCGGAGGGGGAAATCGACGCCATCGTCATCGTCATCGAGCTGGACATCATCTCCATCATCATCACCATCATCTTCATAATCGTCACCGCCGTCTCCACCGCTGCACCTCGTCACCGCTGTAACAATTAGGGTTGGATCTTGATTGTTTGATAGGGGAAACTCTCCCGGTATTGATTTCTACTTGTTATTGATGCTATTGAGTGAAACCATTGAACCAAGGTTTATGTTCAGATTGTTATTCATCATCATATCACTCTGATCATGTTCCATATGATGTCTCGTGAGTAGTTCGTTTAGTTCTTGAGGACATGGGTGAAGTCTAAATGATAGTAGTGAATTATGGTTGAGTAATATTCAATGTTATGATATTTAAGTTGTGGTGTTATTCTTCTAGTGGTGTCATGTGAACGTCGACTACATCATACTTCACCTTTATGGGCCTAGGGGAATACATCTTGTACTTGTTTGCCAATTGCGGGGTTGCCGGAGTGACAGAAACCTAAACCCCTGTTGGTATATCGATGCAGGAGGGATAGCAGGATCTCAGAGTTTAAGGCTGTGGTTAGATTTATCTTAATTACTTTCTTGTAGTTGCGGATGCTTGCAAGGGGTATAATCACAAGTATGTATTAGTCCTAGGAAGGGCGGTGCATTAGCATAGGTTCACCAACACAACACTTATCAAAACAATGAAGATTAATCAGCTATATGAAGCGAAAGCACTAGACTAAATTCCCGTGTGTCCTCAAGAATGTTTGGTCATTATAAGTAAACAAACCGGCTTGTCCTTTGTGCTAAAAAGGATTGGGCCACTCGCTGCGATTATTACTCTCGCATTTTACTTACTTGTACTTTATTCATCTGCTATATCAAAACCCCCTGAATACTTGTCTGTGAGCATTTACAGTGAATCCTTCATCGAAACTGCTTGTCAACACCTTCTGCTCCTCGTTGGGTTCGACACTCTTACTTATCGAAAATACTATGATACACCCCCTATACTTGTGGGTCATCACCCTCCTCTACCAAACCCGTGAATGGTGATAACTTAAATACTATCACATCCCCCATTGCATCTCCTAGGGGAACTAGTGGAGGTGAGAGCTACAATCGAGTGGCTCCACCTTTTCTATCTCCCGATATACCGGTTCCCCATCCTCATATAAACATTTGGGCGACCCACCTAAGTTTTCCGTTAATGATTTCGATACTTGGCAATTTGAGTTTAGCTCTCATGTTCGCAGTGCCTCCAATGAACTTTGGAGAATCATCGTGGAAGGCTTCAAGCCTTACAACCCCGACAAGTTGACTAGAAGAGAAGCGGTTGATATTCAACTCAACAACACCGCCTTGCACATGATTCAAACTAGTGTGGGGACAAAGGATTTGTCTCGTGTTCGGCATTTCACCACCGCCAAGGAAGCTTGGGAAGGTTTGGCCGCTAGTTGCATTGGAAGTGAGAGCACAAGAAGGAACAAGTATAATGCTCTTCGGAATAAAGCCGAAGGATTCATGAGGCTACTGGATGAAGATCATGAAGTCATGTATGGAAGACTTCTCACCGTTGCCGATGCTTTCCGGAATGTTGGTGCCACCCACATCAATGACTCTTGGATCAAGGAAAAGTACATTGATTGCATGATGCCGTTTGAACCCATTGATGTCAAGACTCTTGTCGGTAGAGAATGCTATCCCTCTCTCACTTCTCAACAAGCCGTGCATGAGATGCAAGCTCTCAAGGTTCTTGAGCAAAACTCTCATGATTCTCGCAATCGGGCTCTTGGGATGTCAAAAGGGTCCAACCTTGCCTTAGTGGTCAACTCCATGGAAGAAGTGATTCCTCAAGAATCTTATAGGGCATCTTGGAGTATGACCTATCCGGAAGACTTGGAACACCACTACCATGACCACATGGCATTCCATGCAAACACCTTTTGGGTTGACCCATCCAAGGCCAAAGAAGACAACATCAAGAGAAACAACTCAAGGGGTTCCACAAGCTCGGGCCCAAGAACAAGATCTTGCTACAATTGTAATGACAAGCGCCATTTCATTGCCGAATGCCCCTATGAGAATAGGGAGACTCATGGTGGAAGGCTCATTCCCAAGGACAAGAGCAAAGATTCAAAGGGCAAGTATTCAAAGGCCCCCAACAAGAAATTCTACAATAAGAGCAAGAAGGGCAAAAGGCCCTCAAGGATTGTGCTAGTGACTAAAGAAGAATATTCCTCCGATGAAGTTGAAAGTGCTAGTGATGATGAAGAAGAAAGCTCAAAGGAAGTGGCCGCCATTGTCACTACCAACATTCCCTCTTCCTCTCTCTTTGATTCACCCAATGAGAATCCTCAAATCAAGAATGCACATTGCTTCATGGCAAGGTCCACCTTGGACACATCAATTGTGCTATCAACTCAAGAAGAGTATACCTCCGGAGATGATGATGTTGATGATGAAGAAGATGCAACCACAAATGGATTGGTTGCCCTTGCTTCCCTCTCCACTAACTCTTCATCAACAAGTGAATCTCCCAATGAGGTCATTCATGTGGAGGAAGAAAGTTTCCTCATGGCTAAATCTTCCGAGGTATCATCTCCTAACCCCTCTACGCCTAACATTTCAAATGATCTAGGGGTTGATCTTGCTAGTCTAAAAGTGAAACAAGAAATGCTAGAGTTTGATGATTTCATTCTTAACCTACAAGGTAACACTAAAAAGCATGTTTCAAATCGCATGGTTCGTATAGCTCAACTAAATGGTACTCTTGAGAAAAAATGCCAAATACAGAGAGAAGACTCTCTTGAAATACATGCTCTTAAAAATGCTCTTGAGGAATGTCAAGAAACCATAGCATCTCTTGAAGAGAGGCTAGAAAATCTTGAAGAACCTCAAGATAAACTTAACAAGCTCACTAAAGCTAGAGATCTTGCTAGAGCTAAGACTAAAGTGCTTATAAAGGAAAAGGCCAAATTTGGTGTTGATCATGAGAAACTTGTGAAGGATCTAGATGAACTAGACAAGGCTCACAAAGCCTTGGAGAGTGAATACTCTCTCCTCTCCAAGTCTTATGAGCAACTTCAAATTAGGCTTGCTTCATATGACATACCTGGTACTTCTACTCCTTCATGTGATCATGCAAATATTATTGAGGAAAATGCTAGGTTGAAGGATGAACTTGCTAAGGCCTCCTCTCCCCAAAGTAAACTTTCCTTGGATGATCTTTTGAGTAAGAAAAGGTCAAACAATGGGAAGGAGGGACTTGGTTATAATGCCAAGGCTAAAAAGGGAAACAAGAAAAAGGCCAAGCCCGCACATGAGAAAGCCACCACTAATGGTGAAACCCCAAAGGGCAAAACCATTAATGATGATGGTGCGGGAATTGATAACCCTATGTTCTTTTTAAAGATTATTATGGTGATGTTTATGCTAAATATGTTGGTCCATATGATGGTTTTGTTGCTTGGTCTATTTGGGTCCCAAAGACCCTTGTTGCTAACAAAAGAGGACCCATTGAGAAATGGGTACCTAAATCCAAGAATTGATCTCATGTAGGACTATGCCGCCGGAGGTTCAAAATGGGTACTTGATAGTGGATGTACAAGTCATATGACCGGCGGCAAGAACCTCGTCAAGGAGTTGAGGCCCAACATAAATAATATCACCATCTCCTTTGGCGATAATTCTACATCCGAGGTACTGGGTTTTGGCAAGGTTGTGGTTGCACACAACATTACTCTTGTGGATGTCATGCTTGTCAAAACCCTTGGTTACAATTTGCTTTCCGTTTCCGCCCTTGGCAAGATGGGTTTCGCCATCTTTATTGATAAAGATATTGTGGTCCTCTTGTGGAGCAAGACTCTAAAAGTCGCTTTCGTTGGGTATCGCGAACACAACTTGTATGTGGTGGACTTTTCGGGGACCACCACGACAAGTGCGATGTGCCTATTCGGAAAGGCGGACGTGGGTTGGTTGTGGCATCGCCGCCTAGCCCATGTCAACATGAGAACTTTGCAAAGTCTTCACAAGGGGAACCATATTGTGGGACTAATGGAAAATGTGTCTTTTGCCAAAGATCGTGTTTGTAGGGCTTGTGTTGAAGGAAAAATGCATGACTCTCCGCATCCAAGCAAGACCATCATCTCTTCCAAGAGGATCTTGGAGCTCCTTCATGTGTATCTCTTTGGTCCCGTTGCTCACGCAAGTCTTGATGCGAAGAAACATTGCTTGGTGATTGTTGATGATTACTCAAGATACACTTGGGTCTACTTTCTCAAGACGAAAGATGAGACTCAACAAATATTCATTGACTTTGCTACCGAGGTGCAACGCCAACACAACCTCATCATTATGGCAATAAGAAATGACAACGGCTCCGAGTTCAAGAACTATACACTCAATGATTTCCTTAGTGATGAGGGGATTCGACATCAATATTCCGCTGCTTACACCCCTCAACAAAATGGTGTTGCGGAGAGGAAGAACCGGACTCTTATGGATATGGCAAGATCTATGATGGCGGAGTATAAATCCCGCTATAACTTTTGGGCCGAAGCCATCTCCAGCGCTTGTCACTCCTCTAACCGGCTCTACCTCCGCAAGGGCTTGAACAAGACTCCATATGAAATACTCACCGGGAATAAGCCTAATATCTCATACTTCAAGGTGTTCGGGTGTAAGTGTTTCTACATAATCAAAGGAGTTCGTTTATCTAAATTTGCTCCTAAAGCTTTGGAGGGTATGTTTGTTGGTTACGGTGCCGAATCTCACACTTATAGAATCTTTGATGTATCCTCCGGGATTATCATCGAATCTTGTAGTGTGAAGTTCGAAGAAAATGATGGCTCCCAAGTGGGGCAAGTTGATGTATGTGCAGGTGATGAAATACCTCAAGATGCCATAGTAATAATGGGTGTGGGATTTTTCCGCCCCATTGAGGGACACGGTGTGGCATCTCGGGAAGGACTATGCTCTACCACGGTGGAGCCCTCATCTTCTCAACATCAACAAACCCCATCAAGTGAAGCAAATGATGCACCAACCCAAGAACAAGAACAAGACCCTCCCTCTCGTGTGCAAGATCAAGGACAAGATCAACCAAGCATTCATGATGGCTCCAATGAGGATCCACTCAATTCATGTCATTCACCTCCTATTGTCCAAGATCAAGTACATGATGTTGAGCACTCTCAAGAAATTGAGGAAGATCAAGTTGAAGGTCAAGACGGGGACCCAAATGATCAAGTTGATCAAGTGATACCTCCAAGGCCAAGAAGAACCAAGGAGGAGATCGAGGCCCGTCGTCTAGCAAGAAGAGATAGGAACCTTGAACTTCGTGGACACACACATGACAAGGTTCTTGGTGATGTAAGGGCAAAGGTTTCCACAAGAAGGCAATTGGCTAACTTTAGCAATCATCATGCTTATATCTCCTTAGTGGAACCCAAGAAAGTATTTTAAGCCCTTGAAGATTCGGATTGGTTGGAAGCTATGCACGAAGAACTCAACAACTTCAAGCGCAACAAAGTATGGACCTTAGTAGAGAAGCCAAAGGGGTGCCGCAATGTTATAGGCACTAAATGGATTTTCAAGAACAAGCAAGATGAGTTTGGAAATGTTGTGAGGAACAAAGCAAGATTGGTGGCTCAAGGGTTCTCTCAAGTTGAGGGAATTGACTTTGGAGAAACCTATGCTCCCGTGGCTCGCCTTGAGTCCATCTGTATCCTTCTTGCTTATGCATCGCATCATAACTTTAAGTTACAACAAATGGATGTGAAAAGTGCATTTCTTAATGGTCCTTTGCATGAAGAGGTTTATGTTAAGCAACCCCCGGGGTTTGAGGATCTCAACTTCCCTAACCATGTCTATAAGCTTGATAAAGCACTTTATGGTCTCAAACAAGCTCCTAGAGCTTGGTACGAGCACCTTAAAGAATTATTGGTAGACCGTGGGTTTGATGTTGGGCTAATCGATCCCACTCTTTTTACTAAGAGGGTCAATGGGGAGCTTTTCGTTTGCCAATTATATGTTGATGATATTATCTTTGGCTCTACTAACAAAGCTTTCAATGATGAATTCTCAAAGCTTATGACCGATAGGTTTGAGATGTCTATGATGGGAGAGATGAAGTTCTTCCTTGGATTTGAGATCAAGCAATTGAGGGAAGGAACCTTCATCAACCAAGCAAAATATCTCCAAGACATGCTCAAGAGGTTCAAGATGACCGAGTTGAAAGGTGTAGCCACTCCTATGGTTACTAAATGTCATCTTGCACTTGATCCCAATGGTAAAGAGGTGGATCAAAAGGTATATCGCTCCATGATTGGATCCTTGCTTTACCTTTGTGCATCTAGACCGGTCATAGTGTTGAGTGTTGGTGTGTGTGCAAGGTATCAAGATTCTCCTAAGGAGAGCCACATGATGGCTCTCAAAAGAATCTTTCGGTATTTGGTTGAGACCCCAAGATATGGTATTTGGTACCCCAAAGGCTCAAGCTATATTCTCAATGGATACACCGATGCGGATTGGGCGGGAGACAAGGATGATAGGAAATCAACTTCCGGGGCTTGCCAATTTCTTGGTAGGTCCTTGGTGTGTTGGTCTTCTAAGAAGCAAAATTGTATATCTCTCTCCACCGCCGAAGCCGAATATGTTGCCGCCGCAAGTGGATGCACTCAATTGTTATGGATGAGGCAAACTTTAAAGGAATACGGTGTCATTTGTGACAAAGTGCCTCTATTATGTGACAATGAAAGTGCCGTCAAGATTGCCTATAATCCGGTGCAACATTCAAGAACAAAGCATATTGAGATCCGCAATCATTTCATTAGGGATCATGTTGCCCGTGGTGATATTGAGCTTATCTATGTTCCTACCAAAGATCAACTTGCTGATATATTCACGAAGCCTCTTGATGAAGCAAGGTTCTCTTATTTGAGGAATGAGCTAAATATCATTGATTCAAGGAGTATAGCTTGACCATCTCGCAAACACACCTTTGTCTCAAAACTTTATTTGGTTTAGATGTGGGCATGGAAATAGGGGGAGTGCGGTTTAAATTATTGAGCTATCCCTCCCCCCATAATGCCAACATTAAGAAATCATTCTCTTTATATCATATGTTGATATGTGAACTTCAATGATGAGTAGTGGCTTGGACCCAAGATATATCTTCGTGGTGCCATGCCATAACACTCATATATGGTGGCCTAGGCCACCACACTCTTCTTTGTGAAGAGTTGGAGTAATTTGGGACTTAATTGGACTTCATTTGACTATCATTTGTTCTTATGGGAAATCACTCATGTTTGGTCTTTATTTGCAATATTTTGCAAATATGAGTGATATCGTACCATCAACAGTGTGCTCTTTCTATCCTAAGCCCCACCTTTCCTAAAAGAAACCATTTCTATCTCCATATACTAAAACTATGCAAATTTTCGAGGGTTTTTGGGCTGTGGGCTGCTTCGGCGGCACTGCCGGTGCCTTCACACCGGCACTGCCGGCATGGACTGGGCGGCACTGCCGCTGTGGGCGTGGGATATGTTGAGGGCCCGCAGGGGGAGTTAGGGCAACTGCCTCTTTCTCCCCCATCGTGCGTTCCTCTCCTCCCACCCGACCCCAGCCGTCGCCGCCGTCGCTCCTTCTCTCCGGCCGATGTCCCGGGACCTCCCTCCTCCTCTGGTCGGTGGATCCGGGCAGTGCCCCCCCCTCCATGGCTTCCTCCTCCGGTTGGCTTCCTCTCCTCTCTCTCCCTCTCTAGAATGGGTAGACCTCTCTAGAAGAAAGAAAGATGGTTGAATCTCTCCGTAAGTTTTGCCATAGAGGTGGATGATCTTGTGCATTGTGCTGTGAAAGTTTGAGGAACAATGGTTGAGTCTAGAGCAGATCTGGTGCTTTTTCGTTGTGACCGGCACTGCCGCCCCTGTCTCACCGGCACTGCCGGTTGGGCCGGCACTGCCGCCCATACCACCCTGGCACTTCCGGTGTAGCTGTTTCCAGATCACTTTTAGCTTCTTCTCTTGTATCTTGAACATTTCATTCACCATGCTTTGATTATCATGTTTGCTTTGGTTTAGTGTACCTTATCATATGCTCCTCGTACCCATTGCTCTCACAGGTGCAGGTGAACCTCATCGCTCCAACTCAGGCAAACGGGCGGTACCTAGTGACTTTGAAGCTGAAATCCTACCTGTGAAGAAGTCGTCTCGTCGGGAGAAGAACATGGCTCCAGCTGAACCTCGAGCTAACCTCATCCGGAGGCTGAGAGGCATGCCTATTGGGAAGTGGCCAGATAATGAGTATGCTCGGCTGCGTCAGACCAACATCTACAACTCTCCCAAGGCCGCCAATTGCTCTGCGCAGTTCTGGACTAAGTATCAAGAGAAGATTTTTGATTATCTCTATGCTAATTCCACCTATAAAGTCGCTCCTATGCATCACATCAACTTTGCTCACATGGATAGACACGCCCAATACTTTGCAGAAGCTCGAGAGATTTGTGAGCAGTTTGGTCTTTTTCCTCTGATGAAGTTTCATCATCCTTACTGTGTGGATGTGATTGGGCAATTCCTTGCCACAGTTTATGTTGACAATGATGATGCCAAGACTATGAATTGGATGACAGACGGTCGCATGTTACATGGCACTTGGGACCAATTTGCAGCATGTCTTGGTTATCTGGTGCTCTCTGTCAATGCAGACGGATATTTTAGAGCTCACAACACTCCCAAGCCCATTGAGAAGACTCTCCTTGCTGATCTTTATCTTGAAGGAGAAGTGGTATATGGATCTCAGAAACTCCTTCGTCCGATGTATGACATCCTTCTCCGCATTTATCGAGAGGTCCTTAATCCCAAGGTTGGCTGCGTTGATCAGATCTATGGGTACCTTGGGAACTTGTTATATCTCTCTCACCAGCACCGTGACACTGGTCTTCAGCTTGATGTGATGGACTTTCTGTGGAATGAGTTTTGGGCATGCATTATAGCTCACAAGGCTCTTGTATTTGCTCCCTACTTCATATTCTTCATTTGCTCTCGTTGGGACAATGCTGGATTTGGCAAACTCTCTGATGAGGTTATTCTTGTACCTCACAAGGCCAAGGATCTCAAGGTCAAGACTCATGCTAATCCTCCTCGTCTTCCCAATGATGAGGATTCTGCTGAAGAAGACTCTGATATGGAGTTTGCTCCCCCTGCTGACAATGGCTGGGTTGCTCGCATAGAGGCCAAGTTGGCCAAGATGTTCTGTCTTAAGTCTGACATCAACAGGCGTCAGTATCACGCTCATAGGGAGCGGAAAATGGACAGGAGGAACACAAAGCTCATCATGCGCAAGTTTGATATTCCTGTTGAGAGTGGATCTGAGGAGGTCATCACTCCTGAAGAAGAATGGATCTCTAAGCATGGCAATGTGACTGAGTTTGAACAGCTTGGGCTTCCCGGTCCTTCTCGCCGTCGGCGCCCCACTAGTGATGAAGTTGAGCCCGGCGAGTCTGAAGACGATGAAGATACGGAGGATGAGTGAGCTTTCATGGGACGATCTAGCATCGCTTCTTTTCTCCTTTTTGGTGTCTTGATGCCAAAGGGGGAGAAGAAGGTCTAGTATGACTTGCACGGGATTTGCTAGGGTTTGAGGGCACAAGCATTTGCTTTTTATCATTCCGTTAAAGCTTGTGTCCTCCGTTTATCTTCTATGTTTATGTTGTACCTTATCTTGTGTTTTATGTGTCCTATGTGTGGTGGGCAAGACCTTTTAGTGAGTGAACTATTGCTATGGTTTTTGGTATTCTATATGGTTGAGAGTATTGTCATGAATTGGTATGTTCATCTTATATCTCATACTGTCTATTGATTTATCTCAAATTGATACTTGATATGATTATGGGACTCTTGTTCATCATATTGAGACTATTGTCTTGAAATGTTAAGGATGTCAGTATGAAAGGGTATGATCTTAACATCTCAACTTTTATCTTTTCCCATACATTATCTGTCTTATGTCTTATGAGCATTGTGCTTTCTACCTTGAAAGTTGAAGTTGCTCTATACCTAATGTGTGCATATATATATATATTCTTGCACTAAATTTCTCGCATGCACACATCTAGGGGGAGTTTCTCTCTCATGTCAAACACAATGATATTCTTGCTCTATACTTTGCAAAATCCCGGTATTGTCATCAAACACCAAAAAGGGGGAGATTGAAAGAACATTTCATGATCTCTGAGTTTTGTGTGTTTGTTAACAACACCGGTGACAATTTAACCGTGTGCTAAGTGCATTACATATATGGAAAAGATACCACGGGAAAATCTCGACCCACTCAAAAAGGAAGAAAAGAAAAAGGAAGAAGCTGAAGTCTGGCCCTGGCCGGCACTGCCGGCAACACCGGGCCGGCACTGCCGGTGTGTGCACCCCGGCACTGCCGGTGATTCCAGGCCGGCACTGCCGGTGAGTGCACCCCGACACTGCCGGCGTTTCTGGCCCGGCACTGCCGGCCTGACTGTCGACCTGCTGGTTCAGAAAAGTGGCCGGCACTGCCGGCGTCTCAAGGCCGGCACTGCCGGCGTTTCACCTCCAACGGGCAGAAAAGCTGGTGGGGTATAAATACCCCCCCTTCACCTACCTTGGAAGGTTGCTCAAACCCTAAGAACTTCATCCACCATTGCTGAGCCACCAAGAACACCAAAATAGCCAGATCTCCTCCCTCAACCACCCAAATCACTTGTGCTTTGGAGAATCGAAGGAGAAGACCCCGATCTACATCCTCACCGAAGCGTTTTTCATTTCCCCCTCATATGCTTGAGGGCCCCCTTGCTAGTGTTCCTCTTTGGATCCCTAGTTGATTTGTGTTGATGTATTGTTGTTGATTGTTGTGTTGTAACAGATTTGGGAGCCTCCAATTTGGTTGTGGATGTGTGCCCCAAGAACCTTGTAAAGGCCCGATTTCCGCCTCGAGGAAATCCCTTAGTGGAAGTGGGCTAGGCCTTCGTGGCGGTGCTCACAGGAGATCTGAGTGAAGCCTTCATGGCTGTTGGTTTGGCTTTCGTAGCAACCACACTCCTCCAAACGTAGACGTACCTTCTTGCAAAGGAAGGGAACTACGGGAATCATCTCTGTGTCATCGCGTGCTCCACTCTCGGTTACCTCTAATCTATTCTATCTCTTATATTGTGTAGCTATATCTTGCGTAGTTGATTACCTTGTCATATAGGTAAATTCACTTAATTGCATATCTAGAGAATTTACCTTTGTGTCAATCCTAAATTGAAAAAAGAACTAAAAAATGGGTAGCACCTATTCACCCCCCCCCCCCTCTAGGTGCGGCATACGATCCTTTCATCTCCTCGCTCCGGCCGTGCCCGCGCCTCCTCGCTCCGGCCTCGCCACGCCGCGCAGGGGCCCGCGCCGCGCCTCCTCGCTCCGGCCACGGGCGCCCGCCCGCACCGTCCTCGCTCCGGCCGCCCCGCGCCTCCTCGCTCCGGCCTCGCCACGCCGCGCAGGCCCGCGCCGCGCCTCCTCGCTCCGGCCACGGGCGCGCCCGCCCCGTGCCGCCCTCGCTCCGGCCGCGCCGCGTCGAGCTTGGGCAGCGCCCGCCACGGCTGCGCCATAACCGGCCTCGCCACGCCGCGCAGGGGCTCGCCCCGGCCACGGGCGCGCCGCCCTCGCCCGCCAGGCCGAGCCACGCGCCGCGCCTCCTAGCTCCGGCCACGCCGCGTCATCCTGGCCGCGTGTGGTGACCCTGCATACCACTGCATGTTGTAGTATGCCAGTCGTTGATATAACATTCACGAAGTACCATTCCGCAAATATTACATCCCTCAGAGTAGTACAACAGAACATAGCAGGTCCATAACTCATTCATTTATTATTACAAATATCATACACATGTCATCTCGGAGCTCCTCTTGGGTCCTAAGAGGAATACTCCTGGGTTCGAGGCGAACCCAACTTAGCTTACAATATAAGAGTCTTATTAAGTTATACATTTATCTCCTCGAGCAGCTAAATACTAAGAGTTCGGGCTGCTCGGCTTCTACTACTACTCGAGATGTTCAGGCTTGATCTCCTCCGGAAGCCTCCCCGGTTCCGTAGACGATGAGGTAGTCTACGCCCTCGATACCTCCCGAGAGGTCTGGTTCTTCATAGCCGATGATCTCGGCTCCTTCATTGTTGTCGTAGTCCTCCTCCAGACGATTCAGACAATCTAAGCATGGGATTTAAGAGTGGTATGAGTACGAGCGTACTCAACAAGTTCATTACAGATAAGAGGTGTTTAATGCTCTAGCTACGATATTAGACCAGAAAGTCTAATACCAATGCAAGTTTTCATAAACATTTCTTCAAGAGATTGCTTTTATTCCAAAGAGCTATGTCCGTCAGCCTTCACCGGTTTACTAGAACTTCATGGAGCTCCTTTCCGGCCGCGTTCGCAGTTCCTTATCCCGGAACAGGGTGTGACAGGTCACAGTTCTTTACACTCTGCAGAGGTGTGTTGCTTTACCCATAAGAGATCTTAACCCTGGTGCCAACCGGGCAGCTTTCCCGTCCACACTTCCTTCGGTGTGAGGCCCGGTATAAGGTCTAGCCAATCATGTTCCTCCGCTACCTCGAACACCCACCCTTTGTTGCATGCCCTGACCCTGGGTCCTCGCTGGTCCCATTATTCCCACTCACGGGTGGGCCCCGACCACGACGATAGTTTGGGATCGAACCAAACTCCTTCGCCAGTAGCTGCAACCCATCATAGACCACAATACCGTGAGGACTTAAGGCTTCCCCAGCCAACCGCTTGCACTTCGAGCGACAAGTGTCTACGGACTATGCCGTGGGGACTTAAGGCTTCCCCAGCCAACCGCTTGCCCTGAAAGATACAAGTGTCTACGGTAAAGCGCATCCGTTGATGAACGAGAGGTGGAAACACTTTTGACTACTCCGTCCCACTCCGGATCTTATGGTTAACACGGGTATTACGGCACAAGAATCACTGGCGACATTTGTTGTTTAATCCTAGATGGATATAAGCCCGTGCAATGGAACCTCCACCATATCAACACAATCCATGGTTCCATTGCCCACCACATAGTCATATTCATAGTTATGAAAGTAGTGGTTTTGATTTTTATGCAATAGTGATAACCATAATACTTTGCAAGTAATTTGATAGAAATACTCAAATGACATGAGCAAGTGATGAACTTGCCTGAACACTGTAAAGTTTTGCAGTTGGAAGGTGTGGACTGACCCTTGTCCTCTGTTTCTGAAAAATAGCATCATTGTCTGATAAGGGCAATGGTTAAAGAAGCAATTATGCATGATTCCAGTTTTAGGGTTTGTTCCCCCCTTCCGATGACGTTGTTATTTTATGAGAGGTTAATACTAAGATAGATTTGGAGATACTCTATTTAGGGTAAATACAACCTTGAAATATTGTCAAGGTGTTTTTAAAGTCCATTTGCATTAATGGACTTATTTTCATTATTGAAAATAATATGTGTGATTTAAATCATTATTTAAATCCTCAAAATAGGACTTATTCTTAATTGTCTTCAAAAATTCTCTTTGATATTTTATTTAAATAGAGAATTTTATGCTGATCCTTTTTCATATTTTTAATTTATTTTTTTGAGCTTCTGAGCATTTCTTATTTAATTTCAAAGATTCTGCATTTATATGAATTATGAAATGACTGAAATACTCTTGGGCCCCACCTGTCAGGTGGCCCAACGGGTTAGGTTTGGCCGACCCACCTGGTCCGGCCCAACCTGCTCACTCTCTCTCTCTCTCGCGCCGCTCGACCTAACCCTAACCCTAGCGAGCTCTGGCGATTTTGTCGCCACCGTCTTCTCCGATTTGTGCCGACCAGCTCCGGCCGTCGCCGCCGGCGAGATCAGGTGGATCTGATCCGCCGCTCGACGGCGAACACGGTGGTCCGCACCGATTCGTTCTTCACCTTCGTCATCGTGCATCCGCACCTCGCCTGTGATCCTGACCGAGGCGATTCCTGGCGCTTCGTCGACCGCCGTCGATCCAGGCGTCGTGGCGATGCTGGAGCGCCCCCCTGCTCGGCGACGCCGCCGCGCGCGGCAGCGCTGCCTCGATGGCTTTGTGCCGCCGTGCCGCCATGGCACGCCGGTGCGCTGCTCTAGGTACACGTCCTACTGCTCTCCTCCTCTCTCTCTGTCTTGCTTGCTCCTCATCTTCATCCTCGAGCTTTGGCCGTGGCTGCTCCACCTCATGGAGGTGGTTGCCATGCTGGTGCTCTGCTGCGCCAATCGAGCTAGACATGCATCTGTGCTACTGCTTGTGCTTGCTGCTGCGTATGCTGCCTGCTGTGCTGCTACTGCCATGCGTGCTCTAGTCTATGTGCTTGTGCAAATCTTGCTGTGGCGTGTGCTTCCTTTGATTCTTGTCTCTGCTCACCCTTGGGTTATACATGTTATTATCGGGCTAGATGCTCATCTGAGCATCACTAGCCATTGTTGTTGCTTGCATGCTTATGCTGTAATAAGCTCTAGCTCCCCTGGTTCATTACTGTGAGTGGTTCTTGCTGTTTAGCAAGAGACAGTGTTATTTATGTGATGATTATTGAGTCCTGGCTTATAGTAGGTTTGGCCTTGCTTAATTGTTGTTCATATACATCAATTCCTTGATAATATGCTTCTGGTTATAACCATAAAAATGGTTATGTGCTAGTCTGTAATACAAGTGTTGCTTAACTGTGGCTGTTTAATTCATAGAATTCATGTGGGATACCAGTGATTGATTCTAGCCTGCCTTGGCATGCTTTAGCAGGCTCTGATGATCAAATGATCATCACTTGCTTGTTGCCTGTGCCTTACTGGTGCTTCACCTGGTGTCAGTGTGACACTTATACTTGTGCTGTTGTGTGTTAATGCTTACTCAAGCATCATCTGATGCTTGCAGTGAGCCATTGGGTCACTGGCAAGATGTTGATACTTTGGTTACTTAACTGTTTCATTTATCTGTAATTCCTTGCTTTACTAGATGGATAAATGATGTGAACTGTTTATCAGTAATGATCATATGGATGAATTTGATGTAACTAGAGGGATGCCAACCACTGGTTGGGTACCCTAGCTCATACTGAATCCTACTGGATGATGATGTGATGCTTTGGTGAATTTCCTGTGGGAATAGGTAGCTGTTGTGACCCTAGCAGGCTCTGTCTGCTAGAAATGGTTGCTCCTACCCCTGTTGGATGCTTCTGTGCACTAATCCTGGTAGTCTTTCATAGGCTGCCAGGTTATTTGATGTTAAAATCATACTGGACAGATATCTATCCAATATTCTGATGGCTTTGCTAGCTGTGTGTTGCTAGGTGAATCTGGGTAGCTAGATAGGGATTAGTTCCTTGCTGGATTTCCCTGGTTAAGTCCCTTTTAATTCTGTTGGCTTGATCAGTGTTCCCTTGGATCCATTCCTAATGGTTTTACCCTTATTTTGCTTGCATCATATGGCTGATAGCCAAATGATGATACAAATAGAGTATTCTACCCTCTTTGCTTCTGTGACATATGCACATGCTTATTTATGAGCAAAACTATGGCTTGCTCATGTTTATCTGGGTATACCTCACTCCAGCTCCTAGAAATGGTTGTTGGTGTAGAGGATTGCTTCTGTGATGCTTGGTTTGCTTGCCCTGCTCCCCTTGCAAGCTTGTGGTGCTTTACTCCATCTCGGTGCTTGCTCACAGGCTGATGCCTCTTGGTGAAGCTGTCCCTGGATGGTTTCTGGTGACTTGTTGTGCTTCCTGTTCAAAGTGTTCTTGCTGTTCTTGGTGAAATTACCCAGGAGCTTGTGTCGATGGAATGGTTAGGGTTTGGATGGAAAAAGGTTTCATATCAACCTCTCTTTGCTCTCCTGGTCGACAACTGAGCCTGGCACCATTTTGGTGACTCTCCTGGCTGGTGTGTGCTGTTGTGCATGCACATAGCCTGGTGAGCTGCCTGGTTGTGTGTGTGTGCAAGTGCTGTGCACTTGGACTTGATCCTATTTGTGGCATGGCTTTGCTCGGCAGAGACTTGAGCATATCCACTTCACTTCATTTGTTTGCTAACCTGCCAAGTGGCTATGCCACTTGGCATAACACTTGTTTCTATTTGCTTTGTGTTTGTGTGCAGGGAAACATCCTGATGCTCCAAGGATCATGGAGATCATCAAGTACAAGGCTAAATGAAGACTAGCTTGTAGTGTTAGGATAAAACATTAAATTGTACTTTTCTTTTCTTTTCATTTTCCATTTTGTCCAATTCTTGTAATATGTTGTAATATTCATTTGTTCCAATTTTGAATATTGTAAGTGACAATGTATCTTGTGTGATTATTAATAAAGCTCAAGTTTTCCTTAATGAGCTTTACTTAATTGTTGTGTTATTTATAATCTTGATTAAGGCTAATTGTTTATTAAATTATCTCTAGTTTGGATAATGTGATATTCATTTGTTTGTTTAAATTTGAATTTCAAATTCAAACTTGAATTGAATTCAATCATACAACTTAATTTAGAATTCAATCATGCAACTTAAGTTTGTGATGCAAACTCTCCCCTCTCTTCTCAAAACCCTAGTTTAGTTGAATAAGGAACAGGTTTGTCGCACTCTCAAAACCCTAACCCTGTAAGGTGTCGAGAGAGAAACTTGTCCCCCTTCGATGCAGTTTTTGTTTAAAAGCGCGAAATTTCCCCGTAAATTACAATGCAATGCACATCCCTTTCTAAAATTTACCCCTCGATCGTCTCTAAACCTGGGACATTACAGCCTTTCCCCCTTAAAGAAAACTTCGTCCCGAAGTTGTGGTTGTAATACCTGAAAAGTTCGGGGTATGTTTTTCTCAGGTCTTCCTCCTTTTCCCAGGTGGCTTCCCTCTCGGGATGGTGCTTCCATTGTATCTTGCAGTACTTTATCGCTCGATTCCTGAGTTGTTTCCAGTTTTCCTCGAGAATCTTTGCGGGCTTCTCGATGTATGTCAAGTCTGGTTGTAACTCGAGCTCTTCATGTGATACTGGCTCATCAGGGGTCTTCAAACATTTTCTGAGTTGCGACACATGAAATACGTTGTGTACCTGAGATAACCTTCCCGGTAATTCCAATTCGAAGGCTAACCCTCGGTTTTGACTCAAAATCTTGAAAGGTCCGATGTATCTAGGGCTTAGCTTTCCTTTTACTCCAAACCTCTGAAGTCCTTTCATCGGGCTCACCCTAAGGTATACCATGTCTCCAACTCGTGGCTCCCATGTTCTCCTCTTTTGATCGGCATAACTCTTTTGTCGGCTCTGGGCTATTTTGAGCCTATCTCTGATAATGTCAATGATTTGTTGTTTTTCCTTGACATAATCAGGGTTGAACTCTTTGCTTGCTCCGGCTTCATACCAACATATCGATGATCTACACTTTCTTCCATAAAGAGCTTCAAAAGGTGCCATCTTGATGCTGCTTTGATAGCTGTTATTGTATGAAAACTCTGCTAGTGGCAAGTGCTCCTCCCATGATCCTCCGAAGTCTAGGGCACAAGCCCTAAGCATATCCTCTAAGATCTGGTTGGTTCTCTCGGTTTGTCCACCTGTCTGGGGATGATAAGCGGTACTATAGTCCAACTTGGATCCTAAAGCTTCATGTAGTTGCTTCCAGAATGCTGATGTGAACATGGATCCTCGATCCGACACTATCTTCTTAGGCACTCCATGCTTACTCACGATCTCTTTGATGTAAAGATCGATGAGTTTCTCTCCTTTGTCCTGCTGATTTACCGCTAAGAAGTGTGCGCTCTTCGTCAACCGGTCCACGATTACCCATATCATGTCCTTCTTTTTATTAGTCATGGGTAGTCCGGTGATGAAATCCATCCCTATCTCCTCCCATTTCCATTCTGGAATAGGTAAAGGTTGTAATTTCCCTGCCGGACTCTGATGTTCTGCTTTCACTCTTTGGCAGGTATGGCATTCCGCCACATATTGTGCTATCTCTCTCTTCATATTATTCCACCAGAATAACTCCTTTAGATCCATGTACATCTTTGTACTTCCTGGATGAATGGAGTATGGTGTTTGATGGGCTTCCCGGAGTATTACTTCCTTGATTTCAGCAATATCCGGAACACAAATTCTCTTCTGGAACCATAACGATCCAGATTCTCCGCGGTGAAATTCTGATGGTCTTCCTTCATCTATTCTTCTCATCTCCTCAACGATGAATGGATCGTCCAGCTGACCCATCATTATCTCATTCTTCAGGTTAACATTTAACTCATCGGCTACTTGCAACGCCGATAATCCTTCATGGGCTTCCTTCTCCCAAAGTTGTATTTGGGCTTGACTTATGTCCTTCCTCAACTCCGGTGAGATTTCTTGTTCCACTCCGCCGGTGCTCTTCCTGCTCAAGGCATCTGCTACAACATTGGCCTTCCCTGGAGTGTAATTGATGGTCAAATCATAATCCTTGATCAGTTCAAGCCATCTTTTCTGTCTCATGTTGAGTTCCTTCTGAGTGAAGAAGTATTTGAGACTCTTATGATCTGTATAGAGCTCACACTTGGCTCCATAGAGAAAATGTCTCCATGTTTTGAGTGCAAATACAACTGCTGCTAATTCTAGATCATGTGTGGGATAATTCACTTCATGAGGTCTGAGTTGCCTCGATCCATAGGATATGACCTTCCGATCTTGCATGAGTACGCAGCCCAATCCATGCTTGGATGCGTCATAGTACACGGTATAATCCTTGCCAACTTCCGGAACTGCTAACACTGGTGCCGCGGTGAGTTTCTCCTTTAGAGTTTGAAAACTCTTCTCACACTCCTCTGACCACACAAATGGTGTGTTCTTTCTTAATAGCTTCGTCATTGGTCCTGCTATCTTGGAGAATCCTTCAATGAATCTCCGATAATATCCTGCCATTCCTAGGAATCCTCGAATTTCCTTGACAGTCTTGGGTGCTTCCCATTCTAGAACCGCTGCTACCTTGCTCGGATTAACAGCTATTCCATCTTTACTAATGACATGACCAAGGAATTCCACTTGATCTAACCAAAATTCACACTTGCTAAACTTGGCATAGAGTTGATGTTCCCTTAGTGTTTGCAACACTAGCCTCAGATGTTCAGCATGTTCGGCTTTGTCTTTGGAATAGATCAAGATATCATCAATGAATACGATGACAAACTTGTCTAGATATGGCATGAAAATCTTATTCATGAGATTCATGAAAATTGTCAGCATTGGTTAATCCAAAAGGTACTACAAGGTATTCATGATGTCCATACCTTGAAACAAAGGCAGTTTTCGGAACGTCTTCCTTCTTGATCTTTATCTGGTGATAACCGGATCTTAGATCAATTTTGGAAAAGACTCCCGCGCCTCTTACTTGATCGAATAGATCTTGTATTCTTGGAAGTGGATACTTGTTCTTAATTGTGACGTTGTTCAGATTCCTGTAGTCTCCGCACATCCTTCTTCCTCCATCCCTTTTATCCACGAAGATTACAGGTGATCCCCATGGTGAAACACTCTCTTGTATGAATCCTTTTTGTTCCAAGTCATCCAATTGCTCCTTAAGTTCTTTCAACTCCTTGGGCCCCATCTTGTATGGTGCCTTAGCAATCGGAGCTGTTCCTGGAATTAGGTCGATAGTGAATTCTATCTCCCTATCTGGTGGCATACCAGGTAATTCCGTAGGAAATGCATCCTGGAATTCATTTACTACAGGTATATCCTCTAATTTCACCTCCTTCATGCTGTTCAGCTGTAGCTCAACTTCGATCTGTGTATGTTTGTCGCCTTGGTAGATCATTCTGCTTCCATCAGGGCTTTTCAAGGATACTGTCTTGCTCACACAGTCGATCAATGCTCCATTAGCTTCCAACCAGTTCATACCAAGAATGACATCAATGTCCTTCATCGGTAAAATGAACAGGTCCGCGTCAAACGCGCACTTATTGATCATGATGACTTGTTTTTGTTTAGTGTGGGTTACTACTATCGTTCCCCCCGCAGAAAGTATGGTTATGGGTGTATCTAACTTAGTGCAACTAATCTCATGTTTGATGATGAATTGTTGAGAAATGAATGATGTAGTTGCTCCAGTATCAAAAAGTACTTTGCCAGGATGAGTGAGTATCTGGAGCGTACCTATCACCGCCTGATCGGAGTTGACCACCTCCTCCAGACTAGTGCAGTTCAGCTTGCCGAAGGGCTTCTTATTCTTCCAGTTCCCTCCGGTGTTTCCTCCTCGATTTCCTCCTCCTCCTGACTGACCTCCTCCACTATTTTTCTTGGGGCAGTCCTTCAGCATGTGCCCCTCCTGACGACAACCAAAGCATATTATCCTTGGCTTTCTACAGTCCTTGGCAAAATGCCCTGGAAGTCCACAGCTTCGACAGACCATTGGATTGGCAGTCTGGAAAGCTTGGTTCTTCCTGCTACCGTAGTAGTTGCTGTTGTTGTTGTTGTTGTTGTTGTATCTGGGCTTGAAACTCAAACTGGTATTAGGTTTGTTACTAACAAACCTCTTAGGCTCAAACTTGGCCTATTTCCTTTTCTCCTCCTGCAGTTGTTTGAAATCATCTTCCAGAGTGATGGCAGCATCCACCAACTCTTGAAACTCTGTTGCCCTCATCATACGGAGCTGTACTTTGAACTGGGGACTTAACCCCCTCAGAAACCTCTTCTTCTTCTTGTCCTCGGTGTTGACTTCTTCAACCGCATACCGGGACAGCTTTGAGAATTCCCTGACATAAGTCAGGATTGCCTTGTCCTTCTGCTCGAGACTTTCAAATTCTCGACGCTTCAGCTCCACAATACTTTCAGGGACATTGGATTCCCTGAACTTCCTCGTGAACTCCTCCCAGGTAAATACCTTTCCAGCCGGATAAACGGCTATGATATTGTCCCACCATGATGCGGCAGGTCCACACAGCAGGTGGGTAGCATAACGAACCTTCTCTTGGTTGTTACATCCAACGGTATTGAGCTTTCGCTCAGTATCCATAAGCCAATCTTCCGCGTCCATTGGCTCGGGCGCGTATGCGAAAGATATAGGCTTGGTGTTCTGGAAGTCTGCTAAGGTGACTCCCGGATTCTCGGGTCTCTCCACCCTGTTCTGTTGCAGCAATTCTTGGAAGAATTTGTTCTGCTGCTCCAACGTTATACGTTGTCTTTCCTCCACCAGCTGCATGTACTGAACAAAATTCTGCTGCATCATGGGTGGTGGTGGTGGTGGAAACTGATCTCTGGCTGCTCCCTCAGCCTCTTCCTTTTGTTTTGCTTCGCGCTCCATGCGCTGCGCTTCGGTCTCCTCACCTATCGCTCCCGACATAACCCCCTAGTTCTGCAACACAAGATGATACTCATAATTACTCCATGCGCAAGTTTTCTGAGCTCAACTTTGTGCACAGAACTAGTCATGCAATGGAAATCAAGAAGCAAATCCAAATCATACAAAACATATACCATGTATATACATACTTAAGTGGTCTTATTACAATACTCAAGTCGATGTGAGTATGCAAACTCACTTATTAAAGTATATGTACAAATTTATACAAATATTACATACTATAATACACGTGGTACTTGTGTATTATAGCCTCGCCTCCCTTGGTGGACTCTAGTCGATCTTCACTCCCGGTACATCCCAGGCTTCCATCCGGTCGAACGTGTCGTCCTCCTGATAGACCCTGGAACATAAGGTCTCCCCGTCGGCTGGTAATCCGAATCAGATGATGATCCTAGTGAGAAATCAGTGTTCACAAACTGATCGTTAAGTGCATCATAGTCCACCCATCGGGTGTACTCCCCTGTAGCTCCACCATAGGTGTTTCCAACACTCGTACCCGACTCAACCTGTGTCGGATACCCTCCATCAACTCCTTCATTACTAGGATAACTCTGGTTCTGGTTTGTGGCATCATCATTCATCTCCCCATCATAATACACAGAAGTACTATGAGTTCCAGTATCAGATCCCCAACGCCAACCCGTGGAATTTTCTATAGGAGTCTCGGAACGCTGATTGTTTCCGGATTCCTCTCCGCCCTCATATCCCCCATAGGAACTTCCCAGATAGTTCCCAGGTGTAACAGGTGTAGTTTCACGCTCAAGAGGGTCGATACTAATGTAATCACCAGCTGAATAGACTGGTGTATGAACCACATTCTCCATAGGTTCTTTCCCCCTAATCTCCTCCTTGGGTTCAGTAAACTCCTCTAGCATCGTATCAATTGCTCCTGTCAGGTGATGGTTCAACTGAAAGAGTAATGATATGAAGTTGCGACTATTGTCCATGTATTTTGCAGCTGCAATGGGTTTGCGTTTTGCATATTTGTAGTGGTTAAGCATGGGATCTTCTTCCTCCTGCATATGAGGAATGTGGGTAAATTCGGAACCCATAAGCTCTTTTGTCTTATGCTCCCGAATATCTGTGATGGCTCTCATAATGGCTATATGGTAGGCTGTGTTGATAGTTCTGGCTTCCCCTGCTGGCATTACTACGCTCATTCCCAAAGATTCGGGAAGTCGCAGTCCTACCCTACACTTGGCCAATACAGTACCATCGTAGTACATGTATTTCTTTACTTGGATCTGGGGATCACACCCAAATTCAAGTAACATGGCACGTAGAATATCTGCAAGTCCTCCTTCATATTCGCTTAGTGTGGAATCCATCACTTTCACGTTTCGTCCTGGACGTGAAGTTGCCATGTTGGCTGTAGAAATAGAAAGATTATAAGATTAGTAATAATGCATCATAATAGAGATAATAAAGAATTATCGCACTAAAAGATATGATTGTTGTATTCTCAATTGAATATACACCATATTTTTAGAGAATTCTTTACTGATCCTATTCGACTCCTAACGTTTAGTCCCATTTACTAGGTTCCAACCTAAGGTCAAAGCTTTTGCTCTGATACCAACTGTGGTGACCCTGCATACCACTGCATGTTGTAGTATGCCAGTCGTTGATATAACATTCACGAAGTACCATTCCGCAAATATTACATCCCTCAGAGTAGTACAACAGAACATAGCAGGTCCATAACTCATTCATTTATTATTACAAATATCATACACATGTCATCTCGGAGCTCCTCTTGGGTCCTAAGAGGAATACTCCTGGGTTCGAGGCGAACCCAACTTAGCTTACAATATAAGAGTCTTATTAAGTTATACATTTATCTCCTCGAGCAGCTAAATACTAAGAGTTCGGGCTGCTCGGCTTCTACTACTACTCGAGATGTTCAGGCTTGATCTCCTCCGGAAGCCTCTCCGGTTCCGTAGACGATGAGGTAGTCTACGCCCTCGATACCTCCCGAGAGGTCTGGTTCTTCATAGCCGATGATCTCGGCTCCTTCATTGTTGTCGTAGTCCTCCTCCAGACGATTCAGACAATCTAAGCATGGGATTTAAGAGTGGTATGAGTACGAGCGTACTCAACAAGTTCATTATAGATAAGAGGTGTTTAATGCTCTAGCTACGATATTAGACCAGAAAGTCTAATACCAATGCAAGTTTTGATAAACATTTCTTCAAGAGATTGCTTTTATTCCAAAGAGCTATGTCCGTCAGCCTTCACCGGTTTACTAGAACTTCATGGAGCTCCTTTCCGGCCGCGTTCGCAGTTCCTTATCCCGAAACAGGGAGTGACAGGTCACAGTTCTTTACACTCTGCAGAGGTGTGTTGCTTTACCCATAAGAGATCTTAACCTTGGTGCCAACCGGGCAGCTTTCCCGTCCACACTTCCTTCGGTGTGAGGCCCGGTATAAGGTCTAGCCAATCATGTTCCTCCGCTACCTCGAACACCCACCCTTTGTTGCATGCCCCGACCCTGGGTCCTCGCCGGTCCCATTATTCCCACTCACGGGTGGACCCCGACCACGACGACAGTTTGGGATCGAACCAAACTCCTTCGCCGGTAGCTGCAACCCATCATAGACCACAATACCGTGAGGACTTAAGGCTTCCCCAGCCAACCGCTTGCACTTCGAGCGACAAGTGTCTACGGACTATGCCGTGGGGACTTAAGGCTTCCCCAGCCAACCGCTTGCCCTGACAGATACAAGTGTCTACGGTAAAGCGCATCCGTTGATGAACGAGAGGTGGAAACACTTTTGACTACTCCGTCCCACTCCGGATCTTATGGTTAACACGGGTATTACGGCACAAGAAGCACTGGCGACATTTTTTGTTTAATCCTAGATGGATATAAGCCCGTGCAATGGAACCTCCACCATATCAACACAATCCATGGTTCCATTGCCCACCACATAGTCATATTCATAGTTATGAAAGTAGTGGTTTTGATTTTTATGCAATAGTGATAACCATAATACTTTGCAAGTAATTTGATAGAAATACTCAAATGACATGAGCAAGTGATGAACTTGCCTGAACACTGCAAAGTTTTGCAGTTGGAAGGTGTGGACTGACCCTTGTCCTCTGTTTCTGAAAAATAGCATCATTGTCCGATAAGGGCAATGGTTAAAGAAGCAATTATGCATGATTCCAGTTTTAGGGTTTGTTCCCCCCTTCCGATGACGTTGTTATTTTATGAGAGGTTAATACTAAGATAGATTTGGAGATACTCTATTTAGGGTAAATACAACCTTGAAATATTGTCAAGGTGTTTTTAAAGTCCATTTGCATTAATGGACTTATTTTCATTATTGAAAATAATATGTGTGATTTAAATCATTATTTAAATCCTCAAAATAGGACTTATTCTTAATTGTCTTCAAAAATTCTCTTTGATATTTTATTTAAATAGAGAATTTTATGCTGATCCTTTTTCATATTTTTAATTTATTTTTTTGAGCTTCTAAGCATTTCTTATTTAATTTCAAAAATTCTGCATTTATATGAATTATGAAATGACTGAAATACCCTTGGGCCCCACCTGTCAGGTGGCCCAACGGGTTAGGTTTGGCCGACCCACCTGGTCCGGCCCAACCCGCTCACTCTCTCTCTCTCTCTCTCTCTCTCGCGCCGCTCGACCTAACCCTAACCCTAGCGAGCTCTGGCGATTTTGTCGCCACCGTCTTCTCCGATTTGTGCCGACCAGCTCCGGCCGTCGCCGACGGCGAGATCAGGTGGATCTGATCCGCCGCTCGACGGCGAACACGGTGGTCCGCGCCGATTCGTTCTTCGCCTTCGTCATCGTGCATCCGCACCTCGCCTGTGATCCTGACCGAGGCGATTCCTGGCGCTTCGTCGACCGCCGTCGATCCAGGCGTCGTGGCGATGCTGGAGCGCCCCCCTGCTCGGCGACGCCAGGCCAGGCGCGGCTTGGCGCTGCCCTGATGGCCTGTGCCGCCGTGCCGCCATGGCACGCCGGTGCGCTGCTCCAGGTACACGTCCTACTGCTCTCCTCCTCTCTCTCTGTCTTGCTTGCTCCTCATCTTCATCCTCGAGCTTTGGCCGTGGCTGCTCCACCTCATGGAGGTGGTTGCCATGCTGGTGCTCTGCTGCGCCAATCGAGCTAGACATGCTGTTGTGCTACTGCTTGTGCTTGCTGCTGCTGCGTATGCTGCCTGCTGTGCTGCTACTGCCATGCCTGCTCTAGTCTATGTGCTTGTGCAAATCTTGCTGTGGCGTGTGCTTCCTTTGATTCTTGTCTCTGCTCACCCTTGGGTTATACATGTTATTATCGGGCTAGATGCTCATTTGAGCATCACTAGCCATTGCTGTTGCTTGTATGCTTATGCTGTAATAAGCTCTAGCTCCCCTGGTTCATTACTGTGAGTGGTTCTTGCTGTTTAGCAAGAGACAGTGTTATTTATGTGATGATTATTGAGTCCTGGCTTATAGTAGGTTTGGCCTTGCTTAATTGTTGTTCATATACATCAATTCCTTGATAATATGCTTCTGGTTATAACCATAAAAATGGTTATGTGCTAGTCTGTAATACAAGTGTTGCTTAACTGTGGCTGTTTAATTCATAGAATTCATGTGGGATACCAGTGATTGATTCTAGCCTGCCTTGGCATGCTTTAGCAGGCTCTGATGATCAAATGATCATCACTTGCTTGTTGCCTGTGCCTTACTGGTGCTTCACCTGGTGTCAGTGTGACACTTATACTTGTGCTGTTGTGTGTTAATGCTTACTCAAGCATCATCTGATGCTTGCAGTGAGCCATTGGGTCACTGGCAAGATGTTGATACTTTGGTTACTTAACTGTTTCATTTATCTGTAATTCCTTGCTTTACTAGATGGATAAATGATGTGAATTGTTTATCAGTAATGATCATATGGTTGAATTTGATGTAACTAGAGGGATGCCAACCACTGGTTGGGTACCCTAGCTCATACTGAATCCTACTGGATGATGATGTGATGCTTTGGTGAATTTCCTGTGGGAATAGGTAGCTGTTGTGACCCTAGCAGGCTCTGTCTGCTAGAAATGGTTGCTCCTACCCCTGTTGGATGCTTCTGTGCACTAATCCTGGTAGTCTTTCATAGGCTGCCAGGTTATTTGATGTTGAAATCATACTGGACAGATATCTGTCCAATATTCTGATGGCTTTGCTAGCTGTGTGTTGCTAGGTGAATCTGGGTAGCTAGATAGGGATTAGTTCCTTGCTGGATTTCCCTGGTTAAGTCCCTTTTAATTCTGTTGGCTTGATCAGTGTTCCCTTGGATCCATTCCTAATGGTTTTACCCTTATTTTGCTTGCATCATATGGCTGATAGCCAAATGATGATACAAATAGAGTATTCTACCCTCTTTGCTTCTGTGACATATGCACATGCTTATTTATGAGCAAAACTATGGCTTGCTCATGTTTATCTGGGTATACCTCACTCCAGCTCCTAGAAATGGTTGTTGGTGTAGAGGATTGCTTCTGTGATGCTTGGTTTGCTTGCCCTGCTCCCCTTGCAAGCTTGTGGTGCTTTACTCCATCTGGTGCTTGCTCACAGTTGACAGCTCTTGGTGAAGCTGTCCCTGGATGGTTTCTGGTGACTTGTTGTGCTTCCTGTTCAAAGTGTTCTTGCTATTCTTGGTGAACTTACCCAGGAGCTTGTGTCGATGGAATGGTTAGGGTTTGGATGGAAAAAGGTTTTATATCAACCTCTCTTTGCTCTCCTGGTCGACAGCTGAGCCTGGCACCATTTTGGTGACTCTCCTGGCTGGTGTGTGCTGTTGTGCATGCACATAGCCTGGTGAGCTGCCTGGTTGTGTGTGTGTGCAAGTGCTGTGCACTTGGACTTGATCCTATTTGTGGCATGGCTTTGCTCGGCAGAGACTTGAGCATATCCACTTCACTTCATTTGTTTGCTAACCTGCCAAGTGGCTATGCCACTTGGCATAACACTTGTTTCTATTTGCTTTGTGTTTGTGTGCAGGGAAACATCCTGATGCTCCAAGGATCATGGAGATCATCAAGTACAAGGCTAAATGAAGACTAGCTTGTAGTGTTAGGATAAAACATTAAATTGTACTTTTCTTTTCTTTTCATTTTCCATTTTGTCCAATTCTTGTAATATGTTGTAATATTCATTTGTTCCAATTTTGAATATTGTAAGTGACAATGTATCTTGTGTGATTATTAATAAAGCTCAAGTTTTCCTTAATGAGCTTTACTTAATTGTTGTATTATTTATAATCTTGATTAAGGCTAATTGTTTATTAAATTATCTCTAGTTTGGATAATGTGATATTCATTTGTTTGTTTAAATTTGAATTTCAAATTCAAACTTGAATTGAATTCAATCATACAACTTAATTTAGAATTCAATCATGCAACTTAAGTTTGTGATGCAAACTCTCCCCTCTCTTCTCAAAACCCTAGTTTAGTTGAATAAGGAACAGGTTTGTCGCACTCTCAAAACCCTAACCCTGTAAGGTGTCGAGAGAGAAACTTGTCCCCCTTCGATGCAGTTTTTGTTTAAAAGCGCGAAATTTCCCCGTAAATTACAATGCAATGCACATCCCTTTCTAAAATCTACCCCTCGATCGTCTCTAAACCTGGGACATTACACCGCGCGGGGGCTCTCCTCTGCCGCGCTGTCCTGGCCTGGGCGCTCGCAGCAAAGCACCTCTCTGGCCGCGCCGTCTAGGCCTGCGGGCGCTCGCTGATGTCTACGGGAGCTTCTATTCTTGTAGACAGTGTTGGGCCTCCAAGAGCAGAGGTTTGTAGAACAGCAGCAAGTTTCCCTTAAGTGGATCACCCAAGGTTTATCGATCTCAGGGAGGAAGAGGTCAAAGATATCCCTCTCATGCAACCCTGCAACCACAAAGCAAGAAGTCTCTTGTGTCCCCAACACACCTAATAGGTGCACTAGTTCGGCGAAGAGATAGTGAAATACAGGTGGTATGAATAAGTATGAGTGGTAGCAACATGCTTAAAAGTGCTTTGCTGCCCAGATCATGCGTGTGGTTGATGGTGGTAATATTGCAGACAGTACAAATACAGTAGAACAGTAAACAAGCAGCGATAGCAGTATTTAGGAACAAGGCCTAGGGATTATACTTTCACTAGTGGACACTCTCAACATTGGTCACATAACAAAATAGATAAATAGATGCTAGACTCTACACCCTCTTGTTGGATGATGAACACCACTGTGTAGGATTACACGAACCCTCAATGCCGGAGTTAACAAGCTCCACAATATTCAATGTTCATATTTAAATAACCTTAGAGTGCAAGATAGATCAACATAACCAAATAGATCACATCAATACCATCATAGTAATAGTTAACTTCATAATCCACAAGAGATCACAATCATAAACTACGCCAAGTACTACATGATGCACACACTGCCACCTTTACACCATGCAGGAGGAATAGAGTACTTTAATAACATCACTAGAGTAGCACATAGATGAATTGTGATACAAAACTCATATGAATCTCAATCATGTAAGGCAGCTCATGAGATCATTGTATTGAAGTACATAGGAGAGAGATTAACCACATAGCTACCGGTACAGCCCCGAGCCTCGATGGAGAACTACTCCCTCCTCATGGGAGATAGCAGCGTTGATGAAGATGGCGGTGGTGTCGATGGAGAAGCCTTCCGGGGGCACTTCCCCGTCCCGGCGGCGTGCCGGAACAGAGACTCCTGTCCCCTAGATCTTGGCTTCGCGATGGCGGCGGCTCTGGATGGTTTCTCGTACCGTGGCTTTTTTCGTATCGAGGTTTTAGGTCGAGGGGGCTTAAATAGGCGAAGAGGCGGCGTCAGAGGGTCGAAGAGGCGGTGAGAGGGTAAGGCGGCGCGGCCAGGGCCTGGGCCGCGCCGGCCTACCTCCTGGGCCCACCAGGTCCCCCCTCTGGCGACTCTCGGGTGTTCTGGAAGCTTCGTGGAAAAATAGGATGCTGGGCGTTGATTTCGTCCGATTCCGAGAATATTTCCTTACTAGGATTTCTGAAACCAAAAACAGCAGAAAACAGCAACTGGCACTTCGGCATCTCGTCAATAGGTTAGTTCCGGAAAACGCATAAAAACATCATAAAGTATGTATAAAACATGTAGATATCATCAATAATGTGGCATGGAACATAAGAAATTATCGATACGTCGGAGACGTATCAGCATCCCCAAGCTTAGTTTCTGCTCGTCCCGAGCAGGTAAACGATAACAAAGATAATTTCTGGAGTGACATGCCATCATAACCTTGATCATACTATTGTAAAGCATATGAGATGAATGCAGCGATTCGAAGCAATGTTAATGCAATGAGTAAACAATTGAATCATATAGCAAAGACTTTTCATGAATAGTACTTCAAGACAAGCATCAATAAGTCTTGCATAAGAGTTAACTCATAAAGCAATAATTCAAAGTAAAGGTATTGAGGCAACACAAAGGAAGATTAAGTTTCAGCGGTTGCTTTCAACTTGTAACATGTATATCTCATGGATAATTGTCAGCATAGAGTAATATAACAAGTGCAATATGCAAGTATGTAGGAATCAATGCACAGTTCACACAAGTGTTTGCTTCTTGAGATGGAGAGAAATAGGTGAACTGACTCAACATAAAAGTAAAAGAATGCCCTTCGCAGAGGGAAGCATTGATTACTATATTTGTGCTAGAGCTTCGGTTTTGAAAACAAGAAACAATTTTGTCAACGGTAGTAATAAAGCATATGCATCATGTAAATTATATCCTACAAGTTGCAAGCCTCATGCATAGTATACTAATAGTGCCCGCACCTTGTCCTAATTAGCTCGGATTACCTGGATTATCATTGCAATGCATATGTTTTAACCAAGTGTCACAAAGGGGTACCTCTATGCCGCATGTACAAAGTCTAAGGAGAAAGCTCGCATCGGATTTCTTGCTATTGATTATTCTCAACTTAGACATCCATACCGGGACAACATAGACAACAGATAATGGACTCCTCTTTTATGCATAAGCATTCAACAATTATTAATTTTCTCATATGAGATTGAGGATATTTGTCCAAAACTGAAACTTCCACCATGGATCATGGCTTTAGTTAGCGGCCCAATGTTCTTCTCTAACATTATGCATGCTCTAACCATTTTAGTGGTAAATCTCCCTTACTTCAGACAAGACGGACATGCATAGCAACTCACATGATATTCAACAAAGAGTAGTTGATGGCGTCCCTAGGAGCATGGTTATCGCTCAACAAGCAACTTAATAAGAGATAAAGTGCATAAGTACATATTCAATACCACAATAGTTTTTAGGCTATTTGTCCCATGAGCTATATATTGTAAAGATGAAGAATGGAAATTTTAAAGGTAGCACTCAAGCAATTTACTTTGGAATGGCGGAGAAATACCATGTAGTAGGTAGGTATGGTGGACACAAATGGCATAGTGGTTGGCTCAAGTATTTTGGATGCATGAGAAGTATTCCCTCTCGATGCAAGGCTTAGGCTAGCAAGGCTATTCGAAACAAACACAAGGATGAACCGGTGCAGCAAAACTCACATAAAAGACATATTGTAAACATTATAAGACTCTACACCGTCTTCCTTGTTGTTCAAACACTTTACTAGAAATTATCTAGACCTTAGAGAGACCAATTATGCAAACCAAATTTTAGCAAGCTATATGTATTTCTTCATTAATAGGTGCAAAGTATATGATGAAAGAGCTTAAACATGAGCACAACAATTTCCAAGTATCACATTATCCAAGACATTTTAGCAATTACTACATGTAGCATTTCCCGTTTCCAACCATATAACAATGAACGAAGCAGTTTCAATCTTCGCCGTGAAAATTAAAAGCTAAGAACACGTGTGTTCATATGAACCAGCGGAGCGTGTCTCTCTCCCACACAAGCATTTATTCAAACAAAAACAAAAAAACAAGAAACATACAGACGCTCCAAGTAAAGTACATAAGATGTGACCTAAAAAAAATATAGTTTCAAGAGAAAGAACCTGATAATTTGTCGATGAAGAAGGGGATGCCTTGGGCATCCCCAAGCTTAGATGCTTGAGTCTCCTTGAAATATGCAGGGATGAACCACCGGGGCATCCCCAAGCTTAGACTTTTCACTCTTCTTGATCGTAGTATATCATCCTCCTCTCTTGACCCTTGAAAACTTCCTCCACACCAAACTCGAAACAAACTCATTAGAGGGTTAGTGCATAATCAAAAACTCACATGTTCAGAGGTGACACAATCATTCTTAACACTTCTGGACATTGCTCAAAGCTACTGGAAGTCAATGGAACAAAGAAATCCATCCCACATAGCAAAAGAAGCAATGCGAAATAAAAGGCAGAATCTGTCAAAACAGAACAGTCCGTAAAGACGAATTTTATTGAGGCACCATACTTGCTCAAATGAAAATGCTCAAATTGAATGAAAGTTGCGTACATATCTGAGGATCACTCACGTAAATTGGCATAATTTTCTGAGTTACCTACAGAGAATTTTTCCCAGATTCGTGACAGACAGAAATCTGTTTCTGCGCAGTAATCCAAATCTAGTATCTACCTTGCTATCAAAGACTTTACTTGGCACAACAATGCAATAAAATAAGATAAGGAGAGGTTGCTACAGTAGTAACAACTTCCAAAACACAAATATAAAACAAAATTACTGTAGTAAAATAAACACATGGGTTATCTCCCAAGAAGTTCTTTCTTTATAGCCATTAAGATGGGCTCAGCAGTTTTAATGATGCACTCGCAAGAAATAGTATTTGAATCAAAAGAGAGCATCAAGAAGCAAATTCAAAACACATTTAAATCTAACATGCTTCCTATGCATAGGAATCTTATAAATAAACAAGTTCATGAAGAGCAAAGTGACAAGCTTAGGAAGATAAAACAAGTGTAGCTTCAAAAATTTCAGCACATAGAGAGGTGTTTTAGTAACATGAAAATTTCTACAACCATATTTTCCTCTCTCATAATAACTTTCAGTAGCAACATGAGCAAACTCAACAATATAACTATCACATAAAGCATTCTTATCATGAGTCTCATGCATAAAATAATTACTCTCCACATAAGCATAATCAATTTTAGTAGTTGTAGTGGGAGCAAATTCAACAAAGTAGCTATCATTATTATTCTCATCATCAAATATATGAGACATATTGTAATCATAATCAAATTTATCCTCCATAACAGGCGGCACCAAAAGACTACTATCATTATAATCATCATAAATAGGAGGCAAAGTATCATCAAAGTAAATTTTCTCCTCAATGCTTGGGGAACTAAAAAGATCATGCTCATCAAAACCAGCTTCCCCAAGCTTAGAATTTTCCATAGCATTAGCAACAATAGTGTTCAAAGCATTCATATTAATAACATTCCCATTAGCATGCATATAAAGTTCCATGGGTTTTTTAATTCTCTCTTCAAACACATCATGTCCTAATTCAAGATAAAGTTCATAAAGATCTCTCATATTTTTGTTGTTTTCCATTATGCCTAACTAGTGTAAACAAGAAACAAAAAGATGCAATTGCAGGATCTAAAGGAAATAGCTTCGAGCAAACACACAACGGCGCCAGAAAAGTACTGTTACCTGGAACCGGAGTATGAGTGCCTTTTACCTTTCCTCCCCGGCAACGGCGCCAGAAAAGTGCTTGGCGCGTACAGTTGACGAGGGAGGAAATGATGTAGCTTTCCTTCGTTCCCCGGCAACGGCGCCAGAAAAGTACTTGATGTCTACGGGAGCTTCTATTCTTGTAGACAGTGTTGGGCCTCCACACCAAACTCGAAACAAACTCATTAGAGGGTTAGTGCATAATCAAAAACTCACATGTTCAGAGGTGACACAATCATTCTTAACACTTCTGGACATTGCTCAAAGCTACTGGAAGTCAATGGAACAAAGAAATCCATCCCACATAGCAAAAGAAGCAATGCGAAATAAAAGGCAGAATCTATCAAAACAGAACAGTCCGTAAATACGAATTTTATTGAGGCACCATACTTGATCAAATGAAAATGCTCAAATTGAATGAAAGTTGCGTACATATCTGGGGATCACTCATGTAAATTGGCATAATTTTCTGAGTTACCTACAGAGAATTTTGCCCAGATTCGTGACAGACAGAAATCTGTTTCTGCGTAGTAATCCAAATCTAGTATCAACCTTGCTATCAAAGACTTTACTTGGCACAACAATGCAATAAAATAAGATAAGGAGAGATTGCTACAGTAGTAACAACTTCCAAAACACAAATATAAAACAAAATTACTGTAGTAAAATAAACACATGGGTTATCTCCCAAGAAGTTCTTTCTTTATAGCCATTAAGATGGGCTCAGCAGTTTTAATGATGCACTCACAAGAAATAGTATTTGAAGCAAAAGAGAGCATCAAGAAGCAAATTCAAAACACATTTAAGTCTAACATGCTTCCTATGCATAGGAATCTTGTAAATAAACAAGTTCATGAAGAGCAAAGTGACAAGCTTAGGAAGATAAAACAAGTGTAGCTTCAAAAATTTCAGCACATAGAGAGGTGTTTTAGTAACATGAAAATTTCTACAACCATATTTTCCTCTCTCATAATAACTTTCAGTAGCAACATGAGCAAACTCAACAATATAACTATCACATAAAGCATTCTTATCTTGAGTCTCATGCATAAAATAATTACTCTCCACATAAGCATAATCAATTTTAGTAGTTGTAGTGGGAGCAAATTCAACAAAGTAGCTATCATTATTATTGTCATCATCAAATATAGGTGGCATATTATAATCATAATCAAATTTATCCTCCATAACAGGCGGCACCAAAACACTACTATCATTATAATCATCATAAATAGGAGGCAAAGTATCATCAAAGTAAATTTTCTCCTCAATGCTTGGGGGACTAAAAAGATCATGCTCATCAAAACCAGCTTCCCCAAGCTTAGAATTTTCCATAGCATTAGCAACAATAGTGTTCAAAGCATTCATATTAATAACATTCCCATTAGCATGCATATAAAGTTCCATGGGTTTTTTAATTCTCTCTTCAAACACATCATGTCCTAATTCAAGATAAAGTTCATAAAGATCTCTCATATTTTTGTTGTTTTCCATTATGCCTAACTAGTGTAAACAAGAAACAAAAAGATGCAATTGCAGGATCTAAAGGAAATAGCTTCGAGCAAACACACAACGGCACCAGAAAAGTACTGTTACCTGGAACCGGAGTATGAGTGCCTTTTACCTTTCCTCCCCGGCAACGGCGCCAGAAAAGTGCTTGGCACGTACAGTTGACGAGGGAGGAAATGGTGTAGCTTTCCTTCGTTCCCCGGCAACGGCGCCAAAAAAGTACTTGATGTCTACGGGAGCTTCTATTCTTGTAGACAGTGTTGGGCCTCCAAGAGCAGAGGTTTGTAGAACAGCAGCAAGTTTCCCTTAAGTGGATCACCCAAGGTTTATCGATCTCAGGGAGGAAGAGGTCAAAGATATCCCTCTCATGCAACCCTGCAACCACAAAGCAAGAAGTCTCTTGTGTCCCCAACACACCTAATAGGTGCACTAGTTCGGCGAAGAGATAGTGAAATACAGGTGGTATGAATAAGTATGAGTGGTAGCAACAGCGCCAGAAAAGTGCTTTGCTGCCCAGGACTGGCGTGTGGTTGATGGTGGTAATATTGCAGACAGTACAAATACAGTAGAACAGTAAACAAGCAGCGATAGCAGTATTTAGGAACAAGGCCTAGGGATTATACTTTCACTAGTGGACACTCTCAACATTGGTCACATAACAAAATAGATAAATAGATGCTAGACTCTACACCCTCTTGTTGGATGATGAACACCACTGTGTAGGATTACACGAACCCTCAATGCCGGAGTTAACAAGCTCCACAATATTCAATGTTCATATTTAAATAACCTTAGAGTGCAAGATAGATCAACATAACCAAATAGATCACATCAATACCATCATAGTAATAGTTAACTTCATAATCCACAAGAGATCACAATCATAAACTACGCCAAGTACTACATGATGCACACACTGCCACCTTTACACCATGCAGGAGGAATAGAGTACTTTAATAACATCACTAGAGTAGCACATAGATGAATTGTGATACAAAACTCATATGAATCTCAATCATGTAAGGCAGCTCATGAGATCATTGTATTGAAGTACATAGGAGAGAGATTAACCACATAGCTACCGGTACAGCCCCGAGCCTCGATGGAGAACTACTCCCTCCTCATGGGAGACAGCAGCGTTGATGAAGATGGCGGTGGTGTCGATGGAGAAGCCTTCCGGGGGCACTTCCCCGTCCCGGCGGCGTGCCGGAACAGAGACTCCTGTCCCCTAGATCTTGGCTTCGCGATGGCGGCGGCTCTGGATGGTTTCTCGTACCGTGGCTTTTTTCGTATCGAGGTTTTAGGTCGAGGGGGCTTAAATAGGCGAAGAGGCGGCGTCAGAGGGTCAAAGAGGCGGTGAGAGGGTAAGGCGGCGTGGCCAGGGCCTGGGCCGCGCCGGCCTACCTCCTGGGCCCACCAGGTCCCCCCTCTGGCGACTCTCGGGTGTTCTGGAAGCTTCGTGGAAAAATAGGATGCTGGGCGTTGATTTCGTCCGATTCCGAGAATATTTCCTTACTAGGATTTCTGGAACCAAAAACAGCAGAAAACAGCAACTGGCACTTCGGCATCTCGTCAATAGGTTAGTTCTGGAAAACGCATAAAAACATCATAAAGTATGTATAAAACATGTAGATATCATCAATAATGTGGCATGGAACATAAGAAATTATCGATACGTCGGAGACGTATCACTCGCCGCGCCGCACCTCTTTGGCCGCGAGCACGGGCGAGGGCGCCGCGACGGAGTGCAGCGGCCTGGGGCGAGCTCGTCGGGGCGCGGCCTGCCACGGAGCTTGCACACGCGGGGGAGGCACGGGCGGGGGCGGAGGTCGTCGGGGCGCGGCCTGCCGGGACGCAGCGAGCACGGGCGCGGCGGAGCTCGCCGGGCTGGTTCATGGCAGCTAGTACTAGAGAATAGGAATAGTGATTTGGGTCTGCTGGGCGTTGGGGATCAAAAAAAGGCACAGACGTCCTCGTCTATCCGCGTCTCCGGACGGCGACCCAAACAGCCAAAAACAGACGCTCCAACACGTCCGTTTGGGTCGGAGCATTGGAGATACCCTAAAGTGCATTGGTCTCATTCTTGAGGGCTAGCTATTTCGTGAAAGACACGAGGGAGTCAAAGTGAGCCTAAACCTTAATAACCAAGATAGCATTTTGGCACAGAGACAATCCTATTATCCGTTAACCATATCTAGCCCCCTATATCACTACAAGGGAAAGGCCTACTGCCGGCGCACCAAATTGGCTTATTGCCGGCGCACCTAAGCCCGCCGGTGCGAACGGGCCGGTGATAACAGCTCATTGCCGGCACGCCTGGATGTTCGCTGGCGGTAAGGCAGCTACTGCCGGCGCACCGGCCCTGATTCGCCGGCAACTACCATATTCCACCGGCACACTTGTTGCTGCGCCGGCAGTAGGGATGCCAGCACTGGCGCGTGCTTTGTGCGCCGGCAGTAGGTAATGTAGGTTCGCCGCGATAGCGATCGAAAATACAATTTTATAGCCATTTTCCAGCTTATTACAATGCATATTTGCAAATTTATACAACAGTTCATATTTGTACAGCAGCACATGCAATATGAGAAGCACATAGAGAGTCAAGTATCATTTCGGTATCAATACACAAATACACAAGTCTCGTTCCGGAATGTTGATTCATACAACACATGTGCATATGCAACACCGAACGACGAAATTTCACAAAGTTAGAAGTCTCGGTACATAGTCGTCACAAGTATCGTCATACACCTCACAATGTAGGTCCTAACCTAAACTACAATCACATAGAACATGACCAACATGGTCACGATGACCATCATCACGAAGGCCATGGTCTTCATCCGGTTCCTCCTCATGTCCCTCATCTCTCCCGCTAGATAACGGGCGTATCTTCCTTCCGCCTCCACCCTAGTGGGGTATCCCTTGTAGCTGTTGCCGCTGAAACGGTGCACCTGTCTCCGACAGTCCTCCCAGTCGTCGTAGACTCCAGGAACCCTCCCCTTGTACACGACATATGTCGTCGGCATCTCCATTCACAAGACAAGTAAAACGTTATTAGTACCAATGCAATGAACAAGTGCCAACTCAAATAAGAGACAAGTAGTATGAACTAAATAGTGCCTCATACTTTGTTGGTCAAAATAAATAATAACATACAGGGATGGGGTCAGTGAGGCTAGGTAGGATGCACAATAGATTGATATTTGTGGCCATCACACCAAGCCTCACTGGCCCCACCCCGGAGTGTACAAGTGACCGAACATTTTAATCATCGGCCAATGCAATTAAGAAGTGCGAACTCAAATAGAAGACAAGTAGTACGAATTAAATAGCGTGCCTCATACTTTGTCGGTCGAAACAAATATTAACATCCAGGGATGGAGTCAGTGAGGCTAGGTAGGATGCACAATAGATTGATACTTGTGGCCGTCGCACCAAGGATCACTGGCTCCACCCCCGAGTGTACGAGTGACCGAACATTCTAATCATCGGCGAACTCCAAATACGAGGCAAGTAGTGGTCGAGTAAATGCAAATAATTATTAAGCTATGTACGCCATAATCTTGAAATATATAGCAAAGTAAATGAAACTATAGACACATGTTCACATGCACATTCATACAACTAAGTAAAAGTAACTAGTCGATTCTATGGGAATATATAGCAATTATTACAATACGGAAGTTCAAGGACATATCGTTCAAGCTTTAGCAAGTGTTCCCGTCGTAGGATCAGGTTGTACGCCTAGGGGGGAATGGACGGCAGCCCTCAAGCGAGTTGAACGGCCTCTCATCACGCGACATCTCCAAGCGGAGTTCTATCTCGTCATTAGGTGGTAGACCGTAGTCGTAGAAGAACTCGCCAGACCTATTGTTGACATCCTGCAGGATTATTGTGCAAATGAACTGCTGGATGCGATCCCAGTTCTTTCTAATCTCTCTATCAGGGACATCCGCCATGTTTGCCAACCTGTTTCTGAGATTCTCTGGCAGCAACATGTCATCTGCATACTTTATGTACTCCTGCATCTGAAGGATGGCGTACCACGCGTCCATCCCATTATCGGGTGTCGACTGCCTGAGGCAGGGGAAGTTGGTTGTGTGGGTTAAGACCAAGCCTCCTCGGGATTTCCTCTCTACATTGAGGGGGCCTGCCTTGTTGGCGAAGCCGGTGAGAGCATCATTGAGAAGGGCCTTGATGTGGGTGTAGTCTTTCTTGTGGTCCCTACCCGAGTCGAGATAGACTGCATGCGAGTGTTGCGGGTGCACGACGATGAGGGTGCAGAACTTGTCTCTGTGGAAAACACACGGATTAACCTTTGGAAATGCAAATGGAGATATAGGATAGAATGGTAATGGGGGACTAGCGAGTGATTACTTAATCGGGGAAGTAAGGGATGAGAATGGCGCCCTTTTTAATGTTCGCCAGCATGAAATCCTCGACCTGCTGGGTGGCAATCGCCCGATCCCCAGCGTTGCAGATGATGCTCTCCCGCATATAGAAGGGGTTCATTATCGCGATGGTCGGCATCTCCTCCTTAACAATCTGGGTAGACAAGCTAAGAGCAACTAGGCGAACCACACTAAAGTGGAGCGCTTGCATGCGATAAATGCTGAAGATGTCGTTGAACCGGATGAAGCACAAGTCCACGGGGTACTTCTCGACGAAGTTCATGCCAGTTGGCACCTTCGCCACGAAGAGAGGGTAACCAGGATCTTTTGATTTGAGAAGAAGGTTCTCCACATGCAAGACAGTCTCATGCAAGCTCCTCATATCCGGGGTGAGTTTCTTCACGACATGCTCTAGCAGCATCGGTTGACCCAAGTGATGCAGAGGTCGCCAATTGTTTGGCAACTTGTCAAGGAGTGGGACCTTGTCCTTGGATTTGGCCGCCACCGCCTTGTCTTGGGCGTCCTTCTTATTTTGCCTCTTCCTCTTCTTGGGTTGTACTACTGGACCCTCCATCGCCGTAGTGGCCGTAGCACGGAGTGTGTTTGGGCTCAACATATTTTTGACGGTGGCGGTGGCGATCTCCTCAGGATTTTCCTCCTCAGCCGTTTCTTGAGAATCGAACAGCTTCTTGGAGCACACATATTTCAAGGCCGGCGCATCCTCATGGACAACTTGTGAAGACGTAGGAATATCCCATTGGAAGTTCTCACGTTCGTATTCCTCGGCCTCTGGCGCAGCTGGCTGTTGTGGTGGGGCGCTGACCTCTGGCGCAGCTGGCCGTTCTAGTGGGGCGATGACCACCGGCGCCGCTGGCTGTCGTGGAGAGACGCTGACATGTGGCGCCGCAAGGTGCTTGTCTTTGCTAGCCGTCGACCCCGAGTAGGTGTTGATCCGAATTAGGGTCTTCGGCCATAGCAGTACCCAACCCTTCAGTGAGGCCAGATTCAACGGGCTATCGTCATCGGCACCATGCGGTTGATTAGGAGGAAACAAATCCCCATAGCCCGGTAACGCCTGATCCACTTCAACCCGGTAAACGTCATCCGCCATATCTCGTGTGTGCCACTTCTTATCCAGGGGCCGAAGGATGGACCCCCTCGCGACGTCTTTGAGTTCGTCGTTTACTCTCATCAGGAAGGTGCATGGCGTTGAGAGCGCCTGCGAGAACATGTGTATGGCGTTAGAGAGAGGGCAAGGATGATGAAACTAATATATTAACTTGATGTACACATTAGTTAATTACCGTGAGGGCGTTGAGCTCGGCTAATGTCGACGGGCCAGCACATGCGGCGGCGGGCGTGCAAGTGACGGAGGGGCTGCTACCCGGCATGGACGGTGAATCCCTAGCACCAGCGACATTGCCGGCGGCCGGAGGAGTCTCCATTATAACATTGTCATTGCCGGCGGACGGCGGCGCCATCGAGTTGCTGCCGTCGAAGCTAACCACTTGCATTTTCGGGGGGGGGGGGGCTTGTTTGCCACCCTCATACCACGCGTGTAGAGCGTTGAAATCTGCTTGGACTGAAGCGGCGACTTCAGCTTTGACTTCAGGTACGAGTGTAGCTTTGAGTTGCGGTACCAGTTGCAGTACCAAACTAGCTTGGATTTGGGCTAGGATTGACTCCCTCATTTCCTCCGCCTCCCGCTGCTTCCTCTCATTGCGCGCATTTTTATCGGCCGCAGACGACAAGCCGTAGTGATCATGCTTGTGGCCTGTACCGGCGCCAACCACACGGCCTCTATGCGGCCTTCTCGTAGGTGAATGCTCATTGACGATGTTTAGCGCCCGTACGAGAGGCTTGTCCCATGCTACCCTGCCCGTCGACACCTGGGACGAGGAGCTTTGGTCACCTTGAGAAAGTCTTTGTCTTTCTTCTTCCTGCGGAAGAAACATGAACCATTTAGAAATGTTGCTACTATTATATGAACGATACTTGATCTGATAAAACCGGTAAATTGCTTACCAGTTTTTTCTCCAACGACAGGACCTTCTGGTCGTTCGTGAACCAAATTATGTCGGTTACGACATTGGGGTCCGTGACAAGTTCCCCGGTTAGTTTCTTCTTATGGTACCGGGACCTGATGAATCTTCTTTCAAGCAGGTCCTTGTACTTGAGCCAGGGGTTCTCAATGCCGGCCTTTACATACGCCTCGTGCTCCTTCGCCCAATAGGGCTCCTTTCCCTCGTACCCATGGCTCCCAAGGTTGTGGTTGCTGATGTTAAGCTCCCGCATTTCCTTCCCCCACAACTTGCGATTCTTCGTCGCTTGTAGCTCTTCATTGGCCACAAAAGCATCAAAGTCCGCCTGGGAGACATGCGGAAAGGCAGAGTGGACCCCTTCGAAACCTTTGCCATCAGCAATCATCTTCCGCACCATGTACTTATAGCTGCTGAGGTGTTTGGTGAACTTCAGGAGGGCTTGTGAGTTCACAATGTTCTTGGATTCATGAGTGGAGGCGTAGTCGCCTAGGAACTTGTATCGTGAGTGCAACCTCGCAATGAGCTGGGCTCGCAAATGCGCTTTGTTCTCAGCTCGGAGATCCGTCTCGTTGAGATTGATGACCTCTCGGAGGATACATGCCAGTTGGTTGCTGTGGTGACCCGGCATACCACTACATGGTGTAGTATGCAAGTCTGACATAACACCAATGAAACACCGTTCCACTAGTATTATATCGCTCAGAGTGGTACAACAGAAACATATGCGGGTCCAAGGCATGTCTATAGAATTACAACATTGACTCTGTTACATAAGATCATCACAGCCTCCTACTTTACAATGAGGTAAAACTGCAAATAACTCCAGAAGAACGACTCGTAGTCTAGTCTTATCACGAATTCTATTTGTAGAGTATTTAACTAGCTATCGAGGCTATGAATAGATTCTAGCTAAATAGGAGCTAGGTTTAGGAAGCTAGTTCTCTTCTATGGCTAAACTAGGTTTTCTCCTTGTTGGATGTGGTATCTATTCATCTGACAGGGTCCTGTCTCTTGAAGTAGTTGTTGACTCCTCGGTCTTCGAGTTGTACTGTAGATTCTCCTTTGTGGCCTCCATATCTAAGCAGGGGATTTAAGAGTGGGATGAGTACGAGCGTACTCAACAAGTTCATTATAGGAAAGAGGTGTTTAATGCACTAGCTACAGCATTAGACCAGAAAGTCTAATACCAATGCAGGTTTTCATAATCATTTCTTCAAAGGTTGCTTTTATTCAGAAGAACTATGTCCGTCAGCCTTCACAGGTTTACTAGAACTTCATGGAGCTCCTTTCTGGCCGCGTTCGCAGTTCCATATCCCGGAACAGGGAGTGACAGGTCACGGTTCTTTACACTCTGCAGAGGTGTGTTGCTTTACCCATAAGAGATCTTAACCTTGGTGCCAACCGGGCGCGCAACCCGTCCACACTTCCTATGGTGTGAGGCCCGGTATAAGGTCTAGCCAATCATGTTCCTCCGCTACCTCGAACACCCACCCTTTGTTGCATGCCCCGACCCTGGGTCCACGCTGGTCCCATTATTCCCGTAGATTTCAGGGTGGACCCCGACCACGACGACAGTGCTGGGCTCTACCATACACTCCTACGCCGGTAGCTGCAACCCATCATAGACCGCATTACCGTGGGGAATTAGAATGGGATCCCCACCCTCCGGTTGTTCCGCAAGACACAACTGCTACGGTAAGCATTGCATTACCGTGGGGAATTAGAATGGGATCCCCACCCTCCGGTTGTTCCGCCAGATACAACTGCTACGGTAAGCGCATCCATTGATGAACGAGAGGTGGAAACACTTTTGACTACTCCGTCCCACTCCGGATCTTATGGTTAACACGGGTATTACGGCACAAGAATCATCAAGACATTTGTTGTTTAATCCTAGATGGATATAAACCCTTGCAATGGAACCTCCACCATATCAACACAATCCATGGCTCCATTGCCCACCACATAGTCATATTCATAGTTATGAAAGTAGTGGTTTTGGTTTTTATGCAGTAGTGATAACCATAGTACTTTGCAAGTAATTTGATAGAAATACTCAAATGACATGAGGAAGTGATGAACTTTCCTTTCTTGACTGCAAGATTATGCAGGCAAGGTCTTCGATACGCAATAACTCCAAATTCTGAAATAGCATCATCGTCCTGTAAGGACGATGTTTAAAAGATTGGCAAGGATGCAATAATGCATAAGTATGAGATGCAATCGCTCTAAGCGTGACCTAACCCCGATGATTTAGGATTAGTGAGTGGTAATGATCAGTTCAGGGTGTGTTGCACTTTTAGAGTGATTCACAAACAAGGTTTTTATTCAGGTGTGATTACTTGGTATTATAAATATGTGCTGCAATATATCATAGCAATAACATTAATAGCACACAACAATAAGATTTGGTGTAATCCTAACCTGTAATGAATAGTGGTTGGTTTTAGCACTATATGGCATGGTTAGTGATTAATTATCATATAATTCAAAAGAATAACTTTTGAAGAACATGTTCTTTAATAAAGAACAAGTATGATAATTAGGTTGATGGGGTTCTATGGTTGACTATGGCTTCATGTAGTTGCTGGGATAGGTATTAGATGGATCCTAACAAAGTTGGATTCATCAACACCTAGGGCTTGTAAGGTTAAGATAAGCCTAGGCATCCTAAGCAATTCATCATACATGGTTGTTGTCAAGGTTGGTTTATCTTGCTAATGATAGCTGGCTAGGGTTTATAGGTCCTTATAAGCAGGGTTGATGATGATTCCTTATTTTCTTCGAAAGAATAACTTTCAAAGAACATACTTCTTAAGTAAGAAGATGTATGTCAATTAGGGTTGAGGTGGCCTAGGTTTTACTGTTGGTTCTGTTAAGTAAGGAATAATTGGCTCCTAAATAGGGTGGTGGATAAGTATCCAACACTAATAAGGTTTAGTGGAGTATGGTTATGGAATGCTCAAGATTTGATATGATTGCTCCTAAGGTTCATCACATTGGTGTGATGATAAATATGGATATTTAAAGTTGTTGCCTCTAAGTATAAGATCTAGGGTTGGTCCTATTTGATCATCTAGGTTGGATAGGTATGCCTACATGGACTACCAAATTATTTATAATAGGGCTCCTACAATTTTATGTGGCATGGTTAGTATGTAATTGCTATTATGGTTCTATGTATGAAAATTAGAACACCATGATTACATGAGAGGATCTAGGGTTTAGGTCTTAGAAGTAAATTAGGGTTCAAAAGAATTAGTGGAGCTAGGGTTCCAATTTGGATTAGGGTTTTAGAATTACATGAAATGATGAGTCCGTAATTTTCTTCTTTATGGAACTAGGGTTGCATAATTATTACTTAGTTCATAACTTAATAACTTCATTAATAAAGTTGAAGTTATTAATAACTTCAAAATAAAATAATATTCAATTTGGCTTTTTATTATTTTTAAATAATTTAATAATTAGGGTAATTATTAATTAGGGTTTCAATTTCCACTAATAGAAATTGAATAGGATAACAAATAAAGAAAATGAGTTTTCATGTTTTCTTTATTTGCTTACTGGTTTTAATTATTTTATAAATGTTTTCTTAATTTCTGAATTTTAATTGCATTTAGAATTAAAAGGAAAGACTTAATTAAATAGGGTTAAATAATTAAATTTTTATTTAAATTAAAATTTTCATTTTATATTTTTGTTGGATAGATTTCATTTTTAGGAACATTTTAATATCTCATTTGTATTTTTCTGAGTTAAAACAAATTTTACAAATTCGAGTGAAGTTTCAGCAATTTAGGAGATTTAAATTTAAACTGGAAAGGCTAAATACACCCGGACTAAACCTACCCCTGCTCACTGGCTAGTGGGCCAGTGACCACGTCACACGCCACGGTGGTGCCAACGTGGCATGGTGCACGGTGGCCGGCAGGACAGTTGACGACGGCGGCGACTATTCCGGCCATACGCGGACCAGCAATTGGTTCCAATCGATTCAGTACGGCATATGGATTCTAACGGTACTAGCGCCGCTGGCTAATATCCACCGGAGTAGGGCCGGCGATGAGGTGCTGCAGCGGCAGAAATCGAACGGCGACGAGGCGACACTACAGGGCCTAATCGAGCAGGCCAGGGACACGGTGAGATGCTGGAGCTCACCAGGAAGCTGTAGGGCTTGGTGGCGAGGCCGGGGTTGGTCGGAATCGAGGGAATCGGCATCTCCCGGTGGCGGAGGAGATGAGCTCGACGAGGAGGTTCCGAGTTGATTCACCACGATTCCTCGCGCGGGAGGAGCATGTCGAGGATGGTGGTGCTGATGGTGTCCACGACAAGGCTTGGGAACGCTCCAATCGACGGCGACGAATGAAGTCCGGCGAGCTAGGGTTTGCGTCTGGGAAGAATTAGAGCAGAGGAGGAAGAAATTCGAGGATTAGGGTTCGTTGCGGCCTTTATACGGCTCGAGACGAGCCTCGTCACACTGCCGGTGAAGGAGAGCTCGCCAGCGCCGTGACGAAGACGATCACGACGTCGCGCTGTCGACCATGCGCGGGGGAGAGGATGAGGACGACCCCCTCACCTCTGTTTTTTTAAATGAAGGGTTATGGTGGGTTGGTCTGGGCCGTGTTGGGCTAAGATTTATTGGGCTGCTGGTGGGCTCGGCCGAACAGGTAAGGTCTGGTAAGGTTTTTTCTCTCCCCTTTTCTGTTTTTCTTTTTCTTTCTTGTTTTACAATTTCATTTATTGAATTCTGTTTTGAATCTAATTTGTTTTCAAAATTTTCTTGCAGGTTTCTTATCATGTTAATTCAATTAAAAGGTAGTGTGAGGTATCACACCACACTCCAATATGAAGCAAGTGTTTTATATTTGTTTACATGTCATGCTTGTTGGTTTATTAAAAATAAATAGGCATGAGCTTATATTCTTATTTTTAATTTTCTTTTTCCTTGTGAATTCAATTATTTGGATTATTATTGTTGATATTTTCAACTCAAAGTATTTTAAAGGTTGTGTTAAGACTTGGTTTCAATTTAGGGAATTGGTCACTTGCACATGATTTTATGTGAGCACCAATGTATTAGGGTTGCATAGTATCTATGATAAACCACTTGTTAAGGTTAATACTTATCCTTATCTTTGAAAGTATTTATGTAGGTATTGTTTCAATCATGGTTGATCTTGGTTACCAAGATAAATAATTGATCACTTCACATAGGGTCTTAACCATATATTGTAGCACAAGATTTTGCTTATGTTCAAGAATTGAAGCATAAGATTTATTTGATGTGCAAATCTAGGGTTCCAATGCTATTTACCTAATGACATATGGGTTGAACCTTAATTGTGATTTAGGTTTTACTTGTGATCACCCAAGTGATACACAAACTAGGGTTGAGATTTAATTCTGGGTTGTAGAATTGGGATGACATCCTATTTCATTTGTTAGGGTTTACTCTCCTCGATACATGATAAAATGGTTACTTGCTTAATAGTTCATGTGCTCCTTCAATTATTAAGGATTTGAGAATTGGTTCTATCCTATTTCTATTAACTTCTTTTACATCCTTTAATCTATTAAAAAGTAATTAAAGTGGTTGTAGTTCTTTTTATAGTTAACTTTGGTCATATGAATGGATGGTTTCTCACCATATCAAGTATGGAGTTTTACTCTAAGATTTGCTTAGGTTCTCTAATTTATGGAATATAGATGTGGTAGGATTCTACTTATGATCACCAAGTGGTTCTCAAGTTAGGGTTAGAATATAAGCCTAGGGTTGCTTACTATTGATCTCCTTATAATTTCATGTGGTGGATAACATCTACTAATCCTATTAGGATTTAACTTATCCTTACATACCTCAAGAGCATGATCATGGATTAGGCATGAGCAACTTGTTCTTAGGGTTTATGATCTTTACCCAATTTGTAATGATCAAAGGTTTGGCTTCCTTAAGTATCTCTTATGAACTATTTCTCACTTCCAAGATCAAGTGTTGTCTTGAATAGCAAGGGTATAGCACTTCTATTTTATTTTCTAGGATTGACATGATCATGGTTGTCTCAATATTTTTATATCCCAGCAGGAGAATGCCTGAGATATTCTGTTAGGGTTCCACTTAAATAATGTTGATATTATCATCTGGATATAAGGATAGTTCTCTCCCTCACATTCAAATGTTGGCTTTAACATTCTTGAGGGTAATACCTTAGCTTGAGCTCTCTTTATAGAGGAATGGTTTATTCTAGGGTTTATAGTGTATTCACCATATCTCAATAGATATCAAGTCTAAAACTCCACTTGATGATCTAGATTGAATTAATCTCCTCCTTACTTTATCAATTCATGGATATGGTATTATTCCATGTGATATTAGGTTATCTCACCACTCCAAGATGAAATGGTTATTCCTCCTACTTTAGTTCAAAGGTTGTCCTTTATTCTAAAATAGGTAAAGCTAAGAGTGGTATGAATGGTCTCTCTCATTTGGAAGGACTTCAATACTAACCTAGGGTTAGGCTCCATAGATAATGATGTAGTCACCAATATCTATGGTTAACATAAATGGGTTCTCTCTCTAGGGAAGGTCTTGAATAATATCCTAGGGTTCCTCTTGAAGATGATGTTGAATACTTGGATGCATATCCAAGGTTTAACTCAAGGTTTGTTAATGCTTCTCTAATAATTATAATAGAACTCTCACCTCTCTAGATTTGATTCTTAACTATTTGGAATAGAGAAGAATATATATTTCTAGAGTTGATATCCTGGTTATGTTTCCAAGAATGGAGTAAAATGATTACCATGAGTTTCATGGTAGGATCATGGATTTGTTTAAGACATGGAAAAGATAAGTGAAGAATGGTTTCTCAATTCATTGTTACTTGATTTCCAAATAAATGGATGTTCATGTGTTATGGCAAGAAATACCATGTTGTGATCTTTAATAAGATCAAGCAGTTGATACTTGATTAATAAGTTCTTGTGTTGATTTTAATTCCATTTGATCTAACCCCTTAGATCAAATTACCTCTACCCAAAACAAAGTTTTAGCAAAGTCACATTGAGGTTTATAGCGCTTGACTTGATGAGCTACTTCAATTCCACCAAGGTCAAGTGAAACTTCCGTTACTGTGATTGTTTTACTTTAAAGCGCGAAAATTCCCCGGATTTTCTATGCATGAATGCAATGCACACATCTGTTTCCTCTATTTTTGTAACCCCAATACCTGGGATATTACAGTTGCCGTACCCCTTGGCAACATCCTTAGGCTCCACCGGAAAACCACTGGCGGGGTCCACCTCTTTGACTGTGTCTCTGCCGGTGCCGACCGTGTTTTGGCGCCTTGCCTTCCGCGGCCTCTTGGAACCACTTGTCCCGGTGGCAGTACTCCCGGCGGCGCCGCTAGGATCGTCGCCGCTGGTCTCGCCGCCACCCCCGGCGGCGCCGGTTGCCTCATCGCCGCTAGGCTCGTAGGTACTACCCCCGGTGGCGCCGCTTGCCTCGTTGCCGCTTGGCTCGTCGGCACTACCCCCAGCGGCATCCTCCATCTCATGGTCCTCGTCGCCGCCAACACCAGCAGCCTCGGCATCCTCCTCCGTCCTAAAGAAGTGCCTATTGTAGTGCTCCTCTAACTCTTCTTGAGACGACATGGTGGCTTGCACTAATAGAAGATGAAAAAGAGTTAGAATTCACAGAAAAATTCGGCATGACCTTTGCTAAAAATTGGTCATGCCGAGTGCTAGAATTGCCGGAATGGAAATGAATCGACATTCCGGCACTCAATAGCAACTCAATCCCTGCAAACATATATATACAACTCAACCATATATAGCATTTCCAACATCACATCTACATCCATTTGCAACAAATTAGCATTAAAACATCACAAAAATGACATGATCTAAACCAACAGTAGTACCAACAGTAGTAGTACCAACAGCAGTAGTATTTGTTTATGACAGCCATGAAAAGAAACCATGCTTGGCTCCAAGAACTTACTAACAATAACCTACATACTAAACAGCATCCAAGAATGTGTAAAACACATGGTCTAAACCAACAATAGTACCAACAGTAATAGTAGCAACAGCTATATATAGCAGCAACTATATATGAACCAAGCTGCTACATTTGCATTTCATCTAAACCAACATAAATCAACTAAATGAACCTAGCTAGCTACTGCATTTTGCATTTTCAACTTGATTGCAGTAGCATAAGCATGATAATTTTATATATATGGTAGTAGCATACCACCATACCACCATATCTCAAATTCTCAAATTGGTTTAGTGTCCAGAGAATGAATTGAACCACCATACCACCATATCTCAAATTCTCAAACAAGCATAAATGAATTGAACCAGAGAATTTTATATATATGGTAGTAGCAATTCATTTTGTATATTAGCATTTCATTCTTGTTATTAGCATGAACCAGAGAATGCATTTCATTAGGCATTTAAATGAACCCAATTCATTTCCAGAGAACCATGTACATCTGAATATATGTATACAGTTAACATCAAATCTGGCCCAGTATTTGTACTTCTCAAATTATGTTTACAGAACCAAAGGAGCCCAGTAGCATTCTTTCTTTTTTGATCCATTGATCCAGAGAATAAATGCAGTAGCATTTTTAAACCAGAGAACACCAGTCAAGATGCTAGCATTTTCTGGGCATTTTATAAATGGTTTGGTGAACTAAACCTTCTGCTTCTTTACCTAGCAAACCAGAGAATGAATTCATTTTAGTGCTCTATCAAAATTTCAAACCATAGAATGAATTCATTTTAGTGCTCTGTCAAAATTTCAAACCAGAGAATCAATATGAGGTAGCATAGCATTAATTACCTAGTTCTTCTCCAACTAGCATTTAATCAAGAACTAACATACTTCCTACTGCCTAGTTCTTCTCCAACTAGCATTTCATTTTCCTTTTTCAAACCAGAGAACAAATTAAAACCTGAGAAATAGCATTCTCTAAGAGAAATAGCATTTTAGGATTTTTCAACTAACAAATTCAAACCAGAGAACACATTTTTAGCATTCTCTAACAAATTCCAACCAGAGAACAAATTTTATCAACTAAACCAACTAATACTAGCTATTTACATTTTTTCATTTAGTTATTTCTATATCACCAAAACAAGAGAACAATTTTTAGCATTTAACTAAATCAATTAAATGAAACCTACTGCTAGCATTCAAAATTTTATGTATAACTTATAATGAAAAATTGAAACCTACTGCTAGAATTTGAAACCAATTTTTAGCATTCAAAAATTGAAACCTACTGCTAGCTAAACCAACCTATTTGCATTTAACTAAACCAAACAATTGCCAATTTTTTCAAACCAGAGAACCAATTGGTTTAGGGTTGAACAAATTCAAACCAGAGAACCCTATTTCCAATTTGAACAAGGAAATTGCAATATGGTTCATTTAAAAATTACTACATTTTCATTTGCATTGAACCAATGAACACCGCAATGAACCCTAATAGCAATTTCGTTAGGGCTACTGCAAGAACTGCAAGAACTAAACCAATACCAATTTCGGAGGCAGGGAGAGGGGAAGGGAGAGGGGAAGGAAGAAGGGGAGGGGAGGGGAGGTGGAGGAGGTCCTGGCGGCGTTGGGGAAGGAAGAGGGGAAGGGAGAGGGCGGTTCTTACCGGCGTTGAGCGACGGTGGCCGGCACGCGTGCGACGCCCTCCTTCTCCTCCGCGTGCGACGCCCTCCTCCTCCTCCGGTGGCGACGGTGTGGAGACGCCTGCTCCTCCTCCTCTCGGCGGCTCTGCTCCTCTCGGCGGCTCGGCGGCACGGGGGCATGTGCAGGGCGGCGGCGGTTAGCTAGGGTTCTGTGGCGGCGTCGAAGGAATGTGGAAGAAGGAGGGAAATCGAGTCGGCGTGCGGTTAAGTCCCAAGTATACACGGAGAGACTTATTGCCGGCGCACCAGGGCTTTGGTGCGCCGGGGACAGGTGGACCCCCGGCGCACCAAAGCCCTGGTGCGCCGGCAATAAGTCTCTCCGTGTATACTTGGGACTTGGCCCAGATCACATGCAATCCTCCCCAACTCATATTTTCTTTTGTTTTTCTTTATTTCTTTCTGGCCTTTTCTATTATATTTATGTTCTTATCTTTTCAAGATAATAGCCAAGAAATATGCATGAGTTATATATACAAAAACAATTTCAAAATCTTAATTAGGCATTACAAAAAATATGAGTTATATATTACATACACAAAATATTGACCAACACAATATTAATTAGTCATACATAAAATATTGGCCATGACCATATGAGTAGTTATGAATTACACAAAATATGAGTTATAGATTGCAAATAAAGTTTTACATCATCGATTGAGAAGAGTGTTTCGCTTTCTTCTTGCTTTTCTTGCTCGTCGTTGAATAATTTAGCCCAGTGTCGTGACTTCTTCTTTTGAAGGGTCGACCTGACCTCGGTAGCGTGGTCCTGCTTCTTCTTGTGGTGTATGTTGTGTCTTCGTCCTCGGATTCTTCCATCATTGGGTCTCCGACTTGTCCTTCGAAGTCTTCCTCGTTGGCGACTACATCCATTCCGACGATGGTCCTCTTGCCTCTCCTCACGATAACACGGCTAGGCCTGGATGGGTCAGTTATGAAGAAGCATTGGTGCACGTGTTCTGCCAGTACCCATGGCTCATTCTGCGCGGTGGCGTTCGTGGACTTTGATTTGTTGGCTTCGGGTAGAAACATGGTGGTGAAATACCGGTCTTCTTTTGTGACGCTCTTAGCCCATCTGATACGGAACATCGGCACTTTCTCCCCAGCGTAGCTAAGCTCCCAGATTTCCTCGATTCTTCCGTAGTATCTAGTCTTTACGTCACCTGTCCAGGAATCCATCGTTACCCCTGAGTTCTGGTAAACATTGTTCTTGTCTTTTTCTTCCGTGTAGAATGTGTACCCGTTGATATCGTACGCTTGGTAAGTCATGATGTTGGGCGCGGGGCCATGTGACAAGGCCAATACTAGTTTATCCTTGTCAGAATCCATTGGTGGGGGATTAGCATCAATGTGGTCTTTGAACCAGCGCGCGAAAGAGGAGTTGTGCTCTCTGTATATTTCTGCTTCCGTCATCATCGGCTTGCCACTGTTCTCTATCATGGTTTTGTGCTCTTTCAACCAAGGATCGATCAAGTCAATGTGTTGTAGCGCTACTAAGTTGGCCCTGTCAAAGTCGGAAGTCCGACCCGGACATGTGCACGTGCAGTTCCTTCCTTCCATTTTTGTGGCCTACTCCCTCGAACCTGCGGAGGTGCTTGTTTTGAGGCAAACCAACAGGGTCCTCGATGTCTAGATAATTCGTGCAGAAAGAGATGCACTCTTCGGTGAGCCAGCCCTGGACGATGCTTCCATCCGGATGTGACCTGATACGAACGTATCCTTTAATGACCCCATTCATTCTTTCAAACGGCATCATGTTGTGTAAGAATGCCGGCCCTAGACTGACGATATCGTCCATGATATGGATCAATAGATGGACCATCACGTCAAAGAATGCAAAGTGGAAGTACATCTCCATCTCACATAGGATCACCATGATCTCTTCCCCGGAGCCTTGCGAGTTTCTTCACGCTTATCGACTTCCGAGTTATGACGTCGAAGAAGTTACAGAGCGCGATCAGCGTTGCACGGACATGGTCATCCATTATACCTCGGATTGCAACCGGAAGAATCTGCGTCATCATCACGTGACAGTCATGAGACTTCATGCCGCTGAAGTTTCGTTTCTTGGGGTCCATGTATCTGCTTATTAGCCCGGAGTAACCGAAGGGCACTCTGACTCCTAGAAGGCAATTGAAAAATTGATCGACCTCGGCCGGACTAAAAGTGAAGCAGAGGGGGACAGAATAGTCCTGGCTGCTTAATCCTTTTGCGCTTCGACCGCCGTCCGCCTCCTCCTCCGACTGTCCCTCTTGGGCCGGCGGGATCTGAAGCTCTTCCCTGATGCCCAAAACTTTCAGGTCGTGTCTTGCTTTCGGCCCATCTTTGGTCCGGTCCGGCATGTTGAGAAGAGTGCCAAGCAAGCTCTCGCACACGTTCTTTGTAATATGCATGACATCAAGGCAAAGTTGAGGTGTATCGAGAATTTTCCAAGACGGCAAGTCCCAAAACACGGACCTCCTTTTCCATACACCAATGAGCGGCGTCGTTTCCTTTTTCTTCTTCTTCTCTCCGGGCTTTTGACGAATCTTTCCCTTGGCCAAGGGCACTCCTTCCAACCTTTCAGTAATGTATCGATCTCTTCGCCGCTTCTTCTTACGTGGAGGTCCTCGGGTTCATTTGTACCATCGAACAGATCTCCACGCTTTCTCCACGGGCCGATCTTCGTAGCCACCTTCGATGCCCCATGTAAACTGTTTTCGAAGAGCCGGGATCCTTACCAAGCTGCAAAAACATCGTCTCTTCCATGCACCTGACACATGCCTTGTGTCCATGGCACACCTGGCACGAAATGTAACCGTATCCGAGGTAGTCCTGCACCTTCGTGATCAACGCGGCTCTCAAAGGGAAATATTCTTCCGCGACGGCGTCCCATGTATCTACCCCTTCCTCCGCCCACAACGTTTCAAGCTCCTCCTTTAATAGTTCGAGATACATGTTGATATCGTTTCCTGGCTGTGTCGGCCCTTGAATTAGCATACTCATCTGTATGTACTTCCTCTTCATGCACAGCCAGGGCGGGAGGTTGTAGATCCATACAAACACGGGCCATGTGCTATGTGTGCTGCTCTGGTTTCCGAACGGATTGAATCCGTCCGTGCTCGCACCCAACCTGATGTTTCTGGGATCTACCCCAAAACTTCCGAATTCATTGTCTAATGCTTTCCACTGGCTTGCATCCGAAGGGTGCGTCAACTGGTGCTCAATCCGCTCTTCATCATTCAACACTGCCTCCTTTCTTTCTGCGTGCCAGCGCATGAGCTTTGCTTCCTTGCGGTCCGCGTAGAACCGTTGAAGCCGGGGGGCGAGCGGGAAGTACCACACAACTTTCCGAGGAGCTTTCTTCTTCCCTTTCTTGTACCATTCAGCTTCACACACAGGACGTTTGGTCTTGTCCATGTGCTCCTTGCGATACATGATACAGTCGTTGATGCAGGCGTGATACTTTTCGTGGGGTAAGTCGAGAGGGCACGTGATTCTCTTGGCCTCGGCTAGACTACTAGGACATGTGTTCCCGGCAGGAAGGAGATCTTTCACGTATTCCAGGATGTCGTCGACGCTTGTGTCCGTCCATCCGTATTTCGCCTTCATCTGCAGCACATCGAGAGCTACTCTCAAGCGATACTCCCCCAACCCGCGACCTGAGTCGTACAACGGAGTATTATTACCACCTCTTCGTCGTCGTCAAGGTTATTATCGTCGTCAAGGTTATTGTCGTCGTCAAGGTTATCGTCCTGTGCGACAAACTCTTCATCGTCATCAATATCATGATGCCCTCCTTCTTGCCGGCCATTATTACCACCTGCTGCCGTCGCCCCATTGACCTCCGCGCCATCATCACTCATCCATTGAGTGTGTCCATGCATGAAACCATTAGTGAGCAGGTGCCCCTGCAATTTGCCTGAATACGAGTCAAACCATTTCCCTCGTTTGCATCTCCGGCACGGACACAATACCTCCGTGCGGTTATTTTCATACATGTCGATGATCGCGTGTTTCAGATATCTCATCACGATGCTTCCACTCATCTCGATAACCATTATCGCCTGCATGGTAAGATTACATAATTGATTAGAACCATGCATCCATCGGTAGTTTTCACGGAAAATTTCGGCATGACCTACACGGTAGGACATAGGAGCGCCAGAAATGTGCCGAAACGGAAACTTAAAGAATCAACATTTCGGCGCAATATTGGCAACTCATTTTCAACGCCAACACACACAAGCACAAGCACAAACACAACATATATATATGCCACACACGAGCTTTGCTTCAAATGTCCAATGTACGTCAATTTCATTCCTCAATTTGTTCATTAATCACCTATTTGTTTGATATACTCGTCAACGAGATCGAGACGTCGCGCCGCTACCACGGCGTATGGAAGCCGACTTTCTAGATCTTGATCTAGATTGAGCGGTCAATGCGGGATAGTAGATCTAGATCTACATAGGGGGATGTGGGAGATGCATGTAGGAAGAGAAGATTTGCTCAAAAAATATGATTTTGTTTGGTCAAATTGGTGAAATTGGGGATAGAAATGGGCAAAAATGAGCTGGGTTGGGAGAAGGCTCGGGTTTGTGTGGAGGAGTGGAGTGGTAGTGGGGGGAGTGGTTGTTGAGCAGAAATAACTGCCCAGGTTACTGCCGGCGCACCAGGGCATGGGTGCGCCGGCAGCACATAGCCCTTTCGGCTATATCACCCCCGGGCCAGGCCCAAGAATCATTGCCGGCGCACCGGCCCAGGGGTGCGCCGGCAATAGCAAATTTTCCGCCGGCGCACCCCTGGGCCGGTGCGCCGGCAATGATTCTTGGGGCTGGCCCGAATCGGCCGAGGCCATGCCAGGAAATAGCGCCGGCGAGTCTACTCCTCTGGTGCGCCGGCAGAAGGCCCGCATCCCCGGCGCAGCTGAAAAGAGGTGCGCCGGCAACACTGGCCACCGGCGCACGTCCTTGGTGGTGCGCCGGCACCTATTGCCTCCAACTATAGGCTTTTTCCTAGTAGTATATAGTACCTACGTTTGAGCATTAGCCATTGGGTACCATATCGTGCCACCTTAGCTACCTACTGCCTTCTTTTAGAACTTGTTCCGTTTCAACCCAAACCACCGGTGATGGTTTCGCTCCGTTCGTTAGAAGTTAGTTTTTCTTTCATTAGGTCGATCAGAGCATAATACAAATCATGAACATATAGCAACTTAGGGTAGAAGACCTCCGCCGATAAATTCAGAGCAGCCACAAAACCCATCGACCTACATAGGGTTATAGCCACGTAGGATAGCAGGCCCTCCAGGCTATCCGAATCCTCCAAAAGATTTGACATTGGCAATGCACCACGACGTGGTACGTACGTCGGTCTCTCCACCCACTTTTCACGTGCCCACGGCGCCTTTTCCTCCATGCACTGCATGTTCGCCCACGGCGCGCGCTGTGATCGCAGGGCATCGCGACGTCCGGAAGCAGGACTACGTGTGCCGCGTCGCCTCGCTCGCACATGGGCGCATGCATGTGATGTGATACCCTGATCCGTTGCACCATTACGTGGTAGCTAACCCCTCCTCCAATCTTGGGCATCAACTAATAAAACCGTCCTTAACAGACCAGACAGGTCTGGGGGTCTGGCCACTGTATTATTTATCCTGGCAGAGAGGGACGTGTACGTGGAGTGTCTCAGCCACAAAGCGATAGAAAAGTCTTGGTACAAAAAGATATCGACATTCCATCTGCACCTAGCCACGCTTTCTTATCCTTCCATGCCCCCATCAGGTATGGTAAGGGCACTACTTGGTAAGGGTACCCATTACCCACGCGTTCGGCGGGTCAAATCTCACCAGGAATAAGGAATACTTGTGTTAGATGAAAAAATTATCCGTGTGTATGTAAATTAGAAAATATCATAAACATGCGGTAGAGCATGTTTGAGTACCTCCTTCCTCCCTCGCCGCCGCCGGAGGGCGTCTCCGGGCAAAGCCCCGGGGCGGCGGCGGCGGGGCCCCCCTCTCCCCCTCGTCTGGCGGTGGCGGCGCGGGCCGGCGCGGTCGGCAGGGCGGCGTCTCTGCGCTGGAGGCGCCGGCGCCCGTCAGGTGTGAGGTCTGCGTGGTTCCGGCGGGATGGCGGCGCTGCTGGCTCCTGGCTGGCGCGTCCCGACGCCGGCGCAGCCGTGGCCAGGGGTGGCGGCGGCGGGCCTAGATCTGGGCCGGCGGGCCTAGGTCTGGGCCGGGCGTGGTCTGGCTCGGGCTGGGATGTCCCGAAGGGTCCCGTCCAGGGGCAGCCGGGTTTTGCCCTGTGCCCCCGACGGCAGAGGAGGGTGCGGGTCGAGGCCGTCGCTGGGGTTTGGCCGGGCTGGCAGTGCTCATGCGTCCTCTGTTTTCGATCTTGGTAGGGACCAAGATGCCATTTCTGGTATGCTCCGGCCGGAGAATGGCGGGGTTTGGTGGTTGGGAGGGGGTGCTCCAATGGTGCGGTGGCGGTCGCCGTCACCACCTTCCCGTTTCCCTCCGGCCACCCTTGACCACCGGGGAACGGTGTGTCTCGGTTTTGTTCCTGCAGGTCTGGTGTGGCACCACTGGACGCCTTGTCCTACAGGGACGCTTGCGAGCTCGATGGGGTGTTTGCGAAAGCAATACAAGGCGTTTGCCATTGCCGGCGACGACGACGTCCTTGGACGCCGTTAACCTTCTTGGAGGCGTGGCCATGACACTCATCTTGTCGCCGGTTGCCTGCCCCTGGGTTTTGTCTGCTACCCTAGTTACTAGCGATCCTCCGAGCTCCTCCTCGAAGCCCCTTTCGTTGAGGCCATGCGTCAGGCAGTACCCGGCTTCATATAGACGGTGTGTCTCCCCTTTGCGCGACCATTCCCGAGCCTAGGGTGGCTGTCTGTGGGTGCGTCGTGGCAGGAGGCACCCCGGTGTTCCTCAGCAGCTGGTGGTTTGTCGTGATGGCATGCGCTGAGTCTTAGGAGTTTTCTTGGGGTGGGTGCCGAAGCTCCCGCGAAAGCACTGCACAGCTGGTCTGTGCTGACAACGATGACGCTCGCGAGCGCCATTTTCCTTCCTGGAGGCGTTGTCATGATGTTTCCCCTTTTGAGCTCTGGAGATTCGCCTGCTTCACTAGCGTAGTTAGCCAGCTCTCGGGGTGTTGGTGGTCCTCTGTTCGACATGTTGCTCAGTGTGCTAGTCCTGCATAGTTTTAGATCCGCGGAGTGGCATCTCGGGGAGCCGCCGGTGTTTTGCTGAAGTCTTGGGCGTTCTCGGCGAACCTGTAGTTTAGGACCTGGCCCTGGTCTGCATGTTCCTTTGTTGTAGGCTCTAGCTCTTCACCACCTGAGCTTGTATCTCTAGCTGGTGTCCCCGGTTTTTTTCTTTTTTCTTCTTTTTCTTTGCTACGTGCTATCTTGTACTCCTGGCCGGTTGATGACTTTGTTAATTCAAAGCTGGGCTCGTCGAGCCTTCTGTTAAAAAAAAGCATGTTTGAGTATGAATCGCAAAAAAAAAATATTGTAATTGTATAACTCATATCCGCATATCCATGTATCCTTCCGAAAGGTGACAAGTGAGTCACACAGTATATACAAAGAGATCTAAACTCATGGAAGTTTTTTTTTCTTGTCCTCCCCCTCTCTCTCTCTCCTGCTACAGTAGCTGAGGGGCCCAGCCAGCAAACGAGATCTATTACATCCACACACAAAAATGCCAACCGAAAATGAACCATTCACCGAGCCGACAAGACACGGCTATATAAGTCAAATAGAAGATATTTCTTTTACATGAGCAACTATTTTTTCATCTCGGTAAAACCCATTTTTTTCTTTGATGAAATGTGAACACAAACTTTAGGCGTCCTAGAAAGAAGTCAAAAACGGAATCTCGCTAATATTATAACTTCCTCCGATCCATAAAAAGTGACAGGGTTAAACTGAAACCCCAACACTTATTATGTATAGGGGGAGCAACATACTTAATTTTTTTCCCTATTCACGCATTCATGTAACTAGGACGAACCTCACACTTCTAGTCCCACAATTGTTGATAGGTTAGTTAGGATCATACCCCTAGTGTGACTGCCGTAGATGTCTTATTTACGTGATCACATTGCGATGTGTTCATGTTTATACTAGGAAAAGGCATAGCCCTTATATTGTTAGCAGTGGCATACAATGTTACTGGTGTGCCACTGCTATATAGCAGTGGTGCACTACTAGCACTTGCACCACTGTGAGAAACATACTAGTGGCACACTAGATCAGAGATGTGCCACTGCTAAGTTGGCCCTTTTTGCAGAACACCTGTCAGACATAACAGTTACACCACTAGTATATGGGTTAGTTGCGCACCAAAAATTGGGCCATTAGTAACCAAAATTGGTGCGCCACTAATAGTATTTTTTCTAGTAGTGGCAAGTAATGTTATTTATGAGAATGTGTTGTTGTTTATAATATGGTATTGTTCATAAGTCGGTGTTGATATTTATGATTTGTTGTAGTTTATATATTATGGTTACACGCTGTTTACAGCTAATTTTTGCAACTTGTTGTGTTGTAAACTCGGTTATCTTTACCCACGGGGATACATTTGTCTGACTATCTCTGGTTTAGTTAAGCCGGTTAATTAAACTATAGCATGCAGTGGACAGGTTGATCTTGCAAAGGTGGGACTTGAGAGGGCCGGCTGGCACTTTGCTTGTATTACAATCCATAATGCGGTCGCAATGATGCGCTTTATGGCGGATCACTGCTAACTGATTAAGCTAATCTCAACAAACCTGGTCATCCACGACATGGATCTTATCCGGAAGAAAGCATGCCGCCACATCGGCCCGGATGTTCTTAACCATCGGTTTGGTAGGTGGGAATCGCACGTCGCACCCCAGCATAATATAGCAACTCGAAAAGAAGAAGATACATAATATAGCAACTCGAAAAGAAAGGAGGTGGTGTTTTGGCTCATAGGAGCAAATGCTTCCATTATACAAAATAATTAAAAAACAATTTTAAAAATGTCAAAAAATTATGACATAAATTTTTTGGTGTACATCGTGACATTCTATGTTAGTGCACAAGTTTTCGTGGAGAAACAACATTTTATGTGACGTGTACAAAAAAACACAAAAAAATTTCCTGTACGTAGTCGTGTTATAGCATCAAAACTTGTCTTTTTTATGGGAGCCACAATTTTTTTTAGTTTTTTTTGAAAATTTATGTACGAACATAAAAAAGGTAGATGTACATGGAAAATTTTATTTTAGAATTTTTTGACACTTCGAAATGTAGATTCACACAACGGGAGCAAATACTCCTATGAACCAAAGTGAATATCCGAAAAGAAGCAGATACAAAATGTTTCCAGGATAGAGAGGCGCCAATCGATCTGATGGTGTTGGCGTATCTCACAGTGTCATCGAGATATCAAGCCCTAGATGTTCTTGTAACAATCAACATTTGGATCGCAACTTGCCATATACACGCAGTGGAGCTCGACGGGTTTTCTTTGTGTTTCGACCTCGTATGACACCAAAAGAATTTCGTTACATACGCGCCATAAAATTACAAGAAAAACACACACTAGCCTCCGCGACAAATAACTTGTTGTGTATCAGTGCACGGTCCATTGACCCTAACCCTGCCAATGGAAGCAATACGAGGAGGTACACGCAAGTATTGAGTCTTGATCGAGTACAACAAAGTCAACTCCTACTGGCTACAACTACAATGACAAGTCTTTTTTGTAGAACTATTCAACATTGATAACAATCCATATTCATTGTATATCTTGTCGCTGATCCGGTGACTTGTCCGTAAGATGGCGGAGGCGACTTCGTCGCCCAGTGCGCCATCCGTCGGCCCTCTATCTCCGGCCGGTGATGCCATCGGGTTCAGGTTCTTCTGCCTAGTGGAGGACGAGGATTCCGACGAGGAAGCGCGGGAGACGGTGGAGGAAGCGGCGTGGTCTGCGCTAGGGTTTGAGCCAGAGGTGCAGCAGATCGGGTGGTCGCCGACGTTGTCCCGAGAGGAGGTGGAAGCCGACTTCTGGGCGGGCAAGATCGGCTATCCGACCAGCGAGTCCAGGTTATGGCCAAGATCTGCGTCGCCGGAGGTAAGCTTTTCTGCATGCAGGTCGCCGGAGAGGGCTAGGTCCGCGTCGCCATCGCCGGGAGTGAAGGCCAAGGGACTGGCGTCGAGGGCGGCGTCAACTTCGCCGGTAGGTTTGCGGATATCCCGCATGCCGTGGATGAAGCCCTGGAGGGGTCCGCTCCCCCGTCGACGTGTCACGCCGGCGCCTGTCTTCGGGGACTTCTTCGCTGAAGCTTCGTGGCGTCTGCCGACGGAGAACGCGATGTTGGGTTCTTCGACAAGGGCTGCTCCCTCCTTGAAGCTCGGGTCATCGTCGACAGAGCGCCGTGGGCCGGTGGAGGCGAGGTCGGAGACTGCACCGTCGGTGCCGGCCGTGCTGTCCTCGGAGAAGGCGGCGCGGACGTCGATCACGGCACGTTTTCAGCCGAGAGTCAAATCAGCTTCAGCGGCAATCGAGGCCTCCCCTAGTGGGCCGCAGGCGAGTTGCGTCTGTTTTGGGCGGGCTGTGATGGCGGTGAAGAGGAGGCCTTGTGTCGCTGTTCGCGACCGATACATGCAATCACGATCGCCCGCGATCGACTCGTATCGCAACTCACACACCCACGCCGCCGCCGTTCGTCCGCAAGCCCTCGCCGACGCTGTCGTCTCTTCTTCATCGCCATCACCTTCCTCTTCGTCTCCGAGACCAGGGCTGCGGCGTTCTTTCGCGCAGGTCGTCACCGGGTTCTCCTCGAACGCGGGGATGGCCGGGGCTGCGCGGCCTCCTGCGCCTCCCGAGGCGTCTTCGGCGGCGTCTGCGCCCATGCCGGCGGCACCTGGGGCGGCTCCTGCGGGGGCGGGGGCTACTGTCGCTTCGGGCCCCTACTTGGGACCTCCCGGCTTCCAGGGGTGGCCGGCAGGGGTGCCCATGCCGCAGCCTGCCCCTGTCCCGAGGCCGCCCGCTTCATACCCGAAACCATCTATGGGTTATCGCCCGCCAATTTGGCCACCGGTACCTCAGATGCAGTACACGCCACAGCAGCCGTTTCAGCCGTTTCAAGGTCCTTTTCAGTTTCCTGTGGCTGGGCAGCAGAGTATGGTGCAGCCTCTTATGCAGCAACCTGCGCGTCAGCAACCAACGCCGCAACCTGGGCAAGTGAAGAAGAGACGGAAGAAGAAGACTGCCGCATCTGTGGGGAAATCGGCGTCTTCTGGGGGCAGCAAGCGCCACCTTTGGGGCAGCCGGTGCCTCCTCTGGGCCAGAATGTGCCGGGCTCCATGGGGCAGCCATCTCCGGTGGTAAATACTGATGCTCCTCTGATTCCTGTGCAGACTACTGTCCCTGCTCCTGATCCTGCTGCACCAGTGGCGAAGCAGAAGAAGGCGGGAAGATGCTGGAAATGTGCCGTTAATACTCATGCAACTAAAGATTGTAAGTCTATACATTATTGTTTGGTTTGTGATTTTGGGGCACACCCGACCATTAGGTGTCCTATCCTGAAGTTGCCTAGACCTACGAGCTTTTTTGTTGGTTGCGGTAATGATGCCACGCTTGATCTTCAGCTTCCGGACTCAGTGTATAAGCCACAGCTAATTTCTTCTGGAGCACCCACAACTTTAGTGCATGTGTCAGGGGAGGGGGCTGTCGCTGCAGCTGATATTCAGAGTCTTATGGCCCGCATATGTCCAGGGATACCATCATGGAAATGGGAGGCGGTGCCCCATGGGGCTAATGCTTTTCTTATTGGTCTTCCTACAGCATAAGACTTGTCCCGGATTGATGGTATGCAGATGAGTGTGCCTGATACGTCTCCGACGTATCGATAATTTCTTATGTTCCATGCCACATTATTGATGATATCTACATGTTTTATGCATACTTTATGTCATATTTATGCATTTTCTGGAACTAACCTATTAACGAGATGCCGAAGAGCCAGTTGCTGTTTTCTACTATTTTTGGTTTCAGAAATCCTAGTAAGGAAATATTCTCGGAATTGGACGAAATCAACGCCCAGGGGCCTATTTTCACACGAAGCTTCCAGAAGACCGGAGAGCTAACTAAGTGGGGCCACGAGGCGGCCAGATGATAGGGCGGCGCGGCCCAAGCCCTGGCCGCGCCACCCTATGGTGTGGGCCCCTCGTGACGCCCCTTGACCTGCCCTTCCGCCTACAAATAGCTTTCGTCGCGAAACCCCCAGTACCGAGAGTCACGATACGGAAAACCTTCCAGAGACGCCGCCGCCGCCAATCCCATCTCGGGGGATTCAGGAGATCGCCTCCGGCACCCTGCCGGAGAGGGGATTCATCTCCCGGAGGACTCTACACCGCCATGGTCGCCTCCGGAGTGATGAGTAAGTAGTTCACCCCTGGACTATGGGTCCATAGCAGTAGCTAGATGGTTGTCTTCTCCTCATTATGCTTCATTGTCGGATCTTGTGAGCTGCCGAACATGATCAAGATCATCTATCTGTAATGCTATATTTTGTGTTTGTTGGGATCCGATGAATAGAGAATACTATGTTATGTTGATTATCAATTTATATCTATGTGTTGTTTATGATCTTGCATGCTCTCCGTTATTAGTAGAGGCTCTGACCAAGTTGATGCTAGTAACTCCAAGAGGGAGTATTTATGCTCGATAGTGGGTTCATGTCTCCGTGAATCTGGGGGAGTGAGAGAAACCTCTAAGATTATGGATGTGATGTTGCCACTAGGGATAAAACATTGATGCTATGTCCAAGGATGTAGTTATTGATTACATTACGCACCATACTTAATGCAATTGTCTGTTGTTAGCAACTTAATACTGGAAGGGGTTCGGATGATAACCTGAAGGTGGACTTTTTAGGCATAGATGCATGCTGGATAGCGGTCTATGTACTTTGTCGTAATGCCCAATTAAATCTCACAATACTCATCATATCATGTATGTGCATGATCATGCCCTCTCTATTTGTCAATTGCCCAACTGTAATTTGTTCACCCAGCATGCTATTTATCTTATGGGAGAGACACCTCTAGTGAACTGTGGACCCCGGTCCTATTCTTTACATCTGAAATACAATCTACTGCAATTGCTCTACTGTTCTCTGCAAACAATCATCATCCACACTATACATCTAATCCTTTGTTACAGCAAGCCGGTGAGATTGACAACCTCACTGTTTCGTTGGGGCAAAGTACTTTGGTTGTGTTGTGCAGGTTCCACGTTGGCGCCGGAATCCCTGGTGTTGCGCCGCACTACATCTCGCCGCCATCAACCTTCAACGTGCTTCTTGGCTCCTACTGGTTCGATAAACCTTGGTTTCATACTGAGGGAAAACTTGCCGCTGTACGCATCACACCTTCCTCTTGGGGTTCCCAACGGTCGCGTGCTGTACGCGTATCAAGACTGTTTTCTGGCGCCGTTGCCGGGGAGATCAAGACACGCTGCAAGGGGAGTCTCCACATCCCAATCTCTTTACTTTGTTTTTGTCTTGCTTTACTTTATTTACTACTTTGTTTGCTGCACTAAATCAAAATACAAAAAAATTAATTGCTAGTTTTACTTTGCTTGCTATCTTGTTTGCTATATTAAAAACACAAAAAAATTAGTTACTTGCATTTACTTTATCTAGTTTGCTTTATTTACTACTGCTAAAATGGGTACTCCTGAAAATACTAAGTTGTGTGACTTCACAACCACAAATAATAATGATTTCTTATGCACACCTATTGCTCCACCTGCTACTACAGCAGAATTCTTTGAAATTAAACCTGCTTTACTGAATCTTGTTATGCGAGAGCAATTTTCTGGTGTTAGTTCTGATGATGCTGCTGCCCATCTCAATAATTTTGTTGAACTATGTGAAATGCAAAAGTATAAAGATGTAGATAGTGACATTATAAAATTAAAATTGTTCCCTTTCTCACTAAGAGGAAGAGCTAAAGATTGGTTGCTATCTCTGCCTAAGAATAGTATTGATTCGTGGACTAAATGCAAGGATGCTTTTATTGGTAGATATTATCCCCCTGCTAAAATTATATCTTTGAGGAGTAGCATAATGAATTTTAAACAATTGGATAATGAGAATGTTGCACAAGCATGGGAGAGAATGAAATCTTTGGTTAAAAATTGCCCAACCCATGGACTGACTACTTGGATGATCATCCAAACCTTTTATGCAGGACTGAATTTTTCTTCGCGGAACCTATTGGATTCAGCTGCTGGAGGTACCTTTATGTCCATCACTCTTGGTGAAGCAACGAAGCTTCTTGATAATATGATGATTAATTACTCTGAATGGCACACGGAAAGAGCTCCACAAGGTAAGAAGGTAAATTCTGTCGAAGAAACCTCTTCCTTGAGTGATAAGATTGATGCTATTATGTCTATGCTTGTGAATGATAGGACTAATGTTGATCCTAATAATGTTCCGTTAGCTTCGTTGGTTGCTCAAGAAGAACATGTTGATGTAAACTTCATTAAAAATAATAATTTCAACAACAATGCTTACCGGAACAATTCTAGCAACAACTATAGGCCATATCCTTATGATAATGGCAACGGCTATGGTAATTCTTATGGGAATTCTTACAACAATAATAGGAACACACCCCCTGGACTTGAAGCCATGCTTAAGGAATTTATTAGTACACAAACTGCTTTTAACAAATCTGTTGAAGAAAAGCTTGGGAAAATTGATATACTTGCTTCTAAAGTAGATAGTCTTGCTGCTGATGTTGATCTTTTGAAATCGAAAGTTATGCCTCATGAAAATCATAATAATAAGATTGTTACTACATAAAATGCCATCCAAGTTAGAATTAATGAGAATATAAGATTGATGGCCGAATTGCGTGCTAGGTGGGAAAAAGAAGAAAATGAAAAAGAAGATAATATAGCTAAAGTTTGGACTATTACCACCACAAGCAATGCTAATACTCCACAAGTTGCTGCACCTCCTACTAATAATGGTAAAAGAATTGGTGTTAGCAATGTTTCCACTTCTAATGCAAAGCGCGAAAAACTGCCTGAAACTGCTAAAACTGCTGAAACTGCTTGTGATAAAACTGCTGAAATTTTTTCCAACATTGGGGATGATGATCCCATTGCTTTAGATTATAATGGTTTGGATTTTGATGATTGCCACATCTCTGAAGTTATAAAGTTCTTACAAAAACTTGCTAAAAGTCCTAATTCTAGTGCTATAAATTTGGCTTTCACGAAACATATTACAAATGCTCTCATAAAAGCTAGAGAAGAGAAATTAGAACGCGAAGCTTCTATTCCTAGGAAGCTAGAGGATGGTTGGGAGCCCATCATTAAGATGAAGGTAAATGACTTTGATTGTAATGCTTTATGTGATCTTGGTGCAAGTATTTCCGTTATGCCTAAGAAAATCTATAATATGCTTGACTTGCCACCATTGAAAAATTGTTATTTGGATGTTAATCTTGCTGATCATTCTACAAAGAAACCTTTGGGGAAAGTTGATAATGTTTGCATTACCGTTAACAATAACCTTGTCCCCGTTAATTTTGTTGTCTTGGATATTGAATGCAATGCATCTTGTCCCATTATATTGGGAAGACCTTTTCTTCGAACTGTTGGTGCTATCATTGATATGAAGGAAGGTAATATTAGATATCAATTTCCTCTCAAGAAAGGTATGGAACACTTCCCTAGAAAGAGAATGAAGTTACCTTTTGATTCTATCATTAGAACAAATTATGATGTTGATGCTTCGTCTCTTGATAATACTTGATACACACTTTCTGCGCCTAGCTGAAAGGCGTTAAAGAAAAGCGCTTATGGGAGACAACCCATGTTTTTACTACAGTACCTTTATTTCATATTTGAGTCTTGGAAGTTGTTACTACTGTAGCAAACTCTCCTTATCTTAGTTTTGTGCTTTGTTGTGCCAAGTAAAGTCGTTGATAGTAAGGTTCATACTAGATTTGGATTACTGCGCAGAAACAGATTTCTTTGCTGTCACGAATCTGGGCCAAATTCTCTGTAGGTAGCTCAGAAAATTATGCCAATTTACGTGAGTGATCCTCAGATATGTACACAACTTTCATTCAATTTGATCATTTTCATTTGAGCAAGTCTGGTGCCTCAATAAAATTCGTCTTTACGAACTGTTCTGTTTTGACAGATTCTGCCTTTTATTTCGCATTACCTGTTTTGCTATGCTTGATGGATTTTTCGATTCCATTGACTTTCAGTAGCTTTGTGCAATGTCCAGAAGTGTTAAGAATGATTATGTCACCTCTGAACATGTATATGTTGATTGTGCACTAACTCTCTAATGAGTTGTTTTGAGTTTGGTGTGGAGGAAGTTTTCAAGGATCAAGAGAGGGAGATGATACAACATGATCAAGGAGAGTGAAAGCTCTAAGCTTGGGGATGCCCCGGTGGTTCACCCCTGCATATATCAAGAAGACTCAAGCGTCTAAGCTTGGGGATGCCCAAGGCATCCCCTTCTTCATCGACAACATTATCAGTTTCCTCTAGTGAAACTATATTTTTATTCCATCACATCTTATGTGCTTTGCTTGGAGCGTCGGTTTGTTTTTGTTTTTGTTTTGTTTGAATAAAATGGATCCTAGCATTCTTTGTGTGGGAGAGAGACACGCTCCGCTGTTGCATATGGACAAATATGTCCTTAGGCTTTACTCATAATATTCATGGCGAAGGTTGAATCTTCTTCGTTAAATTGTTATATTGTTGAAATTGGAAAATGATACATGTAGTAATTGCTAAAATGTCTTGGATAATGTGATACTTGGCAATTGTTGTGCTCATGTTTAAGCTCTTGCATCATATACTTTGCACCCATTAATGAAGAAATACAAAGAGCATGCTAAAATTTGGTTTGCATATTTGGTCTCTCTAAAAGTCTAGATAATTTCTAGTATTGAGTTTGAACAACAAGGAAGACGGTGTAGAGTCTTATAATGTTTACGATATGTCTTTTATGTGAGTTTTGCTGCACCGCTTCATCCTTGTGTTTGTTTCAAATAGCCTTGCTAGCCTAAAACCTTGTATCGAGAGGGAATACTTCTCATGCATCCAAATCCTTGAGCCAACCACTATGCCATTTGTGTCCACCATACCTACCTACTACATGGTATTTCTCCGCCATTCCAAAGTAAATTGCTTGAGTGCTACCTTTAAAATTTCTATCCTCTATCTTTACAATATATAGCTCATGGGACAAATAGCCTAAAAACTATTGTGGTATTGAATATGTACTTATGCACTTTATCTCTTATTAAGTTGCTTGTTGTGCGATAACCATATTCCTGGGGACGCCATCAACTACTCTTTGTTGAATATCATGTGAGTTGCTATGCATGTTCGTCTTGTCTGAAGTAAGGGAGATTTACCACTAAAATGGTTAGAGCATTGCATAATGTTAGAGAAGAACATTGGGTCGCTAACTAAAGCCATGATCCATGGTGGAAGTTTCAGTTTTGGACAAATATCCTCAGTCTCATATGAGAAAATTAATTGTTGCTACACGCTTATGCATAAAAGAGGAGTCCATTATCTGTTGTCTATGTTGTCCCGGTATGGATGTCTAAGTTGAGAATAATCAATAGCGAGAAATCCAATGCGAGCTTTCTCCTTAGACCTTTGTACAGGCGGCATAGAGGTACCCCTTTGTGACACTTGGTTAAAACATGTGCATTGCGATGATAATCCAGGTAATCCAAGCTAATTAGGACAAGGTGCGGGCACTATTAGTATACTATGCATGAGGCTTTATTACTACCGTTGACAAAAATGTTTCTTATTTTCAAAATCAAAGCTCTAGCACAAATATAGCAATCGATGCTTTCCTCTTTGAAGGACCCTTCTTTTACTTTTATTGTTGAGTCAGTTCACCTATCTCTCTCCACCTCAAGAAGCAAACACTTGTGTGAACTGTGCATTGATTCCTACATACTTGCATATTGCACTTGTTATATTACTTTGCATTGACAATATCCATGAGATATACATGTTATAAGTTGAAAGCAACCGCTGAAACTTCATGCGGTGACCCAGCGTACCACTGCATGGTGTAGTACACAAGTCGTTGACATAACACAAGTGAAACACCGTTCCACTCATATTACATCCCTCAGAGTGGTACAACAGAAACATATGCGAGTCCAAGGTATGTCTATAGAAGTACACACGAACTGTTTACATAAGATCAACATAGCCTCCTACTTTACAGTGAGGTAAAACTTCAAATAAAGCTCCAGAAGAACGACTCGTAGTCTATCTTATTGCTAACTCAAGTTTAAGAACTACTTGGCTTGCTATAGAAATCTAGCTACTTAGGTGCTATGATTAGGGAAAGGTTCCCTTCTATTACTAGTCTAGGTTTCCATTATAGCTGATGCAGAAGTTGACTCCATTGACTTCTTTGATTGGATTCTTCATCTTGTTGCAGTTGACTCTTTTGTCTTCGAGTTCCACGGTAGTTTCTCCTTCGGTGCCTTGATCTAAGAAGGGGGTTCAAACGAGATATAATGAGTATGAGCGTACTCAGCAAGTTCATATTAGGAAATATGTGTATCATGCACTAGCTACAGCCATAGACCAGAAAGTCATAGGCCAATGCAAGTTTTTGTAATCATTTCTTCAAAAGGTTTATTTTATTCTGAAAACTATGCCCGTCAGTCTTCACAGGTTGAACAGAACTTCGTGGAGTTCCTTTCCTGCCGCGTTTGCAGTTCCCTTCCCGGAACAGGGAGTGACAGTCATAATTCTTGATACCCTCTGCAGAGGTGCGTTACTTTACCCCACAAGAGATCTTAACCATGTTGCCGGCCGAGAGTATGTCCTCGTCCACACTTCCTTTGGTGTGAGGCCCAGTATAAGATCCAAGCCAATCACTGCCTTCTCCGCGACCCTGCAAACCCACCCTTTTGTCCAACCGTACACCTCCGTGAGACTTCCCCGATAATACGGCTTTACTCATGGTGTACTCCGGACAATCCATCATAGATCGTAGAGCTTATCATCACTAATGGATGGGGATTTAAAAGGATTTCCCAACCTATTGCGGTAGTGCCTCCAACACCCCACCGGCTCTCCGATCCGTTGGCGTGCAGAAGGGAAAAGATACAGCTGACTTCCCCAGAGCCATTATAGATCTTATGGATAACGCGATATGTACGGCGCTAGAATCACTGGACGGCATTGGTAATTAATCCTAGGGTGATATAACCCATGCAATGGAACCTCCACCATATCAACACATACCATGGTTCCATTGCCCACCACATAGTCATATTCATAATTGTAAAATAATACTTTGCTTTTCAATGCATGAGTGATAAGTATAGTACTTTGCATATAGTTTGATACAAATAATCAAATGACATGAGCAAGCGATGAACTTGCCTTTCTTGACTGCAAGATTATACATGCAAAAGCTTCGATACGTGATAACTCCAAATTCTGAAATACCATCATCGTCCGGTAAGGACAATGTTTAAAGAACTATCAAAGATGCTATAATGCATAGTATGAGATGCAATCGTCCCGAGCGTAACCTAACCTCAATGATTTAGGATGTATGAGTTGTAAAGATTTCTTTAGGGTTGGTTGCATTTTTAGAATGGTTCTCAAACAAGGTTCTTATTAGGGTTTGGTTATATTAGCATCATAATCAAGTGATATAAGACATCATAACAAACATATACATAAAGAATAGTATGGAATACTATGTGAAGAACAGTTGTCAATTTTAAGTTCTATAGGACATGGTTGATGATTACTTATATTATACTTCAAAAGAATAACTTTTGAAGAACATGTTGTTTAGGAAATAATTAGTATTTCAAAGAAGGATTAAGGCTTCTAAGGTTTGATTGATATTTGTATTTCAAAAGAATAACTTTTGAAGAACAGGTTAAATAAGAATATGAACTTCTCTACATAGGAGCTATGGCTTTCTAGGGTTTACTATTGAATTCATCTGGTTCTCGAATAGGAACTAGTTGGTTCTTATCTTGGAATGGTTTCTATATAGCAAGTATTGGTAGGTTTATTGCTATGGTTTCTTCTAAGCATCATATCAAAGAATGATGGTCAAGGTGTTGCTATGAGTTAGGGTTTACTATGACTTCACAACTACTTAACTATGTAATCTCTAATGATTGCCCAGCTAAGTGGTTTTTCATTTCCTAAGTAGGGTGTAGTTGAATAGGAGCATGTGATGTGTATTACTACACAAGATTGGTACTAGGGTTTATCATTATGGTTCTACTAGGGTTTGATGGTTGAGGTTGATCCTAATGGTATGGTATATAGGAATAGTGATCAATGGTACTAATTCAATTAATAAGTTAGGGTTTATACTTAGGTGATACTAGTGGATCATATAGGTTTTAATTAAGAATAGGAACAGGAAATGATAATCTCATGTGACTTGGTTTATGCTAATGGATCATAAGCATGCATTCATTGGTTACTTATCAAGGTTCTACAAGTAAAGTTGAAGTGGCTATGATCACATGGCTTAAATCTTTAGGGTTTTAGGTTTGCAACTACTATGGATGAACACATGAAATAATGAGATCAATGTCTTACTAAATTGAAACTAGGGTTTCTAAGTTATGGTACAACTCCTAAAATGATAATTGGTAATAGAGTTGTGGTTACTAATTACTTTGAATCAAAATTAGTAATGGTTTAACATTTTATTAATTTTCCACAAGAATTAATAATTAGGGTAACTCCTATTTTGGTTTAATTAAGAATCAGGGTTTAATAATTGTTATTAGGTTTAAAGTATTTAACTTGTTAACTTAAGAATGTTTAAGTAAATAAGTTTTGACTTACCAAAATAATATTGACTTATAATATTTTCTTGAGCTATTACTATTTAAAGAAAATAGAAAATAGTAATTTGCAATTAGGGTTTATGAATTACCACTAATAATTAAGCTAATGCAAATATGGTAAATAAAATTAATCCTAACATTTTACTTAGTTACTGAATAGTTAAAATTTAATTTTGAAACTTCATTAATTATTGAATTCAAATTGCATGTTAAATAATTGAAATGGCATAATTAATAGGGTTAAAAATAAGTGAATTTTTATTTTGACACACATTTTTGTTTTATATTTTATTTGAGTAGAGTTTATTTTTGTGAGCATTTTGATATATTATTTGCATTTTTCTGAGTTGAAATGAAATTTCTATGATTTTGCAAAGTTTCAGTATTTTCTGGAATTTGAAATCAAACAAAAACACTAAACATACCGATTCGAGCTGTACCCACAGTCACTGACTGGTGGGCCTGTTGACTGGGTCAATTGCCACGCGGGCAACGACCAGTCAACAGAGCTTAGGTGGCAGTGCCACGTTGCTCTCGCCGGAGAGGACGCCGGTGACGCTCCGGCGAGCGACGGAATGGGTTCTAGAGACCCCCAGTGACTATCTAACCTAGCGCGTTCGAACCAGGACTCGATACTGAGCTCGCGAGCATCAACGCCACCACCCAAAGGTCACCGGAGCATCGCCGGTGAGCTCATCTGCGGCGGCGCAGTCCGGCCAACTTATGAACTAACGCTAGGATGCACTTTAGGAAGCAACGAATGGCTCAATCGACGCGCCTGCTCACCTTGATGCTTCCCAGATGCTCGACGGAGTCTGCCGGAGACGAAGACGACGGCAAGCTTCGATTTTCGGCGATTGAGACCTCCTCTCTTCGATTCCTTCCACCAGGATGATCTGCAGGCTCTTGCGCATCCTCCAAGCCACACCACACTCTCCGAGGTGCTCTCAATCGGCGGCGCCATGGAGGTCACCAGCGAACAGTGAAGGAAGACATTGAAACACAGAGAGGATCTGAGAGGAATTGGAGAGGTGGATGAGATCAAGAAGTGCGCGGCGGTGCTTTCCCCTCTATTTATAGGCCGAGGGGAGCACGGAGGCTGCGACACGACGACGATGATGGCCGAGAGGTGGCGGCGTCTGGAAGGTGGTCTGGCGAAGATCTTTTTCCTCCCGCGGATAAACTCGGACGCGAGAGAGATTGGGCGAGGTTTTGAGATGGTCTGACGACGTCCGGGCAAGCTTATCGGCGAGGAGTTCGTGGCCTACTGGCGATGCCGCGCTGTCGACGCCGGAGAAGGAGACGACGACGTTTTCCTCTCGCACGATTTTTAAAGCAAATGAAACGGTATCTGGGCTGTTTTCGTTCGTGGGCTGGGCCGAGTTGATGGGCTAGCGTGGAGATGGTTGCTGGGCTGCTGCGGTTGCTGAGGTCCACCAGGGTAAGTTTCCCTCCTTTTCCTATTTCAAATTTTATTTACTGTTTTTATTTTCTGTTTTGATATATCTATTTGAATTCAAAGTTGAATTCTGTTTTGTTTTACAGGTTCTAAAATATTTGAACATTAATACATTTTGATAATGATGCTTGCTGCATTGTTTTGTTTTTAAACGACATTTATTAATTGATTAATTTTAGTTCTTATGAGACACAACTCAAAATTTAAAATAGTTATAGATTTAGGGTTCAATTCAATTACTTTAAATTTAGGAATCAATTCTGTTTTAAAAGATCTGAAATTAAGAATATGTGAATGGTGAACATATTCTATTTTACAAGTGCTTAGCCAAGTGATTATTCATATAGAATTTGGGTATAACTAGGGTTTAACAAATGGTAAAGGAAATGGATTGGTTCATGATTTTATGTGTATGATAGTTCTTAGGGTTTAAGAAGATGGTTGGATTCACTCTATGTTAAATAATATTTCTTAGCACTTCTAGCTTGGCTTACTTGAAATAGATCCTAAGCTCATCATGGTTAACTCAACTACTTCTATGAATTCTATTTTATTTGGTTCACTAAACAAGGTATTTGGATAGCAAAGTAAAATGGAATATTTATTTCATTCTACTCACCAGATGGCATTAGTCTTTAAGTATATATGTCTTGGTTTATACTTGTGGCACATGATACACAAGTTAGGAAACAATATTTTATGTAGATTGGTTTCATATGACAAGGTTTATGGTTTTGGGAATACTTCACTATTTGAAGTATTAAATAGGCATGAGGTATGGCAGGGTTCTAATTATAATCCAAGTTAATCCATGGGTTGGAATTCAAATGTAGTTTAGGGTTTAAGTAGTGATCACCAATGTGATACACAACTAGGATTAGAATATGAGCATAAGCTTTGGTTATGTTTCACTAATGGAGCATGGCTCTCATCTACAAGATTAAAGGTTGGTTTAAACAAGTAAGATGTAATACTACTCTAAAATTCTCTAGGATAGACATGGCTATGGTTAGCATCTATAATCTCTCTCACTTATAAATGTCTTGGAATATCCTAAGGTCCTACTTAAGAGATTATGATATGATCCTCTAAATATATGGTTTGCCTAGGGATTCTACCTTGCAATATTCTGTAGCTTGTTCTTCAGGAAATCTGATAAACCTGCATCTTGTGGTATGCCTCCACCTCCTAGCTTCTTCATCTTGATCCTAGCTAATTCACATGGAGTGGCTCTATGTGTTTGTTCCCATGTATCATGGTACTTGATGAGCAAATGGATGAAGGGTGTGGCTCTATTTATAGGCTTGGGCAAGCTCTAGTATCATGACACATAGATGGTGACTCTTGTTTTGGTTTGGTGAGTAAGATGCTTGGTTGTCATGCCCTCATCCATAGCAATCCTTTGAGCATGAGGTGGCATAACTTGGAAAGCAAGTCATGTAGATATTTTCATCACATGTGGCATGATCATTATCCTCTCATATGATTTATTTTTAGATAGCCAAGTGGCATTTGTTACTAAATATCTTGTGGATGGTTTTATTATTGTTGATGACTCACTATATCCTATTGGATTGGATTTATATTATAATATTGATCAAAAGATCAAGGTTGAAGGTTATTCCTCAAATTTGGATAGTTGGTGTTTGATTTCACCAAGGCATGATCATATGAGTTTCAAAATACTCATAGTTAGTTTTATTCAAATAGTTTGAACTATAATTCGTAATGTAAACGGATTTAGTTTTATGATATACCATGTTTATTAAGTTATGATTTAAATAAGAATGTGTGGCTTTTATGCACTTTAGACCCTGTGGTTTACCTTATTTAGAAGTGAATTAAATTACACACAAAGGTAGTTGCTAACTTTTAAGTATTATTAAGTTAGGATTTGATTCTTAAAGAATGTGTTGTTGTAAATCTAATTCCATTTGATCTAATCCATAGATCAAAGCATCTCTACCCATAATAAGGTTTTAGCAAAGATCACAGTGAAGTTTATAGCGCTTGACTTGATGATCTACTTCAGTTGCAGCAAGTCAAGTGCAGTTACTATGGTAAGTTTTATTTGAAGCGCGAAAATTCCCCGGATTTTCTATGCATGAATGCAATGCACACTTTGGTGTTCTCTCATTTTATTGCCTCTAAACCTGGGATATTACACTTCATCTTCCTTTGTGTTGCTTCAATGCCTCTACTTTGAATTATTGCTTTATGAGTTAACTCTTATGCAAGACTTATTGATGCTTGTCTTGAAGTACTATTCATGAAAAGTCTTTGCTATATGATTCATTTGTTTACTCATGTCATTTACATTGTTTGGATCGCTGCATTCATTACATATGCTTACAATAGTATGATCAAGGTTATGATGGCATGTCACTCCAGAAATTATCTTTGTTATCGTTTACCTGCTCGGGACGAGCAGAAACTAAGCTTGGGGATGCTGATACGTCTCCGACGTATCGATAATTTCTTATGTTCCATGCCACATTATTGATGATATCTACATGTTTTATGCATACTTTATGTCATATTTATGCATTTTCTGGAACTAACCTATTAACGAGATGCCGAAGAGCCAGTTGATGTTTTCTGCTGTTTTTGGTTTCAGAAATCCTAGTAAGGAAATATTCTCGGAATTGGATGAAATCAACGCCCAGGGGCCTATTTTCACACGAAGCTTCCAGAAGACCGGAGAGCTAACGAAGTGGGGCCACGAGGCGGCCAGATGATAGGGCGGCGCGGCCCAAGCCCTGGCCGCGCCACCCTATGGTGTGGGCCCCTCGTGACGCCCCTTGACCTGCCCTTCCGCCTACAAATAGCTTTCATCGCGAAACCCCCAGTACCGAGAGCCACGATACGGAAAACCTTCCAGAGACGCCGCCGCCGCCAATCCCATCTCGGGGGATTCAGGAGATCGCCTCCGGCACCCTGCCGGAGAGGGGATTCATCTCCCGGAGGACTCTACACCGCCATGGTCGCCTCCGGAGTGATGAGTGAGTAGTTCACCCCTGGACTATGGGTCCATAGCAGTAGCTAGATGGTTGTCTTCTCCTCATTATGCTTCATTGTCGGATCTTGTGAGCTGCCGAACATGATCAAGATCATCTATCTGTAATGCTATATGTTGTGTTTGTTGGGATCCGATGAATAGAGAATACTATGTTATGTTGATTATCAATTTATATCTATGTGTTGTTTATGATCTTGCATGCTCTCCGTCATTAGTAGAGGCTCTAGCCAAGTTGATGCTAGTAACTCCAAGAGGGAGTATTTATGCTCGATAGTGGGTTCATGTCTCCGTGAATCTGGGGGAGTGAGAGAAACCTCTAAGATTATGGATGTGCTATTGCCACTAGGGATAAAACATTGATGCTATGTCCGAGGATGTAGTTATTGATTACATTACGCACCATACTTAATGCAATTGTCTGTTGTTAGCAACTTAATACTGGAAGGGGTTCGGATGATAACCTGAAGGTGGACTTTTTAGGCATAGATGCATGCCGGATAGCGGTCTATGTACTTTGTCGTAATGCCCAATTAAATCTCACAATACTCATCATATCATGTATGTGCATGGTCATGCCCTCTCTATTTGTCAATTGCCCAACTGTAATTTGTTCACCCAGCATGCTATTTATCTTATGGGAGAGACACCTCTAGTGAACTGTGGACCCCGGTCCTATTCTTTACATCTGAAATACAATCTACTGCAATTGCTCTACTGTTCTCTGCAAACAATCATCATCCACACTATACATCTAATCCTTTGTTACAGCAAGCCGGTGAGATTGACAACCTCACTGTTTCGTTGGGGCAAAGTACTTTGGTTGTGTTGTGCAGGTTCCACGTTGGCGCCGGAATCCCTGGTGTTGCGCCGCACTACATCTCGCCGCCATCAACCTTCAACGTGCTTCTTGGCTCCTACTGGTTCGATGAACCTTGGTTTCATACTGAGGGAAAACTTGCCGCTGTACGCATCACACCTTCCTCTTGGGGTTCCCAACGGTCGCGTGCTGTACGCGTATCAGTGCCCAAGATTAATGCTCAGGCTCTGGTTTTTTCATGGGTGCATCAAGATGTTCAGCTACTTTTTGTTATGGAGCTGGTTTGGGTGCACGTCGACGGTGTACCCGACTCTGTTCGTCATTTTTAGGTCTTTGGGCAGTGGGTTCTCTTATTGGCACCACTCTCGATGTTGATTTGTTATCTCTTCGGAGTCGGGGGATTATTCCTGTTCTTGTGGCTATGCGTGATCCTACAGTTCTGGAGAAGAATAATGGTTGCATGGAGGTGATTGCACTTCTACAGCTAAATGGTTACAGGTTTCGTTTCAGTCGTGAGGCATAGGGGTATCAGCCAGATCCTCGGTTCTGGCCTTTTTTCTGGAAGGAAGGAGAGGATGATGATGGTCCGCATGGCTTTGAGGAGGAGAGGTATGATGAGGCCACAGCTGATGCGGCGCCGGAGGCTGCTAGTATGGATGTTGATGGACATTCTCCGACGCATACTGCTGGCACTTCGGCGGTGCAGTCTGCACAGGTGGCATTGACTCCTTTCAACCACTCGCCGATGATGGATAGAGGGCGTCAGATTGTGGCTCGTGCTAGAGTAGAGTCTCCACACTTGGTCGCCTCTTCCCCGGTGTCTCCACGGGATCCCTCACCTTCCAGAGTTCGGATCTTCACGCAGGGTCGCACTCGTCCGGCTTCCGCTTCACCGAGATCGCAGCGGCGGCCACTGGTACCGTCTCCTACTTCGACTCAGACGGACTCAGTGTCGTAGCCGATGCAGGTGGTGCAGCCATCCCTTGCGTCCTCGGCTTGTATGGACGGGCGGCCAGGGGCTTCGGTGCCTTCTTCGCTACCTCCGCAGCCGTCCGCGGAGCCACCGCAGGCCTTGCCGCCCACGCCGGAGCGGCTCACCACGCGGCAGCAGGCCACGACGACCATGGCCACGGCTTCGCTGCAGGGGCCCACGCAGCAACCGGCCATGGTGACTTTGGCCACGGTGTCCCTGCAGCGGCCCACGGGTCAGCCAGCTGTGGTGCTGCAGCAGGCGGCCACGCCGCCACCTTCGTCGCTGCAGCCGACCTCGGGGGACGACGTGCATGTGCGCCGTGTTGTGGAGGAGATGCACGCGTCCCCTCAGGCTCAGTGGCGCCAGAGTGTCGCGGTGTTGGAGGAGGTGCACGACGATGTGCAGCTACGCCACCTTCCTGCGGGGCAGCGGACTCTGAGGACCATGCCGAGTGCGGCGGACGGGTCCTCCGAGCCTGGGGTACCGCCTGCTTCTACGACGCCGCCTGCCCCTGCGGAGGGGGGCTCGCCTGGGGTCGGGATGATACAGGGGGCTACATCACCTTCTACCGTATCGACGGCCCCTCCTTCACCAGTTGGGTCTCCGCCGCGCTCGTCTACTCCATCGCCGGTCTCCACTTTGCAGCAGCCTCCACCCACGGTCCTTCCTCCGGTTGTTCAGCCGACGGTGAGGCGGAGTGGGAGGTACGCTCTTGCGGAGGATGGGGCGGGGGCGACGGATGAGGACGTCATGCAGAGAGCCATGCGACGCAAGGCAGAGTTGAACCTCGACACGGCAGGTACTAAACAACCGTCCACGTCTTTTGTTTCTTTTTCATATACTCGTATCTCTTCTAATTTGAGTAGCTTAGGGGTTTCCTTGGGTAGTAGGTCTGAGGAGATTTCTGTTTCGGCCAATGTGTTGAGACAAACGGAGTTTGACCGTTTAACGGTTGTTCCAAATGTCTCCACTGGGCCCGAAACGACAATACTAGACGATGATGAAGAGGATGACATCCTAGATGGTCAGCTTCTCTCGGCTATTATTGGCAATATTTCAGAAGTTGATTTAGAACACGCGGAGCTTAGTTCTGATCTACAAGCGTCCGAACGTGGTTCTCGATCGTCTGCTGGAAAGAAATTTCGTAGGTATGGCAAGAACACTAAATCTAAAATAGTTTCTCGATGAATGGCATGTTCCAGAATAACAGAGGTCTTCGTAACTTGGCTAAGCATTCTCACATTGCTGATGGTTGTAGAGATTATGATTTAGATTTTATTGCTATATCGGAGACGAGTACGCGAAATTTCTCACAAAGTTTTCTCGACCGACTGTCAGACGGGATTAACTTTCAGTGGTTTTCTCGCTAGCCCCGTGGTAGATCGGGGGGCATTTTACTTGGCGTCCGCATAGACACCATGACTGTCTTGGATAGTTCTGATGGAGAGTATCACATTAAGCTCGACATTCAAAATAAAGCAGATGGTTTCATGTGGAGTCTGGTTGCTGTGTATGGTGCCGCTCAAGACGCTTTTACGGCTGACTTTTTGCGCGAGTTGGTAAATCTTACAAAAGATAATCCTTATCCGATTTTAATCGGAGGAGATTTTAATTTGTTGAGATGTCCTCACGAGAAAGGTAAAGGCCGCTTTGATGGACATTGGCCTTTCTTGTTCAACGCTGTCATTGATAGCCTTGATTTAAGAGAGGTGTTTATGTCCGATCGATAGTTTACTTGGGCCAACAGCTTGCCTGAACCCACATACGAGAAACTAGATCGCGTGTTGATGAATACCGAATGGGAAAATAAATACCCTATGGTCTCAGTCCGTGCACTAGAACGTATAGAAAAACTGCTGACCATGCTCCCATCCTCCTAACCACTGGGAATCCCCGACCCGTTTGTAAACGGCCGTTCAAATTTGAACTTGGCTGGCTACATCGAGAGGGATTTCATGATATGGTTAATAAGGTTTGGAAGAGACCGGTCAGGGGTAGCACGCCTATTTTGAGATGGAATAGTAAGATGCGGACAATTCGCAAAAATCTCTCTGGTTGGGCTGCCCATACGGCTGGTATCATTAAAAAAGAGAAGACTCGCTTATCAAATGCGATTGATGAGCTTGAGGCTGTTGCGGAGGTTAGACCATTGTCTACGCATGAGATTGAACTTAAAAATCAATCCAATGCGCAGATGGCGAGTCTTCTTCGCGAGGAGGAACTCAAATGGTATCAACGTTCCAAAACTCAATTCATATTGGAGGGAGACTCGAATACGCGGTATTTCCATGGCTTAGCCAATGGAAGACATCAGAAAAAACGTATTCACTCTCTTATTCAAGATGAAGGGTTGATTGAAGGCCGGGAGCAACTCAAATCATACATTACTACTTATTATAAAGGTCTGTTTGGTCCTCCGGAGGAAAGTACTTTCTCTCTTAACGAGGACTTAACGACTGATATACCCCAAGTTTCTATGGAAGAAAATGGCCTCCTAACCGCACCTTATACTGAGGAAGAGGTTCAGAAGGCAATTTTCCAAATGGAATCCAACAAAGCATCGGGTCCAGATGATTTTTCAGCAGAGTTTTATCAAACCTTCTGGGATACGATTAAATCTGACCTTCTAGATTTGTGCAGTGCCTTACACATTGGACAACTAGAATTATTTCGTCTAAATTTTGGTGAAGTTATCTTGTTACCGAAAGTTAATGAGGCAGAAAGGATTCAACAATATAGACCTATTTGCCTCTTAAATGTAAGTTTCAAGATTTTCACGAAAGTGGCCACCATTAGACTTAATACGGTTGCGGATCATGTTGTTCAACCATCGCAGACAGCCTTTATGCAAGGACGAAACATCCTTGATGGAGTGGCGGTTTTGCATGAGACGGAACATGAGATGCATTCTAAGAAATTAAATGGGGTTATTTTAAAACTAGATTTTGAAAAGGCGTATGATAAAGTCAAGTGGTCTTTCCTACAGCAGATACTCAGGATGAAAGGTTTTTCTCCTGAGTGGCGTGCTCTAATAAATGATTTTGTGTTTGGAGATAGTGTAGCAATTCGGGTTAATGATGACACCGGAAACTATTTCCAAACACGAAAAGGGTTACGCCAAGGGGATCCGCTATCACCGATGTTGGTTTAACATTGTAGCGGATATGTTGGCTATACTCATAGAGCGGGCCAAGTCTGATGGCCAGATTGAAGGGTGATTCCACATCTGGTTGATGGTGGTTTATCTATCCTTCAATATGCTGATGATACAATTCTGTTTATGGATCACGATCTTGAAAAAGCTCAAAATCTGAAATTAATTTTGGCGGCTTTTGAGCAGTTGTCGGGATTGAAAATTAATTTCCATAAAAGTGAATTGTTCTGCTTCGGTGATGCTCAAAATGATGTGGCTCTGTATACAGAGTTCCTCTCCTATGGCGGGTTTTAAGGGGCCTGTTAGACATGCTCTAACAATACTACATGCATGGCCCTCGTACGTGACGCCATAGATTGCATCCTTCGGTTTATTTTAAGATCGAGATGTTTTATTTCGCACACAAATCGGGGTTTGTGTTCCTCTCCTATCTATTGTCTTCTTATTGGAGAAGACACGGCAATAAGAAAAAAAAAAGGTGTAATAAAACAGCTCAAATTTGTTGGAAGTATGACGGTCGGTAGCCTCCGAACAAAACAAACACATCCCTTTTGTCAGTAGAAGTAGGAACGCGGGAGCCTATTGGCGCCAAACGAAATGGAGCTTTTTATTTGCTCGCTACGCATAATAACGCGTGAGATGGATTTCCATTGAAGCATTGTAGTATCGTCCAAGAATCGCAGAGACAACCTAGGTAGACACTCCTTATCTCATGCACACTTGTGTTTATTTTATGAGTTTGCATGAATGGACAATGAGATATTTTAGACCAGTAGGCCAGATCAGGAGGGAGATAAGGCGGAATCTGGTCACTAGTGCACTTCACGCAGCCCGTGCACACGTGCTGCAAGCAAACCAATCGGACAATTGAGCTAGCCAGTGTACAACTTCTATTCCAGCAACTCGTAAAGATCTAACGATGCCCGATGTGGTTGTCCGTACCACAGCGCAGCTGGCGGCAGTTAAGCCTGAACGAATCTGGGCAAGCATTTTCCCCAGTTCCACGGGCAAAGCTAAGCATAATTAAAGAGCGGTTTTGGTTTTGTCATTGCTCGCCCCACTGATGTCTGATATGAAGAAAGCAGCAGGGGCACTGTACCTGGACGAACAGATATGCATCGATGGCTTATTCATTTCCTTGTTCGGTTTCCGGTCCACGTCCATCGCGCCCGCCGCTTATCCATGCGAGCGACCGAGCCGTCGCGCGCTGGGTGACCAGGCAACAGCCATCACGACTTGTTTGTTTCTCAGAACAAAAACATACTTGTCCCAGGACCAGGAGTGGTTTCAGCTTACATGGAGAAAGCAAAAAACCAATGAAAGATTCGGGAAACTCGGCTGGGAGCAAAGCAACCACTTGCATCTATGCGTCACGGTACAATTTCTGTACTGTCATCATCCATCCTTGTGTCTCAAGCTGCCACGCATCGATCAGTAGCACGCAGGTATAAAGGCTGCAAAAGAATTCGAGAGAGATGCAAAGCAGAGGGGAACTCAGGGCATCTCCAACCGCGCGATCCAAACCGCGCCCGCGCGTCCGTTTGGGTCGAGCCGGACGAAAACGCGGCCCAGCGCGGGGACGCACCGCAAAATCGGATGGCCGCGGCGTCCGGAACGACGCAAACCCGGCCCAAATCTGGGCTAGGTTTGCGTGGCCGCGGATGGCACGCGCCGTCCGCTCGCGTCCGCGCGCTGGTCGCCTCGTCTCCCTTGGGCCCACCTGTCGGTGACCAGGAGACTATTAAATGGGACCGGAGGGATCTCGGCCCTCCACTCCGGTCCCACCCACTCCCCGAGCAAAACCGTCGCCATGGCCCCGAAGCGACGGTTCGCTCCCGGAGCGAACGACGACGAGGCGAGCAGCAGCCGCCGTCGTCCGCCGGCGTTGCGGCCGTCGGGAGGAAACCAACGCGGCCTCCACATCGGAGAGGCCGCCCAGGGCGGTGCGGCATTGCCGCAACCGCCGCCTCTCCTCCTCGAGCCGAAGCCGGAGTCCTCGAGGAGGACCCGGACCTCCGCGCCGCCCGATGATCTCGGCGGCGGAGGAGGAGGCGAATGGCCGCACCTCCATGCGGCCATTCGCACCTCCGAAATGGAGGAGGCGGCGCGGCGGGAGGTGGAGGAGGCGGAGGGCTGGGAGCTCTACGCCCTGTGCCCTCCCGGGCGCGACGGGAGGAGGAGGAGGAGGCGGCGCGGCGGGAGGAGGCACGGCGCCGCGCCGACGAGCGCCGCCGCCAGAGGACAGCGCCGCGCCGACCAGCGGCGGCGCGCCGGGAGGCTGGTGCGCCGCGCCCGGGCAGAGGGCAGCAGCGCCTCGGGGAGGAGGCGCTGCTCCGTGCGCCGCCGCGGCCGCGGGTGGCTCCGGACCCCCACTCGCCGTGGGAGGAGGCCCTGTGGTCTCCGTGGCCGAGTCCCCGGCGCGGTCGAGCCACAACAGCGCCGTCGCTGCCGGGGACGTCGGCGACGTCGCCGACGACGCCCACAGGGGCTAGGCGGCGCACCGGCGGCCACCGCGCTGCCGACCAAACCCTAATAGAGGGTTTTTAAATATTAGTTTAAATTTAAAAGCCCATATAGGGGCTTCTTTTGTTAGTTTTGTTTGCCCAAAATAGGGCTATGTACTAAATTTGCCCAAAATAGGGCATATGTTCAATATAATTTCGTTTAAATTCGCATTTTTTTGTTTGTTTTCCTGTTTCTACGGTTATGCGATGCGTCCGCGCGTTGGGTGCAGCGCGCGACCCAAACGGACACGCGGACGCGTGCCGCTGTCCGCGTGTCCGCTCGCCACCCAAACGGCCCAAACCGGACGGCCCAGCGCGTCCGTTTGGGTCGCGCGGTTGGAGATGCCCTCATCAGACCAGACGGGTCCGAATATTGAGGACAGCCTAGGTTTCAGCTATGGAGCTATGGAACGAGGGAACATGCAAGAGAGGGAGCAGATTAAAGACCGTCCAAGCCAGCCATGCAAAGGTACCTTGCTTGCTGTTGCTGGATACGGCACGTCTAATTAAGCGCGAACCTAGCTTCTGTGAAGCTTCTCTAGCAGCTACGTAGATGTAGGTACAGGTAGCGCGAAAAGTGCTTTTGAATCGGGCTCATCGTAATCCATCTCAACAATTATCATGGATGGCAAAAACTTGAGGTGAAAAAACAGGCTTCTTGATATCCAAGAAACTTTATATGAGGAACAGTGACCGAGGAATCGGTCAACAAGTGAGTTTGAGGAATAGCACGATGAAGTGCACCGACGGGACTTGTAAGGATGCACGTGACATGGCACATGGTGACCAAAGTGAAGATCAGCCCCAATCTATCCATCCACACTTATCAGATTGGGGCCGATCTTGACAGTGCTGCTACCCAGCTATCCATCCACACTTATCTCGACCTGTCCGATTTATGGCAGCACGGTCCGTCTGCTTAACTCTGACACAGCCGCACAGTGCTAACTATAGAGACTACTCCTAGCACAGCATTTTGTCGTAAAATAGATCTGCGTACTCCTACAAAGTTTGTTAATTTCCAAGGCATGGAGTGGTCAGAGCATCTCGTTCCCAAAGCATTCCCAAACGGCGTTAGATTCATCGTTTGTTAAACGTGTTTCTTCGTACCGCGTTTGGTAGATATCGCTCCCCAGCCGTGTCCCCAAACAAATTTCAGATTTTTAAAACTTAAACAAAAATAATTGAATTCATTTAAATTTGGTATATATTACATAGATACAAAAGAAATTCGATGAAATTTAAACTAAATCCTAATCTAGTAATACTTGTGGAGGCCAAGGCGTCGTAATACCGCTCGCAAGCCATGCCAGTCCTCGGGGTCGTCGCTGCTGGCGATGAGACGTTGATGCCGCTCCTACTCCGCCAACGGCGCCGCCTTCGCGGCTGCATCGTCTTGCTCCTCCTTCACCTCTGGCTTCGGGATGAGGAGGGCGTTGCCGGCGCGCCTGTGCTGCTGCCGGCTGACGTTGTTGCCGCCGCGCCTCAAATTGACGGGCGGCGTCGCGAACTACGGCTCGTCACCTCGCGCTTAGGCATGGTATAGGGCGCGGTGCGACGAAGGCGCCGATGGCGCTGGCCCTGTCGAAGAAGAGTTGCAGGAGGACGAGTAAGTCCTCCTCGGCTGCCAGCGTGCTACAGGCGTAGGGGATGGTGGCGGCGACGACGACATCTCCAACCTGGGCGCGCCGTTCTGGATGTCGTCGACAACATGCTCGAGGGTGCACCCGGAACGCCCTAGAAGAGGAGGCGCCCCTCCCTGTTCCAGATGTTCCGTCAGCCGATGAGGCCAGCAGTGTTGTTCATCTCGGCGTCGTGCTGCGCCTGGAAATAGTAGACCCACCAGGCGTCGTTGTCGATGGCCGCCCAGGTTGGCTCGGCCCGCTCCTCGACGGTGAGGCGAGCCCGCCCAGGCCCCGATCGCGTCCCTCCAGCGCTCTGTGCCCTCCCGCGACGTTGGCGGGACTCCGACGCCGTTGACGGTCATCTTCCACTCGTCGCTGCATGGCAGGCGCATGTCCGGCGGGACGAGATATCCCGCGCGGTGCAGCGCCCATGTGACGTGGGCATTACCCTTCGGGTAACTGATATTGCCCTATCCTGTACGGCCCAACTGGAGGCCCATGAAGACACCCAATGACAAGGTGGACTAATACGTCGGTGCCGAAGAAGGTTCCTTGAAGAACAAGACGAAGAGACGAAGAATACAAGGAAAGTCTAGAACTAGGGTCCTTTGTAACCTAGCCGTACCCAGACAGATCTCTCGAGACCTGGCTCCCTATATAAGGGCCAGGAGAGGGGCTGCCGAGGGATACACACAATCTTAGCTATTCTAGCCATCATAAGTCCAGAGCTAGGTCCTCGTAGTACTTAGCCTCTCGACGAGATCACAGCTGAAACCTTCGGCACCCCATTGTAACCCGATATTTTCATAATCAAGATCAGACAGGCAGGACGTAAGGGTTTTACCTCATCGAGGGCCCCGAACCTGGGTAAATCGCTTTCCCCGCTTGTTTGATAACCGATGTCTCGTATCAGCCTACAGGATTCCATCTACCCTAAGCCCCAAATGGAGGGCATTGCCGAGGAGTACCCTCGACAATTGGCGCCGTCTGTGGGAAGCCTATCGGCACAAGGCAGATTCCATTTACGTCTGCAGCGTTCGTGCTGGAGTCAGCAACGCCATCAGATCCAAGAGATTCAGTCCGTTGCGGATCCTTCGAGTTCGTGTCACAGGCCGCGACATCGCACCCGATCTCCACATATTCGCGCGGCAACATGGATACTATTTTCGGTGGTGTTCACTTCATCATCGATTCCAGAGGGTTTCTTCGCCTCCCTAGTTCAAACGCGTCAAGTCCAAGAACTTCGGTTCCAGATGATACCACGCCAGTAGCAGCCTTGGCAGTCCTGCCTAGGAGTACGGAGAGGGCAGCCGAAGCTTCGACGCCATAGAGGAGCAAAGGAAAAGACGAAGGGACTCACGCCGTGAAGAAGAGGAGCAGATTGCGATTCGCCCCCGATAGTGTGAACGAGGATATCACAACATGCAGCCGAGCAAGAATCGTCTTCGCACAACCTACCTATAGGCTACGGAGCAACTTGAAGCACCGTGTTATCTACATGCTTACATCAACCCAAAGGATAACCTCGTAAAGTCCAGTCATCTGCTCAAAAGTTGTCGGCATTTCCTCGAAATTCGGCAGTTCTGTGACGATCTTAGGGCCAAAGCCGCAGCAAGAGCTCACTCAATGGAAAGAAGAGCGGCACCCTACGATTATCCACCATAACCATATATACCAGAAGGAGGAGACAAGTATGTGCCAGCCGAAGTATTCCCAGAGTCTCGCGGGCAGGTCAGCATGATCCATAAAACCAGTTTTTCAAAGCCAGAAGTCAAGAAGTTTTCGCGGGAAGTGAAGTACGCAGAAGTTGCTATGGTTGATGCCCCCGAATACATCGACTGGTCAGACCAAAGCATATCTTTCAGCAAAGCGGATCACCCGAAGGCCGTTCCAAGGCCCGGTCACGCTCCACTGGTACTTGAAGCGCAGATCGGAGGGTACAACATGAGCAAGGTATTCATGGATGGAGGAAGCGGTCTGAATCTATTATTCGCTAGCACGATGAAAGCAATGGGCCTAACAGTTGACATGCTAAGAGAGTCCGACACAGGATTCCACGACATCATACCGACCCGACCCGCTTACTCCCTTGGTAAAATATCACTGGATGTAGTTTTCGGCACACCTAGCAACTTCAGAAAGGAGAAAATTGAATTTGAAGTGGTTGATTGGGAATCTCAATATCACGCCATCCTCGGCAGACCAACGTTTGCTAAATTCATGGTAGTTCCTCATTACGCGTATCTGAAGTTGAAGATGCCAGGCAATAATGGGATAGCAATAACCGTCCACGGACGCTTTTCCCGTTCAGACAGTTGTGACAGGGATTTCCAGAAGTTCGCCTCAAAGTTTGGGGTTAAGGAAGAGCTCAACGCACTCGACGCCATCACAGACCACACGAAGCCACCAGCCGATAATCGGAGCGCAAGACCTGATGAATTTGACGTCGCGAAGGAAGCAAGAAACAGCAAGTGCATCCCTCTGACCCGAACAAGACAGTCAATACTTCGGCAGATCTTGTTGCCGCATAGGAAAGCGCGCTCATCGAGTTCCTCCTTGTGCGCTGGGAAATATTTGCATGGGAACCATCCGACATGCCAGGTATTCCCAGGGAACGCGCTGAGCACGCCCTCAATGTTGACCCAAAAGCCAAACATGTACAGCAGACGATGCGCCGATTTTCAGATCCGAAGAGAAAAGCAATCGGGGAAGAAATTAGTCGGCTCTGCAAGGCTGGGTTCATTCGGGAGCTTAAAGAAGCCGAGTGGGTAGCCAACCCAGTCATGGTGCCAAAGAAAGATACAACAGCTCTCCGCATGTGTATCGATTACATAAGTATCAATAAGCATTGCCCTAAGGACCACTTCCCGCTGCCCCGTATTGACCAGATAGTCGATTCTACAAAAGGATGTGATCATCTCTCTTTTCTTTATGCGTATTCCGGGTATAACCAGATCAAGCTCAAGAAAGAGGACCAAGAGTTAACTGCGCTCATCACCCCGCATGGCGTTTTCTGTTACAACGTTATGACTTTCGGGTTGAAAAACGCAGGAGCAACTTATCAGCGATGTATGCAAGCCTGTCTTGGAGAGCAGATCGGAAGGAATATCGAAGTCTACATCGATGATATCGTGGTTAAGACCAAGCATGCCGCCACTCTTATCGACGGTTTGCAAGAAACCTTCGACAATCTCGACAAGTACAAAATCAAGCTAAACCCGAAGAAATGTTTCTTCGGGGTCCGGGAGGACAAGTACTCGGGTACTTCATCTCAACCAGAGGGATAGAGGCCAACCCTTTGAAGATCAAAGCTATTCTCGACATGGGGCCGCCAAAGAATTTGCACCAAGTGCAGCAGTTGGCAGGACGGCTAGCAGCGCTCAGCAGATTCATCGCCAAGCTAGGAGAGAAAGCTTTGCCCTTCTATAACTTGCTGAAGAAGTCAGAAAAGTTCGAATGGACAAACGAGGCGCAGGAATCTTTTGATAACTTAAAGAAGATCTTATCGACATCTCCAGTACTCGTAACTCCACATGAAAAGGAAACATTGCTCATGTACATAGCAGCAACGGTGCAAGTTTTCAGCAGCGTCCTAGTTGTTGAACGAGAGGAGGCAAGAAGAATTCATGGTGTGCAACGACCCATTTACTACCTCAGCGAATGTAATAACCCAGAACATAGGAACAACGAAGGGTAGATTTAGAAATGGGATGTGCATTTCATCGCAAAATGGGGGAAATTTTCGCGCCTTATTGCAACTAAACCTAAGAGGGATCGAGGTTCTCTCTCATTTTGCAATTAGGGTTAGGCAAGATGAGTTAGAGAGATTTTGACATGATCTCTTTTGTATCTTGTTAATTTGGGAGATGATTTCATTTGACAAGTTATAATACATTGAACAATAAGCAATAAGCATTATAGAAAATGAATTCACAATTCAAATACAACTTATGAATTCAAATGACTTTGAATTCCAAATTGGATATTAAATACAACATTTATTCAAGAATATAAACATTACACAAATCAAAAGCTCATAAGTAAAATTTGAGCTTTATTGATATCACAACACAGATTACATTGTCTTTACAATATTCTTGATACAAGAATTAAAGAACAATAAACAGAAATGAAAATGAAGATTACAATATTGATCCTAAACTAGAAACCTAGACTAAATGACTTGAAGTACATCTTCATGGTCATATTCATCTTCAAAACCTGCAAAACAACACAACAAGTACTAGCCAGAGAGTTAGTGTTAGCCAAAGTTCAGTTTGGACAGAAACAAGTGTCTTGCACACTTGTGCATGTCCAAAACCCTGGACAACACAAGATAAGGACAACAGCAGACCAAACCTGAGCACCACCAGGGGCTCAAGTTTCAGCATATGAGAGCACACAGCTCATGTGTGCTGAGCAAGCCACAGCAAGGCCATGCACATGCCTAGTCACCAAAGCAATCCAGGCCTGTGTGGCATTGCAAGAACAGAAGTAGAGCTCATATAAAAGGGGCACAAACCCTAGAAACAGTACACAGTCAACCAGATAAGGATTCACAGGGTAAGGTGAAGATAGAGCACGCATTGTTCATCCAGTTCTTGCTCAAGAACAGCACCAACCAACACACAACCAATCAACCACCATAAATCATGGTGACCTGAGAAGATCAACCAAGACCTGGAGGTGAAGGGCTGTGACACACAAACCACAAGTCTGCATCAACACAATATTTCACTCTAGGAGCTGGAACAAGGTATACCTAGTTCCTGGAGAAGATCCAATGGATCTAATCCATAAATCATGCATGACATATCTCATGGGATTGAGCAGATGCTCAATGGGTAAATCATCACTTGGTTTTCACCAAGGATTACTGTCAGTCTAGAAGCCACTAAAACAGAAACCATCTAGATACAAATCATGTGCACAGAAGCTTGAGATCATGCACAGATGCACACACTAGCAAGATCTCATGCACAGACAGCACCAGTAGATGTATTGCAAGGATTAGCAGCTAACAAAGACTACACAGAAAATCCTAAGCATGCAACCATCAGGAAACCCTAGAATTCTTCACAGGCAAGCATATTGGCATTCATATTGATTATGATCCCCAAATATGCAAGCAAAGATGAGTAGCCAACAAGATCAAGCCAACCATGTGAGCAACCAGTCAGTAGCAAGGCTACTAAGGTCACATCATACATAGAACCATCCAAAGCAAAGCCAAATAACAAAGCATCATTATCCAGAAAGGGATTTAGATTCCATTTGCTTGTCAGTTAATCATGAAAAGCAAATTCATACAAAGCAAGTCATTTAATCATCACTGCATAAGCAGTTCATTATTAATTAGTTCATTCAAGCATGAATACATAACAAATCCATGTCATATTTTGACAGTAGCACACTGTGAGGCAACATAAGTACATGTCACTGCATCATAGCTATTGGATCAAGTCCAGAAGGCTAGGGAGTGTAGCAGCACACATGCACAGAAGCAATAGCATGCTTGAGCAGCAACATCAGTAAGCAAATAATTCACTTAGCCATAGAACTCATCAGCAACCAAGCCACTGACATGTAATTGATCAAATGGATCAATTGAATCAAGTCAAGCCACACAGATAGGCTAGCCAAAAGAAATTATTGATCCAATGGATCATTGGATTACACAGGAGGCACAGAAGCACCTCACAGGCATCACTGGCATTCACAAGTGTCACAGATGCATAGCAGTACACCTAGACAAGAAAGCATAAGATGCCAGTAAGCACAAGCAAGCTCATAAGCATGTACAGCATGGCATAGCAAGATCATAGCATGATAGGAGCAGTAAGCAAGCAACACATGGCATGCACAGCAAGCAACACACACTGGCCAGTAACAAAGACTTGGTGAATTGGCCAGAGCTTGCAGAGAAGAGAAGCATAGGAAGCATAGGCAGCAGCAGCAAGGCTCTGCATGATCATAAGATCATCAGGAGGCTGTAGAGCAAGAGGTAGAAGAAGCACAGAAGCATGGGAGGCGCACAGGCATGGAGAGCAGAAGAAGGAGGAGCATAGGACCTCACCCGCGCCTGGTGGCAGAGGCTATGGCATGGCGAGGCAGTGCCCGCACGACCATAGCAGCTGTAAAGCCAGGGAAGACGCCGGCGTTACGCCGACGAGCACCACCAGCAGCACAGCACCAGAGACGACGGCACAGGCGCTGAGAGCAGCACCCGCGCTAGGTCAATCTCGGAGGCGCGCACACGTCGATGGCGAGGACGCGAGCTCGCCGGAGCTAGTCAATCGCCAGAGGCGATTCTCCACGAGATCCAGAGAGGAGGCGATCCACCAGAGGAGGAAGAAATCGAAGGAACCACGCGGACAGATCGATAGATCATCGCGCGGCGGTTCAGATCATGTAGGTGGTGAGGTCAGGGAAGCACTGAGGTGGCCGGAGCACGGCGGCGGCCATGGCGGCGACGCCATCGCCACGCGCGTCGCCAGAAGGGTTAGGGTTAGGTCGAGTGAGAGAGATGAGCGAGTGAGTGAGTGAGGTGGGCCGCAGTGGCGCCACCGACCATTATGGGACTAGCCTTAATGGGCTATCCCAATGGGCCTTAGTAAGTGGGCTGGCCCAATAGGGGCCGGGGGGTATTCTAGTCTTTTCACATTTTAGAAAATAGCTAGAATTTCACCAAATTTTAATAAATAAAATACACCTCTAAAAATCCATTAAAAAATTGGATTTATGAATGAGAAATTATTCTTAACAAGAATAAAATAACAAATAGAATTTATAGAACAAATTCAAATACGTGAATTTGATGAATATAAAATAAAACTTGGAAATTTCAAACTATTATTTCCTTGTATTTAAAAATCAAGTAAAAATCTCAAATAAGTTCAAATACTTATTTTCAAACATTTCAAAATGAAATTCTATTATTCCAAGTCATTTCTATTTAAGAAAAGTATTTTCCAAAGGAAAATACTCTATTCTTTTTATTCCAAAAATATGGAGGCAACTCTATTATTTCAAATTATTTTGGAATGAAAAGTGAATCACAAAGGTAAAGTAATATTACTTTGAACCATTTTACTTTATGAGAATTAAAGTGTTTTTACACATAAAAACAATTGCAAGTTACTGCCAAAGGCATAAATCTTAATTCAACCTTAAATTGTAATAACTCATTGGGGTAAAGGGATTCCACATAAAATAATACACTCATGACAGCATTATTTGGATTTTAGAACATTGTCCTTACCGGACAATGATGCTTTTTACAGAACCCGAGGTCCAGATTCCATCCACTGCATTGAACTGCACTATCTCGCAGTCCACAGGCAAGTTCACCCTTGCTCATACCGACTTGAGTATTTTCTATTACTTTAATGCAAAGCTATATACTTACCATTCCTGCATGGCAAATAAAATGTTACTTTTCCAACTATGAATATGACTATGTGGTTGGCAATGGAACCATGGTATGTGTTGATATGGTGGAGGTTCCATTGCATGGGTTATATTAACATAGGAGTAATTACCAATGCCGTCCAGTGATTCTAGTGCCGTACATACCGCGTTAACCATGAGATCTATAATGGCTCTAGGGAAGCCAGCTGTATCTTTTCCCTCCTGCACGCCAACGGACTGGTAGAGCTGCGGGGTGTTGGAGGCACTGCCGTAGGTTGGGATAGCCTTTTAAATCCCCATCCGTGTGTGATGACGGGCTCTACGGTCTATGATGGATTGTCCAAAGTACACCGTGAGTAAAGCCGTATTATCAAAAGATGTCTACTGGGGGTGTGCGGTTGGACAAAAGGGTGGGTTTGCAGGGTCACGGAGAAGGTGGTGTGGGCTTGGATTTTCATATCTGGCCTCACACCAAAGGAAGTGTGAACGGGGGCAAGTCCCTGCGGATGGCAAAAAGGGTGGGATCTCTTATGGGAAAAGTAACGCACCTCTGCAGAGTGTATCAAATTGTGGCTGTCACTCCTTGTTCCGGGAAGGGAACTGCGAACGCGGCAGGAAATGAACTCCACAAAGTTCTGGTCAACCTGTGAAGACTGACGGGCATAGTTTTCATAATAAAAGCAACCTTTTGAAGAAATGATTTCAAAACATGCATGGACCTGCGATTTCGTGATCAATGGTCGTAGCTAGTGCATCAAACACCTTTTACTCTTTTGAACTTGCTGAGTACCTCTGTACTCACTTTCTTTCGACACCCTTGCTAGACTGTGATACGGAAGTGGAGGCCATCGCCGATGGAGCACCGGAAGGAAGGTATGAGCTGGTCTACGAGGAACCTGATCTTACCGGAGGAGTTGAAGGAGTAGACTATGGGATAGTCTATGGACCCGATGACACGGAGGTGGAGGAGTAGTGATATACCCTAGCATCATAGAGCCGAGCAACGTAGAACTTACCTAAATAAGTTGTTGAGCTCTCTTTCATATATGGTTATGAGTTGTAATCGTACTTTAGTAGTATCTTAGGGTGTTCTCATAGGACCTGTGAGAATGCCAACTTGTTAAGACAATGTTTGTAATAATATATGGAGTGTTATGACCTGCAATGTTTCACTCTGAGGGATATGGCAATTGTGAAGAAGTCCCTTCACAAAGATCATATCAACGACGTGTATACTACAACATGCAGTGGTATGCTAGGTCACCGCAGCGAAGTACTCAAACCAGCGAAACAAAGATATCCTCATCACCAGAAGTTGGCATATGCGGTATGGAGAACAGCTCGTAAGCTGCGACATTATTTCACGGAGCACCCAATTATTGTGGTAAGCGAAGCACCATTGAAGAATATACTTACCAACCCAGAAGCTACGGGTTGAGTATCTCAATGGCCATCGAGATAGCACCACACGACATAACCTACGTCAATCGGACGGTAATCAAGTCTCAAGTTCTCCCAGATTTCGTGGCAGACGAGATTCAGTCGCAAACTCCGGCAGCACCCGACATGTCTGGCTCATGGAAAATGTACTTTGACGGATCGAAGCAGAGTACAGGTGCTGGCGCAGGAGTTATATTGATATCACCACAAGGAGACAAGATGAAGTATATCCTACGCATGAACTTCCCCCTGCCGACAAATAATGAAGCAGAATATGAAGCACTATTTCATGGAATGAGGATGGCAAAGGCATGTGGAGCAACCCGCCTGGAAATCTACGGAGATTCGAATCTGGTGGTGCAGCAGTCGATGAACTTATGCAACGCAGTCAGCGATAATATGATTGCCTACCGTCAATTATACCAGAATATGGAAGCCAAATTTGAAGGATGCGAACTTAAACACATCGGCAGAGCCAGCAATGAGGAAGCAGATGCCTGATACGTCTCCAATGTATCTATAATTTCTGATGTTCCATGCTTGTTTTATGACAATACCTGCATGTTTTGTTCACACTTTATATCGTTTTGATGCGTTTTCCGGAACTAACCTATTGATGAGATGCCGAAGTGCCAGTTCCTGTTTTCTGCTGTTTTGGGTTTCAGAAATCCTAGTAAGGAAATATTCTCGGAATTGGACGAAATCAACGCCCAACATCTTATAATTCCACGAAGCTTCCAGAACACCCGAGAGGGACCAGAGGAGAGCCACAGGGGGCCCACACGTGTGCCCGGCGTGGCCAGAGGGGGGCCGCGCCCCCCTATTGTGTGGCGGCTCCGTGGCCCCTCCGACTTCGATTCTTCACCTATTTAAGCCGTCCTGACCTAAAAACTTTGGGGGAAAAAGCCACGGTACGAGAAACCTTCCAGAGCCGCCGCCATCGCGAAGCCAAGATCTGGGGGACAGAAGTCTCTGTTCCGGCACGCTGCCGGGACGGGGAAGTGCCCCCGGAAGGCATCTCCATCGACACCACCGCCATCTCCATCACCGCTGCTGTCTCCCATGAGGAGGGAGTAGTTCTCCCTCGAGGCTAAGGGCTGTACCGGTAGCTATGTGGTTAATCTCTCTCCTATGTACTTCAATACAATGATCTCATGAGCTGCCTTACATGATTGAGATTCATATGAGCTTTGTATCACTATTAATCTATGTGCTACTCTAGTGATGTTATTAAAGTACTCTATTCCTCCTCCATGATGTAATGGTGACAGTGTGTGCATCATGTAGTACTTGGCGTATTTTATGAGTGTGATCTCTTGTAGATTATGAAGTTAACTATTACTATGATGGTATTGATGTGATCTATTCCTCCTTTCATAGTATGATGGTGACAGTGTGCATGCTATGTTAGTACTTGGTATAATTGCGTTGGTCTATCATGCACTCTAAGGTTATTTAAATATGAACATCGAATGTTGTGGAGCTTGTTAACTCCGGCATTGAGGTGCTCTTGTAGCCCTACACAATTAGTGGTGTTCATCATCCAACAAGAGAGTGTAGAGTGGTTTTATTATGTGATCAATGTTGAGAGTGTCCACTAGTGAAAGTATGATCCCTAGGCCTTGTCTCCGAATAGAGAAGTCACACCACAAAGATTCCTATCTCCCACGTCAACTGCACGCCAGCAAGCATTTTCTGGCGCCGTTGTCACTGTTTGTTTACTGTTCCACTGCATGTTTACTCGCTGCCATATTTTATTCAGATTGCTATTACCACTCATATACATCCATATTACTTGCATTTTACTATCTCTTCGCCGAACTAGTGCACCTATACATCTGACAAGTGTATTAGGTGTGTTGGGGACACAAGAGACTTCTTGTATCGTGATTGCAGGGTTGCTCGAGAGGGATATCTTTGACCTCTTCCTCTCTGAGTTTGATAAACCTTGGGTGATCCACTTAAGGGAAAACTTGCTGCTGTTCTACAAACCTCTACTCTTGGAGGCCCAACACTGTCTACAGGAAAAGAAGCGTGAGTAGACATCAAGCTATTTTCTGGCGCCGTTGCCGGGGAGGAAAGGTAAAAGGCACTCACACTCTGGATCTTGGCAACTAAGCTATTTTCTGGTACCGTTGTAAGTGCTCGAAGCTATTTCCTTTAGATCTTGCAATTGCATCTTTTTGTTTCTTGTTTTTATTTCACTAGTTAGGCATAATGGAAAGCAACATGGAGCTTTTTAATCTATTTCCTGAGTTAAGACATGGATTGTTTGCTGCGAAAATTAAAAACCTATGGAACATATTAGTATGAACGCTTTGAACACCAATGTTGCTAATGATATGGAAAATTCTAAGCTTGGGGAAGCTGGTTTTGATGAGCATGATATTTTTAGTCCCCCAAGCATTGAGGAGAAAATTTTCTTTGATGACACTTTGCCTCCTATTTATGATGATTATAATGATAGTGGTCTTTTGGTGCCACCTACTATGGAGAGTAAATTTTATTATGATTATACTATGCCTCCAACACTTGATGACAATAATAATGATAGCTACTTTGTTGAATTTGCTCTCACTATTATTAATAAGAATGACTATGCTTATGTTGGGAGTAGTAATAATTTTATGCATGAGACTCATGATAAGAATGTTTCATTTGATAGTTATATTGTTGAGTTTGTTCATGATGCTACTGAAAATCTTTATGAGAGAGGACAATATGGTTGTAGAAATTTTCATGTTACTAAAACACCTCTCTTTTTGCTGAAAATCTTGAAGTTCCGCTTGTCTAGTCTTTCTATGCTTGTTCCATTATGCTTCATGAATTTGTTTATTTACAAGATTCCTTTTCATAGGAAGTGGGTTAGGCTTAAATGTGTTTTGAATTTGCCTATTGATGCTCTCTTTTGCTTCAACTCTTATTTCTTGGGAGTGCATCATTAAAATTACTGAGCCCATCTTAATGGCTATAAAGAAAGCACTTCTTGGGAGATAACCCATGTGTTTATTTTGCTACAGTACTTTTGTTTTATATTTATGTCTTGGAAGTTGTTACTACTGTAGAAACCTCTCCTTATCTTAATTTTGTTGCATTGTTGTGCCAAGTAAAGTCTTTGGTAGTAAGGTTCATACTAGATTTGGATTACTGCGCAGAAACAGATTTCTTGCTGTCACGAATCTGGGTTGAATTATCTGTAGGTAACTCAGAAAATTCTTCCAATTTACGTGAGTGATCCTAAGATATGTACGCAACTTTCATTCAATTTGAGCATTTTCATCTGAGCAAGTCTGGTGCCTCTTAAAAATTCGTCTTTACGAACTGTTCTGTTTTGACAGATTCTGCCTTTTATTTCGCATTGCCTCTTTTGCTGTGTTGAATGGATTTCTTTGTTCCATTAACTTTCAGAAGCTTTGGGCAATGTCCAGAAGTGTTAAGAATGATTGTGTCACCTCTGAACATGTGAATTTTTGATTATGCACTAATCCTCTAATGAGTTGTTTTGAGTTTGGTGTGGAGGAAGTTTTCAAGGATCAAGAGAGGAGGATGATACAATATGATCAAGGAGAGTCAAAGCTCTAAGCTTGGGGATACCCCCGTGGTTCATCCCTGCATATTTCAAGAAGACTCAAGCGTCTAATCTTGGGGATGTCCAAGGCATCCCCTTCTTCATCAACAATTTATCAGGTTTCTTCGCTTGAAACTATATTTTTATTCGGTCACATCTTATGTGCTTTACTTGGAGCGTCTGTTTGTTTTTGTTTTTGTTTTGTTTGAATAAAGTTGGATCCTAGCATCCTTGTGTGGGAGAGAGACACGCTCCGCTGGTTCATATGAACACATGTGTTCTTAGCTTTTAATGTTCATGGCGAAGGTTGAAACTGCTTCGTTAATTGTTATATGGTTGGAAACAGAAAATGCTACATGTGGTAATTGGTATGATGTCTTGAATAATTTGATACTAGGCAATTGTTGTGCTCATATAGATCATGTTTAAGCTCTTGCATCATATACTTTGCACCTATTAGTGAAGAAATACATAGAGCTTGTTGACATTTGGTTTGCATCATTGGTCTCTCTAAGGTCTAGATATTTTCTAGTAAGGGTTTGAACAACAAGGAAGACAGTGTAGAGTCTTATAATGCTTGCAATACGTTCTTATGTGAGTTTTGCTGTACCGGTTCATACTTGTGTTTGCTTCAAATAACCTTGCTAGTCTAAGCCTTGTATTGAGAGGGATTACTTCTCGTGCATCCAAATCCTTGAGCCAATAACTATGCCATTTGTGTCCACCATACCTACCTACTACATGGTATTTATCTGCCATTCCAAAGTAAATTGCTTGAGTGCTACCTTTAAATTTCCATCCTTTGTCTTTGCAATATATAGCTCATTGGACAAATAGCCTAAAAAACTATTGTGGTATTGAATATGTACTTATGTATCTTATTTCTTATTAAGTTGCTGCGATAACCATGTTCCTGGGGACGCCATCAACTACCCTTTGTTGAATATCATGTGAGTTGCTATGCATGTTCGTCTTGTCTGAAGTAAGGGCGATTTACCATGAGTTGAATGGTTTGAGCATGCATATTGTTAGAGAAGAACATTGGGCCGCTAACTAAAGCCATGATCCATGGTGGAAGTTTCAGTTTGGACAACAATCCTCAATCGCTTATGAGAATATTATTTGTTGTTGAATGCTTATGCATTAAAGAGGAGTCCATTATCTGTTGTCTATGTTGTCCCGGTATGGATGTCTAAGTTGAGAATAATCAAAAGCGAGAAATCCAATGCGAGCTTTCTCCTTAGACCTTTGTACAGGCGGCATAGAGGTACCCCTTTGTGATACTTGGTTAAGACATATGTATTGCAGTGATAATCCAGGTAATCCGAGCTAATTAGGACAAGGTGCGGGCACTATTGGTAATCTATGCATGAGGCTTGCAACTAGTAGGATATAATTTACATAATACATATGCTTTATTACTACCGTTGACAAAATTGTTTCTTGTTTTCAAAATAAAAGCTCTAGCACAAATATAGCAATCAATGCTTCCCTCTGCGAACGGCCATTCTTCTACTTTTATGTTGAGTCAGTTTACCCACTTCTTTCTGTCTTAGAAGCAAACACTTGTGTTAACTGTGCATTGATTCTTACATACTTGCATATTTGCATTCATCATATTACTTTGCATTGACAATTATCCATGAGATATGCATGTTGAAAGTTGAAAGCAACCGCTGAAACTTAATCTTCCTTTGTGTTGCTTCAATGCCTTTATTTAGAATCTATTGCTTTATGAGTTAACTCTTATGCAAGACTTATTGATGCTTGTCTTGAAAGTACTATTCATGAAAAGTCTTTGCTATATGATTCAGTTGTTTAACCATTGTCTTTACCATTGCTTTGAATCGCTGCATTCATCTCATATGCTTTACAATAGTATGATCAAGATTATGTTGGTAGCATGTCACTTCAGAAATTATTCTTTTATCGTTTACCTACTTGAGGACGAGTAGGAACTAAGCTTGGGGATGATGATACGTCTCCAACGTATCTATAATTTCTGATGTTCCATGCTTGTTTTATGACAATACCTGCATGTTTTGTTCACACTTTATATCGTTTTGATGCGTTTTCCGGAACTAACCTATTGACGAGATGCCGAGATGCCAGTTCCTATTTTCTGCTGTTTTTGGTTTCAGAAATCCTAGTAAGGAAATATTCTCGGAATTGGACGAAATCAACGCCCATCATCTTATTTCCACGAAGCTTCCAGAACACCCGAGAGGGACCAGAGGAGAGCCACAGGGGGCCCACACGTGTGCCTGGCGCGGCCAGCGGGGGGCCGCGCCCCCCCTATTGTGTGGCGGCTCCGTGGCCCCTCCGACTCCGATTCTTCGCCTATTTAAGCCGTCCTGACCTAAAAACTTAGGGGGGAAAAGCCACGGTATGAGAAACCTTCCAGAGCCACCGCCATCGCGAAGCCAAGATCTGGGGGACAGAAGTCTCTGTTCCGGCACGCTGCCGGGATGGGGAAGTGCCCCCGGAAGGCATCTCCATCGACACCACCGCCATCTCCATCACCGCTGCTGTCTCCCATGAGGAGGGAGTAGTTCTCCCTCGAGGCTAAGGGCTGTACCGGTAGCTATATGGTTAATCTCTCTCCTATGTATTTCAATACAATGATCTCATGAGCTGCTTTACATGATTGAGATTCATATGAGCTTTGTATCACTATTAATCTATGTGCTACTCTAGTGATGTTATTAAAGTACTCTATTCCTCCTCCATGATGTAATGGTGACAGTGTGTGCATCATGTAGTACTTGGCGTAGTTTATGATTGTGATCTCTTGTAGATTATGAAGTTAACTATTACTATGATGGTATTGATGTGATCTATTCCTCCTTTGATAGTATGATGGTGATAGTGTGCATGCTATGTTAGTACTTGGTATAATTGCGTTGGTCTATCATGCATTCTAAGGTTATTTAAATATGAACATCGAATTTTGTGGAGCTTGTTAACTCCGGCATTGAGGTGCTCTTGTAGCCCTACACAATTAGTGGTGTTCATCATCCAACAAGAGAGTGTAGAGTGGTTTTATTATGTGATCAGTGTTGAGAGTGTCCACTAGTGAAAGTATGATCCCTAGGCCTTGTCTCCAAATAGAAAAGTCACACCACAAAGATTCCTATCTCCCACGTCAACTGCACGCCAGCAAGCATTTTCTGGCGCCGTTGTCACTATTTGTTTACTGTTCCACTGCATGTTTACTCGCTGCCATATTTTATTCAGATTGCTATTACCACTTATATACATCCATATTACTTGCATTTTACTATCTCTTCGCCGAACTAGTGCACCTATACATCTGACAAGTGTATTAGGTGTGTTGGGGACACAAGAGACTTCTTGTATCGTGATTGCAGGGTTGCTCGAGAGGGATATCTTTGACCTCTTCCTCCCTGAGTTCAATAAACCTTGGGTGATCCACTTAAGGGAAAACTTGCTGTTGTTCTACAAACCTCTGCTCTTGGAGGCCCAACACTGTCTACAGGAAAAGAAGCGTGAGTAGACATCAATGCCCTGGCAAACAATGGATCCATGTGCTCCCCTATTCCAGACGGAGTATTTTATGAAGTTATTGCTCAACGATCGATCAAGGAGAAAGCATCGGCACCTCCAAAATTATCGGCTGACGATTCAGAAGCAAGACTGCAGCAAACTGTCGAAGGACCTCCATCACAATCCACAGAGCAGGTCCTCCTCCTCGAACCACTGTGGACCAAGCCTTTCTTAGCATACCTAATAGAGCAGCGATTACCAAAGGATCCAGTGGAAGCCAGGCGAATTGTGAGACGATCAAAAGCCTTCATTGTAGTGAACGGAGAACTCTACAAGCGTAGTATCTCTGGTATCTTTCAAAGGTGCATTGCCATCGATGATGGAAAGGCTCTACTACGCGAGATACATGAAGGAACTTGTGGCCACCACGCAAGCAGCAGGGCCCTTGTGGCGAAAGCTTTCAGAACGGGATTTTACTGGCTGACACGCGTACAGCACGCGACCATTGGGAACCCCAAGTGGAATGTGTGATGCGTACAACAGTAAGTTTCCCTCAGTAAGAAACCAAGGTTTATCGAACCAGTAGGAGTCAAGAAGCACGTTGAAGGTTGATGGCGGCGGAGTTTAGTGCGGCGCAACACCAGGGATTCCGGCGCCAACGTGGAACCTGCACAACACAACCAAAATACTTTGCCCCAACGTGATAGTGAGGTTGTCAATCTCACCGGCTTGCTGTAACAAAGGATTAGATGTATAGTGTGGATGATGATGTTTGCAGAGAACAGTAAGAACAAGTATTGCAGTAGATTGTATTCGATGTAAAAGAATGGACCGGGGTCCACAGTTCACTAGTGGTGTCTCTTCGATAAGAAATAGCATGTTGGGTGAACAAATTACAGTTGGGCAATTGACAAATAAAGATGACATGACAATGCACATACATATTATGATGAGTAGTGTGAAATTCAATTGGGCGTTACGACAAAGTACATAGACCGCTATCCAGCATGCATCTATGCCTAAAAAGTCCACCTTCGGGTTAGCGTCCGCACCCCTTCCAGTATTAAGCTGCAAACAACAGACAATTGCATTAAGTATGGTGCATAATGTAATCAACACAAATATCCTTAGACATAGCATTGATATTTTATCCCTAGTGGCAACAGCACATCCACAACCTTAGAACTTTCTGTCACTGTCCCAGATTTAATGGAGGCATGAACCCACTATCGAGCATAAATACTCCCTCTTGGAGTTACAAGTAATGACTTGGCCAGAGCCTCTACTAATAACGGAGAGCATGCAAGATCATAAACAACACATAGATGATAGATTGATAATCAACATAACATAGCATTCCATATTCATCGGATCCCAACAAACGCAACATGTAGCATTACATATAGATGATCTTGATCATGTTAGGCAGCTCACAAGATCGAACAATGATAGCACAATGAGGAGAAGACAACCATCTAGCTACTGCTATGGACCCATAGTCCAGGGGTGAACTACTCACACATCACTCCGGAGGCGACCATGGCGGTGAAGAGTCCTCCGGGAGATGATTCCCCTCTCCGGCAGGGTGCCGGAGGCGATCTCCTGAATCCCCCGAGATGGGATTGGCGGCGACGGCATATCTGGAAGGTTTTCCGTATCGTGGCTCTCGGTACTGGGATATTCGCGATGAAGGCTATATGTAGGCGGAAGGGTAGGTCAGGGGGCGCCACGAGGGGCCCACACGCTAGGGCCGCGCGGCCAGGGCCTGGGCCGCGCCGCCCTGTTGTGTGGCCGCCTCGTCGCCCCACTTTGTTTCCCTTTCGGACTTCTGGAAGCTTCGTGGAAAAATAAGACCCTGGGCATTGATTTCGTCCAATTCCGAGAATATTTCCTTACTAGGATTTCTGAAACCAAAAATAGCAGAAAACAGTAACTGGCTCTTCGGCATCTTGTTAATAGGTTAGTGCCGAAAAATGCATAAATATGACATAAAGTATGTATAAAACATGTGTGTATCATCATAAAACAAGCATGGAACATAAGAAATTATCGATACGTTGGAGACGTATCAGCATCCCCAAGCTTAGTTCCTACTCGTCCTCGAGTAGGTAAACGATAACAAAGATAATTTCTGAAGTGACATGCTATCATAATCTTGATCAATACTATTGTAAAGCACATGAGATGAATGCAGTGATTCGAAGCAATGGTAAAGACAATGGTTAAACAACTGAACCATATAGCAAAGACTTTTCATGAATAGTACTTTCGAGACAAGCATCAATAAGTCTTGCATAAGAGTTAACTCATAAAGCAGTAAATTCAAAGTAAAGGCATTGAAGCAACACAAAGGAAGATTAAGTATCAGCGGTTGCTTTCAACTTGTAACATGTATATCTCATGGATAATTGTCAATGCAAAGTAATATGATGAATGCAAATATGCAAGTATGTAAGAATCAATGCACAGTTAACACAAGTGTTTGCTTCTAAGATAGAAACAATAGGTAAACTGACTCAACATAAAAGTAGAAGAAAGGCCCTTCGAAGAGGGAAGCATGGATTGCTATATTTGTGCTAGAGCTTTTATTTTGAAAACAAGAAACAATTTTGTCAATGGTAGTAGTAAAGCATATGTGTTATGTATAAGATATCCTATAAGTTGCAAGCCTCATGCATAGTATACCAATAGTGCCCGCACCTTGTCCTAATTAGCTTGGATTTACATGGATTATCATCGCATAACATATGTTTTAACCAAGTATCACAAAGGGGTACCTCTATGCCGCATGTACAAAGGTCTAAGGAGAAAGCTCGCATTGGATTTCTCGCTTTTGATTATTCTCAACTTAGACATCCATACCGGGACAACATAGACAACAGATAATGGACTCCTCTTTAATGCATAAGCATTCAACAACAGATAATATTCTCATAAGAGATTCAGGATTGTTGTCCAAAACTGAAACTTCCACCATGGATCTTGGCTTTAGTTAGCGGCCCAATGTTCTTCTCTAACAATATGCATGCTCAAACCATTCAACTCATGATAAATCACCCTTACTTCAGACAAGACGAACATGCATAGCAACTCACATGATATTCAACCAAGGATAGTTGATGGCGTCCCCAGGAACATGGTTATCGCTCAACAAGAAACTTAATAAGAAATAAGATACATAAGTACATATTCAATACCACAATAGTTTTTAGGCTATTTTCCCCATGAGCTATATATTGCAAAGGCAAAGGAATGAAAATTTAAAGGTAGCACTCAAGCAATTTACTTGGAATGGCAGAGAAATACCATGTAGTAGGTAGGTATGGTGGACACAAATGGCATAGTTTTGGCTCAAGGATTTTGGATGCATGAGAAGTAATCCCTCTCAATACAAGGCTTAGGCTAGCAAGGTTATTTGAAGCAAACACAAGTATGAACAGGTACAACAAAACTTACATAAGAACATATTGCAAGCATTATAAGACTCTACACTGTCCTCCTTGTTGTTCAAACCCTTACCAGAAAATATCTAGACTTTAGAGAGACCAATCATGCAAACCAAATTTTAGCAAGCTCTATGTATTTCTTCACTAATAGGTGCAAAGTATATGATGCAAGAGCTTAAACATGATCCATATGAGCACAACAATTTCCAAGTATCAAAATATTCAAGACATTATACCAATTACCACATGTAGCATTTTCTGTTTCCAACCATATAACAATTAACGAAGCAGTTTCAACCTTCGCCATGAACATTAAGAATAAAGCTAAGAACATATGTGTTCATATGCAACAGTGGAGCGTGTCTCTCTACCACACAATGAATGCTAGGATCCAATTTATTCAAACAAAAAACAAAAACAAAAGCAAACAGACGCTCCAAGTAAAGCACATAAGATGTGATGGAATAAAAATATAGTTTCACTAGTGGAACCTGATAATGTTGTCGATGAAGAAGGGGATGCCTTGGGCATCCCCAAGCTTAGATGCTTGAGTCGTCTTGAAATATGTAGGGATGAACCACAGGGGCATCCCCAAGCTTAGAGTTTTCACTCTCCTTGATCATATTGTATCATCCTCGTCTCTTGATCCTTGAAAACTTCCTCCACACCAAACTCAAAACTACTCATTAGAGGGTTAGTGCATAATCAAAATTCACATGTTCAGAGGTGACATAATCATTCTTAACACTTCTGGACATTGCACAAGGCTACTGAAAGTTAATGGAATAAACAAATCCATCAAACATAGCAAAAATGGCAATGCGGAATAAAAGGCAGAATCTGTCAAAACAGAACAGTTCGTAAAGATGAATTTTTTAGGTGCACCAAACTTGCTCAAATGAAATTCTCATATTGAATGAAAGTTGCGTACATATCTGAGGATTACTCGCGTAAATTGGCAGATTTTTCTGAGATACCTACAGAGAATACTGCTCAAATTCGTGACAGCAAGAAATCTGTTTCTGCGCAGTAATCCAAATCTAGTATGAACCTTACTATCAAAGACTTTACTTGGCACAACAATGCAATAAAATAAAGATAAGGAGAGGTTGCTACAGTAGTAACAACTTCCAAGACTCAAATATAAAACAAAAGTGCAGAAGTAAAATCATGGGTTGTCTCCCATAAGCGCTTTTCTTTAACGCCTTTCAGCTAGGGGCAGAAAGTGTGAATCAAGTAACATCAAGAGATGAAGCATCAACATCATAATTTATTCTAATGATAGAATCAAAAGGTAACTTCATTCTCTTTCTAGGGAAGTGTTCCATACCTTTCTTGAGAGGAAATTGATATTTAATATTGCCTTCCTTCATATCAATAATAGCACCAACAGTTCGAAGAAAAGGTCTTCCCAATATAATGGGACAAGATGCATTGCATTCAATATCCAATACAAAAAAATCAACGGGGACAAGGTTATTGTTAACCATAATGCGAACATTATCAATCCTCCCTAAAGATTTCTTTGTAGAATTATCAACAAAATTAACATCCAAATAATAATTTTTCAATGGTGGCAAGTCAAGCATATTATAGATTTTCCTAGGCATAACAGAAATACTTGCACCAAGATCACATAAAGCATTACAATCAAAATCATTGACATTCATCTTAATGATGGGCTCCCAACCATCTTCTAACTTCCTAGGAATAGAAGTTTCAAGTTTTAGTTTCTCTTCTCTAGCTTTTATGAGAGCATTTGTAATATGTTTCGTAAAGGCCAAATTTATAGCACTAGCATTAGGACTTTTAGCAAGTTTTTGTAAGAACTTTATAACTTCAGAGATGTGACAATCATCAAAATCTAAACCATTATGATCTAAAGCAATGGGATCATTGTCCCCAACATTAGAAAAAATTTCAGCAGTTTTATCACAAGCAGTTTCAGCAGTTTTAGCAGGTCCAGGCAGTTTTGCAACCTTTGCATTAGGAATAGAAACATTGCCAACACCAAATATTTTACCATTGATAGTAGGAGGTGTAGCAACATGTGAAGAATTAGCATTGCTAGTGGTGGTAATAGTCCAAACCTTAGCTACATTGTTCTCTATAGCATTTTCTTCTTTATCCCACCTAGCACGCAATTCGGCCATCAATCTTATATTCTCATTAATTCTAACTTGGATGGCGTTTGCTGTAGCAAATGACTTAATATTTTTATTTTCATTAGGCATAACTTTCGATTTCAAAAGATCAACATCAGCAGCAAGACTATCAACTTTAGAAGCAAGTATATCAATTTTACCAAGCTTTTCTTCAACAGATTTGTTAAAAGCAGTTTGTGTACTAATAAATTCTTTAAGCATGGCTTCAAGACCAGGGGGCACATTCCTATTATTGTTATAAGAATTCCCATAGGAATTACCATAACTGTTACCATTATTATAAGGATATGGCCTATAGTTGTTACTAGAATTATTTCGATAAGCATTGTTGTTGAAATTATTATTTTTAATGAAGTTCACATCAACATGTTCTTCTTGAGCAACCAATGAAGCTAACGAAACATTATTAGGATCAACATTAGTCCTACCATTCACAAGCATAGACATAATAGCATCAATCTTATCACTCAAGGAGGAGGTTTCTTCGACAGAATTTACCTTCTTACCTTGTGGAGCTCTTTCCGTGTGCCATTCAGAGTAATTAATCATCATATCATCAAGAAGCTTTGTTGCAGCGCCTAGAGTGATGGACATAAAAGTACCTCCAGCAGCTGAATCCAATAAGTTCCGCGAAGAAAAATTCAGTCCTGCATAAAAGGTTTGGATGATCATCCAAGTAGTCAGTCCATGGGTTGGGCAATTTTTAACCAAAGATTTCATTCTTTCCCATGCTTGGGCAACATGCTCATTATCCAATTGCTTAAAATCCATTATGCTACTTCTCAAAGATATAATTTTAGCAGGAGGATAATATCTACCAATGAAAGCATCCTTACATTTAGTCCATGAATCAATACTATTCTTAGGCAATGATAGCAACCAATCTTTAGTTCTTCCTCTTAATGAGAAAGGAAATAATTTTAATTTTATAATGTCACCATCTACATCCTTATACTTTTGCATTTCACATAGTTCAACAAAATTATTAAGATGGACAGCAGCATCATCAGAACTAACACCAGAAAATTGCTCTCTCATAACAAGATTTAGTAAAGCAGGTTTAATTTCAAAGAATTCTGCTGTAGTAGCAGGTGGAGCAATAGGTGTGCATAAGAAATCATTATTATTTGTGTTTGTGAAGTCACACAACTTAGTATTTTCAGGAGTACCCTATTTAGCAATAGTAAGTAAAGCAAACTAGATAAAGTAAATGCAAGTAACTAATTTTTTTGTGTTTTTAATATGGAGAACGCAAACAAGATAGTAAATAAAGTAAAGCAAGTACCTAATTTTTTTTTGTATTTTGATATAGTGCAGCAAACAAAGTAGTAAATAAAGCAAAGCAAGACAAAAACAAAGTAAAGAGATTGGAAGTGGAGACTCCCGTTGCAGCGTGTCTTGATCTCCCCGGCAACGGCGCCAGAAATTTATTTGCTGGCGTGCAGTTGACGTGGCCGGGAGTTAGAAATCTCTGTGGTGTAATTTTCCTTCACGTCCCCGGCAACGGCGCCAGAAATTTAGCTTGACATGCATACAGCACGCGACCGTTGGGAACCCCAAGTGGAAGGTGTGATGCGTACAGCAGTAAGTTTCCCTCAGTAAGAAACCAAGGTTTATCGAACCAGTAGGAGTCAAGAAGCACGTTGAAGGTTGATGGCGGCGGAGTTTAGTGCGGCGCAACACCAGGGATTCCGGCGCCAACGTGGAACCTGCACAACACAACCAAAATACTTTGCCCCAACGTGACAGTGAGGTTGTCAATCTCACCGGCTTGTTGTAACAAAGGATTAGATGTATAGTGTGGATGATGATGTTTCAGAGAACAGTAAGAACAAGTATTGCAGTAGATTGTATTCGATGTAAAAGAATGGACCGGGGTCCACAGTTCACTAGTGGTGTCTCTCCAATAAGAAATAGCATGTTGGGTGAACAAATTACAGTTGGGCAATTTACAAATAAATATGGCATGACAATGCACATACATATTATGATGAGTAGTGTGAAATTCAATTGGGCATTACGACAAAGTACATAGACCGCTATCCAGCATGCATCTACGCCTAAAAAGTCCACCTTCGGGTTAGCGTCCGCACCCCTTTCAGTATTAAGTTACAAACAACAGACAATTGCATTAAGTATGGTGCGTAATGTAATCAACACAAATATCCTTAGACATAGCATTGATATTTTATCCCTAGTGGCAACATCACATCCACAACCTTAGAACTTTCTGTCACTGTCCCAGATTTAATGGAGGCATGAACCCACTATCGAGCATAAATACTCCCTCTTGGAGTTACAAGTAATGACTTGGCCAGAGCCTCTACTAATAACGGAGAGCATGCAAGATCATAAACAACACATAGATGATAGATTGATAATCAACATAACATAGCATTCCATATTCATCGGATCCCAACAAACGCAACATGTAGCATTACATATAGATGATCTTGATCATGTTAGGCAGCTCACAAGATCGAACAATGATAGCACAATGAGGAGAAGACAACCATCTAGCTACTGCTATGGACCCATAGTCCAGGGGTGAACTACTCACAAATCACTCCGGAGGCGACCATAGCAGTGAAGAGTCCTCCGGGAGATGATTCCCCTCTCCGGCAGGGTGCCGGAGGCGATCTCCTGAATCCCCCGAGATGGGATTGGTGGCGGCGGCGTCTCTGGAAGGTTTTCCGTATCGTGGCTCTCGGTACTGGGATATTCGCGACGAAGGCTATATGTAGGCGGAAGGTTAGGTCAGGGGGCGCCACGAGGGGCCCACACGCTAGGGCCGCGCGGCCAGGGCCTGGGCCGCGCCGCCCTGTTGTGTGGCCGCCTCGTCGCCCCACTTCGTTTCCCTTTCGGACTTCTGGAAGCTTCGTGGAAAAATAAGACCCTGGGCGTTGATTTCGTCCAATTTCGAGAATATTTCCTTACTAGGATTTCTGAAACCAAAAACAGCAGAAAACAGTAACTGGCTCTTCGTCATCTTGTTAATAGGTTAGTGCCAGAAAATGCATAAATATGACATAAAGTATTATAAAACATGTGTGTATCATCATAAAACAAGCATGGAACATAAGAAATTATCGATACGTTGGAGACGTATCACTGGCCGACGGCAGCTTCGGATGCTCGAGACCTGGTACGGAAGTGCGACCCTTGTCAGTGTTTTGCACCAAAACCGCACGCTCCTCCAACAGATCTAATAACCATACATTTGGCTTGGACCTTCGCGCAATGGGGACTCGACCAAGTTGGACCGCTGCCAAGATCATCGCCTGGGGGTCACACGTATCTACTGGTTGTAGTCGATAAGTTTACCAAATGGATCGAGGTTGTACCTGTCAGAAATCAAAAAGCCGAAACCGCCGTCCAGTTCTTCAAGGGAATATCTTGTCGTTTTGGCAGGGCTCACAGCATCGTTACAGACAACGGAACTAACTTCGACTCCAAAAAGTTCCGGAAATTTTGCGACAACGGTGGTATAAGACTAAAATTTGCCTTAGTGGGACATCCCCAAACCAATGATCAAGTCGAAAGGATCAATGGCCTAATAGGAGATGGCCTCAAAAAGCGTCTCACGGGTGCATCTGGAGCTTGGGTCGAAGAATTGACATCTGTGCTTTGGAGTTTGCGTACTACACCCAGCAGATCGACTCACTATACTCCATTCTTTTTGGTATACGGAGCCGAAGCAGTTTTGCCAGACGATGTTCGATTCAAAGCCCCTCGGGTGACTGCATACACGGAAGTAACTTCCAACAATGCGCTGTAAGATGCCGTGGACCTCCTTGACGAAGCTCGGGACATTGCCTTGGCAAGAACAACGGTGTATCAGCAGGCGTTAAGAAATTGCCACAGCAGACGAGTACGCAATCGAAGCTTCAGTGTTGGAGATATGGTACTGCGATAAAAACAAGAAAGACCCCTGAAGCTCGAATCTCCATGGGAAGGGCTGTTCATCATCAATAAAGTGATACCAGGGGGAGCTTACCGTCTCAAGAACCCAGCTTCGGGTGAAGACGTTGAAAATCCCTGGAATGTTGCACATTTGCGACGATTCTATGCATAGGATACAGCCATCGTTTACTTGTTATTTGGCAGCTCCTCAGCTTGTCTTATATTATGAATAAAATTTCTGATTGGGTCTCCACCCTTATTGTTTCAGGCATTATTACCCGAACAACTGTTCGAATCCTCCGTTATTGGCTCTTACTCCCATCGGGACCGCAGGCCAAAAATACGTCCTTACAGTACTACTAACTAATACTCCCACCGGGGGCACTAGTTACTGATACGCAAACAACCCATCCAAGCCTTGAGAAAATACGCGAGCGCTGCAGTCGATGGACATATTATTACAAACAAGGCTCAAACCGGTGCACCGTGTAACGAAGCCAAGCGCCTAAATCCCTCATTTAATCGACGGGTGTCGCTCTTACAGAACTTAGTAATCGACTCCGCAAATAAACTTGTAATTACAACAGAGTCGTCGGGTGAGCAGGCTGAATTGATCACTCAGCCGCCCTCGACAAAAAAATTATTAATCGAATTAGCAAATTCACCAAAAGTACATGATGTATAAAACACACATCAAGTTACATACGGGATTACCCCTTGTAAGTACAAGGTCATTACATATATATGTGTGTATAACTTTATGGCAGGTTTCCTTGGTCTTCTCGGGCCTTCAGATCCCTCTCAATGCCTGTTTCCATCCGAGAGATGATAACATATGCGGGATTTCTAGCAATGTCATAATATTGATCTAATCTCTTACTGGTATTTGCTATGGCCTCCAAATCTAAGGTCGGGTGACATGCTAAAACTGAAGCAAGAGAAAGTTTGGCGCCGGCCAGGAGCTCCTTCCGCACCAACAGTCGAATCCTTTCTGGAGTCTTGAATCGAGTAAACAAAGCAGATAAAGTCTCGGGTGCTTGGTCTAAAGGAAGCAAGGTTCTCCATACCATCGAGAGATGAGCATGGTACTTGTCAAAGTAATAATGTACCTTCTCCGCTCGATGCTCAAATTTGGCCACGACAACAGCCTTCGGTCGATGGGACCACAATTCGTGCTTCGGGAAAGCAACATTAGTCATCGCCTCGATCTTTTCGTGGATCCTTCTGTTTTCTTCTGATTCATCAGAAGCCACGACTGTTGAAAAGCGAAAATCAGTCAAGGAGTATTCAAGCTATGATAAAAATTGAAAGATGGACGGACACTTACATTTCAAGCTTTCAGTAGCAATATGAAGACGGTCAAGAGCATGTTGTTCAATTGCAGTAGCAATCTCGCCTTTTCTCTTTATCAATGCCGCCATCGCGTGGAGGGTGACTATGTCTTTGTTCAACCGGGTTATTTGATCACGCAAACGGCAAACAAGATCGGACTCATCGTTAGTCGAAGAATTCAAAGAAGAATCGGCACGAGAAGAAGTTGGAAGAATCTGCATCACAACTCTGAACTCAGAAAAGCATTGGTAGAAACTCCCATCGGGAGCGTTGCACGTATATTACATTCAAAAGAGTATTGGCACTGGCAACAAAGCCAGTATAAAACAGACCTAGATTATATCAAGGTTTAATTACATCAACAGAGCAAGAGTTTAATCTGGGGAGAGCTGATGATGAGCTAGGAGCAGCTTCAGACGCGGCTTTGGTCTTCGCTTCATCAACCAACTTGAGAAGCTGATTGGCGCATTTCACTGCCGATTGTTTGAAGGGATCGAGATTGACTAGGCAATTGTTGTCATCTACATGCAACGCCTTGGATAACTTCTCTAGTTCAGAGCCTAGCCCATGACCCATCAGCAGTTGAAAAGTAAGGGATGCTCCAAACAAACGGGAGCGCCGCTTTAGTACCTCTATAGGCTAAGAAGGGTCGATGAAGAAAGCGTCTGCCATCTCGCCAAGAGCCTTGTCTTGCTTTATCTTCGGGAATATCATCGAGAACAACCTCTACAGTGCTCCCTTGGCCTTTTGTAGTAGCTCAAGAACTTGGATATTGGCATCAGTGGCGAGCGAGAGCGCGTCAGACATCGAGTCCTCTCGAAGCTTGCGTGCTCGATTGATAGGCACGTCGGCAGCACGTGAAAAATGGCGAATAAGCAATCTGGAGAACAGTATCGCGGAAATATCTTGCACTAAAATACGGAGGAACTTACTGAGAAAATTCGTGATAGACTCACGGAGCGCCTTCCTTTTTATCGGCAGCGACAGCAGCCTCGCGTCTGGCATCATGCTCATCCTTCATCTTCTGTTTCAGCTTCTTTAGTTCATCTTTTTCAGCAAGATGTTTTCATTTTGGGCTTCGGCTGTGAGCTTGTTAGCCTCCAGCACTTGGTGAGCCGAAATCTTGATGGTCTTCCGAAGCTGAACATTCTCAGATTCCAGGCGAGTAAATTGATCAGCAAAATCTGCCACAGCGTCAACTGTGGCATAAATTGGCTGCAAGGGAAAAGGTCAATGAATTTCAGCCAAGCATGGAAATTCACCGCAAAAGAAGAAAGTCAAGTTAAATGGTTCATTTACATGATCACGGGCAGCCGAAGGAACAAGCTGCCAGGAGGAATAACCTTCGACACTGGAATCTTCCCCACGGTCGTCCTTGAGGGTGGCGTCGGGTCGGCAGGTGAAGAGTTCGATTCCTTGGCTGACTCGGCCTTCCCGAAGAGTAACTTAGCCCTCTTTGCGAGAGGGAGCTCATCGTCATCGTCAGAGCTGCTTGAAAAGCAAGGACATTCATCATGTGAAACAAAGAAGGTTAGCTACAAATAGAAAAATAGATAATCACAGGTCTAAGTCATCTTCGGCAGCAAAAAAGCCTGTCGCAGCAGGGGGAGGCGATGCAGTTTCATCGGCATCATCATCTTGTCCGCTAGGACTCGATTCAGCCGTTGTGATCAAGTCTTCATTTATCCTCCTGCACCGCCTACTCCTGGTGAAAACATCGTCTTCGGGGGCTTCGTCCCCTTGGACGTCGCTATCCTCAAGGGCGTGCTGGGCATCCTCGGTCTCTTCGGAGTCGTCATCATCGTCCTCTAGTTCTACACCACTTTCGGGTGTAGGAGGATAACATTGAGCTACGGTGGAGGCCTGTTGACAGGTGGAAAAAATAGTAGAAGATCAGAAAGCAGAATAACAATAGTAATCAAAGCAAGTGAAGTGAAGATTACCTCAGCTGGAAGGTGCTTGAAATCATATGGAGGGCGAGCCGAAGTCAGGATAATGTTGTCCTTCATGCTGAAGCAAGTAAGACGACGCACCTCATCGCGAAGTTCGTCATCCGACAGGTCGGTGACACGCGTACAGCATGCGACCGTTGGGAACCCCAAGTGGAAGGTGTGATGCGTACAGCAGTAAGTTTCCCTCAGTAAGAAACCAAGGTTTATCGAACCAGTAGGAGTCAAGAATCACGTTGAAGGTTGATGGCGGCGGAGTGTAGTGCGGCGCAACACCAGGGATTCCGGCGCCAACGTGGAACCTACACAACACAACCAAATTACTTTGCCCCAACGTGACAGTGAGGTTGTCAATCTCACCGGCTTGCTGTAACAAAGGATTAGATGTATAGTGTGGATGATGATTGTTTGCAGAAAACAGTAGAACGAGTATTGCAGTAGATTGTATTCGATGTTAAGAATGGACCGGGGTCCACAGTTCACTAGAGGCGTCTCTCCCATAAGAATAAGCATGTTGGGTGAACAAATTACAGTTGGGCAATTGACAAATAAAGAGGGCATGACCATGCACATACATGTTATGATGAGTATTGTGAGATTTATTTGGGCATTACGATAAAGTACATAGACTGCTATCCAGCATGCATCTATGCCTAAAAAGTCCACCTTCAGGTTATCATCCGAACCCCCTCCAGTATTGAGTTACAAACAACAGACAATTGCATTAAGTATGGTGCGTAATGTAATCAACGAATATATCCTTAGACATAGCATTGATGTTTTATCCCTAGTGGCAACAGCACATCCACAACCTTAGAGGTTTCTGTCACTCCCCCAGATTTAATGGAGACATGAACCCACTATCGAGCATAAATACTCCCTCTTGGAGTTACAAGTATCAACTTGGCTAGAGCCTCTACTAGCAATGGAGAGCATGGAAGATCATAAACAACACATAGATGATATTGATAATCAACATAACATAGCATTCACTTATTCATCGGATCCCAACAAACACAACATATAGCATTACAGATAGATGATCTTGATCATGTTAGGCAACTCACAAGATCCAACAATGATAGCACAATTAGGAGAAGACGGCCATCTAGCTACTGCTATGGACCCATAGTCCAGGGGTGAACTACTCACTCATCACTCCGGAGGCGACCATGGCGGTGAAGAGTCCTCCGGGAGATGATTCCCCTCTCCGGCAGGGTGCCGGAGGCGATCTACTGAATCCCCCGAGATGGGATTGGCGGCGGCGGCGTCTCTGGAAGGTTTTCCGTATCGTGGCTCTCGGTACTGGAGTTATTATCGACGAAGGCTTAAATAGGCGGAGGAGGTAGGTTTAGGGGCGACGCGAGGGGCCCACACAATAGGGCCGCGAGGCCAGGGGGTGGGCCGCGCCGCCCTGGCGTGTCGCCGCCTCGTCGCCCCACTTCGTTTCCTATCCGGACTTCTGGAAGCTTCGTGGAAAAATAAGATCCTGGACGTTGATTTCGTCCAATTCCGAGAATATTTCATTACTAGGATTTCTGAAACCAAAAACAGCAGAAAACAGCAACTGGCTCTTCGGCATCTCGTTAATAGGTTAGTGCCGGAAAATGCATAAATATGACATAAAGTATGCATGAAACATGTAGGTATCATCAATAAAGTGGCATGGAACATAAGAAAATTATCGATACGTTGGAGACGTATCAGCATCCCCAAGCTTAGTTCCTGCTCGTCCCGAGTAGGTAAACGATAACAAAGATAATTTATGAAGTGACATGCCATCATAATCTTGATCATACTATTGTACACATGTAATGAATGCAGCGATCCAAGACAATGGTAAATGTAATGAGTAAACAACTGAATCATATAGCAAAGACTTTTCATGAATAGTACTTCCAAGACAAGCATCAATAAGTCCTGCATAAGAGTTAACTCATAAAGCAATAATTTCAAAGTAAAGGAATTGAAGCAACACAAAGGAAGATTAAGTTTCAGCGGTTGCTTTCAACTTGTAACATGTATATCTCATGGATATTGTCAACATAAAGTAATATAATAAGTGCAATATGCAAGTATGTAGGAATCAATGCACAGTTCACACAAGTGTTTGCTTCTTGAGATGGAGAGAAATAGGTGAACTGACTCAACATAAAAGTAGAAGAAAGGCCCTTCGCAGAGGGAAGCATCGATTGCTATATTTGTGCTAGAGCTTTGGTTTTGAAAACAAGAAACAATTTTGTCAACGGTAGTAATAAAGCATATGCATCATGTAAATTATATCCTACGAGTTGCAAGCCTCATGCATAGTGTACTAATAGTGCCCGCACCTTGTCCTAATTAGCTCGGATTACCTGGATTATCACCGCAACACATTTGTTTTAACCAAGTGTCACAAAGGGGTACCTCTATGCCGCCTGTACAAAGGTCTAAGGAGAAAGCTCGCATTGGATTTCTCGCTTTTGATTATTCTCAACTTAGACATCCATACCGGGACAACATAGACAACAGATAATGGACTCCTCTTTAATTCTTAAGCATTCAACAACAATTAATTTTCTCATATGAGATTGAGGATATTTGTCCAAAACTGAAACTTCCACCATGGATCATGGCTTTAGTTAGCGGCCCAATGTTCTTCTCTAACAATATGCATGCTCAAACCATTCAACTCATGGTAAATCGCCCTTACTTCAGACAAGACGGACATGCATAGCAACTCACATGATATTCAACAAAGAGTAGTTGATGGCATCCCCAGGAACATGGTTATCGCACAACAAGCAACTTATAAGAGATAAAATGCATAAGTACATATTCAATACCACAATAGTTTTTAGGCTATTTGTCCCATGAGCTATATATTGCAAATATAGAGGATAGAAATTTAAAGGTAGCACTCAAGCAATTTACTTTGGAATGGCGGAGAAATACCATGTAGTAGGTAGGTATGGTGGACACAAATGGCATAGTGTTTGGCTCAAGGATTTGGATGCATGAGAAGTATTCCCTCTCGATACAAGGCTTAGGCTAGCAAGGCTATTTGAAACAAACACAAGTATGAAGCGGTACAGCAAAGCTCACATAAAAGACATATTGTAAGCATTATAAGACTTTATACCGTCTTCCTTGTTGTTCGACCCTTACTAGAAAATATCTAGACTTTAGAGAGACCAATTATGCAAACCAAATTTTAGCAAGCTCTATGTATTTCTTCATTAATAGGTGCAAAGTATATGATGCAAGAGCTTAAACATGAGCACAAAAATTGCCAAGTATCAAATTATTCAAAAATTCTACCAATTACTACATGTAGCATTTCCCGTTTCCAACCATATAACAATTTAACGAAGAAGATTCAACCTTCGCCACGAACACTATGAGTAAAGCCTAAGGACATATTTGTCCATATGCAACAGTGGAGCGTGTCTCTCTCCCACACAATGAATGCTAGGATCCATTTTATTCAAACAAAACAAAAACAAAAACAAACAGACGCTCCAAGCAAAGTACATAAGATGTGATGGAATAAAAATATAGTTTCACTAGAGGAACCTGATAATGTTGTCGATGAAGAAGGGGATGCCTTGGGCATCCCCAAGCTTAGATGCTTGAGTCTTCTTGAAATATGCAGGGGTGAACCACCGGGGCATCCCCAAGCTTAGAGCTTTCACTCTCCTTGATCATATTGTATCATCCTCCTCTCTTGATCCTTGAAAACTTCCTCCATACCAAACTTAAAACAACTCATTAGAGGGTTAGTGCACAATCAAAATTCACATGTTCAGAGGTGACATAATAATTCTTAACACTTCTGGCCATTGCACAAAGCTACTGAAAGTTAATGGAATAGAAAAATCCATCAAGCATAGCAAAACAGGCAATGCGAAATAAAAGGCAGAATCTATCAAAACAGAACAGTTGGTAAAGACGAATTTCTAAGAGGCACCAGACTTGCTCAAATGAAAATGCTCAAATTGAATGAAAGTTGCGCACATATCTGAGGATCACTCACGTAAATTGGCATAATTTTCTGAGTTACCTACAGAGAATTAGGCCCAGATTCGTGACAGCAAGAAATCTGTTTCTCTGCAGTAATCCAAATCTAGTATGAACCTTACTATCAAAGACTTTACTTGGCACAACAATGCAACAAAACTAAGATAAGGAGAGGTTGCTACAGTAGTAACAACTTCCAAGACTCAAATATAAAATAAAAGTGCAGTAGTAAAATCATGGGTTGTCTCCCACAAGCGCTTTTCTTTAACGCCTTTCAGCTAGGCGCAGAAAGTGTGTATCAAGTATTATCAAGAGACGAAGCATCAACATCATAATTTGTTCTAATGATAGAGTCAAAAGGTAACTTCATTATCTTTCTAGGGAAGTTTTCCATACCTTTCTTGAGAGGAAATTGATATTTAATATTACCTTCCTTCATATCAATAATAGCACCAACAGTTCGAAGAAAAGGTCTTCCCAATATAATGGGACAAGATGCATTGCATTCAATATCCAAGACAACAAAATCAACGGGGACAAGGTTATTGTTAATCGTAATGCAAACATTATCAACTCTCCCCAAAGGTTTCTTTGTAGAATTATCAGCAAGATTAACATCCAAATAACAATTTTTCAATGGTGGCAAGTCAAGCATATTATAGATCTTTCTAGGCATAACGGAAATACTTGCACCAAGATCACATAAAGCATTACAATCAAAGTCATTGACCTTCATCTTAATGATGGTCTCCCAACCATCCTCTAACTTCCTAGGAATAGAAGCTTCACGATTTAATTTCTCTTCTCTAGCTTTTTTGAGAGCATTTGTAATATGTTTTGTGAAAGCCAAATTTATAGCACTAGCATTAGGACTCTTAGAAAGTTTTTGTAAGAACTTTATAACTTCAGAGATGTGGCAATCATCAAAATCCAAACCATTATAATCTAATGCAATGGGATCATTGTCCCCAATGTTGGAAAAAATTTCAGCAGTTTTATCACAGGCAGTTTCAGCAGTTTTAGCAGTTTCAGGCAGTTTTTCACGCTTTGCATTAGAAGTGGAAACATTGCCAACACCAATTATTTTACCATTAATAGTAGGAGGTGCAGAAACATGTGGAGAATTAGCATTACTAGTGGTGGTAATAGTCCAAACTTTAGCTATATTATCTTCTTTAGCATTTTCTTCTTTTTCCCACCTAGCATGCAATTCGGCCATCAATCTTATATTCTCATTAATTCTAACTTGGATGGCATTTTCTGTAGCAAATGACTTAATATCATTGCTTTCATTAGGAATAACTTTCGATTTCAAAAGATCAACATCAGCAGCAAGACTATCGACTTTAGAAGCAAGTATATCAATTTTCCCAAGCTTTTCTTCAACAGATTTGTTAAAAGCAGTTTGTGTACTAATAAATTATTTAAGCATGGCTTCAAGTTCAGGGGGTGAATTCCTATTATTGTTGTAAGAATTCCCATAAGAATTACCATAGCCGTTGCCATTATTATAAGGATATGGCTTATAGTTTTTACTAGAATTGTTCCGGTAAGCATTGTTGTTGAAATTATTATTTTTAATGTAGTTTACATCAACATGTTCTTCTTGGGCAACCAATGAAGCTAACGGAACATTATTAGGATCAATATTTGTCCTACCATTCACAAGCATAGACATAATAGCATCAATTTTATCACTCAAGGAAGAGGTTTCTTCAACAGAATTTACCTTCTTACCTTGTGGAGCTCTTTCCGTGTGCCATTCAGAGTAATTAATCATCATATTATCAAGAAGCTTTGTTGTGTCGCCTAGTGTGATGGACATAAAGGTACCTCCAGCAGCTGAATCCAATAGGTTCCGCGAAGAAAAATTCAGTCCTGCATAAAAAGTTTGGATGATCATCCAAGTAGTCAGTCCATGGGTTGGGCAATTTTTAACCAAAGATTTCATTCTTTTCCAAGCTTGGGCAACATGATCAGTATCCAATTGCTTAAAATTCATTATGTTACTTCTCAAAGATATAATTTTAGCAGGAGGATAATATCTACCAATGAAAGCATCCTTGCATTTAGTCCATGAATCAATACTATTCTTAGGCAGAGATAGCAACCAATCTTTAGCTCTTCCTCTTAATGAGAAAGGAAACAATTTTAATTTTATAATGTCACCATCTACATCCTTATACTTTTGCATTTCACATAATTCAACAAAATTATTAAGATGGGCAGCAGCATCATCAGAACTAACACCAGAAAATTGCTCTCTCATAACAAGATTTAGTAAGGCAGGTTTAATCTCACAGAATTCTGCCGTAGTAGCAGGTGGAGCAATAGGTGTGCATAAGAAATCATTATTATGTGTGGTTGTGAAGTCACACAACTTAGTATTTTCAGGAGTACCTATTTTAGCAATAGTAAATAAAGCGAACTAGATAAAGTAAATGCAAGTAACTAATTTTTTGTGTGTTTTTAATATGGAGAACAAGACAGTAAATAAAGTAAAACTAGCAACTAATTTTTTTGTGTTTTGTTTTAGTGCAGCAAACAAAGTACTAAATAAAATAAAGCAAGACAAAAACAAAGTAAAGAGATTGGAAGTGGAGACTCCCCTTGCAGCGTGTCTAGATCTCCCCGGCAACGGCGTCAGAAATTTAGCTTGACACGCGTACAGCACGCGACCGTTGGGAACCCCAAGTGGAAGGTGTGATGCGTACAACAGTAAGTTTCCCTCAGTAAGAAACCAAGGTTTATCGAACCAGTAGGAGTCAAGAAGCACGTTGAAGGTTGATGGCGGCGGAGTGTAGTGCAGCGCAACACCAGGGATTCCGGCGCCAACGTGGAACCTGCATAACACAACCAAATTACTTTGCCCTAACGTGACAGTGAGGTTGTCAATCTCACCGGCTTGCTGTAACAAAGGATTAGATGTATAGTGTGGATGATGATTGTTTGCAGAAAACAGTAGAACGAGTATTGCAGTAGATTGTATTCGATGTTAAGAATGGACCGGGGTCCATAGTTCACTAGAGGCGTCTCTCCCATAAGAATAAGCATGTTGGGTGAACAAATTACAGTTGGGCAATTGACAAATAAAGAGGGCATGACCATGCACATACATGTTATGATGAGTATTGTGAGATTTAATTAGGCATTACGACAAAGTACATAGACCGCTATCCAGCATGCATCTATGCCTAAAAAGTCCACCTTCAGGTTATCATCCAAACCCCCTCCAGTATTAAGTTGCAAACAACAGACAATTGCATTAAGTATGGTGCGTAATGTAATCAACGAATATATCCTTAGACATAGCATTGATGTTTTATCCCTAGTGGCAACATCACATCCACAACCTTAGAGGTTTCTATCACTCCCCCAGATTTAATGGAGACATGAACCCACTATCGAGCATAAATACTCCCTCTTGGAGTTACAAGTATCAACTTGGCCAGAGCCTCTACTAGCAATAGAGAGCATGCAAGATCATAAACAACACATAGATGATATTGATAATCAACATAACATAGCATTCACTTATTCATCGGATCCCAACAAACAAAACATATAGCATTACAGATAGATGATCTTGATCATGTTAGGCAGCTCACAAGATCCAACAATGATAGCACAATTAGGAGAAGACGACCATCTAGCTACTGCTATGGACCCATAGTCCAGGGGTGAACTACTCACTCATCACTCCGGAGGCGACCATGGCGGTGAAGAGTCCTCCGGGAGATGATTCCCCTCTCCGGCAGGGTGCCGGAGGCGATCTCCTGAATCCCCCGAGATGGGATTGGCGGCGGTGGCGTCTCTGGAAGGTTTTCCGTATCGTGGCTCTCGGTACTGGAGTTATTATCGACGAAGGCTTAAATAGGCGGAGGAGGTAGGTTTAGGGGCGACGCGAGGGGCCCACACAACAAGGCCGCGCGGCCAGGGGGTGGGCCGCGCCGCCCTGGCGTGTCGCCGCCTCGTCGCCCCACTTCGTTTCCTCTCTGGACTTCTGGAAGCTTCGTGGAAAAATAAGATCCTGGGCGTTGATTTCGTCCAATTCCGAGAATATTTCCTTACTAGGATTTCTGAAACCAAAAACAACAGAAAATAGCAACTGGCTCTTCAGCATCTCGTTAATAGGTTAGTGCCGAAAAATGCATAAATATGACATAAAGTATGCATGAAACATGTAGGTATCATCAATAAAGTGGCATGGAACATAAGAAATTATCGATACGTTGGAGACGTATCAGTCGGCTGAGCTGACTCTTGACTTGTCGTCTAATACGTCTCCAACGTATCTATAATTTCTGATGTTCCATGCTAGTTTTATGACAATACCTACATGTTTTGCTCACACTTTATAGTGATTTTATGCATTTTCCGGAACTAACCTGTTAACAAGATGCCGAAGTGCCAGTTCCTGTTTTCTGCTGTTTTTGGTTCCAGAAAGGCTGTTCGGGCAATTTTCTCGGAATTCGACGAAACAAAGACCAAACATCATATTTCACCGAGACGGACCAGGACACCGAAGGGGAGCCGGAGAGGAGGCCCAGGGCCCCCAGACCATAGGGCCGTGCGGGTGGCTCCCTGGCCGCGCTGGCCTATGGGGAGGGAGCCCCCTGGCCCCTCCGACTCCGCCTCTTCGCCTATATAACCCCTCGTGACCTAAAAACTCGATACCAATTGACAAAACTGCAGAGAGACTCCAGGGGCCCGCCACCATCGCGAAACTCCATTTCGGGGGACAGAAGTCTCTATTCCGGCACGCCGCCGTGACGGGGAATTGCCCCCCCAAAGCCATCTCCATCTACACCACCGCCATCTTCATCGCCGTTGTTGTCTCCCATGCTGAGGAGGGAGTAGTTCTCCCCCGAGGCTGAGGGCTCTACCGGTAGCTATGTGGTTCATCTCTCTCTCTCCCATGTGATCTTTATGTGATCATGACTTTTGTATCACTATTAATCTATGTGCTACTCTAGTGATGTTATTAAAGTAGTCTATTCCTCCTCCATGATGTAATGTTGACAGTGTGTGCATCATGTAGTACTTGGCGTAGGTTATGATTGTAATCTCTTGTAGATTATGAAGTTAACTATTACTATGATAGTATTGATGCGATCTATTCCCCCTTTCATAGCTATTGTTGACAGTGTGTATGCTATGTTAGTACTCGGTCTAAATTGCAACGGTCTATTATGCACTCTAGAGGTTACTTTAATATGAACTCTGGATGTTGTGGAGCTTGTTTACTCCGGCTTGAGGTGTGCTTTTATAGCTCTACACAATGAATGGTGTTTGTTATCCAACAAGAGTGTGTGAGAAAGTAGCATAAGTGAAGAGAAGTTATTTATTTATGTGATCATTGTTGAGAGTGTCCACTAGTGAAAGTATGATCCCTAGGCCTTGTTTCCAAATATCGAATCACCGTTTATTTACTGTTCTACTGCATGTTTACTTGCTGCCATATTTATTTCAGATTGTTATTACCACTCATATTCATCCATATCACTTGCATCTTACTATTTCTTCGCCGAACTAGTGCACCTATACATCTGACAAGTGTATTAGGTGTGTTGGGGACACAAGAGACTTCTTGTATCGTAATTGCAGGGTTGCTTGAGAGGGATATCTTTGACCTCTACCTCCCTGAGTTCGATAAACCTTGGGTGATTCACTTAAGGGAAACTTGCTGCTGTTCTACAAACCTCTGCTCTTGGAGGCCCAACACTGTCTACAGGAATAGAAGCGTGCGTAGACATCATTGTCCTTACCAAAATACATCCACAGCTGGTGAGGCCGGGACATCAGCGGCTGCACCCGATGTTTTAGGAACACCGAGACTACCTCAGTGCCGCACATCGTTAAGCCTCCTGTGTTCTTTAGGTCTACGACCTGTTCGAACAGCTTATCAGCTATAGCGCTTTCTTCGGGAGACAAGATGTTTCGCCAGGACTTCTTCGGCTGAGCCACCAGAACATCTTCAAATGGAGGAAGGTTGGAGCGCCACCCAGATGCTGGAATATCTCGTAGGTAGAACCATTTATGGCGCCAGTCCTGGACGGATTCTTTCATCAGGAAGTTGAAATAATCAACCTCCTTTCTAACAACAAAGCCAACGCCACCAACAACGGGGGGGGGGGGCATTGTTGTCGTTATGGAGCTTGACATAGAAGATTTTCCTCCATAAACCCCAGTGGGGGTCAATGCCGAGGAAATCCTCGCATACAGTAATAAAAATGGAGAGATGAAGAATGGAATTTGGGGTCAGCTGCCAGAGCTGGATCCCATAGAAAAAGAGAAGGGAACGAAGAAATTTGTGGGCAGGAAGAGAAAGCCCACGAAACAGGAAGGCGACGAACATAACAGTGAAGCCCTTAGGAGGCTTTGGGCGAGAAGATGGACATGGGAGATGAATGTCATTGTCGGATGAAGAGATGAGGCCGAGGGTGCACAGCTTGTTCACTTCACGAGTCGAAATGGTGGAGGCGCTCCAATCACGGCTGACCTTGCTCGTGCCTGACGCGCTGGTGCTCTTCTTCTTGCCCATGGCGTCCGGAGCTCTTGAGAGAAGGGACATAGATGAAAGGAAAGGCTGAGGAAGAAGATGAGCAGTGTGGAAGCGTAAAAAATAAAAACAATGGGAAGACCCCTTATTTATAGCATGAGCTGATGGAAAATCGTGGCCATAACTCCAAAGCCATCGTGGGTGGTGGAAAGAGATCCAGTCGTACACGTGTCGCTCTAAAGGAAACGGAACCAGCGGCTCATTATTCCCACGATGTGCGGAAATCGAGGAGGCGCCTCGGTCAATGCACAAGCACTGGTCATTTCCTAATACTGCCAGCGCAGGAGTAGGGTGGGCCCGTCAGGTCACGTCGTGTCAATCAAACCATAGCAGTGGTGACGTCACCAGTGATGTCATGAAAGGTGTCGACTCTGATTGAAGCATCCGAGGAAAAATTAAAATCATTGAGTGGATCAACTTGAGTCTACGCACGGTTGCAAACATCCGCACCTAGACTCGGGGGCTACTCCCATCGGGAGCGCTGGACACGCACCCGATAAATTTAGACTCGAAGAAAGATTGAATCGTTTGGCTCGAGTCTGCACCCGGTTGCAAGCACCCGTGCCCAGACTCAGGGGCTACTCCCATCGGGAGCACCGATCGCGCACCCGACAAAATTTTTGCACTCCAGGATCGGGGACTTGATTCTGTGTAGAGTAGCGTTGTTTTGCCATCGCAGTTAACCAGCAAAGCTGGACACGTTATTCAATATCCTTTACGCATTAAACCTTACTTGAAAAATTGAAGGCCCGATGCGAATGTATCGGATGACCTATGAAGACCTGCAGAAAGCTTCGGTAGAAGAAGACATTCGAGTGGCACAACTTGAGTCTACGCACGGATTGCAAGCATCCGTACCTAGACTCGGGGGCAACTCCCATCGGGAGCGCTGGACGCGCACCCGATAGAATGAGATGATGCTATTACAAGAAGGACGAGATTTATCAAGAGGGAAAAACATGCTTCAGTCTCTTCCCGAAATATCTTCGGCTAGACACTCGGGGGCTACTGACGTGGGCATTACCCTTCGGGTAACTGATATTGCCCTATCATGTACGGCCCTACTGGAGGCCCATGAAAACACCCGATGGCAAGGTGGACTATTACGTCGGTGCCGAAGAAGGTTCCTTGAAGAATAAGACGAAGAGACGAAAAATACAAGGAAAGTCTAGAACTAGGGTCCTTTGTAACCTAGCCGTACCCGGACAGATCTCTCGAGACCTGGCTCCCTATATAAGGGCCAGGAGAGGGGCTGCCGAGGGATACACGCAATCTTAGCTATTCTAGCCACCATAAGTCCAGAGCTAGGTCCCCGTAGTACTTAGCCTCTCGACGAGATCACAACTGAAACCTTCGGCACCCCATTGTAACCCGATATTTTCATAATCAAGATCAGACAGGCAGGACGTAAGGGTTTTACCTCATCGAGGGCCCCGAACCTGGGTAAATCGTTTTCCCCGCTTGTTTGATAACTGATGTCTCGTGTCAGCCTACAGGATTCCATCTACCCTAAGCCCCAAACGGAGGGCATTGCCGAGGAGTACCCTCGACACCATGCCTCCACCACGGTGAGGCTGCCGCGACCGAAGATTTTCACCGCAGCGCTCTTGCGGGACGACGACATTGGAGGAGGAGGTTGGGAACGACGAGGGAGGAGGAGATTTGGGAGCGACGAGAGGTTGGAGCGGCAAGAGATTGGGATGGGGATGGAAGGAGGGGCACTCTTATTATGCTGCGGCGCCATACGAAGCGGCTGCGGGGCGTTGGACGCAATAACGCGTTGCCATGCATGACGAGACGCGTCCCTGTATCGCCTGGAAAAGTTGGAGCGCCATTAACGTCGCTTGACCAGAGGTAGGCGACGGGGTTTTAGGCTTCCGTGTAGCTGTTGCGTCGGGCCCGCGTCTCCTCGTCTTGCTTTTCGTTGTGTTCGGCGTGTCTGAAGCGTCCCGTGTATAGCGGGGACGGGTTCGAAACGTCCAACATCGTATTGGATCATGCCGGACGGAAATAAACTTTGAGAGGAGGCTGGGAACGCTGGATATGCTCTTAGTGGCAAAACAAGCCCGACCCGTCGAAATCTGGAAACAAGGAAATGAGTTTATTATTCAGACGAGTGGCGAGGGTTTACTCGCATGCATGTAGAATTGTTCTAGATGATGAATCTGTAGACTGTAATGACCGAGCGAGAATCACGAGGCCAGACTAAACAAAGGACGGTAGCACTAGCCACAACAGTGGCGAGTCACTGTGGAGCGCAGTGGCGCAGGGAGCAGAGAACACGTCTCCCGGCGTGTCGGCTCTCGGGGAGAACGGAGGACGGGCCCCGGCCGTACTATGCGCACTTCTGGTGATCTGCCATCGCCGCGTGGAGCAACTGAAGCAACCCCGCGCGCCTCCTCCGTCGATCCATATCTTCTCTCGCATTTATCCTCTCCGCTACTACCAGTCAGTGCTAGAACAGATCTCATCGTCTGCAGCAGATCATCTGCACACCTGCTCACTGTCGATGAGGATAGGGTAGGATAGCATACCTTCGTCCTGCGTGGTCCGGCTGCAGGCGATCTACACGTCCAGCTTCGAGCACTCCCGCGGTCGGAAGCTCCAATCCACCGAGCAGGCAAGCAGCGCTAATCATCTATGCAAAGTTAGAGCATCTCCAGTCGCGTCCCCTAAAACGTCCCCCAAAGGGATTTGGGACGCGTCGGACAAAAAAACCGTTCCAGCCGCGTCCCCCAAAGCCAATTTTTGTTCGGCGCACCCCCATACGGTGTCCGGCGCCCCGAGCCCGTCCCCGTCCCACAGGGGACGCACCGGGGACGCTGGACACAACGAAAAGCGAGACGGGGAGTGGCGGGGCCGACTCGTCAGCGGCACAATAAATTTTTAACCTAACCGTCGCCTACCTCGCGACGAAAGTTATTGGCGGTGCAGTTCCCGCAGCGACGGTGCAGTTCCCGCAGCGACGCGTCCCGTCGCGCCTAGCTCTGCGTGCCGGCGTTAATGCGCGCCACCGCTCCCCGCCTCCCTCCGGCCTATAAAAGGGCCGCCTCTCATCGTCCCTCTCACACACAAACGTATCTTTTTTAATTTTGTTCTTTATCCGACTAGTTTTTTCTTTGCCAAATTGCCCGAAGCTTATGCTATTTTCAACCCCATCGTGGATGTTATGCCTATCATACCTCTATTCTTTTTTCTATTAGCCTTTGTTTGGCAAGCTGCTGTAAGTTTTCGATGAAATGTTTAGTACTCTATCCTATCTACCAAATTGAATGGTGTTTTCATTCCAAAAAATGAAAAAAAAAATGGGTAAAAGGCGAGAACTTTTATATTTTTATATTATGAACTCTCTCCCAAACCCTAGCCGCCACCATCTCAACAAGACTCGACGCTATGTCCGGTAGAGGCGGAGGCCGACCTCGCGGCCGTGGTCGTGGTCGTGGTCGTGGCCGCGGCAGAGCTGAACGCTCGCCGTCGCCTTCCACGCCGCCGGCTTCATCATCGTCGGAGATGGACGTGGAGCCGGACATGCGGTTCGAGTTCGTCCTCGTCCTCAAGGGCGAGCCGCGCGGCATCCAGAGGCTGCCGGACTCCTTCGCCGACTACGTCGTCGGCGACGATCGCCCGCGCACGATGCATCTGCGGGAGGCTGCGTGCAGCTACTACCGGTGGATCGTCGACGTGATCTACGACGCGCGCGGCAAGATGTACCTCAACATCGGCTGGGAGAAGTTCGCGCGGCACCACAGCCTCCAAGCCAGCTTCATCCTCCTGTTCTCCTACTTCGGCGACAGGGACATGAGCGTCAAGGTCTTCGACGAGACGCGGTGCCGCCGGGACTACCACGGCGACATCACCGACGAGGAGGACGACTGAGTGTTCTTTCTTCGCAGCGAACACGTGCACAGAGGTTTCTGCCTGTTCGCCTCATCGGTAGAACCAACAAGGACACCATCCTCCCGCTGGATTTTCCAGTTTAGGTGACTGGGTGTGCCCTCGAGTGTTCTTTCTTAGCAGCGAACACAGGAAACCTTCGATGCACGGCCTAGTTAGGTTTAGTTTCTTTGCAAAATTTTATATTTGTGTCCACGACGGTTCAAACTATGTATTAGTTTGTGGAAAACCACGTTCCAAACTGTGTTTTCGTGTAAACCACGTTCCAGATTATGTATTAGTTTGTGGAAATTGAAATAAAAAAACCACAAAAAAGTATTTTAAATGTTTGGGGGAGGCGTTTGGGGGACGCGGCTGGGGAGCGACGTCCCCCAAAGGCGACACGAACAAAACACGTCCCCCAAATGCTCAATCCGGCGCGGTTTGGGGGACGCTTTGGGGGACGCGACTGGATATGCTCTTAGGCATCTTGAGCGGGCCGATCCAAATGCTTCGTTTTTATCCGTCTTTTTATTCCGACCGGTTGATTCTGGAGGGAGCGGCGCGAAGCTCTTTTTCTGTATTGACATCAAGTGACTATGGATCCATGATAAAAGTCGGAAGAAGAGAATTTCATGAAGGCCCGAGGGGAGGACTAGCTAAGGGAGGTTCAAGTCTCTGCGTTGTTGAGGGACTTGCTTGGTGTTCCGGGCTTCACAGCAGCGGTATGAAAGTGGGAGCGACAACACAGTTGAAGTGCAGAGTCCTAACTTTCAGGGTGAAATCCCAAGGTCTGGCCTTAATTGGTTGTATCTGGCAATGACCTTGGTGGAGGTATTGTTTTAAGAGTGGGGACTATCTTCAGGGTGAAAACCTAATATCTTTGATCGGGCGACGATGGTGTTTGAGTACTGTTCCCTTCTTGAAGGCGGCGTTTTTGGAGAGTCTGTATTTGAGGTGTTGTCTTGGCGGTGGATGTATTGCTGTTGTTAGGCCCGAGATACTGTAGCGAGACTTTTGTTTCTTAGTTTTCTTTTCTTATTTTTTGGCTGTGTGCATCCGTAGTGCCATTAGGATGGTGCGTTGTTGGAGATGCTGGATGTAATTGGTATCTTCTAGATATTAATATATTCCCTTTATCCAAAAAAAAGATCGGTTCGCGGACTGGATATGTCTCGCGGTCTGGTCAGCCCGAACAGAGCATCCAGCAGCAACACCTCGTCGCCACCCATTCGGTTCGGGCTAATGCATTTTGAGGATGTGGTATATGTAAAGCAACTTAAAACATGGCAGAAACTCAAACTTTCATTTAGAATTCGTTAAAATTGAAAGCAACTAAAAGCCCCACTGGCCTTCTATCGGCTGTCACGACGGTCCATCTTCGTCGTCGTTCTCCGCGGTGGTCGATGGCGCAGAGGCGGCCCGCTGGATCAATGCGAACCGCCGCCTCATGTTGTACTCGGTGTTGAGGGTGAGCCACGCATCTTCGTGGCAGCGTTCCTTGGCCAGCGTCCGAGCGTTTAGCTCAAGGATGTTCTGTCGCTCAGCCTCCATGACGAGCCAGCAAGCCTCCTCGATAGCCAACCGCTCACAGGAGATCACCATGGCCCACTGGAGAAGCTTCTTGTACGCCCCCTCTAGGATGCAGGCGACGTTTCTCTGGTCGTGCGCCAGCCGGTAAGACTTCAGTATCGCCGCCTGCTGCGGGTCGGCGGCTGGCTCCTGCTGCTCCTCTTCGGCTTCACGTTCCGCATCGACATCTTGTTGCACGTTCAGGAGGACGAACTTCGCTATGTCGGCTTCGCTGAGGACTGCGTGGAAGATGTCCGACGGGCTCCAGCTCTGCGCCGGAGGGGAAGGCGGAGACGGAGGGGATGGCGGAGGCGGAGACGCCCTACACCCATTGCGGCCCAACATGGAGTACGTGGTTGTTTTTTGCGAGGCATGCTAGCTACGGGACAGAGATTCTTGGTGGGTGGGAGCTTTGGTGATGATGACCACCGCGAAGGCACCGCTTAAGTAGGACAAGGGCATTGGATGTCGGCGCGAAGATCGAGCATCGGCATTGATAGAGGAGCGAGCGCAAGCGAGTGACAGTGGCTTCGTGGCCATGGCTGCAGCCACCGGTCAGCCTTTTATCATCGGGTCGCGTCTATCGATAGCGCCTATCAGGCTGTCAGCTGCCAGGTCGCTTCCGTCGCTGCCGCCGGTTAGCCTTTCTGCCGTTGGGTCGCTTACACGCGGGCCCAAAATGCACGAGGCCACACACAGGAGGTCACGCTCGTTGTCCGCGCCGACACATCGGTTCCCCAAATTTGGTGAACAGATGCGTCGGGGCTGACGATCAGTCCGTTTGAGTCGCTACCCTAGAGCGTGCGCGGCCTGTCCGCCCGTCAGCACGGATCGAATCGGACACGCCAGGACCTGATGGGTCGGCCCACTGGAGATGCTCTTAAAGCACTGTACTGCTACCTTGTACTCGACATAGTTCTTTATGTGAAAAATTCATCCTAAACACTGAATTAACCCAAGATTACCTTGTACTCGTAGTGGCATTGTGTTTTTTTAGAGTAAGCCTCCCTGGCTAACCTCATGGCCTCCTCCTGTGAGAGGCGGGGAGGCATGGCCGCCAAGGCATAGCATGGCAGCGCTTGTGCCGGTAGCGGCATAGGTTGCTTACTTCTTGGCCTTCTCCACTAGGCATGCTTGGTAGACGAGGTAGTTCTCGGTATAGTCCCGCTCCTCCTCCTCCTCCTTCACCTCCTTCATTAACGCAAGTGGAGTGGTGTAGTTGTACTCGTAATCGCCTAGGAAACTGCTCGACCCCTTGGATCCCATTTGAGGTGGCTGAATGAGTCCCACATCGCCGAGTCAAAGTCGTATACAGGGTCGGCGGGGAGGTCTGCGGGAGAAGGCCCCTGCGTCGGGAAATATCCTGCCGCCGCTCCCATCCGTGTCGTGGCATCAACGGCATGGGAACCCTCCGGTGGCTAAGGCGCAAGCCCCCGGGGAGGTGGACATCGGTCTACCTAGGGGTGCATGGCGTGCGCTCGTTGTATAGGGCACATGCCATGTCGATGGTGACGGACACGTGGATGTGTTGTGGGTGTACTTTATGGGTACTGCCAACGACATGGTCTAGATTCGGCAAGCCCGGGTGGCCCACAGATGGTGATGGTGGCATATGGCCCATCGGGCGGCCCAGTTGCTGTTGATAGAAGATGGATGAAGTCCAGCCCACGAACAGGAGCCGGATCCCAACCGACCTACAGGAGTAGTCGGATCCATGAAGGCCCATGAATTATCCGGATCCATGACGGCCAGATTAGATCTAGCTGGATCCTTGACGTGCACAACAATGTATATTCCGTACTTAGGCATCTTGTATTCCGGCTAGGACTCTCCGTGTAAACCCTAGATCCTGGCGCCTTTATAAGCCGGGTCCTGGGAGCTCTAGAGGCACAACCACAACTCATTGTAACAATGCGAAAGCGCCTAGATAATTCCAGAAAAGCAGCAGTGGGCCCTATCATCGAGCAGGTGTTCCGAAGCTGGGTAAATCGCGTACCACCTTCCCGAGGACTCTCCGCCCGATGGCCCCTACTTCTTCTTCCCTCCTTGAGGATCCCTCCTCTGGAGTACTGTCGAATAGGCAACGACAGTTGGCGCCCACCGTGGGGCCAACAGCGTCTGGAGGCCGGAACCGGGAGGGTTCCGCCATGGGAAGCTTCAACGACTCCATCACTACAGGGTGTGTTCTTTACGCTGGGAACTTTTCGATCGTCCCTCGGGACGAGTGCTGGATTCCGGCTAAGACCGATCCCGTCAAGATCTCCATCATCCCAATCGGCGGCATTCACATCTTCATCGGCGAGACCATCGATTTTGACGAAAACGCCCTGGTAAGTAACGCTGACGCAACCGCCGCTGAGCAGGACACAGTCGCGAAGATCCGATCTGAGTCGCAGGAACTTCCTAAGGAAGATTCCGCCTTAGATCTGAAAAATTCAAAGCCCACCCAATCCGCCCCTGAGCAGGAAACTACGGTGGAAGACCAATGGAGATCCTCCTGGGTCTCCCAGGTGTTATAGAGAAGCAAAGGTGCCACTTCGTGCACTTTCTCGCACATACCGCCGGAACCGCCCCTCCTTAGGATGGAGCTAGACCCATGTAGGTTGAGGCTACCAGAGACAACAACGCTCCGGATCAGCAAAAGGGTGCCGGAGACAAAGAAGAGTCTATACTCGAGAATCTAAGCCCACTATCCGACGATGCATCTTCCATATGGACTCAGAAGAGTACAACCGTATGATGAAGGAGTTGGGGGACGAGGAGAAAGATGAGGCAGATTCCGCTCTACCAAAATAGCTCCTTGCGACTGTAACTAGGCTAGATCAAGGCGCTGACTCAGAAATAACTCCGCCCAACGCCGGAATTCCAGGCCCATTAAATCCGGATGCTCCACATCGGGTTCGCGCTTGCACCACGCCGGAGCCCGAAAAAGGACGTGGCCTCGACTTCGGGGAAGGAATGTCAATAGAAGAGCTCGCCAGGGAAGCAGGCCAGGGTGGCATCGCACACTCGGAAATCGTAACCAAGCCCATAACACCTGAAGAGGCCGCAGATCCAGAAGCTCTAGAAGCCAAAAGAAAAGAACTACTGGCTAAAGCCCAAAAGTTTGCCAATACCGCAGCAGAAATGCTTGAGGAAAGGGTAGACGCTGAGGAGCTGATGGAAGTGGCCGGGGAACAAGAATGCAGGACCACAGAGTACCTGAAGAAGGCCATAGAGCTCAAGGATCGGTGGGAGATGATAGTCAGTGATGCTAACAGGGAGACAGAAAGGATCCGTCAGGGAGCCATTCGTCCCCAGAGGATTAATTTTTACAGCCCCACCAATCATCAGCCGCTCGCAACCCCAAAGGATAACATGAAGAAGGCTGCTAAGCTCCTGGCTAAGAATGATGAAGAAATCGACACCAATCACCTCCGCACACTCGTCGCTTCAGCAATGAAGTGACAGAGTAAGGCAGATACTTCGCGCATGATGGAATCCAACCCGGAGCTATGCGTATCCACCGCGCAGAAGAACGCCTCGGCAAGGGAACGTCGTGACGAGCAATCGCGCACCGGATCTACGGAGCGCAGAAGAAGAACCAAGGAACATCCAGATCTAATCCCCGTACTCTCGGAAACTCCTCCGGTGGGGAACAAGGGAAAGGATCCGATGTATGCTGGCAAGGACAAGTACCGAAACCCATCGCCTCCGCCCCGGAATCCACGTCCTCCTCTGCCACCTCGCTGACGGAGTCCAGCCGGAAACGCCAGACCCCATGGGCCTGCTGGAATCAATATCCGCGACAACGTTGAACCTCAGAGGAGCCGGAACAAGGAGCGCGCGCCTGAGCCCTGTAGGATCCGAAACGAAGAACGCGAGCCTGAGCCCCGCAGAAGCCGGAACGAGGAAGGCAACCACCGTAGCCGGAGTCAGCATCGTTGAGGACATGGAGAATCAGAAGGCGGAAGCAAAAAGTCTCATCGCCCCCCTCGCAAATCCTCCTGCCCACCACCCAGTGGATGAGGTGGAGGCAGAGGCGGAGGCCGAAGATCTCGCTCTCGCATAAAATCCCCCGTACGCAAGGGTTCACGCGATGCACGGGAACGTCTCAACGAATACAGGACTAGGTACATAGGCCCAAAGTGTTTTGCCAGGAGGATCCAAGAGGAGCCAACGCCAAAAGGCTTGAACATTAAGCTACCCGTAAATCTGAAGCACTATGATGGTAGTGAAAGACCCGATACCTGGATCGATGACTACTTCAATGCAGTCAGCTTTGCCGGAGGGATCCCCAACATGGCCTGCCGCATGCTCCAGTTGTACCTTGTTGGTCCAGCCCGTACTTGGCTCAACGACCTCGAGGAGAATTCTATCTTTTGCTGGTTTGACCTGAAGGTTGCCTTAGAGGGACACTTCAGGGGCACCTACCAAAGACCCTCCACGGCAAGTGATCTACACGCCTGCATCCAGAAGAAAAACGAAATCTCTCGAGCTTTCCTCACTCGGTGGTTAGCAACAAGAAACGTGTGCGAGAACCTGGATAACCGCACAGCAATGCTAGCCTTCATAGGTGTCCTGCAGAGGGGAGGGCTGCTCCGGCACAAGTTAACTTGCCTCGTCAATGAGCAAAAGCTGACCTTGGATGATATGATTCCCATCGCCAGCACTCACACCGCCGTCGATGACGACGCAGGTGGAGAACTCTCGGCCACAGACATACCCCTGCATCAGCAAAAGAAGAATCGTGATGGCAGCAGTAACAGTAACAAGCGGAAGAAACCCCCCTGAGGGCCAAAAGAGGGGCAGATCCAACATGGTTGCCATGGCGTTCCAACGCGGAGGTCAAGGAGGCAGAAGAGGCCGCGGCCGTGGTGGCGGAGCCGGCAGGGGCTAGTAGCACGCTAACGAGGTCACCGTCGCTGGGTTCCGCGCTCCCCAAACCTACGAGGAATAAAGGGATATGCCATGTTTAGCCCATATTGATCCGACTACTGGCAAATCCTCTCACACGAATCGCAACTGCAAGTGGGTCAACGATCTCAAAACCGAACCAGAAGCAGGATACAAGCGCGCTCGAAAGCACCGCCCTCGCAGCAAAGGAGGCAAGGGCAAGAACAAGGAGAAGGACGAGGACAGTTCCGAGCAGATGGGAGAGGGTGAAGCTTCGCCGGATCCCAAAAAAGGTTCCGCATCTAACAAATCCAACCCTTTCGTAAAAAAGAGTGAAGGTGCATACCATACCTTCCTCGAAACCCCAACGGTACGGGCCAAGAAATCAGCCCTCCGAATCCTGAATGCCACGTTTCCGGCTGTGCCACAATATGTCAAGTGGTCAGAAAACACTTGCACCTTTGACGGGGCAGATCATCCGACTGTCATCCCTAAAGAGTGCTACGCTTTGGTTGTTAGTCCCCGCATCGACGAGTATGACTTCTCCAAGTGCCTCATGGACGGCGGGGCTAGCCTAAACATCATGTACCTGGAGACTCTCGAAAAGGTGAACCTTACCAAGGAACAGATCAAAGCACAGCACCACGGAGTTCCATAGTGTGGTTCCGGGTAAAAAGGCAAACTCCCTGGGCAACATCAAACTTCCCGTGGCCTTCGGCGATGTCAACAATTTCCGCGAAGAGATGATCATGTTCGAGGTTGTGCCCTTGAAGAGCTCCTAGCATGTCATTTTCGGCAGGCCCACCCTCCACAAGTTTGCTACATCTACAATAAGCTCACGATTCTGGGTCCTAACGGCATAATTACCGTATCCGGTGACTACAAAGAAGCTCGAGACTGCGAGGAGGGCGAAGCCGCCTTTGCAGAATCCGTACTATCTGAAGAGGAGCTGCAAGGCTACAGGGCCGTGGAGGATCCGAATGCGATGCATACCACCAAGAAGCATATCTCCGACCAGAAGACCTCATTCAAGGCCGCGATAGATACCAAGAAGGTTGACCTCAAGGAAGGCGACGCCACCAAGAAAGTGTCTGTCGAGCTGGCCTTGACCCCAAATAGGAAGACGCACTCATTGAGTTCCTGCGAGCTAACATGGGTATCTTCGCATGGCAACCTTCTGACATGTCCGGAGTACCAAGGGAACTCGCCGAGTACTACCTCAACATAAATCCGGGTGCAAAACCGGTGAAGCCAGCTATGTGACGCTTTAGAGATAAGAAGCGCCGCGCCATAGGGATGGTATTAGCGAAGTTACTAGAGGCAGGATTTGTAGTAGAAGTTATCCATACTGATTGGGTCGCAAACCCCGTCCTTGTACCCAAAAATAATTCTAAAATATTAAGAATGTGCATCGATTACTCCGGCTTGAATAAGCATTGTCCGAAGGATCTGTTCCCCTTGCCGCGCATTGACCAAGTCATAGATTCGACGACGGGGTGGAACTTCTGTGTTTTTTGACGCATATTTGGGGTATCATCAGATCCGAATGAAGAAGTCTGACCAAAAGGCGACCTCGTTCATCACACCCTTCGACACTTACTACTATGTAACCATGCCTTTTGGTTTGAAAAATGCAGGTGCCACCTACCAGTGTACGATGCAGCGGTGCCTGAAGAACCAAATTGGCTGGAACATGCACAATTACGCCGATGATATCGCGGTCATGACCCGGAAAGGATTTGACTTGATCAGCGACCTCAAGGTAACCTTCGAAAATCTCCGACGGTACAAGATGATGTTGAATCCGCTCAAGTGCGTCATTGACGTACCAGCTGCAAAACTCATTGGCTTCATTGTGTCTCACAGAGGCATAGAAGTAAACCCGGAAAAATCAAGGCTATCCTAACATCAAATGGCCAACTTGTCTCAAAGATGTACAAGGATTAACTGGTTGCATCGCAGCAATCCGTAGATTTGTTAGTCGTCTTGGCGAGAAGACATTACCTTTCTACAAGCTGTTTAAGAAAACAAACAAATTTTTGTAGGACGATGCAGCAGACGCAGCACTTCAGGGGTTGAAGGATATACTCTCATTCCCACCTATCTTGGCGGCTCCGGAAGAGTCAGAGCCTATGCTCCTCTACCTGGCAGCTTCCAACAAGGTCAACGTTCTCGTCATCGTGGTGGAGTAAAAGGAAGAAGGTCATGAGTACGGAGTCCAAAGACCAGTCTATTACATAAGTGAGGTTCTGACGGAATCCAAGCAAAGATACCCTCACTTTCAGAAGCTAGCCTATGGAGTGTTTCTATGTAGCCGGAAGCTGAGACACTACTTCCAGGAGCATCCCATGACAGTTGTGAGCAAAGCTCCATTGTCGACCATCATCAACAACTCCAACGCAAAAGGGCGCATAGCGAAGTGGGGAATAGAACTTTCCGCCTTCGAAATCAACTACAAAGCCAGAACTTCAATCAATTCTCAGATTTTGGCGGGTTTTTTTGTCGATTGGACTGAAGAGCCGGAGGGCACACATGTGCCGGAACCTGAAGCTTGGGTCATGCACTTTGACGGATCCAAGCAGTATCAAAGCTCGGGGGCTGGAATTACCCTGAAGTCACCTACCGAAGAAGAACTGCAGTATGTTCTGCAGATTCACTTCGAAGCTACAAATAACATTGTGGAATATGAGGCTCTACTACACGGTCTGCGCATCGCTAAGGAAATTGGGATCAAGCACATCATATGATGTTGAGATTCCGACCTGGTGGCACAACAAGTAGGCGGAACCTGGAATGCCAGAAACTCCGTTATGGCGGCTTATAGAGATGAAGTTGACAAGATCGCCAAGTGCTTCCTCGGATATGAAGTCAAGTACGCCAGGAGAGACGACAACACATTAGCAGATATGTTCTCCAAGCTCGGATCCGTCAGGAAACCCATTCCGCCTGGAATTTTCCTTGAGCGCCTACGGACACCCTCAGTAAAGGGCGCTAACCCGAAAAACCCAGACGTGGCAGCGTCTCCGGCTAAGGAGGTGATGGTTATCACTCTGGATTGAACTAGGCCTTTCCTGAACTACCTTATCGACTAGAAGCTGTCGGAGGATGAAGTCCTCGCGCGACAGGTCGTCAGACGAGCAAGGTCCTACACAATAGTTGATGGACAACTCTATAAGCGAAGTGCAAACATGATTTTTCAGAAATGCGTCACAAATCAAGATGGCATTCAAATTCTTAGAGAAATCCACCAAGGCGATTGCGGGCATCACACTGCTCCCAGGTCCCTCGTTGCAAAAACATTCCGGCAAGGTTTTTTCTGGTTAACAGCAAAAGAAGATGCTGAAAAGATAGTCAAAACCTACCACGGTTGCCAGTATTATGCTACACAACCAAATGCTTCGGCTCAGGAGCTGAAGACCATCTCTATTACTTGGCCGTTTGCGGTCTGGGGGCTTGATATGGTCGGAAAATTGAAAAAATTATCTCCTGGAGGTTTTGAGTACCTCTTGGTCGCTATTGACAAGTTCAGAAAGTGGATCGAGGCAAAGCCAGTGAGAAAAGCCGATGGTGCTATGACACTAAAATTTGTTTGCAGCCTCACAGTGAGATACGGCATCCCACACAGCATCATCACAGATAACGACATAAACTTCACGCAGGGAGAGTTGAAGGATTATTGCAATGATGTAGGGATCCGGCTTGACCTCGCTTCTGTGGATCACGCACAATCCAACGGGCAGGTCGAGCGAGTCAATGGCCCCATACTAGCCGGAGTCAAACCTCGCCTTGAAGAACCACTGCAGTGAGCAGACGGAGCTTGGGCTGAGGAGTTAGACTCTGTTCTGTTGAGTTTACGAACTACCCCTAATAGGTCAAATTGATTTACGCCTTTCTTCCTAGTATACAAATCTAAAGTTGTGCTATCCTCCGACATCATCCATGATTCCCCGCGAGTTTCCGCCTACAATGAAGAAACTGCCGATGAGGCTCGATAGCTATCTGTGGACCCGCTCGAAGAAGATCGGAACCTAGCTGACCAAAGTTCTACCATCTACCAGCACAAACTCCGACGCTATCATAGCCGTCGAGTTCGGAACCGCTCATTTAAGGAAGGTGATTTGGTCCTCCGCCTTCGATAGGTGAAAGAGCATAAGTTGCAATCCCCATGGAAAGGATCTTTCATCGTCAGCAAAGTGCTGCACAACGGATCTTACTACCTCATTGATATCCACGAGTTAAAGGATAGACCTGCCAATGGGCATCGGAAACACAAGAGGGAGGATCTGGGTGATGTATACGATGAAACTGACCGTCCTTGGAATCTAGCACAGCTACGTCCTTTCCACACTTAGCAATTTTTGCATTACATACTTTGTAATAGATATGATACATGATCAATGAAATAAAGCATATGGTTCACTCTTTGAGTCTTTTACCTCATTTACTTCTTCACTTTTGGATCGTGTATGTTTTCTGACTAACACCGCAGAGTTGGATGTTTCCGCTTATGCGTGTATGAAAGTTGTGATTTTCAAAATCGTCCATTAGGATGTGAGTTTAAGTTTTCTAGTGGATGTGTTTTTTGTTGCGAACTTATGGATTCCTGGTAGCGACTTCGGCACCTCGACTGGGGGCTTGTTTCCGCAGTTATTGACGGCCATTCGGCTTCGTTGCCGTCGGCGAGCATTTCCGGCTAAAGGTCTTCCGGCTCGTGAAAGGTCAAATAAGTAAGCCGGAAAACGTAGAAACTAGCACTTGCTTTAAAATATCGAAACATGCATACATAAGTAAACGGATAGCAGGATAATTTTTCTCCGCCCACGACATGCATTTGTTTCATCCTAACTACATCAAATACTTAAGTTATATTACAAACCCTCGAAGTGGCCAAAATGATGCAGTGTTCACAATTTCTCCGCAGGCACAAGTTTTTTTACTTCTCCTTAGCCGGAGAAGAAGGGTCCTCATCATCTGCCTGGACCTCGCTTTTCTCCGCATCCTTAGCTGGAGAAGAAGCACCTTAATCGCCGCTCTTCGCCTTGTTCTTCTCGGCTTCCTTGGAACTGGTCCATGTATACTGACTCCCGTCCTCAGATCCGGCTAGTCTCGCCTCCGCTTCACGTTCCTTCTCAAGCTCTACTTCGAGAGGTTCGTTAGCAGGAAGCACCACTTTGTAATAGAACTCGTCATGATGAATGCGCCGCGCGATCCGGGTGCCGTAACCACTGCAAGCATCTAGAAGTTGAACTGCATCTGCATTCGAAGGAATGCCAGCGGTGGTCACGTCAATATCAAAAGTCGGAGCACGAGCCAGGCACATTGCAAGGGACATATGAGAAGCACCTCGGGCTGAAGAAGCCTGGAGATCAACCACAAGTTCCGGCAGAACGACCATTTTTTGGATGAGCTCGTGAATATCGCAGGTTCGGCTGTCCTTGATCGCCAAGTTATGGCAGATTTTGGGACAGGCGGAGATCAGGTCTCTGCAATCGTCTCCGTCCAACCGGATTAGGTCATCACGTGGGAAAAGCTCGCGTCGGGCCTCATCATATCCAAGTGGTTCTATAATCACAAGTTGATCAGGATGAAGCGTCACTCAGAGTTACGGAAAATAGTATATATTCTGGATCCGGACACTTACCCATGACATCGGAGTTCAGAAGGTCCCAGCCCTGTTCCACTTGTGTCATGTACGTCCAGAGTGTTTGGACGTCAGCTTGGAGGTTCTTCAGTGTGGCGATGTCTTTCCTCCGCTTCTCCACCAGATCAGCCTTCTCTCTGATAAACTCAGAATTCTTCTCAGCCAGCTGCTTCTCAGCGAGTTCCCGCTTTTCTTCCACCACCTTAAGTTTTGCTTCCAGGTCCTTGTGGGCGGAACGCAGGTTCTCGAGCTCTGATGAAGTAGTGGCCAGAGAGGTAGACGCACCTATTCAAAGTAACAAATCTATCAGCAAAAATTGAAAGTCGGAAGATCGACATAAAGTCGCAGTGGTCGGAAAGATACCTTGGGCTTCCTCAAGAATTTTCTCCAACTCCGCAATTCTCTCTTTAGCATCGTGAATTTTATCAGCCTGTCCAAGGGTGACGCGGCGTTGCAGGGAGATGTTCTTGTGAAGCTCATAGTGCAATGCTTGTTGTTCCTGCAACAGTGAAAAAATCAAGAAAGCATAAGTTCTGATAGCATTTAAACAAGTGTAAATCTTTTCGAAGTATCATTGCCGGAAATATTTCCGACATGACGCTTGGGGGCTAGTAAGACACTTTAAAAATTCTCGGGATGGTTTACTCAAAGTATCAAGGTGCAAACTATTTGGTTTCCGCCTAGACACTTGGGGGCTACTCGAAGATTGGTTAACCTTGCGCTTGCAGAGGAGCTGGTCGAGAAACTCGCAGATTCCCTTTTTGTGTTGCTAAATGTCGGAACATTCAGCATCATCTTTGCCCCATGTGTTCTTCAGCTTAGAGTTCAGCAAATCCTTCTCGAGCTCCCACTTCTCCGCCTCGGTGAGCTTGTTGAAGAACTTGGTGGAATACGCCTTGGGCGTAGCATAAACATAAGAGATGTCGCCAAAGTTGGTCGGGGAAATACGATGGCATCATGAGCCGTAGCTTCAGCCTTGTCTGCAGAAGTGACTTCCGCCTCCTCCTGACCCCTGTCTTGAGCTCCCTCAGGGGCAGCCCGCTTGGTGGCGGACCAGATTCCGTCCTTTCTCTCGCTACTCACTGGAATTATTTCCACTTGAGTTTCGGCGGCGGGGTTAGGGGTTGGTTGAATTTCAGACAGAGTGGGTTGGGGAGCAGCGTTTGAGGTGCTTGGCGGAACTGGAGTGGCGGTGCCTATGGCCGGAGATGACCGGAGGAAGCTGGTGATTGGCTTCTGGGTAGAAACCCGTGAAGCAGGGACCTTCTGGTTCCTGAACCAAGTAATGAAAAAATATAAGTAACAAGTTCAACTTTACAACAAAAGAGTTTATAGTTCGGAAAGCTTACGTGGCTCCGGGAAGTGTCGGGCGCGTCCCTTTTCCGGAGGTAGCGAGCAGCTTGATGCGCTCGCGCTCCGCCTTCCTGGAGTCAAGGCATCGAGGGCCAGAGGGGGCAGTGGTTTTCGCCTTCTTGGCGGAGGCCTCGCCGCTGGTTCCGACATCAGTTCGGGAAACCTTGGCGCGAGGACGTTTGGTAGCATGAGGGGCAGCCTTTTTCTTAGGAGCTTCTTCCTCCTCGTCGTCTTCATCCTCCGGATCCTCCTCCGCATTTCCAGCATTCGTGGGAATACGGAAAATATCTCGGAAATCTTCCTCCGCCAAAGTGTTGAGGTGGAGAGGAAGTGTTGAAAAGTTATAACGATTCAAAGACAAGAAGTAAAATGACTAAGTGTTAAACGTACCGGAGGGCATTTGTTGTTCACATACATGTCCTTGTTGATCTCCGGGACCTCCTGGCCCCGGATGAGCTTCACAAGTGTTCGGATCCTCTTGTTCAGAGAATCCGTCTGTAAGCTATCCTTGGTCGCCCGAAGCTAATCATCAACTCTTGAATATTCGCAGATCAGTCGCTTGTTGTATTTCAGCGGCTGGATCCAGCGTGTGAACCAGCTCAAGGTCAGGTCCATTCCGGTCAGACCGTCGTGGACCAGCCATGAGATTCTCCGGGCCATCTTCTCCAGATCCGGATGCTAGGAAAGGTTGGGGATGAAGATCCAGCTAGCGAGCTCCTCCGGAGGATTGTTGTTGAAGGCAGGGAGGCCGTCGTGGCAACCCGGAACAGAGACGTTCTTCACATAGAACCATCCGGCGTTCCAGTATCGTATGGATTCGTGGGAAGCAAGGGCCGGAAACACCCTCTTGGTGCGGAGCACGAAGGTCATGCTACCGAAGTTGAGCATCACTTTGTCCTTCGTCTCCTTCTTCACCCTGTAGAAGAACTGGAAGAGCCGGACGTCCGGGCAGACTCCGAGATAGCCTTCGCAGAGGGTGGTGAAGTTTGAGAGGAGGAGGTAGGAATTGGGGCAGATGTTATGCGGTTGGAGTCCGTAGGTGCTGAGCACCGATAGGAAGAACTCTAAAGGCGAAAGCGAGAGGCCTCACTCCACCCATGCCTTGCTGAAGACCCGCTTGTCACGTGCCGGAGTCGGGAAACTGGAGTCCTAGGTGAATTTCAGGAATCCGGAGCCCCAAGCCCTTCCTTCTCGAAGGCCTTGAGCTCCGACTCGGTGACTTCGTAGGGCCACCACTGGCCTTTCTCCCCTTCACGGTTCCGGGCTTTGGAAGCTTTCTTCATTTTCGTCTCCTGGACTTTAGCGGCCATGCGGGCTTGCCCTTCCAACTCTTCTTGGATTTCTTCTAAACTCGGAATTCGTCCGACGAGGTTGCTGGAAGAGGTGGAGTAAGGTTGTCCTAATCTTATGTCGGAAATGTTGGGAGGTAGGAACGCTAAGGGTTCGACGAAGGTTGGTTCCACTGAGTTTAGTGGAGGGCTACTCGGAGAACTATCGGTGAACTTAGGGTAGCTATCGGACATGTTTCCGGCTGCAGGCATAGTAATGAAAACTTAAGTACCGGATCCTACTGATGTCTATCTTCTACAAGTCCAGTGGACTTACCAGCAATGGTGTGGGAGTTCCCCGTGATGCCATCGAAGGATGATCTCGCAGACTTGACGCATTGGCCTCTGACGAGACCACGAATCGGCGTCGGATCTCGTTTCCCGATCAAACGTGTGCCGCTCGGGTTGAGATGGACCTTGGAGCAGCGGCGCTTGAAGGTTTCCGGGGAGGAGGTCGTCAGTGCGAGATCCATTGGGCGGCGCTGGCGCGAGGTTGAATACGAAGTGGTGAGAAGAGGTGAAAGAATGAAAGTGACCGTGCAGATGGGGTATTTATGGGCCCCATGCGGAGATGCGTGTGCCGGATCCTACGGTGGGAACAGAAAGGTCGCGCCGTTGGATGACTGCCACATGTCCTAGGTCAAATGTAGCGAAACTGAAGCAGCGGTGTCCTAACAACACGTCTCCGATATTTCCGATCGAGATTCGCAATTCCGATAATTTAGCGCGAGAAAAGGGGGAAGTTATGTGCGACGTGGCCGAAAAATCTGCTAAGTTACCGTTACAAAAGAACAAATGATTTCTGGTTGAATGAAGTCGGAAACGATAAAGTTTTGGAAGCTCTTCGAGATTCTCTTCGGATCCGGAAAAAAATAGGAGGAGGAATGATGAATCTTGAAGAACTTCGGGGGATACTGTTGCGGGTATACTTTATGGGTATGCCAACGACATGGTCTAGATCCGGCAAGTCCAGGTGGCCCACGGATGGTGATGGTGGCATATGGCCCATCAGGCAGCCCAGTTTCTACTGATAGAAGATGGATGAAGTCCAGCCTAGGAACGGGAGCCGGATCCCAACCGACCTACAGGAGTAGTCGGATCCATGGAGGCCCATGAAGTATCCGGATCCATGACGGCCAGATTAGATCTTGGTGGATCCTTGATGTGCACGGCAATGTATATTCCGTACTTAGGCATCTTGTATTCCGGCTAGGACTCTCCGTGTAAACCCTAGATCCTGGCGCCTTTATAAGCCAGATACCGGGAGCCCTAGAGGCACAACCACAACTCATTATAACAACGCGAAAGCGTCCAGATAATTTTAGACAATCAGCAGTAGGCCCTGTCATCGAGCAGGTGTTCCGAAGATGGGTAAATCGCGTACCACCATCCCGGGGACTCTCCGCCCGATGGTTCCTACTTCTTCTTCCCTCCTTGAGGATCCCTCCTCTAGAGTATCGTCGAATAGGCAACGACAGGATGCGTGGATTGCTCTTCTTCGCCACTGACTACTCGGCCTCGGAGTCATGCTTTCTCTTTCACCATGGTCATCCCTTTGCCATGGCCAAGGTCGCGCTACCTCTTCTATGGGGGACGATGTCTAGCGGTGGAGGAGATCTTGGCTAGCTAGTGGCAATGGCTAGGCAAAAACCAACGTCTTTCAAAAGGGATGGTTGCAACCTCCATGAATGTATGTGCATCTTTCCAGGCAAGTGCCATTGATGGCATGCGCAAGTTTCCAGTACGGGCCTTGCCGCTGACGTCACTATAGAGAGTAGGCGCGTAGTTCGTCAACGATGTGGCCGCGGCGGCAGGGAAGTGATTCAGGCCTCGTGGGATGGGAAGAGATTCACGACTCGCGCCCACCGTCAGGTGGGCCGGAGTTTGAAGGATGCGGACGCTTCACATTTGTCCGCGTCCATGCATTCGCTACCCGAATTTGGGTTAGGAATGCATCTCGGCAGACAACCCCGTTAGTTTGCGTGACACCGTTGGTGACAAGGTATCGACTTGTCAATGCCTACAGATTGTAGACTAGCGTTTTCATAAGGAGTAGAGGGAAAGTAGATCTCGAAGGTTCAGCCGGAAAAGTACTCGACTGCTAGAAAACTAGGGTTGTGTTGACAATAAAATCGATGCTCTCTTCGTCCCTCGACTCCCCCTTATATAGGAGGCGGAGCCGAGGGTTTCGTATTACACAAGGTTACACATTCCGGGAGACTCTTTGAGTTCGACCCGTAAAGTTACAAGTCATTATTCCTATTACAACTCTATCTTTCCAAACTATCTCTTAATTGGGCTTTTGGGCTTCATAGACATCGGGTCATGGGCCTTCAGTAAACCCCGGGTACCATCTTCAGCATGCCCATTGGGGATGCATATGTCAGTAGCCCCCGAGATTTTGCTTGAATCGAAGAATCAGGGAAAATCTCCACTTTACAATTAACACCTGATTTCTTTGAATTATCAAATGATTTTTATGAATTTATCATATATTGTACAGGGATAACGATAATTGGGGCTGGTTCATCTGACGGATCAGGTACCAGTTAACTGCTCTTGTGGCAATCCCACAAATACCTACTTCAAGATCAAGTCCCTAGACATGATCTCGGTATACTGGCGTAGTTTCGACATGTGCCGCTTAAGGTCTTACCATATGCCGAACTTCGGTCGCGTTTTATCGGGTACCTAACGCGTCCGTTAGGATTTTTCTTTACATCTGTTGATACGGAAAAAATTAGCAGAGCGCATTCTTGTGCGATGCCACGCCGGCAGGATGGATCCTGGGGTCTTACCTTCGCAAAGTATTGCGGCATTCAGAGATTAAATGCAACATTAGGAGATTAAATTGCGACTGAGGCGCTCTGAAAATATATTGTCGAGTACCTTTGTCGGCTGCTGGAATAGCACATTTGTTCGAGTCATATGATGACTTTATGTTTTTCACTGTCCTCCCCGATGGGAGTTAATGAAGAGTTATACCATAACTCGAAATATGCTCGCCAAAATTTCTTCAATTTCATTGGGTACGCGAGCAGCATTCCCGATGGGAGTAACCCCTGAGGCTACAGCCAAGTACTTGTGCTTGGTTGTAGGCTCACCTTCTTAGTATCTTTGTCACTATATTGTCGACATTTTCCAATATTGTCATCTTTATCGGGTGCGCAACCAGCGCTCCCGATGGGAGTAGCCCCCGAGGCTACAGTCAAGTATTTATACCTGGCTGTAGGCTCAACTTTTTATCTCTTTTGAATCATCTTCGTATCAGACTCCTTGTAAAAGTAGCCCCCGAGTTTGAGCAAAATCTTGTGTTTGATCAAAAAGCTCCCGCAATACCCAATAATACTCTGTCATCAAATCTCCAAGCACTGTAGCCGAAATTTTTATTGTGACATCAGCACTGACGATAGCCACGACAGCTGCATTGGGAAGGTGCTGGTTCTATCCTGTCACTGACCCGTGGACCTTTATTACTACGTCGGTTGACACGTTACGCAAGTGGGGACACATGTCCTCCACTTTCCCTGCACGCGCCCTGTAACACCTGTCAAGTCGCTTCACAGTAAAATGTCCTTTTTACCCCTGGTGACATGCGTATGGCGTTGGAGCATTTTCTCCACCATCCAACGGCGCAACGGTTCAGTTGGTCGATATAAATAGCCATCGTCTTCCTCTGAAATCCCCTTCGCTGCGTCGCGCTCATATTCTCTCTCTCTCCAAAGCTTCCGTTGCAAACGCCCGTGCCCCTCCATAATCTCTCTCGCACTTCCTTTGATGCCACCGTGGGCGAGGTTGACGAGGCACGCCACTCCAGAGACGAGCATGGCGACGGAGATTCTGGAAATCTCCGATTGGGAGAGATCTAAGATCTTGAACCAGGACCTGAACTTGCTGAAGAAGCTCGGGTTGATGAAGAAGGAAGAAGCGCTGATCTTTCCTAGTGAAGAAAGCTTCCCGACGCCCCAATCCAGTACCAGGTAACCTTCATTGACCATCTCATCCGCGGCCTTTCTCCCCCCATCCACGAATTCCTCCGCGGATTGCTTTTTGTTTATGGGTTGCAACTCCATCAGCTGACTCCCAATTCTATCCTCCATATCTCCATCTTTATCACCCTCTGCGAATGCTTCCTCGGGACCCATCCGAATTGGGCCCTGTGGAAACGCATTTTCTTTATTCGCCGCAATATCTCCCACAACATCGCCTATAATATAGGTGGTGTTGTTATCTGTGTTCGTCCTGATGTCGATTACTTCGACGTTAAATTCCCAGATTCCGTCCAAGGGTGGCGCAGAATATGGCTATACGTCCACGAGGAATATCTTGACTCGTAGGAATACAACATCGCGCCCTTTGATGGTGGCGCAAAAATCATTCACCGCCGTTCCTCGGATGCGGAAGCTACCGAGGAGGAGAAGATGGCGACAGATGCGCTGATGAAGCGCATCCATGAGCTCCAGAATACCCGCGGTAAAGAACTGTCGGGTGTTCAAATTACTGCGCATTTCCTTAGGATTAGGGTGCATCCTCTACAGGCTCGCAAAAACCCTCTGTGGTTGTATGCTGGCGAGAAGGATGTCGACCGCATATCCAAAGATCTCTCTGTGAATGATTTGGAGAAGCTTGTCCGACGTTTTTCGTCGTTAAGCAAAAACGACACAATTCCAACCTCCTGTCGCGTGGAGCCATTCAGCAGCACCAACGCCCTCCCCCAAGTAAGTAATTGATCTCTCGAGTTTTCGATTATCTCGACTACTATCTTGATTAACTTCTTTCTCGACTTTGACTGAAACTTCGACTGCTATCTTATCTTGTTGTTGCTATCCACCTGTCTTTCTTAACTGTCCTTTGTTATTGACTTGTTCTTTTGCAGAACCACCAAATTTTATCCTCTCTCCCTCCCTTACCTGAAGGTGGGGAGGTTGATACGTCTCAAACGTATCTATAATTTCTTATGTTCCATGCTAGTTTTATGAAAATACTCACATGTTTTATATACACTTTATATCATTTTTATGCATTTTCCGGAACTAACCTATTAACAAGATGCCGAGGTGCCAGTTCCTGTTTTCTGCTGTTTTTGGTTCCAGAAAGGTTGTTCGGGCAATATTCTCGGAATTCGACGAAACAAAAGCCAAACATCTTATTTTACCGAGACGGACCCGGAACACCGAAGGAGAGACTGAGAGGAGGCCCAGGGCCTCCAGACCATACTGGGGCGTGGCCTAGGAGGGGGGCGCGCCGCCAGGTGGTATGGGCCCCTCGGGACTCCACCGACGCCGCCCTTTCGCCTATATATTCCTCCCGACGCGAAAACCCAATATCAATCAATCATATTCCAGAAAGACTCCAGGGGCGCCGTCGCCATCGCGAAACCTAGTTTCGGGGGACAGAAGTCTCTGTTCCGGCACGACGCCGGGATGGGGAATTGCCCCCGGAAGTCATCTCCATCGACACCACCACCATCTTCATCGTCGTTGTTGTCTCCCATGATGACGAGGGAGTAGTTCTCCCCCGAGGCTGAGGGCTCTACCGGTAGCTATGTGGTTCATCTCTCTCTCCCATGGTGTGATCTTTATGTGATCATGAGCTTTGTTTGTATCACTATTAATCTATGTGCTACTCTAGTGATGTTATTAAAGTAGTCTATTCCTCCTCCATGATGTAAAGTTGACAGTGTGTGCATCATGTAGTACTTGGCGTAGGTTATGATTGTAATCTCTTGTAGATTATGAAGCTAACTATTACTATGATAGTATTGATGTGATCTATTCCCCCTTTCATAGCTATTGTTGACAGTGTGTATGCTATGTTAGTACTCGGTCTAAATTGCAACGGTCTATTATGCACTCTAGAGGTTACTTTAATATGAACTGCTTGAGGTGTGCTTTTGTAGCCCTACACAATGAATGGTGTTTGTTATCCAACAAGAGTGTGTGAGAAAGTAGCACAAGTTAAGAGAAGTTATTTATGTGATCATTGTTGAGAGTGTCCACTAGTGAAAGTATGATCCCTAGGCCTTGTTTCCAAATATCGAATCACCGTTTATTTACTATTCTACTGCATGTTTACTTGCTGCCATATTTATTTCAGATTGTTATTACCACTCATATTCATCCATATCACTTGCATCTTACTATCTCTTCGCCGAACTAATGCACCTATACATCTGACAAGTGTATTAGGTGTGTTGGGGACACAAGAGACTTCTTGTATCTTAATTGCAGGGTTGCTTGAGAGGGATATCTTTGACCTCTACCTCCCTGAGTTCGATAAACCTTGGGTGATTTACTTAAGGGAAACTTGCTGCTGTTCTACAAACCTCTGCTCTTGGAGGCCCAACACTGCCTACAGGAATAGAAGCGTGCGTAGACATCAAGCTATTTTCTGGCGCCGTTGTCGGGGAGGTAAGGTAAAAGGTATTCACATCCTCCGACTACTAAGCTATTTCCTAGCACTGTTGCCGGTGTGTGAGTGCTCGAAGCTATTTCCTTTAGATCCTGCAATTATATCTTTTTGTTTCTTGTTTTTATTTCACTAGTTAGGCTTAATGGAAAACAACAAAAAAATTAGAGATCTTTATGAAATTTATCTTGAGTTAGGACATGAGGTGTTTGAAGAGAAAATTAAAAAACCAATGGAACTTTATATGCATGCTAATGGCAATGTTATTAGTATGAATGCTTTGAACACCATTGTTGCTAATGCTATGGAAAATTCTAAGCTTGGGGAAGCTGGTTTTGATGAGCATGATATTTTTAGTCCCCCAAGCATGGAGGAGAAAATTTTCTTTGATGATACTTTGCCTCCCATTTATGATGATTATAATGATAGTGATATTTTGGTGCCACCTACTATGGAGGATAAAGTTTATTATGATTATACCATGCCTGCAATTTATGATGATTACAATGATGGTTGTGATAGTTTTACTCCCACTATTACTAATAAAATTGATTATGCTTATGTGGAGAGTAATGATACTTTTATGCATGTGAATAAGAATGCTTTATGTGATAGTTATATTGTTGAGTTTGTTCATGATGCTATTGGAAATTATTATGAGAGAGGACAATATGGTTGTAGAGATTTTCATGTTACTAAAACACCTCTCTTTTTGCTGAACATCTTGAAGTTACGCCTGTCTAATTTTCCTATGCTTATTGCATTATGCTTACATGACTTGTTTATTTACAAGATTCCTTTTCATAGGAAGTGGGTTAGACTTAAAAGTGTTTCTTATTTGCTTTTGATGTTCTCTTTTGCTTCAACTCTTATTTCTTGCGAGAGCGTCATTAAAATTACTGAGCCCATCTTAATGGCTATAAAGAAAGCACTTCTTGGGAGATAACCCATGTATTTATTTTTCTACTGTTTTGTTGTGTTTTGGAAGTTGTTACTACTGTAACAAACTCTCCTTATCTTTATTTTATTGCATTGTTGTGCTAAGTAAAGTCTTTGATAGAAGGTTGATACTAGATTTGGATTTCTGCGCAGAAACAAATTTTTAGCTGTCACGAATTTGAGTTGATCTCTCTGTGGGAGAATCTAAAAATTCTGCGAAAATTCATGAGTAATCCTCAGATATGTACGCAACTTTAATTCAATTTGAGCTTCTTCATCTGAGCATGTTAAGTGCCTCGTAAAAATTCGTCTTTACGGACTGTTCTGTTTTGACAGATTCTGCCTTTTATTTCGCATTGCCTCTTCTACTGTGTTTGAGTGGATTTCTTTGCTCCATTAAATTTCAGTAACCTTGGGTAATGTCCAGAAGTGTTGGGAATGATTTTGTCCTCTCTGAACATGTGAGTTTTTGATTATGCACTAACTCTCTAATGAGATTGTTTTGAGTTTGGTGTGGAGGAAGTTTTCAAGGATCAAGAGAGGAGGATGATATGATATGATCAAGAAGAGTGAAAAATCTAAGCTTGGGGATGCCCCCGTGGTTCATCCCTGCATATTTCAAGAAGACTCAAGCATCTAAGCTTGGGGATGCCAAAGGCATCCCCTTCTTCATCAACAACTTATCAGGTCACCTCTAGGGAAACTATATTTTTATTCCGTCACATCTTATGTGCTTTACTTGGAGCGTCTGTGTGATTTTATTTTTGTTTTGTTATTTTCATTCTCTAAATAAATCCATGCTTATGTGGGAGAGAGACACGCTCCGCTTTTTCATATGAACACTGGTGTTCTTAGTTTTACTTTTAATGTTCATGGCGAAAGTTAAAAGCTGCTGCATTTATTGCTATTTGGTTGGAAACAGAAAATGCTTCATGTGGTAATTGGTATATGGTCTTGAATAATTTGATACTTGGCAATTGTTTTGAGCTCTCAAATAGATCATGTTTAAGCTCTTGCATCATGTAGTTTGAACCAATTAGTGGAGAACTACCGTAGAGCTTGTTGAAATTTGGTTTGCATGATTGGTCTCTCTAGAGTCTAGATATTTTATGGTAAAAGTGTTTGAACAACAAGGAAGACAGTGTAGAGTCTTATAATGCTTGCAATATGTTTTTATGTAAGTTTTGCTGTACCGGTTCATACTTGTGTTTGCTTCAAACAACCTTGCTAGCCAAAGCCTTATACTGAGAGGGAACGCTTCTCGTGCATCCAAAACCTTGAGCCAAAACCTATGCCATTTGTGTCCACCATAACTACCTACTATGTGGTATTTTTCTGCCATTCCAAGTAAATACTTCATGTGCTACCTTTAAACAATTCAAAACTTTATTACTCCTTATTTGTGTCAATGTTTTATAGCTCATGAGAAAGTATGTGGTGTTTTATCTTTCAATCTTGTTGGGCAGACTTTCACTAATAGACTGGTGGCATATACATTCGCTTATCCAATAATTTTGCATAAAGAGCTGGCAACGGGGTGCCCAGCCCCAATTAATTAACTTTCATTAATAATTCTCTTCACATGTTTTGCCCTGATTCATCAGTAAGCAACTTAATTTTGCAAATAGACACTCCTCCATGGTATGTGAAATGTTGGAAGCCACCCGAGGATTCGGTTAGCCATGGCTTGTGAAAGCAAAAGGTTGGAAGGAGTGTCATCCATAAATAAAACTAAAGTACATGTGTAAACAAAAGAGAAGAGGGATGATCTACCTTGCTGGTAGAGATAACGTCCTTCATGGGAGCCGCTCTTTGAAAGTCTGTTTGACAAGGGGGTTAGAGTACCCACTACCATTCGTTGACAACAACAAACACCTCTCAAAACTTTACTTTTATGCTCTCTATATGATTTCAAAACTTGAAAAGCTCTAGCACATGATTTAATCCTTGCTTCCCTCTGCGAAGGGCCTTTCTTTTACTTTATGTTGAGTCAATTTACCTACTTCTTTCTATCTTAGAAGCAAACACTTGTGTCAACTGTGTGCATTGATTCCTACATACTTGCTTATTTGCATTCATCATATTACTTTGTGTTGACAATTATCCATGAGATATACATGTTGAAGTTGAAAGCAACCGCTGAAACTTATATCTTCCCTTATATTGCTTCAAAACCTTCTATTAAGAATTTATTGCTTTATGAGTTAACTCCTATGCAAGTCTTATTGATGCTTGTCTTGAAAGTACTATTCATGAAAAGTCTTTGATATACGATTCAGTTGTTTAGTCATTATCTTTGCCATTGCTTTGAATCACTTCATTCATCTCATATGCTTTACAATAGTATTGATCAGGATTATGATAGTAGCATGTCACTTCAGAAATTATCCTTTTTATCGTTTACCTACTCGAGGGCAAGTAGGAACTAAGCTTGGGATGCTCGATACTGTTGCCTACCAAAACCCACCGGCGAGCAGTGACGAGCAACACGAAGAGCCGGGAGGCTCCCAGAGCGGCTGGTGGGCCCTGGTCCCTCGGGCGTCGGCCCGCAAAGATTCGGCACACGTCCTGGCTATTGCGAGGGCGTGCCACCTGACCTATACCTGGTCAGGAAGGTGATGGATTGCTTCAATTAGTTTCCTGCATGGCAGACAAGTAAACATTAAATCTGAGCCTCGATCGGCTCTCAGGTTACCCTGTGAATCGGCTCAGAGAGCCGATCGACCCATGGTTCGTATTGGATCTACGATAACATGGGGATCCTGCTTTATCAATACCAAGTTAAATCGATCTACGACAGTCTAGGGTTTTCACCGCATAACTGGAACGTCCTACGCGTAGTTGAGCTTGGCATATACGAAAGATAACAGAAAACTAGTCCTAGAAGAGGCCTAAAAACCAACACAGAGTCGATTCCCGGAACAACCCCTCTTGGATCGGCAAACCATACCTTACACACTACTGGATCGTTCAACCCATTTGCAAGGCCTAACCATGCGGATATCAAACTAATCCTTGGAGAACAAGGAACAACTATAACAGATCAGATCTACTAAATAAAGATCAAGCACGATGCTGCCCTTACACCTAAGATAGGTGCAAAGGCAGCTAGATATTTAGGGGCGGCATAACTAAGCAAACATATCAGAAAAGAATCGATGTTAGCCCCAAAACATCTATGATAACGGCATTACTCGCCATCAACAAGGCTTCAGTATGAGCAACACAAAACAACAAATAAATGGATACTGCTCAGATCGCAAGATGCGATCTGAGCAGTATGACGCTTACCCGGAAGAAACCCTCGAAACAAGGGGTGGCGATGCGCCTAGATTGTGTTTGTTGTGAACGTGATCGTCCTCCTTTCTCAATAACCCTAGGTACATATTTATAGTCCGTAGACTTTCTATCTTTGGAATAAACCTAACTGTGTACGAACAAACTCTATCTCTTAATTCTAAACTGAAACGCAATCTACCATAATGTACAAATATACGGGCAATCTAGCCCAAACTCTCATACGAAGCCGATTCAGAAACACTTTATGTGCATATCCTCTAAGCCCATCTCAATCACGGCCCAACTCCCAATGTGGCTAAAATCCGGCGATAACACATGCCCCCCTGGTTTTGGCAATAATAATTCCAAAACCACTCTGTTTTCCTTCATCGGGTTACGCGTTGCAGAGCAGAACCGCTACAGTGCCCTTCCATCATGATGCCTTGCCTTCTCAACTTCTCCGTACTGCACGATTTGACAGTTTTGGCACCGCATCCTCGAAAACTGCCACAGCATTGAATCATCTTCCACTGTTTCCCCTTTATTTAACCTCATCCGAGCAGTTCGCCTCCTCATCCTCTTGTTCTGCCTTAGCAATTGAAACTCCCCTCTTCTCCAACCATGGACTCCTCCTCTGCCTCCTACTCTTCGGGTCTCTCCTTCCAATCCTCCTCCTCCCGTGAGCCGATGCCGGAGTACGACCCGATAGCGGCGTACGAGGCCCTCGCCCCACTGCATTGGGACGAGGCGGATTGGGATTTCGCCGTCGGGTCAGAGGATGACGAATCCCTGACCGACGGGGAAGATGACTTCCAGTTCCTCGTTGACGGGGAGTTGGAGGAAGAGAGCGACGACGACGCTTTCTCCTGGGGCGAGGACATCTCCTCCGACGAAGAGGATGAAGCAAAGGACGACACCTCCTCCGATGAGTACCCGCCGGCGAAGCGCTTCCGCGCCGGGTCGGAGGACGACGACGACGACAACGAGGAAGAAGAAGAAGCCCCTGCCGACGGCTTCAGCAGCAGCGACGAAGACACCGCCGGCAGCAACGCCGATATCAGCGAGGACGGCGACGACGAGGGCAGCGACGGCAGCAACGGCGCCGGCCCCTAGATTAGGGACTACTAGAATAGGGCTAGTAGTAGTACATTAGGTAGCAGATCTCCCTTTTGTGAGCAATCGGCTCTTCTTGTAAAAAACCCTCTTCATCAATGAAGAATGCTTCTATGTCTGATTTTTCCGATTGTCAAAGTAGGTCAACGCACAAAGAGCCGATAGCAACGCATCGGTCTTTTACCATAAAACGCCAGTAAGGCCAGACTCAGTTACCTATTTAGACAGGTCCAGGCGGACATTCCCCAAATTCAAACGGTAACCTGTGACCCTCGTCTACAGGACCAAACTCAGATCTCCAATTGCCCATCGAACAGATTCAACCCGCGGCGACGCGAATCCCATATCCCCAACCGCGCAGATTCATCTCCGCCAGCGAATCAGATGGCGGAATCGTCCAACGCCAACGCAATGGTCTCTGGCCTGAAGGTAATCTTTAACTGCCCCTCGCCATCCGAGCATAGTGTTGGAACTAATAGCAAACATCTGAATTAATGCCTTATTCCACCCTTAATTTTAGGTATCAGACATTCTGTTGCCGCATCCTTCTCTTCCAAACTCTCTTTGTCTTGGCCCCCGTACTATCGAGAGTCCTGCTCATCTGATTTCTTGCGAGGCAAATAGGATCCCCTTTGTGAACCAAAATTTAGATCTAACTTCTTGGGCCGACTGCTTACGAGCTTGGCCTAACCCTCCTGAAGATTGGGTTTCCTGGTACAGTAGAGTATCCAAAACTTACCAACCCAAATGGGAAACCACAGGAATAGCCGATGCTCTGTCCTTATCATTATCTCCCCTTGAGAAGCATGAAAACCTTCTAAAAACCATCGGCTACTTCTGGTCTGATGCTCTGAACTGCTTCCTATTTGGCCACGGCCCCATGACACCAACTCTGCTAGATGTGGTAATGATCACTGGCCTAGACGTTACATCCCCCAGCCCCTCTGCTTTTATGCTGCCAAGGGTCCCTTTCAAGCTCTCTTCCAAAACAGAGTGCACAAACTGGGGTGCTTACCTTCGACGCCACATGAAAAATAAAGGCCCTGTAACAGAGAAAGAACACACGGCCTTCCTAAATTTCTGGTTGGAACACTTCATATTCTGTGGCCCTTCACTTGCTCCGACCAAGAATTATCTTCCCTTGGCCTATGAACTTGCCAGAGGCACCCAGCTTGGCATCGGCAAACTGTTCCTTGGAGAGGTCTATCGATATCTCCAACTAATGTCCGTCAAATTATCTTCCCAACAAACAGTCAAAACAGGAGGTCCCTGGTGGTTTATTCAGCTATGGGCTCAGCTGTATTTCCAGAACCATATCCCAAACTTCCCACTTTTGGCCACTTGCACCTTTCCAGATGCTAACGGGAAGTAGATCCGATGCACTAGCTACGGCCAAGCCTTGTATAGCCTTCCAGGTAGTAAACTGGTCCCCAAGGAAGCATCAAAGTGGTTCAACATTTTCTTCCAAGGCCTGGACAATCCCCTCTTCTTTCCTTACACGGAATCTGAAAATTTTGAAAACCCAGTCTCATTCAGGCTAGACAGCTTTGCCGACACTTGTATTCCATCATGATCCGTCCCTGCTTCCTTCCAGTTGGCATGAGCACATCAAATAGAATAATCAAACCTGGTTATGAGTCCTATCAGCCGGTCGTAGCAGCCCGACAGTTTGGTCTTGGGCAGGTGTCTCCCCATTTCTTCCTCCACCACTTAACAGAGAGCAGAGCTGACTTGCCCGATGTCCTCACCGGTCAGAGGTGTTACTCTTTCTTTGATGCTCTAGCCATCCCAGTCCCTAACAACCTCTCTTTCACCTCGTCAACCGATGGTTTCGAGACCTGGTGGTCAATGTGGAAAACTCATGCCTTCAGGAGAGCTCTGGGACCGTTACTGAAACAACTCGATGTTGAATATAACATCCCCGCAGAACAGGTACTACCACTCGCAAATTTTCTTGAAGTGGCTTACAATGATTTTTATAACCTTGCTCTGCCTCCTTGCAGCAACAAGATGGTCCAGAACCTTCACATGATGACGGCTCTCCCTTTGAATTCTTTCCACCGGCTCCTGTGGTCCTCTTCTGCAAAAGCTCACCGCCCTTGAAAAAGGTCATGATGCAGAGCCAGCCGATTTCACCAAAATCGGCTTCCAAGAGCAAAGTCTCTTCCGGGCCAGCTGCCCCCCGAGCCCCAACCAAGGCGAGAACGACGGTGAGGAAAGTAGCCGCCAGGAAAACTTTGAAACGCCGGAGCCCTTCTCCAGATCAAGGGAGCTTGCACGTACGCTGATCCATGCCTTGACTGATTTCATCTATCCTTATGGGCTTCTGCAGACATGCTTGTGCTTACTAACTCTTCTTTTAAAGGCCTCCACCGAAGACAACTCCAGCGAGGAAACACAATCCAGTCGAGGGGATTCGAGCTCGGGCAACTCTGGGAAAATCACCACGCAGAGCCAGCTAGATTTGCCACCATCGGCTTCCAGGAAAAGGCCAGTTCCTGAACCTGTTGCCCCCAAGCTCCAATCAAAGCGGGGCAGGGCGGTCAACGCACCAAGAGGACTCGAAAGGAACCGCAAGCCCCTTCATCAAACCATACTCTCCCCGGCTCATCTTTCATGCTAATCCATTGCTGCTCGCATCGGCTAACCACCTCCTTTGCAGACTGATGACACTTCTAGTGGGGGAGTCGAGGAAGTATTGATGTCCTCCGCAAACCTGGATCCAGTAATCCCTAAAGGTGCTGTTGAAAAGGTCGCCAATTTGGCCAAGCCCCCAGCAGAAACACAAGAGCCGATTACCTCATCATCGGCTGTCCCCCTGGTCTCAGGAGAGGTACACTCCTTTCGTTTGGCTTACCCTTCCCTTTTGCTGCATACTGATGCTGTTTCTGTTTGTCAGGGTTGTGACCTCTCGGGCTTGCTAACGTTCGACCCTGAATCCATCGAACCAGCTCCTTCTACGGCATGCGATGAACCACGCCCCAGTGCTGTCTTACATCAATTCCAGCGTCTCAAAGCCTTGCTTTCCTCCCCGATCGAGACGTTGGTCGAAGACCCCGATGAAGTGAAGAGTGTTCTTGGAGAAATCAAGCACCATCTCCCGGTAACGTTGCAGGTGAAACTTTGGCCAGTTGTGACTCTATCTGTCTACGGGTCAAGGGTGAAGTTAGCTCGTCAGAGAATCGATCTTCGCCACGCCCAACTTCCATTGAAAGCCGATATTGCAGACAAATGTCAGCGGCTCAATGAGAAAAAGGCGGCCTTAGATGCCAAGACTGACACCTCTGTCAGCACCGCCGAACTTGAGACCTTGTGAAAGGAGTTGGAGGACCTTGAAGAGAGGGTCCGGGCAACCAAACAGCTCATTTACGATAAGGAAGCTCTTATTGCCCGCTCCCAAGAGGAAGCAGAAGGCCTCAAGGCTCAACTAAAAACTGATCTGGCAGAAATACGTGCCCTGAACAAACGGCTAGTGACGGGCAAGGACGAATATGACGAGGCCGAGATCGCCGAGGTGGATCGTATCCGTGCTGACGCCCTCCGTGCCGTCGAGGCATTCCTTCAGTAGAGCCTATCCATGTAACCTGTTACCTGCTCATAACAGCTTGTACCTCTAGAGTCGATGGCTGCACATCGGCTTTTTAGTCTAAAGTCGATGTCTGTGCATCGGCTGTGCTTTGCGTCCTGTTGCTTTGCATATTTTTTTTTGTTACTGGCCGATTTCATGCATCGGCCCCCATATTTCACTGTCCATCATCCCACATACTTGGGAAATATTTCTTGAGATGCTGACCATTGACAGCCACTGGGAACTTCAAACCGCTCAGCTCCTCAAGCATGTATGCGTTACCCTTTAAAACTTGGTCGACCCTGTACGGCCCGTGCCAATTTGGAGACCATTTACCATACGTTGCATCCTTAGTCCCCAATGGCAATACAGCTTCCCATACCAGATCACCAACGTGGAACTCCTTTGGTCTCACCTTCTTATTATATGCGCGAGCTACCTTGGCTTTGTTCTCTTTAATTTTCTCAAGCGACCACAATCTAAGTTCCGTTAGATCCTCAATGTTATCGCTCATCAGGGCTGCATATTCTTCAGTTGTTAAATCATTCTGAAACATAATACGTCTCGACCCAGCCGTGATTTCCTAGGGCAATACGGCTTCTTGTCCATAGACCAGATGGTATGGCGAGGTTTTTATCGCTCCATGACATGACATACGATAAGCCCACAAAGCCTCTGACAATACCTCGTGCCAACGTCTAGGGTGCTCGTCGACTTTCCTCTTAATCAGCTTGGTAAGGCTCTGGTTGGACGCTTCAGCTTGCGCATTTGCTTGAGCATAGTATGGAGACGATCGGATCAACTTAATTCCCATGTCCTCGCAGAACTTCCTAAACTCATGAGAAATGAAGACCGAACCTCCATCGGTCGTGATAGTCTGGGGAATCCCGAATCTATGAATGACATGTTCTTTCACGAACTTGATAACATCTTTCGATGCCACTGACTTCATAGGGATGGCCTCCACCCATTTAGTGAAATAATCTGTAATGGCCAAAATCCACACGTTGCCTTTGCTCGATGGAGGATTGATTTTGCCGATCATATCCATGCCCCAACCTCGAAATGGCCAAGGCTTGATGATGGGGTTCATTGCTGATGCGGGTACCGTCTGAATTTTCCCAAACTTCTGACACGCTTGACACCCTTTGTAGTACTTAAAACAATCCTCAAGCATGGTGGGCCAATAAAACCCCGATCGCCTGATCAACCACTTCATCTTATGAGCCGATTGGTGAGTTCCACAGGCGCCTTCGTGTACCTCGTGTAAGAGCCGATTTGACTCGGTTGGTCCCAGACATCTGAGAAGTAACCCTTCCAAAGTCCTGTAGAACATGTCATCCCCAATAAGGGCATACTTCATGGCCTTGTACCTTATCCGTTTAGGTGCCCCCCGAGCCGGATCTTTCAACTAATTGAAGATATCGGCTCTCCAGTCATCCGGTTCCAGGAACTGTACCTGAACATCGGCTCCACCTGCTACGTCCTTGTAGCCTGACGCCATTTGTGCTAGATCGTTCGCCTCGGTATTTTGCGACCTCGGGATCCAATTGAAGTTTATGTACCTGATAACCCACAAGTATAGGGGGTGTATCGTAGTATCTTCGATAAGTAAGAATGTCGATCCCAACGAGGAGCAGAAGGTGTTGACAAGCAGTTTCGATGAAGGATTCACTGTAAATGCTCACAGACAAGTATTCAGGGGGTTTTGATGTAACAGATGAATAAAGTACGAGTAAGTAAAGTGCGAGAGTAACAATTGCAGCGAGTGGCCCAATCCTTTTTAGCACAAAGGACAAGCCGGTTTGTTTACTTATAATGACCAAGCGTTCTCGAGGACACACAGGATTTTAGTCTAGTGCTTTCGCTACATACGGCTAATTAATCTTCATTGTTTTGATAAGTGTTGTGTGGGTGAACCTGTGCTAATGTACCGCCCTTCCTAGGACTAATACATACTTGTGATTATACCCCTTGCAAGCATCCGCAACTACAAGAAAGTAATTAAGAATAAATCTAACCACAGCCTTAAACTCTGAGATCCTGCTATCCCTCCTGCATCGATATACCAACGGGGGTTCAGGTTTCTGTCACTCCGGCAACCCCGCAATTGGCAAACGAGTACAAGATGCATTCCCCTAGGCCCATAAAGGTGAAGTGTCATGTAGTCGACGTTCACATGACACCACTAGAAGAATAACACCACAACTTAAATATCATAACATTGAATATTACTCAACCATAATTCACTACTAACAGTTAGACTTCACCCATGTCCTCAAGAACTAAATGAACTACTCACGAGACATCATATGGAACATGATCAGAGGTGATATGATGACAAATAACAATCTGAACATAAACCTTGGTTCAACGGTTTCACTCAATAGCATCAATAACAAGTAGAAATCAATACCGGGAGAGTTTCCCCTATCAAACAATCAAGATCAAACCCAAATTGCTACGGCGGTGACGATGTCCAGCGGTGGAGACGGCGGTGATGATGGTGGAGATGATGATGATGGTGATGGAGATGATGTCCAGCTCGATGACGGTGACGATGGCGTCGATTTCCCCCTCCCGGAGGGAATTTCCCCGGCGGATCTCAGCCCGCCGGAGAGCTCTTTTCTCTCTGGTGTTCTCCGCCCCGCAGAGGCGGCTGTAACTCTTCGCGAGGTACCCTCTGTGGCTTAGGTCTTCGGGACGAAGGATTTCGCGAAGAAAAGGAGGCGAGAGGGCTGTGGGCCCCCACCTCACCCCGCGGCGCGGCCAGGCCATGGGCCGCGCCGGCCTATGGTCTGGGCCCACCTTGGGTCCCCTCGGCTCCCCCTTCTGGCTTCCTTCGTCATCTGGAAAAATAGGATTTTTGGTATAATTTCCTTCCACAGTTGATCTTCCGAAATATTGCGTTCTGACGGTGCTTTTTCCAGCAGAATCCTGGCTCCGGTGCTCGATCCTCCAATAATCATGAAACATGCAAAATAGATGAAATAACATAAGTATTATGTCCAAATATGAAATATATCAATGAATAACAGCAAATTATGATACAAAATAGTGATGCAAATTGGACGTATCAACTCCCCCCAAGCTTAGACTTCGCTTGTCCCCAAGCGAAACTGAACTCGGTAAACAGGACCACATGTTTATGGAGTGAAGAGTCGATCAATAAAATACGGACAAGAAGCATCATATTCATTTACACAAGACATTCTAGTAAACAACTTCCTCATATAATTAAACTTGAAACAAGTATAAGGTAATCACAAATAAAAGGTGCATAAGAAATCATAGTTGGTGATGGCAAACTTCGTTCTTGGTCAGAGAACAATTAACAATTATACTTATCTTATTGAGCAGCGTTCTCATGTTAAAGTTTATATGGCACAACTTGCATACTCAATCATAATGGTCTCCTCATGATCATTGATAACTTGCAAAGCTATATTCATTCAGATAAAACTTGTACTAAACAAGGAAAAGTAAAAGACATGATGAAGCAAATCACAATATAATGGTTTGATCACAACTACTCAAATGCTTGCTTGAGATGGAGGGAAATAGGTTTACTGACTCAACATAAAGTAAAAGACAGGCCCTTCGCAGAGGGAAGCAGGGATTAAATCATGTGCTAGAGCTTTTTCAGTTTTGAAATCATATAGAGATAATAAAAGTAACAATTTGAGAGGTGTTTGTTGTTGTCAACGACTGGTAGCGGGTACTCTAACCCCCTTGCCAGACAACCTTCAAAGAGCGGCTCCCATTTTATTTTTATTTTGTATGGCACTCCTTCCAACCTTTCTTCACATCATACCATGAAGGAGTGCCTTTTTATTTTAGTTTTATTATGATGACACTCCCCCCAACCTTTGCTTACACAAGCCATGGCTAACCGAATCCTTCGGGTGCCGTCCATCAATCACATACCATGGAGGAGTGTCTATTTAGGTTAATTAATTTGGGACTGGGAATCCCATTGCCAGCTCTTTTTGCAAAATTATTGGATAAGCGGATGAAGCCACTAGTCCATTGGTGAAAGTTGCCCAACAAGATTGAAAGATAAAACACCACATACTTCCTCATGAGCTATAAAACATTGACACAAATAAGATATAGTAAATTTTGAATTGTTTAAAGGTAGCACATGAAGTATTTACTTGGAATGGCAGAAAATACCATGTAGTAGGTAGGTATGGTGGACACAAATGACATATGTTTGGGTTAAGGTTTGGATGCACGAGAAGTATTCCCTCTCAGTACAGGTCTTTGGCTAGCAAGGTTAATTAGCAAGCATAAGAGTCGAGGGAAACAAACAAATATACATGTGATAGAAACAATCATGCATCTTCCTTGTAAGCACAAACAGTTTTAACTTCAGAATAAGAAGCTATGAGCTAACAAGAAAGAAAGACAATGAAACAACTACATGTATTCTCTTTTCTACTTAAACCTCAAAGTGTTGTTGCTATTGACCAATGCTAAGTTTGCCAAAACCAAATAGATTTATTCAATGCTCCCAAAGTGATACCAATACTAACAACAAGGTAAATCATATAGTAGAGATTGCAAACTAAAATAAGATGTGCAATATGTAAATGATAAGACTTCTCATTAATATTCCATAACGATAACTCACACCAAGGGATACATAGACAACCAACTAAAGGAGAGATACTTCCAAACTGCAACCCATCTTATATGATAACTTCCCTACTCATGATATGACACTACTTGACAGTGAAAAGTAAAAGATAGTGATGATGTGATACCGCGGCACTCCCCCAAGCTTGGAACAAACCAAGGGGATGCCAATACCGATGATGAATTACTCCTTCGGCGATGATGGTGATGAATTCCCGTCATCAGACTTCCAAGGAAGAGGCTCTCCATCAAGAAACGACATCTTGGTCTCGGGAATCCTGAAACTAGCAGCATGGCTTATGTATTTAAACCTGTGTTCATACTCATAGTTCTGATTCTGAACGTCATAGAGTTGAGCTTGGAGTTTGTTGGTGGTGTCGTGAAGTGAGAGGATGTCGCCCCATAGCTTTGCAGTTTCCTTCTCGTGCTCAGCAATGAGTTCAGACACAATCTTGTGGAAGATATCCACCTCACGCTCAGCCATCTTCTTGTATTTGAAGACTTCTTGTTCTAGCTTCTCCATCCTGTCTTCCAAGCTTCCTTCTCCTTTAGGCCCCTGAACATCCTTGATCTGCAGTTCTCCCTCGACGAGCATCAACTCCTTGGGGTGCATCCTCAGCTCCTCCATGTACAAGTTGTCAACATCCTTGCAGGAGCTGTCCTTCGGAGTTTCTGACGAAGACATGATGGCTCTAGATCTGAAGCAAATCCTGGCAAAAACAGCTCGAAACAAAACACGTCGAGAAAACGATATACGGACCTCCAGGGGTCCGGGGGATTATATCGCAAAAATTTTCACGACAAAAGGAAAGTACCAGGTCGAACCAGAGTCGGAAAGGGGCGACGAGGCGGCCAGCACATAGGGCGGCGCGGCCTGGCTGGGGCCCGCGTCGGCCTATGGCGGCACGCCCTCGTGCGTCTCCTCCACTCCGTTTCGATCTCGTAATTTTTCATATTTTTCAAAAACAGCAAAAATATTGTTCGGAAAGTAAATTGCGAACTTTTCATTACCAGTACTGTTACCTATTCAAAGTCGAGTTACTGAGATTTGTCAATTTGTCCTTTGATGAAGGCCTCCGGTGTTTCCACTCGAATAATATCAACATCAACATTATAAGAATCACCTGGGATATAATGCTTGAGTCTTTGTCCATTCACCACTTGCGTGGCATTGCCTTGGAGAGAGCTAATTTTAATTGCTCCTGAATGATACACCTCCTCAACAACATATGGTCCTTCCCATTTCGAGAGTAATTTCCCTGCAAAGAATCTGGGACGAGACCTATACAATAGGACTTTATCCCCAATATTAAATTCTCTTTTGATAATCCTTCTATCATGCCATTTCTTAACTTTCTCTTTAAAGAGTTTAGCATTTTCATAAGCTTCACTTCTCCATTCATCTAGAGAACTCAATTGCAACAACCTCTTATTACCGACAAGTTTAGGATCTTTATTTAATTCTCTAACAGCCCAATAAGCTTTGTGCTCTAGTTCTAAAGGTAAATGACAAGCTTTCCCATAAACCATTTTATAAGGTGACATTCCCATTGGATTTTTATAAGCAGTTCTATAAGCCCATAGTGCATCCTTCAATTTACTAGCCCAATTCTTTCTAGTTTTATTAACAGTCTTTTGCAAGATAGATTTAATCTCTCTATTTGATAATTCTACTTGCCCACTAGTTTGAGGATGATAAGCGGAAGCAATTCTATGATTAATACCATATTTAGCAAGAGTTTTTCTAAAACCACCATGAATAAAATGAGAACCTCCATCAGTCATAATATATCTAGGAACTCCAAATCTAGGAAAAATAATATCTAAAAGCATTCTTAAAGAGGTCTCACCATCAGCACTTTTTGTAGGTATGGCTTCCACCCATTTAGTAACATAATCAACAGCAACAAGTATATGAGTGTTACCTTCTGAAGAGGGAAAAGGTCCCATGAAGTCAAATCCCCAACAATCGAACGGTTCAATAACAAGAGTATAATTCATAGGCATTTCATTGCGTCTGGAGATATTACCAACCCTTTGGCATTCATCACAAGATAAAACAAACTTTCGTGCATCTTTGAAGAGAGTTGGCCAATAAAAACCTGATTGCAGAACCTTTTGCGCGGTTCTTTCTCCGGCGTGATGTCCTCCATAAGCACTACCATGACATTTACTCAATATCTCTTGTTGTTCATATTCGGGAACACATCTTCGCAGAATACCATCCACTCCTTCTTTATATAAGTGTGGGTCATCCCAGAAATAATGCCTCAAGTCATAAAAGAATTTCCTCCTTTGCTGAGCTGAAAAGGTTGGAGGCAAATACTTGGAAACAATAAAGTTAGCATAATCAGCATACCAAGGACTTTCTCGCGAACTCACCTTTATTGCAGCCAATTGTTCATTTCGAAAACTATCATTAACAGGAACAGGATCATAAGCAATATTTTCCAATCTAGACAAATTATCAGCAACAGGATTATCAGCACCTTTCCTATCTACAATATGTAAATCAAATTCTTGCAAAATGTATACCCATCTAATAAGCCTTGGCTTAGCATCTTTCTTTTGCATAAGGTATCTGATTGCAGCATGATCAGTATGAATAGTAACTTTTGAATCAACAATATAAGATCTAAACTTATCACAAGCAAAAACTACAGCTAACAATTCTTTTTCAGTAGTAGCATAATTTCTTTGAGCAGCATCAAGAGTTTTACTAGCATAATGAATAACATTCAATTTTTTATTTACCCGCTGTCCAAGAACAGCGCCTACAGCAAAATCACTAGCATCACACATAATTTCAAATGGTAAATTCCAATCAGGGGGTTCAACTATAGGAGCAGTTGTTAAGGCTTTCTTTAGAGTTTCAAAAGCTTCCTTACAATCATCATCAAAAACAAAAGGTACATCTTTTTGAAGAAGATTAGTAAGAGGCTTTGAAATCTTGGAGAAATCTTTAATAAACCTCCTATAAAACCCAGCATGACCAAGAACACTACGAATGCCTTTAACATCCCTCGGATAGGGCATCTTCTCAATTGCTTCACTTTAGCTCTATCAACTTCAATACCTTTCTCGGAAATTTTATGTCCCAATACAATTCCTTCATTAACCATAAAGTGGCATTTCTCCCAATTAAGAACAAGGTTAGTTTCTTCACATCTCTGCAAAACTTTATCGAGGTTTCGCAAGCAATTATCAAAAGAGTTCCCATAGACAGAAAAATCATCCATGAATACCTCTACAATACTCCCGCAAAAGCCATGAAAAATAGCAGACATGCATCTTTGAAAAGTAGCAGGAGCATTACATAAACCAAAAGGCATACGTCTATAAGCATAAGTTCCATAGGGACAAGTGAAATTGGTTTTCTCTTGATCCTTAGTTTTAACAGCAATTTGCGAAAACCCAGAATAACCATCAAGAAAACAAAAATGAGTGTTTTTAGATAACCTTTCTAACATTTGATCAATAAAAGGCAAAGGGTAATGATCTTTTTTAGTTACCTTATTAACTTTCCGATAATCAATGCACATTCTATACCCTACAACTACTCTTTGAGGTATGAGCTCATCATTATCATTAGGCACAACAGTCATTCCTCCTTTCTTAGGAACACAATGCACAGGACTAACCCATCTACTATCAGCAATAGGATATATAATACCAGCTTCAAGAAGTCTTAATACCTCATTCCTTACCACATCCTTCATCTTAGGAATTAGACGACGCTGAGGTTCAACAACAGGCTTCGCATCATCTTCCATATTAATGGCATGTTGGCAAATAGAGGGAGAAATCCCCTTCAAGTCATCAAGAGTGTAGCCAATAGCTCCTCGGTGCTTCTTCAATATTTCCAATAGCCTTTCTTCTTCAAACTCTGTAAGCTTAGAACTAATAATAATAGGATATATTTTCTTATCATCAATATGAGCATATTTAAGATTATCAGGCAAAGGTTTTAAATCAAAGACAGGATCTTCCTTTGGTGGCGGTGTTGTACCCAGATCTTCCACCGGTAAATCATGCTTAAGAATAGGTTGGCGAAGAAAAATTTCCTCAAGCTCATCTCTTTCTTTCCTAAAAACTTCACTCTCACTATTCTCCAAATGTTGCTGCAAAGGATTATTAGGAACAAGAACAATAGATGCACACTGTTCCATTTTAAAATCATCATTAGGCAAATCAGCTTTATAAGGAGTTTTGGTAAATTTAGAGAAGTTAAACTCATAAGATTCACCAGCAAATTTAGTCAAAATTTTATCTTTCTTGCAATCTATAATAGCTCCACAAGTATTTAGAAAAGGTCTACCAAAAATGATAGGACAATACTCACTAGCAGCAGGATCAAGTACCAAAAAGTCAGCGGGATATTTAATCTTACCACATAGAACTTCCACATCTCGAACAATACCAGTTGGAGAAATAGTTTCTCTATTAGCCAGCTGAATAACCACATCAATATCTTCAAGTTCACAAGAACCAATTTCGTGCATAATCTCCGTGTAAAGCTCATAAGGAATAGCACTAATACTTGCACCAATATCACATAAACCATAATAGCAATGATCACCAATTCTAACAGATAGCATAGGAACACTAGCTTGCTTGGGTTTATTAGGATGTGAAACAATATTAGAAGCATCTTCACAGAAAATAATATGACCTTCCTCCAAATTTTCAGTCACAAGATCTTTAACTATTGCAACAGCAGGTTCAACTTTTATTTGTTCTTCAGGTTCTATAGGTTTCTTTTCACTTTTATGAACCGCACTATTTATAACAGAGTACTCCTTCATTTTAGCAGGGAAAGGAGTTTTTTCAATATAAGCTTCAGGAATAACATGATCAACAGTTTCAACTACAACGCATTTATTAATAGATGAATCAATTTTATCTTTATACGGTTCATGATACTTATCAAAATTCTTCTTAGGCAATTCATAATGAGAGGCAAAAGCTTTATAAAGATTTGCAGCAACTTGAGAATCAAGACCATAAGTAGCACTCATATTACGAAATTTATCAGTATCCATAAAAGCTTCAATGCATTTATAATCATAATTTCTACCTGATTCTCTATCTTTGTCAATCTCCCATCCTTCAGTATTTTCCTGGATCCGATTAAGAAGGTCCCTTTTAAACTCTTCCTTATTGCGTGTGAATGATCCAGAACAAGAAGTATCCAGCAAGGTCTTGTCTTCAAAAGAAAGTCTTGCATAGAAATTATCAATAATAACATTACCAGGAAGCTCATGAATGGGGCATTTGAGCATTAAAGACTTCAATCTCCCCCAAGCTTGGGCGATACTCTCTCCATCATGAGGCCAAAAATTATATATGCGATTCCGATCCTTGTGAATTTCACTTGCAGGATAGAACTTAGAATAAAACCGGGGCACAATATCATTCCATTCAAGAGAATCCCCATTATCCAGTAATTTATACCAATGCGCCGCTTTACCAGACAGCGATATAGAGAATAGTTTCTTCCTCACTTCATCCATAGCAATACCTGCACACTTGAATAAACCGCATAATTCATGTAAGAACTGTAAATGATCTCCAGGGTGGACAGTTCCATCCCCTGTATAACGGTTACCCACTACGCGTTCAATAATTTTCATAGGTATTTTGTATGGTATCTCTTCTTTACCTGGCGCCTCATCCACTACCTTTGCAGTAGTAGCAGATTTCCCAAATAAACATTCAAAAGGAGATCTCTCCATAATGAATTATGGCAGCAGGCAGAAATAAAATCAGCACAAACAGTAGAAATTTCCCTTACCAATTCCACTTACCAATAGCGCTTCACTCCCCGGCAACGGCGCCAGAAAATAGTCTTGATGACCCACAAGTATAGCGGGTGTATCGTAGTATCTTCGATAAGTAAGAATGTCGATCCCAACGAGGAGCAGAAGGTGTTGACAAGCAGTTTCGATGAAGGATTCACTGTAAATGCTCACAGACAAGTATTCAGGGGGTTTTGATGTAACAGATGAATAAAGTACGAGTAAGTAAAGTGCGAGAGTAACAATTACAGCGAGTGGCCCAATCCTTTTTAGCACAAAGGACAAGCCGGTTTGTTTACTTATAATGACCAAGCGTTCTCGAGGACACACGGGATTTTAGTCTAGTGCTTTCGCTACATACGGCTAATTAATCTTCATTGTTTTGATAAGTGTTGTGTGGGTGAACCTGTGCTAATGTACCGCCCTTCCTATGACTAATACATACTTGTGATTATACCCCTTGCAAGCATCCGCAACTACAAGAAAGTAATTAAGAATAAATCTAACCACAGCCTTAAACTCTGAGATCCTGCTATCCCTCCTGCATCGATATACCAACGGGGGTTCAGGTTTCTGTCACTCCGGCAACCCCACAATTGGCAAACGAGTACAAGATGCATTCCCCTAGGCCCATAAAGGTGAAGTGTCATGTAGTCGACGTTCACATGATGATGTCTACGGGAGCTTCTATTCTTGTAGACAGTGTTGGGCCTCCAAGAGCAGAGGGTTGTAGAACAGCAGCAAGTTTCCCTTAAGTGGATCACCCAAGGTTTATCGATCTCAGGGAGGAAGAGGTCAAAGATATCCCTCTCAAGCAACCCTGCAACCACAAAGCAAGAAGTCTCTTGTGTCCCCAACACACCAAATACACTTGTCAGATGTATAGGTGCACTAGTTCGGCGAAGAGATAGTGAAATACAGGTGGTATGAATAAATAGTAGCAGTAGCAACGGTGCCAGAAAAGTGCTTGCTGGCGTATAGTTGGTGGTGGTAATATTGCAGGCAGTAGAAACATAGTAAAACAGTAAACAAGCAGTGATTTCAGTATTTAGGAACAAGGCCTAGGAATTATACTTTCACTAGTGGACACTCTCAACATTGATCACATAACAGAATAAATAGATAGATGCTAGAGTCTACACTCTCTTGTTGGATGATGAACACCACTAATTGTGTAGGATTACACGAACCCTCAATGCCGGAGTTAACAAGCTCCACAATATTCGATGTTCATATTTAAATAACCTTAGAGTGCAAGATAGATCAACATAACCAAATAGATCACATCAATACCATCATAGTAATAGTTAACTTCACAATCCATAAGAGATCACGATCATAAACTACGCCAAGAACTACATGATGCACACACTGTCCACATTACACCATGCAGGAGGAATAGAATACTTTAATAACATCACTAGAGTAGCACATAGATGAATTGTGATACAAAACTCATATGAATCTCAATCATGTAAAGCAGCTCATGAGATCATTGTATTGAAGTACATAGGAGAGATATTAACCACATAGCTACCGGTACAGCCCCGAGCCTCGATGGAGAACTACTCCCTCCTCATGGGAGACAGCAGCGTTGATGAAGATGGCGGTGGTGTCGATGGAGAAGCCTTCCGGGGGCACTTCCCCGTCCCGGCGGCGTGCCGGAACAGAGACTCCTGTCCCCCAGATCTTGACTTCGCGATGGCGGCGGCTCTGGAAGGTTTCTCGTACCGTGGCTTTTCTGTCCCGAGGTTTTAGGTCGAGGGGGCTTAAATAGGCGAAGAGGCGGCGTCAGAAGGTCAACGAGGCGACGACACCATAAGGCGGCGCGGCCAGGGCCTGGGCCGCGCCGGCCTATCATCTAGGGCCCCTGTGGCCCCCCTCTGGCGGCTCTCGGGTGTTCTGGAAGCTTCGTGGAAAAATAGGATGCTGGGCGTTGATTTCGTCCGATTCCGAGAATATTTCCTTACTAGGATTTCTGAAACCAAAAACAGCAGAAAACATGAACTGGCCCTTTGGCATCTCGTTAATAGGTTAGTTCCAGAAAATGCACGAATATGACATAAAGTGTGCATAAAACATGTAGATATCATCAACAATGTGGCATGGAACATAAGAAATTATCGATACGTCGGAGACGTATCACATGACACCACTAGAAGAATAACACCACAACTTAAATATCATAACATTGAATATTACTCAACCATAATTCACTACTAACAGTTAGACTTCACCCATGTCCTCAAGAACTAAACGAACTACTCACGAGACATCATATGGAACATGATCAGAGGTGATATGATGACAAATAACAATCTGAACATAAACCTTGGTTCAACGGTTTCACTCAATAGCATCAATAACAAGTAGAAATCAATACCGGGAGAGTTTCCCCTATCAAACAATCAAGATCAAACCCAAATTGCTACGGCGGTGACGATGTCCAGCGGTGGAGACGGCGGTGATGATGGTGGAGATGATGATGATGGTGATGGAGATGATGTCCAGGTCGATGACGGTGACGATGGCGTCGATTTCCCCCTCCCGGAGGGAATTTCCCCGGCGGATCTCAGCCCGCCGGAGAGCTCTTTTCTCTCTGGTGTTCTCCGCCCCGCGAGGCGGTCAGAACTCTTCGCGAGGTACCCTCTGTGGCTTAGGTCTTCGGGACGAAGGATTTCGCGAAGAAAAGGAGGCGAGAGGGGCTGTGGGCCCCCCTCCTCACCAGGCGGCGCGGCCAGGCCATGGGCCGCGCCGGCCTATGGTCTGGGCCCACCTTGGGTCCCCTCGGCTCCCCCTTCTGGCTTCCTTCGTCATCTGGAAAAATAGGATTTTTGGTATAATTTCCTTCCACAGTTGATCTTCCGAAATATTGCGTTCTGACGGTGCTTTTTCCAGCAGAATCCTGGCTCCAGTGCTCGATCCTCCAATAATCATGAAACATGCAAAATAGATGAAATAACATAAGTATTATGTCCAAATATGAAATATATCAATGAATAACAGCAAATTATGATACAAAATAGTGATGCAAATTGGACGTATCAGTACCTAAAGTGTACCATCAGCTCACGGCATTGCATCCATAATGGGAAGAGCGACTCGCTCTCACATTTGTATTCCTCCGTGAGTTGGGAAATCACCAATTTTGAGTCTCCAAAAAGTTCCACTGCTTCTGCCCCGGCTTCCCTAAGCAACTCCATTCCCTTGCGTATTGCTTCATACTCTGCGACATTGTTGGTGCAAGGGGTAGGTAGCCTGATGGAGAAGTAATATGTTGCCCCCCGGGGCGACACGAGCAGAATGCCGATGCCGCAACCATCATCACAAGCCGATCCATCGAAAAACATGGCCCATGCACGCACAGACAGTGCTGCTATATCAGTGTTGATTCGTTCAGCAATAAGATCGGCCAACGCCTGTCCCTTGACTGCTTTCGCAGGCTGATACCGGATATCAAATTCCGATAATGCAAACATCCACTTACCGAGACGGCCTTTTAACACAGGAGCCGACAGCATATGTTTGATGACATCTGATTTGCATATGATGACAATTTCCGTTGAGAGCAAGATGTGACGAAGCTTGGTGCAGGTAAAAAATAGGCAGAGGCACAACTTCTCGATCTCAGGGTACCTAGTCTCTGCATCCAACATCCTTCTGCTGAGGTAGAAAGCGACTCTCTCCAGACCATCATAAACTTGCACTACCACTGAGGCGATGGAAGTGTCAGCTACTGACAAGTAAATATAGAATGGTCTGTCTGGCTAGGGCGGAACCAACACAGGTGGCTTTGTTAGATACTCTTTAATCTCGTCAAACGCTCGCTGTTGCTCTGCCCCCCAGCGAAACTCCTCATCAGATTTAATTTTTACCAACCCCATGAACGGCTCGATTCGCCCTGACAGATTGGATATGAACCTTCTGACGAAGTTGATTTTGCCGATGAGAGACTAGAGTTCCTTCTTCGTGGTAGGTGGCTTCATTGTTCGCACTGCCTCCTGACTTTTCAGGCCGATCTCAATTCCGCGTTCATGAACCAAGAAACCCAAGAATTGACCGGCCGTTACACCAAAAGCACACTTCTTTGGACTCATTCTTAGCCCGAATTTTCTAGTTCGGTCCAGGTTGCGTCGCAAATCCTCCAAGTGTCCTTCTACTGAAACAGACTTGACTACCACGTCATCAATGTAAATTTCCACCAACTTGCCGATCGGATCATGAAAGATGTAATTCATGGCTCTTTGGTATGTTGCGCCGGCATTTTTCAGTCCAAATGTCATGACTACATATTCAAACAAACCCACCGAACCTGGTACTCTGAATGCAGTCTTGTGTATATCTTCTGGAGCCATAAAAATTTGGTTGTAACCGGCATTGCCATCCATGAAACTTAAAACCTTATGACCAGCAGCTGCATTGATCAGTGTCTCTGCTACCGGCATGGGATACTCATCCTTTGAGTGGCTCTATTGAGATCCCAAAAATCTATGGCGACGCGCCATCGGCCGTCTTTTTTCTGTACAGGTACGATACTAGAAATCCATTCAGCATACCTGCATGGCCTGATGAACCCGGCGTTCAACATTTTCTCGATCTCTTTCTTGACTTCTTCTAAAATTTTGGCCTTCATCTGTCGTGCTCGCTGCTGGAACAGCCAAAATCCTTTCTAAAGAGGGAGCCGATGCTCAATGATGCTCCTGTCTAACCCTGACATCTCTGTGTAATCCTAGGCAAAGCAATCTGGGTATTCTTTCAACAATGCTATCATCAGGCCCCTCAGATGCGGATCTAACTTTTTGCTGATAAATGTTGGTCGTGGCTTATCCCCAGGACCAATGTCAATCTCTTCTAGCACATCAGCCGATGTAAATCCATATCCTAGCTTTCCGTCGCCTGCTAGATCGATGCTGAACACAGGCAAAACATATCGTGAGGATAATTTGGGCCGATTGCTGGAATCGGCCCCCTTTTTGATTGCATTTCTCAATGAAGGTTTACAACTTATTTGTGCTCTACTACGGGAGGGAGTCTCCCTACTATGACTACGTGACATGCTTGAGGTGAGATCATTGCTTTTTATTTTTTGGGGCCGATCGCAGGGATCGGCCTTGACACGTACGTCCATTGACTTTGCTCTTGCTACTCTGTCAGGCCGGTGGATAAGACCAGCCTCACCCCGTTTTTTGTAGCTTCGATGCGCTCACAGCCGTCCAAACTGACTCCAGAGATCGGCTCTTGGTCTTCTGCGTCCCAAATATTCATGCCAGTGATACGTCTCCGACGTATCGATAATTTCTTGTGTTCCATGCCACATTATTGATGATATCTACATGTTTTATGCACACTTTATGTCATATTCGTGCATTTTCTGGAACTAACCTATTAACAAGATGCCGAAGTGCCGATTCTTTGTTTCTGCTGTTTTTGGTTTCAAAAATCCTAGTAACGAAATATTCTCGGAATTGGACGAAATCAACGCCCAGGGTCCTATTTTGCCACGAAGCTTCCAGAAGACCGAAGAGGAGACGAAGTGGGGCCACGAGGCGGCCAAACCATAGGGCGGCGCGGCCTAGCCCTTGGCCGCGCCGACCTGTGGTGTGGGGCCCTCGTGTGGCCCCCTGACCTGCCCTTCCGCCTACTTAAAGCCTCCGTCGCGAAACCCCCAGTACCGAGAGCCACGATACGGAAAACCTTCCAGAGACGCCACCGCCGCCAATCCCATCTCGAGGGATTCAGGAGATCGCCTCCGGCACCCTGCCGGAGAGGGGATTCATCTCCCGGAGGACTCTACGCCGCCATGGTCGCCTCCGGAGTGATGAGTGAGTAGTTCACCCCTGGACTATGGGTCCATAGCAGTAGCTAGATGGTTGTCTTCTCCTCATTGTGCTTAATTGTCGGGTCTTGTGAGCTGCCTAACATGATCAAGATCATCTATCTGTAATTCTATATGTTGCGTTTGTTGGGATCCGATGAATAGAGAATACTATGTTATGTTGATTATCAATTCATGTCTATGTGTTGTTTATGATCTTGCATGCTCTCCATTACTAGTAGATGCTCTGGCCAAGTAGACGCTTGTAACTCCAAGAGGGAGTATTTATGCTCGATAGTGGGTTCATGTCTCCGTGAATCTGGGGGAGTGACAGAAACCTCTAAGATTATGGATGTGATGTTGCCACTAGGGATAAAACATTGGTGCTATGTTCGAGGATGTAGTTACTGATTACATTACGCGCAATACTTAATGCAATTGTCTGTTGTTTTCAACTTAATACTGGAGGGGGTTCGGATGATAACCTGAAGGTGGACTTTTTAGGCATAGATGCATGATGGATAGCGGTCTATGTACTTTGTCGTAATGCCCAATTAAATCTCACTATACTCATCATAATATGTATGTGCATGGTCATGCCCTCTTTATTTGTCAATTGCCCAACTGTAATTTGTTCACCCAACATGCTGTTTATCTTATGGGAGAGACACCTCTAGTGAACTGTGGACCCCGGTCCAATTCTCTATACTGAAATACAATCTACTGCAATACTGTTCTATTGTTTTCTGCAAACAATCATCATCCACACTATACATCTAATCCTTTGTTACAGCAAGCCGGTGAGATTGATAACCTCACTGTTTCGTTGGGGCAAAGTACTTTGGTTGTGTTGTGCAGGTTCCACGTTGGCGCCGGAATCTCTGGTGTTGCGCCGCACTACATCCCGCCGCCATCAACCTTCAACGTGCTTCTTGACTCCTACTGGTTCGATTAAACCTTGGTTTCTTACTGAGGGAAACTTGCCGCTGTGCGCATCACACCTTCCTCTTGGGGTTTCCAACGGACGTGTCAACTGCACGCATCAAGCAAATTTCTGGCGCCGTTGCCGGGGACCTGAAGAAAAGCTACACCACAGAGATCTCTAACTCCCACGTCAACTTTGCGCCAGCAGCAAATTTCTGGCGCCGTTGCCGGGGAGATCAAGACACGCTGCAAGGGGAGTCTCCACTTCCCAATCTCTTTACTTTGTTTTTGTCTTGCTTTATTTTATTTACTACTTTGTTTGCTGCATTATATCAAAACACAAAAAAATTAGTTGCTAGCTTTACTTTATTTACTGTATTGCACTCTATATCAAAAACACAAAAAAATTAGTTACTTGCATTTACTTTACTTGATTCATCATGTTTCCTTTTAATTTTACCACGAAAGACATACCGGTAGGACGTGGGTCTATAGTTGGGAGAAATAATATAGAAGAATTTTTCAATCATGTTAGTACTGTTGAAGATTTTGAAGATAGACACTTGGAAGAACTTGCTCCTACTTATGAAATTGATGCTGCTGCTTTAGTTCGCATGTTGGAAACTAAATTTGTTAATCTCAATCCTATAATCCAACACATGTTTCTTACACTCGGTGATATGGAAGAAGGGGAAAAGAAAGATTTTGTTTTAGAAACCCTTCTTAGAGAATTTGGTGGTATAGCAAGAGAGGCTAGAAAGATCTTTGCTAAATATGATATGCTTGGTTCTTATACCAATTTTGTTAGTCTCCTTGAAAAGATGGATATGGATAGAATAAAGTACACTAATAATATTAATGATGGTGGGGAGATCAAAGCACCAATACCATGTAAGCTCCTAGCGATGAATGATGCACTAGAAAATAATTATGCTTGGCTTGTTCCTGAAAATTTGTTTGATGAGAGTAGCAAGCCCAAGACTAATGAAAAGGGGGACGCTAAAACTTATGTATCTAATATACTATGCCTGGTTGAGAAAACTGGCGTGGCATCGTCACGGCATATGCCATAGGGTGGCTAATCGAAGTGGTTCCTGAGGGATCTCACGGCGGTATCCGGATGCGGGTATGGGGACGAGCGACACGGCGATGTACCCAGGTTCGAGGCCCTCCGATGGAGGTAAAACCTCTACTCCTGCTAGGGTGTATAAGATGATCACACAATACAATGGTGCTCCTAGAGCTGTGTCCGGCTGCTCCTGGGAGGCTAAGGGAGACGATGGTCTCTCTCACAGGGCAGCGCTAAGGGTGGAATGGAGTGAGAATGATCGATCCCCTACACGAGAGGGGGTAGTGCGGCTTATATAGGTACCGGCACTTTACATATAAGACCCTATAGTTTACTGGCCGGCTTGGCCGGCTCCGGCTTCCGCTCCTTCCCGAGGCAGTGACGTCAGGAGCCGTTGAGGCCTCATGGCCTGTCCCATTCGGCTGCCAAGGTCAGCGGCATGGAGAGGAGGTGTCCCTGTCGCCATCAGCCACTGTAGCCAGTACGGATCGTCGTAGGCCATGATGGCCTGTCCGGCGCGTGGCTCTATTGCTCCACAGTGCCCCGCGCTTTACGGAGGATGAAGTCAGCGTGGACTTTGGGAACCCGGATCACCAACCCGGTTCCTTCCAGTGCAAGACTCGCCAGCCTCGAGTCGGTCTGAGGTACAAACCCCCAGTCGGATATGGCTTGTAGAAGCCGGCCCAGCTACAGCATTGGCAGCCGTAGCCAGGCCGACTAGGACCTAGAGCCAGCCGGCTTCCGGACCAGCCGGCCACGGCGCCAGCCGGCTGCTCCTCAGCCGGCCTTTGCCGCGAGCCGGCCAGTGGCCAGCCGGCTGCTCTGCGTCCATTGCCCTACCCGGGGTCTTCCCCCCGACATTAGCCCCCGAAGCTGGCAAGGTCCTGCGTTTAGAAGGACCTAGGCAGGTTTTCCTGGCTTCTCGAATATACTTGACGGCACTTGGAGGGGCCGACTGAGAATTTCCATTCAGTCGGCTGCACCCTCATCCGGCTCGTTCCTGCCGGCTGCTTCTAGCCGGCCGCTATTTACAATTATGCAGCTTTTGCTTTCTCGCAAGTTTTGGTGGCGTCACCGCCTTGCTGATGACTTTTGGCCCGGGTTGAACTTATTGTCCGGCTCCGGCTTGCGGCGCGCCGGAGTCTCCGCCGCCTCGGGTCCTGCACCCGACTTGACTGTTCTGACGCCTGGGCTCTGCCGCCGGTTCGTCTGGTCACATCAATGTCCCCTCCGGATTCGGTGCGGTCGTGGGCGACGTGGTGTGGCGGTTTCTGGTAACGGCAGCGGTCGTGGGGGGAGTTAATGCGCAGAAGATCCGGGCGACGTGGCCACGATCGCCACTTGGAGGCTAACCGTCCGCCGCGGTCGGCTATAAATGCCGCGGGGGAGAGCATCGAGGCGGCCACTTGCCTCACTTCGTCTTCCTCGCGCTCCTGCTCTTCTCGCTCTCTTCTTCGCGCTCGAGCCCGTTGCTGCTCCGGCGAACGCCTCCCGCTGGCGAACTCCGGCGAGCGAATCTCCGCCGATCCGCCGCCGCTACTCCGTCGAGCCGGCGCCACGGGGCCCCGCGTTTCAACGGAGCGTCCTCAGCCGCCGTCGTCGCCGCTGCCGTCGCAAGGCTCTTCTTCGCCCTTTCGCCTCTCGTGGTCATCTTCTTCTTCTTCCTCGACGATGGCCTCCGCCAGCGGATCGTGGAGGGGCTCGTACATGCGGGAGGACGACATCGAGCGGCTGGTGCGCCTCCGCCGGATCCCGCGGTCGGTGGTCACGCGGGTGCCCGGCGAGGAGACGGAGCCCAAGCCAGAGCCCGGCGAGCGCGTCGTCTTCAGCGCGCATCTCGATCGCGGGCTGGGCCTGCCGGCCTCCACCTTCTTCCGGCAGTTCCTCGACAACTTCGGCCTGCAGCCGCACCATCTGCCGGCCAACGCCTGTGTCCTCCTCAGCTGCTATGTGGCATTCATGGAGGCCTACGCCGGCTTGTGGCCGGACATCGACTTCTGGAGCCGGCTGTTCTACCTGAAGGCGCAAACCACTGAGGGCCGCCTGCGGGCCTGCGGCGCCGCCTCGATCTACACTCGGCCCGGTACGCCCTTCCCCAAAATCCCCACCGTTGACTCGGTGAAGAATTGGCAGATGTCGTTCTTCTACGTGCGCAACGAGGGCCAGCTCGTCGACCGGATCAACTTGCCGGAGTTCAACCCGGCTCCTCCAGTCGGCCGGATCAACTGGAGCTACAACGCCCGCACGAAGGACCCGGACGCTGAAGTGAATCAGCTCTGGGACTTCCTGGGGGCGGCCGTCGCGAACGGGCTGACCGCCGAGGACCTCCTCTGCACCATTGCTGAGCGCCGGGTGCTGCCGCTCCAAATGCGCACCCACAAAATCGGGCACATGTCCGGCCGGTTCGATCCGAACCGGACGTCCAAGGCGCTGCTCTCCAAGGCCCAGGTGGCCAGCCGGGTGAATAACATCACCAAGGCGAACATGCCGGACGAATGGAACTACGGGCTGGCGCCCCACGACAGGGACCACCAACCCGAGCGGGTAAGCTTTGTGTTTTCGTCGGCTTCCGGCTTGCGGCTGCGAGGCCGACTTCCTTTTGCTTCTGCCGACTTCCGGCTTGTTGTTTGCTCATGTTTTCTGTTTTTCTAGCTCTTTGAGCGCCAGAACGTCGAGGACGGCGACCTGGCGACGAGGAGGTGGACGCCGGACCACGTCGATCCGGCTGACCAAGCCGGCGACTAGGCCGGCGACGATGACCTGCTGCAGGCGCCTGATCTAGGCGGCCAGGGGGAGCACAATCCGCCCCCTTCACCGGAGCAGCAGGAGGACGAGGAGCCGGCGACGTCCGCCACGGGGCCAATCCCCGCCGTGCCCCAGCGCACGAGGCCGCCAAGCACCACGGCGACTTCGGCGCCCAAGGGGAGGAAGCGAGCCAGCGACATCCGCTCTACTGCCGCCTTGGAGGAGAAGGCGAAGAAGCTTCGCCGGCTGCAGCCGAAGAAGGTTCCGGAGCAGGCCGGGTGAGTTCTCTTTTCTCTTGTTTGATTCCTTTTCTTTCCTTACTTTTTATGCTTATCTTTTTCTTATCTGTTCGGCTAGGGCCCCCATCAAGTTTGCCCAGGGCGGCGGCTCCCGGCAGACTCCGCGCGTCGTGTCGCCGCCTCCGCGCCAAAGGAGGGAGCCGACGCCGCAGCCTTCATCGCGCGCACCTACGCCACCGCCGCCTGCGGGTACTCCGCCTCCCGCAGGGGCGCCTTCCTTCGCCGTGCCGCTGGCCTCAGCGCCTGATCGCGGCACGCGGGCCGAGCCGACGTGCCAGCCGACGACGCCGGACGACATGTTCCCGCGCCGGACTCGTTTTCTCGGGACACAGCCGCAGGGCCGGCCGGGGCATGCCGCCTTCAGCCGGAGCTGGAGCCGGCAGAGCTGCACCGCCCGCGACTGGAGCCGGAGCCGGCGGGGCTGCACCGCCCGTGACCGGAGCCGGAGCCAGGCCAAGCGTGGTGGTGCTGGATGGGAGCCCGGAGGGGGCACCTCAGGCGCCGAAAACGGCTGCGCCGACTGGGCCATCTGCTTCGCCCGGAGCGCCGCCACCACCGGAGCCGACGACGGGGGAGCCGGCCAGGCAGGAGCCGGCGAGGGATGAGCCGGTGCGCACGGAGGGCACCGACTCGCGCGCGCTGGTGAGGACGGGAGCCCCATCGGCGCCGCAGCAGGGCCTGCACGTGGCCAAGGGCGCTATGCTTCAGCATGTGCCATCCGCCTCCGACTCCAGCCTTGGCTCGGCTGGCACTATGGAGCAGGCGTGGCTCCGCGCCGACTCCTACGAGGTGACTAGCCGGGAGGGGAACCCCGGCCAAGCATCGGTGGAGATGTTCTTCTCCAGCCTGCAGGCCAACCTCAAGGCTAGGGCTGCCGAGGCCGCGGCCAACCTCGCCAAGGTGGAGGAAGCCAGCAAGGTAAGTTTCATCTGTTTTTCGATTTGGTTGTCATCCTGGTAGCCCTCCGAGGCATGGGCCGGCTGCTTGGAGCCGGTCCGGGTTTCGCCTAGCATACTAATTTTTCTTTTTTCCTTAGGCTGTGGCGGATCGGCGCACCACTCTGTACAACCGCGCCGTGACCCACTACCACAAGGCCAAGCTGGACCGGGCCGGCTTGGCTCGTGAGCTGGAGGCCGTCAAGGATAAGATCTTGCTTCTTCCGACTCGATGTCTTCTTTCTTTTTAATCTTCGTTGGCTGACGTTTCTTTCCGGCTGCCTCGCAGTTGAAGCCGCCAAGGTCCCGCGGCTGGAGGCGGAACTCCGGGCTGCTCGCGCCCAGTGCGCCGAGAGCGAGGAGGCGGGCCGATCTGCAGCCGCCAAGCTCAAGGTGGCTGAGGGGGAGCTGACGCGGCTGCGCCTGTTGGAGCAGAACCATCTCACTGAGCTCGCCTCCCTTAGGACGGCGGAGAAGGAGAAGGTGGAGGATCTGAGCCGACGACTGACTGAGGTGGAGAAGCAGCGGCTTGCGCTGCAGGAGGAGGTCACCACCAAGTCCACGGAGCTGACGGCTACCGCCAAGCGCTGGACGGACGAGATTGGCGCGCTTGATCGCGGCTTGTCGGGTGAGTGCATCTCTATGTTCCTTTCCCTTTGCCGGCTTTCGGCTGTCGGCTGCCGGCTTTCGTTGGCAGCCGGCGGCAGAAACTTCTGATTTCTTCGCTATCTTCATCTTTGGTCTGGGGGCAGTCGGTTCTTGCCGGCTGCCGCCAGGCTTTTCCTTTTGTCTTAGGACTTCGAAAATTTGCATTTTTCAGCTTATTTCGGCTTCGATGATTTCTGACTTGCTTCTTCTTGCAGCGGCCTTCCCGGAGACGCAGGACGCGGCCTTGGCAGCCGTTGGCGTTGCGCGCGAGTCCAGGAGGCGGGCGACTGGCGAGGGCAGCTCGGAGTACTTCACCATGGAGGACTACATGGCGTCCATGGCTGCCCGCGTCGAGCCCATCACCAAGCTTGGCTGGGAGCTCCGGAAGGCGGCTGAGGAGCTGGTCCCGATGCTGTGGCCCGGGGAGGCGGTGCCGCAAGATATCTCCCATCTCACCTCCTTGATGGAGCGGGCGCCGGATCGCTTCCTCGACTGGAAGGAGTCTGCCACACGCGCTGGTGCCGACATGGCGCTGTCATTTGTCCTCTCCTGGTACAACGAGGTGGACTTGGAGCAGCTCGAGTACCGGCGAGCCGGCGTGGAGGACAAGCTCCCAGCCGAACACAAGACCGCCCGGCTTGCCCGAGCCAGCGCCATCGCCGACTTCATCGACAAGGGCGTCTTCGTCGCGGACCCGAACCCTCCATCTGATGGGGAGTACGAGATGGACGATGAGGAGGCGGAAGATGCGCCCGAAGATGACCCGGCAGCCGGCTCCGCTGATGCTCCTCCGGCTGGTCCTTCTTCAGCTGCCGCCTAGTTTACCTGTCTCATTTGTTGCTTTTGCCAAGACAATTTATTAAATCCCCGGGATGCCGGGTGCATATGTATGAATATTATCGTCCTTTCGTTATGTCACACTTTAATGTGTTTGTTAATCATTTGTGTGCCGAGTTGCTTTCTTTCGACTCGTTCTCTTTTTCCCATCCGCCCCACTCATTGGCTGTGCTCTTGCCGGTCGTACGTCCGACTTGCGATCTGATACGTCTCCGACGTATCGATAATTTCTTATGATCCATGCCACATTATTGATGTTATCTACATGTTTTATGCACACTTTATGTCATATTCGTGCATTTTCTGGAACTAACCTATTAACAAGATGCCGAAGTGCCGATTCTTTGTTTTCTGCTGTTTTTGGTTTCAGAAATCCTAGTAAGGAAATATTCTCGGAATTGGACGAAATCAAAGCCTAGGGGCCTATTTTTCCACGAAGCTTCCAGAAGTCCGAAGGAGAGACGAAGAGGGGCCACGTGGGGGCCACACCCTAGGGCGGCGCGGCCCCCCCTTGGCCGCGCGGCCCTATGGTGTGGGGCCCCCGTGCCGCCTCTTGACCTGCCCTTCCGCCTACAAATAGCCTCCGTGACGAAACCCCCGCACGAGAGCCACGATACGGAAAACCTTCCAGAGACGCCGCCAACGCCGATCCCATCTCGGGGGATCCAGGAGATCGCCTCCGGCACCCTGCCGGAGAGGGGAATCATCTCCCGGAGGACTCTACGCCGCCATGGTCGCCTCCGGTGTGATGAGTGAGTAGTCTACCCCTGGACTATGGGTCCATAGCAGTAGCTAGATGGTTGTCTTCTCCCCATTGTGCTATCATTGTCGGATCTTGTGAGCTGCCTAACATGATCAAGATCATCTATCTGTAATTCTATATGTTGCGTTTGTTGGGATCCGATGAATAGAGAATACTTGTTATGTTGATTATCAAAGTTATACTTATGTGTTGTTTATGATCTTGCATGCTTTCCGTTACTAGTAGATGCTCTGGCCAAGTAGATGCTTGTAACTCCAAGAGGGAGTACTTATGCTCGATAGTGGGTTCATGCCTGCATTGACACAGGACAATGTGAGAAAGTTCTAAGGTTGTGTTGTGCTGTTGCCACTAGGGATAAAACATTGATGCTATGTCTAAGGATGTAGTTGTTGATTACATTACGCACCATACTTAATGCAATTGTCTGTTGCTTTGCAACTTAATACTGGAGGGGGTTCGGACGATAACCTGAAGGTGGACTTTTTAGGCATAGATGCAGTTGGATGGCGGTCTATGTACTTTGTCGTAATGCCCAATTAAATCTCACTATACTCATCATGATATGTATGTGCATTGTCATGCTCTCTTTATTTGTCAATTGCCCAACTGTAATTTGTTCACCCAACATGCTGTTTGTCTTATGGGAGAGACACCTCTAGTGAACTGTGGACCCCGGTCCAATTCTCTATACTGAAATAGAATCTACTGCAATACTGTTCTACTGTTTTCTGCAAACAATCATCTTCCACACAATACGGTTAATCCTTTGTTACAGCAAGCCGGTGAGATTGACAACCTCACTGTTTCGTTGGGGCAAAGTACTTTGGTTGTGTTGTGCAGGTTCCACGTTGGCGCCGGAATCCCTGGTGTTGCGCCGCACTATATCCCGCCGCCATCAACCTTCAACGTGCTTCTTGACTCCTACTGGTTCGATAAACCTTGGTTTCTTACTGAGGGAAACTTGCTGCTGTACGCATCACACCTTCCACTTGGGGTTCCCAACGAGCGTGTGCTTTACGCGTCATCAAGCTAAATTTCTGGCGCCGTTGCCGGGGAGATCAAGACACGCTGCAAGGGGAGTCTCCACTTCTCAATCTCTTTACTTTGTTTTTGTCTTGCTTAGTTTTATTTACTACTTTGTTTGCTGCACTAAATCAAAATACAAAAAAATTAGTTGCTAGTTTTACTTTATTTGCTATCTTGTTTGCTATATCGAAAACACAAAAAAATTAGTTTACTTGCATTTACTTTATCTAGTTTGCTTTATTTACTGTTGCTAAAATGGCCAACGCTGAAAATACTAAGTTGTGTGACTTCACAACCACAAATAATAATGATTTCTTATGCACACCTATTGCTCCACCTGCTACTACAGCAGAATTCTTTGAAATTAAACCTGCTTTACTGAATCTTGTTATGCGAGAGCAATTTTCTGGTGTTAGTTCTGATGATGCTGCTGCCCATCTTAATAATTTTGTTGAACTATGTGAAATGAAAAAATATAAAGATGTAGATGGTGATATTATTAAACTAAAATTGTTCCCTTTCTCATTAAGAGGAAGAGCTAAAGATTGGTTGCTATCTCTGCCTAAGAATAGTATTGATTCATGGACTAAATGCAAGGATGCTTTTATTGGTAGATATTATCCCCCTGCTAAAATTATATCTTTGAGGAGTAGCATAATGAATTTTAAACAATTAGATACTGAACATGTTGCTCAAGCTTGGGAAAGAATGAAATCTCTGGTTAAAAATTGCCCAACCCATGGACTGACTACTTGGATGATCATCCAAACCTTCTATGCAGGACTAAATTTTTCTTCACGGAATTTATTGGATTCAGCTGCTGGAGGTACCTTTATGTCCATCACTCTTGGTGAAGCAACAAAGCTTCTTGATAATATGATGATCAACTACTCTGAATGGCACACGGAAAGAGCTCCACAAGGTAAGAAGGTAAATTCTGTCGAAGAAACCTCTTCCTTGAGTGATAAGATTGATGCTATTATGTCTATGCTTGTGAATGATAGGACTAATATTGATCCTAATAATGTTCCATTAGCTTCATTGGTTGCACAAGAAGAACATGTTGATGTGAACTTCATTAAAAATAATAATTTCAACAACAATGCTTACCGGAACAATTCTAGTAACAACTATAGGCCATATCCTTATAATAATGGCAACGGCTATGCTAATTCTTATGGGAATTCTTACAACAATAATAGGAGTTCACCCCCTGGACTTGAAGCCATGCTTAAGGAATTTATTAGTACACAAACTGCTTTTAACAAATCTGTTGAAGAAAAGCTTGGGAAAATTGATATACTTGCTTCTAAAGTTGATAGTCTTGCTGCTGATGTTGATCTTTTGAAATCGAAAGTTATGCCTAATGAGAATCCTCATAATAAAATTGTTACTACAGCAAATTCCATCCAATTTAGAATTAATGAGAATATAAGATTAATGGCTGAACTGCGTGCTAGGTGGGATAGAGAAGAAAATGAAAAACTAGCTAAAGAGAAGAATATAGCTAAAGTTTGGACTATTACCACCACTAGTAATGCTAATGCTACACATGTTGCTGCACCTCCTACTAATACTAATAAAAGAATTGGTGTTAGCAATGTTTCCACTTCTAATGCAAAGCGCGAAAAACTGCCTGAAACTGCTAAAACTGCTGAAATTGCCTGTGATAAAGCTGCTGAAATTTTTTCCAACATTGGGGATGATGATCCCATTGCTTTAGATTATAATGGTTTGAATTTTGATGATTGCCACATCTCTGAAGTTATAAAGTTCTTGCAAAAACTTGCTAAAAGTCCTAATGCTAGTGCTATAAATTTGGCTTTCACGCATCATATTACAAATGCTCTCATAAAAGCTAGAGAAGAGAAACTAGAGCGTGAAGCCTCTATTCCTAAAAAGCTAGAGGATGGTTGGGAGCCCATCATTAAGATGAAGGTTAAAGATTTTGATTGTAATGTTTTATGTGATCTTGGTGCAAGTATTTCTGTTATGCCTAAGAAAATTTATAATATGCTTGACTTGCCACCGCTGAAAAATTGTTATTTGGATGATAATCTTGCTGATCATTCTACAAAGAAACCTTTGGGTAAGGCTGATAATGTTCGTATTACCGTTAACAATAACCTTGTCCCCGTTGATTTTATTGTCTTGGATATTGAATGCAATGCATCTTGTCCCATTATATTGGGAAGACCTTTTCTTCGAACTGTTGGTGCTATCATTGATATGAAGGAAGGTAATATAAAATATCAATTTCCTCTCAAGAAAGGTATGGAACACTTCCCTAGAAAGAGAATGAAGGTACCTTTTGATTCTATTATGAGAACAAATTATGATGTTGACACTTCGTCTCTTGATAATACTTGATACACACTTTCTGCGCCTAGCTGAAAGGCGTTAAAGAAAAGCGCTTATGGGAGACAACCCATGTTTTTACCTACAGTACTTTGTTTTTATTTTGTGTCTTGGAAGTTGTCTACTACTGTAGCAACCTCTCCTTATCTTAGTTTTGTGTTTTGTTGTGCCAAGTTAAGCCGTTGATAGAAAAGTAAGTACTAGATTTGGATTACTGCACAGTTCCAGATTTCTTTGCTGTCACGAATCTGGGTCCACCTCCCTGTAGGTAGCTCAGAAAATTAAGCCAATTTACGTGCATGATCCTCAGATATGTATGCAACTTTCATTCAATTTGGGCATTTTCATTTGGGCAAGTCTGGTGCCATTTTAAAATTCGTCAATACGAACTGTTCTGTTTTGACAGATTCTGCCTTTTATTTCGCATTGACTCTTTTGCTATGTTGGATGAATTTCTTTGATCCACTAATGTCCAGTAGCATTATGCAATGTCCAGAAGTGTTAAGAATGATTGTGTCACCTCTGAATATGTTAATTTTTATTGTGCACTAACCCTCTAATGAGTTGTTTCGAGTTTGGTGTGGAGGAAGTTTTCAAGGATCAAGAGAGGAGTATGATGCAACATGATCAAGGAGAGTGAAAGCTCTAAGCTTGGGGATGCCCCGGTGGTTCACCCCTGCATATATCAAGAAGACTCAAGCGTCTAAGCTTGGGGATGCCCAAGGCATCCCCTTCTTCATCGACAACATTATCAGGTTCCTCCCCTGAAACTATATTTTTATTCCATCACATCTTATGTGCTTTTTCTTGGAGCGTCGGTTTGTTTTTGTTTTTGTTTTGTTTGAATAAAATGGATCCTAGCATTCACTTTATGGGAGAGAGACACGCTCCGCTGTAGCATATGGACAAGTATGTCCTTGGTTTCTACTCATAGTATTCATGGCGAAGTTTCTCCTTCGTTAAATTGTTATATGGTTGGAATTGGAAAATGATACATGTAGTAATTGCTATAAATGTCTTGGGTAATGTGATACTTGGCAATTGTTGTGCTCACGATTAAGCTCTTGCATCATATGCTTTGCACCCATTAATGAAGAAATACATAGAGCATGCTAAAATTTGGTTTGCATATTTGGTTTCTCTAAGGTCTAGATAATTTCTAGTATTGAGTTTGAACAACAAGGAAGACGGTGTAGAGTCTTATAATGTTTTCAATATGTCTTTTATGTGAGTTTTGCTGCACCGGTTCATCCTTGTGTTTGTTTCAAATAAGCCTTGCTAGCCTAAACCTTGTATCGAGAGGGAATACTTCTCATGCATCCAAAATACTTGAGCCAACCACTATGCCATTTGTGTCCACCATACCTACCTACTACATGGTATTTTCCGCCATTCCAAAGTAAATTGCTTGATTGCTACCTTTAAAATTCCATCATTCACCTTTGCAATATATAGCTCATGGGACAAATAGCTTAAAAACTATTGTGGTATTGAATATGTAATTATGCACTTTATCTCTTATTAAGTTGCTTGTTGTGCGATAACCATGTTCACTGGGGACGCCATCAACTATTCATTGTTGAATTTCATGTGAGTTGCTATGCATGTTCGTCTTGTCTGAAGTAAGGGCGATCTACACTGAGTTGAATGGTTTGAGCATGCATATTGTTAGAGAAGAACATTGGGCCGTTAACTAAAGCCATGATCCATGGTGGAAGTTTCAGTTTTGGACAAACATCCTCAAATCTCTAATGAGAAAAGAATTAATTGTTGTTGAATGCTTAAAGCATTAAAAGAGGAGTCCATTATCTGTTGTCTATGTTGTCCCGGTATGGATGTCTAAGTTGAGAATAATCAAAAGCGAGAAATCCAAATGCGAGCTTTCTCCTTAGACCTTTGTACAGGCGGCATAGATGTACCCCTTTGTGATACTTGGTGAAAGCATATGTATTGCGGTGATAATCCAGGTAGTCCAAGCTAATTAGGACAAGGTGCGGGCACTATTGGTACACTATGCATGAGGCTTGCAACTTATAAGATATAATTTACATAATGCATATGCTTTATTACTACCGTTGACAAAATTGTTTCATGTTTTCAAAATCAAAGCTCTAGCACAAATATAGCAATCGATGCTTTTCCTCTATGGAGGACCATTCTTTTACTTTCAATGTTGAGTCAGTTCACCTATTTCTCTCCACCTCAAGAAGCAAACACTTGTGTGAACTGTGCATTGATTCCTACATACTTGCTTATTGCACTTATTATATTACTCTATGTTGACAATATCCATGAGATATACATGTTACAAGTTGAAAGCAACCGCTGAAACTTAATCTTCTTTTGTGTTGCTTCAATGCCTTTACTTTGAATTATTGCTTTATGAGTTAACTCTTATGCAAGACTTATTGATGCTTGTCTTGAAGTGCTATTCATGAAAAGTCTTTGCTTTATGATTCACTTGTTTACTCATGTCATATATATTGTTTTGATCGCTGCATTCACTACATATGCTTTACAAATAGTATGATCAAGATTATGATGGCATGTCACTCCAGAAATTATCTGTGTTATCGTTTTACCTGCTCGGGACGAGCAGAACTAAGCTTGGGGATGCTGATACGTCTCCGACGTATCGATAATTTCTTATGATCCATGCCACATTATTGATGTTATCTACATGTTTTATGCACACTTTATGTCATATTCGTGCATTTTCTGGAACTAACCTATTAACAAGATGCCGAAGTGCCAGTTGCTGTTTTCTGCTGTTTTTGGTTTCAGAAATCCTAGTAAGGAAATATTCTCGGAATTGGACGAAATCAAAGCCCAGGGGCCTATTTTTCCACGAAGCTTCTAGAAGTCCGAAGGAGAGACGAAGAGGGGCCACGTGGGGGCCACACCCTAGGGCGGCGCGGCCCCCCCTTGGCCGCGCGGCCCTATGGTGTGGGGCCCCCGTGCCGCCTCTTGACCTGCCCTTCCGCCTACAAATAGCCTCCGTGACGAAACCCCCAGTACCGAGAGCCACGATACGGAAAACCTTCCAGAGACGCCGCCAACGCCGATCCCATCTCGGGGATCCAGAGATCGCCTCCGGCACCCTGCCGGAGAGGGGAATCATCTCCCGGAGGACTCTACGCCGCCATGGTCGCCTCCGGTGTGATGAGTGAGTAGTCTACCCCTGGACTATGGGTCCATAGCAGTAGCTAGATGGTTGTCTTCTCCCCATTGTGCTATCATTGTCGGATCTTGTGAGCTGCCTAACATGATCAAGATCATCTATCTGTAATTCTATATGTTGCGTTTGTTGGGATCCGATGAATAGAGAATACTTGTTATGTTGATTATCAAAGTTATACTTATGTGTTGTTTATGATCTTGCATGCTTTCCGTTACTAGTAGATGCTCTGGCCAAGTAGATGCTTGTAACTCCAAGAGGGAGTACTTATGCTCGATAGTGGGTTCATGCCTGCATTGACACCGGGACGATGATGAAAGTTCTAAGGTTGTGTTGTGCTATTGCCACTAGGGATAAAACATTGATGCTATGTCTAAGGATGTAGTTGTTGATTACATTACGCACCATACTTAATGCAATTGTCTGTTGCTTTGCAACTTAATGTTTGGAGGGGTTCGGACGATAACCTGAAGGTGGACTTTTTAGGCATAGATGCAGTTGGATGGCGGTCTATGTACTTTGTCGTAATGCCCAATTAAATCTCACTATACTCATCATGATATGTATGTGCATTGTCATGCTCTCTTTATTTGTCAATTGCCCAACTGTAATTTGTTCACCCAACATGCTGTTTGTCTTATGGGAGAGACACCTCTAGTGAACTGTGGACCCCGGTCCAATTCTCTATACTGAAATACAATCTCATCGCAATCTTTGTTCTCTTGTTTTCTGCAAACAATCATCTTCCACACAATACGGTTAATCCTTTGTTACAGCAAGCCGGTGAGATTGACAACCTCACTGTTTCGTTGGGGCAAAGTACTTTGGTTGTGTTGTGCAGGTTCCACGTTGGCGCCGGAATCCCTGGTGTTGCGCCGCACTACATCCCGCCGCCATCAACCTTCAACGTGCTTCTTGACTCCTACTGGTTTGATAAACCTTGGTTTCTTACTGAGGGAAACTTGCTGCTGTACGCATCACACCTTCCACTTGGGGTTCCCAACGAGCGTGTGCTTTACGCGTCATCACGATCCGTCGCCGGATCAAGAGCGGGCCGCTGGGTGAGGCCGACAGTATTTCGGTCGAACGAGCTGAATTCGGCAATCCGGCACTTTTATGAAAAGTTGCAAGTCAACTCGCTTTTACTCTTTCCCTTAGCCATTTTTCGCGTGCCGGCTCCCTAGGCCTTACTCCCGCCAGCCGGACAGCCGGGTTGCGGTCTGTAGCTGGATCGGAAGCCGGCTGTCGGAAACCGGATCACGTTACTGAGCCGGCCGCGTGAAAGGGTTCAACCCAATTGGCGAAACGAAATAGAGTGCGCGAAAAACTTGTCGGAAACGGCGCTCTTGGCGCGTGCTTTTTCATAGCTTACAAAAGGGATACAAGGGATACATACATTCCTGCTCTCATGTGTAAAATGGGTGGAGTAAGTTGACATTCCAGGGACGTTTAGTCTCCTCGTCAGCCTTGTCCGGCTTGTTTTTCTTGGCCTCTTGGGCATCTATGAGATAGTAGGAATCATTGCCTACTGCCTTGCTCACGATGAAGGGACCCTCCCATGGGGATGACAGTTTATGCTGTCCGGCTGTCCGCTGGATCAGCCGGAGCACTAGGTCTCCTTCTCGGAATGCTAAGGGCTGGACCTTCCAGCTGTGATAGCGTCGGAGGCTCTGCTGGTAGATAGTAGATCTAGACGCAGCCAGCAGCCGGGCCTCTTCGACCAGGTCAACTCCATCTTCGCGAGCTTCTTTGGCTTCGGCTTCTGTGTAGAGCTTGATCCTTGGCGCGTCGTGCTTGATATCAGTCGGCAAGACGGCTTCGGCCCCGTATACGAGGAAAAATGGTGTGAAGCCGACTGAGCGGTTTGTCGTTGTGCGCAGGCTCCACAGCACATTGGGCAGCTCTTCAATCCAGCAGCCGGCTGCTCGCTCAAGCGGCTCCACCAGCCGGGGCCGGATGCCGGCTAGGACTAAGCCGTTAGCCTTTTCCACTTGTCCGTTCGACTCTGGGTGCGCCACAGAAGATAGGGCCATCCGGATCCCCATTTCCCCGCAATAGCGAGAGAAGATGCCTTGGGAGAAGTTGCTACCGTTGTCGGTGATGATGCTGTGGGGGTAGCCGAATCTCACAATGATTTCCTTGAGGAATGTGACGGCTGTGGAGCCATCCAGCTTCTTGACTGGCTTGGCTTCGATCCACTTGGTGAATTTGTCAATCATTACCAAGAGGTGTGTCATGCCGCCTCGCGCCGTTCTGAATGGGCCTACCACATCCAAGCCCCATACGGCAAATGGCCATGTGATGGGGATGGTTTTCAAGGCGGAAGCCGGCTGGTGTCTCTTCTTTGCGAAGCGCTGACAGCCGTTGCACTTCTTCACCAACTCTTCTGCGTCTCTGAGCGCAGTCGGCCAGTAGAAACCGTGCCGGAAGGCTTTGGCCACTATGGCTCTGGATGAGGCGTGATGTCCGCACTCTCCTTGATGGATTTCCCGTAGGAGTTCAATCCCTTCAGCTGGCTCGACGCACCGCTGGAACACCCCACTTACGCTGCGTTTGTACAGCTGGTGGTTGATGATTGTGTAGGCCTTGGCCCTTCTCTCAATCTGCCTGGCCTGGACTCTATCATCAGGCAGCACACCGTCGGTGAGGTAGGAGAGGAATTCTTGTGCCCATGAAGGTACGCATCTTATCTCGAATACGCTGACCAACAGGGCCTCCTGCGTGGGAGCTTCCGGATTCGACTGCATGGTCGCCGGGTTCGGCTTGCTAGCCGGCGGGTTCGGCTTGCTAGCCCCCGAGTTTGGCGATGAAGCCCCCGGGTTGGACTGAGAAGTCCCCGGGTTCGGCATGGTATCCGGCGGGTTCGGCTTGTTAGCCCCCGACTTGGGCGATGAAGCCCCCGGGTTCGGCTGAGCAGCCCCCGGGTCAGCCGGCACGAATATTGAATCCGAATCCGGTGACGGTATGATGGACGGCTTCTTGAGAACCGCCAAGGCGATGCCCGGCGGAATGGCTTGCCGGGTTGAGCCAATCTTGGACAAGGCGTCAGCCGCCTCGTTGCTTGCTCGTGGCACATGGTGGAATTCGCAGCCGTCGAAGAAGCCGGATAGCTGCTGGACATGGAAGCGGTATGAGGCCATGTTGGCGTCCTTCGCGTCCCAGTCGCCAGACGCTTGTTGTATGACCAAGTCGGAGTCGCCGAAGCAGAGTATGCGACGCACGCCAATCTCCTTGGCCAGCTTCAGCCCATGAATGAGCGCTTCATACTCCGCCACATTGTTGGATGCGGCGAAGTGGATCTGCAGGACGTAGTCCAGTCGGTCTCCCTTGGGGGAGGTGATGACGATGCCGGCTCCCAAGCCGTTGCGCATCTTCGAGCCGTCAAAGTGCATCTTCCAGTGTGTGGAATCCGGCATAGGCGGCAGGTACTGCATCTCAGCCCAGTCGACGAAGAAGTCCACGAGGATCTGCGACTTGATGGCTGTGCGTGGCTCGTAGAGGATGGTGTGGGCGGCTAGCTCCAGGACCCGGCCGTTGGCATCCTTGCTGCCGATGATTTCCGCCAAGGGCGCTGTGGCAACCACCTTGATGGGGTGCTCTTGGAAGTAGTGCTTGAGCTTCTTGGCCGCCATGTAGACGCCGTAGGTGACCTTCTGGTAGTGGGGGTAGTTTTGCTTCGACTGGGAGAGCGCTTCGCTAAGGTAATAGACTGGGCGCTGAACCAGCTGCTCCCTGTCGGCCTCTTTGCCCTCCACCACCAGGACAACGCTAACCACTCGGTTGGTGGCTGCGATGTACAACAGCATCGGCTCCATTGAAGCCGGCGTTGCAAGGATTGGCGCGGTTGAGAGCACGCGCTTTAAGTCACGGAAGGCTTCATCCGCCTGCGGTGACCAGACGAACTTGTCCGCCTTCTTCATCAATTGATACAGGGGCAAGGTTCTCCCCCAACCCGGGCCGACGAAGCGGCTCAAGGAAGCCAGGCAGCCAGCGAACTTCTGGACGTCCTTGAGGCACTGCGTCAGTTCCATCTTCTCTAGGGCACTGATCTTCTCCGGGTTGGCTTCGATCCCTCGCTGAGAGACGAGGTAGCCAAGGAGCTAGCCAGACGGCACGCCGAATGTGCACTTGGCCGGGTTGAGCTTCATCCGAAATCTTCTCAGATTGGTGAAAGTCTCTCTCAGGTCATCAAGGAGGGTAGTCGTCTCCTTGGTCTTTACAATGACATCATCCACATATGCGTGAACGTTTCTGCCGATTTGATCCTGCAAGCATTTTTGCATGCACCTTTGGTAGGTGGCGCCTGCATTTTTCAAGCCGAACGGCATAGTCGTGTAGCAGTAAGCCCCGTACGGGGTAATGAACGAAGTCTTTATTTGATCAGCCGGATTCAAAGGAATCTGGTGGTAGCCTGAATAGGCATCTAGGAAAGACAACAGTTCACAGCCGGCAGTCGAGTCTATAACTTGATCTATGCGTGGCAGGGGGAAGGGGTCCTTTGGGCACGCCTTGTTCAGGCTGGTGTAGTCGATACACATGCGCCAGGAGCCGTTCTTCTTCAAAACCAGGACCGGGTTCGCCAACCAGTCCGGGTGCAGCACTTCCATGATGAAGCCGGCTGCCAGCAGCCGGGCGATTCCTTCGTTCTTCGGCGAAGCGCCTGAGAGGCTGCTTCACCGGCTTGGCTTCAGGCCGGACGTGGAGGTGGTGCTCAGCCAACTCCCTCGGCACACCCGGCATGTCTCTTGGAGTCCATGCGAAGATGTCCCGATTCTCACGGAGGAAGCTGGTGAGCTCGCTTTCCTATTTCTTGCTCAAGCCGGCACCGATGGTGACGTACTTGTCCGGCTGCGCCGGGTCCAGCAGGATCTTCTTGGTGTTGTCGGCCGGCTGGAAGTGAGTCGTCCCAGCCGGGTTGCCTGCAGCCGGCATGTCTGTCTGCGCGGCCTTGGCGAGGGCGACGGCGTCGTGGATGAGCTGCTTCTCGGTGGCGATGACCAGCGTCTGGGCCATCTTGGAGCTCGCGTGACGCGATCCATGGAGCGGCGATAGTCGTCGGCTATGGTGATGACCCCTTGGGGCCAGCAGCTTCATCTTCGTGTACCCATAGTGGGGCACCGCCATGAACTTGGTCAGGGCCGGCCTGCCCAGGAGCGCGTGGTAGGGACTCACGAGGTCCACCACCTCGAACTCGATTCTCTCGGTGCGGAAGTGGTCCGGCTTCCCGAACATCACCTCCAGCGTGATCCGGCCAATCGGCTGGCAGCAGTGGCCTGGCACGATGCCATGGAAGACGGTGGGGGTGGGGCGCAACTCGGCCTCCTGGATGCCCAGCTTGCGGGCGGTGTCGCGGTAGAGGATGTTGATGCTGCTGCCGCCGTCGATGAGGACGCGCGAAAAACGCACGCTGCGCCGGGATGTGCCGATGGTGGGGTCGAGGACCATGGCGTAGCTGCCCGGCTTCGGCAGGACAGCCGGTGTGTCACGGCGATCAAAAGTGATGGCCTGCTCTGACCAGTTTAGGTACTGGGGGACCGGTGGTATGACCGCGTTGACCTCGAGGGAACGGCTCTGCTGGCTCGTCTTGTCCTCGGGCTCGGAGGTGAAGATGATGTAGGTAGCATCTTCGGCCAGATATCGGCCATGTTGCACCTGGTTAGCCTCGTGGTGCTCGAGGTTGGCGTTCTCTGCGCCGGCTTGGCCACCCGGCCCGCCGGCTGGTGGAGGCGGGGGTGGAGGCGGGAGGGGTTCACCGCTTGTCAGCCGCTTCATGAAGTGGCAGTCGCGGGTGGTGTGGTTGGAGGGGTTCTTGCCGCTGTGGTACTTGCACGGCGAGTCGAGCATCTGCTCGAAGGTGTACTTCGGCTTCCATTGCCGGTCTTGCTTCTGGCGGCGGCTGCCGCCTGCCGCGTTGTCTGTCACGGCGGCTACGTGGGCAGAGCCGTACCGGCGGTCCGGCTGGTCGCTGTGACGCTTGCCGCGGTAGTTGTCCCGCCGGCTGCCATGAGAGGCGCCCTCGGCCGGCTTGTTGTTGTCCCGTCTGGCGGGGGCCGGCGAAATGTCAGCCAGCGCCTTGCCGGCTTCCTCGGCCAGCGCGTACTTGTCGGTGATGGCCATCAAGGCGGCCATCGACTTGGGGTCGCTGCGGCGCAACTTGTGCCACAGCATGGTGTTGGGCCGACAGCCTCCCATGAAGAAGCTGATGGCCTGGATCTCGTGCACGCCTTCGCAGGAGTAGCGCATCTCGCACCAGCGCGTTAGGTACGCGCGATCCGTCTCATCGGGGCCCTGCTTACACATCTCCAGCTGTTGGGGCCGGCCCGGCCGGCGGTAAGTGCCGGTGAAGTTGCTGATGAAGGCTGCTTCGAAGTCCAGCCAGCCGTTTATGCTGCCGGCTGGCAGGTTGTTGAGCCATGTGCGGGCGGAGCCGACCAGCATGAGGGGGGAGTAGCGCACAGCCCAGCGCTTGTTGCCTTTGGCGATGCCGACTGCGGTGGAGTAGTCCTGTAGCCAGTCCTCCGGCTTGGCGGTGCCGTCGTACTTGGGGGTATCGCGGGGGAGCACGAAGCCCTCGAGCGTGGGCTCGTTGGCGATGCGGGGCCCGAAGCACTTTGGGCCGGCTGGAGCTTCTTCTTCCGCAATGCGGGATTCGACCAGCCGGTCGAGGCGTTCTCGGGCGTCGGCGGGCTCGATGCGTGGGCCCAGCCGGGAGCGTGCCGGCTGGCGCGCGCCGCTTGCTTCTGGAGCCGGCCGGTGCTGGCGGCGGGGCTCGGAGTCTTGCTCCTGGTTCCGGCTTGGAGGAGGCCGGTTGCGGCTGCTGCCGCCTTGCTGGTGGCTCGGCCGGCTCGAGCTTGCATGGGTGGCCCGGGAGTCACGGTGCCGGCTTGGTGCTGGGGAGGCGGACTCGGCCGAGTCCCTGGCGCCTTCCATGTCGTTGCCTGCAGCTCCACGAGCGTGAGAAGCTCTGGGGGCATTGACATACCTGGGGTCGGCCGCCTGCCTGGTGGCTGCGTTGAGCAGCTCAGTCACCCGCTTGGTCTGGCGGCGTAACTCTTCGCCTTCAAGGCGGTTCAGCTCTTCTGCGGCGGCTTGTGCCGCGCGCATGTTCTTGTCGGGGGTGTTGTAGACGGGTTGCTCCGCGGACGGAGTCGGCGAAGGAGCGCCGTCGCGGGCAATCTCGGCGCCAAGGTCGCGGCCCCTGCGGCGGATCTGGCCGGCTCGGCTGGCTCGTCGCCGCCTGGAGTGAGGCCGTGGGCGCGGTTGTACTCGCGCTGGGTGATCTCCATCTGGCGCTTAGCAGCAGCCAGTTCTTCTGTTTGCTTGAGGAGGAGCTGGCGGTGCGCCTCCAAATCCGCCTCGATGGTGGTGGGGTCGGCGCCAGGCGTGAGCGGGGTGCTCAGCTTTGCCCGGACTGCGTCCAGCCGGGACGGTGGCGGTGGCGCCTTTGGGCCCGAGCCGGAGGCGTTGGGGTCGATGTTGCGCTCCAGGTTGGGGCCGCGGGTGCGCGGGTTCTTGGTGGGGAGCTCCGCGCCAGCCATCATGACTTGCACGACGGCGGGGCTGGCGGGAGCGCTGCTGCCGATTCGCGGAGGAGGGCTTGCGCAGCGCAGCACCTGCCGCGGGTAGCGCGGTGGTGCGACGGTGGCGATGTAGACGTCGTGGCCGCCGAAGGAGATGACGCTGCCGCCGGCTGGGAAGGGCCGGTCGGCGAAGCAGCCAGCATTGTCGCTGACGCAGTCGAGGGAGCCGAATCTCCAGATCAAGCCTGAAGCGACTCGCTCGCCGGTGGTGATGGTGAGGCCCGTCCGGATGAAAACACCGGCCGAGGATGCTGAAGGCCCCACGGTGGGCGCCAAATGTCGTGGCATCGTCACGGCATATGCCATAGGGTGGCTAATCGAAGTGGTTCCTGAGGGATCTCACGGCGGTATCCAGATGCGGGTATGGGGACGAGCGACACGGCGACGTACCCAGGTTCGAGGCCCTCCGATGGAGGTAAAACCTCTACTCCTGCTAGGGTGTATAAGATGATCACACAATACAATGGTGCTCCTAGAGCTGTGTCCGGCTGCTCCTGGGAGGCTAAGGGAGACGATGGTCTCTCTCACAGGGCAGCGCTAAGGGTGGAATGGAGTGAGAATGATCGATCCCCTACACGAGAGGGGGTAGTGCGGCTTATATAGGCACCGGCACTTTACATATAAGACCCTATAGTTTACTGGCCGGCTTGGCCGGCTCCGGCTTCCGCTCCTTCCCGAGGCAGTGACGTCAGGAGCCGTTGAGGCCTCATGGCCTGTCCCATCCGGCTGCCAAGGTCAGCGGCATGGAGAGGAGGTGTCCCTGTCGCCATCAGCCACTGTAGCCAGTACGGATCGTCGTAGGCCATGATGGCCTGTCCGGCGCGTGGCACTATTGCTCCACAGTGCCCCGCGCTTTACGGAGGATGAAGTCAGCGTGGACTTTGGGAACCCAGATCACCAACCCGGTTCCTTCCAGTGCAAGACTCGCCAGCCTCAAGTCGGTCTGAGGTACAAACCCCCAGTCGGATATGGCTTGTAGAAGCCGGCCCAGCTACAGCATTGGCGGCCGTAGCCAGGCCGACTAGGACCTAGAGCCAGCCGGCTTCCGGACCAGCCGGCCACGGCGCCAGCCGGCTGCTCCTCAGCCGGCCTTTGCCGCGAGCCGGCCAGTGGCCAGCCGGCTGCTCTGCGTCCATTGCCCTACCCGGGGTCTTCCCCCCGACAAAAACTCCGCATCCCGCTGTAGATGCACCATCTCCTGATAATACTTGATACACACTTTCTGCGCCTAGCTGAAAGGCGTTAAAGAAAAGCGCTTATGGGAGACAACCCATGTTTTTACTACAGTACTTTGTTTTTATTTTGTGTCTTGGAAGTTGTTTACTACTGTAGCAACCTCTCCTTATCTTAGTTTAGTGTTTTGTTGTGCCAAGTAAAGTCGTTGATAGTAAAGTTCATACTAGATTTGGATTACTGCACAGAAATAGATTTCTTTGCTGTCACGAATCTGGGCTGTTTTCTCTGTAGGTAACTCAGAAAATTATGCCAATTTACGTGAGTGATCCTCAGATATGTACGCAACTTTCATTCAATTTGAGCATTTTCATTTGAGCAAGTCTGGTGCCTCGATAAAATTCGTCAATACGAACTGTTCTGTTTTTTTACAGATTCTGCCTTTTATTTCGCATTGCCAGTTTTGTTATGTTCGATGGATATTTCGATTCCATTGACTTTCAGTAGCTTTGTGCAATGTCCAGAAGTGTTAAGAATGATTATGTCACCTCTGAACATGTATATTTTGATTGTGCACTAACCCTCTAATGAGTTGTTCTAAGTTTGGTGTGGAGGAAGTTTTCAAGGATCAAGAGAGGGAGATGATACAACATGATCAAGGAGAGTGAAAGCTCTAAGCTTGGGGATGCCCCGGTGGTTCACCCCTGCATATATCAAGAAGACTCAAGCGTCTAAGCTTGGGGATGCCCAAGGCATCCCCTTCTTCATCGACAACATTATCAGGTTCCTCCCCTGAAACTATATTTTTATTCCGTCACATCTTATGTGCTTTGCTTGGAGCGTCGGTTTGTTTTTGTTTTTGTTTTGTTTGAATAAAATGGATCCTAGCATTCACTTTGTGGGCGAGGGACACGCTCCGCTGTTGCATATGGACAAGTATGTCCTTAGGCTTTACTCATAGTATTCATGGCGAAGTTTCTTCTTCGTTAAATTGTTATATGGTTGGAATTGGAAAATGATACATGTAGTAATTTGCTATAATGTCTTGGATAATGTGATACTTGGCAATTGTTGTGCTCATGTTTAAGCTCTTGCATCATATACTTTGCACCCATTAATGAAGAAATACATAGAGCATGCTAAAATTTGTTTTGCATATTTGGTCTCTCTAAAGTCTAGATAATTTCTAGTATTGAGTTTGAACAACAAGGAAGACGGTGTAGAGTCTTATAATGTTTACAATATGTCTTTTATGTGAGTCTTGCTGCACCGGTTCATCCTTGTGTTTGTTTCAAATAACCTTGCTAGCCTAAACCTTGTATCGAGAGGGAATACTTCTCATGCATCCAAAATCCTTGAGCCAACCACTATGCCATTTGTGTCCACCATACCTACCTACTACATGGTATTTCTCCGCCATTCCAAAGTAAATTGCTTGAGTGCTACCTTTAAATTCCATCATTCGCCTTTGCAATATATAGCTCATGGGACAAATAGCTTAAAAACTATTGTGGTATTGAATATGTACTTATGCACTTTATCTCTTATTAAGTTGCTTGTTGTGCGATAACCATGTTTCTGGGGACGCCATCAACTATTCTTTGTTGAATATCATGTGAGTTGCTATGCATGTCCGTCTTGTCTGAAGTAAGAGAGATCTACCACCTTATGGTTAAGCATGCATATTGTTAGAGAAGAACATTGGGCCGTTAACTAAAGCCATGATTCATGGTGGAAGTTTCAGTTTTGGACATATATCCTCAATCTCATATGAGAATAATAATTGTTGCCACATGCTTATGCATTAAAGAGGAGTCCATTATCTGTTGTCTGTGTTGTCCCGGTATGGATGTCTAAGTTGAGAATAATCAATAGCGAGAAATCCAATGCGAGCTTTCTCCTTAGACCTTTGTACAGGCGGCATGGAGGTACCCCATTGTGACACTTGGTTAAAACATGTGTATTGCGATGATCCGGTAGTCCAAGCTAATTAGGACAAGGTGCGGGCACTATTAGTATACTATGCATGAGGCTTGCAACTTGTAAGATATAATTTACATAACTCATATGCTTTATTACTACCGTTGACAAAATTGTTTCATGTTTTCAAAATAAAAGCTCTAGCACAAATATAGCAATCGATGCTTTCCTCTTTGAAGGACCATTCTTTTTACTTTTATGTTGAGTCAGTTCACCTATTTCTCTCCACCTCAAGAAGCAAACACTTGTGTGAACTGTGCATTGATTCCTACATACTTGCATATTGCACTTATTATATTACTCTATGTTGACAATTATCCATGAGATATACATGTTATAAGTTGAAAGCAACCGCTGAAACTTAATCTTCCTTTGTGTTGCTTCAATACCTTTACTTTGATTTATTGCTTTATGAGTTAACTCTTATGCAAGACTTATTGATGCTTGTCTTGAAGTACTATTCATGAAAAGTCTTTGCTATATGATTCACTTATTTACTCATGTCATTACCATTGTTTTGATCGCTGCATTCACTACATATGCTTTACAAATAGTATGATCAAGGTTATGATGGCATGTCACTCCAGAAATTATCTTTGTTATCGTTTTACCTGCTCGGGACGAGCAGAACTAAGCTTGGGGATGCTGATACGTCTCCGACGTATCGATAATTTCTTGTGTTCCATGCCACATTATTGATGATATCTACATGTTTTATGCACACTTTATGTCATATTCGTGCATTTTCTGGAACTAACCTATTAACAAGATGCCGAAGTGCCGATTCTTTGTTTCTGCTGTTTTTGGTTTCAGAAATCCTAGTAACAAAATATTCTCGGAATTGGACGAAATCAACGCCCAGGGTCCTATTTTGCCACGAAGCTTCCAGAAGACCGAAGAGGAGACGAATTGGGGCCACGAGGCGGCCAAACCATAGGGCGGCGCGGCCTGGCCCTTGGCCGCGCCGACCTGTGGTGTGGGGCCCTCGTGTGGCCCCCTGACCTGCCCTTCCGCCTACTTAAAGCCTCCGTCGCGAAACCCCCAGTACCGAGAGCCACGATACGGAAAACCTTCCAGAGACGCCGCCGCCGCCAATCCCATCTCGGGGGATTCAGGAGATCGCCTCCGGCACCCTGCCGGAGAGGGGATTCATCTCCCGGAGGACTCTACGCCGCCATGGTCGCCTCCGGAGTGATGAGTGAGTAGTTCACCCCTGGACTATGGGTCCATAGCAGTAGCTAGATGGTTGTCTTCTCCTCATTGTGCTTAATTGTCGGGTCTTGTGAGCTGCCTAACATGATCAAGATCATCTATCTGTAATTCTCTATGTTGCGTTTGTTGGGATCCGATGAATAGAGAATACTATGTTATGTTGATTATCAATTCATGTCTATGTGTTGTTTATGATCTTGCATGCTCTCCGTTACTAGTAGATGCTCTGGCCAAGTAGACGCTTGTAACTCCAAGAGGGAGTATTTATGCTCGATAGTGGGTTCATGTCTCCGTGAATCTGGGGGAGTGACAGAAACCTCTAAGATTATGGATGTGCTGTTGCCACTAGGGATAAAACATTGGTGCTATGTTCGAGGATGTAGTTACTGATTACATTACGCGCAATACTTAATGCAATTGTCTGTTGTTTTCAACTTAATACTGGAGGGGGTTCGGATGATAACCTGAAGGTGGACTTTTTAGGCATAGATGCATGCTGGATAGCGGTCTATGTACTTTGTCGTAATGCCCAATTAAATCTCACTATACTCATCATAATATGTATGTGCATGGTCATGCCCTCTTTATTTGTCAATTTCCCAACTGTAATTTGTTCACCCAACATGCTGTTTATCTTATGGGAGAGACACCTCTAGTGAACTGTGGACCCCGGTCCAATTCTCTATACTGAAATACAATCTACTGCAATACTGTTCTACTGTTTTCTGCAAACAATCATCATCCACACTATACATCTAATCCTTTGTTACAGCAAGCCGGTGAGATTGACAACCTCACTGTTTCATTGGGGCAAAGTACTTTGGTTGTGTTGTGCAGGTTCCACGTTGGCACTGGAATCTCTGGTGTTGCGCCGCACTACATCCCGCCGCCATCAACCTTCAATGTGCTTCTTGACTCCTACTGGTTCGATTAAACCTTGGTTTCTTACTGAGGGAAACTTGCCGCTGTGCGCATCACACCTTCCTCTTGGGGTTCCCAACGGACGTGTCAACTGCACGCATCAGCCGGCTATTGAGATCTCGATCGAGTCATCTGCATGAATGACTTCCACTTCATCTCCATCCCACTGTATCAGGCATTGGTGCATTGTGGATGGAATGCAGCAGTTGGCGTGAATCCAATCCCTCCCTAGCAGGACAACGTAGGTGCTTTTGCTGTCGACGATGAAGAATGATGTAGGGATGGTTTTTCGGCCCACGGTTAGATCCACGTTGAGAACGCCTTGCGTTTCTGATGCTTGGCCGTTGAAGTAGCTTAGTGTGACGTTGGTTTTGATCAGATCTGCGTTAGAGCGTCCCAAACGCCGTAGCATGGAGTATGGCATTATATTGACTGCCGCTCCCGTGTCAACCAACATCCAGCTGACAGGCTGCCCGTTGATATAACCTCTTAGGTACAGGGCCTTCAAATGTTTGTAGCTCTTCTCTCGTGGCTTTTCAAAGATAACTGGCCGTGGGCCGCAGTCAAACTGTGCCATCGGCACTTCTTCGGTTCTTGGAGCACAAAACTCCGACGGAAGTATGAACACCATATTTGTGCCAGCCGATGCCTTTGCATCGGCTTTTATTTGTTTGGGGCGCCATTCTTTCTTCTGTGGACGAGTCTTCGCCTCCAAAGTTTGCTGAATTTTCACGGCCAGATCGGGCCGCGCTTTCCTCAACGTGTGCAGGTATTGCGCCTCGGCTTCCTCCAAGCTACGTAGCCGCTGAACCCTACGCTTTTGGGAGTGACTGAGTCCATCAGGGCACCACCTTGGCCGGTGGTATCTATCTTCTTCTTCATCTTCTGACTCCTCGAAATCTTCCACTCGAGATGACTCAGCTCGTCTGTTCTGAGATGGGAGAGGCCCTAGACGCTTGAACACTGAACCTCACCTGTGTCCTCCTTCTGCTGTCTACATTCCGGGCAGTTGTCGATTGTAGGCAATCGGCTCATTCCTGAATCCCAGCAGTGCTTAAAGAAAGGACAATCCCAGTGTCTGTCCATGTCTTCCGGCTCTCTTGACTTCCCCTTAGCGCGGTGCTCATATCATTCGTCGTCTCTATCATACCGACGATATTTTCCGTTGTCTACGGCAGACCGATGATATCTTTCGTCATCTATGTCGTACCGCCGGCGTCGGTCGTACTGACGCTCATATTTGTTCAGGAGATGCGCGGAGAGCGGCCGTTGATACCGCACGTTTCTCACTTGTTCCTCGGTGATGTACCGTCTGCCATCATATCGGGGCCGGTCGCGTGGGCCGGACTCCTCCTTTTCCTTGCCACGGGAGTGACCGATTTCTTCTTTATCCCTGCCAGGGTGGTATACAGGCCCTTCCATGTTAACATCGAATGAGAAATCTGGCTGACGCCTCGTGGAGTGATAGTGTTCCACCATGTTGACGCCAGGAAACGGTTGCGTGTCCACTTTCATGGCAAACTGACCAAGGATCAAACGGCCTTGTTCTATCGCCGTTTGGATCTGCCGACGCAACTCTTTGCAGTCATTGGTGGTATGAGTGAACGAGTGATGCCACTTGCAGTACGGTCTCCCGTTCATTTCTTGCGCCGTAGGGATTTTATGGCCTTCGGGTAACTTCAGCTGTTTTTCCTTAAGCAATAAATCGAATATCTGCTCAGCTTTGCTTACATAGAAGTCAAATCCTTTCGCAGGCCCTTGTTGTTTCACCCATTTGCAGGACACGGGATTTGCCCCCCGAGCCCATTCAGCCACGGCTACTTCCTGGTCTTCTGCAGAGTCCCCAACTTCTTCTGTCTCGACCAGGCCTATCGGGCGTTTGAACTTTTCTTGGTACAATTCTGGGTGGCGCTGCTCATACAATGTTAATTTCTGGGCCATGTGCGCCAGTGAGTTGTATTCTACTTGGAAAGCCAGATCCTAGATCGGCGCTGCGAGGCCCAACACTGCCAGATCGACTGCTTCTTTCTCAGTTAAACGAGCCGAATAACATCGGTTCTTGACAGTCCTAAAACGCTGAATGTATTCCGACACCGTTTCTCCCCGCTTCTGCCGCACCTGCGCCAGATCGGCAATGCCAGCCTCGGTAGCTTCTGAGTGATATTGAACATGAAACTGCTCTTCCAGTTGCTTCCACGTCCGGACTGAATCTGGTGGCAACGAGGTGTACCACCCAAAAGCTAGTCCTGTGAGAGATTGCGCAAAAAACCTCACACGTAACGGGTCTGATGCTGAAATCATGCCCAACTGTGCCAAATATCGGCTCACATGCTCAATTGAGCTAGACTCTTCTGATCCATTGAACTTTGAGAACTCAGGGAGCCGATACTTGGGCGGCAGCAGAATCAAATCATATTCGTTGGGGTACGGCTTGGAATAGCCGACTGTTCTCCTCTTTGGCAGGATACCGAACTGGTCTCTCAAGATTGTACCGATTTGTTCCACGGTATGAGCTACAGGGGCTGAGCTTTCATGACTCGTTCGGGTGACATATTTAGCTAGCCACGCCTGTTTATCGGCGTCCGCTCCAGAAATCCCTCCTGCTGCAATCTGGTTCGTGCGCGCCAAGTTATTGCAGTCCGGCACGTATGTGCACACGTATCCATGTGGGATTTCTTTAGGAGGCTCATGCAGGAATTGGTAATCGCCAGGATCACCTCCAATCTTGTAGACGACGTATGCCGGTGAACCCTGTGGCTCTGGAGCTGCAAGCGCGAATGGCAGCTGCGGCCTGGTCTGGAACGGTATTTCTCCCTGGTGAGTCCCTAGGGCAGGTCCTGACGGAGAGTACTGATGCTTCATGATTTCCTGAACCACGCGAACCGCAATGTGCTCGAAAGCGTTCACCAGGCTCTCAGAATGACGGTGTAGAGAATGAGCCACCATGTAATTAACTTCCTGGCGCAGAGCTCTGGTGCGTTCCTCTGAAGGGACAGACAGATCTACTTCATCGAGAACACCTTCGGGTGAGAACCCTTTCCACCTAATGCCATGTTTACGGGTCCTCTCAAAAGAGCCGATGAGATCGGCTTCGAAGACAGCTCTAATATCATCATATTTCTTCTTGTGCTCCTCAGGCAGAACTTCGTACGTGATTGGTGCGTCCGCCATCTCAGCTGCAGATGTTGACGCAGTTGCTGTAGAAGGTCCCACCGGGCGTGCCAGAATGTGTTGCCTGCCAAAACCCACCGGCAAGCAGCGACGAGCAACACGAAGAGCCGGGAGGCTCCCAGAGCGGCTGGTGGGCCCTGGTCCCTCGGGCGACGGCCCGCAAAGATCCGACACACGTCCTGGCTATTGCGAGGGCGTGCCACCTGACCTATACCTGGTCAGGAAGGTGATGGATTGCTTCAATTAGTTTACTGCATGGCAGACACGTAAACATTAATTCTGAGCCTCGATCGGCTCTCAGGTTACCCTGTGAATCGGCTCAGAGAGCCGATCGACCCATGGTTCGTATTGGATCTACGATAACATGGGGATCCTGCTTTATCAATACCAAGTTAAATCGATCTACGACAGTCTAGGGTTTTCACCGCATAACTGGAACGTCCTACGCGTAGTTGAGCCTGGCAGATACGAAAGATAACAGAAAACTAGTCCTAGAAAAGGCCTAAAAACCAACACAGAGTCGATTCCCGGAACAACCCCTCTTGGATCGGCAAACCATACCTTACGCACTACTGGATCGTTCAACCCGTTTGCAAGGCCTAACCATGCGGATATCAAACTAATCCTTGGAGAACAAGGAACAACTATAACAGATCAGATCTACTAAATAAAGATCAAGCATGATGCTGCCCTTACACCTAAGATAGGTGCAAAGACAGCTAGATATTTAGGGGCGGCATAACTAAGCAAACATATCAAAAAAGAATCGATGTTAGCCCCAAAACATCTATGATAACGGCATTACTCGCCATCAACAAGGCTTCAGTACGAGCAACACAAAACAACGAATAAACTGATACTGCTCAGATCGCAAGATGCGATCTGAGCAGCATGACGCTTACCCGGAAGAAACCCTCGAAACAAGGGGTGGCGATGCGCCTAGATTGTGTTTGTTGTGAATGTGATCGTCCTCCTTTCTCAATAACCCTAGGTACATATTTATAGTCCGTAGACTTTCTATCTTTGGAATAAACCTAATTGTGTACGAACAAACTCTATCTCTTAATTCTAAACTAAAACGCAATCTACCATAATGTACAAATATACGGGCAATCTAGCCCAAACTCCCGTACGAGGCCGATTCAGAAACACTTTATGTGCATATCCTCTAAGCCCATCTCAATCACAGCCCAACTCCCAATGTGGCTAAAATCCGGCGATAACAGATACGTCTCAAACGTATCTATAATTTCTTATGTTCCATGCTAGTTTTATGACAATACTCACATGTTTTATATACACTTTATATCGTTTTTATGCATTTTCCGGAACTAACCTATTAACAAGATGCCGAGGTGCCAGTTCCTGTTTTCTGCTGTTTTTGGTTCCAGAAAGGTTGTTCGGGCAATATTCTCGGAATTCGACGAAACAAAAACCAAACATCTTATTTTACCGAGACGGACCCGGAACACCGAAGGAGAGACGAAGAGGAGGCCCAGGGCCTCCAGACTATACTGGGGCACGGCCTAGGAGGGGGGCGCGCCCCCAGGTGGTGTGGGCCCCTCGGGACTCCACCGACGCCGCCCTTTCGCCTATATATTCCTCCCGATGCGAAAACCCTATATCAATCAATCATATTCAAGAAAGACTCCAGGGGCGCCGCCGCCATCGCGAAACCTAGTTTCGGGGGACATAAGTCTCTGTTCCGGCACGCCCCGGGGACGGGGAATTGCCCCCGGAAGTCATCTCCATCGACACCACCGCCATCTTCATCGTCGTTGCCGTCTCCCATGATGAGGAGGGAGTAGTTCTCCCCTGAGGCTGAGGGCTCTACCGGTAGCTATGTGGTTCATCTCTCTCTCCCATGGTGTGATCTTTATGTGTCATGAGCTTTGTATCACTATTAATCTATGTGCTACTCTAGTGATGTTATTAAAGTAGTCTATTCCTCCTCCATGATGTAAAGTTGACAGTGTGTGCATCATGTAGTACTTGGCGTAGGTTATGATTGTAATCTCTTGTAGATTATGAAGTTAACTATTACTATGATAGTATTGATGTGATCTATTCCCCCTTTCATAGCTATTGTTGACAGTGTGTATGCTATATTAGTACTCGGTCTAAATTGCAACGGTCTATTATGCACTCTAGAGGTTACTTTAATATGAACTCCGGACATTGTGGAGCTTGTTTACTCCGGCTTGAGGTGTGCTTTTGTAGCCCTACACAATGAATGGTGTTTGTTATCCAACAAGAGAGTGTGAGAAAGTGGCACAAGTGAAGAGAAGTTATTTATGTGATCATTGTTGAGAGTGTCCACTAGTGAAAGTATGATCCCTAGGCCTTGTTTCCAAATATCCAATCACCGTTCATTTACTGTTCTACTGCATGTTTACTTGCTGCCATATTTATTTCAGATTGTTATTACAACTCATATTCATCCATATCACTTGCATCTTACTGTCTCTTCGCCGAACTAGTGTAGCTATATTCCTCCTACATGATGTAAAAGGACAGCGTGTGCATCATGTAGTACTTGGCGTAGGCTATGATTGTAATCTCTTGTGGATTATGAAGTTAACTATTACTATGATAGTATTGATGTGATCTATTCCCCCTTTCATAGCTATTGTTGACAGTGTGTATGCTATGTTAGTACTCGGTCTAAATTGCAATGGTATTATCTTGGATTATGATTTGATGAGGATATCCCTATGAGTGGTGTTTGTCAAGTACTTGATGAACTTTGAGTGGAGCTTTCGTAGCCACTACGTGATGATTAGTGATTCCAATAGGAGAGTAATTCAGAGTAGCACAAGTGAAGTTTTGTAATCTAGTTGAATATGTAGATGTTGCTCTTGTCTATTATGCACTCTAGAGGTTACTTTAATATGAACTCCGGATGTTGTGGAGCTTGTTTACCCCGGCTTGAGGTGTGCTTTTGTAGCCCTACACAATGAATGGTGTTTGTTATCCAACAAGAGAGTGTTTGAGAGTAGTATTTATACAATTATGTGATCATTGTTGAGAGTGTCCACTAGTGAAAGTATGATCCCTAGGCCTTATTTCTAAGCATTGAAACACCGTTTCCAACAAGTTCTGCTACATGTTTGCTTGCTGCCATTTTTATTTCAGATTGCAATTACTACTTACAATCATCCATATTACTTGTATTTCACTATCTCTTCGCCGAACTAGTGCACCTATACATCTGACAAGTGTATTAGGTGTGTTGGGGACACAAGAGACTTCTTGTATCTTAATTGCAGGGTTGCTTGAGAGTGATATCTTTGACCTCTACCTCCCTGAGTTCGATAAACCTTGGGTGATTCACTTAAGGGAAACTTGCTGCTGTTCTACAAACCTCTGCTCTTGGAGGCCCAACACTGTCTACAGGAATAGAAGCGTGCGTAGACATCAGAGGTCGATGAATGAATCGTTGTTACAGATGATTCTCAGGGCGCTCGCCCTGAAAGTGAAGTTGCGGGATCTCGCAGATCTGCGGCTTCTTCTGACAAAGACACAAACTCGGAGGCTACCGACTCTGTACACTCACCTCCTTCCGCTGCTGTCAACACCCGGATTTTTAAGTCCGGATGCCTATTATGTCATATATCGCAATCCCAGGAATATTGTTGTTGCGAGGCATAATAGTTAAGTATCACAGTATCATTCATTACAAACCATATTGTCTTACAATTGGAATCACATCATCCATATTACACGAATAGTTGATCTATTGCTCAACGAACAAACACAAGTTCATGGCGGAAGCGTAAGATACAAGGACTCTCTAGTCCACAGGCCAACGCTTGACGTCGGAAGACTCCTAGTTGTCGTAGGCGTCCTGCTGGTCATCTCCTTGTTCATCTTCATACTCTGGCCATTTGAATAGCCAGGGACAAAGCCGTGAGTACTTCAAGTACTCGCAAACTAATACTAGAGTAACTGCTAGACATTTCTAGTAAGGTTTGCTAAGCTCTAGTTTATTTGCATAAAGCCAATTTTAGTTCACAAGTATTTGAGAAAAGCTTATTCATGTGCTAACTAACTCAAGTGGGAACATTAGTCTCATTCCCACCATTCAAGGGGTGATTTCAATTCAATTCACCACTTCACCATTCATTTCACCATCATTTTCAAGAATTTGACATCGGAAACTATATGGCCTTTCCAACCGTCAGTAACCGTGGACGCGGCTATTCGAATAGATTGACACTCTGCAGAGGTTGCACACTTGTGCCACAACATTTGATTTCATCCGTCGGGATTACCCCGAATCATCGTAACACAGTACGCGGATCATCAACCATAACGTTTCACTTACAAATCCTAGTATGAGCACCTCTCCCCATGAGCTTGGCCTCCCAGTGAAGACCAACTGTCAACCTGGGAACTGCACAGGGCTTGGCCGTACAATTCACCTCAATTCACATCATTTCTCAACAACGGAGGCAGCCTCAAGCATAACCCCTATGATGTGTGTTCATAGGGAACCCATACTAAGATGCATAAACTTCCAGTTAAGCCCTACCCATAATCAGGTATTGTGGGGGTACTCAATATTGGAAAGGTACCGCATTCAAACCAATATCAGTTTTATCAAAAATCACCATCTTCTCTTAGTCATATTCACCTTCAAAATTCATTCAATGGAATGCTTCATCATTCCAAGGTTTCAAAATTCAGTTCAAGTCACATGTTCCCATCTAGAGTAGTCAAGTTTTAAATAATTAGCACTAGCTCTAGTCATGAGGGGTGCTATCTTGCTTTGCTAGTTTGAGACTAACTTTGCCACTCTAGTAACCATTTTTAACTTAGACCAAAGTTAACTATAAAAGTAACTCTTTGAATAAACAAGTAAAAACTTTTAAGGTAGAAACTTGGGATATGCTTATGGTAAGAAAGATAAGACTATGGTGCCTTGCCCCAAAGGGCTTTGCACTTTGCAAGAATATTAGCTTGCCTTGGTAGTTCTCAAAGTTCTCCTCCTCCTCTTCTTGGTAGCAACCTTCTTCTTCCGGGTATTCTCCGGTGCTAGCGTCTAAATTTGAATACGAGTATAATCACTCAACTAATTCAATGGCTATTCCATACATCACATATATTCACATAAACTATTCTAAGCACACAAATAATCTAATTAGGGTGCATTGGTGGTGTTGCTTGAGGAGAACTAATTTCCTTTTATTTAATATGTAAATGATAGTTTCCATAGGGTTCTTGAGAAATAATTTCCTCTCATTGAAATCTTCTTAAGATTTAATTTCTCAAACAATCATGCATGAATTTATATTGACCTAAGTCAAACATTCATTATCATCATTTGAGAAAATGATTTAAATGAGGTAGACCACCTCATACCATTTAATAATTCTACAAATGATTTAAATCTCCAAGTATTTCATATAAGAGTGTTTGTCCAGGGGTTCAAACATCTCATGAATTCATTTGGGACAAGATTTAAATGAAGTAGAATACTTCATAGGGTTTGCATAATAGTTTTGGACAATATCACTTAACTAAAGTAGCCATATTGTCCATCCATTAAACTAGGGCATGATCATGCAAAGTGACCACACCATTTTCTTGCAGAAACAATTAGTGTAAGTTAAATGTGAGCTATTGGAGTTGGAATTAACTTAATATCTATTTTGGTTGATTTTTAATAATTATTTGAATAGGTAAAAGTCCCTGCCTTCATCTTTTTATCAGATTAATTCTACAACGGATCATGAGGTGGGACCAGGGGCATATTGTAGAACTTTTTTCTAGCTTTCCAACAATATCAAATTTGTTAAATTTGGCCAAGCCAAACAGATTCTATGAATTTTCAAAGTTGGGTTCAGTATTGAATTGGATTGAATTTGAATTAAACTGGATTTGAATTAATGGGCTGGCGGGAAAGCTACGTGGGCTGAAATAAATTAAAACGCAGCAATTCGGCCCAGTAACGCAGCTGGTGCGCTTGGGCCGCCTGACAGAGTGGGGGCCACTCGTCAGCGAGTCCTAACAGCCGAATCGGTATGGATTGCCCAGAGACGTTGGATTAGAACTGGATCGGACGAACGACAGTCGTCGTCTTCTCCGGCGAGATGCCGAGGGTCTGGCGGTGAATCTAGGGGGCCGTGGAGCTAACCGTGGGTCCGGCGATGGTTGGCAGTATGCTCGGGGAAGGTGTAGTCGACGGCGAAGCTCCTGGTACCGGCGGCGGCTCGTGGAATGGCTCCAATCGACGGCGAGCTTCCGCGGCGTCTGGCGGCAGTGAGGCTTCGATTGGGCGGCTTCGGTGGCTAATGTCGACGGTGGAGTGGCTCTGGCGGTCGAGTGAGAAGAGGGGAAGGTGATGGTGTGCTCAGATCGACGAGGGGTGGTCTCCTTTTATAGGTGAGCGAGGGTGCTGCGGGGCAGTGGCAAGGTCGACCATGGCGCGGCGATTCCGGCGGGCTAGCGAGCTAGGCGAGGGCGCAGGATCGTTCCGCGTATCCAGGCGATGCTAATGGCGGCGATAGCACGGTCGGGCGGCGTTGGATGGCGACGTATTGCTTCCATTACTGGCGGCGGCGTCTACGGGATTTTTTTCGTCGTCTCCGGCGGCAGCGGTCCAGGGTCGGGTCGAGCTCGTGTCTGGTGGGTCTGAGGTGTCACGGCGATGCTCAACGCGTTGCTAGCGGGGCCAGAGCGAGCGCGTGCTGGCGAGGTGGCAGGTGGCCAGTGACGTCCACGGCATGTCCACGCGCGACGCGAGCGGCATCACTGCGCGTTCTGGGCGCGTGTTCTCCGGCGTTCGTCGTCGTCGAGCTGGACCGTGGCTTGGCTAGGGAGATGTAGAGGAGTGCGGTGGCGAGGTGTGGCACCAGGGCCAGTGCTGGCGAGGAAGGGAGAGAGGGGAGGCTCGTCGGGGTGGCGACATGGCCGGCATGGCCATGCACATGTGAGCTAGCCTCTCCTCTTAGGGTTACTGTGCAGCATTGAGTGAGAGAGGGGGCAAGGGGACCAGATAGGGTAGTTTAGGGCAGGTTAGGGTTAAGTAGAGCACTATTTGAAATAGTGTCAAATAGTTCCATATTTGTAATTTACAAATTTTGTCCAAATTTGAATGGGTTCAACAAGTGGCAAGATTTGAATTGTGTGTGTTTGGTTAAGTTGTAAAAGACCAGAGAAGATGAGAGGTGGTGGTGGCATTGTCAAATTCAAAGAAATGCAAATTTGGCTAAGTGTGAGATTGTTCCACTTAATAAAAAGTTGCAACTTTACATGAGCATAGCATCTGATCCAAAGTGAATTTGGCATGGTGATCTTTACAAAAAGTGTTCACCTTGATGTGCTCTTGGATGAGGTGCAAAGAGTTGGCAAAGTTTAGTTTGAAAATTTTGAATTGCAAGGGCTCAAAGTAGGGATCAGACTATAAATGGCAGATTTGACCATTATCATATGTGATCCAAATTTGAGTTTGAAATTCATTTGATTTGTGTTTCTTTGATTCCAAAAGTTGTAATAAGTGTTTATGTACATTATTCAACTAATGGTGAAAACCAAAATGGTCTAGGGTCAAAATTTATAAAAATGGCATAAGCCATATGTGAGGGTTTTAGGGTTTTTCTTTTATTTGATTTCTTTCTCTTTTTGATTTATTTGGTTGGTGATCTTCACATGATCACATTAGGGTTTTAGAGTATAGCACATACACATAATAACAATCATCATGGCATATCACTCAAATGCACAAGTCCTATGCATGGCACTATATGCCATTTAAAAGTTTTTGTTGGTTTGAAATTTTGCTCTCTGGAATTATTCTAACTTTCTTTTTATTGAAAAATTGGGATGTTACAAACCCTTCCCCCTTACAAAAGATCTCGTCCCGAGATCTAAAAGAAAGTTAGGTACTAAAGAGATATGGGTACTCCTTCTTCATGAAGTCTTCGCGTTCCCAGGTGGCTTCATCTTCAGTATGGTTGCTCCATTGTATCTCCAGAAACTTGATGCTTCGGGTGCGGGTGGTTCGGTAAGCTTCCTCCAGGATGCGAATCGGCACTTCGCGGTACGTCAGGTCCTTGTTGATATCCACCGATCGGTGATCGATGTTCTTGAGCACTTCGGTCTTCTCAGGGACTTCAAGGCACTTCCGGAGGAGTGAGATGTGAAACACGTCGTGTACAGCCGACATCTCTTCTGGTAGCTCCAGTTGATAGGATACTTCACCTCGGTGACTCAGAACTTTGAAGGGTCTGACATATTGGGGTGCGAGCTTTCCTTTCAGCTGAAATCTCTGCATTCCTTTCAAGGGGGATACCTTGAGATAGACGAAGTCTCCAATCTTGAAGGTCATCTCCCGACGTCTCTTGTTGGCGTAGCTCTTCTGTCTTGATTGCGCCGTCTTGAGGTACTCTCGGATCTTGTGTACTTTCTCTTAGGCTTCACGAAGAACATCCGGTCCAAAGACTTGGCTTTCTCCGACTTCCGACCAGTTCAGGGGGGTACGACACTTCCTTCCGTACAAGGCTTCAAAGGGGGCCATCTGCAGGCTAGCTTCATAGCTGTTGTTGTAAGAGAATTCTGCGTAAGGTAAGCAGTATTCCCACTTGGATCCATATTCCAGTACACATGCTCTCAGCATGTCTTCTAGTATCTGGTTGACTCTCTCGGTCTGTCCGTCAGTCTGAGGGTGATAGGCGGTGCTGAAATTCAGACGGGTTCCTAGTCCTTCGTGCACCTTTTGCCAGAATCTTGAGGTGAACTGTGATCCTCTATCTGACACTATCGACTTCGGGGTTCCGTGCAGGGCGACTATTCTGGAGATGTACAGTTCAGCTAACTTTGGGCCTTGGTATGTGGTCTTGACGGCGATGAAATGGGCTACCTTGGTCAGTCTATCGACAACTACCCATATTGAATCATTGCCTTTGCTGGATTTGGGCAGACCTGTGATAAAGTCCATCCCTACAGAGTCCCACTTCCATTCTGGAATCTGTAGGGGTTGCAACAGTCCTGCGGGTCGTTGATGTTCCGCCTTGACTCTCTGACAGATGTCACACTTGGCGATGTAGCTGCCGATTTCTCTCTTCATTCCATGCCACCAGAATTGCTCTTTCAGGTCTTGATACATCTTGGTACCTCTGGGGTGGATTGAGTAAAGGGTGTCATGGGCTTCTTGCAGGATGACTTGCTTCAAGTCTGAGTCCGATGGTATGCAGAGGCGTTCTTTGTACCAAAGTACTCCGGCTTCATCTACGGTGAATCCGGGGGCTTTTCCTGCGGCTATCTGTTTCTTGATTCCGTCGATGCTAGCGTTGTCCTTCTGGGCTTCCTTGATCTGGCTAACCAAGGTGGGTTGCAGTTCTATGCTGGCTAGGAATCCTTCACTAACAAGTTCAAGTCGGAACTGTTCGAACTCTTGATACAGGCTGGGCTGCTCGATTGTGATCATGGAGTTCAACTGGCACGGCAGTCGACTCAAAGCATCCGCTACCACATTGGCCTTGCCGGGGTGGTAGTGAATCTCCATGTCGTAATCCTTGATCAATTCTATCCATCGGCGTTGCCTCATGTTCAACTCCTTCTGGGTGAAGATATATTTCAGGCTCTTGTGGTCGGAGTAGATCTCACATCGATTACCCATGAGGTAATGACGCCAAACTTTCAAGGCTAGGACCACGGCTGCAAGCTCGAGGTCATGGGTTGGGTAGTGCTGTTCATGTTGCTTTAGTTGTCTTGAAAGGTAGGATACAACTTTGCCTTCTTGCCTAAGTACACATCCAAGAACAACCTTGGAGGCATCGTAATATACGTCAAAGGGCTTGGTGATGTCTGGCATGATCTGGATTGGGGCTGAGGTCAGTCTACTCTTGAGTTGTTGAAAACTCTCTTCACATTTGTCAGTCCATTCGAACTTCTTGTCCTTCTTCAACAATTGGGTCATTGGTCGAGCGATGCTCGAAAAGCCTTCTACAAATCTGCGGTAATATCCGGCTAATCCAAGAAAAAGCGCGGACCTCAGTTTGGGTGGTTGGGGCTTGCCATTCCATAACAGTTTTGATCTTGGCGGGATCTACGGCAATTCCTCCTGCAGACAAGATGTGTCCCAGGAATCCTACTTCCTCCAACCAAAACGCACACTTTCTGAACTTGGCATACAACTGGTGGTGCCTAAGGGTTTCTAGGATAGTCTCCAAATGCTGTTCATGTTCCTCTTCGGACTTGGAGTATACCAGAATGTCATCGATGAAGACAACAACAAACTTGTCCAAAAAGTTCATGAAGATCTTATTCATGAGATTCATGAAATAAGCGGGGGCATTGGTTAATCCAAACGACATGACGTTGTACTCATACAACCCATATCTAGTGGCGAAGGCGGTCTTTGGAATGTCGGTGGCTCGAATCTTCAGCTGATGATAACCAGTTCTAAGGTCTATCTTGGAGAAAACTTTGGCTCCAGTTAGTTGATCAAACAAGTCTTCTATCTTGGGCAGGGGGTATTTGTTTTTGATGGTGACATCGTTAAGCTTACGATAGTCCGTACATAAACGATTGGCACCATCCTTCTTGTCCACAAACAAAACTGGGGATCTCCAGGGGGGATGCACTAGGTCTAATCAGACCTTTGGCCAACATATCATCTATCTGTTTCTTCAGCTCCACGAGCTCTGTTGGGTTCATGCTATAGGCTCTCTGTGCTATAGGTCCAGTTCCGGGGATTAACTCGATGATGAACTCGATATCTCGATCCGGGGGCATACCGGGTAGATCATCCGGAAACACATCAGGGTAGCGACAAACGACCCTGATTTGATCCAGTGTTGGCTTGGAGACACTTTGGTTGCAGGTGAATTTTCTGGGTAGTCTTTCAGAGACATGTTCTACTAGGATACCGGTGCTGCTAGTCATGGTTATGGCTTTCTTTGCAAGGTCAATCAAACCATGGTGTTTTGACATCCAGTCCATTCCTAGTACGACTTCCAAACCTTTGGTTCCCAGAATGATGAGATTGGCATAGAAATCTACGTCATGGATTTTGATGGGTACATTTTTGCAAAATCTTCTGGCTTTGGTGGTTGATCTGGGGATTTGAACTATCATAACATGCTTCAAACTTATAGGTTGAATTTTACTTGTTGATGCAAAGTCTTCAGTGACAAAAAAATGAGATGCTCCGGAATCAAACAACACTCTGGCAGGGATGTGGTTGACAGAAAACATACCCAGTACAACATCTGGTGCTTCCTGGGCTTCTTCGGCGTTCATGTGGTAGAGACGACCGTTGCGGTTATTGGGGTTGTTGGGGGCGAACTTCTTGCCGGTGGAGACATGGCGTTGCTGCTGAGCGGGTGCAGCGGTGTTGCCTGCGAGCTTGGCGAGACACTCGTTGGAGTAGTGCCCACTACACCACACTCATAACAAGTGATGGTGGCCTTGTCCTTGGTCGCAACGGGGATGGCGTTGCTTCCGGTTCTAGGGGCGGTGTTGGTGTTGTTGTTGTAGCCTCCTGGCTTGGAGTTTCCTCCACTCCGGTTCTGATAACCGGGGCGCGAGTTCTGCATCGGGGGCTTGTTGTTGTTGTTTCTCGGAGTGAAACCTCCGCTTGAGCTGGGGCGATACTTCTGGGTATTGCTAGACCCACTTTGGTGCATCATGCGGCGCTTGCGGTTCTCATTGGCTTGGTTCAGCTTGCCCTCCATCTGGATGGCGGAGTCAACAAGGGCTTCAAGGTCGGCGAAGGGGATGTTGACGAGGACAGTCTGCATCTCATCATGCAGTCCGTTCAGGAATCTCTCCTGCCTCTTCTCGGTGGTGCCGGTCTCGTCGGGGGCGTACCTTGACAGTGTAAGGAACCTGTCGCGGTATTCTACCACCATCAAGCGACCTTGCTTCAGTTCACGGAACTCATCCCTCATTTTCTTGATAAGACCCGGGGGTACATGGTACTTGCTGAACTTGAGCTTGAACTCCTCCCAAGTCATGAACTGACCTCCGTTCATGGCACGGGTGCTTGTCCACCAAGCGCGGGCTGGTCCAGCGAGATAATGGGTTGCAAACAAAACCTTCTCATTGGCTTCCACTCCGGCTACTTCCAAGTTGTTCTCCATAGTCTGGAGCCAGTCGTCTGCGTCGAGTGGTTTTTCTGTCTTGCTAAACACCGGAGGGTTGGTGTTCTGAAAGTTCTTGAGCTTGGATCCGGGGTGGTCATGATTTCCATGGCCTTGGTTGGCAAGGTTCTGCAAGGCTGCGATGTTGGCTTGGCGTTCAGCTCTTTCAGTCTCCCTGTTGGCAAGCAGGGTTTGCAGCAGTTGCATCATCGCATCGTTGTTGGTGCGATTGGGAGGGGCCATCTGAAGATAGAGAAGATCATGAGATAAGAGGAAACTTCTATGGTTTATTTTGAGTAAGTTTGAAACCATTTGAAACTTGTAGTCTTTTCATGACAAATATAACATTCATTCATTCATTCAACACACATTACAAACTAACACACCCATACTCCAATTGTTTTAAGAACCATTCTCATGCTACGATACAAAGGACGGGATACAACTCACACCTACATAAGTGAAACTAGTGCAACTACTCCTCATCCTTGACGTCGATCGGGACGTAGTCGTCAGGTCCTGCCTCCAGGAACTCGTAGTCCTCCTCCTCGGTGAACTCGTCCTCCTCAAAGTCGTCGTCGTTGCTCAGGAAGGCTCCTCCTCCCTGAAGGTCGATACCTCCGTCGCCGTCCTCCATCTCTCTAAGCTGATCCTCCTGGGCCTTGACAGTGGCCTCAAGTGCTGCGATCTTGGCGCGAAGGCGCACAATCGTAGCGTCCTTCTTGGCACGCTGCTGGCGAAGGGCCTTGCGGTCGTTGTTGAGGAGCTTGATCGCCTCACCCTGCTCGATGATGTGAGCATGGGTCTGGTTCGCGTAAGCGCGAGTGGCGTCGAGGTCCTTCTGAGTCTGGTAGAGCATGAAGTCCAGGTGCTCAGCATGGTGCCTCAACTGCGGGTGCGGCTGCAGCTCCATAGGCACTCCCATGGCATCATGCCTCACGAGATGCGCGAAGTGAGAGGCGAGGATGCGCACCACCTTCTGTCCACAGAGATGCGGAAGTGCCTCCTGAAGGCCACGTGCGAGTCCATCGAGCCAGTTGCTCTCGTGGAAGGAGAAGAGGATCCTCTCCGAGGTGGGAGGCCCCATCTTGCCCCTCAAGTCGGCAGTGATGATCCACTGCAACTCTCCTCCAGGAGTGTTGTCCACCTGAATCCCGTGGAACTCAGGGTGCGGGCGCTCGAGGAAGTCCGAAAGGGCGTTGAGGTCGTGCTCGAAGATCAGATTCCCCCCATTTCCAAGTTGGTAAAACTTGGTGTTGATGGGTTCATTCGGCTCCATCTGAAAGAGAAATGGATAAGTAAGTTAGAGAGTGAACAAGTGTGGCAAAATTTTAAGTAGATTCAAATAAGGTGGAACATGATTCATCAAATTTTGAAAAAGTCTCAAAGACAAGAGTGTAAGTAAATTTTCACAAATATTCTCTTCATTTGATTTCAAAGTTAAGTTTTTCAGAACGCCCATTCTAACTAAGGTCTTCTAAGGTCAAACACATGCTCTGATACCAACTTGTCAACACCCGGATTTTTAAGTCCGGATGCCTGTTATGTCATACATCGCAATCCCAGGAATATTGTTGTTGCGAGGCATAATAGTTAAGTATCACAGTCATCATTCATTACAAACCATATTGTCTTACAATTGGAATCACATCATCCATATTACACGAATAGTTGATCTATTGATCAACGAACAAACACAAGTTCATAGCGGAAGCGTAAGATACAAGGACTCTCTAGTCCACAGGCCAACGCTTGACATCGGAAGACTCCTAGTTGTCGTAGGCGTCCTACTGGTCATCTCCTTGTTCATCTTCATACTCTGGCCATTTGAATAGCCAGGGACAAAGCCGTGAGTACTTCAAGTACTCGCAAACTAATACTAGAGTAAGTGCTAGACATTTCTAGTAAGGTTTGCTAAGCTCTAGTTTATTTGCATAAAGCCAATTTTAGTTCACAAGTATTTGAGAAAGGCTTATTCATGTGCTAACTAACTCAAGTGGGAACATTAGTGTCATTCCCACCATTCAAGGGGTGATTTAAATTCAATTCACCACTTCACCATTCATTTCACCATCATTTTCAAGAATTTGACATCGGAAACTATATGGCCTTTCCAATCGTCCGTAACCGTGGACGTGGCTATTCGAGTAGATTGACAATCTGCAGAGGTTGCACACTTGTGCCACAACATTTGATTTCATCCGTCGGGATTACCCCGAATCATCGTAACACAGTACGCGGATCATCAACCATAACCTTTCACTTACAAATCCTAGTATGAGCACCTCTCCCCATGAGCTTGGCCTCCCAGTGAAGACCAACTGTCAACTTGGGAACTGCACAGGGCTTGGCCGTACAATTCACCTCAATTCACATCATTTCTCAACAACGGAGGCAGCCTCAAGCATAACCCCTATGATGTGTGTTCAGAGGGAACCCATACTAAGATGCATAAACTTCCAGTTAAGCCCCACCCATAATCAGGTATTGTGGGGGTACTCAATATTGGAAAGGTATCGCATTCAAACCAATATCAGTTTTATCAAAAATCACCATCTTCTCTTAGTCATATTCACCTTCAAAATTCATTCAATGGAATGCTTCATCATTCCAAGGTTTCAAAATTCAGTTCAAGTCACATGTTCCCATCTAGAGTAGTCAAGTTTTAAATAATTAGCACTAGCTCTAGTCATGAGGGGTGCTATCTTGCTTTGCTAGTTTGAGACTAACTTTGCCACTCTAGTAACCATTTTTAACTTAGACCAAAGTTAACTATAAAAGTAACTCTTTGAATAAACAAGTAAAAACTTGTAAGGTAGAAACTTGGGATAGGCTTATGGTAAGAAAGGTAAGACTATGGTGCCTTGCCCCAAAGGGCTTTGCACGTTGCAAGAATATTAGCTTGCCTTGGTAGTTCTCAAAGTTCTCCTCCTCCTCTTCTTGGTAGCACCCTTCTTCTTCCGGGTATTCTCCGGTGCTAGCGTCTAAATTTGAATACGAGTATAATCACTCAACTAATTCAATGGATATTCCATACATCACATATATTCACACAAACTATTCTAAGCACACAAATAATCTAATTAGGGTGCATTGGTGGTGTTGCTTGAGGAGAACTAATTTCCTTTTATTTAATATGTAAATGATAGTTTCCATAGGGTTCTTGAGAAATAATTTCCTCTCATTGAAATCTTCTTAAGATTTAATTTCTCAAACAATCATGCATGAATTTATATTGACCTAGGTCAAACATTCAATATCATCATTTGAGAAAATGATTTAAATGAGGTAGACCACCCCATACCATTTAATAATTCTACAAATGATTTAAATATCCAAGTATTTCATATAAGAGTGTTTGTCCAGGGGTTCAAACATCTCATGAATTCATTTGGGACAAGATTTAAATGAAGTAGAATACTTCATAGGGTTTGCATAATAGTTTTGGACAATATCACTTAACTAAAGTAGCCATATTGTCCATCCATTAAACTAGGGCATGATCATGCAAAGTGACCACACCATTTTCTTGCAGAAACAATTAGTGTAAGTCAAATGTGAGCTATTGGAGTTGGAATTAACTTAATATCTATTTTGGTTGATTTTTAATAATTATTTGAATAGGGAAAAGTCCCTGCCTTCATCTTTTTATCAGATTAATTATACAACAGATCTCGAGGTGGGACCAGGGTCGTATTGTAGAACTTTTTACTAGCTTTCCAACAATATCAAATTTGTTAAATTTGGCCAAGCCAAACAGATTCTATGAATTTTCAAAGTTGGGTTCAGTATTGAATTGGATTGAATTTGAATTAAACTGGATTTGAATTAATGGGCTGGCGGGAAAGCTACGTGGGCTGAAACAAATTCAAACGCAGCAATTCGGCCCAGTAACGCAGCTGGTGCGCTTGGGCCGCCTGACAGAGTGGGGGCCACTCGTCAGCGAGTCTTAACAGCCGAATCGGTATGGATTGCCCAGAGACGTTGGATTAGAACTGGATCGGACGAACGACAGTCGTCGTCTTCTCCGGCGAGATGCCGAGGGTCTGGCGGCGAACCTAGGGTGTCGTGGAGCTAACCGTGGGTCTGGCGATGGTTGGCAGTATGCTCGGGGAAGGTGTAGTCGACGGCGAAGCTCCTGGTACCGGCGGCGGCTCCTGGAACGGCTCCAATTGACGGCGAGCTTCTGCGGCGTCTGGCGGCAGTGAGGCTTCGATTGGGCGGCGTCAGTGGCTAATGTCGACGGTAGAGTGGCTCTGGCGGTTGAGTGAGAAGAGGGGAAGGTGATGGTGTGCTCAGATCGATGAGGGGTGGTCTCCTTTTATAGGTGAGCGAGGGTGCTGCGGGGCAGTGGCAAGGTCGACCATGGCGCGGCGATTCCGACGGGCTAGCGAGCTAGGCGAGGGCGCAGGATCGTTCCGCGTATCCAGGCTATGCTAATGGCGGCGACAGCACGGTCGGGCGGTGTTGGATGCCGACGTATTGCTTCCATGTCTGGCGGCGGCGTCTACGGGATTTTCTTCGTCGTCTCCGGCGGCGGCGGTCCAGGGTCGGTTCGAGCGCGTGTCTGGTGGGTCTGAGGTGTCACGGCGATGCTCAACGCGTTGCTAGCGGGGCCAGAGCGAGCGTGTGCTGGCGAGGCGGCAGGTGACCAGTGACGTCCACGGCGTGTCCACGCGCGACGCGAGCGGCATCACTGCGCGTTCTGGGCGCGCGTTCTCCGGCGTTGGTCGTCGTCGAGCTGGACCGTGGCTTGGCTAGGGAGATGTAGAGGAGTGCGGTGGCGAGGTGTGGCACCAGGGCCAGTGCTGGCGAGGAAGGGAGAGAGGGGAGGCTCGTCGGGGTGGCGACATGGCCGGCATGGCCATACACATGTGAGCTAGCCTCTCCTCTTAGGGTTACTGTGCAGCATTGAGTTAGAGAGGGGGCAAGGGGACCAGATAGGGTAGTTTAGGGCAGGTTAGGGTTAAGTAGAGCACTATTTGAAATTGTGTCAAATAGTTCCATATTTGTAATTTACAAATTTTGTCCAAATTTGAATGGGTTCAACAAATGGCAAGATTTGAATTGTGTGTGTTTGGTTAAGTTGTAAAAGACCAGAGAAGATGAGAGGTGGTGGTGGCATTTTCAAATTCAAAGAAATGCAAATTTGGCTAAGTGTGAGATTGTTCCACTTAATAAAAAGTTGCAACTTTACATGAGCATAGCATCTGATCCAAAGTGAATTTGGCATGGTGATCTTTACAAAAAGTGTTCACCTTGATGTGCTCTTGGATGAGGTGCAAAGTGTTGGCAAAGTTTAGTTTGAAAATTTTGAATTGCAAGGGCTCAAAGTAGGGATCAGACTATAAATGGCAGATTTGACCATTATCATATGTGATCCAAATTTGAGTTTGAAATTCATTTGATTTGTGTTTCTTTGATTCCAAAAGTTGTAATAAGTGTTTATGTACATTATTCAACTAATGGTGAAAACCAAATGGTCTAGGGTCAAAATTTATAAAAATGGCATAAGCCATATGTGAGGGTTTTAGGGTTTTTCTTTTATTTGATTTCTTTCTCTTTTTGATTTATTTGGTTGGTGATCTTCACATGATCACATTAGGGTTTTAGAGTATAGCACATACACATAATAACAATCATCATGGCATATCACTCAAATGCACAAGTCCTATGCATGGCACTATTTGCAATTTAAAAGTTTTTGTTGGTTTGAAATTTTGCTCTCTGGAATTATTCTAACTTTCTTTTTATTGAAAAATTGGGATGTTACAGCTGCTTCCCCAAAGAAAAGGAAGAGAGGTGATGTCGAAGATTCCGACACTTGTAAACCCAGCGGGTCACCTACCGAAGAAACTTCCCCCGAGGAGGAGGGTGCCTTCAATCCTTACGAGGATGCCCTTGTTAGCTCGTAAGCTACCCTGCCGTTTTTTTTCTTTCTCTATATTTGTTTATGAATGTTCTTATACTATCTTTTGTGGACAGTGGCGAAGAAGAGGAAGAACCAGCTGCCAATGTGACTGCTCCAACAAGCACGTCACAAACTTTAATTCTTTCAGAAACTGGCCATGCGACTGAGGAAGCCTCGCCTCCTCCTCAAGACTTGGAAAAGTCGACTCCTGTCGCCAGCCCCGAGCCCCCTCGCCAAAGAGAGCGAGGATTCAACTTGGCGAGGAACAAGGTTTCCTGGCTGAGAGTTCAGCGACTCCTTCCTTGGATGATGTAAGGACCCTTACAGCTGATTTGTGTAGTTTGTCGAGTTTTTCTCCCGTAACCTTTCTGACACCTTTATTTCTTCAGCCTTTGATGAAGGAATTCATCCGCCTCGGTACCCAGTTTATTGGGTATCGTGACACTGTTGATAGTTTAAAAGGTACGCCTTTTCATCATCTTTATTTTTCCTCGAGTGGGCTATATTGCTACCTGTCTTAACACTTCTGCCACGTTTCCTTCCGCTAGAGGCTCTCGCCAAAGCTAACAAGCGTGCCGATGATCTCGCCATCAAGCTGGAGCAAAGCGAAAAAGCTCGCGAGAAGGCCGAACAAGGTGCTGCCTCTGTTGGAGATCTTCGAAAGAGACTCCATCAAGCTGAGACTGCTTTGAGCAAGAAGATAACTCATCAGATTGCTCGCGAAGAAGATGTCATTGGCCGCCTGGAATCGCAGAATCGGCGTTTTGTTAGTAAGTTCATTGATCGCTTTGCTCAAGTCTTTTCCAAGATTAACTCTCCTTATACTTGTCGATAACCCGAACTTTGTTTCAGCAGGGAAAATGGGTCAAGATTTTGAACTTCAGGACCCTGAAAGGGATCATCTTCTCGACGCCCTTTCCCTCTTTGAGATTCATGGAGATCTGGCGCGCCACAGTATTACTGATGCGCGGACCGCATTTATGCGCCTTTTCCCCTACTTCTTCCCGACGAAAAGCCAGCCAGACACCTTCTCTGATATTGTCAAACGCTTCATTCCTGAGGAGGATCTTGGATTAGCTTTCCAGCAGGAAAACTTGAAGATTGGCGTTGAAGGCACCATAGCTTTGGTTATCGAAAGGCAACAGAACGTCGACTGGGCGAAAGCTGGCGAATCGAAGAGGATGAACAAGGAGAAGTGGCAGTCTTTGATTAAGGCTGCCAAAGCTCACTCGAAGAAGATTCTCTCCTTCCTCGGATACAAGCCAGCTGCTTCCTCTAGTACCGCCAGGCCAGAGGTCAAGTAGCCCATCCCACTTCTTCATTTTTTTCTCTTTTGGTAGACGTCGATATCCTTATTATATATGACTGCTTCTGTTGACTCACTAGGAGTCAATCTTTTGTACTAAACCTTCGCCACTGTAAATGTTTCGAATTATGAATATAAATGGAAAAATCCTATGTTTGGTAATTGATGCCGCTTTTTTTCTTTCTTCCAGTTGGTGTTTGACAATTACTCTAAGACTGCTGGACCCTCATCTGATCTCCCTGCTACATCTCGCTCGAACCGGGTACCTGACGATGTTTTTCCGGACGATTCTTCGTGTGCTATCTCGGATAAATTGGAATTGATCGAACTTCGCCGACAGCTCCAAGCCATGAAAAAACAGACCCTTGTCATTATGGAGCACTCCCGCAAATCATCGGAACGGGAAAACATAGCTCTCCAACAGGCTCAAGAAGCCTTAGCATTGAAAGAAACTGCGACTGATGAAGCTGCTCAAGCTGTACCCCAAGAAAATTATATGCCTGACCTGATGGCTGACGCAAGTTTGGATATGGCGGGTATGTTTCACGATTCTGAACTATCTCTTGTCTATTACTATCTTTTCATCTTATTATGCCATGTCTCCTGAATAGGCTCTTTTTTGGATACTACTGCCGAAGATCAACGAGTTGATGCTAGATCCAATTGTCTTGTTAAACTTGCCTTGGACAATGATTCCAGTTTTTGGTCTTCCCCGGATCAGACCCGACAAATTGTCAGATTTCAAGATCGCGCGGGTCAGGTTCGAGAGTATCTCGAGTTTTGTACCAAGGCTCTGGCCAGAGTTTACAATGCCATGTTTCCTCGGAACCCTCAACCTAAAACACTTCCGGAACTGATGAATAAGTTCAAAGATACGAATCAAATCCATGGTTTTGTGAAGGCGCAATTGCTTGCTGGTGCCAGATTTGCCATGATTATGTTACAGATCTGCCACCGAAGTTGGATATGTCCAACACTGTTGAGCTTTGTCATGCCAGATTGAAAAAGCGAAGGAGAAACGTCGACAAGATCAACGATGAGGTGACACCTGTAGCCGATAAAATGATTGCGGATCTTCTTCGTATGGATACAGAGTTTTTCTCCGAGGGCCATTATGTCGATTCCATGGATGCTCCTGCGGAAGGCGAAAGGGTACGAATAGATGATCTTATATGAAGGGAATATCTTCTGCCCATTTTTCCTGTAACACAAACATATCTTGTATATTGCGCGAAGTATGTATATTGCGAGAACTGTAAGTATTTTCTTTTCTTCCTTCTCTAGCCCCCGGATATTTGGATGGGCATATGTACACTTATTACTCGCGAGGTGTTGTAACCAAGGCAAATAATTTGTGTTTAGTATATTGTCTAGATCGAGTTTATTTTGTATGTTTTGTAAATTGTAGATCTCAAAACTTTTTTGAAGAAAAAGATGTATATCACCAATATCTTTACTATATTGCAGCATCGCGAGCCCGCCTCATTAAAAATCTTTCAGTCCCACTCGGTGCCCTGAAAGGAAAAGAGTGCGTCTGAAAACTCGCGAGCTTTTTCAGTACATTGTATGTTTACATGTATGACTATATTTTGACTTATGCGTAAAAACGCCTAAGCTGCGCCACGTTCCAGGGATTTGGCTCTGCAATCCCTGTCTTCTTGTCCTTTATTCTGTATGCTCCTCCTTCGATTACTTCGGTGATAATGTACGGGCCTAGCCATGGTGACTCGAATTTTTCATGGCTACTTTGTGTGAGCCGAAGAACTAGCTCACCAACTTGGAAAGGCCTTGGTCGCAAACGTTAACTATGGTAATTTTTTAGATCTTGCTGGTACTTGGTGAACCTTGACAGCACTTCGTCTCGAGCTTCGTCGAGTGCATCGACATCGTCCTCTAGTGCCTTTCTCGAGGTTTCTTCATCATATTCCGCCACCCTCGGAGAATTATGTTCTATTTCTATCAGAAGCACTGCCTCAGCTCCATGAACCAGAAAAAACGGAGTTTCCTGTGTTGCTGTATTGGGTGTTGTCCGTATACTCCATAACACGCTAGGTAGTTCTTCTGGCCAGGTGTGTCGAGCTTTTTCCAATGGTGTTAGCAGACATTTCTTAATGCCATTGCAGATGATACCGTTCGCTTTCTCGACTTGGCCATTGGTCTGTGGGTGCGCAACTGATGCAAAGTGTAGTTTGATACCTACCTCTGCGCAATATGCTTTGAACTCTTTGGAGGTAATTGCTACCGTTGTCCGTGACGATGCTATGAGGGACTCCAAATCGAAAAATGATACTTTTGACAAACTTAACCGCCGATGCTGTATCTGGCGAATTTATTGGCTTCGCCTCAATCCATTTAGTAAACTTGTCGACAGCCGCGAGCATATACTCGTATCCTCCTGGCCAAGCTTTATGAAATTTTCCCACTATATCGAGACCCCATTGAGCCAAAGGCCATGACAAAGGTATTGGCATCAACTCTGCTGTCGGAGAGTGAGGCTTTGGTGCAAATCTTTTACACGCATCACGAGTATGCACTATGTCCTTTGCATCTTCTATTGCTGATAGCCAGTAGAATCCTGCCCTGAAAACCTTTGCAGCTATTGCCCGGCTGCTTGCGTGGTGCCCACATACTCCTTCGTGTACATCTTTCAGAATAACTCTTCCTTCTTCGGGTGTGATACATCTTTGCAATACTCCCGATATACTTTGCTTATACAACTCTCCTTTCACCACAGTAAAAGATTTGGGCCGTCGAATAACTCGCCTGGCTTCTACTGGGTCTTCGGGTAGTTCTTTCCTTAGGATGTATGCTACGTACACCTGCATCCAAGGAATTTGCTCCACCATCATTACCTCATGTGATTCCTCCTCATCTCCTGATGTGTTTGCCTCTGATCTTGCTGGAGCTCCGAGTCTTTCTCGACCTTCTCCTTCTTCTTCTGCTGTTTCTTCGCCTTAGTTGACCTTTCAGTTATCTCTTCCCAGAATACGCCGGGTGGTATTGCTAAACATTGCGACCCAATGTTTGCCAGAACGTCGGCTTCATCATTGCTGAGTCTGCTAATATGATTTACTTCGCACCCGTCAAAAAGTTTCTCGAGTTCATTGTATACCTGTTTGTATGCTATCATACTATCGTTGACTGCATCGCACTGATTCAGCACCTATTGTGCCACCAGCTGTGAGTCACCAAAGATTTTTAATCGGGCTGCTCCGCAAGCCTTCGCCATCTTCATCCCGTGTATGAGTGCTTCATACTCCGCCTCATTATTGGATGCGTTGGGAAACGTCATCCGTAACACGTATTTCAACTTGTCTCCTTGAGGTGATACTAATATCACACCTGCTCCAGCTCCATCTAGCCTCTTGGACCCGTCAAAGTTCATAGTCTAGGTTCTCGACAAATCTGGGGGTCCCGTATTCTGCAGCTCCATCCACTCTGCAACGAAGTCTGGTAGGATCTGCGATTTTATTGCTTTTCTTTTCTCATACGTGATGTCCCGAGGAGAGAGCTCTATTCCCCAAAGGGAGACACAACCCGTAGCCTCTGGGTTGTTTAATATATTGGATAAAGGCGCCTCGTTAACCACTATTATCGGATGCGCCGAAAAATAATGTCGCAGTTTTCTTGCGGTTGTAAGCACTCCATATGCTAACTTCTAGTACTATGGGTACCGCTGTTTTGAAGGCGATAAAACTTCACTGATGAAGTATACCGGCCGCTGGACTTCATGGAGTTTTCCTTCTTCTTCTCTTTCCACCACCAATACTGTACTAACCACCTGAGGCGTGGCTGCGATATATAATAGGAGAGGTTCCTTTTCCTTTGGCGCCACCAATATTGGTGGTGTCGAGATTGTACGCTTCAGGTCTTCAAAGGCTCTGTCTGCTTCTTCGTTCCACTCGAACTTATCCCCTTGCTTGATCAGGGCGTAAAATGGCAACGCCTTTTCTCCCAGCCTGGCGATGAATCTGCTTAAAACTGCGACTCGCCCCGTTAGCTGTTGTACTTCCTTTAGCTTAGTTGGCTTCCGCATTGTTACGATGGCTTGGATTTTGTCTGGATTAGCCTCGATTCCTCTTTCTGACACCAGAAACACAAGAATTTCTCCTGCGGGGACACCAAAAGAACACTTCGTCGGGTTCAGCTTGAGGCAGAATTTGTCGAGGTTGTCGAAATTTTCCTTCAGATCTTCGATCAAGGTTGACCCCTGCTTTGTTGTTATGACGAGATAATCGATGTACACTTGGACGTTCTTGCCAATCTGTGTGGCGAGAAACTTTTGCATCATCCGCTGATATGTTGCTCCCGCGTTTTTCAACCAAAAAGGCATCGTTCTATAGCAGAACATGCCATAGGGTGTTATGAAATCCGTTTTGACCTCATCCTCTTCTTTTTATAGGATCTGGATGTAACCAGAATATGCGTCCAGGAAGGAAAGACGTCCGCAGCCTGCCGTGGAGTCGATGATTTGATCGATCCTCGGGAGGGGGAAGTGATCCTTTGGACAATGTTTATTGAGACACGTGAAGTCGACGCACATGCGAAGGACCTCTGTGTTTTTCTTCGGGACCAACACTGGGTTTGCTACCCATGTGGCTTCTGCATGTAACTCTTTGATAAATCCTGCTTCTCTAAGTCGATTAATTTCTGACAGCATAGCTTTGTGGTTTGGCTCCGAAAATCGCCGCAAAGGTTGTTTGATTGGTCTGGCTACTGGATCCAACTTAAGGTGGTGCTCGGCGAGTTCCCTGGGTACTCCTAGCATGTCAGCTGGACACCATGCAAAGATTTTCCAGTGCTCACGCAGGAACTCGACGAGCGCGCTTTCCTATGTGAAATCCCTGTTTGTTGCAATGGATGTCGTCTTCTTGGGATCTGTCGGGTGGATCTGTACTTCCTTTGAATTTTTGGTAGTATCATAGGTTGGCTCCTTCAGTGGTCTCCCATCATCAGGCAACACATCATAGTCAGTTGTTAGCCTTCACGCCATGTACTCTGCTTGCATCCCGAAGGTTTCTGACAGTCGATGAAAATCCTTGTCGCATTTATGAGCTAGCGCAAAGCTGCCTTTTACTGTGATTGGGCCTTTGGGTCCAGGGAGCCTCCACAACATATATGTGTCGTGTGGTACTGATACGCGTTAAGCACACGTCCGTTGGGAACCCCAAGAGGAAGGTGTGATGCGTACATCAGCAAGTTTTCCCTCAGTAAGAAACCAAGGTTATCGAACCAGTAGGAGTCAAGGGTCACGTGAAGGTTGTTGGTGACGGAGTGTAGTGCGGCGCAACACCAGGGATTCCGGTGCCAACGTGGAACCTGCACAACACAATCAAAATACTTTGCCCCAACTTAACAGTGAGGTTGTCAATCTCACCGGCTTGGTGTCAACAAAGGATTAAACGTATGGTGTGGAAAATGATGTTTGTTTGCGAAGAACAGTAGAGAACAATGATTGCAGTAGATTGTATTCAGATGTAAAAGAATGGACCGGGGTCCACAGTTCACTAGTGGTGTCTCTCCAATAAGAAATAGCATGTTGGGTGAAAAATTACAGTTGGGCAATTGACAAATAAAGAGGGCATAACAATGCACATACATATCATGATGAGTAATATGAGATTTAATTGGGCATTACGACAAAGTACATAGACCGCTATCCAGCATGCATCTATGCCTAAAAAGTCCACCTTCGGGTTAGCATCCGCACCCCTTCCAGTATTAAGTTGCAAACAATAGACAATTGCATTAAGTATGGTGCATAATATAATCAATACAAATATCCTTAGACAAAGCATTGATGTTTTATCCCTAGTGGCAACAACACATCCACAACCTTAGAACTTTCTGTCACTGTCCCAGATTCAATGGAGGCACGAACCCACTATCGAGCATAAATACTCCCTCTTGGAGTCACAAGTATCAACTTGGCCAGAGCCTCTACTAGCAATGGAGAGCATGCAAGATCATAAACAACACATATATGATAGATTGATAATCAACTTGACATAGTATTCCATATTCATCGGATCCCAACAAACACAACATGTAGCATTACAAATAGATGATCTTGATCATGATAGGCAGCTCACAAGATCTAACATGATAGCACAATGAGGAGAAGACAACCATCTAGCTACTGCTATGGACCCATAGTCCAAGGATGAACTACTCACACATCAGTCCGGAGGCGATCATGGTGATGAAGAGTCCTCCGGGAGATGATTCCCCTCTCCGGTAGGGTGCCGGAGGCGATCTCCTGAATCCCCCGAGATGGGATTGGCGGCGGCGGCATCTCTGGAACTATTTCCGTATCGTGGCTCTCGGTGATAGGGTTTTCGCGACGGAGAGTTTAAGTAGGCGGAAGGGCAGGGTCCGTGGAGGCACGAGGGTCCCACACCATAGGGCGGCGTGGGCCCAGCCTTGGCCGCACGGCCCTATGGTTTGGGTGCCTCGTCGCCCCACTTCGTATCCCCTTCGGTCTTCTGGAAGCTCCGTGGAAAAATAAGACCCTGGGCGTTGATTTCGTCCAATTCCGAGAATATTTCCTTTGTAGGATTTCTGAAACCAAAAACAGCAGAAAACAGCAACTGGCGCTTCGGCATCTCGTTAATAGGTTAGTGCCGGAAAATGCATATAAATGATGTAAAGTGTATGTAAAACATGTGAGTATTTTCATAAAAGTAGCATGGAACATAAGAAATTATAGATACGTTTGAGACGTATCAGGTACTGCCATTAACCTGGCATAAGCGGGTCGTCCTAACAAAGCATGATACTGCGATGGGAAATCCACAACCTCAAACTCCAGCTTCTCTCTTCTGTAATTCTCGGGTTCCAAACTGAACGTCGAGATTGATCTTGCCCAATGGATAACTTGGTTTGTCCGGTGTGATGCCATGGAAATGCGTGTCAGTTGGCAGTAGGTTTGCCAATGAAATGTTCATCTTTCTCAATGTATCTGCATACATGAGGTTTAAACTGCTGCCTCCATCTATGAACACTCGCGAGACGTCAAAACCTGCGATTACCGCTGGCAAGATCAAGGCAGATTGTCCTGGTCATGGAACTTGCTGCGGATGGTCCGCTATGGTGAAGCCGATATCTTGCCCTGACCAACAATTCAAATACTCGATTGTTGGTGGAGGCATCTTCTCTGCCATAAGACTTGTCGTGAAATCACTTTCTGAGCTCTATTGGAGGGCCTGCCCTTCTGAATCATCGAGACCGCACCATTGGTGTCGATATAAGGACCATTACTTGGAGGTGCCGCTATTTGCAACTGGTGCCGATTTTCGTTCGTAATTGCGGGAGGAGGTGGAAGGTGAATTTCACTCCTCGGCCCTTGAGGATTCCTTTGTACTGCCTGCGTACTGGTATGCCCCGCATATCTATGTAGTGCTAGGAAAGTTCGACAATCCTTCTGCAAATGTCTTGATTTCCTCTTCCCGTTATTATCAACGTAGAAGTGCATTTGGCAGGGACCGTTTAGGAGATCCTCGGGTGATACATATGGCCTCTGGAACCTAGGCCCATTATTTTGTCTATTTGGACGCGGAACGTCCCGCTGATCGCTTCGTTGCTTGTTACTTCGCTGGTAATCATCTCTATTGTTATTTCCGCCAGTTGTTCGGAAACCAGCCGATATTTGACCGGGAGCATCATAGTCAGAAAACTGTCGAGAGAAATCTATTTTGATTATTTCGGCTGCAGTCCTCCTCAGGCGACCTATGCCGCTTGTTATGAACATCATCTTCTCCATCCGCCCAGCGATTCGCTATTTCCATAAGTGCTGCTATTGTTTTTGGATTGGACCTTCCCAAATCTTCTACCAAGTCCTTTCTTCGGATTCCACTACCACATGCAAGTGTTTCATTATACCACTACCACATGCAACATTTTCTGAACCGACCAAATAACAATGAACGAAGCAGTTTCAACCTTCGCCATGAACATTAAAGCTAAGAACACATGTGTTCATATGAACCAGCAGAGCGTGTCTCTCTCCCACACAAGCATTTATTCATAGAATGAAAATAACAAAACGAAAATAAAACACACAGACGCTCCAAGTAAAGTACATAAGATGTGACGGAATAAAAATATAGTTTCAATAGAAGAAACCTGATAAATTGTTGATGAAGAAGGGGATGCCTTGGGCATCCCCAAGCTTAGATGCTTGAGTCTTCTTGAAATATGCAGGGATGAACCACGGGGGCATCCCCAAGCTTAGGCTTTTCACTCTTCTTAATCATATATCATCCTCCTCTCTTGACCCTTGAAAACTTCCTCCACACCAAACTCGAAACAACTCATTAGAGGGTTAGTGCATAATCAAAAATTCACATGTTCAGAGGTGACACAATCATTCTTAACACTTCTGGACATTGCACAAAGCTACTGAAAGTTAATGGAACAAAGAAATCCATCTAACACAGCAAAAGAGGCAATGCAAAATAAAAAGCAGAATCTGTCAAAACAGAACAGTCCGTAAAGACGAATTTTTCTGGGGCACTATGGGTGTGTTTGGTTTGTGCCTACACTAGCCTTACCAAATATTTGGCAAGAGTTGGTTGCCAAATTTTTGGTCAAGGAATCCTTTGCCCATGTTTTGCCAACTTTTTGGCAAGAATCTGTGAGGGAGAGGGATGGGCATGCATTGGCAGCCAAATTTTGGCTACAAACCAAACAATAACTACAGCTCAATGGGCAACCAATTTTTTGGTAAGGCAATTTGGGGAACCAAACCAAACACACCCTAAACTTGCTCAGATGAGAAAACTCAAAACTAATTAAAGTTGCGTACATATCTGAGGATCACTCACGTAAATTTGCAGATTTTTCGGAGTTACCTACTGATGTCTGCGGGAGCTTCTATTCTTGTAGACAGTGTTGGGCCTCCAAGAGCAGAGGTTTGTAGAACAGCGGCAAGTTTCCCTTAAGTGGATCACCCAAGGTTTATCGAACTCAGGGAGGAAGAGGTCAAAGATATCCCTCTCATGCAACCCTGCAACCACAAAGTAAGAAGTCTCTTGTGTCCCCAACACACCTAATAGGTGCACTAGTTCGGCGAAGAGATAGTGAAATACAGGTGGTATGAATAAATACGAGCAGTAGCAATGGCACCAGAAAAGTGCTTGCTGGCGTGTGGTTGATGGTGGTAATATTGCGGGCAGTAGAGATGCAGTAAAACAGTAAACAAGCAGCGATGGCAGTATTTAGGAACAAGGCCTAGGGATTATACTTTCACTAGTGGACACTCTCAACATTGATCACATACCAGAATAAATAGATAGATGCTAGACTCTACACCCTCTTGTTGGATGATGAACACCACTAACTGTGTAGGATTACACGAACCCTCAATGCCGGAGTTAACAAGCTCCACAATATTCGATGTTCATATTTAAATAACCTTAGAGTGCATGACAGATCAACATAACCAAACCAAGTACTAACATAGCATGCACACTGTCACCTTCACGCTACGAAAGGAGGCATAGATCACATCAATACTATCATAGCAATAGTTAACTTCATAATCTACAAGAGATCACAATCATAGTCTATGCCAAGTACTACACGATGCACACACTGTCACCATTACACCGTGCAGGAGGAATAAACTACTTTAATAACATCACTAGAGTAGCACACAGATGAATAGTGATACAAAACTCATATGAATCTCAATCATGTAAGGCAGCTCATGAGATCATTGTATTGAATTAAGTACATAGGAGAGAGATTAACCACATAGCTACCGGTACAGCCCTTAGCCTCGATGGAGAACTACTCCCTCCTCATGGGAGACAGCAGCGTTGATGAAGATGGCGGTGGAGATGGCAGCGATGTCGATGGAGAAGCCTTCCGGGGGCACTTCCCCGTCCCGGCGGCGTGTCGGAACAGAGACTCCTGTCCCCCAGATCTTGGCTTCGCGATGGCGGCGGCTCTGGATGGTTTCTCGTACCGTGGCTTTTCCGTATCGAGGTTTTAGGTCGAGGGGCTTCTTATAGGCGAAGAGGCGGCGTCAGAAGAGGTCTGGGGCCACCAGACAATAGGGCGGCGCGGCCAGGGCCTGGGCCGCGCCAGCCCCATGTGTGGGCCCCCTGTGGGTCCACTCTGGCGACTCTCGGGTGTTCTGGAAGCTCCCGGGGATTCTAAGATGCTGGGCGTTGATTTCGTCCGATTCCGAGAATATTTCCTTACTAGGATTTCTGAAACCAAAAACAGCAGAAAACAGGAACTGGCCCTTCGGCATCTCGTCAATAGGTTAGTTCCGGAAAACGCATAAATATGACATAAAGTATGCATAAAACATGTAGATATCATCAATAATGTGGCATGGAACATAAGAAATTATCGATACGTCGGAGACGTATCAGCATCCCCAAGCTTAGTTTCTGCTCGTCCCGAGCAGGTAAACGATAACAACGATAATTTCTGGAGTGACATGCCATCATAACCTTGATCATACTATTGTAAGCACATGTAATGAATGCAGCGATCAAAACAATGGTAAATGACATGAGTAAACAAATGAATCATAAAGCAAAGACTTTTCATGAATAGTACTTTCAAGACAAGCATCAATAAGTCTTGCATAAGAGTTAACTCATAAAGCAATAAATTCATAGTAAAGACATTGAAGCAACACAATGGAAGATTAAGTTTCAGCGGTTGCTTTCAACTTGTAACATGTATATCTCATGGATAGCTGTCAATGCATAGTAATATAATAAGTGCAATATGCAAGTATGTAGGAATCAATGCACAGTTCACACAAGTGTTTGCTTCTTGAGATGGAGTGAAATAGGTGAACTGACTCAACAATAAAAGTAGAAGAAAGGTCCTTCAAAGAGGAAAGCATCGATTGCTATATTTGTGCTAGAGCTTTGGTTTTTAAAACATATAGAGAGCATAAAAGTAAAATTTTGAGAGGTGTTTGTTGTTGTCAACGAATGGTAGCGGGTACTCTAACCCCTTTGCCAGACAAACCTTCAAAGAGCGGCGCCCATTTTATTTTTATTTTTGGGTGGCACTCCTTCCAACCTTGCTTTCACAAACCATGGCTAACCGAATCCTCGGGTGCCTGCCAACAATCTCATACCATGAAGGAGTGCCTTTTTATTTTAGTTTTATTTTGATGACACTCCTCCCCACCTTTGCTTTCTCAAGCCATGGCTAACCGAATCCTTCGGGTGCCGTCCAACAATCACATACCATGGAGGAGTGTCTATTTTTGGTTAATTAATTTGGGACTGGGAATCCCATTGCCAGCTCTTTTTGCAAAATTATTGGATAAGCGGATGAAGTCACTAGTCCATTGGTGAAAGTTGCCCAACAAGATTGAAAGATAAACACCACATACTTCCTCATGAGATATAAAACATTAACACAAATTAGAGGTGATAAATTTTGAATTGTTTAAAGGTAGCACTCAAGCAATTTACTTTGGAATGGCGGAGAAATACCATGTAGTAGTAGGTATGGTGGACACAAATGGCATAGTGGTTGGCTCAAGGATTTGGATGCATGAGAAGTATTCCCTCTCGATACAAGGCTTAGGCTAGCAAGGTTATTTGAAACAAACACAAGTATTAAGCGGTGCAGCAAAACTCACATAAAATACATACTGTAAACATTATAAGACTCTACACCGTCTTCCTTGTTGTTCAAACTCAATACTAGAAATTATCTAGACCTTAGAGAGACAATTATGCAAACCAAATTTTAGCAAGCTCTATGTATTTGTTCATTAATAGGTGCAAAGTATATGTTGCAAGAGCTTAAACATGAGCACAACAATTGCCAAGTGTCACATTATCCAAGACATTCTACCAATTACTACATGTATCATTTTCCGTTTCCAACCATATAACAATTTAACGAAGAAGATTCAACCTTCGCCATGAACATTAAAAGCTAAGAACACATGTGTTCATACAAACCAGCGGAGCGTGTCTCTCTCCCACACAAGCATTTATTCAAACAAAAACAAAAAAACATGCAGACGCTCCAAGTAAAGTACATAAGATGTGACCGAATAAAAATATAGTTTCAAGAGAAGTGACCTGATAATTTTGTCGATGAAGAAGGGGATGCCTTGGGCATCCCCAAGCTTAGATGCTTGAGTCTTCTTGAAATATGCAGGGATGAACCACCGGGGCTTCCCCAAGCTTAGAGCTTTCACTCTCCTTGATCGTAGTATATCATCCTCCTCTCTTGACCCTTGAGAACTTCCTCCACACCAAACTCAAAACAAACTCATTAGAGGGTTAGTGCATAATCAAAAACTCACATATTCAGAGGTGAAACAATCATTCTTAACACTTCTGGACATTGCTCAAAGCTACTGGAAGTTAATGGAACAAAGAAATCCATCCCACATAGCAAAAGAAGCAATGCGAAATAAAAGGCAGAATCTGTCAAAACAGAACAGTCTGTAAAGACGAATTTCTAAGAGGCACCAGACTTGCTCAAATGAAAATGCTCAAATTTAATGAAAGTTGCGTACATATCTGAGGATCACTCACGTAAATTGGCAGAATTTTCTGAATTACCTACAGAGAATTCAACCCAGATTCGTGACAGCAAGAAATCTGTTTCTGCGCAGTAATCCAAATCTAGTATGAACCTTACTATCAAAGACTTTACTTGGCACAACAAATGCAATAAAATAAGATAAGGAGAGGTTGCTACAGTAGTAACAACTTCCAAGACACAAATATAAAACAAAATTACTGTAGCAAAATAAACACATGGGTTATCTCCCAAGAAGTTCTTTTTTTATAGCCATTAAGATGGGCTCAGCAGTTTTAATGATGCACTCGCAAGAAATAGTAGTTGAAGCAAAAGAGAGCATCAAGAGGCAAATTTAAAACACATTTAAGTCTAACATGCTTCCTATGCAAAGGAATCTTGTAAATAAACAAGTTCATGAAGAGCAAAGTAACAAGCATAGGAAGATAGAACAAGTGTAGTTCAAAAATTTCAGCATATAGAGAGGCATTTTAGTAACATGAAAATTTCCACAACCATATTTTCCTCTCTCATAATAACTTTCAGTAGTATCATGAGCAAACTCAACAATATAACTATCACATAAAGCATTCTAATCATGAGTCTCATGCATAAAATTATTACTCTCCACATAAGCATAATCAATTTTATTAGTTGTAGTGGGAGCAAATTCAACCAAGTAGCTATCATTATTATTCTCATCATCAAATATAGGAGGCATATTGTATTCATAATCAAATTTATCCTCCATAACAGGTGGCACCAAAAGACTACTATCATTATAATCATCATAAATAGGAGGCAAAGTATCATCAAAGTAAATTTTCTCCTCAATGCTTGGGGGACTAAAAAGATCATACTCATCAAAACCAGCTTCCCCAAGCTTAGAATTTTCCATATCATTAGCAACAATAGTGTTCAAAGTGTTCATACTAATATGTTCCATGGGTTTTTAAATTTTCGGATCAAACCATCCATGTCTTAAATCAGGAAATAGAATAAGAAGCTCATTGTTGTCCATTATGCCTTACTAGTGTAAACAAGAAACAAAAAGATGCAATTGCAGGATCTAAAGGAAATAGCTTCGAGCACAAACACAATGGCGCCAGAAAAGTACTGTTACCTGGAACCGGAGTATGAGTGCCTTTTACCTTTCCTCCCCGGCAACGGCGCCAGAAAAGTGCTTGATGTCTACGGGAGCTTGTATTCTTGTAGACAGTGTTGGGCCTCCAAGAGCAGAGGTTTGTAGAACAGCAGCAAGTTTCCCTTAAGTGGATCACCCAAGGTTTATCGAACTCAGGGAGGAAGAGGTCAAAGATATCCCTCTCATGCAACCCTGCAACCACAAAGCAAGAAGTCTCTTGTGTCCCCAACACACCTAATAGGTGCACTAGTTCGGCGAAGAGATAGTGAAATACAGGTGGTATGAATAAATACGAGCAGTAGCAATGGCACCAGAAAAGTGCTTGCTGGCGTGTTGATGGTGGTAATATTGCGGGCAGTAGAGATGCAGTAAAACAGTAAACAAGCAGCGATGGCAGTATTTAGGAACAAGGCCTAGGGATCATACTTTCACTAGTGGACACTCTCAACATTGATCACATACCAGAATAAATAGATAGATGCTAGACTCTACACCCTCTTGTTGGATGATGAACACAACTAACTGTGTAGGATTACACGAACCCTCAATGCCGGAGTTAACAAGCTCCACAATATTCGATGTTCATATTTAAATAACCTTAGAGTGCATGACAGATCAACATAACCAAACCAAGTACTAACATAGCATGCACACTGTCACCTTCACGCTACGAAAGGAGGCATAGATCACATCAATACTATCATAGCAATAGTTAACTTCATAATCTACAAGAGATCACAATCATAGTCTACGCCAAGTACTACACGATGCACACACTGTCACCATTACACCGTGCAGGAGGAATAAACTACTTTAATAACATCACTAGAGTAGCACACGGATGAATAGTGATACAAAACTCATATGAATCTCAATCATGTAAGGCAGCTCATGAGATCATTGTATTGAAGTACATAGGAGAGAGATTAACCACATAGCTACCGGTACAGCCCTTAGCCTCGATGGAGAACTACTCCCTCCTCATGGGAGACAGCAGCGTTGATGAAGATGGCGGTGGAGATGGCAGCGATGTCGATGGAGAAGCCTTCCGGGGGCACTTCCCCGTCCCGGCGGCGTGCCGGAATAGAGACTCCTGTCCCCCAGATCTTGGCTTCGCGATGGCGGCGGTTCTGGATGGTTTCTCGTACCGTGGCTTTTCCGTATCGAGGTTTTAGGTCGAGGGGCTTCTTATAGGCGAAGAGGCGGCATCAGAAGAGGTATGGGGCCACCAGACAATAGGGCGGCGCGGCCAGGGCCTGGGCCGCGCCAGCCCCATGTGTGGGCCCCCTGTGGGTCCACTCTGGCGACTCTCGGGTGTTCTGGAAGCTCCCGGGGATTCTAAGATGCTGGGCATTGATTTCGTCCGATTCCGAGAATATTTCCTTACTAGGATTTCTGAAACCAAAAACAGCAGAAAACAGGAACTGGCCCTTCGGCATCTCGTCAATAGGTTAGTTCCGAAAAACGCATAAATATGACATAAAGTATGCATAAAACATGTAGATATCATCAATAATGTGGCATGGAACATAAGAAATTATCGATACGTCGGAGACGTATCACCTACAGAGAACCCTGCCCAAATTCGTGACAGCAAGAAATCTGTTTCTACGCAGAAATCCAAATCTAGTGTCAACCTTCTATTAGAGACTTCACTTGGCACAACAATGCAATAAAATAAAGATAAGGAGAGGTTGGTACAGTAGTAACAACTTCCAAGACACAAATATAAAACAAAATTGCTGTAGTAAAATAAACACATGGGTTATCCCCCAGGAAGTGCTTTCTTTATAGCCATTAAGATGGGCTCAGTAATTTCAATGATGCACTCCCAAGAAATAGTAGTTGAAGCAAAAGAGAGCATCAAAAAGCAAATTCAAAACACATTTAAGCCTAACCCACTTCCTATGAAAAGGAATCTTGTAAATAAACAAATTCATGAAGCATAATGCAACAAGCATAGAAAGATAAAACAAGTGTAACTTCAAGATTTTCAGCATATAGAGAGGTGTTTTAGTAACATGAAAATTTCTACAGCCATATTTTCCTCTCTCATAAAGATTTTCAGTAGCATCATGAACAAATTCAACAATATAACCATCACATGAAACATTCTTATCATGAGCTACATGCATAAAATTATTGCTACTCCCAACATAAGCATAGTCATTCTTATTAATTGTAGTGGGAGCAAATTCAACAAAGTAGCTATCATTATTATTCTCATCAAGTGTAGGAGGCATAGTATAATCATAATAAAATTTACTCTCCATAGTTGGTGGCACCAAAATACCACTATCATTATAATCATCATAAATAGGAGGCAAAGTATCATCAAAGAAAATTTTCTCCTCCATGCTTGGGGGACTAAAAATATCATGCTCATCAAAACCAGCTTCCCCAAGCTTAGAATTTTCCATAGCATTAGCAACAATGGTGTTCAAAGCGTTCATACTAATATCATTGCTACTAGCATGCAAATAAGGTTCCATAGGTTTTTTAATTTTCACAGCAAACAATCCATGTCTTAACTCAGGAAATAGATTAAAAAGTTCATAGTTGCTTTCCATTATGCCTAACTAGTGAAAAACAAGAAACAAAAAGATGCAATTGCAGGATCTAAAGGAAATAGCTTCGAGCACTTACAACGGCACCAGAAAATAACTTAGTTACCTGGGACCGGAGTGTGAGTGTCTTTTACCTTTCCTCCCGGCAACGGCGCCAGAAAATAGCTTGCTGTCCACAACTGGCGCGTGGTTGACGTGGGAGGTAGAAATCCCTGTGGTGTAGCTTTTCTTCGTTCCCCGGCAACGGCGCCAGAAAATAGCTTGATGTCTACGCACGCTTCTATTCCTGTAGACAGTGTTGGGCCTCCAAGAGCAGAGGTTTGTAGAACAGCAGCAAGTTTCCCTTAAGTGAATCACCCAAGGTTTATCGAACTCAGGGAGGAAGAGGTCAGAGATATCCCTCTCAAGCAACCCTGCAATCATGATACAAGAAGTCTCTTGTGTCCCCAACACACCCAATACACTTGTCAGATGTATAGGTGCACTAGTTCGGCGAAGAGATAGTGAAATACAAGTAGTATGAATGTATATGAGTGGTAATAGCAATCTGAATAAAATATGGCAGCGAGTAAACATGCATCAGAACTTGTTGGAAACGGTGTTTCGATGTTTGGAAACAAGGCCTAGGGATCATACTTTCACTAGTGGACACTCTCAACATTGCAATCATAAAGGAATATAAATAAGCACTTCACTATGCTATTCTGAATTACTCTCTGGCAAGATAACGAACTCTAATTCATCATGTAGGCAAACCTTAAAGATGTATTTCCAAGTACTAATAAACACCTCACGCTGTCACTGTGAGCATTCATAGGAGGTACTAACACACCACAATTTCATAGAGACATCCAACTCAAATCATAACCCAGTGAATAAGTATTCTGTGAAATATAGCCTAAGAGACCCACACGGTGCACACACTGTCACCTTTACACACGTGGGACAAGGAGTCTCCGGAGATCACATAAGTAAAATCCACTTGAATAGCATAACGATATCTAGATTACAAAGCTCATCATATGGATCTCAATCATGTAAGGCAGCTCATGAGATCATTGTATTGAAGTACATGGGAGAGAGAGATTAACCACATAGCTACCGGTACAGCCCTTAGCCTCGACGGAGAACTACTCCCTCCTCATGGGAGACAGCAGCGGTGATGAAGATGGCGATGGTGTCGATGGAGATGCCTTCCGGGGGCACTTCCCCGTCCCGGTGGCGTGCCGGAACAGAGACTCCTGTCCCCCAGATCTTGGCTTCGCGATGGCGGCGGCTCTGGAAGGTTTCTCGTACCGTGGCTTATTCGTCTCGATGTTTTAGGTCAGGAAGGCTTAAATAGGCGAAGAGTCGGAGTCGGAGGGGGTCTGGTGGCTCCACACACCAGGGGGCGCGCCCCCTCCCTTGGTCGCGCCGCCACCACGTGTGGGGCCACTAGGGCTCCCCTCTGGTCCCTCTTCGGTGCTCTGGAAGCTTCCTTGAAATATAAGATACTGGGCGTTGATTTCATCCAATTCCGAGAAAATTTCCTTACTAGGATTTCTGAAACCAAAAACAGCAGAAAACAGGAACTGGCACTTCGGCATCTTGTTAATAGGTTAGTTCCGGAAAATGCATAAATATGACATAAAGTGTGTATAAAACATGTAGGTATTGTCATAAAACAAGCATGGAACATAAGAAATTATCGATACGTTGGAGACGTATCACTGCTCTGTGACTGTCTCCTCCCGAAGCACCTGATTGTTGACTTAGCTCAGCTCTTCGCCTGCTTGACGCGGAAGCTGCAGCCCTTCTCCTATCAAGCTCGGCTCTCTATTTTTCGAGTTCTCATCCAACACGGGCGAGTTTATATTGGTATGTTTGCAACTCCTCAGCTGTGGCAGTCGTAGTCATTGGCTCCGTGCCATCGATAGCTTTTGCAGCTCTATCCCAAGCTACTTGCGGAAGCTGCACCATCTGTCGTGTTGCAGGTCCCACATACTTGGTGCCTAACCCTCGCGTAAGATCAGCAGGATCGATGTATGGATTACCCACATCATCAAAAGCCTCTGATGTCTCCTACTGTGGGCGACTTGTTTCTCCAATTATATAGACTTGGTGATTTTTTAAAGTTTGACTTCTTTCGAGGTTGGTGACACCGTCTTATAGATCGGCGAAGACCTCCCGAACAGAAGTAGACTTATCGATGAAGTCAAAGTTATCGATGTTGTCCGAGTCACTGCTTATACTGGAGTCCGCAGATGACTCGAAGGACATGTTGCCGAAGAGTTTGACGAGTTGTTCGCTTGTCGCAGTCTTGACGAAGCGTGGCGGCGAGATCTCCTCGACACATGACTCGAACGATGACGATGAATGCGAAAGATCGGAATCAACCGCCGGCGATCCCGATGAAACCGGAACCTCAATACGATGTGACCCCTCTTTTTCCGATGCGGAAGTAGAACCTCCTGAACGTCATCTTCATAGGCTCCTCCAGATACGCATATGCATCCAAACGGGAGGGTGGGTGAGGAACAAAATCGACTAGACCAGTTTCATCTGTTTACCTCTGCCCATCGCGTTGCTTGCTACCGAAGATGTCGACGATGTTGAGCGTGCCATCGATATCAGCTCCTTGACGCCTCTAGTCCCCACGGTCGGCGCCAATTGATAAGGTATCAACTTGTCAATGCCTACAGATTGTAGACTAGGGTTTTCGTAAGGACTAGAGGGCAAGTAGATCTCGAAGGTTCAGCCGGAAAAGTACTCGACTGCTAGAAAACTAGGGTTGTGTTGACAATGAAATCGATGCTCTCTTCGTCCCTCGACTCCCCCTTATATAGGGGGCGGAGCCGAGGGTTTCGTATTACACAAGGTTACAAATTCGGGGAGACTCTTTGAGTTTGACCCGTAAAGTTACAAGTCATTATTCCTATTACAACTCTATCTTTCCAAACTATCTCTTAATTGGGCTTCCAGGCTTCATAAACATCGGGTCATGGGCCTTCAGTAAACACTGGGTACCGTCTTTGGCATGCCCATTGGGGATGCCTATGTCAGTTGGGCTATGGGCGGACTCATTTTTTGTCTGCGCGAACGCAAACGTTCACACTGCGCCTATTTGTGATGCCCTCAACCCATCTCCCTCACCATCTAATAAAACAATAGGGGGCCATGACTGTGCGGAGGGGCAGGGGTACTGGCGTGCGATGCTTCCCTTCCTTCTCTAGTTGGAAGCAACCAGGTTGGGGAGATGGATGAATTCAGGGATGAGCATGTGACACTACCGCCCCCATCACCTATCTACCCATGGTCGAGGCATGGCGACACCAGAGTTTGGTATGAAGTATACACAATAAGGCATAAAACCATCCAATTAGGGAGGATGGCGCTGACTCGGTGTTGTTGTCCGTAGAAGAAGAGAGGGCAGATGGGTATGGGGTGAACTTGCGGAGGGCAGGGGCTGGTGAGATGGGAATGAACTGGATGAGACCTATGGTGACGATGGGAAGGTTCGATGGACTTTTTTACTTTCCCTACCCCGCACCACTCTCCTCCTCTCCTCCCCTTGAGAGACGCCAAGTCGCTCCCGGCTCCTTCCTCCACCTTCTCCGGTGGCCTCGCCGGCCGGAGGGGTTGGAGGGATGGAGACCGGCCCCTGTATAGGATAGTAGCTAGGCTGGTTCTGGGCTATATCCCCGTAGTTTGGAGCAGAATCTCCGATCTGTTCGGCCAGATCGGTGGATGCCTAGGGTTCTCTGCGCGATCTATTCAGCTCCGGCGGCCGGAGGTGGATCAATCGGCGGGAGCCACAGTCTCCGTCAATAAAGTCGTTCCTGCTGAGCTCAGCTTGCTGCTGCCAGCACCTGCATCTTCTCTGGTCGGCCGTGGTGGCGGGAGGGGAAGAAGTGGTGCTGCTGCAAGTATCGCCCTTCTCTGGCCGGCCATGGTGGCGAGGGGAGAAGGGGAGCAGCAGTATGCTGTGCATCGGCGTCTTCTAGGAGGAGCGGAGGATCCCTGTGCTGTTCGAGGTGGATGGTGCAAGTGCTCTTCGTCTCCGCGTTTTCGATGGTGGATCTTCCTCAACAAGTGCTTCCATGCCGGTGGCAATCTTGCCATGGCTATCCTTGGCCATGGTGGCCAATCTTCAACCTCCGTTCGGAGGCTACTCTCCGTCATCTGCTGGAGCTCGACGCGTGGGTGCTGCCAAGTGGTTCGTCCCCGGAAGCCTCAAGGTAGCCAGAAACAACGGTCGCTCGCCGGAAGGGGGCGCTCGAGTGCTCTCGCCCTGCTCCTCGGCGGCAACGCCTTGAGGACGCCGGCGGCTGGTGGCAGAGATGCCCAGGGTCCTGATTGCTTTTTCAACTTTCTTGCTAGGGTGTTTCTTGCAAAAGTGCAAACCTTATCTTCAAATATTTGGTTCTTTAGGACAAGTGATGTAAAGGGCCAGTATAAAAATTATACCTGCCACGTGCTTTGCTAATATATATGGTCCACTTCTTTGTTCAAAAAAAAATGGTGACGATGGTGGGCGGTGGGTGGCGGTGGGTGGCGCCTCTCCTCACTTGTCGGAAATGTACGGGATTCCTCAAACTATTCATTGTAAACATATCATTTTCTCTCAAGATACATATTTTTGAATTTTGGTAAATAATTTGGCACCCACATAATTACGTGTATCCTGCAAATGTTTTTTTTATAATTTTTATACGCCTGAAAATACGAATTTTTGGTACGCACAGTAAACCGGGTTACTATGGACCTAGGTGGCAGTGCTTATTTCTAGTGCTACAATTGCAAGCTCCCCTTCCCTGGCGAAGCCCATGCGTTTGCTAGGTGCCTAGGTAGCTGTTCTAGGCGTGGTCTGGATGCGTTGTGTGCATCTGTCAATTTTTATGAGGCACTGTACATAACAGTAATCCACTGCCACAAGGCACTCCAGCTGCTTGCGCATGTTTGGCACTTGCAGAGCAGCACTCCCGAAAACAAGACATCTTTTGGCTGGATCGCACACCGTTTGATTTGTTGGAGGCCGGCCGGTCGAGATTCAGGAAACACGGAAGCCGTCCATCTTGCCTGCTTCGCTTTGGATAATTTATCGTACAGCCCGCAGCTGTGGAGTATGTACTGCATGGGCTCATCGTTCAGCTAACCCATCTGCTGTGTGAAAATATCCCCAGAATCCCGGTTGAGTCGATTGGATGTTTTGCTGTAATTCTGTGAAAATATCCCCAGGATCGCCCAACCGCACCGAGACGGTCTGGCGGAGTTCGCCAAGTGCGGGCATGCTCAAACTTTTGCGGTGAAGAGAAGATGGTGTTTGAAGTCAAATCCAAAGCCTGCAAAAGCGCATGGGGCAACAGCCCGATCTTATCCCACCGCGTGATGGGCTGCGCGGCTAGGCTGTGGCGTACACAGCTATCTTGTCCTCCCATCCCTCAAAAAAAAAAAAAAAGCTATCTTGTCCTCCCGAACTCTCAAAAAAAATGCTATATCTTGTCCTCGCCGTTGTTTCCGCAGCTCCGGCCATGACGAAGAAGACGCTTTCAACTCGTAGCGACGGCAGAAATGAAATATTGCAAATTGTTCGCGTCAGTTACGGAGACGCCGTACGTGCGTGCGCGCGTGACCATCGCCCTAATCTATCTACAGGAGTACGGTACGTGTACCCATCAACCCATCCAGCTCGGCCTTATCCCAACGTACGAGGAAATAGCAGATCACACCATTTGAGGTTGGTGCTTCTTTTGCAAAGAACCACAACAGTGGTTTGTTGTTGCAAGGAACACCATATTTTGCTTTAATTCTTTGCACAGAACATATAAAAGTAATTAAGCACTTTGATGTTCAATCTGTTAGTCAGGCTTACTGTTACGCGGGCAATTCCTCACGGTCTACCACATCGTTTGGATCGGCTCAACTGCCATTTTTTTTGTTTCGTTCTAGATTTTCCTTTTTATGTTTATTTTTTCTAATTTTCAGAATCAGAATATTTTTAAAAATTACATATTTTTAAAATCCAACCATTTTTTAAACACAAATTTTGTAATAGTCAACTATTTTATAAAACACTATGAACTACATATGCACTTTATCAACACATACTACCTCCATCTCAAGGCTTATGCCACCCTTTCTCATTAGATGCATAGTGATAAAGTACCTCGGGCAGTCTTCGGGATCGTCGCTGCAGACGATGAGGCACTGCCATCCAAGGTACTCCAATACCTTCGCGGCCTCCTCATCGTCCTCCTCCTCCTTCACCTCCGGCTTCGGGACCATGAGGGTCATGTCGCCGGAACCCGCGCGTCTCTGCTGCTGCCCCGCCGGTTCACGGATTGTGATTCCTCTGTCGCTGTCGCGTCTCCGATTTGGGGGCGATGTCGTGTACTCCTTCACCTCGCGCTTCGGCACAGTTTAAACTTACGTGTCAATGCAAGTTTCCACACCAAAATAGCCATTGTTCGAGTGTCAACTTCCTGTCAGAGATAGGCAAGCCCAGATAGGTGGAGGGGTAAAACCTTCCGCAACCGAAAACCTAGCGCGCCTGGACCGCACATCCGCAACAGAAGAGACGTGGTAGCCATCCAGCGGCCGAGGCCACGGGGCATCCGCAGCAAGGGGCGCCCGCGTCACTTGGGCCAACCCGCTCTGCCCAAGCGACACACGGGGAGCCGGGCATAGACGCCAGCGGCGCCCCCCTTCCAGATCCGGCTAGAACCACCAAGGTTCGTCGGGGAAGGGGGCGACGGCAGAGCTGCATCGTCGTCCGTCTCCGAGATCTCTTCTTCCGAGCCCTCGACTTCGGAGTCCTGGGTGGCATAAGCGATGGAGGTAGTATGTGTTGATAATGTGCATGGGTAGTTCATAGCGTTTTATAAAATAGTTGACTATTACAAAAAAATTGTTTAAAAATTGGCTGGCTTTTAAAAATATGCAATTTTTAAAAATATTCTAATTTTGAAAATTAGAATAAATAAACAAAAAAAGGTAAATTGGAAACGAAACAAAAAAAATGGCAGTTGGGCCAATCCAAACTGAGCGATGCGGCTGACCGAGGCGAATTACCGGCGTAACAGTAAGCCTGATTAATGGATTGGCCATCAAGTTGCTTAATTACTTTTATGTGTTCTTTGCAAACAATTAAGGCAAAATGTGGTGTTCCTTGCAACAATGAACCATTGTTGTGGTTCTTTGTAAAAAAAGCACCAACAATTGGTGTGATATGCTATTTCCTCTCAACGTACAAAGATGCACTATGAACCAAGCTGGGCCGCGTGCACGTACGGAAGCGTGCTGCGTGCGTCGACGCAAGGCGACAACCCGAGCAAAGCGCCAGTTCAATCCGTCCTGCGAAGATCTTTCAGGATATTTTTAGGCAGGTCGGATCGATCGAGGTGTACGCGCCTACTGCCCCCCCACGATCCATCTACAAGTTGGTCAAATTGTACCTGCTTCCTTGTCGCTTTGCTCAAACTGGTTAAGGCCAGGTACAGCCTACCACCACGTGAGCGATGCGATGCGGCTACTTCAAAGCAAAGAGAGCCATCATGTTTGCAATGCGATGCTGGACGGTTTAATCCAGCGGATAACCCAGCTTTGGGCCGAAGATTACATCAAAGCTCACTTCGCTAAGGGCATCTCCAACCGGCTGATCCAAACGGACGCGCTGGGCCATCCGTTTTGGGCCGTTTGGGTGGTAGCGGACATGACAATGATCAGCGTCGCGTGTCCGTTTAGGTCGCTGCGCCCAACACGCGGACGCAGCGCATTTGTAATAAAATAAAATAAAAATGAAAATAAAAAAGGAAAAGAACAAAACATAAATTTAAACTAGTTGGTCATTAAACTTAGCCCTATTTTGGGCAAATTTTACACAAAAGAAAGCCATATATGGCTTTAAACTAAAAAAAAGCAAACCCTAGCCAGGGTTTGCGAGCACGCGGTATGGTCAGCCGGCAGATTACCTCCGAGTACTGTCGTCGTCGGCTGCCGATGACGACGACGCCCCCCGTGACGACAGCATTCGGCTCGAAACGCCGGAGGGCACCGGACTCGGCCAGGGCGACCATCGCGCCCTTTCCTGTGCAGACCGGTTCGGCGGGCTTCGCCGGCCTGCAGCCGTGCCCTCCGCGCGGACTCACCGCGGAGCTGCTCCTCCGCCGCGGCTGCGCAGCCGGAGCGTGGCCGCGCTCCTCTCCGCCAGCGCGCGGCCGGCGCTCCTCCTCCTCGGAGCGCCGCCGACGCGTCGCCTCCTCCCCCGGCAGCGCGCCCGGCTCGAGGAAGGCCCACGCCTCCGCCCGGGCGTCCTCCTGGGCCTTCACGGCCGCCTCCTCCAGCGCGGAGGTGCGCGCGTCTCGGCGAGGTGTGGCCATTTGGCCAGCTCGTCGAGGTCGCCTGCTCGCGGGACGCCGCGGCGCCGCTGCAGCCTCCGGTCGTCCTCCTCCTCCCGGGGCTGCGGCTGGGCGGGCGGGGCGCGGGCTCGTTGATGTAGAGGCCGCCGGGGCGGCGGCCTGCCCGCCTAGCGGTGAGCGCGGCTGCGTGCGAGGCCGCGCCGTCGCGGATGTGAAGCACGTGCGCCGGCGCGCATCGTGCTCCACCTCGAACCACAAGTCCCGGTTGGGACTTGCGTCGCCGCTGTGAGGGGTCCTCTTTGGAGGTCCGCCGGCGGTTGAGCGCGGCGCCTCGGATCTCGGCGTAGCGGGCGCGGCGGAGCTCGGGATGGGCGGCACCGAACCCGATCTGGGCTCAGTGCCGGCCGTGGGGAGAGGTGCACGTACCCCCACGGCATTGGGGACGCCGGCGTCCGAACATCTGCGCCATCGGTGCGGTGGACGTGAGATCCGGCCACGTCCGGCGTCGCCGGCGGCCCCATGGCGAACGGCGCCGGCGCGACCGGCCGGCCGTCGCCGGCCTCGTGGTCGTTGGCGGATGGCGAGAACTCGCGCTTCGGGGCCATGGCGGCGCGGAAGCCGAGCTCGCGCGTGCGGCCGGAGTGGGAAGTGGGGACTGGATAGGGACGGTGCCCTCCCCACCACATTTAATAGGACCAGGGCACCGACAGTGGGCGACCACGCGGACGAGGCGGACACGCGAGGACGCCGCGTGCCATCCGCGGCCACGCAAAGCCGGCCCAGATTTGGGCCGGGTTTGCGTCGTTCCGGACTCCGCGGACGTCCGCTTTTGCGGTGCGTCCCCGCGCTGGGCCGCGTTTTTGTCCGGCTCGACCCAAACGGACGTGCGGGCGCGGTTGGGTCGCGCGGTTGGAGATGCCCTAACGGCTGCATTGTTGTCATCACATCAGAGACGAGACGGATTTGCAAGTTTGTTTCTCCACGTCCCAGGTTGCAAAATCAGAGAGAGGGAGATCGCTTTCTCTACGCCGCGGTGGAATGGAAAAAAGCGCCGTGGTTGCTCTAGTCTCACGTGACGGCGACCCCTCTCGCTCTCCGCGGCAAGTGGATGCATGGATGTGGTGTGGATAACCTCGGCTTGAGTTGAGAGAGATGAGATGAGATGAGATGACGCTTGCGTGGCGCTGCCCCGAGATCTTTTGCCGCTACGAACAGCACACCACACCACAGCCCTGCCTGACTGCCTCGCTGGGCTCCCTGTCGCGCATCGAGAGGCAAGCAACACCTGGCCACAAGCCTTTTATTTTCTGCCATGCCGTGTACTGTGCGTCGGTGCCGACTTGCGTCACGTTCCTCTGCTTTATCGGACCCCTTATGGCCTGCAATGCACGCAAAATTACAACTGCAGTTTAAAAAAAAGTGCAACTCGATCCAGTTATACATTTCTGACAAACAGAAACATCCATAGTGATCCATTAAGTGACTAAAGTTAGGCTCGAAAAATGTCGGTGTCAACCCCCCCCTCCCCCCCCCCCCCCCCCCCCTATCTCGCTCGCAACCGAGCTCTAATTTTTTTAGGCACCGATTCAAAAGCCCTAGCCCACCATGGACATTGACCATGCAACCAATCGCAATCTAGGGTAATGCCTCGAAGAAAGCCAACGGAGAAGGCACTTGAGAACAAGAAAAATGGTGTCGAAGGCGTCACCGTGAAAGCAAACAAGGCCTAGGCAACAACAACCGCCGTAGCTAGTGAACATGTCAAGCTCGTCCTGGCCATCCAGGCCAAGGCCAACGCACAAATCTACACCTCCCACAATGTCTTGCATGCCATCATGATGAACAAGGGCGAGGCGCTCACTAATGCAAGGGCGTACCGGCACCCCGACAACAAGCTTTGTCACGTCCGTGGCCACAGGGCTGGCTATGCTGTTACGATATCCTTTAAAGTTGGAATGTCATGCCCCTCCTAGCACGTTCAGGCGCCGCCCCGACTCGGTGGGTCACGATCATCATCATCGGCGACCCGTTCTTGCAGGGAGGCCTGGTTGTGCATGTCTCTAACCAGAACCGCACACCCGTGCCCGACGATTCAAGTCAAGTGGATGGGAAGAGGCGCTAGAGATCCTACTGGCTAACATGTCCAATCCCCGTAAGTTGTTCGAGGAATGAACTTCTCCAATTTCTTAGACAGCGATGATCCTTTCTCATACTAACGAAGTTATGGGGCGTGATAACCATGGTACCACCAGGGGTCTTACCATTAGGTATAGATCGCAAAATTATACAATACAAGAATTATATGATTGAGGTGTAGTTGCGCAATCCATTTAAATTTTGGAGGTATCATTACTTTGATTGAAAGGGCTTCCTAAGAAAAAATTATATGGATTAGATTCCTCGAATAAATGTTAGAAAAAATCCTTCAAGTCGCCAATGTCCTCCTAGCACTAGCAGTACCATGTCTAACGCTACAGTAGCGCTGAAACATTTGGCGGAACCAAAAAATGTTCAAATCTAGTTTTTTAGTATTTATTTCAAGTTTAAGATTTGCAAAGATGTTGGATTTACTTGACTATCCTAAAACTAAACCCAGTACCGGTAGACAGTAGCAGGTGAGCGGGACCTACGGTTTTGAACCTAGCGAAAAGACAAGATAATAGCAAGATCACTGCAGGAAACAAATGCTATGGTGAACAACGATGAAAGGGAAAAAAAAATAGTTCAATTCTATCCGTTTAGATTTTTTTTTGCGAATATTCTATCCGTTTAGATGGATCCGTGGAAGAAATTTGGGTCGCCGTTTAGCTTACCAGGCCAGCGCGCACATCGGTGCGGCCCATTGTGTTCACGCTGGCCACTTGGCTCGCTTACCACAGATAAACTAATAAACTGAATTTGAACAAATTTTAAAATCCTAAATATTTCATTCATTCAAACAAAATTTACATTGAAAAAATTAAACCCTAATTTCCAGCGCCGCCATCTTCTTTATCGTCGGAGGCGTCCACAACCCCTGCTGCGCCTCGGCACGGACCTCTGACGGCATGTATCGCAGAGGGTGCGGCAAGTACTCTGGCAAAATGTGTGTGTCTCCGGCCTCCTGCGATCAACAAGCGTGGTGATCGCAACAAGATTCTTGTTTGGCGTCGACTAGTCGACAAGCTGGATGAATGGAAGAAGTCATAGCTGCTCAATGTACGTGGTGTATCACTCGTCGTATGGCATCTTTTCGATGAGGCCTCGTAGGACCTGTGTCGTAAACCACCCACGATATTAAAGATTATATTGTTTGTGGAGAATTAACATCCTACATATTTGGAGAAAACCAACTATTAAGAAATAGAATCTTGAAGATACACAGATAGGTGTGCAATGTGTAGTGTGTACAACCCATGTGAGCATCATGACATGACCCATAGTGATAGACTGTCCACATCATACAAAAATTATATCATAATCAAAATCCGTTACGAAGGTTAAAAATTGCGTGCTAAAAGAAATAGCAGCGGCATCCTCCAAATATTACACACGCTATATCGTGCTAATAGCGTGTTATATTCGAAATAGCGTTTTGAAAAAAAATCATCAGATAAAATTTAAAAATAAAGGATTTCAGTTCAAAAGTGGCATATTCATACATACATAATCACAAATAAAAATAGTTTCTCCAATTTTTTAAAGCCTGACATCAATATTTCCAGAGGTTGGTAACGATATTTGTATAAATTATTTTTAGCAATTATCAATATTATATTCAGAAGAGGAAGAGGAATCAACAAATTGACGTTCATCACCAGAACAAATAAAAGGAAATTTCTTCTTTTATTAACGAGAAAAACTCGAACCCTTGTATCAATAAGCTGTAAAAAATAGCGAGTTTTCCCTATAATGTTTTAGTGCGATATAATATGCTATTTTGCAAATAGCGTAACAGCAAGCAAAATTACTAAAAATGTGGACTGTCAAAATATGTTGTAGCTCGCTATTAGCGAAGAAATAGCGTGCTATTTTAAACTTGTGCATCACATACTCCCTCAAAAAACTTGTGGATCAGATACCCTAAACATTTATGTCACATCTATAAAACAAAATCTCTATAATAGCATTCGCTAACCGTTAATGTAAAAGTGCGAACTGCAAACGCGAGTTCGGGCTATTGAACTCGTGTTTACGGGTCGAAAAATTATTGGCGGAGAATAGAGCCCGCAAAATGAACATGTAAAACAGAATATAAAAAGCCTACAAAACGAACATGTTATGTTTTACAAGTTCGGTTTGCGGGCTCTCTTCTGCGTGAGCAGCATTCGAACCAGTAAATCAGGGTTTTTCACAGATTCCATATGCAAAATGGTAAAACACAAGCATAACATACATACAACAACTGAGCATAAATAATAAAATAATATTTTTGCGCATGCAATAATCATCCAAATTATTAGAAGAATTCTCAACCAAATTGCAATAATAGTTTCCAAATAATTGAACAAATAAAGAAATGTTTTCCGAATGGCTCATCGCACACATACATGAATATGAATTGATCATAAAAAGAAGGGAAGATCATGAGTGATGGCCATGCAGCTGCCAGTAGTGCATTTTGAGATCATAGACGAGTTGTGCATGAGTTGCCCCATTTTCAATATGTCGATGCGTTTCAAGGAAAGCTTCTATCTGATCGGGGTTCCACTGGATGCAGTTGCATCCCATCACCGAGCCATGCCTTCTATTCAGCAGGCTCGCGCAGTCTTCCATCTCCTTGACGGGGAGGATGAGGATGGTGGTCTCGCTGTCGTCCTCCCAGAGCAGATCCTCGATGTCGAAATCGTCCGAGGAGGACGAATCAAACATATCAATGTCTTCATCCTTGAATCAGGCGGCGCGGCGGAGGGTGGACCGCGGAGTTGAGGGAAGAGACGTGGGCGGGATGCGGGGCAACCGAGAGAAACAGGGGAGAGGGCAAGCAAGTAGGTGGCGAAACTTCATTCAGTTCGCCCTCCAAGCCCGTGTATTCGAACCACAAGCATTTTTTTTTGCGCGCGCCTTACTTTTTTTTAAATTATCGTCTCATTTACATCATTTACAGTAACTGATCTATATCGTTTTTCGAACCGAACCTGTAAATTCTGAAGGACCAAAAATAAGAACAAATGTCCCATTGAAATTTTGTATTTTTGGATGAACTAGGGTTTCCTTGACTTTTTTTTTTTTTTTTTTGAACAAAGGACGGGTCCGAAGGACCCAAGCTGCTTATATATCAGTGGTGGGATTACAAATTACAAGAAGGTCCACAAAGGAAAAGATAACACAACCAGGACCTGCACTTTTACAGAAAGGACCCCTAAAAGAAAATATAAAAAGCAATCGGATCCTTGAAGCCCTTCTCCACCGCAGCATCACGACGAGCTCGACGCCAAGAGCAGCGACACCATCGCCGGGGACGAACCACTTGGGATGGCAGCACCGATGAATCTCCAGCTGGAACTCAAGAGCCTCCGAGATGGCATGAGGCCAGGAGGGGTTTCCTTGACTTGTAAAAATCGACGGGCATCACCTTGCTCTCAATAATAGAACGGCTAGGTACGTGGCAGTGACAAGCTACATGATCTGGTACCAAATAAGACTAGACAAAAATGTACTAGCAGTACCAAATAAAGTCCCGCTGGTACGTACGAGCTCTCGATCCGTGCCGAGAAAAGAAAGATCTTGCGCATATGGGACGGCGACAGGCACGAACGATGTGCCCTGCCCGCGGTCTGGCCGTGCCCATCTTCTTCCACCTCCACCAAAGAGGAAAACGACCGGCCGTCGACTCCGGTGGCGTCGCGGTCGCCGGTCGCACTCCGGGAGGCTCCACGCCCGCATCGCCCATACTGCTCCAACCATCCACGTCACCACGTCGCCCATACTGTTCCAACTATCCACTGCACACTCCATCACTACCACGTCACGCCAAGCGCCAAGAACAGTCGGGATCAAGTTTCATTCACACAATTATACTGAGCAAATATGGCAAGGAACACAGCACAGGCAGTGTAGAAATAGAGTAACTGAACATATATTATTACTGATAATAAACATCAACAGATTACAAATACGTTGGGGACTTGAGTTCATCGCCATTGGATGAACCAATAGAGAGAGATTAAAAGCCGCCGCCGCTAAGCAGCAGCTAAATACTAAGTACAAAATAAGCTGTGGGGGATCATCCTCTTGAGAAGGATTACAATAGCAAAATGTGAAAATCAACTAAGGGAGACGATAAGCAACATCAGCTCCACTAATCACAGGAATCAAGTCCACCTTCCTTCCTTCCAGCAACCTCAGCTTCACTTGTCACCACCAGCTTCTTCCAGGGATGGAGGAATGACAGTTCCAAATCTATGGAGCTTCTACCCTTCCTTCTTCTGGCAACAATCTTTTTTTGGGTAAAATTCCTACCACCTCAAGAACCCCAAAACGAATCCGCCCGTCTTGCCTCCCTTCGCCCGGCCGAGAATATTCACAGGGGAGAGATAGATAGATGTATGTACAGGAATTTGCAGTAGCAACTGGAAATAGCAAAAGAAATTTCGAGGATTTTTTTTTGGTTGGGACCGTCTTGTTCAGCCTGTCGCCGTTCCTCACCGTGCCATGCATCTTGTTGGTGGGTCAGTTGATGAGGTCGGAGACCCAGCCGACGTCGGGGCCGGCGCCGTAGCAGCTGCTGCCGGACGCGGGACCATCCCTGGAGAGCCGCTCGAAGACCTTCTCGCGGAGGGCCCGGCCGGACTCGACCCTCTGCACCGGCTCGTCGTCGTCCATGAAGCGGAGGTTGAGCGGCTCCAGGTTGGCCATGAAGCTGGTTGTGGTGGTGGGAGTGGCCATGGGGGTGGTGGGGAGGCTGTAGAGCCCGCCGCCGCCGCCCTTGGGGGAGCCGTACGCGGCCGCGGGGGAGAGGTGGTAGGTGTTGGTCCAGCCGCCGGACGGGGACGACTGCGCCTTGGAGAGGCGCAGCTGGCGGAGGGACGCCATGACGTCGTTGACGCCGGGGGAGCCGACGCCGGGCCACGCGCCGCGGCGGAGCGCGTCGGGCGACATTGGCGGGGACTCGGAGGGCGGCGACTTGGGCGGGGAGGAGAGGAGGGTGCTGGTGGGGGAGGAGGACATGATGCCGCCGCTCTTGCCGGTGAGGTAGGTCTCGAACGCCTGGCGCCGGAGCGGGGAGCCGTCGTAGGACTCTGCGAGCGGGGACAGGGGCGTGCTGCTCCGCGGGCTGGCGTGCTGCGCGGGGATGGAGCGGAGCTGGTCGGGGGTGTGCGCGAAGAAGCAGACGCGGCGGCGGCATGCGGTGCCGTCCTTGCAGGGCTGCGTGCGGTAGCGCGCCGGGTGGAGCCAGCACTCGAAGACGCCGTGCGCGTAGTCGCAGGCGTCGCCGCGCTTGCAGCCGCCCTTGCGGAAGTCCGGGCAGGCGGCGCCGGAGTAGTGGAACTTGCGCGGGTCGCGGCGCCGCGCCTTCTCGCCCGGGTGCGCGAAGGGGCACTCGGTCCAGTCGTGGCTCCGCCCGCGCGCGCAGCGGCGCACCTTGAAGTCGTACATGCGGAACTCGTCGCACGCGTACGCGTCGGCGGCGGCGGCCATCGCCGCCGCCTCGTCGTCGTCGGAGCCGGCGTTGTCGAGGGGGAGGAGGTCGTTGCGGGGCAGGTACTGGCGCAGCGCGGCGAGGAGGTAGGGGGTCATCTCGTCGCCGGTGCCGGCGTCGACGCCGCTCACCGGGAGGCTGCCCCACGGCGGCACGCTCACGCCCTCGCTCATCATCATCATGGCTTCTGGATGGTGGTGGTGCTACGGCCTCTGTTTGGTCTGCTTCGGTGGAGTGGTCTACGGCAGATCTTGTGGACTGGGCTTACACGAGGGAGAATAGAGGGGGGCAGTGGGTTTGTGGAGAAGAAGAGCAGGAGGCGCGCGCTTATAAACAGCTCCGCTAACCCTAGGGTTGGCGCCTAACCATGGTTGGGGTAACCGCGGTAACGCAGACGGCGCGGGTCGTACAACTAACTGACGCCGTCGGCGATCAGCACGGCGGTGGCCGAGCAGAGACTCCACACATCTCACTGACACCTTGGCCCACCATACCCCACAACAGGTCGTCAGTGAGAGGAGCCAACGCGAGGTGGGGACAGAGCAGAAGGTGGGCAGGCAGCGGTACACGCGTCGGGACGGGGGTAGAGCGTGAGGCATGCGGAGGGCGAGGTGTCTGGAGGCCGCGCGGGGGTCGGGACACGTCGTACGATCTTTTAATTCTGGGGTGCCCTACGTGGTATAGGTTGGGGGTTTTGGGAATTTGGCGTCCGGTCCGGGGCGTCGTCGGGTGGAAGATATTGGTTCGTGTAGTTTCTGGAAACCTTGATCTCAAAAAAAAAGTTTCTGGAAACCTTGGGTAGCGACTGGTGGCGCGGCTTGGACACATGCATGCATCTGCATCCCGGTTTGTGGCGTGGGTTCGTGGAGCGCATCCATCAGCAGCTCAGCTGGGTGTTGCTTTTCCCATGTCCAACCTTGTGTATGTGTGCTCCCCTTCCCTGTCATGTGCGTGTGTCTCGTTTGGCTGCTTCCCCGTTTTACAACCATACCGCTATCCAAATTCTACAGAGCAGGATATTTAATTTGTGCGAGTGAGTAACAACTCATGCGTGCTAATTTTAAGGCTAGATATTTTGTAAGGCTACAATATAACATACTGCATATATATATTTCATTTCCTTTGCCCCAAATGGGACATAGCACATATGTGTTTCTTTTTTATAAACAAAATCCCGAATATTCTTCTCAAATCGAAATAGTAAATAATGATATTATCTATTACTCGGTTCGTTCCATCATTTTTTTCCCTTGTTTTAGTTCAAATATGGACTACATAACGAAAAAAAATTTAAGGAACAGAGAGAGTATGTCACGCTGAATCGGATCATGGTTCTTCGAACACCAAAGAAGCAAAAAAGTTAGACAAGGTGGAACAAATTTGAAAAAAGAAGTAATAAATATTTTAAATAACAACGATAACTAATGATGTTGGAGAGTCGCCACATGGTTTAAGACCACCAATATTTTAACTTCAAGATGGGGAAAACATGAGAGATTAAAAAATTAGTGAAAAATGTAGGAGAAAAAAATAAGAAGTTAATCCAAGATACAAAACAATGCTAAATGAGAAAATAAATGTGAAAACAACAGCAAAATCCTGCATGTAACAAAGAAGATAATAGAGGAGGCGGATATCCAAATTTGATTGTAAGCATAGGCAGAGCGGGAGCAATGACATGTAGGGCACACGATGAATATAAGTTTAGTCAATTACAAGTTATGCAAATCGGAGTGTACAACATGTCAATAACCAAGATACAACATATTCACTTTCATATTCCTTGTAACACTCTCTCGGGTTCCAGCGATAGTGTATTGTAATTCAGTTTTCATGTCACACAATATCATATGCCGAACCTCTCAAATATGATCTAAATAGATCAAATGATTCCATGCTTAAATTAATCAACATTGTTACATCCATCTCGGTCAGAAAATATACTTGCGCCAAACTAAGAGCATCTCCACTCGTTGGCGCTCCCCACGCCCAAATCCGGCGAAATTTTTGTCCGGATTGGAGGAAAATTTGGCCTGGGGAGCGCCGAAGTTCCAGCCATCCCCCCGGCAGGAAACCCCCAACCTCGACCATTTGACATATTTCAAACAAATTCGACATAAAATTTAACAAGTTCGGCGAACAAGAGTCAGAAAATTGCTGAAACAAATTCGGCGATTATCAGTACAATGTTTAACAAGTGCTGAAACAAATGAAGCACACAATTTCACAAGTTTTGAAACAAATTAAGACAGACTAGTTGGCGTCGGCGTTGGCGTTGCCTCGGAGCGTCCATATGTGCTCCACCAGATCATCTTGCAGCTGTCGATGCATTGTAGAGTCTCGAATCTCCTGGCGCATAGCAATAAAGGCGGCCCATGATGTTGGCACCTGGTGATTAGGCTGTGCAAGAAGACACCCTCTCTCATATGGTGCTTCTTGCTCAGCCAGAGGGACCGGATGTTTTCGCTCATTTTCAATAATCATATTGTGTAAGCACACACAACAATTCATCACCTCCCACATCTGATCTTTGGACCAAGTCATAGCGGGGAACCAGACGATAGCAAATCTCTGCTGGAGGACACCAAATGCACGCACGACGTCTTTTCGACAAGCTTCTTGTTTATTGACAAACTCGCAAAGTTTGGGGGTGCTAGGTTTCGAGATAGTCTTCACAAATGTTGCCCACTTTGGATAGATACCGTCTGTAAGGTAGTATCCTTTGTTGTAGTGCCGACCATTGATCACATAGTTCACCGGGGGAGCATGTGTTGGAGATATGCCCAAGAGGCAAAAATAAAGTGGTTATTATAATATATCTTTGTGTTTATCATAAATGTTTGCATACCATGCTATAATAGTATTAACCGAAACATTGATACATGTGTGTTATGTAAACAACAAGGAGTCCCTAGTAAGCCTCTTGTACAACTAGCTTATTGATTAATAGATGATCATGGTTTTGTGATCATGAACATTGGATGTTATTAATAACAAGGTTATGTCATTAGATGAATGATATAATGGACACACACCCAAATAAGCGTAGCATAAGATCACGTCATTAAGTTCAACTTGTTATTAGTTTCTGATACATAGTTACCTAGTCCTTCGACCATGAGATCATGTAAATCACTTATACCGGAAGGGTACTTTGATTACATCAAACGCCACTGCGTAAATGGGTGGTTATAAAGATTGGATTAAGTATTCGGAAAGTGTGAGTTGAGGCATATGGATCAAGAGTGGGATTTGTCCATCCCGATGACGGATAGATATACTCTGGGCCCTCGCGGTGGAATGTCGTCTGATTAGCTTGCAATCATGTGACTGGTTCACAAGAGATGATATGCCATGGTACGAGTAAAGAGTACTTGTCGGTGACGAGGTTGAACAAGGTATCGTGATACCGATGATCGAACCTCGGACAATTAAAGTATCGCGTGACAAAGGGAATCGGTATCGTATGTAAATGGTTCAATCGATCACTAAGTTATCGTTGAATAGGTGGGAGCCATTATGGATCTCCAGATCCCGCTATTGGTTATTGGTCGGAGAGAAGTCTCAACCATGTCTGCATAGTTCACGAAGCGTAGGGTGACACACTTAAGGTTTGATGTCGTTTTAAGTAGATATGAAATATGGAATGGAGTTCGAATTTTGTTCGGAGTCTCGGATGGGATCCAGGACATCACGAGGAGTTCCGGAATGGTCCGGAGAATAAGATTCATATATGGGAAGTCATTTTCCAGGGTTCGAAAAAAATCTGGTGTTTTGACCGGAGCTTCTAGAAGGTTTTGAAAAGGACCGGAATAGTCCGGAATGTTGTGGAAGGTTCCGGAAATGTCCGGGACGACCCGGGCTGTCTAAGGAAGTCCGGAGGGTTCCATAATAGGTGTATCAATGTATTCCTTAAGGGTTAAGAAGTTTCCCCTAAAGCAGATTCGGATTTGGCAAAAGAGTCCTAGTTCTAGTAGGTTTCGGCTGACAGAAACCTACCGGAACTCTCCCAAACTTTGGGGGCAGGTCTTGGACGACACAAGGACCTTTTCCACCTATAAAAGGAGGGCAAGGGGAGCCCCAAGAGGTGCACAAGTCGCAGCCCTTGCCCCCTCTCCCCAAACCCTAGCCGCCCCTTCCTCCTCCTCCCTCTTGAACGGCTACGGCGAAGCCCTGCCGGAGATCTTCACCACCACCGCCACCACGCCGTCGTGCTGGCAGGATTCCTAGGAGGATCTACTACATCCGCTGCCCGCTGGAACGGGGAGAAGGACGTCGTCATCAACACCGAACGTGTGGCCGAGTACGGAGGTGCTGCTCGACTGTGGCACCGTCAAGATCTTCTACGCGCTTTTGAAAGCGGCAAGTGATCGACTACAGCAACAACGAGATCTAATCTCGTAGGCTTTGGAAATCTTCGAGGGTTAGTCTCATGATCTTCTCGTTGCTACCATCTTCTAGATTGGATCTTGGCTTGTTATTCGTTCTTGCGGTAGGAAATTTTTGTTTTCTATGCTACGAATCCCATCAGCATGATCCTCAACAAGCTTGGAAAAGATCGGGGAGCAGTGAGATCATGGGTAGCCACTGCTTCAAGTATCACAGTGCAGCCGTTTTTGTGACCCTTGTACATTCCCTGCCATGCAAACGGACAGTTCTTCCATTTCTAATGCATGCAGTCAATGCTTCCAAGCATCCCTGGAAAACCCCTAGCTTCATTTGTTGCAAGGATCCTCTGAGTGTCTTCGACAGTGGGTGATTGATAACCCACAAGTATAGGGGATCGCAACAGTCTTCGAGGGAAGTAAAACCCAAATTTATTGATTCGACACAAGGGGAGGTAAAGAATACTTATAAGCCTTAACAACTGAGTTGTCAATTCAGCTGCACCTGGAAAAGCACTAGTAACAGGGGTGATGTGAAAGCAGCAGTAATATGAGAGCAATAGTAACAGTAACACAACAGCAATAGCAGTAATATGAGAGCAATGTCACCAGAAAATAGTTGATACTACTTCCAATGTCATGTAGAACGAGTATATGATGATGAGAGATGGACCGGGGTTCCCAGCTATCTACACTAGTGGTAACTCTCCAATAACAAGTGTTGGGTGAACAAATTACAGTTGGGCAATTGATAGGATTGAAATAGCATTAAGACAGAACATCAAGATTATTAATCATGTAGGCATGTTTTCCATATATAGTCATACGTGCTCGCAATGAGAAACTTGCATAACATCTTTTGTCCTACCAGCCGGTGGCAGCCGGGCCTCTAGGGAATCTACTGGAAATTAAGGTACTCCTTTTAATAGAGCACCGGAGCAAAGCATTAACACTCCGTGAAAACATGTGATCCTCATATCTAAGCCTTCCCCTCCAGTTGTCCCAATTTCTGTCACTTTGGGGCCTTTGGTTCCGGACATAGACATGTGCATACAACTTGTAGATACAATCTAAGCAATAAGTATAGAGCTTAAATCTAAGATCATGCCACTCGGGCCCTAGTGACAAGCATTAAACACAACAAGATTGCAGCAACAATAACTTCATAAACTTTATAGATAGACTAATCATAATGTAACAATCCATCGGATCCCGACAAACACAACACCGATTACATCAGATGAATCTCAATCATGTAAGGCAGCTCATGAGATCATTGTATTGAAGTACATGGGGGAGAGAATACCAACTAGCTACAGCTAGAACCGGTAGTCCATGGGGGAACTACTCACGGAGCATGATGGAGGCGGTGGCGTCGATGGAGATGGCTTTCGGGGGCACTTCCCCATCCCGGCAGGGTGCCGGAACAGAGACTTCTGTCCCCCGAATTGGAGTTTCGCGATGGTGGCGGCGCCCCTGGAGTCTTTCTGGAGTTTCGTCAATTGGTATCGCGTTTTTAGGTCGAAAGGGCTCTTATAGGCGAAGAGGCGGAGTCGGAAGGGCGCCAGGGCTCCCTCCCCATAGGCCGGCGCGGCCAGGGTGGAGCCCGCGCGGCCCTGTTGTGTGGGGCCCTCCTGGCCCATCTTCGTTTCCCCTTCGGTGTTCTGGAATCTTCCGGGAAAAATAAGATACTGGGTATTTGTTTCGTCGAATTCCGAGAATATTGCCCAAACAGCCTTTCTGGAACCAAAAACAACAGAAAACAGGAACTGACACTGTGGCATCTTGTTAATAGGTTAGTTCCGGAAAATGCATAAAAACATTATAAAGTGCAAGCAAAACATGTAAGTATTGCCATAAAACAAGCATGGAACATCAGAAATTATAGGTACGTTGGAGACGTATCAGCATCCCCAAGCTTAGTTCCTGCTCGCCCTCGAGCAGGTAAACGATAAAAAGAGTAATTTCTGTAGTGACATGCTACTTACATAGTCTTGATCATCCTATTATAAAGCATATGAGATGAATGCAGTGACTCAAGGAAATGATCTATAGTTGCTAACAAATAGATAACATATAGCAAAACTTTTCATGAATAGTACTTTCAAGACAAGCATCAAAAGTCTTGCATAAGAGTTAACTCATAAGGCAATACATTCAAAGTAAAGGCATTGAAGCAACACAGAGGAAGATTTAAGTTTCAGCAGTTGCTTTCAACTTTCAACATGCATATCTCATGGATAATTGTCAACACAAAGTAATATGATGAATGCAAATATGCAAGTATGTAAGAATCAATGCACAGTTAACACAAGTGTTTGCTTCTAAGATGGAAGGAAGTAGGTAAACTGACTCAACATAAAGTAAAAGAAAGGCCCTTCGCAGAGGGAAGCAGGGATAAAATCATGTGCTAGAGCTTTTCAAGTTTTGAAATCATATAGAGAGTATAAAAGTAAAATTTTGAGAGGTGTTTGTTGTTGTCAACGAATGGTAGTGGGCATTCTAACTACCTCATCAACCAGACTTTCAAGAGCGGCTCCCATGAAGGACGTTATCTCTACCAGCAAGGTAGATCATCCCTCTTCTCTTTTGTTTACACATGTATTTTAGTTTTATTTATGGTTGACACTCCTCCCAACCTTTTGCTTTCACAAGCCATGGCTAACCGAATCCTCGGGTGCCTTCCAACATTCACATACCATGAAGGAGTGTCTATTTGCAAAATTAAGTTGCTTACTGATGAATCAGAGCAAAACATGTGAAGAGAATTATTGATGAAAGTTGATTAATTGGGGGCTGGGAACCCCGCGCCAGCTCTTTTTGCAAAATTATTGGATAAGCGGATGAAACCACTAGTCCATTGGTGAAAGTCTGTCCGAAGTAAATGACAAGATCGAAAGATAAACACCACATACTTCTGAAGGAGATATGCCCTAGAGGCAATAATAAAGTGGTTATTATTTATATCTTTATGTTTATGATAAATGTTTATATGTCATGCTATAATTGTATTAACTGAAACATTAGTACTTGTGTGATATGTAAACAACAAAGAGTCCCTAGTATGCCTCTTAACTAGCTTGTTGATTAATGGATGATTAGTTTCATAATCATGAACATTGGATGTTATTAATAACAAGGTTATATCATTGTATGAATGATGTAATGGACACACCCAATTAAGCATAGCATAAGATCACGTCATTGAGTTATTTGCTATAAGCTTTCGATACATAGTTACCTAGTCCTTATGACCATGAGATCATGTAAATCACTTATACCGGAAAGGTACTTTGATTACACCAAACGCCACTGCGTAAATGGGTGGTTATAAAGGTGGGATTAAGTATACAGAAAGTATGAGTTGAGGCATATGGATCAACAGTGGGATTTATCCATCCCGATGACGGATAGATATACTCTGGGCCCTCTCGGTGGAATGTCGTCTAAATGTCTTGCAAGCATATGAATAAGTTCATAAGAGACCACATACCACGGTATGAGTAAAGAGTACTTGTCAGGAGACGAGGTTGAAGAAGGTATAGAGTGATACCGGTGATCAAACCTCGGACAAGTAAAATATCGCGTGACAAAGGGAATTGGTATCGTATGTGAATGGTTCATTCGATCACTGAAGTCATCGTTGAATATGTGGGAGCCATTATGGATCTCCAGATCCCGCTATTGGTTATTGATCGGAGTGAGTACTCAACCATGTCCGCATAGTTCACGAACCGTAGGGTGACACACTTAAGGTTTGATGTTGAAATGGTAGAACTTGAATATGGAATGGAGTTCGAATATTTGTTCGGAGTCCCGGATGAGATCTCGGACATCACGAGGAGTTCCGGAATGGTCTGGAGAATAAGATTCATATATAGGAAGTCATATTCCAAGTTTGGAAATGATCCGGTGCATTTATGGCAGGTTCTAGAAGGTTCTAGAAAAGTCCGGAAGAAATCACCATGGAAAGTAGAATCCCGGAGGGACTCCACCTTGCATGGCCAGCCAACCCTAAAGGGGAGGAGTCCAAAGTGGACTCCCCAAAGGTGGCCGGCCAACCCCCCTCATGGAAGGGGGGAATCCCACCCCAAGTGGGATTCCCACCTTGGGTAGGTTTCCCTACACATGGAAGGTTTTTGGTTCGGGTCTTATTTGAAGACTTGTAGTCCAACACTTGGGGCTTCCACCTATATAATGAGGGGCATAGGAGAGGGGGCTGACCACCACAAGCCCATAGCTTGGCCGCACCCATAGGTGGCCGGCCACCCCCTCTCCCAAACCCTAGCCGCCCCCTCTCTCCTCCTCTTCTCCCGCACGCTTAGCGAAGCTCCGCCGGAGATCTCCACCGCCACCGCCACCACGCCGTCGTGCTGCCGGATTCAAGGAGGAGCTACTACTTCCGCTGCCCGCTGGAACGGGGAGAAGGACGTCGTCTTCATCAACACCGAACGTGTGACCGAGTACGGAGGTGCTGCCCGATTGTGGCACCGTGATCAAGATCTTCTACGCGCATTTGCAAGCGGCAAGTGATCGTCTACCGCAGCAATAAGAGCCTACTCTTATAGGCTTTGGAAATCTTCAAGGGTTACTCTTGATCATCCCCTTGTTGCTCCCGTCTTCTAGATTGCATCTTGGCTTGGATTGCGTTCTCGCGGTAGGAATTTTTTTGTTTTCTATGCAACGAATCCCTACAGTGGTATCAGAGCCGTGTCTATGCATAGATGGTTGCACGAGTAGAACACAATGGTTTTGTGGGCGTTGATGCTCTTGTTATCTTTAGTTTGAGTACTTTGCATCTTTGTGGCATAGTGAGATGAAGCGGCTCGGACTAACTTTACATGACCGCGTTTATGAGACTTGTTCCTCGTTCGACATGCAACTTGTATTGCATAAGAGGCTTTGCGGGTGTCTGTCTCTCCTACTATAGTGAAGATTCAATTTACTCTTCTATTGACAGCACTAGTATCACCGTTGTGGTTCATGTTCGTAGGTAGATTAGATCTTACTCGAAAACCCTAAACCACGTAAAATATGCAAACCAAATTAGAGACGTCTAACTTGTTTTTGCAGGGTTTGGTGATGTGATATGGCCATAATGAGATGATGAATATGTATGAGATGATCATTATTGTATTGTGGCAACCGGCAGGAGCCTTATGGTTGTCTTTAAATTTCATGTTGAGTAGTATTTCAAAGTAGTTGTAATAGTTGCTACATGAGGTGAACAACCATGAAGACGGCGCCATGAACCTTGATGCTACGCCGACGATGATGGAGATCATTCCCGTTGATGATGGAGATCATGTCCGTGCTTTGGAGATGAAGATCGAAGGCGCAAAGACTAAAGGGCCATATCATATCACATATGAATTGCATGTGATGTTAATCCTTTATGCATCTTATTTTGCTTAGAACGCGACGGTAGCATTATAAGATGATCCCTCACATTAATATCAAGATAATAAAGTGTTCTCCCCTCGTATGCACCGTTGCATTGTTTGACGTTTTGAAGCATCTCGTGATGATCGGGTGTGATAAACTCAACATACAACAGTGTAAGCCATGTTGCACACGCGGAATACTTGGGTTTGCTTGACGAGCCTAGCATGTACAGACATGGCCTCGGGACAACGGAAACCGAAAGGTTGAACACGAGTCATATGGATGATATGATCAACATGATGATGTTCACCATTGAAGCTACATCATCTCACGTGATGATCGGTTTTGGTGTAGTGGATTTGGATCGTGTACCACTTAACAACTATGAGGGATGTTGTATTAAGTGGGAGTTCATTAGTAATTAGATTAAAACATGAACTAATTATCATAAACATAGTCTGAGTAGTATTTTGAATTAATTTTGTAGTATTGGCATCTGTTTTTCTACCATGCGCTAGTCTTGTTATTGAGATAGAAATACTGTTAAAATCTGACAAGAAACTTTACGGATTGGTACCGTATTGTTAAAGAATCAAGAATTGATTAAGTCCTATTGCAAACTTTTAGTAAACCTCACATTGTTGATTCAAAGAGCTATGGTTTCAATTAGTACCTAAAGTTATCTTGTCTCTGTGAAACTTGAAGTTCAAATCTGTTTGAAAAGTAAGGAGCTGAAAATTTAGTTTTCAGAAATAATCAAGGTATGAGATATATGTGATATCTAAGACCTTATTGCAAGATGATAGAATATATTTTGGTGAGACTACATAAACTCATAAGTTTTATGGGAATGTACGAAGGTTGAAGACGCAAGGCGTCCCAATCCTCCAACTATTGGGGCACTAACGATATTCGTATATCCATGAAGTGATTGTCCTTAGTATGCACCGTTGCTAAGACTCGTCGTTTCGAAGCATCACGTGATGATCGGGTGTTATAGATTCTACGTGTGCTTACAACGGGTGCAAGCCAGATTTGCACATGCGAATACTAAGGTTAAACTTTACGAGTCTAGCATGTACAGACATGGTCTCGAAAAGTCGTCATGATATGATGGTTAAAATTATGAGTGAAATTGTTCATCATATTAAAAGGTTATTAATAGTGAAATCCGGAACACTTGTCATATGATGATCAACTTCAAAGTAAGAACCTCAAGGTTATTGGTATTTGACCAACAAACCTAGAAGTTATTGATGTTGAAGTGTTTTTCTGAATAATGAGGAAAGCTAAAAGAGAAACTGCAAAAAAAAATATTTTGGCAGAAAGAAAGAAAAGACTAGAAAGTCTAGCTCAGGTGTATATAAATGATATACATGTTATGGTTGTATTCCTAGTTAAGTCACACTATAAAATTCTTGGGTATTAGTACTATATTGGTTGGTATGAAGTGTCATACAAAACAACACAATACAAGAATACAATGGCCTAAGTGACTGACAAGGAATATGATAGGAATACACGTCTGGAACAAAATAAAGTGTTATTATGTTCGTCGTTGGCATTCTATCTAGTCCTTAGAATTTATAATAAAGAACTTAATAATTGTTATTTTGCTCTGGTCAAATGAAAACAATGAGTTGTTCAAATTATGACATTACTCCATGTACGATGGATAAGTTATTATAAATCTTAATGGTGAAACACACATACATAACACTGACGCTAAAATGCCATAAGGCAAATGATTTGAATTCCACGTATTTGTGGAACCGCCATTTAGGTCATGTTAGAAATGAACACATGAAGGAACTCCATGCAAATGGATTTTGGAGTCATTTGATTTTTGAATCATTTGGCGCTTGCAAATCTTTTCTAAAGAGAATGATTAAAATACCGTTCATAGGCCAAGAGTTGAACGGGCAACTAACTTAGTGAAAAATACATGATGATGTATGTGGTTCACTGGGCATAGTTGTGTGCGGGAGATTCTTCTACTTCATGAAAACTTTCAACAATGAATTGAGTATATATATGTGGATATATTCAATAATTAAGGAAGAAGTTTGAAACATTTGAATGGATTCAAATAAATTTCAGCATGAAGTGGAAATCATCGTAATAGAAAAGCCAAATATCTATGATTGGATCATGGTGAAAATATTTGAATTACGAGTTTTAGCGAACATCTAAGAGAGTCATGAAATTGTTCTACAACTCACATTTCTTGGAGCATCATAATGATGATATAGTATCCGAGAGATGTATCCAAGCCTTGTTGGATTAATGATGAGATAAAATATTATGACGCCATTATATTTTTGTGGATTATGCTTTAGTGACTACCGTTTTTACACTGAATAGAGCATCATCATGATCCGTAGAAATGACACCATACGAGTTATGGCATGGGTATAAACCCTAATAGTCCTTTCTTTAAATTTTGGTCTGAAAGTTAACAACCAAAATCGGATGAATGTCTTTGTTGGTTATCCCAAAGAATTTATTGGGAATTCTTTCCACTATGAAGTAAACGACAAAAGTGTTTGTTAATGTTACTTGCTTATTTCCAAGAAATTGTTTTCTAGTGAAGTATTTGAGTGGGAGGACAATATAAATTGATAAGGTTTATGAAACTGAGCATAATGATCAGAGTAGCACAGCATCGGAATTGGTTTCGGAAGCGGCCACGACGATCATGGCTCCCATGACTACAAAGTGTTTTAGCTATGGAGATCGAAGTGCATATTGAACCTTGTAGGTATGGTTTACTTTGTGATCAAATAAATGATTTGTGAACAAAGGATTGATTTTGAACAATGATAAACCAACTACAAACAAAGAAGTTATGATGGGCCCTAACTCCGTTAAAATGGCTATATGCCATGAAATCCAAGATAGATAAATACTTTTTGAAAGTAAATGGATCTATAAAATTGATGGACTTGGATGGAATATCCTTAAAGAAGCTCGATTTGTCGAAAAATTGTTTACGACAAAGTTCAAAGAGTTGACTACGATAAGATTAGATCTTCCGTAGCAATGCTTATAGTCTATGTGGATTATTCTAGTAATCACTACATATTTCTTTTATGAGATATGCTAGTAGGATGGCAAAATACATTACTTATCAGAAGTATGTATTAAAAGGTATATACAAGATACAACCAAGAGTTTTGCTGGTCCGTGGAATACTAGATAGGTATACAAACTTCAATTTGATGAAGTAAGTATAGCGGAGTTTGAATCTTCACTGGATGAAATAGTCAAAGAGTTTTTTGATTTCATCAGAGACGACGAAGAGGCTTGCATTTGCAAGAAATTAAGTGGGAGCGCTGAGACATATTTATAATACTTATGTAGAAGACATATAGTTGGTTATAAATAATGTAATTACATAATTGATTAAAAGGTTTCATTGAAAAATTAACTTCAATGAAAGTGATATGGACTGAAACAAATTTTGTGTCAAGATCTATGAAGATAGATTGAAACACATAATATGTTCAAGTCAAAGTACATAGAATGGATATTGAAATAGTTCAATATAAAAATATTAAGAAAATATTCTTGTCATGTTAAGTTTTAACAAGACTTGAGTGTATCTGACACTCAATGAGTAAAAACACATGAGTGATTATAGATCACGAATAATATGTACACAATCAGATGTCATGTGCTATAAAGTGTTATGAGCATATACCAGAATGATTCATATGATGATCATTGGACGACAGTAAGAATATTCTTGAGTACTTTAGAAGAACTAAGGATATATATATATATATAGTTTTGTATGGGAAATGACAAACAAATCGCTGTAAGATGTTGCACCGATATTTGTTTTGTCACATATGAAAATAAAATTTCAATCTCAAATTAGACTAAGTGTTGTTTAAAAGGTAGCACGATGAGCTAGAAGTTGTCTATGCTAGATTTAGAAGAGTTCTAAATATTATGACGGATTCTACAAAAGAAGGCAGAATATGTCATTGTTTTGACAATGACAAAGGATGTTAAAGTCAAGAGGTTCTTTGAGAACTTGGTGTAGTTCCGACAGAGTCAGAACTTTGAAGCTATATTGTGTGTGACAATATTAGTAACATATTTCAGACCGCGGAATTAAGGTTCCACCAGAAGACCAAACATATTTAATGCCGACTCATTTGGAAATGAGTGATGCGTTGAGACGCAAATGAATTACAAAATACATACGTTTCTGAGCATGTCAGATCCGTTGACTAAAACCTCTCCCGTGAGCAAAACATGATAAAACACCAGAAGGCCAAGGTGTTATATCTTTACAAATGTAAACTAGATTATTGACTCTAGTGCAAGTGGGAGACTGAAGGAGATATGCCCTAGAGGCAATAATAAAGTGGTTATTATTTATATCTTTATGTTTATGATAAATGTTTATATGTCATGCTATAATTGTATTAACTGAAACATTAGTACTTGTGTGATATGTAAACAACAAAGAGTCCCTAGTATGCCTCTTAACTAGCTTGTTGATTAATGGATGATTAGTTTCATAATCATGAACATTGGATGTTATTAATAACAAGGTTATATCATTGTATGAATGATGTAATGGACACACCCAATTAAGCATAGCATAAGATCACGTCATTGAGTTATTTGCTATAAGCTTTCGATACATAGTTACCTAGTCCTTATGACCATGAGATCATGTAAATCACTTATACCGGAAAGGTACTTTGATTACACCAAACGCCACTGCGTAAATGGGTGGTTATAAAGGTGGGATTAAGTATACAGAAAGTATGAGTTGAGGCATATGGATCAACAGTGGGATTTGTCCATCCCGATGACGGATAGATATACTCTGGGCCCTCTCGGTGGAATGTCGTCTAAATGTCTTGCAAGCATATGAATAAGTTCATAAGAGACCACATACCACGGTATGAGTAAAGAGTACTTGTCAGGAGACGAGGTTGAAGAAGGTATAGAGTGATACCGGTGATCAAACCTCGGACAAGTAAAATATCGCGTGACAAAGGGAATTGGTATCGTATGTGAATGGTTCATTCGATCACTGAAGTCATCGTTGAATATGTGGGAGCCATTATGGATCTCCAGATCCCGCTATTGGTTATTGATCGGAGTGAGTACTCAACCATGTCCGCATAGTTCACGAACCGTAGGGTGACACACTTAAGGTTTGATGTTGAAATGGTAGAACTTGAATATGGAATGGAGTTCGAATATTTGTTCGGAGTCCCGGATGAGATCCCGGACATCACGAGGAGTTCCGGAATGGTCTGGAGAATAAGATTCATATATAGGAAGTCATATTCCAAGTTTGGAAATGATCCGGTGCATTTATGACAGGTTCTAGAAGGTTCTAGAAAAGTCCGGAAGAAATCACCATGGAAAGTAGAATCCCGGAGGGACTCCACCTTGCATGGCCAGCCAACCCTAAAGGGGAGGAGTCCAAAGTGGACTCCCCAAAGGTGGCCGGCCAACCCCCCTCATGGAAGGGGGGAATCCCACCCCAAGTGGGATTCCCACCTTGGGTAGGTTTCCCTACACATGGAAGGTTTTTGGTTCGGGTCTTATTTGAAGACTTGTAGTCCAACACTTGGGGCTTCCACCTATATAATGAGGGGCATAGGAGAGGGGGCTGACCACCACAAGCCCATAGCTTGGCCGCACCCATAGGTGGCCGGCCACCCCCTCTCCCAAACCCTAGCCGCCCCCTCTCTCCTCCTCTTCTCCCGCACGCTTAGCGAAGCTCCGCCGGAGATCTCCACCGCCACCGCCACCACGCCGTCGTGCTGCCGGATTCAAGGAGGAGCTACTACTTCCGCTGCCCGCTGGAACGGGGAGAAGGACGTTGTCTTCATCAACACCGAACGTGTGACCGAGTACGGAGGTGCTGCCCGATTGTGGCACCGTGATCAAGATCTTCTACGCGCATTTGCAAGCGGCAAGTGATCGTCTACCGCAGCAATAAGAGCCTACTCTTATAGGCTTTGGAAATCTTCAAGGGTTACTCTTGATCATCCCCTCGTTGCTCCCGTCTTCTAGATTGCATCTTGGCTTGGATTGCGTTCTCGCGGTAGGAAATTTTTTGTTTTCTATGCAACGAATCCCTACAACTTCCTCATGAGCTATAAAACATTGACACAAATAAGAGATAATAGCTTTTGAATTGTTTAAAGGTAGCACATGAAGTATTTGCTTGGAATGGCAGGAAATACCACATAGTAGGTAGATATGGTGGACACAGATGGCATAGGTTTTGGCTCAAGGTTTTGGATGCACGAGAAGCATTTCCTCTCAGTACAAGGCTTTGGCTAGCAAGGTTGTTTGAAGCAAACACAAGTATGAACCGGTACAGCAAAACTTACATAAGAACATATTGCAAGCATTATAAGACTCTACACTGTCTTCCTTGTTGCTCAAACACTTTTACCAGAAAATATCTAGACCTTAGAGAGACCAATCATGCAAACCAATTTAAACAAGCTCTACGGTAGTTCTCCACTAATAGGTTTAAACTACATGATGCAAGAGCTTAAACATGATCTACTTGAGAGCTCAAAACAATTGCCAAGTATCAAATTATTCAAGACAATATGAGGCATTTTCTGTTTCCAACCAAATAGCAATAAATGCAATAGCTTCCAACTTTTATCATTGAACATTAAAAGTAAAACGAAGAACACAAGTGTTCATATGAAAAAGCGGAGCGTGTATCTCTCCCACACAAGGATTGCTAGGATCCAATCTTATTCAAACAAAATGAAAATAAAAAACACACAGACGCTCCAAGTAAAGCACATAAGATGTGACCGAATAAAAATATAGTTTCAATACAAGAACCTGATAAGTTGATGAAGAAGGGGATGCCTTGGGAATCCCCAAGCTTAGACGCTTGAGTCTTCTTCAAATATGCAGGGATGAACCACGGGGGCATCCCCAAGCTTAGACTTTTCACTCTTCTTGATCATATATCATCCTCCTCTCTTGACCCTTGAAAACTTCCTTCACACCAAACTTCTCATAAACTTCATTAGAGGGGTTAGTACTCAAAAAACTTTAATCCACTTTAGTCCTGTAGTGACACATTGCAAGAACTCAATAAAAATTAGCTACAGCTCTCCACGTCTAGAAAGCCTCACTTAAAGTCCACAAGAGACAATGCAAAAAAACAGAGACAGAATCTGTCAAAACAGAACAGTCAGTAAACACGAATTTATAAGAGGTACTTACGTTGCTCAAATCAGAAAACTCAAAACTAATGAAAGTTGCGTACATATCTGAGGAACACGCACGTAAATTGGCAGATTTTTCTGAGTTACCTACAGAGAGCCCGGCCCAAATTCGTGACAGATAGAAATCTATTTCTGCGCAGAAATCCAAATCTAGCATCAACCTTCTATTAGAGACTTTACTTGGCACAACATTGCAATAAAATAAAGATAAGAAGAGGTTGCTACAGTAGTAACAACTTCCAAAACACAACAAAACAGTAGCAAAATAAACACATGGGTTATCTCCCAAGAAGTTCTTTCTTTATAGCCATTAAGATGGGCTCAGCAGTTTTAATGATGCACTCGTAAGAAATAAGAGTTGAAGCAAAAGAGAGCATCAAAAAGCAAATTCAAAACACATTTAAGTCTAACCCACTTCCTATGCATAGGAATCTTGTACACAAATAAATTCATGAAGAACAAAGTGACAAGCATAAGAAGATAAAACAAGAGTAACTTCAAAATTTTCAGCATATAGAGAGGTGTTTTAGCACCATGCAAGTTTCTACAACCATATTTTCCTCTCTCATAATAATTTCCAGTAGCTTCATGGACAAACTCAACAATATAACTATCACATAAAGTATGCTTTTCATGATCCATAAACACATAATTTTTATCAAGCTCAAAAATAGTGGGACTAAAACTTTCAAATCCACTTTTATCAATAATATAACAAGATGATTGATCAATCTCAAAAGATATGGGACTCATAGATAAAGTCAAGAACTCTCCTATCCCATTTTCATTAGTAGTACAATTAATATTATCAAGTAACATAGGACCATTATCTAGAGATTTATCATAAACATTTGCTACGCAAAACTCTTTAGTATCATGCATCTCAACATCAGGCACAAACAAAGCATTATCATAAGATTTATTAAAATAGCATGGATTATCATAAATAACAGTAGCATAATCATTTTCACAAGTTTTACTAATAGGGAATATTTCAAGAGAATCCACAGGAACATGGGTAGCTAATCCATTCTTCCTCCTTTTGTTCATCACTCTCCTCTTCTTTTTCATCCAATGAGCTTTCAGGTTCATCAATTTCCTCCTCTTTTTCATCCAATGAGCTTTCAGGTTCATCAATTTCTTGTTTCACAGGTTCCTGCAAATGGTGAGTGCATTCTTGTGCATTAATGAGTCTCTCTTTATAATCAATGATATAAGGATTATCACTGTAACTTTCTATGCAAAAATTAAAGATAGAAGAGACATAATCTTTAAGGTCCTTACAAACAACACAAGTTTCATAATTTTTAGATATGAAGGATTCGATCTCAGAAGCTCCCATAAATAAGACAAATTGTTCTACTTCTTCGAACCCAAAATGAAGATAGCTATTCCAATTATAGTTCTTAATTAAAACTTCCTCACTAAAGCCACATTGAAATTTAAGATGTTTAGTATCCTGTTTAGAGCAACAGTTTATATCATGGCGTTTAAGCAAGATTTTACCAATTGTATTCAATTTTTCTATCACAGCACTCATAACTTTTCCCGTTCTTGATTCTCTATAATTATTATATAATTCAATAAGCTCCAAGTAGGTTGTAAGTTCTTCCATAACAACAGTTTTTAATTTTTAGGTTTTTCAAATTTTTATGGATTTTTGGGTATATGAGGAAAATAAAACAAGACAAAAACAAACTAGACAAAAGTAACTAAGCAAACTAATACTAGACAGAAATAAACTAAGCACAAATAAAGTAGAAAAAAAGTGAACTAAGCAAAACAAAATAAAATAAAACAGAGAGAGAGGTAGAGTGTACTCCCCAGGTGAACTTATGAGTAGAGCTATGCCTCCCCGGCAACGGCGCCAGAAAATAGTCTTGATAACCCACAAGTATAGGGGATCGCAACAGTCTTCAAGGGAAGTAAAACCCAAATTTATTGATTCGACACAAGGGGAGGTAAATAATACTTATAACCCTTAACAACTGAGTTGTCAATTCAGCTGCACCTGGAAAAGCACTAGTAACAGGGGTGATGTGAAAGCAGCAGTAATATGAGAGCAATAGTAATGATAACACAATGACGATAGCGATAATATGAGAGCAATGGCACCAGAAAATAGTTGATACTACTTCCAATGTCATGTAGAACGAGTATATGATGATGAGAGATGGACCGGGGTTCCCAGCTATCTACACTAGTGGTAACTCTCCAATAACAAGTGTTGGGTGAACAAATTACAGTTGGGCAATTGATAGGATTGAAATAGCATTAGGACAGAATATGAAGATTATTAATCATGTAGGCATGTTTTCCATATATAGTCATACGTGCTCGCAATGAGAAACTTGCATAACATCTTTTGTCCTACCAGCCGGTGGCAGCCGGGCCTCTAGGGAATCTACTGGAAATTAAGGTACTCCTTTTAATAGAGCACCGGAGCAAAGCATTAACACTCCGTGAAAACATGTGATCCTCATATCTAAGCCTTCCCCTCCAGTCGTCCCAATTTCTGTCACTTTGGGGCCTTTGGTTCCGGACATAGACATGTGCATACAACTTGTAGATACAATCTAAGCAATAAGTATAGAGCTTAAATCTAAGATCATGTCACTCGGGCCCTAGTGACAAGCATTAAACACAACAAGATTGCAGCAACAATAACTTCATAAACTTTATAGATAGACTAATCATAATGTAACAATCCATCGGATCCCGACAAACACAACACCGATTACATCAGATGAATCTCAATCATGTAAGGCAGCTCATGAGATCATTGTATTGAAGTACATGGGGGAGAGAATACCAACTAGCTACAGCTAGAACCGGTAGTCCATGGGGGAACTACTCACAGAGCATGATGGAGGCGGTGGCGTCGATGGAGATGGCTTCCGGGGGCACTTCCCCGTCCCGGCAGGGTGCCGGAACAGAGACTTCTGTCCCCCGAATTGGAGTTTCGCGATGGTGGCGGCGCCCCTGGAGTTTTTCTGGAGTTTCGTCAATTGGTATCGCGTTTTTAGGTCGAAAGGGCTCTTATAGGCGAAGAGGCGGAGTCGGAAGGGCGCCAGGGCTCCCTCCCCATAGGCCGGCGCGGCTAGGGTGGAGCCCGCGCGGCCCTGTTGTGTGGGGCCCCCCTGGCCCATCTTCGTCTCCCCTTCGGTGTTCTGGAATCTTCCGGGAAAAATAAGATACTGGGTCTTTGTTTTCTTCGAATTCCAAGAATATTGCCCAAACAGCCTTTCTGGAACCAAAAACAACAGAAAACAGGAACTGGCACTGTGGCATCTTGTTAATAGGATAGTTCCGGAAAATGCATAAAAATATTATAAAGTGCAAGCAAAACATGTAAGTATTGTTATAAAATAAGCATGGAACATCAGAAATTATAGGTACGTTGGAGACGTATCAGTGATCTCAAGTAAAAGTCCCCGAACACTGCTATGACGGCCCTGCAGAACCGGTAGAAACAATCAAGGGCGGTGGACTCCGCCATCCGAAGATAGTCATCTGCACCATCACCGGGAGCTCCATACGCCAGCATCCTCATAGCCACTGTGCACTTCTGCAGTGACGAAAATCCAACCAAACCAGTGCAATCCGCCTTGCATCTGAAGTAGGGGTCAAAGTCTCGGATGGCATACACAATTTGCAGAAATAGCTTTCTGCTCATCCTGAAACGACGCCTGAAAACAGTCTCACCGTGCAATGGATTGTCGGCGAAGTAGTCGGCGTACAACATGCAGTAGCCCTCCATTCGTTGTCTCGGCTTGCACTTCCGGCGACCTGGTGCCGACCCACCACGTCGACCAGTTGCCACCCCGGCGTACATGTTTGATAAGCAACTGAGGATCATCATGTGCTCATCGTCTTGGGCGGCGGCTGCCATTTCTTCTCGCATAAGCTCGACGAACATCTGCTCCTCCTCTTCGTCCGAGTCCATGGTCGGCGAGGCAAATGGACGAACACCTGACGGGCGTGGTCGAGGCAACCCGAGCCGCAAACGACGAGGAGTAGGCCGTCGTCGGAAAACAGGCCGGCGGAGGAGCAGCCAGATAGGCCGTCGTCGAAAGACGGCGGGATATAGGCAGGTGGGGAAGGAGGGACGGCGGAATCTGGGCAACAAGCCGGCCGGGTGGTGCCGGCGGCGAGAGAGATACGAGGGGTGGGGGAGATTTTGAGCGAGGTGGCAGTGGGGTTCGTGTGTCGAGTCGCCGACAGATCGGTCCCTTCCTCGCTTTTCACTCGTCCGGACTCCCAGATAGATCCCCGGGGGACCGGGGTTGGCGTGGGCTCGCCGGATGGATGAAGGGCCAAATCCGGACGAAAACGAGAACCGGGGGCGCGACTGAGCCGAATTTCGCCCTCCGGATGGAGAAAACGTCGCTCGGGGGCCTCGTCGGGGAGACGAGCGGGGATGCTCTAAGGCTGTGTAGTGGTTCCGATTTTCATGACCAAACCAACAAAATTCCAGCAAGTTAAATACTAACAATATTTTGAATATGATCGAAGACACTAAATCCAACAAACCGATACGAGGTGCAATTACCTAAAAGGTGTAAAAACCCAACTAGAAAGTCCAATAGACTACCTGAGATCCGACCCTGTGTATGTTCCCTTCCCTGTCATGTGCGTGTGTCTCGTTTGGCTGCATCCCCGTTTTAGAACCATACCGCTATCCATCCGCTTCCAAATTTTACAGAGCAGGATATTTAATTTGTGTGAGTGAGTAACAACTCATACGTGGTAATTTTAATGCTAAATATTTTGCAAGGGGAAAGATGCATACTTCAGATATATTTTAAGCCTAGATATTTTGCACGGTTGTAAAGTATTGTATGCTGCCTAGATATTTTGTTTCTGGGGGCCCCATATGGGCACATAGCACATTTTTTATTTTCTTTTCGAAAAGCTCGATAACTTCTTAAAATTAGAATAGTAAATAATTGTAGTATAAAAAGTCCCTACGAAATGTGGTTTTACTTCAAACTTAGTTATGGAATGAAGTACGTCATAATGACTCATATAATGATTCTTAAAACACCAATTTGGATACACGTTTTACCTTTGCTGAAAGAATCACTAGATTTAGGGTATAAAGGAAAAAAAAGTAGCGCAATAGATTTTTTACGAAAAAAATGATTTGAAATGCCATGATAAAAAATATAATGTGGAACAATCAGCACATGGTTTATAACCAAAAGATATTTAAAACTTGAAACGGGAAACATACATTAGAAATAAAAATGTGAAAAATGTTGGAAAAAAAATAAGAAGTTAAAAGGACAAAACACAAAAGAAATGGTTCTGAATAAGCAAGCAAATGCGAAGAAACTGCAATTCCGCGAGCATGGTCTTGGTCGTAATAGGAACAGAAATAGAGCGGGCAATTATGCAACTCTAAGTGTAAGCATATGTAAGCTTGATTTGTGAAATCTGGTGGCACAACAGGAAGTAATTTTCTAAAAATATTTTAGAAAATATAACGTGGAACGATTAGCAAATGGTTTAAAACCAAAATATATATAAAACTAGAAATAGGAAACATACATGAGAAATAAAAATGTAAAAAATGTAGGAGAAAAAATAAGAAGTTAAAAGGACAAAACAAAAAAGTAACGATTCTGAATGAGAAAACAAGTGTGAAGAAACCGCAATTCCACGAGGATGAGCTTGCTCGAAATAACCACATGAATAGGGCGGCCATTTATCCGACCCTAAGCATAAGCATATGCAACGCATGTGTTATGACATGTGGGGGCACAACGGGAGATAATTTCCTGAAAATACATTGTCATATTTGGCCATAGAATGTGATAACTCGGTTCTTTGTTCATGTGATTCAAAACTTCTTAGGAATATGCATCGTGTTTGAATGTTGATCGGTTTTATTCGAGAAAAGACGACCACCTCTAGGCCTAAGTATTTTTCTATTAGTGTACAGGAAATTCAGTAAAAATACATCCCATCTATTCACCCACGTTAGTAACTCGTGGTGTATCTCACAAATCGCATCCAAAGTTAGATGGGAAGGTCCCAAATCGATTGTCAATTCCAAAGTATAAGTGGTTTACACTATATAGCTTTTAGGTAATTACAACTTTTCCAAATCAGGTCTGTAACATCACAATAACCAGGACACATCATGTTTAGTTTTAGTGGAAATAATTGTTTGTGAAAAGGTTAGACTTCACCCGAGTGATGTGAGTCACTTGTGACAATTTAATGAATTTCTTAATTGTTGTTTTTACATGTTCTAATAAGTGATATTCAAATGAAAACAAAACTTTTATGAAACACTTTTATCGTAATTCAGTTTTTATGTCACACAATAATATATATGAACCCATCATGTCAAATACTCCTGTCTTCAAATAAGCATATGTTTGGACATGTTTTAAGTCAACTTTATGTAACCAACTCGTAAAAAAGTAGCAACATTTGTAACACTAAATTAATACTGCTAGATTTATCTTGACATGTAGTTTGATAATATAGTAATTTTATGTCACACATGTTGCTATTTTTGTGTAAACTTGAGGTCAATTTTAAAAATCCGTGGATAGAGGGAGTATGATCTAGATGGAGCAAATGATTCCATGCTCAAACTAACTACTAGCATGTTCATATCCGTACACCGCCCACGAGCGTTTAATTTGTGTGAGTGAGTAACAACTCATGTGGCGCCTAATTCGGGAAAACTGGCGGGCGGAAAGTTCTCGCTGTGCAAGCACGGAAGTGTCTTCAAACACAGCGGCGCTATTAAAAATGTGCTCGGCGTCTCCGTTGGAAAGTGCACAAACAAAGGTTGTGCAAGCACACGAGAGGGTATGCTTATGCCAGCCAATTTCGAGAGACTAACGTAGATTACTGAACACTACTGAACACTGATATTGTTAGTTCCCTAGCGTCTTTAAGTTAATGCTATTGTGTTAGTTTATTTTTCACTAAAATTATCGTTTGCAAGTGTTGTTGAAGGACCTGATCGCTTTTGTTTATATATCTAGGACCTTTTGTACACATTCAAAAGACTATTTTTGTAATTTCCATGTCTCTGAATGTTCTTTGCATCCCGTCGATGTATCACGGAAGTGGATCAGAGTGAAAGTGGGCCGGCTACGACCAATGCTCAATAGGTTAAAATCTTTTCAAGTGTATACATACAGAGGCGTATATATATTTTCAGGTTTATAAACAACTCTGCTGGTCCAGAAAAGTGCGGAAGATTTTACAAATTGCCATATTTTTCTTCCGACTTCCATTATTCACTAACATGTAGTGGTCATATGACATATAATAAAAAATCATAAGAAATTGTGGCAAATAATAAAATATCTTGAAAAGTGCAAACTGTACCGCAACCGATCGAGTGGAAAAGTCTTAATCAGGACAGCGCCCGCAAGCGCCAAACATTCGGCCGGGAAGCCATGCGGGCACACGTAGGCTGCGCGCCACACCGCCTCGTCTCGGTCGCCACGCGTCTACGAACCTACATATTCTGACGAAACTATTCTACGGAAGAAAACGAAAAAGCTAGATTGTGCGGCCGACTGAGAACCTTGTTAATTAGTTGTCGATTTTGCTCCTAAGTTTGGAGTCCTCGTATATGACAGGGACGTGCGTGTTTGATTGACGGTGGAGTACGCTTTACGGACGGAGTGGGTAAAGTGAAACGGGTGGTACAAGCTCCGTAGTGGTTTGGACGCACGCGAGGGAACCAAAACTGTACCCGGCAAGTCGGCAACCGATTAACAAAGGAGCCGTGCACCACACAGTCTCGGCGCGCGCCGGCCGCTCCCCGCCGAAACGGACGCAAACAGACGGTGGCGGGCTGCATTGATGGGTATATTGCGTGAGCAATGCAGAGCGCGAAAGATAGGAGAGGGAATGCGGCAAGAGCAGAGTAGAGCAAAGATAACTGTATCAGAAAAAAATATCCGGCGTAGATACGTTGAGTACTGAAAAAAAGTTCAGCATTTACTTTCAGACATTTTATACTCGCACATGAAGTTCTGCGAAAAAAATACTCCCTTCATCCCACAAAACTTGTCTGAGAGTTATCTATATTTAAATATATCCATACACTAATAGCATCCAGTTATATCTGAATTTTCATAAATCTCCGATATGTTTCACGGGATACAGCAAGTGTTAGATTATTAGGTAATTTCCGTGTGAGTTTAATTACCGAAAACAACATTACAGATGCATAAGCATACTTAATCACACATATCAGACTAAGCACATGCACCAGATCTTAATATGGAACAAGTAGCAGTGCAAGATAGGAGAGGAAAAACACGTACATCGCGACCGAAAATGTCGCACCAGCAACACCACCATCAGAATCGTTGATATCGCCCATGGTGTAGTTGGATTTGTCAAGGAAACAGTCGAACCGGCGAAGAATAGCACTAACAGCAGCAAGCAGTCGCGCCGAGACACTCCCCAAAAACCTTATCGCCCGCCTCCCGGTGCAGGATCTCGACGGACGGGGTTTTGGATGCCTGCTCCCCCGAACGGCTGTGCACGCAGCCGCCGGGATGGAGATGACTAGAGAGCAGCGCAGTACAAGGAACTTCTTCGTGAGAGAGGCAGACTAGAGAGTTCTGGACATAAGAGTCCAGATCTGATCCGTCTCCTAGTATAGCTTGGGAGGAGAGCCGACCCGACCGCGTTGCCACGTGTAAGAAGCCAGGGACACGTGACAAGCATGTACATGAAGGTCGACACGTACCCAACTCAGTTGGTGCACCAAGCAAAAATTTAGGCTTCCTTGAGTGTGTCTCGAACTCGAACTCAAGTCACGAAACGCGACGTGCGTGGCGAGGCGAGGCGAGGCGGGGCGGGCGGAGGAGGAGGAGTGCGCGAGGGCTCCTTCTATTCTCACTCACTTGGAAGGACTAGAACAGCAGCCCTTATATACCACTCCAACTCCCTCCCAACTAGTAATTTGGGACTAAACTTTGTCCCCCAAGGCTGTCCTCAAGCTGCCAACGTGATGGGCCTTGAGATTTCAGTAATTGTAGGCTACATGGGCGGCCTTACTGGGCTGCAGCCCCCATCTACATCCAACAATCCCCCACCATATCTCAGATGCACATCAGATGGCACATTAGTTCCATTCACTGTTTAATATACCTGCACTTCAGTGGAGACTGTTAAGTTGAACTTCCACCTAGGCAAGGAGCTACGCTTGACTACAAGTGAACAATAGACTATGCCTTGAATTGTCAGCCTTGTGCAGCAAGTTTCACTCAATGCCGGCACGGTACTAGGCTACCATAGCCTTCCCCTCGGGTGGAGCTTATAAGTCATACTCCTCGTCCCTTCATGAGCTTACTGGAAATTCACCCAAATCTCCCACACGGTGACAAGCAGTGTCACTCATATAGGTGTGTTCTTCAAAGATCGCACTGTAGGACAACGTCTTTGCTCATCAAGAGCCACACAGAACACATTAAGACATTGTCAACCTGCCTTACAGTATCTATGAGAGCATTTGCATCTGCAGCGGAGTGGGAGTATATAAATTTTCTCTCAACTCAGTTGCTCCGGTTTGTTTTCCCAGGTCCTAGTTCACGGGATCTCCGATCACATAGGTTGGGTTACCCCCTCGGCAACTCACGTGGGTCTCAAACCCATCTCCCTCGATGCAAGGTCTATCATGTTTCTTGATAGTCCTTTTGTGAAAGGATCTGCCAGATTCTTAGCACTTTGGACATAATCCAATGCTATCACTCCGGAGTTTTTCAGTTTTCTGATAGACTTCAATCTCCTCTTGACATGTTTGGAACTTTTCATATTATCCTTAGAACTCACGAAGCCATTCCGTTTCAACAGTAGATGTATCTAATGCTGTGAGTTCTGCTTCCATAGTTGACCTCGTTAAGATGGTCTGCTTGCAAGACTTTCAGGAAATAGCGCCACCACCAAGAGTGAAAACATATCCACTTGTGGCCTTCATCTTAGCATCTGAAATTCAATTGGAATCACTATACCCTTCAAGTCCTCTTGGATACCCGGTATAATGAATTTCATAACTCATGGTTCCCTTTAGATAGCGCATCACTCTCTCAAGTGCATGCCAATGATCATCTCCCGGGTTGACCACATACCGGCTAAGTTTGCATACAACAAATGAGATATCAGGCCTCATAGCGTAAGCTAAATACATGAGTGAACCAATGATTTGAGAGTATCTCAATTGATCTCTAGTTGCCTTTTCATTCTTTCGAAGCAAGACACTAGGATCATAAGGTGTGGAAGAAGATTTGCAATCAGTATAGCCAAATCTGCTCAACACCTTCTCAACATAATGAGATTGCACAAGTGTAATCCCATTATTCCCATCTCTCAATAACTTGATGTTTAATATAACATCAGCTTCTCCAAGATCTTTCATCTCAAAACATTGAGATAAGATAATTTTGACCTCCTCAATCACTTTGAGACTTGTCCCTAAAATTAGTATGTCATCTACATACAAACATAGGACAACTCCCTCACCCCCACCATGGCAGTACTACACACATTTGCCGGCTTCATTGACAACAAAGCCCAGAGATGTTAGAGTTCTTTCAAACTTCCCATGCCATTATTTGGGCGCTTGTTTGAGACCATACAAAGATTTCTTTAATTTACACTTCTTTCTTTCTTGACCTTCTAGTACGAAACCATCAGGCTGTTCCATGTAAATTTCCTCGTCTAACTCTCCATTTAGCAAAGTCGTCTTAACGTCCATTTGATGAACGAGAAGACCGTGTGAGGCAGCCAATGACAGTAGTACTTGAATTGTGGTCAATCTCGCCACAGGTGAGTAGGTATCGAAGAAATCTTCGCCTTCCTTTTGGGTATAGCCTTTGGCTACAAGCCGAGCTTTGTACTTCTCAATAGTACCATCAGCTCGAAGGTTCTTCTTAAATACCCATTTACATCCTACAGGTTTGCACCCATAAGGACGCTCAGTTAACTCCCATGTTCCATTAGCCAAGATGGAATCCATGTCGCTTTGAACTGCTTCCTTCCAGTAGTCTGCATCAGGAGATGCGAGAGCTTCTGAAATGGTAGTGGGAGTTCATCCACAAGATACACAATGAAGTCATTACCAAAAGACTTTGCAGTCCTTTGTCTCTTACTCCTCATGGGAGCTTCATTGTCATCCTCATCAGAATCTGAACTCTCATCATCATATTCACTAAACTCCATAGGAGTTTCATGAATTGGATCAGATTCCCAACTAGACATGTCGTGCATATCTCTCATAGGAAATATATCCTCAAAGAATGTAGCATCTCTTGATTCAAAGATGGTGCCAACATTCATTTCGTCCACTCCAGATTTCACCAGAAGAAATCTATAAGCAATGCTATGGGCAACATAGCCAAGAAACACACAGTCCACGGTTTTTGGTCCAAGCTTTCTCTTGTTGATTGGCACATTCATTTTAGCCAAAAAAAAACCCAAGTTCGTAGGTAGGACAGTGTTGGTCTTTTCTTTTCCCATTCCTCATATGGGGTAATCTCTTTATTCTTGGTTGGAACACGGTTTAGGACATGACACGAAGTCAATATAGCCTCCCCCCACCATTCCTTGGATAAACCCAAAACATCTAACATGGCGTTAACCAAATCTGTTAGAGTACGATTTTTCCTTTCCGCAATCCCATTAGATTGTGGGGAATTGGGAAGCGTCCTCTCATGGATCATACCATGTTCCGCACATAATAAATTGAACTCGTTAGAAAAGTACTCTCCACCACGATCGGACCAAACCCTTTTTATCTTTCTTTCAAGTTGATTCTCAACTTCAGCCTTATAGATTTTAAAGAAATCAAGAGCCTCATCTTTAGTTTTCAGGAGATACACATAACAGTACCTAGTGGAATCATCAATCAAAGTCATGAAATATTTATTTCCACCTCTTGTCAACTCACCATTCATCTCACATAGATCTGAATGTATGAGCTCTAGTGGTGCCAAGTTTCTTTCCTTCGCAGGCTTGTGAGGCTTGCGGGGCTATTTTGCTTGCACACAAGCATGACACTTAGAGCCTTTGACAAAGGTGAATTTGGGAATAAAACTCATATCAGCAAGCCGCGACATACAACCGAAATTAACATGACAAAGTCGTGAATGCCAAACATTAGTCTCATTAACACTAGTGCTTACATGGTTCACAACATTATCAGAGAAGTCTTCTAGAGAGAAGCGAAACATTCCCTCACATTCATAGCCCTTTCCAACAAAAGTTCCATACTTAGACAGTACAACTTTATTGGACTCAAACACCAACTTAAACCCATCTTTCATAAGATGGGAGCCACAAACGAGATTCTTCTTGATAGAAGGGACATGCAGCATATTCTTTAGTTGCACGATCTTGCCCGAAGTAAACTTCAGATCTACCGTGCCAACACCACGAACAGTAGCATGTAACCCATTCCCCAACATTACTGAGGAACCCCGGGCCTGATAAGAGGTAAACATGGAGAGGTCAACACACACATGAACATTAGCACCTGTATCAACCCATCATTCCGTGGGCTGAAACACCAAAAGAACAGTAGGTAATATATTACCATACCTTGTAGTTCCTTCCTCTGTGTTGCCAATGACCATGATGACAGAATTTGAGTTATGTCCAGCATGACCTTTCTTTCTTTTGCGTTGTGGACAATGATAAGCCCAATGGCTCGTCTCGCCACACACCCAGCAAGGATCTTTCTTCTCCGTTTCCCCTTCTTCTTGAAGTTGGTAGTCTGGGAGACTCCCTTGTTCTTTCCCTTGGAATTGTGGGCATTTTTCTGCATCATATTGGCAGTAGAACGTCCCTCAGTTCCTCCAGTGTGTTTGTCTTTTTCCCTCACCTTCTCCTCAACATCCAGAGATCCAATGATATTCTCAATAGAGAACTCATTCCTCTGATGTTTCAGAGAAGTGGCAAAGTTCCTCCAAGAAGGGGGAAGCTTAGCGACAATGCATCCCGCATCAAACTTGTCCGGTAGCACACACTTGAGGAGCTCAAGTTCCTTTGCCATGATCTGTATCTCGTGAGCCTGTTCTACTACAGATCGGTTCTCAACCATTATGTAGTCATTGAACTGTTCCATAGCATACAGTTCACCTCCGGCATCGGCTGCACCGAACTTAGCATCCAGTGCATCCCTGATACATCTCAAACCTATCTATAATTTCTGATGCTCCATGCTTATTTTACACCAATTCATATATGTTTTGCTCATGTTTCGTTGCACTTTTATACATTTTCCGGCACTAACCTATTAACAAGATGCAACAGTGTTAGTTCCCTATTTTCTGTTGTTTTTGTATTTCAGAAAAGTCGTACAGGAAATATTCTTGAAATTGGACGAAACAAAAGCCGAAGTCAACATTTTACCGTAACGAAGACAGAGTTCGTAGGGGAGTCGAAGGGGGGTAGCAGGGCGGCCACGCTAGCCCTAGGCGCGGCCTGACCCTAGCCCGCGCCTAGGGGTGGTGTGGGCCACCCTGGCTTCTACCGACACCGCCCCTCCGCCTATTTATTCACGATCTCGGGAAAACCCTGAATACCCGAGCCTCCATCCACGAAAAGTTTCGTCGCAGCCGCCATTGCAGAACCCATCTCAAGGGGGGGGGGGGGGTTCTGAAGCTCTTCCCGGCACCCTGCCGGAGGGGGAAATCATCGCTGGAGGCATCTACATCGCCATGCCCGCCTCCGAAGTGATGCGTGAGTAGTTCATCCCTGGACTATGGGTCCATAGCAGTAGCTAGATGGTTGTCTTCTCCAATTTGTGCCTCATGTTTAGATCTTGCGAGCTGCCCTACATGATCAAGATCATCTTTATGAAATGCTACATGTTGTGTTTGCTGGGATCCGATGAATATTGTATACTATGTTGAGGTCGATTATATATTCATGTCATATGTTATTTGTGATCTTGCATGCTCTCAGTTGCTAGTAGATACTCTGGCCAAGTAGATGCTTGTGACTCCAAGAGGGGGTATTTATGCTCGATAGTAGGTTCATGCCTCTAGTTTTCTGGGAGAGTGACAATAACTTCTAAGATTGTAGATGTATGATACGTCTCAAACGTATCTATAATTTCTTATGTTCCATGCTAGTTTTATGACAATACTCACATGTTTTATATACACTTTATATCATTTTTATGCATTTTCCGGCACTAACCTATTAACAAGATGCTGAAGCGTCAGTTCCTGTTTTCTGCTGTTTTTGGTTTCAGAAATCCTACACAGGAAATATTCTCGGAATTGGACGAAACAAAAGCCCACGGTCCTATTTTCCACGGAGCCTTCCAGAAGTCCGAAGAGGAGACGAAGAGGGGCGACGAGGCGGCCACACCCTAGGGGGGCACAGCCCCACCCCTGGGCGCGCCGCCCTATGGGGTGGGCCCCTCGGGCGCCTCCCGACTCTGCCCCTTCGCCTACTTAAACTCTCCGTCGCGAAAACCCTAGTACCGAGAGCCACGATACGAGAAAAGTTACGGAGACGCCGTCGCCGCCAATCCCATCTCGGGGGATTCAGGAGATCACCTCCGGCACCCTGCCGGAGAGGGGAATCATCACCGGAGGACTCTACATCATCATGCCCGCCTCCGGATTGATGCGTGAGTAGTTCATCCTTGGACTATGGGTCCATAGCAGTAGCTAGATGGTTGTCTTCTCCTCTTGTGCTATCATGTTTAGATCTTGTGAGCTGCCTATCATGATCAAGATCATCTATTTGTAATGCTACATGTTGTGTTTGGTGGGATCCGATGAATATGGAATACTATGTCAAGTTGATTATTGATCTATCACATATGTGTTGTTTATGATCTTGCATGCTCTCCGTTGCTAGTAGAGGCTCTGGCCAAGTTGATACTTGTAACTCCAAGAGGGAGTATTTATGCTCGATAGTGGGTTCATGCCTCCATTGAATCTGGGACAGTGACAGAAAGTTCTAAGGTTATGTATGTGCTGTTGCCACTAGGGATAAAACATCAATGCTTTGTCTAAGGATATTTGTATTGTTTACATTACGCACAGTACTTAATGCAATTGTCTGTTGTTTGCAACTTAATACTGGAAGGGGTGCGGATGCTAACCCGAAGGTGGACTTTTTAGGCATAGATGCATGCTGGATGGCGGTCTATGTTCTTTGTCGTAATGCCCTAAGTAAATCTCATATTAGTCATCATGATATGTATGTGCATTGTTATGCCCTCTCTATTTGTCAATTGCCCAACTGTAATTTGTTCACCCAACATGCTATTTATCTTATTGGAGAGACACCACTAGTGAACTGTGGACCCCGGTCCATTCTTTTACATCTGAAATACAATCTACTGCAATCATTGTTCTCTGCTGTTCTTTGCAAACAAACATCATTCTCCACACCATACGTTTAATCCTTTGTTTTCAGCAAGCCGGTGAGATTGACAACCTCACTGTTAAGTTGGGGCAAAGTATTTTGATTGTGTTGTGCAGGTTCCACGTTGGCGCCGGAATCCCTGGTGTTGCGCCGCACTACACTCCTCCACCAACAACCTTCACGTGGCCTTCATCTCCTACTGGTTCGATAAACCTTGGTTTCTTACTGAGGGAAAACTTGCTGCTGTACGCATCACACCTTCCTCTTGGGGTTCCCAACGGACGAGTGCTTTACCGTCACAAGGAAGCTACTGTCGCACGTCAGCAGCTATATTTTCTGGCGCCGTTGCCGGGGAGATCAAGACACACTGCAAGGGGAGTCTCTCACATCCAATCTCTTTACTTTGTTTATTGTCTTGCTTTACTTTATTTTATTTTCTGTCTTGTTTGCTTTCTTTATATCAAAAACACAAAAAAATTAGTTACTTGCATTTACTTTATTTAATTCAGTTTGCTTTACTTATTTTTATTGCTGTTAAAATGAATACTCCTGAGAACACTAAGTTGTGTGATTTCACTAGCACCAATAATAATGATTTTATATGCACTCCTATTGCTCCACCTGCTACTACAGCAGAATTTTATGAAATTAAACCTGCTTTACTAAATCTTGTTATGAGAGAGCAATTTTCTGGTGTTAGTACTGATGATGCTGCTGCCCATCTTAATAATTTTGTTGAACTTTGTGAAATGCAAAAGTATAAGGATGTAGATGGGGACATTATAAAACTGAAATTGTTTCCTTTCTCCTTAAGAGGAAGAGCTAAAGATTGGTTGCTATCTTTGCCTAAGAATAGTATTGATTCATGGACTAAATGTAAAGATGCTTTCATTGGTAGATATTATCCTCCTGCTAAAATTATATCTTTGAGAAGTAGCATAATGAATTTTAAGCAATTGGATAATGAACATGTTGCCCAAGCATGGGAAAGAATGAAATCTTTGGTAAAGAATTGCCCTACCCATGGACTGACTACTTGGATGATCATCCAAACCTTTTATGCAGGATTGAATTTTTCTTCAAGGAACCTATTGGATTCAGCTGCTGGAGGTACTTTTATGTCCATTGATACGTCCAAAACGTATCTACTTTCCCGAACACTTTTGCTATTGTTTTGCCTCTAATTTGTGTATTTTGGATACAACTAACACGGACTAACACTGTTTTCAGCAGAATTGCCCTGGTGTCTTATTTTTGTGCAGAAACTCAACTTTCAGGAAAATCCCCGGAAATAATCGCAATGGGCCTATTTTCACAGAAGATTGACGGAGCCAGAAAACGAGACGAAGTAGGGCCACGAGGCACCCTAACCATAGGGCGGCGCGGCCAGCATTGGGCCCGCGCCGGCCTATGGGGAGGGGCCCTCGTGCCTCCCCCGACGCTCCCCTCTGGACTACTTAAGGGTTTCGACCTAAAAAACGCCGGGGGGTTCGACCAATTTGCCAGAAGACATCCAGAACTCCGCCGCCATCGCGAAACTCCGTCTCGGGACCAGAAACTCCGTTCTGGCACCCTGCCGGGACGGGGAATTGGAGGTGATCATCGCCATCATCACCACCGACGCCTCTCCATCAACCATCCATGCTTCCCCCATCCATGTGTGAGTAATTCCCCCGCTATAGGCTGAAGGGGATGGTAGGGATTGGATGAGATTGTTCATGTAATAGCATAAGATTGTTAGGGCATAGTGCCTAGTATCCGTTGTTGGTACTTTTATGATATTGTTGCAACTTGTTATGCTTAATACTTGTCACTAGGGCCCGAGTGCCATGATTTCAGATCTGAACATGTTATTGATTCATGAAGATATTCATTGTTTTATGATCTTACCTGCAAGTTGTATACACATATTGCTGTTCGGAACCCGAGGCCCCAAAGTGACAGAAATTGGGACAACCGGAGGGGAAGGCTATGATATGAGGATCACATGTGTTCACGGAGTGTTAATGCTTTGCTCCGGTGCTCTATTAAAAGGAGTACCTTAATTACCAGTAGATTCCCTAGAGGCCCGGCTGCCACCGGCTGGTAGGACAATAGATGTTGTGCAAGTTTCTCATTGCGAGCACGTACGACTATATACGGAACACATGCCTATGGTTATTTAGTACTTGGATACTGTTTTATTACTATCTGCAAATGCCCTGCCCTGATTGTTACATGAGTTCTCTTATCCATGCAGCGCCCGTTCATCCATCCCTGTGCCTACAGTATTTTAATCCTGATGTTTACTATAATCACTACTGCTGTCTTTATTACACTGCTGCTTATATTTCACTACTGCTACTGCTATAAAACTGTTGCTACTGATAAACTCTTGCGAGCAAGTCTGTTTCCAGGTGCAGCTGAATTGACAACTCCGCTGTTAAGGCTTACAAATATTCTTTGGCTCCCCTTGTGTCGAATCAATAAATTGGGTTTTACTTCCCTCGAAGACTGTTGCGATCCCCTATACTTGTGGGTCATCAAGACTATTTTCTGGCGCCGTTGCCGGGGAGCATAGCTTTATTTGCAAGTTCACCTGGATTGATATTGTTCGCTGCAAATCCTCCATCATGGGTAAATCTCGCGATGCTAAAGTCGCCATATTACCATCCACTACAAGAAAAGGTACAACTCTGAGTACCTCTGCTGCTCTTGATTCACCATCTGTGATAAGTGTACTTGTTTCACCACCACAAGCTTCACATGCTGGTACTTCTGCTGAATCTGAAAATTCTTATAATTTTGATGAAGCTTCTACTGTGCTTGATGATAGTGGTTCGTTAGGATCTTTTCTAGATGCTACAATTGCTAGGTCTAGACAAATTGAAAATACTGAAATTCCTAATGAAAATACTGTTACACCTGTTAATTCACCTGAGTCTGTTGAACACTCTAGTGATGATTTTGATGAAGATTATGTGGAACTTGATGATGATTTTATTGATAAATGTAATGCTACTACTAGTGTAAGTAACGTTAAAAAGCTTCTTGCACAACGTGCTGTTAGATATAAACTGTCTCCTGATCCTAAATTTGCCACATCTCCTATAAACATTAAGGATAAGGATTATGATTTTTCTCTTGATTTATCTCATATATCTATTGTTGGGAAAACACCTTTTTGTGTTACTGAAAAAGAAAGTGCTGTAGAGCACATGAATGAGCTTTCTACTTTGAGTAGCTTGTTTTCTGATGATATCAAGAAGCGTACTTATTTTGTTGCTAAAATTTTTCCTTTCTCATTAAAGGAGGATGCTAAAACTTGGTATAATAGTTTGCCTCCTGATTCTATTGATAGTCCCAGTGGTTTGCTTGATGTGTTCTTTCGAAAATATTTTCCTGCTAGTGCTCAACATATTGCTTTGCAGAAAATTTATAGTTTTGACCAGGAAGATGGAGAGAAATTGCCTGAAGCTTGGGCAAGGTTCTGCTCTCTTATCAGAGCTCGGCCTGGACATGATTTGGAAAAGCATGACCTACTTGATATATTTTATAGTGGACTAACCATTGAGTCTAGGGCATACCTGGATAGTTGTGCTGGTTGTGTTTTCAGGAAAAGAACTCCAGACGATGCTGAAGAATTAATGGCTAGAATAAGCCGAAATCATGATGATTGGACTACACCTGAACCAACCCCAACACCAATATTGAAGAAGAGGGGTATGATTAAATTAAATGATGAAGATATGAGGGAAGCCAAGAAATCTCTTAAGGAGAAAGGTATTAAATCTGAAGATGTTAAGAATTTACCTCCCATAGAAGATTTATGTAAGATAACTCCCCCTTCATCCACAATTGAGGTACATTCTCTTCAATGCTTTGATAAAGAAGATATTCCTTACTCAAAACCTCCTGATCAATGTTTAGATGAATTTGATAATTATGTTGTTAAGCAAGATAACTTTAATATGAGAGTAGAGAATCATTTAATGGAAAATTCTCGAGCTATTAGTAAATTGCATGATATTGTGGAGAGAACCTCCAATGATGTTAAGATGCTTGTTAAACATTTTCATATGGTTCAAACTCAAATTGATCAACTCACTAAAGTGCAAAATGACTTGTTAAAAAATACTTCTAAAGAAAAACATGCTTATGAAGTAACAACTAGAGGCGGTGTTTCTACTCAGGATCCTCTATATCCTGAGGGGCATCCCAAAAGAGTTGAACAAGATTCTCAACGAACTAAAGAAACTAGCGCTCCTTCTAAGAAAAAGAAAAAGAAACATAAAACTGTTGTAGAATCTTCTGAGCCTGTTAATGATCCTAATAGTATTTCTATTTCTGATGCTGAAACTGAAAGTGGTAGTGAACATGATAAAGATAATGATAAGAATGATGCTTCTGATAAAGAAGAGGTTGAAGATGAACCTGAAAAGCATGCCAAAAATAAAAAGTATACTAAAGAAGATTTTATTGCTAAGAAACATGGTAATGAAAGAGAACCTTGGGTTCAAAAGCAAATGCCTTTTCCTGTTAAGAAACTAAAATCAAAGGAGGAAGAACACTATAATAAATTTTGTGATTGGATGAAACCTTTGTTCCTGCAAATCCCTTTGACTGATGCTATTAAATTGCCTCCTTATTCAAAGTATATGAAAGATATTGTCTCTAACAAAAGGAAGATTCCTAATGAGGAGATTTCCACTATGCTTGCTAATTACTCTTTCAATGGCAAGGTTCCAAAGAAGCTGGGAGACCCAGGTATACCGACTATCCCTTGTTCCATCAAGAATAATTATGTTAGAACTGCTCTATGTGACTTGGGAGCAGGAGTTAGTGTTATGCCTTTTTCTCTTTACAAGAGACTTTATTTAGATAAGTTGATACCAACTGATATATCTTTGCAAATGGCTGATAAATCTACTGTTGTTCCTGTTGGTATATGCGAGGATGTTCCTGTTCAAGTTGCTAATAATTGCTTAATATTAACTGATTTTGTTGTGTTGGAAATGCCTGAAGATGATAATATGTCTATTATTCTTGGAAGACCTTTTCTTAACACTGCAGGGGCTATTATTGATTGCAATAAAGGAAAAGTTACTTTTAATGTTGATGACAAGGAGCATACTGTTTATTTTCCCAAGAGGATTGATAAAGTATATGGAGTTAATACAATTTCTAATTTGAGAACTATCAAAGTGGGAGTTATTGATTGTCCTATATATGAGCCTATACGAGGATATCAAAGCATTATGATTGGATCCATATCAATACAATATAAGGTAACATGATTGATTTGAGGTTTATTTCTTCTTATGTCATGTAAAATTTATTTGGTGGCAAGACTTGATCAACCTTGTTAACAAGTACATTTTATATGCATAGAAGAGCTAAACAACATTTCTTTCTTTCTCCCCACTTGTTTGCTTGCTGTAGTACTACTTGTTTTGCAAGATGCTTTAGTTGTTTAGAAGTTTGAAGATCTTTTTCTGCCCTGTAATAGTTACTTTAACACCCAGAAATGTGCATTTTTCGAAGTTTTCAAAAATTTACAAAAATTATACCGTTGGTCCTATTTTTCAAAATGCAACCTGGGAGTGCCTGGGGCTGACCAGTGGGGCACCCCAGGGCTGGCCCCCATGGGCCGGCGCGGCCAAGGAGGGGGGCGCGCCACCCTGTGGTGTGGGCCCCTCCTTGCCCCACTCAGTCATCCCTTCCACTCATTCCACTCTCTCTCCCGAAAAAACTCAAACCAGTTCGTTCTCACTCGCGTTTTTGCCCGAGAGCTCAGGATTTCTCGATCTCCTTACTCAGCCCAGATTTCTGTCTGAAATTTGGCACATTTGTTCTCCGGTATGTGACTCCTCCGACTATCCAAATGGAATTTTGTTTGGTTGATTATATCTTGAGTATTTTGCTGCTGTAGGTAACATGTTAAGTGAGTTTGCATGCTTATTCTAAGTTGTAAAAGTTAGTTTTGATGCATGTTTAGTACTCTACCAAGTTCCTATAGTAGTTTCCCTCATTTATAGGTCTCAAAATCAACTTTTATAATGATTGTTGAAAAATTTCAGAAAATGGAGTGGAATAGGCACCAACTCAACCAACATGAATTGGAGGTGCATGAAGTTATGAGAGTCCACCGTGAAGAGGGAGTATACCCCTCCTACTACCCATGCACCGATTTCATGAAGAGTGAGGGAATTTTTCAGGATGTTCAAAATCTGATTTCTAATGCAGGGTTGGAAGATTTTGTTGTTGTTGAACCTTACCAATATGCAAAACTAACCATGTCAGTGGTGCAGGATTTTGAATTCCATTGGTCCCAATCTAACCCCATGGTTCGATATAAAATCTACAACAAAACTATCAACTTGCCCTTTGATGATTTTTGTGCAGCTATTAAAGTGCCACAATAGGGGTCATGTGAGAAGATTAGGGGGCTGCCGCAGGAACTCTTAAGTCTATACAAGATGATCTGTCAAGGGAGAAGCTTCTCAGATGAGAGTGGTAAAATTCGTAGTATTCAACTCCCAGCTATTCGCTATTTTGCTTACTTTATCACCAAGTGCGTACTTGCTAGAAAGAATGCAAATAAGTTATCCATCCATGATTTGGTTTTCTTAGCTGCTGCATTGCAACGTGATAGAACTTATAATTTGGGTGCTTTGATAGCTTTTAGGCTTGCTACTAACCGTGATAAAGGAGGAATTTGTGGAGGTCTCATTGCCTCTCGTTTGCTAGCTATGCATGGTGTAGAACCTCACCCTCTTGATGTTCAGCTCTCTATAGAGAAACTTGATATTGTTTCCATGATAAAACATGACTTTGTTTCTAATTGGTCTAATTTGAATAACCTGTCCTATGAGATAACCTTTTTCAAGAAAAAGTGGAGAGTAACTAAATCTGAAAGGCTAGTTGGATTGCCTGCACCTGCTTTGTTTAACCTTGGTTCCAGGAAAAATTGGTCGGTCACAGAAGATGAACTTGATGCATACATAGAGAGGAGCGGCCATCATGCAGGGGACGGCATGGAGGAGGCCGAGGAACCCCTCGACTTGTCATCCGATGCAGCAAGTTCTTCACATCAGCATTTTGGGCATGTGGAGCCTTCATCCTTTTCTGCTGCACAGGGATCTTATTATGACCACGCCATGTATGATCCACCGGCGTGGAACCCTGACCCTCGCTGGGGTTGATCTCCACTTAGGCCAAAAGCCTAAGCTTGGGGGGAGTTCACTATGGAGTTCAGCGGTCTTCGGTGGCTGGAGCTTGGTTTTCATTCAATATTATTCAAGCTACACAAGTGAAAGGCAATAATGACGATCTACGACAACTCGACTGTGGTGAGAGGCTGGTATGAACTCTATTTGTTTTCATTTTTGTACATATACTCATCCATGTGAGCATGCTTAGTTGGTTCATGTGAGGTATATGTCATTTAATGAAAGTCTAGTAGTTCATGATCTCTCATGTTTAGCTCCAATCTATTAATATGAGTAGCATGTCATAAATATTTGCTTGCATTGTTTTATTCATAGATAGGTATGACATTGTGGTATCCTCCTCTGAATAATTCACTTGAATCGACTTGGCACATGCTCACGCATGCATATGACTGAACAAAAGTCAATTAAGCCTCGATGATTTACTTTACCTCAGAGTTCTTGTATCACTTTTATGCCTCCGTTAATTTATTTTGTCGCAAGCATGATTATGACGGTTACTGCTCTCTTGATTGTCGTTTCCCAGTCTATTGCTAGCCTTCACCTGTACTGAGCGGGAACGCTGCTCGTGCTCCCAAACCCCTGAAAACCAAGTTATTCCAAAGTGTCCACCATAAATACCTATGCATGGCATTTCAAACCATTCCAAGTAAATTCTCATGTGCTATCTTTAGACCTTCAAAATACTTCTCAATTTGTGTCGATGTTTTATAGCTCATGAGGAAGTATGTGGTGTTTACCTTTCAACCTTGTCATTTACTCCTGACAGACTTTCATCCATGGACTAGTGGCACATCCGCTTATCCAATAATTTTGCAAAAAGAGCTAGCAACGGGGTTCCCAGCCCCAATTAATTAACTCTCATCAATAATTCTCTTCACATGTTCTGCCCTGATTTATCAGTAAGCAACTTAATTTGCAAATAGACACTCCTCCATGGTATGTGAATGTTGGAAGGCACCCGAGGATTCGGTTAGCCATGGCTTGTGTAAGCAAAGGTTGGGGGGAGTGTCATCCATAATGAAACTAAAATACATGTGTAAACAAAAGAGAAGAGGGATGATTTACCTTGCTGGTAGAGATAACGTCCTTCATGGGAGCCGCTCTTGAAAGTCTGGTTGACGAGGTAGTTAGAGTACCCACTACCATTCGTTGACAACAACAAACACCTCTCAAAACAATTTTACTCCTGTTTTTAAAATGAAAAGCTCTAGCACATGTTAATCCCTGCTTCCCTCTGCGAAGGGTCAATCTTTTACTTTTACATTGAGTCACCATCCTTTCTTTGAGCACCTTCTTGAGAGCACAACTGTCATTCTTAGTATAATATGCTTGTCCCAAAATATGGTTAACTGTGGTATAACTTTGATGCTTTTATCTTTGATAATCTTTACTTCTAGTCTTTCCATGAAATTCAGAGGTGCCTGGGCATTTATGTTTTGCTGTACAAATACGGGCAAGCGAGATACCACTTTATCATATCTTTTTATGAACATTGCAATCCTGCTGATAGATATGATTCATGATGCTTATTATTAGTTTGTTGGTATCTTTTTCATGATTGACATAACTATTAGATGACTTTATTTGCATGTATCTTATTATGAATTGCCTAAGTACTCGTCCATATAATGAGAATATTTACATCATATGAGCAAATGTGTTCGTGAAAGTTCTTTTATCGCACTCAGTTGTTAACTGAATTGCTTGAGGACAAGCAATAAGCTAAGCTTGGGGGGAGTTGATACGTCCAAAACGTATCTACTTTCCCGAACACTTTTGCTATTGTTTTGCCTCTAATTTGTGTATTTTGGATACAACTAACACGGACTAACGCTGTTTTCAGCAGAATTGCCCTGGTGTCTTATTTTTGTGCAGAAACTCAACTTTCAGGAAAATCCCCGGAAATAATCGCAATGGGCCTATTTTCACAGAAGATTGACGGAGCCAGAAGACGAGACGAAGTAGGGCCACGAGGCGCCCTAACCATAGGGCGGCGCGGCCAGCATTGGGCCCGCGCCGGCCTATGGGGAGGGGCCCTCGTGCCTCCCCCGATGCTCCCCTCTGGACTACTTAAGGGTTTCGACCTAAAAAACGTCGGGGGGTTCAACCAATTTGCCAGAAGACATCCAGAACTCCGCCGCCATCGCGAAACTCCGTCTCGGGACCAGAAACTCCGTTCTGGCACCCTGCCGGGACGGGGAATTGGAGGAGATCATCGCCACCATCACCACCGACGCCTCTCCATCAACCATCCATGCTTCCCCCATCCATGTGTGAGTAATTCCCCCGCTGTAGGCTGAAGAGGATGGTAGGGATTGGATGAGATTGTTCATGTAATAGCATAAGATTGTTAGGGCATAGTGCCTAGTATCCGTTGTTGGTACTTTTATGATATTGTTGCAACTTGTTATGCTTAATGCTTGTCACTAGGGCCAGAGTGCCATGATTTCAGATCTGAACATGTTATTGATTCATGAAGATATTCATTGTTTTATGATCTTACCTGCAAGTTGTATACACATATTGCTGTCCGGAACCCGAGGCCCCAAAGTGACAGAAATTGGGACAACCGGAGGGGAAGGCTGTGATATGAGGATCACATGTGTTCACGGAGTGTTAATGCTTTGCTCCGGTGCTCTATTAAAAGGAGTACCTTAATTACCAGTAGATTCCCTAGAGGCCCGGCTGCCACCGGCTGGTAGGACAATAGATGTTGTGCAAGTTTCTCATTGCGAGCACGTACGACTATATACGGAACACATGCCTATGGTTATTTAGTACTTGGATACTGTTTTATTACTATCTGCAAATGCCCTGCCCTGATTGTTACATGAGTTCTCTTATCCATGCAGCGCCCGTTCATCCATCCCTGTGCCTACAGTATTTTAATCCTGCTGTTTACTATAATCACTACTGCTGTCTTTATTACACTGCTGCTTATATTTCACTACTGCTACTGCTATAAAACTGTTGCTACTGATAAACTCTTGCGAGCAAGTCTGTTTCCAGGTGCAGCTGAATTGACAACTCCGCTGTTAAGGCTTACAAATATTCTTTGGCTCCCCCTGTGTCGAATCAATAAATTGGGTTTTACTTCCCTCGAAGACTGTTGCGATCCCCTATACTTGTGGGTCATCATCCATCACTTTGGGTGCCGCAACAAAACTTCTTGATGATATGATGATCAACTACTCTGAATAGCACACTGAAAGGACTCCACAAGGTAAGAAGGTAAATTCTGATGAAGAAACCTCCTCCTTGAGTGATAAGATTGATGTTATTATGTCTATGCTTGTTAATGGTAGATCTAATGTTGATCCTAATAATGTTCCTTTAGCTTCATTAGTTGCTCAAGAAGAGCATGTTGATGTGAACTTCATTAAAAGTAATAATTTCAACAACAATGCTTATAGGAATAATTTTGGTAACAACTATAGGCAATATCCTTCTAATAATGGTAATGGTTATGGTAATTCTTACAACAATAATAGGATTGTACCCTCTGGTCTTGAAGCCATGCTTAAAGAATTTATTAGTACACAAACTGCTTTTAACAAATCTGTTGAGGAAAAGCTTGGTAAAATTGATGTTCTTGCTTCTAAGGTTGATAGCCTTGCTGCTGATGTTGATCTTTTAAAATTGAAAGTTATGCCTAATGAAGATAAAGATATTAAGTCATTTGCTACAGCAAATGCTATCCAAGTTCAAATTAATGACAATATTAGAATGATGGCTGAATTGCATGCTAGGTGGGAAAGAGAAGAAAAACTAGCTAAAGAGAATAATGTAGCTAAAGTTTGGACTATTACCACCACTAGTAATGTTGATGCTTCACATGTTGCTAAACCTCCTACTATCAATGGTAAAATAATTGGTGTTGGCAATGTTTCTACTCCTAATACAAAACATGCAAAATTGCCTGAAATTGCTGAAACTGTTTGTGATAAAAGTGCTAAAATTTTTCAGAGTATTGGGGACAATGATCCCATTGCTTTAGATCATAATGGTTTTGATTTTGATAATTGTCATATCTCTGAAGCTATTAAGTTCTTGCAAAAACTTGCTAGAAGTCCTAATGCTAGTGCTATAAACTTGGCCTTTACAAAACATATTACAAATGCTCTCATAAAAGCTAGAGAAGAGGAATTAAAACTTAAAGCTTCTATTCCTAGGAAGTTGGAAGATGGTTGGGAGCCCATCATTAAGATGAAGGTCAATGATTTTGATTGTAATGCTCTATGTGATCTTGGTGCAAGTATTTCTGTTATGCCTAAGAAACTTTATGATATGCTTGACTTGCCACCATTGAAATATTGTTATTTGGATGTTAATCTTGCTGATAATTCTATAAAGAAACCTTTGGGGAGAATTGACAATGTTCACATTACGGTTAACAATAACCTTGTCCCCGTTGATTTTGTTGTTTTGGATATTGAATGCAATGCATCTTGTCCTATTGTTTTGGGAAGACCCTTTCTTCGAACTGTTGGTGCTATTATTGATATGAAAGAAGGAAATATTAAATATCAATTCCCTCTTAAGAAAGGTATGGAACACTTCCCTAGAAAGAGAATGAAGTTGCCTTTTGATTCCATTATTAGAACAAATTATGATGTTGATGCTTCTTCTCTTGATGTTACTTGATTTACACTTTCTGCGCCTAGCTGAAAGGCGTTAAAGAAAAGCGCTTATGGGAGACAACCCATTATTTTATTTCTGCAATTTTTGTTTTATATTTGTGTCTTGGAAGTTGTTACTACTGTAGCAACCTCTCCTTATCTTTACTTTATTGCATTGTTGTGCCAAGTAAAATCTTTGATAGTAGAGTTGATACTAGATTTGGATTTCTGCGCAGAAACAGATTTTTAGATGTCACGAATTTGAGCTGTTCTCTCTGTAGGAGAATCTAAAAATTCTGTAAAAATTCGTGAGTAATCCTCAGATATGTACGCAACTTTCATTAAATTTGAGCTTCTTCATCTGAGCATGTTAAGTGCCTCGAAAAAATTTGTCTTTACGGACTGTTCTGTTTTGATAGATTCTGCCTTTTATTTCACATTGCCTCTTTTACTGTGTTGAATGGATTTCTTTGCTCCATTAACTTTCAGTAGCTTTGGGTAATGTCCAGAAGTGTTAGGAATGATTTTGTCATCTCTGAACATGTGAATTTTTGATTATGCACTAACCCTCTAATGAGATTGTTTTGAGTTTGGTGTGAAGGAAGTTTTCAAGGGTCAAGAGAGGAGGATGATATAATATGATCAAGAAGAGTGAAAAGTCTAAGCTTGGGGATGCCCCCGTGGTTCATCCCTGCATATTTCAAGAAGACTCAAGCATCTAAGCTTGGGGATGCCCAAGGCATCTCCTTCTTCATCGACAACTTATCAGGTCACCTCTAGTGAAACTATATTTTTATTCCGTCACATCTTATGTGCTTTACTTGGAGCGTCTGTATGCTTTTATTTTTGTTTTTGTTTGAATAAATTCGGATCCTAGCATTCATTGTGTGGGAGAAAGACACGCTCCGCTGTTTCATATGAACACTGGTGTTCTTAGCTTTACTCTTAATGTTCATGGCGAAGGTTGAATACCGCTTCGTTTATTGCTATTTGGTTGGAAACAGAAAATGCTTCATGTGGTAATTGGTATATGGTCTTGAATAATTTGATACTTGGCAATTGTTTTGAGCTCTCAAATAGATCATGTTTAAGCTCTTGCATCATGTAGTTTGAACCTATTAGTGGAGAATTACTGTAGAGCTTGTTGAAATTTGGTTTGCATGATTGGTCTCTCTAAAGTCTAGATATTTTCTGGTAAAGGTGTTTGAACAACAAGGAAGATAGTGTAGAGTCTTATAATGCTTGCAATATGTTCTTATGTAAGTTTTGCTGTACCGGTTCATACTTGTGTTTGCTTCAAACAACCTTGCTAGCCCAAGCCTTGTACTGAGAGGGAATGCTTCTCGTGCATCCAAAACCTTGAGCCAAAATTTATGCCATTTGTGTCCACCATAACTACCTACTATGTGGTATTTCTCTGCCATTCCAAAGTAAATTGCTTGCGTGCTACCTTTAAAATTTCATTCCTTGTCTTTGCAATATATAGCTCATGGGAAAGTAGCTTAAAAACTATTGTGCTAAAGAATATGTCGCTTATGTATCTTATTTCTTATAAGTTGCTTGTTGAGCGGTAACCATGTTTCTGGGGACGCCATCAACTGTTCTTTTGTTGAATATCATGTGAGTTGCTATGCATGTTCGTCTTGTCTGAAGTAAGGGTGATTTGCCATGAGTTGTATGGTTTGAGTATGCTAACCAAAGCCATGTATCATGGTGGAAGTTTCAGTTTGGACATTAATCCTCAATCTCTTATGAGAATATTATCTGTTGTTGAATGCTTATGCATTAAAGAGGAGTCCATTATCTGTTTTCTATGTTGTCCCGGTATGGATGTCCTCAAGTTGAGATCTATCAAAAACAAGAAATCAAATGCGATCTATCTCCTTGGACCTTTGTACAGGTGACATAGAGGTACCCCTTTGTGACACTTGGTTGAAACATATGTAATGCAATGATAATCCATGGAAATCCGAGCTAATTAGGACAAGGTGCGAGCACTATTGGTATTCGATGCATGAGGCTTGCAACTTATAGGATGTCTTATGCATAACACATATGAATTATTACTACCGTTGACAAAATTGTTTCCATGTTTTCAAAATAAAAAGCTCTAGCACATGAGTAATCCCTGCTTCCCTCTGCGAAGGGCCTTTCTTTTACTTTATGTTGAGTCAGTCTACCTACTTCTTTCCATCTTAGAAGAAAACACTTGTGTCAACTGTGTGCATTGATTCTTACATACTTGCTTATTTGCACTCATCATATTACTTTGTGTTGACAATTATCCATGAGATATACATGTTGAAGTTGAAAGCAACTGCTGAAACTTATATCTTCCTTTGTGTTGCTTCAAAACCTTCTATTAAGAATTTATTGCTTTATGAGTTAACTCTTATGCAAGACTTATTGATGCTTGTCTTGAGAGTACTATTCATGAAAAGTCTTTGCTATATGATTCAGTTGTTTAGTCATTATCTTCACCATTGCTTTGAATCACTTCATTCATCTCATATGCTTTACAATAGTATTGATCAAGATTATGATAGTAGCATGTCACTTCAGAAATTATCCTTGTTATCGTTTACCTACTCGAGGGCGAGTAGGAACTAAGCTTGGGGATGCTTGATACGTCTCAAACGTATCTATAATTTCTTATGTTCCATGCTAGTTTTATGACAATACTCACATGTTTTATATACACTTTATATCATTTTTATGCATTTTTCGGCACTAACCTATTAACAAGATGCCGAAGTGCCAGTTCCTGTTTTCTGCTGTTTTTGGTTTCAGAAATCCTACACAGGAAATATTCTCGGAATTAGACGAAACAAAAGCCCACGGTCCTATTTTCCACGGAGCCTTCCAGAAGTCCGAAGAGGAGACGAAGAGGGGCGACGAGGCGGCCACACCCTAGGGGGGCGCGGCCCCACCCCTGGGCGTGCCGCCCTATGGGGTGGGCCCCTCGGGCGCCTCCCGACCCTGCCCCTTCGCCTACTTAAACTCTCCGTCGCGAAAACCCTAGTACCGAGAGCCACGATACGAGAAAAGTTACGGAGACGCCGTCGCCGCCAATCCCATCTCGGGGGATTCAGGAGATCACCTCCGGCACCCTGCCGGAGAGGGGAATCATCACCGGAGGACTCTACATCATCATGCCCGCCTCCGGATTGATGCGTGAGTAGTTCATCCTTGGACTATGGGTCCATAGCAGTAGCTAGATGGTTGTCTTCTCCTCTTGTGCTATCATGTTTAGATCTTGTGAGCTGCCTATCATGATCAAGATCATCTATTTGTAATGCTACATGTTGTGTTTGGTGGGATCCGATGAATATGGAATACTATGTCAAGTTGATTATTGATCTATCACATATGTGTTGTTTATGATCTTGCATGCTCTCCGTTGCTAGTAGAGGCTCTGGCCAAGTTGATACTTGTAACTCCAAGAGGGAGTATTTATGCTCGATAGTGGGTTCATGCCTCCATTGAATCTGGGACAGTGACAGAAAGTTCTAAGGTTATGTATGTGCTGTTGCCACTAGGGATAAAACATCAATGCTTTGTCTAAGGATATTTGTATTGTTTACATTACGCACAGTACTTAATGCAATTGTCTGTTGTTTGCAACTTAATACTGGAAGGGGTGCGGATGCTAACCCGAAGGTGGACTTTTTAGGCATAGATGCATGCTGGATGGCGGTCTATGTTCTTTGTCGTAATGCCCTAAGTAAATCTCATATTAGTCATCATGATATGTATGTGCATTGTTATGCCCTCTCTATTTGTCAATTGCCCAACTGTAATTTGTTCACCCAACATGCTATTTATCTTATTGGAGAGACACCACTAGTGAACTGTGGACCCCGGTCCATTCTTTTACATCTGAAATACAATCTACTGCAATCATTGTTCTCTGCTGTTCTTTGCAAACAAACATCATTCTCCACACCATACGTTTAATCCTTTGTTTTCAGCAAGCCGGTGAGATTGACAACCTCACTGTTAAGTTGGGGCAAAGTATTTTGATTGTGTTGTGCAGGTTCCACGTTGGCGCCGGAATCCCTGGTGTTGCGCCGCACTACACTCCTCCACTAACAACCTTCACGTGGCCTTCATCTCCTACTGGTTCGATAAACCTTGGTTTCTTACAGAGGGAAAACTTGCTGCTGTACGCATCACACCTTCCTCTTGGGGTTCCCAACGGACGAGTGCTTTACCGTCACAAGGAAGCTACTGTCGCACGTCAGCAATGTACTGTTGCTACTAGGGAGAAAACAACAATGTTTTATCCGAAGGTAATTGTATTGTTTACTTTACACACATTGCTTAATACGATAATCTGTTGCTTGCAACTTAATACTGGAAGGGGTTCGGCCGATAACCGGAAGGTGGATTATTAGTCATAGACGCAGTTGGATTACGGTCTATGTATTATGGTGTAATGCCCAAACGAATCTAATAGTAATTATCTTGTCATGTATGGTCGATATTTTGTCAATTGCCCAGCTGTAATTTGTTCACCCAACATGTTATTTATCTTTATGGAGAGACACCTCTAGTGAACTGTGGACCCCGGTCCTTTCCTTTACACTGATAAATTCAACCACTGCAATCCTGCTCTTTTACTTAGTGTAAAGCTCTGTTCTCTTTAATTACTGCAAACATCTCTTTCCACTCGATACGTCTAATCCTTTGTGTTCAGCAAATGGTGAGATTGACAACCTCACTGTAAGTTAGGGCAACGTACTTTGGTTGTGTTGTGTGCAGGTTCCACGTTGTTGCTGACGCCGGTAGTACGCCCTGCTACTAGTCAGCCAGCAACACCTTCAGAAGTCACACCTTTCTCCTACTGGTCGATTAAACCTTGGTTTTCTTACTGAGGGAAAACTTGCTGCTGTGCTCATCACACCTTCCTCTTGGGGTTTCCCAACCGCTTCCACAACAACCGCCACCAAGATTGGCTAGCGCCATCACCGAAGCACCATCAAGATTTTCCGGAGCCGTTGCCAGGAAGAAAGAGGATTTCTGCAAGGGGAGTCTCTCATCTCCAATCTCTTTATTTTGTTGTAGTTTTGCTTAGTTTACTTTATTTTGTCTTGTTTGCTTTATTATATCAAAAACACAAAAAAAATATTTTCTTTTATAGTCATCATTAGTTTCTATTATTACTGTTATTTCTGTTGCTTATTTTTAATTTTGCTAAAATGAGTATTCCTGAAGTTGAGGTTCGTTCTTTTAAACAACAAGGGGGAGAAAGTTTGAAAGATGCTTGGTATAGAATAAGTAATGCTCATCATAGATGTACTAAAAAATATTCTACCGTGATCCTCCTTAGAAATTTTTATGTTGGTTTATCTAGCTGGAATAGATATGTTTTGGATACTCTCACATGGGGTAATTTTCTGGGTACTCCCGCTTTGGAAGCCTGCAATTTAATTGAAAGCTTGGTAGGAATCCCACCTACTAATGTTGTTAAAAATGAGAACACTTCGGAAGATGTTATAGAAAGACTAAGCTCTCTAGAGAAAAGTTTCCAAATTGCCTTGATAATGCTAGCCAAATTAATGAATCAATAGAAAGTATCAATAAAAGAATCACTGTTTTAGAGGCTAGCAATATCCATGATAGTATAAACCTTAGGATTGGTAAACTAGAGGAGGCTATGGAAACTTTAACTTTAACATTTTCCTCTCTTGGGTTTAAGAAGGAGAAAGCTTTTGTGGGAAAAGAGCAAAAATTCATGTATGTTTCCAAGGCACCTAAACTAAAACCCCATAATATATTTAAAATTGATAAAACTTTTAGTACAACTAAGAGTTGTTTACATGTTGAATCATCTCCAGGGGTATCTAAAGTGCCTATTTCGACGAGTTGTGTTTTAGAGGAAGAGATTGATGTTGATGCTTTTTCACTTGATAATACTTGATGCTCGCTCTTTTCCTGCGCCTAGCTGAAAGGCGTTAAAGAAAAACACTCTTGATAGATAACCCATGTTTATTTTCTGTAGTTTTTTTTAATTAAGTCTTGAAGTTATTACCTCTGTAATGACCTCTTCTTATCATTTTTATTTCATTTTTTTGCCAAGAATAGCCTCTAATAGGAAGAAAGTAAGATTTGGGGAAGTTGCTGTCTTGAAACAGATTCTGTGATGTTACCATAAAAATTCGTATAAATAGCCAGAGCAGAATTTTGAGATACTATTTTTTATGCATATGCCCCACATTATTATCTAACTTTCGTTCGTTGACCACTTTTCTAGATGAGCAACAGAGGATTTTCAGAAAAATTGATCTTTTCCTGATATTCTGTTTTGACAGATTTCTATACTATTTGCATTTGCCGTTTAAATCTCTTTCTTTTTGAGTTCTTTTGATCAAAGAGCTTTTTGAAGAGTTGCAACAGTAGCTAATGCTTTAATAGATGTTTGATATATGTTAGAACTGAACCCAAATGGATTTGTTTATTTTGATTGTACTAATGCTGCTAATAGAGAATTGTGTGAAGTTTTGTATGAAGGAAGTTTTCAAGTGTAGGGAGAGAAGAATGATGTGATGGGATGAAGAATGTACAAAAGCTCAAGCTTGGGGATGCCCCTGCACCCCAACAAATATCCAAGAGGTACAAGCGTCAAACCTTGGGGATGCCCAAGGCATCCCCTGTTCATCAACAAAGCAACATGGCATCTTTCTATGCGCTATATTTTTATTGCTTCATACGCTATGTGTTGTTCTTGGAGCGTCTTTATTTTTGTTTTGTTTTGTTTGCTGTTGCATATGTTGGATCCCGGCATATTTGTTTTGGAGAAAGACCCGCTCCATTTTAATTGCATAGAACGCTCTAATTTTCGCTGTTATTGTTCTGCGAGTGTTCTAGTTTTCTAGTACTGCATTTAGCTCTTGCTCTTTCACTTGAATTTTGTTCAGAGCTTGTTAGTATTCTTTTATTTATGTATGTTTAACTCTCTGGTCCATAATGTATTTCATCTCTGAGAGCTATTTCAAATAAGTTGATTGGTGTTGGATACGAGTAAAATGTTTCATGACTATAGTGATGCAAAAAGAAGCTTGTCTAGACTGTGGCATAGACTTTGGCATGTCATGTTGGATGTTATTCTTGTCATGTGCTTAGTATTTATTGTTGTAGTATGACTTGTCTCAAATAGCTGAGAGTGCATAATGTGTCATTGAAATAATCATGTGTTGTTTCCATCATAAAAGCATAATATTGTGGTATTCTCTTTGATGCTTTATTGGGTTGACTTGGCACAAGCCTCTATGATCATTTAGTTTTTGACTTGTAATATCACTTTATGCTTTGATTGATAATGTTTTGTCGCTATGCATGATTATGGCCATTATTGCTCTCTTAGTTGGTCACTCCCAGTCTTCTGCTAGCTTTCGCCTGTACTGAGTATGAATTTTACTCGTGCATCCAACCACCAATAACCAAAAAATTTCAATTGTGTCCATCATATATACCTAGTAGCATTATTACTATTCCAAGTATATTCATCATGTTTTTATTTATCTACCAAATTAAATTTTTGCATGAGAAAATTAGTCAGTAAAGCTCTCACGAACTTGATGGCACATTTACTTTCTTGCACTTAATAAATTTGATCATTGTGACTATCTTATGAAGTTTATATGTTTGCAAATCGCAAGTTGGGAGTTAGCATAACCATGCTTTCATGGGGAACGCTTTCGATATTGCACCTATTCATATTTAGTTGATGTCATGTTCTTTTGCTTATGGATGCCTAGCGGTGCGAAATAAAATGGAAACTTGTAAGTCCATGGAGTTTGTATATGAGTTAGAGAAACGCCTGGGCCGCTAATCTAAGCCATGCATCATTCATGGTGGAAATTTACAGGGAACCATAGTGAGCATTCTATGAAGCATTTTCAATAAAAAGCTATACCAATAGTAAATAAAAAGATTGCTGAGATGCTCATTGTCTGTTTGTCTTGTCATTTTGGCATGGGATTGCTCCTACAAGAGTATCTCCATATCATCAGGCAAGAGGTACCCCGTTGGCGGTTCTCGATGATATATGTATACTTACAATGACATGAACTTATTTGGGAGCTAAGTTGAGTAGCATGAGGTTTAGGTACTCGTATTCAAGGGGCATGAAATTTTCAACTTGTGATTTATCAAGCATATAGCTCATATTTTCCTCACATTAACTTTAACCATTCAAGATGCTTATGATAGGGGCAATGAGAGCTCAAAGCTAATAAGTACCATACTTCTTGGAAGGTTTATAAAACTTGTTAATCTTGCTTACTCTGTAAAGAGTCTCTCTTTTACTTTTATGTTGAGTCTTCATCTTCTACTTTATGCACCGATTAAGAGAGAATAGTTGTCATTCTTAGTGTAATGTGCATAGTCCCAAAATTATTATTGATTGATTCATGATTATGACTATTGCTTGTTCTTAAATTATTTGTATCTAGTCACCCTCTAAACTTTGAAGTTGTCCTAGCATTTATGTTTTGCTACTTCATAAAGGACATGCTGAGTACCACTTTGTTATGTTTACTCTATGCTCATAAACAAATAGTTGCTTTCAATGCATTATTATTCATGATCCTTTGTTTGAGTTACTCTTCATGTTATAACATAGTTGATAAGTTCTATTGTTATATCTATCATGCTTATGTTTAGAGTACTTTGATCCCAGCTCACAATGCTTTACAATGCTTGATCAACATTGTGTTGACTTCATGTCACCTCAAAAATTATTTTGTTATCACTTACCTACTCGAGGATGAGCAGGAGTTAAGCTTGGAGATTCTTGACACGTCTCAAACGTATCTATAATTTTTGATGCTCCATGCTTGTTTTACACCAATTCATATATGTTTTGATCATGCTTCGTTGCACTTTTATACATTTTCCGGCACTAACCTATTAACAAGATGCCAAGTGCCAGTTCCCTGTTTTCTGCTGTTTTTGTTTTTCAGAAAAGTTGTACAGGAAATATTCTCGAAATTGGATGAAACAAAAGACGAAGTCAATATTTTACCGTAACGAAGACAGAGTACAGAGGGGAGTCGAAGGGTGGCAGCAGGGCGGCGACGCCAGCCCTAGGCGCGGCCTAACCCTGGCCCGCGCCTAGGGGTGGTGTGGGCCACCCTGGCCTCCACCGACATCGCTCCTCCGCCTATTTATTCACGATCTCGGGAAAACCATGAATACCCGAGCCTCCGTCCACGAAAAGTTCCGCCGCGGCCGCCAATGCAGAACCCATCTCGGGGGTTCTGAAGCTCTTCCCGGCACCCTGCCGGAGGGGGAAATCATCGCCGGAGGCATCTACATCGCCATGCCCGCTTCCGAAGTGATGCATGAGTAGTTCATCCCTGGACTATGGGTCCATAGCAGTAGCTAGATGGTTGTCTTCTCCAATTTATGACTCATGTTTAGATCTTGCGAGCTGCCCTACATGATCAAGATCATCTTTATGTAATGCTACATGTTGTGTTTGCTGGGATCCGATGAATATTGTATACTATGTTGAGGTCGATTATATATTCATGTCATATATTATTTGTGATCTTGCATGCTCTCCGTTGCTAGTAGATACTCTGGCCAAGTAGATGCTTGTAACTCCAAGAGGGGGTATTTATGCTCGATAGTAGCTTCATGCCTCTGAGAGTGACAATAACTTCTATGATTGTAGATATGCTGTTGCTACTAGGGAGAAATCAACAATTTTTATCCGAGGGTAATTCTATTGTTTACTTTACACACATTGATTAATGCGATAATCTGTTGCTTGCAACTTAATACTGGAAGGAGTTCAGACGATAACCGGAAGGTGGATTATTAGTCATAGACGCAGTTGGATTACGGTCTATGTATTATATTGTAATGCCCAAACGAATCTCATAGTAATCATCTTGTCATGTATGGTCGATATTCTGTCAATTGGCCAGATGTAATTTGTTCACCCAGCATGTTATTTATCTTTATGGAGAGACACCTCTAGTGAACTGTGGACCATGGTCCTTTCCTTTACACTGATAAATTCAACCACCGCAATCCTGTTCTTTTACTTATTGCAAAGCTCTGTTTTTTTTAATTACTGCAAACATCTCTTTCCACTCGATACGTCTAATCCTTTGTGTTCAGAAAACTGGTGAGATTGACAATCTCACTGTAAGTTGGGGCAAAGTACTTTGGTTGTGTTGTGTGCAGGTTCCACGTTGTTGCTGACGTTGGTAGTACGCCCTGCCATTAGTCGGCCAACAACACCTTCAGAAGTCACACCTTTCTCCTACTGATCGATTAAACCTTGGTTTCTTACTGAGGAAAAATTGCTGATGTGCTTATCACACCTTCCTCTTGGGGTTTCCCAACCGCTTCCACAACAACCGCCACCAAGATTGTCTGGCGCCATCACCGAAGCACCATCAATCCTATAGTTCCTTCCCATTTCGGATGTGCAGATAAGAATCAACCAACTTATCTCCAAGCACACTAAGGACATCACCCACAAAGATTACGGTGGCATCCCCAGACGATTTATCCTCATCAGGAGTAAGCGTACCTTTGGGAGTACCATCCGCAACTCGGTGCACGCCCATAGCAGTGAGCCACAAGAGGGTCTTATTCTGCCATCTCTTGAAATGAGAACCCGTAAACGGGCTCGGTTTGAGTGTAGCAGCAAAACCGGATGGTGAAAATTGCCTAAGCATATAAGATTTTTGGATTGTTAGATTATTAGGCAATTTCCGTGTGAGTTTAATTACCGAAAACAACATTACAGATGCACAAGCATACTTAACCAAACACATCAGACTAAGCACATGCACCAGATCTGAACATGGATCAAGTAGCAGCGCAAGGTAGGAGAGGAAAATCACGTACATCGCGACCGGGAAGGTCGCACCAGCATCACCACCATGGGAATCGTTGATGTCTACCATGGTGTAGTCAGATTTGTCGAGGAAGCAATCGAACGGGCGAAGAATAGCACTAACAACAGCGAGCAGTCGCGCCGGGACGCTCCCCAAAAACCTTATCGCCCGCCTCCCGGTCCAGGATCTCGACGGACGGGGTTTCGGAGGCCTGCTCCCCTGAACGGCTGTGCACGCAGCCGCCAGGATGGGGAGGACTAGAGAGCAGCGCAGCAAAAGGAACTTCTTCGTGAGAGAGGCAGACTGGAGAGTTCTGGGCGTAAGAGTCCAGATCTGATCCGTCTCCTCGTATAGCCACGTACCCAACTCAGTTGGTGCACCAAGCAAAAAACTGGCTTCCTTGAGTGTGTCTCGAAGTCGAACTCGAGTCACGAAACGCGACGTGCGTGACGAGACGGGGCGGGCGGGGAGGAGGATTGCGCGAGAGCTCCTTTTATTCTCACTCACTTGGAAGGACTAAAACAGCAGCCGTTATATACCACCCCAACTCCCTCCTAATTAGCAATGTGGGACTAAACTTTGTCCCCCAAGGCTATCCCTAAGCTGCCAACGTGATGGGCCTTGAGATTTCAGAAATTGTAGGCTAAATGGACTGCCTTACTGGACTGCAGCCCATCTACATCTAACAGAAACTACTATCTTTAGCGGTTTTTCATCGTGATAAAACTGCCTAGCCAATACAAACATGCGACGTAGTACTTGTAGCTTCACCATGTCCATATTGGGCTGGTGTACCTCATGTTGGGCTTCGTAGCCCTTCTGGTCCGTCTTGTTGAATTTTTATTTCCCACGCCCCGCTTAACGAATTCATCAACTAGATCGTTAACTTTATCGTCTAGTTCTGGTGATCATCATGAACCCTGACATAAATTGTGCCGCTACGACTACAAGGAGAAGAAGATGAGAGGAAGACGAGCGATACAGGGAAGCCGCGCCGCGTGTACATGCGTCTAACTTCAACTAGGAGAGCCTGAGAGCATCTCCAGTCGCGTCTCTCAAAAGACGTCCGGCACGATGATTTAGGGCATGAATGGAGACAGCGTCGGACAAAAAGAGACTAAAAATCTGTACAAAAAAGAGGCCCTTCCCAACCGTATCCCTCAAACAGCGTCTGGATGCATACATTTTAATAGAGGGGACCACCCCATGTGGGAAAAGTAGGTGAGAGAAAGTGTGGGAAAAGTGAATGGCATGAGGGTACTAGGGGCTACATGCATGCATGTTGACGCTGTTTTTATATCCGGCGTCCCCGGTAGACATTCTATACACAGAGTCTCTACCGGGAACGTGGAACGCGACTGGACAACTTTTTTCTCTATTTCTTGTCCGCGGTCCCCCAAACGTCATTTGGGGGACTCGACTGGAGATGCTCTGAGGATGATGATAGAATTACGTAGTGGCACCTAGGTTCAACGGAGCCTGACCGGATCTCAAAAAATCAAAATTTTCTTTTCCATGCAGAGGATGCATGTATGTATGTGTGTACCAATTTTTATAACAAAACTGAAAATATGTGGTTAGGTTTTCAGAATCACAAGTTTCACACGAATAGTCTAAAGAAAACTTTCTCTGGTGATTTTTTTATAAGTAAGTATAATCGGATTTGGCAGTAGCCATAAGCGCATGTACAATGATGATATCTTAGCAGTGCCACGTAGATTAAATGTTAGGGTGGAGGAAAGAGAAAGATTTTTTTTTGAACGTAGGAAAGAGAAAGATGAAACATGACTTTGCGTTCTCTTAGCTAAGAGATGATCTCTTAGCATAATCTCTCTCACCATATATTTAGGATATCTCGTTACTAAAGATAAAACTAAAAAATAACTCATTGTAAATCATGTTTTGTTATTATATCCAAATTACGTGGCACTATTAAAATAAAACGATGTAATCAATCATTGCACATGCCCTAAGAGCATCTCTAACAGAGACTGAACTCACTGAAACTAAAAACGGTGATTTTAGTCTCCCGAAAACGCATGTTCGGTTGATTTTGACACTCACGCAGAATAGAAACCGTAAATAGGAACTGAAAAAACAAAATTAAATTTTCGCGGGACGATTCATCGATGAACACATATTAGGACGATAGTTGTTGCTCTGATTGAGCATCAAACTTTACATAATTTGTACTACGAAACCAAAATTAACTTAAATCCACCGCGGCTCGACCTAATTTCACCAAAATTAACCAAAATTTGGCCCCGAGGCCTCTACGTGTGGCGGCGGAGGTGGTGACGGAGGAAAGCGAGGCGGCAGACGGTCTGGAGCTTCTACTCCGAGTCGAGCTCGACGATCTCGAGCTTCACACGGCGGACGTGTGCCTCCCGGGGAGCTTCCTAGTACTCACGGACCTAGCGGACGGCGTCGACCTCCTCCCGGCGGAAGCGTGCTCGCGCCTCCGCCTCGGACACGGCCACGACCTGCGCAATCACGGCCTCCTCCTGGTCGTCGTGGACGTCCCGCCTGCCGAGAAGAGAGGCGTCGGCGCCGCGTCCTCCTCGTCCTCCTCGTCCTCCGAGCTATTGTACACCAGCGGGAGAGGGGGGAGGGCGGCACGACCCGCCGGAGGAGGAGCCCTCGCCGCCGTTTGCGTAGCGGGCGAGCTTCTCCGTGGGCGTGAGCCCCCAGTTCGTCCACCGGCGGGCGTCGCGCTTGCGCGCGCCCTCGGAACGGTTCCATTTCCGCTGCTCCGCCTCCGGGCGGAAAACGGGGGGCTACGGCGGCGATCCTTTGCCTCCCAACCGACTGCCTCCTCTCGCAGAGCTTGCGTGGCTAGCCATGGGGAAGTCGCAGTTGAGCGAACGCGGTGCTGGCGGTGGGACGATTTTCTCGTCGGAGGAGGTGGAGGAAGACGGCGGAGCGGCGGCCTCGGCGGAGGGAAGTAGGATTTGGAAACCAAACTCCCCTCTACGGCCCGTTTTAATACGGGATGAGCGTCGCGTTTCTCAGATGCCGAACTAAGTTTATAGGTTAGACTGCGAGTTTAGACTCTTATCTAGGTCACTTTCGACTGAACGGATAAACTCACCGGAATAATACGGTTCCGACGAGATTTTCCCTCTAGGATGATGGGGCAGTGCTCGGTGGATTGAAGTTTCCGTTGGTGTCAGCGGCTGTAGGATGATGGTGTGCCAGCGGCTGAAGACGAACGTGTAAAACGAGTGCAGCCGGACCACACGCACGGGAGGAAGGCATGCTATCTTATCTTGACTGACAGTGCCGGTAACAGCGAGCGAGCAGGTGTGCAGACGGTGAGATCTGATCTGCTGCTAGCGGAGAGGATAATAATGGAGAGCTGGGGAGAAACAAAGGGGACGGAGACGCGTACGATCGACGTCGCTCCACGCGTCACGAGAAGTGGCGCGCGGGGTACTACGCCCGGGCCCCTCATTCTGGAACAACTCCGCCCCGAGAGGCGATGCGACATGGCTGGACGTGTTCTCTTCTCCCGGCGCCACTGCGCTCCACAGTCTCGCCACTGTTGTGCCTAGTGGTGACGTCCTTTGTTCAATTTTTGGCCTCGTGATTCTCGCTCGGTTCATTACAGACATCAGGCTGGTCAGGCTATATGTTACTTGTCTAAGTTACTACCTCTATAGTAGGTAATAACTTATATATAGTGTCATGAATTGTATTATTTATTATGTTGTAGACTCATTTTATCTTGGGGTACGTGATGTTATGGTAACATAGCTAGTTGTCACCTCACTCTTTTTTTTCATTCATTATCATGTCATGTCACCAAAATGTCTTAGATTGTGTGATGTTACTAGCAATGTTATTCCCACTATGAGTAGTCTCATAGTGATGAATAGCTTAGACTAGTAACATATGTCATGTTACTAGTCTAGATTACTATCTTCATACTGGGTAGTAACTTATATATGGTGTCATGCATTCTGTCATTTATTATGTTGTAGGCTCATCTTGTCTTGGAGCGTGTGATGTTATGGTAACATAGCTAGTTACCACTTCATTCACTTCTTTCATTTATTAGCATAACATGTCATCAAAAAACTTTGAGATGTGTGATGTTACTAGCTATGTTACTTCCACTATGAGCAGTCTCATCGAAATACATGCATACGATCAACAATCACCACTCGTTTTTGATTTCGTAACAGTGGTAACACCAAGCTGAATAAACTCGCTTCCAGATCTCGACAGGTCCGACTTGTTTTTTCCGGGACGTGTTCCAGGCTTTCACATATCAACAAACATTTCATTTTATTTTACGAAAATCTACCAATCTATTAATAATCATTAACAGTAGTCCAAATAATATAAAAGTGATACAAATTATAAAAAGATACCCTGATCACCTAGCGACGACTACAAACACTAGCACGAACCAAAGGCACGCCACAGTCATGGCTCCTCTATCACAGGAACCGACCAAAGCCTGTCGTAGCTGAGCTGGTTGTAGTATACATGCAACTGTCCTAGTAGTCTCTATCCTTGGTAGCACAGTGTGGTTCTCTCGGAGTTAAGGGTATCTCCATCGGCCCGATCCTTGGTAGCACAGTGTGTTTGTTATGGTCTATGTGGATAACTCGACATCAAAACCTCGGTATAACGGTTCGATGTAAATGTATCGACCTATCTATAATGATCTATTTGGCTCTCAAAATAATGTGTTGGCGTAGACGTGGGCGGACAATTCTACTGTCCGCGATGGTCCTCAACGGGCCGAGACACAATAATAATAAGTGGTTCATTAATATTTATTGGTCGAAATGACCACCCTTTATAGAGATGTTTATAGGGGTGGTAAATCTAATCTACGGGTGTATATACTAATTGTGGTGTGCCCTACCACAGCCCGTGCTACTAGCAGTCACACGCCTAGCCTATTGGCTGGCGACATGCCCTAAGGGTCCGACACAATCACTGCCCCGACGGCAGCCCCAAACTTCACGCTCCAACTGACCGCGCGGGGCGGGGGGGGGGGGGGGGGGGAGGGGGCAAGTCTATGGCTTCCTGGCAACGGAGCATCCTCTTGGCGATCAGGACCTCCATCATGTGGCGGCCAAGCTCGCCCCCTCCATCCTCCTCTGCCCGGCTCTCGGCTCTCTCCGCCAGCAAGGCTGCCTCCATGTTGGCGTCGTAGCGAGCCTGGTCCCTCAGCACGACCTCAACCGCACCCGCCATCGTCGCCTCCTCCATTTCCCATTTCTCACGTTTCACATGTGGCTACTGGAGGCACCTCGACACCACCACCTACACGCGCAGTGGCCCTCTGCCGCCGAGACTTGGATGGCGTGTTGCGTGCCTGGTCGCTACCCTCCGGTCGATGGTGATCTGTTAATAGTAATGTGTGTCACGCTAGATGGTCCCGAACGACGCGAGCAGAGCACACTGCTCGTCGCTGACGTCCAACGCCTCGTCGTCGCCAAAGTCGTAAAAGTCCTCGTCGTCGAGTTCACCGAGCTGGACGAGCCCGACGTCGGCCTGGTGTGGCTGCACCCCCCGACGTGATAGCACGCATGGCCTCATGCGACTCCCGGAGCTGCAACCGGCCTTAGCGACCTTCTCATGCGCTTCCGCCATGTCTGCGTCGGCCGGCGCCCTAAGGACGACACTCGCGTCAACGATCTTCTGCACCGATCTCGTTGTCTCGCGGAGCAGCGTCACCTGCACCACCCGGCCCCCTCTCCTCGATGTGTTCATCTCGCGCCACGTCCTTCGCCTCTCGGGCCGCACGCTCCATCTCCTCAGCGAATGCCTGGGCCGCTATAGCCTCTGCCACCCTCCATCCCCTCAGCGAAGGCTCGTCCTCGTGGGTGTACGTGGCGGTCTCCTCCGCCTCGAAGGACGCCCTGGCGATGATCTCAATCGCCTCCTCATCGTCTGGGAAGCTGGTGCACATGCGCACCATCTCGCTCATGCTCCTCAAGGTGTGGATGTGGTCTGACATAGCTTGTTGCTAGGGTTTGGCCCTTCGAGCCGATGGCACTGTCCATTTATAGCCGCAAGGGCGGGGATGGTTGCCGGCGGGAATTGGTTAGCGGCGCGCTAGAATCGTTGATCGCCGGCGGGAAGTAGCGACGAGACGTTAATCAACCCCAACATCAACCCCAACATCATTAGATCCAAATGAACACGTGTGACCGAACAATCGATTTAGTATATCCAAGATTTAACCTAAACAAACATATATAATCCAGCTTTGAATCTTTGAAAAACCTCCGGAAGACTGCGTCCAAGAAACTTCATCCGACGGGTCTTGACATTGACAAAGTCATCATAGGTGCCTCGCTGTCAACGGAAACATTGCCTCCCACTGAAGAATATTCCGCCTTTAATGAGACAGCAAAGTATCAAACCTAGGATTTAAACTCTGGTGGACGGAGGGTGCCACTGCCCTCCTAACCATCCAACCAAGTTACTGATGATATTAGGCAGATGGACCGTGCCGCCATAAATGGAAAAAAGTCAAGATAAGTGTAGATGAGAGGGGAGCAGCAGCACTCACATTATACTGGGACCAACGTTCACTTTGGTCACCGCGTGTCACGTGACGTGCATCCTGACAAGTCCCGTCGGTGCACTCCATCGTGCTCCGTCAAACCGATGTATCTATGGACAAAATGCTTCCATACAAATTTTTGGAACTCGTGAGGCTTGAGATGAGGCCTGTTTATTCACTTCAAGGTTTGCCATTCATGATGGATTGATGGTTGACGAGCTAACGCGATTTGCGATATGCCCAAAACATCACCCTACCTAGCTCCTACATCTGCCTAGTTGCCACAGGCTCCATGAAGCAAGTAGGTTAGCTTAATTAGCCATGCTGTATCCAGCACCATCAAGCTTGGACTTGGACGGATTTAATCTGCTCCCTCTATAGCCTGTTCCCTCGTTCCCTAGCATGTCCTCGTCGTTCTGACCCTCCCGGGCGGCGGCGGAGGCTCCTCCTCCCCCTGCGCCCCACAGCCACCCGCCGCCCGTCACCCTAAGCCGCTGCTGTTGCCGGCCGCGGCCCCGACCCCGGCGCTGGCCTCGGCCCTGGCCCCCGTGCCTCGGCCCCGGCCATGGCCCCGGTCTCGGCCTGGCTATGACAGTGGTGGCGGCACCCTCTCCGTCGAATCGACGAGGGGGAGAAGAGGGTTTCCGCGGCGGCGTTCCATGGGAGGTGATGTAGCGTCGGTGGAGGAAGCCGGGCGGCACGGCTACTTGGCCGGGGCCTGAGGCTCTCCGTCGGTAAGCCATGGAGGATTCGGTGGAGCGGTGGCGGCCTCCGCCCCCGGTAACGGTTCGGCGGCGGTACGCATGATCCGCGTCGCTGTCCTCTTCCTTGGTGATCCGGTAGGAGGGATTGGCGGCGTGGGGGCTGCTGATCTTGCTTTGTTTTTTGTGGCGGTCCTCGGGTTTCTCACTTGCGAGGATGAAGATCTTTCGGAGGTCAGTTTGCTTTGATCTGGCTGGAGAGATGAGTTCCGGAAAGCTCCGTTAGCGAATGGAACAGTGCATCTTTTGCCTGCACTTTGCTGGATCGGGTGGTATTCGGTCGCGCGCACCCATGTTTTTATTCCGACCGTTTGGGTCCGGAGGGAGCGGCGCGAAGCTCTATTCTGTGTTGACATCAGGTGACTTTTTGGTCCATGATGAAGTCAGAAGAAGGAATATCATGAAGACCGGATTGGTGGACTGGCTAAAGGAGGTTCGAGTCTCCGTGATGCTGAGGGATCTGCTTGGCGTTCCGGGCCCTGCAGCAGTGGTATGCATGTGGGGACGGTAGCACATGGGAAGTTCAGAGTCTTACCTCTCAGGGTGAAAACTCAAGGTCTGGCCTTAACTGGTTGTGCCTGGCAATGTTCTTGTTGGAGGCATTGTTTTGAGAGTGGAGACTATTTTCAGGGTGAAAACCTAAGACTTTTGGTCGGGCGACGACGGCGCTGGTACACTGTTTCCTTCTTGGAGGCGTCGCTTTTGGAGAGTCTGTACTTCATGTGTTGTCACGGTGGTGGTTGTATTGCTGTTGGTAGGTCTAGAATGCTGTAGCGGGACTTTTATTTCTTAGTTTTCTTTGCTCTTTTTTGGCTGTGTGTATCCGTACTGCCATTAGGGTGGGGCGTTGTTGCATAGGCTAGATGTAATTAATATCATTTGATATTAATATATTCCCTTTATCTTAAAAAACAACAACACCGCGCACCGTACAGGGATGGCACCGATCGATATGCGGCGGCTTGACACACAAGGATGGACGATGACACTGCAGAAAATGCACTGCGAAGCACAAATGCTGGTGGTTGCTGGATCCTCCCGGCCGAGTTTCCGAATCTATCATTGGCCGGCCGGTTCAGGAAACAAGAAACGTGCTTTCCCCTCACACTTGCCTTCTCTATGCTTCAGGAATTCGTACGTCCACCCTTTGCGTGAGTTTGAGGGCAGGGAGATCTAGCCGAGTTATCTTAGAAACAAACAAGTACTACCTCCGTTACAAAATACTCCTTCTATCCCATAAAAGATGTCTTTATTTAAATTTAGATGTTTTAAATACTACATATTCTCTAGCACGTCTAAAATTAGACAAAGTCAAGACATATTGAATAAGAAGGAAGGCATATAAACCTTTTTTTTAAGCCAAATTAGGTTTTCCAAAAAATGCTCAGGACATGTATCTTATCTTGGTCATTGCATGTGATTAGAGAAGATAAAATATCATGTTACACAATGAATTATCTCTTCAAGCCTTATCACGTATAATTAGGGTTTGCATGCTTCCAAAATTATGGCATGATTACAAAATAAACAAGAAAATATTGTCTAAAATAAGATTTGGAACTCGTGAAATTTGGAAACAAGGCTGATTTTTCGCTTCAAGATTTACCGTTCATGATGCTTGATGAGCTCATGCAATTTTGCAACGAGCCCAATTCAACACCCTACTAGGCTACTAGCTAGTACCTAATTTAGCTAGCTCCTAGAGGCTTCATCACGCAGCTAGGTTAGCTTGATTAGCCGTGTCGTATCCAGCAACAGCAAGCAAGGTACTTCCTCCGTCTCAGTTTAAGAGACGCGTACGTTGTTTAAGATAAAGTTTGATCATTGATTTGGTTAACAAAATATAAATTATATGTCTATAAAATTTATACCATTCGATTCACATTGAAAAAAGTTTTATATTGATATAATTTTTTCAACATATATTTTATATTTTATTAACAAAATAATGGTCAAAGTAATTTTTTGGGTTCGTGAGACGGAGGTAGCACTACCTTTGCTTGGTTGGCTTGGATCGACGATTTTAATCTGTTCCCCTCTCTAGCCTGCTCCCTCGCTCCATAGCTGAAACCTAGGCTGTCCTCATTATTCCTACCCGTCTAGTTTGATGAGTTCACCCTCTGCTTTGCACTGCAATCCAAAAAAAATTAGTGTTAGTGCGGATGACAATGACATACTTTCAGATCTATGAAGGAACTCAATGAAGCTTACTACCATAATATACTCATGTGTCGTCTCTTCATCAGCAGCATAGAAGCAGCAACCATCTTCGCTTCAGTCCAGAATGCGATTAGATTTGATCTTGCTTATGACGCTTCACTTGGTCCTCCACTTTCTGATGTGGTTGTAGATCTGAAGAGTGCTCACATGTATGCCATCGAATGCATGAACGTCAGCAGCTACCTTCTTCATCTGTGCCTCTTTGAATCCCAAGTTAAAACAGATGCCTCTATGGACGAGCTCAACCAACCGGTTCAGCATAAACTCTGAAATCTTAGGTTGCCAAACCATGGCAAGTTTGTTTGAAAACAGACAACAACGATGAGCATTCACAGTTGAAGTAGAAAGATCAGAGGAGCCCAATGGTATGATCGCCTACATGACAAACACAAGAAGAACGTAGCTAAACGTTAGCACATCAATGAACTGCCACTACCACATCCACATCCTTAAGCACTACCACATTGATGAACTACCACTACCTCATTCACATCCTTACGCACTACCACATCAATGAACTACGAGAAAAGAAAGAGCGGCCTTACAGTCATAGAAGCCACACGCAGCACTGAGGTCGGGGAAGCAGGGGACCCTGGCGAAGATGCAGGCAGCACAACCGTCCTCGTGGAAGAGTCACAGCAACGGCGAAAACCGTCCCGTGGTAGAGTCAGATGCAACCTCGACAACCGTCCCCGTGGTAGAGTCAGATCCAACCTCGACCGGCGACGAAAAAATGACCTACAATGGATTCTTTCAGATGCCCCTGTGTACCCAAAAGTGTTGGAGATATGCCCAAGAGGCAATAATAAAGTGGTTATTATAATATCTTTGTGTTTATGATAAATGTTTGCATACCATGCTATAATTGTATTAACCGAAACATTGATACATGTGTGTTATGTGAACAAACAAGGAGTCCCTAGTAAGCCTCTTGTATAACTAGCTTGTTGATTAATAGATGATCATAGTTTCATGATCATGAACATTGGATGTTATTAATAACAAGGTTATGTCATTAGATGAATGATATAATGGACACACCCAATTAAGCGTAGCATAAGATCATGTCATTAAGTTCGTTTGCTATAAGCTTTCGATACATAGTTACCTAGTCCTTCGACTATGAGATCATGTAAATCACTTATACCGAAAGTGTACTTTGATTACATCAAACACCACTGCGTAAATGGGTGGTTATAAAGGTGGGATTAAGTATTCGGAAAGTATGAGTTGAGGCATATGGATCAAGAGTGGGATATTGTCCATCCCGATGACGGATAGATATACTCTGGGCCCTCTCGGTGGAATGTCGTCAGATTAGCTTGCAAGCATGTGACTTGGTCACAAGAGATGACATGCCACGGTACGAGTAAAGAGTACTTGTCGGAGACGAGGTTGAACAAGGTATGGAGATACCGATGATCAAACCTCGGACAAGTAAAATATCGTGTGACAAAGGGAATCGGTATCGTATGTAAATGGTTCAATCGATCACTAAGTTATCGTTGAATATGTGGGAGCCATTATGGATCTCCAGATCCCGCTATTGGTTATTGGTCGGAGAAGAGTCTCGACCATGTCTGCATAGTTCACGAACCGTAGGGTGACACACTTAAGGATTGATGTCGTTTAAGTAGATATGGAATATGGAATGGAGTTCGAATGTTTGTTTGGAGTCTCGGATGGGATCCAGGACATCACGAGGAGGTCCGGAATGGTCCGGAGAATAAGATTCATATATAGGAAGTCATTTTCTAGGTTTGAAAATGATCCGGTATTTTTCTGGAAGGTTCTAGAAGGTTCTAGAAGAGTCCGGAAGAAATCACCATGGAAGGTGGAGTCCCAGAGGGACTCTGTAACATCCCAAATTTCAATAAAAGAGAGAGAGAAAGAATTCCAGAGATCCAAAATTCAGAACCAACAAAAACTTTTAAAATGGCATATAGTGCCCTGCATAGGACTTGTGCATTTTGAGTGCTATGCCATGATGATTGTTTTATTGTTTGTATGATGAACTCAAAAACCCTAAAGTGATCAAGTGAAGGTCATCAAACAATTAAACCAAAAAGAGAAAGAAATCAAATAAGAGTAAAACCCTAAAAACCCTAACTTATGGCTTATGCCATTTTTGCAAACTTTGACCCCAAACCCATTTGATCATCACCATTACTTGTAATATGCTATTTGATAGTTATTACAACTTTGGAGAATCAAAGAAATACCTTTTGAACCAAATCAAAATTCAAAAACTTGCTCACATAGAATAATGGTCATTTTTGACTTTTATACTCTGGTCACTACTTTGAGCCCTTGTATTTCAAAATTTTCAAACTAAACCAACACAAGTCTTTGCACCACATCTAAGTACACAGCAAGGTGAACAACTTCTGTAAAGATCATCACCCCAAATTCATCTTGGATCAAAAGTTAGAAGCAAGCAAAGAGGGGACTTTGAAACTTTGGCAAGATCACCACTTTTCAAATTTTGATCAAACCAGACCAATTCTTGATCATCACTTGGCCTAGCAATGATCCCTGGACACTCCTACACCGAGCCCATGCTTAGCCACCCCCTGGACACGACCAAACCTAGCCTAGCCATGGCCATGCCGGCCACGTTCCACCTCGACGCCCACCTCTCCCTCTCTGCCTCTCCCGACCGAGCCACCTTGCCAAATCGCTCGCCCATGATCTCCTGAGCTCGCCAGTACAAGCCGTTGGTCGAGTGGACGTCGACAAGCCCTGGACGGAGCGCGCCTACGACGTCCCAGGTACGACGCGAGCGGCATGGCGACGTCATCGTGCACGGACGCGCGCGACACGGCCACACGGCGTTCGCTGTACCTCGCCGTACCCCGACCACCTCCGCTCGCCCTGGTACCCTCCTCGCCACGCGGAACTCACCGGACAAGCTGCCGTCACCCCCTAGCGCCTACCGTCGCCGGAGAGGACACGCCCGCCCGCCATGGCCGCGGCAGTACACGCAAGCGCCCGACCACCGTACGCCACCATTTGCCGCGCCGTTGACGCTCACAGGACCGCCATGACGTGGTGAACACCGCTGCGTCGTCGCCTAGCCCTCTAGCTCGCCGGAGATGCCGCGCGCATGTCGACCACCACCCTGACCAGCAGCACACCTCCCCTTCTATAAATAGGGCACTCCCCCGAGCAATTCCAGCACACCATCACGCTCTCCTCTCACCACCACTTCTCCTCGCACCGTTAGCCACCTCAATCGTCGCCGGAGCAAGCTCAATCGAGCGATCGGAGCCGCGGAAGCCCTGGTGAAATCGCCGTCGATCCAGGCCACCTCGAGCGACGCCGCTGCTACAGGCTGCCTCGCCGTCGTCTACAACCTCGTCAAGCACCCTGCCAACCCTAGCTGAAGCCGCCGTAAGCTCACCGACCCCCTACCTCGCCGTCTCTGTGGCGCAATCTCGCCGGAGATGACGATGGCCCTGTGCCGTCCGATCCAGTTCTAATCCAACGCCTCACGATTAGCCATACCGTTTCGGGTTTTAAAAGCAACTGACGGGTGGAGCCCACCAGTCAGGCAGCCCACGCGTGCGTGGACGCGTGGTGGGCTGGACTTGGGCTGGTTCTTCCGTTTCGGCCCAGTTAGTTTCCCGCGCAGCCCGTTTAATTCAAATCCCGTTTAATAATTTGAATTCAAATCCTTTACTGGCTCCAACTTTGAAAATCCCTAGAATCTGTTTGGCTTGGCCAAATTTAACAAATTTCATATTGTTGGAAAGCTAGTTAAAAGTTCTACAACATGCCACTGGTCTCACTTCAAGATCTGTTGTAGAATTAATCTGATAAAAAGATGAAGGCAGGGACTTTTCCCTATTCAAATAATTATTAAAAATCAACCAAATTAGCTATTGAGTTAATTCCAACTCTAATATCTCACATTTGACTTACACTAATTGTTTCTGCAAGAAAATGGTGTGGTCACTTTGCATGATCATGCCCTAGTTTAATTAATGGACAAAATGGCTAGTTTCTCTAAGTGATATTGTCCAAAACTATTATGCAAATCATATGAAGTATTTTACTTCATTTAAATCTTGTCTCAAGTGAATTCATGTGATGTTTGAACCCCTGGTCAAACACTCTTATATGAAATGCTTAGAGATTTAAATCAATTGTAGAATTATTAAAGGGTATGAGGTGGTCTACCTCATTTAACTCATTTTCTCAAATGATGATAATGAATGGTTGACTTAGGTCAACATAAGTTCATGTATTATGGTTTGAGGAATTAAATCTTAAGAAGATGTCAATGAGAGGAGATTATTCCTCAAAAACCCTATGGAGATTAACTTTCACATATGAACTGTGAGGAAATTATGTTTCCTCCAAGCCACCCCACCAATGCACTCAAATTGAATTAATTGTGTGCTTAGCCTAGTTTGTGTGAATGTATATGAGGTTTGGAATAGCCTTTGAGTTAGTGAGTAATTATACTCGTATTTCAAATTTAGACGCTAGCACCGGAGACTACCAGGAAGAAGAAGGATACTACCAAGAGGAGGAAGAAGAGAACCTTGAGAACTACCAAGGCAAGCTCATACTCTTGCAAAGTGCAAAGCTCCTTTGGGGCAAGGCACATGATTCTTATCTTTCTTAACACAAGCCTATTCCAAGTTTTTACTTTACAAGTTTTACCTGTTTATTTCAAAGAGTTACTTGGATAAGTTAGCTTGGTCTAAGTGATTAAGATTACTAGTGTAGAACAGTTAGTCTCAAGCTAGCCAAGCACGATAGCACCTCTCATGATTAGTGCTAGTGCTAAAATACTAAAACTTGACTACTCTAGATGGGAACTTGTGACTTTGAAAGAAATTTTGAAACTTTGGAATGATGAGTCATTCCATTGTTTGATTTTTGAAAGGGTTTATGAACAAGAGAAGATGGTGATTTTTGATACAAAACTGATATTGGTTTGAATGCGATACCTTTCCAATTTTGAATACCCCCACAATACCTGATCATGGGTAGGGCTTAACTGGAAGTTTATGCATCTTAGTATGGGTTCCCTCTGAACACACATCATAGGGGTTATGCCGAGGCTGCCTCCGTTGTTGAGAAAAGATGTGAATTGAGGTGAACTGTAAGGCCAAGCCCTGTGCAGTTCCCAGGTTGACAGTTGGTCTTCACTGGGAGGCCAAGCTCATGAGGAGAGGTGCTCATACTAGGATTTGTAAGTGAAAGGTTAGGGTTGATGATCCGCGTACTGAGTTACGATGATTCGGGGTTATCCCGACGGATGAAATCAAATGTTGTGCCACAAGTGTGCAACCTCTGCAGAGTGTAAACCTATTCGAATAGCCGTGTCCACGGTTACGGACGGTTGGAAAGGCCATACAGTTTCCGGTGTCAGATTCTTGAAAATGTGGGTGAAATGCATGGGAAATGGTGATTTGTTTGAATCACAACAAATGTTGTGGGAATGACACTAATGTTCCCACTTGAGTTAGTTAGCACTTGAATAAGTCTTTATCAAATACTTGTAAACTAAAATTGGCTTTACGCAAATTAAACTAGAGCTTAGCATCCCTTATTAGAATTGTTAGCACTTACTTTAGTATTTAGTTTGCGAGTACTTAAAGTACTCACGGCTGTGTCCCTGGCTATTCAAATGGCCAGAGTATAAAGATGAACAGAACTACCAAGGAGATGACCAGCAGGACGCCTACGACAACTAGGAGTCTTCCGACGTCAAGCGTTGGCCTGTGGACTAGAGAGTCCCTTTATCTTTACGCTTCCGCTATGAACTTGTGTTTGTTCGTTGATCAATAGATCAACTATTTGTGTAATATGGATCATGTGATTCAAGTTGTAAGACAATATGGTTTGTAATGAATGATGACTATGATACTTAACTATTATGCCTCGCAACAACAATATTCCTGGGATTGCGATGAATGACATAATAGGCATCCGGACTTAAAAAAAATCCGGGTGTTGACAAGTTGGTATCAGAGCCATTGTTTGACCTTAGAAGACCCTAGTTAGAATGGACGTTCATAAAAAACTTAACTTTGAAATCAAATGAAGAGAATATTTCTGAAAATGTACTCATATTCTTGCCTTTGAGACTTGTTCAAAATTTGATGAATCATGCTCTTTCTTAGTTTGAAATCTACTTAAAATTTTGCCACACCTTTTCACTCTCTAACTTACTCATTCGGGTCGCTTTCAGATGGAGCTGAATGAACCCCTCAACGCCAAGTTTTACCAGCTTGGGAACGGTGGGAGTCTGATCTTTGAGCACGACCTCAACGCTGTCTCAGACTTCCTTGGACGCCCCCACCCCGAGTTCCACGGGATCCAGGTGAACGACCAGCCTGGCGGAGAGTTACAGTGGATCATCACTGCAGACTTGAGGGGCAAGATGGAGTCTCCTACATCGGAGAGGATCCTCTTCTCCTTCCGTGAGAGCAACTGGCTCGATGGACTAGCACGTGGCCTTCAGGAGGGACTTGCGCGTCTCTGTGGACAGAACGTGGTGCGCCTACTTGCGTCTCGCTATGCTCACCTTGTGAGGCGTGATGCCGCAGGAGTACCCATGGAGCTGCAACCTCACCCTGAGCTGAGGCACCATGCTGAGCATCTGGACTTCATGCTGTACCACACGCAGCAGGATCTGGACAATGCCCGCATGTACGCCAACCAGACTCACCTTGCTCTGGCAACGCATGCCGATGCCATCAAGCATCTTGCCAGGGATCGCAAGAAGCTTCGCCTGCAGTGTGCCAAGAAGGATGCTACTATTATGCGCCTTCGCGCCCAGATAGCATCGTTGGAGGCCACTGTCAAGGCCCAGGAGGACCAGCTGAGAGAGATGGAGGAGGATGATGCAGGTATCGACCTTCAGGGAGGAGGAGCCTTCTTGAGCGACGACGACGACTTTGAGGAGGACGAGTTCACTGAGGAGGAGGACTACGCTTTCCTGGAGCCAGGACCTGACGACGTCGTCCCCATCGACGTTGAGGACAAGGGTAATTGCACTTGAGCACTTATGTAGGTGTGAGTTGTATCCCGTCCCTTGTATCGTAGCATGATGAATGGTTCTTAAAACCATGGGAAGTGTTTGATGTTAGTTTGTAATGTGTTATGTTGAATGAATGAATGAATGTTGTGTTTGCCATCAAAAGTATTCAAGTTTTAAAGCTTTAAACCTACCCCAAAATAAACCATAGAATTTTCCCTCTTATCTTATGATCTTCTGTATATCCAGATGGCCCCTCCCAATCGCAACAACAACGATGCCATGATGCAATCGCTGCAAACCACCCGCCAGCGCACAGGAGACCAGAAGAGCTGAGCGTCAAGCCAACATCGCCGCACTGCAAAACCTCGCTAACCAAGGCCATGGGAATCATGATCACCCCGGATCGAAGCTCAAGAACTTCCAGAACACCAACCCTCCGGTGTTTAGCAAGACTGAAGAACCACTCGACGCCGATGACTGGCTCCAGACTATGGAGAACAACTTGGAAGTAGCCGGAGTAGAAGCCAACGAGAAGGTTCTGTTTGCCACCCACTACCTTGCCGGACCAGCCCGAGCCTGGTGGACTAGCACTCGTGCCATGAATGGAGGTCAAGTCATGACTTGGGCAGATTTCAAGCTCAAGTTCAGCAAGTACCATGTGCCCCCGGGTCTTATCAAAAAGATGAGGGATGAGTTCCGTGAACTGAAGCAAGGTCGCATGACGTTGGTAGAATACCGCGACAGGTTCCTTACTCTGTCAAGGTACGCACCCGATGAGACCGACACTACCGCAAAGAGGCAGGAAAGATTCTTGAACGGACTGCATGATGAGATGCAGACTGTTCTTGTCAACATCCCCTTCGCTGACCTTGAAGCCCTTGTTGACTCCGCCATCCAGATGGAGGGCAAGCTGAATCAAGCCAATGAGAACCGCAAACGCCACATGATGCACCAGAGTGGGCCTAGCAACGCTCCGAAGTATCGCCCCAGTTCAAGCGGCGGCTTCACTCCGAGAAACAGCAACAAACCTCCTATGCAGAACTCACGCCCCGGTTATCAAAACCGGAGTGGAGGAAACTTCAAGCCAGGAGGCCACCACAACAACAGCAACTACAACAACAACTTCAACCGTGCTCCGCCCAGAGCCCCCAACACCAACAACAACAACAACGCCAACACCGGCCCCAGAACCGGAAGCAACGCCGTCCCTGTCGCCCCCAAGGACAAGTCTACCATCACCTGCTATGAGTGCGGAGTGGTGGGACACTACTCTAACGAGTGTCCCAAGAGGCTCGCCAAGCTTGCAGGCAACATCGCTGCACCTGCTCAGCAGCAACGCCGCGTCTCCACCGGCAAGAAGTTCGCCCCCAACAACCCGAACAACCGCAACGGCCGCCTTTTCCACATGAACGCCGAAGAGGCCCAGGAAGCACCAGATGTTGTACTGGGTATGTTTCCTGTCAACTCAGTACCTGCCAGAGTGTTGTTTGATTCCGGAGCATCACATTCTTTTGTCACGGAAGACTTTGCATCCACGAGTAAAATTCAACCTATCAGCTTGAAGCATGTCATGATAGTTCAGATCCCCGGATCAACCACCAAAGCCAGAAAATTTTGCAAAAATGTACCCATCATAATACATGAAGTAGAGTTCTATGCCAATCTGATTATTCTGGGAACCAAAGGTTTGGAAGTAGTACTGGGAATGGATTGGATGGCCAAACACCATGGATTGATTGATTGTGCTAAGAAAGCCATCACCATGACTAGTAGCACCGGTATCATAGTGGAACATGTATCTGAAAGACTACCCAGAAAATTCACCTGCAACCAGAGTGTAGCCAAGCCCACCTTGGATCAGATCAGGGTCGTCTGTCGATACCCTGATGTGTTTCCTGATGGTCTACCCGGTATGCCCCCAGATCGGGATATCGAGTTTGTCACTGAGTTAATTCCCGGAACAGGACCTATAGCCCAGAGAGCCTATAGCATGAACCCCGCAGAACTAGTGGAACTGAAGAAGCAACTGGATGAATTACTAGCCAAAGGTCTGATTCGACCAAGTGCGTCGCCTTGGAGATCACCAGTTTTGTTTGTGGATAAGAAGGACGGTGCCAGTCGTTTATGTACGGATTACCGTAAACTTAACGATGTCACCATCAAAAACAAATACCCCTTGCCAAAGATAGAAGACCTATTTGACCAACTGACCGGAGCCATAGTTTTCTCGAAGATTGATCTGAGAACTGGGTACCATCAACTGAAAATTCGTGCATCGGATATCCCTAAAACTGCCTTTACCACCAGATATGGATTGTACGAGTACAATGTCATGTCATTTGGACTGACCAATGCTCCTGCTTACTTCATGAACCTCATGAACATGATCTTTATGAACTTTCTGGATAAGTTTGTCGTTGTTTTCATCGATGACATCCTAATCTACTCCAAGTCTGAAGAAGAACATGAGCAACACCTGGAAGCTGTCTTAGATACCCTTCGGGAGCATCAGTTGTATGCTAAATTCAGCAAGTGTGAATTCTGGCTGAAGGAAGTAGGATTCCTGGGACATATCTTGTCTGCAGGAGGAATTGCCGTAGATCCCGCGAAGATCAAGACTGTTGCAGAATGGAAAGCCCCAACAACCCAGACCGAGGTCCGCGCTTTTCTTGGATTAGCCGGATATTACCGCAGATTTGTCGAAGGCTGCTCGAGCATCGCTCGACCAATGACCCAACTGCTGAAGAAGGACAAGAGGTTCGAATGGACGGAGAAATGTGAAGAAAGTTTTCAACAACTCAAGAGTAGACTGACATCAGCCCCAATCCTGATCATGCCGGACATCACCAAGCCATTTGACGTCTATTGTGACGCTTCCAAGATTGGTCTTGGATGTGTGTTGATGCAAGAGGGCAAGGTGATATCTTATCTGTCTAGGCAACTGAAGCAGCATGAGCAGAACTACCCAACCCATGATCTCGAGCTTGCAGCTGTAGTTTTAGCACTGAAGGTATGGCATCATTACCTCGTGGGTAATCGCTGCGAGATCTATTCGGATCACAAAAGCCTGAAATATATCTTCACTCAGAAGGAGCTGAATATGAGGCAGAGAAGATGGTTAGAGTTGATCAAGGACTATGATATGGAAATTCACTACCACCCCGGCAAGGCCAACGTGGTAGCAGATGCGCTGAGTAGACTGCCGTGTCAGTTAAACTCCATGATAGCAGAAGAACAACCCAGCCTATACCAAGATTTTGAGCAGTTTAGAATGGAGCTAGTTAGTGAGGGATTCCTAGCCAGCATAGAGCTTCAGCCCACTTTGATTGGTCAGATCAAGGAAGCCCAGAAGGGAAATGCCAGCATTGACGGAATCCAGAAACAGATAGCTGCAGGGAAAGCACCAGGGTTCACTGTTGATGAAGCCGGAGTTCTTTGGTACAAAGGACGCCTCTGTGTACCATCGGACTCAGACTTGAAGCAAGTCATACTGCAAGAAGCCCATGACACCCTTTACTCAATCCACCCCGGAGGTACCAAGATGTATCAAGACTTGAAGGAACAATTCTGGTGGCATGGAATGAAGAGAGAGATTGGAAGCTACATCGCCAAGTGTGATATCTGTCAACGAGTCAAGGCAGAATATCAGCGACCCGCAGGACTACTGCAACCCCTACAGATTCCAGAATGGAAGTGGGATTCGGTAGGAATGGATTTCATCACAGGTTTGCCCAAATCTAGCAAAGGAAATGATTCGATATGGGTAGTTGTTGATAGACTGACCAAGGTAGCTCATTTCATCGCCGTCAAGACCACGTACCAAGGCCCGAAGTTAGCTGAACTGTACATCTCCAGAATTATCGCTCTGCACGGAACTCCGAAGTCTATAGTGTCAGATAGAGGATCACAATTCACCTCAAGATTTTGGCAGAAAGTGCACGAAGGACTAGGAACCCGTCTGAATTTCAGCACCGCATATCACCCGCAGACCGACGGACAGACTGAAAGAGTCAACCAGATCCTGGAGGACATGCTGAGAGCATGTGTACTAGAGTACGGATCCAAGTGGGAAGACTGCTTGCCTTACGCCGAATTCTCTTACAACAACAGCTACCAAGCCAGCTTACAGATGGCCCCCTTTGAAGCCCTGTACGGAAGGAAGTGCTGTACCCCTCTGAACTGGTCAGAAGTCGGAGAAAGCCAAGTCTTTGGACCTGATGTTCTTCGTGAAGCTGAAGAGAAAGTACACCAGATCCGTGAGTACCTCAAGACAGCGCAATCAAGGCAGAAGAGCTACGCCGACAAGAGACGCCGAGAGCTGACCTTCGAGATTGGAGATTTTGTCTATCTCAAGGTATCCCCCCTGAAAGGAATGCAGAGATTCCAGCTGAAAGGAAAGCTTGCACCCCGTTATGTCGGACCCTTCAAAGTTCTGAGTCGCCGAGGCGAAGTATCCTATCAACTGGAGCTACCTGAAGAAATGATAGCTGTGCACGACGTGTTTCACATCTCACTCCTCCGGAAGTGCCTTGAAGTCCCCGAGAAGACCGAAGTGTTCAAGAATATCGATCACCGATCGGTGGACATCAACCAAGACCTGACATACCGCGAAGTGCCGATTCGCATCCTGGAGGAAGCTTACAGAACCACTCGCACCCGAAGCATCAAGTTTCTGAAGATACAGTGGAGTAACCATACTGAAGACGAAGCTACTTGGGAGCGAGAGGAGGACATGAAGAAAGAATACCCAGATCTCTTTAGCACCTAATTTTTCTTTAAGATCTCGGGACGAGATCTTTTGTAAGGGGGAAGGGTTTGTAACATCCCAAATTTCAATAAAAGAGAGAGAAAGAATTCCAGAGATCCAAAATTCAGAACCAACAAAAACTTTTAAAATGGCATATAGTGCCCTGCATAGGACTTGTGCATTTTGAGTGCTATGCCATGATGATTGTTTTATTGTTTGTATGATGAACTCAAAAACCCTAAAGTGATCAAGTGAAGGTCGTCAAACAATTAAACCAAAAAGAGAAAGAAATCAAATAAGAGTAAAACCCTAAAAACCCTAACTTATGGCTTATGCCATTTTTGCAAACTTTGACCCCAAACCCATTTGATCATCACCATTACTTGTAATATTCTATTTGATAGTTATTACAACTTTGGAGAATCAAAGAAATACCTTTTGAACCAAATCAAAATTCAAAAACTTGCTCACATAGAATAATGGTCATTTTTGACTTTTATACTCTGGTCACTACTTTGAGCCCTTGTATTTCAAAATTTTCAAACTAAACCAACACAAGTCTTTGCACCACATCCAAGTACACAGCAAGGTGAACAACTTCTGTAAAGATCATCACCCCAAATTCATCTTGGATCAAAAGTTAGAAGCAAGCAAAGAGGGGACTTTGAAACTTTGGCAAGATCACCACTTTTCAAATTTTGATCAAACCAGACCAATTCTTGATCACCACTTGGCCTAGCAATGATCCCTGGACACTCCTACACCGAGCCCATGCTTAGCCACCCCTGGACACGACCAAACCTAGCCTAGCCACGGCCATGCCGGCCACGTTCCACCTCGACGCCCACCTCTCCCTCTCTGCCTCTCCCGACCGAGCCACCTTGCCGCTCGCCCATGATCTCCTGAGCTCGCCAGTACAAGCCGTTGGTCGAGTGGACGCCGACAAGCCCCGGACGGAGCGCGCCCACGACGCCCCAGGTACGACGCGAGCGGCATGGCGACGTCATCGTGCACGGACGCGCGCGACACGGCCACACGGCGTTCGCCGTACCTCGCCGTACCCCGACCACCTCCGCTCACCCTGGTACCCTCCTCGCCACGCGGAACTTGCCGGACAAGCTGCCGTCACCCCCTAGCGCCTACCGTCGCCGGAGAGGACACGCCCGCCCGCCATGGCCGCGGCAGTACACGCAAGCGCCCGACCACCGTACGCCACCATTTGCCGCACCGTTGACGCTCACAGGACCGCCATGACGTGGTGAACACCGCTGCGTCGTCGCCTAGCCCTCTAGCTCGCCGAAGACGCCGCGCGCATGTCGGCCACCACCCTGACCAGCAGCACACCTCCCCTTCTATAAATAGGGCACTCCGCCGAGCAATTCCAGCACACCATCACACTCTCCTCTCACCACCACTTCTCCTCGCACCGTTAGCCACCTCAATCGTCGCCGGAGCAAGCTCAATCGAGCGATCGGAGCCGCGGAAGCCCTGGTGAAATCGCCGTCGATCCAGGCCACCTCGAGCGACGCCGCTGCTACAGGCTGCCTCGCCGTCGTCTACAACCTCGTCAAGCACCCAGCCAACCCTAGCTGGAGCCGCCGTAAGCTCGTCGACCCCCTACCTCGCCGTCTCTGTGGCGCAATCTCGCCGGAGATGACGATGGCCCTGTGCCGTCCGATCCAGTTCTAATCCAACGCCTCACGATTAGCCATACCGTTTCGGGTTTTAAAAGCAACTGACGGGTGGAGCCCACCAGTCAGGCAGCCCACGCGTGCGTGGACGCGTGGTGGGCTGGACTTGGGCTGGTTCTTCCGTTTCGGCCCAGTTAGTTTCCCGCGCAGCCCGTTTAATTCAAATCCCGTTTAATAATTTGAATTCAAATCCTTTACTGGCTCCAACTTTGAAAATCCCTAGAATCTGTTTGGCTTGGCCAAATTTAACAAATTTCATATTGTTGGAAAGCTAGTTAAAAGTTCTACAACATGCCACTGGTCTCACTTCAAGATCTGTTGTAGAATTAATCTGATAAAAAGATGAAGGCAGGGACTTTTCCCTATTCAAATAATTATTAAAAATCAACCAAATTAGCTATTGAGTTAATTCCAACTCTAATAGCTCACATTTGACTTACACTAATTGTTTCTGCAAGAAAATGGTGTGGTCACTTTGCATGATCATGCCCTAGTTTAATTAATGGACAAAATGGCTAGTTTCTCTAAGTGATATTGTCCAAAACTATTATGCAAATCATATGAAGTATTTTACTTCATTTAAATCTTGTCTCAAGTGAATTCATGTGATGTTTGAACCCCTGGTCAAACACTCTTATATGAAATGCTTAGAGATTTAAATCAATTGTAGAATTATTAAAGGGTATGAGGTGGTCTACCTCATTTAACTCATTTTCTCAAATGATGATAATGAATGGTTGACTTAGGTCAACATAAGTTCATGTATTATGGTTTGAGGAATTAAATCTTAAGAAGATGTCAATGAGAGGAGATTATTCCTCAAAAACCCTATGGAGATTAACTTTCACATATGAACTGTGAGGAAATTATGTTTCCTCCAAGCCACCCCACCAATGCACTCAAATTGAATTAATTGTGTGCTTAGCCTAGTTTGTGTGAATGTATATGAGGTTTGGAATAGCCTTTGAGTTAGTGAGTAATTATACTCGTATTTCAAATTTAGACGCTAGCACCGGAGACTACCAGGAAGAAGAAGGATACTACCAAGAGGAGGAAGAAGAGAACCTTGAGAACTACCAAGGAAAGCTCATACTCTTGCAAAGTGCAAAGCTCCTTTGGGGCAAGGCACATGATTCTTATCTTTCTTAACACAAGCCTATTCCAAGTTTTTTACTTTACAAGTTTTACCTGTTTATTTCAAAGAGTTACTTGGATAAGTTAGCTTGGTCTAAGTGATTAAGATTACTAGTGTAGAACAGTTAGTCTCAAGCTAGCCAAGCACGATAGCACCTCTCATGATTAGTGCTAGTGCTAAAATACTAAAACTTGACTACTCTAGATGGGAACTTGTGACTTTGAAAGAAATTTTGAAACTTTGGAATGATGAGTCATTCCATTGTTTGATTTTTGAAAGGGTTTATGAACAAGAGAAGATGGTGATTTTTGATACAAAACTGATATTGGTTTGAATGCGATACCTTTCCAATTTTGAGTACCCCCACAATACCTGATCATGGGTAGGGCTTAACTGGAAGTTTATGCATCTTAGTATGGGTTCCCTCTGAACACACATCATAGGGGTTATGCCGAGGCTGCCTCCGTTGTTGAGAAAAGATGTGAATTGAGGTGAACTGTAAGGCCAAGCCCTGTGCAGTTCCCAGGTTGACAGTTGGTCTTCACTGGGAGGCCAAGCTCATGGGGAGAGGTGCTTATACTAGGATTTGTAAGTGAAAGGTTAGGGTTGATGATCCGCGTACTGAGTTACGATGATTCGGGGTTCTCCGACGGATGAAATCAAATGTTGTGGCACAAGTGTGCAACCTCTGCAGAGTGTAAACCTATTCGAATAGCCGTGTCCACGGTTACGGACGGTTGGAAAGGCCATACAGTTTCCGGTGTCAGATTCTTGAAAATGTGGGTGAAATGCATGGGAAATGGTGATTTGTTTGAATCACAACAAATGTTGTGGGAATGACACTAATGTTCCCACTTGAGTTAGTTAGCACTTGAATAAGTCTTTATCAAATACTTGTGAACTAAAATTGGCTTTACGCAAATTAAACTAGAGCTTAGCATCCCTTATTAGAATTGTTAGCACTTACTTTAGTATTTAGTTTGCGAGTACTTAAAGTACTCACGGCTGTGTCCCTGGCTATTCAAATGGCCAGAGTATAAAGAAGAACAGAACTACCAAGGAGATGACCAGCAGGACGCCTACGACAACTAGGAGTCTTCCGACGTCAAGCGTTGGCCTGTGGACTAGAGAGTCCCTTTATCTTTACGCTTCCGCTATGAACTTGTGTTTGTTCGTTGATCAATAGATCAACTATTTGTGTAATATGGATCATGTGATTCAAGTTGTAAGGCAATATGGTTTGTAATGAATGATGACTATGATACTTAACTATTATGCCTCGCAACAACAATATTCCTGGTATTGCGATGAATGACATAATAGGCATCCGGACTTAAAAAAAATCCGGGTGTTGACAAGTTGGTATCAGAGCCATTGTTTGACCTTAGAAGACCCTAGTTAGAATGGACGTTCATAAAAAACTTAACTTTGAAATCAAATGAAGAGAATATTTCTGAAAATGTACTCATATTCTTGCCTTTGAGACTTGTTCAAAATTTGATGAATCATGCTCTTTCTTAGTTTGAAATTTACTTAAAATTTTGCCACACATTTTCACTCTCTAACTTACTCATTCAGGTCGCTTTCAGATGGAGCTGAATGAACCCCTCAACGCCAAGTTTTACTAGCTTGGGAACGGTGGGAGTCTGATCTTTGAGCACGACCTCAACGCTGTCTCAGACTTCCTTGGACGCCCCCACCCCGAGTTCCACGGGATCCAGGTGAACGACCAGCCTGGCGGAGAGTTACAGTGGATCATCACCGCAGACTTGAGGGGCAAGATGGAGTCTCCTACATCGGAGAGGATCCTCTTCTCCTTCCGTGAGAGCAACTGGCTCGATGGACTAGCATGTGGCCTTCAGGAGGGACTTGCGCGTCTCTGTGGACAGAACGTGGTGCGCCTACTTGCGTCTCGCTATGCTCACCTTGTGAGGCGTGATGCCGCAGGAGTACCCATGGAGCTGCAACCTCACCCTGAGCTGAGGCACCATGCTGAGCATCTGGACTTCATGCTGTACCACACGCAGCAGGATCTGGACAATGCCCGCATGTACGCCAACCAGACTCACCTTGCTCTGGCAACGCATGCCGATGCCATCAAGCATCTTGCCAGGGATCGCAAGAAGATTCGCCTGCAGCGTGCCAAGAAGGATGCTACTATTATGCGCCTTCGCGCCCAGATAGCATCGTTGGAGGCCACTGTCAAGGCCCAGGAGGACCAGCTGAGAGAGATGGAGGAGGATGATGCAGGTATCGACCTTCAGGGAGGAGGAGCCTTCTTGAGCGACGACGACGACTTTGAGGAGGACGAGTTCACTGAGGAGGAGGACTACGCTTTCCTGGAGCCAGGACCTGACGACGTCGTCCCCATCGACGTTGAGGACGAGGGTAGTTGTACTTGAGCACTTATGTAGGTGTGAGTTGTATCCCGTCCCTTGTATCGTAGCATGATGAATGGTTCTTAAAACCATGGGAAGTGTTTGATGTTAGTTTGTAATGTGTTATGTTGAATGAATGAATGAATGTTGTGTTTGCCATCAAAAGTATTCAAGTTTTAAAGCTTTAAACCTACCCCAAAATAAACCATAGAATTTTCCCTCTTATCTTATGATCTTCTGTATATCCAGATGGCCCCTCCCAATCGCAACAACAACGATGCCATGATGCAACTGCTGCAAACCGTGCTAGCAGACAGGGAGACTGAAAGAGCTGAGCGTCAAGCCAACATCGCCGCACTGCAAAACCTCGCTAACCAAGGCCATGGGAATCATGATCACCCCGGATCGAAGCTCAAGAACTTCCAGAACACCAACCCTCCGGTGTTTAGCAAGACTGAAGAACCACTCGACACCGATGACTGGCTCCAGACTATGGAGAACAACTTGGAAGTAGCCGGAGTAGAAGCCAACGAGAAGGTTCTGTTTGCCACCCACTACCTTGCCGGACCAGCCCGAGCCTGGTGGACTAGCACTCGTGCCATGAACGGAGGTCAAGTCATGACTTGGGCAGATTTCAAGCTCAAGTTCAGCAAGTACCATGTGCCCCCGGGTCTTATCAAAAAGATGAGGGATGAGTTCCGTGAACTGAAGCAAGGTCGCATGACGGTGGTAGAATACCGCGACAGGTTCCTTACTCTGTCAAGGTACGCACCCGATGAGACCGACACTACCGCAAAGAGGCAGGAAAGATTCTTGAACGGACTGCATGATGAGATGCAGACTGTTCTTGTCAACATCCCCTTCGCTGACCTTGAAGCCCTTGTTGACTCCGCCATCCAGATGGAGGGCAAGCTGAATCAAGCCAATGAGAACCGCAAACGCCGCATGATGCACCAGAGTGGGCCTAGCAACGCTCCGAAGTATCGCCCCAGTTCAAGCGGCGGCTTCACTCCGAGAAACAGCAACAAACCTCCTATGCAGAACTCACGCCCCGGTTATCAGAACCGGAGTGGAGAAAACTTCAAGCCAGGAGGCCACCACAACAACAGCAACTACAACAACAACTTCAACCGTGCTCCGCCCAGAGCCCCCAACACCAACAACAACAACAACGCCAACACCGCCCCCAGAACCGGAAGCAATGCCGTCCCTGTCGCCCCCAAGGACAAGTCTACCATCACCTGCTATGAGTGCGGAGTGGTGGGACACTACTCTAACGAGTGTCCCAAGAGGCTCGCCAAGCTTGCAGGCAACATCGCTGCACCTGCTCAGCAGCAACGCCGCGTCTCCACCGGCAAGAAGTTCGCCCCCAACAACCCGAACAACCGCAACGGCCGCCTTTTCCACATGAACGCCGAAGAGGCCCAGGAAGCACCAGATGTTGTACTGGGTATGTTTCCTGTCAACTCAGTACCTGCCAGAGTGTTGTTTGATTCCGGAGCATCACATTCTTTTGTCACGGAAGACTTTGCATCCACGAGTAAAATTCAACCTATCAGCTTGAAGCATGTCATGATAGTTCAGATCCCCGGATCAACCACCAAAGCCAGAAAATTTTGCAAAAATGTACCCATCATAATACATGAAGTAGAGTTCTATGCCAATCTGATTATTCTGGGAACCAAAGGTTTGGAAGTAGTACTGGGAATGGATTGGATGGCCAAACACCATGGATTGATTGATTGTGCTAAGAAAGCCATCACCATGACTAGTAGCACCGGTATCATAGTGGAACATGTATCTGAAAGACTACCCAGAAAATTCACCTGCAACCAGAGTGTAGCCAAGCCCACCTTGGATCAGATCAGGGTCGTCTGTCGATACCCTGATGTGTTTCCTGATGGTCTACCCGGTATGCCCCCAGATTGGGATATCGAGTTTGTCATTGATTTAATTCCCAGAACAGGACCTATAGCCCAGAGAGCCTATAGCATGAACCCCGCAGAACTAGTGGAACTGAAGAAGCAACTGGATGAATTACTAGCGAAAGGTCTGATTCGACCAAGTGCGTCGCCTTGGAGATCACCAGTTTTGTTTGTGGATAAGAAGGACGGTGCCAGTCGTTTATGTACGGATTACCGTAAACTTAACGATGTCACCATCAAAAACAAATACCCCTTGCCAAAGATAGAAGACCTGTTTGACCAACAGACCGGAGCCATAGTTTTCTCGAAGATTGATCTGAGAACTGGGTACCATCAACTGAAAATTCGTGCATCGGATATCCCTAAAACTGCCTTTACCACCAGATATGGATTGTACGAGTACAATGTCATGTCATTTGGACTGACCAATGCTCCTGCTTACTTCATGAACCTCATGAACAAGATCTTTATGAACTTTCTGGATAAGTTTGTCGTTGTTTTCATCGATGACATCCTAATCTACTCCAAGTCTGAAGAAGAACATGAGCAACACCTGGAAGCTGTCTTAGATACCCTTCGGGAGCATCAGTTGTATGCTAAATTCAGCAAGTGTGAATTCTGGCTGAAGGAAGTAGGATTCCTGGGACATATCTTGTCTGCAGGAGGAATTGCCGTAGATCCCGCGAAGATCAAGACTGTTGCAGAATGGAAAGCCCCAACAACCCAGACCGAGGTCCGCGCTTTTCTTGGATTAGCCGGATATTACCGCAGATTTGTCGAAGGCTGCTCGAGCATCGCTCGACCAATGACCCAACTGCTGAAGAAGGACAAGAGGTTCGAATGGACGGAGAAATGTGAAGAAAGTTTTCAACAACTCAAGAGTAGACTGACATCAGCCCCAATCCTGATCATGCCGGACATCACCAAGCCATTTGACGTCTATTGTGACGCTTCCAAGATTGGTCTTGGATGTGTGTTGATGCAAGAGGGCAAGGTGATATCTTATCTGTCTAGGCAACTGAAGCAGCATGAGCAGAACTACCCAACCCATGATCTCGAGCTTGCAGCTGTAGTTTTAGCACTGAAGGTATGGCGTCATTACCTCATGGGTAATCGCTGCGAGATCTATTCGGATCACAAAAGCCTGAAATATATCTTCACTCAGAAGGAGCTGAATATGAGGCAGAGAAGATGGTTAGAGTTGATCAAGGACTATGATATGGAAATTCACTACCACCCCGGCAAGGCCAACGTGGTAGCAGATGCGCTGAGTAGACTGCCGTGTCAGTTAAACTCCATGATAGCAGAAGAACAACCCAGCCTATACCAAGATTTTGAGCAGTTTAGAATGGAGCTAGTTAGTGAGGGATTCCTAGCCAGCATAGAGCTTCAGCCCACTTTGATTGGTCAGATCAAGGAAGCCCAGAAGGGAAATGCCAGCATTGACGGAATCCAGAAACAGATAGCTGCAGGGAAAGCACCAGGGTTCACTGTTGATGAAGCCGGAGTTCTTTGGTACAAAGGACGCCTCTGTGTACCATCGGACTCAGACTTGAAGCAAGTCATACTGCAAGAAGCCCATGACACCCTTTACTCAATCCACCCCGGAGGTACCAAGATGTATCAAGACTTGAAGGAACAATTCTGGTGGCATGGAATGAAGAGAGAGATCGGAAGCTACATCGCCAAGTGTGATATCTGTCAACGAGTCAAGGCAGAACATCAGCGACCCGCAGGACTGCTGCAACCCCTACAGATTCCAGAATGGAAGTGGGATTCGGTAGGAATGGATTTCATCACAGGTTTGCCCAAATCTAGCAAAGGAAATGATTCGATATGGGTAGTTGTTGATAGACTGACCAAGGTAGCTCATTTCATCGCCGTCAAGACCACGTACCAAGGCCCGAAGTTAGCTGAACTGTACATCTCCAGAATTGTCGCTCTGCACGGAACTCCGAAGTCTATAGTGTCAGATAGAGGATCACAATTCACCTCAAGATTTTGGCAGAAAGTGCACGAAGGACTAGGAACCCGTCTGAATTTCAGCACCGCATATCACCCGCAGACCGACAGACAGACTGAAAGAGTCAACCAAATCCTGGAGGACATGCTGAGAGCATGTGTACTGGAGTACGGATCCAAGTGGGAAGACTGCTTGCCTTACGCCGAATTCTCTTACAACAACAGCTACCAAGCCAGCTTACAGATGGCCCCCTTTGAAGCCCTGTACGGAAGGAAGTGCCGTACCCCTCTGAACTGGTCAGAAGTCGGAGAAAGCCAAGTCTTTGGACCTGATGTTCTTCGTGAAGCTGAAGAGAAAGTACACCAGATCCGTGAGTACCTCAAGACAGCGCAATCAAGGCAGAAGAGCTACGCCGACAAGAGACGCCGAGAGCTGACCTTCGAGATTGGAGATTTTGTCTATCTCAAGGTATCCCCCCTGAAAGGAATGCAGAGATTCCAGCTGAAAGGAAAGCTTGCACCCCGTTATGTCGGACCCTTCAAAGTTCTGAGTCGCCGAGGCGAAGTATCCTATCAACTGGAGCTACCTGAAGAAATGACAGCTGTGCACGACGTGTTTCACATCTCACTCCTCCGGAAGTGCCTTGAAGTCCCCGAGAAGACCGAAGTGTTCAAGAATATCGATCACCGATCGGTGGACATCAACCAAGACCTGACATACCGCGAAGTGCCGATTCGCATCCTGGAGGAAGCTTACAGAACCACTCGCACCCGAAGCATCAAGTTTCTGAAGATATAGTGGAGTAACCATACTGAAGACGAAGCTACTTGGGAGCGAGAGGAGGACATGAAGAAAGAATACCCAGATCTCTTTAGCACCTAATTTTTCTTTAAGATCTCGGGACGAGATCTTTTGTAAGGGGGAAGGGTTTGTAACATCCCAAATTTCAATAAAAGAGAGAGAAAGAATTCCAGAGATCCAAAATTCAGAACCAACAAAAACTTTTAAAATGGCATATAGTGCCCTGCATAGGACTTGTGCATTTTGAGTGCTATGCCATGATGATTGTTTTATTGTTTGTATGATGAACTCAAAAACCCTAAAGTGATCAAGTGAAGGTCATCAAACAATTAAACCAAAAAGAGAAAGAAATCAAATAAGAGTAAAACCCTAAAAACCCTAACTTATGGCTTATGCCATTTTTGCAAACTTTGACCCCAAACCCATTTGATCATCACCATTACTTGTAATATGCTATTTGATAGTTATTACAACTTTGGAGAATCAAAGAAATACCTTTTGAACCAAATCAAAATTCAAAAACTTGCTCACATAGAATAATGGTCATTTTTGACTTTTATACTCTGGTCACTACTTTGAGCCCTTGTATTTCAAAATTTTCAAACTAAACCAACACAAGTCTTTGCACCACATCCAAGTACACAGCAAGGTGAACAACTTCTGTAAAGATCATCAACCCAAATTCATCTTGGATCAAAAGTTAGAAGCAAGCAAAGAGGGGACTTTGAAACTTTGGCAAGATCACCACTTTTCAAATTTTGATCAAACCAGACCAATTCTTGATCACCACTTGGCCTAGCAATGATCCCTGGACACTCCTACACCGAGCCCATGCTTAGCCACCCCCTGGACACGACCAAACCTAGCCTAGCCATGGCCATGCCGGCCACGTTCCACCTCGACGCCCACCTCTCCCTCTCTGCCTCTCCCGACCGAGCCACCTTGCCAAATCGCTCGCCCATGATCTCCTGAGCTCGCCAGTACAAGCCGTTGGTCGAGTGGACGCCGACAAGCCCCGGACGGAGCGCGCCCACGACGTCCCAGGTACGACGCGAGCGGCATGGCGACGTCATCATGCACGGACGCGCGCGACACGGCCACACGGCGTTCGCCGTACCTCGCCGTACCCCGACCACCTCCGCTCGCCCTGGTACCCTCCTCGCCACGCGGAACTCGCCGGACAAGCTGCCGTCACCCCCTAGCGCCTACCGTCGCCGGAGAGGACACGCCCGCCCGCCATGGCCGCGACAGTACACGCAAGCGCCCGACCACCGTACGCCACCATTTGCCGCGCCGTTGACGCTCACAGGACCGCCATGACGTGGTGAACACCGCTGCGTCGTCGCCTAGCCCTCTAGCTCGCCGGAGACGCCGCGCGCATGTCGACCACCACCCTGACCAGCAGCACACCTCCCCTTCTATAAATAGGGCACTCCCCCGAGCAATTCCAGCACACCATCACGCTCTCCTCTCACCACCACTTCTCCTCGCACCGTTAGCCACCTCAATCGTCGCCGGAGCAAGCTCAATCGAGCGATCAGAGCCGCGGAAGCCCTGGTGAAATCGCCGTCGATCCAGGCCACCTCGAGCGACGCCGCTGCTACAGGCTGCCTCGCCGTCGTCTACAACCTCGTCAAGCACCCTGCCAACCCTAGCTGGAGCCGCCGTAAGCTCGCCGACCCCCTACCTCGCCGTCTCTGTGGTGCAATCTCGCCGGAGATGACGATGGCCCTGTGCCGTCCGATCCAGTTCTAATCCAACGCCTCACGATTAGCCATACCGTTTCGGGTTTTAAAAGCAACTGACGGGTGGAGCCCACCAGTCAGGCAGCCCACGCGTGCGTGGACGCGTGGTGGGCTGGACTTGGGCTGGTTCTTCCGTTTCGGCCCAGTTAGTTTCCCGCGCAGCCCGTTTAATTCAAATCCCGTTTAATAATTTGAATTCAAATCCTTTACTGGCTCCAACTTTGAAAATCCCTAGAATCTGTTTGGCTTGGCCAAATTTAACAAATTTCATATTGTTGGAAAGCTAGTTAAAAGTTCTACAACATGCCACTGGTCTCACTTCAAGATCTGTTGTAGAATTAATCTGATAAAAAGATGAAGGCAGGGACTTTTCCCTATTCAAATAATTATTAAAAATCAACCAAATTAGCTATTGAGTTAATTCCAACTCTAATAGCTCACATTTGACTTACACTAATTGTTTCTGCAAGAAAATGGTGTGGTCACTTTGCATGATCATGCCCTAGTTTAATTAATGGACAAAATGGCTAGTTTCTCTAAGTGATATTGTCCAAAACTATTATGCAAATCATATGAAGTATTTTACTTCATTTAAATCTTGTCTCAAGTGAATTCATGTGATGTTTGAACCCCTGGTCAAACACTCTTATATGAAATGCTTAGAGATTTAAATCAATTGTAGAATTATTAAAGGGTATGAGGTGGTCTACCTCATTTAACTCATTTTCTCAAATGATGATAATGAATGGTTGACTTAGGTCAACATAAGTTCATGTATTATGGTTTGAGGAATTAAATCTTAAGAAGATGTCAATGAGAGGAGATTATTCCTCAAAAACCCTATGGAGATTAACTTTCACATATGAACTGTGAGGAAATTATGTTTCCTCCAAGCCACCCCACCAATGCACTCAAATTGAATTAATTGTGTGCTTAGCCTAGTTTGTGTGAATGTATATGAGGTTTGGAATAGCCTTTGAGTTAGTGAGTAATTATACTCGTATTTCAAATTTAGACGCTAGCACCGGAGACTACCAGGAAGAAGAAGGATACTACCAAGAGGAGGAAGAAGAGAACCTTGAGAACTACCAAGGCAAGCTCATACTCTTGCAAAGTGCAAAGCTCCTTTGGGGCAAGGCACATGATTCTTATCTTTCTTAACACAAGCCTATTCCAAGTTTTTACTTTACAAGTTTTACCTGTTTATTTCAAAGAGTTACTTGGATAAGTTAGCTTGGTCTAAGTGATTAAGATTACTAGTGTAGAACAGTTAGTCTCAAGCTAGCCAAGCACGATAGCACCTCTCATGATTAGTGCTAGTGCTAAAATACTAAAACTTGACTACTCTAGATGGGAACTTGTGACTTTGAAAGAAATTTTGAAACTTTGGAATGATGAGTCATTCCATTGTTTGATTTTTGAAAGGGTTTATGAACAAGAGAAGATGGTGATTTTTGATACAAAACTGATATTGGTTTGAATGCGATACCTTTCCAATTTTGAGTACCCCCACAATACCTGATCATGGGTAGGGCTTAACTGGAAGTTTATGCATCTTAGTATGGGTTCCCTCTGAACACACATCATAGGGGTTATGCCGAGGCTGCCTCCGTTGTTGAGAAAAGATGTGAATTGAGGTGAACTGTAAGGCCAAGCTCGTGCGGTTCCCAAAGTTGACAGTTGGTCTTCACTGGGAGGCCAAGCTCATGAGGAGAGGTGCTCATACTAGGATTTGTAAGTGAAAGGTTAGGGTTGATGATCCGCGTACTGAGTTACGATGATTCGGGGTTATCCCGACGGATGAAATCAAATGTTGTGGCACAAGTGTGCAACCTCTGCAGAGTGTAAACCTATTCGAATAGCCGTGTCCACGGTTACAGACGGTTGGAAAGGCCATACAGTTTCCGGTGTCAGATTCTTGAAAATGTGGGTGAAATGCATGGGAAATGGTGATTTGTTTGAATCACAACAAATGTTGTGGGAATGATACTAATGTTCCCACTTGAGTTAGTTAGCACTTGAATAAGTCTTTATCAAATACTTGTGAACTAAAATTGGCTTTACGCAAATTAAACTAGAGCTTAGCATCCCTTATTAGAATTGTTAGCACTTACTTTAGTATTTAGTTTGCGAGTACTTAAAGTACTCACGGCTGTGTCCCTGGCTATTCAAATGGCCAGAGTATGAAGATGAACAGAACTACCAAGGAGATGACCAGCAGGACGCCTACGACAACTAGGAGTCTTCCGACGTCAAGCGTTGGCCTGTGGACTAGAGAGTCCCTTTATCTTTACGCTTCCGCTATGAACTTGTGTTTGTTCGTTGATCAATAGATCAACTATTTGTGTAATATGGATCATGTGATTCAAGTTGTAAGACAATATGGTTTGTAATGAATGATGACTATGATACTTAACTATTATGCCTCGCAACAACAATATTCCTGGGATTGCGATGAATGACATAATAGGCATCCGGACTTAAAAAAAATCCGGGTGTTGACAGACTCCACCCACCTTGGCCGGCCAGCCTAAGGGAGGAGGAGTCCCAGGTGGACTCCTCCCATGGTGGCCGGCCAGCCCCACCAAAGGAAAGGGGGAGTCCCACTCCCCCTAGGTTTGACAATATGGAAGGTTTTGTGTTGGGGTCTTATTCGAAGACTTTTGACCTAACCCTTGGAGATCCACCTATATAATGAGGGAGAGAGGGAGGGGGGCAGTACACCTTTGGCCGCACCACCCCTGCCCCCCTTGAGGCCAGCGCCCCAGCTCCCCCTCTCCCAAACCCTAGCCGCCCCCCTTCCTCCGGCTACTCCAGCAGCGCTTAGGCGAAGCCCTGCCGGAGATCTCCACCACCACCGCCACCACGCCGTCGTGCTGTCGGGATTCCGAGGAGGATCTACTACTTCTGCTGCCCGCTGGAACGGGGAGGAGGACGTCGTCATCAACACCGTACGTGTGACCGAGTACGGAGGTGCTGCCCGTTCGTGGCACCGTCAAGATCTTCTACGCGCTTTTGCAAGCGGCAAGTGATCGTCTACATCCACCACGAGATCTGATCTCGTTAACGCATTGCGATCTTCAAGGGTATGTTGATCTTCACCTCGTTGCTACCATCTTCTTGATTGGATCTTGGCTTGTTCTTCGTTCTTGCGATAGGAATTTTTTTGTTTTCTATGCTATGAATCCCAACAAAAAGATCTAAGGCTAGGGTTTACTGAAGTTATAACAACCGGAGTGATCGACGCAGAGGAACAAGACGATAATCCACTGCCAGTAGCCGCATCCACAACCAACGTCGCCGCCGCCAGCCTCGGCGATCGTGCGGGTGAGGAAGAGCCGGCTATGTCGCTAGATCGGGAAGGGTGGATGAGCTTAAAATGGGGAAATGAGGGATTTGGATTTGTCGGTGAAAGAGCCACCCCTATATACGGTGGCGAAATTTGGAGCGTGGTGACCGAATTTATCCTGCCGAGTTTTCGACGTTCCGCGCCAGCTCGCGCCATCTCTCATCGGCGACTCTGCGGGAATGCGTCGTTGTCGATTTCTGCGGAGATGAGGGTGGCTCGCTGGAAACGGCCGATCCGGGCGTTCCTCCAGGGCCTGCCCCGAGGGTGTTTTAAGAAACCGTGCGGTGCGACAATGCGGAGGAGCCCAGGAAACCAAACGGGCCAAAAATTGCGCCCCCCCATGCGAGCCAAGGGGAGCCCAGGCTACCAAACGATGCTGGTGGGCAAAGCACACATTGATGGCAGACTCTTATCTCCGAGCGCAGCTGGCTGCGGTGGGAGGCTCCTACTACTCATGTCGCGGGATCTCCGGCCCAAGCTTCACGACGGCCCTAGACATCGCGTCTCTTCTAGCGGAGATGGACGTCGGAGCGGCGGCCCCGGACTTCTTCCGTGACCTTGGTGATCGTTGTGGCCACAAGGGAGCCACGACACCTAATTAGGGGTACTCACTACGGCTCAGCCCCTCATCTCCGCGTGGTGCTAGTGGTACTGGCGGTGCCCTGAGATCTCCAATCTGCTGTTAGGAGCCGACGGACGGCAGTGTGGGGTTGCCGATCTACTTAATAAATGAGGCGGTCCTTGGGCCTGCTGATCTATACTAGTGTGTAGCATAAAAGATGGGGTGGCATTGTTTGGACATAAGACAATCAAGGTCTACTTAAGGTAGCTAGACCGACCTTACTCCGCCCGTGGATGAACTAATTAAGTGATTAGATACGAAACAAAATTTATCTCGAAAGAAAAAAAAAGCGTGCAGAACTAGAAATGCACATGTAAGCACACGCTTGTGCGACCTGCCACTTAAAATCCATACGTTTACTATTCTTCTTGTCAAAATGTTGAATGGATTATGATTATTTACCTCCCGCTTGTGGTTTTGACACTAGCTAGGCATCTGGTTTATAAAAAAAAAAAGAAGACAGTGCCCTACGTGACGACCCATGTCACCCCTGGCTGCAGCCTTTTTTTCCTACTTAATTCAATGTGCCGAGGTGCTAAGCTCGGCAAAACTTGACCTAACTAAATGGGCGATATGGTGGTTGCAGTCTATAGCAACACCACAGTTACTGCCGGGACATCAGCATAAACTCGCCCAAAAATCGAAAACAGAAGCAAACATGGAAAAGGTGGGATATGAAAACGAAGATGTCTCACAGCAGCTGCGGTCGTCGCTGCAGTCTGGCGAGTACACATCCATCACTTAGCAAACATAGGTGCCACGTGGCAAAAAGAATGAGATCAATGCACTGATTGACCCACAGCAAGCCCCCGTCCTACTAGCTGTTGCTACAACCCTTCGACCTCCCACGCACTAAACTAAAATGAGAAGTGGGAAAGCAGATGAGGTTGGAGGTTGGACGAGTAGTCAGTTTGAGGATTATTTGGCCAGGTGCTTGTGCTTAGTGCCCAAGGTTTGACCAGTTCCTTTGTTACCCCGCCGCTGATAAAGATCGATCATCAGTTGTGGCTTTAGACTACTCATAATGGCAGTATCATAAGTAGTATCATGCACTTGATGCATGCAAAATGCTGATGTGTCATATCAATTAATGATGAAAGAAATTATAGTGGTATTATAGGTAGATACCGTATCATAGCACGTAGAACTAGAAAAAGTAATACCAAACAAATCTTTTACACACTTTTGTATTAAGATTGTACAAATCATTAAATACATGTAACATATGATACTACTACATGATAATATGCATTGTGAAGATAATATCGTATACTAGTATCATATGCGTGATATTATTATATGATACTCCCTATTGTGACTAGTTCTATGCCCTTGGGTTTGTTGTCTTTAGTTCGTGTACTTTGCATCTTGCGGGATGGTGGGATGAAGCGGCTCGGGCTAACTTTACATGACCGCGTTCATGAGATTTGCTCCACGCTTGACATGCAACTTGGATTGCATAAGTGGCTTTGCGGGTGTCTGTCTCTCCCACCATAGTGAAAATTCAATCTACTCTTCCTATTTACAACATTAGTATCACCGTTGTGGTTCATCTTCGTAGGTAGATTGGATCTTACTCGAAAACCCTAAACCACGTAAAATATGCAAACCAAATTAGAGGCGTCTAACTTGTTTTTGCAGGGTTTGGTGATGTGATATAGCCATGATGTGATGATGAATATGTATGAGATGATCATTATTGTATTGTGGCAACCGGCATGAGCCTTATGGTTGTCTTTAAATTTCATGTTGAAGTATTATTTCAAAGTAGTTGTAATAGTTACTACATGGGAGCACAACCATGAAGACGACGCCATTGACCTTGACGCTACGCCGAAGATGATGGAGATGCCCGTTGATGATGGAGATCATGTCCGTGCTTTGGAGATGAAGATCAAAGGCGCAAACACAAAAGGGCCATATCATATCACATATGAATTGCATGTGATGTTAATCCTTTTATGCATCTTATATTGCTTAGATCGCGACGGTAGAATTATAAGATGATCCCTCTCACTAAATATCAAGATAATAAAGTGTTCATCCTTAGTATGCACCGTTGCTAAGACTTGTCGTTTCGAAGCATCACGTGATGATCGGGTGTGATAGATTCTACATGTGCATACAACGGGTGCAAGCCAGTTTTGCACACGCGGATACTAAGGTTGCCTTGACGAGCCTAGAATGTACAGACATGGTCTCGGAACACGGGATACCGAAAGGTAGAGCATGAGTCATATGAATGATATGATGAACACTTTGAGTGTTCGCCTTTGAAGCTACATCTTTTCTCGTGATGATCGGAATTGGTGTAGTGGACTTGGTTCGTGTGATCACTAAGACAATGCGAGGGATATTGTTTTGAGTGGGAGTTCACCTAGTTAATTTAAGAATTAAAATTTGAACTCAATTTATCATAAACTTAGTCTAAACTCTTTGCAAATATTATGTAGATCATGGCGTCCCCTTCCATCAATTTTAACCAGTTCCTAGAGAAAGAAAAGCTTAAAAGCAATGGTAGCAACTTCACCGACTGGTTCCGTCATGTGAGGATTTTTCTCACTGGTGGAAATCTGCAATTTGTGCTCGAAGCACCGCTAGGTCCCCCACCACCACCTGCAGTATCCGAGGACGAAAAGAATGTTTACGAGACTCGGGTAACTCGGTACTCTCAAGTTCAGTGTTCCATCCTGTGCAGCCTAGAGGCGGAGCTCCAAAAGCGTTTTGAGCGCCACGACCCTTATGAGCTGGTCCATGAGCTAAAAGCTATCTTTGAAACTCATGCGGCCGTGGAAAGCTATGAGGCATCGAAACACTTCTTTGGCTGTATGATGGAAGAGGGTAGCTCCGTTAGTGAGCACGTGCTCGCTATGTCCGGTGATACGTCTCCAACGTATCTATAATTTCTGATGTTCCATGCTAGTTTTATGACAATACCTACATGTTTTATATACACTTTATATCATTTTTATGCATTTTCTGGGACTAACCTATTAACAAGATGCCAAAGCGCCAGTTCCTGTTTTCTGCTGTTTTTGGTTTCAGAAATCCTACACAGGAAATATTCTCGGAATTGGACGAAACAAAAGCCCACGGTCTTATTTTCCACGGAGGCTTCCAGAACACCGAAGAGGAGACGAAGAGGAGCCACGAGGCGGCCACACCCTAGGGGGGCGTGGCCCCACCCCTGGCCGCGCCACCCTATGGGGTGGGCCCCTGGGACTCCACCGACATCGCCCCTTCGCCTATATATTCCTCCGTCTCCGAAAACCCTAACACAGTCGACGATATTCCACGAAGAGTTCCGTAGCCGCCGCCATCCGAAGCCAAGTTCGGGGGACGGAAGTCTCTGTTCTGGCACGCCGCCGGGACGGGGAAGTGCCCCCGGAATCCATCTCCATCGACTCCATCGTCATCTTCATCGTCGTTGCTGTCTCCCATGATGAGGAGGGAGTAGTTCTCCCCCGAGGCTGAGGGCTCTACCGGTAGCTATGTGGTTAATCTCTCTCTCCCATGGTGTGATCTTTATGTGATCATGAGCTTTGTATCACTATTAATCTATGTGCTACTCTAGTGATGTTATTAAAGTAGTTTATTCCTCCTCCATGATGTAAAAGGACAGCGTGTGCATCATGTAGTACTTGGCGTAGGCTATGATTGTAATCTCTTGTGGATTATGAAGTTAACTATTACTATGATAGTATTGATGTGATCTATTCCCCCTTTCATAGCTATTGTTGACAGTGTGTATGCTATGTTAGTACTCGGTCTAAATTGCAATGGTATTATCTTGGATTATGATTTGATGAGGATATCCCTATGAGTGGTGTTTGTCAAGTACTTGATGAACTTTGAGTGGAGCTTTCGTAGCCACTACGTGATGATTAGTGATTCCAATAGGAGAGTAATTCAGAGTAGCACAAGTGAAGTTTTGTAATCTAGTTGAATATGTAGATGTTGCTCTTGTCTATTATGAACTCTAGAGGTTACTTTAATATGAACTCTGGATGTTGTGGAGCTTGTTTACTCCGGCTTGAGGTGTGCTTTTGTAGCCCTACACAATGAATGGTGTTTGTTATCCAACAAGAGAGCGTTTGAGAGTAGTATTTATACAATTATGTGATCATTGTTGAGAGTGTCCACTAGTGAAAGTATGATCCCTAGGCCTTATTTCTAAGCATTGAAACACCGTTTCCAACAAGTTCTGCTACATGTTTGCTTGCTGCCATTTTTATTCTGCTGTTCTACAAACCTCTGCTCTTGGAGGCCCAACACTGTCTACAGGAATAGAAGCGTGCGTAGACATCAAGCTATTTTCTGGCGCCGTTGCCGGGGAGGTAAGGTAAAAGGTATTCACATCCTCCGACTACTAAGCTATTTCCTAGCACTGTTGCCGGTGTGTGAGTGCTCGAAGTTATTTCCTTTAGATTCTGCAATTGCATCTTTTTGTTTGTTGTTTTTATTTTTCACTAGTTAGGCATAATGGAAAACAACAAAAAATTTAGTGAGCTTTTTAATCTTTTTCCTGAGTTAAGACATGGATTGTTTGATGCGAAAATTAAAAAACCAATGGAACCTTATTTGCATGCTAGTAGCAATGTTATTAGTATGAACGCAATTACTGCTAATGCTATGGAAAAGTCTAAACTTGGGGAAGCTAGTTTATATAAAAATAATCTTTTTTGCTCCTCAGCTTTGGAAGAAGTATTTTCCCTTGATAATGCTTTGTCTCCAATATGTGGTGATTCGAATGATGCTTGTGATATTCCAAATCCACCTACTGAAAGTATTCCCTTCAAGATACCTACGAAAATTGTTGAACTTGCTATGAACAATTGCTATTTTGGAGATGGGACTGTCCATCCTAGTGATCATTTACTCTTTATACATGAATTATGCGAGTTGTTCGAGAGTGCAGGTATTTCAAAGGACCAAGTTAAGAGGAAGCTATTCTCTATATCTCTGAAGGGCAGAGCTGCGGAATGGTATAAGATGCTGAAGAATGGTCGATATATTGGTTGGGAGGAAATTGTACCTCTCTTTTATTCTAAATTTTATCCTCCTCATGAAGTGCATGTTGATAGGAATTACATTTATAACTGTTATCCTCGTGATGGAGAGAGTATTTCCCAAGCATGGGGGAGATTGAAGTCACTAATGCTCAAATGTCCCATTCATGAGCTCCCTCGTAATGTTATTATTAATAATTTTTATGCAAGGCTTTCAGGACACCACAAGGACTATCTAGATGCCTGTTTGGAGGGATCTTTCACAAGCAGGGAGGTTGAAGCTAGATGGGATCTTCTTGAAAGAATTCAAAGCAATACTGAAGATTGGGATAACGACAAAGGTAAAGAATCATGTATAAACTACGAGTATGATTGCATTAAGTCTTTCGCTCAAACTGCTGATTTTCAAGAGCTTAGTGCTAAATATGGTCTTGATCCTCAAATTATGGTCGATTGCTATAGAGCCTTTGCTTCTCATATTAATGTTCCTAAAGAAAATTGGTACATGTATCATGAACCTTTTAAAGATATCAGCATGAAGGATGAAACTGTTATTAATGATTGCAATGAACATGCTCAAACTTCTGAAACTGCTATTTCCTATAAGCATGTTAATTTTTGTGGAGTTCATAGACCTTGTGAAAAGAATAAAATTGAAGAAGAATATTGTATCCATCACAGGAATGAAAAAACTAGAAAGTGGTCTAGGGCTCTAGATGATCTTGGTGAAAAAGTGTGTGCCCTCTATCCTTTTATTTGTGAACTTTGCCATAGAGTGGGTCATTTTAATTTTCAATGCTCCTCCAATGATAATTCGAACCTCATGAGTGCTGCAAATTTGTATTGTGATGGTGAAATCACTTCTAATCAGCATGATGAACTTACATTATTTTTGGAGTGTGAAGAGTTATTGAGAAAAACTTCTTTGGTGGATATGAGTGCTCTTGATATTAATAGTGTCCTGCATGGGTGTCTTTCTTATTGCATTGATAATTGCCACACAAATACTTACATACAAAATATTTTAGAAGATGACACTTTGCCAAAATATGATAGGACCGCTGTGTGTTTTGAACTTATTAATGAAAAGGAGGAATCCTCCCAAGTTTCTTCTATTGTTTCTAGAAATAAATCAGGTTATGTGGAGAAGCCTCCCTTCAAGCCTCTTCCTCCTAAACAAGGAAACGAGGAGAAGGAAAAGAAGAAGAAGAAGGGAACGAAGAAGAAGAAGAAGAGGGGGAATAAAAAGAAAGAGGTAACGGCATATCCCCGCGTGTATGAGATAACGATAGGTAACCGTAAGTATGTTGCTCCTAATGATTATTATGATAATGAATCTGAGTACAATGATCTTCCAATGCCCTTTACCTACATTAGTGATCATGATTTGGAAGAGCACACTACTTTTGATATTGAAGATCTCTGGGACACTAATTCTGAAAATGATGATGTTAATAATTGCCATAGTATTAGTACTATCCATGTTTCTTCCCATGATGATATAGAAAGCTCTAAGCTTGGGGATGAGGTGTTTGAAAATCCTTTTGCTACTGATGATTATATGTTTGATACATCTCCTTCTAGTAACAATGATGGTATGTTTACAGATGAACACACTGTGGAAGATAACTATTCTATTTCTTATGATGAGACTATGCCTCCAGTCTTTGACAATTATTATAAAGAATACTATGACATAGTTTATAATTACAGTCATCCTCGTGAAACTTGTCATAGTTATGGAGGGATTACCCAAAACCATCTCTCTAATATACAGCTTGTCTATCATATTCAAGTTCGTTATGGTGATTGTGATATTTTCAGTCCATCTACTATTGAGGAAAAAATTAATTATGATTACAATATGCCTCCTATATATGATGATTATGGTGATGAGAATAATAATGATAGCTATTTTATTGAATTTGCTCCCACTACAATTAATAGTAATGACTATGCTTATGTGGAGAATGATACTTTTATGCATATGAACCATGATAAGAATGTTTTAAGTGGTGGTTATATTGTGGATTTCATCAATGATGCTACTGAAAGTATTATGAGAGAGTAAAATATGGTTGTAGAAATTTTCATGGTACTAAAACACCTCTCTACATGCTGAAAATTTTGAAGTTACTCGTGTTTTATCTTCCTATGTTTGTCACTTTGTTCTTCATGAATCTATTTGTGTACAAGATTCCTTTTCATAGGAAGTGGGTTAGACTTAAAAGTGTTTCTTATTTGCTTTTGATGCTCTCTTTTTTGCTTCAACTCTTATTTCTTGCGAGAGCATCATTAAAATTACTGAGCCCATCTTAATGGCTATAAAGAAAGCACTTCTTGGGAGATAACCCATGTTTTTATTTTGCTACTGTTTTGTTGTGTCTTGGAAGTTGTTACTACTGTAGCAACCTCTCCTTATCATGTTTATTGCATTGTTGTGCCAAGTAAAGTCTTTGATAGAAGGTTGATACTAGAATTGGATTTCTGCGCAGAAACAGATTTTTAGCTGTCACGAATTTGAGCTGTTCTCTCTGTATGAGAATCTAAAAATTCTGTAAAAATTCATGAGTAATCCTCAGATATGTACGCAACTTTCATTCAATTTGAGCTTCTTCATCTGAGCATGTTAATTGCCTCGAAAAAATTCATCTTTACGGACTGTTCTGTTTTGACAGATTCTGCCTTTTATTTCGCATTGCCTCTTTTACTGTGTTTGAGTGGGTTTCTTTGCTCCATTAAATTTCAGTAACCTTGGGTAATGTCCAGAAGTGTTGGGAATGATTGTGTCCTTGCTGAACATGTGAATTTTTGATTATGCACTAACCCTCTAATGAGATTGTTTTGAGTTTGGTGTGAAGGAAGTTTTCAAGGATCAAGTGAGGAGGATGATATAATATGATCAAGAAGAGTGAAGAGCCTAAGCTTGGGGATGCCCCCGTGGGTCACCCAAGCATATTTCAAGAAGACTCAAGCATCTAAGCTTGGGGATGCCTAAGGCATCCCCTTCTTCATCAACAACTTATCAGGTCACCTCTAGTAAAACTATATTTTTATTCGGTCACATCTTATGTGCTTTACTTGGAGCGTCTGTGTGTTTTTATTTTTGTTTTGTTATCTTAGTTCTCTGAATAAATTGGATCCTATCATGCTTGTGTGGGAGAGAGACACGCTCCGCATTTTCATTTGAACACTTGTGTTCTTCGTTTTACTTTTAATGTTCATGGCAAAAGTTGAAAGCTGCTGCATTTATTGCTATTTGGTTGGAAACAGAAAATGCTTCATGTGGTAATTGGTATATTGTCTTGAATAATTTGATACTTGGCAATTGTTTTGAGCTCTCAAGTAGATCATGTTTAAGCTCTTGCATCATGTAGTTTAAACCTATTAGTGGAGAACTACCGTAGAGCTTGTTGAAATTTGGTTCGCATGATTGGTCTCTAAAGTCTAGATATTTTCTGGTAAAAGTGTTTGAGCAACAAGGAAGACAGTGTAGAGTCTTATAATGCTTGCAATATGTTCTTATGTAAGTTTTGCTGTACCAGTTCATACTTGTGTTTGCTTCAACAACCTTGCTAGCCAAAGCCTTGTACTGAGAGGGAATGCTTCTCGTGCATCCAAAACCTTGAGCCAAAACCTATGCCATTTGTGTCCACCATAACTACCTACTATGTGGTATTTTTCTGCCATTCCAAAGTAAATTGCTTGCGTGCTACCTTTAAAAAAAATTCATTCCTTGTCTTTGCAATACATAGCTCATGGGAAAGTAGCCTAAAAACTATTGTGGTAATGAATATGTCGCTTATGTATCTTATTTCTTATAAGTTGCTTATTGAGCGGTAACCATGTTTCTGGGGACGCCATCAACTGTTACACCTTTGTTGAATATCATGTGAGTTGCTATGCATGTTCGTCTTGTCTGAAGTAAGGGAGATTTGCCATGAGTTGAATGGTTTGAGTATGCATATTGTTAGAGAAGAACTTTGGGCCGCCAACCAAAGCCATGTATCATGGTGGAAGTTTCAGCTTGGACATTAATCCTCAAATCTCTTATGAGAATATTATCTGTTGTTGAATGCTTAAAGCATAAAAGAGGAGTCCATTATATGTTTTCTATGTTGTCCCAGTATGGATGTCCTCAAGTTGAGATCTATCAAAATTGAGAGATCAAATGCGATCTATCTCCTTGGACCTTTGTACAGGTGGCATAGAGGTACCCCTTTGTGACACTTGGTTGAAACATATGTAATGCAATGATAATGCATGGAAATCCGAGCTAATTAGGACAAGGAGCGGGCACTATTAGTATTCGATGCATGAGGCTTGCAACTTATAGGAGGTTTTATGCATAACACATATGAATTATTACTACCGTTGACAAAATTGTTTCCATGTTTTCAAAATAAAAAGCTCTAGCACATGAGTAATCCCTGCTTCCCTCTGCGAAGGGCCTTTCTTTTACTTTATGTTGAGTCAGTTTACCTACTTCTTTCTATCTTAGAAGCAAATGCTTGTGTCAACTGTGTGCATTGATTCTTACATGCTTGCTTATTGCACTCATCATATTACTTTGTGTTGACAATTATCCATGAGATATACATGTTGAAAGTTGAAAGCAATTGCTGAAACTTAAATCTTCCTTTGTGTTGCTTCAAAACCTTCTATTAAGAATCTATTGTTTTATGAGTTAACTCTTATGCAAGACTTTTTGATGCTTGTCTTGAAAGTATTATTCATGAAAAGTCTTTGCTATATGATTCAATTGTTTAGTCATTATCTATTTGTTAGTAAACTATAGACCATTGCTTTGAATCACTTCATTCATCTCATATGCTTTACAATAGTATTGATCAAGATCATGTTGGTAGCATGTCACTTCAGAAATTATTCTTTTTATCGTTTACCTACTCGAGGGCGAGTAGGAACTAAGCTTGGGGATGCTTGATACGTCTCCAACGTATCTATAATTTCTAATGTTCCATGCTAGTTTTATGACAATACCTACATGTTTTATATACACTTTATAACATTTTTATGCATTTTCCGGGACTAACCTATTAACAAGATGCCGAAGCGCCAGTTCCTGTTTTCTGCTATTTTTGGTTTCAGAAATCCTACACAGGAAATATTCTCGGAATTGGACGAAACAAAAGCCCACGGTCTTATTTTCCACGGAGGCTTCCAGAACACCGAAGAGGAGACGAAGAGGAGCCACGAGGCGGCCACACCCTAGGGGGGCGCGGCCCCACCCCTGGCCACGCCAACCTATGGGGTGGGCCCCTCGAGAGTCCACCGACATCGCCCCTTCGCCTATATATTCCTCCGTCTCCGAAAACCCTAACACAGTCGACGATATTCCACGAAGAGTTCCGTAGCCGCCGCCATCGCGAAGCCAAGTTCGAGGGACAGAAGTCTCTGTTCCGGCACGCCGCCGGGACGGGGAAGTGCCCCCGGAATCCATCTCCATCGACTCCATCGCCATCTTCATCGCCGTTGCTGTCTCCCATGATGAGGAGGGAGTAGTTCTCCCCCGAGGCTTAGGGCTCTACCGGTAGCTATGTGGTTAATCTCTCTCTCCCATGGTGTGATCTTTATGTGATCATGAGCTTTGTATCACTATTAATCTATGTGCTACTCTAGTGATGTTATTAAAGTAGTTTATTCCTCCTACATGATGTAAAAGGACAGCGTGTGCATCATGTAGTACTTGGCGTAGGCTATGATTGTAATCTCTTGTGGATTATGAAGTTAACTATTACTATGATAGTATTGATGTGATCTATTCCCCCTTTCATAGCTATTGTTGACAGTGTGTATGCTATGTTAGTACTCGGTCTAAATTGCAATGGTATTATCTTGGATTATGATTTGATGAGGATATCCATATGAGTGGTGTTTGTCAAGTACTTGATGAACTTTGAGTGGAGCTTTCGTAGCCACTACGTGATGATTAGTGATTCCAATAGGAGAGTAATTCAGAGTAGCACAAGTGAAGTTTTGTAATCTAGTTGAATATGTAGATGTTGCTCTTGTCTATTATGCACTCTAGAGGTTACTTTAATATGAACTCCGGATGTTGTGGAGCTTGTTTACTCCGGCTTGAGGTGTGCTTTTGTAGCCCTACACAATGAATGGTGTTTGTTATCCAACAAGAGAGTGTTTGAGAGTAGTATTTATACAATTATGTGATCATTGTTGAGAGTGTCCACTAGTGAAAGTATGATCCCTAGGCCTTATTTCTAAGCATTGAAACACCGTTTCCAACAAGTTCTGCTACATGTTTGCTTGCTGCCATTTTTATTTCAGATTGCAATTACTACTTACAATCATCCATATTACTTCTATTTCACTATCTCTTCGCCGAACTAGTGCACCTATACATCTGACAAGTGTATTAGGTGTGTTGGGGACACAAGAGACTTCTTGTATCTTAATTATAGGGTTGCTTGAGAGGGATATCTTTGAGCTCTACCTCCCTGAGTTCGATAAACCTTGGGTGATTCACTTAAGGGAAACTTGCTGCTGTTCTACAAACCTCTGCTCTTGGAGGCCCAACACTGTCTACAGGAATAGAAGCGTGCGTAGACATCATCCGGGCACGCGAAGAAGCTCAGTGACTTGGGGATAGTGATTCCTAACAAGCTGGGTATTCATCGTGTACTCCAATCACTGCCACCTAGTTTCAAGAAGCAGGGCAAGCCTAAGAAAGGCAACTTCAAGAAGGGTAGCAAGAAAGTTGCTGCGCCTCCTGAGAAGCCTAAGGCTGGCCCTAAACCTGATACTGAGTGCTATTACTGCAAGGAGAAGGGACACTGGAAGCGGAATTTCCCCAAGTACATGGCTGATCTGAAGAGCGGCCTTGTCAAGAAAAAGAAAGGTATATTTGATATACATGTTATAGATGTCTATCTTACTGGTTCTCGTAGTAGTGCATGGGTATTTGATACTGGTTCGGTTGCTCATATTTGTAACTCGAAACAGGAACTACGGAATAAACGAAGCCTATCGAGGGACGAGGTGACGATGCGCGTTGGAAATGGATCCAAGGTCGATGTGATCGTCGTCGGCACGATCCCTCTACATCTACCTTCGGGATTAGTTTTAAACCTCAATAATTGTTATTTGGTGCCTGCGTTGAGCATGAACATTATATCTGGATCTTGTTTATTGCAAGACGGTTATTCATTTAAGTCAGAGAATAATGGTTGTTCTATTTATATAAATAATATCTTTTATGGTCATGCGCCTGAGATGAATGGTTTATTCTTGTTAAATCTCGATAGTAGTGATACACATGTTCATAACATTGATGCTAAGCGTATTAAATTAAATGATAATTCTACTTATATGTGGCACTGTCGTCTTGGTCATATTGGAGTGAAGCGCATGAAGAAACTCCATTCTGATGGACTTCTTGAGTCACTTGATAGATGCGAAGCATGTCTAATGGGAAAAATGACTAGGACTCCATTCTCTGGTACAATGGAGCGAGCTACAGACTTATTGGAAATCATACATACCGATGTGTGCGGACCAATGAGTGTAGCATCGCGCGGTGGTTATCGTTATGTTCTAACCTTCACGGATGATCTGAGTAGATATGGGTATATCTATTTCATGAAACATAAGTCCGAAACTTTCGAGAAGTTTAAGGAATTCCAAAGTGAAGTAGAAAATCAACGTAACAAGAAGATTAAGTTTCTGCATTCTGATCGCGGAGGCGAATATCTGAGTTATGAGTTTGGCATGCATTTAAAGAAATGCGGAATACTTTCACAGTTGACACCGCCGGGAACACCACAGCGTAATGGTGTGTCCGAACGTCGTAATCGAACTCTCTTAGATATGGTTCGTTCTATGATGTCTCTTACTGATTTGCCGTTATCGTTTTGGGGTTATGCTTTAGAGACAGCCGCATTCACTTTAAATAGGGCACCATCTAAATCCGTTGAAACGACACCGTATGAATTATGGTTTGGCAAGAAACCTAAGCTATCGTTCCTTAAAGTTTGGGGTTGCGAAGCTTATGTAAAGAAGTTACAACCTGACAAGCTAGAACCCAAAGCGGAGAAATGCTTCTTCATAGGATACCCTAAAGAAACTATTGGGTATACTTTCTATCACAGATCCGAAGGCAAAATCCTTGTTGCTAAGAACGGATCCTTTCTTGAGAAGGAGTTTCTCACTAAAGAAGTGACTGGAAGAAAAGTAGAACTCGACGAGGTTACTGAACCTTCTCTCGTAGATCAGAGTAGCGCAGTACCGGAAGATGTTCCTGTGCAGCCTGCACCGATAGGAGAGGAAGCAAATGATAATGATCATGAAACTTCGCTACTGAACCTCGCAGATCGATGAGGGAGCGTACCGCTCCTGATTGGTATGATCCCTGTCTAAATGTCATGATTGTGGATAACAATGATGAAGACCCTGCGACGTATGAAGAAGCAATGATGAGCCCAGATTCCAACAAATGGCATGAAGCCATGAAATCCTAAATGGGATCCATGTATGATAACCAAGTGTGGACTTTGGTAGACTTACCTGATAGCCGCAAGGCTGTCGAGAATAAATGGATCTTCAAGAGAAAAATAGATGCTGATGGTAATATTACTGTCTATAAAGCTCGACTTGTCGCAAAGGGTTTCCGACAAATTCAAGGAGTTGACTACGATGAGACTTTCTCACCTCTAGCGAAGCTAAAGTCTGTGAGGATTATGTTAGCAATAGCTGCATTTTTCGATTACGAGATCTGGCAGATGGATGTCAAAACGGCGTTCCTTAATGGTGACATTGAGTAAGATTTGTATATGGTACAACCCAAAGGTTTTGTCGATCCTAAAAATGCTGACAAGGTATGTAAACTTCAGCGTTCAATCTATGGACTGAAGCAAGCATCCCGGAGTTGGAACCGACGCTTTGATAAGGTGATCAAAGACTTCAGGTTTATACAGTGTCATGGAGAGGCCTGTATTTACAAGAAAGTGAGTGGGAGCTCTGTAGCATTCCTGATATTATATGTAGATGACATATTATTGATTGGGAATGATATAGAACTATTAAGCAGTGTAAAAGGTTATTTGAATAAGTGTTTTTCAATGAAAGACCTTGGTGAAGCAGCGTACATTTTAGGCATCAAGATTTATAGAGATAGATCAAGACGCCTAATAGGGCTTTCACAGAGTACATACCTGGACAAGATTCTAAAGAAGTTTAGAATAGATGAAAGCAAGAAAGGGTTCTTGCCTATGTTGCCAGGTAAGGTCTTGAGTAAAACTCAAGGTCCGGCTACGACAGAAGAAAGAGAGAGGATAAATAAGATCCCCTATGCCTCGGCAGTAGGCTCTATCATGTATGCCATGCTGTGTACTAGACCGGATATCGCACATGCTGTTAGTTTGACCAGCAGATATCAAAGTGATCCAGGAATGGAACACTGGACAGCGGTCAAGGATATCCTGAAGTACTTGAAAAGGAGTAAGGATATGTTTCTTTGTTATGGCGGTGACCAAGAGCTCGTTATAACCAGTTACACCGATGCAAGTTGGAACACTGATCTTGATGACTCTAAGTCTCAGTCTGGGTACGTGTTTATATTGAATGGTGCCAGCGATGCTGGATGAGTTCCAAGCAGTGCACGGTGGCGAAGTCTTCAACTGAATCTGAATACATAGCGGCTTCGGAGGCTTCATCGGAAGCGGTATGGATGAAGAGGTTCATTGTTGAGCTTGGTGTGGTTCCTAGTGCATTGGACCCATTAGTCATATATTGTGACAACATGGGTGCCATCGCCAATGCACAAGAACCAAGGTCACACAAGAAGCTGAAGCATGTCAAGCTGCGTTTTCATTCGATTCGCGAGTACATCGAAGATGGTGAAGTAAAGATTTGCAAAGTACACACAGATCTGAATGTGGCAGATCCGTTGACTAAAGCTCTCCCTAGGGCAAAGCATGACCAACACCAGAATGCCATGGGTGTTAGGTACCTTAACATGTAATCTAGATTATTGACTCTAGTGCAAGTGGGAGACTGTTGGAGATATGCCCAAGAGGCAATAATAAAGTGGTTATTATAATATCTTTGTGTATATGATAAATGTTTGCATACCATGCTATAATTGTATTAACCGAAACATTGATACATGTGTGTTATGTGAACAAACAAGGAGTCCCTAGTAAGCCTCTTGTATAATTAGCTTGTTGATTAATAGATGATCATAGTTTCACGATCATGAACATTGGATGTTATTAATAACAAGGTTATGTCATTAGATGAATGATATAATGGACACACCCAATTAAGCGTAGCATAAGATCACGTCATTAAGTTCATTTTCTATAAGCTTTCGATACATAGTTACCTAGTCCTTCGACCATGAGATCATGTAAATCACTTATACCAGAAGGGTACTTTGATTACATCAAACACCACTGCGTAAATGGGTGGTTATAAAGGTGGGATTAAGTATTCAGAAAGTATGAGTTGAGGCATATGGATCAAGAGTGGGATATTGTCCATCCCGATGACGGATAGATATACTCTGGGCCCTCTTGGTGGAATATCGTCTGATTAGCTTGCAAGCATGTGACTTGGTCACAAGAGATGACGTGCCACGGTACGAGTAAAGAGTACTTGTCGGAGACGAGGTTGAACAAGGTATGGAGATACCGATGATCAAACCTCGGACAAGTAAAATATCGCGTGACAAAGGGAATCGGTATCGTATGTAAATGGTTCAATCGATCACTAAGTTATCGTTGAATATGTGGGAGCCATTATGGATCTCCAGATCCCGCTATTGGTTATTGGTCGGAGAAGAGTCTCGACCATGTCTGCATAGTTCACGAACCGTAGGGTGACACACTTAAGGTTTGATGTCGTTTAAGTAGATATGGAATATGGAATGGAGTTCGAATGTTTGTTCGGAGTCTCGGATGGGATCCAGGACATCACGAGGAGGTCCGGAATGGTCCGGAGAATAAGATTCATATATAGGAAGTCATTTTCTAGGTTTGAAAATGATCCGGTATTTTTCTGGAAGGTTCTAGAAGGCTCTAGAAGAGTCCGGAAGAAATCACCATGGAAGGTGGAGTCCCAGAGGGACTCCACCCACCTTGGCCGGCCAGCCTAAGGGAGGAGGAGTCCCAGGTGGACTCCTCCCATGGTGGCCGGCCAGCCCCACCAAAGGAAAGGGGGAGTCCCACTCCCCCTAGGTTTGACAATATGGAAGGTTTTGTGTTGGGGTCTTATTCGAAGACTTTTGACCTAAGCCTTGGGGATCCACCTATATAATGAGGGAGAGAGGGAGGGGGGCAGTACACCTTTGGCCGCACCACCCCTGCCCCCCTTGAGGCCGGCGCCCCAGCTCCCCCTCTCCCAAACCCTAGCCGCCCCCCTTCCTCCGGCTGCTCCAGCAGCGCTTAGGCGAAGCCCTGCCGGAGATCTCCACCACCACCGCCACCACGCCGTCGTGCTGTCGGGATTCCGAGGAGGATCTACTACTTCCGCTGCCCGCTGGAACGGGGAGGAGGACGTCGTCATCAACACCGTACGTGTGACCGAGTACGGAGGTGCTGCCCGTTCGTGGCACCGTCAAGATCTTCTACGCGCTTTTGCAAGCGGCAAGTGATCGTCTACATCCACCACGAGATCTGATCTCGTTAACGCTTTGCGATCTTCAAGGGTATGTTGATCTTCACCTCGTTGCTACCATCTTCTTGATTGGATCTTGGCTTGTTCTTCGTTCTTGCGATAGGAAATTTTTTGTTTTCTATGCTATGAATCCCAACAAAAAGATCTAAGGCTAGGGTTTACTGAAGTTATAACAACCGGAGTGATCGACGCAGAGGAACAAGACGATAATCCGCTGCCAGTAGCCGCATCCACAACCAACGTCGCCGCCGCCAGCCTCGGCGATCGTGCGGGTGAGGAAGAGCCGGCTATGTCGCTAGATCGGGAAGGGTGGATGAGCTTAAAATGGGGAAATGAGGGATTTGGATTTGTCGGTGAGAGAGCCACCCCTATATACGGTGGCAAAATTTGGAGCGTGGTGACCGAATTTATCCTGCCGAGTTTTCGACGTTCCGCGCCAGCTCGCGCCATCTCTCATCGGCGACTCTGCGGGAATGCGTCGTTGTCGATTTCTGCGGAGATGAGGGTGGCTCGCTGGAAACGGCCGATCCGGGCGTTCCTCCAGGGCCTGCCCCGAGGGTGTTTTAAGAAACCGTGCGGTGCGACAATGCGGAGGAGCCCAGGAAACCAAACGGGCCAAAAATTGCGCCCCCCATGCGAGCCAAGGGGAGCCCAGGCTACCAAACGATGCTGGTGGGCAAAGCACACATTGATGGCAGACTCTTATCTCCGAGCACAGCTGGCTGTGGTGGGAGGCTCCTACTACTCGTGTCGCAGGATCTCCGGCCCAAGCTTCACGACGGCCCTAGACATCGCGTCTCTTCTAGCGGAGATGGACGTCGGAGCGGCGGCCCCGGTGACAAGGGATTAACTTATCAATGCCTACGGATTGTAGACTAGGGTTTTAGCGGAAGTAAAGGGCAAGTAGATCTCGAAGGTTTCAGCCGAAAAGTACTCGACGATGTAAAAACTAGGGTCGCGTGAGACAATGAATCGATCCTTTCTTTGTCCCTCGACTCCCCCTTATATAGGAGGTGGAGTCGAGGGATTCGTAGTACACACATTACAGAGTCCGGGAAGGTTTCTAACTCATCCCGTAAGATTACAAGTATGTTTTTCTAGCTTTCCTTAATACTAACTTGGGCTTCTGAATCTTCATATTCATCGAGTCGTGGGCCTTCAGTAAACCCCGGGTACCACCTTCGGCAGGCCCATTGAGGATGCCTATGTCAGTAGCCCCCGAGATTTTGCTTGAATTGAAGAATCAGGGAAAATCTCCAACTTTAATCATTCAATAACTATCAAATTTATCACATATCTTTTGGATACGCAATTATATATTGTACAGGGATAATGGTAGTTGGGGCTAGTTCATCTGACGGATCAGGTACTAGTTAACTGCTCTAGTGGCAATCCGCAAAAACCTACTTCAAGATCACGTCCCTGGACATGATCTCGGGATACTGGTGTAAACTTCGACAGGTGCCGCTTAAGGTCTTACCATTCTGTCGAGTCCCAGTCATGTTTTATCGGGTACCTAACGCGTCCGTTAGGATTTTTCTTCGTATCTGTTGATACGGAAAAAAGTAGCAAACTGACGTCAGAGACGGTGCCACGCCGCTCAGAACGGATCTGGGGTCTTACCTTCGGAGAGTTTTGTGGCATTCAGAGATTATTCGCAACTTTGGCGCTCTGAGAATATATTGTCGAGTGCTTTTTCGGCTGCTGGAATAGCACATTTTATTGAGTCAACGGATGACTTATATTGCACTCCCGATGGGAGTATGTTTCGAGTTATTTGTATAACTCGAAATATGCTCACTTCTTCTTTCTCTCTATATTTTTTATAATTTCATCGGGCACGCGAACAGCGTTCCCGATGGGAGTAGCCCCCGAGGCTACAGCCAAGGACTTGTGCTTGGTTGTAGGCTCAACATCTTATGCCGCTATATTGTCAATCTCTCTCGAGCTTTTTATGTCTATCGGGTGCGCGACCAGCGCTCCCGATGGGAGTAACCCCCGAGGCTATGAACAAATGCTTGCGTTTGATCATAGGCTCTCGCCATTTCTATTTTGTCACACTCGAACTTTTCTTTTTTTCCGAAGTAGCCCCCGAGCATTTGGGCAAAAACATGTATTTGATCAAAGGCTCTCGAAATAATCGATAATTTTTCCCTGCCGCCAATTCCCTTACTCCTCACGCTCTTTCTCTGTCTTGCGGGCCCAGAATCCTCACCACGTTCACACATTGTGCAAGTGGGGGACCCACGTCCTCCGCTTTTCCTAGCGCACGCACTGTAACGCCTGTTCCGTTCCTTCACAGTCAAAATACTCTTTTACCCCTTAGCCACGTGTACGACATCCACCGCAAAAATTATTCCATCCAACGGTGCGCCGCTTCGCCAATTCCCTATATAAGGTCGTCTTCTTCCTCCGTTTACACTTTCGCTTGCGCCGCACCTCTGCTTCTCCTCTGCAAAAAATCCCCATTGCGCCCAGAGCTCAACCACACTCGCACGCTGCACTTTCGCCATTGTTGATGCCACCACGCGCGCGGCTCACTCGCCACACCACTCCCGAATCCAAGATGGCGGCGGAAGATCTGGAGTGGGAGAGATCCAAAATCTCCCACCAAGACATGAACTTGATGAAGAGACTCGGGCTCACGAAGACGAAGGACGCGCTGCGCTTCCCCAGCGACGAAAGCTATCCCTCGCCTCCAATCGAGTATCGGGTCAGTTTCGTCGACCACCTCATTCGCGGCCTTTCTACCCCCATTCACGATTTCCTCCGCGGTCTTCTCTTTGTTTATGGGGTGCAGCTGCATCAGCTGACTCCCAACTCCATCCTCCATATCGCCATTTTCATTACTCTTTGTGAATGCTTCCTCGGAGTCCCACCTAACTGGGCTCTGTGGAAGCGCATCTTCTACCTCCGCCGCAATGGCTCCCACAACTTCACCTACAACATAGGTGGTGTCGTTATTTGCGTTCGCCCTGACATCGAGTACTTTGACGTCAAATTCCCCGACTCCGTCCAAGGGTGGCGCAAAAGATGGCTCTATGTGCGCGAAGAAAGCGCTAACTCGGTGGAGTACAACATAGCTCCTTTTGATGGAAGCGCGAAGATTCTTCGCCGCCGTTCCTGGGACGCTGAAGCTACCGAAGAAGAGAAAGCATCGACAGAGGCGCTAATGTCTCGTATTCATGAGCTTCAGAATACCCGCGGCAAGGAACTGTCGGGTATCCAAATCACAGCTTACTTCCTTAGGATTAGGGTGCAGCCTCTGCAGGCTCGCAAAAATCCCCTTTGGACGTATGCTGGCGAAAAAGATGCTAATAGGATCTCCAAGGACCTTTCTGTAAAGGACTTGGAGAAACTTATCCGAAGAATTTCATCACTCAGCAAGAAAGATCCTATTCCATCTTCTTGCCGTGTGGAGCCATATAGTGTCTCCAACCCACTCCCCAAGGTATTTTCTCCATCTAGTTTTTATCCTCTCGATTTTTTTTTTGTCTTCCCGATTATTTTACTATTTGTCGACTGTTATTTTTGCTGATTTCCCCTGCATAACTTTCTTGTCGACTTTTCTTGCCTTTGTAGAATCATCCAATTCTAGCTTCTCTTCCTCCTCTTCCTGAAGATGGAGAAGTCGAAGAACAGGCTGTTGTCACTGACGACAACCAGGGTACTTCTCGCCCTGAGAGTGAAGTCGCGGGTTCTCAGAAATCCGCGGCTTCTTCTGAAAGAGAAGATTCTGAGGCTACCGAATCGACACACTCCCTCCCCTCCGCTGTTTCTCCAAAGAACAAGAGGAAAAGGGACGAAGTTGCCGATTCTGGCACCTCCAAAGCCGGCGCAGCTCCTGCCGAAGAAGTTGTTCTTACTGAAGAAAAGACAACTTTCAACCCTTACGAGGATGTCCTTGTCAGCTCGTAAGTTCTCTGTTGCTCTTTGTTGTTTACTCTCGATATTTTGTCTATGTTGTTTATTACTTTGTCGCCTTTTACTGTAGTGGCGACGAGGATGAAAATCCACCCATTGACGCGACTGCTCGAACGAGTGCGTCGCATACTTTAGTTGTCTCGGATGCTCAGCCTGATGGAGAGGAAACTTCGCCTCCTCAGCAGGACGTTGAGCATTCAACTCCAATTGCAAGCCCCCGTGCCCCTTCACCCAAGAGGGCTAGGGTCGAACCGGCCAAAGAACCTACCTTGCAAATTGGTAGTTCCACAACTCTTTCACTGGATGATGTAAGTTTCCCTTCTCTTTTTTCCTTCCGATATTTTTCGGATGTCTTTTGTGTTTTGCATCTTTTTCGCTTGTCGCTGTCGAACTTTCGTGCACTATATTGATTTTTCTTTCTTCAGCCTTTGATGAAGGAGTTTCTTCGTCTCGGTACCCAATTCGTCGGGTATCGTGACCATTGTAAAGAGCTTGAAGGTACTTGACACTTGTTTTGCTGCTTCTCGTGTTTCTCCTATTAAATAAATTCTCCTGCTTCTCCTTCATTTTTTGCCATGACACTTGTTTATTGCCGATTGTTTTGCCAGCCAATCTTGCGGAAGCTAACAAACGTGCTGATGCTCTTGCTCTTAAATTGGAGCAAAGCGAAAAAGCTCGCGAGAAGGCTGAATCAGATGCTGCCGCTGTCGAAGGTCTTCGTAAAAGGCTTCATGACGCGGAAAATTCCTTAAGCGAATACATTACTCAGCAATCTGCTCGTGAAGAAAAAATCATCACTCGCTTGGAGTCGCAGAGTCGACGTTTTGTCCGTAAGTACTTGGATCAATATGATTTCCTCGAGTAACCATATGATTGCTTTGCTTGTTTTCTGACGAGCTATATTTTTGCCTTATTAGGGAGAACGCAGCAAGATTACGATCTAGAGAATCCTGAAGGTGATCGCCTCCTCGACGCGCTCTCCCTTCTTGAGATCCATGGAGACGAAGCACGCCAAGGTCTTACTGACGCGAGAACAGTTCTGTCTCGGCTTTTTCCCTTCCACTTCGCGAAGAAAGAAGAACCCGAGTCTTTTACTGCCCTCGCGCAGTGCTTCAAGTCGAAAGAAGATCTTGGACCCAGTCTTCGACAAGAAAGCCTGAAGATTGGAGTTGAAGGCACCATAGCTTTGGTTGCTAACAGCCAGCAGGGTGTCGACTGGGCCAAAGTTGGCGATGTGAAGGACATGGAAACGAAGAAATGGCAGTCTTTGATTAAGGCTGCCAAGCCAAACTCGAAGAAGATCCTTGCTTTCCTTGGATTCAAGCCGACTCCAGCTCCTAGTTCATCGAAGCCGGAGGTCAAGTAGACCACCTTGTCTTTATTTTGCCTTGCTTCTCTTTTGATGCTGTCGCCAAAGTGGCTTTTGGCGACAACTTCCCCCATAGTTCAATGGGAACCTTTCTTTGTAATAGCCATGTAAATACCTGTCCTTATTAATGAGAAAGCTATGTTGCCGAGGTATTGATGTCGAATTATTTTCTCTCCAGTTGATTTTTGACAACTATACCACTGGGCCTCATTCCTCGGCTGCCCTGCCTGCGGCGTCTTGCTCTAAAAGGTCGTCCGCTGTCGAATATATTGGAGGTTTATCGAGTGCTGCTCAACATGAGGACTTGGACGAACTTCGTCAAGAACTACAGTCGAAGAAAAAACAAATTCTCGTGATCATGGAGCAGTCTCGAAGATCATCTGAGAATGAGAAACGAGCTATTCAACAAGCTCAAGAAGCCATAGCTTTGAAGGAAACTGCAGTTGCTGAGGCTGCCGAAGCTACGCGCCGAGAAAATCATATGCTTGAGCTGATGAATGATGCTAGCTTGGATATGGCGGGTATGCTCCGCAAAACTTGGTCATATGTTAGTTTAACTTTACTATTTTTTACTTCTTGCTGAAGTTTTCGGTGGACCAGGTTCTTTCTTGGATACTGCTGCCGAAGATCAACGTGTTGAAGCCCGAACCAATGTGCTTGTCAGGCTTGCTCGTGAGCACGGTGCCAATTTTTGGGTCACTCCTGAGCGAACTCGCCAAATAGTCAGATTTCAAGATCGCGCGAGTCAGGTCCGCGATTTTCTCGATTTCTGTACGAAAACTTTGTCTTTAGTCTACAGCACCATGTTTCCTCGCAACAAAATCCCAGACACCCTTCCTGCTTTGATGGAGAAATTTCGAGATGCTCCTCGTATTCATCAATTTGTGCGGGCTCAACTAGAAGCTGGGGCAAGATTCGCCATGATTATGATACAGATCTGCTACCCAAAGTTAGATCTTACTCAAATTGTCGACAAGTGTCTGGCCAAACAGGCGAAGGAGAAACGTTGACAAAATTGACGACACTGTGCGCCCTGTAGCAGAAAAGATGATGGACGAACTGCTTCGGCTGGATGCAGAATTCTTTGTAAGGGGTAGTTACGCTGAACATAGCACTGGTGCTGCAAATAACGAGAGAATCAATATAGACGCTATATTGAACGCTGATTGAAGAATTTCTTTGTTGTTTTTTCTCTGTCGAAGAACGCCTGTATATTGTAAATAACATATATGTTGTCAAGTATCTCGAACTATATTTTTTTTGAACAAGCCCCCGAGCTTGTTATTGGTTCTTCCTGTATGTCTGTATTGTTTTGCGAGGTGTGTTGCACCAAAGCGAAATTTATTGTTTTGCAAGTTCTATTTTGTCGGCAGTGCATATGTATGCTGTAACTGCTGGGTACAAGCCCCCGAGCGTGTCGACAAAGAAAATGTATATCACCAACATTTTTCTATATTGCAGCACCACGAGCCCGCCTCATTAAAAACCTTTTCAGCCCCACTCGGTGCCCTGAAAAGGAAAAGAGTGCGTCTGAAAGCTCGCGGGCGTTTCAGTACATTGTATTTTTACAAAGGAGGACTATATTTCGACTCTAAGCGTAGAACCGCCTGAGTTGCGCCACGTTCCAGGGATTCGGCTCTGCAACCCCTGTCTTCTTGTCCTTTATCCTGTATGCTCCTCCTTCGATTACTTCTGTGACGATGTAAGGGCCAAGCCATGGTGACTCGAGCTTTTCGTGGCTCTTTTGTGTGAGCCGAAGAACTAAGTCGCCCACCTGAAAGTATCTTGGCCGCAAACGTCGACTGTGGTAGTTTTTCAGGTCTTGCTGATACTTGGTGACCCGTGATAGCACTTCATCTCGAGCTTCGTCAAGTGCGTCGACATCATCCTCCAGTGCTTGTCTTGAAGCTTCTTCATCATATTCCGTTACTCTTGGAGAATCGTGTTCTATTTCTATCGGCAATAGTGCCTCCGCTCCATGAACCAGGAAAAACGGAGTTTCCTGTGTCACTGTATTTGGTGTTGTTCGAATACTCCATAACACACTGGGCAACTCTTGAGGCCAGGTATGTCGAGCTTTTTCCAATGGTGCTAGTAAACGCTTCTTTATACCATTGCAGATAATTCCATTGGCTTTTTCGACTTGACCATTGGTTTGCGGGTGCGCAACTGATGCAAAGTGTAGTTTGATACCTACCTCTGCACAATATGCCTTGAATTCCTTTGAAGTGAAGTTACTACCGTTGTCTGTGACGATGCTATGGGGTACTCCAAATCGAAAGACGATACTTTTCACGAACTTGATTGCCGACGCTCCGTCTGGTGAATTTATCGGCTTTGCTTCTATCCACTTAGTGAATTTGTCGACAGCGACGAGCATGTACTCGTATCCTCCTGGCGAAGCCTTGTGTAATTTTCCCACCATATCGAGACCCCACTGAGCAAAGGGCCAAGACAGCGGTATTGGCATCAGCTCTGCTGCTGGAGAATGAGGTTTTGCGGCAAATCTCTGACACGCGTCGCAAGTACGAACTATTTCTTTCGTGTCTTCTATTGCTGTCAACCAATAAAATCCTGCTGTGAAAACCTTAGCTGCTATAGCTCGGCTGCTTGCATGATGACCGCATATTCCTTCGTGTACATCCTTCAAAATTATTCTTCCTTCTTCGGGTGTAACGCACCTTTGTAACACTCCCGAAATACTTCGCTTGTACAACTCCCCTTTGACCACAGTGAAGGCCTTGGACCGCCTAATAACTCGCCTTGCTTCAACTGGATAGTCGGGTATTTGTTTCATTAGGATGTATGATATGTATACTTGCATCCATGGAATTTGTACCATCATAACTAGGTCCTGTTCCTCCTCTTCTTCCACTGTCGCTTTCATAGCCCCCGAGGGTTTCTCATCCTTCTCCTTCTTTTTTGGTTTCTTCGACTTTGTAGATCTCTCGGCTATCTCTTCCCAGAATACGCCTGGTGGAATCACGAGACACTGCGACCCAATATTTGCAAGAACGTCGGCTTCATCATTGCTTAGCCTGCTGATGTGATTTACCTCGCACCCATCAAACAACTTCTCCAGCTCATTGTAAGCTTCCTTGTATGCTATCATGCTATCATTGACTGCATCACACTGATTCATGACTTGCTGAGCCACCAACTATGAATCGCCAAAGATTTTTAATCGAGTTGCACCACAAGCCTTCGCCATCTTCATCCCGTGTATGAGGGCTTCGTACTCTGCCTCATTATTAGATGCGTTTGGAAACGTCATTCGTAAGACATATTTTAATTTGTCGCCTTCAGGTGATATTAGTATCACGCCTGCTCCAGCTCCCTCTAATCTCTTGGACCCGTCGAAATTCATAGTCCAGGTTCTCGATAAATCCGGGGGTCCCGTATTTTGTAACTCCATCCACTCTGCGATGAAGTCTGGTAGAATTTGCGACTTTATTGCTTTTCTTTTTTCATACGTGATGTCCCGAGGGGAAAGCTCTATTCCCCAAAGGGAGACACGACCCGTAGCTTCTGGATTGTTTAGTATATTGGATAAAGGCGCCTCATTGACCACTATTATCGGATGTGACGAAAAATAGTGCCGCAATTTCCTTGCGGTTGTAAACACTCCATATGCTAGCTTTTGGTATTGCGGGTACCGCTGTTTTGAGGGAGATAAAACTTCACTGATGAAGTATACTGGCCTCTGTACTCCATAGAGTTTTCCTTCTTCCTCTCTTTCAACTACAAGTACCGTGCTGACCACCTGAGGCGTGGCTGCAATGTATAATAAGAGGGGTTCCTTCTCCTTGGGCGCCACCAAGATTGGTGGTGTCGAAATTGTGCGTTTGAGATCCTCGAAAGCTCTGTCGGCCTCTTCGTTCCACTGGAATTTCTCTCCTTGCTTGATTAGAGCATATAACGGTAACGCTTTTTCTCCTAGTCTGGCGACGAATCTGCTTAAAGCTGCGACTGTTGTACTTCTTTCAACTTTGTTGGCTTACTCATTGTTACGATAGCTTGAATTTTCTCTGGATTGGCTTCAATCCCTCTTGCTGAGACTAGGAACCCGAGAAGTTCTCCTGCAGGGACGCCGAAGGAACACTTCGTCGGGTTTAGCTTGAGGCAAAACTTATCGAGATTGTCGAAGGTTTCCTTTAAATCCTCGATCAATGTTGACCCCTTTCTTGATGTTATAATGACATCGTCAATGTATACTTGTACGTTTTTTGCAATCTGTGTTGCTAAGCATTTTTGCATCATCCGCTGATATGTTGCTCCCGCGTTTTTCAGACCAAAGGGCATTGTTTTGTAGCAAAACACGCCATAAGGTGTAATGAACGCTGTTTTGACCTCATCTTCTTCTTTTAATCTGATCTGGTTATAACCAGAATATGCGTCCAGGAAGGAAAAACGTTCACATCCTGCCGTGGAGTCAATGATTTGATCGATCCTTGGGAGGGGAAAGTGATCCTTTGGACAGTGTTTATTGAGACACGTAAAGTCGACACACATGCGAAGGACTTTCGTGTTTTTCTTCGGGACCAGCACTGGGTTAGCTACCCACGTGGCCTCTGTATGTAGTTCCTTGATAAAAGCAGCTTCTCTGAGTCGATTAATTTCTGACAACATAGCTTTACGGTTTGGTTCCGAAAAATGCCGCAAAGGTTGTTTAATTGGTCTTGCTATTGGATCCACGTTTAAATGGAGCTCGGCAAGTTCCCTGGGTACTCCTGGCATGTCAGCTGGACACCATGCAAAGATTTTCCAGTGCTCACGGAGGAACTCGACGAGCGCGCTTTCCTATGCGAGGTCCATGTTTGTTGCAATGGACGTCATTTTCTTTGGATCTGTCGGGTGAATCTGTACCTCCTTCGAGTCTTTCGTGGTATTAAAGGTTGGCTCCCTGAGAGGCCTTCCTACATCCGGCAACACGTCATAATCAGTTGTGAGCTTTGACGCCATGTATTCTGCTTGCATTCCGAAGGTTTCTGATAGTCGATGAAAATCCTTGTCGCATTTATCAGCTAATGCGAAACTTCCTTTGACTGTAATTGGTCCATTAGGCCCAGGTAGCCTCCACAACAGGTACGTGTAGTGTGGTACCGCCATAAACCTGGCATATGCTGGTCGTCCCAGCAAGGCGTGATATTGCGACGGGAAATCCACGACTTCGAACTCCAGCCTTTCTATCCTGTAGTTTTCTCGGGTCCCAAACTGAACATCGAGATTGATCTTCCCCAACGGATAATTTGGCTTCTCTGGCGTGATACCATGAAAACGTGTATCAGTTGGTTTCAGATTTGCTAGGGATACGTTCATCTTCCTTAGTGTATCTGCGTACATAAGGTTTAGACTGCTGCCTCCATCTATGAATACTCGAGATACGTCGAATCCTGCAATCACTGCTGGTAAGATAAGTGCTGACTGCCCTGGTCGAGGAACTTGCTGCGGGTGATCCGCTATTGTGAAGCCAATGTCCTGTCCCGACCAATTTAGGTACTCCGTCGTTGGTGGGGGCATCTTCTCTGCCATGAACACTTGTCGCGAAATTACTTTCTGAGCCCTGTTAGACGGCCTAGCTTTCTGAATCATCGAAACCGCGCCGTTGGAATTGGGGTCGATATATGGAGGTGGGTGTGGTGCTGCTGCTATTCTGAGCTGTTGTCTATTTTCGTCCGTAATTGCGGGAGGAGATGGTAGGCGGATCTCACTCCTGGGCCCCTGGGGGTTTCTATTTGTTGCCTGAGCATTGGCTTGCCCTGCAAACCTCAACATTGCTTGAAAATTTCGACAGTCCTTCTGAAGATGTCTTGACTGCCTCTTCCCATTATTGTCGACATAGAAGTGCATCTGACATGGCCCGTTCATCATATCCTCAGGGGATACAAAAGGTCTCTGAAACCTTGGTCCACTATTTTGTCTGTTATTCCGAGAGTCATCTCTATTGTCGCCTCGCTGCTCGTTACTCCTTTGATATTCATCTCTATTGTTTCCTCCGGTGCTTCCCCGAAAGCCAGCCGATATTTGATCAGGAGCATCATAACTCGAGAATTGCCGAGGGAATCGTCGTCTATTTTGAAAATTTCGACCACGGTCCTCCTCCGGTGACCTGTGTCGCTTATTGTGGACAGCATCTTCTCCGTATGCCCATCTGTTTGCTATCTCCATCAACGCTGACACTGTCCTTGGGTTAGTTCTCCCCAAGTCTTCGACAAAATCTCCTCGTCGAATTCCTGCTACAAACGCATCTATTGCTCTCTCGTCAGATATGTTCTCTGCCGAGTTTTTAATGATGTTCCACCTCTGGATGTACTTTCTCATTGATTCATCATGCTTTTGTCGACACGATCTCAACTCTTCTAGTGATGCGGGTTTTTTGCAGGTGGATCGGAAATTCTTGACGAATACATCCTCAAAACTATCCCTGCTGTCGATGGAACCCGGAGGAAGCTTCTTTATCCAAGATCTTGCGGCTCCGCTCAGGTGTACTTGAATACTCTGCATGGCTGTCGCTCTGGTTCCACCTGTCAGCTTCACCGTCTCAAGGTAATCGATTAGCCAATCCTCGGGATCTTACAGGCCATCGAATTTTTTGAAATTATCGGGTAACTTAAACCATGAAGGAACCCGAGTTTTCCGGACCCTCCTTGTAAAGCACGGTAGCCCACACATATCCTCGTCATCTATCTCTGGGGAATGCCGATGTTCTCTTCTATTTTGTCGTGCTCTGTCTACCCGTGCTTGGGCTGCTGTATTTCTTGGCCCACTTGTTCTCTCGGGAACTGGCGCCGCTGCAGTAGGTCGTGGACTATTTTGCCTTGCAGATCCTTCGGGAGGCGAATTTATAAACGCCGTTCCCATGGCACCAACTCCTGCCATTGCCATATTGTACAATGCCTCTCTTGGATCTCCGGGAGGTGGTTTGGATGCGAGGATGAAAGCCTGCGTCGCCATGTACCCAGTTTCTGGTGTCTTAGGGATAATGTTCCCCCTCGTGTCTATCGACATAAAGGACATGTCGAGGTTTTGAACCAAATTCTCCCTATCTGCCTCAGGTATATTTTGCAGCCGCGATCTTGCCCTATTTCGAGCTGCTCTGTGACTATCTCCCGAAGTACCAGATTGTCGACTCAGCTCCGCCCTTCGCCTGCTTGATGCGGAAGCCGCTTCCTGCCTCCTATCCAACTCGTTTTTTTGTTTCTCGAGCTCCCGCCTGATACGTGCAAGCTTATATTGATATGCTTGCAACTCCTCAGGTGTCGCCGTTACAGTCATTGGTTCTGTGCCATTAATGGCTCTCGCCACTCTATCCCATACTGCCTGCGGAAATTGTATCATCTGCCGCACTCCGGGCCCAACATATTTTGTTCCCAAACCTCGAGTGAGGTCTGCAGGGTCAACATACGGATTTCCCGCATCGTCGAAGTTCTCTGACGTCTCCTCCTGTGGTCGACTTGTCTCTCCAATGGCATAGATCTGATGATATTTTGGATTCTGAACTTTGTCAGGTTTGGTGACACCATCATAGAGAGTGGTGAAGACCTTCCCCATAACATTGGATCTGTCGATGAAGTTGAAGCTGTCTATATTGCTCGTGTCATCGCTTATATCGGAGTCCGCGGATGACTCGAAGGACATGTCGCTGAAGATCTTGGCGAGTTTTTCGCTTGCCCCAGTACTGATGAAGCGTGGCGACGAAGTTTCCTCATCGCCTGACTCGATTGACGATGCAGAACTCGAAAGATCGGGATCGACCGCTGATAATCCCGACGAGATCGGAATTTCGAGACGATACGCTCCTTCTTTCTCGACGCGGAAGTGGAACTTTCCGAACGTCATCTTCATGGGCTCCTCCAGATACGCATATGCATCCAAACGGGAGGACGGGTGAGGAACAAAATCAATTGGACCAGTTTCGATCTGTTTACCTCTGTCCATCGCGTTGCTCGCAGTTGACGAAGTCGACGATCTTGAACGTGCCATCGAGATCAGATCCTTGACACCTCCAATTCCCACAGACGGCGCCAATTGACAAGGGATTAACTTATCAATGCCTACGGATTGTAGACTAGGGTTTTAGCGGAAGTAAAGGGCAAGTAGATCTCGAAGGTTTCAGCCGGAAAGTACTCGACGATGTAAAAACTAGAGTCGCGTGAGACAATGAATCGATCCTTTCTTTGTCCCTCGACTCCCCCTTATATAGGAGGTGGAGTCGAGGGATTCGTAGTACACACATTACAGAGTCCGGGAAGGTTTCTAACTCATCCCGTAAGATTACAAGTATGTTTTTCTAGCTTTCTTTAATACTAACTTGGGCTTCCGAATCTTCATATTCATCGAGTCGTGGGCCTTCAGTAAACCCCGGGTACCACCTTCGGCAGGCCCATTGGGGATGCCTATGTCACCCGGACTTCTTCCGTGACCTTGGTGATCGTTGTGGCCACAAGGGAGCCACGACACCTAATTAGGGGTACTCGCTACGGCTCAGCCCCTCATCTCCGCGTGGTGCTAGTGGTACTGGCGGTGCCCCGAGATCTCCATTCTGCTGTTAGGAGCCGACGGACGGCAGTGTGGGGTTGCCGATCTACTTAATAAATGAGGCGGTCCTTGGGCCTGCCGATCTATACTAGTGTGTAGCATAAAAGATGGGGTGGCATTGTTTGGACATAAGACAATCAAGGTCTACTTAAGGTAGCTAGACCGACCTTACTCCGCCCGTGGATGAACTAATTAAGTGATTAGATACGAAACAAAATTTATCTCGAAAGAAAAAAAAGCGTGCAGAACTAGAAATGCACATGTAAGCACACGCTTGTGCGACCTGCCACTTAAAATCCATACGTTTACTATTCTTCTTGTCAAAATGTTGAATGGATTATGATTATTTACCTCCCGCTTGTGGTTTTGACACTAGCTAGGCATCTGGTTTATAAAAAAAATAAGAAGACGTGCCCTACGTGACGACCCATGTCACCCCTGGCTGCAGCCTTTTTTTCCTACTTAATTCAATGTGCCGAGGTGCTAAGCTCGGCAGAACTTGACCTAACTAAATGGGCGATAGGTGGTTGCAGTCTTTGAAATAGATTTTCGTCTCGCTATATTAATATAGCAACACCACAGTTACTGCCGGGACATCAGCATAAACTCGCCCAAAAATCGAAAACAGAAGCAAACATGGAAAAGGTTGGATATGAAAACGAAGATGTCTCACAGCAGCTGCGGTCGTCGCTGCAGTCTGGCGAGTACACATCCATCACTTAGCAAACATAGGTGCCACGTGGCAAAAAGAATGAGATGAATGCACTGATTGACCCACAGCAAGCCCCCGTCCTACTAGCTGTTGCTACAACACTTCGACCTCCCACGCACTAAACTAAAATGAGAAGTGGGAAAGCAGATGAGGTTGGAGGTTGGACGAGTAGTCAGTTTGAGGATTATTTGGCCAGGTGCTTGTGCTTAGTGCCCAAGGTTTGACCAGTTCCTTTGTTACCCCGCCGCTGATAAAGATCGATCATCAGTTGTGGCTTTAGACTACTCACAATGGCAGTATCATAAGTAGTATCATGCACTTGATGCATGCAAAATGCTGATGTGTCATATCAATTAATGATGAAAGAGATGATAGTGGTATCATAGGTAGATACCGTATCATAGCACGTAGAACTAGAAAAAGTAATACCAAACAAATCTTTTACACACTTTTGTATTGAGATTGTACAAATCATTAAATACATGTAACATATGATACTACTACATGATAATATGCATTGTGAAGATAATATCGTATACTAGTATCATATGCATGATATTATTATATGATACTCTCTATTGTGACTAGTTCTATGCCCTTGGGTTTGTTTCCCCTCACATGGGACACTACGTTGCCAATGCGTCTATGCCTAATCAGCTTGACACTCCCGTGGGTATACATGCAAACCATGCATCATTGTTTAGTGCCTACTTAGTACACTGGCTAGCTCACCCGTCCAGTGGCTTTTGCTTCCGCTTTCGGATCCTGAGGCTGCAGCAAATTTTTTTTTTTTTTTGAGGCTGCAGCAAATGAAGTACGCTATAACCAGATTCTGCCTTATCCCCCCTCCTGATCTGGGCCTAACCGTCTAAAATATCTTATGGTCCATCAATGCAAACTCATAAAAGAAACAAGTGTGCTATATAGCTAGGTTGTCTCTCCGACTCTTGGACGATACGATACCATGCTTCGGTGGAAATCCGTGCCATGCAATATTATGGTAACCGAGCTAAAGAAAGCTCCATTCCAGTTGGCGCCAATAGGCTGCAGAGTTCCTACTTCTACTGCAAAAGGGATGTGTTTGATATGTTCAGAGCTAATCTTTCCAAGCAAGCTGAGTTGCTTTATTACAACCTATTTTTGCAAGTCGGCGACACCTTCTCCGGTAAGAAGACAGTAGACATGAGAGGAACACAAACTCCGGTTTGTGTGCGAAAAGACCACCCGATCTTAAAATAACTAGAAGGACGTAATCTGGTCCATTGTAATGTTAGAATACATAGTTAATCGACCAGTGTTGCTGCTAAAATCAAATCCAAGCATCCTGAGTCCAAAGTCACGTCCGTGCCCAATGGCTGTTGACATCCGTGCGGACCCAATAAGTATGGAACATGCATGGAAAGGGTCGATCAATGATGGTGGTGAGAGGATATGGCTAAGCCAGTCTAGACTTAATTTGTGGATCAAGTGACAGCGATATGCTGACTTGGCCGCATTTCGCGTGGTTTGGCTGCGATTAGTCAAACAACTTGTCTTAATATGGATAAGAAGGAGGTCGCTCATGGAGGAAGCTAGCCTTGATGTACGTTTTTTTCCGGTCACAATGGTGTTAGACAAAACGTCAACTATGCTAAAATACCTGATGTAGAGACAAGATATACATACATCGATTTCGACAGTTTAGCGAAGGACGGAAATAATTCAAGGTAAAGCGAAATCTTAAAAATTATGTAAAGACCAAAATAGTCTTGAGATATTAACGCTATATATGATTCTAACACAATCACTTGCAACAATAATAATATAAACATACTTAATTATAGGTAGAACCTACAAACATAGCAATAATGTCAGCTCGACGCGCAACTCGGTCCTTTATTGCTAGGATGTTCCTTTCAATTGTTATCGTTGTCATGGGTAAAAGCAAAGCCAACTCATTTAAGTGATAATTTCCTCGGTGAAAGCATGATGTACCTTTCGAATAGCGATCCAAATGGTGATAGTTACAAGAACATTTTGGGCTCGACGAGTCGATGTGTCGATGACACTGTGACACACCAACACCAGGAGATCGATGGACACCTCTCTATCGTGGAAACAGTTTGTGTCATCTTGTGTTCAAGGTGCTGCTCGCGGAGCGATCGATGCGTGAATCCCACCTACCAAACCGAAGGGATGGCGATTGTTGAAGAACATGTTGCGGATAAGATCCACGTCGTGGATGGCGAATGTGCTTGGATTAACCTAACCAGTTATACTATGAGCGATATGCCAGAAAGAGCATCACCAGGACCGCATTATGAATTGTCATCCAAGCAAAGCTGCCGGCGCTCTCAAGTCCCAGTCTCACGAGAGATCTACCCGCACACCTGCTCTTATTCAGAAAGGGAAAAGGTTAATATGATATCGGGTTAATGAAAGGAAAATTATTGTGTTCCCCCGGAGGCTGCGAGCAACGCAACCGCCGGGTCAGGAGTCGTTGGATGCTCTCCATCGTGTGGTCATCCTCCTTCCCGCGCGTCACAGGTCTCCAGGGAAGACCCACCAACCGCACATCATCTCCTCCTTTCTATCTTATCCTTTCTCTTTCATTTTTTCTGCAGGCAATGGAGCTACCGATGGGGAGCAGAGGAGGCCGGCCATGGGGCTCCTGCACGAGCTCGGACTATCGCACCCAGCCACGCGCCTCCCCTCCAGCCACGCTCGGGGCGCCGTCGGCCATGGGGCCTCCCGCACGAGCTCGGACTACCACACCCCAGCCACGCGCCGCTGCCCCCAAGGCACGCTCCGCTGTGCCCAAGCCGCTCCGCCGCCATCCCCCAGCCACGCTCGAGGCACCGTCGTGCCGCCAAGAGATGCGGCCATGGCGCTGTGAGGTCCACCTCTCCCCATCGCCGGCCGTTGAGACGCGCAGTGGCAGCAACGCGGGGGATCCGTCCTGGACCTCCTCTACCTCCCATGAGGCCGGCCAGGGAGCCTCCCACACGAACTTGGGCTGCCGCGCCCAAGCTACTCCTGCCGCTGTCCCCCAACCTCTCTTTGGACATCGTCACGCGCCGCCGAGAGGTGCAGCCATGCCCTATGCTATCGAGGCGCGTGGAGGTGCTCCCAGAGGAGCGGCTGCTGGTGTTACAAGCGCACCTCAATGTGTCGCACGCCGTCTTCGGTAGGTTTGCCGCTGGTGGTTCAGGGTTATGCTATCTTGGGCACCTAGCGTTGCTACCGGCGGAGGCCGGTATTGCTACATTTGGCGTCTGCCGTTGCTACGGGGGGGGGGGGGGGGGGGGGGGTGGACTTTGCTACCTTAGGTGACCGACGTTGCTACCGATGGTCCGATGCATTGCTGCCTTAGGTGGACGAAGTTGCTGCAACCTTGGGTGGCGCTGCTGAAGACGAGTTGTTGTCTCCGGCGAGGTTTTTGTCTTGTGGATTTGTAACATAGGAATTTTTTTTGTTGCTATAGCTTTTATTTCGGTTTTGCTACAATTGTACAACATATTTGCTACGGGGTTCCGGTGAAGTCTTCGGCGAGGCCTCGCCGCGGTCTCCGACAATATTTTATTTTTACTACAATAGCATAACTATTTTGCTACAAGTTATAAATTGTTTTGCTACTTTAGTATAGAAATTTTGCTACGAGGTCTCCGGCGAGGGTCTCCAGCGAGGTCTTCGTCAATTTTTCCGATGATATTGGTTTTTGCTACATTAGCACTTTTTTTGTTACAATAGCATAATTTTTTTGCTACGAGCTCTCCGGCGAGTCTCCGACGAGCTCAGCATTTTTATTTGATTTCGTGACTGAGCCGTTTTTGCTACAATGTTGCAAAAGCGGGTTATTTTTTGCTGCCGGGAGGTGTTTTTTTGCTACATTCAGTAAAAGCAGATCTGGCCATCTAAGATGGCCGATCCGACGGCTAGCGACCCGGAGGCTGGGAAATCAGATCCCCCAGGGGACGCCCAGCAGTTTTCTTAATGAAAGCAGAGATAAATATTTACCGGGTGGTGCATGGAAGGATAAGAAAGCGAGGTTAGCAGCAGATGGAATGTCGATATGCTTTTCTTGCAAAAAGCTTGTGAATGAGAGAGACACGACCGGACTAACCACGTACACGTCGCTCTCCGCAAGGATAAATAATACAGTGGCGTGGCCGGAGTTGTCTGGACAGTTAAGGACGGTTTTATTAGTTGGAGCCCAAGGTTCGAGGAGGGTTCAGCTACCACGTAATGGTGCCATGGCAGTGAGTCACAAGGTTAGCGAGAGGATAAAGTACGTGACGAGTCGTACGTACGTGCCACAAACCAGGGATCGCATCACATGCATCCGCCTGGTGCGCGTCCATGCATTTGCATGTGCAAGCGAGGCGAGCTGGTACACGTTGCCCTGGTTCTGGACGATCGACGCCATTCCTCGCGTCGACGTGTTCTCTTTCACTGCGCGCGGTGGCTGGACATGCACTCCACTACACAGGGAAAAGGCGCCGTGTGCACGCCAAAAGTTGGAGGAGACCCAAAAAATTCCTCGCGTGCATGCACTCGATGTTTTCATGCATTACAAAACATTCTCTTGCTTTATTATATGCCATGATTATGGCAGTGTCTTCTGCAAGTAGTTTCCTCAAAAACAACTCTCCAAACATTGCAACTAGTGTGTTGCATAACCGTTACATGCAGTCATTGTCATCATCGTGTGTACTACGTATCACTGGAAGCTCCATGGAAAAGCATGCTCAAACCAGCTGTGCACTTCTGTAATGAGGAAAAATCACCGTGCCAACAAAGTCTTACTTGCAAACAAAAAAGGTGTCGTACTCCGCGACGGCCAATACAATCTCCAAAAATATTAGCTTCTAGTTCATCTTGAAATTATAGGGAAATGTCACTTCATTGTGCAGTGTATCATCGGCGAAGTAGTTGGCATATAGCATGGAGTAGCCCTAAAATCTTTGCCTTGGCTTGCTCTTATGTTGCCCTGACCTTGAGCCTCCATGCTGCGGCTTCAAATCCCGGGCGTACATGGCTTGGAGGCAAGAGAGGATCTTCATATGTTCGTCGGCACTACAGCTTCAGCCTCTTCCTCCAGCAGAGCCGTGACCATCTCCTCGTTGTTGGAATGCATGCCGGCAAAACGTTGAACACCTAGCGTGCAGGACCAACGGCGGAGGCAGGATACAGACATTGGGGGGCCAGGATTTTTTTTTCAAGCAGCAGGGCCGGGATTTTTTTTTTCAAGCAGGAGGGTTAGGTAGATAACAACACTGCTATTGTGACCGGTAGATGGCAATATTGGTCGGTGCTAAGTGGTGGCTAGTTGCCAATATGATTTTTTTTTGTTAAGAGGTAGCACCTGACTCTATCTACTGCTAGATTTTGTACCATAGATTTACACTCACTGGGCTAAACAAAAGAACGAACAGGCCAGCCTCCTGCCAAGGCCCACACAACCATCGTCATCCTCCAGTAGCTGAAGACTCCCTCACATCTGGATCATGTGGCCGACGCTCACGACGGGTCAAAAACCTTGAGAATAGAAACACACTAAGCCTATGTGCCTTGGGAAGCTGCGGAATAGGGGGCCGGCCCCTGCTGGTCCCCCTAGCTCCGCCAGTGGCAGGACAACCGGGAAGGGCCTCCAAACTATTTTCACGCGCCTCTGGATGCCGGAGCTGGGGCCGGTGGACGGCGAGGTCGATCGGGGTGTGTTTGCTTGATGGCCCGGCCTCTTACGAAGGTGGGATATGGCGGAGGCGGAGAGAGGTGGTGCCAGCGGCAATCTAGCTGCGCAGGAGGGGAGAGGAAGGAAATGGAGTCCCCCTATAGGTGCTGACAACGCTGGCACATGCCGTTTTCAGCTTCATCCGGCGCCTCCCAAAACCCCCCCCCCCCCCCCCCCCCCGTGGCTTGGATTGGACCTGGGAGCGGCAAACGAAGAAACGCCCTTCGTCGGCCCAAAAACAAGTTTGGGGATCCCGGTTGGGTGAATTTTGGCTCCAGTTTCCCCCCAAAGCCGTAGTTCTCAATCAATATTCTATGGATTTTGGTACAATTTCCTCCCCCCAAATAATCTCCTTCGACACTCTCAGTTACATAGTGAAATTTGTTCATATTTCCTCTATTTATGCAAGTTTAGGGAAACCCTAGTTCATCAAAAAATACAAATTTTCAGTGGAACATTGTACTTATTTTTGGTCCTTTAGCCTTTGTATAGCACTTGTGGAAGGTTGGGAAACTTGTTGGCTTATAGATTTTGTCTTGTACATGTATGACCTAGATTTTGTATTATATACATGTGACATATATGTTTAGGGTATGTCATGGATGATGACGATGATATGATTTTTGTTTGATGTGGACTTGTATTACTATCATCTCATTATGCTCACACGGGTTGTTCACACTACAGATTGCACTGCTATTTGTGGTGTATGTGTAATTTCACCTTTCTATTTTCTTATTGGTTGGTTTTATTCAAATGTGAAGGATGTCAATTCTTCACAAACATTATGATATTTAACACCATGTGTGGTTTGTGGCAGAGCAAAACGAGGTGATACACTGACCATGCTAGCTCAAAATTTTAGTTGGCATGGACATGCAATGTTCTAAGTTCTAGATTTTCAGGAATTGTAAACCCTGCACGTGAGGTCCCATGAGGCCTCATCCAACAAGATGCCGAACGACGAGCGATATACCCCGTGCATCAAGTAGCTACAACTCCTTCCATTCATCAGGCTTGCCGGTCGGTCAACGCCAAACACAAAGCCTTTTGCGATCACCGAGATGACGCTAGAGACACACATTTTCACCTTCAAACTGGTATGTGATCTCGTGGGCTCTATTTACTAATGGCGATGGCTCCGACTCAGAAGGTTCACAGAAACTTAAGGAGTACGAGGGGAAGGAAGTACATATGTTTGTTCGCCTCTTTGGAGTGAACTTGCCGTTTTATCTTGTATCCAATTTTTGAATTTCTCGTAGTTGGTTTGGAGAACGTTATGTGGTTGTGAACTTGTCGTTCGATCTAGAGAACATGTTATCTAAACTTTGACCCTGTTTTCTACTAATTATTTGCCGATTAACGTGTGATAATTCTATGCCAAATTGATTATGTGAAACAGTCGTTACCAGGGTAAAATCTGACCCTACTATACCGAACCGGTACCTGCAAGGTGAGACGAGCAGGAGGCGGCGGAAGCCACAAAACCCATCTAGGGTTTCGTCCTCCTCGCCGGCGATACCGTCGGTCCGCTCCGCCTCTAGCGGTCTTGGGGCATTGGAGGTTTGGCGGACCACGGTCACTTGCCGGCGGGGAGTTTTCGTTCTTAATTTAGTTTGCTTTCTAGTGTCTTTTTTTGGGATTGTGAGGCGGCAGCTACATCCTAAAGTCAGAATAAGGTATTTCCCGTTCTATCCTCGCTCCGGTGGTGCATCTAGTGGCGATGGAGGGCGTGTGGAGTTGTGTGCCCAATAGATCTCCTGCAAAAGGTAGTGCCTAATGTTATGAAAATCGGTTAGATTTTAAAATAGTTTTGCCGAGGGTTTACTGCGCTTAACTTTGGCAGAAAGGTTATTTTTGTCAGGTTATTTTTACCCTTTTCTACCATCTCCGCCTATGTACATAAGTAACATAACAGAGCTAGCTGGACTAATGGAGTGACCGGAGCGAGGGGCTGAGGAATGTCGTGGCACCACCCTTAACGAGCGCACGCCATGAGAGTTGAGAGATGAGGAATGATGGGTGATGGCGCTCTCGAGGTGGAGAGCGACGCGGTCGATGTGATGCCGTCTTCTCCCTCTGTCACGCGGTGGCGGTATGGGCGTACGGTGGTGGGTGGGTCTTCAATTCCGCGGCGCGGTGCGGCGTCCTTTGTCACTTTCCGGACTACTCCAGTATTGCGTGGTGGAGGATATATCAGGGGCTGTCCGGTTCTACGAGACAGCGGGCGCGGAAGAGTCTGTGGTCTTCTTTTTTCCTTCCACTCCTCTTTTCTGTTCCTTCTCGAACTTTTTCTGTCCTCCTCCTTGTCTATAACGGTCCTTCTTTCGAGTTTAGGTAGTATCGCCATTCCCTTTCTCTCTCTCGGCCTGCCCACATCGGAAATTCTGCATTATACCTGCAATTAACATCGTCTTACCACGTCTAATTCTTCTTGCAATCTCGATCTCCACCATCTTCCCGAGTTAGACAGAATACGGCAACTGCCATCAACAGAGGACGGTGAACTGAAACACTATCTTTCTTGTTCTGACCAGATGCAGAGGCCATCAACAAAACGCGCTCAGGCCCGTGAAAGGGGGCCTGTGCCCTGCGGCTAGTGCAATCTGATAATTATTACTACCTGCAACTAAAAATGAAAGCAAAGGCAAACAGTTGCTCGAGCAGCAGATCAAATCAAAGGAAAAAAGAAGATGGTAGATGACGCCTGTTGCTGCTGCCCCCCTTCTCGAGTACTGCCCATCATTTTTTTCCTTTCTCGTCCTTCAGCATGGCATTTGGTTCATGGTCGGGCCGTTGGAGACGCCCTTCAATTATTTGTGCTCTTGTACTTCCAACGTTATTCAGTCAGTAGGCAGATCTTGAGACGTGAGAGCATCTCCACCGATGGGGCGCCGGTAGTGCCGTACGAGGGGATGTTGTTTTCCCACACCGGCGTTTTCATACGGTAGTCCCAATAGAAATTTAGATTTAAAATGATATTTAAAATCTAAATTTATACGAAATTTATATAAAAGTTAATTGAATTTAAATTTAAATAAAACTTGAACTTAGAACCTGAATCTACTGACCGTCGGTTGGGACGCGCGACGGGCCTGCCTCGTCGTCGTTCTTTCCCTTTGCCGCCTGCGTCCGTGCCCACCTCTTTGCCCTTGCTTAGCGCATCTGGCGGTGGAGCATGGCGGCCGGCGTCGCAGGAGCTTGCCGGCGGCGCTGTCCCCTCAGCGATGCCAGCCATCAGAGAGATGCCTCGTCTGGGTGAGCCTCGTTTGCTCGCGGGCGAACGTGTCGGCGTGGTGCTGAGCGTTCAGCTCAATGAGCTTTTGTCGCTCCGCCGCCATGAAGAGGCGTCTAGCCTCCTCCGTGGCGGCTCGCTGGCGCGAGATCTTGACGGCGTGCTCGAAGTTCGCGTCGTAGATGAACTCGCGCTGCTCCTCCTTCAGCCTCCGGAAGCGATGCGCATTCAAGGACGGTAGGATCGCCGCATGCTCCGGGTCAGCGGGGACCTGCGGCTGCTCGCCCCACTGTGCCGCCTCCTCCGTCGCCTCAGCTTTTGTGTGTGCGACGTACGCCTCGTCCCACTCCTCGAACTGTGGGTCGATAGAGTCGTCGGAATTGTAGTCGATGTTGGCGTCGGGCTATGGTGGTGGTTGAGGCGCCGCATGCGGCGTGCGACCGTTGTGGCCAAGAATGGAGCCGCCGCGGCATTATTGTGGTGGAGAGGAGAGGATGGCGCGACTGCGGTGGTGAAGAGAGAGGATAGCGCGGCTGCGGTGGTTGAGATGAGAGGATAGCGCCGCGGCGGTGGACAGCGTACGTACTAAATATGGTTGCCAACTACCCGCATTTACAGCGGCGTAGGTGCGTGGGGGAGGTGGGTGGGCGTCGCGTGGCCAGTCGCCGCCCTCGTAGCCGCCTCGGTTTCCGCGCGAGAGACCATTAACGCCGACGACCAACCTTCATGCGTCGTTTCCAACGCGAATCGTCGCGTCCTCTCACTGCCAAGGCGGCCCCACCCACGAAAACCGACATGCCGTGAGGCACCGGCGCGCCCGATCCGCGCCCGTCGCGAAGGGGATTGCACGGGTTGTCGACGCTTCTATTAGGCTCGAAATTGCGACGACGCCTTTTGGGGCGCGTCGGTGCAAGCCCATTTTCGATGCTGGCCCCCAAAATGCTATCGGGACCGCTATCGGGGCCGCCGGTGGAGATGCTCTGAGAGTGTATTTTTTATTGCATTGCAGCTTATACATGGCTTCCAATGAAGGCCCATAAATTCCCCGTGCACAAGAACGTGATGTCGTACGTCGGCACCGACGCACAGTGCACGGTAGGCCTAAAATAACGGAATTGCTAAGTTTCAGCTAGCTGAGGTGTAGCTTATGTCTCAGTCACGTGCTCCTACGGGTTTTTTTTTGTGAAACACAGTACGATCAAAGACGCTCGTACATACGCGCACACACTCACCCCTATGAATGCACACACGCACACCCTACCTCTATGAGCACCTCCAAGAGACTGCGTTGAATAACTGATCCGGCGGGTCTTGAAATTGACGAAGTTACCACAGGCGTCTCGCTGTCGACGGGAACGTCGCCTCCCACCGAAGAGTATTCCGTCTTTATGAGACACCAAAGTGTCAAATCTGAGATTTCAACTCTGGTGGGATGGGGGTGACACTGTCCTCATAACCATCCAACCATAGGTTGGTTTTCTCACGTGCTCCTAAGTTGGATTTTGTTTCTGCTTGAAGATTCGTGTTTGCTGTTGTTTGTATTTTATTTAGACCCATATTAAAACACGCTAAAGTAATTTAACTGAGACATAAGCTAAGTCTAATCGACTGAGGGTTAGAGACAACCAGAAAATAAAGCTTGTGGCCACGCGTTCGTTGTCGCTTCATTTGAGACAAGATATACGGCGCGTGGGGAGGCAGGGCTGTAGCAGCAGCAAAAGATGTGATCTCCCAATCCACTTGCCCCGGGAAGGAACAACCACGCCGCTTTTCCGTTCCACCACCGCGAGGTCCACCTCTCTGTGTCGCTGGCTGTTGAGGCGCGCAGTGGCAGCAAGACGGGAGCTCCATCTTGGAACTCCTCTACCTCCCATGGCCCCCTCTCGTGTCCTACTCCTCCCAAGACCGAGGTCACGACAACCATCTCGGTGAATGTTGGGGGGATGACCCCCGGTATGCCAAAGGCATGCCGAACCGGATGGTTTGAGCCATCAAAGTACCGGTTTAGAAGTTATTCCGGATAACAAGAATTGGTTCTATGCAAAGTGAATCATGCCGGTATCCTAGGAGGGGTATACCGGAACCGGCTAAGAAGGTACCGGAGTACCGGTACAGGCTACACTGTAGCACGTCGGCAAGACTGGTCAAAGATTCTCTCGAGAGCTAGAGGACAAGGATGAGCGAAGCACTTCAGCTTTAAACGAAGCCCTGACGTCTAAAGCAGATGATGACGTAAAAGGTACCGGAGGATGTCACCGCTCCTGATTAAAGACATACCGGCGTCACCGGTAGCCAAAGTGGCTTTATAAAGTAGTTTGTCTAGTCAAAGATGCCATTAGGGTTTCCTAGGGTTTCTTCCCCTGTAAGCCACCCTCTCCCCTATATAAGGAGAGGGATCACCCCCTTGCGCGGGTACGTGTTATGTGTCATATGCTATCTTGTATGCAGAAACCTGTAACCTCTTATGATCAAGGAATAGAGAGATCTGAAGGGGAAATAGTTCTTGTGTTCTTCTTCTTCTACCTCTGGCCAAGGCCAAGTTCTTGAGGAAAGCATCCGGAATCCATCCCATCCTTACCAAAAACCCTCCCCCGAATCCTCTAGCGCACATTCGGCCCCAACTTAAGCCATCCCATGGCATCTGTCTGTTCACCACGACGACAGTTGGCGCCCACCGTGGGGCCAGCAGCTGCGCTTGCTGGAGTTCATATTCGGGCGGGCCTCCTCACCATCTCCGGCGAGCGTGTCGTCACTGCGCTCGTCGACCGCGTCCTCTCGACGGACTTCATCAATGACAACACTGGCTGCTTCGCCAACGGCGGTAACTTCCCCAGGAACGGGAGCGTCATCGAGTTCGGCAGCCTCCGCATCTACTACGGCACCGTCCCCGAGCGCCAGTGCCTCTCGCCGGTGCTGGTAGCTCCGGACCCGCCAAGGTCTGCAGTTCGCAGCGGCCACGCCGCCGGCAGCGTGGAGGTGCTGGTGGTTGGCGCGGCTGGCGCCAGCAAGGAAGCTGCGGCGGAAGGCGCTGGACAGACAAGGTCTACGCGCACGGCCAAGCCACCGACCGAGCGTGACCAGGAGGTTGCGGGTGCATCTGTAGCGCCACCGGAGACTCCTCTCCAAGCGGCCATGAACGTGCTGGCGACGCCCATTGCGCAAAACATCGATCCGGCAGCGGCTCAGGCGGAGCTGGAGGCGCAACGACAGAAGCTGCTCTCCGGGGGCGCGGACATCATCCGGGCGCAGCGCGAGCTGAACCTAACCCTACGTGAGTATAATGCTGCCCGTGGCTTTGCTTCTGTTAGCGCTCAGCCTGCTAGAGTACTGGAAAACCGGCTTAGAGCTCGCAATCTAGATCAGGATCTGCGTAAGGAGATTCTTACCGGAAAAAGTACCTCTGCATCTTTGAGCATCGTAGAAAAACCTAAGTACAGTAGTCCGGATAAAACCATAAAAGCTGCTAGGGCTGCTGTAGAGCTGTGTGATTCGCTTACCGGAGATGCTTTAGCAAAACAACAAGACCGTGTTAGGGAGTTGCTTGACATAATACAGGAACAAAATGCTGAGCAGCTTGCTAAAATGAACAAAGCTGCAGCATCGAAATCTGTGCGTTCGGCAAAGAATGCCGGAAGCAAGTCCCATGGGCAGGCATCGTCCCCCCATCCGGACAGAAGAAGAGAAAAAGATGTGAATGCACATCAAATGACTGTGTATGATCCGGTACTTGCCGGAAAACAACAAGCCGGGCGACACGAGGCCGGAAGAAAAAGCCAAGGGGCAGTTCGTGGCTATGCCGGAAATGGCTATGCCGGAAATGATTATGCCGGTAGAGGTGAAGCCGGGCAAAATTATCGTGCAGCAAGAGCAGCTTATGATGAGGAAATGCCTCCGCCAAGGTACCGGCAGGCAAGAGCCGCGGTACCGGAATGTTACGATGAAGCTAATTCAGGAACTGAAAGAGTAGCAGCCTACCGGAACCCTTTGGGGGTAAGCGTAGGAGAAAGATGCCTGCCAGACAGGGATGCGAGGCACAGGCTGGACAGAGTATATTTATCCGAGATGATCGAGGCAGAAGGTACTCTGGGTCCAAAATGCTTTGGCCCACGAATCATGAAAGAGGAACCACCGGTTCGCAACTTCCAGTTGCCCCGTGACACAAAAACATACGATGGCACCACTAAGCCGGAAGACTGGCTTACGGATTACGTGACCGCAGTATACGTCGCTGGCGGCGGAGGAACCGTGACAGGTGGAGGAAACCAGCGTTGGGCCGTGAGAATCGTACCATCCTTCCTGGTAGGACCGGCACGCATTTAGCTTAACAACCTGCCGGCAGGAAGCATAAATGGCTGGTTGGACTTTGAGGAAGCTTTCGTAAGCAACTTCAGCAGTACGTACCGGAGGCCAAACAGACCGCAACAGCTCGCCCTGTGCGTGCAGCGCTCGAATGAAACAGACCGGGATTACCTGACCCGGTGGAACTCCACAAGGAACTCCTGTGAGGGGGTGATCGAGGCACAGGCCATTGCTTGGTTTTGCAATGGGTGCAGAAGAGGTTCACCGCTGTGGCAAAAGCTGCAGAGGAACATGCCGGTAACTTTGGCGGAAATGATACGTGTGACAGATAGCTACGCATTGGGAGACCCAATGCAACCGGTGGTTCAAGCTGAACCGGCGCAAACGAGCCAACCGCGCCAGGATCAATACCGGGATAACCGGCATAACAAAAGAAGGGAAGATTTTCCGGATCGGAGGTATGGTCCGCAGCAAGTTGCCGCGGTGCAGGATAATTCCGGCGCCGGCGGAAGCCAGAGGGAAAAAACCGGATCGCAGCCATGGGCGGGTCCTAAAAAACAATGGGTTGAAAAGAAGCCGTGGCAAAACGATGAGAAGTACACCATGGAATCCACTATGGATCAGTCGTGCCGGTGGCACACACCAAATCCCGCAAGGCCTGCGAACCATTTGACAAAAGATTGCACTTGGACCAAGAGATTGATGGAAAGAGGCATGATGAAAGATGCAAGGGATCATGGTACCGGAAGACTTCCACCACCACCCCCGCTTACCGGAGCAAATGCTCTACCGGTACAGCCTCAGCCGAACCGGCAGCAGCAGCAACAAGTTCATCAGGTGGCACAAGGTATTAACCAAGCTCCACCACCGGCACCTTTACGCCGGAATGTTTATCAGGACCCGGACATGTGCTGTGTTGTGTTCGTTACTGAGCCAACAGACAAGCAAAGCATGCATCGCCGTTCCATGGAAGTGAACGCAGTGATGCCGGCAGTTCCAAAATACATGTTGTGGTCAGATCAGGAAATTACCTGGTCATTCAAGGATCACCCTAAGATAATGCCAAATCCAGGTGGCTACGCTCTCGTTGTGGACCCAATCATGCATGGGCCAACGACTCGTGTCAAATTCAGCAAAGTGCTGATAGACAATGGGAGCAGCATAAATATCATGTACCGGCACACCATGCATACGCTTGGGATAACAGAAAACATGCTTCAGCCAACTCGCACAACATTCCACGGAATCGTTTCGGGATTATCCTGTTCGCCCATGGGAAAAGTCCGGGTGGATGTATCGTTTGGAGGACGTGAAAATTGCCGGGTCGAAAACCTTCTGTTTGAGGTGGTGGACCTGGACAGTCCTTACCATGCACTGCTGGGGAGACCGGCACTGGCTGCGTTCATGGCCTCAACTCATACGGCGTATCTTAAGATGAAGATGCCGGCACCTTGTGGACCCTTGACTGTGGTGGGAAACTATAAAGTCTGGCTAGAAACCGCTTCCGCCGGATCAAATCTGGCAGAATCGCTGGTGATTGCAGAGGAAAAAAGAAGGATGCAAACTGCAGTTGCGCTGGCTCAGTCCTCACAGTTGAGCTTAGCGGCAATGAGTGGCAACTTGGGCACACCGGCATTTAAGCCAACCAAGGAGACAAAGGACATCGTGCTGGACCCGGTATACCCTGAGAGTACCGTTCGTATCGGTGCTGGCCTGAATGAGGCATAGGAAAGCGCGCTCGTCAACTTCCTCCGTGAGAATCGGAATATCTTTGCCTGGTCTACTGATGACTTGGTAGGTGTTCCGAGGGAGTTGGCTGAGCACTCTCTAAACATCCGGAAGGATGCGAGGCCTATGAGACAACCCTTACGCCGGTTCGCTGAAGATAGGAGAAAAATCATTGGAGAAGAGGTGACAAAGTTACTGGTTGCCGGTTTCATCGTGGAGGTACTGCATACCGAGTGGCTAGCCAATCCGGTGCTGGTCGAGAAGAAAAAGGAGGAAGACCCCAAAGCTCCAAAGGTGTGGCGCATGTGCATCGACTACACCAACCTGAACAAGGCTTGCCCAAAAGATCCTTTCCCCTTACCCCGGATTGATCAAGTGTTCGATTCTACTGCTGGCTGTGAGCTGTTGTCTTTCCTGGATGCTTATTCCGGTTTCCCTCAAATTCCCCTGAAAAAGGAAGATCAAATAAAAACTGCGTTCATTACCCCGCACGGGGCTTATTGCTATGTCACTATGTCATTCGGTTTGCGCAACGCTGGTGCAACGTACCAGCGTTATATGCAAAAGTGTTTGTTTGATCAAATTGGAAAAAATGTGCAAGTCTATGTGGACGATGTCGTAATAAAAACTAAGGTAAAAGAAACATTGATCGATGATCTAAGGCAAACATTTGACAACTTGAGAAGGTTCCGGATGAAACTCAATCCGGCAAAGTGCACTTTCGGTGTTCCTGCCGGCAAACTGCTTGGCTTTCTCGTGTCAAGCCGCGGAATAGAGGTTAATCCGGTAAAAATCCGGGCCATCGAAAGAATGACTATACCGCGAGATCTCAAAGATGTGCAGAAGTTTACCGGAAGCTTGGCATCGCTAAGCCGGTTCATAAGCCGGTTGGGCGAAAAGGCCTTGCCGCTATATGCGCTGATGAAAAAGTCGGATACTTTCGTCTGGACCCCGCAGGCAGACGCTGCGTTCAAAGAACTAAAGAAAATGCTAGCAACTGCACCGGTATTGGCTTCGCCTTTGGAAAGGGAACCCATGCTGTTGTACATAGCAGCAACGAACCGGGTCGTGAGTGTTGTGGTTGTGGTAGAAAGAGAAGAGGAAGGAAAAACCGTGCAAAGGCCGGTATACTACCTAAGCGAGGTGCTCTCCCTCTCAAAACAAAACTACCCTCACTTCCAGAAAATGACCTACGGCGTGTTTATGGCCGCCACAAAGCTCAATCACTACTTCGAAGAGCACCCCATGAAGGTGATGAGCGAGGCACCCATTTCAGATATCATGTGCAACAAGGATGCTAGTGGCAGGATTGCCAAATGGGCAATTCAGCTATCACCGTATGTACCGGTATACGAAAGAAGAGACGCCATAAAGTCACAAGCCTTGGCAGATTTTCTGGTCGATTGGGCGGAAATGCAATACAAACCGCCGGAATAAAAAATAGAATACTGGAAGATGCACTTTGACGGATCCAAGCTCAAAGAGGGTCTAGGTGTCGGTGTAGTTCTTACTTCACCTAAGGGAGATCACCTCCGGTATGTTCTGCAAGTGCACTTCAGGGCATCAAACAATGTCGCTGAGTATGAAGCTCTAATTCACGGGCTCAAGGTCGCAAAAGAAATCGGTGCACACCGGATCATTTGCTACGGCGATTCAGATCTTGTGGTGCAACAATGTTCCGGAGATTGGGACGCAAAAGATGCCAACATGGCCTCATACCAGTTTCATGTGCAAAAGATTGCCGGATTCTTCGAGGGATGCGAGTTCCACCATGTGCCGCGGGCAGAAAATGAAGCCGCGGATACGCTCTCTAAGTTGGGCTCCTCCAGGCAAGAAATCCCTCCCGGAGTGGCTTTGGCTCACCTAAGGGTGCCATCGATCAAACCAAGTCCGGAGTCTGAATCAATCTTTGTACCGGAGTCACACGTTGTGCCAATGGACATTGACGAAGGAAACCCGGGGACTGTTCCGGTAAACCCGGGGAATGTTCCGGTAAACCCGGGGACTGCGGGATTCAAGCCGGAAGAAGCTATGCTGGTAGACAGTATGGAGGTGGACGTGCCGGTATTTCTGGTTCGGGAAGCACCAACCTGGGTTGAACCTATTAAGGAATTCCTGATCAACGGCACCCTGCCGGTTGACGAAAATGAGTCGAGAAGGATCCAGAGGAGGTCCAAGGCCTATACCATCATCAACGGAGAGGTATACAAAAGAAGTGTTACCGGTGTCCTCCAAAGATGTGTGGAACCGGAAGAGGGAAAAGAGATGCTGGTGGAAATTCACCAAGGAGAATGTGGGCATCATGCCTCATCACGGGCACTGGTGGCAAAGGTGTTCCGGCGCGGATTCTACTGGCCCACTGCACTGGAAAATGCTGAGGATCTGGTACGAAAATGCAACGGGTGCCAGAGGTACGCCAAGCAAAACCATACCCCAGCATCCGGTTTGAAAACTATACCGTTAACTTGGCCGTTCGTTGTTTGGTGCCTTGACATGGTTGGCCCATTCAAAACTGCGAGGAGCAGCTTTACCCACATCCTAGTGATGGTGGATAAGTTCACTAAGTGGCTTGAGGTGAAGCCTATTGCCAAATGTGATGGGCATACGGCGGTGAAGTTCTTGAAAGATGTTATTCTGCGGTATGGCTACCCGCATAACATTATCACTGACAATGGCACAAACTTTGCTCAAGGTGAGTTCAAAAGATTTTGTGAGGATAACAACATCCAGCTGGACCTGTGCTCAGTCGCACACCCGCAAGGCAATGGCCAAGTGGAAAGAACCAATGCTTTGGTGCTTTCCGGTATCAAACCAAGACTCATTGAACCGCTTGAAAAAACACCGGGGTGTTGGCTCGATGAGCTGATGGCGTGTAACTCACACGTTCGTTGGGAACCCCAAGAGGAAGGTATGATGCGCACAGCAGCAAGTTTTCCCTCAGAAAGAAACCAAGGTTTATCGAACCAGGAGGAGCCAAGAAGCACGTTGAAGGTTGATGGCGGCGGGATGTAGTGCGGCGCAACACCAGGGATTCCGGCGCCAACGTGGAACCTGCACAACACAACCAAAGTACTTTGCCCCAACGAAACAGTGAGGTTGTCAATCTCACCGGCTTGCTGTAACAAAGGATTAACCGTATTGTGTGGAAGATGATTGTTTGCAGAAAACAGTAGAACAAGTATTGCGATGGGATTGTATTTCAGTAAAGAGAATTGGACCGGGGTCCACAGTTCACTAGAGGTGTCTCTCCCATAAGATAAACAGCATGTTGGGTGAACAAATTACAGTTGGGCAATTGACAAATAAAGAGAGCATGACCATGCACATACATATCATGATGAGTATAGTGAGATTTAATTGGGCATTACAACAAAGTACATAGACCGCCATCCAACTGCATCTATGCCTAAAAAGTCCACCTTCAGGTTATCATCCGAACCCCCTCCAGTATTAAGTTGCAAAGCAACAGACAATTGCATTAAGTATGGTGCGTAATGTAATCAACAACTACATCCTTAGACATAGCATCAATGTTTTATCCCTAGTGGCAACAGCACAACACAACCTTAGAACTTTTACATCCTTTGTCCTGTGTCAATGCGAGGCATGAACCCACTATCGAGCATAAATACTCCCTCTTGGAGTTACAAGCATCTACTTGGCCAGAGCATCTACTAGTAACGGAGAGCATGCAAGATCATAAACAACACATAGATATAACTTTGATAATCAACATAACAAGTATTCTCTATTCATCGGATCCCAACAAACGCAACATATAGAATTACAGATAGATGATCTTGATCATGTTAGGCAGCTCACAAGATCCGACAATGATAGCACAATGGGGAGAAGACAACCATCTAGCTACTGCTATGGACCCATAGTCCAGGGGTAGACTACTCACACATCACACTGGAGGCGACCATGGCGGCGTAGAGTCCTCCGGGAGATGATTCCCCTCTCCGGCAGGGTGCCGGAGGCGATCTCCTGGATCCCCCGAGATGGGATCGGCGGCGGCGGCGGCGTCTCTGGAAGGTTTTCCGTATCGTGGCTCTCGGTACTGGGGGTTTCGTCACGGAGGCTATTTGTAGGCGGAAGGGCATGTCAAGAGGCGGCACGAGGGCCCCACACCACAGGGCCGCGCGGCCAAGGGGGGGCCGCGCCGCCCTAGGGTGTGGCCCCCTCGTGGCCCCTCTTCGTCTCTCCTTCGGACTTCTGGAAGCTTCGTGGCAAAATAGGACCCTGGGCGTTGATTTCGTCCAATTCCGAGAATATTTCGTTACTAGGATTTCTGAAACCAAAAACAGCAGAAAACAGCAACTGGCACTTCGGCATCTTGTTAATAGGTTAGTTCCAGAAAATGCACGAATATGACATAAAGTGTGCATAAAACATGTAGATAACATCAATAATGTGGCATGGAACATAAGAAATTATCGATACGTCGGAGACGTATCATGAGCTACCATCAGTACTGTGGAGCATAAGAACGACTCCGAACCGGTCTACCGGATACACTCCATTCTTCATGGTTTATGGGGCGGAAGCCGTGATACCAACCGATATCATACATGATTCACCAAGGGTTCAACTCTATACCGAAGAAGAGGTAAAAGAGGCCCGAGAAAATGATGTGGACTTGCTAGAAGAAGCAAGAGGGCTGGCTTTGGCAAGAACAGCCATATACCAGCAGAACCTCAGGCGCTATCATAGCCGGAAGGTTAACCCGAGAGTGTTCCGGGAGGGAGACCTGGTGCTACGCTTAGTGCAGCGCACTAAGGGGCGCCACAAGCTTTCACCTCCGTGGGAAGGACCTTTCATTGTGAGCAAGGCTCTACACAATGATGCATACTACTTGATCGATGCACAGGAATCGAAGAAGGGAAAGGCGGACAGGTCAGGAGAGGAGACCAAGCGCCCATGGAACATAGCTTTGCTGCGTCCTTTCTATTCCTGAAGATGTGCTGTAAGAAGTTCTTTTTTGTACCTTATTTGCTATGAATAAAAGATGCCGGAACCTCGAACGAATCTCGGGGACTACTCCTATCGAAATTGCATGTAATATGTTTATTTTTTCAGTTTACCGGTTGCTTAGTGAACGTTTTTTCTTTCCGGTTTAGTAACGTGTTAAACTTACCGGAGTCTTCGACTCTGCTGCTGTCCGCAACCCGGCTTCATGGCAAGCAAGATAAACCGGTAGGAATTAAACACGTGAACCACGAAAAGAGGGAGTGGGAACGAACAATCCGGAAAAATTTAACTAACCCCGGTTATACCGGTTTTTTGTGCAAAATTTCGAGTTATTTATAAGTTCAAGAAAGTGCTTGCTTGGCAAAAGAACTTTGTGACTCATACGCCAAAACACCCAAAAGAGGTAGGCAGAGCCAAAGTAAAAGAACCAAGTGTGCATCGGATTGAATGCCGAAACAATTCCGGAATCTTCACAGTGCAAGATAAAAGCAAACGATGAGTAAAATGCTAAGATAGCATACAAACTTAAACTTGATAGATTACCGGTATAGCTTACCGGCATAAAATGTTGTAGCACAGCCAAAAGAGCGTCAGAGTATTATCTTACATCATAAACCCCGGCATACCGGGGTAGAATTTAATGAGCATTGTTTTAAGACAGCAGGTGTGGCAAACACATAGCAAGATATTCAAGCAACTGGAGGCTGCGCGCCGGCTTCAGGAGCTTCCGGAGGAGCATCGCCTTGTTCCGGAGGGGCATCGCCTTCTGCGGCTTCCTCATCCTCCTCGTCCTCAACGTCTTCTTCCTCGTCGTCAGAGATTTCGTCTCTGACGCCGGGAGGAGGAGGGATGAAGGTGCACGTGTGGGCGAACTCCGCAATCCGGTAGGCGCGGTCCTGGCGCTTGGCGGTCAAGACCGGATCCTTATCTGTGGGTGCATCGCCGCGAAGGCTGTGGAAAGCGTCCAGATCCAAGTCTTCGTACCAAGAGCAGGCGATGCGTAGCGCCGCATCCGCTCCGGCACGGGCCGCTGAGCACTTCCATTCCCGGATCCTCCGGCAAGCGTCCTTCAAGCGATCAGAGAGGAGCGTCAGGTTTGCCGGAACAGCTTCCCCAGGCCACAGCACCTTGAAAATTTCCATGGCCCTCTCAGGCAGCTCAACCAGGTGCCGGTCCACAGCCCTCATGAGGGAGATCCGGGCGGCCAACGCCACAAGATGATCATAGGGGTCCCAGGGCGCATCCGGATTGCTGAGAGCTTGCTCAACCCTGCGCTCTGACTGCCTACAACTGGCGCGTGGTTGACGAGGGAGGAAATCCCTGTATTGTAGCTTTTTGCTCCCCGGCAACGGCGCCAGAAAATAGCTTGATGTCTACGCCCCCTCCTTTTCCTGTAGACAGTGTTGGGCCTCCAAGAGCAGAGGTTTGTAGAACAGCAGCAAGTTTTCCCTTAAGTGGATCACCCAAGGTTTATCGAACTCAGGGAGGAAGAGGTCAAAGATATCCCTCTCATGCAACCCTGCAACCACAAAGCAAGAAGTCTCTTGTGTCCCCAACACACCTAATAGGTGTACTAGTTCGGCGAAGAGATAGTGAAATACAGGTGGTATGAATAAGTATGAGCAGTAGCAACGGTGCCAGAAAATAGCTTGCTGGCGTGTAGTTGATGGTGGTAGTATTGCAGCGAGAGTAACGCATTAAAAACGATAAACAAGCGGCGATAAGCGATATTTAGGAACAAGGCCTAGGGATTAGACTTTCACTAGTGGACACTCTCAACATTGATCACATAACAGAATAGATAAATGCATACTCTACACTCTTGTTGGATGATGAACACATTGCGTAGGATTACACGAACCCTCAATGCCGGAGTTAACAAGCTCCACAATTCAATGTTCATATTTAAATAACCTTAGAGTGCATGAAAGATCAACAGACTAAACCAAGTACTAACATAGTATGCACACTGTCACCTTCACACTATGTAGGAGGAATAGATCACATCAATACCATCATAGCAATAGTTAACTTCATAAGCTACAAGAGATCATAATCATAGCCTACGCCAAGTACTAACACGGATGCACACACTGTCACCATTACACCGTGCAGGAGGAATAGAACTACTTTAATAACATCACTAGAGTAGCATATAGATAAATTGTGATACAAAATACATTGCAATCATAAAGAGATATAAATAAGCACTTCACTATGCCATTCATAACAGTGAATAAGTATTCTGTGAAATATAGCCTAAGAGACCCACACGGTGCACACACTGTCACCTTTACACACGTGGGACAAGGAGTCTCCGGAGATCACATGAGTAAAATTCACTTGACTAGCATAACGACATCTAGATTACAAGCATCATCATATGAATCTCAATCATGTAAGGCAGCTCATGAGATTATTGTATTGAAGTACATAGGAGAGAGATGAACCACATAGCTACCGGTACAGCCCCGAGCCTCGATGGAGAACTACTCCCTCCTCATGGGAGCAGCAGCGGTGATGAAGATGGCGGTGGAGATGGCAGCGGTGTCGATGGAGAAGCCTTCCGGGGGCACTTCCCCGTTCCGGCGGCGTGCGGAACGGAGACTCTGTCCCCCAGATCTTGGCTTCGCGATGGCGGCGGCTCTGGAAGGTTTCTGTGGGTTTCGTCGAACGTATCAGGGTTTTCGCGACGGAGGCTTTAAATAGGCGAAGAGGCGGCGCAGGAGGGCTGACAGGGTGGCCACACCATAGGGGGGCGCGGGCCCCCCCCCTGGCCGCGCCGGCCTAGGGTTTGGTGGGCCTGTGCCCCCTCTCTGGCGGTTCTCGTGTGTTCTGGATGCTTCCGGGCAAAATAGGAACCTGGGCGTTGATTTCGTCCAATTCCGAGAATATTTCGTTACCAGGATTTCTGAAACGAAAAACAGCAGAAAACAGGAACTGGCCCTTCGGCATCTCGTCAATAGGTTAGTTCCGGAAAATGCATAAATATGACATATAATGTGTATAAAACATGTAGATATCATCAATAATGTGGCATGGAACATAAGAAATTATCGATACGTCGGAGATGTATCAGCATCCCCAAGCTTAGTTCTGCTCGTCCCGAGCAGGTAAAACGATAACAAAGATAATTTCTGGAGTGACATGCCATCATAACCTTGATCATACTATTTGTAAAGCATATGTAATGAATGCAGCGATCAAAACAATGGATATGACATGAGTAAACAAGTGAATCATACAGCAAAGACTTTTCATGAATAGTACTTAAAGACAAGCATCAATAAGTCTTGCATAAGAGTTAACTCATAAAGCAATAATTCAAAGTGAAGGCATTGAAGCAACACAAAGGAAGATGAAGTTTCAGCGATTGCTTTCAGCTTGTAACATGTATATCTCATGGATAGTTGTCAATGCAAAGCAATATAACAAGTACAATAAGCAAGTATGTAAGAATCAATGCACAGTTAACACAAGTGTTTGTTTCTTGAGGTGGAGAGAAATAGGTGAACTGACTCAACATAAAAGTAAAAGAATGGTCCTTCAAAGAGGAAAGCATCGATTGCTATATTTGTGCTAGAGCTTTGATTTTGAAAACAAGAAACAATTTTGTCAACGGTAGTAATAAAGCATATGTATCATGTAAATTATATCTTACAAGTTGCAAGCCTCATGCATAGTATACTAATAGTGCCCGCACCTTGTCCTAATTAGCTTGGACTACCGGGATCGTCGCAATTCACATGTTTTAACCAAGTGTCACAAAGGGGTACCTCTATGCCGCCTGTACAAAGGTCTAAGGAGAAAGCTCGCATCGGATTTCTCGCTATTGATTATTCTCAACTTAGACATCCATACCGGGACAACATAGACAACAAATAATGGACTCCTCTTTTATGCATAAGCATGTAGCAACAATTAATAATTTTCTCATATGAGATTGAGGATATATGTCCAAAACTGAAACTTCCACCATGGATCATGGCTTTAGTTAGCGGCCCAATGTTCTTCTCTAACAATATGCATGCTTAACCATAAGGTGGTAGATCGCTCTTACTTCAGACAAGACGAACATGCATAGCAACTCACATGATATTCAACAAAGAGTAGTTGATGGCGTCCCCAGAAACATGGTTATCGCACAACAAGCAACTTAATAAGAGATAAAATGCATAAGTACATATTCAATACCACAATAGTTTTTAAGCTATTTGTCCCATGAGCGATATATTGTAAAGGCGAATGATGGAATTTTAAAGGTAGCACTCAAGCAATTTACTTTGGAATGGCGGAGAAATACCATGTAGTAGGTAGGTATGGTGGACACAAATGGCATAGTGGTTGGCTCAAGGATTTTGGATGCATGAGAAGTAATCCCTCTCGATACAAGGCTTAGGCTAGCAAGGCTTATTTGAAACAAACACAAGGATGAACCGGTGCAGCAAAACTCACATAAAAGACATATTGTAAACATTATAAGACTCTACACCGTCTTCCTTGTTGTTCAAACTCAATACTAGAAATTATCTAGACCTTAGAGAGACCAAATATGCAAACCAAATTTTAGCATGCTCTATGTATTTCTTCATTAATAGGTGCAAAGTATATGATGCAAGAGCTTAAACATGAGCACAACAATTGCCAAGTATCACATTACCCAAGACATTATAGCAATTACTACATGTATCATTTTCCAATTCCAACCATATAACAATTTAACGAAGAAGAAACTTCGCCATGAATACTAAAAGCTAAGAACACATGTGTTCATACGAACCAGCGGAGCGTGTCTCTCTCCCACACAAAGAATACTAGGATCCATTTTATTCAAACAAAACAAAAATAAAAGCATACAGACGCTCCAAGTAAAGCACATAAGATGTGACCGAATAAAAATATAGTTTCAGGGGAGGAACCTGATAATGTTGGCGATGAAGAAGGGGATGCCTTGGGCATCCCCAAGCTTAGACGCTTGAGTCTTCTTGATATATGCAGGGGTGAACCACCGGGGCATCCCCAAGCTTAGACTTTTCATCTTCTTGATCATAGTACATCATACTCCTCTCTTGATCCTTGAAAACTTCCTCCACACCAAACTTAGAACAACTCATTAGAGGGTTAGTGCACAATAAAAATTAACATGTTCAGAGGTGACATAATCATTCTTAACACTTCTGGACATTGCATAAAGCTACTGGAAGTTAATGGAACAAAGAAATCCATCCCACATAGCAAAAGAGGCAATGCGAAATAAAAGGCAGAATCTGTCAAAACAGAACAGTTCGTATTGACGAATTTTAAAATGGCACCAGACTTGCTCAAATGAAAATGCCCAAATTGAATGAAAGTTGCGTAAATATCTGAGGATCACTCACGTAAATTGGCATAATTTTCTGAGTTACCTACAGAGAATTAGGCCCAGATTCGTGACAGCAAGAAAATAGTTTCTGTGCAGTAATCCAAATCTAGTATTGACTTTACTATCAAAGACTTTACTTGGCACAACAAAACACAAAACTAAGATAAGGAGAGGTTGCTACAGTAGTAAACAACTTCCAAGACACAAATATAAAACAAAGTACTGTAGCAAAATAACACATGGGTTATCTCCCAAGAAGTTCTTTCTTTATAGCCATTAAGATGGGCTTAGCAGTTTTAATGATGCACTCGCAAGAAATAGTATTTGAAGCAAAAGAGAGCATCAAGAGGCAAATTCAAAACACATTTAAGTCTAACATGCTTCCTATGCAAAGGAATCTTGTAAATAAACAAGTTCATGAAGAGCAAAGTAACAAGCATAGGAAGATAGAACAAGTGTAGCTTAAAACATTTCAGCACATAGAGAGGTGTTTTAGTAACATGAAAATTTCCACAACCATATTTTCCTCTCTCATAATAACTTTCAGTAGTAACATGAGCAAACTCAACAATATAACTATCACATAAAGCATTCTTATCATGAGTCTCATGCATAAAATTAGTACTCTCCACATAAGCATAATCAATTTTATTAGTTGTAGTGGGAGCAAATTCAACAAAGTAGCTATCATTATTATTCTCATTATCAAATATAGGAGGCATATTGTAATCATAATCAAATTTATCCTCCATAACAGGCGGTACTAAAAGACCAATATCATTATCATAAATAGGAGGCAAAGTATCATCAAAGTAAATTTTCTCCTCAATGCTTGGGGGAATAAAAAGATCATGAAAACCAGCTTCCCCAAGCTTAGAACTTTCTATATTATTATCAACAATGGTGTTCAAAGCGTTCATACTAATATTACTACCAGCATGCAAATAAGATTCCATAGGTTTTTTAATTTTCGCATCAAACAATCCATGTTTTAAATCAGGAAATAGAATAAGAAGATCATTCTTGTCCATTATGCCAAACTAGTGTAAACAAGAAACAAAAAGTTGCAATTGCAGGATCTAAAGGAAATAGCTTCGAGTACTTACAACGGCGAAAATAGCTTAGTAGCCGAGATCCGGAGTGTGAGTACCTTTTACCTTTCCTCCCCGGCAACGGCGCCAGAAAATAGCTTGACTGCCTACAACTGGCGCGTGGTTGACGAGGGAGGAAATCCCTGTATTGTAGCTTTTTGTTCCCCGGCAACGGCGCCAGAAAATAGCTTGATGTCTACGCCCCCTCCTTTTCCTGTAGACAGTGTTGGGCCTCCAAGAGCAGAGGTTTGTAGAACAGCAGCAAGTTTTCCCTTAAGTGGATCACCCAAGGTTTATCGAACTCAGGGAGGAAGAGGTCAAAGATATCCCTCTCATGCAACCCTGCAACCACAAAGCAAGAAGTCTCTTGTGTCCCCAACACACCTAATAGGTGTACTAGTTCGGCGAAGAGATAGTGAAATACAGGTGGTATGAATAAGTATGAGCAGTAGCAACGGTGCCAGAAAATAGCTTGCTGGCGTGTAGTTGATGGTGGTAGTATTGCAGCAGTAGTAACGCAAAGAAACAAGTAAACAAGCAGCGATAGCAGTATTTAGGAACAAGGCCTAGGGATTAGACTTTCACTAGTGGACACTCTCAACATTGATCACATAACAGAATAGATAAATGCATACTCTACACTCTTGTTGGATGATGAACACATTGCGTAGGATTACACGAACCCTCAATGCCGGAGTTAACAAGCTCCACAATTCAATGTTCATATTTAAATAACCTTAGAGTGCATGAAAGATCAACAGACTAAACCAAGTACTAACATAGTATGCACACTGTCACCTTCACACTATGTAGGAGGAATAGATCACATCAATACCATCATAGCAATAGTTAACTTCATAAGCTACAAGAGATCATAATCATAGCCTACGCCAAGTACTAACACGGATGCACACACTGTCACCATTACACCGTGCAGGAGGAATAGAACTACTTTAATAACATCACTAGAGTAGCACATAGATAAATTGTGATACAAAATACATTGCAATCATAAAGAGATATAAATAAGCACTTCACTATGCCATTCATAACAGTGAATAAGTATTCTGTGAAATATAGCCTAAGAGACCCACACGGTGCACACACTGTCACCTTTACACACGTGGGACAAGGAGTCTCCGGAGATCACATGAGTAAAATTCACTTGACTAGCATAACGACATCTAGATTACAAACATCATCATATGAATCTCAATCATGTAAGGCAGCTCAAGAGATTATTGTATTGAAGTACATAGGAGAGAGATGAACCACATAGCTACCGGTACAGCCCCGAGCCTCGATGGAGAACTACTCCCTCCTCATGGGAGCAGCAGCGGTGATGAAGATGGCGGTGGAGATGGCAGCGGTGTCGATGGAGAAGCCTTCCGGGGGCACTTCCCCGTTCCGGCGGTGTCTTAGGAACGAGAGACTCTGTCCCCAGATCTTGGCTTCGCGATGGCGGCGGCTACGGAAGGTTTCTCGTGGGTTTCGTCGAACGTATCGTGGTTTTCGCGACGGAGGCTTTAAATAGGCGAAGAGGCGGCGCGGGAGGGCTGACGGGGGTGGCCACACCATAGGGGGCGCGGGCCCCCCTGGCCGCGCCGGCCTAGGGTTTGGTGGGCCTGTGCCCCTCTCTGGCGGTTCTCGTGTGTTGGATGCTTCCGGGCAAAATAGGAACACAGGCGTTGATTTCGTCCAATTCCGAGAATATTTCGTTACTAGGATTTACGAAACCAAAAACAATGAAAACAGAACTGGCCCTTCGGCATCTCGTCAATAGGTTAGTTCCGGAAAATGCATAAATATGACATATAATGTGTATAAAACATGTAGATATCATCAATAATGTGGCATGGAACATAAGAAATTATCGATACGTCGGAGACGTATCACGCTCCGTTACCCTCTTTTGCGCAAAGGGCTGGGAATCAGGGAAGAGCTCTACAAGGAAAGAAAGAGAAGAAAAAAGGAAACGGTATAAGGACACACTGCCAGAAAGTATAAACTTATAAGCAAAGAGAAGAAAAAAGACTTACTGAGGGCCAGGGCATCGGCCTGCATGACCAACCGGTCATATTCAGCCTGATCCGTGGTAAGGGTGGCGATCCGGTCTTGCGCCTCTTTCCGTGCCCGGGTCTCCTCTTCCAGCTCCGCCCGCAGCACCGCGCTGGCGTCGGTAAACTCCTTCAGCATCTCATCCAGCTTAGTTTCAGCGGCAGCTTGGGCGTCCTTGAGCTCCTGCGCGTGCCGGAGTTCAGCTTGCATAAGCTTATCCTTCAGTTCAGAGGAGATTTTCTCCTGAGCGTCCAGGGCCTTGCGGTGCTCAAGAACGAGCTAATCCTTTTCATCTGTAATCCGGAAGAAGAAACGATCAACAGAAAGAAACCGGTAGATTCAAGAGCCAAGATAAATGAAGGAGAAAATGGTACCTTTGAGCCGAGAAAGCTGGACGGAGAGGTCCTCGAAGGAGACTTCCGGAAGCGCTGCTGTGAAAAAGAGCTTATGAATATAGATTGAAAAAAGCAACCGGTATAGGAAGGGCCGGAGGCCGAAAAACAAACCTTGGCACTTGCTGTGGGCCTCGGAAAGGAACCGGTGCTCCCACAGAAGCTCCTCAAAGAGTGGCTTCCGGGTGTCCAAGGTGCCCTGTTCAAGTTAAAAGATTCCGGTAAGGATATGCCAGCGTTTTGTTTTAAGCAAAGTTTCGCGCTAAGAACTACGTTCTCAACCCGAAACTCAGGGACTGGGAGGATATACATATGAAATGGAAGATTGACAACCGGCATAGGTTTGAGAGATGGAAGTTTAAAGTGTGCGGCTTACCACCACGTTGCCGCTGGCATCGTGCCAAGCGGTGTCGAACTCCTTGACGGCATGCTTGAGCCGGCTCAGGTGCTGCGCCGTGCTCCGCGGGCCGGAAGGGTCGACGACCGGAAGTTTATCTTTCCCCAGGCCACGGGTCGCTGGAGACAGGTCCGCCCGGTTCCATTTTTCGGCATACTCCTGCAGCGGGCCTAGCCCAACCTCGCCGCGGTTGAGCTCAGTGATCCGGCCCAGCTGAGCTGAAGCCTTTTCACTGGCCGCAACAGCGGCGCGGCCGGTGTGCAGCACTTGCGACTGCGAGCCGGAAGAGGGGGCGGTCGCCGCAGTGACCACCGCAGCAAGATGCTGAGCGGTAACCTTGGCAGCAGCTGGTTTGCCGGCAGGAGCTGCCGGAGGAGATGATGGTGCGTCCTTGGTGGGCGCAGAGGCTTCCGGCGTTTCCTTGGCCGGGGAAGAGGTTGCCGGCGCGGAAGGTTCCGGCGCGGTCTTGGAGGGGGAGGCAGTGGCCTTCTTCTTTTTCTTGGGAACGGGAGGAACCAGAGGTTCCGCCCGCCCGGTATCTTCGCTACCGGCGCCCATGTTGCTGGCGCCGGTGTGTTCAGCTTCTGGAGGGGAAAGGAAATCCTCCTCCACGCAGTGATGAGAAGATTCGGGGGCCGCGCGCCCCGCACTTGTGTTGCCTCCCCGGGGGGAGGCTGGAGATTTGCCGGCACCAGATGGTACCGGACTTGGTTGAGGAGGAGGTGAGGCCCTGGCGGCATCCTCAGAGCCTTCCGGCCTCATGCCGGTGGCGCTCTTGGAAGTCTTGAGCACAGGGCTGAAAAGATAAAGAAAAAAGGAGGTTCAGAAAAAACTTCCAGAAAAAGAAAATCATGAAACAAAAGGAAAGTGGAAACGGAAACTTACCCGGAAGCAACCGACATTTCCCGCTTCCGGTAATGCTTGGCGGTGACCTGTTTCCCGCCAACAACTTCCTTCCGGGAGCGCTTGGCAGGAGGAGCATCGCTCGTACCGGCTTCGGGTGCTGGCGCTTTCTTCTTCTGGCCCCGGGAGGAAAGTTTCTCCAGGAACTCCTGGCCAGCCTCTGCCTCCAGCGGGGTGGCGTGCTCCACAACCTGTGGGTTGGCGCTGGCTGAGGGGAGATCTGAGAAAGACAAAGGTATAAGGAAGCGAAAGAATAAAATACCTCGAGAACAGTGATCTCATCATCGGAACCGGAAGCTGCGGCTGAAAAGTTACCGGGGCGTGAAGTATGGGTCCTGCCCATCTTGTGCTTATTCCCAACCACGTAAGGATTCGGATTCTCCTCGTCCAAGGTACGCTTGCGGCAAGGGCCTCGTAGTACGTCCGCAGCAATGCGAGGAAAGCGCTCGCGGGCCTGAAAAAAGAGAAGAAAGATGGTTAGCAACACGTTAAAAGCTACCGGAACAACAATCCGGATTGCTCAGTTCTTACTTCGGCAGTTGGGGGATTCAGGGAGCAGAGGGGAAGGAAGCCCCACTCCCAGTCCATCGGCATGTCGGTTTGGCAAATTTGCCTATCCTTGAGGACTACGTCCTCTTTGCTTAATCGGCAGCTGGTGATCTTGGTTGGATCATGGGGGCCGCATATCTGGCTCATCTTGTGAGCCCGACGCTGGAGAGGGAGCACCCGGCGTGATATGAACGCGCGGATGATATCATCGGAACAGATGTCCGTGTCCTTCTTGAGCTTCTCCAGGAATCGAACAATCCGGTTGGTTTCGATATGGTTAGTCCCCGGACTGAACTTCCAGTTGGCCTTCGATGGCGTCCCCGGGAGGTAAGCCGGCAGATTGATGAAATCAGCGGCGCCCTTGTTCTTCACGTAGAAGAAGGTCTGTTGCCATGCCCGGCATGACTCCAGATCGGAGAGTTTGAAAAAGGGGCTCCCCTGGCGCGCGCTGATGATGCAAGAGCCGCACTGAACCGGAGGTTTAGGATTGGGGATGTTCTTGCCTTGGACCGAGTTGATCCGAAGGCCGAAGAAGCGAGCGAAAGCTTCTTTTGTAGGACGGAGACCTATGTAGGCCTCCATGAAAGAAACAAAACAAGAAAGATAAAAAATGGCATTGTCAGGAAGGTGATGAGGTTGGAGTTTGTAGAAGTCGAGGAACTCGCGGAAAAAATCAGAGGCCGGAAGGCCAAAACCACGCTCAAAATGGGCAGAGAAAACTACATACTCTCCGGGTTCAGGCGCGGGTTCCACCTCGCCGCGCGGAATCCGGCAAGATACTTGTGCCGGTATCCTCCGGGAGCGGTACAGCCAGTCGATTTCTGGCTGCTTTACGTCGGAGCCTTTACAGGCTCCGCGGGTGATCGCCGCCAAGTTCGCACCGGAAGCTTGGCTGGAGCTGCTGGCCTCCTGACCCCTTCCGGTTCCGGCCTCGGGAGCAGAGGAAGAGGCATTCATCCGGTCAAGCTCTGCTTCGAGCCCGTCGGAGGCCCCGCTGTGGTGGCTGCTGCCGGCAGAGTCGGAAAGATATGCTTCGGAAGACATACTGGTCAAAATATGCCCAAGTCTACCTAAAAACAGTTTTCCCAAGATCTAGCCTTGCGCGAAGATCAAGATCTAGCCTTGCGCGAAGATCTACGAGTAAGAGAAAAACCAAAAGAAAAGGGAAAGTAAATCCCCCACCGGCCCAAGAACTGGAAGGCAAAAGGAAGAGAGCGTAGAGGCATTGAGGCTAACCTGAGGCGGCGGAGGACGTTGAGGACGACGGTCGCCGGAGATGCGGCGAAGTTACAGGCGGTGGAGATGAACGGCGATGAAGAAGAGCAGAGGTCGCCGAGGGACGCGCGGCGCGGCAACAGCGAAGGCGCTGCAGAGAGCCTCTGCGCAGTGGAGCACGGTGGAATCGCTGCGGAGGTTCGTCGGAGAGAGGAGCTCAGGCGGCGAACGACGGCGGCGAGAGTGCAACGGGCAAGAGCTCTGGGCGCGTGAGAAGTGGTGAGTGCGGAGAAGAAGAGGGGAAGGAACCGCTCCCCCCTTAAATAGAGAGAAGAGGTCGTGGGCCGGCAACCGCTGGGCCACGACGGTTCACCTCGTGGGCCGCCACGTGGCGCGATGGTACACGCGCGGAAAGCAGAAAGCCACAGGGAGGCCACACGGATCCGGAACGGCAGCGAGGATCCGGTGTGGCGCCATAAATGCTGGCGCAGAAGTCGAAGGGAAGTGACCCCTGACACTGTCGCGCCAGACACAGTGCGCATGTCACTGACAGGCACTGTACCCGAGATATTCTCGACTTCGTCGAGGAAGGTCTTAATGACAAACATACCGGAAAGGTTTGGTGTTAACATAAGTTCGGCAAGGACGCCGGAAGGTTTGAACTGGTTACCGGAAGGATTAAACCGGTATCTTGAATGTATGGGAACCTGGCATGGTCCGTTGGATAGGATCCACCGGACTATACCAGCTTCGGGGACTAATGTTGGGGGGATGACCCCCGGTATGCCAAAGGCATGCCGAACCGGATGGTTTGAGCCATCAAAGTACCGGTTTAGAAGTTATTCCGGATAACAAGAATTGGTTCTATGCAAAGTGAATCATGCCGGTATCCTAGGAGGGGTATACCGGAACCGGCTAAGAAGGTACCGGAGTACCGGTACAGGCTACACTGTAGCACGTCGGCAAGACTGGTCAAAGATTCTCTCGAGAGCTAGAGGACAAGGATGAGCGAAGCACTTCAGCTTTAAACGAAGCCCTGACGTCTAAAGCAGATGATGACGTAAAAGGTACCGGAGGATGTCACCGCTCCTGATTAAAGACATACCGGCGTCACCGGTAGCCAAAGTGGCTTTATAAAGTAGTTTGTCTAGTCAAAGATGCCATTAGGGTTTCCTAGGGTTTCTTCCCCTGTAAGCCACCCTCTCCCCTATATAAGGAGAGGGATCACCCCCTTGCGCGGGTACGTGTTATGTGTCATATGCTATCTTGTATGCAGAAACCTGTAACCTCTTATGATCAAGGAATAGAGAGATCTGAAGGGGAAATAGTTCTTGTGTTCTTCTTCTTCTACCTCTGGCCAAGGCCAAGTTCTTGAGGAAAGCATCCGGAATCCATCCCATCCTTACCAAAAACCCTCCCCCGAATCCTCTAGCGCACATTCGGCCCCAACTTAAGCCATCCCATGGCATCTGTCTGTTCACCACGACGACAGTGAACACGCCTAATGCCAACATAATCCCCCCCTCAACCTCCACCTCATATCCAGTAACGTTCTCGTCGGCCCGTTGTTGGGCGGAGGTGCTCCTAGAGGAGTGGTTGTTGGTGCTACAAGCACCTCCATGCGTCGGTCTTTGCTATCGGCGTAGACCGACGTTGCTACCTTTGGCGTCTGGCGTTGCTATCGGTGGAGTGTGGATTTGCTACCTTAGGTGTCTGATGTTCCTACTGACGGTCGGAGGCGTTGCTGCCTTAGTTGAATGGAGTTGCTGCAACCTTGGACGACGCTGATGCAGGCGAGTTCTCACCTTCGGGGAGGTCTCTGTCATGTGGATTTGTAACATATGATTTTTTTGCTACAACTTTTTATGCAGTTTTGCTGCAATTGCACAATATGTTTGCTATGGGGTTTCGGCAAGGTCTCCTGTGAAATCTCTGGCAATGTCTTGTCGCTGTCTCCAACGATATTTTATTTTGCTACTATAGCATCACTTTTTTAATGCGTGGCATCTGGAGAGTCTCCGGTGGGATCTCTCGCGAGATCATTCTTTTATTTTTTTTTCGTGAAAGATCCGTTTTTTTGCTACACTAAGGATGTGTCAGCATGAAGACCGAGAGCTGGAAATTCAAATCTCCCGACAACGCTCGGTACTGTCCTTTTAATAACTAGTAGCAGCCTAAACTCTTGCAGTGAAACGTGTATTCAGGTGCACGCTCCCAGCCACCACATGACGCATGCCATTGCAAATATCGTGGCTCTTTGCTGTAATAAGTACTTCATCCCTCTTCAGTCCTTTTTATTTTACTTAAGTTTAACATAAAAGTATATTAAATCCAAGTGAATTAAAAGAGACGTAAGGGAGTAGGCTCTTCGCGTTGATCCCGGACGAGGCTGTACCTCTACCACGCTCATTTGCTCTCTGACCTGAACCACGTACAATTTCAGCAGAGGGACAAGGAACCAACCAGGTAGTACAATTTGACCAACTTGTAAATGGATCGTGGTGGCGTAGGCTCCGATCAGACCTGCCTAAAATATCTTGGTAGATCTTGGGCTGCCACGGTGCCGGCGCCATACCTTACGTACCACGGGAACCACCAGCAGCAGCTGTGGCGCTTTGCTTGGGTTGTCGCCTTGCGTAGACGCATGCACACTTCCGTACGTGGTCACGGCACAGCAGTGGCCCTAGTCCACCATGCGGGCAGACGCATCCGAAATGTCCGGTTGTGTACGTTTGCGTCGGTCCGCGGACGCCATACGGTCCAGGGCGACCGTTTGCGTCGAGGGTATCTCCGGCGGTGCGGACGCATTTTTTTAGCGGAGACAGCGTCAAGGTCGAGGCCTGCCGCCGACGATTACCTGTTCCCGCGCGACGACGGTCATTTCCGCGCGTGCCCAATACATTGACAAGTTTCGCCGGCGTTTCGCACGCGTGGGAAACGACCTGCGCAGCAACGCCGTTTCCCGCCCCGCCGTGGCTATATATGCTGGACACCGGCGGGGGTGACGGGCACACCTCAAGCTAAACCCTAGCATCCATCTATGGCTGAGCACAACCTTAGCTGGGATCAGGTTGTTCAGATGTGCTGCCACGCCCACCCGGAGGAGGACGAGCAGCTAGTCGCCGCCTCGGTTCAGGCCCACCGGCTGGACGTGGAGGCGGCGGAGGCGGAGGCGAAGGCGGCGGAGCGTGCGCAAGGGCGCCTCGCAGCGACCAGGGCGGAAATCGCCGACGCCAGGGCCAAGCTCGCCGACGCTAGGGCGGCGCTCGCGGAGGCGCGGGCAGCGATGGCGGCCCCTCCGGCGGCCCCACCAGCGGACACCGTCATCCACGACATCGCCGACGAGGATGACGTCGTACCCAGCCGCTTCGAGTGCGCCGGCGACCAGCGGGTTCTGCTCGCGTCCTTCGAGACCCTGGCTGGGGGCGCCCTGCGCTGCCAGGCTTGGACAGCGGAGGAGGAAGCCCACAGCTATGCGGTCGCCATGGCTCGGGGGTACATGTGCTCCGACCTGGACTCGCTCCAGCGGAGGGGCCCTTCTCCCACGCGGGTCGAGCAGGAGAACCGGGAGCTGGCGGGCGCCATCGCCGCCAGGGACGAAGCGGTGGCGGAGGCGGGTAGGGACAGGGCCCGTTTCCACGCCCAGCTGGCGGGGTTTCAGGCGGCGGGCCAGGAGAACGAGGCGGCGGCGGCGGAGGCGGAGGCCAACTCTATGGCCAGGATAGTCCTGTGGGACTCCTCCCTGGCCGAGGCCCTCGAACGCCGCAGGCGGCAGGACGAGATGTCCGATCGCCGCCGTGCGCGGCGCGCGGAGTGCGTGAAGCGCTCCTTCTTCGACGACGGCGCTGGCCCCTCCGGCGGCAAGTAGTAGGCCACGCGACTGCGAGTAACCCAGGCCGTGTTAGGCCGCGCGACGGCGAGTAGGTACGGCCGTTTAGGTTAACTCGACTAACCATCTCTGTAAAGATGGTCCTTTTGGCCAATCAATAGTAATGAAGAAATATTTTGGTTACCTAGTCACTGCCGACCGGGCCCGGATGCACCGAACGTGGACACTTTCCGCGACCGCGCAGCGTCCGCGGAGACGCAAACCTGGCGCATATTTGGGCCAGGTTTGCGCCGCCACGGACGGCCCGGTCACTATGCGTCGCCCTGCTGGAGGTGGTACCAGACGCATTTTCGGCCCGGGCGGACGCAAACGGTCGCTCAGCGTCCGGCGACCGTTTGGGTCGCCCCGTTGGAGATGCCCTAACAGCGGATAAGGTCGAGGCGGTGAACATGGACAATGGCGATGGAGTGTCAGGCCATGGCGATGCTTGCTGTTGATCTGAAAGAAAGAGTTAGAGAGGAGCGAGCTAGCGAGGCTCAAAAGACGCCGATAGCTAGGTAAGGGAAAACGATACAGGAAATAGATAATTTTATTATATGCTGATCCTCCCATCCTCCCCACCTGCCTCTTATAAGGTTGAGACGGGCTCAGCTAATTGTTCCATTACAGCCTTAATACGACTCAATTAAACTAACAGTAGTTTATGACTTAAGCTAAACAACTCTACACACAGTTGGGACACGGTAAGGAGGCCTGAGACAGAGCCCCTCCCTTGAGCCCAGACCTCAGGGCTAGAATTCTGGGAATGTTTGTTGGATGAAACTTGCATCTTCCCAAGTAGATTCCTCACTTGTTATTGTCTCCCAATGAATCAGCCATTGCGGAATAGCTACGTCGTATTCGCCCATTGAACGAGGAACAATGCGGCGTTGCAATATTGTCAGTGGAGCAAATTTTACCTTGCCATCGGCTGTGACCAGAGGTAGCGTTGGATTAGGAACTGCATTTGGACCTGTGTGTTTCTTCAGGTGACTGATGTGGAATACGTTGTGTAACTTGCACTGCTCCGGAAACTGGATCTGATAAGAAACCTTGCCCACTTTCTTGAGAACCTTGAAAGGACCATACCACTTGGGATAGAATTTTGGTGGGTTATTCATGCCCCCAGCGCCTTTTGTCTGTATGGTTTGGCCTTGAGGTAGACGAAATCACCCAATTCGAATGCTCGTTCAGTTCTCCTAGTGTCTGCATATTTTTTCATGCGAGCTTGAGCTTTGCTGAGATTTTGCTGTAGCAATATCACCATATTTTCTTTTTCTTCCGTTGCATCAGTGGTATCCTGAGGTGTAGCTATTGGTACTCGTATGTTTTGAAGTAGAGGAGGAGGATATTCATACAATACCTGGAAGGGTGACATCTGTATGGTTGTATGGTATGAGACATTTGTACCACCATTCCGCTGCTGCGAGCCACTCACTCCACTTTTTGGGCTGCTAGAATGCCATGCAACGTAAGTATTGCTCCAGACATTGGTTAACTCTTTCCGTTTGTCCATCGGATTCAGGATGGTAAGCGGTGCTATAATTGATCGAGTTTGGTCTTGAACTTAGAAAATAATTGTTTCCATAGCTGACTTGTGAAGATAGCATCTCTGTCACTGACTATGCTAACATGGGGTCCATGGAGTTTGATTATGGTATTCATGAATACTTCAGCTATTGTTTGTACAGAGTATGGATGAGCCTGAGGGATGAAATGGGCATATTTTGTCAATCTGTCAACCACCACTAAGATGACCTCTTTGCCTCTGGACTTGGGCAAGCCTTGGATGAAATCCATGCTTATATCTGACCATTTTTGAGTTGGTATGGGTAGAGGTTGTAACAGTCGAGGATATGCCAGGTGTTCTGTCTTGGATATTTGGCAAATTGGGCAAGCTGCAATTTTCTCTGTTACGAATTGCTTGAGTTTCGGCCAATAGAAGGATTGTTGCATTTTATGCAATGTGACCTTGGTTCCCGAGTGACCACCAAACATGGATGAATGGAAGGTGTCGAAGATTTTCTCCCGGAGATTGGTAGTTGACCCAATATAGATCTTCCCTTTGAAATGCAAGATACCAGCTTCCAATGTCATGTTGCTGTGGCTAGTTGCATTGATGGTTAGTTCTTGTAACAGTTTGAGACAGTGAGCATCTTTAGTATAAGAATTCTGCACATCTTGCGACCAAGTGGGAATAGTGATCACTGTGGATGAGTTGCATTGAAGTGTGTTGTTGGCTTCTTCATCCATGCCTTCTTCCTGGAATTGGCGAGACAAGGCGTCTGCCACAGTGTTCTCTTTTCCTTTTTTGTATTCTATTTCATAGGTGAATTCCAACAATTTGAGCATTAACTTATGTTGGATGCCTTCCAACAACCTCTTTCAGCATGTAATATGGCTAAGGCTTCTTTTTCATATACTGATTGTGCATTCGCTTTCGGGCCTAAGCATTGGGTGTAGAAAGCAATAGGTCTCCCTTCCTGCATTAGTACAGCTCCCAAACCAGACTTGCAAGCATATGTCTCTAAGATAAAAGGAATACTGAAATTTGGCAATCGGAGAAGAGGTGGCCTTGACATGATCTGCTTCAGTTGTTCAAAAGCTGCCATTTGTTCAGGTCCCCAATTGAAATTGTCTTTTTTGAGAGCCAGGTACAAGGGCTGGCATATTGAGGCATAACCCTTGATGAACCTGCGGTAGTGTCCAGTCAAACCCAAAAATCCCCTTAATTGCTTCATGGTTTGTGCTTGTTTCCATTCAATGATGTATTTGATCTTGGATGGGTCAGTAGCCACTCCTTGGCCTGATATTATGTGGCCGAGGTATTCCACTTGGGGCTGTGCGAAGGTGCATTTAGTGAGCTTTGCTTTGAGTTGATTTTCTCTAAGAATGTTCAAGACAATGGATAAGTGCTTCTTGTGTTGTTCCTTGTCACTGCGGTATACCAAGATGTCGTCGAAGAAAACCAATACAAATTTCCTTAGGTGCTTGGCAAAGAGGCTGTTCATGAGCTGCTGAAAGGTTGCCGGGGCATTACTAAGCCCAAACAACATCACTCTATACTCATAACGTCCCAAATGAGTGGAGAATGCTATTTTGTGCACATCCTCATCCTTCATTCTGATCTGGTGATATCCAGAATGGAGGTCAAGCTTGGAGAAGACTGTTACACCATGTAATTCATCAAGTAAGTCTTCTATTACTGGTATTGGAAATTTATTTTTGATTGTCAGCTCATTCAGACCTCGGAAATCAACACATAATCTTTAGCTCTTGTCTTTCTTTTTCACCAAGATCACTGGGGAAGAGAAGGGACTGTCACTAGGTTGAATTTCTTTGTTTTTCAACATTTGAGTGATAATGGTCTCAATGGTGTTCTTTTCGTTAGGAGACATCCTGTAAGGTCGAATGTTAGGAGGCTTGGAGCTTGGTACGAGGGGAATGGAGTGATCTGCACTTCTATGGGGAGGCAGCCCTGTAGGTTCAGCAAAGACATCTGCGAAGGCTTGCAATATGCCTTGAAACTCTTGTGGTGGGGTTGTATTTTCGAGCTCTGTGAGGGTGGCTTTCACATCATTCATGTTGTACAAGATGTATCCAGTAGCCTGATCCATAGCAGCTGTGTGCATTCAATGGCTGAAACCATAAGATCGTCAGCTGGAACCAAATGGTCCTGAAAGGTATGAGTTTGTCCTCCAGCTTCGATTATCAACGTTCTTCCTATGAAGTCAAATGTGACGGGGTTGTGCAGTTTGAACCAATTTACTCCTAAGACTGCATTAGATCCGCCTAACTCGCGGATTCGAAAGTCAGTTGAGAAGACTTTTCCTTGGATGCAGAATTTATGATTATAGGCAATTGAGTCAGAGATTAATATGCCACCTCCTGCCACCTTTACTCTTCTTGCTGGCATGGGACTGACCTCAATGTTGTGATCCATAGCGAATTGCTTGTCCAGGAAGGTATTTGTGCTGCCCGTATCTGCTAAGGCAATAGCTGGTACTCCATTGATGTGGATCAAAAGAGAAATTGTGGAATCACTTGTGGAGCCATTGTATGCTGCTGCCGAGATTTCCATCATGTTAACATCATCCTCAACTGGTTGTTCTATCTGTATTGCCCGAGCCACATCTGCTTCAGCCACTGGTGGGTCAATAGCTGGTATGGCTTCCCGAGGTATGTGTTGTACTACCTCCTCATCTTCTTCCTCTGGGTACCCCTGCATGATCAACATGTTTACTGCCCTTTGCATGTTGGGACATCTGTGTCCTGGGACATAGTTATCAGTGCAGTACCAGCATTGTCAAGGCACTCTAGGTCTGGAGTTGTGGTTGATGTTGTCTCTTGGTGGACCAACCCTGTTCTGGTTATCTCGCCCAGCTGCATTTCTTGCTGGACCTAGTTGAACTGGTGCAACCGGTAAAGCTCTTCTTAGCACTAATGCATTTGAGTTGTGGTTTTTTTCAAATTGTCTTGCAAACCAGTAAGCCTTCAGAAGGGACACAGGGCATTGACATTGAACCAAGTGACGTATGTTTTCATTCAACCCACTGATGAATCTGTCCACGAAAAAATTTGTGGGTAAGTAGTCACGACCCCTTTTCATTACCTGCATCCAGGATTCATATGTGTTGATATAACTGTCCACTGTAGTTCTCTGCTTCAACTGCTGTAACTGCTCCATAGGGTCAAGTGTCACTGTATCAGGAAATCTTTCAATGAGTACCTGACAGAGATCAGCCCATGAGGTTTGTTGTATGTTGATACCTGAGCTGTTCAGCCAAATCTTTGCCTGTCCACGGATGTGTGCTACTCTCCATTTTACCCGAGCCTCACCATGAATACCAACCAACCTAAAAATATCTTCACTTTCCAATATCCATGCTCTAGGATTATCACCGTTAAAACAAGGTAATTCGGCGTGAGGCGTGCGAATTTGGGGTTCGGCTAGGTAGGTGGTGTTGTTGGAGTAGGTTAGGGATGGCTGTTGCCCATTGGAATATCTTGGATGAGTAGCCTCCGTGTTGGTATTGGGGGTTGGTTGTCTGGACTGGTTTTGGGTGTTTATAGTGATGAGCTCTTGTGAGGAAGTGTGGTGCTGAGGCTGGTATGATCTCGGGTATGGCTGTTCGTGTGTTTTTGGGAGAGGTGTTGGATCATGTTGTTGCTGACGAGGGGAATATGGCTGGTAGTACTGCGGGTGGGTCGTGGGGTTTGTGTGCTGAGTGACCTGGATGTAGGAGGATGACGCGCCCATTGTGGATGTGCCACGAGCAGTGTTTGTTTGGACACTGGTGTTTGGACGAACACCTTCAGTGCATGGCGGAAGTGGGAGTTGCTCCGGCGCGAATTGACCCAGGTTAGGAGGAAAAGGTGGAAGATTTGCAGAGTGGGGGGGTGGGATTCGGTGTGGTACCCTCTGGGATCGGTGAAAGGTTGGTGCTTGTGCGATTTGGAGGAGTGGAAAAGGGCCGGCCATAGCTGACGGTGGGAGAGACGGTAGTGGTCATACCTTCATCGGGAACGAGACGGTTGATGCTTCCCTGCATCTGCTGCATCATGGTCGCCATATGCGACTGCAGTTGCGCCATGGACTCCATCCAGCTATGCATCTCGCCCAGAGTCGTTGTCGTCTCCACTTGGTGCTTCTGTAGGCAGCGCCCGATGGAGCGCGCATCGCGATCGGCTCGTTGCTGCACGCGCAACGCGGCGAGCTCTGCGTCGGTTGATGATGCGGAGCGGATTATTGGCCCGTCGCGGCTTGTGCGGGAGGCGGACCTTGATCGGTGCGACATGGCGGCGGCAGCGCAGTTGGTGGTTGGGGATTTGTAGGGTTCCGCGGCTGCTGGTGGAGGTGAAGGGTAGGGAGGGAGGGCCAAGCCGCCGGTGCGGTGGTCGGAGGAATCGGTGGCTCTCGTACCACTTTGTCAGGCCATGGCGAGGCTTGCTGTTGATCTGAAATAAAGAGTTAGAGAGGAGCGAGCGAGCGAGGCTCGGAAGACGCCGATAGCTAGGTAAGAGAAAACGATACAGGAAATAGACAATTTTATTATATGTTGATCCTCCCATCCTCCCCACCTGCCTCTTAGGGCCACTTCTTTTGGGCTTCTCCGGTGGCTTCTGGGAGAAGCTTCTCCCCACCAGTTTCTCCGAGAAGCCCGGACCCTAAAACTTTTCTGGCTTATATTCTAGTTTGGGCTAAATAAGATTATAAGCCAGAACATATTTGAGGTTCGGGCTTCTGGGAGAAGTTGGTGGGGAGAAGCTTCTTCCAGAAGCCGCTGAAGAAGCCGAAAAGAAGTGGCCCTTATAAGGTTGAGACAGGCTCAGCTAATTGTTCCATTACAGCCTTGATAAGACTCAATTAAACTAACAGTAGTTTATGACTTAAGCTAAACAACTCTACACACGGTTGGGACACGGTAAGGGCATGTACAACAGTTTAGACACCTGCTGTCTGTAGTATCCGTCCACATCAGCAGGGTGTCTTTTGGCTATCTGTAACATCTCTCTTCCGTTATTTTTACTGAGAAAAAGGGATCAACCGCAGCAAGAGGAGGCATTAAATTCCTCCAATCCTTGGGAAGATTTCTTGAAAAAAGAAATTACATGAAGATGCGGAGAATTCAATTATAAAGGCAGTATCCTTAGATCAATTGTTAACACCAAAATCAGGAGGTGAAAAAGAACAAATCAGGCAGCAAGAACTTGAGGGTGCGGCCGCATCAGGATATGCCAGATTGCCAGCAGCTGTGCTCGCCAGCGGCCGCGGCTGCGGCGCAGAATCCGCGACGTTTGGTAGAGACAGAGCACGAGCGACGAGCACGATTGAAGGAAGCCACGAGGGCTTGGTGGAGGACCGGCGAGCTGGAGAGAACACGAGATGCAATCAGGCCACGATCCCACGTCTTGCGACGGCCCCTTCGTACAATGGAAACAAGGCCGTCGGTAGGCAGCGATTTCTACGACAATAGACCGTCTTTATTTCTACATACGAACTAGGTCGTTTTCTGTTACTTTTTCTTACACGTCATCTAATTTATTACGTGGAGCACATTACAGACGGCTGACTGTGTACCATTGTACATGCCCTAAGATCATAAGGAGGCCTGACATGGAGTACTCCTGTAGGCAGATATATTGCGATGGTCACGCGCGTACGTACGGCGTCTCCGTAACTGACGTGCTTACAAATTTTTCATGTCCTGAGCTGCGGAAACAACGGCGAGAGCAGAGCAGGACAAGATAGCAGGACTGAGATCCTGTGCCTTGATGAAGGCGTGGCACACAGCGCCTTGAGGCATCACATCTGCCGCTCAATACACATCCAACGGGCAGCAAAGGAAAGAGCTGGTCAGAAGGAGGTCAACGGCCTGTGTCCCTGCCTCACGCGGAAAAAGAACGAGCCTCCAGGGCAGAGCACTGGCGCCGCCCGCCGTCGACCTCCTCCCACCGCCGCTGCCCGCCGCTGCCGCCCGCCGCCGCCCGCCGCCGTTGCCCGCCGCTGCCCGCCGCCGCCGCCCGCCGCTGCCGCCCGCCGCCGACCTCGTCCCGCCGCCGCTGCCGCGCGCGGCTCTTCCCGGCCAGACTCCCTTCATCCTCTGCCCGGTCCGCCTCTCCCATCCGGCGCCGACGGCCACCACCTCCGGCTTCCTCCTCTGCGTCCCTCCGTCCGCGACGGTCCGCTCCGACCATCACGGCCTTCCTACAGCTCACAGGGACAAGGCAAGGAGGAGCAGCAACTTTTACAGGCAAATGAACTACATACAACTATACATAATGCTGGAAAATGAACTGAAAAAGGCAGAGCTCAACCTCATGCTTTAGCAGAAACCTGATGCATACATATATAAAGTGAACAATAGACAAAATTTGTAGCATTTCACATTGAAATCCCACAACAATCTGCTCTTACATAATCCCTGAAGTGCATAAACTTGGCCAATCTACTTGTACACTTAGGCCACAAAAGACTATAGTTAGCCCCAAAATCCAAAATACTATAGTCAACCCTGTCCAAAATACTATACTATGGTCATCCATGTTCAATACACTATCTAGCAAACTTGAACAAGCTAGAACATATCTTCACCATAAACACCATAGGAGGGAGCTGTCAAGAGTTCCGTGAAACTCATAATCGGGTTACAATGATGAAGATCCACATTTGCGCCTTTACCGCTGCCATCTTTCTTCTCCACTCCTACTTGAGGCTCTACACCATCATGTTTCTTTTCTTGCTGCAATGAAAATTATAGTAAGCAGTTTCGGAATGAATGGTAACAATATATCATGGTACCAACATATAGTAAGCTCTATGTACCTTTGCTCCTTTGTTTTTGGAAGCGGAAACTTTAGTTGGCTTGCGCTTCCCCTTGAGTAACTTGTCAAGCCAATTTTTCTTTCTCCTCAAATTCTTTGACGGAACCTCTTTTTTCTTGAGCTTTGCGGCACTAAGAAACTCATTTGTTTGTTGCACATTTGGATCATTATTTTCTTGATCATTGAATGGCTTATCCATAGCACCGGTAGTTCCATTGAGTTTATCTTCTATTTGTGGACCAACACAATCAAGTGCATTTTCTAACATCAAACAACACTCCTCGGAGTTGGCTACTTTACGTGCCAAACTATGAAATTTGTGAGATAAATTCTTGTACCGGAGTTGAGCTTCCAACTTTGGATTTTCTACCACATTCATTCCATGTCTATCTTGTATGCTTCCATTGCGCGCTTCTCTAGTCCACCTCTTTAAGATATAGTGTGTTGGCAATGTCTTAATATTCATCAAATCAAGAACCTTGATACCATGTCCACACAATATTCCCGTCCTATTGAACATTCCACAACTACATGAAGCAGTTTTGGTCAAAGGATCACCAATCACTATGCGCTCCTCCTCAAATTTTAAATCACCATGGAAACTTGCAATAGAAACCGCAAACTTGTTATCTTCATCCAAAACTCTAGTACACGCAGCCATGGATCTTTCATATTCACCTTGGAAAGCTTCAAAAATAATTGGAGTGTACTCTTTGCTTGCTTGCACCAACATAGGTGTGTGCATCTTGATTCTTGGTATGTTCTTCCTTGCCTCAAATTCGGATTGCAATTCTTGTGTTCTTTTTACCTCCACTGTCCTCTCAAAATGCATCAAGAACCGAACAATATGAAAATCTGATTTCAAATGGTTTTTCAATGAATTGTTGAAGCTCTCACTAAGTTGTGTACTTCGAACTCCCAAATTGAACACTTCTCTCATATAACATTTAGCCCACTTTTCTTTCAACTTGTAGATACTATCTAACCAAGTTTGCTTGTGCACTTTATGTCTCATATTATCAAATGCTTCTTGAAATTCTGCTTTATCCTCATAGCCATACATGCATTCACTAAAATCTGTGAGAATATGAGACTCTTCCTGTTCTTCTTCCTCTTCCTCTTCCTCTTTCCCTTCATCTTTCTCTTTCCTTTCATTTTTTTCTTCACCCTTTAATGGAGATAAATGTTTAACAGCATTTTGCATTATATGGAAGGTGCACAAACCATGATATGACTCCGTGAAGATTTTCCCTATAGCTTTTCCCATTGCGGCATCTTGATCTGTATAAATAGTTCTAGGCTGCCTCCCATTATGTGTAGCTAGAAATGTCTCAAACAGCCATACAAATGAGTCACATGTTTCATCAAATAGCAGTGCAGCACCAAAAATGGTGGTTTCTCTAAACTGATTAAGCCCAAGAAAAACACCAAAGGGCCTATATTCTTTGTTTGTGCCAAAAGTAGTATCAAATGTGACAACATCACCAAAGTGTGCATAGTCCAGAACCATTTTAGCATCAACCCAGAATATGTTGGATATATGCTCCTCACAATCATACTGCAACTCATATTGGAAAGATGGGTTCTCGAGGATCTTGTCATGGAAATACTTCAACATACTACCTGCCTGTCCAAAAGCCAACTCTCGCTGCCGTTTGCTTCGCAAATGGTTCTTTTGGTCACGACAAGTGTAGCCGAGGTTAAATGGTCCACCAACTCGACGGCAAGCTAACTCATGTGCAGCTTTGGGCATGATTCCAGAATCCTCGGCGGCTTCTATTTCAAAAGCTTGTACTTCAGAAATCTTCCTTTGCGATGCCATCAAGTGGCAGGTTTGTGGCAACTGAAGGTAATAATTGTGTTCTTGCACAAAATCTGTGACTTCGTAATTTTTTGGCACTCGATCCAATGATATAGTCATCCGAGCTTTGCAATTTGTTCTTGTTTCAGCTCTGATACGCTTTGGCACATGGTCCATTGTTATCCCTTTTTTCCGTATGCCTTCATTGGCGCAAACAAATGTGCATGAGGTCACTTGACCATCAATCTTGCTTGTATGCTTGTTTCTCTTCCTCACATCAAATCCTGCACGACCTCCATATGCAACCCAAAACGCCCAAGCTTCATCTGGATTTCTAAATCTCATACCAACTTGAGGCATCCCCTTGTTAATTTCTCCCATTGCACAACACTTGCAAATGCAAAACACTCACAGCTGCATACCAAAACACTTCAATCAGCAAGAGTTGAGTCAAATAGTACATACTAAACAATGCAGTCAGCTGCAACCAAACTGAAACTAGCAAATACTAAACAGGAACAATCGTGAAGTACACATGTAAGGAAATACGGCACCTGCTGCAGTCAGCGGCGAACCCACCAGCGATTTTGATGGCGCTCAGCGACGAACCCACCAGCGACGCGGAGTCTGGGGACGGCGGAGGAGCAAAGCAAGTCGTTGGATGGGCCGGCGGCCGGCGGCCGGCGGAAGGGCAGACCGAACCGGATGGGGCTGAGCCGGAGCGAGCAGAGGGAGGTGAGGGCTGGGCAGTCGCGGCGGGCGGCGGCGGAGGGCAGCGACGGGCAGCGGCGGCGGCGCTCAGCCCGGGAAGAGCCGCCCGCGCTCGTCCTTTTTCCCGCGGCGCTACTTTCCCTTCGCGCGCGTGAGGACATGAAGGGGACACAGGCCTTTCCGCTGTTGACTAGGCTCTGACCAGCTCTTTCCTTTGCTATCCGTTGGATGTGTATTGAGCGGCAGATGTGATGCCTCAAGGCGCTGTGTGCCTCGCCTTCATCAAGGCACAGGATCTCAGTCCAAGATAGCAGTGTGTAGCCCGAGAGGGCCAGCCGGTCAGCTTGGGCTCGGCCCATGGCCCATGCGATGTGATAAGATCGACCTTGTTGCTCCATGCGCTTTTGCAGCTTTTGGCTTTGACTTCAAATCTCCTCTTCTCTCCTCTACTTCTGTCCTACTACTTCTAGTACTAAGATCCGAAGTTCCGAACAACGATACACGTATTTTTTTTTGTGTATAAAGGCATCTTCAATGGGGTGATGCATTTAATTATGCGCGAGTGTTCGTTTACTTCGCTCCACGAACGCGAAAATGACCGTTTTTGTCCGCGCGTCTATTTGCGTCTGGGGTGGCTGCAGCGGAGCGACGCATTTTTTTTTCTACCTGTTTTTTTTCTCGTCTCCATTTAAACATAGTTCCAAACATTACATATTGGAACATGGTTTTACACAAACTAATACATAATTGGAAACATGGTTTACACAAACTAATACATAGTTTGAACCATGGTTGACACAAATTAAAACATTGTAAAAAAGAAAAACCAATAGTGTTGGTTCCGTATGTTCGCTGCCAAGAAAGAACACTCTCAAGCACTCTCAGTCACCCAAACTGGAAAATCTAGCTAGTGACGGTGTCCGTGTTGGTTCTTTCGAGGAAGAATAACCAGAAACCTTCACTACTGGCTTCAACTTGCCCGTAGTCATATTCGCTGCAAAGAAAGAACACTCTAAGTTTTAAATATCGGTGTCTGAGCCGGATTCGTCGGTGTGATAGTGTCTGCGGCAGGCTGTGTCGTCGAACACCTTGACGATCATCTCGCCATCCCCCTCGTAGAGGAAGATGAGCTGGCAGCCGGGCTCGAGCGCGAGGTCGCGGACGAACTTGTCCCACCCCGTGTGCAGGTACATCATGCCTTGCCCGTCGAAGAAGACCTCGACAGGCCACCAGCAGAAGTTGCAGATGGCCTCCCGTAGCTGCAAGTGCACCTGCTCGACGCCATCGACGAACTCGGCGAACTTATCCGGGAGCCGCTGGATGCCGAGTGGGTCGTCGTCAATGCGGAGGAGGAACTCGAAGCAGCGCTCCTCCTGCGAAGACGAGGAGGGCGCAGGCGACGGCGACCGTGGGGCCGTAGCTGCTCCACCACGGCGGCCCCTGCCTCGGCCCCGGGGGCACCCAGGCCCACGGTCTCGACCGCCTCGCCGGCCACCAGGACCCGCCATGGACTTCCTCGCGGGCATTGCTGCGTCGCAGGATGAGCTAGGCGGCGCTACGATGGAGCTTGTGGCAGCTAGGGTGTGTGTGGAGGAGTGGATGAGGAAGAAGAGCGCGCGCGCTCTTTATATAGACCGGAGGCAGACGACGGCAGCGGGACACGTGGCGTCGCCATTACTGCGTTGCGGAGGTGGGCGGCGGCCGTTCGGCGGGCGAGGCATCGCCATTAACGTGGCGCAGACTGCCGAAGCTACGCAGCGGCGCCAGTCGCTGGTGCGCATGAGAAGACGCATCGACGCAGGGTCGCTGCCAGGCGGGCCTGACGAAACGTCCGCCAGACGCCAGTGGACACTTTGCGCGTCAACGCAGCGTCCTCAGAGACACATCCGAGACGCATATTTGGGCCATATTTACGTCTCCGCGGACGATTCGACCACTTTGCGTCGCCTTGCTGGAGCAGGACCTGACACATTTTTCGGCCCGACGGACGAAAACGATTCGCTCAGCGTCCGCGTCTGTTTGCCGTAACAACGACACAAGTTTGAGCATGTCCGATTTACATTTCTTGGCAAGTCCGCCACACCCTCTCGATACAATGGTGGTTTGGCACGTCAACTCGTCATGTAAAGATTTTCAGTATACACAAATTAAAATTTGGACAAACTATTCGGCAATCCGAGCATTAGACAAACTAGTTCCTGCTCTTCCGTCGCCGGTATGCGGTGTCCTTAGCAGCGTCAGCTGATACTATAAGGAACGACACTAACCGGGTGCTTCCATCCATCGATATCAAGCAAACTGGATTGATTCATGGCTCCATGGTAGCACAAGAATGCACATTGCACGCCATCATAAAACGGCAGAAATAGCAATTGTTTACTAAGTTGTTTAACTATACCCTTTTGTGTTAAGTTCGGAATAATTACTCTGTGTTTTTGTGAGCAATATAGCTCACGCGTTCTCCACAAGAAAAATTTGTGCAAAGCTAATCGGACAAGATGGATGGCTTCCATGTTTCCTGATTCTCGATCAAAATTACGAGGGCCACCATGCTAGCTTTCATAAATTTAAAACAACATTTCTGAGGTAACATGTCACTACTAGAAACAGACCGAGCCGTTGAATCACTACCAGTGGCGCAACATACTAGTCGTGCGCCACTGCTATATAGCAGTGTCACACTTTTACATGGTGCTCCACTACTATCATAGTTACCAGTGGCGCACCTGGTGAATAGTACGCCACTACTATTTGACCCACCCTATACATAGCAATGGTGCACTGCTAAGTGGTGTTCAAACATTTTCACCACCACCCCACCCATGTGAATCGTCTTTTTGGTTTTGAAAAAAATAAAAGAAATAGATAGAAAATTGAAAAAATAAACTCCGTCGAGATGCTCATGTATTATGTCATCTAGTTTTAATGATAATTAACAAACATAAATTTTAACTTTCTTTGTAAAATGGCGTCATGTTTCGGTAAAACAGGATTTCTGATGGCATACGACCTTCGATGAAAAACTTTTTTTATATGAAAATGTATCTATGCAAAATTTTACATCCGATTGCAACGCCCCTCCGACGTTTAATGATTGTTTAGATTTCCAAAAATAAAAAAGGAAACAGGAGTTTCTTTAGGTTTTAGATTTCAGGCACAAAATTTGAAAAATGTAGCAGTGGCGCACCAAAAGTCTTGGTGCGCCACTGCTAAGCTTACCGCCTCTAAAATTTGCATTGGCCAGCCACCCTTTACCCTTATCCCCACCCTCCTCCTCCAACTCCTCCTCCTCCTCTTTGGCCTCCACCTCTTCTACTACTACTCCACTCCCTGCTCCTTCATCTCCTTCCTCCTCCTCTACTACTTCTCCACTTTCTGCTCCTCCAACTCCTTCCTCCTCCTTCTCCTCCTCCCCCATCCTCCTCCTCCACCTCCTCCTCTACTACTCCTCAACTCCCTGCTCCTCCAACTCCTTCGTCCTCCTCCTCCTCCTCCTCGTCCACTCCGGCCTCCTCCACATCCTCCTCCACTCCCCCTCCACTCCCCCTCCTCCACCTTCTCCTCCTCCTCCAGTCTCCCTTCCTGTCCTCCTCTTTCTTCTTCTCCTCCACTCCTCCTCAGCTCTGCTCCTCTTTCTTCTTCTCCTCCACTCGTCCTCACCTCTCCTCCATCTTCACCGACGGCTAGGCTATGAGCATGAACATGAACGGGATTAATAATTCGGACAATAAAAACAAGAAAAAAAACCAGTAAAAAAATTTGAAAAACCACTGCGAAGCCAGATAGCAATAGCGCACCACTGGTGGGCTACTGGTAGCAATTAGAAGTGACGTGATAGCAGTGGTGACTGATAGCCAATTCTGATGCGCCACTGATTAGCTTTTTTCTAGTATTGTGTTATCGATTGAACTAGATTCTGGATGTTTTCAGACAACCAATGATGTGTACAACTACCAGACCATCAAACTGCTCCATCCGTCCCAATGAAAATGGCTCTTTAGATTTCCTTATTTAATGGCCTAGAAATGGAAACCTCTATTTTGATGTTACTTGTAATAAAAATTAGAGCATCTCCATCCACGTCCCCCAAAGCGTCCCCAAAGGGATTTGGGCGACACCGAACACTTAACCTCTCCTAGTCGCGCGTTCCAAAAGCCGCTTCGGTCCAGACGTGCTCCAAATATTGACCGGCGTCCCCAGCACATCCCCTGTATATAGAGGCTCTATTAGGGACACCGGACACGACTTTTACACTTGCTTTTTATTTGGAGGTAACGTTTGGGGGACGCAGCTAGGAACGAGAGCTCTCCCAAAGCGGCACCACGCGGCGTCTCCCAAACGACCAATCCGGCGCTTTTGCCAGACGTCGTTTGGGGGATGCGACTCGAGATGCTCTTATACCACTAGAAACTTTATTCGATTAGGACTTCAATGGTAGAACATCCATGACATATAATTTATGTTTAATTAGTCAAATAGATGGTCAAACTTAAGCAGCTGCATACTCAGTTGTCCAAAGCATGTTGTAATCCAAGACATTAGTGTTTTGTGAACAACTATGCTGTGTATCATTTACCTTGATCTTTGACCTTGTTGTATCCGAAAGAAAATTTGTATTGACTTAAAGCATCTCTAGCCGCGTCCCCCCAAACCGTCCCCCAAACGGCGTCGGATCGAGCATTTGGGGACGTGTTTTGTCCGTGCCGCGTTTGGGGGATGTCGCTCCCCAGCCGCGTCCCCCAAACGTCGTCCCCAAACAGAAATTCAAATAGTTTGCATTCAAAAGAGATCATTCCTGTAGAAGTCGTCGCGATCAGAGTAGCGTCGATCAAAGTACTGCGCGCGCGATCATATTACATGCCGACGTAAAAATTAGAAGATGGGGAAGGGGTTGGGCGACGGCGAAGCCGACGGCGTATCCTGAGTCGACGCAGGCCCATCGATCACGACGACCTCATCGTGATCTGCCCGGTGTGCATGCTCGGTTGCCGACGCAGAGGCCGACGCAGGTGTACTAGCAGATGATGTCGCAGACGCGTCTGCTGGCTCTTGCTCCGGGGTTGGGGTTGCTGCCGCTGCCGCTGCCTGGGCCGCCGCGTCGGCCGCCGCCATTTTGGCTTCGATGTCGTCGAGGATCTGCCCTTTGAAGAAGTTGTGCGCCGCCCGCGTCCGGGAAGACATTCCTTCTGTCGACGCTGTCAGCAGGGACATGTCGTCCTTGCGTTTCTTGAGCTCCATCTTCTCCTCTTGCGTCTTGAGCAGCGCCGCCCACCTTTCGTCGGCTTTTTTTGTCGCGGGAGAGCAAGGTCGAGAAGACCTCGACGATGCACTGCGTGATCGACGTCTGCGTCTTCTCGGTCGACGCAGCGTACTCCAAGGGCTCGCGTTGGCGGCAGCGATACACCCGGCCAGCGCGTGCTGGTGCGCGCGCGCCGCTAACGCCTTCTTCTCCAGCTGCGCCGCCCTCCGTCCCTTCCGCTCCGCCGTCGACATCTTCCGACGCAGACAGTCTTGATGCCACTGATCTTCGGTCCAGCCTTCCTGCTTCTTCTTCGGAGCCGGCGCCTTCCGCGGCTTCGCGAAGGGCGCCTTCGCCCCTTTCGTCTCATTGCCCGGCGGATTCGTGGCCACTTTCTTGGCCATTTTTTTGGGGGCTGTCGGCGGCGCCATGGATGGGGAGAGGGTAGTGGCGGCAGGAGGAACAGAGTAGCGACGGCGGGAGGGAGAAATAAATCGGCGGGATAGGATGTCAAATGTGTTCGGAGGGCAGAAATGCGCGGCGGGGGAGGCGCGATGTGGCAGGAGAAGCGCGATTTGGCAGGAGAGGAGGACGAATTTTTCCTATGCTGCTGACGCGTCGGTCCCACGTCTCCTCGCCTCGCTTTTCGTTGTGGCCGGCGTGCCCGGAGCATCCCCTGTGTAGCGGGGACGGGCTCGGGGCGCCGGACACCATATTGGACCGCGCCAGAAAAAAGAGGCTTTGGGGGACACGGTTGGGAACGTTTTTTTGTCCGGCACGTCCCAAATCCCTTTGGGGACGGTTTGGGGACCGTGGGTGGAGATGCTCTTACGTTCTGTAGAAAAAAAAATGTCCAAAGCAAATCGGGGAAGATAGATGGCTTCCATGTCTCCTGAATCTCTACTAGCATCTATCAAATCAAACGATCTTTGGGTGTACAATCTACGCAAAAGATGTCGTCATCTCGGTAGTGCCGCTGTGCAGTGCCAAACTTGTCCAAGCTGCTGGAGTACCCTGCAGTACTAGGCGTGTGGAGTACCTTGTAGTACTCTAGTCATGATAGACATGGACAGATGGACACAATCACACAACGCATCCAGACCACACCTAGAGATAAAAAGGACCCTAGCCCAAGATAGCTAGCACAGGCATAGCCGCATAGGCTTGCCCAGGCAAGGAGAGCTCGCGGGTATATCTCCGAGTTCTGAAGTTCCCTTCATTGGTTTGGACCGTATTGTCTCGCGATGTCTGCAAAGATGAACGTGTAAATCGTGGATCACAAGGGAGGCAGGCGTGCTATCCTATCCTCATTGACAATGTTGGTAACAGAGAACGAACATATATGTCTGCAGATGCTCAGCCGTAGATGATAAGATGTGATCTAGAACTGGTAGCGGGGGAGGATAATTAAAGGAGAAAAGACGTGCGAGAGAGAAAGTTGGGGTCCTGGGGAGAAGGAAAGGGACGGATCGACGGAGGGGGAACGGGAGGCGAACGAAGAAGTCGGCTCCACGCGGCGAGTTCTGATGAGGAGAAGTGGCCCCTGCTTCCACCGTCTCGCTACAACTGTGCCTAGCTAGTGGTGGCTTCGTTTGTTTAATTTGGCCTCTTGGTGATTCTCGCTCGGTTCATTACGGAGACATCATCGATATGCATGGGAGCAAGCAGCACCACTCGTGTGTCACAAGTCCCGTCGGTGCACTCCATCCGTCGTGCTCTCCCTATAGGGAGTTGTCCGATTATTACTCAATCACTGTATCTAGGCTTGCCAATTCATGATGGTTGATGAGCTCATGCGGTTTGCAATGAGCCCAATTCAATTCAACACCCTACCACCTAGACGGCTAGACCTACATCTACCTAACTCCTAGATGGTTCATCACGCAGCTAGGCTTGCTTAATTAACCGTGCCGTATCCAGCAACAGCAAGCAAGGCACCTTTGCTTGGCTGGCTTGGATTGACGGCTTTAATCTGCTCCCTCTCTACGGTAGCCTGCTCCCTCGTTCCGTGGCTGAAACCTAGGCTGTCCGCATCATTCCGACCTGTTTGATGAGATATCCTCTCCTTTGCATCTCTCTCCAACTCTTTTCCAGTATTTATCCCTGCAACAGGCATGGCACCGATGGCTTGAGACACAAGGATGGATCGATGACAGCACTGAAACTGCACCGTGACGCGCAGGTGCAGGTGGTTGCTTGCTCCCACCCGGGTTTCCGAAATCTTCAATTGACCGTCCGGTTCAGCATGCCTTCTTTGTTTCTCCCACACTTGCCTTTTGTATGCTTGTTGAATTCGTACGTCCAGGCGACAGATAGATCTTGCGCCCTTTTTGTGGACGGCAGGGACATCTTTTCTACTACATGTAAAATGAAACTGCTAGTTTTCTTCCGACAACCTAACAGCAAGGCGTACATGACGACGACAGTGTGGATAAGGGCGACACCGGTGTCTAGAAGCTAGAGTATACCTGAGAGCGGTGCAGTGCAATGGACGTGGACCGGACAACCACCGAACGAGGAAATGAATGAAGGACTGCATACAGTGCTCCACGCGCCCGCTGCTTTTTGTTCATCAGACTGGGGCGAGCCGTGACAAACCAAGGAAGGATTGCTCTTCAATTATACTCCGTACTTAGCTTGGCCCGTGGATCTGCGGAAATGCTTCACCAGATTTGCTCAGTGTTAACTTCCGCCAGCTGCGTTGTGGTACGGCCGGACAACCACACTGCGCAAGTGGGCATCGCTAGATCTTTACGAGCTCGTGGGATATCCGATGCATGCAATTTTTGATGCAAGCCTCAGCCTACGAAATAATGGAGTTGCGACGTAAATGTATCCTTTTATTTTCGGAAAACTAGCACAGTGGCCATCGCATTTTCTAGTGGGTTGTAAGCGTTCTATAAATAAAATATTGTTTCGATCGAAAGCACATTACTCCCAATTTTCTACAAAACATAGTGATTTTTCTACCAAATTAAATCCAGGGAGATAATAATAGCAAAACTATTCTAAGGTGTATATTCTACGGGATACATCCTAAACTATTCTAATAAAGAGTAGGAGTTAATAATAGCTATAGTATTCTAAGGTGTATATTCTACGGGATACATCCAAAACTATTCTAATAAAGAGTAGGAGTTTTAGAAGTGATGAGAATGATACACTAGTGGAAAACAGGGCTTTTGTTCCGAGTGGTAAGGGCCTTTTGTCGCGGGTGGCCATCCGCGACAAAAGAGGCGCGATAAAAGGGTCCACCTTTTGTCGCGGATCGCTTACCAACCGCGACATATAGTCCACCACGTGGCAGGCGCGGGGCGCGCAGGACAGGCCCTTTTACCGCCCGCGACAAAAGGCCCTCTACGTGGCGCGCGCACAACATTGCTGCTTTAGGGTTTGAGGGTTGCAGCACCCCCCTCCCCGTCACCGACCCCCTTTTATTTCATATTTTTCATTCGAAAATAAAAGTTGCATATATTTGTACGCTACTAGAAGTGGTACAGGTTCATTCATTATATATATATAGATCGATCAAACAAATATTGGAAGCAAAAGTCGATTCCCCTTACACATATTCGTAGATTCCCCTTACATATATATATATACATGGAGCTCACGATCGACAAGCGGTACTAACGACCGTCTATTTGGAGGTAGAGCATCTATTTGGACTAAACAAGCCTTTGTTGTTTATTACTTCTCTAACCAAAAGTCCCGCCAGTTCCTCGGCGATTCCTAGTAGGTGTTCCTTTGGTTGGAGTATGTCCCGCATGTAGTCGACCTATATACGAAAATGAGATGAGTATGACTATATCAATCTTGATAACGAAATATTGATGATAATAAATGAAGTTGTGAATGTTATTGCTTACGTTGAATTTATTTTTGTTCTGCTTCTCAGTGGTTAACATGAATGGACTCGCAAACGTAGTATCCACATAGATTCGTCCCTTGTGGCTGCTGGGGGCATGGTACAGGAGTAAATGTTAGCTTCTCTGCCCAGGTAACCTCCTTATGATGAATCTTGAAAGCTCTCCAAGCCCTGCCAAGCAAAAGAATGATTGAATGAGTGGATAATTAATCGATATCTCACGAAAGATAAAGCGCGGCGATGAAGGAAATTACACTTGGAGCAACTTCTGCAAGTCGTGGAACCCGTCCACGCCTCTACTCAGTGGGTCTCTTACTTCAACTATTCCCTTATCAAGTTGAATGTCTAGTAGAATCCAGTGGAAGCTGCACATGTTATGTATATACGTCAGGAATTACACTTAACATCGAGTAAGAAAAATTGAATGTGCATAAAAGATCATTAAGACTCTCACTCGTAGTTGTAAGAAAACAATATTGAATCACAGAAATATTGCTCCCCCAAAAACCTTAGTAGGTTTCCTCCCGTTTCTTGGCGTTTATGCTTTACCGTTTCAACATGTATTTTATCTGGGTCAATAAACCCAATATTGATAATATTATTACTTTTGCATTCACTGATCTTCAGTCTGCATAAGAGAACACATAAGATATAATGAGTATATGCAATGAAAACGAACATGAACTGAATGAAAATGAACTTATATGTAGTTAACAACTTACAAGCAATAGCAACTCATGAGAAATTTGTCGAGGGCATCTAAATTGAATAACTACCAGAGTTCATTCATCTCAATATGGATCTCCTCCTTTTGGTAGTAATATTCAAATGGTATACTCGCCACGATGTACCTTATGTTCTCCTTGCATGCATCAAGGTACCACTGATGCAAATTCCGCATATGTGTTGGCAGTTTATGCAGTTGCTCTTTGCTGACCAAGTCGGCCCCGTAGACAAATTTAGGAGCTATATCAGCAGTGGGTAGTGCAGCATCTGCTGCAAGCAGCAATTCCTGCACGGTAACTGAACAGGCAGCCGCTAGCCTTGCAGCTTCTTCCATATCGAAACCACCATGTTCCTGGTACACCTTGGGAACATTAAACACTTTGAGTGCTGGGATCAATTGTTTGGGCTGATCTCCGAGGAGGGGAACTTCCTTTCTCTTTTTGCCTTTTGTCGTTTGCTTGGCCTTGAGGGGTGCACTTGTTGAACTTGACTTTTTCTCGGCTGCACTTCTAGCTGATGATTTGCTCGTGCCAGCAATATCCTTCTCCTTAGCCTTTTCATCCTTCTTCTTGTCAATTACCTTCGCAAGGTGGCGTGTATAGTCATCCTTCTTCTCGTGTAAGTCATACTGCGATGGTGTGTTCAGAAAACTAGCAGCATATTCTTTTTGCTTCTCTGTGTATGGATCTGGCGCTGGAGGTTTCTCCTTATGAAAAAAATCATAATTGTATTTCGCAACAATGGCCTCATTTTCCTCGACAGTACGATCGTAAGGTCGGGGGGAGGAACCTTTGGTACTTTTGGGAGGGGCGACATCTTGCGGACAGGACTCTTGAAACGCTTCCGGCTGGGTGCATTCCGAGTCTTAGTGGGCGGAGGCGGCGGCGCTGGAGATGGACTACAGATGTCGTGGTCGACGTCGTGCCCATGGGGTGATGGTGGCGACATGTGATCAGTAGGAGGAGGTGATGGTGGCTTGCGATCACCTGGAGGAGGTGATGGTGACCTGCTGGGACGACTGGTACTAGGGGCTACCCAGCCTGGCAGCCTGATGTTCTTCTTTTCCAAGAGAATGATTTCTCCCAGCACCTCTCTGAGTGTAAGCCCCCCATCACCTCCAGGGATTTCGAGCTCCAATGTCTCCCACGACGGTACAACTGAATCCACCCCGACACGAGCATAGCCAGCTGGAATCGGATTGCCATGCCATGTTGCCGGCTCACCTTCAGGTCCAAATGCCGGTAAGACATAGCCGACCGCCACCTTAACAGACACCTTCCTGAACACCTCATGGAGATCACAAGGTGTTTGCTCCTTGATTCCATCCAAGGGGTCACCAGGACCGGCATCTATCATCATCCGTGTAGGCGGGGCCTCCGAGTCGGCCACGCTGCTGTCTCATCGCTGAGATATGCCGGCGGTATTATCTGGCTGGAGATGTCCTTTAAGTTCATTAATCTCCCGCTGCTGCTGCTGAATCTCCCGCTTCTGCTGGTCTAGTTGCCGTTGGAACTCAGCCATCCGGTCATTCTGCACCTCCAGCTCGCGTTGTTTTGCTCTCACTCGGCTTCTATAAGTCTCCGCGTCATTCGGAAACCCAAGCGCCCACGGAACACTAGGGCCGTAGCCTCTTGTTCGTCCTCCCTTTTCAGGATTACCGAGGACAAGCGTCAGCAAGTCTTTCTTTCTATCGGGAGCAAACTTCAGTTTTCCCGCTTTAATATCAGCTGTCACTTCAATCCATTTTTTCCTGGGTGCCCTAACCTTGCTGTCACTTTCAACAAGGTTCCCTGTCTTCATGTCATACTCACAGCCATGCCCAAGGAACCAATTTCGAGCCCTAGTGTCCCATCCTTCTCGCTCTGGTTCTGGAGTGATCCCATTCAGCTTCATCTCAGCCTCTTGTGCATCCCACTTAGGCATGGCTACTTCGTAGCCCCCTCGGCCCGTATGATGGTGATATTTCTTTTCGCTTGCATTCTTCTTGTTTTTCTTTGACAGGTTCACAGCCTCCTCTGATTCTTTGTACTTCACAAATTCTTCCCAGTTATGCTCCTGCTTCGCTAGGTAGTTTTCGAATACTGGAGGCTTCTTCTCGGCCTTATAAGCTTTCCATAACCGGTTCTTATAGGCTCGGAAAATTTCCCCCATCTTCTTAAGAGCCCATTTCTTCACTAGCGCCCTCTGCTTGGCATTCTCAGAGTCCGATCCCAAATTTGGCAAAGTGAAATGTGACATGAGGTCGTCAAAAAGTGTGTTCTTGTACCTATCGGCAACCTGATCTTCGGACACATTCTTGGTCTTGTTCCATTCTCTAATAGTGATCGAAAGATGATCTCTAACCAGAACTCCGCACTGATTCTTAAATGTCACTCTGACACTCGCGCGTGCCACCGGTTATCCTTTCGGTGATATAGCTTCAATGTTGAAGTGGTCTTTTTTGCCCAATTTCTTTGCCGGGCCTCGTTTCTCCAACTTATCTTCGGAGGCCTAAGAGAATAAAATCAGTTAATTTATATACATATGTACATATAGAATTCCATTAATGCCTCAACTAATCGTATACCTCGTCATGACCGGAGCCGTCGGCTTCTCCATCACCGGAGCCGTCGGCTTCTCCATCACCGAAGTCCTCGGCTTCTCCATCACCGGAGCCGCGGTCTTCTCCAGCTCCGGAGCCGTCGGCTTCTCCATCACCGGAGCCGCGGTCTTCTCCAGCTCCGGAGCCATCGGCTTCTGGACCATCGCAGATTATGTCCTCGAAAAAATCTTCCTGTTCCAAGTCTCGACGGATTTCGAATGGATCCATTGTTTCTGCAAAAAATTAAATCGATAAGTACATGGTCTAACCCTAACCAAACCCTAACCCTAATGGCGACGCGTGTTTGCGAGAGGGATAGGGTGTCGGCGACGCGTGTTTGCGAGAGCGAGAGGGTGTCGGCGACGCGTGTTTGCGAGAGGGAGAGGGTGTCGGCGACGCGTGTTTGCGAGAGCGAGAGGGTGTCGGTGACGCGTGTTTGCGAGAGGGAGAGGGTGTCGGCGACGCGTTTTGCGAGAGAGAGAGAGAGAGAGGGTGTCGGCGACACGTGTTTGCGAGAGAGAGAGAGGGTGTCGGCGACGCGTGTTTGCGAGAGCGATAGGGTGTCGGCGACGCGTGTTTGCGAGAGGGAGAGGGTGTCGGCGACGCGTGTTTGCGAGAGAGAGGTTGTCGGTGACGCTAGTTTGCGAGAGAGAGGGTGTCGGTGAACGTGTGTTTGCGAGAGAGAGGGTGTCGGCGACGCTAGTTTGCGAGAGAGAGGGTGTCGGTGGACACGTGTTTGCGAGAGAGAGGGTGTCGGCGACGCTAGTTTGCGAGAGAGAGGGTGTCAGTGGAGGAGTCGTCCTCTAGACATGAACTAATTATAAACTAACTAACTAAATACATGAACTAATTATAAACTAACTATACAAAATACATATACTAATTAACTATAAACTATACTAAATACATATACTAACTAAGTAAATACATATACTCTCTCCGTCCCAGTTCGCAAGGCAAATTTCCAAAAAATGTTTGTCCCAAAATCTCTCACCTCCTAGGCACATTTTGCATTTAATGTGGGAGTAAATTAATTCCTTTTTGCATGCAAACACTCCTCTTTTCATTTCCCACCACGCACTAGTACTCCATGCATGTGAAACCACCGCGCACTAGTACTCCATGCATGTAGAAATCTTGGCCAATGAGATTTCACCTTGGGCCAAGATATTGGCAAATTTTGCCCTGCGAACTGGGACGGAGGGAGTACTAAATTACAAACTAAATCCATATACCAAATACATATACTAAAGCACAAACTAAATCCATAAAGCAAATACATATACTAAAAAACCGTAAATACATATACTAAACATTTTTCTAAACTAAAAATAACACAAAAAAGGCCATGACGTCAGCGCGACGTCATGGTGGCCATGGCCGGCGGGCAGGTCGAGCTCGGCGCCCTCGACGACTGGCGCCTCCAATGCCGTGGACTACGCGCGCGCGGACTACGCGGAGGGGACGAGGAGGAGGAGCTCACCACGGTGGCGGGCGACGAGCTTGACGGCGAGGCGTGGGGAGGCGGGGAACGCCGGCGAACGGCGGAGGCCGGCGGCGCAGCACCGCCCGAATCACGCGAAGGAGGGCTCGAGGAGGAGAACGCGTCGGCGGAGGATGGGGGCGACGAGGCGACGCGTCGGAGGACGAGGGAACACCGGCGAACGGCGGCTGCGGCGAATTTGGGCAGCCTGACGGCGTGGTCTAGGGTTTGGCCTCCTTCGTCGTCGCGGGTTGTGCGTCGGCCCGCGACGCGCGGCGCCTTTATACCTACCACCCTTTTGTCGCGGGTGGTGGCACGACCCGCGACAAAAGACCCCCCTTTTGTTGCGGGTCGTGCCACCACCCGCGACAAAAGGGGGGGGCCTTTTGTCGCGGGTCGAGCCACCACCCGCGACAAAAGGGTTTTGGGCTGATCCGTGGCACAGCCATCCAACGGCTCTGGCCGTTTGAATCCAACGGCCTAGAGCCGTTGGATGGGCTGTGCCACGGATCAGCTCATCATACGCTCTTCACCCCTTTTCTTTTTTCTATTTTAAATTAATAAAACTATTATTTCAATAACTTTTGAATGGTAACTCAAATACAAATGTTTTATATATGAATATTGATCAGAAAAAGCTAATGAACATGAATATGACATCCATATACCTATTTGCATCTCGCATCATATCAAACATTGATAGTCGTGTATGTTTCACCCCTGTGCACCGCCGCCGTGCCATACGTGTCGCTTCCCCGTGCCATGTGTCGCGTCCCGTCGACGCCGTCGTGCGACGTGTCGCCACCGCTTCCACGTGCCTCGCCCCGTCGACGCCGTCGTGCGACGTGTAGCCACCGCTTCCACGTGCCTCGCCCCGCCGACGCCGGCGTGCGAGGTGTGTAGCCGTGGCTTACACGTGCCATGCCCCGCGTGCGCTATATAGAGCGACGAGTGCGGGCGCAACCACACTTCACCCCTGTGCACCGCCGCCGTGCCACACGTGTCGCGTCTCCGTGCCACGTGTCGCGTCCCGTCGACGCCGTCGTGCGACGTGTCGCCACCGCTTCCACGTGCCTCGCCCCGCCGACGCCGTCGTGCGACGTGTAGCCAGCGCTTCCACGTGCCTCGCCCCGCCGACGCCGGCGTGCGACGTGTGTAGTCGTGGCTTACACGTGCCATGCCCCGCGTGCGCTATATAGAGCGACGAGTGCGGGCGCAACCACACGTCGCCACCGCCTCCTCCGCTCATTCATCTCCGGGATGCCTCCACGTCGTCGAGGGGCGTCCAGTTTCCATGGCGTTCGAGTGCATCCGAGCGGTAGGTTCTACGCCGAGATACGCGCCGGTGGCTTCCGCCTCACCCTCGGCACGTACAACACGCCGGAGCTGGCGGCGCGCGCTTACGACGCGGCGGCGTGGCGTTTTCGGCGGCCACGGCACGACATGAACTTCCCGGATGTTGAATCGCTAGAGGAGGCAGAGTTCCTAGCGCCACCGCCGTGCCTCGTCGACGACGAGGACCATCGCCGGCACCGCCAGGTGCAGTGCAGGATTGCCATCGCCGAGCACGACGAGCAGTTGATGCGCCAGTGGAGGGCGCAGTTCCCCAACAACGTCGACAACACTGACGCGTTCTTCGCTAACCTTAGGGCACAACGCAGGTCCAATAGGCGCCACCGTCGGGCCGTCGCCACCTTCGAGCTCGAGAACCCGAATACAACTTGGACCAAAAACGACCCTCGGTGGGATGACATTTGGACGGAGATAACCTCCGACGACGAGTAGAGACTAGACTAGTAATTTATCTATTTTATTGTAATTTCAATAAAGTCGTTGTCGGTTCTATTAGTTTAAATTTAGTTTATAAAGTCGTTGATGGCTGTTTTTGTTCAATAAAGTGGTTGACACGAAATTTATTACGATTGAACTGAAATTAAAGTACAGAGCTCAACTGAAAATTAAGATACATGGCCAGATTCGAATGTTGGAGCCATTCAATCATAGTCCTGCCTAGCCCTATAATAGTCGCCACTGTAGTCATCATAATCGCCGACGTCATCGTCGCTAGCATCGGGGTCGCGGTTGTCGAACCTCGGCGGGTGAGCACGCGTGGGCTAGGAGGGTAGCGCAGGCGGGGGCCACGATAGGCCATGACGCTCTGGAGAGTCCGGCCGCGCCACCACATCCGACGGCCGGCCTCGTTGAAGTTCGAAGGAGGCGGGCCGTCCTCCTCGTACCTGCCAACCGCCCTCTCACGCCGATTGATGAAGAAGCTGTCCCAAGTCGGGCTGTAGTCGGGATGCCGCTGGGGATTCCTCCGCTGCTCAGGCGTGAGCTCGAAATAGTAGTGGTTCGTGATGGCCATCTCGCGTGGCACACCTAGAGGGATAGGAGGGACCGGTACGCCTCCGACGCTCAGCAACCAGCCGGTCGGGACGCGGTAGCCGGGCGGGCAGGGGTATTTCGAGGCGCAAAGCGCCTCCGCCTCCCGGGGTGTTAGACATACGATGGAAGCCATGGGAGAGAGTGATGAGGTTTGCAGATATGAGTCCAAGCCTACATATATATAGTGGAAAAATGGCGGGAATGCGGGAAGAAAATAGGCGGGAACGAAGTGCCGCGCGAAACTTTCATCCCGGGTGGAGGCTCCAACCGGGACAAAAGACTGGGGGAGACTTATCTAGGAGGGCCTTATCTGGGGGGGCTGATGTGCGGGTAACCTTTTGTCACGGTTGGTGGGTGCAACCGAGACTAAAGCTATCGGCAGGATAAGGATGTGTCGGTAACTGAAAGATCGAGATGTCGCCTAGAGGGGGGGTGAATAGGCAATTAAAAACTCTTACGGATTTGTCTTGTAATAATGCGGAATTAAACTATCGTTTAGTTTACAAGCACAAACCCTAAATATGCTAAGCTCAACTAAGTGTAACAATAGCAACTAGAGCTAAGCAAGATAGGCACAAGATATATGTAGCACAAGTGATAGCAAGATATATGTACTTCAAGCACGATGGCTATCACAAGGAAAGAGAGCTCGGGTATAGAAATAACCGAGGCACGCGGAGACGAGGATGTATTCCCGTGTTCCCTTGCTTTGCAACAAGGTACGTCACGTTTGGAGGAGTGGAGGTCCCACGAAGGATTCCCCGCGCCACGAAGGCTCACCCTATTCTCCGAACCACACCCACGAAGGATAATGGTCCTTTCCTTATGGTTAGCTTTTCCTCCGCTCCGGAGATGGCAAGCTCCACAACCATTTCACAAGCTCCACGAAGGAGAAGCCCGGGCCCCTTCACAATCTTCCACGAAGAGATCACCGGGACACCAACCAAGCCAACTAGGAGGTCACCCTCCAAGAGTAACAAGCTCACGGTCTCTCACTCGAACAAATCATGGTGGAGAGCTCAACACTATGCAATGATGCAAAGCAAGAACACCGGAGGTGTTCAAGTCCTTCACACTCAAATCCCACCAAAGCAACGAATGCTAGGATGAGATTGGAGAGGAAGAACAAGGGGGAAAGTCAACCAAAGACTCCAAGATCTAGATCCCAAGAGATTCCCTCACTTAGAGAAGAAATGGTTTGGTGGAAGTGTAGATCTAGATCTCCTCTCTCAAATCCTCAAGAATGAGCAAGAATGATTGGAGGAATCAAAGGGGAGAGAAAGTTCTTCAAAATGGAACAATGGAGGTGAGAGAATAGGAAGAACTGGTTGTCTCAAGGTGGAAGAAGGTCTATATATAGCTAGGAGCAAATAAAACCGTTGGGGGGAAAAAGACAAGGAAAAGGCAATAAAATCGGGCTGAAAAAACAGCCCAGCCGGCCAGCAGGCCGGCCGACCGGAGCCTGGGCTGGGGAGGCCGGTCAGGCGTCCGGTCGGGCCGGCCCACCAACCGGGCGAGGCGGAGCACACGCACGGCGCGCGGGGCGGTCGGGGGCACGGGCCGCGGGTGGGCCTCGGGGCGCTGACGGCCCAGCCGGGCGAGGAGAGCGGCCCGTAGCGCGTCAATGGGCCGGTTGGCGCCCGGTCCGGTTGGCGCCCGGACCTGGCCGGCTGGGCCGGCGCATGGTCTGGCAGGCCGGGCGCCCAACCGGCGGCCCCTCCTCCTCTTTTTCCTTTTTCTTTTATATTTTCTCTTTTTCCTTTTTCTTTAATAACTATTGCTCCCGAACTCCGATTGACATGAAACTAATTTCATTTGGAAGATAACGACAAATGCTATCCTATAAAAAGTGCAAACTCAAGAATCTTTAGAAGGGAATTTTATCATGAATATAAAAGGTAGAACCTTATATCATAAATAACCGGTAAAATTACCCAACCTCGAAAACGCCATAGAAGATGCATGCGAACTCCGTTTTCGATGAACTTGGGCTTGTTGTAAAGCTAGCAACAAGCTCAAGAACCTCACATAGAGAAACACCAAGAAGCAATAAGGATATGCAAAGTATGCAAAGGATTGAGCTCCCTAAGACGATGTGATCAAGTTACTCAACCGAAAGCCCCTCTTAATAGTGCGGCTATCTATCCTATAATCCGGTCTCCCAACATCCACCTTGAGACCGGTAAAAGGAAAACCTAGCAAGGCCATACCTTTGCCTTGCGCATCCCGCTTGATCTTGATGATAACTCTTCAAGCTTCACTCAAGCCGGAATGCCTCACTTGACCAATGTTGCTTCGTGAAGACTCACAAATGCTCCCCCATACACTATGATGGGAAAGCTCCATTGATGCACATCTTCACTAGTCCATTATCATCAAATGGACGGCAAGCTTCAAGTATGTGATTCACTTGAGATGCTCATCTTGAACTTGCCCAACTCAACCTTGTACCTTCACATACTCACTTAAGATAGAGCATGGCTAATATTGAGTTCCACATAAGAACTGCATCTTCATTTCTTATTATTGATCATATCACATATATATATCTTCATACCGATGATCTTGATGCCAATACACAAGGTATACCTTTATCTTCATGGCATCCATACTTGAATCCAACACATGGAGAGCAAGTAGTACCTATGGAATATTCCTTCATATAAACTCAATGAAAACATTAGTCCATAGGGGTTGTCATTAATTACCAAAACCACACATAGGGGCAATGTACCCTTACAATCTCCCTCATTTCGGTAATTGTTGACAACCACAATAAGAGGGTTTATATAATGAATATTAGTGACAAGTACGCAACTTATCCGAGAATAAGTTGTATACAAGAGGTTGTATTTGATATGGTCAAGTAACACAAAGCTACTAGCCAATATCAAAACCGGCTCTACTCACACAACTACAACAAATGCAATGGATGTGAGTAGAACCAATATATATAGAGAAAACTCCCCCACAATGTATGCACGTGTGATGAACATGAATTCATTGCATATATTGTCAAGATTAACCTTTGGGATAGTTTCCACTATATATATACAACCATGCAAGACATATAAATATGGAATGCATGAGAGGCAAAACACTTAAGCACAAACCAAACTTAAGTATAAAACTATTCCCTTAAACCCTCTAAACTTCTCCCCCATTGGCATCGATTTTCAAAATGGGTGAAAAATTTAGAAGGCCAATATAATGTGAGTTCCTCCCCAAAGTGTGCACTTCTCATAATTTGAGTGGAATCAAGTGCACATATCCTATGATGAATACTTGAAGGAAGTCAAACTATATTGAGGATCAAAGATTGCATAAGGATAACATGGTGAAATGAGCTTCAACAAGTAAAGCAAGCAATCAAAGATCCAATTGGACAAACAAAGATATCATGATAAGAGAGATATAGTGCTCTAAAAATAAGAAAGCTCCCCAAGGTTCGTGCACAATTTATAATGTTTGCATTTGAATACAATATGCACAAACATGGAATCCTCACTCCCTATATATCATTTAGAACACAACTAAGATAAAGAGAGTACGCTTATCAAGAACAACTTTAGTCCAACAATTACGAGATATGAGTGCATGAAGAAAATAAATAAACCAAGCACTCATAAATTTTCTTTACCAACCCACTAAAAACAAAAGGGGTAAAAGATGGTCGGCAAAGAACAAGGATATCAAGGTGATGGATTAATGCTCTTATGTATATGAGTTTCTAAAGTGGACAAAGTGATCCATAAAGAAACATGCACACACAAGAGGTTAACAAAATAGATAAGACAAGATATCCAAGATGAAGTCATAAAATATACCAAAGGATATTTGCTTAAGAAGCATATATAGCCTATGGCTCCAATTTTCACTTATGATATATGAATGAACTTCAACCAAGTTAAACCTCAAAAACATCACAACTAACAATAAGAGAAGTAGAGCTAGTTGGAGTGATTTGAGAAAGGCAACAAGTATCATAAATATGGATTTATTTCGCAATTTCATCAATATTGCACATAAGAGCTCTTTGAGGAATTGATATGCAATAAATTGCTAGAGGGCATGTGTGGGTAGGTGAATTATAAACATGATGTATATATATATTCCCAACATATGCATCTTCTCAAATTACTCAAATGTACAATAAGAAGTTTTACTTTAAAAATGATTTTTCAAGAACCGCAATATTTTCGAAATAAATAATTTCATGCCAAGATACAACCTACAATAGGTTGGATGCTATATGAGAGTGCATGAATAAGATACTTGTTACCGAGATGGCAATGACTTGATGTAGTAGATAAGAGTTCATCGATCATCCTAGCTTGACTCCAATCCTCATATGGTGACAACACCTTCCTTATAGATGAGACAAGCCTTCATTGCATCTCCAATGTACCTAAAACATCATTCAAGTACATCTTGGTCCCCAAACTTATTGGGTCCAACATGGTTAGACTAACCACAATATATAGGACACACTCCATATAAACATGTGCATATTTAGATGAAATTTGAATTTCATGCACATCTTAGCCATTTAGGATTTGATGGAGTATATCCTACATAATGGATCGAAAGAAAGCAAGCATGCTACAAGTATAAACAAATTACATATAAGCATGCACCAAAACTTTTAAAGATCCAAGAAAGATATACTTTGGACAAAACACCAAAAGAATTAAATAAGGCATAGAGGTGTCACAAAACAAATTTGTTGTCCAAATTATATCTAAGAAGCAAATCACAAAAGATTTGTTCAACAAAGTTCAACAAGTGAACTAAGAAGAAACCATTGAGCATAGAGGATGAAATAAAGCAAACATGCTCAAAGATTTATCTCATTCAAGCTAATAAAATATGTAAGAGGGAATGAGATAGCAAACTCCCCAAAAGAGCAAGGTTTGAACAAATAAACCAAACCCTCACTTTTCACAATGGCACAATGTACCGTAAAGAAAAGGTATGTATTCCAAAACAAACACTTGATATGAATCAAGAGGATTTATCAAAAGATTTTTCAAATGGACAAGGAAGACATATGGGAGCTATAAAGATTTCTTGGAAATAAAATAAGGAAGTAAGAAACAATCCAAGGTGAAGATGATCCAAAAATTCAACCACATACAAGGTTATCAATTGTCAAAGACAATGAGTATATTGGAAATAATTTCCGGTGGAGTATTGACAATGATGGTAAGGATCAACTTCACAATAAAAGGCATAGGATAAGTATATAGAATTAAGCACTATGCACGGATGAAGATTCTTGATAACTTCAACTAGTCACACAATCACGTAAGGCAATGATTAGAATAACTTGAAGCAAACGGTGTCCCAAATAAGATATAGAGATATGTATTTGAGGAAAAACCGCACCAAGAATTTCTTATTTAAACAAGAGCCCATAAGATGAGTAATAAAATATTTTTATTAGGAATGGAGCTTGTTTGAGCAAACATGCCACCTAGGAACATGATAATTAAGAGCATCAACTCTAAGTGGCATAACCTCATATGTTCACACTTTCTAGGCTTGTGATATGTACAAAACATATTACTCCCCCATAATGTGATAAAACATTTATTCTAAACAAGAGGCAACTAAAATTCGACTAGAGATGATTAATGGATATTTAGAATTTGAATTTCTCATGAGTATGACACACCACATAGTGACTAGATAATCTTGCAATATCAATACTAAGTGGTGGTACCCATGTACACACATTTTAAAGAAAGAGAGATGCACAAAGCATATCACTCCCCCAAAATGGGATGTTCCATTAATCACTTCAAAGAGAGCCAAATAAGATATCATCAAGATGCATTAGGCTCAAAACAATACACAAGTATATGATGAGTCAAACAAACATACTTGAATACACAAGATAGGCAAGTAAGACACAACACATACAAACACATATTTGGTACAAAACCAAACATGCAAAGGGGCAAGTAACTTACAATAAATATGATGAGTTAAAGTATAAGTTACCGCAAAGAGGAACATTGGATATAAGATATAGATGATAATCCATACGACTTGGCTTGGTAAAAATATAATATATGAAGATCCCTTAATTCTTCATGAAATAGCCAAGTCTCCAATGCCCTCCACTTGTACCTATTGATCAAGTTTGAGATTGTTGGTCCCCAACCAAGTTGGGTCCTAAGAGGTTAGTCACAATAGGCTTGGCAACCCAAATGGTTCTTTTCTTGAAACCACTTTGAGTTCCAACAAACTTGGCAAACACATTGCCATCCTTATCCTTCCCTAGAGAATAATCATTATCAACAATTATAGGGTTAGATAAGGTACCACCTAATCAAGAAGAAGCAAAGTGCCCCTTCTCACGACATAAGTAGCAAGTGTTCCCCTTTCTCTTCTTTATTGATTTCTTCTCTTGGGGAACAATATCTTGATTCTTCTTGGGAAGTGGCCTATCTTCAACTTGAGGTCGAGCATGAGCTTGACCTTGACCTTGTGGCCGTTTCCCTTGTTGTTTCTCACTCAAGTGCTTCTTCTTCTTCAATGGGCATGATCTAACATGATGCCCTTCAACCTTGCACTTGAAGCAAACCAACTTGGCCGGATCATCGACTTTATCTTGGCCCTTCTTCTTGTTGCTCTTGCTCTTGGACTTGTTCTTGTTATTGGAGTTGAATCCAAGTCCACTCTTGTCATTGGGAGATTGTTGCACACTTAGTATCTTGTCAAGTGCGGATTTCCCTTCATGACGCTTTTCTAAGTCTTTCTTCAAAGAAAGGACTTGGGCCTCGAGCTCTTTTATTTCCTCTACATGGTTAGTAGAAATACAAGTACTAGAGGAAGTAGAAGCTTCATTGTTGGAGCAACAAGGCAAAGCAAGTAATCCAACACAAGGTGTATCACCAGTTTGACTAGATGGATTACTAGGACTAGCACATGGCAAAATAGCATTTGTAGTAGAGATTGTGCTAACATCCATATGAGGCTCACAAGATGTTACCTTAGTGATACTTGCCTCATGAGCTAACTTTAGCCCATCATAGGAAATTAGAAGATCATCATGAGAGCTTGAGAGCTTTTTATGACTTTCTTCCAATTCCCTATAATTGCTAGTTAGCAACTCAAGTTGAGCCCTCAACTCAACATTCTCCTTTAAGATAGATGCTTCACAAGAAGTAGAGTTAGTAGCACAAGCATCATAAATAGATTTTTCATTTTCAAGCTCATAGGATTCAATTTTTTGTGTAAGCATAAAATTAGTATGCTTCTCATCTTTTAGCTCATGCTTGAGAAGAGTGAATCTCATTTCCCCATTTCAACATGGGACTCCAACTCCACTATGGTTTCCCTATATTTATTCAAGGTATCCATAGAGTGTTCGAGATTAGCACGAGCTTCTTTATTACCATGAAGAGAAGCATATATCGTTGCCATATTATGCACCAAGGTATTCTATTCTTCATCATTATCATCATCATCACTCTCATCATTAGAGGAAGTGTTAGGAGTCAAAGTAGGAGATACCTTTGATCCATTTGCCATAAGGCACATGTGCATACCGGAGGATGAAGATAAAGATATTCTTGAATCGTCATTTGAAAACATGTCTTGATCCATAGAGTGTTCGGTTTCCTCTACATTGTTAGTCAACAAACAACTAGAGGAAATATAAGCATTTTGATTATGGGAGCAAGACAAGGTAAGCATATCATCATGAGATCTATGCAAGCAATTTACACATGATATGCAAGGACTATCAACACAAGCATGTAGGTTATTTTCAATGCTAGATGTGTTTAAGTCCAAAGAGGAAGCATTACAATGGGATAGAGATGAAGAATCATCACTATTGAGCACAATATCAACATTGCAATTTTCCTCACCACTCACCATATCATTACCTCGTGTCTTGCTACACGTTGGTGAAGTGGAAGAAGATGATAACTCATCACGACCGGAGGTGGAAGCAACTTGGAGCTCTTCATGATGTGAAGGGGAAGAGAGCTCCTCAGAGTCACCACCGACCAATTGAGAAGTGGATCCACCAAACATTTCCTTAAGCTTGATCCACATATCATGAGACGATTTTCGCTTTATATATATCAAGAACCTACGAAAATCGGGTCTCAAGGAGAATAAAAGCTCATTAGATACTTGAGCTTCAAGATGTAAGTTTTTCTCATCCTCTAAAGATAGATTTTGAGAATCCATCGGAGGAGAAAAACCGACATCTAGAAATTGCTCTATATGTGGACACAAGGTCCGAAGATTACAAAGCAAGCAATTTCGCCACAAAAGATAATTTGTGCCATTAAAGACAATTGTGTCATTGTGCACTATACTAGCCGACATCTTTACTCTCAAGGTGGAAGCCTTAAACAAGGAAAGACCTTGCTCTGATACCAATTGAAAGATCAAGATGTCGCCTAGAGGGGGGGTGAATAGGCAATTAAAAACTCTTACGGATTTGTCTTGTAATAATGCGGAATTAAACTATCGTTTAGTTTACAAGCACAAACCCTAAATATGCTAAGCTCAACTAAGTGTAACAATAGCAACTAGAGATAAGCAAGATAGGCACAAGATATATGTAGCACAAGTGATAGCAAGATATATGTACTTCAAGCACGATGGCTATCACAAGGAAAGAGAGCTCGGGTATAGAAATAACCGAGGCACGCGGAGACGAGGATGTATTCCCGTGTTCCCTTGCTTTGCAACAAGGTACGTCACATTTGGAGGAGTGGAGGTCCCACGAAGGATTCCCCGCGCCACGAAGGCTCACCCTATTCTCCGAACCACACCCACGAAGGATAATGGCCCTTTCCTTATGGTTAGCTTTTCCTCCGCTCCGGAGATGGCAAGCTCCACAACCATTTCACAAGCTCCACGAAGGAGAAGCCCGGGCCCCTTCACAATCTTCCACGAAGAGATCACCGGGACACCAACCAAGCCAACTAGGAGGTCACCCTCCAAGAGTAACAAGCTCACGGTCTCTCACTCGAACAAATCGTGGTGGAGAGCTCAACACTATGCAATGATGCAAAGCAAGAACACCGGAGGTGTTCAAGTCCTTCACACTCAAATCCCACCAAAGCAACGAATGCTAGGATGAGATTGGAGAGGAAGAACAAGGGGGAAAGTCAACCAAAGACTCCAAGATCTAGATCCCAAGAGATTCCCTCACTTAGAGAAGAAATGGTTTGGTGGAAGTGTAGATCTAGATCTCCTCTCTCAAATCCTCAAGAATGAGCAAGAATGATTGGAGGAATCAAAGGGGAGAGCAAGTTCTTCAAAATGGAACAATGGAGGTGAGAGAATAGGAAGAACTGGTTGTCTCAAGGTGGAAGAAGGTCTATTTATAGCTAGGAGCAAATAAAACCGTTGGGGGGAAAAAGACAAGGAAAAGGCAATAAAATCGGGCTGAAAAAACAGCCCAGCCGGCCAGCAGGCCGGCCGACCGGAGCCTGGGCTGGGGAGGCCGGTCAGGCGTCCGGTCGGGCCGGCCCACCGACCGGGCGAGGCGGAGCACACGCACAGGCGCGCGGGGCGGTCGGGGCGCAGGCCGCGGGTGGGCCTCGGGGCGCTGACGCCCGGCGGCGAGGAGAGCGGCCCGTAGCGCGTGGGCGAGTAGGCCGGCGAGGCCCCGGTCGGGCCGGGGCCTGTGCGGGCAGGCCGGTCAATGGGCCGGTTGGCGCCCGGTCCGGTTGGCGCCCGGACCTGGCCGGCTGGGCCGGCGCATGGTCTGGCAGGCTGGGCGCCCAACCGGCGGCCCCTCCTCCTCTTTTTCCTTTTTCTTTTATATTTTCTCTTTTTCCTTTTTCTTTAATAACTATTGCTCCCGAACTCCGATTGACATGAAACTAATTTCGTTTGGAAGATAACGACAAATGCTATCCTATAAAAAGTGCAAATTCAAGAATCTGTAGAAGGGAATTTTATCATGAATATAAAAGGTAGAACCTTATATCATAAATAACCGGTAAAATTACCCAACCTCGAAAACGCCATAGAAGATGCATGCGAACTCCGTTTTCGATGAACTTGGGCTTGTTGTAAAGCTAGCAACAAGCTCAAGAATCTCACATAGAGAAACACCAAGAAGCAATAAGGATATGCAAAGTATGCAAAGGATTGAGCTCCCTAAGACGATGTGATCAAGTTACTCAACCGAAAGCCCCTCTTAATAGTGCGGCTATCTATCCTATAATCCGGTCTCCCAACATCCACCTTGAGACCGGTAAAAGGAAAACCTAGCAAGGCCATACCTTTGCCTTGCGCATCCCGCTTGATCTTGATGATAACTCTTCAAGCTTCACTCAAGCCGGAATGCCTCACTTGACCAATGTTGCTTCGTGAAGACTCACAAATGCTCCCCCATACACTATGATGGGAAAGCTCCATTGATGCACATCTTCACTAGTCCATTATCATCAAATGGACGGCAAGCTTCAAGTATGTGATTCACTTGAGATGCTCATCTTGAACTTGCCCAACTCAACCTTGTATCTTCACATACTCACTTAAGATAGAGCATGGCTAATATTGAGTTCCACATAAGAACTCCATCTTCATTTCTTCTTATTGATCATATCACATATATATATATATATCTTCATACCGATGATCTTGATGCCAATACACAAGGTATACCTTTATCTTCATGGCATCCATACTTGAATCCAACACATGGAGAGCAAGTAGTACCTATGGAATATTCCTTCATATAAACTCAATGAAAACATTAGTCCATAGGGGTTGTCATTAATTACCAAAACCACACATAGGGGCAATGTACCCTTACAGTAAACTTTTGTCACGGTTGGTGGCTGCAATCGGGACTAAAGCTGTCGGCAGGATAAGGACGCGTGGGTGGACGCACTGCTCGATGAGATAAAGCATGTAGCGCACGACGCCCTGTCGAAGGAACAAGAAAAAGTAGAAGCGGTGCCGTGCCTATAAAAGGAGCATCGATACGCCTTGCCAAGCAGATCAACAAGCCAAGCACAGTTTCATTCACATGGATGAAGGAAAGGGTTGGGAAATCTCCCGTGGCGCAGCTTCTCGAAGATGTCGTTGGTGCACACGCCCTACGGCATCTTCGGAAGCTGCTCCTCGGAAAAATTTCCCTGCAAGCCCGTGAAAGACTCCGTCTCCTCTAACAGTGTTTGGGAAAGGGTTCTTATTATTACATGAATGTAGAGATTGTCTTGGGAATACATTCTTACATCGCCATCTACTGTTGTGATCTTCTACGCCGTAGCCATGGAGAATCTTCAGCATTTAGCAAGATGCTTGGGTCAATTTTCACCGTGAAGGGCGGAATTTTTTTAAACTTATTATAATCTTCTGACATGTCTATCTTGTCATCCACTCCCACTATGTTTCTTTTCCCAGAAAGAACTATGTGGCGCTTTGGCTCCTCCGTTGATGTATTCTTTTGTTGATTTCTTTTTCTCGATTTGCTAGACATGTCCTTCACGTAGAAAACTTGAGCCACCTCGTTGGCTAGGACAAATGGCTCGTCCAGGTACGCAAGATTGTTGGGATCCACTGTTGTCATACCGTACTTATCGTCTATATGTACACCGCTGAGCTTCACCCATTTGCACCGAAACAAAGGGACCTTAAAAGTGGGTCCATAGTCAAGTTCCCATATCTCCTCTATGTATCCATAATATGTGGTGGTTTGCCCATTCTCGTCTTTTGCCTCGAAGCGGACACCACTGTTTTGGTTTGTGCTCTTTTTATCTTGGTCGATCGTGTAAAATGTATTCCCATTTATCTCGTACCCTTGGAATGCACATATGTTTGAAGATGGTAACCTGGCCAACAAGTACAGCTGCTCTACAACAGTGGTGTCCGCTTCGATGGAAAAGATGAGATGTCTTTGCAACCAACTGCCGAAGGTATTCATGTGTTCACGTGTAATCCATGAATGGGGCTTGCCCGGGTTTATTTCTCGTAAAACATTCTTATGTTTCTCGATGTACGGAGCCACCAAGCTGGAATTGTATAGAACTGTGTAGTGTGCTTGATTTAAAGAAATCTTGTCCCTGCACACCATTGCTTTCCTTCCTAGTGTGCCTTGTCCAGTCAGCCTCCCCTCATACCGAGATTCAGGAAAACCAATCGGCTTAAGGTCAGGAATAAAGTCAACACAAAACTCAATGACCTCCTCAGTTCCGTCGCCCTTTGAGATACTTCCTTCCGGCCTAGCTCGGTTATGAACATATTTCTTTAAAACTCCCATGAACCTCTCGAAGGGGAACATATTGTGTAGAAATACAGGACCGAGAATTCTAATCTCTTCAACTAGGTGAACGAGGAGGTGCGTCATAATATTGAAGAAGGATGGTGGGAACAACAACTCGAAGCTGACAAGAAATTCGACCACATCTTCCTGTAATCCTGACAAAGTTTCTGGATCCATTACCTTCTGAGAAATTGCGTTGATGAATGCACATATCTTCACAATGGCTAGTCGAACATTTTCTGGTAGAAGTCCCCTCAATGCAACCGGAAGCAATTGTGTCATAAGCACGTGGCAGTCATGGGACTTTAGGTTCTGGAATTTTTTTCTCCTTCATATTTACTATTCCCTTTATATTCGACGAGAAACCAGACGGAACCTTGATACTGAATAGGGCTTCAAAAAAGATCTCCTTCTCTTGTTTGGTAAGAGCGTAGCTGGCAGGCCCTTCAAACTTCCCTGGATGATTGCCGTTTCATCCTTTATGATCTTTCTGGTCCTCCCGTGCTTCTGGTGTATCTTTTGTCTTCCCATACACGCCCAGGAAACCTAGAATATTCACACAAAGATTCTTGTTCAGGTGCATCACGTCGATTGCAGAGCGGACTTCCAGGACTTTCCAATATTCTAGCTCCCAAAAAATAGATTTCTTCTTCCACATGGGCGCGTGTCCGTTAGCGTCTTTCGGAACAGGTCGACTACCTGGACCCTTTCCAAAGATAACATTTAAATCCTTGACCATGTCAAATATATCAGCACCACTACGGGGGACAGGCTTCGGACGGTTGTCTACCTCGCCATCGAAATGCTTGCCTTTTTTCCTTAAGGGATGCTTGCGCGGAAGGAAACGACGATTGTACGGGTACACAACTTTTTTGCTTTTTCCCAAATATTTACCTTCAGTCTCATCTAAACAGTGTGTGCATGCGTTGTATCCTTTGTTCGTCTGTCCTGAAATGTTACTAAGAGCAGGCCAATCATTGATGGTTACGAATAGCAACGCTCGTAGGTCAAATTCTTGCTCGGTGTGCTCATCCCACACACGTACACCTGGTTTGGCCCACAACTCCAAAAGTTCATCAACTAATGGCCTTAGGTACACATCAATGTCGTTGCCGGGTTGTTTTGGGCCTTGGATAAGCACTGTCATCATAATGAACTTCCGCTTCATGCACAACCAAGGAGGAAGGTTGTATATACATAAAGTCACGGGCTAGGTGCTGTGACTGCAGATCTGCTCCCCAAAAGGATTCATGCCATCTGTACTTAGACCAAAGTATAAGTTCCTTGCCTCACCTACAAAATCCGGGAACTCTCTCCCGATGTTCCTCCACTGCCGACCATCAGCGGGGTGCCTCAACATCGCGTCTTTCTTACGTTCTTCCATGTGCCATCGCAACAACTTGGCATGCTCTTTGTTTCTGAACAAACGTTTCAACCGTGGTATTATTGGAGCATAACACATCACCTTCGCAGGAACCCTCTTCCTGGGTGGCTCGCCCTCAACATCACCAGGGTCATCTTTTCTGATCTTATACCGCAATGCACCACATATTGGACATTTATTCAAATTCTCGTACTTCTCACCGCGGTAGAGGATACAGTCATTAATGCATGCATGTATCTTCTGCACATCTAATCCTAGAGGGCAGACAAGCTTCTTTGCTTCATATGTACTGACGGGCAATTCATTATTTCTTGGAAACAGCTTCTTTAATATTATCATCAATTTCTCAAATCCCGAGTCAGTCACACCGACCTCTGCCTTCCATTTTAGCAATTCCAATATGCTACCCAGCTTTCTCTGCCCATCTTCACAACCTGGGTACAACAATTTGTGGTGGTCCTCTAACATCTTGTCGAACTGCAACCTCTCCTTATCCGTGCCACAGTCTCTTCTTGCATCAGAAATGGCCCGACGAAGATCATCATCAACAGGATCATCTGATGTCTGTTCTTCACCTCCTTCTTCTTCATTGTCGTCCATTGCGGTATCATCGCATTCAGAGAACATAGATCGGTACTGGTCATCATTATCTTCTTCTTCATCGCCGTCTTCCATCATAACTCCTCCTTCTCCGTGCTTGGTCCAAACATTATAGCTGGACATGAATCCAAACCGAAGCAGATGGCTCTTAATGTCTCTTGAGCAAGAGTAATCCTTCTCGTTCTTACATTTTAGACATGGACAGCACATAAAACCTTGCTTCGACTTGTTGGCCTCGGCCACAAGCAGGAAATAATTCACGCCCTCTCTGAAAGCGGGAGCACATCGGTTACCGTACATCCATGGATGACTCATCTGCATCATAAGTACAATTATATATGTATCAGATGCAATCACCTTGCTAAAATTTGTATTGTACGGACTATGCATATATATACGAGAAAATAGTTGCTAACCTTTTAGGATCAAAAAGAGGAGAAATCTTATCAAATAAAATCAAGTGGCATCCCTCTCACAAGCATTCCATCAAACACCTCTTGTGCACATGTAGAAAAAATGAGCTAGCATACACCTCCACCTTCACCACCAAGGAAAAAATGAGGTGGGGGGGCTGGCTGCGTGTCTATATATATAGGCATGGCCCTTTTGTCGCGGGCCGTATTACGACCCGCGACAAAAGGGGTGCCGACCCCTTTTGTCGCGGGTCGTAATACGGCCCGAGACAAAAGGCCGCGACAAAAGGCTCTGCCGGCTTCGGAGCGACGTGTCCACCCCATTTGTCGCGGGTGCAGGCGCGCCCGCGACAAATGACTCCCACGAAAGCCCTATTTTCCACTAGTGGATAAATAATTGGATGCAGATGTTCCGATTCTTCCACCGACCATAATAGCTAAATTTTCTACCGAGAGAAGATCGGGTGAGAATCCAATTAAACTATAGTTACAAATATACCGGTTAACAAATGTTTTGTTTATCTAGAAACATCTAGAAATCAAAAGCTAGGACAATTGGGGAATCTCAAACAAACCACCTACTAATAAATAATAGCAAATCTTGACTAACTAATTTTTGTGGTGGCATGCAAAAGTGTACCTTTTACAACTGAAATACACGCATTTATGTATTACTTCAGCTTGATCATTATGTACATCCAACAACAGCCAATCATGCTAATATCTTATTTTGCTCTCAGAATTTGTAATCTCATCCGTTCTCCAAATTCACCACTTTATATGTGAACTATACTTAAACATCATTACCTTTTACAACTGAAATACACGCATTTATGTATTAATTCAGCTTGATCATTATGTACATCCAACAACAGCCAATCATGCTAATATCTTATTTTGCTCTCAGAATTTGTAATCCCATCCGTTCTCCAAATTCACCACTTTAGATGTGAACTATACTTAAACATCATTACCTTTTACAACTGAAATACACGCATTTATGTATTAATTCAGCTTGATCATTATGTACATCCAACAACAGCCAATCATGCTAATATCTTATTTTGCTCTCAGAATTTGTAATCCCATCCGTTCTCCAAATTCACCACTTTAGATGTGAACTATTCTTAAACATCACTTTACACATGTAATTAAGAAGAAATGAATTTGTAAATATTTAAAAATAATATGTTGATGTGATACTTCCATATATTTGTATTACTCGTAAAACAACGTTCAAATCTTGCTATTACCATGAAATATCTTAGATTTATCTAAATTTAGATGTATCTAGACACTAAATATCGTCTAGATATATATTAAAATTTATACAAAATTAAAACATTTTTAATGAAACGCAGGGAGTAAATAAATTTATTGGTCTCACGTGCGGTGCACCGTGCGTGAGATTGTGAGAAGGAGAAGAATAATCCAACCGCACACCACACCAACGTTTTGCTAAGTCTCCCAGCGTGCATCCTATTTTCTAGGTAGCTAGTGTGCACAAACTTTTTTTTTAAAGGCGATGGCACTTTCACTAGTAGGAAAAGCCTCATCAGTGACGCACGAAAACATGATTCTGTGGCGCATGCGCGGTGCGCCACAGAAACTTCGCCATAAAAATAGGGTTTCTGTGGCGCACTGGACCATGCGCCACAGAATTAAGGTGTTCTGTGGCGCATATGGATCTTCTGCGCCACAGAAATAGGTACGCCACTGAATTCTATTTTGGTGCGCCACAGCACAATGTACAGGTATACTCGATTTTGTGCTTCCTGGTGTATTATACATGTTTAATACAGGTTTTATACACAGTAAACATGTATAATATAGACAGATAGACAGATATAATATGGACACATATAACATAGCAACATTATACATCATCATCACAGTACTTAGAGCCGATCGAGATACATATATAGTGGCAAGTGTCAAATGTTTTGCATACAACTCTTAATTCATACAAATTTCACAATTTCGAGATACAAAGTAGTCTTCATCCGGTTCCTCCTTTGCTCCCTCCTCTCTACCCACCAGGCTCGCTTGCATCGGGGTCTTCATCCGGTTCCTACTATGATTAAAATGGAAGAAAGTGAGACCAACAAGTTCGATGCACAAGAGAAATAGAATAAATGCCTCATACATTGTTGGTCAACACAAATATTAACATTCAGGGATGGCGTAAGTGAGACCAAGTCCGATGCACAAGAGATTGATATTTGTGCTATCTTACCAGGCTCACTTACGCCACCCCCAAGTGTACGGTGACCAAACATTTTAATCATCGGCATTTTTAAAATACCAAAGCAAATGGAATGACAAAATGGAATAAGTGCCTCATACATTGTTGGTTAACACAAATACTATGGTCAGAAACCATAGTTGCAGTATACGCCGCAGTATACTTTGCAGAAGGGCCCCCTTTCCCCGGCCGCCGTTCCGTGAATGGGTCCTTGACGAGACAACAACGTTGATCTGCCTCTCCGGCGCAGAACCACGACAGTCTCAGCCGCCTCCCTTGTGGCCGCGTCTCCTGCGCTCTTCTCCATGGCCGGACCACGATTGGACTCACCGGGGGAATAATGATAATCGCCATCACCACTATCGTCAGACTCCACAGGTGCATAGAAGTTTGCAGCAGATGCCACTTTTCTTCCCTCGTCGTCCAGTGAACGAGTCCTTGATGCAAAGACCGGGGCGGCACGGTCTTTGCATCAAGGACTCGTTCACTGGACGGCGAGAGAAGAAAAGTGGCATCTGCTGCAAAGTACTCTACACCTGTGGAGTCTGACGATAGTGGTGATGGTGATTATCATTATTCCCTCGGTGTGTCCAATCGTGGTCCGGCCATGGAGAAAAGCGCAGAGCGCAGGAGACGCGGCCACAAGGGAGGCGGCTGGGACTGGCGTGGTTCTGCGCCAGAGAGGCAGGTCGGCGTTGTTGTCTCGTCAAGGACTCGTTCACGGAACGGCGGCCGGGGAAAGGGGGGCCCTTCTACAAAGTATATTGCGGCGTATAGGTGACCAAACATTGTAATCATCGGCACTAAAATGGAAGAAAGTGCCAAGTGGTATCTCAACTAGATATCATATGCCTCATACTTTGTTGGTCGAAAGAAATATTAACATTCAGGGATGGGGTCAGCGAGGCCAGGTAGGATGCACAAGAGATTGATATTTGTGCCATCGCACCAGGCTCACTGGCCCCACCCCAGAGTGTACAAGTGACCAAACAATTTAATCATCGGCACTAAAATGGAAGAAAGGTCAATGCAATTAAGAAGTACCTAGTATGAACTAAATGGAATGCCTCATACTTTGTTGGTCGAAACAAATATTAACATCCAGGGATGGAGTAAGTGAGGCCAGGTAGGATGCACAAGATATTGATATTTGTGCCATCACACCAGGCTCACTTGCTCCACCCCCGAGTGTACGAGTGATCGACCAACCATCTAATCATCGGCAAGTACAAAAACACCAACAAACCAGCAACCATGGTGACATAAGTCAAGATGCTCAAATACACATAGCATGCATGGAGCAGATGCTCCAAAGGGATTATTCATCACTTGGTATATAGACTAAGTGATGCTGGTAAAAGAGAGGCCAATCAAGAACCAGTAAATCCAGTAAGTGATAGATATGCCTAAACAAGCAACAACACATAGCATATCCCAGCTAACTAGATGAGACAAGTCTTGGTAGCCAACTTAATCACCTAGCACCACCTAGCCTTTTAAAACCATCAGAAACAATCCATTTTCTTCAAAAGGATACCACAGTGGCATTCATTTACATGATCCCCTACTGTGGATATCTCTATTTTCATCAAAGCCAACAAGAAATAGAAATTTATCATTACTCAGTTGAGTTCAAAACAAAGCTAATGGAAATCAAGAACTAGTCTTGATCTCCAAATGGTAATTAGAGGGAATTTATTCATCTTAAGCAACATTAGGGACAAATGGGATCATGCATGGGACTTGGGTCATTTGGATCATAAGGCATCAATTAAGGAGGCAACCAGGGACAAAGGGAAACATTTGATGATCCATTATCATAGGCAACAAATCAGCAATCTTTTTCCCCACTAATCTAGCTAGAGTCCTTAAAACAGATTACCAACAGGAACTCAAGCTACTACTTGATCTTACTAATTCAACATCTGACTAATTAAGCATAAGCTTATTTAGTTATTGTCAGCCACCGAGAGATTAACAAAAGACAAACAGATAATTTAACCATATAGTTAAATAGGAGAGGTCCAGAATAATAGTACACCCATAAGGTAAAAGCCACATGTGCATGACACTTTGAGCTACCAAGAATAAAGGCCAACATTGAAACTTGAACAGTCACCAGATATTCATGGGTACTTAGGATCAATAGGGAATTGATAAAGCAGTGAGGAGCAAGCATACCATCAGAAACTGTCCATTTGAGAGAAATAACATTGGGGTAATGTTAAAATGTTTGTCTCCATATTTGGGAGACATTTTTAGTATTGGAGTCTAGCTAATGGAAATCAAGAACTAGTCTTGATCTCCAAATGGTGATTAGAGGGAATTTATTCATCTTAAGCAACATTAGGGACAAATGGGATCATGCAAGGGACTTGGAACATTTGGATCATAAGGCATCAATTAAGGAGGCAACCAGAGACAAAGGGAAACATTTGATGATCCATTATCATAGGCAACAAAGCAGCAATCTTTTTCCCCTCTAATCTAGCTAGAGTCCTTAAAAGAAATTATACTTAAAATGAAGTAGCTCTTTGTTGGTATTGATTACGAACAGGAACTAAAGCCACTACTTGATCTTACTAATTCAAAGCAGGACCAGTGCAGGACCAGTGCTGATGTTGCCATCATCTCTGACCTCAAGAACTCTCTCATGTTCTCTCTCACATGCCATGCTAGCTGCTTGCTCCAAACTTACAACAACACAAACACAAGCATCTTCAATCAGCAGTAACCACTTGTGCTAATACTGGCAAACAACTAGTAGTACTATTTCTGCATTCTGTAGAATCTTAGAGCAAGCTAGGACTATAAATTGGCTACCAATTCAATACAAGAGGCTCATCCACATGATTCATCATCACAGGCAGAGAATGGAAATAATATATCCAGATCGAGCACAACAGCATCCAGAGCACAACAGCAGCACAACAGCATCCAGATCGAGCACAACAACATCCAGGAGACAACAGCAACACATCCAGAGCAGGGGTAGAGGAAGAGGGAGGGGAGGGGAGAGGTGGAGCTCACCGACGATAGGGGTGGAGGAGGAGGTTGACGATAACGGTAGGGGTGGAGGAGGAAGACGCGGCGGCTCCTCCTCCTTGAAGCGGAGCCGGCCCCTCCTCCTCCACGCCGCAGTGGCTTGTGCTGCTGTGGCGGGGATGGGTGGAGCGTGGCGGCATGCGGCCCTCGCGGAGGAAGGCGGCGGCGACGGCGGCGGCGATGGCGACGCTCACCATGGAAGGCGGCGGCGCGCGACGGTAGGGAGAGGAAGAGGGGTGGAGGAGGAAGAAGAATTACGGGCGGGGGAGGGGGTACGGTATGATATAAAAGGCGCTATTTCTGTGGCGCACTAGCACAAGTGCGCCACAGAAAAAATTATTTCTGTGGCGCACCGAAACCAGTGCGCCACAGAAACACTTATTTCTGTGACACAGCACGCCATGTGCGCCACAGAAATAACTACACTAATTATTGGTGGTGGCAGGATGTGGGCCCCACATAATTTCTGTGGCGCACGATTTAGTGGTGCGCCACAAAAATAAGCTATTTTTGTGGCGCATCCTTTCTGGTGCGCCACAAAAAAGCTTTGTGTGACGCATTTTTAGTGATGCGCCACAGAACTAAGCTCCACCTATAAGCATTTCCCTACTAGTGTTTATCTCTTTACCATTAACCGTGGCAAATACGTTACATTGCTAACTATCCGACACGGTAAGTATGTTACGTAATTTTTAGTGCATACATAAATCTTAACCGTAAAATTTAGATCTAATTGTTAGAGTAATTTAGATGATGTAAATTAACATGGTGTCTCTATTAAACATCTTTATTTTGCTTTTAGTATATAATAGATAGATGTGTGAACTTTTATATACTACAATATAGTACTATTTTTTACGCAAAATCAAAATCTTGTGCTATATGCTAGATTCGTCTGTGTCGTGCCTTTAAGAGTTAAGACGGAAGCCCCCCTAGAATGAGATCAATACACTGATTGCACTCTAAGCACCACCGCAAGTCCCCCGTCGTACTAGCTGTTGCTATAACCCTTCGATCTCTCACGCACATGGGAGGGTGGAAAGCATCTGAGGGAGGACGTTGGACGAGTGAGTAGTCAGTTTGAAGATTTAGCCAGGGACTTGTGCTTAGTGCCCAAGGTTTGACCAGTTCCTTTGTTGCCCCGTCGCCGATAAAGATCGAACATCAGTTGTGGCTTTATACCCTTGGGTTTGTTGCCCTCACATGGGACACTACCTTGTCTAATCAACTTGACACTGCCGTGGATATACATGCAAACCCTGCATCATTGTTTAGTGGCTACTTGGAATAGATGTTGGTACACTAGCTACATCTTGTCCCTTGTGGGCTGTGGTTATTGTTTCCGCTTTGGGATCGTGAGGGTGAGGCTGCAGCACCTGTGCATGGCATGCATGTGGGAGGTTTAGTTTCTAATCACAAATGAAGTACACTATGACCAGATTGTGCCTTATCCTCCCGGCCTCCTGATCTGGCCTAACCGTCTAAAAGATCTTATGGTCCACCCATGCAAACTAATAAAAGAAACACAAGTGTGCTATATATAGCTAGGTTATCCCTGCGATTCTTGGATGGTACGATACTGTGCTTCAGTGGAAATCCATGTCATGCAGTATTATGGTAACCGAGCTAAAGAAAGCTCCGTTTCAGTTGACGCCAATAGGCTGCGGCGTTCGTGCTTCTACTGCGAAATAGATGTGTTTTGATATGTTCAGAGGCAACCTGTAGCTACCTAGCTAAGTTTGTTTATTACAGCCTATTTTTGCAAGTCGCGTTGTCTTCTCCGGTAAGAAGACAGTAGACAGGAGAGGAACATAAACTCAAAAAAAACTCGATCATCTTAAAATAACCGGTAGTTATCAAGTCCAATGTACCGTTAGAATACATCGTTAATCGACCAATGTTGCTGTCAGAATCAAATCCAAGCGTCCAGAGTCCAAAGTCATGTCCGTGCCCAATGGCTGCTAACATCCGTGGACCTAATAATGTGGGACATGGAAAGAGACATTGATGGTGATGATGATATATGGCTAACTGAGACTTAATAATTCACGGATCTATGCTGACTTGGCCGCATAGCCCGCGGTTTGGCCACGGTTAGTCAAACGACTTGTCTTATCGGATAAGAAGGTGGTCGCTCAGGGAGCTAGTCTTGATGTACCCTTTTTCCCAGTCACATTGGTATCAGACAAAATGTCAACTACGTTAAAATACTTTAACAGGATGTACCGACAAGATATACAAACAGCGAGTTGGAACGGCTTTGACGCTCTCACTATCTACTCTTGGCTTCTCAACCCACCATTATAGCCAGTAGGAGTTGACATTGTTGTACTAGTGCTTAAGAACAAAAACACGCAAGACATTTTTTCCACGGGCAGGGGTTATATATGGTCAGCAGGCCATACATTGACGCACCAATGCACAACAACTAATTTTGTCGCATAGGCTAGCATGTTTTCCTTGTAGTACTCATATGCGTACGTAGCGCACCAAATTTCAATGGTGTCAAATGTAAGAAACAAAGGAAACTCGACAATCTCCGCGAGAAATGCTGATTGCTACAACAACATTGGCGGCTCCACGGGTCGATGATGACACACCAGTGCCACCAGCTCAGCTTTGTGTTCAAGCTGCAGCTCGCAGCTCACGTACATGCAATGTGCGAATCCCACCAACCAATACCGACTGTGAAGATTGTCCTGGCCGACGTGGCGCCATGCTTTGTTCCGGATAAGATCCATGTCGATCGTGGACGGATGTCCGATTTGTTTGGATTAGCCTAATCAGGTGTGTAGCAGTGATCATCTGCCATAAAGCGCATCATTGCCACGGCATTATGGATTGTAATCCAAGCAAAGCTGCTCTCAGGTCCCAACATGGTGGTGCATGCAGTGCATAGAAGGATAAGAAAGCGTTGTTAGCAGCAGATGGAATGTTGATATCTTTTTTCTCGCAAGCTTTTTGTACTCTAGCTTTGGTGTGGCCAGATATGTGTGGTCAGTTATGGGCGGTTTTATTAGTTGGTGCCAAAGATTCGAGCATGTGTTAGCTACCACGTAATGGCGGTGAGTCAGCAGGTTCGGAGGATCGCATCACGTGCATGCGCACCCATGCATGCATTTGCATGTGCAAGCGAGGCGAGGTGGTACACGTAGCCGTGGTTCTGGACGACGCGATGCCGCCCGACGACGTGTTCACTTTCATGTGGGCAGACATGCACTACACGAGTAAAAGGCGTCGTGGGCACGTGAAAAGTGGGCGGAGACCAACGTACAACGGCTCGGGACACGTCGCAACTCCATGGATCGACCGACAGCGGGTAGGGTTGTGGCTACGATCTGCACGTTGATGGGTTCGCGTGATCGGGGTGGGCGAACTGCTCCCCGGATGGAGACAAGTGCATGGAATAAAAACCTTCCGCGACGCCTCGCCGAACGGCGATCGGGCAAAGCATGCAAGAGCATCTCAACCGGGTTGGTGTGATGTGGAAGCGGCCAGCGGGAGAATCGGAACAACTGCTGTGGCATCTCCAATCGGGATGAATCATGTCACCCCTCCGTAGGACTGATCCGTAAACAAATTTCGTAGGTGTAGCATTACTGTTTTCCTAAAGTGTCCTCCAAATAAAAATAGGTGTGTAATACAGAAATGCGGTGTTAACCGGTGCTTCCCAAACGTTCGGCGCGGCCGATCCTGGGCCGTCCCCAATTCACATAGCACGTTTTGAATGCGCAGGACATGATCCGCGGGAGAGCTGACACAAGACATGCCATGCTTGTCATAGACAAGAAATGGAGAGGCGAATAAGTGTATTGTAGTACGTGATAATTCTTGGTTGGTCCAAAACCATTTTTTCAAAAAAAAAAAAAAAAAAGAACGTGGGCAATATTGGTGTCCTTAATCGACGGAGTCATGTTCAAATTCAACTTGTAAACCATGGTTCATGTCAATCTGCACCCAAAAAGGGCCTAATGCTCAAACGTAAGCACATTGTTTTCACCCAAAAAAAGACCTCTAATTTTATCACAACGGTGCTATTATAGGGTGCTAGATGTGGTTAACAAATACCAGCATGTCTCTGCGCCAAAATGATAACTTGGTCATTAAGGTTTAGGCTTACTTTGACCCTGTCTCGTGGCTTTCACAAAATGGACGTCAAGAATGTGAGCAATGCACTTTAGCCACGTACTCCTATATGCTAATGCAAAAGGAGATGAAACTAGCAGATAGGGGAGGTGGGATGTGTGTCGTCCGTTGGAAGATTTGGCCAGGTGCAAGTTTAGATAGGAGCCCAAGGTTTGACCGGTTTCTTTCTTCCCCGTAGGCCGTAGCCGATAAAGATCACCACCTACACCTAGCTAGCGGCTCCCTTTATGCCTTGGGGTTTGTTGGCCATCACATGGTCCTGCTCAACTTGGCACGGCAATGTGTACGTGCAAGGCAAACAAATCCCTTGTTTACTGACTTGGGATAGATACCCGTGCACTAGCCTACCACAACCGTCGATCGGGTGGTTTGCTTCCGCCGCGGGATCCTGAGTCTGCAGCACGTGTGCATGGCTTGTATGTGGGGGTTAAGCTTTGCTATCCCAAATGAAGTACAGTGGTGACCAGATTCTGCCTTATCCTCCACGATCTGGCCTAAATATCATCTGGTCCATGCATGCAAACTCATAAGAAAGAAACACGCACAAGTGTGCAAGTCCTACCTGTTCAGATAGGTTTCTCTGCGATTCTTGGACTGTACGGTGCCCAAATTGAAAGCCATCTTTTTATTATGAAGGTTTCGATGTCAATAGGTTTGCCACTACCATTCCTACCTGCAATTTGCAAAAAGGATGAATATATGATTATATATTCAGTGAAGAACTGTAACCTCCAGCTTTTCACGCAAATCTAGTTGTTTTATTGGAGCCGTTTGTTGTAAGAGTTGCCAGATGCGTGTTGTCTGCTAAGAAAGGGAGAAGACAGGCGAAGAACACAAACCCCGATTTGCGCGCGGAGAGAAACATCTGGTAAAGTAATCGAAGCACGTACATGTCTGGGTTACGTACTGTCCGCATAGTTAATTAATCAGCGATGCTGTCAAAATCAAATCAGAGAGTGTGAAGTCCAATCCGTGCCCAATGGCTGCTGAGATTCGTGGACCCAATAATATGGAGCGTGGACACATGCGATGATAGTGGTGATGATATGTCTGGCTAAGCTAGTATGCTTGATTTGTGGATCAAGTAACAGCGACATGCTGACACGGCCGCATTGTTTGGCCACGCTAAGTGTACCCTAGATGCAGTAACGGATAAGAAGATAGGTCGCCCACTGGGGAAGATAGGTATGGCCTGCTCTGCGTGTTTCAGTCGCATGAGATAACATGGACACAAAGAACGTCAACTACGCTAAAAAACATACTTGCCGGGACGCATCAACGACAGGATCGGGATATCCAGATATGTAATCAAGAGTTGTAACACTCGCGCGCGTGTACGTGCTTCTGATCGAGGCAGGGTAAGGCTCAATAGGGCAATCCACAACGACGAATTTGTCCCGACCAAATAGAGTTGTAACACTCGCGCGTGTACGTGCTTCTGAGGCATGTTTTCCTTGCCACTCTGTATAAAGTGTATACCTCACCAAATTCCATTTGTCCCGACCAAATGCAGACTTGCTCTGCTAGCTGCGTGTAATGCAAGATGCCAAGATGCAGACGATGACCGTTACAAGGAGAGTTAATTCGGGTAAGCCTGCTGACAATGTGACACTACACCATCTGATCATCATCCTATCCTTGGAGATTTCAGTTGGCGATCTGAGGCCGTTCAGGCTGCTCAATGCTCGCATGTGACAAGCGAATCCTACCTACCAAACGGATGGGTAAGTAAGAACATCGTCCCCGCCACCGTGGCGCACCTGGTCTGCTCCGGATAAGATCCATGGCGCTGAAAGCATCCGGTGTACGTGTTTATATCTACCTGGTCAGTTCGCGCTACTCCATAAAGAACATCATTACGAGCGCATCATGGATTGTAATCCAAGCAAAGCTGCCGGCCGGCCGGCGCGCTCAAGTCTCAGTCTCACGAGATCAACCCGTACACTCTAATCCACCTGCTTTTAGCTAGACCCAAAAGGAAAAGGTCACTGTATGCGATAATTTAGTCTGGTTAACCAAAGCATTGTTGGCTTAGCTGCAGATGGAATGTTGACGGCACACCTTTTTCTTCCAAGCTCAACTGTAGGTAGCTTTGTGGGTGGCTGAGACACGACTGGACTATTTTATCGGCCAATCTCTGTTCAACCACGTTCACGTCGCTCTCACCACAAGGATAAAATACTGCCCTAACCGGACGGTCAGTTACTTAAGGACAGTTTAATTGGTTGTTTTTGAAGGGTTAACAGTTTAGTTACTGGTGGGTACAGCGGAAGCCCAAGATTCGAAGAGGGATTAGCCACCACGTAATGGAGCCGCGGCGGTGAGTCAGCACTCAGCAGGCTAGCGAGGCGATAAAGCGCCGGTCGTACGATACGTGCAGGGGACAAAGGATCGCATCACATGCATGGGGCTGGTGCACATGCACGTGCGAGAGATGAGAGGCGGCACACGTAGCCGTGGTTCTCAACGACGCGATACTGGGCGTCGACGTGTTCATTACTGCGCGCGGTGGCCAGACATGCACTGCACGGGAGGATAAGGGCATCTGAGCGTCTCCAGCGGTGTCACGCATTTCGGATGCTTAAAATTGGTCGTGAGCGTCCGTTTTCGTCGTCCCGCGTACATATTTTGTCCGCGCGTCTGTTTGCGTCTGGGTGTGCTCCCAGCGGGGTGACCCATTTTTTGAATTGCAACATAGTTAAAAACATTGAAAGTAGTACATAAAAATGCATAAAAACTATACAAAGTAGATCTATAGGTCTAGACTAGTTGCTTCCTGACGGGACGGCACTGCCGTTGCGTCGCTCCGTCGCCTGCTTCTCCACCGCCTCCCGCGCGGCCAGTATGGCTCGGTGCGCCGCCGCGTCCTCTTGCAGGCAGTGCTCCAGCCTCGCGATGGCGTCGTTGTCCTTGAGCGTCTCGAAAGACTCGACGATGGCCCTCTGCTCCGCCGCCTTCTCCTCCGGCGTAGGCGCATCAGGGTCATCGGAGGACCAAGATATCTCCGAGTCGGAGTCCTCTGCTGCAGCGGCGGCCGCTAGCCTGCGCTGTTCCAGCTCGGCGTCCAACGCCGCGTGGCCCGCTAGCTCCTCCTCTGCTTCCTGCGCCGCGAGTGCCAGGGCCGCGACGTCCCTGGCCGGGTGGAGGAGGTCAATGCTGTCTTCGGAGTCGAACTCCTCGGAGGAGCTCGAGGCCGGAGGAGGTGGAGTGGGAGGTGAAGGTGGAGGTGGAGGCGCGGCAGCCTGGCCGCGTCCGGCGCTGCTCATGGTGGATCTGCTGGAGGCTGAGAGGAAGCAGCGCTACAGCAGCGGCGGCTAGGGTTTAGTGGGGAGGAGATGAGATGCTCGCGCCCCTGTATATATAGGTCGGAGGCAGGGCGACGGCCGCGCCACGCATGGCATCGCCATTACTACGTGCGCAGAGGTAGGCGACGGCCGCGCGCCACGCGAGGCATCGCCATTTACGCGGCCGCAGACTGCCGAAGCGACGCCTCGCTGCCAATACTGGGCGGAGAAGACGCATTGACGCTGCATCACTGCCAGCGGGCCCGACGAAACGTCCGCCAGACGCGAGCGGACACTTTCCGCGTCCGCCGAGCGTCCGCCAGAGACGCATCCCAGGCGCATATTTGGGCCAGGTTTGCGTCTCCGCGGACGGCCCGGTCACTTTACGCACCCCCGCTGGAGGTGGTGCCAGACGTATTTCCGGTCACGGCGGACGAAAACGGTCGCTGAGCGACCGTTCGCGTCGCGCCGCTGGAGATTCCCTAAGGCATCGTGTGCACGTGAGAAAAGTAGGACACGTCGAGCCAGGTCGTAGCATTTCATCATATCATATTTTTCAGTACGAAAAAAATAACATTCTGAAATATAGGTCGTATATACAGGGATTATCTTGGTTGTCCACCCTAACAAAATTTTCTAGAGTCGGATTCCAGAGTGATCTCATGCTTCATCGTCACCGCGTGAAGACATCTATGGTGCAGACTTTGCTAGATTGGATCCTCGCTACCTTCATTACATAATGTTGTTGCCATCGCTTGTACACTTCTTTCCCCCTTGACCCCTTCATCTTTTTGTACTTGGACCTGCTGTTTATAAATAAATAAAAACCACATCGTAGGGGCTTTCCCCTACGGTCATGAGCTTCAAAAAAAGTTTCTAGATCCGCCACTGGTGCCGTGTTCAGTTGAGACGGGCTGGCTGTGTCTCTGGTTACTGTGGCTGCTTTACCGGTCCGACTGGGGCCTCCTAGGGTCTACTTGTGGGTGGGTACAATATTCAGCGGACCCTACCATGTCGTGGTGTCACGGCTGTGGGGACGGGCGTGGGCAACCAGCTCCCCGGATGGGCACACATGCATATGGTAAAAACCTGCTAAAACAGCCGCTGATCGGTGGTCGTAGTTTCAACACGTATGTCAACCTTCATGCAATAACCAATTAATTATTTCAAAAGACCGATTTGATGAAAAGAATTAGTCAATTTACCTATACAGTTTAAAATATCCCCTTCTCGTGTGACATGGAGACATTGTGGAAAGGACTTGAACTTGAGATCCGAGCTCTGATACCATATCAAGCTTCATGCACTAACCAAAACTATTCAAAAACCCATCTGAGAGAAAAAGTTAGCCAATCCGCTTACAAAGTTTAACAACGTAGCTTCATTTTTTCTACAATTCCAAACAAAGTTTGAACGGTTTTTCCGTTATTAGTGCATCTCCAGCGACCCAACGCTAAGAGGTCAAAAGTGTCTGGTTAGATAAAATCCTAGCGCATAGGTTCGGCGCAAACTAATCGGTGTGTAAATTTGGGCCGCGAATGCGTTGGTGCGTACATCAAGCGAGTGCATGTGCGTCCTCCCAACTAGACCTCGGGACCACCTGCCATGGACAACAAACCACCTCGCCCGTTCGCATCTTTTCCCTCCCATTTACAACCCTAGAGCTTCATCGCCGTCGGCCCCGCAGCTCTGATAAGGGAGCGACCCACTGGATCCTCCTTAGTTGATGCCCGATCTTTCACAGCGAGAACCTGGGGTAGAGAATCCTCCCAACAACGCGATGAACGCAGCCTGGAGAAGAGGGAACGAATCCAGCAAGCAACGGATCGATGAACGATACGCCTCAAATCAAGAGCTAGACAATCCTTGATGAACACAAGAACCTTCGCAGCAGATATAATAGATAACGGTAGCGCCGTACCCCCAGAGGGATGATACACGTGAACACACGCAATGGGGAAAACCCTAATCTTTAGACTAAACTTGAACTACCCTAAACCCTAGCCGCCCCACCTCCTTATATGAGGGGAAAGGGTGGCCGGCCAGCCCTTGCTGGGCTGGGCGCCCCACTATGGGCCTCCCTAACTTGGTTGGACAGGCCCAAACCAAGACTGACTCGATTTATTAAAAATCCCTAATTTGCCAATATATGACAATTACAAAAACTAGGATAATTAAGCTGGTGGAGTCCTGAATCTGGGCTCCACATAGGCCTCCATGCCCGTATCATCCTCCCCCCTTCAAGAAGCGTTGTCCCCAACGCGTGAGGGTCTTCTGGAAAAGGTGACGTGATATGAACATGACACGTCCTCGCCGTCTTCAAGTCTTGCTTGCCTTCCACACCACATCCTCCCTCGCGGCCTTCTCGACTTGATACATCACTTGGCGCCTCCTTTCTTCTCCACATGAGCTTGGACTTTGGCGCCAATTCCTTCTTCTTGCGAGGTTTTGATGGACCCTTGTGTCGCTGCACATGACCCTGCACAAGATGTGTAATTCCTGGGCCACATAGATGTCTCACACGTCCATCCTTGCCTCGATGCATCAGCGGTGTCGCGGAAAACTGGACAGTACTCCTAGCACGGTAGTGCCGCTGCCCACCATCTCCACTGACGCGCTCGCCTTCCACTCCTCCCACGTGCATCTGCGCCACATGTACGGAATCACCATCAGCACAAACATCATCAGTCTGTATACTGGCATCAACACAAACTGGAACTGTAGCACATGCTGCAACATCCACATCAACAATAAGTGTAGCTTCATGCGGCTTGTCACCAACAAGAACTGGCTTGTCATCTACAGGCATGGCTGAAACATCACCAACATCAATGCTCGGAACATTATGCACCTCTAGCTGCACTTTAGGCTTGTGCAACTTCTCCTTACGCACCACTAACTCCACATCGGACTTGATATGATCATTACCCAAAGGCTTCAAAGTCCGCTGTTTGCCACCATGCATAAAAGAATATGTATTTGCTCGCCCAGCATGTGTCACATTGCGATCATACTGCCAAGGACGCCCAAGTAGAAATCCACACACTTCCAATGGCAACACATCGCAATCGATCTCATCAATATAATCATCAACTGTAAATGGCACACGCACCTTATGAGTAATCTTCAGCATACCACAGCTATTCAACCACTCAAGACGTTTAGGTTCAGGAAGACGCCATGTAGACAACCCCAACGCTGCCACCATCGCCTTGCTAATGCCATTAGTACAACTACCACCATCAATCATCAACTTGCAAGCCTTGCCCTTGATAAAGCACTGAGTCTGAAACAAACTCCACCGCTGACCCTTGACAACTGTCTTGCAAGCATCATCTTGTACCCTCTTGAGTTGCATATTCAGCCCGCTCAATGGTACATCCTCCTCAACAGTCACAGTAGTGCTCTTGGTATCAGAGCCAGGTTTACTCTCCTTTGAAGATTTCACCTCAACCGTAGTGACTGTTGGTAGTGGAACAATCTCCTGAATAGGAACTATGCACCTGTCTACTTCCTCTATTGCATGCTCAACTCTGGATGGCTGCTCACTCTCCTTCACATATGGTACCACAAAACCACTACGAAGAAAAGTTTTGTAGTCTTCCCAAGTTTCAGCAAATTCACCTCTGTCCACCGCATCCTGCGAGCAACGTTCCAATGCCTCGTCCACACGCCGTATAGCAAGATAAAATGCATAAGAACTACTGAACTTCCTGTTGTATGTGCGGCACCGAGCAAAACCCAACTCCATGTTCCTCTCCCAATCTTCATATTCCTCAACTGTCGTAAGACGGTGTAGATACCAACGAAGACTGGATGGCGAACGCTGTTCTCCCTTCAAGCAATCCAGATAGTCATTGAAAACCTTACTAGATTTCATGTCACGCGAACACCGTATGCCAAGCTTATCGTCGGAATACAATGCAAGAACAGCAATAGCATCAGCTAACCCTTTTGTAGACAGAACAACATCAGCAGCCAGCTTCGTGGGAGAAACAAACGCAGTAACAGGCGCCTGCCCAGCCCAGCGCCCGGCTGAACCGGCCTGGAAACCGGTCGATCCGGCCTGGGGCCCGGTCACACCGGCCTGGGGACCGGTCGGTCCGGCCTGGGACCCGGTCAGACCGGACTGATGGCCGGCCGCGCGTTTGTGCGGCTCAGGAACTGCGCCGGTTGGCGTCAGCAGCTGGTCCGGTCCAGGCCGGCTGGACCCGGTATGCCGCCCGGTTGACCGGCTGGCTGACCGGCCCGGCCGGTCCTGGGTCCGGTCGACCGGCCCTGGCACCGGGGCGCGGCGCGAATCTTCGTCTCCTGCCTGATTCCAGGCGCGATTTTTCGCGATTTTGACCTCCGAAACAGCCATGGATGACCTCCAAACTGCACCAAGCAACGCCAAACTTCCTCCAACCAACCTCCTTCGACCGAGAGCCAAACTCCTCCGATCTTAGAGCCAATCTTCTCCGATGCAAACCGATCAAAGAGATCAATCAACAACACCTCACCGTGAGCAACCCAGAAAGCTGATACCACATGATAAGGGAGCGACCCACTGGATCCTCCTTAGTTGATGCCCGATCTTTCACAGCGAGAATCCGGGGTAGAGAATCCTCCCAACAACGCGATGAACGCAGCCTGGAGAAGAGGGAACGAATCCAGCAAGCAATGGATCGATGAACGATACGCCTCAAACCAAGTGCTAGACAATCCTTGATGAACACAAGAACCTTCGCAGCGGATATAATAGATAACGGCAGCGCCGTACCCCCAGAGGGATGATACACGTGAACACACGCAATGGGGAAAACCCTAATCTTTAGACTAAACTTGAACTACCCTAAACCCTAGCCGCCCCACCTCCTTATATGAGGGGAAAGGGTGGCCGGCCAGCCCTTGCTGGGCTGGGCGCCCCACTATGGGCCTCCCTAACTTGGTTGGACAGGCCCAAACCAAGACTGACTCGATTTATTAAAAATCCCTAATTTTCCAATATACGACAATTACAAAAACTAGGATAATTAAGCTGGTGGAGTCCTGAATCTGGGCTCCACATAGGCCTCCATGCCCGTATCAAGCTCCCCCCCTTCAAGAAGCGTTGTCCCCAACGTGTGAGGGTCTTCTGGAAAAGGTGAAGTGATATGAACATGACACGTCCTCGCCGTCTTCAAGTCTTGCTTGCCTTCCACACCACATCCTCCCTCGCGGCCTTCTCGACTTGATACAGCACTTGGCGCCTCCTTTCTTCTCCACATGAGCTTGGACTTTGGCGCCAATTCCTTCTTCTTGCGAGGTTTTGATGGACCCTTGTGTCGCTGCACATGACCCTGCACAAGATGTGTAATTCCTGGGCCACATAGATGTCTCACACGTCCATCCTTGCCTCGATGCATCCGCGGTGTCGCGGAAAACTGGACAGTACTCCTAGCACGGTAGTGCCGCTGCCCACCATCTCCACTGACGCGCTCGCCTTCCACTCCTCCCACGTGCATCTGCGCCACATGTACGGAATCACCATCAGCACAAACATTATCAGTCTGTATACTGGCATCAACACAAACTGGAACTGTAGCACATGCTGCAACATCCACATCAACAATAAGTGTAGCTTCATCCGGCTTGTCACCAACAAGAACTGGCTTGTCATCTACAGGCATGGCTGAAACACCACCAACATCAATGCTCGGAACATTATGCACCTCTAGCTGCACTTTAGGCTTGTGCAACTTCTCCTTACGCACCACTAACTCCACATCGGACTTGATATGATCATCACCCAAAGGCTTCAAAGTCCGCTGTTTGCCACCATGCATAAAAGAATATGTATTTGCTCGCCCAGCATGTGTCATATTGCGATCATACTGCCAAGGACGCCCAAGTTGCAATCCACACACTTCCAATGGCAACACATCACAATCGATCTCATCAATATAATCATCAACTGTAAATGGCACACGCACCTTATGAGTAATCTTCAGCATACCACAGCTATTCAACCACTCAAGACGTTTAGGTTCAGGAAGACGCCATGTAGACAACCCCAACGCTGCCACCATCACCTTGCTAATGCCATTAGTACAACTACCACCATCAGTCATCAACTTGCAAGCCTTGCCCTTGATAAAGCACTGAGTCTGAAACAAACTCCACCGCTGACCCTTGACAACTGTCTTGCAAGCATCATCTTGTACCCTCTTGAGTTGCATATTCAGCCCGCTCAATGGTACATCCTCCTCAACAGTCACAGTAGTGCTCTTGGTATCAGAGCCAGGTTTACTCTCCTTTGAAGATTTCACCTCAACCGTAGTGACTGTTGGTAGTGGAACAATCTCCTGAATAGGAACTATGCACCTGTCTACTTCCTCTATTGCATGCTCAACTCTGGATGGCTGCTCACTCTCCTTCACATATGGTACCACAAAACCACTACGAAGAAAAGTTTTGTAGTCTTCCCAAGTTTCAGCAAATTCACCTCTGTCCACCGCATCCTGCGAGCAACGTTCCAATGCCTCGTCCACACGCCGTATAGCAAGATAAAATGCATAAGAACTACTGAACTTCCTGTTGTATGTGTGGTACCGAGCAAAACCCAACTCCATGTTCCTCTCCCAATCTTCATATTCCTCAACTGTCGCAAGACGGTGTAGATACCAACGAAGACTGGATGGCGAACGCTGTTCTCCCTTCAAGCAATCCAGATAGTCATTGAAAACCTTACTAGATTTCATGTCACGCGAACACCGTATGCCAAGCTTATCGTCGGAAGACAATGCAAGAACAGCAATAGCATCAGCTAACCCTTTTGTAGACGGAACAACATCAGCAGCAGCCAGCTTCGTGGGAGAAACAAACGCAGTAACAGGCGCCTGCCTAGCCCAGCGCCCGGCTGAACCGGCCTAGAAACCGGTCGATCCGGCCTGGGGCCCGGTCACACCGGCCTGGGGACCGGTCGGTCCGGCCTGGGACCCGGTCAGACCGGACTGATGGCCGGCCGCGCGTTTGTGCGGCTCAGGAACTGCGCCGGTTGGCGTCAGCAGCTGGTCCGGTCCAGGCCGGCTGGACCCGGTATGCCGCCCGGTTGACCGTCTGGCTGACTGGCCCGGCCGGTCCTGGGTCCGGTCGACCGGCCCTGGCACCGGGGAGCGTCGCGAATCTTCTTCTCCTGCCCGATTCCAGGCGCGATTTTTCGCGATTTTGACCTCCGAAACAGCCATGGATGACCTCCAAACTGCACCAAGCAACGCCAAACTTCCTCCAACCAACCTCCTTCGACCGAGAGCCAAACTCCTCCGATCTTAGAGCCAATCTTCTCCGATGCAAACCGATCAAAGAGATCAATCAACAACACCTCACCGTGAGCAACCCAGAAACCTGATACCACATGATAAGGGAGCGACCCACTGGATCCTCCTTAGTTGATGCCCGATCTTTCACAGCGAGAATCTGGGGTAGAGAATCCTCCCAACAACGCGATGAACGCAGCCTGGAGAAGAGGGAACGAATCCAGCAAGCAACGGATCGATGAACGATACGCCTCAAACCAAGAGCTAGACAATCCTTGATGAACACAAGAACCTTCGCAGCGGATATAATAGATAACGGCAGCGCCGTACCCCCAGAGGGATGATACACGTGAACACACGCAATGGGGAAAACCCTAATCTTTAGACTAAACTTGAACTACCCTAAACCCTAGCCGCCCCACCTCCTTATATGAGGGGAAAGGGTGGCCGGCCAGCCCTTGCTGGGCTGGGCGCCCCACTATGGGCCTCCCTAACTTGGTTGGACAGGCCCAAACCAAGACTGACTCGATTTATTAAAAATCCCTAATTTTCCAATATACGACAATTACAAAAACTAGGATAATTAAGCTGGTGGAGTCCTGAATCTGGGCTCCACATAGGCCTCCATGCCCGTATCAAGCTCTCCATTGCGGTTACATTTGTGTTCGACCCACACATGGCTGGAAGATACTTTTAGTGGTTGCGTCTAGTGCCCTTGCAGGCCTCACCGTAGCACCTACACAACATTCATCTCGGTGGGAACCGGCCGCTGGTCACAATGCCCACGACCTTTTCGACCAATTTCCCGGTAAGAAATCAAGATTATTTTTGGTCATTTGCTTGAAAATATAAGGCCATTGACCCATAATACTTGCCCCCACAGATGAACATCAGGGAGTCGATCGACTTCTTTGTCAAAGACATCCTCGAAAACTCTTGCGAAGACGAGTTGGACGCCTCTTCAGGGCTCATGGTTGATGCGGCCTTCATCATCCACAAGCACATTGAGATGTAGAGACCGGTGCACAAAGGCTCGACGAGGCCTCATAAAGCCAATAGATTGCACAATCGGGAGGGTGGCCACCGTCGGCTGTATTGGGAATACTTCCACCCCGCCAAGCTGATTTTCACAGAGGCCATGTTCTGGCGGTAGTATAGGATGTCAAGAGACTTGTTCTTACTATTCTACACGGTTTGTGAGACTATGACCCCTACTTGGAATGCAAGCCTAATGTCACTGGTAAGCTAGATTTCACCTCTTACCATAAGTATTGAACAAGTGTCTGTACGCTTTGTGTTAGGAGTGGTAAAAAGTGTTATGTCAAAGGAGTAGTAAAAAATTGGAAGATCCACACCATTCCAAAAAAAAACTCATTTATAGTAAAAGTGGAGTAATGAGGGAGATAGAAGTTTTGACTACTCAATAAATTTGCATCGACATCACTACGTATGCATTCCAATGCCGTACTATTTTGGCGCGGAATAACGCTGGTGCGGGTACTGCTCTGCCCCGCCGAGGTCGGCACTACCGTCGGCGTCGTCCTTTTCTTCCGACGAGGGCCATGGCAGTGGGGAGCACGTACACCGAGCGCGTCAGACTCAGATGCACCAAATATGCGGAGACAGGCTAGTCACCCATGTTCCCAGCTTCTGCCCGGTGCCGCGGCGTCCGTCGGCTTGTGGAGTTGTGGGTGTCCCCGGCCGGGAGCTAGAGGATGCACCCAGGTGGTGGCCAGACAGCGAGGATGTCCATGGATGGGAGCTGGCCCTTTGTCGCAATAATCCATGTCCTTTTCTCGGTACGAAGGTTGAGTGAACCTGGAATGGACTGCGAGAGTTAGAATCTGAATTCAGTGCACTGCATAGATTGGTGACTGTAGGACATGCTTCGTTTCCTCACAACATCTTATCTGCTTCGTTCATTCAGTCAGAAAGAAATATTATTTAACTTTTTTTTTGAGGCGAACTATTTAACTTCTGGTTGGGTGTCCATGCTACGGCCCAATATTCACCATTGCCACGATACCAAATCAGGCCATCTTAACAGTGTAGCCCAGCGCTTTAACGTGGGCTTGCAGTTCGCAGCCTACTAAGGTGGTTTCATACTTTCGTTGCCTGCTCAAAAACAGAGCAATTCCTATACACCGACCAGGTCGACTCTTACAGCGCGCCGCACACACCCTCCGCGCGCGGTATGGGCTGGCCTGGTCGGCCCATTTAGCTGTCAATTTCTGTTTTCCGTTTTTTATTGTTTTTTTTTTCCTTTTTCTTTTCTGTTTCTTTCTTATTTTGTTTTTCTTTCTCTTCTTTTTGTTCAAATTTGAAAAATGTTCAAAGTCGAAAAGTGTGTAAATTTGAAAATTATTCAAATTCGAAATTTGTGCAAATTCAAAAAACATTCAATTTTGAAATTTGTTCAGATTCGAAAATCGTTTAAATTTGAAATTTGTTCAAATTTGAAAATGGTTCAATTTTAAAATTTGTTCAAAATTAAAATATTCAAATTTGAAAATCGTTCAATTCGAAATTTGTTTAAATTTGAAACTGTTCAGATTCAAAACAGAGAAAACTGGAAAGAAAAAATGTGAAAGGAAAAAAGAAAAACAAACTTGGGTCGGCCCAACATACCTGGCCTGGGTGTGCGGTGGTCCGTCCGCACCGACCTGGTCGGCGGACAACACCTCCCCAAAAATAGGTCGATTCTATATGCCGACTAGGTCGGAATTTACCGCACGCGGTGGTTGATCAATTTTGCTTTCTTCTTTTTTCTGTTTTCTGTTTTCAGGTTTCTGTTTACTGTTTTTTTCTTTTTCTAAGATTTTGAAAATATTTAAATTTAAAAATGTACATTTTAAGAAATTGCTAAATTTAACAAAATAAATAAATTTAATAAATATTTCTAATTTAAAATGTTAAAAGAAAAATATGTTCACATTTAATTTTTTTGAAAATATTCAAACTTCAAAATTTACAATTTTGAAAAATGATCAAAACTGAAAAATATTTAATTTTTTTAATAATGTTCAGATTTTAACAATATTTACTTCTAAAATATCTTTAAAAATTCAAAAATGTTCAAATTTGAAAATCTTTTGAACTAAAAAATCGTTCAAATTTGAAAATTGTTCAATTTTTTTAAAATTATTTTTAAATAAATATTCATATTTCAAAAATATTCTGTGAAAATATATTTTTTCGGAAAAAACGGACTATGAAAAGTAAAAAACAAAAACAAAAATTACCTCATAGTGGGCCGTGGCCCATCTAGCCACCTAGCTACACAGGGGCGTGCGGTGCGAACCCCACGCCGACCATGTCGGCAAACAGGAGCGCCCCAAGAACACACCCAATAAAAAAAAAGTACTCCTTCCAATTTAAATTACTTGACGCGTGTACACTTGTACTACACATATTGTCTAAAAAATACTAATACTAAACATAATATGTGGTTATGTCAATTAATTTGGGCAGTCAGGATTACTCTTTTTCTTTGTTTTGTATAAAAAATTGTTATCTTTTTATATAGCTTCTATTAATTTATAATAAAGTCAAGTCAATAATATAAGAAAAATTTTAAATTCTGTGATTTAAATCTTGAGGCCGGTGAACATAATTTTTTTGAATCCGCGAATGTACGTTTTTAACCTGTCCAGGGCCGCCGCCCCGGCGTCCAAACTCCGCCCGCCGAAGATCCGAGGGAGTCCGGAAGACCATAGAGCAAGGGATCCGCCTCCATGAGCGCACGCCGGCCAGCAGCAACACCACGAACCTGGAAGTGGCCAGAGCAGTACCAGATCTGGGGATCTGGTGGGCTTGGCCGGGCCCGGGGCCCCTGCCCCGGCCCGAGCGCGAGGTGGCCGCCCTGGCCGCGGCTGCCGTTCGGCTCCGCTCACGGGCGTTGCGCCGCCGCCCGACCGCCGGGCGCCATGGACACCCACCCTCGCGCCGCGCCGCCCGCCTCCATCGGGACCCGCGGCGGGCCGAGCTCGCGCCGCCGCCGTGGCGAGGCTTCGCGGAAGCCGCCGCCGCCCGAGCACGCACATCCTGCAGAGCCGCCGCACCGGCGTCGAACGGCCGCGCCGCCCCCTGCCCGGTGCCGCGCCTCCTCGCACCGATGCCGCCCGCGCCGCCGCCACCGACGCCGACCGAGCTTCGCCCGGTGGCGCCTCCTGGCGGCGGCGAGGCGGGGGAGAGAAGGACGGGGCTAGAGGCGGTGGCGGACTAGGGTTTCACCCTGGGACTCGCGGGATCCCAGGACGAAACGTCGTTCCGGTCTCTCCCTGGATAATGGTGGCTGCAAAGATCAATCACCAGCTTTCCGGGGTAGAGAGCACAGTGCATCTGCTGGACAATGACGGGGAGCTGCTTTTGTTCACCTGTACCTATGAAGCATGTACCTATGAAGCCGATCACTTCCCTGCTGATGAAACAAGGGAGTACTTCCTGGACTATAATGTATCCCGGGTGGATTTGGATGCCAGGTAGACGGAACCAATCCGTGACCTTGATGGGCGTGCTCTATTCATTGGATCTACTCGTGCAATTTATGTGTCCCCTTTGGCATTCCCCGCCATTGAGAAGAACTCTTTCTATCATGAAAGCATTTGATGGTACAAGATTGTGGATGGAACCATCATGAGTTTCCACCAAGGCAGTGGCGTCACCGAGGCTTGTAGTTTTGTCAACATAATTCCTCGATATGGACCTCATACTATCGTTCAGTATCTATCCCAGTATGTAACTACTAAGGACACCTCAGCCTCATTTGCTGAAGATGGCACCTCGGACTATGATGATGAAGCAAACTGCGTAATATGCTGAGACCGGAGACCGTGTGACAGCTCAATCAAATGGTGTGTCATCTGCTGTATTCAAATCTACTTACCTAGTTAGCAGTTTGTAGCAGTAACATGTGGATACTCTAAAGCTCCAGTTATTACTATCAGTAGTGGTTTTAGGTGGTTTGGTTCGCACCTGCGTGTGCTGCCGCTAGTAGGTTTGCGTCTGTGTGTGTTGTTGCTGGATGGTTGGCACCTGCGCGTGTCCGTTTGGCTGAAAGCATTATTTTGCTATTTACCGTTTGATCTGAACTGTAACAATGTCGGGTTTTGCACCCCAGCTTGACTTGTTGCTTTCTACTATAAAAAAGCAGGGCGCTTTAGCCAATTCTCTACAAACATGTAAGCATTGTTATTGTATTTCAGTACTTTTCAGTTTGTTGGCCTTGTCATGCTTTCTTAATGATGACTCTGTTGAGTTCATTGGGTAGCACTGTCGAGTTCATCAGGTAGTACAGTTGAGTTCATCCAGTAGCACAAAGTTAGGTCAATTCTAGTCCTCAGTGCCCAAAATAATGTAGCAACATACATGAAAATTGCGTTTCCTTCTATTTTGGCAAAACAAACAGAAAGAAAAGGAGTTCAAATAGAGATTCCATTAAGTTGGAAGATGAACCGTTTGCAAAGATTACCATATCAAATCCCTTGAGGCATTAGCAATTCTACATGGTAATTATTTTCCTCAACAAGTCTGCAAAGATTACATATCAACTCATACATTTAGTTCAGAGTTCAGACTCTTTCTTATTCTTGTACTAAATGGCATTCGCCTCCCACTTGAAGGCTCCTGACCTGGTGCTTCCTGATCATCAGTGTCCTGGGCTTGATTCATCTTGCATTCATGCTTATTTGGGCTTGATGAGGCGACCTTCCGCATATTTGGGCTTGTCATTTTTTTTATCGCCCCTTCTCCGATCTGGAGAAATTAAATTCAAAATATCTTGAAGGTGAAAAATTGATTGATGTATATATTTAAGAAATCTTATGGGTTCCCCATTAACAGTTTTATTTGATTTTCTTTTACTTCAGTCACTTCAACAGTTCAACTCTAGTCACCCACTACATCGCCACCTCCTGCCAGATGTCCCTCTGATCGCTGCCGTTGTTGGCACCATGGGTTGTTCGCTAGCGCCGGTGGCCCCACCTCGAGGCGGCCTAACCCTCCATATTCTTGTCTCCATTGGCACCTCGGATCTGACATGTCCTTTGATACGTCTCCAACGTATCTATAATTTCTTATGCTCCATGCTAGTTTTATGACAATACTTACATGTTTTATATACACTTTATATCATTTTTATGCATTTTCTGGTACTAACCTATTAACAAGATGTCGAAGCGCCAGTTCCTGTTTTCTGCTATTTTTGGTTTCAGAAATTCTACACAGGAAATATTCTCGGAATTGGACCCCATAAAAACAGAAGTCAATATTTTGCCGAGACGGATCCAGAGAGCCAGAGAAGGGCAAGAGGGGGGCCAAGGGGCTCCCACACAATAGGGGGCGCGGCCCCACCCCTGGCCGCGCTGCCATGTGGGGTGGGCCCCTCGGGACTCCTCCGAGACCGCTCTTCCGCCTATATATTCTTCCAGAAGTGAAAACCCTAAATATATCGGTCTTCCTCCACGAAAAGTTACGTAGCTGCCGCCATCGCGAAGACAAGTTTCGGGAGACAGAATCTCTGTTCCGGCACGCCGCCGGGACGGGGAATTGCCCTCGGAGTCATCTCCATCGACACCACCGCCATCTTCATCGCCGTTGCTGTCTCCCATGATGAGGAGGGAGTAGTTCTCCCCCGAGGCTAAGGGCTCTACCGGTAGCTATGTGGTTCATCTCTCTCTCCGATGGTGTGATCTTTATGTGATCATGAACTTTGTAATCTAGTTGAATATGTAGATGTTACTCTAGTCTATTATGCACTTTAGAGGTTACTTTAATATGAACTCCGGATTCACTCTCCACGGTGTGATGGTGACAGTGTGTGCATCGTGTGTGATTTCTTTATGAAGTTGTGGAGCTTGTTTACTCCGGCTTGAGGTGTGCTTTTGCAGCCCTACACAATGAATGGTGTTTGTTATCCAACAAGAGAGTGTTTAAGAGTAGCTTTATTCAATTATGTGATCATTGTTGAGAGTGTCCACTAGTGAAAGTATGATCCCTAGGCCTTGTTTCTAAGCATTGAAACACCATTTCCAACAAGTTCTGCTACATGTTTGCTTGCTACCATCTTTATTTCAGATTGCAATTACTACTTATAATCATCCATATTACTTGTATTTCACTATCTCTTCGCCGAACTAGTGCACCTATACATCTGACAAGTGTATTAGGTGTGTTGGGGACACAAGAGACTTCTTGTATCTTAATTGCAGGGTTGCTTGAGAGGGATATCTTTGAACTCTACCTCCCTGAGTTCGATAAATCTTGGGTGATTCACTTAAGGGAAACTTGATGCTGTTCTACAAACCTCTGCTCTTGGAGGTCCAACACTGTCTACAGGAATAGAAGCGTGCGTAGACATCATCCTTCGTCGGCACTGCCACTCTACGTTGAAAAAATGAGCTAAGAAATGTATGGTAGTGCGAAGTGTTTTTTTTAAGAAGACTAGCCGCAAAACAACCTAGGTTGAAGTCGGAACATATTGCAAAACTACCTATAGGATATGGGTGTCCTATAAGTAATGTTATAAGTGCAGCTGTTGCAGAAGCTCAGGCGGTGCAAAAAGATTTAGTGTTCCTGGAGAAACTTGGAGTTGAAAATGTTGTCTTGGAGTCAGACTCACTGGAAATTATTCAAGCTTGTAGATCAAAAACTAAAGTGTGGAGTCCTCATTCAGCAATTCTCGCGGATTGTTTCATGCATGTACAAGCCTTAAAGTCACTCTCGTTTGAACATTGCCCAGGAGAGGCCAATATGGTTGCTCACCACATAGCACAATTGGCGTATGAGGGCAATAGTAGTTTTCGCTGGGATGGTGATCCACCAGATTTTATTCGTAGTTTGGTTTTAAATGATAATTGTTTTGAACAATGTAACTATTTTGTGAGAGGCGGCAAGTTCCAGATGCACTATTTTCCTTCCAGGGTACCGCAGGGGACTCGGAGGTTTTTAGTGAGGCGGCTTGCTGACCGAATATATATTTATGTTTAAAAAAAACTATGTTACTGAGCTGAAAAGAGGTCTTACCAACCGTGTTACTATTTCTAAGAAAGTATGCTACTACATGTGTTCCTATAGTTACAATATCGTGTTACTAACTCATTGAGTAACACAAAATGTGTGTGTTACTATAATATAATTGTAATACAATTTTAAGCATACAGTAACAAATACTTTGTGTGACAGTGGACAACTCTTAGTAACACGGTCTAATGGAACACATTCCAAAATGTGTTACTCTATTATCTAGTAACACTGTTTTGGACCTATAGTCACACAAGACTGTGTTACCAAAGCTCTGTTAGATGATGTATTTCCTAATGCATTCATAAAGAAATTAATTCATCCTTGTATGACCATTTCATATATACCATTGAATATATGAATTGGTTGTGGACCTATGTCATCGAAGTTGTGTTGAAAGCATGTCTTATACTAATGTGCGAGTCGGTAGATAACTTGGTTCCACTTGTCATGGGCATGGTGATGCAAATACGACTTACATTGACAGTCTTACTATACTGAGATACAATGAGTCTATGTCTCAATCAATAGAATCCTTAGACCCGAGGTGACTGCATGGTCTGAGTTGCAGATCGACCACCTTAGATTCTTCCAAATGTGGTTCTAAAACTGGCGGTTATAAAGGCAGAGTTTGGGTCGACTAAGAATTAAGTTGCGTGATGTGGATAACCAAAATGGGATTTTCCCCTAGGAGTGGAGAGATATTCTTTGACCCCTCGGATGATATGATTCGGAAGCATGGCCATGAGTGACTTGTTTAAGTGTTTACCGAGGTAGGCGACTAAGAGTTAGTCGGATTAATCAAATATCACGAATTGAGAAGAGTGTTGAGCTATAAAAGTGATTATAGTAACTTGTATATTGCTTTAAAAAGTATATGGTGAGGAAAAAAGTGACTTGGCCAGAAGTAACATTAGAAAGGTTTATCGGTATGATTTTATGGTACTTGGGAGTCAGCATGTTTAGCTAGGAGCCGATGCCGACTATTCTATTGTGAGTCGAACTCCGTGTCCTTGTGGGTCCAAACTGTAAGGGTATATTGCCCCTATGTGTGGTTTTGGTAATCAATGACAACCCCTATGGACTAATGTTTTCATTGAGTTTATATGAAGGAATATTCCATAGGATCTACTTGCTCTCCATGTGTTGGATTCAAGTATGGATGCCATGAAGATAAAGATATACTTTGTGTATTGGCATCAAGATCATCGATACAAGGAGTGAGTTGGGCAAGTTCAAGATGAGCATCTTGAGTGGATCACATGCTTGAAGCTTGCCGTCCATTTGGTGATAATGGACATGTGAAGATGTGCATCAATGGAGCTTTCCCATCATAGTGTATGGGGGAGCATTTGTGAGTCTTCACAAAGCAACATTGATCAAGTGAGGCATTCCGGATTGTGTAGAGCTTGAAGAGTTATCATCAAGATCAAGCGGGATGCGCAAGGCAAAGGTATGACCTTGATAGGTTTTCCTTTTACCGGTCTCAAGGTGGTTGATGGGAGACCGGATTATAGGATACATAGCCGCACTATTAAGAGGGGCTTTCGGTTGGGTAACTTGATCACATCGTCTTAGGGAGCTCAATCCTTGCATGCGTTGCATATTCTTATTGCTTCTTGGTATTTCTCGGTGTGAGGTTCTTGAGCTTGTTGTTAGCTTTACAACAAGCCCAAGTTCATCGAAAACGGAGTTCACATGCATCTTCTATTGCGTTTTCGATGTTGGGTGATTTTACCGGTTATTCATGATATAAGGTTCTACCTTTTATATTCATGATAAAATCCCCTCCTACAGATTCTTGGGTTTTCACTTTCTATTAGATAGCATTTGTTGTTATCTTCCAAGCAAAATTGGTTTCATGCGATTCGGAGTTCGGGAGCAATTGTTATTAAAGAAAAAGAGAAAAGATGAAAAAGAAAAGAAAAAAAGGGGAAGGAGCCAGCCGGCCGGACCGGGCCAGGCGCCGGCCCACCCGGTCGAAAACCGGCCTGGGAACCGGTGCCATCCGGGCGGATTCCCGTGGGCCTGGCCGCCCCGTCCGGTCGCAGGCCCGGTCACCGACCGGCCCGCCGGCGCCGCCCCGGCCGGACCGGCCTCCCGCCGGTGGGCCGCCTCCCTGCGCGGCCCGCTCCACTCCGCGCGCCGCCTGGCTCCCCACCGCCCCTGCGCGCCCTGCTCCCTTCCGGTCGGTGGCCCGGCTGGGCCGGATGGCTGACCGGCCTCCTCGGCCGCCGGCCTGGGACGTTTTTCTAGCTGTTTTTTTGCCCGTTTTCTTGTCTTTTTCTCCCCCAACAGTTTTATTTGCTCCTAGCTATAAATAGACCCTTCTTCCACCTTGAGTAACTAGTTCTTCCTATTCTCTCTCCTCCATTGCTACTATTTGAAGAACTTGCTCTTCCCCTTGTATCCCCCAACCATTCTTGCTCATATTTGGGGATTTGAGAGAGGGGATCTAGATCTACACTTCCACCAAACCGTTTCTTCTCTAAGTGAGGGAATCTCTTGGGATCTAGATCTTGGAGTCTTTGGTTGACTTTCCCCTTGTTCTTCCTCTCCAATCTCATCCTAGCATTCGTTGCTTTGGTGGGATTTGAGTGTGAAGGACTTGAACACCTCCGGTGTTCTTGCTTTGCATCATTGCATAGTGTTGAGCTCTCCACCACGATTTGTTCGAGTGAGAGACCGTGAGCTTGTTACTCTTGGAGGGTGACCTCCTAGTTGGCTTGGTGATTGGTGCTCCGGTGATCTCTTCAAGAAGATTGTGAAGAGGCCCGGGCTTCTCCTTCGTGGAGCTTGTGAAGTGGTTGTGGAGCTTGCCATCTCCGGAGCGGAGGAAAAGCTAACCATAAGGAAAGGGCCATTATCCTTCGTGGGTGTGGTTCGGAGAATAGGGTGAGCCTTCGTGGCGCGGGGAATCCTTCGTGGGACCTCCACTCCTCCAAACGTGACGTACCTTGTTGCAAAGCAAGGGAACACGGGAATACATCCTCGTCTCCGCGTGCCTCGGTTATTTCTATACCCGAGCTCTCTTTCCTTGTGATAGCCATCGTGCTTGAAGTACATATATCTTGCTATCACTTGTGCTACATATATCTTGTGCCTATCTTGCTTAGCTCTAGTTGCTATTGTTACACTTAGTTGAGCTTAGCATATTTAGGGTTTGTGCTTGTAAACTAAACGATAGTTTAATTCCGCATTCATACAAGACAAATCCGCAAGAGTTTGTAATTGCCTATTCACCCCCCCCCCCCTCTAGGCGACATCTCGATCTTTCAATTGGTATCAGAGCAAGGTCTCTCCTTGTTTTAGGCTTCACCGCCTTGAGAGTAAAGATGTCGGCTAGTAATTTAGTGCACAATGACACAATTATCTTTGTTGGCACAAATTATCATTTGTGGCGAAATTGCTTGCTTTGTAAACTTCGGACCTTGTGTCCAAACATTGAGCAATTTCTAGATGTAGGTTTTTCTCCTCCGATGGATCCTCAAAATCTATCTTTAGAGGATGAGAAAAACTTACATCTTGAAGCTCAAGTATCTAATGAGCTTTTATTCTCCTTGAGACCCGATTTTCGTAGGTTCTTGATATATATAAAGCGAAAGTCATCTCATGAGATGTGGATCAAGCTTAAGGAAATGTTTGGTGGATCCACTTCTCATTTGGTTGGTGGTGACTCCGAGGAGCTCTCTTCCCCTTCACATCATGAAGAGCTCCAAGTTGCTTCCACCTCCGGCCGTGATGAGTTCTCATCTTCTTCCACTTCACCAACGTGTAGCAAGACACGAGGTAATGATATGGTGAGTGGTGAGGAAAATTGCAATGTTGATATTGTGCTCAATAGTGATGATTCTTCATCTCTATCCCATTGCAATGCTTCCTCTTTGGACTTAAACACATCTAGCATTGAAAATAATCTACATGCTTGTGTTGATAGTCCTCGCATATCATGTGTAAATTGCTCACATAAATCCCATGATGATATGCTTGCCTTGTCTTGCTCCCATAATCAAAATGCTTCTATCTCCTCTAGTTGTTTGACTAACAATGTAGAGGAAACCGAACACTCTATGGATCAAGACATGTTTTCAAATGAGGATTCAAGAATTTCTTCATCTTCATCCTAATGTATGCACATGTGCCTTATGGCAAATGGATCAAAGGTATCTCCTACTTTGACTCCTAACACTTCCTCTAATGATGAGAGTGATGATGATGATAATGATGAAGAATATAATATCTTGGTGCATAATATGGCAATGGTATATGCTTCTCTTCGTGGTAATAAAGAAGCTCGTGCTAATCTCGAACACTCTATGGATACCTTGAGTAAATATAGGGAAACCATAGTGGAGTTGGAGTCCCATGTTGAAAATGGGGAAATGAGATTCACTCTCCTCAAGCATGAGCTAAAAGATGAGAAGCATACTAATTTTATGCTCACACAAAAATTTGAATCCTATATGCATGAAAATGAGAAAACTATTGTTGATGCTTGTGCTACTAACTCTAATTCTTGTGAAGCATCTACCTTAGAGGAGAATGTTGAGCTAAGGGCTCAACTAGAGTTGCTAACTAGCAATTATAGGGAATTGGAAGAAAGTCATAAAAAGCTCTCAAGCTCTCATGATGATCTTCTAATTTCCTATGATGGGCTAAAGTTAGCTCATGAGGCAAGTATCACTAAGGTAACATCTTGTGAGCCTCATATGGATGTTAGCACAATCTCTACTACAAATGCTATATTGCCATGTGCTAGTCCTTGTAATCCATCTAGTCAAACTAGTGATACACCTTGTGTTGGATTACTCACTTTGCCTTGTTGCTCTAACAATGAAGCTTCTACTTCCTCTAGTACTTGTATTTCTACTAACCATGTAGAGGAAATAAAAGAGCTCGAGGCTCAAGTCCTTTCTTTGAAGAAAGACTTGGAAAAGCGTCATGAAGGGAAATCCGCACTTGACAAGATGCTAAGTGTGCAACAATCCCCCAATGACAAAAGTGGACTTGGATTCAACTCCAATAACAAGAACAAGTCCAAGAGCAAGAGCAACAAGAAGAAGGGCCAAGACAAAGTCAAGGATCCGGCCAAGTTGGTTTGCTTCAAGTGCAAGGTTGAAAGGACACGGATGTCGCCTAGAGGGGGGGGGGGTGAATAGGCGATTTAAAACTTTTACGAGATGGGCTTAACAAATGCGGAATAAAACTAGCGTTTACTTTGTCAAGCCCAAAGCCTATATACTATTGTTCACCTATGTGCACCAACAACTTATTCTAAGCAATGGTTCACCTATGTGCACCAACAACTTATGCTAAGCAATACAAGCAAGTATTTGATAGCAAGATATATATAACTTCAAGCACGATGGCTATCACAAGGTAAAGTGCATAAGTAAAGAGCTCGGGTATAGAGATAACCGAGGCACGCGGGAGACGATGATTTATCCCGGAGTTCACACTCTTGCGAGTGCTAATCTCCGGTGGAGAGGTGCGGTTGCTTAGTGCTCCCGAACGCCACAAGAGGCTCACCTTGAGGTGTGGTTGCTCGATGCACACCAACGCCACAAAGGCCTCACCCCAAGATGCGGTACTCACACCACACACCGAACGCCACGAAGGCGCCTCACCTAAATCTCCGGTGACCCTCGCCACAAAGGCCTAGGTCACGGTTCCACTAAGGGATTTCCTTCGAGGCGGAAACCGGGCCTTACACAAAGGTTGGGGCACACATCCACAACTTAATCGGAGGCTCCCAACAAATCACCACAAAGGTCTAGAATCCGTCTAGGGTTCCAAGAACCCAAGAGTAACAACCTTCTTGCTTTCACCACCACGAATCACCGTGGAGAACTCAAACCGATGCACCAAATGCAATGGCAAGAACACCACAAAGATGCTCAAGTCCTTCTCTCTCAAATTCCAACAAAGCTACAAAAGCTATTGGGGGAATAAGAGAGGAAGAACAAAAGAAGAACACAAAGTTCCCCAAGATCTAGATCCCAAAGATTCACTCACAAAGAGATGATTTGGTTTGGTCAAAGTGTAGATCTAGATCCCCTCAATCTTTCTCTCAAATAGATGCAAGAATCATGGGAAGGGGAGAGAGATCTCAAGCTCACAAAAAGTCAATCAACAATGGAGGTGAGAGGCTTGAGAGAGAGGAGGAAGAAGAAGGAGCCAACTATAAAAACAAGAGAGAGAGGGGGCATAAAAGGAGGCCCCAAAATCTGCCCGTTGGAGGCCGGCGCGCGCGTGGGAGGGGGAGGCCGGAGGTACCGGCCAGGTAGGGCCGGTACTACCGGCCATGGTTGAGCAGCACTGGCCAGGAGAGGCCTGGGGCGCGCGGGCAAGAAGGGGACCGGTAGTACCGGCCCTTGGTGGCCGGTACTACCGGCCAGAGAAGGCAGGAGGCAGCGGGGGAGGCGAGCTGCGGGCAGGGAGGGGGAGGCCGGAGCCTCCGGCCATGGTACCGGCCGGGGTACCGCCGAACCTCCCCATAGCCCTGGAGCTTTACAGAGGCACTCGGCGCCTTAGCGGTACCGCGGGCGGTACCGAGCCCGGAGGCTCCGGCCATGGTGAGGCCGGTGGTACCGCCCGTGCCTCCGGCGGCTGCCCCTTCTCTCCTTTTCCTTTTTTCTTTAAAACAAATTGAAGACAAACTTCAAAAGACAATATCTAGAGTTTGGAAACTCGGATTAAGACGAAACCAATTTTGTTGGAAAGAGGACGACAAGAGAAACCGAGCTGGGGGTGATTTTCTATTATTTTTAGAGGTGCAACACCTCAACATGAGAAACCGAGAAAATCACCAAACTCGAAAACGCAACAAGTGATCTATGCGAAATCCGTTTTCGAAGAACTAGAGCTTGTCATGAGAATAAGCACAAGCTCTAAAACATCACATGGATAAGATCCAAATAAAAACCAAGAAAGATGATGCAAGGATGCAAAGGTTTGAGCTCTCTCCGAATGATACGATCGAGTTACTCACTCGAGAGCCCTCTTGATAGTACGGCAACCAAACTAAGAACCGGTCTCCAACTACACCATAAGACCGGTGAGAAAGAAACCCTATCAAGAGCAAACCTTAACCTTGCGCATTCCACTTGAGCTTGATGATGATGGTCTTGACCGCAACAAGATGGAACGCCTTTCTTGATTGTGCTTGCTTGACGAAGTCTTGTAGATTGCTCCCCCATAATCCACCATGGGAGAGCTTCTTCTTCGGCGCATCTTCTCAAATCCATGAACACCATATGGATGGCAAGCTTCAAGCATATGATCTCTTCGAGTTGGCTCATCTTGAACTTGCACATCATTTCTTCATTCTTCATCATGTTGATGTCTTGAGATAACTTGAGGGCTCACTTCATCTTCATCTTCAAGACATACTTGACACTTGATATCCTTCATCAATTTCTTCTTATTGCAACCTTGAAGCCAACATATGGTTCAAGAATTGCCTATGGACAACTCCTACAAATATAACTCAATGCAAACATTAGTCCATAGGGATTGTCATTAATTACCAAAACCACACATGGGGGCTCCATGCACTTTCAAAGGTTGAAGGGCATCATGTTAGATCATGCCCATTGAAGAAAAAGAAGCACTTGAGTGAGAAACAACAAGGGAAACGGCCACAAGGTCAAGGTCAAGCTCATGCTCGACCTCAAGTTGAAGATAGGGTACTTCCCAAGAAGAATCAAGATATTGTTCCCCAAGAGAAGAAATCAATAAAGAAGAGAAAGGGGAACACTTGCTACTTATGTCGTGAGAAGGGGCACTTTGCTTCTTCTTGCTTAGGTGGTACCTTATCTAACCCTATAATTGTTGATAATGATTATTCTCTAGGGAAGGATAAGGATGGCAATGTGTTTGCCAAGTTTGTTGGAACTCAAAGTGGTTTCAAGAAAAGAACCATTTGGGTTGCCAAACCTATTGTGACTAATCTCTTAGGACCCAACTTGGTTGGGGACCAACAATCTCAAACTTGATCAATAGGTGCATGTGGAGGGCATTGGAGATTTGGCTACTTCATGAAGAATTAAGGGATCTTCATATATTGTATTTTTACCAAGCCAAGTCGTATGGATTATCATCTATATCTTATATCCAATGTTCCTCTTTGCGGTAACTTATACTTCAACTCTTCATGTTTATTGTAAGTTACTTGCCCCTTTGCATGTTTGGTTTTGTACCAAATATGTGTATGTATGTGTTGTGTCTTACTTGCTTATCTTGTGTATTCAAGTATGTTTGTTTGACTCATCATATACTTATGTATTGTTTTGAGCCTAATGCATCTTGATGATATCTTATTTGGCTCTCTTTGAGTGATTAATGGAGCATCCCATTTTGGGGGAGTGATATGCTTTGTGCATCTCTCTTTCTATAAAATGTGTGTATATGGGTAGCACCACTTAGTATTGATATTGCAAGATTATCTAGTCACTATGTGGTGTGTCATACTCATGAGAAATTCAAATTCTAAATGTCCATTAATCATCTCTAATCGATTTTTAGTTGCCTCGTGTTTAGAAGAAATGTTTTATCACATTATGGGGGAGTAATATGTTTTGTACATATCACAAGCCTAGAAAATGTGAACATATGAGGTTTTGCCACTTAGAGTTGATGCTCTTAATTATCTTGTTTCTAGGTGGCATGTTTGCTCAAACAAGCTCCACTTGTAGTAAAAAGGTTTTATTGCTCATCTTTTGGTTCTTGTTTGAATAAGAAATTCTTGGTGCGGTTTTTTCCTCAAATACATATCTCTATATCTTATTTGGGACACCGTTTGCTTCAAGTTATTCTAATCATTGCCGTGCGTGATTGTGTGACTAGTTGAAGTTATCAAGAATCTTCATCCGTGCATAGTGCTTAATTCTATATACTTATCCTATGCCTTTTATCATGAAGTTGATCCTTACTATCTTTGTCAATTCACCACCGGAAATTATTTCGAATATACTCATTGTCTTTGACAATTGATAACCTTATATGTGGTTGAATTTATGGATCACCTTCACCTTGGATTGTTTCTTACTTCCTTATTTTATTTCCAAGAAATCTTTATAGCCCCCATATGTCTTCCTTGTCCCTTTGAAAAATCTTTTGATAAATCCTCTTGATTCATATCAAGTGTTTGTTTTGGAATACATACCTTTTCTTTACGGTACATTGTGCCATTGTGAAAAGTGAGGGTTTGGTTTATTTGTTCGAACCTTGCTCTTTTGGGGAGTTTTGCTATCTCATTCCTTCTTCTATGCTTTATATGTTGAATGAGATAAGATCTTTGAGCGTGTTTGCTTTATTTCATCATTTATGCTCAATGGTCTCTTCTTAGTTCATTTGTTGAACTTTGTTGAACAAATCTTTTGTGATTTGCTTCTTAGATATAATTTGGACAACAAATTTGTTTTGTGACACCTCTATGCCTTATTTAATTCCTTTGGTGTTTTGTCCAAAGTATATTTTTCTTGGATCTTTAAAAGTTTTGGTGCATGCTTATATGTAATTTGTTTATCTTGTAGCATGCTTGCTTTCTTTCGATCCATTATGTAGGATATACTCCATCAAATCCTAAATGGCTAAGATGTGCATGAAATTCAAACTTCATCTAAATATGCACATGTTTATATGGAGTGTGTCCTATATATTGTGGTTAGTCTAACCATGTTGGACCCAATAAGTTTGGGGACCAAGATGTACTTGAATATTGTTTTAGGTACATTGGAGATGCAATGGAGGCTTGTCTCATCTATAAGGAAGGTGTGATCACCATATGAGAATTGGAGTCAAGATAGGATGATCAATGAACTCTTATCTACTATATCAAGTCATTGCTATCTCGGTAACAAGTATCTTATTCATGCACTCTCATATAGCATCCAACCTCTTGTAGGTTGTATCTTGGCATGAAATTATTTATTTTGAAAATATTGCGGTTCTTGAAAAACCCTTTTAAAGTAAAACTTCTTATTGAACATTTGAGTAATTTGAGAAGATGCATATGATAGGTTATATATATATATATCATATTTTATGATTCACCTATCACAAATATGCCCTCTAGCAATTTATTGCATATCAATTCCTCAAAGAGCTCTTGTGTGCAATATTGATGAATTTGTGAAATAAATCCGTATTTGTGATACTTGTTGCCTTTCTCAAAACACTCCAACTAGCTCTACTTCCCTTATTGTTAGTTGTGTTGTTTTTGAGGTTTAACTTGGTTGAAGTTCATTCATATACCATAAGTGAAAATTGGAGCCATAGGCTATATATGCTTCTTAAGCAAACATCTTTTGGTATATTTTATGACTTCATCTTGGATATCTAGTCCTATTTATTTTGTTAACCTCTTGTGTGTGCATGTTTCTTTATGGATCATTTTGTCCATTTTAGAAACTCATATACATAAGAGTGTTAATCCATCACCTTGATATCCTTGATCTTTGCCGACCATCTTTTATCCCTTTTGTTTTTTTTGGGTTGGTAAAGAAAATTTATGAGTGCTTGGTTTATTTATTTTCTTCATGCACTCATATCTCGTAATTGTTGAATTAAAGTTGTTCTTGATAAGCATACTCTCTTTATCTTAGTTGTGTTCTAATTGATATATAGGGAGTGAGGATTCCATGTTTGTGCATATTGTATTCAAATGCAAACATTATAAATTGTGCACGAACCTTGGGGAGCTTTCTTATTTTTAGAGCACTATATTTATCTTATCATGATATCTTTGTTTGTCCAATTGGATCTTTGATTGCTTGCTTTACTTGTTGAAGCTCATTTCACCATGTTATCTTTTTGCAATCTTTGATCCTCAATATAGTTTGACTTCCTTCAAGTATTCATCATTGGATATGTGCACTTGATTCCACTCAAATTATGAGAAGTGCACACTTTGGGGAGGAACTCACATTATATTGGCCTTCTAAATTTTTCACCCATTTTGACAATCGATGCCAATGGGGGAGAAGTTTAGAGGGTTTAAGGGAATGGTTTTATACTTAAGCTTGGTTTGTGCTTAAGTGTTTTGCCTCTCATGCATTCCATATTTATATGTCTTGCATGGTTGTATATATATAGTGGAAACTATCCCAAAGGTTAATCTTGACAATGTATGCAATGAATTCATGTTCATCACACGTGCATACATTGTGGGGGAGTTTTCTCTATATATATTGGTTCTACTCACATCCATTGCATTTGTTGTAGTTGTGTGAGTAGAGCCGGTTTTGATATGGACTAGTTGCTTTGTGTTACTTGACCATATCAAATACAACCTCTTGTATACAACTTATTCTCGGATAAGTTGCGTACTTGTCACTAATATTCATTATATAAACCCTCTTATTGTGGTTGTCATCAATTACCAAAATGGGGGAGATTGTAAGGGTATATTGCCCCTATGTGTGGTTTTGGTAATCAATGACAACCCCTATGGACTAATGTTTTCATTGAGTTTATATGAAGGAATATTCCATAGGATCTACTTGCTCTCCATGTGTTGGATTCAAGTATGGATGCCATGAAGATAAAGATATACTTTGTGTATTGGCATCAAGATCATCGATACAAGGAGTGAGTTGGGCAAGTTCAAGATGAGCATCTTGAGTGGATCACATGCTTGAAGCTTGCCGTCCATTTGGTGATAATGGACATGTGAAGATGTGCATCAATGGAGCTTTCCCATCATAGTGTATGGGGGAGCATTTGTGAGTCTTCACAAAGCAACATTGATCAAGTGAGGCATTCCGGCTTGTGTAGAGCTTGAAGAGTTATCATCAAGATCAAGCGGGATGCGCAAGGCAAAGGTATGACCTTGATAGGTTTTCCTTTTACCGGTCTCAAGGTGGTTGATGGGAGACCGGATTATAGGATACATAGCCGCACTATTAAGAGGGGCTTTCGGTTGGGTAACTTGATCACATCGTCTTAGGGAGCTCAATCCTTGCATGCGTTGCATATTCTTATTGCTTCTTGGTATTTCTCGATGTGAGGTTCTTGAGCTTGTTGTTAGCTTTACAACAAGCCCAAGTTCATCGAAAACGGAGTTCACATGCATCTTCTATTGCGTTTTCGATGTTGGGTGATTTTACCGGTTATTCATGATATAAGGTTCTACCTTTTATATTCATGATAAAATCCCCTCCTACAGATTCTTGGGTTTTCACTTTCTATTAGATAGCATTTGTTGTTATCTTCCAAGCAAAATTGGTTTCATGCGATTCGGAGTTCGGGAGCAATTGTTATTAAAGAAAAAGAGAAAAGAAGAAAAAGAAAAGAAAAAAAGGGGAAGGAGCCAGCCGGCCGGACCGGGCCAGGCGCCGGCCCACCCGGTCGAAAACCGGCCTGGGAACCGGTGCCATCCGGGCGGATTCCCGTGGGCCTGGCCGCCCCGTCCGGTCGCGAGCCCGGTCACCGGACCCGCCGCTTGGCCCGGCCGGCCGGACCGGCCTCCCGCCGGATCCGGGCCGCCTCCCAGCGCGGCCCGCTCCACTCCGCGCGCCGCCTGGCTCCCCACCGCCCCTGCGCGCCCTGCTCCCTTCCGGTCGGTGGCCCGGCTGGGCCGGATGGCTGACCGGCCTCCTCGGCCCAGCATCCGGTCAGCCGGCTGGGCCGCCGGCCTGGGACGTTTTTCTAGCTGTTTTTTGCCCGTTTTCTTGTCTTTTTCTCCCCAACAGTTTTATTTGCTCCTAGCTATAAATAGACCCTTCTTCCACCTTGAGTAACTAGTTCTTCCTATTCTCTCTCCTCCATTGCTACTATTTGAAGAACTTGCTCTTCCCCTTGTATCCCCCAACCATTCTTGCTCATATTTGGGGATTTGAGAGAGGGGATCTAGATCTACACTTCCACCAAACCGTTTCTTCTCTAAGTGAGGGAATCTCTTGGGATCTAGATCTTGGAGTCTTTGGTTGACTTTCCCCCTTGTTCTTCCTCTCCAATCTCATCCTAGCATTCGTTGCTTTGGTGGGATTTGAGTGTGAAGGACTTGAACACCTCCGGTGTTCTTGCTTTGCATCATTGCATAGTGTTGAGCTCTCCACCACGATTTGTTCGAGTGAGAGACCGTGAGCTTGTTACTCTTGGAGGGTGACCTCCTAGTTGGCTTGGTGATTGGTGCTCCGGTGATCTCTTCAAGAAGATTGTGAAGAGGCCCGGGCTTCTCCTTCGTGGAGCTTGTGAAGTGGTTGTGGAGCTTGCCATCTCCGGAGCGGAGGAAAAGCTAACCATAAGGAAAGGGCCATTATCCTTCGTGGGTGTGGTTCGGAGAATAGGGTGAGCCTTCGTGGCGCGGGGAATCCTTCGTGGGACCTCCACTCCTCCAAACGTGACGTACCTTGTTGCAAAGCAAGGGAACACGGGAATACATCCTCGTCTCCGCGTGCCTCGGTTATTTCTATACCCGAGCTCTCTTTCCTTGTGATAGCCATCGTGCTTGAAGTACATATATCTTGCTATCACTTGTGCTACATATATCTTGTGCCTATCTTGCTTAGCTCTAGTTGCTATTGTTACACTTAGTTGAGCTTAGCATATTTAGGGTTTGTGCTTGTAAACTAAACGATAGTTTAATTCCGCATTCATACAAGACAAATCCGCAAGAGTTTGTAATTGCCTATTCACCCCCCCCTCTAGGCGACATCTCGATCTTTCACAAACACTTAAGACTATTGTGCCAACCAAATATGATAAGGCTAAAAGTCGGTTGGGTTGGATCTAAGCCAGACATGGATTGAGCCAGCGGTTAGACTCATGGTAACCAGATTAGGGTTTTCATTAGTGGGCCACAAGTGTTGGTGGGTTCACCTTTAACCCCCTCCCCATATATATATATAGGCGACAACGGTACGCCAAACACATGTTTATACCACTCCGATGCGTTGCGAACCCTAACACCTCCACTCCACTACAACTGTTGAAACATATCTAGCAGTTTGCCGTTGGTGCTCCTCTTCGTACGTGTGGATATTGGCAGAAGTGTTGTACGATCAGCACATGACGACATGTTCGTGGGATCAGACGGATCATGGACTGCACTACCCCGACGGACTACATCAAGTTACGCACCTACGCGTCTAGTGGTAATTGCCGTGACCTTCTACCTCACCTAGATCTTGGGATCACCGCGTAGGGAAAATGTTGTGTTTATATCTACGTGGCCCAACATAATAGTGCCCAACACAAGCATTAGTTTGGTGGTTGGTCTTGTGTTTATACCCTCGGTCCACGTGAGGTTTGATGCCTTCTGTCTTTTATGCAATTGTATTATTTTTCATGTGATGTTATATCCTCATTGATAGCTAGGCAATTATTGTGAATTCATTAATTTTGAAGGTTCGAATCGTAGTCTTAGTAGATCTTGTGTTGCATCCTATATATTTTCATGTAACTATGAACATCATCACTTTCTTCACCCCTGTTGAATTCATGCTATCTATGGCTTTAATAAATTAGCATCCAACATCAATCAAGTACATTATAACAGTCTTTAGTTGGTCAAATCGACAACCATTTAACATCGACTGAAGTCACTCCTTGACTAATGCGACCAATGGGATCTTGCAAAGTAATGCACACAATTTAATTTTTCATGCGTCTTATACACTTTCATTCGCACAATAATTTTTTTAAAGAGTTTCCCTCTATAGCCTCCCGGGTTTGTTTCTAATTCCCCATAATGAAGTACACAACATAATAAGTTAATAACGATACAACCAGGTGGAGTATCATCTGATGAAGTTTGACATCATTGATGCAGCCGACATCTATGGTTGCATACTACGGAGTGCTCCAAATCAAAATTCCACCCATGTTATAAGGATAAAACAGAAATTTCTTTCTGAGATTTACGCATCAAGACATGCATATAACCAACAATCTCATATATACAAGCACCAAACTGCTCATAAAAATTTGGTAGAAAATAGTAGTTGGACAATTTGGGTGAACATACAATCCCAGTAGAGAGACTTTTATTGCTGCATGACTTTCGTATACTACAATACATTCTCAATGGTTGGATATGAATGAATGGACATGGTAATATAAAGTCACTTGCCGAACCTTTCACATTCAACCAAAACATTTGTAAATCAGCCCTAGATGTCTCCACATTACATAGTACTCCCTCTTTTTAGATATTTTATAGTAAAGATACCAGGCCCGGTCCTGAGATTTTTAGGGCCTGGGGCGAGAAATAAAATATGGGCCCCTTAAAAAATAATATAATATCCGCATAATTAGTTAAGTTTAGTTAACTATATTTCTTGTTGATTGAGTTATTTCTTCCGCCAAAACAATTGCTGGATAGGCATTGCTAGACCGCAAATCCCATTTTCTTATTTTAGCGGTAAGAGCAAGGGGCATTGCCCTTGAAATTCTCCAGTGGATTGAATCCACATATGAGTTTATTTTTTTGGTTGTTGCAAGCAATGAGCGCTCTTTGGTGATGTTCGACTTTGAGAACCTATGCATCTATTTAGTGATTAATCTGTTAGTTTATTTGATTCTACTCTTTGTTCCTTTTTCTTTTGCTTATCACCATTATCAGTCTAAAGAAGGAACAAGACAAATTGCATTTACCGTGCAACGAGCCAAACGGTGCTTGTGTGTTGTGAAACATGACGAACTAAAATGTTGGTATGGTTAAGCTCAACGAGAAAAATCAATTGGTCTCTAATTCTGTCCTCATGATTTTTTTAGAATAATAAAGCAATAATTCCTGAACCACCAATCCGGCCCTGCCTCACCACCACTTGTTTTGAGGGAAGTGGCCCACCACCACTTAAACACCCGGTAGTCCGGTACTATACTGCTAAATAAAGAAAGGCCCCAGCCCAGGTAGCTAAAGAAAGAAATTAGGAGAGAAAAGGCCCAGAGCTTCTTCTCCCAACGTTTCGCCTTTCTTCTTCGTCGAGACTCGAGACAAAGAACCTCCAGTACCGCAATGGTTCGTCCGGCGATTTCTCAGTGCTCACACGTACCTTGGCCGGGGGCCCCTCGATTTTGCGGGCCCAAGGGGGCCGCCCCGCCCCCCCCCCCCCCCCCCCCTAGGGCCGGCCCTGAAAGATACGCACTACAATAAGTGACAACACAATAAAAGTAGATTACATAAGTACTAAAATATCTTATATTAGTGAATGCAAGGAGTAATAAATAGACAAATATCATATTCCTCCCCACTGTAATATTGCTGAAACAGGTCCCTGATTTTTTTGTTTGACAACACGATTTATTACATGGTATCGTCTCAATTAGTGGAAGAAGCACTATAGTATGTTCCGTATGTACTTGCTCAAACAGACGAGTGGACACGGGAGGCCGTTTGCGCAGCCCAAAAAGTATCACAAGGCCTTATCCTTCACCGATCGGGCTTGACCAGACTTTGCCTAGGCTTGTAGGTACCGTCCCATACCAGGAAAGCCCATCTCGTGTCTCCACGGTCGCCGTCCATGTGCGAGCGAGCCCATATTCTTCCTCTTTGTTATCTTTGCCGCACTGACTGTTCCTTCTTGTTTGGGAACCGCCTTTTTTCCTTTCTCGGCAGCGATCCCAAAAGCAAATCCCATGAGTACGCCCTTTCTTTGATCATGGTCTTTCGTGGACGATGGGTGGGTCACGGGTCCGATTCTTCAAAACGAAGAAGATATCGGTGACGAAATGCTGTGAGTGAGCTGCGTGGTGCTATCATGGCCGAGGATTTTCTAAGATGAACATGGTTTCTGGGCTCATGATGAGCCACAAAAGATGGTCACGACATTGCTTGGAGCCGTCTCGTTCACGATGCATCGCGATCATGATCTATATATATCTTCAAGGGATGCATCAGGGTCGCTCACGGAATGAAATCCTATGTGGAAAGCGATCTGAGGTACCGAGATCACGGGAAAAAAATAGTAACATGTCCTAGTCTGCTTATGTAGTCGGAGGAACCAAGGCCATCCCCAACTATATGACGCAAATAAAAAAGCTAGGGTTTGGCAATATCGTCGCTCGACCCCGGCATGTCTACGCCTAGTCATCATTGTCATCGCTCTCGACCTTGATGGCAACATGTGCGAGAGGGGCGCAGCTGTTGCGGCTAGACTTCGCTGACCCCGCCGACGATTTGGGCCATGGCAAGCAGAGCGCCTCCTCCCACTGGGAGTGCGGATGTTGTAGGGTAGCTGGCCTCCGGTTGACAGCCTCAGCCTCCCACCAGGACACCCTAACGCAAGCCTACTCCTCCCCTTGTTGTGCCTCCCAGGAGCGTGCCATATGGCGCTCCTACTCCCACGCGATGTCACGCATGGTGTCCTCCTCCTGCTCCCGCGCCATCTCGAGTAAGGATATGCTCTCAACTTCCTTACTAGCTGGCCTCGAGCACGAAGCACCTCGACGGGGTGCGACCACGCTGTGAATTCCTGGAGGTCCAAGGCTCGATGGCGGTCTGGAGTTCCTAGTCCTCCTCCTCCTGTAACAGTGGTGGCGATGACCCATTCGCCATGTCGCTCATCTCCTCCTTGATGATGACGACGATCTCGGTGGACGGGGCCTCATGTGTTGGCGCCCGCGACGTGAATTACGTGTGTCGGCCGTGGTCGATCATGAACTAGAGGTCCCAATTGCGGGACCCCTCCCCGAACATCGGGTCGTCACGAAGGTCTAGCGAGAGCAGCGCGGCAGGTTGCCGGCATAGGTGGGATTGACACCTGATTTGTGCTTAGATGCCACTAGTGGGCCAGTTGACATCTTGCCACGACATCGTGGTGTCGGCCTCCCAGAACGCCCGCGTCGCCACCATCGCCACGTAAGTGTGCTTGCGCCAGCCGCCCAGCGGAAATAGGGTGAAGGCGGCCCCAACGGGAGTACTCGGCCTAGTTGTCGTGTATCCCCGTAGCTTCTTCGAAGTGCAAGTGGGAGTGGGAGTGGGGATGTGTGTGTGGTGACGACATGCCCCCTCCCGGTCCCAATTAAAATGACTGGCCGCTTTAGCTGTGCCACCGGCATGTGGCTCTAGGGAGAGGAACATGCGGACTCACGAAGACACGCCATCTGTCAATCTTCGTCCGTGACCACACAAAGCAGCGACAAATTTGGACCGGCTTTAATTCACCGCCAACAGCTAGGCACGTGAACAAAAGCATGTTAATATCGCCGCTTTGAACCGCGTCGTGCTTTAGACGCGTGCGGCCGAAATGCGTCACCGTATTGGAGATGGCCAGAAGCGTGACATGGCGTCGCTTGGACTTGCGCGGCTATACTGCATGTCATGGGCGATTTACACAAAAATAACCCTTTGTTGCAACTATAACACAGACTGATCCTCCGGGCAAACTATTTCACCTATCTAACCCTTTTGTGTGGCGCCCGTGCCTGCGGCGCCACTCTCCCAGCCGACGTGGCGCCCTCGACGCTGAGCTGGTGCGCCGATCCGACGTGGCAGCATGTGTGGCGCCCATGGGAGGGGCGCCACACTACTCTATATATATAATTTCTGTCTAGAGATAACAGATGACTGTGGTAGCTCAGTTGGATGAAGCCTTTGCTTCCCAATTGCAGGTCATGAGTTCGAACCTCCGCACCACCCGAATTTATTTTTATTTTTAAAAATTATGCTAGACATTGTAGTATGTTTAAAACATGAAATCTAGCCTCGTACTGTTTTGTAGAGTTTTTTTTAATCTTCTCTTGCTTGCTTCCTAATCAAGAAATCTATGATACTGGCATAATTGTTCTGGTGTTAATACAACACAGGTGAAACATCGCAGATAACACTGTTCTGAAAACTAAGAATTGGCACTCGTACGGTTGTACCTACTACCATTCTTCAAAGTTCAGTAAGTGTCAGGGATGCACTGATCAACATAGAGGAGAATGAGTGTCGTGTTTGCAAGCTATGCCAACATACATCTACTGAGCAACATCTGAGGGCTGCACTAACATGTTCATCTTGATCTTGGGCATCGATGGCCCGTTCAATCGGACCAGCCTTTCCTTCCTGCCAAGCATCAGGTGTATATGCACAATCCAGTACCATAACATTGAACATTGGTTTGTTTAGTTGGAACATAGCACTGATTCCTGAAGCCCCCAAATTTGGGCTCTTGGCTATTTACTTGGAATATACATGATCCATTTGTCACCTTGTAAACATGTTGCCTCTAAGGCCTCTTTCATTTTTCTGTGGTGAATGACATGAATATCGAAACACCAATGTTATTTGTGAATATCGAAACACCAATGTTATTTGTGGAGCGTGTTCTCTCTATGATTATAATTTTTCAAGTAATCATGTTGCTATGAGATTGAATTTCTAACTTATGCAACTTTGGTTCCAGTCCTGGTGCCTCCCAGGAACTAGCCTTTTTTTTAGTTCATGTTCGAGCAACAAGCTGTTGGCTGGTTGAACAAGCTGTGGCAGTGTGCTATATGGGAAATATACGGTGATTCTATGCTGAAGACACGAACTTGGAGAAGTACGCATAGTTTTTTTTGCTGGCAGTAGCCTTTCCTAGCCGTCAATAACCTTAAATATGTTGATTGCATGCCTCTGACTCTGTCTAACTCGGCAATTTACTGCTAATGTACCCTGATAATCCTGAATAACTTCGTCTAAGACAATTCTGAAGGAGTTTGTGGCTTCCCAGAGGAGCCAAGCCACGGAGAGACACAACATTGCAGCGTTGTATATGTTTATTCAGTTTGCAAGCAAGAGAAGATAAAAAAAACTCTACAAAACAGTACGATGCTAGATTTCATGTTTTAAACATACTACAATGTCTAGCATAATTTTTAAAAATAAAAATAAATTTAGGTGGTGCGGAGGTTTGAACTCATGACTTGCGATTGGGAAGCAAAGGCTTCATCCAATTGAGCTACCACAGTCATCTGTTATATGTAGATAGAAATTATATATATAGAGTAGTGTGGCGCCCCTCCCATGGGCGCCACACATGCTGCCATGTCGGATCGGCGCACCAGCTCAGCGTCGAGGGCGCCACATCGGCTGGGAGAGTGGCGCCGCATGGAAAGGGCGCCACACAAAAGGGTTAGATGGGTGAAATAGTTTGCCCGGAGGGAGGGTCAGTCTGTACTATAGTTGCAACAAAGGGTTATTTTTGTGTAAATCGCCCATGTCATCCATCTGCAAGGGATCTCTTTTTTTTGCAAGGGAACTTCACTGCGCAGTAAGAAAAGCACGAACAAACCTTATTTCTTCCAAGAACCCTTTTCACAAACTGCGGTAAAAAACAAGTAACGCGTTCAGGAGTGGGGGGAAAAGGCAGGTAAAAAACAAGTAACGCGTTCAGGAGTGGGGGGAAAAGGCAGGTAAAAAACATCACCTGGCAGGAGAATCAGCAATGCTGGTTCGGTAGCGTACATACGACCAGCATGTTCTCTCCCGCGTCCCTGTCTATTCGTGCAAGTACTGTGGTCATCACATCACATGGGGCCATCCCCTCCTACAAAAGGGCACTGTAAAAGAGAGAGAGAGAGAGCAACAACCGCTCCGACTCCGGCAGCAGAGCAGAGAATCAAAGATCGGAATGGGAAACCGCGCCCGCTTTTCTGGACGCTCTTTTCACCCCAGGGATTCCACGGTTTTTTAAAGACTCCGATCCTGCAGGCGAGTAGCGGCGAGGTGCCGGTCTTCACCCACGAACGACGGGGTCGATACAAGTAGCGGCAGCCCTGTGTGGCTGTGTACTTCCTGATCATCATCAGACTTAGACACAACACAACAGCAACTGCCAGTCGCCCTCTTCTCCTCCTGTCGTTCGCGTCCTGTCCTTGTGTTTCTTGCTGCGCGCGTGTGTGTGTGTGTCGATGGGGAGGACGCCGTGCTGCGAAAGGGCGGCGGTGAAGAGGGGGCCGTGGTCGCCGGAGGAGGACGACGCGCTCCGCGACTACATGCGCCGCTACGGCAACAACGGCAGCTGGATCACCCTCCCGCACAGAGCCGGTGAGTGCGCTCTGCTCTCTCTCTGACCGTCCGTGCCGTGCAGTGCCTTGGATTGTTCTTGATCGTGTTCTTGACGGATGCCTGTCTCGGCTGTGTGTAGGTCTGCGGCGGTGCGGCAAGAGCTGCCGCCTCCGCTGGCTCAACTACCTCCGCCCCGACATCCGCCACGGCGGCTTCACCGACGAGGAGGACGCGCTCATCTACTCACTCTACAGCCAGAACGGAAGCAAGTAAGTACAAGGAGTCAAGGACATCCTTCGTTTTTGTTTCCTGGCCAGCATGACCGACAGGCCTTACCCGCAGGTGGTCGCTCATCGCGTCCAAGCTGGAGCGGCGCACGGACAACGACGTCAAGAACCACTGGAACACCAAGCTCAAGAAGCGCCTCGCCGCCGCCTCGGCCGCGGCCGCGGCCACCTTCTCCTCCTCCCGCACCGACTCCATCCTGCCGCTGCCGGCCCCGACACCTGCGCCCACGCACGCGCACCCGCACCCGCACCCGTCGCCGCTGCTCTCCTTCTCCATGCCGACCGTCAAGGCCGAGACGTACACCTACGACGGCGGCGACTTCCTGGCGCCGGCCGCGGCGCTGCACGACCCGTTCGCCGCCGCCGAGGGCTCCACGTCGGCCGCGTCATCGGGGTCCAACTGGTCGGCGGTCGACAACGGCCCGGCCGACGGCGGCGGCTTCTTCGCCGACTTCTGCACCGCCGCCGCCTCCGACCTCGACGCCGCCGACCAGTTCCTCACCGGCTTCTACTACCCTCTCGATCCCACCGTCTCCCTAGTGTAGCCGATCGCTACTACCTGTTCTCAAAGTTGCGGTAGATCAATGCGCCACACGCCTACCTGCGTGCGCGTGTTCTAGGTGTTCGTCCCATCGCCGTTTCCATGCCGTGTCTTGGTCAGAGAATTTCAGTGCAAACTTTGAATTGCTATACTATCAGACAAGGAAGAGCTACTTTCAATCTTCTTCTATATGGTTTGAATGTGGTGTGCATCCATTAGCAAAGTTCTTGCGACCATTTCTCAAACTAAACTGTTTGCTCGTTCCACCTTAGCAGCGCACTAGCACAACGAGTGACACATACTACATGCATGTTTCAGTTGCAACTCCTTGATCAAAGTTTTAATTTCTTCTATGCAATGAAACAAAATTTGCTCCCACTCTCTCCGATTCTTGCACATTCTGCACACATGCTACGACGACGACGCGGCCATGTGAAAGGCCGTGCGCCGAGTTCTTGCACGCAAATCGCATGGGGGTGCCTTCATCCCCCAAAGATGATGAGCCATGACCGATCTCAAGATTCGCTGCCGTGCATGATGCGCGCCGGGTCTCTCCGATGGAGTAGCAACAAAAAGGTCCGTGTTCGTAAAGCCGGGCAGACAGCCATGGCCCACGCGAAAAGAAAATTAATTCTGGCTGGGGTGATTAGTGTATACGGCTAATGACGACCGGCTGGTTCATGATAGCGGCAGATCTTTTGTATGAGGCCTGATGATGATGATCGGACCGATTGATTGACAGGTCATGAGTAAATGCTTTTTTAACCGGGGTCGTTTTTATCCTTTGATTGACTGGGCAAAACAAGACAATTACACCTACCGGATAGGGTGATGCTATCTTTTTGATCTGTAGTGAGAGGCAGCAGAAAACTGATGGATCAAGTTAAAACTGGCACAATAACAATGTTATCTGGTTAATTAATCTGAGGGCTAGTTCAATTCGAAGCCTACTTCGCATGGACCATGCATGAGCCAGTGCAGTACGGGGCCGTTTCGAACGTGTCAGGAGAATCTCATCATCATCATCTCGGACTCGGAGCAGCAGCAGACGAACACGTAGCGCGTTGCTCATCTCTGGCTCTCTGCCATGCCAGTTCAGTTCCTGTCGATGGAAGTTCCAAAGCGAAACAAAAAGGAAATCGCCGTCGACGCGTCCGGGGACGTCCATCCGGAGATGAACGGCTAGGGGCGGGCGTCGCTGCGACCCGTACGTACGTGACTACGTGGTACCTGGACCCGATCGCCACCAGCGTGCAAAAGGGCGAGCAACTTTCTGTCGGCAGCTGGCGAAAGACAGAACACACTTTTATTTACGTTTACGACCGAAACGGCTATGTAGACCGGATTGTATTTTTTTCAAAATAACGGATAGGTAAATCCAACATGTGGTATATGCTTCGTTACATGTCGGCCCTGAGCTCTTTTAACTTGTCTTCCCTGAACAAGTCCGCACAAGTGCTACACCGAGAGCAACGAGAGGAAAACATAATTGAACAGTTGCAATTTACTAGAGATGTAGTTAGAACATCTTTAGTCGCTATGTAGCCCTCGAAAAAAGTTTATTGGATGCTAGACTGGAAAAAAAAAAGTTCCTCAAATGCCACTTGGATCCTGGACGGTCTAATAAACTGTCATGCGCCATACACCAACCCCGACCAACATGGACCGTCTAGGGGCAACCTCCAAGTAGGATGCCGACATGTGGGTATCACTAAACATCGACCCAACCCATTGTCCCCTCGTTACCTTGCCTCTTCTTGGATTGATGTCTCTTCCCACCCCTGCCAAATCGCCATCGCCACTGTCATCGCCCCCATCTCGACGCCTTTGGTTCAATGCGGCCTACACCAATCCACGGTCGCTGCTCACTGTCTCGGTTGCCTCTCTGGCCGCTTCTCTCGATTAGCGCCCGCAGAAGTCCGGCTTGCACGCAAGGTGTTCAGACGTTGACCCCGATAGTTAGGCTTCATTTCTACATTTTTGTACCTCTTGTTGTCGTTTGGTTGATTGATTGCTCCGTGTTTGATTCGACAAGATGACGATCCATCACTTCATGGAGGCGGAAACCAATGTCGCCGTGAATGAAGATGAGAACTTGACAATCCTCGTTTGTCATCTACAGTTACAAGCGGGTGAGCTCAACAATGTCGCTCCCGGCCGTGGAGGTTCGAATTTTGGGAGAAGGAAGTCCAAGGGAAGAAGAGGATGGAGGGTCATGGCTATATGTCGACTATTTTGCCGATCACCCAACATATACCTGGAAAAAAATTTGGCGTGGCTGAACAAGGAGTTGTTCATGAAGTTGTTGCACAGTGTGAGGGAGTAGTGTACCTACTTTCTGATGAAGAAAGGCGCTATCAGAGTGCTCGGTTGCTCATCAATTTAGAAAAGCACTACTGCTATGAGGATGCTTGCAGTTAATATGGAGCCCCTACCGCTACATAAGATGAGTAGATGACTACCTATGCAAGGATAAGTCCGCAACCATTCGACCCATGATGAACTTGCGACCGCCCGAGTCTTGCTCTAGTTTAACTTTATTTTATTTGAGTTGTTGTTCTATTTATATTTTAGTTATTGTAAAACTAATTTTTTTATGTGTTGAAGTTTTACAAAATAGTACATGATATATGCAAACAAAAGGTTAAAAAATTATTGAAGGCGCCATATTGGACGTGTGGCTAGATAGAGGCGTCCCCCGTATGTGGCACTGGCGTCGGCGCCCTCATGTACGCCCTATCTATTGCCAGACGCTGCATGTAAACACGATTGGAGATGCTCTTACTCGTATTAGTTGTGAAAGAAATTTCGCGCCATTAGAAAAAAAGGCAAATTATTCCCCCTAGGTCATGGGGCCAAACAATTCTATTTTCCCTGAATTTGTTGTTCTTTTTGAAATGGGGATGTGTCTCGGCTTCTGCATCATGATGGCTATTTATTAAAAAACGATCAGATTCCCTGAATTTTTTGGTGTCATATACCCTAGAGAGAGGTCACGTCAGAATTTTCAAATCAAACATCCCATTGCATGATTGCTCGCTCCAAACAAGAGATCGAACAATCGTAACGGATACATACTCTGCTCTACAGAAGATCGAAATTAAGGCAGCACATAATCGTGGATTCTTGGCGCAACCATGTGCATGTGAGCATGTCCTCCCAAAAATCACCATAATCCCATCATTCCAAGAGGCCAAAACGCCAGGACGGAATCCTGTTTTCTCTTTAGACAGGTCACGCTGATCATTCGTACGCCTACCCATCAAACATGGAAGCTGCTTTTTGGCTCCGTGATAGGGAAAAGACGCGCTGCTTTGAGCTTAGCGTTTAGCTAAGCAAGCGACTTCACTTCGCTATCGTCGAGTAAGCCTCCTGGACAGCGAAATCCCCCTCGTCGCTGTGTTCCTGTCATGTTGCCGAGTTCTCTCAATATTCCGGCACGAGAAAGCGACCTGCTGGTTCTCTGAACTCGTCGCTGCTGTTCATTCAGCTAGTGCTAGAAATCACGCGCCAAAATCTGAAGGAATCTGACATGTATGTTCAGTCAATTGTGCTTGTCTTCAGTTCTGAGTAGTAGTAAATTGATTGGCCTGCTATAAGTTCGATTAATGTCTCTTTTCATGAAGTCTACGCTTGTTCCATGACTTTAAGAGGGAGATAACTAGTGCAAGAATTTCATTTAACTGAGTGAAGTATTATTCGAATTACAATTGCTAAAAAATCAAATTCGGTTTGCGCGTTGCTATCGGGAGCACAGATTAAATTCAAGTCAGCCGAAGCTTGAGCTTGGCCGTCTGACTTTTTTTTTTCTTTTTTCCAAACGATCCAACGGGGATCGAATTTTCATTATCAAAGGAGATAACGAAAATACATCAGTATTCACGAACCAACAAAAACAAAAAGCGGAGGATCGCCGCCTAATGCTAGCGTTTAATGGGGATTACAGAACCAACAGATAGTTTTAACAGGCTAACAACTTCGGCCAAAAAGGAACCAACTACAAGCATAACTCCCAGGGCAATCAAGCAACATCATCATCGTTTGCATCTTCTCCAGTTCTATTGTCCTCCAAACGCAGAAGACCACCCCGGCCATCATTTCCAGAGGATCTAACTCCAGCCACCTCAGCTAGGTGTAAGAGCCCGTCAGCACCAGCACGAAGATCTGATGCATCCTGTTCTCCATGCAAACCTGCCCAATAGTTCATGAAAACAGCAGCGTAGCTGATTAGGTCAAAAGGAGAGCTAATCATTTTTTGCTCAAAACAGGCTTTATTTCTAGTTTTCCAGATAGCCCAGCAGATAGCTGCCAAACCAGCTATCTGGGTGTTGCGACTAACAGGAGCAAATTGGGGGAACCACCAAAAGAATTGGGAGAAACTCCCAGGTCGAGTGGGAGATTTGACAGTAGTAGCCACTGCAGTCCATACAAATTTGGCTGCAGAGCAGCCAAAGAAGAGATGAGAAATGGTCTCTTGTTCATTGCAGAACTGGCAATTGGGGTTCCCTGACCAATTTCGTTTGAGGAGGTTGTCCTTGGTAGCTATTGCATTATGCCAAATTAACCAGAGCCAAATTTTGATTTTGAGAGGAATTTTGCTCTTCCACAAATGTTTAAAGGATCTGTCCCTACCACACCCACATATCTGTCTGTATACTGATTTCACAGTGAAGCAGCCGTTTTTTGACCATTTCCATCTGGGAGTGTCACTTTCCTGAGTCAAGTTAACTTGATTCATCAGCTGAAGCAAACCAGCCTCCTGAATGATGAGATCAGGAGTCAGCCATCTTCTATAGGAGAATCTCCATCCCATATCAGCAGCTCCAGCCACAGTAATATTTTGCTCATTACAAATATCAAACAGCACAGGGAACATATCTTTGAGAGGCCTTGTGCTACACCAAGAATCTCCCCAAAAGCTGGTTAACAACCCATTCCCAACATTCATTCTTCTGCCATAGAGATACAACTCCCTGACTTTTAGCATGTCAGACCAAAGTGGAGAATCTCCAGGTCTGTTTTTTGCAAAGTAAATGCCTTTTCCTCTCAAATACTTCAACCTCATAAAATCCTGCCAAGGCCCAGTATCATGCTCCAGCTTCCACCACCACTTACACATCAGACTAATATTAAATTTAGTCAAATCTTTAACACCTAAGCCACCTTTTTTGCTTTGGCTTACAAATCCATCTCCATTTCACAAAGTGATATTTCCTTTTATCAGCACTTCCAGCCCAAAAGAAAGATCTAATAGGCTTATCAATCTGTTCAATATTTGTTTTGTGCAACAACCTCAAGGACATCTGATACACTGCAGTGCTAGCCAAACAAGCATCTATTTTGACCAATCTTCCTCCAATGGACATAGAGTTGCCAATCCATCCACACATTTTTTTCTTGGTTTTTTCCTCCAGGAATCTCATGTCAGACACTGAGGCCCTTCTTGCACAAACAGGAGTTCCCAAATATTTGATTGGCCAACTGCCCATCTGACATTTGAACAGCTCAGCAAAGAAATTCTGTTTTATACTGTCATCAAGAATCATCATAGCTTCACTTTTATCAAAATTGATTTTCAATCCAGACATGGATTCAAAAATGTAAAGTAGTAACTTCAAATTGATTGCTTGCTGAACATCATCTTGTAGCAAAAGGATGGTGTCATCAGCATATTGTAAGATTGCAACCCCATTCTGTACCATATTATCTGCCAGCCCTGTGATTAGCCCATTGTCTTGAGCTAGATGGATCATTTTAGCCAGACTGTTAGCAGCCATATTAAATAGGAAGGGGGCAAAGGGATCACCTTGCCTCACTCCCTTATGACTAGTGAAATATGGGCCCACTTTGTCATTAACCTTGACACTGAGGGTCCCACCAGCAACTGATTTTTTAATCCACTGCATCCAGTTATCACTGAAGCCTTTCTGTTTACAACAATCAAACAGAAAACCCCAGTTTACCTTATCATATGCTTTTTCAAAGTCAATTTTTAAGACTACCCCCTGTTTCTTCCTGGTTTTTTCCTCTCTCAGAATTTCCTGCAGCAGCATCACACCATCTGAGATGTATCTCCCTTTTATAAAAGCTGTCTGACAGGGAAGTAAGAGCTTATCCATTACAGGAGAAACTCTAACAGTCAAAGTCTTTGTCACAATCTTGAAGAACACTTGTAACAAACAAATCGGCCTAAACTTTTGAATGACATCAGCATCAGCAGATTTTGGAATAAGGGTAATGACCCCATAATTAATTCTGTCCAGGCCAATTTTATGATCAAATAAGTCATTAAAAACATGCAGGATATCAAATTTGACAATTTCCCAGCAATGTTGATAAAATTCAATGGGAAAGCCATCAGGACCAGCTGCTTTGTTTTTCTCCATGTGATCAATAACATCTTTGATCTCTTCCAAGGTAAACTGTCTATCCAACTCAACACAATCAAGGGTATTGAGTTTTTCTCTTTCTGTCCAGACATCATCTCTCAGTCTAATCCCAGAGTCAGTGACTGGACCAAATAAATCCTTGTAAAAGGCAGTAGCATGCTCCAACAAAGCAGCATCACCTTGAATAATTGTGTCCCTATCTTTCAGAGAAAAAATAGTTCTCTTTCTCTTACACCCATTGGCAGCTCTGTGAAAGAAAGCAGAATTGCTATCACCATGGAGGAGCCAATTCTCTCTAGATCTTTGTCTCCAAAAGGATTCTTCATTATCCAATACAGACAACAGGTCCTGCTGCAATGTACTTCTCCTTATTCTTTGTGATGGAGAAAGTGGAACAGTCTCTTCCAACTCCTCTAATTCCCTCAATTCATTGGAAATATCTTTCTTTTTTTTAATATCTGCTCCTCTCAGATTAGCTCCCCAGCCTTTCAGAGTTTTCTTGACATTTTTTAGTTTCTTCATTAATCTGTCCAGACTGTCCCTGGCATGAACTGGTTGCTCCCAGCACCTTTTGACTCTGTCTAGGAAATTATCCTCTTTGAGCCATCTTTTTTCAAATCTAAAATCTCTTTTCTTCACCATGATATCCAAAGTATCTAAAATTAAGGGATTATGATCAGAGACATCCCTCACCAACTTGTGAACTGTTACAAGAGGAAAAAGTTCCTCCCAAGAACTACTCATCAGAAATCTGTCTAATTTTTCCAGGGTGGGATCACAATGATTATTAGACCAGGTGTACTGACCACCAGCCATATGAATCTCTCTCAAGGCACAGGTATTAATGATGGAATTGAAAATATCTGACCATTTGTTATGAGGCATGGGTTTGTTCTTCTCATTGGAAAATCTCATGATATTGAAATCACCTCCAACCAAAATTGGTAGGGTTTGATTGCTGCAAATGTTACCAAGTTCCACCAGAAATTCCTCTTTATCAGAGGCCTGAGCAGCTCCATAAATGATAATGAAGCACCATTTCACATTTATTTTGAGATCAAGCAAGGTAACCTTGATATGAAATTTCCCAACAGAAGTATCACAAATGGTGAACCTGGATAGCCTAAAACCACCCAGGATACCTCCACTTCTGCCAACAGAACTGATCCATTTCCAATCAAAATCACCACCAGGGTCAATTCTTCTGAGAAAAGCAGAAGAATAATCTTTTTTAATTGTTTCCTGAAGACCAATAAAATCCAGCTGTTGCTCTTTGATCAAATTTGCCAGGAAGGCACTCATCCCCTTTTTTCCAACACCTCTGCAGTTCAGGGAAGCACCTATCATAGATACTTTGGATTTTGTTTCCTACTTCTGGTTCCAGCAATAATGCCACACAAAGGGTGGTCATTTCTTGCTTTCACCTGGGCAGCACTTGATTTTGATTGTGCTCCCAAAGTGACATCACCTGATGTCAACTGTGATCCACTTCTCCCAATCTTACAGGCAGATTTTTTATTTCTCCTTTTCCTTCTGGATAAAACAGGAGTGAAGGCCTCCTCTTCTATATCTCTGTCACTTTCACTTTGTTCCTCACCCAGACCCAGCAGCAGGATTGGATTTGAATCAACATCATTGGAATTCACAACAGAATTTTGTACCTCACCCATATTATGTCTAGCAATTTCTAAATCTTTCAGGTAATTAACATTTTCAAGAGAAAAGGAAGTAGGACAAACTCCCATTTCAAGAGCTCTAGCTAAGATCTCCTCATCATCTAATAAAGCAAAGGAGTTGTGAGTATTTAAATTTGTACCTGGGATATTGCTGGCTTCAATATTCTCCATGACACTAGACCCAATCCTTGAGGTATGAGTGCCTCTGGCTCCAACTCTGGAACTCATCCTGGGAGCAGTCTTTGTTGATTTCCACCAGAAGAAGAGGAGTTGCCAGCACCTGGAATATCAATGATGGGATTATCAACCTGTGAGAGAGGTTCTTCTTGTGAATCAGGCTCAGGCTGTGGACCATCAACAGGAATAACAACCGCAGTCCTCTCAGATATAAGGGAGGGAGCAGCCAAAGCAAGGATCCCCTGTCCCTGAGTCAAATATGGAGTATCAGAGTCCTGTGAATTGTCACTGCTATCATAATCAACCAGTTCATCAACAGGATCACTTTCTTCATTGACATTTTCAGCAATAGGATCAAGAAGATTCTTGTACTCCTTCTGAATTGTAAAGGCTTTGTCACTATTAGATCTAGCCAATGAAGTAAGAAATTGCTTGTAAGAATCAGCAGCTCTCTGTGAAGAAGAGTTCTCAGAAGATTGAGAAGGAAGGGATGCAAGTGCCCCAACCACCTCCTTGTGAACTTCTGAAAGAGGAGGAGAACTGTCAGGAACACAGGATGTGGGAACCAAATTCTTCTCAGGGGCACATGGAAGCTCCAGCTCAAACAATTTCCTTTTACCAGTATATTTCCTAGGAATAGGAAATTCATGCATAGCAGTTTGCCTGTGAGAAACCTTGTAATTGCCAGAAACCTTGGGAGGAGCAGACTGAGAACCTGCATCAGAATCTTGCATGCCTGTTCTCTGCCTTTTTGGAGTCCCCTGATCACCTTCACCACCTTGAGCATCAGTAGGAACAACAGTCTTGTTGCCAGTATTAGAGGAAGGGTCAAACAGTTCCCTGGAGTATTGGAACTCATAGAAACCTTTCTTTATTTCACCAATTCTAGAATTGGGCACCAAGGCCAGGTCCTGACTGCCAATCTTTACCCTCACATAAGCAAAGTGTCTGAGATAGTTCTTGTCAAGAGCAAGGGGCTTGCCTACAAGGCTGGCAGCATAGTATACTGTAGACTTGTTCCTGAATTTCATGGGGATGCCCTTAATCCTGAACCAAGCCTCCTGCATGATGGAAATTGGCTCAATGTCACCAGCCCATTTCTCCAAACTGATGATTGCACCAGGTACAGTCCTCATGAACAATTTCCCAAAGTGGGCCAGCTCTTCAATAGTCTTGGCAGATGGAAATCTTGTTCTAAACTCAGTAGCAGAAACTTCTTTTGCAAAGAAACGCCAATTGATCTTCATAGATTCAGCCCAGACATTGAACTCATGCTCGATATTTCTGCAATTAACTTCACCTTTTTCAACAGTGATATGAGCATAGTTGAGCTGCTCGACTGGATAGTTATCTTCCTCAGGAACTGGAATAGAGTAAAAACCTGACCCAAATTCCTCACTACCAAAGAAAGGGGCGTTGTAATCCCACGGATCTCTTTCTTGACAAACAGAAATGTGATGATCACCATTGCAGTAAAAACATGAGAGGTTTCTGAGAGGAACATCAGCTCTTCTAGTCACAGCAGTGGTGGAGGCAGGAACTGGTGGTGGTACAGAGGACCCCACCGGTTCCGGCAGAGAGACAAGCGATTGAGAATTATCGGCGACTACGGCGGATCTATTCCGATTTTGCAACTGAGGACTATGAACATCTGCTGCAGCAGTATTAGAAGATGGCAAAGATGGAGCAACAGGACTTACTTCGGCAGATCGAGTGGCGTTGAAGTTGGAGGTGGTACCAGGAACCATCTCCGAGCGATGTGCCCATCGATCTCGAGCACGCAGTTCTTCATCCTTGCGAGATTTCTCAGCAAGAGCTCGCTCGCGTGCAACCCTCTCCGAGATACGGGTTGCTTCGCGTTGACGCTCTTCATCCAGACGCCTGCGTTCATCCTGCCTCCTGCGCTCCTCGAATCGGAGGCGCTCTTGATCTGCATGTCGTCGCTCCTCTTCACGGCGCCGATTCTCGTCTTCGCGACGCCAATCTTCCTCACGGCGGCGCTCATCTTCCCATCGACGCTGTTCATCCCTTCGATCTGCATCAGATCCAGCTCTTGGCCGGTACCCGAAGTAATTGCTTCTTCTTGGAGAGGATCTGCGCGGCCCTCCGAATCTCCGATCCATCCGTGGCAAGGCAACAATCTGAGCAAACGATCTATTATCACCAGTGGTTGTTCCAGACCAGCGACGAGGAGGAGATGGTTGAGGGAGATCAGATCTGGTGGGAGGAGGCGATGTGACGAAAACCACCGATCCAGTACCAAATGAATTAGGGTTAACCCTAATCCTGTCCGCTGTGGAAGCTAAAGGCGTGGCCCGATGAACAGTAGTGGGCTGTGGCCCAACAAACGACGCCATCGAATAATCTGGATCTCCATGACGCCGCGCAATCCACTCACAACTACGACCGATGGGCGAACGAGAACGTTGGGCTCGATCCAAGAAAATTCGATCCAACCCACATCCAATAATCGGGCCGAACAGGATTTGAAATCCTCCACACTCCCGCGCTGATCCAACCGGAGGAACAGAAACATTGTCATCCACTTCGGTGACAAAATTACGACTCAAATCGTAAAGGCGCGAAATCGAGCCTTCCCAAATCGCAATCCCTGGTGTACGAATGATGAATCCATCTCGAACAAAACGGAGAATAATCGCTCGCTCAAATAGCGGCGTCGAATCTCTGAGAACAGGGGAAGATTGATACGGAGGGTGAGGATCAGAGGAGGTGGGCGCCAATGGCGGCGGAACGCGATTGGTGGCAGACGGCGGTAGGTTGTTGGGCGGCGGCGCGGGGTTGCTATCGGACGGCGCTGGTGGCGGCGGCGCGGGGTTGCTGTCAGGCGGCGCTGGGGGCGGCGGCGCTAGGTTGCTTGGCCGTCTGACTTGGCCTGTAGAATGACGAGACGGAATGGAATACCGATTTGATTACTAGGATCGCAATCCACTTGATCAATTTAAGAACCACATTATACGCGGGATAACGGGAATAAGTAGACTCGTTTTTTCACGGGCCTGCATGTAATAGCTTATATACTCCAACAAGTTGCACACTGAAAATTGGGAATGATTTCGTTTTTAACATGTCAGCGTTGCGTGTGCACCGTGCTCTCTTGTTTTCGGCTGCAAAGATGCATGAATCGGTGCACATTTGTAAATGTGTTTGCGAAGCGTCATCAAGGCGGCTTTGCATCAGGGGTGACCCGGACTAATGATTGTGTAATATATATGCCGCGTCGTTTGTCAAAGAGTTTGACGCGAGTGATGTTGAGCTATGTTCATGGAAAATTGGAAAGTCAGACGGTGAGAAGAAAATGCACATGTGACTCAATTACCACAAGAATCTGAGAAAGATACTTCCCGAAACACTTACTTTTTTCTTTTCAAAGAACCGCCTGAAACACATTGTATTAGGAGGGGTTTATTGATCGTTCAAGCATAACATGTCTGATCGAGGACATTGAACGGCAACATAGACCCCCCCCCCCCCCCCCCCGATAAAACAAAAGTTACATAGTGTTACTTCGACGGTCGCCGTCTCTAGCTTCATTTTCTGTATCTTGATTTTTTCCCACTCCCCATCAAAACACCTCGAATAACACACTGCACATTCTAAACGAACCTTACTGTTTCAAATAGCCGCATTAGTAGTGAGGGTGACCTCTTGTTGGCACCAGATTCACTAGTATACCAATTTGTTGAGACTTCAAGCACAAAGTGATGTAGCAAGGGTTTCTTTCCCTCTAGGCTCACTTGTGAGTTTATATCGAATTCTCGGGGAAATACTAGTAGGAATTGTACTTCTCTTTCCTCTTCTAACAACCTATAAAATAAAATATCGTTGCCTTGTGTCTTCAACTTCACCAAGTGATTGTCAAGCACAAGGTTTTGTATTAGAATTTAAAACGAATATGTAAGTAACAAAGTAAAGTAAATATGCAGCAAAGTAAATGCAATATAAAAGTAAACTAAATGCTATGCAAAAGTAATATATTATGGTAATGGTAGCGGTATAGTTTATGTGATAGAACTAAATACAAGAAATATATTTTTTGTAATTTCGGATTAAATATGTGCTAAAATTGTGAAGGTGTGTAAATGTAAGTAAAAGGTGTTTCTTATGATTAAAAATAGACAGGGTTCATGGTTTCACTTGTCTACTCTCTTATGAACTAGATTGAATCAAAAAGGTTAAAGAAAGGCATGGTATTGATGTAACTTTAGTATGTGTTTGATAAGTATATGGCGGCTGAGATAATTCTACATCTCATTAATACTTCTCTAGTAAGAGAAAACTGCATAAACTAGATTTAAGATAAATATAGTATTGCATTTGCTTCTATAACACGATGTTGAATATCAAATATGTTACCTCAAAAGATATGAGATCACCATTGTTGGTCACTTGGTGATTGTAACACATGAATTCATTTATTCCTAGTGAGGCAACAATGTCAAGGTAAAAGCCATTGTAGGACCTAAACTTTCTGGTCACTGTCCAGCTCGATACTACCATGTTACCCCAAGTAATGCACATGCTTCCCTACACATGCCCTATCATACTAGTTGGATCTAAACTTCTATTCAAGAACATGGTACATAATATATATCTACTCATGCATCAAACACAAACTGAAAATTGCAATCTTAAATACCAATCTCATAAAAACCAAAGATCCGCCGCAAAGGGGTTACATATAGTGGTCACTATCATGAGGATAACTCATGTGACCCTAGAATCATTAAAGAACAAGAGAGAGAGAGAGAGAGAGAGAGAGAGAGAGAGAGAGAAATCAAGCTACTGCCACAAAATCGTAGTCTAGAGGTGGACTACTCCCTCTTCATCATGGAGACGAAGGAGATGTTATTGGAGAGGCTGGAAATGCGAGCTGACGGCGTTTCCCCTCCCCCTCCAATTAATCTTCACGGTTGCAGCCTCTGTTTCGGTGTCTATTTTTTGTGGTTCACCATGCTCTGGGATCGTGATCCAGGCCCTTTTTATAGAAATATTTTGCTCAAGAGGAAGATATCAATGTGAAGATAGACAACGGCGGAGCCACGAGTGCCAGATGGGCCCCATAGCGTGGCAGGGGCATCATGCCGTGTCATGGGCCCTATCTTGGTCCTCTAGCCGGCCCAAGAGAGGTCCATGTGCTCCATGAATTCATTCTTGATAAAATAATGGCGGAAACAAAATCCCACATCACTTTGAGTTCGGGAAGGTCTCTACAAATCAAAAATACGAAAATGGATTATTTCACCCTGGAGGGTTATAATACAAATAAGAGGGATCTTTTAGGAAAATCCCCAAAATCATTGTAAATCATGATTATAACACCTTATATGAAAGAATAATGATGGAATTTATACACTATAAAACAAAGAACATAGCTGCATTTTAGATGCATCACCCCTCTTATGGTGTACTTTTTTATGTGGGGGAGTACCCAATACCTCATATAAGCCTATGTTGATTTCTGTTAGACACGTGTTATGAACGTGGTATGTGGTAAGTTGTTGGTCCTAATGCTGGTACTAGATGGCTCTAGATATACAAATTGTGACACCTAGCCAAGAGGATATTGCCGCACAGCAAGAACAAGCAGAAACTTGGGACTGTTTTTCTTGCAAGCTTTATTGGGAAAGTGTGAGGCATTATATAGGGTGCTTACAATCTCGGGGGGCAAGCTAACCTGCTAAACTTTAGGAAACAACTAACTTGAGGATCAAGAAATATCTCTAAGAGATTTAACTCCTAAAAATAACTAACAATAATTAAGAAACCTATGAACAAATAGGAAAACCTCCCATACTATGGCCCTTTCCATGGAGGCTGCTCTATGCCACATAACATCTCTCCCTCCCCGTTTAAATAATTCATCCTTATAGCTATATGAATGCGTGTCTTCTGCGCCATCTACTGCATAGGATCAACCTCTCTATGATGAAGAGTTTCTTGTAGCGGTGACTTTGCACAAACCACTCATCACAATTTTAGTATAAGCCGTGTTCATGTCAGGTTGCCAATTAATGTTGTCGATGTAAGTGTGCACCATGGTTAATTTGTTGTAGCAGTGGTAATTTCTTGGGTTTTGTTAGAGATATTGACTTATTTTGGCCCCATTATTCGAGGAGCATGTTCACCATATTACAAATAGTGAAACTCATGGTTATTATAAGATTTGTAATGAGTTGAAACACTTGCTTGCTTATTCTATTTGGTCTAAAATTGTTTAGAAAATAATGAGTTCAAAGTATTTCTTTCATAATTGATTGTACCTCTTGTGCAGGTTGCCAATAACAAATGTCTTCCAGTATAAGATATGTGGACTTATCTTTAGGGCATTTTTGCATAGAAGAATCCTTCATATGATTTTTAGATGTAAATGATACAAATGGGCAAGGTCTTTTTGATGTGCTAGAAAATGAGCTAAAGCTTCTTCATATTTATATAGATGTGACGTGAGAGGGCAAGGTTATGATAATGGGCCAAATATGTAATATCCCAGGTAATGGGGTTACAAAAATAGAGGAAACAGATGTGTGCATTGCATTCATGCATAGAAAATCCAGGGAATTTTCGCGTTTTTGTTTAAAAATATCAAAGTGATCAAGATTTCTCTTGCATCGGTGGAATTGAGTTAGTCATCGATGTGAGTGAGACAAATTTCGACATGACCTTTGTTGATTTATTATGTTTTTGAGGGAAATAGTTTGAATTCAAATTCAAATATGAAAGACATAATTCAAATAATAAATTGAATTGGAATTTGAAATTTAAACAAGTATAAAAATATAATAAGTACAAGTAAATACACTTGATAAGTCCAAATAAATAAATGAGTTAACTTTTTTACAAATAACATTATTCAATAACTTACAAGCTAGAAAAGAAATGAAAATTACAAAGGAATAAAAGAAAACCCTAAAACTAAATCTTCATCTTCTCAATCCTTATTCTTCTTTTCCTGCAATAAGAAAAACAAAACAAAAGACAAACAAATAATTGTGTCATGGTTAGAAATGTTTGCCTTCACCTTTGGTGAGGCAATATTACTGTTGGTGGCTAGCTAGAGGGTTTCAAGAACTATTCTTGATCCCTAATGATGATTAGAGGGAATTAATTCTTTCTTAGGCAACATCAGGAAGAAATGCATCCGGGATGAATGGGTCATTTGGATCATGGAACATCCATCAACAAAGCAACCAGGGACTAGAGGCAACAGTAGCTGATCCATATTACAAGGCAACATAAATTGTGGCAACAAGGCAACTATTTAAAATTTCCCTCTAATCTAGCTAGCAATCATGAAGGCTCACAAGTTTATTTAAAGTGATCAGTTTTGACATGGAAAAGTCAAAATGATCTTAAGCAAATATTTTATAAATCCACTTGTTAATTAAGCAGTGGCTTAATTAATATTAAAGTAACATTTACTTTACAGAGAACAATCATAGTGATTAAGCAATCAAATCATCCAGTCATAAGCAGCCAGCTCACATAAGTACTAGCTATAGAGTCAAATAAGGAAGCTCACGGTGGTATCCTCAAAAGAAAGGAAAATAGGGATGGTTATCCATGCTCATCCATAACTTGCACAAGGGAGGAAGCACCCAACTTGGTAACTTGTACCCTCAAGTGGGGACCAGCTGTAAGCAGCACACTCATCCCATCAGAATTGGTGTCTTTGTCGACCCTCTGAGCAATGACTCAACAGTATTAAAGCAAAGCACTAGCAACCAGCCACCACACTCGCTACACACCAGCAGATTTATTTCTGCAGTTCATCCATCCAATCCTTGCACTAGCTAAAATCACCAAGACCGGCAACTAGATCATTAGGAGCTAGCAAAAAGCCAGAAGGTGGAGGCTACCACAAGAAGGATAATTATTTCAATATACAGAAGCCAAGCTACCAAGAGCAGCAAATCTGGTTGAAGGGGATTAGAAGGAGGAATTCTCTCAGAAGTGCATAGTGGTGCTATGCATGATCATCACAGAGAAATCAGCGGGGCAACATGTGAGTATCTGTTCATATCACAAGTTTGTGCCTCAGCCTTTGCATCATCGGCAAGGCTACAAGATCAAGCATATCATTTGTTCTTATCAGTTTATATTTAGAACCAGAGAAACCATCTATGAGTGCAGCTAGATCCATAGATACAAGCCAACCATCAAGTAAATCCTCAAGCACCAAAATCTCTACCTTGTTGATTAAACTCAACCCATATATGCAACATCAAATTATTATACCAAGATAATTCTGCCTGGATGAATAAACCATCCAAACAGGGGCACCACACCTACACATCCACAACAGAGTGTCCATATAGATAAATTTCAGAGAATTACTTGGGGTCCAGGAACAATCCCAGGCCAACCAAGTTATCTCCAATCAGAGCCATAATTAAAGCAATCATCTAATTGCCACCAGCCAACAAGCATCATGTATTGCCCAAGCAGCACAAGTACTAACCATGAATTACTTTTCCAGCATGTCTGAGCTCAATTAAGATTAAGCAATGAGTACCACTGAACTTCTTCAGTTAACACAACAGTCCATATTATAGTGTATATACAGCTCTGTCAGTAAAAAGTAACACAGACAGACACACATGCTATGGATGAAAAGAATCACCCAAACAGAGGCATCCTTGCACCAACTACACCAGGATCAATCAAGCTATAACATTAAGCTCCTGGAAGAGATCACCACGAGCTAAGCATTACTGGCCCAAACCACATTTCTCAATCCCCACTATGAGCACACCAATCAATGGGCGCATTAAATCAACTAGCAGTAGATGCACAGGTAGTGGAAATCACCACTCTTAAGCACCAATTAACAACAATGCTACAATCACCACAAGTAGATAGCTGAGGCAGTACATCGAACATAAATAGAAGAGAGGGGAGAATAACAGCTCACAGTGAGATAGAGGGTTCATGCAAGAAGCGGACGCCGGGGTTGCGTCCACGACACCGTCCCACCGGCGTCGAGGTCGGAGATGCAGTGAGAACAGCGACAACACCACCAGTTCATGGACGCCAGGGTTGCGTCGGCGACGCCGTCCTGCTGGCGTCGAGTCACCCACCAGTAGTCACCACATTACAGCACCATCAGCATCTCCACACCAGCACCACACCACCGAAGAGGCCAGAGCTGGACCGAACACAACCAGGTCTAGCTGGGGTCGACGAAGGGGAGCAGCCAGAGGCGCCGGAGACAGTAGCGGCCGGCGGCAACCATGCCAACCCGCAGCTAGGTATTGCTCCGGGGGTGCAAGCGAGGGCGTGGAGAGGATGGCGCCGATGGGGGTTTTGTGGAGGAGGTCAAGGTAGAGTGGAGAAGACTGGAGCCGGCCGAAGTAGTGGCGACGGCGGTCGAACCGGCCGGTGACCAACTAGGGATTCGGGGTCGAGGATGACCGCTAGGGATCAAGAAGATCAAATTAACCAAGGGGAGGTGGTAGATCATGGCGTGGCGACCAAAAGCCCTAACTCACCGGTGCCAAAGAGGACAGGGAGCAGCCGGGGACGAGCGGCGACGCAACACCATCGCCAGGAGCTCGAGAGGATGCGAGTGCGAACGAGAAGACAGGAAGATGGGAGAGAGCGATGAGGGTCGGTGGCCAGTCGGGTCCGGTCCACTCGACCTAACCCAACCAGGTTGGGCCGGACCTGGTTGACCATGCCTTGGACCCGCATATGTTTCTGTTGTACCACTCTGAGCGATATAATACTAGTGGAACTGTGTTTCATTGGTGTTATATCAGACTTGCATACTACACCATGCAGTGGTATGCCGGGTCACCACAGTTTCCATTATTATTATTTCAAAGTTAGCAATCACTTCAACTTTATAGTGAAGTTATTATCTTAAGAACTATATGGTAGATTTAGAAAACCTAGTTCCTTTATACATAACATAGTAGTTCATAATTTTACGTGGAATCCTAAAAACCTTAAACCATTAGGAACCCTAGTTCCATTATTACATATGAACCTTAATTTAATTCTAACCTAAACCCTAGCTTAGAACATGTGTTCATGTTACTCCATTACCATAGAGCTATATTTAGCAACTAAATAAATATTCATGTTCTCATAAGATAGTAGAAGCAATATTACTAATAAATTGGTATTTCACCTATTCATAATATTAAAACTTAGATGATCTAGTAGAACCACCTAAATATAAACCCTAGTTCCTATCCTTCAATTCATCATCCTTGATTATCCCTATTTAGCATCACACCATGGTGATGAACCCTAATAGCAACCATATCTACTATTTTGCATTACATAACCATGTTCCACTAAACCCTACTAGTGTGAGATACTTATGAACCATCCTATTTAGGAACCAACCATTCTCTACTTAGGGATCCAATAACTAATACAAGACAACCTCAACCTTAATTGTTATACTTCTTAGTACTTAAGAAGTATGTTCTTCAAAAGTTATTCTTTTGAAGAAAATAATGAGTAGCCATCAACCCTGCCTTATAGGATCTATAAACCCTAGCTAGCTATCACCAGCAAGATGAACCAAGCTTAATAGCAACCATGTATAAATACTTGCTTAGAATGCCTAGGCTTAACTCAACCTTACAAGCCCTAGGTGTCGATGAATCCAACATTGTTGTGATCCATCTAATACTTACTCCAGAAACTACTTGGAACCATAATAAATTATAGCAACCCACAAACCTAATTACCATACTTGTTCTTTATCAAATTATATGTTCTTCAAAAGTTATTCTTTTAAAATATATGATAATCAATCATTAACCATGCCATATAGTACTAAAACTGACCACTGTTCTTTACTTGTTAACATTATGCCAATAATCATTCTCTTTGTGCTCAATTGATTATTATGCTTTATTATCTACCTGTTTATAATACCAAGTAATCACACCTGAATAAGAACCTTATATGTGAATCACTCTAAAAGTACAACACACCCTGAAGAAATCATTTCAACTCACTAATCCTAAATCATCGGGGTTAGGTCACGCTTAGAGCGATTGCATCTCATACTTATGCATTATTGCATCATTGCCGATCTTTTAAACATCGTCCTTACCAGACGATGATGCTATTTCAGAATTTGGAGTTATTACGTATCGAAGACCTTGACTGCATAATCTTGCAGTCAAGAAAGGCAAGTTCATCACTTGCTCATGTCATTTGAGTATTTCTATCAAATTACTTGCAAAGTACTATGGTTATCACTATTGCATAAAAACCAAAACCACTACTTTCATAACTATGAATATGACTATGTGGTGGGCAATGGAACCATGGATTGTGTTGATATGGTGGAGGTTCCATTGCAAGGGTTTATATCCATCTAGGATTAAACAACAAATGTCGCCAGTGATTCTTGTGCCGTAATACCCGTGTTAACCATAAGATCTGGAGTGGGACGGAATAGTCAATTGTATTTCCACCTCTTGTACATCAACGGATGCGCTTTACCGTAGACCCTTGATCAAAGAGAGGACAAGTGGTACCCTTGATCCAAGAGAGGACAAGTGGTAGGGTGGGGGTCCCGATAAAGTCCCCACGGTAATTGCGGTCTATGATGGGTTGCAGCTGCCGGCGAAGGAGTTCATGGTAGAGACCTGAACTGTTGTCGTGGTCGGGGTCCATCCTTAATTGGAGTAAGAGGACCGGCGAGGACCCAGGGTCGGGGTTTGCAACAACGGGTGGGTGTATGAGGCAGCGGAGGAATATGATTGGCTATGACCTTATACCGGGCCTCACACCATAGGAAGTGTGGACGGGGAAATTGCCCGGTTGGCACCAAGGTTAAGATCTCTTATGGGTAAAGCAACACACCTCTGCAGAGTGTAAAGAACCGTGACCTGTCACTCCCTGTTCCGGGATATGGAACTGCGAACGCGGCCGGAAAGGAGCTCCATGAAGTTCTAGTAAACCGGTGAAGGCTGACGGACATAGTTCTTCTGAATAAAAGCAACCTTTTGAAGAAATGGTTATGAAAACCTGCATTGGTATTAGACTTTCTGGTCTAATGCTGTAGCTAGTGCATTAAACACCTCTTTCCTATAATGAACTTGTTGAGTACGCTCGTACTCATCCCACTCTTAAATCCCCTGCTTAGATATGGAGGCATCGAAGGAGGATCTACAGTGCAACTCGAAGGCCGAGGAGTCAACAACTACTTCAAGAGACAGGACCCTATCAGAGGAGTCAGATGCCACATCCAACAAGGAGAAAACCTAGTTTAGCCATAGAAGGGAACTAGCTTCCTAACCCTAGCTCCTATTTAGCTAGAATCTATTCATAGCCCCTATAGCTAGTCAAATACTCTACAAATAGAGTTCGTGATAAGACTAGACTACGAGTCGTTCTTCTGGAGTTTATTTGCAGTTTTACCTCATTGTAAAGTAGGAGGCTGTGATGATCTTATGTAAAGAGTCAGTGTTGTAATTCTATAGACATGCCTTGGACCCGCATATGTTTCTGTTGTACCACTCTGAGCGATATAATACTAGTGGAACTGTGTTTCATTGGTGTTATATCAGACTTGCATACTACACCATGCAGTGGTATGCCGGGTCACCACAGTTGGTATCAGAGCAAATGCTTTGACCCTAGGATTAAAAACCCTTTAAAGGAGACCTATAGGATTGGTAGTGTCTATAGGAACTTGTCTTAGATAAGCCAAATAATTATTATGACTTGAGATGGATATTCACTTGAGAATAATCCTGACACACTTGAGTCAACATTTCTTATCTAGCTTACCAAGATAAAATAAAGTTAGTTAGCTAATCCCAAACATGTAGTACACCGTGAAGTCCTTAAACAATAGATGAGTAGACCCCAGTTGGTATACAATACATGGTAGTCTAAAGAGAGGATACAACCATAAGGAAGATATCCTATTGGAAGATGTGTACCAACACATGTTATGGTCAAGTAAGATATATCCAGACCTGTAATTGGAGTAATATCAAAAGGTGAAGGTAATTAAGATATCCGAATAGAAGATGTAGACCAAGATAAGTAATGAGTAAGTAAAATTATCTAGACATGTGAAACAATTGATAGTAAGTGATAACTATGAGTTATATGAGGTAGTATAAACCATGATGAGTCAATCATGGGAGGTAAGGAAGAGAAATAGGAATAAAATATGGCTACATACATGGTAGAGATAATAATCATATAAGATTCACCTAAGAATCATTATGTGATGAACCAGAGCATCATAAAAATTTAGTAGAAGTACAATAAGAAGCCAGTTGTTCAACAATAGTGCAAGAATTGTAATCCAAAAAATATGGGAAGTGTGCCAAGCACATCATGACCATATGCGTATGGTAGAAATACTTAGAAGTATAGGAACTTTATCCTAATAAATATGTATTCAGAGTAACCATATTAGAACTAGTGGTATCATACAAAATAGTCCTCAATAGCACTTATATATGGTATAATACTTTGTTTGTACTTCCAAACAAAACTAGGTTAACCTTAACTATCCTAGACCACTTTGTTTCAAGTTTATCTCATTGCAATTGTGCAATTCAGGTAAATGTCAAGACAAATAGTAGAATGCCAACTATATGTGCTAAGTATCACGATATAAACCTATCTTATGTGGTGTTATATACCACACATCAGAGCCTGATGTTTAGAGATGTCTTACTCAACTATTATCTTCAGGCTTATGATGGTGTGTATTATAAGCACAAAGCTGAATCTTCTTGGATTTTATTGGATTTTCATTGTTTGACTAGATCCATACATGAAGTTTGACTTTGATATGCAAATGCATGTTGCAATATCAAGTTCCTACTTGATGCTATAGATCTAGAGGGTTATGGTATTCGTGTGAGGAAGTGACGAATTCTGAAGGTCTTAAAGACATGAGGAAGGTCCATCAGCAGAAAGAAGTAAAGTTGTGGGAAGCAACCACAATATTCAGAAGGAAGTATCAACCAAAACTCATGCTTTGCCTCAACAGAGGAGTACTTTAGTACATAAGAAGCATGAAGGTGAGAAATATGGTGATTATGGTGAAGCTGAAGCAGATCCATAGTCAACATAGAAGCTGGAATGCATGGGAAATCACTTCGGATACTATATTCATAGTGTCAGCTAGTGGTTTTCTTGCAAAATAAACCCTGAATGAAGGAAGATGATATATGAAACCATAGCAGATGTAAGAAGACTACAGTTGAAATCAGAAGACCACAATTGGTATAGGAGCAATACTGCGAGATAAAGCAGAAGATGTCTCGTCTAGTTGATCAGAACCTATAATAGAATCCATTTTTAGATATCAAATAGCCACAGTTGGTATAATAACCACAGCTGGTATCAGTTGGTATTACAAATAGTCCACGATTTAATTAGTTGTAACAAAGGTTTGTGAACAAATAAAAAATCTTGTCAGCCAAATAGCTAGATCTATAAACATTTAGTCGAAGGATTCACATTGGATGTCCACAATTGAGTGGATACACCACAAAGTTTCTTCGCAAAACCTTAGAGGAATATAAATTATGAACAAGACCTATACCAATATTCTAATCATAAGTCCAATAGTTGGAAGAAAAGGAGTTGAAGACCATAAGAAAACTCTAAGGGGTAGAGTAAAGATTGAGTTGGATATACAATAACTCAATACTTTGAGCATAATAGAAGAAGAAGGTCTAAACTGAGAGGAAGTTTGATCTTATTTTTCATAAGATTGTTGAACAATACCTTCAGAAGGAGGTTAGACCAGAAGCCGAGGTTCATACCTCGAGGACGTAAGAAGTGGATTATAACTTGAGCAAGTGAGTAATATCTACTCAGAAGTACTTAAGCTCAAGTAAGTCAAAGATAAAGAAGTTGGACGAAGGAAATATCAGAGACCAAATATAGCTCAAGGAGGTCAAAGACTGAAGGGTTTTGACCATACCAGAATCAGAGACTACATGAAAGATTCCTTTCATGGAACCTAAATGAATCTAAAGAGCTATAGGTATCAATTATAAACCATGATTGGATGGACTAAATGTGTCTAATCCATTCTTAGAGGAATAAACCGTCAAAATCATTTCCATGGTAAGTACCTTACTAAGTACATTATTGCACTTTTGGTAGTAAGGGAAAACAAAGACCTATTTAGCATTAGGAGTTTATTATCAAATTAGCCTTCAAATAAGACCAGTGACACCAGGAAGAAGTCTCAATCATTGAATCTTCAATGAGAAAGGAAACAAGCTTATAGAGTTGGAAGAAATCAATGAATCAAAGTAAGAACCATGGTTCAGAGACAAACCCTAATGGATTCCAGGAAGAATCTGGACAAGGGATATATTCAATGATATCCAGTAAGATCACCACGGAGTCCGAGAAATGTCGTAGTTTGCACAAGTCAGATCCACACTCCGGAAACGTGAGAGAGTTCAAACTTCGAGGACGAAGTTTAGTTTAAGGGGTAGAGACTGTAATATCCCAGGTAATGGGGTTACAAAAATAGAGGAAACAGATGTGTGCATTGCATTCATGCATAGAAAATCCGGGGAATTTTCGCGTTTTTGTTTAAAAATATCAAAGTGATCAAGATTTCTCTTGCATCGGTGGAATTGAGTTAGTCATCGATGTGAGTGAGACAAATTTCGACATGACCTTTGTTGATTTATTATGTTTTTGAGGGAAATAGTTTGAATTCAAATTCAAATATGAAAGACATAATTCAAATAATAAATTGAATTGGAATTTGAAATTTAAACAAGTATAAAAATATAATAAGTACAAGTAAATACACTTGATAAGTCCAAATAAATAAATGAGTTAACTTTTTTACAAATAACATTATTCAATAACTTACAAGCTAGAAAAGAAATGAAAATTACAAAGGAATAAAAGAAAACCCTAAAACTAAATCTTCATCTTCTCAATCCTTATTCTTCTTTTCCTGCAATAAGAAAAACAAAACAAAAGACAAACAAATAATTGTGTCATGGTTAGAAATGTTTGCCTTCACCTTTGGTGAGGCAATATTACTGTTGGTGGCTAGCTAGAGGGTTTCAAGAACTATTCTTGATCCCTAATGATGATTAGAGGGAATTAATTCTTTCTTAGGCAACATCAGGAAGAAATGCATCCGGGATGAATGGGTCATTTGGATCATGGAACATCCATCAACAAAGCAACCAGGGACTAGAGGCAACAAAGATGGTGATCCATATTACAAGGCAACATAAATTGTGGCAACAAGGCAACTATTTAAAATTTCCCTCTAATCTAGCTAGCAATCATGAAGGCTCACAAGTTTATTTAAAGTGATCAGTTTTGACATGGAAAAGTCAAAATGATCTTAAGCAAATATTTTATAAATCCACTTGTTAATTAAGCAGTGGCTTAATTAATATTAAAGTAACATTTACTTTACAGAGAACAATCATAGTGATTAAGCAATCAAATCATCCAGTCATAAGCAGCCAGCTCACATAAGTACTAGCTATAGAGTCAAATAAGGAAGCTCACGGTGGTATCCTCAAAAGAAAGGAAAATAGGGATGGTTATCCATGCTCATCCATAACTTGCACAAGGGAGGAAGCACCCAACTTGGTAACTTGTACCCTCAAGTGGGGACCAGCTGTAAGCAGCACACTCATCCCATCGGGAAATTTGGTGTGTCTTTGTCGACCCTACGAGACAATGACTCAACAGTATTAAAGCAAAGCACTAGCAACCAGCCACCACACTCGCTACACACCAGCAGATTTATTTCTGCAGTTCATCCATCCAATCCTTGCACTAGCTAAAATCACCAAGACCGGCAACTAGATCATTAGGAGCTAGCAAAAAGCCAGAAGGTGGAGGCTACCACAAGAAGGATAATTATTTCAATATACAGAAGCCAAGCTACCAAGAGCAGCAAATCTGGTTGAAGGGGATTAGAAGGAGGAATTCTCTCAGAAGTGCATAGTGGTGCTATGCATGATCATCACAGAGAAATCAGCGGGGCAACATGTGAGTATCTGTTCATATCACAAGTTTGTGCCTCAGCCTTTGCATCATCGGCAAGGCTACAAGATCAAGCATATCATTTGTTCTTATCAGTTTATATTTAGAACCAGAGAAACCATCTATGAGTGCAACTAGATCCATAGATACAAGCCAACCATCAAGTAAATCCTCAAGCACCAAAATCTCTACCTTGTTGATTAAACTCAACCCATATATGCAACATCAAATTATTATACCAAGATAATTCTGCCTGGATGAATAAACCATCCAAACAGGGGCACCACACCTACACATCCACAACAGAGTGTCCATATAGATAAATTTCAGAGAATTACTTGGGGTCCAGGAACAATCCCAGGCCAACCAAGTTATCTCCAATCAGAGCCATAATTAAAGCAATCATCTAATTGCCACCAGCCAACAAGCATCATGTATTGCCCAAGCAGCACAAGTACTAACCATGAATTACTTTTCCAGCATGTCTGAGCTCAATTAAGATTAAACAACAGTACCACTGAACTTCTTCAGTTAACACAACAGTCCATATTATAGTGTATATACAGCTCCGTCAGTAAAAAGTAACACAGACAGACACACATGCTATGGATGAAAAGAATCACCCAAACAGAGGCATCCTTGCACCAACTACACCAGGATCAATCAAGCTATAACATTAAGCTCCTGGAAGAGATCACCACGAGCTAAGCATTACTGGCCCAAACCACATTTCTCAATCCCCACTATGAGCACACCAATCAATGGGCGCATTAAATCAACTAGCAGTAGATGCACAGGTAGTGGAAATCACCACTCTTAAGCACCAATTAACAACAATGCTACAATCACCACAAGTAGATAGCTAAGGCAGTACATCGAACATAAATAGAAGAGAGGGGAGAATAACAGCTCACAGTGAGATAGAGGGTTCATGCAAGAAGCGGACGCCGGGGTTGCGTCCATGACACCGTCCCACCGGCGTCGAGGTCGGAGATGCAGTGAGAACAGCGACAACACCACCAGTTCATGGACGCCAGGGTTGCGTCGGCGACGCCGTCCTGCTGGCGTCGAGTCACCCACCAGTAGTCACCACATTACAGCACCATCAGCATCTCCACACCAGCACCACACCACCGAAGAGGCCAGAGCTGGACCGAACACAACCAGGTCTAGCTGGGGTCGACGAAGGGGAGCAGCCAGAGGCGCCGGAGACAGTAGCGGCCGGCGGCAACCATGCCAACCCGCAGCTAGGTATTGCTCCGGGGGTGCAAGCGGGGGCGTGGAGAGGATGGCGCCGATGGGGGTTTTGTGGAGGAGGTCAAGGTAGAGTGGAGAAGACTGGAGCCGGCCGAAGTAGTGGCGACGGCGGTCGAACCGGCCGGTGACCAACTAGGGATTCGGGGTCGAGGATGACCGCTAGGGATCAAGAAGATCAAATTAACCAAGGGGAGGTGGTAGATCATGGCGTGGCGACCAAAAGCCCTAACTCACCGGTGCCAAAGAGGACAGGGAGCAGCCGGGGACGAGCGGCGACGCAACACCATCGCCAGGAGCTCGAGAGGATGCGAGTGCGAACGAGAAGACAGGAAGATGGGAGAGAGCGATGAGGGTCGGTGGCCAGTCGGGTCCGGTCCACTCGACCTAACCCAACCAGGTTGGGCCGGACCTGGTTGACCAGGCCTTGGGCCAAACCATTGGGCCATTTGGTCCAATATTTTTTCTTTATTTCTTTCCCTATTAGATTTTATCATTTAAAAATTAAGTAAATAACTATAAATAAATAAAAGTGAGTAGGAGAAAATTACCTCTATAATAATATATAACAAATAATTTAAAAACTAAAGGAACAATAATTTGGAGTTTCCTCTAAATATTAAAAGAAGTAATTTTAAATCTTAAACAATTAAAACCTAAAAAATTAAGCATATAATTTCTTGTTTCAATTCTTCACATAAATAAAATATTAAATTTTACTTCACATTAATATGCCATATAAAACAACAAATATTTCTAGATGGTTATGTTTAATCATTTGAAAATCCTAATTGATCATTACTTCCACCATTAGTTAAAAAACCCTAAACCCTAATAGTATTTATCATATTTTAAGTCTTTTAACAATAATATAATGTTAAATCCATTATTATTATTTCAAAGTTAGCAATCACTTCAACTTTATAGTGAAGTTATTATCTTAAGAACTATATGGTAGATTTAGAAAACCTAGTTCCTTTATACATAACATAGTAGTTCATAATTTTACGTGGAATCCTAAAAACCTTAAACCATTAGGAACCCTAGTTCCATTATTACATATGAACCTTAATTTAATTCTAACCTAAACCCTAGCTTAGAACATGTGATCATGTTACTCCATTACCATAGAGCTATATTTAGCAACTAAATAAATATTCATGTTCTCATAAGATAGTAGAAGCAATATTACTAATAAATTGGTATTTCACCTATTCATAATATTAAAACTTAGATGATCTAGTAGAACCACCTAAATATAAACCCTAGTTCCTATCCTTCAATTCATCATCCTTGATTATCCCTATTTAGCATCACACCATGGTGATGAACCCTAATAGCAACCATATCTACTATTTTGCATTACATAACCATGTTCCACTAAACCCTACTAGTGTGAGATACTTATGAACCATCCTATTTAGGAACCAACCATTCTCTACTTAGGGATCCAATAACTAATACAAGACAACCTCAACCTTAATTGTTATACTTCTTAGTACTTAAGAAGTATGTTCTTCAAAAGTTATTCTTTTGAAGAAAATAATGAGTAGCCATCAACCCTGCCTTATAGGATCTATAAACCCTAGCTAGCTATCACCAGCAAGATGAACCAAGCTTAATAGCAACCATGTATAAATACTTGCTTAGAATGCCTAGGCTTAACTCAACCTTACAAGCCCTAGGTGTCGATGAATCCAACATTGTTGTGATCCATCTAATACTTACTCCAGAAACTACTTGGAACCATAATAAATTATAGCAACCCACAAACCTAATTACCATACTTGTTCTTTATCAAATTATATGTTCTTCAAAAGTTATTCTTTTAAAATATATGATAATCAATCATTAACCATGCCATATAGTACTAAAACTGACCACTGTTCTTTACTTGTTAACATTATGCCAATAATCATTCTCTTTGTGCTCAATTGATTATTATGATTTATTATCTACCTGTTTATAATACCAAGTAATCACACCTGAATAAGAACCTTATATGTGAATCACTCTAAAAGTACAGCACACCCTGAAGAAATCATTTCAACTCACTAATCCTAAATCATCGGGGTTAGGTCACGCTTAGAGCGATTGCATCTCATACTTATGCATTATTGCATCATTGCCGATCTTTTAAACATCGTCCTTACCAGACGATGATGCTATTTCAGAATTTGGAGTTATTACGTATCGAAGACCTTGACTGCATAATCTTGCAGTCAAGAAAGGCAAGTTCATCACTTGCTCATGTCATTTGAGTATTTCTATCAAATTACTTGCAAAGTACTATGGTTATCACTATTGCATAAAAACCAAAACCACTACTTTCATAACTATGAATATGACTATGTGGTGGGCAATGGAACCATGGATTGTGTTGATATGGTGGAGGTTCCATTGCAAGGGTTTATATCCATCTAGGATTAAACAACAAATGTCGCCAGTGATTCTTGTGCCGTAATACCCGTGTTAACCATAAGATGCAGAGTGGGACGGAATAGTCAATTGTATTTCCACCTCTTGTACATCAACGGATGCGCTTTACCGTAGACCCTTGATCCAAGAGAGGACAAGTGGTACCCTTGATCCAAGAGAGGACAAGTGGTAGGGTGGGGGTCCTGATAAAGTCCCCACGGTAATTGCGGTCTATGATGGGTTGCAGCTGCCGGCGAAGGAGTTCATGGTAGAGACCTGAACTGTTGTCGTGGTCGGGGTCCATCCTTAATTGGAGTAAGAGGACCGGCGAGGACCCAGGGTCGGGGTTTGCAACAACGGGTGGGTGTATGAGGCAGCGGAGGAATATGATTGGCTATGACCTTATACCGGGCCTCACACCATAGGAAGTGTGGACGGGGAAATTGCCCGGTTGGCACCAAGGTTAAGATCTCTTATGGGTAAAGCAACACACCTCTGCAGAGTGTAAAGAACCGTGACCTGTCACTCCCTGTTCCGGGATATGGAACTGCGAACGCGGCCGGAAAGGAGCTCCATGAAGTTCTAGTAAACCGGTGAAGGCTGACGGACATAGTTCTTCTGAATAAAAGCAACCTTTTGAAGAAATGGTTATGAAAACCTGCATTGGTATTAGACTTTCTGGTCTAATGCTGTAGCTAGTGCATTAAACACCTCTTTCCTATAATGAACTTGTTGAGTATGCTCGTACTCATCCCACTCTTAAATCCCCTGCTTAGATATGGAGGCATCGAAGGAGGATCTACAGTGCAACTCGAAGGCCGAGGAGTCAACAACTACTTCAAGAGACAGGACCCTATCAGAGGAGTCAGATGCCACATCCAACAAGGAGAAAACCTAGTTTAGCCATAGAAGGGAACTAGCTTCCTAACCCTAGCTCCTATTTAGCTAGAATCTATTCATAGCCCCTATAGCTAGTCAAATACTCTACAAATAGAGTTCGTGATAAGACTAGACTACGAGTCGTTCTTCTGGAGTTTATTTGCAGTTTTACCTCATTGTAAAGTAGGAGGCTGTGATGATCTTATGTAAAGAGTCAGTGTTGTAATTCTATAGACATGCCTTGGACCCGCATATGTTTCTGTTGTACCACTCTGAGCGATATAATACTAGTGGAACTGTGTTTCATTGGTGTTATATCAGACTTGCATACTACACCATGCAGTGGTATGCCGGGTCACCACAAAATATGAAAGAAAAGTACCAAGGGGTACAAAAGAAACTTTTCAATGTAAATCATAGACATTCCTATTTTCCCGAAGTTTATGTAACCTTAAATTAACAATTTGTGATATACTAAGGATTGACTTAAAGATAAAGACTTCTTTGAAGTCATCCAATGCATTGATGCAAAAATTTCTAATTCTTCTAGGAAATGACATTTTTTCGAAAGATAACATAACATGATTGACTCTCAAGTTCGTGTCACTATGCACTAGGAGGGTCATGTTGAAATTATTAAAGCTATCAGATTTCAATGTTCATACATTTAGGAGGTTGCACTTCAGGTACCTAATATTTTCATATTGATAAAGATGTAATTCATTCGGTCTTTAGCTATGTCTAACTATTACATGTTTTTTTTTCATTTATTTTAATTTCACGTATGCGAAACTCATAATGATATGAAGATAGACAGTGCGGCTTTAGGTTTGGAAAATATGAAGTAGGAGAGTCTGGATTTGTATTGACAATAGTCATTTGGTATGAGGTATTATTTGTTGTTAATTTAGTAAGCAAAAAACTTGCAAACATAGTATATGCTTATTGATGCAATGGCTTATTTATTTCCTTGTGGGGAACATGGAAATTGGTTTTATTTAGAAGCAACAGGGGCAGTCAGAGGAATTTCACATGAGATGAATATGAGTAGAACCTTTAGAGGATCCATATGACACAAATGTTGACACACACACTCTATAGAGGAATCGTTAGAATCGGCTATTTTGTAGCTCATGTTGATTAAGCAATTTCCTCACTCACAGGGATTTTTGGGGTTCTTGATGCCGATAGAATAGATGGTGAATCTAACATTGATGCCAATGATCTACTTATGATGTTTGAGTTGAAGTTTCTTCAAGATTTCACTCCAAAAGAAAACACAACGTGTGCTGAACTTGTGAAGTTTTTGAAGCCACATGGTTGGTATCCCAAATTCCCAATGCAAGTATTGCACATAGAGTTTTGTTGACCATTCATGTTAACACTGTACTATTGAATTACTAGCGTACTATGATGACACAACAAAAAGAACATAATGATTTAAGTAGTCACAATAGCACTTGGGAGTGAAAATATTGGAATTTTTATTGCGAGGATATCATTGCAGATTTATTTTCAAAACTATGGTCAAAACTTAAAATACACCCCTCAAATTTTGGAACAGACGGAGTAAATTTTTTTTTGTACACTACTAGTAAAGTGCCCGTGCGTTGCCACGGGTAACAAAACATGTAAAAATAAAAATGATTAAGATAGAAACATTAAACATCAACCATCACTAAACACCTCCAAACAACAGGTAAGTGAAATCACGTACACCCTTTGATCCGTTTTAATTGACGCGGTTTTAATCAACGCGGCACGCAATCTTCACAACTTTGGCGCAATTTAATACGAACAAAGTAATAATAATTTCATACGGCTCAAGAACATACATTTTAAAGGTCCCACTCTCATAAGTCAATTAGTTTATTAAATCATACCAGTCAGTTGAATAATAAAAACCACTGATTTCATAGTATAAAACAAACGATATATTACAAATGATAAAATTAGCCATTGTACACTTGTAAAAGGGCAAACGATGTAGATTAAAAGTGCAACTGCATAAGCAACATAAAAACTGGATCGACTGATTTTAAATCTAGCATACATGTAGAATTGATAAATGAATATAATTGAACATTCATGAAACCTGCAAATACCAGTGGCGTTGAATATATGTTATGCATTTCCACTTGATTTCTTAGCTTTATAAAAAAAAAATACTATTGTAGAAGAACTACACTTTAAGAAGAGCTAGCATTTTTTAGAAAGTGTAAAGCTAGATTTTCTTAGGGCAACGTGTATTTTTTTAGAACTCAGCCCTAGCTTCTTAATTTAGAAATAACAGCAGCGTAGCTTACCGTAAAAAAAAACAGCAGCGTAAGCTAGCTAATCAGTCCTAGAAGTAATCAGTCTCTAGCTAGCTAATCAGTCCTAGCTAGCCAAAGGCCAAAGCAGAGAAGAGAACAGTTGCTCAATGTCACCATCTCTGTTCTTATCCAGCTATCAGTCTCTCTGTTTAGACGAAGATACCAAATCCCCTCGCAAACGCTCCTCCGATGGCTTAGCCCAGCCCGAGCGCCAGCTCCTCGGAGCGACGCGTCCCCCTCCTCTGCAAAGCTAGGCGCGGCAGCGGCCGCGGTCAAGAGCGACTGCACGCCCATCAGATTCCACCAGGTGCGGCACCCCTCCTCTCCTCCTCTTCCTTGCCGTTCGGAGTTAAACGCGAAGCCTCTGCCGGCCTGCAGCACGTAGCGGCCACCCCTCCCTCGGTTCTCCCTGCGGCCAGCTCTTCACGCCAATGCGTCGCCGCCGCCCCTTTCCCCGCCACGACTTCTCCTTTCCGCTTCCTCTCCACACGACGGCGTCGTCCGACACCTCCTCTCCCTGCCCTAGGGTCAATGGCCTCTTCCCCTCCCTGCACTGCACAAGCGAGGAGGCGTCGTTACCCTCAAGTTCTACAGCCGGCTCGGTATGATTTCCGCTCTCACAATCCGACTGTCCCTTATCAGAAGCTAATTAGATGGTAAGCATGAATGCTTCATCGAACTTACCCGAGACCAAATCGATATGTCGATGGGCTCCAACAATTTTCGTCATTGTAGCTGTTTGCTTAGATCGTCGTGTGCTCGCCTTGCTGATTGGCTAGGAGGCGTAGAGCGATATTTGGGAAAGGGAGGATGGTGCGGATGGATTGGTTGTCCGCTAAATCAATGGCGTAAATAAATCTCCATATGCTATTTGTTTGGAAAGAAATCATGGGCGCGTGGTATTTACGATTTGTTATGGCAAAATCTGTTCTTAAGGTTACCTGGAAAATATTATGTCGGTTTTTAAGGAAGATGATCTCTCATCTTAATTATTACCAGGCAAATAGAGTGTTGTTCTTTGTTAAGTAGAATATAGGGGCTGAAGAAACCAACCTTTTATGCATATACCTTCTTTAAATTTGCAAAGCAATATGCCTAACTGAGACCGATTATGTAATTTTCTGGTGTGTTCAGCAATGGAATGGTCTTATAATTAGGTTTCTTATAAATGAGTGATCTCGAAAAGTTCACATCACCTGGAACATTTTTTAATGCACTGAAGTGATATGCTACATTTTTAGTTGCAAGCGTGAAGCGTGGCTGGTGCCGGAACAGACTTTGTGGCTGGTGCACGATCCCTGGGCGGCTAGAGTTTTTTTTTATGTCAAGACCCTCACCTACCCCATCAGCATCGAGATCGTGCACGCCGTCGCCGAGGGAGACACCCTAGCCGCCCAGGCTCCGGACACCGACGCCAACGGCGGCGCCGCGAACCAGGATGGTGCGCGCGGCAACGGCGACGGCCGCCCGCGCAACAGGAGGAGAGGACGCAAGCGTCGCCGCACCGCCGACACCCATGACGGCCGCGCAGATGGCATGGCCCTCGACGGCCTCGGTTCCATGGACCTAGGCCCGCATGTCCGGGCTGACGGCCTCGCCATGTCCGTTTGGCCCGCCCGCCGGCAGCCGCCGTGCGGCGGCGCGCCGCCACCGGTGTTGGAGAGGACCATCGACCCGTGGCCGCGCCAGCGCCGGGCCCGCCGATCTCGTCGCCATGCCAAAAAGGGAAAAAGATGGGGCTGGAAAAAGAAGGTTGCAGAGTCGGGCCCATTGCCAAAGCCTGTTGCTGAGACAGCTCTGTCCCCGACAGGATCAGCGCCGCAGTGCCCAGGGCCCGCTGTAGGGACAGATGTCCCAGCCTCACTCGCCGAATCAGAGATTCCCTGCACACCGGATGCCACCGGCCGTTCAAACTCCCTGTCGGCTTGTGTGCATGGACAGGAGGAGCCTGACGCGCTTTCGCAAAGCGTGCCCCGGGATCAGCGCGGCGACCAACCCACGCCCAGCTTCGTGCTGGAAACACAGCCGCTGGACCCACCGCTCCCTGCTGCAGATCTCCTGTCGGGCCTTGGCGTTGCTACCTCCTCTCCTTCGGCCGAGGTTTTGGAGCCCTCTGTTGACCGTGCAGCTGTGGACATAGTTGGCGCCAACGCCACCGCCGCGCCGTCACTCATGACGCCACCCGAGGCCGCCAGCGACCAAGCAAGCCCACGGCCCAACACCTGTGAGAGCCCGCTTACGATCCTGCGCCGTCCAGCTCCTGTGGATACGAATGATGGGCCTCCCAACGAAGCCCGGGCCCCCGCGCAGCCCATGGCGGCCTCCCTCGCGGCTGCATGCACGCCATCTCCACGGCCAGCTGCGAGGTTTGCCTCGCCACCGATCACCATGCGCCGCCGGAGACCATGCTCGCCGCAGCCTTGGACGCTTGGCGATTTCCTCACGGCGGCCACCAAGCACCTCACCGCCGCTCTGCCCACGCCGGGGCGCCGCAGACAGAGGCCCGCGCTCAACTTTGCGCCGCGCCGGGGACGCTCCGCTTGTGCCGCCGCTGCCGCGCCGCCCACGGCAGAGCGACGCGCCCACATGCACGTCCTGCGCTCGCTTGGCATCATCGGGGCCAACCAGAGGATCACTGCGGAGGAGATGAAGACTTACGAAGGCATGTTCGCGACGCCGATCCCGCTCACCGTTCTCACGGCCATGGCTGCCCTGGTTGACCGTGAGATGCCGCCGATCGCTACTGCGCTGCACGCTGCCGCCACCCCTGGTGGGCCGGTCCTCGTCTAGCCGCGCTTGTGCCGCACCACCGTCGATCTCTTCCCCATGGATCACGGCCTTAAGATCGCTAACTGGAACGTGCACGGCATTAACGCTCGTGCCCGTCGCACCGCCATTCGCTCGTTGATTGATACCACTGACGCTTCCATTGTTTGTCTTCAAGAAACTAAGATGGAGCTTGTCTACTCGTCTGTTGTCCTTGAGTTGCTTGGCTCTGAGTTTGACGACTACGTGTACTTGCCAGCGATCGGCACGCGCGGAGGCATTCTTCTTGCTTGGAAGAGCACGGTTGTCTCGATCTCTGACCCGGAGTTCACCGCCCACGCGCTCTCCGCCAAGGTCTGCACGCCCGGCGGCACCCCTTGGTGGATCACGGTTGTGTACGGGCCCCAAACTGACGCCGACAAGATCGCGTTCCTCCAGGAACTGCGCGAGGTCCGTGCTGCGTGCCCCGGGCCTTGGCTGCTCTGCGGAGATTTTAATCTCATCTACCGCGACGACGACAAGAACAATTCCAACCTAAACCGGCGCATGATGGGACGCTTTCGCCGCGTGCTCAATGACTTGGCTCTCAAGGAGATCTACCTCAACGGCAGAAGATATACCTGGTCCAACGGCCAATCGCCGCCCACGCTCGTGCACCTTGATCGCTTCTTCTGCACCACGGACTGGGAAGAAAGCCACGGAGAATGCCACCTGCGCTGCCTCGCCTCCGTCGTCTCCGACCACTCCCCGCTGCTGCTGGATTGCTCGCCCATGCCCGCTGGCCACCGCCGTTTCCGTTTTGAGGAGTTCTGGTTGCGCCTGGACGGGTTCCACGACACGGTCACCGCGGCCTGGAACTCTGTCCACCACGCCGACCCCTTCCAGCGACTCTGGCTTCGCCTGCACGCCACGGCGCGCAGCCTCACCAGCTGGAGCTCGAAGACTGTGGGTAGCGTCCGGATGCGCATGGCGATCGCCAGGGACCTTATCCTACGCTTCGACAAAGCCCAGGAGGGCCGTGCCCTGTCCGCGCACGAGACCTGGCTGCACAAGCAGCTTAAGGTCACTTATCTAGGGTTGGCGTCCCTGGACCGCACCATCGCCCGCCAGCGTGCACGGATCGCCTGCCTCCGCGATGGTGACGCCAATACGGCATTCTTCCACCAGCAGTGCACCTACAGGAGACAAAAGAATAGGATCTACGCCATCCGCGTCGGCGACCAGACGATCACTGATCAGGCCTCCATTGCCGAGGCTGCCTTCGCTCATTACGACGGCCTGCTGGGCACCAATGTCGCGCGGGACTGCACGCTGGATTTCACGCAGATTATTGAGCCCACGGACAGCCTGGACGCTCTTGAGGCCCCCTTTACCGTCGACGAGATCTGGAACGCCGTCAAACGCATGCCGGCCCGCAAGGCTCCTGGACCTGACGGCTTCACCGCGGAATTCCTTCGTGCGTGTTGGCCCACCGTCAAGCAGGACGTTGTCGACGTGTTCCAGCAGCTCTTCCAGCTGCGCGGCAGAGGGTTCCATCGCCTCAACCAGGCGCTGATGACGCTGCTTCCCAAGCGTGCGGACGCGGCCGCCCTGGGCGACTACCGGCCCATAAGCCTCATCCACCTGATCGCCAAGCTCTTCGCCAAGACGATGTCGCTTCGCCTAGCGCCGCACCTCGATGGCCTGGTCAGCACCAACCAGAACGCGTTCATCGGCGGCCGGAGCCTACACGACAACTTCCTCCTGGTGAAGCAGTCCGCACGCCTCTTGCACCAGCTCGGAGCACCTCGGGTCCTCCTCAAGCTCGATCTCGCGCGCGCCTTCGATTCCATCTCGTGGCCCTTCCTCTTCGAAGCGCTAAGGCAGTATGGGTTCGGAGATCGCTTCCTCGAGTGGATCGCGATTCTGCTCTCCTCGTCGAGCACGAGGGTTCTGGTTAATGGCGAGCCTGGTCCTCCTATTTGGCACCGCCGCGGACTGAGGCAGGGCGACCCTCTTTCGCCCCAACTCTTCGTCCTCGGTGTCGATGCTCTGGGCCGCCTCATCCAGCGCGCTGCCCATCTTGGCATCCTGCAGCGCCTACACCCTACACGTGCCGTCCCCGCGTTCTCGCTTTACGCCGACGATGTGGTCCTGTTCTGCTGCCCCACACTGGAGGACGTCACCGCCGTGCGCGAGATCCTGCAGTTATTTGGCCGCGCATCTGGCCTGCAGGTCAACTACTCGAAGAGCTCGGCCACGCTTATCCGCTGCGACCAGGACGATGCCACACCGGTGGTCCAAGAGCTAGGCTGCCCCATCGTCGACCTTCCCATCTCCTACCTCGGCATCCCGCTGACCCTGAGGAGGCCCACAGCTGCGCAGATGCAACCGCTGGTTGAGCGCGCCGCTGCCGGCCTGCCTACTTGGAAAGCCAAGCTTATGACCAAGGCAGGAAGGGCGACCATGGTCAAGGCCGTGATCAGTGCTATCCCGATCCACCAACAGCTCGTCCTTGCACCGCCTAAGAAAACCCTCAAGCTCATCGACAAGATCAAGCGGGGATTCCTCTGGGAAGGAAAGAGGGAGGCCAAGGGCGGCAACTGCCATGTCAATTGGAAGCGAGTGTGCCGGCCTCTCGCCTACGGCGGCCTGGGCATTCCTGACATTGAACGGACTGGCCTGGCCCTGCGCTTGCGCTGGCTATGGCTTACCCGCACCGACAGCAGGCGCGCCTGGAGGGACCTGGACCTGCAATTCTCGGCCGAGGAGCGCGCGATCTTCTTCGCCTCCACCAACATGGTCATCGGGAACGGTCAGCAGGCGCTCTTTTGGGAAGACAGATGGATCGATGGCCGGGCTGCACGCGAGATCGCGCCTGCGCTGTTTGATTGCATCCCCAAACGCCGCCGCAAGATCAGGACCGTGGCGCAAGGTCTCCAGGGGAACAGTTGGGCCCGCGACATACATGGCATCCTTGGCATCCACGAGATCGGCCAGTACCTACAGCTCTGGATGGCCATCGCCCACACCACGCTGACGACGGAGCCGGACAGGCTCGTCTGGAAGTGGACGGCCAGTGGCTCTTACACAGCCAAGTCCTGCTACCTCGCGCTGTTCCAGGGCTCGACCATGTCCAGCTCGTGGAAACTTACCTGGAAGACATGGGCGCCGCCGCGCGTCAAATTCTTCAACTGGTTAGCGAGCATGGACCGTTGCTGGACTGCGGAGAGGCTGGCCCGGCGAGGACTGCAACACCATCCCAGGTGCTTGCTGTGCGACCAGCTGCCGGAGACGATGCATCATCTCATCCTGGCCTGCCCCTTCTCTAGGCAGGTCTGGCATGAGGTGTTGGCGCGCCTACGCATGACTTGCCAGCCACCTACCGAAGCCGACGCAACCCTGGACGACTGGTGGCGTCGTGCGAGGCAGGGAACCCCCAAGATCATGCGCAAAGGCCTGGACTCCATCACCCTGCTCACGCCGTGGCTAATCTGGAAGCACCGCAATGCCTGCGTATTCGACAGAAGCCAACCATCGGTCTTTGGATTGGTGGACGACATCATGGAGGAGGCTATTCAGTGGGCTAGGGCAGGGGCTAAGGGTTTAAGGGTTGTGCTGCCGACGACATGGGACGTGCACTGATGTTGTTTTCTTTCTTTGTTCTCTCCCTCTTAGGAGGCTTGTAAAACTCCCTATCTTTTCAATGCAATGAAACGCAAAAGTCTTTTGCGTTTTCTCGAAAAAAAAAGTTTTTTTTTATGTTGTACATTGCTGGCCAGTGGCTTTAGTTTCCTCTTTGTCCCCACAAGTTCATTACATGTTATGTTGCTACCTTCATGTATCATCTACTACATCTCATCCATGGTCTAGCCCTGGAAAACTTGCTGATTCATCTCTTTACGTGCATTTCAGAAGGTGTACATGAATTTCTTACCAAAAACTCATCTTTAACAGTACATATTTGTTTGCAAGGACTCTAGCTCGGTGCTTTTAATTCAATACCACTGTGACACAACTTCATATATTACCTCAAGAGCTTCATAGAGTAAGTTACGACACAATATAATACATGTTATAAGTGACTATGCAGGAAGTGAACAGATCCCAATACTATTGGTTTATTTTGTGCCCTTATTTACAGGATGCAAGCCATAATGATGACAAGGTCCTTCTTCTTGCTGCTACAAATACTCTATATGCTCTCGATCACATATAGAACATCTATCAATTATTCACCTGCATGATCTTAACGCCAGGCAACGCATGTTCAAGGTAATGAACTGGCAACATCTGGGCATTGCTACAAACTTCAGCTACCCTTGATATCTCTGCTAAGTTACATAACATGCTAAGAACATGCTAATAAGTTCTGTTTTCACAAAGAGTTGGAGCAAGCACTTGGAATGTTTTTAGTCCCTCTACATTTATTTGTTGTTGTTCTGATTTCACAACGAGTTGATTAAGTTACATAACATGCTAATAAGTTTTATACCACATATATATTTATGTTGTCTCACCAGAATTTTGACAAGTTTTCATATATCATAACATGCTAATAAGTTACATCAACATCGTTTGAACAATGCACTGTAGGCATGCACCAGGATTTCGATGAAATTACCTTGATGTTGTACAAAATTCATGATATACAGCAGGGTTTTACAGTGGCAGGTTATCCTTGAAACAATATAACCTTCAGTACACCCAAAGTTGTATGTAATCGAATTACATGACCTCTGTCATAAAAGAAAGCACTCTATTTGCGAGTCTACATTTTTGGACCAAAAACAACAGTAGACAATTAGTCACTTATGTTAATATGTTAATATTCAGTCTGTTTGGGAAGACGCTCATCTACAAGATTCTTACTATATGCTTGCTGCTCAAAACATAAAAGAAAGCATTCTATATTAATCACGTATGTTACTATTCAGTACTTTTGGGAAGCAATCTATTTAGGAAGACCCTCGTGTACAAGATTTTAATTATATGCTTGCTGCTGAAAACATAAAAGAAAGCATTCTATTTGCGAATCTGCATTTTCGGACCAAAAACCAGTTTACAGTTAATCACTTATGTTCATATTCAGTTTGTCTGGGAATCAATCTATTTGGGAAGACCCTAATCGACAAGATCTTACTATATGCTTGCTGCTGAAAACATGAAAATTATATTACATACCTTAACGGTAGGGTTGCAGGGCGCCGTCCCGCTTAGTTCCACAAAAACGGAATTAAGCCAGCATCTAGCGTTCGTTTTGGCCGGGGAAATACACAGTGGCTGGGTACGGCAGAAGAAAATCCGTCCTGCATCGGATCCCGTGTTGCAACCCTACTTAACGGAGACAACTTGTTGGTGCCCCGCCTGTGAAGAATCTTGATCAAATGTTTGAGTGGGGGATTTGAGTTGGGAAGGTGTTCACTGAGGAATATGGTGTGGGAGAGGCCGTCCTGATATGAAACATAATTTACTCTTGGTGGGTTTAGGACGGGTAGGAAGGTATATATATAGTATTGAAAAAGGCTGGGCGTAAATCATGGTGTAACTAATGGTAGACTGAAAAAAGGGGACATGAATTACTGTGATTGATCGTTATTTGACTGGTGCTAATACCAAATTAATGTTAGGGCGTAGTAGAAGGGGATTTCAATTGATTGGTGATTGAATTTGTAGGTTGACACTCTTTCAAATAAAAAAATTCGTAGTTCAACAGGTAGCTCAATTATCGGTTATCAGGAGGGCATTAGAAATGATGAAACATTGTTAACTGAAGTTATGTTGTATTTTTTTTTTGCTTTACCCGAGTCTGATAGCTTATAAAGTGTGTACCTGTCAATATCAAGGAAAGTTTATTTTTACATGCTGCTCTGTTTTATCTTCTAGGCACATGATCCCATGATTGAGCGCATCATCGCTCAAGGTCTCAGGGGAAGGTTGTTCTGACTGCTGACAACAACAGAACTTATGAAGGTCAACTCGATATTTCTATGGGGCCAGGCCGGGACGCACAAAAATTGGGAGGATATGTTGTTAGGATGGTGTATTATATGCTGGTGAAATTAATTATCGCTGGAAGTAATGGTCATCGATTGATGGCGAAAGAAACTGTCCTCAATGGTGGCGATAACTGAAGGTTAACTTTTTTTAGCGGACCTGAGCCTTTAATGAGGGTTTTTCTTTGAGCATTTTTAATGAGGGTTTCTTGATCGTGGTTGGGTGAGCGGAAAGTGACTGGATTAGTTGGGCTTGGCCCACTTAGGCCGGGTCGGGGCGATCAGGAAGAGCGGACGAAGTTTGACGAAGCAAACGTCGTACCGTCTGATGACGGAACACTCTCCTCCTTTTTAAGTAGTAGAGAAAATTGGGAGGATATGTTGTTAGGATGGTGTATTATATGCTGGTGAAATTAATTATCGCTGGAAGTAATGGTCATCGATTGATGGCGAAAGAAATTGTCCTCAATGGTGGCGATAACTGAAGGTTAACTTTTTTTAGCGGACCTGAGCCTTTAATGAGGGTTTTTCTTTGAGCATTTTTAATGAGGGTTTCTTGATCGTGGTTGGGTGAGCGGAAAGTGACTGGATTAGTTGGGCTTGGCCCACTTAGGCCGGGTCGGGCGATCAGGAAGAGCGGACGAAGTTTGTGAAAGCAAACGTCGTACCGTCTGATGACGGAACACTCTCCTCCTTTTTAAGTAGTAGAGATTAATTATATGCTTGCTGCTGAAAACATAAAAGAAAGCATTCTATTTGCGAATCTGCATTTTCGGACCAAAAACCAGTTTACAGTTAATCACTTATGTTCATATTCAGTTTGTCTGGGAATCAATCTATTTGGGAAGACCCTAATCGACAAGATCTTACTATATGCTTGCTGCTGAAAACATGAAAATTATATTACATACCTTAACGGTAGGGTTGCAGGGCGCCGTCCCGCTTAGTTCCACAAAAACGGAATTAAGCCAGCATCTAGTGTTCGTTTTGGCCGGGGAAATACACAGTGGCTGGGTACGGCAGAAGAAAATCCGTCCTGCATCGGATCCCGTGTTGCAACCCTACTTAACGGAGACAACTTGTTGGTGCCCCGCCTGTGAAGAATCTTGATCAAATGTTTTGAGTGGGGGATTTGAGTTGGGAAGGTGTTCACTGAGGAATATGGTGTGGGAGAGGCCGTCCTGATATGAAACATAATTTACTCTTGGTGGGTTTAGGACGGGTAGGAAGGTATATATATAGTATTGAAAAAGGCTGGGCGTAAATCATGGTGTAACTAATGGTAGACTGAAAAAGGGGACATGAATTACTGTGATTGATCGTTATTTGACTGGTGCTAATACCAAATTAATGTTAGGGCGTAGTAGAAGGGGATTTCAATTGATTGGTGATTGAATTTGTAGGTTGACACTCTTTCAAATAAAAAAATTCGTAGTTCAACAGGTAGCTCAATTATCGGTTATCAGGAGGGCATTAGAAATGATGAAACATTGTTAACTGAAGTTATGTTGTATTTTTTTTTTGCTTTACCCGAGTCTGATAGCTTATAAAGTATGTACCTGTCAATATCAAGGAAAGTTTATTTTTACATGCTGCTCTGTTTTATCTTCTAGGCACATGATCCCATGATTGAGCGCATCATCGCTCAAGGTCTCAGGGGAAGGTTGTTCTGACTGCTGACAACAACAGAACTTATGAAGGTCAACTCGATATTTCTATGGGGCCAGGCCGGGACGCACAAAAATTGGGAGGATATGTTGTTAGGATGGTGTATTATATGCTGGTGAAATTAATTATCGCTGGAAGTAATGGTCATCGATTGATGGCGAAAGAAACTGTCCTCAATGGTGGCGATAACTGAAGGTTAACTTTTTTAGCGGACTCGAGCCTTTAATGAGGGTTTTTCTTTGAGCATTTTTAATGAGGGTTTCTTGATCGTGGTTGGGTGAGCGGAAAGTGACTGGATTAGTTGGGCTTGGCCCACTTAGGCCGGGTCGGGGCGATCAGGAAGAGCGGACGAAGTTTGACGAAGCAAACGTCGTACCGTCTGATGACGGAACACTCTCCTCCTTTTTAAGTAGTAGAGAAAATTGGGAGGATATGTTGTTAGGATGGTGTATTATATGCTGGTGAAATTAATTATCGCTGGAAGTAATGGTCATCGATTGATGGCGAAAGAAATTGTCCTCAATGGTGGCGATAACTGAAGGTTAACTTTTTTTAGCGGACCTGAGCCTTTAATGAGGGTTTTTCTTTGAGCATTTTTAATGAGGGTTTCTTGATCGTGGTTGGGTGAGCGGAAAGTGACTGGATTAGTTGGGCTTGGCCCACTTAGGCCGGGTCGGGGCGATCAGGAAGAGCGGACGAAGTTTGACGAAGCAAACGTCGTACCGTCTGATGACGGAACACTCTCCTCCTTTTTAAGTAGTAGAGATTAATTATATGCTTGCTGCTGAAAACATAAAAGAAAGCATTCTATTTGCGAATCTGCATTTTCGGACCAAAAACCAGTTTACAGTTAATCACTTATGTTCATATTCAGTTTGTCTGGGAATCAATCTATTTGGGAAGACCCTAATCGACAAGATCTTACTATATGCTTGCTGCTGAAAACATGAAAATTATATTACATACCTTAACGGTAGGGTTGCAGGGCGCCGTCCCGCTTAGTTCCACAAAAACGGAATTAAGCCAGCATCTAGTGTTCGTTTTGGCCGGGGAAATACACAGTGGCTGGGTACGGCAGAAGAAAATCCGTCCTGCATCGGATCCCGTGTTGCAACCCTACTTAACGGAGACAACTTGTTGGTGCCCCGCCTGTGAAGAATCTTGATCAAATGTTTTGAGTGGGGGATTTGAGTTGGGAAGGTGTTCACTGAGGAATATGGTGTGGGAGAGGCCGTCCTGATATGAAACATAATTTACTCTTGGTGGGTTTAGGACGGGTAGGAAGGTATATATATAGTATTGAAAAAGGCTGGGCGTAAATCATGGTGTAACTAATGGTAGACTGAAAAAAGGGGACATGAATTACTGTGATTGATCGTTATTTGACTGGTGCTAATACCAAATTAATGTTAGGGCGTAGTAGAAGGGGATTTCAATTGATTGGTGATTGAATTTGTAGGTTGACACTCTTTCAAATAAAAAAATTCGTAGTTCAACAGGTAGCTCAATTATCGGTTATCAGGAGGGCATTAGAAATGATGAAACATTGTTAACTGAAGTTATGTTGTATTTTTTTTTTGCTTTACCCGAGTCTGATAGCTTATAAAGTATGTACCTGTCAATATCAAGGAAAGTTTATTTTTACATGCTGCTCTGTTTTATCTTCTAGGCACATGATCCCATGATTGAGCGCATCATCGCTCAAGGTCTCAGGGGAAGGTTGTTCGACATTGCGACAACAACAGAACTTATGAAGGTCAACTCGATATTTCTATGGGGCCAGGCCGGGACGCACAAAAATTGGGAGGATATGTTGTTAGGATGGTGTATTATATGCTGGTGAAATTAATTATCGCTGGAAGTAATGGTCATCGATTGATGGCGAAAGAAACTGTCCTCAATGGTGGCGATAACTGAAGGTTAACTTTTTTTAGCGGACCTGAGCCTTTAATGAGGGTTTTTCTTTGAGCATTTTTAATGAGGGTTTCTTGATCGTGGTTGGGTGAGCGGAAAGTGACTGGATTAGTTGGGCTTGGCCCACTTAGGCCGGGTCGGGGCGATCAGGAAGAGCGGACGAAGTTTGACGAAGCAAACGTCGGACCATCTGATGACGGAACACTCTCCTCCTTTTTAAGTAGTAGAGATAGAGATATTGACGACCTGCGTGCTCTTCCGTAAGGCCCAGCATCGCGGCCTTTAAATTTCTTCTTGAGCCCATATCGAGTTTTCAACGGCTGGCTGGCACGTGAGTGGCACGCACGCACGCAGGGAAGAATAATCCGACCGTTGAGGCCTCCTCCGACTCGCCTTTAATTGAAAACTGCGATCCAGAAATTCCCCAATTCCAAACTCGCCTCGCCGCTCGGCCACCGCTGCCCGGCGCTCCCCCGCTCCACCGCTCCACCGCCAGCCGGCCGGCCATGGCGATCTCCACCGATTCGCACTCCGAGGAGCAGGTATGTCTGCCTGCTCACCCTCACTCCCCTCCTCCGGGGACCCCTGCCAGATCTGTGCGGTTCTTGTGGCCTTGTGGGAAATCTTGGGGGTAACAGCTGGAGTACTCACGACCTCGCCTCCCGGCTCGCTCCCACGAGCGACCCCGGAGGCCACCAAACCCTAACCAAAAAAGGCCCCGATCTCGTGCCTCCCTGGCCGCCGCCGCCCGTCCGGCAAATCTTGGGGGTGCTAGGTCCGTAACCGGTGGATTCTTGGGATTTGGGTCCGTAACCGTCCGGATGTTCTTGGGGTGGCTGTTTGCTCGTGGTACGGCTCGAATCCAGGGGCGATCTGATCTCGCCTGATTTTCCCCTTAATGCTAGGGTTAGCTAGCTGACGTCAGCCGCTCAAAGGATCCGGGTCCTCTCTTCTTTGTTTGCTTGCTTCAAGATTGCATTTTGGGTTCCTGTTATGGTTTGCATGCTAAAAGATGCATTTTGTGCCGTCTTATATCGTTCGTTTGGCCCACTAAGGCGCTTTCAGACTCACCAGCATAAGCTCTTCCGGTGAAATGGAGCTATAATGTGTCTTTTTTGTCCACTCCCTGTAGGCTACGCAGCATTCGCAGGAGGAGAAGCGATGGGTGCTGTCCGACTTCGACGTCGGGAAGGCACTCGGGAGGGGCAAGTTCGGCCATGTTTACTTGGCCAGGGAAAAGAGAGTAAGATGCTCTACACCATTTATTTATCTCGTCAGTAATATGCTGTATGCCACTTATCTCGTCAGTAATCGTAGCATGTATTATTCATGTTCAGTGCTGTAATGTTACTCCTTTGTTCTATATGTACTAGGCAGATTAACTCAGAATCATGATTTCATTGAAGGTTCTATGTTTTGCCATTGCTGGATGCCTAGACCTGATTAGATCGTTACTGTAGGTGGGGTTTAATAATTGAAGCTGAGATCTATCTGTTCTGCGACTAAGCATGGGCATTTAATGCCATTGGTCCACATGGGCGTTACTCCTTTGTTCTATATGTACTAGGCAGATTAACTCAGAATCATGATTTCATTGAAGGTTCTATGTTTTGCCATTGCTGGATGCCTAGACCTGATTAGATCGTTACTGTAGGTGGTTTAATAATTGAAGCTGAGATCTATCTGTTCTGCGACTAAGCATGGGCATTTAATGCCATTGGTCCACATGTGTGCGTTTTGGGTTTGGAATTAGGAAACACACAGTAATATATACATGTTGAGGCCACAAGTTTAATATATATGCTGTCTGTTGCCTACTTCTGACTTCTAGTTGTAGCTGGCTAGCTGTTTTGTAGAATTTTGACATCATGCATGGTAAGGTACCCGTTTCATCAACACTTTTTCATACATAGCACATTCCATTGTATGGGGCTACATGTTCTCTTAAAGATGGCAGGATTACCTAGGTCATAGCAAACATGTTGAATGTGGTAGCTCTTTAATGTCGTTTGGAATTGTTAATACTCAGCCTTACACCATTTTCATCAACACTTTTCATACATAGCACAATTCCATTGTATGGGGCTACATGTTCTCTTAAAGATGGCAGGATTACCTAGATCATAGCAAACATGTTGAATGTGGTAGCTCTTTAATGTCGTTTGGAATTGGTAATACTCAGCCTTACACCATGTTCATGAACACTTTTCATACATAGCACAATTCCATTGTATGGGGCTACATGTTCTCTTAAAGATGGCAGGATTACCTAGATCATAGCAAACATGTTGAATGTGGTAGCTCTTTAATGTCGTTTGGAATTGGTAATACTCAGCCTTACACCATTTTCTTCCTATGGAAACAGAGCAATCAGATTGTGGCATTGAAAGTTCTTTTCAAGAATCAGTTGAAGCAATCTCAGGTGGAGCATCAGCTGCGGCGGGAGGTCGAGATACAGAGTCACCTTAGGCACCCCAATATTCTTCGCCTATATGGCTACTTTTATGATCAGGTCCTGATTAGCCCAACTACAATACAGAGAAGCTTTATTTTCCCCATTTTGTTCTCTCATTCTTATCGTGAGTTCTCTGTCATGTGGATTTTGCAGACCCGTGTGTACCTGATCTTGGAGCATGCTGCGAAAGGTGAGCTTTACAAGGAGTTGCAGAGATGCAAGCATTTCTCTGAAAGACGCTCAGCGACCGTAAGCATCTCTTTGCATGTGTTTCATGGTAAATGTACCTTTTACCCACTGTTCGAAGTACTAACTGATTCCCTGGTTTTCAGTACATAGCATCATTGGCACGAGCCCTCATCTATCTACACGGGAAGCATGTGATCCATCGAGATATTAAACCAGAAAACCTTTTGGTTGGAGCACAGGTATTTGCACTGTTCTATTCGTTTTTTGTGATCTGGAACAGTACTCTCTCTGGTATTTACATATGCATATGATCTCATGACAGGGAGAGTTGAAGATTGCGGACTTTGGTTGGTCTGTTCATACCTTTAACCGGAGAAGGACAATGTGTGGAACTTTAGATTATCTGCCTCCTGAAATGGGTACTTAATACTTCCATGCCAAAACTGATTTATTGAGAAACCAAATACCCTAAATTTTCCTATATGCTTTTTCTTGCCTCTTAACTTGTTGCAATTTGTCCAGTGGAGAAGACGGAACATGATTACCATGTAGACATATGGAGCTTGGGCATCCTTTGCTATGAGTTCCTTTATGGTCTCCCACCTTTTGAAGCCAAAGAGCACTCAGAAACATATCGAAGGTAACTCATTATGAATGCTATGATTTTACTTTCTTGACTGTTCTTATGAATGCTATGATTTTACTTTCTTGACTGTTCTTATGAATGCTATGATTTTACTTTCTTGACTGTTCTTATGAATCTTGCTTCCTCGTACTTTATAATTTCTTCTAAGTGGGCTACATATTCTGTCATAAGTGCTTTAACTTTCTACTGCTAAGCAAATGCTATGTATGGTTCTTCGAAACATATCGAAGGTAACTCATGATGAATGCTATGATTTTACTTTCTTGACTGTTCTTATGAATCTTGCTTCCTCGTACTTTATAATTTCTTCTAAGTGAGCTACATATTCTGTCGTAAGTGCTTTAACTTTCTACTGCTATGCTATGTATGGTTCTTCTACATGAAACAGACATATGTTACATTGATCACTGATTAGCACGGCTAGGCATGCTTTTTTTAGGTTCAGGTTCTAATAGATTTCTTTTGACTGGATCACATGTTTAAATCATCGTCATTGAGCAACTCTACTTTGCTCCCATTGGGCCCTGTACTTTTCTTATAAGCTGCCTTATTTTTACAATCCAGGATAGTGAAAGTTGACCTGAAATTTCCATCGAAACCATTCGTTTCTCCTGCTGCCAAGGACCTCATTTCACAGGTAAATAAGTTCATGGCCTTCTTTCACATCATGATTGCAATAAGAGGTGATCTCATGACTGGTTTGTCCTGGACTTGTTGCAGATGCTTGTTAAAAACTCCGCGCATCGGCTTCCCCTCCATAAGGTCCTGGAGCACCCCTGGATCGTCCAAAATGCCGACCCTTCAGGCGTGTACAGAGGGTAGAGATTGGCTCGCCGGGGAAAACGGGGTTCGAACCCGCGACTTCTGGCGTGCCGCTGGAGCACTCCTGGAGCACCCCTGAATTCTTCTCATTGTTGTTATATCTGGCTTTTGTTAGCCGTGTAGTAGTGCTGTTGCTCCCGGCCGCGGGCTTTTGTTAGCCGTGGCATAGTGCTGTTGCTTCCGATCGCAGCTGCGTCGATAATGTTCATTCGTTCAAGCTTCAACTTTTCTCTTTGAAGATCCTGAAGCTAGCTTACATGTAGCAGTAGTGCCAAGAATTTGTTGTGAATGTGTATCCTACTCTGTATCTCCTGTTGTTCAGGACAGCCGTCGGTCTATATATTTAAGAGGTTTCTGCAGTTTATCAGGCTAATCAACGTTGATAATGTTCATTCGTTCAAGCTTCAGCTGTTCTCTTTGAAATCCTACCAGTAGTGCCAAGCATGTGTTGTGAATGTGTATCCTAATCTGTATCTCGTTGGACAGGACAGCTGGTCTAAATATTTAAGTGGTTTCTGCAGTTCATTTCTGTGCTTGTTCATCATCACAGGCAATCAGGGCAGATGCCTTGTTATCTGCATTCTAACTGTGATTCAGCAGCTAGCTTCTACTTTTCTCGATGAAGATCCTGAAGCTAACTTGTAGTGTCAAGCGTATGTTGTGAATGTGTATCCTACTCTGTTTTCTCTTGTTAGGCAGGATAAGCCGGTCTATATATTTAAGAGGTTTCTGCAGTTCATGTATGTGTTTGTTCATTTCAGGCTAATCAACGCAGCTGGCTTGTTATCTGCATTCTAACTGTGATTCAGGATAGCCCAGATTCAGAATAAAAAGGCTCAATCTCAGGTGATTCGATGTTATCAGTGTTTCACCCTTTTCAAACTCGAGAGCAACACCAGCAAAACGATACAAAGTATCTCCACTATAAGTGTTCAGTTTATTCCGTAAAAAAAGTGTTAAGTTTAGTAAATTTACAAGAAGAATGATAATGCTTGATGTGTCTATGAGAGAGAATAGGGGTGAGGAAAATGATCTTGCTTTATCCTTGCTGCTTACAGTTCTTCTTGTTTTCGTAGTGAGACTCACTAGAGAAAATCCTTGTCAGATACCTCAAATAGCACTTGTACGACTCAACAACTCAAACTCCGTTCAGAAAAACAAACCTAACTTGCTTGCCACCATGACAATCAGGCCATGGCAGAATCTCCAGCTCACCAACCATGTAGGATGTAGCATCCAGAACAGAACAGCAGAAGTAACACAAGTAAAACAGAGTTGTCAAACAGTTAACTGTAAGTAATAAAATATAATTGATACGACTTGCCTGAAATTTTGTCTCCATCCCCTTGGGCCAATTTTGTCTAGGTGGAAGTGGAAATGATCGGCGACATCTCACCTCTCCCCTTGGATTCCCCTCCAATCGCCTTCTTGGCTTCCTCAAACTCCAATTCAGAAGTGGAGATCCTCAGGTCCTTCTGGCTCTTGGAATCGGAGATCGATCCGGATTCCAGGGCGTCCTTGTAACTACGCGTTTCCATCTTAATCAACGCGGTGTGAATTTGCTGTAACCTATTCAAGACTGAATTCAGTTCCTCCGAGCCTGAGTCTGCGTTGCTGACTCGTCCTTGTCGCCAGTCCTTTCAGATTGAATCAGTTTTGCAACTTTTTTTTATCTGATGAAGAGCTTTACAATATGATCCAACGAAAAAGTTACTTTGCTCGACAAATTTAACCTTGGGGCTGGGTAAAATGATAATGTTCATTTCAGTAAATTTACAACAGAATCAGGGATTAACTGCTGCGAAAAGAGCTGCTGAGCATGCACCCAAAAATTGAGCTTCTAGCAAGTCTCCAAAAATGACCTTCTACCACAAGAGATTACTATGGTAGAGAACCCTTATTGTATTATACATAAATTCTCCAGAGAAGTTTCTCTACAAGGCAAACTAAAAAAAAATGATAAGAGAAAGTGGTTAAAAAAAGGATAGCTCTAATTACACACATGCTCAATATATATCCATCTAAATTATCTTGTGCTTCTCACACTACAGCTGCTGACCCATTGCAGTCAGGTGAGCACTTCGCCGGGGAGCCGTCGAGGAGCTGAGTGTTGTGGAGGTGGTGCCGCTCATCGTCATCGTGCTTCATGTTCTCGACATCCTCGTGGCTCAGGAAGCAAGGCTGGTTCGTCGAGCACAGAACCCTCGCCCACATCCTATCAGTGATCACGACTTTGTTCTGCTTCTCCGTGATTCTCTGCAGAGGTTACCAAAAGTTTCAGGCTATCGGCACAAGTTTGTTTTTAGCAAGTATCAGCATAAGGTTTATAGGACTTCAACCGAACGCAAGGTTGATGATCACTGTTTCCTGGACTTACATAGAACGGGATGTAAGCATGTCTGCCGTTTACGGGTGCGACGGTGTAGCCGGTGTACCCTGCCATGGCACCATGGAGGGCGCTGTGTGCAAGCAGAGTGCAGTAGACATTGTCAGAGGCGTTTGACCGGACCGCACGGATCATGTATGTCGGATCGATGTATTTGAGAGTTATGGGGAAGTTGGTCTTCTTCTTGAAATGATCCTGCATGATGAAGAAAGCCAAGCAACTCAGTGGAGGAATAAGATCATGTCGCATAAAGAGCCTCGTTTGTCCCCACATTGACGAGGAAATGGAAAGTCTGGACCAGAAATCTGACCTTGATCTTCTGGGATAGCCAAAGGCCAACATCCAGAAGCAGCTTATTTCCAGAAGCATCCTGAGTGTCTACAAAATTCATGCTTTGGGCGATGAGATCTTGGCCAGCACCCTCGGCAACCACAATGACCATATGACCACTGTCCTTGAGCCGTTTCTGAATGAACTCAAGGAGGCCACCTTTTCCTTCGAGGTAGAATGGTGACTCTGGGATTAAGCAACAGTCCTGAGATTACAAGCAGAGCAAAGTGGTCAGTCTAGACTCAGCATTACTGTTACGTTGATTATTGTGATGAACTTATAGGATGATAACAACATACCACATCACGACTAGCTAGAGTAGCATACATGGCGATAAACCCTGCATCAGTAGAATTTAAAACTCATTATTTACTTAAAACCACATTACTTCAGAAAAATGCAGGAGCCGGTATTCTTGAAGATGTAACTGCAAGTCTGTAATAGGGTGAGAGACGTACCACTGTTGCGACCCATTAGCTTCACAACACCAATGCCATTCTCTGCACTTTCAGCTTCGACATGCGCAGCATTGATGGCTCTTTGAGCCTCCTCCACAGCAGTGTCAAATCCAAAAGATTTGTCAATCACCTGTGGGAACAATGCAACATCCAAGTCAGAACCAAATGTGAATGAAAATCACTCTTGTATACAAACGCAGGAGCACTGGAAAGAGGGAAGTACCGCAATATCATTATCTATGGTCTTTGGAACCCCGACCACTGCACATTTGAGGCCCCGTCTACGGACTTCCTGAAATGAAGTTTAAGCAGTTGTGTGTGAGACAAGACGTAGCATTGTGCATCTGATTGAGAGCTTCATGAAGTAGCAATCCCTGTTACCTCGTATATTACAGAAGCACCTTGCTGAGTACCATCACCTCCAATAATGTAGACCTGGTTAATACCACGGTCCTGAAGACTATCAACAATTTTGGCAGTGTCATGCCCTCCCCTTGAAGTTCCGAGAATGGTTCCCCCTCTCTTATGGATGTCATTCACCGATTTTGGTGTCAGGGTGACGGTGTTTCGTGAATAGAAACCCTTGTAGCCACCCTGCACATTGCACATCCAGAAAAAAAAGGTTTAAAAAACTAAAAACAGAAACAGCATAGCGGATGCCAAATGTTAAGTGTTATTTTCAGATTAAGTAATGAGCAGCATCAAGTTGTTTCTTAGTGGCGGCTAAAAATGCTTATTGGTGTCACCATCAGTATTGTGTTCTCAGACAGTTTTGCTCTAATAAATCTAAAACTATAGTACATTTCTATAAGCAGTCGGAACCAGTCACTATAATTAACTAACCGAGCATCATTAGCATCGTAACAAAGCATTACCTAAAGTACTAATTTGAACATTGTAAATTACACATGAAGAAGAAACAAGAGAGCACTACGGAAGTCCTCACCTCAATGCCAACGACGCTGGTGATACCGTACATGTCGTACAGGCCGCACACGAGCTCACGGATGACCGTGTTCAGCCCGGGGCAGAGGCCGCCGCAGGTGACGATGGCGGCGTTCACCTCATCGGACTGGAAGTAGACCCTCTGGCGTGGCCCGGCGCGCCGGAAATGGGTGCCCCTCGCACTGGTCCTGTGAACAACAATCTGCAACAATCCACAGAGTTTAAGCCACCAGAGTAATACCCTGCAACGGTTATCGCATTCTGAAAAATTCTCACCTTCTGCGTGACGGTGTCGTCCGTGTTGACGAAGTACTGCCTGGAGGAGAACACGTGGAAGAAAGGTCAGGTTTGGCAAACATACGTGTTTGGAAGGGAACTCAACTGTTGCTGGCATCCCCTCAAAAAAAAAAAAAAAAAAACTGTTGCTGGCAAGGAAGGTGGAGAATTCTTACTTGACGACCGAGTAGGCGGGGTTGTCTTGCAGGGGATTCGGGTACGTCTGCAGATCAGCAACAGAAGCAACGGGTGAGCAATTGATTCATCAAGTATACTGTACTACTTTTATCGAAATTGAAATTTTCAGCTTTTTCCGGGGATCCATCGATTTCTCTAGGTTGAAAAAGGAAATTACTGGAGCAAATGATCGATTTTCCCCTATGTGTGAGAATTTCTCTAGGTGCATATTCATCCTCGAATCCGAGCAAGAACTAGCAAATTTCCTGATCTAAATGATGTAACCGCAGATACGGCAAACTCACAGAAACGGCGGCAAAAAAGCATCAGAACTTCAAAGTTCCAAGCGACGGGAAATCAAGCAAAGCTGACAATCGGGAAAACACGCGCGAACCGATCGAAAGCGAGACAGCAGGGAGCACGCACCGGGAGCTCGGGGAGGTAGTCGGTGAGGTGGGGCACGTCCTCGAGCACGTACCCGGCGTCGCCGCCCACCAGCTTCTTCTTCATCGCCCACTTGCACGCCGACGCCGGCGCCTTCGCGGCGGCGGCGGCGGCGGGGGGCAAAGATTCCGTCTTCTGCTCAATAAGCTTGAGCTTCTGCTCCGCCAACGCCGCCGCCGCCGCCGCGGGAGCAGGGGCGACGCGGACGGACTCCATGGCAGGGAGGGACCCCGTCGGTAACCACGAGGAGGCAGGACAAAAAGTAAAGAAAAGGTTCGCGATTAACAAGAGAGCTTATCCGCGAATTGGTAGCGATCTTCTTGGTGTGTGGCGGGAGGGGAGGGGAGCCGCGGGGGAGTTTATATATCGGGATTAGCCATCGCGCGCCGCCGTTAAGCTTTGACGGCGGCGACAGAGAGGGACGGCTGCACGAGGGGAGAAGAGGAGGGAGAGGTGGGAAGGTTCGCGGGGTTCCCGCGAGGGGCAGCGGGGTTTCGGACTATTTACGGGTCTGCCATTTTGCCCTGGTCTTGCGCGAGAAGAAATGTCGCCGGGCGGAATTATACCGCGGGACAACTAATGCGGCGTGTACCGTACTCTAGGGTGTACCCGATTTTCTGTTTCTGTTAGGTCACTTTATTAGTTGCTCTTTTTAAGCTGGGAAAAAGTATGTGCACTGAAATGAAATCGTCTATGTTGTTATGGTAAATTTCCCACAATTACCGCTATGTTGGTGTACCACAAGCACAACATCAAAAACAAAAATCATATGCACACATTAATTGGTTTTCTCCCGCTACGCGGTTAAGGGGGGGGGGGGGGGGGGGGAGGAGGGGGCGCTAGAGTCTAGGGTTTCCAGGAATCGCCCCGAGTCCGCCCTTGGGAGATAGTCTGGGACGAAACGTTTTCTCTCTCAAACTTGTTTGTCGAAACGTATAACACCACTCGGCCATCCAACCATGGTTTGTTTTTCTCGATTTTCTACACCTTGATCCAAGGAGAGGGGAGCGAACCAGATCCCTTTTGTCGATTCTCAAGAGGGCGGTAGAGACGAGAGGAAGGGAATGGAGAGAGAGCTGGTCTCCTGCACAGGGTAGCAAGTACATAAAAACGGTCACGTTCTGACATAGGCATCCCAAATGGGCCTGCCGAAGATAGTACCCGGGGTTTACTGAAGGCCCACTACCCGAAGAATAAGAAGATTTGGAAGCCCAAGATATATTTAAGGAAAGCTAGAGTTGTAATAGGAAGTGTTATTTGTAATCTTGCGGGATGAGTTAGAAACCTTCCCGGACTCTGTAACTTGTACTACACGAATCCCTCGGCTCCGCCTCCTATATAAGGGGGAGTCGAGGGACGCAAAAATCATCGAATCATTGTTCTCAAATCCTAGTTTCATAATCGTCGAGTACTTTTCGGCTGAAACCTTCGAGATCTACTTGCCCTCTACTTCCAACTAAACCCTAGTCTACAACCCGTAGGCATTGACAAGTTAATACCTTGTCAATTGGCGCCGTCTGTAGGAATTAGAGGCGTCAAGGATCTGGTCTCGATGGCACGTTCAAGATCGTCGACTTCATCAACCGCAAAATCATCGACTTCATCAACCGCGAGCAACGCAATGGATCGAGGTAAACAGATCGCTACTGGTCCTGTCGATTTTGTTCCTCACCCGCCCTCCCGTTTGGATGCATATGCGTATCTGGAGGAGCCTATGGAGATGACGTTCGGAAGGTTTCACTTTCGCGTCGAGAAAAAGGGATCGTATCGTGTCGAAATTCCGATTTCATCGGGATCGTCGGCGGTCGTTTCCGATTTTTCAAGCTATACATCGTCAACCGAATCAGGAGAAGAAGAAACTTCGTCGTCACGCTTCATCAGCACCAGGGCAAGAGAAAAACTCGCCAAGATCTTCAGCGACATGTCGTTTGAGTCATCTGCGGACTCATATATAAGCGATGGCTCAAGCAGTGTCGACAGCTACAACTTCATCGACAAATCTACTACAGTGGGCAAGGTCTTCGCCAATCTTAACGATGGTGTCACCAAACCCAACATAGATCTCAATACAAAGTATCATCAGATTTATGTCATCGGAGAGCCAAGCCATGACCAAGAGGAAACATCTGAGGCTTTCGATGATTTGGGAAATCCATACGTTGATCCCTCTGATTTGCGACGAGGCCTAGGCAATAAATATATCGGGTCACAGCCGCGAGACAGAGTTCGACTCCCGCAAGCAGCATGTGATAGAGCCGCAAGAGCTATGGATGGCTCAGAGCCAATGGCTACTACAGCCACACCAGAAGAATTACAAGCATATCAATATAGGCTCGCACGAGCTGCAAGGGAATTGGAAAAACAGACAGCTGAGTTAAACAGAAGAAAGGAGGTAGCCTCTGCATCAAGCAGGCGAAGGGCAGAGCTGAGTCGACAATCTAGAACTTCGGGTGATAGCCACAGGGAGGCTCGGAATAGAGCAAGATCGAGGCTACAACACGTACCCGAAGGAGAAAGAGAGCACTTGGTCCAAAACCTCGACATGTCCTTTATGTCGATAGACACGAGAGGAAACATCATCCCTAAGACACCAGAGGCTGGGTATATGGCGACACAAGCTTTTATCCTCGCATCTAAACCACCTCCAGGAGATCCAAGGGAAACACTGTACAACATGGCAATAGCAGGAGTTGGAGCCATGGGGACGGCGTTTGTATCAACACCTCCCGAAGGAACAGCAAGGCAAAATAGTCCACGACCTGCGGCAGCAGCAGTAGCAGCTCCCGAAGGACCAAGTGGAGCAAGGGACACGGCAGCACAAGCAAGGGTCGACAGAGCGCGACAAAGCAGGAGGGAACATCGGCAGTCCCCAGAATTAAACGACGAGGATATGTGTGGCTTGCCGTGCTTCACGAGGAGAGTGCGAAAAACTCGAGTCCCTTCAGGTTTCAAGTTACCTGATAATTTCAAAAAATTCGACGGCCTTCAAGATCCAGAGGATTGGCTAGTTGATTATCTCGAGACGGTGAAGCTCACAGGAGGAACCAGAGCAACAGCCATGCAAAGCATCCAGGTGCATTTGAGTGGAGCCGCACGATCTTGGATAAAGAAACTTCCTCCAGGATCCATCGACAGCTGGGAAAGCTTCGAGGACGTGTTCGTCAAGAACTTCCGGTCCACGTGCAAGAAACCTGCGTCGTTAGAGGAGTTGAGAGCATGCCAACAAAAGCCAGACGAGCCAATGAGAAAATATATCCAAAGGTGGAACATCATCAAAAACTCAGCAGAAAATATATCTGACGAGAGAGCGATAGATGCGTTTGTCACAGGAATCAGGCGTGGAGATTTTGTCGAGGACTTGGGGAGGACCAACCCAAAGACAGTATCCGCGTTAATGGAAATAGCAAACAGATGGGCAGATGGAGAAGATGCTGTTCACAACAAACGGCACAGGTCGCCAGAGGAAGACCGCGGTCGAAATTATCAACCGAGGCGACGATTTCCCCGGCAGTACCCGAGCTATGATGCTCCAGGACAAATTTCGGCAGGCTTCCGAGCAAACACCGGAGGAAACAACAGAGATGATTATCAGAGAAGCAATGAGCAGCGAGGCGACAATAGAGATGACTCTCGAAGCAATAGGCAAAATAGAGGGCCAAGGTTCCCGAGGCCTTTCGTGTCTCCTGAAGAGATGATGAATGGGCCGTGTCAGATGCACTTTTTCCTCGACAGCAACGGAAAAAGACAGTCAGGACATCTGCAGAAGGATTGTCGCAATTTCCAGGCAATGTTAAGGTGGGCAGAGCATGCTAATGCTCGGGCAGCACAGAGAAATCCTCGGGAACCCAGGAGTGAGATTCACTTGCCACCCCCTCCTGCGATTACAGATGACAATCGACATCAGCTCAGAATAGCGGCAGCACCTCCACCGCCGCCCTACGTTGATCCTAACTCTAATGGAGCGGTCTCGATGATTCAGAAGGGAAGGCCATCCAATAGGGCTCAGAAAGTAATTTCGCGGCAGGTGTTCATGGCAGAAAAAATGCCTCCACCAACAGTTGAGTACCTTAATTGGTCAGGGCAAAATATTGGCTTCACCATAGCAGATCATCCACAGCAAGTTCCTCGACCAGGACAGTCAGCACTTATCCTACCAGCAGTCATCGCAGGGTCCGACGTCTCTCACGTGTTCATAGATGGCGGCAGCAGCTTAAACCTTATGTATGCAGATACACTAAGGAAGATGAATATATCCCTAGCAAACCTGAAACCAACGGACACGAGGTTCCATGGTATCACACCGGAGAAGCCAAGTTATCCGCTGGGGAAGATCAATCTCGACGTTCAGTTTGGGACTCGAGAAAATTACAGAATCGAGAAGTTGGAGTTTGAAGTCGTAGATTTTCCATCACAGTACCACGCTCTGTTGGGGCGACCAGCATATGCTAGATTTATGGCGGTACCACATTACACGTACCTGCTGTGGAGGATGCCTGGGCCTAAGGGACCAATCACAGTCAAAGGAAGCTTCGCCTTAGCCGATAAGTGTGATAAGGATTTCCATCGGATATCAGAAACTTTCGGGATGCAAGCTGAGTATTTGGCGTCAAGGAGTATGACTGACTACGACGTGCTGCCAGACGTTGGAAGGCCAAATAAAGAATCAACTTTCAATACTGAGAAAAATTCTAAGGAGGTGCAGATTCACCCGACAGACCCGAAAAAGACGACGTCCATCGCAAACGACATGGACCTCGCATAGGAAAGCGCGCTCGTCGAGTTCCTCCGTGAGAACTGGAAAATCTTCGCATGGTGTCCAGCTGACATGCCAGGAGTACCCAGGGAACTTGCCGAGCACCACCTAAACTTGGATCCACTAGCGAGACCAATCAAACAACCTTTGCGACGTTTTTCGGAACCAAATCGCAAGGCTATGCTGTCAGAAATCGATCGACTAAGAGAAGTCGGTTTTATCAAGGAGTTGCACACAGAAGCCACATGGGTAGCAAATCCTGTGTTGGTGCCAAAGAAAAACACTAAGGTCCTTCGCATGTGCGTCGACTTTACGTGTCTCAATAAACATTGTCCAAAGGATCACTTTCCCCTCCCGAGGATCGATCAAATTATCGACTCCACGGCAGGATGTGAACGTCTTTCCTTCCTGGACGCATATTCTGGTTATAACCAGATCAGATTAAAAGAAGAAGATGAAGTAAAAACAGCGTTCATCACACCTTACGGCGTGTTTTGCTACAGAACAATGCCCTTTGGTCTGAAAAACGCGGGAGCAACATATCAGAGGATGATGCAGAAGTGTTTGGCGACACAGATTGGAAAAAACGTGCAAGTATACATAGACGATGTCATCATAACGTCAAAAAAGGGGGCGACACTGATTGAGGATCTCAAGGAAACCTTTGACAACCTCGACAAATTCTGCCTCAAGCTGAACCCGACGAAGTGCTCCTTCGGCGTCCCAGCAGGAGAACTTCTTGGTTTTCTAGTTTCAGCAAGAGGGATGGAAGCAAATCCCGACAAAATACAAGCTATCGTAACAATGAGGAAGCCAACAAAGTTGAAAGAAATACAGCAACTAACTGGGCGAGTCGCGGCTTTGAGCAGATTCGTCGCCAGGCTGGGAGAAAAAGCGTTACCGTTCTACGCTTTGATAAAGCAAGGGGAGAAATTCCAGTGGAATGAAGAAGCCGATAGAGCTTTTGAGGATTTGAAACGCACAATCTCGACACCACCAATCTTGGTGGCGCCGAAGGAAAATGAACCTCTCCTGCTGTACATTGCAGCCACACCCCAAGTGGTTAGCACGGTGCTAGTTGTCGAAAGAGAAGAAGAAGGAAAACTCCATGGAGTGCAAAGGCCGGTGTATTTCATCAGTGAAGTTTTATCGCCTTCCAAACAACGGTACCCGCAGTACCAGAAACTAGCATATGGAGTAATTGCAACGGCAAGAAAGTTGCGCCACTATTTTTCGGCACACCCGATAATAGTAGTCAACGAAGCACCTCTTTCAAATATACTTAACAATCCAGAAGCTACAGGGCGTGTCTCCCTTTGGGGAATAGAACTTTCCCCTCGGGACATCACGTATGAAAAAAGAAAGGCAATCAAGTCGCAAGTTTTGCCAGATTTCATTGCAGAGTGGATGGAGCTGCAAAACACGGGACCCCCAGATTTGTCGAGAACTTGGACCATGAACTTTGATGGGTCCAAGAGAGTAGAAGGAGCTGGCGCAGGAGTGATACTTATATCACCTGAAGGCGACAAGTTAAAATACGTCCTCCGGATGACGTTCCCTAACGCATCCAACAATGAAGCAGAATATGAAGCCCTCATACACGGGATGAAGATGGCGAAAGCTTGCGGTGCAACTCGATTAAAAATCTTTGGTGACTCACAATTGGTGGCTCAGCAAGTTATGAACCAATGTGATGCAGTCAATGATAGCATGATAGCATACAAGGAGGTGTACAATGAGCTCGAGAAGCTGTTCGATGGATGCGAGGTAAACCACATCAGTAGGTTGAGCAATGATGAAGCCGACGTTCTCGCAAACATCGGGTCGCAGTGCCTCCCAATCCCGCCAGGAGTATTTTGGGAGGAGATAGCAGAGAGATCCACAAAGCCGAAGAAGTCACAGAAAAAAGCAAAGGAAGAAAAAGCTTCGGCGTCCCTCAAAGAAGCTGCGGAGGATGAAGAGGACCAAGAGCTTGTGATGATGGTAGAAGTTCCTTGGATGCAAGCGTACATATCATATATCCTCAGGAAAGAAATACCCGACGATCCAGTTGAGGCAAGGCGAGTTATTCGACGATCCAAAGCTTTCACAGTGGTCAAAGGGGAGCTATACAAGCGAAGTATTTCAGGGGTCCTGCAAAGGTGCGTCACACCCGAGGAAGGAAGGACAATCCTAAAGGATGTGCACGAAGGTATATGTGGCCACCACGCGAGTAGTCGAGCCATTGCAGCCAAGGTTTTTCGGGCAGGATTTTATTGGTTGACAGCAATTGAGGATGCCAAGGAAATAGTACGAACCTGCGATGCGTGCCAAAGGTTTGCCGCAAAACCTCACTCCCCGGCGGCAGAACTGACGCCAATACCATTGTCATGGCCCTTTGCCCAATGGGGACTTGATATGGTGGGCAAGTTGCACAAAGCTTCGCCAGGAGGATATGAGTACCTGCTGGTCGCTGTCGACAAATTCACCAAGTGGGTAGAAGCGAAGCCAATAAATTCACCAGATGCAGCGTCAGCAATAAAGTTTGTGAAAGGCCTCGTTTTTCGGTTTGGAGTGCCTCATAGCATTGTCACAGATAACGGTACAAACTTTACGTCCAAGGAATTCAAGGAGTACTGCGCAGAAGTAGGCATTAAATTGCACTTTGCGTCAGTTGGGCACCCGCAAACCAATGGCCAAGTCGAGAAAGCCAATGGAATTATCTGCAACGGCCTCAAAAAGCGCCTGCTAGGACCGCTTGAAAAAGCTCGACATACCTGGCCAGAGGAATTGCCAAGTGTTTTGTGGAGCATCCGAACAACACCAAATACGGCGACACAAGAAACTCCGTTTTTTCTCGTCCACGGAGCAGCAAGATACCAATTGAAATAGAGCATGATTCTCCAAGAGTAATAGAGTATGACGGAGAAACATCACGAAAAGCTCGGGAGGATGATATGGACGCACTCGATGAAGCTCGAGACGAAGTACTTTCACGAGTCACCAAGTACCAGCAGGACCTCAAAAACTACCACAGTCGACGGTTAAGGCCAAGATCTTTCCAGGTCGGAGATTTGGTCTTACGGTTAAATCAAAAAAGTACTGAAAAGCTCGAATCACCATGGCTAGGCCCTTACGTCGTCACGGAAGTCATCGACGGAGGAGCATACAGGATCAAGGACAAGAAGACGGGAGCTCCCGAGAAAAACCCTTGGAACGTGGCGCAGCTCAGGCGGTTCTACGCCTAGAGTCGAAATATAGTCCTCCTTTGTAAAAATACAATGTACTGAAACGCCCGCGAGTTTTCAGACGCACTCTTTTCCTTTTCGGGGCACCGAGTGGGGCCGGAAAGGTTTTTAATGAGGCGGGCTCGCGGTGCTGCAATATAATAAAGATAGTGGAGATATACTTCTTATTCTTCGACACGCTCGGGGGCTCAACGCCTTCAAGTTACAAAATACATACAGTATAGATAAACTAAGACTTACCGAAATATTTCGCCTTGGTACAATAATACCTCGCCAAATATAACATCGGAAGCTAACAAATTATAAATATAGTATACTCGTCAAAATCTTATTGCTTTGGTCTGAAAACCTCGCAACAAAAATATAGAACTTCGACACCAAGACACTCGGGGGCTTGTAACCCACCGAGGGAAAAATAAATATATCTTCTTATGACAAGAGGAAAAACTTTCTGAGGTAGCAAAACAGTATAAACCCCAGCTAAAGGCTCGGGGGCTCAGCGATCAAAAATAGAAATAATACAGAGTTGACAGCTTTACAATATATGTGTACAAATACACAAAGACATATCAATGGTGGAGCTACAGCAAGAAAAGAAACAAAAATCCTCAATGGAAACCTAGCACATGGTCTATGGTTATGCGCTCAGTAGAAGGATGAGTACTATGCTCAACATAGCTTCCCTTCACGAAGAACTCAGCATCCATCCGAAGAAGCTCATCCATCATATCTTCGGCGACAGGAGTCACCAAATCATCAATCTTGCCCATATTTCTCTTCTTCTTCGACATTTTAGCCAGGCACGTGGGAACAATTTGATCCATGGGCAATTTTGGATAGCAAATTTTTATCATCATCATGGCAAACCTTGCGCCAGCAGAAAGTTGAGCCCGCACAAAGCCATGGATTCGAGGAGCATCCCGAAATTTTTCCATTAAAGCTGGAAGGGTCTCTGGCATCTTGTTCCGTGGGAACATGGTTCCATAAACTAAAAATAAAGTCTTCGTACAGAAGTCGAGGAAGTCACGGACCTGAGCCGCGCGATCTTGGAATCTGACAATTTGGCGGGTGCGCTCAGGAGTAACCCAAAAGTTAGACCCATGTTGTGCAGCCAGTCTAAGCAAAACATTGGCTCGAGCTTCAACACGTTGGTCTTCGGCAGCAGTATCCAAAAACGAGCCTGGCACAGCAAGCAAATTATCAAGGAAAGAAAAAACAACAAGAACAACATCCAACATGGTTATGAACAGGAAACATACCTGTCATGTCCAAGCTAGCGTCAGTCATCAGTTGAAGCATATAATTTTCACGAGAAGAAGTTTCGGTAGCCTCAGCAACAGCAGCATCCTTTGCAGCAATGGCTTCTCTTGCCTGTTGAAGAGCAATTTTTTCTCTCTCGGACGCTTGTCGAGATTGTTCCATCATCGCAAGAGTTTGTTTCTTCATGGATTGGAGTTGTTGGCGAAGTTCTTGCAAATCTTGCGACAAGTGTTCACTTGAAAAATCTCCGGTAAGGGCTTTCTTCGAGAATGAAGAAGTAGGCGAAGTATCAGCAGAGCAAGGATTGGTCGAGTAGTTATCAAATATTAACTGGAAAAGAAAGTCTCAGAATCAATAATAGTGCAAGGGAGAATTTCATTGATTTCCAGGAAAATTACATGGATATTACAGAAGGAGTTCTCCAAAAGGACTACTGAAGTAATTGTCGCCAAAGCTAATATGGCGACAAAAACAAAAGAAACAGAGAAAGCAAAAGAAGAGGCATTCAACTAGACCTCCGGCCTTGATGAGCTAGGAGTTGCAGATGGCTTGATCCCGAGATAGGCCAGGATTTTCTTCGTGTTGGGCTTCGCCGCCTTGATCAACGACCGCCATTTTGTTTGTTCTATCTGCTCGGTGTCGCCAACTTTCATCCAGTCAACAGTTTGTTGGCTGTCAGCGACCAAGGCAACGGTGCTCTCGACAACAATCTTCATGTTCTCCTGGCGCATCTTCAGTCCAAGATCCTCCGGCGGATTGAAGTTCTTGGCAAGGGCAAGAAAAGTCTTGGGCTCCTCTTTCTTCGGGAAGAAGTAGGGGAACAGACTCGATAATCCTGCGTCCGCATGCGCCATGCCTTCGCGAACTTCGGTTCCATGAAACTCCAGATAAGAGAGTGCGTCAAGGAGAGGATCATTGGCGGGATTTTCTAGATCAAATTCTTGGTTTGTTTTACCTGCCGCAGAAAATATGTGTTGGTCGACAGCAAGCAAGGAAAAGCAAGCCTAAGAAAGATAGAAGGGATCGACAAAGTTACCAAGGAAGCATCGATTCTGCGTGTTCAAGCGCTTAATGATCGCCTGTTCACGAGTGGCCTGGGCGGCCTTGTGCTCGTTCAAAGCAGTTTCGGCGTCATCAAGTCTCTTTTGCAGATCGTCGACACCAGCAGCTTTTGCCTTGGCCGTCTCAGCCTCTGCTTTAGCTTGGCTAGCGTCAAGTTCAGCTTTCTTGCGAGCCGTTTCGCTTTGCTCTAGTTTTTGAGCAAGCGTATCGACAATCTTGTTGGCCTCTGCAAGTTTCTCTGCCAAAATAGTAAAGAATCATCAAAATGGCGACAAGAAAGGAGCAAGAAGCTATAAACAAGGGGCAGCAAAAAATTATTACCTTCAGTCTTGCTGGCATACTCACGGTACCCAATGAATTGGGCACCGATGCGAACAAGCTCTTTGATCATAGGCTATCAAAAAAGAACAAAGAAAGAAAACGTCGGTATGGGAAAAATATGAAGGCATGAAAAAACAAACAGAGGAAATATAGATAATGACAAAGAAAACCAAGAACTTACATCATCCAAGAGAGAATTGGAGGAGCTACCCAATTGGAGGGTAGGCTCCGGGATTGTTTCAACCCTTGTCCTTTTTGGTGAAGGGACAAGAGGGCTTGAAGGAGGAATGGTGGCGCCAACGTTTTGTTGAGGAGGCGAGGATTCTTCTCCCTCAACTGGCGTCTCCGAAACAATTAAAGTATGTGACGTGCTCGTTCGAGCAGCCACATCAAGAGTTGGTACTTCTTCCTCATCATCACTGCGATGAAAAATCGACAGCATAAAAAGCAAGATAAGACAAAAATCTTCGAGTACAGAAATAAGGGAAAATAAAAGTGACTTACGAGCTGATGAGGGATTCAAGATATGGATCATAAGTTGCCTTCTGTCGTGAAGGACCAACTTCTTCGGCTTTGGAGGTGCCGGAATCGTCGACATCATTCCTCTTCCTTTTGTTCCTTGGAGAAACAGCAGGAGGAGGAGATTGCGCTGACGCAGTGCCTTCGGAGACAGCATCCTTTTCAGAAGATCCCGCAGATTTTAGAGAATCCACGGGTTCATTCACAAAAGAGGGGGCCTCTTGGTTGTCATCAGTGACAACGGCCCTTTCCTCGACTTCTCCACCTTCAGGAAGAGGAGGAAGTGAGACAAGATTTGGATGGTTCTGTAAAAAAAATAGGGGAAGATATCAGAAAAGGAGTTACAAAAAGATAGCAAAGCAATAACAAATCAATCGACAAAGGTTACCTTGGGAAGTGGATTGGTGGCGCTGAATGGTTTTACACGGCAAGAAGAAGGGACAGGATCTTTTTTGCTGAGAGACGAGATTTTTCGGACAAGTTTTTCTAAGTCCTTGACCTCTAAATCCGCTGACAACCGATCTGCGTCCTTGTCGCCAGCATATTTCCAGAGAGGGTATTTGCGAGCCTGAAGCGGCTGCACCCTAGTCCTAAGAAAATATGCCGTGATTTGGATACCTGACAACTCTTTGCCGCGAGTATTTTGCAACTCATGGATGCGAGTCATCAAGGCCTCTGTCGACATCTTTTCTTCTTCGGTAGCCTCTGCGTCCCAAGAGCGGCGGCGAAGAATTTTTTTGGCGCCATCGAAAGGAGGGATGTTGTCTTCAGCACATCCATGGTTCTCCTCCTGAATGTACAACCACTTCTTGCGCCACCCTTGAACGGAGTCAGGAAGTTTGACGTCGAAGTAATCGACGGTGGGGCGAACAGAAATAACAACGCCGCCTATATTATAGGCGATGTTGGGAGATCCATTACGGCGACAAAAGAAAATGCGCTTCCATAGCGCCCAGTTAGGCTGGACGCCAAGGAAGGCCTCGCAGAGGGTGATGAAAATGGAGATATGAAGGATGGAATTGGGCGTGAGGTGGTGAAGTTGCAGACCGTAAATAAAGAGCAGTCCGCGGAGAAAAGGATGAATGGGGGCGGAAAGACCGCGGATGAGGTGGTCGACAAAACTTACCCGATACCCCATTGGAGGGGTTGGGTAGCTTTCCTCGCTAGGGAAGCTCAGCGCGTTGGGCTTCTTGCTCATCCCCAGCTTCTTCAGCAAATTGATGTCCTGGGTGGAAATCTTGGACCTTTCCCACTCCGCGGTTCCCAGATCCACGGCGGCCATTGATGATTCCGGCGTGCTGTGCCTGGTCAAACGACGCGGTGGCATCAACAATGGCGCAGGAATGCAGCTTCGAGAAGATGAGCTTAGGGGATTGAGGAGCGCAGGAGAAGGTTTTGCAGAGGAGAGCAGAGGTGCGGCGTGAGCGGAAGTGCTCGAGGAGGAAGAAGGAGATCTTATATAGAGGTGCGGCGAAGCGGCGGACCGTTGGATGGAAAAAATGCGTGGCAGATGATAACCACGTGGAAGCAGGTGTAAAAAAGTATTTTAACATTGGAGAAGTTACGGTACGTGCGCCAGGAAAAGCGGAGGACGTGTGTCCCCCACTTGCACGACGTGTCAAGATAGTGGATCAATTGGGCCCGCAAGGCAGCGGGAGGAGACTTCTCGCGATTTTTAACTCGCAATCGTCGCTATCGTCAGCAATAGCGTCACCTTGGCAGAAGAAAAAATTCGCAGGCGACATGGAAAAGTAATGCTGAGCCTATGATCAAATACAAGTTTTTGATCAAATGCTCGGGGGCTACTTTGAAAAAATGAAAAGATCAAGAAAGACAAAATAGAAATGGCGTGAGCCTATGATCAAATACAAATATTTGTTCATAGCCTCGGGGGCTACTCCCATCGGGAGCGCTGTTCGCGCACCCGAGCAATTGTAAAACTTCGGGAGAGGAAGAAAATATAGCGGCATAAGGCGTGGAGCCTACAACCAAGCACAAGTCCTTGGCTGTAGCCTCGGGGGCTACTCCCATCGGGAACGCTGTTCGCGTACCCGATGAAATCATGAAAAAGAAAGAAAGAAAAAGAAAAAGAAAGATAGCAGATCAAAAGAGTATATTTCGAGTTATAAATAACTCTGCATATACTCCCATCGGGAGAGCAATATAAGTCATCTTTGACTCGATAAAATGTGCCATTCCAACAGCCGAATAAGCACTCGACAATATATTCTCAGAACGCCAAAGTTGCGATCAATTTCTGAATGCCGCAAATTTGCGAAGGTAAGACCCCAGATCCGTTCTGTGAGGCGTGGCATCGCCAAAGACTGCGCTCTGTACTTTTATCCGTATCAACAGATACGAAGAAAAATCCTAACGGACGCGTTAGGTACCCGATAAATTTTACTGGGACTCGACAGAATGGTAACACCTTAAGCGGCACCTGTCGAAGTTTGCACCAGTATCCCGAGATCATGTCCAGGGACGTGATCTTGAAGTAGGTTTTTGCGGATTGCCACTAGAGCAGTTAACTAGTACCTGATCTGTCAGATGAACTAGCCCCAACTACCATCATCCCTGTACAATATAGAAGTTTATGAGAAAAAATATGGAAAAGTTAAAGTTGTCGAATAAAAATAAACAGTGGAGATTTTCCCTGACTCTATGATTCAAGCAAAATCTCGGGGGCTACTGACATAGGCATCCCAAATGGGCCTGCCGAAGATAGTACATGGGGTTTACTGAAGGCCCACTACCCGAAGAATAAGAAGATTCGGAAGCCCAAGATATATTTAAGGAAAGCTAGAGTTGTAATAGGAAGTATTATTTGTAATCTTGCGGGATGAGTTAGAAACCTTCCCGGACTCTGTAACTTGTACTACACGAATCCCTCGGCTCCGCCTCCTATATAAGGGGGAGTCGAGGGACGCAGAAATCATCGAATCATTGTTCTCAAATCCTAGTTTCATAATCGTGGAGTACTTTTCGGCTGAAACCTTCGAGATCTACTTGCCCTCTACTTCCAACTAAACCCTAGTCTACAACCCGTATGCATTGACAAGTTAATACCTTATCACGTTCAAACCTCGTGCATATTGCTCAAATATTTTGTTGCTAAAAAACAATTTTGACACAAACGTTCACAAATATGTACATGTACCTAGCTCTATGAATACACACATCTTATCTCTCTGAACATATTCAAGAGATTCAGTTCAGGAAACTGATCTGATAGATCTTAAGGTGATGAAGTGAACACAAACGCTCTATCTATCGACGGAAAAGTGGCCGCCCACTAGTGCTCAAATTGTATACACGTATCAACATTTCAATTTTCAAAGTGTGTAGGGAGATTTGCTTAACGTGCAAAGCATGACACTTACCACGTCGAACGAATTAATCGATGGACTTAATCGAACCATGTAGCGCTCATAGTATTTGACCGGTGGGAGCAGAAGAACTCCGCGTGCTCACGCCACAACACTTGCAACAGAACAGAAGGGTAAAATAGGGAATCCTGAAAGATTGGCTCACGTGCCCGGCGGCCAAACCAAAGTCTCTCTCGCGCTGGGACCCCACATCACCGAACAGTCTCGACCTGGCAAAGCATATGCTGGTAGGATTAGCAAATGAAAATGGCATCACTAGTGTAATTTCTCCCAACGCCAGGTCCATTCCTGAGTGGATCGTCGTGACGTGTCGTCACACCTAGAGACATCAAACACACAGGTGGGATGCACGGGATCCAACTCGTACATCATTACTTTTTTTGGATTGAAAATCTCTACTTAAAAAAGTGTTTTCAAAACCTGAAAAACTTGTTTATTTCCGACCACTTCTTTTCTCATTCTCAACTTTGTCTTTGCGCCATCCGCTCGTTGATTTCGACACCTTCGGACCAGCCCACTTTGCATGTGAATACGAACAAAAATAAGTGGATTGTTCTATGCGGTTAATACGGACCTTTTGATGTGGCTTTGTGCGAACAAAATGGCACTCCTACTCATTTTACGTTCGTTTTTCTTTTGAGCCTGTTGTTGGCTGCGGCTGAGATATAAACAAGATCACATTATTGCCGTTAGTAGCTTCCGTCTGGTGCATGACACGTGGGAGTCTTAGCAGCGTGCCTATTGACGTCTAGGACTTACATGCAGGCCTTGTTGACTACAACAACTCCATAATGCACTTCTTTTAAAAACAAAACAGAGATCTGGTTTCTTGCATATTGTTTATTTTCATCAATACTTGAACCTCGAATTGGCATATTTATTGTTTGAAAGAACCATGCGATTACTTTCGCAAAAAAAAGAACCACGCGATTGCTATTTTCTTGCACTTTAAATAATACACAGAATAGACAAACTTCTTGTGCTCCAACATCTCAAGAGAATTGCAACCAAGGATCATTGATGTTAATTCATTTGACTATTTTGTGAAGAAGAAAGTAGGGGCGTGTTTTTCTTGGTTGAACAAAAGAGTTTTGTTAAAAAAAAATACATCCTCGCATGAAAATATAAGATTTCATAGGCATGTGTATAGTTTAGATTTTAATACTTTGATTACTAGTATGTTTGGAACTATATATGACTTGAATAATGTTGTTATACTTGTTTCGCAAATACCATTTTTTCAGCTATTTGTCATATTATATGAAAATTACCGAAAAGTGACTTTGGCACATGAGCACCAGTGCTCCCGGTTTTAAAAAAACATATTTCTAAGATTCCAAAAAATTTGAGCTTAAATCATGTAGGGATTCGTTGCATAGAAAACAAAAAAATTTCCTACCGCGAGAACGCAATCCAAGCCAAGATGCAATCTAGAAGACGGGAGCAACGAGGGGATGATCAAGACTCACCCTTGAAGATTTCCAAAGCCTATAAGAGTAGGCTCTTATTGCTGCGGTAGACGATCACTTGCCGCTTGCAAAAGCGCGTAGAAGATCTTGATCACGGTGCCACGATCGGGCAGCACCTCCGTACTCGGTCACACGTTCGGTTGTTGATGAAGACGACGTCCACCTCCCCGTTCCAGCGGGCAGCGGAAGTAGTAGCTCCTCTTGAATCCGACAGCACGACGGCGTGGCGTCGGTGGCGATGGAGAACTCCGGCGGAGCTTCGCTAAGCGTGCGGGAGAGGTGGAGGAGAAGGGGGCGGCTAGGGTTTGGGAGAGGGGGTGGCCGGCCTCAAGGGGTGCGGCCAACTTGTGGCTCTATGGTGGCCGGCCCCCTCCCCTATGCCCCTTATTATATAGGTGGAACCCCAAGTGTTGGACTACAAGTCTTCCAATAAGACCCCAAACCAAAACCTTCCATATGACATGAAACCTACCCAAGCTAGGACTCCCACTAGAGGTGGGATTCCCACCTTCCCTTGGGAGGGGGTGGCCGGCCACCATAGGTGGAGTCCACCTGGGACTCCACCCCCTAGGGTTGGCCGGCCATGGTGGTGGAATCCCTTCGGGACTCCGCCTTCCAAAGTGACATTCTTCCGGAATATTCTAGAACCTTCTAGCACCTTCCATAAATGCACCGAATCATTTTCAAACTCATAAAATGACTTCCTATATATGAATCTTATTCTCCGGACCATTCCGGAACTCCTCGTGATGTCCGGGATCTCATCCGGGACTTCGAACAAATCTTCGAACTCCATTCCATATTCAAGTTCTACCATTTCAACATCAAACCTTAAGTGTGTCACCCTACGGTTCGCGAACTATGCGGACATGGTTGAGTACTCTCTCCGACCAATAACCAATAGCGGGATCTGGAGATCCATAATGGCTCCCACATATTCAACGATGACTTCAGTGATCGAATGAACCATTCACATACGATACCAATTCCCTTTGTCACGTGATATTTTACTTGTCCGAGGTTTGATCATCGGTATCACTCTATACCTTGTTCAACCTCGTCTCCTGACAAGTACTCTTTACTCGTACCGTGGTATGTGGTCTCTTATGAACTTATTCATATGCTTGCAAGACATTAGACGACATTCCACCGAGAGGGCCCAGAGTATATCTATCCGTCATCGGGATGGACAAATCCCACTGTTGATCCATATGCCTCAACTCATACTTTCCGGATACTTAATCCCACCTTTATAACCACCCATTTACGCAGTGGTGTTTGATGTAATCAAAGTACCTTTCCAGTATAAGTGATTTATATGATCTCATGGTCATAAGGACTAGGTAACTATGTATTGAAAGCTTATAGCAAATAACATAATGACGTGATCTTATGCTACGCTTAAATGGGTGTGTCCATTTATATCATTCACATAATGACATAACCTTGTTATTAATAACATCCAATGTTCATGATCATGAAACGATGATCATCTATTAATCAACAAGCTAGTTATACAAGAGGCTTACTAGGGACTCCTTGTTGTTCACATAACACACATGTATCAATGTTTCGGTTAATACAATTATAGCATGGTATGTAAACATTATCATAAACTCAAAGATATTATAATAACCATTTTATTATTGCCTCTTGGGCATATCTCCAACAGTCTCCCACTTGCACTAGAGTCAATAATCTAGTTTACATTTGTAAAGATATAACACCTTGGCCTTCCGGTGCTTTATCATGTTTTGCTCACGGGAGAGGTTTTAGTCAACGGATCTGACATGCTCAGAAACGTATGTATTTTGTAATTCATTTGCGTCTCAACGCATCACTCATTTCCAAATGAGTTGGCATTAAATATGTTTGATCTTCTGGTGGAACCTTAATTCCGCAGTCTGAAATAAGTCACTAATATTGTCACATACAATATAGCTTCAAAGTTCTGACACTATCGGAACTACACCAAGTTCTCAAAGAACTTCTTGAATCAACATCCTCAGTCATTTGTCAAAACAATGACATACTCTGCCTTTGTTTGTAGAATCCGTCACAATATTTAGAACTCTTCTAAATCTAACATAGACAACATCTAGCTCATTGTGCTACCTTTAAAACAACACTTAGTCTAATTTGAGATTGAAATTCTATTTTTATATGTGACAAAACAAATATCGGTGTAATCACCTTACAGCGATTTGTTTGTCATTTCTCCATACAAAACTATATATATATATCCTTGGTTCTTCTAAAATACTCAAGGATACTCTTACTGTCGTCCAATGATCATCTCATGAATCATTCTGGTATATGCTCATAACATTTTAGAGCACAGGACATCTGATTGTGTACATATTTATTTGTGATCCATAATCACTCATGTGTTTTTACTCATTGAGTATCAGATACACTCAAGTCTTGTTAAAACTTCACATGACAAGAACATTTTCTTAATATTTCTATATTGAACTATTTCAATATCCATTCTATGTACTTTGACTTAAACTTATTTTGTGTTTCAATCTATCTTCATAGATCTTGACACTAGATATGTTTCAGTCCATATCCTTTCATTGAAATTAATTTCTCAATGAAACCTTTTAATCAAGTATATAATTACATCATTTATAACCAACTATATGTCACCTACATAAAGTATTATAAATATGTCTTAGCGCTCCCACTTAATTTCTTGCAAATGCAAGCCTCTTCATCGTCTCTGATAAAATCAAAAACTCTTTGACTATTTCATCTGGTGAAGATTCCAACTCCGCGATACTTACTTCATCAAATTGAAGTTTGTATATCTATCAAGTATTCCACGGATCAGCAAAACTCTTGGTTGTATCTTGTATACACCTTTAGTACATACTTCTGATAAGTAATGTATTTTGCCATCCTACTAACATATATCATAAAAGAAATATGTAGTGATTACTAGAATAATCCATATAGACTATAAGCATTGCTACGAAAGATCTAATCTTGTCGTAGTCAATTCTTTGAACTTTGTCGTAAACAACTTTTCGACAAGTCAAGCTTCTTCAAGGATATTTCATCCAAGTCCATCAATTTTATAGATCCATTTACTTTCAAAAAGTATTCATCTATCTTGGATTTCATGGCGTATAGCCATATTAACGGAGTCAGGGCCCATCATAACTTCTTTGTTTGTAGTTGGTTTATCATTGTTCAAAAACAATCCTTTGTCCACAAATCATTTATTTGATCACAAAGTAAACCATACCTACAAGGTTCAATATGTACTTTGATCTCCATGGCTAAAACACTTTGTAGTCATGGGAGCCATGATCGTCGTGATCGCTTCCGGAACCAATTTCCGATGCTAAGCTACTCTGATCATTATGCTCAGGTTCATAAACCTTATCAAGTTCTATTGTCCTCCCACTCAAATACTTCGCTAGAAAACAATTTCTTGGAAATAAGCAAGTAATATTAACAAACACTTTTGTCGTTTACTTCATAGTGGAAAGAATCCCCAATCAATTCTTTGGGATAACCAACAAAGACATTCATCCGATTTTGGTTGTAAACTTTTTAGACCAAAATTTAAAGAAAGGACTATTAGGGTTTATACCCATGCCATAACTCGTATGGTGTCATTTCAACGGATCATGATGATGCTCTATTAAGTGTAAAAGCGGTAGTCACTAAAGCATAATCCACAAAAAATATAATGGCATCATTAATCCAACAAGGTTTGGATACGTCTTTCGGATACTATATCATCACTGTGATACTCCAAGAAACGTGAGTTGTAGAACAATTTTATGACTCTCTTAGATGTTCGCTAAAACTCGTAATTCAAATATTTCCACCATGATCCAATCATAGATATTTGATTTTTCTATTACGATGATTTCCATTTCATGCTGAAATTTATTTGAATCCATTCAAATGTTTCAAACTTCTTCCTTATCGAATATATCCATATATATATATACTCAATTCATTGTTTGAAGTTTTCATGAAGTAGAAGAATCTCCCGCACACAACTATGCCCAGTGAATCATATACATCATTATGTATGTTTCCACTAAGTTAGTTTTCCGTTCAAAACTTGGCCTATGAACGGTATTTCAGTCATTCCTTTTAGAAGAGATTTGCAAGCGTCAAATGATTCATAAATCAAATGACTCCAATAATTCATTGGCATGGAGTTTCTTCATGCGTTCCTTTCCAACATGACCTAAATGGCGGTTCCACAAATAAGTGGAATTCAAATCATTTGCCTTATGGCATTTTAGCGTCAGTGTTATGTATGTGTGTTTCACCATTAAGATTTATAATAACTTATCCATCGTACATGGAGTAATGTCATAATTTAAACAACTCATTGTTTTTATTTGACCAGAGCAAAATAACAATTATTAAGTTCTTTATTATAAATTCTAAGGGCTAGATAGAATGCTAACGACGAACATAATAACACTTTATTTTTGTTCTAGACGTGCATTTCTATCATATTCCTTGTCAGTCACTTAGGCCATTGTATTCTTGTATTGCGTTATTTTGTATGACACTTCATACCAACCAATATAATACTAATACCCAAGAATTTCATAGTGTGACTTAACTAGGAATACAACCATAACATGTATATCATTTATATACACCTGAGCTATACTTTCTAGTTTTTTTTCTTTTTGCCAAAATAGCTTTTGCATTTTCTCTTTTAGCTTTCCTCATTATTCAGAAAAACACTTTAACATTATTAACTTCTAGGTTTGTTGGTAAAATACCAATAACCTTGAGGTTCTTACTTTAAGTTGATCATCATATGACAAGTGTTTCAGATTTCACTATTAGTAACTTTGTAATATGATGAACAATTTCACTCATAATTTTATCCATTATATCATGACGACTTTCCGAGACCATGTCTGTACATGCTAGGCTCGTAAAGTTTTAACCTTGGTATTCGCATGTGCAAATATGGCTTGCACCCGTTGTATGCACTCGTAAAATCTATACCTCAGTATTCGAAACGACGAGTCTTAGCAACGGTGCATACTAAGGACGATGACTTCATGGATATGCGAATATTGTTAGTGCCCCAATAGTTGGAGGATTGTGACGCCTGGCGTCTTCAACCTTCATACATTCCCATAAAACTTATGAGTTTATGTAGTCTCACCAAATTATATTCTATCATCTTGCAATAAGGTCTTAGATATCACATATATCTCATACCTTGATTATTTCTGAAAACTAAATTTTCAGCTCCTTACTTTTCAAACAGATTTGAACTTCAAGTTTCACGGAGACAAGATAACTTTAGGTACTAATTTAAACCATAGCTCTTTGAATCAACAATGTGAGGTTTACTAAAAGTTTGCAATAGGACTTAATCAATTCTTGATTCTTTAACAATACGGTACCAATCCGTAAAGTTTCTTATCAGATTTTAACAGAATTTCTATCTCAATTACAAGACTAGCGCATAGTATTAAACGGATGACAATACTACAAAATTAATTCAAAATACTACTCAGACTAAGTTTATGATAATTAGTTCATGTTTTAATCTAATTACTAATGAACTCCCACTTAATACAACATCCCTCATAGTTGTTAAGTGGTACACGATCCAAATCCACTGCACCAAAACCGATCATCACGTGAGATGATGTAGCTTCAATGGTGAACATCAACATGTTGATCATATCATCCATATGACTCGTGTTCAACCTTTCGGTTTCCGTTGTCCCGAGGCCATGTCTGTACATGCTAGGCTCGTCAAGCAAACCCAAGTATTCCGCGTGTGCAACATGGCTTACACCCGTTGTATGTTGAGTTTATCACACCCGATCATCACGAGATGCTTCAAAACGACGAACAATGCAACGGTGCATACGAGGGGAGAACACTTTATTATCTTGATATTAATGTGAGGGATCATCTTATAATGCTACCGTCGCGTTCTAAGCAAAATAAGATGCATAAAGGATTAACATCACATGCAGTTCATATGTGATATGATATGGCCCTTTTGTCTTTGCGCCTTTGATCTTCATCTCCAAAGCACGGACATGATCTCCATCATCTTCGGGCATGATCTCCATCATCGTCGGCGTAGCGTCAAGGTTCATGGCGTCGTCTTCATGGTTGTTCACCTCATGTAGCAATTATTACAACTACTTTGAAATACTACTCAACATGAAATATAAAGACAACCATAAGGCTCCTGCCGGTTGCCACAATACAATAATGATCATCTCATACATATTCATCATCACATTATGGCCATATCACATCACCAAACCCTGCAAAAACAAGTTAGACGTCTCTAATTTGGTTTGCATATTTTACGTGGTTTAGGGTTTTCGAGAGAGATCTAATCTACCTACGAACATTAACCACAACGGTGATACTAATGTTGTCAATAGAAGAGTAGATTGAATCTTCACTATAGTAGGAGAGACAGACACCCGCAAAGCCTCTTATGCAATACAAGTTGCATGTCGAACGAGGAACAAGTCTCATGAACGCGGTCATGTAAAGTTAGTCTGGGCCGCTTCATCCCACTATGCCACAAAGATGCAAAGTACTCAAACTAAAGATAACAAGAGCATTAACACCCACAAAACCATTGTGTTCTACTCGTGCAACCATCTATGCATAGACCTGGCTCTGATACCACTGTAGGGATTCGTTGCATAGAAAACAAAAAATTTCCTACCGCGAGAACGCAATCCAAGCCAAGATGCAATCTAGAAGACGGGAGCAATGAGGGGATGATCAAGACTCACCCTTGAAGATTTCCAAAGCCTATAAGAGTAGGCTCTTATTGCTGCGGTAGACGATCACTTGCCGCTTGCAAAAGCGCGTAGAAGATCTTGATCACGGTGCCACGATCGGGCAGCACCTCCGTACTCGGTCACACGTTCGGTTGTTGATGAAGACGACGTCCACCTCCCCGTTCCAGCGGGCAGCGGAAGTAGTAGCTCCTCTTGAATCCAACAGCACGATGGCGTGGTGTCGGTGGCGATGGAGAACTCCGGCGGAGCTTCGCTAAGCGTGCGGGAGAGGTGGAGGAGAAGGGGGCGGCTAGGGTTTGGGAGAGGGGGTGGCCGGCCTCAAGGGGTGCGGCCAACTTGTGGCTCTATGGTGGCCGGCCCCCTCCCCTATGCCCCTCATTATATATGTGGAACCCCAAGTGTTGGACTACAAGTCTTCCAATAAGACCCCAAACCAAAACCTTCCATATGACATGAAACCTACCAAAGCTAGGACTCCCACTAGAGGTGGGATTCCCACCTTCCCTTGGGAGGGGGTGGCCGGCCACCATAGGTGGAGTCCACCTGGGACTCCACCCCCTAGGGTTGGCCGGCCATGGTGGTGGAATCCCTTCGGGACTCCGCCTTCCAAAGTGACATTCTTCCGGAATATTCTAGAACCTTCTAGCACCTTCCATAAATGCACCGAATCATTTTCAAACTCATAAAATGACTTCCTATATATGAATCTTATTCTCCGGACCATTCCGGAACTCCTCGTGATGTCCGGGATCTCATCCGGGACTTCGAACAAATCTTCGAACTCCATTCCATATTCAAGTTCTACCATTTCAACATCAAACCTTAAGTGTGTCACCCTACGGTTCGCGAACTATGCGGACATGGTTGAGTACTCTCTCCGACCAATAACCAATAGCGGGATCTGGAGATCCATAATGGCTCCCACATATTCAACGATGACTTCAGTGATCGAATGAACCATTCACATACGATACCAATTCCCTTTGTCACGTGATATTTTACTTGTCCGAGGTTTGATCATCGGTATCACTCTATACCTTGTTCAACCTCGTCTCCTGACAAGTACTCTTTACTCGTACCGTGGTATGTGGTCTCTTATGAACTTATTCATATGCTTGCAAGACATTAGACGACATTCCACCGAGAGGGCCCAGAGTATATCTATCCATCATCGGGATGGACAAATCCCACTGTTGATCCATATGCCTCAACTCATACTTTCCGGATACTTAATCCCACATTTATAACCACCCATTTACGCAGTGGTGTTTGATGTAATCAAAGTACCTTTTCGGTATAAGTGATTTATATGATCTCATGGTCATAAGGACTAGGTAACTATGTATTGAAAGCTTATAGAAAATAACTTAATGACGTGATCTTATGCTACGCTTAATTGGGTGTGTCCATTTATATCATTCACATAATGACATAACCTTGTTATTAATAACATCCAATGTTCATGATCATGAAACGATGATCATCTATTAATCAATAAGCTAGTTATACAAGAGGCTTACTAGGGACTCCTTGTTGTTCACATAACACACATGTATCAATGTTTCGGTTAATACAATTATAGCATGGTATGTAAACATTATCATAAACTCAAAGATATTATAATAACCATTTTATTATTGCCTCTTGGGCATATCTCCAACAATCAGCACATACATATAAGAAAAATCTTCTGAATGAACTTTAAAAATTTCGGAAGAAAATATTTTGTATTATGACCTTTAGAAAAAAAAGACAAATTTGTGGCAAAAATCGTCCCTATACAACCATAAGTTTTTTTTCTATAGCTAAAAATATAACATAATTTTTACCGAAAATTTGCACGAGTATTCATGACATATCTATGTTTTCATGGAATAATTCTTATGATTTTTTGAAACATAAAAATACAGTTTTAAAATATTTCAAACCGAGTGCTCATGTGTACCAAATCTTCGCTAGAGAATTGGTGCACATGGGCACCAGTGATCCCTTTTCCTAAAAGTAATTAAAAATCATATTTCTAAGTTTTAGAAAATCTGAAAATAAATTATGTTATAGCTAGTATTATAACCCACAAACGTGTAGAATTTCAACTGGTAATAATGTGTATTTTGAGCTACACAAAAAAAACAAATATGTGGATCTGAGTATAGTGATTCAAATCTCCAAAAAGAAATCAGACTTTTTATTTTTGTGTAGCTCAAAAAATAAAACATCTGTAACTGAGATTTTGTACGTTAGTGGGATACATCATCAACTCCTTTTAGAATTTTTCTACATAATTTATTTAAACACATAAATATATTTTTATTTTTTAATACGATGAAAGCACTGGTGCCCAGGATTTAAATGGCTTTTTGCAAAGTTAGTAGTTAAATTTGGATTTGATTTTTCAAAAAGTCAAACATGCCTTGAATTTCTGGTCAGGGGGAGTAGCCGGTAAAACTATAACAAGATCAACATAAAGGTACAGTTAGCTAAATGCGTCGCAGCCAAATAGATGGCCTTCCTTGCTAAGCTAGTCGGTTCACTTCAAAACTTTGAGACACAATGGTGTATTGGTGTGCACATCAAATGTCCCTCCTTTTAAATAAAATTTCAAGAATCAGATAACAAGAAGTTCACAAGGTTCACAAGCCACTGGCTAGAATATATCTTGGAACTTTAAAATCTAAAATGAATGTGGTCAAGAATCTAGATTGGTCACATTCCCTTAGTTCAAGTTGAGCAGAACCGGTGAAATTCCTTTATTTCGAATACCATTGTAGAATGTTCGGTTTCGACTTTTACAGCCATGAAAAAACACTAGTTCAGTACAACACTTCTAAAGACATGTACATTGCAAGTCGCCTTTAAAAAAATAGGAGGACTATTGCTTAAGCACTAATTTCTTATTTTATTGGACATGTGCTTAATTAGACACATGTGCTATAAAAATAAACATTAGTGCTTGAGAAAAAACGGTTGTTCACTTTTATGAACACCGTGCTAAGCATCTTGCATTGTACACGCCCCAAACATGCAAGTGCCTCAACCTTCTCTGCGTACCGGCAGAACCTTCAAGTTTTAAGAGACAAAAGTATGTGTCTTCACGATTGTGTTGTTATGGTTCCTATATTTGCCGCACAAATGTCTGGCAAGAATTATGCATCCATAAATTAGTATCAGTCCATTCCGAATTATTAAAAAAATACAGTAGTTTTTTTCACATTATGTATGTAGAATTGTAGACGTGACCCTAAAAAAAAGAATTGTAGACGTATTTCAGTGTGTCAGATCGCTCATTTCAATCAATCAGCATATATAGTCTGTATTGCTACTTTGCTAGAGGAGGCATAATGAATACGTTGTGGCGCTGCTATTTTGTTATTATTATTTGTAGTTGCCTAATTGGGATCGTCTTTGCCCCTTCCCCAATCCACGCCAGGTTATACAATATATGGTGAAGGACGTTACTAATTAAGCGGCTTTAGCATTCTATGTGCTCGCTTTGAACGCTGTCGGCTAGCTATACCTTGAGCACCAAGCTAGGCGGTATACCATGCATGCAACGCCAACGGTACACCAGAATTCCCCCCATTTAAAGTAAACAACTACCTAGTGTTCCACGTACAGATGTGCATGACATGTGTGAACTCTCTTAAAAATTAAATGTACTTCTTGAGTTTATTTCTTTATAAACAAAGGATTACCAAAATGCCACCACCGATATCTAAGCCGTTGCGAATGACTCGGACATTCCACCTCCACACATTATAACAACAAAAAAAATTCTAAATGCAGTTCACTATCATGTCTCACCATGCGTCATCATATCTGCTCCCACGTCCGTGTTTTGGCTGCGTGTTCTCGTACAAGATGATGTGCGACAAGCGAGGACGGGCCATGTAAAAGGTCATAGCTTTAAAAATCAAACATGTTGCATGAAGCACATACTATTTATTCTTGTCCATGAACTTCCATATGATCACATTGTAATTAGTTTTGCTTACTTGTAGAAAATAATTTTATGATAGGTGGCAAGTATGATACTTTTGGCTTCACCACGATAAGTATGATTTTTATCTGAAATGGTGACGAGAGGTCACCTAATTTGACAAATTAAGAAAAAAATTGGACATGAGACACAAGAATATTGAAAAAGGAAGTCCAAATACTAAAGCACATGCATAATAACTTTTGTGATAATGTACCTCAAGAAATTTGTACTGGCAAGTGTCCAGTTTGCCCCTCGCTTACAACCTTCGTGAGCGTCGGCCATATGGCCACATTGCGAAAAATGTTCCGTTTGTTTCAAATTTCCGAACACACAAGAATTTCTCCCGTAATGGACTTCTTTTTCTTTACCCAATATCTGGATTTTATTATATAAGGAAAAGTGGAAAACAACATCAGTAGTAACATCCAGAAGTATTAAAACTGCTCCACCAATTACAGAAAATGCAACTGCACATTCCATCTTCATCGAAACGCCGGTGCCTCCGAAGGAAAACAAAGATGACATGGCCAGTCACTGGTTCATCTACTTAGATCCATATATTGAGGACCAAGCCTCGTTGAAGCGCCGCAATGGTACACCACCGCAGACGATGGAGATTAGAAGACGAATGAACCACATCGGCTAGGGCGATGACCCAATCCTTGCAGACGGTCGGGCTGGCGCCGGTCGGCCAAGCCGGCAACCCAGCCCGCAAGAAGGTAAAGAGACCAGCAGGAACAACACTCGAAGTCGTCGACGACTCACCGAATTCTCACCGGTGTCGCCGCTTTCACCGCATATGGAAGAAACTCCAAACCACCACGAAATATTGCAGTAACATAATCTCACAAGCTCCGCGTCGTTGCAGGGGCAGTCAATGCCGCTGCGAAGGAGGAGCTGGAGTACCGTTATTCCGAACGGCGGTGAAACCTTCGCCAGATCGACAACGACGAGGAACACAAACACTAGCAAACTAGGACCCATCGACACGCCAAACATTCGTCAGTCAAAAGAATTTGATGAAAGCGCTCTCTCTCACACACACACACAAGGAAAGAAAATGTATAAACCGTCAAAATAGAAGTAGCGGCGGCCTGGTTGTTTTGACAGACAAATTTTTTTGTGAGACTCGTTTTGACAGACATGGACCAGAAGAAAGTTTTATCCGACGCGAAAACGAAAAGGCGAGGAGTACGAACGGGGAAAGACGAGCTAGAGCGGCCACCAGCCACCGGCCGGCCACGCACATAGACGACGACGCGACCGGACGGGAAGGAATCCACGTTCCACGGCCGACCACCATTCTTTTTTTCCTAGACTAGATAGTCTACGCCCATGATGCGTCTCGTCGGTGTCATGATAGCACCAGGGAAAATGGATAAAGGTGCAGCGGATTCCGATTTCTGAGTCGAAACCAGAGACCCGTGGCGTGATAGCCTCTCACGGTCTCACCCAGTTTGTGATAAGCTGATCGACGACACGGGCAGCGGCATGGGATGCCTGCAAACCGGTGGGTTTTGGGAGGGTGAGACGTACGGTGACAGGAGAATGCATCGCAGGATTCCCTAGGGATATTCTTGTGCTGCCTAACTAGTGTCGGATGTTTGGTTGTGGCTTGTGCGGTTGGTTTTTGAAGGATTAAGATGACGACTCGTCGTTACAAGTTATTATTAAATAAAAAAGATGACAGTTGGTGAGAGCAACAAATAATGCATAATATAGGTGGTGTCCTAAAAGCTAACTTTTGCACCATTTGACAAAAAAAATGCTCCAATGGATGCCCTATAGGTATTTGGTGATGCAGAATTTTCCAACAAGTCATACAAAATTTGCAGCACCAACAAATTGAACCGCCCCGCATCGTCTAACCGCCACCCTTAAACACCCGCCTCCTCTCATGTAGCCACCCGCGTCGCGTCCCCCCTGATTCGCGGTGATTCACGTTCGGATCACACTGCCCCGCATCGGGATGCCACCTGACCGCCAGCCCAGGAGCTCAACGGGCTTCCACGGTGTTCGGTTGAGGAAGTCCGACCGCTACACTGTCAGGATTACAGCTGATGGCCAGTGTTGGTGGCCCGACACTCACCGTGCGTGCTACGACGCGACGACATGGAGGTTAGGCCAGCCGCGGTCAGTGCTTGATTTCCCTGAGGTGGGGAGCCGGCAGAAGGTTGAGTTTTTCACCCTCGAGGTGCGGATGGTCACCCGCGGACAAGAGAGGGAGAATCGCCGAGCGTTCTTGCAGCTTCAGACCCTCTAGTCCGATGAGGTGGTGGCCATGGCGAGGTTCCTCCGTGAGCACTCGGAGGTCGTGCATGCAGAAATGGAGTTCTACGTTGCGAGGGCAAGGGACGTACAGAAGAAGCGAGCTTCGAAATCCTGGGGGAGGTTGGCCTTCCATTGTCAACATCTCCTTATCGGACGTTGACTTCTGGGATGAACTTGTTGCCCCTCTGTGATGATGATGACGACTTCTAGGATGAATTCACTACTAGAAAAATAGCTATAGGCCCAGGGTTATCATGTTGCGGCAAAAAAGGTGCACGTCTGTGATATTTGCTGTCGGCGCACGCTTTTAAGACGCGTCGGTGATAACACTATACCATTGGCATACATCCTAGCAGGCGTGCCGGTGATAACACAATACCGTAGGCGCACGTCCTGGCAAGCGTGTTGGTGATAAAACTAGAACAAGTCTTGCCGGGTCCAGGAAATACCGCCAACACACCGGTCCAGAGCTGCACCTGTGGTATTCTTCTATTGTCGGCGCGGCTTTGGGCCGGCGTGCGCTGGTGCGTCGCCAATGATCAAATTTGGTGTGTCGGCAATGAGGCTTTTCCTAGTAGTTTCTCGTGTAGGGTGTGTAGAAGTGTTGGTGTCAGTGTCAGTATAGATATGTCTAGTGTTTGTCGGTGTCGAGGTGTAGTGTATGTTGCTGTCTGTCGAACTATTAAGTATCGGAGTCAATCTATGTAGTGTCAAAGTCGACATCGAGTTCTATGTATCATCGGAGTCAAGTTTGAACATATCGAACTGTCAAAATGGATTACAGTGTTGAAATCGGAGTTTGAAGTGCCGAAATGCAAGTTCAAAGTGGTGAACATGCCTTATTTTACATCATCTAGAATTCCTCAGATGCCCTATTTTGCGTCATCTTGTATGGGAAAATAAAGTTTGGTGCTGTAAAAGTCAATAGCAGGCGCCCTAAAACTATTCTGGGCTGCCCTATTTTGCATCATCTGTTAAGAGATACCTAGTAGATCTTAAGGGAGTACTGTACTAGTATAGTGAGATAAAATTAAGCTGATCGATCTCTCCACGGTGCACGCTTTTTGTAGGGATGGGTTAGCGGCTTAGCGCGTTGGCCGGTGGCCAACTATGCCTGAACTTAAGGGTGCGTGCACTCATCCTGAGAAAAAATAAACACCATCAGGACTCGTTTTGGTTTCTTTCACATGTTGCCATTTCCTTTTCTCTTTTCTGCCTTAAAAAGTGTACATGCATGCATGGCATGGCGGCAGTTTATGTAAGAGGAAAATTCGTTAGCCATTTTCCTCAAACCATCTGCTCATTTTGTACTTGGATAGTCTGATGGATTACTTCTTTCAGACGAAAAGGCTTGAGCTTTGATGGACTACTAACTCAAACACCAGGCGTTCAACGAATACGAGCGAAACAGGTGCGGTGTTTTTCATGGTTGACCACCAGGGAATACTTTTCTTAAGCAACATCAGTGAATACAAGAAACATGCAAACATAATTATTCTGAAAGTGTCCGGCCGGGTGGAGAATAGAATTTTGACGAGTATAGCCTCCAAAAACTTGGTGTCCATTGCTTCCTCGCTTTGCTTTGCTCATGAAAACGACATATACCGATGGTATCAAGAAAGTAAGATTCAAATGCTCCTTCTATTGGAGCACAAAAGGAGTTGTTAATCAGTGGCAAAGTCGAGCTTGCCCATTGCTCATTGGCTTAGCTGGGTCTCCAATCCATGCCCAAAGGGTACACATCTCTAATTAGAGGAGATCATCATAATCATAATATAATATGCCAAATGAAAGGAGCAAACACCAACTTGTAAAAGTTGCATGTTTCATTAGTAGTATCTCTCCATGTCCATGACCAACCTCCCTCCTTGTCCCATCTTTAGCTCTATAGATCCATTGGCTAGAGATATGATCCAAGCTATAAAGCTTGATCAAGGTGTACCAATCGATGACGCAGTACATGAAAGTTACATCGATCCATACATACAGCACTTAGACAAGCTTATAATTTGTTTGAACGGTGAAATGCACCCTCCATAGATGGAGTCATCAAATATAGCATAATGCGGCGTAAAGTAATCCTTGCTGCTTTCTGAAGTGATGTTCAGACTTTCTAAATTTCGCAAAGTTTGCGCTGTCAAATGATGTAATCTTTTTTTTTTCCTTTATCCTTGTCCAGATGTGAACATAGGATCTATTTTTCTAATACAAACTGATGGCGATTGCTATTATGACGACATCATTAGCGAGTTTAATCCATGGCTCGAAATTCGCTTGTTCCGGGAGACTTCAAGTTCGTGTTTCATTGACTACTGTATGGAATATAAAGCCATCATCGCAGTACGTTATAAAGTAGAATAAGTCGATGCCAAAATGCTTGCAACCTCCTCGATACATTTTAGAATTGTAGGATCCCCATTGATATATATAAAAAAATCAGCTGCTTAAAATAACTGATCGACCATCGTATGTTCCTGGCAAATCCTATACGATATACTAATCGGCAGTGATATTTCAGATAATGAAGGGGTCTCTTTATCTTAATAAATCGTGATTTCATTATTGCAACCAGGTGAGAAGGAATTTGAAATACGATATTCACCTCCCTCCGCATGCATATCCTACTATCTCCGTTGCCGCGGATTTATGTATATTCACATATATCTACACACTAAAACACATCTATATACATGCGTATATATAAAAAAATCAACAGTTAATATTCAACAGAGGAGATACTAATTAGTAAGATGGTCACCACACTCTTAGCTAGCCTCTAGTACATAGTTCCTCTACACTCTAGTTCCTCCGTTCAGGATTATAAGGCTAGAGAGCTTTTTAGAATTGTTGGGAATTATAAACCCTCTTTTATTTATTGTCCTCTCTCCACCAACGAATGTTCACTATTTCTCCCCCTTCTCTCATGCATGTGAAACTATTGATGCATGTAGTCGTTAATGAGAGGAAGTTATAAACTTTCTTGGTGTTAGTGAATTGGTCTTCTAATTTTACTCCCTCTATCCCTGTCGTTGCCTAATCGACGGTACCTCGGAGGAGGGATCCTCACGAGGGGGAGAAGAAGTAGGGGCCATAGGGCGGAGTGCACACGGGACGGTGGTACGCGATTTACCCAGCTTCGGAACACCTGCTCGTTGACAGGGCCTACTGCTGCTTGTCTAGAATTATCTGGACGCTTTCGCGTTGTTACAATGAGTTGTGGTTGTGCCTCTAGGGCTCCCGGGATCCGGCTTATAAAGGCGCACGGATCTAGGGTTTACATGGAGAGTTCTAGCCGGATACAGGTTGCCTAACTACGGTACAATATCTTGCCGTGCACGTTAAGGATCCGCCTTCCTATCTACGTCGTACCGGATCCGGGTTCCTTAATGGGCCTTCATGGATCCGGGTTCCTCCTCAAGGTCGGTCGGATCCGGCTCCCTTTACCTGGGCCGGACTTCATCCGTCAGGATCAACAGCAACTGGGCCGCCCGATGGGCCACATGCCACATCACCATCTGTGGGCCACCCGGGCTTGCCGGATCTAGGCACTGTCGATGGTACACCCATGAAGTATACCCACAACAATCCCAAAATAGGATGCCTATAATATTTAGACTTCTCAAAGTTTGACCAACTATATAGAAAAAAACGTCAACATTATAATTCTAAATTAATACTTTTAGAAAGCATCATGAAATATATTTTCATATTATATGCATTTAAAGTTTTAGATGTTGATTTTTTTTGTAAATATTTGATCAAACTTTCAGAAGTTTAACTTTAACTAAAAACTATAAACATCCTAACTTGAGAAGGAGGAAGTATAATCTAGAACAGAGGAAGTATAATCAAGCTCTGGAAGCTTACAAGGAGGCAGGTTTTGCGAGAGTAGCCCTAGAAACTGCTAGGTGTGTGTCTGTCCTCCGACGTTCCATTAGAATATGATCTACTCTCTCTGTTTATAAATGTAAGACATTTTAGCTAGTTAATCTAGCTTGCTTAAACATCTTACATTATCAAACGGAGAGAGTATATAGTACTCCCTCCATACCGGTTTATTGGGCTTGGAAGAAAAAACTCTGGGACCAAGACGGCCACCGATAGGCTCAGATAATTTCATTGTAACAGCTATAACACCATAACTTTCTCTCGTTAGTTGTAACACTTAATCACGGAAGGTTAAAGACCCCCAGTTAGGCCCACCTTTTGCGCATCCCACGCCTCTTCCGTTTGCATGCAGCCACATGCACAGGTTAGTTTCGATTTAGCCTTCTCGGTAGTTGTGGAGTAGAGGTGTTTTGACTCATGCAGCCATTAACCAACACAATTAAAAATATATTAATTAGAAAGTATGGCCTAATTTCTTGGTATTTTCCAAATTCCACAATAAGCCCAGTAAACCGGTATGGAGGGAGTAGTAGTTGTTTTATATGTCTTAGGAGCTGTTAAGTGCAAAATTATCTTACAGTGAAATCAACCGAGGGCTTGATTGCAAGGTAGCCAAACATGCATGCAAAGTTTCAGCACACAGTAAAAGCTTCAAACACACCGGTGCCACTCGGTACTACTACATGGGTTCTAAAAGAAGTGCCTCACTTTTATCTAAATACAAATATATCTAAACATATTTTAATATAGATACATTTAGTTTAGAAAAAAGTTGAGATCTAAAATGGAGCGAGTACAAAGCATGCATGGAGATAAGCTGGTGTGGCTATCATTATATCAGTAGGCCTGGGAGCCGCGTGTAGTATCTTTGACTAGGGACGTCCACGGATTCCCTATCTCGATACCACGATGGGCTGTTGTTGGTTGGCACTGCGGAAAAACGCCGGCGCTTCCCATCCTCGTGCGGCCGTACGTGGAGTCAAAGCCGATGTGCTACGGCCAACTGCCAACCGCTGCCCCAGTTCATGCTGGGGACAGCCAGCAGAGGAGGCGGCAGCGACCGGCCTCGTTCCGAAGTTGGTTCCAGCCGCCTCCAGCGAGCGAGCGAGCGAGCTCAGGGGTCAAAAAACGACGGCTGAGAGAAACCAGGAGACAGGCAGGGAAACCACACGTTTTGGATACCTGGAAACTGGAAGCTCCAGTTGTGTCATTTCAGCTTTGATGTGCTCCAAGTCAAGCACGATCTGTCTTCTTTTTTTTGTTGCTTTGCCTCGACGAAACCATCATAGAAGTTTCGGCTGCAAAAATTCCAGTCTAGGTTCAATAACTCGGTCAGATGATTGCCGAGCGAGCACAGCAGAGGTCACGGTCAGTTGCATCTAGATGCGTAGCAATTTATTTCACGTATGCTAAAGAGAAAAACGCAGCAGCTGCTAGAAGAGTTCCGATTTCTGAATAGCTTCATTTAACGTGCTTCATGTTTTGACCGACACAAATCAAGGAAACCAATCACGAAAAACATGGTAGACAAACTGGTCGGTCGAAATCCAGAACAGAGGCAGAATGTTTATTCATTTCCACGCTCCAACACTAGTTTCAATGATTTATCAAAACAAAAAAGTGAAGGAACATTTCATACACTCTTCCGGACTTACCACCGAGAGAGGACCCTTGCATGATTTGACTAAATTTACAAGCGAATAACTTATGGGAACAACATTAGCACCACCAACTCAGGTGGATACATGTTCTGCAAAAGAATAACACCCCAAATACGCCCCACAGTAGGAGTTAATGATCAAAATTGTATGTTTCTTATTTTCTGTGAAAATTGACCGCAAATGATCTCAGAGGAAAATATCAACAGTTAACTTGTCCAGAAGCCTACTCATTTCGAGCTGAACTTGCCGCGCACGGTCTCGTAAGCTGGTACGTTGAGAACTGCACATCAAAGGGAACCAGATTATAAACAGTGCAATTGAACACATGATGTACACAGATGACTGGTAATAAATGAGGAAGCTCACCGTTTCCATGGGATGCCATTGTCAAGGGAGATGAGATGATTTTCTCAGCGAGAGTTGACACATCTTTCAGAGTGACACCATCAACAATCTTCAGAAGGTGCTCCACGGGTTTCCTGCAAGGTTTTACATGGAAAGTGTCAGACGGTGCAAAGCTACATGCTGCAAATGTTACACTTGGCAAAGATCATACAGATTGATGCAGAAATAATACACCAATTGTGGAGTTCTTTTTCTTATCACCAACATGCAGTAAAAAGTACATGAACTTGGATGAGCAATGTTCTCCGCTGATTATGCGTGGGAAATTTACTGGCTTCAAAAAGGGGCTGTGAGTTCATGATACCATTACAGCACATGTTCTGTTACTACAGTGCAATAACACATTTCATACATCAGATAGCACTCAATATGTGGGGGCAAAGATGTTCCTAACCCACCAAGTCACTAAAGATCTTGTTAACATCAAAACATGCATTTTACTTCTATTTACTACCAGTAATTTACATAATTTCTCTTAGTATCATAGGGTTGGCTAAAGAGAATAGCCATGTGTAAAACCTGATTTTCTCCAGAATCTTGCAGTTGTCATACGGATATAAAAAAAGTATGCATCGCATGTTTCTAGAGAAAGAACAACCCAAGTACTAACCAACAGTGATATCTAAGGTAAAGAGGGCTCCTTGGTATCTAATATGGTTGCAATACGTGCTATAAATTAAAATGTCACTATTCTGTGAACCAGGTATAATTGCAGAGTATCTAGAGCATTGCTTAAACTTATGCATATTCTCGGCCTTGCAGGGAATAGAAGCATAGGCACCATGACAAATGTTGCAGTTTAGCACAAATGTTTAACAACTGTACCTTTCACCAAATGCCAAAACTTGGCGCCCCATATCTTCGGTTGCTGATGCCTGTGAGTTGAATTGTTAGTACTAGATCATTAGGCACAGTTACAGAAATATCACAGGAGCATGCATACCTTTGATTCCAGGCTTGCCAAGATTGCAGATTTAGCTGCTGCTTTAGCACGATCTAGCTGGGTCTGGTCAACTGTAATTAAAAAAAAAAGTTTCAGGCAAAAGCAACTTATGACTGAGGAGTCAATATAGGAGAGTTAAGGTACCTTGACCAGGAGTCGCAAGGGAAGTGAGTTCTCGGGCTGCTAAGTCAATAGCTTTAGGAGCAAATGCTGCAGCCTGATTATGAAATTATATTTTTGTCAGTTGTCAAAGTACAATACTCCGTAGCTAAAAACGAAAATACTATGCATAACAGGCTTTGCTTATCCAATTGTAAATGATACTTACAGTTGATGTATGAATTCCAAAAATGCCAGTGGTACTGTGAACATCCTTGAAAGCAGAGATTGATTTGATTTGGTCAAATTCATTTACAAGATGATCTGTACAAAGTATACCACGGTTAAGGCACTAATGTGATTACTAATACAGATACAAGATAGTTTGTGGTGCTATCAGAATCGGAATAGAATTTTTTTAAAGCCCGTTGGCGTTACACTGCAAATAATAGTAGCTATAACCTAGAATGGTTGCCAGAAAAAGGATTTGACTATTAGCTGACCTACATCATCTATGGTTTACAATTTGCAGAATAGCTGGCTCAAAGAGCAAATCATATTTGAACTATCACCCAGTCAGACAATTAAATAATATATGTGCTATTGGCAATGTAAGTTTCATTGTTGCTCATTTTTTTCATAACTATGCAGAGTTCCCCACAGATATAACCAAAGCTTGAGTGCCAAACTGTAGAATATGTCTGCTTACTTAGGCGTGAATGCAAGCCTTTTCCAGGTCTTCCCCAAGAAAACAAACCACCACCACCCAAAAGTGTCTGTAAAAAACAGTTTAGCTCTTTTTATATTAGACAACAGTGCTGCACGAAATCAGTATAAGTGGACTGCTGAATAAAATTATCAATGCAACTTAAAGCGCATATTTATCATGAACCTGGAGAACTGATGCAGTAACATAATCTTTTTCTTTCAACCATCCACCAGGAAGCTCAAAAGCCAGAGCAATATCTGTGTTCTATTTTTTGAGAAGAAACCAAAGTAAGAACAAAGATACATGACGAAAGACATCACATAAATGACTAATGAGTGGCTCAAAACCATAAAACATACGGATGAATCTGCTGCACGTCTATATTCTCCACCAACATAGACAGATTTTGGCTTTACTGTTCCAGTTGCATTGGGAATGTCAGAGAGGAGAGGTTCGGCAATTGATACAAGTTCATCATGGTCGACACCAGATGCAGCTAGAACAATTCGAGGGGAGGTGTAGTTCTCCTGGCATCCATGAAACAGATATACAAATAGCATGTTAACAAGAATACCAACACAACTATACTACTAAAAGGATTTGTGGGGGTGAATCTCACAGCTAGGAACTCTTCCAGAACATCTGTATTTAATCTGCTAATGGAAGCTTCTGAGGCAATCAATGGGTTAGCCAAAGCCCCAGAATAGCCAGCGGAATGAAGGGCGTCCAAGAGGAAACTTTCTGGATTAGTTGAAGCTTGTGCAAGCTCTGCCTTCAGTTTTGCTATCTATGAAGGCAATAAGTTAGCATTCAGCAACATATTCCAATCATCTAGAGTACAGAGCAAAAGGGCATAATATTAAGATGAAATACCTCTTCCTTAACTTCCCAGTCAAGCAAAGCAGGATTCCGAACACAATCAACAAGAACTTCAACCATTTCAGGCATGTAAGTCTTCAGAGCCCCATAGCTGTAGCTCGTGAGCTCACGGTTAGCTGATGCTTTGGCATTACCACCTATAGCACAGATTTCACGCACAACACGCAACTGGCTCCTGTTTCTAGTGGTTGCAAAGGCCAGTTTCTTCAACAGCTGAGTGGCACCAAGTGTTTCAGGTGCTTCATAGACAGACCCGCTGTTGACATAAACTCCTACGGAGCATGATGATCCCTAGAAAAGAGATGCAAAACATAGGTATCACTAACCGACCACCATGAGGAACATGCATGAAATAGCTAGATTACAAGAAATAAGGAACACATACCGGAGATGTCTCAGATGCAATTTTGACACCATTTGAAAGTGCTGTGATTTTTGTCTCAGAAGGCTTCACTAGGTCGGGTAGCGGCTCTGGAATGGTGACTCCTGGGAGTGCAAAGTCAGGTGGGAGTAACGCATTTGAAGGTGCGCCTGTGAGCCAGCTTAGGAAGCCGCCACCCGATGAACGCTGTGCAACACTTGTGCTAGCAGACCTAATTGCGATATTCAACATTTGAGCATCCGCCCCACGCTGCTGCAAGTGGTAAACAACAGATATTATGTAAGCAGCTAAAGTTGAGCCAACCAGTATGAATTATTATATTTAAAACCCAACAAAAACAAGCTGTCTCTGCTTGGTGGTTATTAGGTATTGCAGTAAAATATCACATGGCAGAGTGTCTCAATGACGAAATTTTGTGCATCCCTATATAGATGTTATCTAAATGCAAGGTTATGGCTCTAGCCGTGAATAAAACATTTCATGGGCCGAACTAGTAAGCCAAACACTACTTGCTACGACAGTAAAGCATTTCAAGCATATGTATGGAGCAAATATATCATGAGCATTCGAAGTAAATTATGCTCGTTCCAGAAGACTACTTCTATTTCTCTATATTATTAAGATAATACTGATTAAATAAATACAAAACTAATTGTTCAAAGGACTTTAACAAGCCATTTCCAATTTGAAGAAAAGCTCTTCCAAATCATACATTTGACTACATGCAGCCTGAACACAGAACAAGAGCTCATGAAGCAGAACACAAGATGAAATACAAAACAAAGCTATGTCATTAATCTGGCGAAGCACAAAAGTTATAGCTGCTGAGCTCATGATATTGTTTAGAAACAGAGCCACCGAGAAATCTGGCGACATCGGAACTAACTGGTTCCACTAATAACATGAGCCAATTATCATGCCTTTGCAAACGACCGTAGAGATCACCCTTCCCCTCATAATTACATGAAACTATGCCACGTTACAAACTGAACAAACACTCATCGTCGCCTCTCAAATCCATGGTTTCTCAATTGAATATATATACAAGGATAAACATTCAGACAGCGATGGTTGCTACTTGCAGCGTCCAGAATGGCTCCACCACACGCCCACCCATCAAATCCGCGTGACCAACCCACGGAGGCTAGTTCCCTACCAATCGCGAGGCGACCATAGTCTCCGGCCGTTCGGATCGGGCGCATCGCGGCGGGATGGGCGCCACGGAGGCATCAGATCTAGCGAAACGGGAGGGAGGCGAGGGGAGGTGACGATAGGGCTTCGGGCGAGGGAGGGCTGACCTTGAGGGCGCCGAGGCCGGAGGCGGCTCGGTACATGGTGGCCGGCGGATTCGCTCGACGGAGTGGTCGCCGGCGGCGGCTGCGGAGGGAGCGGCGGAGGCGGAGATGGGGACGGAGAGCGTGGGACAAGTGGAAGGCGACAATTCGAGAGACTGGTTGCGCATATAGCAGTGGGTGAGCTGAATTCGTGGGCAGTTTTTTAACGGGCCGGGCCCAACCATTTCGGTGCCGTATGGTCCGGGCCGGGCCGGCGCGAAGCATTGGGCTGACCTGGCCTCATTTCGCGGTCAGGACATCGCATCTGCAAATCCTATTCATCACCTTTTACTGATGCGTGCCAATGCATCACCCCACTATAGCCTCGCCACGTTAGCTTTTACCTCACTCTCACCCCACTCTCACCTCACTCTCATCCCACGGTGCCAGTGCACGCAGGGGTGGAGCTAGAGGGAATATCACCCTGATGCACGTTCAAGCTTATAGCCTTTGCTAGTTAAAATTTTGCCTCCCTGATGCACATTTTTCCTTCAAACCTGATGCACTCTTCCCATTGAGCTTACAAGAACTAGTAAAAACATTGATGCATGTGCATCAGGGTGAGACTATGCAGCTCCGCCCCTGAGTGCACGGGCTATAGTGCCAACTCTCACTTCTCTCTCCTCCCTACCGCCTCCCTACCGCCCCCACTAGCACCGCTATCGCCACCCTCTCGCCCCGCTCTAGCCTCCAACGCGGGCTATAGGCGGGCGGTACCGCGCCCTAACGCCGGGCGCCCGCGCCACCGCCCGACGCTACCATCTCGCCCCGCTCTCGCCTCGCTATCGCCCCGTCGCGGGCGGTAGCGCCCCTCCTAGCGCCCGCGTTGGCACCAGCCTTACAAACCATCGCCCACATGGTTTCAGTCATGGACTGACCCATTTATTCGTCGCAGCGTTGCTCGTCCAGATAAAACATGCGGATAAAACATGGTTCGACCCGTTGGCCATGGCCCATCAACAGGCAGGGAGCCAGTAGCCTCGGCATTTTTCCGATTTGTCGAGTTTTTTTCTAGTTTTTCTTGGGTTTCGGTTTTCTTTCGATTTTTCTTTGATTTTTTCATCATTTTTTTTTATGTTTTTCTGTTTTAACAAATTTCAAAGTCGAGTAAATTTTTAAGTTTAAAAAACTTAAATTTGAATAATAAGCAAATTTTTAATGTGAGCAAATTTCAAATTTAGCAATTTTTGAATCTGACAAATTTTTAAATCTAACCAAATTTTAAATCTGGACAAATTTAAAATCTAAGAAATTTTCGAATATGAGAAAATTTCAATTCTAAGCAAATTTCAAATCTAAAGAAAAAATTCGAATTTTGAAATTTTTTAAACAACCGAACTAATGGGCCAGGCCCATTAACGGTTTTCCTTTAGCGGCTGCTCCCCATCGCATCAAATCCCCAACCGGCGCTCCGCGTGATCGGTGATCCGAAGAAAAAAAACATCTCTCCGCGCTCGTCGAGGCGGGGCCAAGCGATGGCCGCCGCCGCGTGTGCTAGCTCTGCGTCTCCATCGGCGACAAATGAGGCCTGCTCAACACGCGTCTGCGCGCGGCGGTGATGGATGTGGCAAGTTCGGCGAAGCGATTGGCCTCGATCGCGCGCCACTGGGGAGTTAACTTGCAGCCCTCCGCGAGCGGAGGAGCATGGGGTTTTCCGATGGTGCCCGCAGGCCGCCGGCAGTGGCTAACGTCGAGCAGGTGAACTGTTTGACCAAATGCCGATTAGGTACTTACTATCCTCTGGGATTCTGATGCCCTGCATGTGTTCTGGCCTGTTGCGTTTGTTATCTTGCGGATTCTGCTGCCTTTGCAAATCGCAATTGTGTTCGGCGAAATTGTTCGGTGATGGTTCTCTGTTCCGTTGCAGTCGAGTGGAAAAAATAATCGCGTTGGGCTGGTTGTAGGTAGTCCACCTAGTTGATGAAATGCCGTTCTCAGTTTGGAAAGAGTAGCAGCTAGTTTAGCTACTACCAGATTCTCTGAAGTCTGAACTGCATGGTTGTCAAATGGTCCAAGCTGCCTGTTGGGCTGCAGGGATTTGGATGTGGACATAACGATACAGGTCAAAGAGTTTGCGTGGGCCAGATTTTATTTCAAGTGTGTTCCGTGTATGTGTAGGGTTGGTGTCTGAAGGTGCTTGGTCATTGGGGGAATTCTGTACTGTCCAAGATATTTTCAGCACCTGTGTTTGCTCTTATATTTGATCAGATCACGTTAGCATACTAAGGATGCAGGCTACTCTGCCGACCCAATTCCTTAGTTGATGCCAGGGACTTGGTGATCTACCAGTGTATTTGTTTCGATCTTTCAATTTGTTGCTTGCTTGCTACAAACTGCTAGTCAGCTTATTTCACATATATTTTTTCGTGAGGAATCTTTTATATACTTTATAGTAAGGCATGTTGCACCTTTGGCTAGTTTTGTTGGTGTCAGTGCATTGTCAATACAATTTCTTACCGAGGAGGGTTCTTATCTGAAGACAACTTTGTCACAGTTGATTCTCTTGCATCCAGAATTAGCAATTTTCCACTTTTAGGATCCTGTTGTGTTTTATGTCCTGAAAATGACACCATTTTGTCCCGTTTGTTGGTGAACATACCAGCCGACCATATATACGAAAATTCGTTCTATTTGTGTCATTGCCGGAAAGTTGAGGTTTGATTGGTTGTTGTTTAGTTATTTTAGCAAACACCATGTCATATTCCGCCTGTTTTGACTAGAAGAGTTTACACAGCTAGAAGTAGGTAACACAATATTCTTATGCATTTGAACATGCTTGTAAGACAACACAACCCGCTCAACAACTATTACTCATTGATATTTTTTTGGCATAAGAATTACAGAAATGAACAAATTGCCTTGAATTGGTATATTACCTCTGTTTTTAGTTGCCTATGTTTCTCTCATGAAGTTCTCCTTTCAATTGCTGATGTAAACTTTTTTTGAAATGGAATTGTCGAGGTAAAATGACTTTACCAATTGATACTCTGAATATTGAACTGAAGATGTGTCGTACTGTCGTCTACATGGTTGTCAAATGGTCCAAGCTGCCTGTTGAGTTATACGGTTTGGATGTGGATACTAGGATACAGGTCAAAGAGGCTGTGTGGACCAGATTTTATTTCAAATGTGTTTGGTATATGGGTAGGGTTGTTGTCTGAAGGTGCTTGGTCATTGGGGAAATTCTGTACTGTCGAAGATATTTTCAGCAGCTGTGGGTTTGCTCTTATATTTGATCAGATCACGTTAGCATATTAAGGATGCAGGCTACTGTGCCGACCCATTTTCTTAGTTGATGCCAGGGACTTGGTGATCTACCAGAGTGTATTTGTTATAATCTTAATTCTTGCTTGCTACAAACTGCTAGTCAGCTTATTTCACATATACTATTATTTTCTGAGGAATCTTTTATATATTTTATAGTAAGGCATATTGCACCTTAGGCTAGTTTTGTTGGTGTCAGTGCATTTTCAATACAATTTCTTACTGAGGAGGATTCTTATCTGAAGAAAACTTTGTCACAGTTGATTTTATTGCATCCAGAATTAGCAATTTTCCACTTTTAGAATCCTGTTGTGTTTTATGTCCTGAAAATGACACCATTTTGTCCCGTTTGTTGGTGAACATACGAGCCGGCCATATATATGAAAATTCGTTCCGTTTGTGTCAGTCTTGAAAGTTGAGGTTTCATTGGTTCTTGTTTAGTTATTTTAGCAAACATCATGTCCTATTCCCCTGTTTTGACTAGAAGAGATTACACAGCTAGAAGTAGGTAACACAATATTCTTATGCATTTGAACATGCCTGCAAGACAAGTAGACAACACGACCACTCAACAACTATTAATCTTTGATTTTTTTTGGCATAAGATAGAAATAAACAAATTGCCTTGAATTGGTATATTACCTCTGTGTTTAGTTGCCTATGTTTCTCTCATGAAGTTCTCCTTTCAATTGCTGATGTAAATTTTTTTTGAAATGGAATTGTCGAGGTAAAATGACTTTACCAATTGATACTCTTGCACTTGGAGTCTATAATAGCCATTGTTAGAATATTTCCATTCTACTTTTATGTTATTTTGTCGGTGAGTATTTGAGCCGAACAGATATCTGTTCATTTCCATTTATGTACATATGCTCAGTTTTTGTCGGTGAGTATCTGTGCCGAACAGATATCAGTTCATTTCCTTTTATGTACATATGCTCAAACCTAACATAGTTGTCACCATTAGTAGTCAATGTTTAAGTGACCGAAGGAACAATCTTCATAGTTGTCACCATTGTTCTCTGTTCCGTTGCAGTCGGGTGGAAAAACAATCGCTTTGGGCGTGTATACACTGTATTTAGGTAGTCCACCTGGTTGATGAAATGCCGTTCTCAGTTTGGAAAGAGTAGCACCTAGTTTAGCTACCTGATTCTCTGAAGCCTGAACTGAAGATGTGTCGTACTGTCGTCTACTACATGGTTGTCAAATGGTCCAAGCTGCCTGCTGGGCTGTAGGGTTTGGATGTGGATACAACGATACAGGTCAAAGAGTTTGCGTGGGCCAGATTTTATTTCAAATGCGTTTGTGTATGTGTAGGGTTGGTGTCTGAAGGTGCTTGGTCATTGGAGGACTTCTATACTGTCGAAGATATTTTCGTCTCCTCGTTGGGAACGTACCCATTTCTTGGTTGATGCCAAGGACTTGGTGATCTACCAGAGTGTAGTTGTTATGATCTTTCAATTTATTGCTTGCTTGCTACGAACTGCTCGCCAGCTTATTTCATATACACTATGGGGAATCTTTTATATATATTATAGTAAGGAATGTTGCACCTTTGGCTAGTTTTGCTCGTGTCAGTGCATTGCCAATACAATTTCTTACCGAGGAGGATTCGTATCTGAAGACAACTTTGTCACAATTGATTCCCTTGCATCCAGAATTAGCAATTTTCCACTTTTAGAATCCTGTTGTGTTTTATGTCTTGAAAATGACACTGTTTTGTCCGGTTTGTTGGTGAACATACGAGCCGACCATATATGTGAAAATTCGTTCCATTTGTGTCAGTGTCCATGAGTTTTTGAACATGCCTGTAAGACAAGTAGACAACACGACCACTCAACAACTATTAATCTTTGATTTTTTTTTGGCATAAGATAGAAATAAACAAATTGCCTTGAATTGGTATATTACCTCTGTGTTTAGTTGCCTATGTTTCTCTCATGAAGTTCTCCTTTCAATTGCTGATGTAAACTTTTTTTGAAATGGAATTGTCGAGGTAAAAATTACTTTACCAATTGATACTTTTGTACTTGGAGTCTATAGTACCCATTGTTAGAATATTTCCATTCTACTTTTATGTGTTTTTGTCGGTGAGTATTTGAGCCGAACAGATATCAGTTCATTTCCATTTATGTACATATACTCAGTTTTTGTCGGTGAGTATTTGTGCCGAACAGATATCAGTTCATTTCCTTTTATGTACATATGCTCAAACCTAACATTGTTGTCACCATTGGGAGTCAATGTTTAAGTGACCGAAGGAAGAATCTACATAGTTGGAAGTAACACAATATTCCGAAGCAGTTGCACATCCTTGTAAGATAACACACCCACTCAACAGCTATTATTCTGTGTTTGTCTGTTTTTGGCACATAAGCATTGCTGAAAGAAAAGGATGCCTGGTATTGGCAAACTACCTCCGTTTTTTTAATTTACCTATCTTCTCATGCATTTCCTCAGGCCTCATGTAATGTCGCTTCTTTCAATAAAGCAGCTCTTGCAGTGTGATCAGCTAATGATTGTTGCACCACTTTTTGTCAAATAGGCAAATACTTAAATAACCATCAAGGGAAGCATGTGCGAGAAGGTTACGTATGATGATGTTTAAAAGTCCTCATGGCGCATGGGAGGGGACCTGTACCACTTGGGATGTATGAGCATGGACGCAACACAGGTGCAAACCACGTAGTTATACAGAACCCTTTCATATTTGACCTTCAGATTTCTTTGAAAATGGATTAGCTATGCATTGTAATTGATATCATATGGTAGCCATGAACGCTTAATGCACGAGTTAATTTGCCTTCTTCATCTGTCTCTATCTGTTTTTTTTTCATGTAGCATACAGATCAACCACTTGATCTTGTGTACAACTGCGACATTTTATTCCTGGAGCTGATGCCTGGTGGCTATCTGATTTCATGGAATGTGACGAGATTGATAATATGAACTGACTTTTACTTTTACTACAGATTACGTTGCACATAGTGGCTACGGCTTTTACCCACTTTGAGGTGGCTATGACTTTCACTATTGTCCACAGGTGAACGGTCAGTTCTTCACAAATATATCTGTTTCAAACTATATCTGTGAATGCGACCGCATCGGTGGAATTCAACTGAACAGACGAAGCTGGAGTTCTAAGTTTCTTCAGGTACTTGACCCACCTCTTGACACGTGATTGATTGGTACTTAGACACGCAGTGAGTTAATGAATAGGATACTGTTTGCTGCGACTTAAGCCTCAGGTTTTGCACGTATACAAAGCAATGCATTGCAATTATTGTGAGGTTGTGACGGATCTGTCGGTTGGCCAGAACCCTAACCTCCAAGTGTATCTATACATAGAAAATCTACTTTCATCGAAGAACTCTCGCGGACTAAAACCAGAATTTCAGTGGTATGTATATATACAATGCATCATACAGTCGATTAGTCACGAATGGTATTTATGAACCCTGATGAGGTGTTGCTACTACTACTATAAATCCTAATAGCAGTGTCGCTGACAATGAGGCACACACAAGCACACATATATTTAATTAACAGGCCAGATGATGGTGATGAATCTTTCTTTCTTGGCTGCCAGAAATATCAAGAATGACCAGGATCTTCTCGGCAAGCTGTCGTGTCAACATTGGGATGGGTTATCAGGTCATAATGGTTTGATTTGCCTATGAGAGGCACAATGCAACTCGCGGGGAGGTAGATTGGTCGACAGAGATGCAAAGATTGTGTTGGACTCTTCTCTCGGAGCAGGCAGGGAGACAGTAGTAGGCAACCACAGAGTGGCAGGTTTTTTCTTCGATGGAGTAAGGCACAAGTGAAGACGATCTGAGCTGACCCGGAGGCCGTAGGAACGTACTGCAGAAGGTGACCGGCGTCAGGGACTCAGGGTGTATCGTTGGACCTAAGTACCTAATTAGGCTATTTTTGTCGCCACCATGCCTATCTTTGACGCCGTCGTGGTCGCGCCCACTTGGATTCTGGAGACTCTGGACAAGCGTATCGATCTGGTCGAGCTACCTGGGTCCAGGGCACCAGCTCTGTTGTTCTGACCGGGGCCATGTTTTTCTCATGACAGCAACAATGGGAGCCTCAAGTTACAACAGTACTGATGAGCACAATTCCACCTGGGACCCAACTGCGTGCGTAGGGGGTCATCAGTTGTGATTTGCAGCCTCATGATCTACCGCTGAGGTGACAACATGGAAAAGGTGTCGAAATGGGAAACGGATATCTGCTGTTGCCCGATGCAGACTGTAAGCCGTATGTCCAGCTCTGCGCTTTGGATTGATCATGGTCGAAGATGAAGGTATGTTTTTGTATATTTGTTTTGTTTTACCACCTGAAGAGTTTCGTCCAGATTTTTAAGACGTTTTTACTTCATTGCCACGCACAGTTACCCCACTATATATGGAAGTAGGATTGCCGATGGACTGTTTAATAACCAAAATAATGACCAGAATTTGTGACGGTCCTTACACCTTATATTAGTTGATCATATAGATGCTAGATTACAACACTTTTAGATAAAATAAATTTGATGCATTGCGGCACTAATCTTTAAGTGAAAGCCAATCACCCAGGACCATTTTCGACAAACTTGTTCGTACTACTGATTCTATTCGATCAGTGGACTGGATTAGACAACCGTGCTGTACTGACTCACGAATGGTTTTCCATGTCTGAGATCCAGCAAATGGGTCCTGCTTGAAGGTGAAGTTTGTTCCCCTGGTCAGGCATGCGATGCAGCACGGGCTTATTTTTATGTGCCTAGCCTCAGCTTGTCTATATCTGAGCGGTTGGGGTCCATCAAGTGTTGTACTGCTTCATTTGCCTTGGGTGGGACGCAAGTTCTGGGATTTACCTCTCTCTCCCTCCTCAACATCACTGACTCCAATGCCAAAAAGTATCATCATTTGAGCACAAGGCCTCCTCCATATACCCATGTGAGCTCATATGACATCCTTATATTTTTCTCCCTGTTGCGATTTGCAAACCACATTATTGTGCATTGGAAAGAAATACCCTTTTCCATCATTCCAAGCATGCAAGATGAAACAAAATGAACTTGTATGTACATGTCCCTTCCTCATTACTCACAGGTTTACTTTCCTTTTCACATAGTAATTACGCATTTTCTTTTATGCTCAAAATCTAGTTTAATGTCCATTTTCTGGTTAATTTATAACAAACATCGTCAGAGGGTGAAGTTCATTAAGGACAACAAACTGACCTAGTTTACGAGGAAACTAGGCCAGCCGTGCAAACATGTTGTTAAGAAAAAGCTAGGAGAAGTTCATCACTATGACGGGTAAATGAAATGATTTGCAAATAGTTTTTGTGCCTTCCCAACTTACGCGAGCGTCCTCTAATCCCTTATGGCACCATTGACATGATGGATTTTACACTGATTCAAAATGAAGTAGAAGTGACTGCAAATGCTTGGAAGTGCCCCTACAAAAATCACCCCCTCGAAAAAAATGCTTGGAGGTACACTTGTCACTCGTGTGATGAACACTAACTCGATCTCGTGGGCCTTTGCTAACTTAAGTTAATATTTTTCTTGAAGTGCATGCATAAATTACGCCACTCTGTGGTGATGAAGCGATGTGTTTGTGTTGGGTTAGCTGGTGGTACGACCCTAATGGGATAGCTTCATCTTCTGCATTTATACTTGTTGGTAGTTGTTTCAAGAGCTTGTTACTCATTTATGCAGCTTACTATCCTGGCAATTGGTGATGGTGTCACAACCTCTTTCTGGTATGACGAATCCATGTCTGGGTGGCGACTAGGTTGGATTCTCTCCTCAAATCATGTGCATCCTCGCCCTTTCCCTCTCACCTCTCTGCTACCATAATTTGATGGCACTCCTCACTAGTACAAAATAGCATGTCACTAACCCACATCGTTGAGCGGTTTTACGGAACCCCCAGCACCGGGCTCAACAAATGAGAGATTGACTTTAGAAAATTCATCACTAACATGCGCGATGATGGGAAAGAGGGCATGCCAATTGGCGTAGATGCCATAGATATAGACTGAATACAATTTATAGTAAAGGAATGTATATGAGAGAAATAAATTAGCGAGTATTTACTTTTTGAGAAAACGCAAAAGGGTTGTGTCCCATTTCATTGAAAGGAATAAGGAGTATTTACAAGCCAGGTACAAGACACGGGCTGAAGAAAGGACACATATGGCGCGTCGAATAAGGTAGTTCTATTGATATTTGGGAGGATGAAAGGATTCCATAGTTTCTCCTGAAAAATATTTACTAATAAAGGCTAGAATGTGATCACTAAGGTGAGTGACTTGATAAATTCAGCTACAAATCAGTGCAATGAAGCACATATTGATCAGACCTTTTGGAAGATTGATGCTTGCCGAATCAAGTCTATTCCATTGCCTCAACATGATATCACTCATCTTGTTGTGTGGCATCTCAGGAAGAACGGGGGGTTTCGGTATGTCCTGCATACCCATGTTGAATGGGAGATGCAATATGGAAGAAAATTACATGTTGGCCAAGGTCTAGGACCAATGAAAGCTCGTCTGATGTGGGAGAAAATCTAGAAACTAAAAGCATTTGCCAAGGTTAAAATATTTGTGTGGAGGGTAATGCATAATACTTGACCGTGCCGGGTCACACTTGTAAGTCGACATGTTAAAGTGAGTGGTCAATGTCAAATACGCAACAGTGGTGCTGAAGATGTGTTAAACATCTATTGTTCCTATGTCCAAGAGCAAAGCAAGTTTGGAAAAACCTTGGCTTGGAGCTTAAAATTTCGGAGGCATGTGCTATAGACCGTGCTAGTCAAGCAGTTCTAGAGTTCCTTTTGTGCACATATCAACCAAAGTTTCCAATTATGGGCCAGTGTTGTAACCTACGCAATTACATGCCGGTATCCATGGCTTTAACGATGACATGTGATCAATGGTGAACCTATCCAACTTGAGAAAAGATCAATTGTGGTAATCAGTTCATTAATATCCAACTTATCAGCTTATTCGCCTAGAGCAAAACCAAAGAAAGCAAGTTGGATTAAACCTCCGATAATTATGTTAGGGTCAACGTTGATACTTCTTTCAACGGAGACTATTTGAGAGGGACTACTGGGGCTGGGGCTGTTATTCGTGACAGCAAAGGCCAGTTCGTGGTGGCGTGCAACACAAAGATTTGAGCATGTGGTGGATGCACTATCCGCTGAAGCGCAGACACTAAAGAAAGTTATGGATCTTGCACAATTTGTCGGTTGTAACAGATTAGTCATCATGTCAGGCTATTTGGTGGCGGTGGAGATGATGAAGAAGCTAGCCATTGCGTGGCAGCTGCGATCTTAGATGATTTCTATCATATTGCATGTGATTTTGGTAAAATCTCTCTGGAACATGTTTCAAGATATGCAAATGTAGTAGCCCATGAACTAGCTAGGAGATCTCAACCATCTGGTTGGATGGACGATTCCTCTAGATTTTATTCGTACTTGTTTGTTAGACGATGCAACCTTGGTTTGAGTGTGTTTGAGTTGTTAAAAAGGGCTATAGCTCCTGTGCGTGCCCAAAGTATGCCCAAAGTATGGCTCCTGCCTTGATCCTGCACTAAGAGTTTGGATGCGGCTTGGCCCCGTCTTATTGCGGATACTTTAGTTCCAAAATTCTTATATTTACATCACAACCCGATCAATTATATATATGAAAACAAAAAACCATGATTAAGAATTCCACCATTACAAAGGATTGAAACATATGATTATTACAAAAGATAAATAAATATTCTCCTTGTGATTGATGAAGAACTCTTGCCACTCATCCCTCCATACCTTCATATAAATCAAGAAAACCATCGATTAGTTTTCTTGCATACATTTTGTCCTATGTTGACATCAATTAAGACATGAAGCGAAGACCAAATAGAGCGACACCTCTATCGTTGTTCATGTAGAATAGGAAGTTGACTCACATACTATTGGAGTAGTCGGAGCCGAAATCGACTGTATCAACAAAATTATCTTTGGCGGAGCCACCTTCTTTGCAAGCACATGCCACTCCTAAAGTATTATACCATGGAACCTTGTCGAAGCTTTGCTGACTTATAGGCTTGACATATGTTTCCTTTGTAAAGCTAGGAGGAACCGAGTTAGAGGATGCATCCCGGTGCACACTCATGTGGTGATCAAGTGAAGTAGTTCTTGAAGATTTTGCTACAACCCACATCCTCCTTTTAGGTGACTTGGACATCATACCCCAGAACACATCCTTGTTGTTAAATAGATCTCTTTTTCTTTTTCTGATTCGGGATAGGAAATAATCTCTTTCTCTTTAGAAGAGACTGGCGACTTGTTTCCTGGTTTACTTCAGGTGAAACTTAGGAGCTTCCAAACTCAAAGAGACCAGAAGAAGCTAACAAGTTCAAATTTCAGCCCATACCATTGGATATTAGGTCACACGGTTGAGACTATTTTGTGATAAATAATATCATTCAAATAAGATTTGGTCCACATATACTTAAGAGTTCAATGAAAGGAAAGAAGGTTGCTACAACAAAGCGTGGATACCCTTCTGGATGACATGGAGTTGAACAACACTTAGGATAAGGATCGTTTTGTAGATGTCAGTTTAAAGGTGGCATTCTCCAAATAGGAGGCCATCGAGTCTATAGGATACCAAGATCAAGAGTGATGACCTAGACTCGTCGTCTAGTAGCAAGTGAAATAGGAAACTAATGTTTCATGCTATATGCCAGGATATCGAAGAGCTTGGTGAAGCATTTAAAAGGACTTCCCAAGAATTTGATGTTATGTCCATTGGTGTTTTAGAGGATGATAGATTGATAGTGAATCTATTGACTTCCCTGAAGAAGGGTCAAAAGCTGATCAAGCTCATCATATATCAAGTCACCGGCTAGCCGACCCACATCCTATACCTAGAAAGGAGCCTAAGAACAACAATGTAGTTGTGAATGAAACAACTAACCCTATATCTAAGTTGTTGGTCAAGTATGATGTAATCCACATTTGAAAAAAAAAGATATGCCTTCTGTGTATGGTGGTTTACCTCTTTCTCTAGATTTGTGCAAGGCTTTGGTCATAGCTTCCTAGAAGATTATGAAGTGGAAGTCTCACAAACTAAAAATGAATTGAATGATGCGCTAAGGAGGACATGCTGCTAGACTCAAGTAAGCACAAAAATCCTTTTTCTTAGTTCATTTAGGTTGATGATTTTTCTAAAAATCGCATGATTGTTGATGCTGGATCGGCCATAAACTTGTTATATCTCTGTACTCTAAATAGAATAGGATATTCCATGAGACATTTGTTTTGGTCAAATGGAGATATCCATGGATTAATCAACCGGGCCAAGAAACCATGTGTACAACATCCTTGGTTTTTAAATTCGAGAAACGATGCAATTACGTGATGTTCCATGTAATTAATACAACCACCCCATATAATGCTTTGTTGAGTTGACAATGATTGCATGACAATCAAGTTGTACCATGAAAATCAAGGATATGGTACCCATGGCTTCTTGATGTGATTGATCAAAGCCATGAATAACCACATTGGACAGACTCAAATCTCTGGTAGAATATCCCAATCTTTTCAGAGTGTGCAGAGGTGACAAGTTTCATGGCCGATCCACCATTTATCATAATGTGATTTGTAGGTAACTCATTCATCTCACCAAACATAAGAAGATGTATATCGTGATTACTTGAGCGTGCATCATGTCCTCACAAGTGAACATGATATTTAGCATATCATTTAATTTAGTTTGAGTTTGTGAGACTTACACTCTATAATCTTGCCATAATGACAATGATATGACTAAAGCCTTACCCAAATTAGAAGAAAAAGAAAGTCATACACAGAAAGCATAGTTGGAATATTCTTCGAATGTGCAATTGCACTATACTTGATTGAAACCTTAGAGGTAGGGTAGGTTGTTTCATTCGCAACTACATATTGTTCCTAGGCTCCTTTCTAGGTGGAAGATGTGGGTCGAATAGCCGACGACCTGCCTAAGGTGGACTTGATCAACTTCCGGTATTTCTCCTTCATGGAAGTGAAGAGAGTCGCTATCATCCTCAAAAGCCCCAATGGTCATAGCATCAAATTCTTAGGGTAGTCCTTATAAACGATTTGCCAAGCTCTGTGATATTCCTAGCCCAGAGCGCGGAACATGCAATTTTCTTATTTCACTTGATGTTGGAGTCAAGGTCCTCGTCACTCTCGATCTTCTTATCTTTCGGACTTAATGGCATATAATGCTCCTCCTCGAAGAGTGTCTCTTTCTAGTTGACATCTACAACGCCCTCCATACCCCAAGTGTGTTGCTTTAAGTGCCATCATGAAGAGTGGCCATGTTTGTATTAACCTTCTTTTTTCTTTAAACTTTCAAGAAGGTATTCATAAATCATACCTTCATCTATCGTTTTTAATGATATTCTTTACCACAAAACAATCTTTGAGCGTGTGATCCAATATCCGATGGTATGGGACGGAATTTGGGTCGAGTTGTTAGTTTCTTTCGGTCTTTTTGAGTTTGGAAGCTCAATAGGTTTCATATGAAGTAAAACGGCAAACAATTCACCAATCTCTTCTATTGGGAATGTGTATTCCCTGTTCTGAAAGGTCATAGCTTTAAAAATCAAACATGTTGCATGAAGCACATACTATTTATTCTTGTCCATGAACTTCCATATGATCACATTGTAATTAGTTTTGCTTACTTGTAGAAAATAATTTTATGATAGGTGGCAAGTATGATACTTTTGGCTTCACCACGATAAGTATGATTTTTATCTGAAATGGTGACGAGAGGTCACCTAATTTGACAAATTAAGAAAAAAATTGGACATGAGACACAAGAATATTGAAAAAGGAAGTCCAAATACTAAAGCACATGCATAATAACTTTTGTGATAATGTACCTCAAGAAATTTGTACTGGCAAGTGTCCAGTTTGCCCCTCGCTTACAACCTTCGTGAGCGTCGGCCATATGGCCACATTGCGAAAAATGTTCCGTTTGTTTCAAATTTCCGAACACACAAGAATTTCTCCCGTAATGGACTTCTTTTTCTTTACCCAATATCTGGATTTTATTATATAAGGAAAAGTGGAAAACAACATCAGTAGTAACATCCAGAAGTATTAAAACTGCTCCACCAATTACAGAAAATGCAACTGCACATTCCATCTTCATCGAAACGCCGGTGCCTCCGAAGGAAAACAAAGATGACATGGCCAGTCACTGGTTCATCTACTTAGATCCATATATTGAGGACCAAGCCTCGTTGAAGCGCCGCAATGGTACACCACCGCAGACGATGGAGATTAGAAGACGAATGAACCACATCGGCTAGGGCGATGACCCAATCCTTGCAGACGGTCGGGCTGGCGCCGGTCGGCCAAGCCGGCAACCCAGCCCGCAAGAAGGTAAAGAGACCAGCAGGAACAACACTCGAAGTCGTCGACGACTCACCGAATTCTCACCGGTGTCGCCGCTTTCACCGCATATGGAAGAAACTCCAAACCACCACGAAATATTGCAGTAACATAATCTCACAAGCTCCGCGTCGTTGCAGGGGCAGTCAATGCCGCTGCGAAGGAGGAGCTGGAGTACCGTTATTCCGAACGGCGGTGAAACCTTCGCCAGATCGACAACGACGAGGAACACAAACACTAGCAAACTAGGACCCATCGACACGCCAAACATTCGTCAGTCAAAAGAATTTGATGAAAGCGCTCTCTCTCACACACACACACACACAAGGAAAGAAAATGTATAAACCGTCAAAATAGAAGTAGCGGCGGCCTGGTTGTTTTGACAGACAAATTTTTTTGTGAGACTCGTTTTGACAGACATGGACCAGAAGAAAGTTTTATCCGACGCGAAAACGAAAAGGCGAGGAGTACGAACGGGGAAAGACGAGCTAGAGCGGCCACCAGCCACCGGCCGGCCACGCACATAGACGACGACGCGACCGGACGGGAAGGAATCCACGTTCCACGGCCGACCACCATTCTTTTTTTCCTAGACTAGATAGTCTACGCCCATGATGCGTCTCGTCGGTGTCATGATAGCACCAGGGAAAATGGATAAAGGTGCAGCGGATTCCGATTTCTGAGTCGAAACCAGAGACCCGTGGCGTGATAGCCTCTCACGGTCTCACCCAGTTTGTGATAAGCTGATCGACGACACGGGCAGCGGCATGGGATGCCTGCAAACCGGTGGGTTTTGGGAGGGTGAGACGTACGGTGACAGGAGAATGCATCGCAGGATTCCCTAGGGATATTCTTGTGCTGCCTAACTAGTGTCGGATGTTTGGTTGTGGCTTGTGCGGTTGGTTTTTGAAGGATTAAGATGACGACTCGTCGTTACAAGTTATTATTAAATAAAAAAGATGACAGTTGGTGAGAGCAACAAATAATGCATAATATAGGTGGTGTCCTAAAAGCTAACTTTTGCACCATTTGACAAAAAAAATGCTCCAATGGATGCCCTATAGGTATTTGGTGATGCAGAATTTTCCAACAAGTCATACAAAATTTGCAGCACCAACAAATTGAACCGCCCCGCATCGTCTAACCGCCACCCTTAAACACCCGCCTCCTCTCATGTAGCCACCCGCGTCGCGTCCCCCCTGATTCGCGGTGATTCACGTTCGGATCACACTGCCCCGCATCGGGATGCCACCTGACCGCCAGCCCAGGAGCTCAACGGGCTTCCACGGTGTTCGGTTGAGGAAGTCCGACCGCTACACTGTCAGGATTACAGCTGACGGCTAGTGTTGGTGGCCCGGCACTCACCGTGCGTGCTACGACACGACGACATGGATATTAGGCCAGCCGCGGTTAGTGCTTAATTTCCCTGAGGTGGGGAGCCGGCAGAAGGTTGAGCTTTTCACCCTCGAGGTGCGGATGGTCACCCGCGGACAAGAGAGGGAGAATCGCCGAGCATTCTTGGAGCTTCAGACCCACTAGTACGATGAGGTGGTGGCCATGGCGAGGTTCCTCCGTGAGCACTCGGAGGTCGTGCATGCAGAAATGGAGTTCTATGATGCGTGTGGTTGACACGTCCGTTGGGAACCCCAAGAGGAAGGTGTGATGCGCACAGCGGCAAGTTTCCCTCAGTAAGAAACCAAGGTTTAATCGAACCAGTAGGAGTCAAGAAGCACGTTGAAGGTTGATGGCGGCGGGATGTAGTGCGGCGCAACACTAGAGATTCCGGCGCCAACGTGGAACCTGCACAACACAACCAAAGTACTTTGCCCCAACGAAACAGTGAGGTTGTCAATCTCACCAGCTTGCTGTAACAAAGGATTAACCGTATTGTGTGGAAGATGATTGTTTGCAGAAAACAGTAGAACAAGTATTGCAGTAGATTGTATTTCAGTATAGAGAATTGGACCGGGGTCCACAGTTCACTAGAGATGTCCCTCCCATAAGATAAACAGCATGTTGGGTGAACAAATTACAGTTGGGCAATTGACAAATAAAGAGGGCATGACCATGCACATACATATTATGATGAGTATAGTGAGATTTAATTGGGCATTACGACAAAGTACATAGACCGCCATCCAACTGCATCTATGCCTAAAAAGTCCACCTTCAGGTTATCATCCGAACCCCCTCCAGTATTAAGTTGCAAAGCAAATGCACAATTGCATTAAGTATGGTGCGTAATGTAATCAACAACTACATCCTTAGACATAGCATCAATGTTTTATCCCTAGTGGCAACAGCACAACACAACCTTAGAACTTTCTCACATCGTCCTGTGTCAATGCAGGCATGAACCCACTATCGAGCATAAATACTCTCTCTTGGAGTTACAAGCATCTACTTGGCCAGAGCATCTACTAGTAACGGAGAGCATGCAAGATCATAAACAACACATAGACATAACTTTGATAATCAACATAACAAGTATTCTCTATTCATCGGATCCCAACAAACGCAACATATAGAATTACAGATAGATGATCTTGATCATGTTAGGCAGCTCACAAGATCCGACAATGATAGCACAATGGGGAGAAGACAACCATCTAGCTACTGCTATGGACCCATAGTCCAGGGGTAGACTACTCACACATCACTCCGGAGGCGACCATGGCGGCGTAGAGTCCTCCGGGAGATGATTCCCCTCTCCGGCAGGGTGCCGGAGGCGATCTCCTGAATCCCCCGAGATGGGATTGGCGGCGGCGGCGTCTCCGGGAAGGTTTTCGTATCGTGGCTCTCGATGATCGGGGGTTTCGCGACGGAGGCTTTAAGTAGGCGGAAGGGCAGGTCAGGAGGCGGCACGAGGGCCCCACACCACAGGGCCGCGCGGCCAAGGGGGGGGGGGCCGCGCCGCCCTATGGTTTGGGCACCTCGTGGCCCCACTTCGTCTCCTCTTCGGACTTCTGGAAGCTTCGTGGCAAAATAGGCCCCTGGGCGTTGATTTCGTCCAATTCCAAGAATATTTCGTTACTAGGATTTCTGAAACCAAAAACAGCAGAAAACAGCAACTGGCACTTCGGCATCTTGTTAATAGGTTAGTTCCAGAAAATACACGAATATGACATAAAGTGTGCATAAAACATGTAGATAACATCAATAATGTGGCATGGAACATAAGAAATTATCGATACGTCGGAGACGTATCAGCATCCCCAAGCTTAGTTCTGCTCGTTCCGAGCAGGTAAAACGATAACACAGATAATTTCTGGAGTGACATGCCATCATAACCTTGATCATACTATTTGTAAAGCATATGTAGTGAATGCAGCGATCAAAACAATGTATATGACATGAGTAAACAAGTGAATCATATAGCAAAGACTTTTCATGAATAGCACTTCAAGACAAGCATCAATAAGTCTTGCATAAGAGTTAACTCATAAAGCAATAATTCAAAGTAAAAGCATTGAAGCAACACAAAGGAAGATTAAGTTTCAGCGATTGCTTTCAACTTGTAACATGTATATCTCATGGATATTGTCAACATAGAGTAATATAATAAGTGCAATATGCAAGTATGTAGGAATCAATGCACAGTTCACACAAGTGTTTGCTTGAGATGGAGAGAAATAGGTGAACTGACTCAACATTGAAAGTAAAAGAATGGTCCTCCATAGAGGAAAAGCATCGATTGCTATATTTGTGCTAGAGCTTTGATTTTGAAAACATGAAACAATTTTGTCAACGGTAGTAATAAAGCATATGTATCATGTAAATTATATCTTATAAGTTGCAAGCCTTATGCATAGTATACTAATAGTGCCCGCACCTTGTCCTAATTAGCTTGGACTACCGGATCATCGCAATGCACATGTTTTAACCAAGTGTCACAAAGGGGTACCTCTATGCCGCCTGTACAAAGGTCTAAGGAGAAAGCTCGCATTGGATTTCTCGCTATTGATTATTCTCAACTTAGACATCCACACCGGGACAACATAGACAACAGATAATGGACTCCTCTTTTATGCATAAGCATGTAACAACAATTAATAATTTTCTCATATGAGATTGAGGATATATGTCCAAAACTGAAACTTCCACCATGGATCATGGCTTTAGTTAGCGGCCCAATGTTCTTCTCTAACAATATGCATGCTTAACCATAAGGTGGTAGATCTCTCTTACTTCAGACAAGACGAACATGCATAGCAACTCACATGAAATTCAACAAAGAGTAGTTGATGGCGTCCCCAGTGAACATGGTTATCGCACAACAAGCAACTTAATAAGAGATAAAGTGCATAATTACATATTCAATACCACAATAGTTTTTAAGCTATTTGTCCCATGAGCTATATATTGCAAAGGTGAATGATGGAATTTTAAAGGTAGCACTCAAGCAATTTACTTTGGAATGGCAGGAAATACCATGTAGTAGGTAGGTATGGTGGACACAAATGGCATAGTGGTTGGCTCAAGGATTTTGGATGCATGAGAAGTATTCCCTCTCGATACAAGGTTTAGGCTAGCAAGGTTATTTGAAACAAACACAAGGATGAAGCGGTGCAGCAAAACTCACATAAAAGACATATTGAAAACATTATAAGACTCTACACCGTCTTCCTCGTTGTTCAAACTCAATACTAGAAATTATCTAGACCTTAGAGAAACCAAATATGCAAACCAAATTTTAACATGCTCTATGTATTTCTTCATTAATGGGTGCAAAGCATATGATGCAAGAGCTTAAACATGAGCACAACAATTGCCAAGTATCACATTACCCAAGACATTAATAGCAATTACTACATGTATCATTTTCCAATTCCAACCATATAACAATTTAACGAAGAAGAAACTTCGCCATGAATACTATGAGTAGAAACTAAGGACATACTTGTCCATATGCTACAGCGGAGCGTGTCTCTCTCCCATAAAGTGAATGCTAGGATCCATTTTATTTAAACAAAACAAAAAACAAAAACAAACCGACGCTCCAAGCAAAGCACATAAGATGTGATGGAATAAAAATATAGTTTCAGGGGAGGAACCTGATAATGTTGTCGATGAAGAAGGGGATGCCTTGGGCATCCCCAAGCTTAGACGCTTGAGTCTTCTTGATATATGCAGGGGTGAACCACCGGGGCATCCCCAAGCTTAGAGCTTTCACTCTCCTTGATCATGTTGCATCATACTCCTCTCTTGATCCTTGAAAACTTCCTCCACACCAAACTTAGAACAACTCATTAGAGGGTTAGCGACAATAAAAATTAACATATTCAGAGGTGACACAATCATTCTTAACACTTCTGGACATTGCATAAAGCTACTGGACATTAATGGATCAAAGAAATTCATCCAACATAGCAAAAGAGGCAATGCGAAATAAAAGGCAGAATCTGTCAAAACAGAACAGTTCGTATTGACAAATTTTATTAGGCCACCAGACTTGCTCAAATGAAAATGCTCAAATTGAATGAAAGTTGCGTACATATCTGAGGATCATGCACGTAAATTGGCTTAATTTTCTGAGCTACCTACAGGGAGGTAGACCCAGATTCGTGACAGCAAAGAAATCTGGAACTGCACAGTAATCCAAATCTAGTATGAACTTTTCTATCAACGACTTTACTTGGCACAACAAAACACAAAACTAAGATAAGGAGAGGTTGCTACAGTAGTAAACAACTTCCAAGACACAAAATAAAAACAAAGTACTGTAGGTAAAAACATGGGTTGTCTCCCATAAGCGCTTTTCTTTAACGCCTTTCAGCTAGGCGCAGAAAGTGTGTATCAAGTATTATCAAGAGACGAAGTGTCAACATCATAATTTGTTCTCATAATAGAATCAAAAGGTAACTTCATTCTCTTTCTAGGGAAGTGTTCCATACCTTTCTTGAGAGGAAATTGATATTTTATATTACCTTCCTTCATATCAATGATAGCACCAACAGTTCGAAGAAAAGGTCTTCCCAATATAATGGGACAAGATGCATTGCATTCAATATCCAAGACAACAAAATCAACTGGGACAAGGTTATTGTTAATGGTAATGCGAACATTATCAACTTTCCCCAAAGGTTTCTTTGTAGAATGATCAGCAAGATTAACATCCAAATAACAATTTTTCAGCGGTGGCAAGTCAAGCATATTATAGATTTTCTTAGGCATAACAGAAATACTTGCACCAAGATCACATAAAGCATTACAATCAAAATCTTTAACCTTCATCTTAATGATGGGCTCCCAACCATCCTCTAGCTTTCTAGGAATAGAGGTTTCGCGCTCTAGTTTCTCTTCTCTAGCTTTTATAAGAGCATTTGTAATATGTTGCATGAAAGCCAAATTTATAGCACTAGCATTAGGACTTTTAGCAAGTTTTTGCAAGAACTTTATAACTTCAGAGATGTGGCAATCATCAAAATTCAAACCATTATAATCTAAAGCAATGGGATCATCATCCCCAATGTTGGAAAAAATTTCAGCAGTTTTATCACAAAGTTTCATTTTAGCTTTAGCAGTTTCTCGCGCTTTGCATTAGAAGTGGAAACATTGCTAACACCAATTCTTTTATTATTAATAGTAGGAGGTGCAGCAACATGTGAAGCATTAGCATTACTAGTGGTGGTAATAGTCCAAACTTTAGCTACATTCTTCTCTTTAGCTAGTTTTTCATTTTCTTCTCTATCCCACCTAGCACGCAGTTCAGCCATTAATCTTATATTCTCATTAATTCTAACTTGGATGGCATTTGCTGTAGTAACAATTTTATTATGATGATTCTCATTAGGCATAACTTTCGATTTCAAAAGATCAACATCAGCAGCAAGACTATCGACTTTAGAAGCAAGTATATCAATTTTCCCAAGCTTTTCTTCAATAGATTTGTTAAAAGCAATTTGTGTACTAATAAATTCTTTAAACATAGCTTCAAGTCCAGGGGGTGAACTCCTATTATTGTTGTAAGAATTCCCATAAGAATTAGCATAGCCGTTGCCATTATTATAAGGATATGGCCTATAGTTGTTACTAGAATTATTCCGGTAAGCATTGTTGTTGAAATTATTATTTTTAATGAAGTTTACATCAACATATTCTTCTTGTGCAACCAATGAAGCTAATGGAACATTATTAGGATCAATATTAGTCCTATCATTCACAAGCATAGACATAATAGCATCAATCTTATCACTCAAGGAAGAGGTTTCTTCGACAGAATTTACCTTCTTACCTTGTGGAGCTCTTTCCGTGTGCCATTCAGAGTAATTGATCATCATATTATCAAGAAGCTTTGTTGCTTCACCAAGAGTGATGGACATAAAGGTACCTCCAGCAGCTGAATCCAATAAATTCCGCGAAGAAAAATTTAGTCCTGCATAGAAGGTTTGGATGATCATCCAAGTAGTCAGTACATGAGTTGGGCAATTTTTAACCAGAGATTTCATTCTTTCCCAAGCTTGAGCAACATGTTCAGTATATAATTGTTTAAAATTCATTATGCTACTCCTCAAAGATATAATTTTAGCAGGGGGATAATATCTACCAATAAAAGCATCCTTGCATTTAGTCCATGAATCAATACTATTCTTAGGCAGAGATAGCAACCAATCTTTAGCTCTTCCTCTTAATGAGAAAGGGAACAATTTTAATTTTATAATGTCACCATCTACATCTTTATATTTTTGCATTTCACATAGTTCAACAAAATTATTAAGATGTGCAGCAAGATCATCGTAACTAACACTGCAGAAAATTGCTCTCGCATAACAAGATTCAAGAAAGCAGGTTTAATTTCAAAGAATTCTGCTGTAGTAGCAGGTGGAGCAATAGGTGTGCATAAGAAATCATTATTATTTGTGGTTGTGAAGTCACACAACTTAGTATTTTCAGGGTTGGCCATTTTAGCAACAGTAAATAAAGCAAACTAGATAAAGTAAATGCAAGTAACTAATTTTTTTGTGTTTTTGATATAGCAAACAAGATAGCAAATAAAGTAAAACTAGCAACTAATTTTTTTGTATTTTGATTTAGTGCAGCAAACAAAGTATTAAATAAAACTAAGCAAGACAAAAACAAAGTAAAGAGATTGAGAAGTGGAGACTCCCCTTGCAGCGTGTCTTGATCTCACTGCAACGGCGCAGAAATTTGCTTGATGCGTGTGGTTGACACGTCCGTTGGGAACCCCAAGAGGAAGGTGTGATGCGCACAGCGGCAAGTTTCCTCAGTAAGAAACCAAGGTTTAATCGAACCAAGGGAGTCAAGAAGCACGTTGAAGGTTGATGGTGGTGGGATGTAGTGCGGCGCAACACCGGAGATTCCGGCGCCAACGTGGAACCTGCACAACACAACCAAAGTGCACACTTTGCCCCAACGAAACAGGTGAGGTTGTCAATCTCACCGGCTTGCTGTAACAAAGGATTAACCGTATTGTGTGGAAGATGATTGTTTGCAGAAAACAAGTAGAACAAGTATTGCAAAGAGATTGTATTTCAAGATAGAGAATTGGACCGGGTCCACAGTTCACTAGAGGTGTCTCTCCCATAAGATAAACAACATGTTGGGTGAACAAATTACAGTTGGGCAATTGACAAATAAAGAAGGCATGACCATGCACATACATATTATGATGAGTATAGTGAGATTTAATTGGGCATTACGACAAAGTACATAGACCGCCATCCAACTGCATCTATGCCTAAAAAGTCCACCATCAGGAGATCATCCGAACCCCTCCAAAGTATTAAGTTGCAAAGCAACAGACAATTGCATTAAGTATGGTGCGTAATGTAATCAACAACTACATCCTTAGATATAGCATCAATGTTTTATCCCTAGTGGCAACAAGACAACACAACCTTAGAACTTTCTCACATCGTCCTGTGTCAATGCAGGCATGAACCCACTATCGAGCATAAATACTCCCTCTTGGAGTTACAAGCATCTACTTGGCCAGAGCATCTACTAGTAACGGAGAGCATGCAAGATCATAAACAACACATAGACATAACTTTGATAATCAACATAACAAGTATTCTCTATTCATCGGATCCCAACAAACGCAACATATAGAATTACAGATAGATGATCTTGATCATGTTAGGCAGCTCACAAGATCCGACAATGATAGCACAATGGGGAGAAGACAACCATCTAGCTACTGCTATGGACCCATAGTCCAGGGGTAGACTACTCACACATCACTCCGGAGGCGACCATGGCGGCGTAGAGTCCTCCGGGAGATGATTCCCCTCTCCGGCAGGGTGCCGGAGGCGATCTCCTGAATCCCCCGAGATGGGATTGGCGGCGGCGGCGTCTCTGGAAGGTTTTCCGTATCGTGGCTCTCGGTACTGGGGGTTTCGCGATGGAGGCTTTAAGTAGGCGGAAGGGCAGGTCAGGAGGTGGCACGAGGGCCCCACACCACAGGGCCGCGCGGCCAAGGGGGGGGCCGCGCCGCCCTATGGTTTGGGCACCTCGTGGCCCCACTTCGTCTCCTCTTCGGACTTCTGGAAGCTTCGTGGCAAAATAGGCCCCTGGGCGTTGATTTCGTCCAATTCCGAGAATATTTCGTTACTAGGATTTCTGAAACCAAAAACAGCAGAAAACAAAGAATCGCACTTCGGCATCTTGTTAATAGGTTAGTTCCAGAAAATGCACGAATATGACATAAAGTGTGCATAAAACATGTAGATAACATCAATAATGTGGCATGGAACATAAGAAATTATCGATACGTCGGAGACGTATCATTCTACGCTGCGATGGATGTATAGAAGAAGCGAGCTTCAACGTCCTGGGGGAGGATGGCCCTCCACCGTCAACGTCGTGGGCACTCGGAGTGTCAGTATAGATCTTTCTAGTGACTGTCGGTGTCGAGGTGTAGTGTATGTTGGTGTTTGTCGAGCTATTAAGTGTCAGAGTCGATCTACGTAGTGTCAAAGTCGACATTTTGAGTTCTATGTATCGTCGGAGTCAAGTTTAAACATATCAAACTGTCAAACTAATGGATTACAGTGTTGAAATTGAAGTTTGAAGTGCCGAAATGCAAGTTCAAAGTGGTGAACATGCCTTATTTTACATCATCTAGAATTCCTCAGATGCCCTATTTTGGGTCATCTTGTATGGGAAAATAAAGTTTGGTGCTGTAAAAGTCAATAGCAGGCGCCCTAAAACTATTCTGGGCTGCCCTATTTTGCATCATCTGTTAAGAGATAGATCTTAAGAGAGTACTGTACTAGTATAGTGAGATAAAATTAAGCTGATCGATCTCTCCACGGGGCACGCTTTTTGTAGGGATGGGTTAGCGGCTTAGCGCGTTGGCCGGTGGCCAACTATGCCTGAACTTAAGGGTGCGTGTACTCATCCCGAGAAAAAATAAACACCATCAGGACTCGTTTTGGTTTCTTTCACATGTTGCCATTTCCTTTTCTCCTTTCTGCCATAAAAAGTGTACATGCATGCATGGCATGGCGGCAGTTTATGCAAGAGGAAAATTCGTTAGCCATTTTCCTCAAACCATCTGCTCATTTTGTACTTGGATAGTCTGATGGATTACTTCTTTTAGACGAAAAGGCTCGAGGTTTGATGGATTACTAACTCAAACACCAGGCGTTCAACGAATACGAGCGAAACAGGTGCGGTGTTTTTCATGGTTGACCACCAGGGAATACAAGAAACGTGCAAACATAATTATTCTGAAAGTGTCCGGCCGGGTGGAGAATAGAATTTTGCGAATTTTTTTTAAATAATACACATTTTTTTGTTTATTTCAGAAATAATACTCGGTTTTGAGATATTTCAGAAATAATACACTGTCGGGTTCAGGAAACCCGAAATTTGAAACTCGGGGTAGAGGAACCCGAAATTTCAAAAATCGGGGTAGAGGAACCCGACTAATCCTGTTTCCGCGCGAAAAAGAAGGAATTGGGGTAGAGGAACCCGAAATTTCAGAATTAGGGTAGAGGAACCCGAAATTTCAAAAATCGGGGTCGTAACCCGAAATATGTGGGAATCTCGGGGTCGCCTAACCCGATTCACTAATATCGGGTTTCTAAAACCCGATTCTTTCTTTTCCTTTTCTTTTTTCCTTTTTCGCCCTCCAGCCAAAAGAATAAGTCGGGTTCCTCTACCCCGATTTTGAAATTTCGGGTTCCTCTACCCCGAGTTTTAAATTTCGGGTTCAACGAACCCGACGGTGTATTATTTCTGAAATATCTCAAAACCGAGTATTATTTCTGAAATAAACAAAAAAAAAGTGTATTATTTAAAAAAAATGCGCTAGAATTTTGACGAGTATAGCCTCCAAAAACTTGGTGTCCATTGCTTCCTCGCTTTGCTTTGCTCATGAAAACGACACATACCGATGGTATCAAGAAAGTAAGATTCAAATGCTCCTTCTATTGGAGCACAAAAGGAGTTGTTAACCAGTGGCAAAGTCGAGCTTGCCCATTGCTCATTGGATTAGCTGGGTCTCCAACCCATGCCCAAAGGGTACACATCTCTAATTAGAGGAGATCATCATAATCATAATATAATATGCCAAATGAAAGGAGCAAACACCAACTTGTAAAAGTTGCATGTTTCATTAGTAGTATCTCTCCATGTCCATGACCAACCTCCCTCCTTGTCCCATCTTCAGCTCTATAGATCCATTGGCTAGAGATTTGATCCAAGCTATAAAGCTTGATCAAGGTGTACCAATCGATGACGCAGTACATGAAAGTTACATCGATCCATACATACAGCACTTAGACAAGCTTATAATTTGTTTGAACGGTGAAATGCACCCTCCATAGATGGAGTCATCAAATATAGCATAATGCGGCGTAAAGTAATCCTTGCTGCTTTCTGAAGTGATGTTCAGACTTTCTAAATTTCGCAAAGTTTGCGCTCTCAAATGATGTTATCTTTTTTTTCCCTTTCTCCTTGTCCAGATGTGAACATAGGATCTATTTTTCTAATACAAACTGATGGCGATTGCTATTATGACGACATCATTAGCGAGTTTAATCCATGGCTCGAAATTCGCTTGTTCCGGGAGACTTCAAGTTCGTGTTTCAGTTGACTACTGTATGGAATATAAAGCCATCATCGCAGTACGTTATAAAGTAGAATAAGTCGATGCGAAAATGCTTGCAACCTCCTCGATATATAAAAAAAAAATCAGCTGCTTAAAATAACTGACCGACCATCGTCTGTTCCTGGCAAATCCTATACAATATACTAATCGGCAGTGATATTTCAGATAATGAAGGGATCTCTTTAACTTAATAAATCGTGATTTCATTATTGCAACCAGGTGAGAAGGAATTTGAAATACGATATTCACCTCCCTCCGCATGCATATCCTACTATCTCCGTTGCCGCAGATTTATCTATATTCACATATATCTACACACTAAAACACATCTATATACATGCGTATATAGAAAAATTTGCAACAGTTAATATTCAACAGAGGAGATACTAATTAGTAAGATGGTCACCACACTCTTAGCTAGCCTCTAGTACATAGTTCCTCTACACTCTAGTTCCTCCGTTCAGGATTATAAGGCCAGAGAGCTTTTTAGAATTGTTGGGAATTATAAACCCTCTTTTATTTATTGTCCTCTCTCCACCAACGAATGTTCACTATTTCTCCCCCTTCTCTCATGCATGTGAAACTATTGATGCATGTAGTCGTTAATGAGAGGAAGTCATAAACTTTCTTGGTGTTAGTGAATTGGTCTTCTAATTTTACTCCCTCTATCCCAAAATAGGATGCCTATAATATTTAGATAAAGTCATACTTCTCAAAGTTTGACCAACTATATAGAAAAAAACGTCAACATTTATATATTTTTAGAACCATCATGAAATATATTTTCATATTATATGCATTTAAAGGTTTAGATGTTGATTTTTTTTTTGTAAATAGTTGAAACTTTAAGAAGTTTAACTTTAACTAAAATCTATAAACATCCTAACTTGAGAAGGAGTGAGTATAATCTAGAACAGAGGAAGTATCTTGGAGGAACTCAAACTCTGGAAGCTGACAAGGAGGCAGGTTTTGCGAGAGTAGCCGTAGGAACTGCTAGGTGTGTGTCTGTCCTCCGATGTTCCACTAGAATATGATCTACTCCCTCTGTTTACAAATATAAGACATTTTAGCTAGCTAATCTAGCTTGACTAAAAATCTTCCATTACCAAACGGAGGGAGTAGTAGTAAAAAAAATTATCTGTCTTAGAGCAGTTAGTGCAACATTATCTTACAGTGAAATCAACCGAGGGCTTGATTGCAAGGTAGCCAAACATGCATGCAAAGTTTCAGCACACGATAAAAGCTTTAAATACACCGGTGCCACTCGGTACTACTACATGGGTTCTAAAATAAGTGCCTCACTTTTATCTAAATACAAATATATCTAAACATATTTTAATATAGATACATTTAGTTTAGAAAAAAGTTGAGATCTAAAATGGAGCGAGTACAAAGCATGCATGGAGATAAGCTGGTGTGGCTATCATTATATCAGTAGGCCTGGGAGCCGCGTGTAGTATCTTTGACCAGGACGTCCACGGATTCCCTATCTCCAAAACCACGATGGGCTGTTGTTGGTTGGCACTGCGGAAAAACGCCGGCGCTTCCCATCCTCGTGCGGCCGTACGTGGAGTCAAAGCCGATGTGCTACGGCCAACTGCCAACCGCTGCCCCAGTTCATGCTGGGGACAGCCAGCAGAGGAGGCGGCAGCGACCGGCCTCGTTCCGAAGTTGGTTCCAGCCGCCTCGAGCGAGCGAGCGAGCTCAGGGGTCAAAAAACGACGGCTGAGAGAAACCAGGAGACAGGCATTTGGATACCTGGAAAAACTGGAAGCTCCAGTTGTGTCATTTCAGCTTTGATGTGCTCCAAGTCAAGCACGATCTGTCTTCTTTTTTTTGTTGCTTTGCCTCGACGAAACCATCATAGAAGTTTCGGCTGCAAAAATTCCAGTCTAGGTTCAATAACTCGGTCAGATGATTGCCGAGCGAGCACAGCAGAGGTCACGGTCAGTTGCATCTAGATGCGTAGCAATTTATTTCACGTATGCTAAAGAGAAAAACGCAGCAGCTGCTAGAAGAGTTCCGATTTCTGAATAGCTTCATTTAACGTGCTTCATGTTTTGACCGACACAAATCAAGGAAACCAATCACGAAAAACATGGTAGACAAACTGGTCGGTCGAAATCCAGAACAGAGGCAGAATGTTTATTCATTTCCACGCTCCAACACTAGTTTCAATGATTTATCAAAACAAAAAAGTGAAGGAACATTTCATACACTCTTCCGGACTTACCACCGAGAGAGGACCCTTGCATGATTTGACTAAATTTACAAGCGAATAACTTATGGGAACAACATTAGCACCACCAACTCAGGTGGATACATGTTCTGCAAAAGAATAACACCCCAAATACGCCCCACAGTAGGAGTTAATGATCAAAATTGTATGTTTCTTATTTTCTGTGAAAATTGACCGCAAATGATCTCAGAGGAAAATATCAACAGTTAACTTGTCCAGAAGCCTACTCATTTCGAGCTGAACTTGCCGCGCACGGTCTCGTAAGCTGGTACGTTGAGAACTGCACATCAAAGGGAACCAGATTATAAACAGTGCAATTGAACACATGATGTACACAGATGACTGGTAATAAATGAGGAAGCTCACCGTTTCCATGGGATGCCATTGTCAAGGGAGATGAGATGATTTTCTCAGCGAGAGTTGACACATCTTTCAGAGTGACACCATCAACAATCTTCAGAAGGTGCTCCACGGGTTTCCTGCAAGGTTTTACATGGAAAGTGTCAGACGGTGCAAAGCTACATGCTGCAAATGTTACACTTGGCAAAGATCATACAGATTGATGCAGAAATAATACACCAATTGTGGAGTTCTTTTTCTTATCACCAACATGCAGTAAAAAGTACATGAACTTGGATGAGCAATGTTCTCCGCTGATTATGCGTGGGAAATTTACTGGCTTCAAAAAGGGGCTGTGAGTTCATGATACCATTACAGCACATGTTCTGTTACTAAGTGCAATAACACATTTCATACATCAGATAGCACTCAATATGTGGGGGCAAAGATGTTCCTAACCCACCAAGTCACTAAAGATCTTGTTAACATCAAAACATGCATTTTACTTCTATTTACTACCAGTAATTTACATAATTTCTCTTAGTATCATAGGGTTGGCTAAAGAGAATAGCCATGTGTAAAACCTGATTTTCTCCAGAATCTTGCAGTTGTCATACGGATATAAAAAAAGTATGCATCGCATGTTTCTAGAGAAAGAACAACCCAAGTACTAACCAACAGTGATATCTAAGGTAAAGAGGGCTCCTTGGTATCTAATATGGTTGCAATACGTGCTATAAATTAAAATGTCACTATTCTGTGAACCAGGTATAATTGCAGAGTATCTAGAGCATTGCTTAAACTTATGCATATTCTCGGCCTTGCAGGGAATAGAAGCATAGGCACCATGACAAATGTTGCAGTTTAGCACAAATGTTTAACAACTGTACCTTTCACCAAATGCCAAAACTTGGCGCCCCATATCTTCGGTTGCTGATGCCTGTGAGTTGAATTGTTAGTACTAGATCATTAGGCACAGTTACAGAAATATCACAGGAGCATGCATACCTTTGATTCCAGGCTTGCCAAGATTGCAGATTTAGCTGCTGCTTTAGCACGATCTAGCTGGGTCTGGTCAACTGTAATTAAAAAAAAAAGTTTCAGGCAAAAGCAACTTATGACTGAGGAGTCAATATAGGAGAGTTAAGGTACCTTGACCAGGAGTCGCAAGGGAAGTGAGTTCTCGGGCTGCTAAGTCAATAGCTTTAGGAGCAAATGCTGCAGCCTGATTATGAAATTATATTTTTGTCAGTTGTCAAAGTACAATACTCCGTAGCTAAAAACGAAAATACTATGCATAACAGGCTTTGCTTATCCAATTGTAAATGATACTTACAGTTGATGTATGAATTCCAAAAATGCCAGTGGTACTGTGAACATCCTTGAAAGCAGAGATTGATTTGATTTGGTCAAATTCATTTACAAGATGATCTGTACAAAGTATACCATGGTTAAGGCACTAATGTGATTACTAATACAGATACAAGATAGTTTGTGGTGCTATCAGAATCGGAATAGAATTTTTTTAAAGCCCGTTGGCGTTACACTGCAAATAATAGTAGCTATAACCTAGAATGGTTGCCAGAAAAAGGATTTGACTATTAGCTGACCTACATCATCTATGGTTTACAATTTGCAGAATAGCTGGCTCAAAGAGCAAATCATATTTGAACTATCACCCAGTCAGACAATTAAATAATATATGTGCTATTGGCAATGTAAGTTTCATTGTTGCTCATTTTTTTCATAACTATGCAGAGTTCCCCACAGATATAACCAAAGCTTGAGTGCCAAACTGTAGAATATGTCTGCTTACTTAGGCGTGAATGCAAGCCTTTTCCAGGTCTTCCCCAAGAAAACAAACCACCACCACCCAAAAGTGTCTGTAAAAAACAGTTTAGCTCTTTTTATATTAGACAACAGTGCTGCACGAAATCAGTATAAGTGGACTGCTGAATAAAATTATCAATGCAACTTAAAGCGCATATTTATCATGAACCTGGAGAACTGATGCAGTAACATAATCTTTTTCTTTCAACCATCCACCAGGAAGCTCAAAAGCCAGAGCAATATCTGTGTTCTATTTTTTGAGAAGAAACCAAAGTAAGAACAAAGATACATGACGAAAGACATCACATAAATGACTAATGAGTGGCTCAAAACCATAAAACATACGGATGAATCTGCTGCACGTCTATATTCTCCACCAACATAGACAGATTTTGGCTTTACTGTTCCAGTTGCATTGGGAATGTCAGAGAGGAGAGGTTCGGCAATTGATACAAGTTCATCATGGTCGACACCAGATGCAGCTAGAACAATTCGAGGGGAGGTGTAGTTCTCCTGGCATCCATGAAACAGATATACAAATAGCATGTTAACAAGAATACCAACACAACTATACTACTAAAAGGATTTGTGGGGGTGAATCTCACAGCTAGGAACTCTTCCAGAACATCTGTATTTAATCTGCTAATGGAAGCTTCTGAGGCAATCAATGGGTTAGCCAAAGCCCCAGAATAGCCAGCGGAATGAAGGGCGTCCAAGAGGAAACTTTCTGGATTAGTTGAAGCTTGTGCAAGCTCTGCCTTCAGTTTTGCTATCTATGAAGGCAATAAGTTAGCATTCAGCAACATATTCCAATCATCTAGAGTACAGAGCAAAAGGGCATAATATTAAGATGAAATACCTCTTCCTTCACTTCCCAGTCAAGCAAAGCAGGATTCCGAACACAATCAACAAGAACTTCAACCATTTCAGGCATGTAAGTCTTCAGAGCCCCATAGCTGTAGCTCGTGAGCTCACGGTTAGCTGATGCTTTGGCATTACCACCTATAGCACAGATTTCACGCACAACACGCAACTGGCTCCTGTTTCTAGTGGTTGCAAAGGCCAGTTTCTTCAACAGCTGAGTGGCACCAAGTGTTTCAGGTGCTTCATAGACAGACCCGCTGTTGACATAAACTCCTACGGAGCATGATGATCCCTAGAAAAGAGATGCAAAACATAGGTATCACTAACCGACCACCATGAGGAACATGCATGAAATAGCTAGATTACAAGAAATAAGGAACACATACCGGAGATGTCTCAGATGCAATTTTGACACCATTTGAAAGTGCTGTGATTTTTGTCTCAGAAGGCTTCACTAGGTCGGGTAGCGGCTCTGGAATGGTGACTCCTGGGAGTGCAAAGTCAGGTGGGAGTAACGCATTTGAAGGTGCGCCTGTGAGCCAGCTTAGGAAGCCGCCACCCGATGAACGCTGTGCAACACTTGTGCTAGCAGACCTAATTGCGATATTCAACATTTGAGCATCCGCCCCACGCTGCTGCAAGTGGTAAACAACAGATATTATGTAAGCAGCTAAAGTTGAGCCAACCAGTATGAATTATTATATTTAAAACCCAACAAAAACAAGCTGTCTCTGCTTGGTGGTTATTAGGTATTGCAGTAAAATATCACATGGCAGAGTGTCTCAATGACGAAATTTTGTGCATCCCTATATAGATGTTATCTAAATGCAAGGTTATGGCTCTAGCCGTGAATAAAACATTTCATGGGCCGAACTAGTAAGCCAAACACTACTTGCTACGACAGTAAAGCATTTCAAGCATATGTATGGAGCAAATATATCATGAGCATTCGAAGTAAATTATGCTCGTTCCAGAAGACTACTTCTATTTCTCTATATTATTAAGATAATACTGATTAAATAAATACAAAACTAATTGTTCAAAGGACTTTAACAAGCCATTTCCAATTTGAAGAAAAGCTCTTCCAAATCATACATTTGACTACATGCAGCCTGAACACAAGACAAGAGCTCATAAAGCAGAACACAAGGTGAAACACAAAACAAAGCTATGTCATTAACCTGGTGAAGCACAAAAGTTATAGCTGCCCAGCTCGTGAAATTGTTTAGAAACAGAGCCAACGAGAAATTCGGCGACATCGGAACTAACTCATTTCGCTAATAACATAATCCAATTAGCATGCCTTTGCAAACGACCGTAGACATCACCCTTCCCCTGATAATTACACAAACCTATCCAACATAACAAATTCGCCACACACCACTACTCATCGCATCTAAAATCCATGCTTAGTCAATTCAACATATCAGGGGAAACATTCAGACAGCGGCAACTGCTACTTGCGCCTCTAGAATGCCTCCACTACACGCACACCTATCGAATCCGCATGACCGACCCAAGGATGCTAGTTCCCTACCAATCGCGAGGCGACCACAGACTACGGCCGTTCGGATCGGGCGCATCGCGGCGGGATGGGCGCCACGGAGGCATCAGATCTAGCGAAACGTAAGGGAGGGGAGGGGACGGTAGGGTTTCGGGCGAGGGATGGCTGACCTTGAGGGCGCCGAGGCCGGAGGCGGCTCGGTACATGGTGGCCGGAGCCTGTCGGAGGATTCGCTCGACGGAGTGGTCGCCGGCGGCGCCTGCGGAGGGAGCGGCGGAGGCGGAGATGGGGACGGAGACCGTGGGACAAGTGGAAGGCGACAATTCGAGAGACTGGCTGCGCATATAGAAGAAGTGGGTGAGCTGAATTCGTGGGCAGTTTCTTAACGGGCCGGACCGGCCCAGCTTAGGCGTCCTAGCCCAATAACTTCGGTGCCGTATGGGCTGACCTGGACTCATTTCGTGGCCATCACATCGCGCATCAAATCCCTAACCGCCGCCCCGCGTGATGCAAAAAAGAAAACGCCTTTCCGTCTCCGTGCTCATCGAGACGCGGGGCCAAGCGAGGGAGCGCCTACTCACACCTTTAAATGGGAGCTAGCAACGGGAGGTGCTTCCTGCCGACCTGGTCGGCGGAAACAAGCCACCGCACCCCCACGGGCAGGCAGCAGTTTCATGGGCCGCGGCCCATCAGGAAACCTTTTCTTTCCTTTGTTTTGTCTTCGCATTTTTAAATCTCAACGTTTTTTGGAAAACCAAAATAATTTTTGAGGTTTCTTAAAAGATATTTGAAAGTTTTTCAAATCTGAACAAATTCAAAATTTAAACATTTTTCAAAATATAGATTATTTTAAATCCCGAATATTTTTTAAAATTTGAACAAATCTGAAAAGTGAACAAATTTCAGATTTTGAACAGATTTCAAAATTTAAAGGAATTTCTAAATTTGAACGAATATCGATTTTCCCTAAAATTTGAACATTTTTTAAAATGAACATATTTTAATTTTGAACATTTTTCGGATACGAACAATCTTTAGCTTTGAACATTTTTCGTCTTGAACACTTTTCAAATTTGAACGTTTTTGAATTTGAATATATTTTCAAATTTGAACTATTTTGATTTTGAACAAAATGAAAAATGAACAGAAAAGAAAAGGAAACAAAAAAGAAAACATAAAAAGAAAAAACAGAAACAGAAGACGAAGAAGAAAAAAAAAAGGTGAAAATGGGCCAGGCCCAATACCCGATCAGGGTGTGCGGTGCCTGGTAGGCACCGACCTGATCGTTGTATAGGATTTCCCGCTAGCAACAGCTGTCTTCATAGCATCTTCAACAGGTTGTAAATAGAGGGTGAGCGACGCTCGCGTGATTGAAAAATGCGTCTGGAAACACGCCTAGCGACCCAACGCATAGTGTTCGGGCAGTCCACGGAGACGCAAACCTGGTCCAAATAAGTGTCTCAGATGCGTCTCTGCGGATACTGCGCGGACGAGCCAAGTGTCCGCTCGCGTGTGGCGGATGTTTCGTCGAGTCCGCCTAGTAGCGGCTCTGGCTCGATGCATCTTCTCAGGCTCGTCACTACTGGCGCCGAGGCGTCGCTTCGGCACGTTAGTGGCGATGCCTCGCGTGCCGAGCGGCATCCGCCCACCTCTACGCACGAATTAATGGCGATGTCACGCGTGCCGTGCCCCGCGCATCTCATCTCCTCCCACACAAAACCCTAGCCGCCGCACAACCTCCACTATAGCGCCGCCTCCACACAGCCCTCCACATTTGCCATGAGCAGCGCCGGGCGTGGCCAGGCTACTGCGCCTCCACCTCTGTGCATGAAGTAATTATGATGCCACGCGTGCCGCGCCCGTCGCCTGCTTCCAGCGTATATAAAGGGGGCGCACGCATCTCATCTCCTTCCACACAAAAATCTAGCCGCCGCACAACCTCCACCGTAGCGCCGCCTCCACACAGCCCTCCACCTTTGCCATGAGCAGCGCGTGACGCGATCAGGCTACTGCGCCTTCACCTCCAACTCCACCTCCGACGGTCGAGAGCTGCGAAGAGGAGTTGGAGGATGACGAAAGCACGGACAACGTCCTCGACGCGGCCATGGACGCGAAGTTCATGGGTGATGCGGAGCGGGAAGCATAGGAGGAGCGGGCGGCCCATGCGACGTTCGATGCCGAGACGGAACGCCGCAGGGAGGCGGCCACCGCAGAGGACGACTCCTCCGATATCAATTGGTCCTCTAATGAGCCTACCCTGAAGTAGAGGGTGGCAGAGGAGAGGGCGTTAGTCGACTCCTTCAAGACGCTCAACAAGGCCGAGGATGCCGCGTAGGAGGCACTGTGGCAGCACCTGCTGGAGGATGTGGCGGCTCACCGAGCTCTATCAGCCGCATGGCGGGCGGCGGAGAAGCAGACGAGGAAGGGACACAACGACGGGGTCGGGCCGTCGGGCAGCAAGTAGGCTAGGGCTTGGATTTCTTTTAGTTTGTAGTATATTATGCTTTTTTACTTGGTGATAAAAAATTTATTGAAAAAATGAGTCGCCCCGCTGGAAACACACCTAGACGCAAACGGACGCGCTGTCAAAATATGTCGGCAGGGCAACGGAAGCGGATGCGCACGACCACTTTTGAGCGTCCGATATACGTCGCCTCGAGATGCCCTTATTCTATCTTAGTTTACCTGACAACTCAGCGTGAGTCTACTTTGGTTTAAAATCTTAAAAAATTCAAACCGAAGAAATTTCAAAATCGAACGATTTCTGAAAACAAACAATTTTCAAAATTTAACAAATTTCAAAACAAAATTCAAAACAGAATGATTTTTATAAATGAACAATTTTCAGAATTGAACAGATTTCAAATTTCAAAAATTTCGAATTAAAAAATATTCAAAAATGAAAACTTGCCCAAAATGAAAAGGTTCATATTTAAAAATGTTCAAATTTTGAAAAAAAATGAAACTAGTTAAATGTTGAAATTCAAACTTCCTAAAAAATGTTCAAAACAAAAATTGTTCAAAGTCTAAAAAAAATTCTAATTCGAAAGTGTTCAAATTTTTCAGAAAAAACAGAAAAATTTGACATGCAAAAGCAACGAAAACGGGCATAAAAAACCATTGAAAACCGAGAAAGAACATAAGCAGAAACCTGAACAAAACCCGACTGCCGTGCTAATGGACCGGCCCAACCTTCACCGCCCTGTGCGGAGCCCCAGCTAACTCCCGCAGTAAGCGGCGAATAGAAATCGCCGCCAAGCGATCACCGCCGCCGCGTGCGCTCTGCGTCTCCGTCGGCGACAAGGGAGGCCTGCTCAACACGCGTCCGCGCGCGGCGGTGATGGATGTGGTAAGTTCGGCGAAGCGATTGGCCTCGATCGCGCGCCATTGGGGAGTACCTTGCACCGCTCCGCGCGCGGAGGAGCACGGGGTTTTCCGGTGGTGCCCGCCGGCCGCCGGCCGTGGCTAACTTCGAGCAGGTGAACTGTTTGACCAAACGCCGATTAGGTACTTACTATCCTCCGGGACTCTGATGCCCTGCATGTGTTCTGGCCTGTTGCGTTTGTTATCTTGCGGATTCTGTTGCCTTCGCAAATCGCAATTGTGTTCGGCGAAATTGTTCGGTGATGGTTCTCTGTTCAGTTGCAGTCGAGTGGAAAAAACAGTCGCGTTGGGCTGGTTGTAGGTAGTCCACCTGGTTGATGAAATGCCGTTCTCAGTTTGGAAAGAGTAGCAGCTAGTTTAGCTACCTGATTCTCTGAAGTCTGAACTGAAGATGTGCCGTACTGTCGTCTACTACATGGTTGTCGAATGGTCCGAGCTTACTGTTGGGGTCTGTAAGGTTTGGATCCGGATATACAGCTATGCAGGTCAAAGAGTTTGGTGGGTCCGCTTTCATTTCAAATGTGTTTGGTAGATGGGTAGGGTTGTTGTCTGAAGGTGCTTCGTCATTGGTTCGTCACCCGTTGATGCTCTTATATTTGATCAGATCACGTTAGCATACTAAGGATGCAGGCTACTGTGCCGACCCGTTTTCTTAGTTGATGCCAATGACTTGGTGATCTACCAGAGTGTAGTTGTTATGATCTTTCAGTTTATTGCTTGCTTGCTACAAACTGCTCGCCAGCTTATTTCATATACACTGTGGGGAATCTTTTATATATATTATAGTTAGGAATGTTGCACCTTTGGCTAGTTTTGCTGGTGTCAGTGCATTGCCAATACAATTTCTTACCGAGGATGATTCTTATCTGAAGACAACTTTGTCACAGTTGATTCTCTTGCATCCAGAATTAGCAATTTTCCACTTTTAGAATCCTGTTGTGTTTTATGTCCTGAAAATGACACCATTTTGTCCCGTTTGTTGGTGAACATACGAGCCAACCATATTTATGAAAATTCGTTCCATTTGTGTCATTGTCGGAAAGTTGAGGTTTGATTGGTTGCTATTTAGTTATTTTAGCAAACATCATGTCCTATTCCCCCTGTTTTGACTAGAAGAGTTTACACAGCTAGAAGTAGGTAACCCAATATTCTTATGCATTTGAACATGCCTGTAAGACAAGTAGACAACACAACCACTCAACAACTATTAATCTTTGATTTTTTTGGCATAAGACAGAAATAACCAAATTGCCTTGAATTGGTGTATTACCTCTGTCTTTAGTTGCCTATGTTTCTCTCATGAAATTCTCCTTTCAATTGCTGATGTAAACTTTTTTTGAAATGGAATTGTCGAGGTAAAATGACTTTACCAATTGATACTCTTGCACTTGGAGTCTATAATACCCATTGTTAGAATATTTCCATTCTACTTTTATGTTATTTTGTCGGTGAGTATTTGAGCCGAACAGATATCAGTTCATTTCCATTTATGTACATATGCTCAGTTTTTGTCGGTGAGTATTTGTGCCGAACAGATATCAGTTCATTTCCTTTTATGTACATATGCTCAAACCTAACATTGTTGTTACCATTGGGAGTCAATGTTTAAGTGACCGAAGGAAGAATCTACATACTTGGAAGTAACACAATATTCCGAAGCAGTTGCACATCCCTATAAGATAACACACCCACTGAACTGCTATTATTCCGTGTTTGTCTGTTTTTGGCATAAGAATTGCTGAAAGAAAAGGATGCCTGGTATTGGCAAACTACCTCCGTTTTTTTAATTTACCTATCTTCTCATACATTCCCTCATGTAATGTCGCTTCTTTCAATAAAGCAGCTCTTGCAGTGTGATCAGCTAATGATTGTTGCACCACTTTTTGTCAAATAGGCAAATACTTAAATAACCATCAAGGGAAGCATGTGCGAGAAGGTTACGTATGATGATGTTTAAAAGTCCTCATGGCGCATGGGAGGGGACCTGTACCACTTGTGGTGTATGAGCATGGACGCAACACAGGTGCAAACCACGTAGTTATACATAACCCTTTCATATATGAGCATCACATTTCTTTGAAAATGGATCCGTTATGCATTGTAATTGATATCATAGATGATACTTGGTAGCCATGAAGGCTTAATGCCCGAAGTTAATTTGCCTTCTTCATCCGTCTCTATCTGTTTTTTTTTTTTAATTAGCATATGGATCAACCACTTGATCTTCTGTACAACTGCGACATTTTATTCGTGGAGCTGATGCCTGGTGGTCATCTGATTTCATGGAATGTGCCGAGATTGATAATATGAAGTGACTTTTACTTTTACTACAGATTACGTTGCACATAGTGGCTATGGCTTTTACCCACTTTGAGGTGGCTATGACTTTCACTATTGTCCACATTTACAGGTGAACGGTCAGTTCTTCAGAAAGATATCTGTTTCAAACTATATATATCTGTGAATGCGACAGCATCGGTGGAATTCAACTGAACAGACGAAGCTGGAGTTCTAAGTTTCTTCAGGTACTTGACCCACCTCTTGACACGTGATTGATTGGTACTTAGACACGCAGTGAGTTAATGGATAGGATTATAAGTATTTGACTGTTTGCTGCGACTTAAGCCTCAGGTTTTGCACGTATACAAAGCAATGCATTGCAATTATTGTGAGGTTGTGACGGATCTGTCGGTTGGCCAGAACCCCAACCTCCAAGTGTATCTATACATAGAAAATCTACTTTCATCGAAGAACTCTCGCGGAGTAAAACCAGAAGTTGAGTAGTATGTATATATACAATGCATCATACAGTTGAGTAAAACCAGAAGGTCAGGGAGTAGTCACGAATGGTATTTATGAACCCTGATGAGGTGTTGCTACTACTGCTATAAATCCTAATAGCAGTGTCGCTGACATTGAGGCACACACAAGCACACATATATTTAATTAACACGCCAGATGATGGTGATGAATCTTTCTTGTCTGCCAGAAATATCAAGAATGACCAGGATTTTCTCGGCAAGCTGTCGTGTCAACATTGGGATGGGTTATCAGGTCATAATGGTTTGATTTGCCTATGAGAGGCACAATGCAACTCGCGGGGAGGTAGATTGGTCGACAGAGATGCAAAGATTGTGTTGGACTCTTCTCTCGGAGCAGGCAGGGAGACAGTAGTAGGCAACCACAGAGTGGCAGGTTTTTTCTTCGATGGAGTAAGGCACAAGTGAAGACGATCTGAGCTGACCCGGAGGCCGTAGGAACGTACTGCAGAAGGTGACCGGCGTCAGGGACTCAGGGTGTATCGTTGGACCTAAGTACCTAATTAGGCTATTTTTGTCGCCACCATGCCTATCTTTGACGCCGTCGTGGTCGCGCCCACTTGGATTCTGGAGACTCTGGACAAGCGTATCGATCTGGTCGAGCTACCTGGGTCCAGGGCACCAGCTCTGTTGTTCTGACCGGGGCCATGTTTTTCTCATGACAGCAACAATGGGAGCCTCAAGTTACAACAGTACTGATGAGCACAATTCCACCTGGGACCCAACTGCGTGCGTAGGGGGTCATCAGTTGTGATTTGCAGCCTCATGATCTACCGCTGAGGTGACAACATGGAAAAGGTGTCGAAATGGGAAACGGATATCTGCTGTTGCCCGATGCAGACTGTAAGCCGTAGGTCCAGCTCTGCGCTTTGGATTGATCATGGTCGAAGATGAAGGTATGTTTTTGTATATTTGTTTTGTTTTACCACCTGAAGAGTTTCGTCCAGATTTTTAAGACGTTTTTACTTCATTGCCACGCACAGTTACCCCACTATATATGGAAGTAGGATTGCCGATGGACTGTTTAATAACCAAAATAATGACCAGAATTTGTGACGGTCCTTACACCTTATATTAGTTGATCATATAGATGCTAGATTACAACACTTTTAGATAAAATAAATTTGATGCATTGCGGCACTAATCTTTAAGTGAAAGCCAATCACCCAGGACTATTTTCGACAAACTTGTTCGTACTACTGATTCTATTCGATCAGTGGACTGGATTAGACAACCGTGCTGTACTGACTCACGAATGGTTTTCCATGTCTGAGATCCAGCAAATGGGTCCTGCTTGAAGGTGAAGTTTGTTCCCCTGGTCAGGCATGCGATGCAGCACGGGCTTATTTTTATGTGCCTAGCCTCAGCTTGTCTATATCTGAGCGGTTGGGGTCCATCAAGTGTTGTACTGCTTCATTTGCCTTGGGTGGGACGCAAGTTCTGGGATTTACCTCTCTCCCTCCTCAACATCACTGACTCCAATGCCAAAAAGTATCATCATTTGAGCACAAGGCCTCCTCCATATACCCATGTGAGCTCATATGACATCCTTATATTTTTCTCCCTGTTGCGATTTGCAAACCACATTATTGTGCATTGGAAAGAAATACCCTTTTCCATCATTCCAAGCATGCAAGATGAAACAAAATGAACTTGTATGTACATGTCCCTTCCTCATTACTCACAGGTTTACTTTCCTTTTCACATAGTAATTACGCATTTTCTTTTATGCTCAAAATCTAGTTTAATGTCCATTTTCTGGTTAATTTATAACAAACATCGTCAGAGGGTGAAGTTCATTAAGGACAACAAACTGACCTAGTTTACGAGGAAACTAGGCCAGCCGTGCAAACATGTTGTTAAGAAAAAGCTAGGAGAAGTTCATCACTATGACGGGTAAATGAAATGATTTGCAAATAGTTTTTGTGCCTTCCCAACTTACGCGAGCGTCCTCTAATCCCTTATGGCACCATTGACATGATGGATTTTACACTGATTCAAAATGAAGTAGAAGTGACTGCAAATGCTTGGAAGTGCCCCTACAAAAATCACCCCCTCGAAAAAAATGCTTGGAGGTACACTTGTCACTCGTGTGATGAACACTAACTCGATCTCGTGGGCCTTTGCTAACTTAAGTTAATATTTTTCTTGAAGTGCATGCATAAATTACGCCACTCTGTGGTGATGAAGCGATGTGTTTGTGCTGGGTTAGCTGGTGGTACGACCCTAATGGGATAGCTTCAATCTTCTGCATTTATACTTGTTGGTAGTTGTTTCAAGAGCTTGTTACTCATTTATGCAGCTTACTATCCTGGCAATTGGTGATGGTGTCACAACCTCTTTCTGGTATGACGAATCCATGTCTGGGTGGCGACTAGGTTGGATTCTCTCCTCAAATCATGTGCATCCTCACCCTTTCCCTCTCACCTCTCTGCTACCATAATTTGATGGCACTCCTCACTAGTACAAAATAGCATGTCACTAACCCACATCGTTGAGCGGTTTTACGGAACCCCCAGCACCGGGCTCAACAAATGAGAGATTGACTTTAGAAAATTCATCACTAACATGCGCGATGATGGGAAAGAGGGCATGCCAATTGGCGTAGATGCCATAGATATAGACTGAATACAATTTATAGTAAAGGAATGTATATGAGAGAAATAAATTAGCGAGTATTTACTTTTTGAGAAAACGCAAAAGGGTTGTGTCCCATTTCATTGAAAGGAATAAGGAGTATTTACAAGCCAGGTACAAGACACGGGCTGAAGAAAGGACACATATGGCGTGTCGAATAAGGTAGTTCTATTGATATTTGGGAGGATGAAAGGATTCCATAGTTTCTCCTGAAAAATATTTACTAATAAAGGCTAGAATGTGATCACTAAGGTGAGTGACTTGATAAATTCAGCTACAAATCAGTGCAATGAAGCACATATTGATCAGACCTTTTGGAAGATTGATGCTTGCCGAATCAAGTCTATTCCATTGCCTCAACATGATATCACTCATCTTGTTGTGTGGCATCTCAGGAAGAACGGGGGGTTTCGGTATGTCCTGCATACCCATGTTGAATGGGAGATGCAATATGGAAGAAAATTACATGTTGGCCAAGGTCTAGGACCAATGAAAGCTCGTCTGATGTGGGAGAAAATCTAGAAACTAAAAGCATTTGCCAAGGTTAAAATATTTGTGTGGAGGGTAATGCATAATACTTGACCGTGCCGGGTCACACTTGTAAGTCGACATGTTAAAGTGAGTGGTCAATGTCAAATACGCAACAGTGGTGCTGAAGATGTGTTAAACATCTATTGTTCCTATGTCCAAGAGCAAAGCAAGTTTGGAAAAACCTTGGCTTGGAGCTTAAAATTTCGGAGGCATGTGCTATAGACCGTGCTAGTCAAGCAGTTCTAGAGTTCCTTTTGTGCACATATCAACCAAAGTTTCCAATTATGGGCCAGTGTTGTAACCTACGCAATTACATGCCGGTATCCATGGCTTTAACGATGACATGTGATCAATGGTGAACCTATCCAACTTGAGAAAAGATCAATTGTGGTAATCAGTTCATTAATATCCAACTTATCAGCTTATTCGCCTAGAGCAAAACCAAAGAAAGCAAGTTGGATTAAACCTCCTATAATTATGTTAGGGTCAACGTTGATACTTCTTTCAACGGAGACTATTTGAGAGGGACTACTGGGGCTGGGGCTGTTATTCGTGACAGCAAAGGCTATTCAGTGGTGGCGTGCAACACAAAGATTTGAGCATGTGGTGGATGCACTATCCGCTGAAGCGCAGACACTAAAGAAAGTTATGGATCTTGCACAATTTGTCGGTTGTAACAGATTAGTCATCATGTCAGGCTATTTGGTGGCGGTGGAGATGATGAAGAAGCTAGCCATTGCGTGGCAGCTGCGATCTTAGATGATTTCTATCATATTGCATGTGATTTTGGTAAAATATCTCTGGAACATGTTTCAAGATATGCAAATGTAGTAGCCCATGAACTAGCTAGGAGATCTCAACCATCTGGTTGGATGGACGATTCCTCTAGATTTTATTCGTACTTGTTTGTTAGACGATGCAACCTTGGTTTGAGTGTGTTTGAGTTGTTAAAAAGGGCTATAGCTCCTGTGCGTGCCCAAAGTATGCCCAAAGTATGGCTCCTGCCTTGATCCTGCACTAAGAGTTTGGATGCGGCTTGGCCCCGTCTTATTGCGGATACTTTAGTTCCAAAATTCTTATATTTACATCACAACCCGATCAATTATATATATGAAAACAAAAAACCATGATTAAGAATTCCACCATTACAAAGGATTGAAACATATGATTATTACAAAAGATAAATAAATATTCTCCTTGTGATCGATGAAGAACTCTTGCCACTCATCCCTCCATACCTTCATATAAATCAAGAAAACCATCGATTAGTTTTCTTGCATACATTTTGTCCTATGTTGACATCAATTAAGACATGAAGCGAAGACCAAATAGAGCGACACCTCTATCGTTGTTCATGTAGAATAGGAAGTTGACTCACATACTATTGGAGTAGTCGGAGCCGAAATCGACTGTATCAACAAAATTATCTTTGGCGGAGCCACCTTCTTTGCAAGCACATGCCACTCCTAAAGTATTATACCATGGAACCTTGTCGAAGCTTTGCTGACTTATAGGCTTGACATATGTTTCCTTTGTAAAGCTAGGAGGAACCGAGTTAGAGGATGCATCCCGGTGCACACTCATGTGGTGATCAAGTGAAGTAGTTCTTGAAGATTTTGCTACAACCCACATCCTCCTTTTAGGTGACTTGGACATCATACCCCAGAACACATCCTTGTTGTTAAATAGATCTCTTTTTCTTTTTCTGATTCGGGATAGGAAATAATCTCTTTCTCTTTAGAAGAGATCATGACTTGTTTCCTGGTTTACTTCAGGTGAAACTTAGGAGCTTCCAAACTCAAAGAGACCAGAAGAAGCTAACAAGTTCAAATTTCAGCCCATACCATTGGATATTAGGTCACACGGTTGAGACTATTTTGTGATAAATAATATCATTCAAATAAGATTTGGTCCACATATACTTAAGAGTTCAATGAAAGGAAAGAAGGTTGCTACAACAAAGCGTGGATACCCTTCTGGATGACATGGAGTTGAACAACACTTAGGATAAGGATCGTTTTGTAGATGTCAGTTTAAAGGTGGCATTCTCCAAATAGGAGGCCATCGAGTCTATAGGATACCAAGATCAAGAGTGATGACCTAGACTCGTCGTCTAGTAGCAAGTGAAATAGGAAACTAATGTTTCATGCTATATGCCAGGATATCGAAGAGCTTGGTGAAGCATTTAAAAGGACTTCCCAAGAATTTGATGTTATGTCCATTGGTGTTTTAGAGGATGATAGATTGATAGTGAATCTATTGACTTCCCTGAAGAAGGGTCAAAAGCTGATCAAGCTCATCATATATCAAGTCACCGGCTAGCCGACCCACATCCTATACCTAGAAAGGAGCCTAAGAACAACAATGTAGTTGTGAATGAAACAACTAACCCTATATCTAAGTTGTTGGTCAAGTATGATGTAATCCACATTTGAAAAAAAAAGATATGCCTTCTGTGTATGGTGGTTTACCTCTTTCTCTAGATTTGTGCAAGGCTTTGGTCATAGCTTCCTAGAAGATTATGAAGTGGAAGTCTCACGAACTAAAAATGAATTGAATGATGCGCTAAGGAGGACATGCTGCTAGACTCAAGTAAGCACAAAAATCCTTTTTCTTAGTTCATTTAGGTTGATGATTTTTCTAAAAATCGCATGATTGTTGATGCTGGATCGGCCATAAACTTGTTATATCTCTGTACTCTAAATAGAATAGGATATTCCATGAGACATTTGTTTTGGTCAAATGGAGATATCCATGGATTAATCAACCGGGCCAAGAAACCATGTGTACAACATCCTTGGTTTTTAAATTCGAGAAACGATGCAATTACGTGATGTTCCATGTAATTAATACAACCACCCCATATAATGCTTTGTTGAGTTGACAATGATTGCATGACAATCAAGTTGTACCATGAAAATCAAGGATATGGTACCCATGGCTTCTTGATGTGATTGATCAAAGCCATGAATAACCACATTGGACAGACTCAAATCTCTGGTAGAATATCCCAATCTTTTCAGAGTGTGCAGAGGTGACAAGTTTCATGGCTGATCCACCATTTATCATAATGTGATTTGTAGGTAACTCATTCATCTCACCAAATATAAGAAGATGTATATCGTGATTACTTGAGCGTGCATCATGTCCTCACAAGTGAACATGATATTTAGCATATCATTTAATTTAGTTTGAGTTTGTGAGACTTACACTCTATAATCTTGCCATAATGACAATGATATGACTAAAGCCTTACCCAAATTAGAAGAAAAAGAAAGTCATACACAGAAAGCATAGTTGGAATATTCTTCGAATGTGCAATTGCACTATACTTGATTGAAACCTTAGAGGTAGGGTAGGTTGTTTCATTCGCAACTACATATTGTTCCTAGGCTCCTTTCTAGGTGGAAGATGTGGGTCGAATAGCCGACGACCTGCCTAAGGTGGACTTGATCAACTTCCGGTATTTCTCCTTCATGGAAGTGAAGAGAGTCGCTATCATCCTCAAAAGCCCCAATGGTCATAGCATCAAATTCTTAGGGTAGTCCTTATAAACGATTTGCCAAGCTCTGTGATATTCCTAGCCCAGAGCGCGGAACATGCAATTTTCTTATTTCACTTGATGTTGGAGTCAAGGTCCTCGTCACTCTCGATCTTCTTATCTTTCGGACTTAATGGCATATAATGCTCCTCCTCGAAGAGTGTCTCTTTCTAGTTGACATCTACAACGCCCTCCATACCCCAAGTGTGTTGCTTTGAGTGCCATCATGAAGAGTGGCCATGTTTGTATTAACCTTCTTTTTTCTTTAAACTTTCAAGAAGGTATTCATAAATCATACCTTCATCTATCGTTTTTAATGATATTCTTTACCACAAAACAATCTTTGAGCGTGTGATCCAATATCCGATGGTATGGGACGGAATTTGGGTCGAGTTGTTAGTTTCTTTCGGTCTTTTTGAGTTTGGAAGCTCAATAGGTTTCATATGAAGTAAAACGGCAAACAATTCACCAATCTCTTCTATTGGGAATGTGTATTCCCTGTTCTGACCCTTAGTGATGGTCGGCCCCCTATAAGTTCATGCACATGTACGCTCTGTACTGCTCACGGGTGTTGTTGTGTCCATAACTTGCACCATCTTCGGCTTGGTGGGAAACTTATCGCACTGATTGTATTATCGACCAGCTTGGTAGCTACTTTGTTCAACATGCCACGAGCTTCATATAATTCTCAATATATGTAGATTTTGAGGTCATCTCCACAAAAGTTAGAGTCTGCAAGTGCAAATACATGTGATAGGATGCAGATTATTCATACAAATACCCACCACTTCAAGTTCAACAATCGGTGGATTTCTGAGTTATCCCTTGCTCTGCTTTAAGTTAGCTCAGTGATGCCCACAGTTTCGAGTGTTGTTGAAGCTCTCGAAAAGTGTCTTGTATTTGTTCCTATGTCCTAGCCAAACTCGATGGAAGTGTAAAACAGGACTTGAGAATGTTTGCACAAATTGTCGTAGGAGGAGTGCACCATTTTGAGCCAGGAAATGAGCTATGTGTTCATGTGGAGACCCACCTCCATTGAATTTACTTAAGTGAGGATGCCGGAAAATTGGCCGAGAATAGTACAAGGTCAACATCTGGTGTGTATGGCTTAACATATGCCGGTCGCATGTAGTGACTTTGCATATACTGTGTCTTGACTCCTTCGGCTGTCATTTTCTTAATTCTTAAAGGGTTAAGTTTTTGACTTTCTTGATTATTTTTATGACTAGCACAAGCATTTATGTCAACTTCTAAATTTGTAATTATTAGCTACACTATTCCGTAAAGCAACCAACTCATCTTCCTTTTGCGGTAAGTTGTGCCACTCCTCTTCATCCTCACATACGAAGTTTATATATGTGACGAAGAGGAGTTGTGGCACAATTTACAACCTCACTACCATAGAAATAAAAATGATTTGGTTGCTTTATGCTAATAAAAGAAATTCAGAATCTGGGATAAATGTCTCTGCTAATAACCTAATAACCAGAAAGTCCATAAATTAACCTTGAAGCTATTAAAAATGATAGCCAAGGGAGTCAAGGAACAATATATGCAAACTCACTGCTCCATGTGACCATGATATGTTAAGCCATATCTGCCGGGTATTAACCTTGTACCATTCTCGGTCGTTTTTCGGGCATCCTCAGTTAAGTAAATATGGTGGAAGTGGATCTTCATATGAACACATAGCTCATTTCCTCACAGCATGTAAAGTAATGGCTCAAAATAGTTCACTCCTCCTAGGACAGAATGTGCAAACATTTCCGGTTCCTGCTTTTACTTGTACAACAATTTACCACCAAGTTTAATTAGGACATAGAAACAAATGGAAGACACTTCTCGAGTGCTTCAACAACACTCAGGACTCACTGGGCTAGCAAGGGATGAATGAGAAAGTTGCATATTTCGTTAATAGATGGAGAATTACCTAAGCCTCCACCGGTATGTGTATGTACAATCTGCATCCTAACACATGTATCTAGCACACAATGCAGCCCATTACTTTTGTGGAAATGGCCTCAAAAGCCCGAAGATGACTAGGGTTCCCATGAGCTGTGCATTTGGACTGAGGTGGCGATAGCTAGGGTTTCAATGAGTCGCTCATCCCTCCCACGAGTAGGGTTTCCGGTGAGCAAGATATCATTGTCAAGCTCACACTCCTTTCGAAGTGTGAAGCTTCATGTCCTGAAGTGGCCGCCTTGTAGGAGTTGAACATGCACCTCATTTTTCAAGGTGTCACACACCAAAAAGAACTCCAAGAATCTATGCAACAATCGTATGCAGGAAGGTAGGTAATTGGTCAGCAACACTTTTTTAGCTTATCCTATGCACCTAAATTTGGAGATGGATTTTGGTTCGATTTCTTACAATGTCGTTACTTCGTATGGGTGGATGGGATAATATGATCCATGATGGATCAACTTGCTTCTCAAGGTTATAAAAAGTACATGACGTTGACAATACATTCACAAAAAAGTTGCAGATGGCTCGTTCAATTGGTATTGATGGACTTGCAGAGTGCAAAATTGCTGGATAAATGGTTGAGCTGAAAAATTTAGCTTTTCTATGTTCAGTTGTTGCCAACACCCTCCTCTTACCGGTGCTCTAAATAATATGGAAGAGCGGGAACATATTTTTTTTTTTTGGACGGTGATCGCTCCCTACCCGGTAGATTGTAGATATTCTCGAAGAGCACAAGCATACATGGCCATGGGCAGCCCGGCCAGGCCTGGGTAGCCCGAAAACACCATTTTACACTATGGCCCGGCCCACGGCCTGACGGCCTTGGTGGGTATTTGGTCGGGCTAGGCCGGGCTTGGGCCTGATTTTTCGGTGTCGCGCTTTTCTCGGCTCGGCCCGGCCCGAGACATGGCTAGGTATAAGCACAGGTGTCTTTTGTTTTCTCTACACCTTTATTTAATTAATTTAAGTTTATGTAGGTGGACTTTTCTAATTCCTTGTTGTTATTTGCTAAAAGGCTATAACTCCCCTTGTCTCTATTTACATGGGCAAACATATTTCAGCTCAACTTTTATCATTAAATTGAACAACAAAACTTGAGACATGTGCTACATAAATTATACCATTGAATTCATATTCAACCCATATGTTATAATTTTATGACACATATTTCTATATTATTGGTATAATTTGATAGTTAAATTTAGATCACGTCTTAAGAGGACGTCGTGTATGTATGGATGGAGGGAGTACTTGAAAAAAATGGGATTTAGCATTGTACTCCCTTCGCTTCAAATTACTCCGCATGCAAATCGGAAGTTTATTTCAAGATGATTTTAATAACAGTGATTTGATTTTATGGATGCCGATACATTTCTCTATAAATTTGTCCATACTTTACAAAATATAACTGTAAAATTTGATTTTGCCAAAATCTAATATGCAACTTAATTTGAAACAAAGAGAGTACATGGTAATTTAAACCGGAGCCCAGAGGTCAATTATATGTTAGTTTTTAACCCTTTGAGATGCATGGCAATGCTAGCTACCATGAGTCTACTACAGATGCTAGCTAGCCTCCGTTGGTAGGGGGGCTTTAAGCTCACCTTCTCTTTCTTTCTGCGTGTGAGTGAGTGCATTACAGTGTGTGGAATCTGCAGTAACAGCTGTGGTGTGTGGTGTGGCGGTACAGCAGCTCTTCTTGCTTTTACTTTCCGTTTTACTAGTAGTTTGCTGGGCAGCAACACCACAGCCTCTGAACTTCCAAGCCCTATAAAATATAGAAGCATCAACGCCAAACATCTACTGGAGGTGCATATCCTGGGCATCATCTTACTTCTTACATCCAGTTTGCACTAAAAATTAATGAGAATCTTACTGCCGGTTCGTTCAATTTTAGCAGACACACGAAAGTTGTCTGTGTGCGCGTGTCAGTGTGTGTTGTGTATGCTGTGTTGTGCCTGAGAGAGAAAGAGAGAGCGAGAGAGAGAAGCTAACGAGGAGGGGCCCTTTAACTTTTCCTCAAGGGGCCAGCCGAGTGTGGCTTGAGTTAAAGTAGACAAGGAATTCTGCTCTCTCTCGTATTAAACCGGTGAAAGCAGCAGGCTGCCTGCCTCGATTTTTCTGTTATATGTACGCCTCTCTCCCTCACTCGTTGCCCTCTCTCCTTCGTCGCTCCCCTACCGTACCCCAACTCTACTCTACTCTCCTCTCCTCTCGGTTGGCTTCTCGGCTTCCTCTCTCGATCTCGATCTCTAGGTTGCCAATTGTGCTTGTTAACCATAGGCGCTTGTCAATTTGATCCTTTGCAGCTAGCTAGCAAGACGGAGTGCACCCGCGCATGCATGGACACCGTGTCCGGCGGCCGCGCGTGAACCAGACATGAACAGGGGTCACATCAGCAGCTCGGAGCTCATCGACGCCAAGCTCGAGGAACACCGGATCTCCACCGCCAGGCACTGCCCCAATTGCCGCCACAAGCTCGACTGCAAACCGGTACGTATGTCAATTCCGTTTTGCCTTTCTGCCACAGCTAGGCGTTAGGGTTTCTTGAATGGTGCAACTTGCTGATTTTGATGGAATTATTGATCTGATTGGTGTAAACTGCAAGAAGGATTGGTTGGGTTTGCCGGCTGGCGTCAAGTTCGATCCGACAGACCAGGAACTGATCGAGCACCTCGAGGCCAAGGTGAGGGAGGAAGGCTCGAGATCTCACCCTCTCATCGATGAGTTCATACCGACGATAGACGGCGAGGACGGCATCTGCTACACACATCCTGAGAAACTTCCAGGTGAGCGAGTGAGATGGCTATCTAGCTAGCTACTATCTCAGATAGCCGTGAACAGAAACATTAATTGAAACCGTATACTTGCACACAGATATATTCCTTGCTTTTAACAAACTTTAGCTTTGCTTTCCATGGTGTGATACATATATCGTATGTTGGGATTATATATATATTTCGCCATGAATTTTGTGTTGTGGTTTGGATTTGGGTATATGGCATATATTCTCTTGTTGTTCTGGATGTGCTCTAGCTCCCCCCTCTATTCTTAGTGTTCTCTACATGTGCTCTTGGGTTGGGTATATGCAAAGAGAACTAATATTGTTTATGGAAAGTTGTGCCTGCCTGCCTAGTCTCATCTCCCTCTCTCTCCTCTCTATGTCATGATGGTAAGATGCTTCTGAAGTTTCCAAATAAGTTTCTTTCCTCCCTTTCCATGTCTTCTCTTTTTTCCAGAGGTTTGTTGCATCTGTCAAGAAATCATAGGCCTCCCACCCACCAATACCGCGTACTCACACAGTAAATTAATTCCTGCATCTGATCACTGACCAGGTGTGACAATGGACGGCCTAAGCAAGCACTTCTTCCACCGGCCGTCCAAGGCCTACACCACGGGCACGAGGAAGCGGCGCAAGATCCAGACGGAGTGCGACTTGCACAAGGGGGAGACGAGGTGGCACAAGACCGGCAAGACCCGGCCCGTGATGGCGAGCGGCCGGCAGAAGGGGTGCAAGAAGATCCTGGTGCTCTACACCAACTTCGGCAAGCACCGCAAGCCGGAGAAGACCAACTGGGTGATGCACCAGTACCACCTCGGCGACCTCGAGGAGGAGAAGGAGGGGGAGCTGGTGGTCTGCAAGATCTTCTACCAGACGCAGCCCAGGCAGTGCAGCTGGTCCTCCACCTCCGCCACCGACCGGGGTGCCGGCGCGGCATCCATTGCGGCGGCGGCGGTGCAGGAGCAGCGCATGAGAGACAGCGGGAGCGGCAGCTGCTCGTCTAGGGACCATGAGGCGTTGTCGGCGACGTCCTACCCGGGCGGGTATGCCGTGGCGGCCGCCGTCGAGATGCAGCATCTGAAGCATTCCGGTGACCATTTCAGCTTCGCGCCTTTCAGGAAGAGCTTCGAGGAGGTAACTAATTAGACATTCTTTCGTCGCAGCATTTCGGTATGTGGTTAGTTACTTTGTTTGCGAAGTCGAGTAGTGCTGGTGAAGGAATTCATGTTCGTAGCTAACGCTGCCGGTAGGTCCAGGTGCACATCATGCAGATCGCGCAAAGTACAGCTTGGTCGGTCCGTCCATTCCCAATTTCCCATGCATGCACGCAGGCACTACTATAGTTTTCTTGTTCGCTCAGAGGCGCAGAACGATATAGATAGGTCATTTCTGTTTGGTTAGATGGGTTTTCCTGACGCATACGTGTGGATGGGCCGTTTGGGGTAGCTGACCTAATGTGCCATTGTAAAGCAAGAGATGAGCTACATACATGCACATCACACAGCATGGGAGAGAGAGTAGAGAGGCAGAGGTCCCTTTTAATTAGTTCGAGCCTCACATCATTTTACTCAAACTGCAAGCAACGCTGCCTAGAAACCATCCACCCACCGTGAAAGCAAAAACTACCAACAGATTTCTTTTTTGAATAATTGATGCATGCGTCCCATTCTCTCCTACCTAAGAAAAAAATAGATTACGAGAAAGCTCAGACAACGCACGTAACAGCATAACAGAAAGGGAACGCAAATAAATGAGTGGTGATACATAAAGGAGACTAGCTATATACGATTTTTCATGTGAATATGAATGCATTATTAATTTCACCACTTGTATATGTTGAGCAGGTTGGTATCGGTGGTGACCAGGTGCCATCCGATCAGCTGCGAAGATCAGAGCAGCAGCACCGCGACGGCCAGGAACAACAACCTCACCGGCCGGATCTTGCAACGACGGTCGTGCCTGCCACGGCCTTCCTCATCAGTAGGCCAACGAATCCCATTTCAACTACGGTTCCACCACCGTTGCAGCATTCCTCTGTTGTGCTTGATCATGATCAGTTTCATGTGCCAGCAATTTTTCTCCATGACAAATTTCAGGTGATTCCTTCCTGCCAGTTTATTTTCCAACTTATATCATCTTAAATAATCTGCTTCTATTTTCTGAGTAACTGAATTCTGCAACGCAAGTTTGAAACCACCATATGAACGCATGTGTCCATTCACATTGAGAACGGTCACGTTAAGGAAAAAAAATAACTAGTGTGTGCTTCTATCTACACAAGTTTAGGCACTTGCCATCCATTTTCCGTACAAATTAACATCCATTTTCTTACTTAATATTTCACACTATTTTTTGGCACTAGCTAGGGTTGCTAACAAATATACCAAAAACAATTTCCAGATTTTATATAAATAAACCTCACTTACATAAGCACATCTAGGATGCCAGTCATTTCGTTTGAATTTGCATTAGTTTATGAAAATAAAACATGCCGTGCAAAGTGACACTGTTTTTAAGCATGGGTATTTTGTTCTTTTCTGAACGTCAACTTGGGTAATCTGTTACTCTCAATGTACAATGCACATTAGCACATATATGTTCCACCAACTTTATGTTGTGTAACTTGTGTTGGAAGATGCATTGCAGTTTTTACAGGAATATATAGGGAGAGCATAGACAATTTTGGAAGAATTCTTTGTGCTATGGCATATTGTTCAGTTTTGTAGCTAGGTTGATACTTATAGTCCGAAAATTCACTATTTTGTTAATACACAGCTCTATAATTCCACCCTTCGCACTTGGATAAATTTGGAATTATGGCAATACATTACTTTTTATTTGATGTATATATTGATCCATTGTGCAAGACAGAATTATATTCATAGTTCCTTTACCCTTTTCTTTTCCTCTTTACTAAAAGAGCGCTTTAGTTACTGTTCCATTCCAACGTTATTACCACAGAACATGCAACAACAGCAACATCAAAAGATTGACCGTAGGTCTGCTGGCTTGGAAGAACTGATAATGGGCTGCACGTCTACATGTACAAAAGGAGTAAGCAACAATTTCCTTCCACTTATATTTGATTGCCTCCTAAGCTCGTTGAAAACTGACAAGAAATACACAGCTTAACATGATTTGTATGTTAGTGATTCCTGAAAATATCTAGGGAGCATACGGATAGGTGCAGCATGAGCTGCATGTGACCTTTTCACACGGTTTAAGCTAAGCACACATTAGTCTCTAATAAGTTAATGTACATTTGGTTATCTTGATTCATATAGATATAGGTGGGAAAGCTGCAAGTTGTGTGGTATAGGGCATAGAAAAGAAAGACTGCTCCAGGGGGGCCTGAGGAAACTTCAGTGTGGGGTCTCCCAGTTTCTCTGTCTCCCTAGCGCTCTGAAACAAGTCCTTCACCATGACAGCTTTTCATCCCATTTGTTTCCTGTTTATAAATTGGTCATTTTAGGTGCTTTTACAGCATGCATGCCGGGAGAGACCTTTGGCGCTCCTAGTGAGATAGAAGAGACATCATGAATATATGCAAACAAGGACCACCCTTTACTTTTCTTTGGAGTGCCAAAGGGGTGTCCAAAGACCAACGTAAAAAACAAGGCCATACTTTCCTGCTTTCATGACCATATAGGCTAAAATGGGAGCTTTTTATCCGTGTCGGTGGCCCCTTCTTGTTGTTCAGACTTGTAGGTACTTTGGCCTGTAGAACTAGAGTTATGTTTACTATTATCTCTTGTGTCAAGAACAAAGTAAATGGAGTATGTTTTGATCTTTTCTCTGTCTTTTCTGTCAACCGATTCACATTGAACCATGCATGCATTGAACTTGCAAGCTATTGTTATGATTGATAGTCTGGGGTTCCTCCTAGTGTACAGTTTACTAGATTGTCTTGTCAAGTTATCAGTTCAGCCTTAGTGTAGTACAAGGTCCTGGTTTGCAAACTGTACATATTCCGACAATACAAACGAACTGCTTTCATATCTCTCATAGTCTCATGTCTAATCCAGCTTTGCCAAATCCTTGCAAAGACACCTCAAGTGATGATGTATCTCTCTCACTTGAACCTTGATGTCTTCTGGACTCTAGAACGTAAAATGGAATTCTAAGCAGTTGGATTCAAATACACATTATCGATTTTTTTACCTACTGACATGTATCCTGCTCTCTTTCAAGTGATGTCGTAGCTTTCTCACTTGAATCATCTGTTGCACTTCACTGGGGCTGTTCCTTTTTGACCACTTTTCCTATCATACTGCAGGAGACCTCGATTCCTCACTCCCAAGAGACAGAATGGCCTTACCCATACTGGCCTCCTGACAACCAAGATCATCATGGATAGTAGCAACAAGACTTGGTAAATAGTGCCAATCAGTACCAGATTAAAGAAAAAACCAGCCACGACCTCTTTTACTAGTGTGGTCTCTGCCTCCTTGAATATACGGTGTTGCTTTCTTGGAGAATGCACAACTGTTAATTGGGAGAAGAGAGAGATCTCATAGATCTTGGTGTGTCAATGGGAAAAAAATAAAGAATCCAATTTAACTTTGCAACACTCCAAGATAGAAGAGACAAAGGTGTTGAAGCAAAAGAAAAGAGGAAAACGGTTGGGGAAAGGTATTGCTGTGCTGACACCAGAATGGGGCCTAATCAATGAATCTTACTCGAAGTATTATTATATGCACATCATTAAGTTTATCACAACTTTTGGTGTAGTTAATTAGATATTTCTTAATTGTAAAAAGTAATTCTACTGCTTGCATGTACATTAACCCTTGTATAACCTGTGTTCCAAGTGCGCAAGGGTAAATGGATTTGACACACGTTTTTTCTCCCTTTTTAGAGGCACGGTATTTGTGTTGTCTTGCTTACTGGTGTTACTTCACTTTGGGATGAGTTGAATTCATGTGCCAGATTATTTTCAAGAAATAAAGTGATCCTGTCATGTGTACATAATGTTATCTTACATACAAATTTGTTGTGACCTGAATTTATTTTGTTCAATAAAAAAAAGTTCGTATGTAGCTATCATGGACACTACATATAAATTTGATTCATAACACATTTGTGTGCACCATATTATAGTACTCCCTCCGTCCCATGAAATTTATATTAACTTTGTCCGAATATGGGTGAGGGAGTACATGAATTTATAACATATTCTTGGCCTTGGAAATCATATGTTTTGTACCAAGGGTTAGTAATGCTAACTAAATTTCTTTTGGCACGCAATTAGTTTTACCACAATAAAGATAACTACTTTATCAAACATATCAAATTAGATTATGGAAACCCATATATCAACACTAAAACTAATATGGCAAATGATATTCCAAATGAAAGAATATGGCATGAACTTAAATCAATATTCCTTTTGCCCTGTTCTCGTCTATTTAGAACTGTTGGTGATTCATCCTTTCATTTAAAATATGTTCCTTTGTTTCAAGGGGTATCACCCCTAGTTCTCTAACAACATATCATGTCTTATGAATATAATGTTGGCACTCGCATGTGCTTGTTTTAAGGTTGTAGCTTGTACTACATATCCTATCTGTTAATATTATATGTAATTAATGATAAGACATTCTACACACATTACAAGTATATGCACATCATATGCTTATTCCCTTATTATTTCTGATATTTATTGTACATACTATAATATGCATGTGTAACTTTTATTCCCCAAGACAAAAGAAGAAATTGATTCAGGAGTACCACGGAACACTTCAGTTCTCATTTTGAATAAAGACATTCAAGTATGAAAAAAATGAAAAACCATGCAAATAAAAAATACATATAAAATTGGAAAAAATAAGAGTTGTGGAACGTTTCTGCGATTTTGACTATCCACATCTCGCCGAAAGCAGTGTGCCATCCAGTGGTGAGCCTAGAAGGACATGTGCAGCCATCAGGACGGAGCACCCTCTCCTGCTCCCACCACGCGCCCTATCCCCCCCCCCCCCCCTCGTTGCTATGGTCGCTAAGTGAGAAGAGTTTAGGGCGCGTGAGAGCCCCGCTTCCATCGCGAAGTGGGGACCGAAGCGGTCCGAGCTTTCATGTGAGTTTTGGAGATATGCCCAAGAAGCAATAATAAAAGTGTTTATTGTTATATCTTAGTGTTCATGATAAATATTTACATCCCATGCTATAATTGTATTAACCGGAAACATTAATATTTGTGTGTTTTGTAAATATAAAGTAGTTCCTAGTAAGCCTCTTGTTAAACTAGCTTGTTGATTAATAGATGATCATGGTTTCCTGATCATGAACATTGCATGTTATTAATAACAAGATCATATCATTAGGTGAATGATGTGATGGACATACACCCATAATAAGCGTAGCATAAGATCAAGTCATTAAGTTCATCTTGCTATAAGCTTTCGATACATAGTAACCTAATCCTTAGATCATGATATCATGTAAATCACTTACACCAGATGGGTAATTTGATTACATCAAACGCCACTTTGTAAATGGGTGGTTATAAAGATGAGATTAAGTATTCAGAAAGTATGAGTTGAGTCATATGGATCAAGAGTGGGATTTGTCCATCCTGATGACGGATAGATATGTTCTGGGCCCTCTCGATGGAATGTCATTCAATTATCTTGCAAGCATGTGACTACGTCACAAGGGATGACATACCACAGTACGAGTAAAGAGTACTTATCGGTAACGAGGTTGAAGTAGGTATAGAGATACCGATGATCGAACCTTGGATAAGTAAAGTATCGCGCGACAAAGGGAAACAGTATCGTATGTTAATGGTTCATTTGATCACGAAGTCATCGCTGAATATGTGGGAGCCATTATGGATCTCCAGGTCCCGCTATTGGTTATTGGTCGGATAGGGGTCTCGATCATGTCTGCATAGTTCACGAACCGTAGGGTGACACGCTTAAGGTTCGATGTTGTTTAGTAGGTACGGAATATGAGTTGGAGACCGAATATTGTTCGGAGTCTCACATGAGATCCAGGACATCACGAGGAGGTCCGGAATGGACCGGAGGCAAGTTGTGTTTCGGAATTGTTCTGGAAGAATTCTGCTGTTTTATATTTCAGAAAAGTTGTTCTGGAAATATTCTGGGAATTGGACAAAACAAAAACAGAAGTTCCTATTTTTCTGTCACGCAGACGGAGTCAAAAGGGGAAACAGATACAGGCCAAGAGTGGGACAGACCACCCCTAGGCACGGGCCCACCCCAGGCCGCGCCTAGGCATGGTCTAGGCCCACCAGGCGCCGACCCTAGATGGGTTCTGGGAAACCCTAACCCTACCCCCGACTATATATAGAGGGATGGGTTGTCCGGCCATAGCTGCTCCGTACGCAACCCTAATCTGCCACCTCTCCTCCCTCCCAGTTTCTCCTGCTCCGTAGGCGAAGCCCTGCAGGAATTCTCCTCCACCACCACCACCACGTCGTCGTGTTGTTGGGATTCCGAGTGGATCTACTCCTCCGCTGCCCGCTGGAACGGGGAGAGGAAGGACTTCATCGACATCGTACGTGTGACCGAGTATGGAAGTGCTGTCGGATTGCAGCACTAGAACGATCGTCTACATCAACCACGAGATCTCATCTCGTTAAGGCTTTGGATCTTTGAAGGTTAGTCTCTCTTCTATATCGTTGCTCTGATCTCATAGATTATATCTTGGCTTTTCCATAGATTGGGTCTTGGTTTTATTCATCTTTACGGTAGAAAACTTTTTTTTATGCTACAAACCCTACAGTGGTATCAGAGCCGTGTCTATGCATAGATTTGTTGCACGAGTAGAACACAATGGTTTTGTTGGCGTTGATGCTTTTGTTGTTGCTTGCCTTTCGTGTACTTTGCATCTTGCGGGATGGGGGGATGAAGCGGCCCGGGCTAACTTTACATGACCGCATTCATGAGACTTGCTCCACGCTTGACATGCAACTTGTATTGCATAAGTGGCTCAGCGGGTGTCAGTTTCTCTCACCATAGTTAAGATCCAATTTACAATCTGCACTTGAAAACACTTGTATCAGCGTTGTGGTTCTTGTTCGTAGGTAAGATCAGATCTTATTTGGAAGCCCCAAGACACATAAAATATGCAAAGAAAATTAGAGGCGTCTAACTTGTTTTTGCAGGGGCATGTGATGTGATATGGTCATTATGTGATTATGTTTATATTTGATGTAAGAGATGATCATTATTGTAATATGGCAACCGGCGGGAGCCTAATGGTTGTATTTATTGTTTCATGACCTGTGTGTCAATCACCATGTAATAGCTTTATTATATTACTATGAGTTAGTAGTTGTAATAGTTGTTGTGGATGGTGGACAACCATGAAACAGTGCCATGGACCTTGGCGCAATGCTGGTGATGATGGAGATCATGCTCGTGTGCTTTGGGGATGGAGATCAAAGACACAAGAAGAAAAGGCCATATCATTGACATTATCCATGCATGTGATGTTTATCCTTGTATGCATCTTATTTTTCTTAGATCGCGATGGTAGCATTATGAGATGATCCCTCACATTAATATCAAGATAATAAAGTGTTCTCCCCTCGTATGCACCGTTGCAAAAGTTCGTCGTTTTGAAGCATCTCGTGATGATGCTAGGCGTCCCGAACCTCCAACTAGTTGGGCACTAACAATATTCACATATCCATAAAGTGTTCGTCCTTAGTATACACCGTTTCTAAGACTCGCCGTTTCGAAGCATCACTTGATGATCATGTGTTATAGATTTTACGTGTGCATACAACGGGTGCAAGCCAGATTTGCGCATGCGAATACTAAGGTTAAACTTGATGAGCCTAGCATGTACATACATGGTCTCGGAATACGGGATACCGAAAGGTAGAGTGTAGCTTAATCATGAAGTTGTCATGATTTGATGGATAAAATTATGAGTGAAATTGTTCCTCACATTAAAATCAAGGTTACTAATAGTGAAATCCGGAACACTTGTCATGCGATGATCAACTTCAATGTACGAACCTCAAGGTTATTGGTATTTGACCAACAAGCCTAGAAGTTATTGATGTTGAAGTGTTTTCTAAAATGTGAGGAAAGTCGAAAGAGAAACTACAAAAAAAATTGGCAGAAAGAAAGAAAAGACTAAAAAGTCTAGCTCAGGTGTATATAGATGATATACATGTTATGAAAGTATTCTTTGATTGGTCACAAAATGAAATTCTTGGGTATTTGTACCATATTGGTTGGTATGAAATGTCATACAACACAACGCAATACAAGAATATAATGGCCTAAGTGACTGACAAGGAATGTGGTAATAATGCACGTCTGGAACAAAATAAAGTGTTATTATGTTCATCGTTCGTATTCTACCTAGCCATTTAGATTTATAATAAAGAACTTCATAATTATTATTTTGCTCTGGTCGAATGAAATCAATGAGTTGTTCAAATTATGACCATACTCCATGAACGATGGATAAGTTATTATAAATCTTAATAGTGAAACACACATGCATAACACTGACGCTAAAATGCCATAAGGCAAATGATAAGTATTCCACTTATTTATGGAACCTCCATTTAGGTCATGTTAGAAAGGAGCGCATGAAGAAACCCCATGCAAATGGATTTTTGGAGTCATTTGATTTTCGAATCGTTCAGCGCTTGCAAATCTTTTTTAAAAAAGAATAACTGAAACACCGTTTATAGGCCAAGAGTTGAACGGGCAACTAGCTTAGAGGAAACATACATGATGATGTATATGCTTCATTTGGCATAGTTGTGTGCGGAAGATTCTTCTACTTCATGAAAACTTCCAACAATGAATTGAGTGTATATATATGGATATATTTATTCGATGAGGAAGAAGTTTGAAACATTTGAATAGATTCAAAATAATTTCTGCATGAAGTGGAAATCATCGTAATAGAAAAGTCAAATATCTATGATTAGATCATGGTGGAAATATTTGAATTACAAGTTTTAGCGAACCTCTAAGAGAGTTGCGAAATTGTTCCACAACTGCTTGTGACGGTAAAGCACTCGTCCGTTGGGAACCCCAAGAGGAAGGTGTGATGCGTAGAGCGGCGAGTTTTCCCTCAGAAAGAAACCAAGGTTATCGAATCCAGTAGGAGTCAAGAAGCACGTTGAAGGTTGATGGTGGCGGAGTGTAGTGCGGCGAAACACCAGGGATTCCGGCGCCAACGTGGAACCTGCACAACACAACCAAAATACTTTGCCCCAACTTAACAGTGAGGTTGTCAATCTCACCGGCTTGTTGTAACAAAGGATTAGATGTATAGTATGGAAGATGATGTTTGCAAAGAACAGTAGGAACAATGTTTGCAGTAGATTGTATTCGATGTAAAAGAATGGACCGGGGTCCACAGTTCACTAGTGGTGTCTCTACGATAAGAATAAGCATGTTGGGTGAACAAATTACAGTTGGGCAATTGACAAATAAAGATGGCATGACAATGCACATACATGTTATGATGAGTAGTGTGAAATTCAATTGGGCATTACGACAAAGTACATAGACCGCTATCCAGCATGCATCTATGCCTAAAAAGTCCACCTTCAGGTTAGCGTCTGCACCCCTTCCAGTATTAAGTTGCAAACAATAGACAATTGCATTAAGTATGGTGCGTAATGTAATCAACACAAATATCCTTAGACATAGCATTGATGTTTTATCCCTAGTGGCAACAGCACATCCACAACCTTAGAACTTTCTGTCACTGTCCCATATTAAATGGAGGCATGAACCCACTATCGAGCATAAATACTCCCTCTTGGAGTTACAAGTATCAACTTGGCCAGAGCCTCTACTAGCAACGGAGAGCATGCAAGATCTTAAACAACACATATATGATAGATTGATAATCAACATAACATAGTATTCCATATTCATCGGATCCCAACAAACGCAACATGTAGCATTACAGATAGATGATCTTGATCATGTTAGGCAGCTCACAAGATCCAACAATGATAGCACAATGAGGAGAATATGACCATCTAGCTACTGCTATGGACCCATAGTCCAGGGGTGAACTACTCACACATCAATCCGGAGGCGATCATGGCGATGAAGAGTCCTCCGGGAGATGATTCCCCTCTCCGGCAGGGTGCCGGAGGCGATCTCCTGAATCCCCCGAGATGGGATTGGCGGTGGCGGCGTCTCTGGAAGGTTTTCCGTATCGTGGCTCTCGGTACTGGGGTATTCGCGACGAAGGCTTCTTATAGGCGGAAGGGTAGGTCAGGGGCGTCACGAGGGCCCCACACGCCAGGGCCGCGCCGCCCTGTTGTGTTGGCGCCTCGTGGCCCCACTTCGTATCTCCTCCGATCTTCTGGAAGCTTCGTGGAAAAATAAGACCCTGGGCGTTGATTTCGTCCAATTTCGAGAATATTTCCTTACTAGGATTTCTGAAACCAAAAACAGCAGAAAACAGCAACTGGCTCTTCGGCATCTTGTCAATAGGTTAGTGCGGAAAATGCATAAATATGACATAAAGTGTGTATAAACATGTGAGTATCATCAATAAAGTAGCATGGAACATAAGAAATTATAGATACGTTTGAGAAGTATCAAGCATCCCCAAGCTTAGTTCCTGCTCGTCCTCGAGTAGGTAAACGATAACAAAGATAATTTCTTAAGTGACATGCTATCATAATCTTGATCAATACTATTTTAAGCATATGTAATGAATGAAGTGATTCGAAGCAATGGTAAATACAATGATTAAACAACTTAATCATATAGCAAAGACTTTTCATGAATAGTACTTTCAAGACAAACATCAATAAGTCTTGCATAAGAGTTAACTCATAAAGCAATAAATTCTTAGTAGAAAGTTTTGAAACAACACAAAGGAAGATATAAGTTTCAGCGGTTGCTTTCAATTTCAACATGTTTATCTCATGGATAATTGTCAACACAAAGTAATATGATAAATGCAAATAAGCAAGTATGTAAGCATCAATGCACAGTTAACACAAGTGTTTGCTTCTAAGATGGAAGGAAATAGGTAAACTGAGTCAACATAAAAGTAAAAGAATGGCCCTTCGCAGAGGGAAGCAGGGATAAATCATGTGCTAGAGCTTTTCAAGTTTTGAAATCATATAGAGAGCATAAAAGTAAAGTTTTGGGAGGTGTTTGTTGTTGTCAACGAATGGTAGTGGGCACTGTAAGCCCCTTGCCAGACAGACCTTCAAAGAGCGGCTCCCATGAAATTTTTATTTTTGGGTGATACTCCTTCCAACCTTTGCTTTCACAAACCATGGCTAACCGAATCCTCGGGTGCCTTCCAACAATCTCATACCATGAAGGAGTGTCTTTTTATTTTAGTTTTATTTAGATGGCACTCCTCCCCACCTTTTCTTTCTCAAGCCATGGCTAACCGAATCCTCGGGTGCCTTCCAACAATCACATACCATGGAGGAGTGTCTTTTTGTAAAATTATGAAGGTTAATTAATTGGGGCTGGGAACCCCATTGCCAGCTCTTTTTGCAAAATTATTGGATAAGCGGATGAAGCCACTAGTCCATTGGTGAAAGTTGCCCAACAAGATTGAAAGATAAACACCACATACTTCCTCATGAGCTATAAAATATTGACACAAATAAGAGATAATAAATTTTGAATTGTTTAAAGGTAGCACACGAAGTATTTACTTGGAATGGCAGAAAATACCATGTAGTAGGTAGGTATGGTGGACACAAATGGCATAGTTTTTGGCTCAAGGATTTGGATGCACGAGAAATATTCCCTCTCAATACAAGGCTTAGGCTAGCAAGGTTGTTTGAAGCAAACACAAGTATGAACCGGTACAGCAAAACTTACATAAGAACATATTGCAAGCATTATAAGACTCTACACTGTCTTCCTTGTTGTTCAAACCCTTAGCAGAAAATATCTAGACTTTAGAGAGACCAATCATGCAAACCAAATTTCAACAAGCTCTACAGTATTTCTTCACTAATAGGTGCAAAGTATATGATGCAAAAGCTTAAACATGAGCACAACAATTATCAAGTATCAAATTATTCAAGACATTATACCAATTACCACATGTAGCATTTTCTGTTTCCAACCATATAACAGTTAACGAAGCAGTTTCAACCTTCGCCATGAACATTAAGAATAAAGGTAAGAACATATGTGTTCATATGCAACAACGGAGCGTGTCTTGCTCCCACACAATGAATGCTAGGATCCAATTTATTCAATCAAAACGAAAACAAGAACATAAAGACGCTCCAAGTAAAGGACATAAGATGTGACGGAATAAAAATATAGTTTCACTAGAGGTGACCTGATAATTTGTCGATGAAGAAGGGGATGCCTTGGGCATCCCCAAGCTTATATGCTTGAGTCTTCTTGAAATATGCAGGGATGAACCACGGGGGCATCCCCAAGCTTAGAGCTTTCACTCTCCTTGATCATATTGTATCATCCTCCTCTCTTGATCCTTGAAAACTTTCTCCACACCAAACTCAAAACAAACTCATTAGAGGGTTAGTGCATAATCAAAAATTCACATGTTTAGAGGTGACATAATAATTCTTAACACTTCTGGACATTGCACAAAGCTACTGAAAGTTAATGGAACAAAGAAATCCATCAAACATAGCAAAACAGGCAATGCAAAATAAAAGGCAGAATCTTTCAAAATAGAACAGTCTGTAAAGACGAATTTTTCTGGGGCACTAAACTTGCTCAGATGAAAATGCTCAAATTGAATGAAAGTTGCATCCGTATCTGAGGATCACGCACATAAATTGGCAGATTTTTCTGAGTTACCTACAGAGAACACTGCCCAAATTCGTTACAGCAAGAAATCTGTTTCTCCGCAGTAATCCAAATCTAGTATGAACCTTACTATCAAAGACTTTACTTGGCACAACAATGCAATAAAATAAAGATAAGGAGAGGTTGCTACAGTAGTAACAACTTCCAAGACTCAAATATAAAACAAAAGTGCAGAAGTAAAATCATGGGTTGTCTCCCATAAGCGTTTTTCTTTAATGCCTTTCAGCTAGGCGCAGAAAGTGTGTATCAAGTATTATCAAGAGACGAAGCATCAACATCATAATTTGTTCTAATGATAGAATCAAAAGGTAACTTCATTCTCTTTCTAGGGAAGTGTTCCATACCTTTATTGAGAGGAAATTGATATTTAATATTACCTTCCTTCATATCAATAATAGCACCAACAGTTCGAAGAAAAGGTCTTCCCAAAATAATGGGACAAGATGCATTGCATTCAATATCCAAGACAACAAAATCAACGGGGGCAAGGTTATTGTTAACCGTAATGTGAACATTATCAATCTTCCCCAAAGGTTTCTTTGTAGAATTATCAGCAAGATTAACATCCAAATAACAATTTTCCAATGGTGGCAATTCAAGCATATTATAGATTTTCTTAGGCATAACGGAAATACTTGCACCAAGATCACATAAAGCATTACAATCAAAATCATTGACCTGCATCTTAATGATGGGCTCCCAACCATCTTCTAACTTCCTAGGAATAGAAGTTTCAAGTTTTAATTTCTCTTCTCTAGCTTTTATGAGAGCATTTGTAATATGTTTTGTAAAGGTCAAATTTATAGCACTAGCATTAGGACTCTTATCAAGTTTTTGTAAGAAATTTATAACTTCAGAGATGTGACAATCATCAAAATCTAAACCATTATGATCTAAAGCAATGGGATCATTGTCCCCAATATTTTGAAAAATTTCAGCAGTTTTATCACAAGCAATTTCAGCAGTTTCAGGCAATTTTTCACGCTCTGCATTAGGAATAGAAACATTGCCAACACCAATTATTTTACCATTGATAGTAGGAGGTGTAGCAATATGTGAAGCATTAGCATTACTAGTGGTGGTAATAGTCCAACCTTTAGCTACATTATCATCTTTAGCATTTTCTTCTTTTTCCCACCTAGCACGCAATTCAGCCATCAATCTAATATTCTCATTAATTCGAACTTGGATGGCGTTTGCTGTAGCAAATGACTTAATATCTTTAGTTTCATTAGGCATAACTTTCGATTTCAAAAGATCAACATCAGCAGCAAGACTATCAACTTTAGAAGCGAGAATATCAATTTTACCAAGCTTTTCTTCAACAGATTTGTTAAAAGCAGTTTGTGTACTAATAAATTCTTTAAGCATAGCTTCAAGACCAGAGGGTGCATTCCTATTATTGTTGTAAGAATTACCATAACCATTACTATTATGAGAAGGATATGGCCTATAGTTGTTACTAGAATTGTTCCGATAAGCATTGTTGTTGAAATTATTATTTTTAATGAAGTTCACATCAACATGTTCTTCTTGGGAAACCAATGAAGCTAACGGAACATTATTAGGATCAACATTAGATCTACCATTCACAAGCATAGACATAATAGCATCAATCTTATCACTCAAGGAGGAGGTTTCTTCAACAGAATTTACCTTCTTACCTTGTGGAGCTCTTTCTGTGTGCCATTCAGAGTAATTAATCATCATATCATCAAGAAGCTTTGTTGCGGCGCCTAGAGTGATGGACATAAAAGTACCTCCAGTAGCTGAATCCAATAGGTTCCGCGAAGAAAAATTCAGTCCTGCATAAAGGTTTGGATGATCATCCAAGTAGTCAGTCCATGGGTAGGGCAATTCTTGACCAAAGATTTCATTCTTTCCCATGCTTGAGCAACATGCTCATTATCCAATTGCTTAAAATTCATTATGCTACTTCTCAAAGATATAATTTTAGCAGGAGGATAATATCTACTAATGAAAGCATCCTTACATTTAGTCCATGAATCAATACTATTCTTAGGCAAAGACAGCAACCAATCTTTAGCTCTTCCTCTTAATGAGAAAGGAAACAATTTTAATTTTATAATGTCACCATCTACATCCTTATACTTTTGCATTTCACATAGTTCAACAAAATTATTAAGATGGGTAGCAGCATCATCAGAACTAACACCAGAAAATTGCTCTCTCATAACAAGATTTAGTAAAGCAGGTTTAATTTCAAAGAATTCTGCTATAGTAGCAGGTGGAGCAATAGGTGTGCATAAGAAATCATTATTATTTGTGCTAGTGAAGTCACACAACTTAGTATTTTCAGGAGTACCCATTTTAGCAATAGTAAATAAAGCAAACTAGATAAAGTAAATGCAAGTAACTAATTTTTTTGTGTTTTTAATATGGAGAACGCAAACAAGTTAGTAAATAAAGTAAAGCAAGTAACTAATTTTTTTTGTGTTTTTGATATAATGCAGCAAACAAAGCAGTAAATAAAATAAAGCAAGACAAAAACAAAGTAAAGAGATTGGAAGTGGAGACTCCCCTTGCAGCGTGTCTTGATCTCCCCGGCAACGGCGCCAGAAAAAACGCTGCTTGTGATGGTAAAGCACTCGTCCGTTGGGAACCCCAAGAGGAAGGTGTGATGCGTACAGCGGCGAGTTTTCCCTCGGAAAGAAACCAAGGTTATCGAATCCAGTAGGAGTCAAGAAGCACGTTGAAGGTTGATGGTGGCGGAGTGTAGTGCAGCGCAACACCACGGATTCCGACGCCAACGTGGAACCTGCACAATACAACCAAAATACTTTGCCCCAGCTTAACAGTGAGGTTGTCAATCTCACCGACTTGCTGTAACAAAGGATTAGATGTATAGTATGGAAGATGATGTTTGCAAAGAACAGTAGGAACAATGTTTGCAATAGATTGTATTTGATGTAAAAGAATGGACCGGGGTCCACAGTTCACTAGTGGTGTCTCTCCGATAAGAATAAGCATGTTGGGTGAACAAATTACAGTTGGGCAATTGACAAATAAAGATGGCATGACAATGCACATACATGTTATGATGAGCAGTGTGAAATTCAATTGGGCATTACGACAAAGTACATAGACCGCTATCCAGCATGCATCTATGCCTAAAAAGTCCACCTTCAGGTTAGCGTCCGCACCCCTTTCAGTATTAAGTTGCAAACAACAGACAATTGCATTAAGTATGGTGCGTAATGTAATCAACACAAATATCCTTAGACATAGCATTGATGTTTTATCCCTAGTGGCAACAGCACATCTATAACCTTAGAACTTTCTGTCACTATCCCAGATTAAATGGAGGCATGAACCCACTATCGAGCATAAATACTCCCTCTTGGAGTTACAAGTATCAACTTGGCCAGAGCCTCTACTAGCAACGGAGAGCATGCAAGATCTTAAGCAACACATATATGATAGATTGATAATCAACATAACATAGTATTCCATATTCATCGGATCCCAACAAACGCAACATGTAGCATTACAGATAGATGATCTTGATCATGTTAGGCAGCTCACAAGATCCAACAATGATAGCACAATGAGGAGAAGACGACCATCTAGCTACTGCTATGGACCCATAGTCCAGGGGTGAACTACTCACACATCAATCCGGAGGCGATCATGGCGATGAAGAGTCCTCCGGGAGATGATTCCCCTCTCCGGCAGGGTGCCGGAGGCGATCTCCTGAATCCCCCGAGATGGGATTGGCGGCGGCGGTGTCTCTGGAAGGTTTTCAGTATCGTGGCTCTCGGTACTAGGGTATTCGCGACGAAGGCTATTTATATGCGGAAGGGTAGGTCAGGGGGCGTCACGAGGGCCCCACACGCCAGGGCCACGCGGCCAAGGCCTGGGCCGCGCCGCCCTGTTGTGTCGGCGCCTCGTGGCCCCACTTCGTATCTCCTCCGGTCTTCTGGAAGCTTCGTGGAAAAATAAGACCCTGGGCGTTGATTTCGTCCAATTCCGAGAATATTTCCTTACTAGGATTTCTGAAACCAAAAACAGCAGAAAACAACAACTGGCTCTTCGGCATCTTGTCAATAGGTTAGTGCCGGAAAATGCATAAATATGACATAAAGTGTGTATAAAACATGTGAGTATCATCAATAAAGTAGCATGGAACATAAGAAATTATAGATACGTTTGAGACGTATCAACAACTCACGTTTCTTGGAACACCATTGCAAAGGGTTTGAATCTATCTAGGATTAACAACAAATGTCTTCCAGTGATTCTTGTGTCGTACGTAATACCCGTGTTAACCATAAGATCTGGAGTGGGACGGAGTAGTCAGTTGTGTTTGTTCATCTCGTACATCAACGGATGCGCTTACCGTAGCAGTTGTGTGTTGCGAGAACAACCGGTGGGTGGGGATCCCATTCTAATTCCCCACGGTAATGCGGTCTATGATGGGTTGCAACGACCGGCGAAGGTATCGAAGTCGTGATACGTGATAGTAGTCGAGGTCGGATGGTATCCAATGGATATGCTGACCAACGAGGACCCAAGGTAGGAACTGTAACAAAGGGTGGGTGTGCGGGGCCACGGAGGAATGCAATGATTGATTAGGACCTTATACCAGGCCTCACACCACAGATGGGATGTGCTATGAAGAACCAGACCTCTCTGGAGGAGTAGAGGGGGTTGGTTACCTGATCGTGTACGGAACCGAGGAGGTTTCGGAAGAAGACCACACTTAAGCAACACTAGTAGTAGTAGTAGTAGTAGTAGTAGTAGTCGAGCAGCACGAACTCTATAGTATTTAGCTGCTCGAGTAGAATTAATGGTGTTAAGCCTTCTAAGACATATATTGTATCGGAGTTATCCTCTATGGACTCAGGAGGAGCTCCAATGTGATGTGTATATATGGCTTGTCTTGTAATCTTAAGTGACTGAAATAAAGACCAGCTATGCTTATGTTGTATTACTCTGAGGGATGTAATATTTGCGGATTGGTACTTCGCACATGTTATGTTAACGACTGGCATACTACAACATGCAGTGTTATGCAGGATCACCACACAACGCAAGACTCGTAGCACAGGGTTTTACGCAGAGGCCCGTCATTGTGAAGTTGACGGGTGTCGTGACCGCATATCTTTGTGGGTCACTATATTCAAACATATAGAAGAAGATTTCTGATGGAGTCTTTGTCCTCGATGCAGGCGCAAAACACAACACGTATTGTGTAGAATTGAACAAGTCTCTTTACAACTTGAAATAGTCGGAACGGATGTGGTACAACCAACTTAGTGAGTTCCTTAATCGCAAAGGTTACTTCAACAGTGATGACTTCCCATGTGTCTTCATCAAGAAGTCCTCTTCAGGATTTTGCATCATATCAGTGTACGTTGATGATCTCAACGTCACTGGCAACACACAAGATATTGATGATGTTGCCTATTCTTTCAGTTTCATAGAAATCTGGACACACTATGATTGGATACACATATGATAGCTATTTATCGGATCACATAATGCCAGATCATAGACCGGATTTGTGTTCCTACATGGTGGAGCAAACTATATCATGGAAGTCTTCGAAACGAAATCTAGTTGCAACGTCCATGAATCATTCTGAAATAATTTAATCATATGAGGCATCATGTGAATGCGTTTGGCTTCACATGATGATAAACCACATACAATAGTCATCCGAGATTGGTTCTATCGAATCACCTACCATTATCTACGAAGATCATGCGGCTTGTGTTGCAAGGAAGCAAACATGATACATCAAGAGAAAAATCACTAAGTATATTGCCCCTAAATTGTTTTATCCCCATGAGCTCAAAAAGAGTGAGAAAGTAAACATCTTGCAAGTTAAATCATGCGATAACCTTGCTGATCTATTCACGAAGTCTCTACCAGCTTGAACATTCTAGAAATATATTCATGAAATTGGTATACGACGGCTCCAAGATTTGCAAGAACTAGATGGAGTATCTTCCTAAACTATTCATGTTCAAAGCATCGTATAATACTATTTTCCCTTAGCGAGTTTACTTTCCATATTCTCATTAAGGCTTTTAATGAGGTAATATCAACATAAGATCATATTTTATACTACCCCTTTTTCCCACCAGGTTTTTAGGAAAGTATATACACGACATATATTGTTCTCTAAACTCTATGGGGTTTTCCCTTTACATGGTTTTTCTCATATCGAGTTAACAAAGAAGCAATACCAATTATATGTTGTATCATTTTCTCCTTATTTTTCCACTGGATTTGAAGGAGTTTTAACAACATATCCTACACTACCCCTCACATTTTTTCCCATAGGGTTTTCGGGGGAGACATAATCAAGATGATGGATCGTTATGCAATGAAGCGGTGATTAGGAGAAGTGCTAGGAATAATCAACACCAGTTAATTATGAGACAATCCCCACATGGCCCCACACTTGTAATCCCAGGTTTATGGGAACCGTCGTAGCAGTTAGACCCTAGAGCGTCGCCTCCAGGGAACCACCTTTGTAAACAACGCATTTGTTCAAGGCATCCGTTGATGTTGTACGTATATAAGGAATTTGTCTCAATCAATAAAGACCACCGATTGAATCACTGTCATTTTCTCTCGTTATTTGCAATTTCACTCATTACAATGTTATCAAGCTATTAATTACGTGTACAAATTCTATGCTTGACACGACAGTGGGATGAACATTTATGGGAAAACCCGACATTGCCAAGAAGCTCCAAGATAATATGCAAGATAACCATGCCGGGTGGCATGTGAAGTCCATCACTGAAGAAAAGAATGAAGAACTCTCCACTAAGGTATATGAGGTCATAGGTATAATCAAAGGTAAATAGGAAAATCAAATTAGTGACGCCACTGAAGATAGAGTAGATGAGGTTGATTTTTTGCTCACGATACTTATAAACCTGCAAGGAGAAGCTAAAACTATGGTTTGAATTTTCAAAACCCCTCCAGACAACTACAATAATGATAATAATGGAATGAACAGTGGCAACCTCCGCTCACTGAGGATACCCTAAAAACTTTCATGAATGCTCAGACCGAGCAACATAATATTTTCGGTAAGATGGCTGAAAACCATGATGTACACTTGGAAAACTTACTAACAAAGTTAGCACCCTCTTAACAGAAGTACTAACAAAGTTATCACTATTAAAATTGATACATAGACTCTATAAGAAATAACAAAGACCGTACAGTCACAACCATTTACCCTGCAAAAAGGTGGGTTGCTTGCTAGCTTGATCGATTGATACCTTGTACCATAAGTTATTCTCAATATGCTGTTACCACCAGAATTTGACCAGGTCAGAGGTGGGCCACGATCAAGATGGGCTTGAAGATATGTACATGGAAGAAATACGTGAATCGGCCTTGTGTACCAAGTTTGGGCTAGTTTGCCCTTGTATCTGTACTTTATTAGATCGTATCTTAAGTTAGAAGTTAGAGTTTTACCCGTGCACGGTTAGGTGCACGCCTGAATTAGAAAGTCCCTTGGACTATAAATATGTATCTAGGGTTTATGGAATAAACAACAACACACGTTCACCCAAACAAACCAATCTCGGCGCATCGCCAACTCCTTCGTCTCGAGGGTTTCTATCCGGTAAGCGACATGCTGCCTAGATCGCATCCTGCGATCTAGGCAGCACAAGCTCCACGTGGTTCATACGTTGCTCGTACTGAAGCCTTGTTGATGGCGAGCAACGTAGTTATCATAGATGTGTTAGGGTTAGCATAGTTCTTCGTGTAACATGCTTACGTAGTGCAACCCTTGCATGTCTAGCCGCCCTCACACCTGTCTCAGGTGTGGGGGTGGCACCCCGCTTGATCATTATTTAGTAGATCCGATCCGTTACGATTGCTCCTTGTTCTACAAGGATTAGTTTAATATCTGCAATAGTTAGGCCTTACAAAGGGGGGGAGGATCCAGCGGCACGTAGGGTGGCGTTCGCAAGTCCTAAACAGGATGTTCCGGGGATCAACTTCGTGTTGGTTTTTAGGCCTTGTTTAGGATCGGCTTACGAGTACCGTGCGTGGCCGCGAGGCCCAACCTGGAGTAGGATGATCCGATTATGCGGTGAAAACCCTAAATCGTCGTAGATCTCATTAGCTTTATCTTGATCAAGCAGGACCACCATATATTCGTGCACCCCGTACGAATCATGGGTGGATCGGCTCCTTGAGCCGATTCACAGGATAACCTGAGAGCCGATCGAGGCTCGTATTTAATGTTTACGTGTATGCCATGCAGGAAACTAAGCGAGGCATCTCCATCACCTTCCTGGCCAGGTATAGGTCAGGTGGCACGCCCTTGCGATCAGCATCGGGTGTGTGACCAGAAGTGCTTTGCGGGCCGTCGCTCGGAGGGGTCTCAGCCAGCCGCAGCTCTAGGCTCTTCCCGGCTCTACGGTGTTGACCCGTCGCTGCCCGTCGGTGGGTTTCTGACGTCAACACATTCTGGCACGCCCGGTGGGACACCGAGCAAAAGAAAGCCGATGACGAGACATCGGCTGGTACGAACACGATGCTCGTCCTCCCGACGGAGCCTAATACTTCAGGATTACGCGAGGGATATTACAGAACCTTCATGGAGTGCTTCGATCCAGCGAATCGGCCAAGTTTATTCTCACCACACGGTCTGCTTGGGTTTAACGGTGATCCAACGAACAGCGGCCACGTCGGCTACACGAATCCCAACGGAACCGACGTACGAGTACAGTGCATTGGCACAATACAGAGCCGACATCTGCAGTCACCCGACAGATTCGGCTCGGGGGAGGCGTATGATCAGCAGACAGACGCATGGCCAGTAAGAAATATTAGGAGCCGATAGGAAATCGGCCAGTAAAAAAAAAATCATTAGCAAGTACAAATGTAGCAAGTACAGAAAGATCCAGTCCAGCGAAACATCATCTGTCTCTGAAGGCCCTACTGAAGAAACACACCGAGGGCGAGAACGGCGTCGACACGGATCCGATCCGCCTCAGCGATCTCAGCCTTGTCATCCTCGTCTTTACCCGTCACCAGCTGATTGCTCAGGGTACGGATTTCAGCCAGATCGGTCTTCAGATCGGCTGTGAGGCCTTTTGCTTCGTCTTGAGAACGGGCAACAAGGGCTTCCTTGTCCTGGATGAGCTGTTTGGTCACCCTTACCCTCTCTTCAAGATTCTCCAGCTCCTTGCGCAGGGTCTCGAGTTCGGCGCGAGTGGCAGAAGTGTCCGTCTTGGCGTCCAGAGCAGCCTTCTTCTCATTGAGCCGTCGACACTTTTCGGCAATATCGGCTCTCAGCGGAAGTTGGGAGTGGCGAAGAGTAATCCTTTGGCGAGCCGATTGCACCCTTGACTTAAAGACCGCAGGGTAACAGCGGGCCAGAGCTTCACTTGCAGCGTCATAGGGAGATGAGGCTGGATATCCTCGAGGATGCTCTTGGCTTCCTCGGAATCTTCAATCAGAGTCTCAGTTGAGGCAGAAAGCAAATCTTTGAGACGCTGGAGTGGACCACGGACCGTACTAGGGATCGGCTCTCCACTTGCCTTGGAAGAAGTTGGCTCGATGGATTCTGGGTCGAACGTAAGCAAGCTCGAGAGATCACAACCCTGGTAGGGCAAACAAAGTGAGTTTAGCAGGCAATGGTGGAATTGATGGAGCCAAGGAAGAGGGACATACCTCTCCCAAGGAAGGAGGAACAGCCGATGCAGTGACGATCGGCTTTTCGGTGGACTGAGATGGGTTAGCCATTTGGGCAGCCGTGATCGCCGAGGTGGCTAGGTCCAGGGTGGCAGACGGCCTCGGTATCTCCTCAACGTCTCCGCTGGAGGTTTCTTCGGCCTGCAAGAGGAAGTAATTAGCCGATCCACACATGACGACGGGAAAGCATGAAGTATGACCAAGAAGATGATTACATTTGAAACCTCCTGGCTTGATGAAGAGGCTCGTGGGTTCTTGCGAGCCCTTTTGACGCAGCGGCGCTTTGTGCGTGACCCCGATCTGCTCGGGGCTTGGGGGGCAGGGGGTTCAGTGATCGACTTTTTCTTGGAAGCCGGCGCTGGTGAAGCCGTCTGGCTCTGGGTGGTGGATCTCTCGGAATTACCCGAGCTCGAGTCCCCCTGACTGGTTTCTTCGGCCCCGCTGGAGGTTCCTTCAGTGGAGGCACAGTAGGAAAGAATACGAGCGTATTGTAAACAAATGGTTGGAAGCGGACAAGTGTCTACAGGGTCTGAGCCAACTTACACGCAAGCTTTCTTGAGCCGGAGCTTTACGCTTCAGGGTTTTTCTGGCAGCCACTTTCCTCACTGCCGTCCTCGCCTGAGTCGAGGCTCGGGGGGCAACCGGCCCCGAAGATGCTTTACTCTTGGGAGCCGATTTCGGTGAAATCGGCTGACCCTGCATGATGACTTTCTTCAGGGGTGGTGAGCTCTGGCAGAAGAGAACCACTGGTGCCGGAGGTAGGAATACGAAAGGGGAACCGTCGGCTTGTGTGGGAGCCGGGCCATCTTGTTGCTGCCAGGAGAAAGAATCAGGTCACAGACGATCACCATAATGCGGTTACAGGAAATGCTTAAGTAATGGTACCTGGTCTGCAGGGATGTCATACTCGGCGTCAAGCTCTCTCAGCAGCGGTCCTAGAGCCCTCCTGAAGACGTGGGTCTTCCACATAGACCACCAAGTTTCAAAACCATCGGTAGTGAAGGAGAAACGGAGGTTGTGGGGAATCGGGATGGCCAAAGCATCAAAGAAGGTATAGCACCTTTGGGCAGTAAGGATGTCAGGCAGGTCAGCTCTACTTGCTGTCAGGTGATGTAAGAAGAAGTGTGGAGGCACCTGTCCGAGACCAAGCTGTCGAGCTGCTACTACTGGTTGATAACACTCGTAACCGGGCTTGATGATCCGGTTCGAGGTGCTCATGCCAACAGGGAGAAAGCAAGGAAGAATCATGAGGGAGTACAAATGCTGTGTGCTGGCGTCATCGGCAAAGTCATCCAATCGGAAGGAGACTGGGTTTTCAAAGTTTGCCGATTCAGTATAAGGATCGAACAGGGGGTTGTCCAAGCCTTGGAAGAAAATCTTAAACCACCCTCGCTTCCTTGGGGATCACCTGCCCGGGAGACCATACAGGGCTTGGCCGTAGCTGGTGCATCGAATTTCCTTCCCAGTTACATCCGGAAAGGTGCAGGTGGTCAGCGGTGGGAAGTCTGGAATTTGGTTTTGGAAGTATAGTTGGGCCCACAACTGAATGAACCACCAGGGGCCGCCAGTTTTAACTGTCTTTCAAGAGAACAGTTTGATGACATCGATTGAAGGGATCGATAAATCTCTCCAAGAAATAGTTTGCCTAGGCCGAGTTGGGTGCCCTTAGCAAGTTCATAGGCCGAGGAGAGGTAATTCTTGGTGGGAGCAAGTGATGGGCCGCAGAATATGAAATGCTCCAGAAATTCAGAAGGCTGTGTGCTCCCTCTCTGTCACGGGGCCTTTGGTTTTCATATAACGATTGAGATAGGCGCCCCAGCTGGTACACTCTTTTTTAGAGGAGAGAGTGAAAGGGACCTTTGGTAGTTTGAATGCAGAAGGGCTGGGGGATGCAATGTCTAGCCCTGTAATCATGGCCACATCCAGCAGGGTTGGTGTCATAGGGCCATGACCAAACATGAAGCGATTCGGTGCATCGGACCGAAGTAGCCGATGGTTTTCGGGATGTTCTCATTCTTCTCAAGAGGAGATAATGATAATGACAGGCATCGGCTATCCCTATGGTTTCCCAAGTGGCATAATGGGATTTTGATACTCTATTGTACCATGCCACCCAGCCTTCGGGAGGATTAGGCCGGACTCGTGAGCGGTCGGCCCAGGAAGTTAGATCTAGGTTCTGGCTCACAAAGGGGATTCTGTTAGCTTCGCACGAAATTAACAGGGCAGGACTCTCAGAAGAACGAGGACCGAGGCACATCGAATTTGCGAGAGAAGGGTGTGGCAGAAGGATGTCTGAAGCCTAAATTAGTAGCGGAGCGAAACATTAATTCAGGTGTTTGCCATTAATCTCATGTCAAGTCGAACGGCGAGAGGAGGTTGAGGATTACCTTCAGTCCGGAAGCCGTGGTATCGGTGTTGGATGATTCCGCCATGGGATGCGTTGAAGGAGCCGGGGGCGGCGTGGTCGAGATCTGTGTAGGTGGTTGTGGGTTGGAACTGCTCAGGCGGCGATTTGGGGATCTGAGTTTGCCTTTTCAGATGGAGGTCGCAGGTTACCGTTTGGAAGGGCGGCTAGGTCGACGTTCCTCGTGTTTTTATAATGGAGACCGATGCGATGCCATCGGCTCTTTTTGGAGATTGTGTGACTTTGACCATCGGCAAAACAATTGACTGGAGAATACTTCTTCATTAACAGAGGAGGGTTTGTTACAATGAAGAGCCGATTGCTCAAAGGGGAACAAAAGAAGAGCCGATTGCTCGCATACTACTGATGCTATGTCACTAGTCCTCGCTGCCCTCGTCGTCAGCATCGTAGCTGTCACCGGCGCTGCTTCCGGAGAGCTCCTCGTCACCGCTGCTCCAGCCCTCGACCGGAGCTTCTTCCTCTGCGTCGTCATCATCATCTTCACTATCTGCCCAAAGATGGAGGCGCTTCGCCGGCGGGTATCCAGTGGAGGAGGAGGAGTCATCCTCCTCCTCTTCTTCCTCCGTATCTTCATCTTCCTCTTCCTTATCATAGGAAGTGAGATTCCTCCAGGAGGAGAGGTCATCCTCGTTTTCGCTCTCCAGTTCCCCTTCAACGAGGAGGGGAGATCGCCCTCCTCGTCGGTCAGGGGCATGTCGCCGTCCGACATGAGATCGAAGTCCCACTCGAGCTCCGACATTGGCTCGCTTGGGGAAGAAGATTGGAAAGAAAGGCCGGAGGAGGCAGAGGGAGGAGAAGACATTGCTACAGGGAAAGAGTGTTTTTTAGTGCCGATAGCAAGAACAGAGGAAGGGGATGAAGGAGGCTAGTCAATCGGCACAGTTTGATAAGGGGAAGCCTAATGGGTGATTTAAAGCCATTACGGTTTCCAAGGAAATGGTGCTAAAGTTATCAAGTTTTGCAAGAAGTTGAGGGGATAAGGCACCATGGTGAAGGATACTACAGCGGTTCTGCCATGAAATGACCCGACGAAGAAAAAACGGAGTGATTTTGGAATTGATAATTCCAAAACCAAGGGGGCATGTGTTATCACCAGAATTTGACCAGGTCAGAGGTGGGCCACGATCAAGATGGGCTTGAAGATATGTACATGGAAGAAATACGTGAATCGGCCTTGTGTACCAAGTTTGGGCTAGTTTGCCCTTGTATCTGTACTTTATTAGATCGTATCTTAAGTTAGAAGTTAGAGTTTTACCCGTGCACGGTTAGGTGCACGCCTGAATTAGAAAGTCCCTTGGACTATAAATATGTATCTAGGGTTTATGGAATAAACAACAACACACGTTCACCCAAACAAACCAATCTCGGCGCATCGCCAACTCCTTCGTCTCGAGGGTTTCTATCCGGTAAGCGACATGCTGCCTAGATCGCATCCTGCGATCTAGGCAGCACAAGCTCCACGTGGTTCATACGTTGCTCGTACTGAAGCCTTGTTGATGGCGAGCAACGTAGTTATCATAGATGTGTTAGGGTTAGCATAGTTCTTCGTGTAACATGCTTACGTAGTGCAACCCTTGCATGTCTAGCCGCCCTCACACCTGTCTCAGGTGTGGGGGCGGCACCCCGCTTGATCATTATTTAGTAGATCCGATCCGTTACGATTGCTCCTTGTTCTACAAGGATTAGTTTAATATCTGCAATAGTTAGGCCTTACAAAGGGGGGGAGGATCCAGCGGCACGTAGGGTGGCGTTCGCAAGTCCTAAACAGGATGTTCCGGGGATCAACTTCGTGTTGGTTTTTAGGCCTTGTTTAGGATCGGCTTACGAGTACCGTGCGTGGCCGCGAGGCCCAACCTGGAGTAGGATGATCCGATTATGCGGTGAAAACCCTAAATCGTCGTAGATCTCATTAGCTTTATCTTGATCAAGCAGGACCACCATATATTCGTGCACCCCGTACGAATCATGGGTGGATCGGCTCCTTGAGCCGATTCACAGGATAACCTGAGAGCCGATCGAGGCTCGTATTTAATGTTTACGTGTATGCCATGCAGGAAACTAAGCGAGGCATCTCCATCACCTTCCTGGCCAGGTATAGGTCAGGTGGCACGCCCTTGCGATCAGCATCGGGGGTGTGACCGTGTGCTTTGCGGGCCGTCGCTCGGAGGGGTCTCAGCCAGCCGCAGCTCTAGGCTCTTCCCGGCTCTACGGTGTTGACCCGTCGCTGCCCGTCGGTGGGTTTCTGATGTCAACACATGCATCTTATACATTTTATTTTAGGTTCAAATGCATGTATGCATAGTGATATTGGTAGGAGCATGCGAAACAAGCAAAGTAGCTGGAAATTCAATTCGGCTCCCGGGTGCATATGCTTCCTCTACCAACAAAACATATATTAAAGTGTGGAAAAATTTTGACGAAAAATTCTACATGTACATCTCCATAATATATGTCTATGCGTCAAGTTTCACGAAAAAATAATATTTTTTGTGACCTATGTAAAAAAGAGAAAACTTATCATGTGAATAGCATTGTTTTAAGCACTGAATTTTGTCTTTTTTACACACGGCACATGATAAGTTTATTTTTTATGAAAAGACTTTGTGAGCGTGTAGCACATGAAGATGTACGTGCGATTTTTTTTTCAATTTTTTTAAAATTTAAAATATGTGTAACATGCATTATAAAATATAGGGAGCATATACTCCCATGTTCCAAAACACCACTCCGGTAGTAGCTAGCTTCATATTCCCGTGCATACTTTCGTTAATTAATAATTGTATAACTAGACATATTCTCCCATCAAGTTCGTGCAACTCCATATACTATCTAGGGCCTACCAACCAGGTGGTACGTTCTTGGATCGAACATGATCAGTGGCTCTTTTTTTCCATATAGCTTTGGTGACTTTTTTGTACCATCATCTCGAATCTTCTCTTGTTCTGATGTTCCATAGGTAAATATATGCACAAACTAATTATGAATCAGTTTGGGCAAAATGCTACCTCTATAATGGCTGCATGCCAGGAGAATATATTCTTGTAGTACTAAGAGTTAGGTAAGCGATTCCAATTTTCTTCGCATGGATGCGCATGCAGTTCCGTTCTGCACTTTCATCTATCCTGTTCCGTTTAGCATCTTGTAGTACTGCATCATTTAGAATACCAGGGGTTCCTCGGAGCAAGCGAGTTTTATATGGGCGTTTTGTTTTCATCTCTGAAACCTCTTTTTATTCTTCTTGCAAACATGTGTACGTGCAGGTAGCTGCCTGCAGGCTGCGACTGCGTGCATCTACATATATATGTTGGAATAGGAATATGATTCTCTCCATATGTCCAAATAAGTTGCTCTTGTTTTGTCGGCTGTCTGGACAGAATAGGCTCAGACCGGGGAGAAAACATGGACTGCTCAGAGAAGAAACCATGGATTTGGCCGAAAAATGTGTGATGGTTCCAAGTGCATGCCAACATCATAAATCAGTAGCGCTCGCATACAATTCCGTGTCTGTCCGTTTCTGGAGGGAGAGGGATAAAGCTTTGATTTTTGCTCGGAACTGAAAACAGGCTCTTGCACAGACACTCTCTCTCACACACGACGCAACAAGAACTTATAAATCGGAGATGAAAAAGAAAAGCGCGCATGCATGTAGTACATTTAGCTAAGTTAACACACTGCTAGGCTCTCCCATGTGTGGTTGATTCGGTCCCGTAAAGAAGTTGCAGGGAGAATTTGTGTTAGTGGGATTGGGAATAACAGAACATGGGGCCTCCCTTTTTGGATATATTCTCTCAGTCCCAAGTGCCATCTTGATCGAGCTATCTTTCCTCCTAAGCAATCGCTAAACAAAGTGATCTAAAAATTTACCTACAGTAGTATAGTATACGCGTGGAGGACACATTTTTGCTCAGTAAAATGAAATCGTTGCCGGATCGGAAGCTCGGAGCATATGCGGATGCGAAGGGGATCCCTATTCTCCGCTTACTGCGGAAGCGATCTGGCTCTCCGCGCACCCCCGCGTTATATGGGCCTGGCCCGTAAACTTTTCACAGTAGCTTCACTGACTGTTTGAGCGTCTTTTAGTCAGAATCTGGCCCGACCTGTAGTTCTCGTCTCGCTTGTTCCTCGCTGGGTTCGAGCAGCTTGCCTGGTTCGCTTCCGGCGGCGGGGCGCTGCAAGAAAAATAGTGAATATCTCTGAGATGGTTTCTAGTGAAGCTGCGTGCCTGCTTTCTTTTTCGAAACAGCTTACTACATCACAGCACTATTTTTGTAGTAGACGTTACCAAACACTGTTTCTAAATTCTAATATATATTTCGTAATTTCTCTGAAGTACCGATGCGTACTACAGGCCCAGCACTGATTGTATGAATGATGGATAGTTGGAATGCCAAAAAATAGCATATGTAGTACTTCAAATTTTTGGGGTTGATTCCTACAAAATGATGAACGGCGAACCATTGTACCTGCGATAGCGAATCCCATGGATAAATGTTCAACGAGGGAAAGCATTCAACTTTCATAAATGTTCTTACTTTTCTAATTTTGTTTTCGAGTAAACAAATGTTTATCTCAACAAATGTTATGTCTAAATAAATGCTAAAGGTGGAAAATCTTTTCATAAATGTTTACTGATGAAAATATTTTTTCAAAATTTAGAAATGTTCAACCATGGAAATTGTTCTTTTCATAAATGTTCAAGCCGGAAATCTGTTCAAAGTGAAACTCGGTTCAAGTATGTTTAAGGCGGAAATCCGTTTAGGTGGATTTTCCCGTTCAAGTAACATAAATGTTTAGACCGTTCAACTCTTTTATAATTTTTAAGCAAAAAATCCGTTGAACGTGAAAATCAGTTGAAGGCGGAAATCCAGTCAAGATGGAACGCTAAAGGCGGAAATCCGTTCAAAGTGGAATCCATTGAAGGTGGAAACCGTTCATGGAGGGAAACAGTTCAAAATTCAAAAAAATGTTTTGAGGATGGAACAAATGCATTTTTAAAAATACAGAAATGTTCAAGGATGGAAATTGTTCTTTTATCATAAATGTTCAAGGTGGAATTCCCGTTCAAGTAAAACAAATGTTTAAATCGTTCACCTCTTTTTATAAAATTTCATGGCGAAAAATCCGTTCAATGGTGGAATTCATGAATGTTTAAGGTTGAAAACTTTTTTTTTTCAAAATTTGGTTCAAGGCAGAAATCCGTTCAAGGTGGAATTCTGTTCAAGTACCTGTTAAATGTTCATGGAGGGAAATGGTTCATATATGTATAAGGTTCAAAACATTTTTTCAAAATTCAGAAAATGTTCAACCATGGATTTTATTCTTTTTATAAATGTTCAAGGTGGAAATGTGTTCAAGATGGAATTCGGTTCAAGTACATTCAAGGCAGAAATCCGTTCAAGGTGGGTTTCCCGGTCAAGTAACATAATTGTTTAAACCGTTCAACTCTGTTATAAATGTTCAAGGCAAAAATTGTTAAAGGCGGAATCCGTTGAAGGCGGGAATCCGTTCAGGTGGAAACCGTTCATGGAGGGAAACCATTCATAAATTCTTAGAGGTGGAAAACCGTTCAAGGCAGAAATCCGTTCAAGATGGAATTCCGTTCAAGTATGTTCAAGGCGGAAATCCGTTCAAGTAACATCAATGTTTAAACCATTCAACTTTTAATAAAGTATCAAGGAGAAACTCCGTTAAAGGTGGAATCCGTTCAAGGCGGCAAATCCTTTCAAGGTGGAATCCGTTCAAGGCAAAAATCGTTCATGGAGGGAAACCGTTCATATATATTTAAGGTTCAAAAATGATGTTTTGATTTATATGTTCAAGGCGAAAAATTGTTGAAGGTGGAATCAGTTCAAGGCGGAAATCCGTTCAAGATGGAACTATGTTCAAGTACACTAAAGGGAGAAATCCGTTCAAGGTGGAATTCCCGTTCAAGTAACATAAATGTTTAAACCATTCACCTCTTTTATAAATTTTCAAGGCAAAAAATCCGTTCATGGTGTAAAACTATTCATAAATGTTTAAGGTTCAAAACATTTTTTCAACATTCAGAAATTTTTAACCATGAAACATGTTCTTTTCCATAAATGTTCAAGGCGGAAATCCGTTCAAGGTGGGATTCGGTTCAAGTACCTATTAAATGTTCAAGGCGAAAATCGTTCATGGACGGAAACCATTCATAAATGTGTAAGGTTCAAAACAATTGTTTTCAATATAAAAAATGTTCAACCATGGATTTTTTGTTCTTTTTCATAAACTTTCAAGGCGAAAATCGTTCATGGAGGGAAACCATTCATGTCTGTTTAAGGTTCAAAACATTTTTCAAAATTCAGAAATGTTCAACCATGGATTTAATTCTTTTTAAAAATGTCCAAGGCGAAAATCTGTTCAAGGTGGAATTTGGTTCAAGTACGTTCAAGGCGAAAATACGTTCAAGGTGGATTTCCCAGTCAAGTAACATAATTGTTTAAACCATTCAAATCTTTTATAGATGTTCAAGGCGAAAATCGTTAAAGGTGGAATCCGCTCAAGATGGAAATCCATTGAACATGGAATCCATTCAAGGTGGAAACCGTTTATGGAGGGAAACCGTTCATAAATGCTTACGGGTGGAAAACCGGTCAAGACCGAAATCCATTCAAGGTGGAGCTTTGTTCAAGTACGTTCAAGGCGGTAATTCGTTTAACTAACATAAATGTTTAAACCGTTCAACTTTTAATACATTCTCAAAGTCATAATCCGTTAAAGGTGGAATCCATGGAAGACGGCAAATCTGTTCAAGGTGGAATCTGTTCAAGGCGAAAATTGTTCACGGAGGGAAACCGAAGATATATGTTTAAGGTTCAAAAATGATGTTTAGATTTGTGTTGAAGGCGAAAATCGATTGAAGAAGGTGCAATCAGTTCAAGGCGAAAAAGGAAAGCTCCTAGTTATGCACTCTATTACTTGTAATGCCTCATGAAGTTGAAACTTTTATTTTGTTGTATAAATGCATGCTTTACATTAAATTTTAATTTTTTCTTATCCACATAATCATATTCCGAAAATGGAGTGCTGATGTTTGCCAGCAACTAAAAATTTCTTATGTCCAAGGCAGCACTTTGTAATTTTTTTTTTCAAAGTGTTTGTTACAGGCTTTTGTAATCTCTCTGAAGTTGTACTCTGAAGTTGCTGAATGTTTAACAGTAGTTTCATTTGCACTTTGAAAAATCATGCGGGGAGCCTGTTTTATACTGTTATAAATGGTGAAGCATGTATGTACTTTTTTATACTGCACAAAATATTTCTACTTCGCGTGTTTGAATACAGATAACGAAATGAGAAAAGTTAAGTCATGAAAACATGGTCACGTTGTATCGTGTGGGGGAGCAAAATCGGGAGACACCGTTTCACAGTTGTAAACACACCGTACGGAAACATGTACTACACATTAGCAACGCTAAAATGGGCCGAGCCCATCAAACCCGATCGCTCGAAAAAAGGTATGCGGAGCCCCTCCTCCGCTCCGCTTCAAGCGGTCAATAGCGGAATTCCTATATGCCGACCAGGTCGGCACCTGCACCGCGCCGCACACCCTCGCGCGCTGTGTGGGCCGGCCCGGTTAGGCGTTTTTTCCTGTTTCTTTCTTTTTTTTCCTTTTTCTTTTCTGTTTTCTGTTTTCTTTTTCACTGTTTTTTTTTCTCGCGTTTTATTTTATGTTTAAAAATAAATTTTAAAAATGTTCAAATTTATGTTTAAAAAAATGTTCAAATTTGAACGGTTTTCGCGTTTTACTTTATGAAAAAAATGTCAAATTTGAAAATCTTTCAAATCCGAAAACCGTTCAAATTTGAAAACCGTTTAAATTCGAAAACCGTTCAAATATGAAATTTGTTTAAATTCGAAAATTGTTCTAATATGAAAATTGTTCAGATTCAAAAATTGTTCAAATATAAAATTTGTTCAAATTCAGAAATTGTTCATAGAGAAAAATACATTTTTGTTCAAATTTAAAAATGTTCAGATTTTTAAAAAGTGATTTCTTTTTAATTTGAATTTTTTAAATTTTGACAAATATTCAGATTTTAAAAAATTCTTTTAAAAAAGAAAACAAACAACAGAAAACAAAAAGAAACGAAAAAGAAAAAACGGCCTACCTGATGTTGGGCTGCGGCCCAGTTAGTACCCAGAGGGGCGCGCGGGGTGTGCGGCAGCCCCATAGGCACCGACCAGATCGGCACATAGCAGCGCCCGGTCAATAGGCGCTCCCGGATGCGAATATAGAGAAGCGTTTGGTTTGATTCTTCCCGTGGGCCTCCCGCGCACATGAGTCCATCCATCAACAGTCTCAGCGCGATGAGCGCGGGCCGACTCGGGTGCTCCTATATATCGCTTCAAGCGATACAACAGACTCCTATCGCTAAAGAAAACACCAACATGGGCCGGCTCCATTTAACTCCGCGGTCGCACGAGCTGCCTTCAGTCACGACTCACGACTCGATCTCTGGATTCAATCATTGTGCTCCGATTTTCTGGTGAATTCTGGTGTCTTTTAGGAAAAAAAATCAGATTTCAAAATAAATATTCAAATTCAAAAAGTGTTCACGTTTGAAAACTGTTCAAATTTTAAAATATGTTCAAACTATAAAAATGTTCAGATTTATAAAAACTTTTATTTTAAAAAAATATCAAATATGATTTTGTTATTATTTTGAAAGTAGTTTAGATCTGTAAATGTTCAAGTTTTAAAAATGTTTAAATCTAAAATCTATTTGTATTTTTTAAAAAGTCAGAATTTACTAGAAAAAATAAAGTAGAAAAAAAGATAGAAAAGGAGAAACAGAAAACCGGAAAAAACGAACACAAAAAGAAAACCGAACAGCACCCAGGAAACACAACGACACTAGAATGGTTTCATTAGCTAATGACCAACAAAAATGAAAGTATAAAACATCACGCTAAGCTTCTTTATAAGGCAATTGAGGGTGTGTTTGGTAGACCGGCTTACCTCAGATATTCTCATCTCAATCCAGCTCAGCTAGCTATTTCTTGTTTGTTAGGTCGGCTTGGTCCATCTTAGCAGTGCCCACCCAATACGAAAAAGGTCTCTCAGCCAGGCTAAGTTGCGAAGCTCAAATCAAGCTTCACAACTCGGCCCGGCTCAACTCGCCCCGCAATACACTGTTACGCCCAACGCGCAGACTCCCACCCCCACATTTTTCTCTCATCATTTCCCCCACCTCCTTCTCTCTATCAACACCGCTGCAACCGTGCCTGCCCCTGAGCTCCACTGCCGCCTCGTGGATGCTGGCCTGCGCCGCCACCTTCTCGACATCAAGCTTCGACGCCGACCTGCGCCGCCGCCACGGACGAGCTCCGCCTCTTCCTCGCCGCGTCTCCGCCTCTCCTTCATCGCAGCTCCGCCACGCATGGACGAGTTCCGCCGCCGCCTCGTCGACGCTCGCTTGCGTCGCCGCCTTCCCGACTCCGAGCTGTGCTGCCGCCGCCACGTACGAGCTCCGGGAGCCGCCACTGGCGAGCTCCGCGCCGCCTCCACGTACAAGCTCCACGCCGCGTCTCCACCTCTCCCTCGACGCGCCGACGGAGCTCTCTTCTGCCTGCGAAGGGGCGACGCCGACACGGCCAGGCGAGGCCGCGGCGTGCGGCGGTTAACGCTCCAGGACGAAGAATTCCCTGGCAAGCTCCATGGCGTGAAGCTGGGCTAAGACCTGATTGCTTTTTTTCTTTTTTGTTAAGGTTCTTTTTGTAAGAAAGTTGGAGGTGGGCAGTGCCCTGGTGAGAAGTGATTCCAAACACACTCTCTATTCAACCCGTCTCAGTACCTACGAGCTAACAAATATACACCAAAATCTTAGCTCAACTATTCTCAGGTGAGCAATGCTCAGATGGGAAAGTGATTCCCAGCTGAACCGATCTACCAAACACACCCTGAGTATCTGCCTCCACCTGGATCTGCCTCCACCTGGGTTTGCAACAAGTTCTATCCACCGCACCTCCGGTGTGATAAGTGGCTAATAGGCTAATAGCCCCTTCTCGACTTTTTGCACTGAAACTAGCATCGACATTGATTTTATAGGTGCTAAGTTCAGGTTTCTTTCATTGAGGTTTAGCCTTGATCGATTTTTTCCTTTGCATTCTTTCTGATCAGGGCAAGGTCATATGACACATACGTAGTCTCCAAAGTCTCCAAAGTCCAGCTGACTGATTCGATGACGTCTCTTCCTCCTTCACCATGCCACGAAGTGTTTCGCTCTATACACACTGCTCAGCAGCCACGTAGGATAACCCACACATCCTCAAGTTCTATTAACTTGGTCCAAGAGTTTGGATGAAGCTTAGGAAATCTTGATCGAAGGAAAAAAATAGTTCTTTCCACAATAAGTGCACCCAAGTACACACAAAACGTGCATCTAAAATTGTTCCTTCTTCTGTTCCACATGATTTGCAAAAGTAAATCACCTCCATATGCCTCCTCTTCAGAATTTGTCTACATGGCACAAATTCGTTTATGAATCTCCGCCAAAAGGATTTAATCTTATTTTTTTATAATGAGCGTTTTATTACTTTGGCAAGCAATTACATCATACCTCAACATAGCTAAGATGCACATCACCGTTCAAACGTCTCAAATATCTCAAAGTGAAAACAAAAAAGACGAATTACATATCAATCATGAGCAATTGTAGAACGCCTAGGATGAAGGTGGTGGTCCAATCCTTAGATTATGTTGCCACTCATGTAGGGAAAAAGTACCCCTCGTCGTATTCTCCAACCGTGTACAGAGCTCTATAAAGAGGTCGCGGTTCTCCGCCCTTTGCAGCACAGACCACGAACGGGGAATAGCGGTACATCTATAAATAACCTGCAAGAGAGAGGAATTCTTATCATTAAATTTTTTTTCAATTCTGTATAGCCATAGCGACCATATAACGACAAGCGCTCTCACCCTAATAAGCGTTCTAAACCTGTGATCAATACCATGAAGCTAATTACCAAAGATATTGGCCACACTAGTCGGGGATACTGATCAGAAGCTACTTGGATACATAACCATATAGATCTAGCAAAGCGGCACTAGAAGAACAAATGCTTAATCGACTCATTGTGATGATAGAAAACACACGGACTACTCATAAGCCAATTGCGTTTCACAAGATTATCTTTGGTTAGGATTAACCCTCGACGTAAATACCCTCCAAAAATCTTAATCTTTTGTGGAATTTTCATCTTCCAAATCTTCTTGTTTTTATCAACTGGTATTTCAGGTTGGATGATTGCATTGTAGAATGAACTTTCCGTTGGATTGTAAGTTCCAACAAATTCATCCGGCCCTTCAGACAATTGAATGGATTCCAAACGAAGTAGTAAGGCATTCGATGCATGCAGCCTCGGGCCGTATAAATCTCATCTAAACGTCACTGACGGAAGTGAGGTCGCTATTACAAAAGGAATGGTATCAATTTTGCGACGAACAATGCTATATAACGTCCGATATTGTTCAGAGAGAGGCCTATTTCCTAACCAGGAATACTCCCAGAACTGTATATGCGATCCATCCTTAATGGAGAAAGTACCATATCTAAAGAAATATTTCTTCGTAGCCATTAAGCCAGCCTAGAAATGCGAGTCTCCCAGTTTCCAACGAATTTGGGACAACACTTTCTTGCTAATGTACTTTCTTTTAACAAGGTTCTACCATACGCCATCTTCGGTTAGAAGCTTGTAGAGCCACTTACCTAATAAGGCTGAGTTTTTGACCTCAAGGTCATGAACCCCCAACCCACCCATATCTTTGAGTCGGCATACAACATTCCACTTAACCAGTCGATACTTATTTTTTCACTATCCCCTTGTTAAATTTTTTTTGATCTTGTAAGGGTATATTGCCCCTATGTGTGGTTTTGGTAATTAATGACAACCCCTATGTACTAATATTTTCATTGAGTTCATATGAAGGAATATTTCATAAGTACTACTTGTATTCCATGTGTTGGATTTAAGTATGGATGCCATGAAGATAAAGATATACCTTTTGTATTGGCATCAAGATCATGGATTTGAATATATATATATATATATGTTATATGATCAAGAATAAGAAATGAAGATGGAGTTATTATGTGGAACTCAATATTAGCCATGCTCTAGCTTATGTGATAAGCAACGAATGATCAAGATCTTGAGTGCTTGATTCCAAGTGAAGAATTCAAGTTATGGCTCTAAGTAGGTGTCATGATAGTCTCATAAGTTGAGCTATGGTTGACTAAGATTTAGAGCATGCAAACAAATGAAGAGTTCTATATACACCTCAAGATAGTATGATAGAGCATGAGAAGATACAAGGTTGCCAATACAAAGAGTGAAGAATAGATTCAAATTTGGTCAACACATGAAGCATGAAAAATGTGACACGTGAAGTATGTGGTATGGTAACCCTTGTCAATTATGCTTTATGAACTAACCCATCATATGTGTGCCATTGTGTTGTCTATATGGGTTAGGTATCTTTCCATGAGCATGCATCAAAAGTGAGATCTCATATAGTCCATGAGAGGATGGCATCAAGTGATGATCGCCATCAAGGTTTAGTTGGGAAAGTTCAAGTTGAGCATCTCAAGAGGATCATATGCTTGAAGCTTGCCGTCCATTTAGTGATAATGGACATGTGAAGATATGCATCAATGGAGCTTTCCCATCATGGTGTATGGGGGAGCATTTGTGAGTCTTCATGAAGCAACAATGATCAAGTAAGGCATCCGGCTTGAGTGGAGCTTGAAGAGTTATCATCAAGATCAAGCGGGATGCGGAAGGCAAAGGTATGGCCTTGCTAGGTTTTCCTTTTACCGGTCTCAAGGTGGTTGTTGGGAGACCGGGTTATAGGATAGATAGCCGCTCTATCAAGAGGGGCTTTCGGTTGGGTAACTTGATCACATAGTCCTAGGGAGTTCAATCTTTTGCATACTTTGCATATCCCTATTGCTTCTTAGTGTTTCTCCGTGTAAGGTTCTTGAGCTTGTTGCTAGCTTTACAACAAGCTCAAGTTCATCGAAAATAGAATCCGTGTGCATCTTCTTCTGCGTTTTCGAGTTTGGACGTCTTCACCGTTTCTTGACGGTGGGAGACTCCCTCTCTAGAATCTCTAAAAACCCGTGAGGAGTCTCCATATTTAAAGTTTTTGTTGGGGTTCTATTTGTCGTTATATTTCCAACAAAATTGGTTTCATGTCAATCAGAGTTCGGGAGTTTTTCTGTTTAAAAGGAAAAGAAAAGGTCTTCAGGGTCCTGCGTATTCTCGCACTGTCTCTCGGTGCCCGCCCGACCTAAGGTCCGGCTGGACCAGCTGTGGCACCGGCTAGCCCGACGCAAACCGGCTCCTGGACCGGTGCCAACCAGGCACTATCCAGGGAGGTCTCCAGCTTCTCCTGGTGCTAGCCCGTCGTAAAATCGCGCCGGTCTCGGCCCGACGCACAATCCGGTGCCGGCCGGATGGTCCGGCCTTTGGCCCGATCTGACCGGCCCCTGGACCGGATGGCCCGGCCCCTGGCCCGGTTGACCGGCTTCCTCGACTGATGCTGAGCTGGACACTTCCCCAAAGGTTAGATTTCGGCTTGGGCTATAAATAAGCCTTCTTTCACCTTGGTCTCAGTCAGTTCTTCCACTCTCTCTCCTCCATTGTTGACTTTGAAGAACTTCCCCTATCTCTTTATTCCCCCCATGATTCTTGCTCATTCTTGAGGGATCTAAGAGAGGAGATCTAGATCTAGAATCCCCACCAATCCATTTCAACTCTAAGCGAGGGGAACTGCTGGCGTGCAGTTGACGTGGGAGTTAGAAATCTCTGTGGTGTAATTTTCCTTCACGTCCCCGGCAACGGCGCCAGAAATTTAGCTTGTTGACGCGTAAAGCACACGCCCGTTGGGAACCCCAAGTGGAAGGTGTGATGCGTACAGCAGCAAGTTTCCCTCAGTAAGAAACCAAGGTTTATCGAACCAGTAGGAGTCAAGGGGCACGTGAAGGTTGTTGGTGACGGAGTGTAGTGCGGCGCAACACCAGGGATTCCGGCGCCAACGTGGAACCTGCACAACACAATCCAAATACTTTGCCCCAACTTAACAGTGAGGTTGTCAATCTCATCGGCTTGCTGTAACAAAGGAGTAAATGTATGGTGTGGAAAATGATGTTTGTATGCGAAGAATAGTAAAGAACAATGTTTGCAGTAGATTGTATTCGATGTAAAAGAATGGACCATGGTCCACAGTTCACTAGTGGTGTCTCTCCAATAAGAAATAGCATGTTGGGTGAACAAATTACAGTTGGGCAATTGACAAATAAAGAGGGCATAACAATGCACATACATATCATGATGAGTAGTGTGAAATTCAATTGGGCATTACGACAAAGTACATAGACCGCTATCCAGCATGCATCTATGCCTAAAAAGTCCACCTTCAGGTTAGCATCCGCACCCCTTCCAGTCTTAAGTTGCAAACAACAGACAATTGCATTAAGTATGGTGCGTAATGTAATCAACACAAATATCCTTAGACAAAGCATTGATGTTTTATCCCTAGTGGCAACAGCACACCCACAACCTTAGAACTTTCTGTCACTGTCCCAGATTAAATGGAGGCATGAACCCACTATCGAGCATAAATACTCCCTCTTGGAGTCACAAGTATCAACTTGGCCAGAGCCTCTGCTAGCAACGGAGAGCATGCAAGATCATAAACAACACATATATGATAGATTGATAATCAACATAACATAGTATTCCATATTCATTGGATCCCAACAAACACAACATGTAGCATTACAAATAGATGATCTTGATCATGATAGGCAGCTCACAAGATCTAACATGATGGCACATGAGGAGAAGACAACCATCTAGCTACTGCTATGGACACATAGTCCAGGGGTGAACTACTCACACATCAATCCGGAGGCGATCATGGTGATGAAGAGTCCTCCGGGAGATGATTCCCCTCTCCGGCAGGGTGCCGGAGGCGATCTCCTGAATCCCCCGAGATGGGATTGGCGGCGGCGTCTCTGGAAGGTTTTCCGTATCGTGGCTCTCGGTACTGGGGTTTTCGCGACGAAGGCTTTAAGTAGGCGCAAGGGTAGGGTTGGAGGCGGCGCGAGGGCCCCACACAACAGGGCGGCGCGGGGCCCACCTTGGCCGCGCGGCCCTGGTGTGGCGGCGCCTCATCGCCCCACTTCGTAATCCTTTCGGTCTTCTGGAAGCTTCGTGGAAAAATAAGACCCTGGGCGTTGATTTCGTCCAATTCCGAGAATATTTCCTTTGTAGGATTTCTGAAACCAAAAACAGCAGAAAACAGCAACTGGCTCTTCGGCATCTTGTCAATAGGTTAGTGCCGGAAAATGCATAATAAGGACATAAAGTGTCTATAAAACATGTGAGTATCATCATAAAAGTAGCATGGAACATAAGAAATTATAGATACGTTTGAGATGTATCAAGCATCCCCAAGCTTAGTTCCTACTCGCCCTCGAGTAGGTAAACGATAACAAAGATAATTTCTGAAGTGACATGCTATCATAATCTTGATCAATACTATTGTAAAGCATACGAGATGAATGCAGCGATTCGAAGCAATGGTAAAGACAATGAGTAAACAACTGAATCATATAGCAAAGACTTTTCATGAATAGTACTTTCAAGACAAACATCAATAAGACTTGCATAAGAGTTAACTCATAAAGCAATAGATTCATAGTAGAAAGTTTTGAAGCAACACAAAGGAAGATATAAGTTTCAGCAGTTGCTTTCAACTTCAACATGTTTATCTCATGGATAATTGTCAACACAAAGTAATATGATGAATGCAAATAAGCAAGTATGTAAGAATCAATGCACAGTTAACACAAGTGTTTGCTTCTAAGATAGAAAGAAGTAGGTAAACTGACTCAACATAAAAGTAAAAGAATGACCCTTCGCAGAGGGAAGCAGGGATACAATCATGTGCTAGAGCTTTTCAAGTTTTGAAATCATATACAGAGCATAAAAGTAAAGTTTTGAAAGGTGTTTGTTGTTGTCAATGAATGGTAGTGGGCACTCTAACCCCCTTGCCAGACAGACTTTCAAAGAGCGGCTCCCATGAAGGACGTTATCTCTACCACCAAGGTAGATCATCCCTCTTCTCTTTTGTTTACACATGTACTTTAGTGTAGTTTATTTTTATTTTTGGGTGACACTCCTTCCAACCTTTGCTTTCACAAGCCATGGCTAACCGAATCCTCGGGTGCCTTCCAACAATCACATACCATGAAGGAGTGTCTATTTATTTTAGTTTTATTTAGAGATGACACTCCTCCCCACCTTTGCTTTCTCAAGCCATGGCTAACCGAATCCTCGGATGCCTTCCAACATTTCACATACCATGGAGGAGTGTCTAATGCAAAATTAAGTTGCTTACTGACGAATCAGAGCAAAACATGTGAAGAGAATTATTAATGAAAGTTAATTAATTGGGGCTGGGAACCCCGTTGCTAGCTCTTTTTGCAAAATTATTGGATAAGCGGATGAAGCCACTAGTCCATTGGTGAAAGCTGCCCAACAAGATTGAAAGATAAAACACCACATACTTCCTCATGAGCTATAAAACATTGACATAAATAAGAGATAATAACTTTTGAATTGTTTAAAGGTAGCACACGAAGTATTTACTTGGAATGGCAGAAAAATACCATGTAGTAGGTAGGTATGGTGGAACAAATGGCATAGTTTTTGGCTGAAGGATTTGGATGCACGAGAAGTATTCCCTCTCAGTACAAGGCTTAGGCTAGCAAGGTTATTTGAAGCAAACACAAGTATGAACCGGTACAGCAAAACTTACATAAGAACATATTGCAAGCATTATAAGACTCTACACTATCTTCCTTGTTGTTCAAACCCTCACCAGAAAATATCTAGACTTTAGAGAGACCAATCATGCAAACCAAATTTTAACAAGCTCTATGTAGTTCTTCATTAATAGGTGCAAAGTACATGATGCAAGAGCTTAAACATGATCTATATGAGCACAACAATTGCCAAGTATCAAATTATTCAAGACATTATACCAATTACCACATGTAGCATTTTCTGTTTCCAACCATATAGCAATTAACGAAGCAGTTTCAACATTCGCCATGAACATTAAGAGTAAAGCTAAGAACACATGTGTTCATATGCAACAACGGAGCATGTCTCTCTCCCACACAAAGAATGCTAGGATCCTATTTTATTCAAACAAAAAAAAACAAGAACATAAAGACGCTCCAAGTAAAGCACATAAGATGTGACGGAATAAAAATATAGTTTCACTAGAGGTGACCTGATAAGTTTTCGATGAAGAAGGGGATGCCTTGGGCATCCCCAAGCTTAGATGCTTGAGTCTTCTTGAAATATGCAGGGATGAACCACGGGGGCATCCCCAAGCTTAGAGTTTTCACTCTTCTTGATCCTGTTGTATCATCCTCCTCTCTTGATCCTTGAAAATTTCCTCCACACCAAACTCAAAACAAACTCATTAGATGGTTAGTGCATAATCAAAAATTCACATATTCAGAGGTGACATAATCATTATTAACACTTCTGGACATTGCACAAAGCTACTGAAAGTTAATGAAACAAAGAAATCCATCAAACATAGCAAAACATGCAATGCGAAATAAAAGGCAGAATCTGTCAAAACAGAACAGTCCGTAAAGACGAATTTTTCTGGGGCACTTAACTTGCTCAGATGAAAATGCTCAAATTTAATGAAAGTTGCATACATATCTGAGGATCACACACGTAAATTGGCAGATTTATCTGAGTTACCTACAGAGAATACTACTCAAATTCGTGACAGCAAGAAATCTGTTTCTGCGCAGTAATCCAAATCTAGTATCATCTTTACTATCAAAGACTTTACTTGGCACAAAAATGCAATAAAATAAAGATAAGGAGAGGTTGCTACAGTATTAACAACTTCCAAGACTCAAATATAAAACAAAAGTGCAGAAGTAAAATAATGGGTTGTCTCCCATAAGCGATTTTCTTTAACGCCTTTCAGCTAGGCGCAGAAAGTGTGAATCAAGTATTATCAAGAGATGAAGCATCAACATCATAATTTGTTCTAATAATAGAATCAAAAGGTAACTTCATTCTCTTTCTATGGAAGTGTTCCATACCTTTCTTGAGAGGAAATTGATATTTAATATTACCTTCCTTCATATCTATAATAGCACCAATAGTTCGAAGAAAAGGTCTTCCCAAAATAATGGGACAAGATGCATTGCATTCAATATCCAAGACAACAAAATCAACGGGTACAAGGTTATTGTTAACCGTAATGCGAACATTATCAATCCTCCCCAAAGGTTTCTTTGTAGAATTATCAGCAATATTAACATCCAAATAACAATTTTTCAATGGTGGCAAGTCAAGCATATTATAGATTTTCTTAGGCATAACGGAAATACTTGCACCAAGATCACATAAAGCATTACAATCAAAATCATTGACCTTCATCTTAATGATGGGCTCCCAACCATCTTCTAACTTCCTAGGAATAGAAGTTTCAAGTTTTAATTTCTCTTCTCTAGCTTTTATGAGAGCATTTGTAATATTTTTTGTAAAGGCCAAATTTATAGCACTAGCATTAGGAGTTCTAGCAAGTTTTTGTAAGAACTTTATAACTTCAGAGATGTGACAATCATCAAAATCTAAACCATTATGATCTACAGCAATGGGATCATTGTCCCCAATATTTTGAAAAATTTCAGCAGTTTTATCACAAAGCGGTTTCAAATAGCTTTAGCGATTTCGAGTGCAGTTTTGTACGCTTTGCATTAGGAGTAGAAACATTGCCAACACCAATTATTTTACCATTGATAGTAGGAGGTGTAGCAACATGTGCAGCATTATCATTACTAGTGGTGGTAATAGTCCAAACTTTAGCTACATTATTCTCTTTAGCATTTTCTTCTTTTTCCCACCTAGCACGCAATTCGGCCATCAATCTAATATTTTCATTAATTCGAACTTGGATGGCGTTTGCTGTAGAAAATGACTTAATATCTTTATTTTCATTAGGCATAACTTTCAATTTTAAAAGATCAACATCAGCAGCAAGACTATCAACCTTAGAAGCAAGAATATCAATTTTACCAAGGTTTTCTTCAACAGATTTGTTAAAAGCTGTTTGTGTACTAATAAATTTTTAAGCATGGCTTCAAGACCAGAGGGTACACTCCTATTATTGTTGTAAGAATTACCATAACCGTTACCATTATTAGAAGGATATGGCCTATAGTTGTTACTAGAATTATTCCTATAAGCATTGTTGTTGAAATTATTATTTTTAATGAAGTTCACATCAACATGCTCTTCTTGAGCAACCAATGAAGCTAAAGGAACATTATTAGGATCAACATTAGATCTACCATTCACAAGCATAGACATAATAGCATCAATCTTATCACTCAAGGAGGAGGTTTCTTCAACGGAATTTACCTTCTTACCTTGTGGAGCTCTTTCCGTGTGCCATTCAGAGTAATTAATCATCATATCATCAAGAAGCTTTGTTGCGGCGCCTAAGGTGATGGACATAAAAGTACCTCCAGCAGCTGAATCCAATAGGTTCCGCGAAGAAAAATTCAATCCTGCATAAAAGGTTTGGACGATCATCCAGGTAGTCAGTCCATGGGTAGGGCAATTTTTAACCAAAGATTTCATTCTTTCCCATGCTTGGGCAACATGCTCATTATCCAATTGCTTAAAATTTATTATGCTACTTCTAAAAGATATAATTTTAGCAGGAGGATAATATCTACCAATGAAAGCATCCTTACATTTAGTCCATGAATCAATACTATTCTTAGGCAAAGATAGCAACCAATCTTTAGCTCTTCCTCTTAAGGAGAAAGGAAACAATTTTAATTTTATAATGTCACCATCTACATCCTTATACTTTTGCATTTCACATAGTTCAACAAAATTATTAAGATGGGCAGCAGCATCATCAGAACTAACACCAGAAAATTGCTCTCTCATAACAAGATTCAGTAAAGCAGGTTTAATTTCAAAAAATTATGCTGTAGTAACAGGTGGAGCAATAGGTGTGCATAAGAAATCATTTTTATTTGTGCTAGTGAAGTCACACAACTTAGTATTTTCAGGAGTACCCATTTTAGCAATAGTAAATAAAGCAAATTAGATAAAATAAATGCAAGTAACTAATTTTTTTGTGTTTTTAATATGGAGAACACAAACAAGACAGTAAAATAAAGTAAAGCAAGTAACTAATTTTTTTTAATTTTGATATAAGAAAGAAAACAAAGCAGTAAATAAAATAAAGTAAAGCAAGACAAAAATAAAGTAAAGCAAGACAAAAACAAAGTGAGAAACTCCCCTTGCAGCGTGTCTTGATCTTCCCGGCAACGGCGCCAGAAATTTATTTGCTGGCGTGCAGTTGACGTGGGAGTTAGAAATCTCTGTGGTGTAATTTTCCTTCACATCCCCGGCAACAACGCCAGAAATTTAGCTTGTTGACACGTAAAGCACACGCCCGTTGGGAACCCCAAGTGGAAGGTGTGATGCGTACAGCAGCAAGTTTCCCTCAGTAAGAAACCAAGGTTTATCGAACCAGTAGGAGTCAAGGGGCACGTGAAGGTTGTTGGTGACGGAGTGTAGTGCGGTGATACGCGTACAGCACGCGTCCGTTGGGAACCCCAAGAGGAAGGTGTGATGCGTACAGCGGCAAGTTTCCCTCAGTAAGAAACCAAGGTTTATCGAACCAGTAGGAGCCAAGAAGCACGTTGAAGGTTGATGGCGGCGGAGTGTAGTGCGGCGCAACACCAGGGATTCCGGCGCCAACGTGGAACCTGCACAACACAACCAAATTACTTTGCCCCAACATGACAGTGAGGTTGTCAATCTCACCGGCTTGCTGTAACAAAGGATTATATGTATAGTGTGGATGATGATTGTTTGCAGAAAACAGTAGAACAAGTATTGTAGTAGATTGTATTCGATTAAAATAATGGACCGGGGTCCACATTTCACTAGTGGTGTCTCTCCCATAAGATAAATAGCATGTTGGGTGAACAAATTACAGTTGGGCAATTGACAAATAAAGAGAGCATGACCATGCACATGTTGGAGATATGCCCAAGAGGCAATAATAAAATGGTTATTATAATATCTTTGAGTTTATGATATTGTTTACATACCATGCTATAATTGTATTAACCGAAACATTGATACATGTGTGTTATGTGAACAACAAGGAGTCCCTAGTAAGCCTCTTGTATAACTAGCTTGTTGATTAATAGATGATCATCGTTTCATGATCATGAACATTGGATGTTATTAATAACAAGGTTATGTCATTATGTGAATGATATAATGGACACACCCAATTAAGCGTAGCATAAGATCACGTCATTAAATTATTTGCTATGAGCTTTCGATGCATAGTTACCTAGTCCTTATGACCATGAGATCATGTAAATCACTTATACCGGAAAGGTACTTTGATTACATCAAACGCCACTGCGTAAATGGGTGGTTATAAAGGTGGGATTAAGTATCCGGAAAGTATGAGTTGAGACATATGGATCAACAGTGGGATTTGTCCATCCCGATGACGGATAGATATACTCTGGGCCCTCTCGGTGGAATGTCGTCTAATGTCTTGCAAGCATATGAATAAGTTCATAAGAGACCACATACCACGGTACGAGTAAAGAGTACTTGTCAGGAGACGAGGTTGAACAAGGTATAGAGTGATACCGATGATCAAACCTCGGACAAGTAAAATATCGCGTGACAAAGGGAATTGGTATCGTATGTGAATGGTTCATTCGATCACTAAGTCATCGTTGAATATGTGGGAGCCATTATGGATCTCCAGATCCCGCTATTGGTTATTGGTTGGAGAGAGTACTCAACCATGTCCGCATAGTTCACGAACCGTAGGGTGACACACTTAAGGTTTGATGTTGAAATGGTAGAACTTGAATATGGAATGGAGTTCGAAGTTTTGTTCGAAGTCCCGGATGGGATCCCGGACATCACGATGAGTTCCGGAATGGTCCGGAGAATAAGATTCATATATAGGAAGTCATATTCCAAGTTTGGAAATGATCCGGTGCATTTATGGCAGGTTCTAGAAGGTTCTAGAAAAGTCCGGAAGAAATCACCATGGAAAATAGAGTCCCGGAGGGACTCCACCTTGCATGGCCAGCCAACCCTAAAGGGGAGTAGTCCAAGGTGGACTCCCCAAGGGTGGCCGGCCAACCCCCCTCATGGAAGGGGGGAATCCCACCCCAAGTGGGATTCCCACCTTGGGTAGGTTTCCCTACACATGGAAGGTTTTTGGTTCGGGTCTTATTCGAAGACTTGTAGTCCAACACTTGGGGCTTCCACCTATATAATGAGGGGCATAGGAGAGGGGGCTGACCACCACAAGCCCATAGCTTGGCCGCACCCCTAGGTGGCCGGCCACCCCCTCTCCCAAACCCTAGCCGCCCCCTCTCTCCTCCTCTTCTCTCGCACGCTTAGCGAAGCTCCGCCGGAGATCTCCACCGCCACCGCCACCACGCCGTCGTGCTGCCGGATTCAAGGAGGAGCTACTACTTCCGCTGCCCGCTGGAACGGGGAGAAGGACGTCGTCTTCATCAACATCGAACGTGTGACCGAGTACGGAGGTGCTGCCCGATCGTGGCACCGTGATCAAGATCTTCTACGCGCTTTTGCAAGCGGCAAGTGATCGTCTACCGCAGCAATAAGAGCCTACTCTTATAGGCTTTGGAAATCTTCAAGGGTTAGTCTTGATCATACCCTCGTTGCTCCCGTCTTCTAGATTGCATCTTGGCTTGGATTGCGTTCTCGCGGTAGGAAAATTTTTGTTTTCTATGCAACGAATCCCTACAGTGGTATCAGAGCCGTGTCTATGCATAGATGGTTGCACGAGTAGAACACAATGGTTTTGTGGGCGTTGATGCTCTTGCTGTCTTTAGTTTGAGTACTTTGCATCTTTGTGGCATAGTGGGATGAAGCGGCCCGGACTAACTTTACATGACCGCGTTCATGAGACTTGTTCCTCGTTCGACATGCAACTTGTATTGCATAAGAGGCTTTGCGGGTGTCTGTCTCTCCTACTATAGTGAAGATTCAATTTACTCTTCTATTGACAACACTAGTATCACCGTTGTGGTTCATGTTCGTAGGTAGATTAGATCTCTCTCGAAAACCCTAAACCACGTAAAATATGCAAACCAAATTAGAGACGTCTAACTTGTTTTTGCAGGGTTTGGTGATGTGATATGGCCATAATGTGATGATGAATATGTATGAGATGATCATTATTGTATTGTGGCAACCGGCAGGAGCCTTATGGTTGTCTTTAAATTTCATGTTGAGTAGTATTTCAAAGTAGTTGTAATAGTTGCTACATGAGGTGAACAACCATGAAGACGGCGCCATGAACCTTGACGCTACGCCGACGATGATGGAGATCATGCCCGTTGATGATGGAGATCATGTCCGTGCTTTGGAGATGAAGATCAAAGGCGCAAAGACAAAAGGGCCATATCATATCACATATGAACTGCATGTGATGTTAATCCTTTATGCATCTTATTTTGCTTAGAACGCGACGGTAGCATTATAAGATGATCCCTCACTTTAATATCAAGACAATAAAGTGTTCTCCCCTCGTATGCACCGTTGATATAGTTTGATGTTTTGAAGCATCTCGTGATGATCGGATGTGATAAACTCAACATACAACGGGTGTAAGCCATGTTGCACACGCGAAATACTTGGGTTTGCTTGACAAGCCTAGCATGTACAGACATGGCCTCGGGACAACGGAAACCGAAAGGTTGAACACGAGTCATATGGATGATATGATCAACATGTTTATGTTCACCATTGAAGCTACATCATCTCACGTGATGATCGGTTTTGGTGTAGTGGATTTGGATCGTGTACCACTTAACAACTATGAGGGATGTTGTATTAAGTGGGAGTTCATTAGTAATTAGATTAAAACATGAACTAATTATCATAAACATAGTCTGAGTAGTATTTTGAATTAATTTGTAGAATTGGCATCCGTTTACTACTATGATTTTGAGATAGAAATACTGTTAAATCTGACAAATAACTTTACGGACTGGTGCCGTATTGTTAATGAATCAAGAAATGATTAAGTTCTATTGCAAACTTTTAGTAAACCTCACATTGTTGATTCAAAGAGCTATGGTTTCAATTAGTACCTAAAGTTATCTTGTCTCCGTGAAACTTGAAGTTCAAATCTGTTTGAAAAGTAAGGAGCTGAAAATTTAGTTTTCAGAAATAATCAAGGTATGAGATATATGTGATATCTAAGACCTTATTGCAAGATGATAGAATATAATTTGGTGAGGCTACATAAACTCATAAGTTTTATGGGAATGTACGAAGGTTGAAGACGCAAGGCGTCCCAATCCTCCAGCCATTGGGGCACTAACGATATTCGCATATCCATGAAGTAATCATCCTTAGTATGCACCGTTAGTAAGACTCGTCGTTTCGAAGCATCACGTGATGATCGGGTGTGATAGATTCTACGTGTACATACAACGGATGCAAGTTAGATTTGCACATGCAAATACTAAGGTTAAAACTTTACGAGCCTAGCATGTACAGACATGGTCTCAGAAAGTTGTCATGAATTGATGGATAAAATTATGAGTGAAATTGTTCATCGTATTACAAAGTTACTAATAGTGAAATCTAGAACACTTGTCATATGATGATCAACTTCAAAATAAGAACCTCAAGGTTATTGGTATTAGACCAACAAACCTAGAAGTTATTGATGTTGAAGTGTTTTTCTGAATAATGAGGAAAGCTAAAAGAGAAACTACAAAAGATATTTTGGCAGAAAGAAAGAAAAGACTAGAAATTCTAGCTCAGGTGTATATAAATGATATACATGTTATGGTTGTATTCCTAGTTAGATCACACTATGAAATTCTTGGGTATTAGTACTATATTAGTTGGTATGAAGTGTCATACAAAACAACGCAATACAAGAATACAATGGCCTAAGTGACTGACAAGGAATATGATAAGGATGCACGTCTGGAACAAAATAAAGTGTTATTATGTTCGTCGTTAGCATTTTATCTAGCCCTTAGAATTTATAATAAAGAACTTAATAATTGTTATTTTGCTCTGGTCAAATGAAAACAATGAGTTGTTCAAATTATGACATTACTCCATGTACGATGGATAAGTTATTATAAATCTTAATGGTAAAACACACATACATAACAGTGACGCTAAAATGCCATAAGGCAAATGATTTGAATTCCACTTATTTGTGGAACCGCCATTTAGGTCATGTTAGAAAGGAACGCATGAAGGAACTCCATGCAAATGGATTTTTGGAGTCATTTGATTTTTGAATCGTTTGGCGCTTGCAAAATCTTTTCTAAAAGTAATGACTAAAATACCGTTCATAGACCAAGAGTAGAACGGGCAACTAACTTAGTAAAAACATACATGATGATGTATGTGGTTCACTGGACATAGTTGTATGCGGGAGATTCTTCTACTTCATGAAAACTTTAAACAATGAATTGAATATATATATATATATGTGGATATATTCGATAAGGAAGAAGTTTGAAACATTTGAATAGATTCAAATAAATTTCAGCATCAAGTGGAAATCATCGTAATAGAAAAGTCAAATATCTATGATTGGATCATGGTGGAAATATTTGAATTACGAGTTTTAGCGAACATCTAAGAGAGTTATGAAGTTGTTCTACAACTCACGTTTCTTGGAGTATCATAGTGATGATGAAGTATCCAAAAGACGTATCCAAACCTTGTTGGATCAATGATGAGATAAAATATTGATGCCACTATATATTTTGTGGATTATGCTTTAGTGACTACCGCTTTTACACTTAATAGAGCATCATCATGATCCGTTGAAATGACACCATACGAGTTATGGCACGGGTATGAATCCTAATAGTCTTTTCTTTAAATTTTGGTATAATAAGTTTACAACCAAAATTGGATGAATGTCTTTGTTGGTTATTCCAGAGAATTGATATGGAATTCTTCCCACTATGTAGACAAAGACAAAAGTGTTTGTCAATGTTTCTTATTTCCAAGAAATTGTTTCTAGCGAAGTATTTGAGTGGGAGGACAATAGAACTTGATAAGGTTTATGAACCTGAGCATAATGATCAGAGTAGCGTAGCATCGGAATTGGTTCCGGAAGCGGCCACGACGATCATGGCTCCCATGACTACAAAGTGTTTTAGCCATGGAGATCGAAGTGCATATTGAACCTTGTAAATATGGTTTACTTTGTGATCAAATAAATGATTTGTGAACAAAGGATTGAATTTGAACAATGATAAACCAACTACAAACAAAGAAGTTATGATGGGCCCTGACTCCGTTTAAATGGCTATACACCATGAAATCCAAGATAGATGAATACTTTTTGAAAGTAAATGGATCTATGAAATTGATGGACTTGGATGAAATATCTTTGAAGAAGCTCAACTTGTCGAAAAGTTGTTTTACGACAAAATTCAAAGAATTGACTACGATAAGATTAGATCTTCCGTAGCAATGCTTATAGTCTATGTGGATTATTCTAGTAATCACTACATATTTCTTTTATGAGATATGCTAGTAGGATGGCAAAATACATTACTTATCAGAAGTGTGTATTAAAGGTGTATACAAGATACAACCAAGAGTTTTGCTGGTCCGTGGAATACTAGATAGGTATACGAACTTCAATTGGATGAAGTAAGTATCACGGAGTTGGAATCTTCACCAGATGAAATAGTCAAAGAGTTTTTGATTTCATTAGAGATGATGAAGAGGTTTGAATTTGCAAGAAATTAAGTGGGAGCGCTGAGACATATTTATAATACTTATGTAGATGACATATAGTTGGTTATAAATGATGTAATTATATACTTGATTAAAAGGTTTCATTGAGAATTAACTTCAATGAAAGGATATGGACTGAAACAAATTTAGTGTCAAGATCTATGAAGATAGATTGAAACACATAAATAAGTTTAAGTCAAAGTACATAGGATGGATATTGAAGTAGTTCAATATAGAAATATTAAGAAAATGTTCTTGTCATGTGAAGGTTTAACAAGACTTGAGTGTATCTGACACTCAATGAGTATTAACACATGAGTGATTATAGATCACGAATAAAATGTACACAATCAGATGTTCTATGCTCTAAAAGTGTTATGAGCATGTACCAGAATGATTCATGTGATGATCATTGAAAAACAGTAAGAATATTCTTGAGTACTTAAGAAGAACCAAGTATATATATATATATATAATTTTGTATGTAGAAATGACAAACAAATCGCTGTAAGGTGTTACACCGATATTGGTTTTGTCACATATAAAATATAATTTCAATCTCAAATTTGACTAAGTGTTGTTTAAAAGGTAGCACAATGAGTTAGAAGTTGTCTATGTTAGATTTAGAAGAGTTCTAAATATTGTGATGGATTCTACAAACGAAAGGCAGAGTATGTCATTGTTTTGATAATGACTGAGGATGTTAAGTCAAGAAGTTCTTTGAGAACTTGGTGTAGTTCCGATAGTGTCAGAACTTTGAAGCTATATTGTGTGTGACAATATTAGTGACATATTTCAGACCGCGGAATTAAGGTTCCACCAGAAGACCAAACATATTTAATGCCGACTCATTAGGAAATGAGTGATGCGTTGAGACGCAAATGAATTGCAAAATACATACGTTTCTGAGCGTGTCAGATCCGTTGACTAAAACCTCTCCCGTGAGCAAAACATGATAAAGCACCAGAAGGCCAAGGTGTTATATCTTTACAAATGTAAACTAGATTATTGACTCTAGTGCAAGTGGGAGACTGTTGGAGATATGCCCAAGAGGCAATAATAAAATGGTTATTATAATATCTTTGAGTTTATGATATTGTTTACATACCATGCTATAATTGTATTAACCGAAACATTGATACATGTGTGTTATGTGAACAACAAGGAGTCCCTAGTAAGCCTCTTGTATAACTAGCTTGTTGATTAATAGATGATCATCGTTTCATGATCATGAACATTGGATGTTATTAATAACAAGGTTATGTCATTATGTGAATGGTATAATGGACACACCCAATTAAGCGTAGCATAAGATCACGTCATTAAGTTATTTGCTATGAGCTTTCGATGCATAGTTACCTAGTCCTTATGACCATGAGATCATGTAAATCACTTATACCGGAAAGGTACTTTGATTACATCAAACGCCACTGCGTAAATGGGTGGTTATAAAGGTGGGATTAAGTATCCGGAAAGTATGAGTTGAGGCATATGGATCAACAGTGGGATTTGTCCATCCCGATGACGGATAGATATACTCTGGGCCCTCTCGGTGGAATGTCGTCTAATGTCTTGCAAGCATATGAATAAGTTCATAAGAGACCACATACCACGGTACGAGTAAAGAGTACTTGTCAGGAGACGAGGTTGAACAAGGTATAGAGTGATACCGATGATCAAACCTCGGACAAGTAAAATATCGCGTGACAAAGGGAATTGGTATCGTATGTGAATGGTTCATTTGATCACTAAGTCATCGTTGAATATGTGGGAGCCATTATGGATCTCCAGATCCCGCTATTGGTTATTGGTTGGAGAGAGTACTCAACCATGTCCGCATAGTTCACGAACCGTAGGGTGACACACTTAAGGTTTGATGTTGAAATGGTAGAACTTGAATATGGAATGGAGTTCGAAGTTTTGTTCGAAGTCTCGGATGGGATCCCGGACATCACGAGGAGTTCCGGAATGGTCCGGAGAATAAGATCCATATATAGGAAGTCATATTCCAAGTTTGGAAATGATCCGGTGCATTTATGGCAGGTTCTAGAAGGTTCTAGAAAAGTCTGGAAGAAATCACCATGGAAAGTAGAGTCCCGGAGGGACTCCACCTTGCATGGCCAGCCAACCCTAAAGGGGAGGAGTCCAAGGTGGACTCCCCAAGGGTGGCCGGCCAACCCCCCTCATGGAAGGGGGGAATCCCACCCCAAGTGGGATTCCCACCTTGGGTAGGTTTCCCTACACATGGAAGGTTTTTGGTTCGGGTCTTATTCGAAGACTTGTAGTCCAACACTTGGGGCTTCCACCTATATAATGAGGGGCATAGGAGAGGGGGCTGACCACCACAAGCCCATAGCTTGGCCGCACCCCTAGGTGGCCGACCACCCCCTCTCCCAAACCCTAGCCGCCCCCTCTCTCCTCCTCTTCTCCCGCACGCTTAGCGAAGCTCCGCCGGAGATCTCCACCGCCACCGCCACCACGCCGTCGTGCTGCCGGATTCAAGGAGGAGCTACTACTTCCGCTGCCCGCTGGAACGGGGAGAAGGACGTCGTCTTCATCAACACCGAACGTGTGACCGAGTACGGAGGTGCTGCCCGATCGTGGCACCGTGATCAAGATCTTCTACGCGCTTTTGCAAGCGGCAAATGATCGTCTACCGCAGCAATAAGAGCCTACTCTTATAGGCTTTGGAAATCTTCAAGGGTTAGTCTTGATCATCCCCTCGTTGCTCCCGTCTTCTAGATTGCATCTTGGCTTGGATTGCGTTCTCGCGGTAGGAAATTTTTTGTTTTCTATGCAACGAATCCCTACAGCACATACATGATATGATGAGTATTGTGAGATTTAATTGGGCATTACGACAGAGTACATAGACCGCTATCCAGCATGCATCTATGCCTAAAAAGTCCACCTTCAGGTTATCATCCGAACCCCTTCCAGTATTAAGTTGCAAACAACAGACAATTGCATTAAGTATGGTGCGTAATGTAATCAACAACTACATCCTTAGACATAGCATCGATGTTTTATCCCTAGTGGCAACAGCACATCCACAACCTTAGAACTTTCTGTCACTGTCCCAGATTTAATGGAGGCATGAACCCACTATCGAGCATAAATACTCCCTCTTGGAGTTACAAGCAAAAACTTGGCCAGAGCCTCTACTAGTAACAGAGAGCATGCAAGATCATAAACAACACATAGATAATAGATTGATAATCAACATAGCATAGTATTCCATATTCATCGGATCCCAACAAACACAACATATAGTATTACAGATAGATGATCTTGATCATGTTAGGCAGCTCACAAGATCCAACAATGAAGCACAATTAGGAGAAGACGACCATCTAGCTACTGCTATGGACCCATAGTCCAGGGGTGAACTACTCACTCATCACTCCGGAGGCGACCATGGCGGTGAAGAGTCCTCCGGGAGATGATTCTCCTCTCCGGCAGGGTGCCGGAGGCGATCTCCTGAATCCCCCGAGATGGGATTGGCGGCGGCGTCTCTGGAAGGTTTTCCGTATCGTGGCTCTCGGTACTGGAGTTATTATCGACGAAGGCTTCTTATAGTCGGAGAGGTAGGTTTAGGGGCGACGCGAGGGGCCCACACACTAGGCCGGCGCGGCCAGGGCCTGGGCCGCGCCGCCCTAGCGTCTGGCCGCCTCGTCGCCCCACTTCGTTTATCCCCCGGTGTTCTGGAAGCTTCGTGGAAAAATAAGATCCTGGGCGTTTATTTCGTCCAATTCCGAGAATATTTCCTTACTAGGATTTCTGAAACCAAAAAGCAATGAAACACAAGCGGCTCTTCGGCATCTCGTTAATAGGTTAGTGCCGGAAAATGCATAAATATGACATAAAGTATGCATAAAACATGTAGATATCATCAATAAAGTGGCATGGAACATAAGAAATTATCGATACGTTGGAGACGTATCAGCATCCCCAAGCTTAGTTCCTGCTCGTCCCGAGTAGGTAAGCGATAACAAAGATAATTTCTGGAGTGACATGCCATCATAATCTTGATCATACTATTGTAAGCACATGTAATGAATGCAGCGATCAAAGCAATGTAAATGACATGAGTAAACAAATGAATCATATAGCAAAGACTTTTCATGAATAGTACTTTCAAGACAAGCATCAATAAGTCTTGCATAAGAGTTAACTCATAAAGCAATAAATTCATAGTAGAGGTATTTGATACGTCTCCAACGTATCGATAATTTCTTATGTTCCATGCCACATTATTGATGATATCTACATGTTTTATGCATACTTTACATCATATTTATGCATTTTCTGGAACTAACCTATTAACAAGATGCCGAAGAGCCGATTCTTTGTTTTAACATTTTGGTTTCAGAAATCCTAGTAAGGAAATATTCTCGGAATTGGACGAAATCAACGCCCAGGGGCCTATTTTCACACGAAGCTTCCAGAAGACCGAAGAGTCAACGAAGTGGGGCCACGAGGCGGCCAGAGGGTAGGGCGGCGCGGCCCAAGCCCTGGCCGCGCTGACCTGTCTCCTGGGCCCCTCGTGTGGCCCCCTGACCTGCCCTTCCGCCTACAAATAGTCTTCGTCGCGAAACCCCCAGTACCGAGAGCCACGATACGGAAAACCTTCCAGAGACGCCGCCGCCGCCAATCCCATCTCGGGGGATTCAGGAGATCGCCTCCGGCACCCTGCCGGAGAGGGGAATCATCTCCCGGAGGACTCTACGCCGCCATGGTCGCCTCCGGAGTGATGTGTGAGTAGTTCACCCCTGGACTATGGGTCCATAGCAGTAGCTAGATGGTTGTCTTCTCCTCATTATGTTTCATTGTCGGATCTTGTGAGCTGCCGAACATGATCAAGATCATCTATCTGTAATGCTATATGTTGTGTTTGTTGGGATCCGATGGATAGAGAATACTATGTTATGTTGATTATCAATTCATGTCTATGTGTTGTTTATGATCTTGCATGCTCTCCGTTATTAGTAGAGGCTCTGGCCAAGTTTTTGCTAGTAACTCCAAGAGGGAGTATTTATGCTCGATAGTGGGTTCATGTCTCCGTGAATCTGGGGGAGTGACAGAAACCTCTAAGGTTATGGATGTGCTATTGCCACTAGGGATAAAACATTGATGCTATGTCCGAGGATGTAGTTATTGATTACATTACGCGCAATACTTAATGCAATTGTCTGTTGTTAGCAACTTAATACTGGAAGGGGTTCGGATGATAACCTGAAGGTGGACTTTTTAGGCATAGATGCATGCTGGATAGCGGTCTATGTACTTTGTCGTAATGCCCAATTAAATCTCACAATACTCATCATAATATGTATGTGCATGGTCATGCCCTCTCTATTTGTCAATTGCCCAACTGTAATTTGTTCACCCAACATGCTATTTATCTTATGGGAGAGACACCTCTAGTGAACTGTGGACCCCGGTCCAATTCTTTATACTGAAATACAATCTACTGCAATTGTTCTACTGTTTTCTGCAAACAATCATCATCCACACTATACATCTAATCCTTTGTTACAACAAGCCGGTGAGATTGACAACCTCGCTGTTTCGTTGGGGCAAAGTACTTGGTTTGTGTTGTGCAGGTTCCACGTTGGCGCCGGAATCCCTGGTGTTGCGTCGCACTACATTTCGCCGCCATCAACCTTCATGTGCTTCTTGACTCCTACTGGTTCGATAAACCTTGGTTTCTTACTGAGGGAAACTTGCCGCTGTGCGCATCACACCTTCCTCTTGGGGTTCCCAACGGACGCGTGTCGAACGGAAAGACAATACGTCAACCACGCGCATCAAGCAAAATTTCTGGCGCTGTTGCCGGGGAGATCAAGACACGCTGCAAGGGGAGTCTCCACATCGCAATCTCTTTACTTTGTTTTTGTCTTGCTTTATTTTATTTACTACTTTGTTTGCTGCACTAAATCAAAATACAAAAAAAATTAGTTGCTAGTTTTACTTTATTTACTGTCTTGCACTCTATATCAAAAACACAAAAAAATTAGTTACTTATTGCTTTACTTGTTTCAACATGTTTCCTTTTAATTTTACCATAAAAGACATGCCGGTAGGACGTGGGTCTATAATTGGGAGAAACAATATAGAAGAATTTTTCAATCATGTTAGTACCGTTGAAGATTTTGAAGATAGACACTTGGTAGAACTTGCTCCTACTTATGAAATTGCCGCTGCTGCTTTAGTTCGCATGTTGGAAACTAAATTTGTTAATCTCAACCCTATAATCCAACACATTTTTCTTACACTCGGTGATATGGAAGAAGGGGAAAAGAAAGATTTTGTTTTAGAAACCCTTCTTAGAGAATTTGGTGGTATAGCAAGAGAGGCTAGAAAAGTCTTTATTAAATATAAGATGCTTGGTTCTTATACCAATTTTGTTAGTCTCCTTGAAAAGATGGACATGGAGAGAATAAGGTACACTAATAATATTAATGATGGTGGGGAGATCAAAGCACCAATACCATGTAAGCTCCTAGCGATGAATGACGCACTAGAAAATAACTATGCTTGGCTTGTTCCTGAAAATTTGTTTGATGAGAGTAGCAAGCCCAAGACTAATGAAAAGGGAGCCGCTAAAACTTATGTATCCAACATACTATGCATGGTTGAGAAAACTCCACACCCCGCTGTAGATGCACCATCCTTCGATAATACTTGACACACACTTTCTGCGCCTAGCTGAAAGGCATTAAAGAAAAGCGCTTATGGGAGACAACCCATGTTTTTACTACAGTAATTTTGTTTTATATTTGAGTCTTGGAAGTTGTTTACTACTGTAGCAACCTCTCCTTATCTTAGTTTAGTGCATTGTTGTGCCAAGTAAAGTCGTTGATAGTAAGGTTCATACTAGATTTGGATTACTGCGCAGAAACAGATTTCTTTGCTGTCACGAATCTGGGCCTAATTCTCTGTAGGTAACTCAGAAAATTATGCCAATTTACGTGAGTGATCCTCAGATATGTACGCAACTTTAATTCAATTTGAGCATTTTCATTTGAGCAAGTCTGGTGCCTCAATAAAATTCGTCATTACGAACTGTTCTGTTTTGACAGATTCTGCCTTTTATTTCGCATTGCCTGTTTTGTTATGTTCGATGGATATTTCGAGTCCATTGACTTTCAGTAGCTTTGTGCAATGTCCAGAAGTGTTAAGAATGATTATGTCACCTCTGAACATGTATATTTTGATTGTGCACTAACCCTCTAATGAGTTGTTTTGAGTTTGGTGTGGAGGAAGTTTTCAAGGATCAAGAGAGGGAGATGATACAACATGATCAAGGAGAGTGAAAGCTCTAAGCTTGAGGATGCCCCGGTGGTTCACCCCTGCATATATCAAGAAGACTCAAGCGTCTAAGCTTGGGAATGCCCAAGGCATCCCCTTCTTCATCGACAACATTATCAGGTTCCTCCCCTGAAACTATATTTTTATTCCGTCACATCTTATGTGCTTTGCTTGGAGCGTCGGTTTGTTTTTGTTTTTGTTTTGTTTGAATAAAATAGATCCTAGCATTCTTTGTGTGGGAGAGAGACACGCTCCGCTGTTGCATATGGACAAGTATGTCCTTAGGCTTTACTCATAATATTCATGGCGAAGTTTCTTCTTCGTTAAATTGTTATATGGTTGGAATTGGAAAATGATACATGTAGTAATTGCTAAAATGTCTTGGATAATGTGATACTTGGCAATTGTTGTGCTCATGTTTAAGCTCTTGCATCATATACTTTGCACCTATTAATGAAGAAATACATAGAGCATGCTAAAATTTGGTTTGCATATTTGGTCTCTCTAAAGTCTATATAATTTCTAGTATTGAGTTTGAACAACAAGGAAGATGGTGTAGAGTCTTATAATGTTTACAATATGTCTTTTATGTGAGTTTTGCTGCACCAGTTCATCCTTGTATTTGTTTCAAATAAACCTTGCTAGCCTAAACCTTGTATCGAGAGGGAATACTGCTCATGCATCCAAATACTTGAGCCAACCACTATTCCATCTGTGTCCACCATACCTACCTACTACATGGTATTTCTCCGCCATTCCAAAGTAAATTGCTTGAGTGCTACCTTTAAACAATTCAAAATTTATTACCTCCGATTTGTGTCAATGTTTTATAGCTCATGAGGAAGTATGTGGTGTTTATCTTTCAATCTTGTTGGGCAACTTTCACCAATGGACTAGTGGCTTCATCCGCTTATCCAATAATTTTGCAAAAAGAGCCGGCAATGGGATTCCCAGTCCCAAATTAATTAATAAAAATAGACACTCCTCCATGGTATGTGATTGATTGGACGGCACCCGAAGGATTCGGTTAGCCATGGCTTGAGAAAGCAAAGGTGGGGAGGAGTGTCATCATAATAAAACTAAAATAAAAAGGCACTCCTTCATGGTATGAGATTGTTGGCAGGCACCCGAAGGATTCGGTTAGCCATGGTTTGTGAAAGAAAGGTTGGAAGGAGTGCCACACAAAAATAAAATAAAATGGGAGCCGCTCTTTGAAGGTTTGTCTGGCAAGGGGGTTAGAGTGCCCACTACCATTCGTTGACAACAACAAACACCTCTCAAAATTTTACTTTTATGCTCTCTACATGTTTTCAAAATCAAAGCTCTAGCACAAATATAGCAATCGATGCTTTCCTCTGTGAAGGACCATTCTTTTACTTTTATTGTTGAGTCAGTTCACCTATCTCTCTCCATCTCAAGAAGCAAACACTTGTGTGAACTGTGCATTGATTCCTACATATTTGCATATTGCACTTGTTATATTACTTTGCATTGACAACTATCCATGAGATATACATGTTACAAGTTGAAAGCAACCGCTGAAACTTCATCTTCCATTATGTTGTTTCAATATCTTTACTATGAATTATTGCTTTATGAGTTAACTCTTATGCAAGACTTATTGATGTTTGTCTTGAAGTACTATTCATGAAAAGTCTTTGCTATATGATTGATACGTCTCCGACGTATCGATAATTTCTTATGTTCCATGCCACATTATTGATGTTATCTACATGTTTTATGCACACTTTATGTCATATTCGTGCATTTTCTGGAACTAACCTATTAACAAGATGCCGAAGTGCCAGTTCTGTTTCTGCTTTTTGGTTTCAGAAATCCTAGTAACGAAATATTCTCGGAATCGGACGAAATCAACGCCAAAGATCTTAGAATCCCCGGAAGCATCCAGAACACACGAGAGGGACCAGAGGGGGGGCACAGGCCCACCACACCATACCCTGGCGCGGCCTAGGGGGGGCCCGCGCCCCCCTATGGTTTGGCCAGCCCTTCAGCCCTCCTGCGCCGCCTCTTCGCCTATATAAAGCCCCTGACCTAAAAACCTCGACACGTTCGACGAAATCCACAGAAACCTTCCAGAGCCGCCGCCATCGCGAGGCCAAGATCTGGGGGACAGGAGTCTCTGTTCCGGCACGCTGCCGGAACGGGGAAGTGCCCCCGGAAGGCTCCTCCATCGACACCGCTGCCATCTCCACCGCCATCTTCATCACCGCTGCTGCTCCCATGAGGAGGGAGTAGTTCTCCATCGAGGCTCGGGGCTGTACCGGTAGCTATGTGGTTAATCTCTCTCCTATGTACCTCAATACAATGATCTCATGAGCTGCTTTACATGATTGAGATTCATATGAGTTTGTATCACAATTTATCTATGTGCTACTCTAGCAATGTTATTAAAGTAGTTCTATTCCTCCTGCACGTGTGTAAAGGTGACAGTGTGTGCACCGTGTTAGTACTTGGTTTATGCTATGATCATGATCTCTTGTAGATTGCGAAGTTAACTATTGCTATGATAATATTGATGTGATCTATTCCTCCTACATATGCATGAAGGTGACAGTGTGCATGCTATGTTAGTACTTGGTTTAGTCTTTTGATCTATCTTACACTATAAGGTTACTTAAACATGAGCATTATTGTGGAGCTTGTTAACTCCGGCATTGAGGGTTCGTGTAATCCTACGCAATGCGTTCATCATCCAACAAAAGTGTAGAGTATGCATTTATCTATTCTGTTATGTGATCAATGTTGAGAGTGTCCACTAGTGAAAGTCTAATCCCTAGGCCTTGTTCCTAAATACTAACTGCGTTACTACTGCTTGTTTCTTGTTTCTTTGCGTTACTACTGCTGCAATACTACCACCATCAACTACACGCCGACAAGCTATTTTACGGCACCGTTGCTACTCTTGCTCATATATATTCATACCACAGGTATTTCACTATCTCTTCGCCGAACTAGTGCACCTATTAGGTGTGTTGGGGACACAAGAGACTTCTTGCTTTGTGGTTGCAGGGTTGCATGAGAGGGATATCTTTGACCTCTTCCTCCCTGAGTTCGATAAACCTTGGGTGATCCACTTAAGGGAAAACTTGCTGCTGTTCTACAAACCTCTGCTCTTGGAGGCCCAACACTTGTCTACGAAAGGAGGGGGAACGTAGACATCAAGCACTTTTAAGGCGCCGTTGCCGGGAGGAAAGGTAAAAGGCACTCATACTCCAGTTCCAGGTAAAGTACTTTTCTGGCGCCATTGTGTTTGTGCTCGAAGCTATTTCCTTTAGATCCTGCAATTGCATCTTTTTGTTTCTTGTTTACACTAGTTTGGCATAATGGAAAACATCTGTGAGCTTTTTATTCTATTTCCTGAGTCAAGACATGAATGGTTTAATGCGAAAATTAAAAACCCTATGGAATCTTATTTGCATGCTAGTAGCAATGATATTAGTATGAACGCTTTGAACACCATTGTTGATAATGATATAGAAAGTTCTAAGCTTGGGGAAGCTGGTTTTCATGATCTTTTTAGTCCCCCAAGCATTGAGGAGAAAATTTTCTTTGATGATACTTTGCCTCCCATATATGATGATTATAATGATAGTGGTCTTTTGGTGCCACCTACTATGGAGAGTAAATTTTGTTGTGATTATACTATGCTTCCTACACTTGATGAGAATAATAATGATAGCTACTTTGTTGAATTCGCTCCCACTATTACTAATAAAATTGATTATGCTTATGTTGGGAGTAGTAATAATTTTATGCATGAGACTCATGATAAGAATGCTTTATGTGATAGTTATATTGTTGAGTTTGCTCATGATACTACTGAAAGTTATTATGAGAGAGGAAAATATGGTTGTAGAAATTTTCATGTTACTAAAACACCTCTCTATGTGCTGAAATTTTTGAAGCTATACTTGTTTTATCTTCCTATGCTTGTTACTTTGCTTTTCATGAACTTGTTTATTTACAAGATTCCTATGCATAGGAAGCATGTTAGACTTAAATGTGTTTTGAATTTGCCTCTTGAAGCTCTCTTTTGCTTCAAATACTATTTCTTGCGAGTGCATCATTAAAACTGCTGAGCCCATCTTAATGGCTATAAAGAAAAGAACTTCTTGGGAGATAACCCATGTGTTATTTTGCTACAGTACTTTGTTTTTATTTTGTGTCTTGGAAGTTGTTTACTACTGCAGCAACCTCTCCTTATCTTAGTTTTGTTTTTTGTTGTGCCAAGTGAAGCCTCTAATCGAAGGTTGATACTAGATTTGGATTTCTGCGCAGAAACAGATTTCTATCTGTCACGAATCTGGGATTTTCTCTCTGTAGAAAAATCAGAAAAATATGCCAATTTACGTGCGTGTTCCTCAGATATGTACGCAACTTTCATTAGTTTTGAGTTTTCTGATTTGAGCAACGGAAGTATTTATTAGAAATTCGTCTTTACGGACTGTTCTGTTTTGACAGATTCTGCCTTTTATGTCGCATTGCTTCTTTTGCTATGTGGGATGGATTTCTTTGTTCCATTAAACTCCAGTAGCTTTGGGCAATGTCCAGAAGTGTTAAGAATGATTGTGTTACCTCTGAACATGTGAGTTTTTGATTATGTACTAACCCCTCTAATGAAGTTTATGAGAAGTTTGGTGTGAAGGAAGTTTTCAAGGGTCAAGAGAGGAGGATGATATACTATGATCAAGAAGAGTGAAAACTCTAAGCTTGGGGATGCCCCGGTGGTTCACCCCTGCATATATCAAGAAGACTCAAGCATCTAAGCTTGGGGATGCCCAAGGCATCCCCTTCTTCATCGACAAATTATCAGGTTCCTTCTCTTGAAACTATATTTTTATTCGGTCACATCTTATGTGCTTTACTTGGAGCGTCTGTATGTTTTTATTTTTGTTTGTGTTTGAATAAATTGGATTACATCATGCTTGTGTGGGAGAGAGACACGCTCCGCTGTTGCATATGAACACATGTGTTCTTAGCTCATAATATTCATGGCGAAGTTTTCTTCTTCGTTATATTGTTATATGGTTGGAATTGGAAAATAATACATGTAATAATTGCTATAATGTCTTGGGTAATGTGATACTTGGAAATTGTTGTGCTCATGTTTAAGCTCTTGCATCATATACTTTGCACCCATTAATGAAGAAATACATAGAGCTTGCTAAAATTTGGTTTGCATAATTGGTCTCTCTAAGGTCTAGATAATTTCTAGTATTGAGTTTGAACAACAAGGAAGACGGTGTAGAGTCTTATAATGTTTTCAATATGTCTTCTATGTGAGTTTTGCTGCACCGGTTCATCCTTGTGTTTGTTTCAAATAAGCCTTGCTAGCCTAAACCTTGTATCGAGAGGGAATACTTCTCATGCATCCAAAATACTTGAGCCAACCACTATGCCATTTGTGTCCACCATACCTACCTACTACATGGTATTTCTCCGCCATTCCAAAGTAAATTGCTTGAGTGCTACCTTTAAAATTCCATCATTCACCTTTGCAATATATAGCTCATGGGACAAATAGCTTAAAAACTATTGTGGTATTGAATATGTAATTATGCACTTTATCTCTTATTAAGTTGCTTGTTGTGCGATAGCCATGTTCACTGGGGACGCCATCAACTATTCATTGTTGAATTTCATGTGAGTTGCTATGCATGTCCGTCTTGTCTGAAGTAAGAGAGATCTACCACCCTATGGTTAAGCATGCATATTGTTAGAGAAGAACATTGGGCCGCTAACTAAAGCCATGATCCATGGTGGAAGTTTCAGTTTTGGACATATATCCTCAATCTCATATGAGAAAATTATTAATTGTTGTTACATGCTTATGCATAAAAGAGGAGTCCATTATCTGTTGTCTATGTTGTCCCGGTATGGATGTCTAAGTTGAGAATAATCAATAGCGAGAAATCCAATGCGAGCTTTCTCCTTAGACCTTTGTACAGGCGGCATAGAGGTACCCCTTTGTGACACTTGGTTAAAACATGTGCATTGCGATGATCCCGGTAGTCCAAGCTAATTAGGACAAGGTGCGGGCACTATTAGTACACTATGCATGAGGCTTGCAACTTGTAAGATATAATTTACATGATACATATGCTTTATTACTACCGTTGACAAAATTGTTTCATGTTTTCAAAATAAAAGCTCTAGCACAAATATAGCAATCGATGCTTTCCTCTTTGAAGGACCATTCTTTTACTTTCAATGTTGAGTCAGTTCACCTATTTCTCTCCACCTCAAGAAGCAAACACTTGTGTGAACTGTGCATTGATTCCTACATACTTGCCTATTGCACTTATTATATTACTCTATGTTGACAATATCCATGAGATATACATGTTACAAGTTGAAAGCAACCGCTGAAACTTAATCTTCTTTTGTGTTGCTTCAATACCTCTACTTTGAATTATTGCTTTATGAGTTAACTTTTATGCAAGACTTATTGATGCTTGTCTTGAAGTACTATTCATGAAAAGTCTTTGCTTTATGATTCACTTGTTTACTCATGTCATATACATTGTTTTGATCGCTGCATTCACTACATATGCTTTACAAATAGTATGATCAAGGTTATGATGGCATGTCACTCCGTAAATTATACGTGTTATCGTTTTACCTGCTGGACGAGCAGAACTAAGCTTGGGGATGCGATACGTCTCCGACGTATCGATAATTTCTTATGTTCCATGCCACATTATTGATGTTATCTACATGTTTTATGCACACTTTATGTCATATTCGTGCATTTTACGGAACTAACCTATTAACAAGATGCCGAAGTGCCGGTTCTGTTTCTGCTGTTTTTGGTTTCAGAAATCCTAGTAACGAAATATTCTCGGAATCGGACGAAATCAACGCCAAAGATCTTAGAATCCCCGGAAGCATCCAGAACACACGAGAGGGACCGGAGGGGGCACGGGCCCACCACACCATACTGGCGCGGCCTAGGGGGCCGCGCCCCCTATGGTTTGGCCAGCCCTTCAGCCCTCTGCGCCGCCTCTTCGCCTATATAAAGCCCACGACCTAAAAACCTCGACACGTTCGACGAAATCCACGAAACCTTCCGAGCCGCCGCCATCGCGAGGCCAAGATGCGGGGACAGAGTCTCTGTTCGGCACGCTGCCGGAGCAGGGAAGTGCCCCGGAAGGCTCCTCCATCGACACCGCTGCCATCTCCACCGCCATCTTCATCACATTTGCTGCTCCCATGAGGAGGGAGTAGTTCTCCATCGAGGCTCGGGGCTGTACCGGTAGCTATGTGGTTAATCTCTCTCCTATGTACCTCAATACAATGATCTCATGAGCTGCTTTACATGATTGAGATTCATATGAGTTTGTATCACAATTTATCTATGTGCTACTCTAGCAATGTTATTAAAGTAGTTCTATTCCTCCTGCACGTGTGTAAAGGTGACAGTGTGTGCACCGTGTTAGTACTTGGTTTATGCTATGATCATGATCTCTTGTAGATTGCGAAGTTAACTATTGCTATGATAATATTGATGTGATCTATTCCTCCTACATATGCATGAAGGTGACAGTGTGCATGCTATGTTAGTACTTGGTTTAGTCTTTTGATCTATCTTACACTATAAGGTTACTTAAACATGAGCATTATTGTGGAGCTTGTTAACTCCGGCATTGAGGGTTCGTGTAATCCTACGCAATGCGTTCATCATCCAACAAAAGTGTAGAGTATGCATTTATCTATTCTGTTATGTGATCAATGTTGAGAGTGTCCACTAGTGAAAGTCTAATCCCTAGGCCTTGTTCCTAAATACTGCTGCGTTACTACGCTTGTTTCTTGTTTCTTTGCGTTACTACTCTTTGCAATACTACCACCATCAACTACACGCCAGCAAGCTATTTTACGGCACCGTTACTCTTGCTCATATATATTCATACCACCTGTATTTCACTATCTCTTCGCCGAACTAGTGCACCTATTAGGTGTGTTGGGGACACAAGAGACTTCTTGCTTTGTGGTTGCAGGGTTGCATGAGAGGGATATCTTTGACCTCTTCCTCCCTGAGTTCGATAAACCTTGGGTGATCCACTTAAGGGAAAACTTGCTGCTGTTCTACAAACCTCTGCTCTTGGAGGCCCAACACTGTCTACAGGAAAGGAGGGGGAACGTAGACATCAATGATTCAATTGTTTACTCATGTCATTTACATTGTTTTGATCGCTGCATTCATTACATATACTTACAATAGTATGATCAAGGTTATGATGGCATGTCACTCCAGAAATTATCTTTGTTATCGTTTACCTGCTCGGGACGTATCGATAATTTCTTATGTTCCATGCCACATTATTGATGATATACATGTTTTATGCATACTTTACATCATATTTATGCATTTTCTGGAACTAACCTATTAACAAGATGCCGAAGAGCCGATTCTTTGTTTTTCTTGTTTTTGGTTTCAGAAATCCTAGTAAGGAAATATTCTCGGAATTGGACGAAATCAACGCCCAGGGGCCTATTTTCACACGAAGCTTCCAGAAGACCGAAGAGTCAACGAAGTGGGGCCACGAGGCGGCCAGCGGGTAGGGCGGCGCGGCCCAAGCCCTAGCCGCGCCGACCTGTCTCCTGGGCCCCTCGTGTGGCCCCCTGACCTGCCCTTCCGCCTACAAATAGTCTTCGTCGCGAAACCCCCAGTACCGAGAGCCACGATACGGAAAACCTTCCAGAGACGCCGCCGCCGCCAATCCCATCTCGGGGGATTCAGGAGATCGCCTCCGGCACCCTGCCGGAGAGGGGAATCATCTCCCGGAGGACTCTACGCCACCATGGTCGCCTCCGGAGTGATGTGTGAGTAGTTCACCCCTGGACTATGGGTCCATAGCAGTAGCTAGATGGTTGTCTTCTCCTCATTATGCTTCATTGTCGGATCTTGTGAGCTACCGAACATGATCAAGATCATCTATCTGTAATGCTATATGTTGTGTTTGTTGGGATCCGATGGATAGAGAATACTATGTTATGTTGATTATCAATTCATGTCTATGTGTTGTTTATGATCTTGCATGCTCTCCGTTATTAGTAGAGGCTCTGGCCAAGTTTTTGCTAGTAACTCCAAGAGGGAGTATTTATGCTCAATAGTGGGTTCATGTCTCCGTGAATCTGGGGGAGTGACAGAAACCTCTAAGGTTATGGATGTGTTGTTGCCACTAGGGATAAAACATTGATGCTATGTCCGAGGATGTAGTTATTGATTACATTACGCGCAATACTTAATGCAATTGTCTGTTGTTAGCAACTTAATACTGGAAGGGGTTCGGATGATAACCTGAAGGTGGACTTTTTAGGCATAGATGCATGCTGGATAGCGGTCTATGTACTTTGTCGTAATGCCCAATTAAATCTCACAATACTCATCATAATATGTATGTGCATGGTCATGCACTCTCTATTTGTCAATTGCCCAACTGTAATTTGTTCACCCAACATGCTATTTATCTTATGGGAGAGACACCTCTAGTGAACTGTGGACCCCGGTCCAATTCTCTATACTAAAATACAATCTACTGCAATTGTTCTACTGTTTTCTGCAAACAATCATCATCCCCACTATACATCTAATCCTTTGTTACAGCAAGCCGGTGAGATTGACAACATCGCTGTTTCGTTGGGGCAAAGTACTTGGTTTGTGTTGTGCAGGTTCCACGTTGGCGTCGGAATCCCTGGTGTTGCGCCACACTACATCTCGCCGCCATCAACCTTCACGTGCTTCTTGACTCCTACTGGTTCGATAAACCTTGGTTTCTTACTGAGGGAAACTTGCCGCTGTGCGCATCACACCTTCCTCTTGGGGTTCCCAACGGACGCGTGTCGAACGGAATGACAATACGTCAACCACGCGCATCAGTATTGAAGCAACTCAAAGGAAGATTAAGTTTCAGCGGTTTCTTTCAACTTGTAACATGTATATCTCATGGATATTGTCAACATAAAGTAATATAATAAGTGCAATATGCAAGTATGTAGGAATCAATGCACAGTTCACACAAATGTTTGCTTCTTGAGATGGAGAGAAATAGGTAAACTGACTCAACATAAAAGTAAAAGAAAGGCCCTTCGCAGAGGGAAGCATCGATTGCTATATTTGTGCTAGAGCTTTGATTTTGAAAACATATAGAGAGCATAAAAGTAAAATTTTGAGAGGTGTTTGTTGTTGTCAACGAATGGTAGTGGGCACTCTAACCCCCTTGCCAGACAAACCTTCAAAGAGCGGCTCCCATTTTATTTTTTTGGGTGGCACTCCTTCCAACCTTTGCTTTCACAAACCATGGCTAACCGAATCCTCGGGTGCCTGCCAACAATCTCATACCATGAAGGAGTGCCTTTTTATTTTAGTTTTATTTAGATGACACTCCTCCCCACCTTTGCTTTCTCAAGCCATGGCTAACCGAATCCTTCGGGTGCCGTCCAACAATCACATACCATGGAGGAGTGTCTATTTAGGTTAATTAATTTGGGACTGGGAATCCCATTGCCAGCTCTTTTTGCAAAATTATTGGATAAGCGGATGAAGCCACTAGTCCATTGGTGAAAGTTACCCAACAAGATTGAAAGATAAACACCACATACTTCCTCATGAGCTATAAAACATTGACACAAATCAGAGGTGATAAATTTTGAATTGTTTAAAGGTAGCACTCAAGCAATTTACTTTGGAATGGCGGAGAAATACCATGTAGTAGGTAGGTATGGTGGACACAAATGGCATAGTAGTTGGCTCAAGGATTTTGGATGCATGAGAAGTATTCCCTCTCGATACAAGGCTTAGGCTAGCAAGGCTATTTGAAACAAACACAAGTATGAAGCGGTACAACAAAACTTACATAAAATACATATTGTAAACATTATAAGACTCTACACCGTCTTCCTTGTTGTTCGACCCTTACTAGAAATTATCTAGATCTTAGAGAGACCAATTATGCAAACCAAATTTTAGCAAGCTCTATGTATTTCTTCATTAATAGGTGCAAAGTATATGATTCAAGAGCTTAAACATGAGCACAACAATTTCCAAGTATCATATTATTCAAGACATTTTACCAATTACTACATGTAGCATTTCCCGTTTCCAACCATATAACAACTTAACGAAGCAGTTTCAACCTTCGCCATGAATATTATGAGTAAAGCCTAAGGACATATTTGTCCATATGCAACAGCGGAGCGTGTCTCTCTCCCACACAATAAATTCTAGGATCCATTTTATTCAAACAAAACAAAAACAAAAACAAACAGACGCTCCAAGCAAAGTACATAAGATGTGATGGAATAAAAATATAGTTTCACTAGAGGAACCTGATAATATTGTCGATGAAGAAGGGGATGCCTTGGGCATCCCCAAGCTTAGATGCTTGAGTCTTCTTGAAATATGCAGGGGTGAACCAGCGGGGCATCCCCAAGCTTAGAGCTTTCACTCTCCTTGATCATATTGTATCATCTCCCTCTCTTGATCCTTGAAAACTTCCTCCACACCAAACTCAAAACAACTCATTAGAGGGTTAGTGCACAATCAAAATTCACATGTTCAGAGGTGACATAATCATTCTTAACACTTCTGGACATTGCACAAAGCTACCGAAAGTTAATGGAATAGAAAAATCCATCAAGCATAGCAAAACAGGCAATGCGAAATAAAAGGCAGAATCTGTGAAAAACAGAACAGTTCGTAAAGACGAATTTCTAAGAGGCACCAGACTTGCTCAAATGAAAATGCTCAAATTTAATGAAAGTTTCGTACATATCTGAGGATCACTCACGTAAATTTGCATAATTTTCTGAGTTACCTACAGAGAATTAGGCCCAGATTCGTGACAGCAAGAAATCTGTTTCTGCGCAGTAATCCAAATCTAGTATGAACCTTACTATCAAAGACTTTACTTGGCACAACAATGCAACAAAACTAAGAAAAGGAGAGGTTGATACAGTAGTAACAACTTCCAAAACTCAAATATAAAATAAAGGTGCAGTAGTAAAATCATGGGTTGTCTCCCATAAGCGCTTTTCTTTAACGCCTTTCAGCTAGGCGCAGAAAGTGTGTATCAAGTATTTTCAAGAGATGAAGCATCAACATCATAATTTGTTCTAATGATAGAATCAAAAGGTAACTTCATTCTCTTTCTAGGGAAGTGTTCCATACCTTTCTTGAGAGGAAATTGATATTTAATATTACCTTCCTTCATATCAATGATAGCACCAACAGTTCGAAGAAAAGGTCTTCCCAATATAATGGGACAAGATGCATTGCATTCAATATCCAAGACAACAAAATCAACGGGGACAAGGTTATTGTTAACGGTAATGCGAACATTATCAACTCTCCCCAAAGGTTTCTTTGTAGAATTATCAGCAAGATTAACATCCAAATTACAATTTTTCAATGGTGGTAAGTCAAGCATGTTATAGATTTTTCTAGGCATAACGGAAATACTTGCACCAAGATCACATAAAGCATTACAATCAAAGTCATTGACCTTCATCTTAATGATGGGCTCCCAACCATCCTCTAACTTCCTAGGAATAGAAGCTTCACGATTTAATTTTTCTTCTCTAGCTTTTATGAGAGCATTTGTAATATGTTTCGTAAAGGCCAAATTTATAGCACTAGCATTAGGACTCTTAGCAAGTTTTTGTAAGAACTTTATAACTTCAGAGATGCGGCAATCATCAAAATCTAAACCATTATAATCTAAAGCAATGGGATCATTGTCCCCAATGTTGGAAAAAATTTCAGCAGTTTTATCACGAGCGATTTCGACGGTTTTAGCGATTTCAGGCAGTTTTTCACGCTTTGCATTAGAAGTGGAAACATTGCCAACACCAATTATTTTACCATTAATAGTAGGAGGTGCAGCAACATGTGGAGCATTAGCATTACTAGTGGTGGTAATAGTCCAAACTTTAGCTATATTATCTTCTTTAGCATTTTCTTCTTTTTCCCACCTAGCACGCAATTCGGCCATCAATCTTATATTCTCATTAATTCTAACTTGGATGGCATTTGCTGTAGTAACAATTTTATTATCAATATCCTCAGGTTTAGCAGCCATTTTATTAATTAAAGAAGATTGTGACGCGGACATGTGTGAGATTCGGTTTTTAGCATTTGCAAGTTTAGTTTGCAACCCAGAGATCTCCATATTCAAATTTTCAAGTTGATTTCCTATATTCTTCAACAAGGTAAATTGTTCATTCATAGTTTTAGTAAACAATTTATTTTGCTCATATTGTGATTGCATAAAGCTCTTGGTGGATCTTTCAATCTCTAACATCTTTTCCTCATTAGGTGAAACATATCTACCATAAGAGTTACCATTAGCAGGATATGGCCTAGAATTATTATAATTGTTATTTTTAATGAAATTCACATCAACATATTCTTTTTGAGCAACCAATGAAGCTAACGGAACATTATTAGGATCAACATTAGTCCTACCATTCACAAGCATAGACATAATAGAATCAATCTTATCACTCAAGGAAGAGGTTTCTTCAACAGAATTTACCTTCTTACCTTGTGGAGCTCTTTCCGTGTGCCATTCAGAGTAATTAATCATCATATTATCAAGGAGCTTTGTTGCGTCGCCTAGAGTGATGGACATAAAGGTACCTCCAGCAGCTGAATCCAATAGGTTCCGCGAAGAAAAATTCAGTCCTGCATAAAAGGTTTGGATGATCATCCAAGTAGTCAGTCCCATGGGTTGGGCAATTTTTAACCAAAGATTTCATTCTTTCCCATGCTTGTGCAACATGCTCATTATCCAATTGTTTAAAATTCATTATACTACTTCTCAAAGATATAATTTTAGCAGGAGGATAATATCTACCAATAAAAGCATCCTTGCATTTAGTCCATGAATCAATACTATTCTTAGGCAGAGATAGCAACCAATCTTTAGCTCTTCCTCTTAATGAGAAAGGAAACAATTTTAATTTTATAATGTCACCATCTACATCTTATACTTTTGCATTTCACATAATTCAACAAAATTATTGAGATGGGCAGCAGCATCATCAGAACTAACACCAGAAAATTGCTCTCTCATAACAAGATTTAGTAAAGCAGGTTTAATTTCAAAGAATTCCGCTGTAGTAGCAGGTGGAGCAATAGGTGTGCATAAGAAATCATTATTATTTGTGGTTGTGAAGTCACACAACTTAGTATTTTCAGGAGTACCCATTTTACCAACAGTAGATAAAGCAAACTAGATAAAGTAAATGCAAGTAACTAAGTTTTGTGTGTTTTTAATATGGAGAATGCAAACAAGACAGTAAATAAAGTAAAACTAGCAACTAATTTTTTTGTATTTTGATATAATGCAGCAAACAAAGTAGTAAATAAAGTAAAGCAAGACAAAAACAAATTAAAGAGATTGGAGGTGGAGACTCCCCTTGCAGCGTGTCTTGATCTCCCCGGCAACGGCGCCAGAAAAAGAGCTTGATACGCGTACAGCACGCGTCCGTTGGGAACCCCAAGAGGAAGGTGTGATGCGTACAGCGGCAAGTTTTCCCTCAGTAAGAAACCAAGGTTTATCGAACCAGTAGGAGCCAAGAAGCACGTTGAAGGTTGATGGCGGTGGAGTGTAGTGCGGCGCAACACCAGGGATTCCGGCGCCAACGTGGAACCTGCACAACACCACCAAATTACTTTGCCCCAACGTGACAGTGAGGTTGTCAATCTCACCGGCTTGCTGTACCAAAGGATTAGATGTATAGTGTGGATGATGATTGTTTGCAGAAAACAGTAGAACAAGTATTGTAGTAGATTGTATTCGATTAAAAGAATGGACCGGGGTCCACAATTCACTAGTGGTGTCTCTCCCATAAGATAAATAGCATGTTGGGTGAACAAATTACAGTTGGGCAATTGACAAGTAAAGAGAGCATGACCATGCACATACATGATATGATGAGTATTGTGAGATTTAATTGGGCATTACGACAAAGTACATAGACCGCTATCCAGCATGCATCTATGCCTAAAAAGTCCACCTTCAGGTTATCATCCGAACCCCTTCCAGTATTAAGTTGCAAACAACAGACAATTGCATTAAGTATGGTGCGTAATGTAATCAACAACTACATCCTTAGACATAGCATCGATGTTTTATCCCTAGTGGCAATAGCACATCCACAACCTTAGAACTTTACATCCTTTGTCCCAGATTTAATGGAGGCATGAACCCACTATCGAGCATAAATACTCCCTCTTGGAGTTACAAGCAAAAACTTGGCCAGAGCCTCTACTAGTAACAGAGAGCATGCAAGATCATAAACAACACATAGATAATAGATTGATAATCAACATAGCATAGTATTCCATAGTCATCGGATCCCAACAAACACAACATATAGTATTACAGATAGATGATCTTGATCATGTTAGGCAGCTCACAAGATCCAACAATGAAGCACAATTAGGAGAAGACGACCATCTAGCTACTGCTATGAACCCATAGTCCAGGGGTGAACTACTCACTCATCACTCCAGAGGCGACCATGGCGGTGAAGAGTCGTCCGGGAGATGATTCCCCTCTCCGGCAGGGTGCCGGAGGCGATCTCCTGAATCCCCCGAGATGGGATTGGCGGCGGCGGCGTCTCTGGAAGGTTTTCCATATCGTGGCTCTCGGTACTGGAGTTATTATCGACGAAGGCTTCTTATAGTCGGAGAGGTAGGTTTAGGGGCGACGCGAGGGGCCCACACACTAGGCCGGCGCGGCCAGGGCCTGGGCCGCGCCGCCCTAGCGTCTGGCCGCCTCGTCGCCCCACTTCGTTTATCCCCCGGTGTTCTGGAAGCTTCGTGGAAAAATAAGATCCTGGGCGTTGATTTCGTCCAATTCCGAGATTATTTCCTTACTAGGATTTCTCAAACCAAAAACAGCAGAAAACAGCAACTGGCTCTTCGGCATCTCGTTAATAGGTTAGTGCCGGAAAATGCATAAATATGACATAAAGTATGCATAAAACATGTAGGTATCATCAATAAAGTGGCATGGAACATACGAAATTATCGATACGTTGGAGACGTATCATGCGGCGCAACACCAGAGATTCCGGCGCCAACGTGGAACCTGCACAACACAATCCAAATACTTTGCCTCAACTTAACAGTGAGGTTGTCAATCTCATCGGCTTGCTGTAACAAAGGATTAAATGTATGGTGTGAAAAATGATGTTTGTATGCGAAGAACAGTAAAGAACAATGTTTGCAGTAGATTGTATTCGATGTAAAAGAATGGACCATGCTCCACAGTTCACTAGTGGTGTCTCTCCAATAAGAAATAGCATGTTGGGTGAACAAATTACAGTTGGGCAATTGACAAATAAAGAGGGCATAACAATGCACATACATATCATGATGAGTAGTGTGAAATTCAATTGGGCATTACGAAAAAGTACATAGACCACTATCCAGCATGCATCTATGCCTAAAAAGTCCACCTTCAGGTTAGCATCCGCACCCCTTCCATTATTAAGTTGCAAACAACAGACAATTGCATTAAGTATGGTGCGTAATGTAATCAACACAAATATCCTTAGACAAAGCATTGATGTTTTATCCCTAGTGGCAACATCACATCCACAACCTTAGAACTTTCTGTCACTGTCCCAGATTAAATGGAGGCATGAACCCACTATCGAGCATAAATACTCCCTCTTGGAGTCACAAGTATCAACTTGGCTAGAGCCTCTACTAGCAATGGAGAGCATGCAAGATCATAAACAACACATATATGATAGATTGATAATCAACATAACATAGTATTCCATATTCATCGGATCCCAACAAACACAACATGTAGCATTACAAATAGATGATCTTGATCATGATAGGCAGCTCACAAGATCTAACATGATGGCACATGAGGAGAAGACAACCATCTAGCTACTGCTATGGACACATAGTCCAGGGGTGAACTACTCACACATCAATCCTGAGGCGATCATGGTGATGAAGAGTCCCCCGGGAGATGATTCCCCTCTCCGGCAGGGTGCCGGAGGCGATCTCCTGAATCCCCCGAGATGGGATTGGCGGCGGCGTCTCTGGAAGGTTTTCCTTATCGTGGCTCTCGGTACTGGGGTTTTCGCGACGAAGGCTTTAAGTAGGCGCAAGGGTAGGGTTGGAGGCGGCGCGAGGGCCCCACACAACAGGGCGGCGCGGGGCCCACCTTGGCCGCGCAGCCCTGGTGTGGCGGCGCCTCGTCGCCCCACTTCGTAATCCTTTCGGTCTTCTGGAAGCTTCGTGGAAAAATAAGACCCTGGGCGTTGATTTCGTCCAATTCCGAGAATATTTCCTTTGTAGGATTTCTGAAACCAAAAACAGCAGAAAACAGCAACTGGCTCTTCGGCATCTTGTCAATAGGTTAGTGCCGGAAAATGCATAATAATGACATAAAGTGTGTATAAAACATGTGAGTATCATCATACAAGTAGCATGGAACATAAGAAATTATAGATACGTTTGAGACGTATCAGGAACCCTTTGGATCTAGATCTTGGAGTCATTTGTTGATTTCCTCCTTTGTTTTTCCTCTCTAATCTCATCCTAGCATTTGTTGCTTTGGTGGGATTTGAGTGTGAAGGATTTGAACACCTTTGGTGTTCTTACATTGCATCATTGCATAGTGTTGAGCTCTCCACCATGATTAAGTCGAGTGAGAGATCGTGAGCTTGTTACTCTTGGAGGGTGGCCTCCTAGTTGGCTTGGTGGCTGTACCGGTGACCTCTTCGTGGAAGATTGTGAAGAGGCCCGGGCTTCTCCTTCGTGGAGCTTGTGAAGTGGCTGTGGAGCTTTCCATCTCTGGAGTAGATAAAAAGCTAACCATAAGGAAAGGGCCATTATCCTTCGTGGGTTTGGCTCGGAGAAGAAGGTGAGCCTTCGTGGCGTTGGGGAATCCTTCGTGGGACCTCCACCTCTCCAAACGTGACGTACCTTCTTGCAAAGGAAGGGAACACGGGAATACATCTTCCTCTCCGTGTGCCTCAGTTATTTCAATACCCGAGCTTACTTTCCTTGTGATAGCCATCGAGCTTGAATTATCTATTATATCTTGCTATCACTTGTTATTCATATATATATATATATCTTGTGCCTACCTTGCTTAGCTCTAGTTGTTATAGTTGCACTTAGTTGAGCCTAGCATATTTAGGGTTTGTGCTTGTAGAATAAATATAGTTTAATTCCAAATTTTTACAAGCCAAATCCATAAGAGTTTTTAAATGCCTATTCACCCTCCCTCTAGGCGACATCTCGTCCTTTCAGATCTATAATAGTGGAGCTTGTGTAATACACATTTTGGCAAAAGGAAGAAGGATGTCATATACAACACCATATTATTGAGTACTAAATTAATGAGTACCCGTCTTCCTCAAAGTGATAGCACTTAACCTTTCCAACTACTAAGACGCTTCTGAAGTCTTTCCTCCACTAGTTTCTACTCAGTAATTGTTAGTCTCCGATAATGAATCGGGATTCCCAAATAGTTGAAAGGAAACTATCCTTGCCCACAACCAAACGGTTCCGTATATTCGGCAACGGAGCCCTGAGCCTCGCCGAAGCAACACAATTTACTTCTATGGAAGTTGATTTTGAGACCCGATAATTGCTCAAAAACCACCAAGATTATCTTTAAATTTTGAGCTTTATCAAGGTCATGTTCCATAAATAAAATTGTATCATCAGCGTATTGAATGATTGATAAACCAACATCGACCAGATGTGGGACCGCCCCTTCAATTTGGCCATCAGATTTAGCTCGTTCGATCAAAATAGTGAGCATATCAGCCACACTGTTGAATAAAAGTGGTGATAGAGGGTCACCTTGGTGCAAACATTTTCTTGTCTAGAAAATCATCATGTGTCATCATTAACACGGATCACAACGCTTTCTCCAGACACGAAATCATTAATCAAATCTCACCACTCTGGTGAAATGCATTTCATCATGAGTGTTTGATGAAGGAAAGACCATTTTACTTTATCGTAAGCCTTCTCGAAATCCAGCTTTAAATTACCCCATTACCTGATGATGGAAAGACCACTACACCATCTAGGATACGTCCTTGCATGAATGCAGTCTGCGACAGCCTCACCACATGATCAACCACTGTATTCAGTCTAATGGTGGCCACTTTCGTGAATATCTTGAAAGTTACGTTTAAGAGGTAGATAGGCCTATATTGCTGAATCCTTTCTGCCGCCTTAACCTTAGGAAATAAGATAACCCTACCAAAGTTTAGACGGAATAGCTCTAACTGTTCAGCGTGTAAAACGCTGCACATTTGTAGAAGGTCTGATTTAATGGTGTCCCAAGAAGTCTGATAAAGTTCAGCAGGGAAACCATCTGGACCATGGGCTTTGTTATGTTCCATTTGGAAAATAGCTTTATTAACTTCCTCCTCTGAATAAGGAGCCGTTAAAATAGCATTCTGCTCCGGAGACACTTGGGGTATGTCGGCTATTTGAGATTCATCTGGAGAGAAGGAACTCTCATCAGGTGGACCAAATAGACCCTTGTAATAATTAGTAATATAAGATTTGAGTTGATCGTTGGCTTCAATTAACTCCTCATCCTGTACTAGAGATTGAATACGTTTTTTCTTGCACCGACCATTGGTAATCCCATGAAAATATCTAGTATTTGAATCTTCTTCTAGAATGAATTGGGCTTTTAAACGCTGGTACCATTTCATCTTTTCTTCCCGAAGAAGACCCTCTAATTGAGTATTAGATTGGTTTTTAATTCCAATTCTAGGCTCTTTAGTGGTCTAACTTCAGCGAACACATCCATCTCATCAATTATAGTTGATAAGAGAAGATTCTCTTTTTTAATAATACCAGCTGTGTGGCTAGCCCATCCAGAAAAGTGTTTGCGTAGAGCACACGTCTTTTTGTTCCACCTTACTATCGGGTTGTTGCCAGAGTCTTTCCCGTACATTTTTAACCATCTCGTGAAAATCATCCCGCTGTAACCATCCAAGTTCAAACTTAAACGGGCGTTTAGACATGGAGCATGGTCCGATAATTTTTCAATACGTTCTAGAGCGCGTACGGACACCATATGGTATTTATCATCCCAAGTAGTGTCCATCAACACGCGATCTAGTTTCTCATATGTTAGGTCAGGTAAACTGTTAGCCCAAGTAAACTTTCGGGCTGCCATCTCAATCCCTCTAAAGTCCAAACTATCAATGACAACATTAAACAAGAAAGACCAGTGGCCATTAAAATGACCTTTACTTTTTTATGGTGGAATCTAAGCAAATTGAAATACCCACTGTGAGAATGGGATACGGATCATCCTTTGCAAGATTAACCAGCTGACGTAAAAATTCGGCCTTAAACTTGTCCTGGCTAGCGCCATAAAGGAGACCAAACTCCAAATGAAATTATCAGCGTTGTTCCAAATAGTTAGTTTGATATGATACTCATCATCAGAATTAACCAAAACTTTCATGAAATATGTCCGGACTCTAACAAGCAAGCCACCGGACCTACCTCGAGGTGGGCGAGAAAACCAGTCAAAATCTATTCCTTAACTGGTTTAAGAAACTTTGAGAGTAATCTCGCTTACCTGTCTTGGAAATAGCTATAAAATCTAAACTATAGTCCTTACAAAAATCAGCAATATGAGAATATTAGCCAAGTCGCAAAGGCCTCTGCTATTCCTAAATATGCAATTCATTTAGAAACTATCTTAGGTTTTGTATTTTTCCCTGATCTATGCTTTTTCTTTTTTTTCTTTCAGCGGAAGACTTAGATGTAAAAATTTGCTTAGGTGATACCGCAAGACTCCATAAGCTTTTCTAGGAGCGAATCCCATCTATCAATTCATGCACCAAGTTTACTTTGGCTTCTAGTGTACTAACCAACGGTTGCTTACTGATATAATTAGGTATCCAAGGATCATCCCAATCATGAATTAAACTGCCATCACCAACCCGTTTGATGAGACACTTTTTAAAAGCTTCTCGACCATGCATAATAGCATTCCAAACATGCGATCCATTTCGTTTCCTTGTAGCAGCCCAAAATCACGCTCACGGAAATACTTTTTTTTTGTGAAAACTTCGTTGATCTATTAATAATCATCAATAGCAGTACAAGCAAACCTAAAAATAATAGAAATTACAAATACGTCTTTCGACCACCTAGCGACGACTACAAACACTCACGCGAGCCGAAGGCGCGCTGCCGTCCCCGCCCCTCCATCACCGGAGCCGGACAAATCTTGTCGTAGTAGAGCTTGTGGACAAGATTTGTCGTAGTAGAGCTTGTGGACCCTAGTAGACAAACATGAAGTCGCCGTGCTAAGGCCCCAAAGGACCTGCGCACCCGAGCAGCAACCATCGCCAAAGATGACAACCGTAGATCGGAAGAGACTGACCTGAAACCACACCAACGAACACGAAAACTGATCGGATCCCTCGAGACCCGCCGTGCACATGACTCCACACGCCCTTCGACAATGCTAGATGCACCACGAGGGCGAGGATAGGGCGGGGATGACCTTATTCTGACATCAGGATGAGCCGCCGACTCACCATACCGAAGAAGACACTAAAAATAACCTAACAAAGAACAAATACCTCCCGCTGGTGAGAGGCCGTGGTCTGCCACACCTCCAAGGCCCCAAGGCCACCGGAGGCGGAGCGGACCGCCGGCGTCGCCGGCGAGGGGACGAAACCCTAGATGGGTTTTTCCAGATGCCTCCCGATCGCCTTTTCCTGAGAGTCCCGTACGTAGCGGTTCAACAATTATCCTTGCATAACTGAAACTTGAGGACACACGCTCATGGAAATACTTGGCTTTGATCAATCAGGGCTCGTCATTAGTTACGAGGATTAATCTCGGCAATGCCTATAAGTATAGACTTGGGTTTTCAGGAAAGAGAGAGTTGGTGGTTTCGAAGACTTGTCAGACAAACTTGGTATCCGACAAAAGCGAATTGGAGGCTAAAGTCGCTGAGATTGTATTAAAAGTAGGGTTTGCAACAATGCGTGATGTTACAAGAGTTTCGATGTACTCTCCGGTGTCTCCTCCTAGCCCTTATATAGTGGGTAGGTATCAGAGTCCACATCCGGGTCGATTACAACGATCTATATAGGTTTACCCGATACGGCTAACACTTGCCTATTTTTGTATAGTTCCATTCTTGGACTCTTATTGGGCTTCATGGGCCTCGTATGCTCCTTCTTGAATCTGCATTAGGGTTGGCTATGTCGAGTATATACCCATGTCAATTAGTCTTCCAGCCTTGCTTAAAAACCATCGTCTGATTAAAAAGTCGAAAGTCCCTAAACCCCATACAACCTGCAGATTAGGAATAGAAATTTTGTCCCATCTTCTTCGATGGATCTTCCTCTTCTTCTCATCACCTCCCCACCGAAAGCGTGGCACTCAACTAGTGATCTTCTTACACATTTTCTTCGAGAACTTAAAACAACTGATAGAGTGTTTTCATATATTTTCCATGATCTTTATATTCCTCCTCAATAGTCTTAATTTATTTCTCATGTGTTAAAACTTTGGGTGCCAAAGGACAAAACAAGAGTAACACAATGTTCGAGTGCTTTTTTTAATGGGGAAGGGTCTCGAAAGACCCTAGGTTTGGCGCTAGGGAGGCACAATCCTGCTCTAGTGCACCACGTGCGAGTCTTGTAACAAAACTACATTGCAATAAAAGGATCCAAATGTAAGGAATCTACTACAACTAGAGGATCGTGGACTGAGGCTTAGCTCGGTGGTTGGGATAGGTCGCCCGTCCTGGTTCGAGTCTCCGGCACTTGCATCTGGGTGTCATACACACAATCACTTCTAATAAAATCACCACACTTTGGGTTTCTTACCCTTAAATCCAATCTTTTTATATAACTGGAGGATTGGATGTAATTTGTCAATCTAGTTTCATACGAGACAACATCACATTATTACCTATATAAAAGTTACAACTTTTTGCTGAAACAATTGTGGTTACTGTTGATATCTTCCTTTCCTCCAATCACAAATCACAACATTGTCATTTTAACATGATGGCATCTTGGTTTTTTAGATTAGAATTGTGTTACTTTTTTTCTTCCCTGCATGGGCAAGGTTTGAGACTTTTAGACGTTGCTAGCAAATGCTGACAAGAACTCACCATTAATTACTTAAGTTAGGATTTCCAGTGGAGTTCGGGTGGCTGCCCTAGCTGGGCAGCGGCTTCACCACTGATGCCACCCCATGCCCTCTAAGTAATGGCCTCAACTAACTCTTATAGGTGGACCTCATCATTTGGTCCAACTAGCTAGTGTATCGTGTGTTTGTCTTAGTTCTACGCGTTGGTCTCTTTTCTGTCGTAGTATAGCTTGTTGTAGATGCATTCTGCTTCCCGCCGTTTGTGCATGTTCGACATGATCGCTCCTCTGCTTCCACTTTCGGGTACATTGGTCTGTTGCAATCCACCATGGATACCTTGGCACGTGGAGACCTTGACCTTGCAGGCTCTCGAGCCCACCTAGGTACCCATGTCCGGCCCTGGCCCTTGGCAGGCTTGTGCGGTCACCAAGGGCCCAGGCCTAGGGGGCAGATGGAGGCTTTATTTCTATACTATATGGGCTGAAAAAATATTGGTGAGCAGGCCCAACCACAAGTGCCGAACGAAATAGAAGTTACGCTAGAGCCTGGACTAGATCAATGCCTCGATACCGTACCGATTAGCGATACGCACGCCAACTCTTCCCTATCGTGGACTCGCGGTGTCGCCCCGTCTTTTGCCTGATCGCCTCACGATGGTAGGTGGCCACTCCCCAGTCGCCTCGCTGATCTCTTCCCCTGCGTTCGGCTCGCCCAGCCACCGTGCCCGTCCGGCCTCTTTGTAAATCCTTGACTGATTCCCGGCCAATTCTTTCTTCTACTCCAGAACTATTTCTAGGGTTTTAATTTGATGTAAATTCATTCATCACTATAGGTGTTACAATGCCGCCAAAACAATTGTCTGGTGCTGCAAAAAAGAAGAAGAGAAAGCAAGATGAAAAGATTAGGGAATCGCAAAGAGGCGATTTGAATAAGTATTTTCCAGTTAAAAGTAATGTTGATGTCAACAACAATAATCAGAGGCCAATATCTGATCCGGGACAAGCTGATGAGGATAATACAGATGGAGATATTAAGGTCAACGAACAGTCCTCAAATAACTTTCTTGTAGTTGTTGATGCTGCAATTGCTTCACTGGAGGATCGGTTTGAGCAGTTGAACGCATTTGCAAAGATGTTTGGTTTCTTATTCAACTCAAAAAGTCTGAAGTCCTTGGATGATAGTAATCTGCAAAATAATTGCACTACTTTTGCACAAACTTTTACTCATAATAAGGCGTGTGATGTTGATCTTGATGATTTTGTTTCTGAGTTAAAGGTTCTCGAAGTAACATTGCCAGATGATTTATCAACGCTTGAGATTCTCCAGTTCGTTACAACTGCTGATTGCTATCCAAATGTGTCAGTTGCATATCGCATCCTCTTGACTATACCTGTGACTGTAGCCTCAGCTGAAAGAAGTTTCTCTAAACTGAAGCTACTAAAAAAATATTTGAGGTCAACTATGTTACAAGATAGATTGAATAGCTTGGCTACATGTTGTATTGAGAAGGATATCTTGGAAAACATTGATCTTGAAACAATTGTCAATGATTTTGCATCGAGGAATGCGCGGAGAAGCTTTTTGGAGAAGCATTGAAGCATAATTGTCACGGTAATTTGGTCTTTATTTGAGGTAATGAAACTAGTACAAAATACATTTTATATTTTGCTGCCATTTTATAATTATTTTTACTGCAATATGCGAACAAGCTAAGAGTTTATATATATCTAGTTATACTACATATCGTTTTGAAAGGGCCCTTTTTTTACGTCACCCAAGGGCACCAAAATACATAGGGCCGGGGTTGTAGATACCCTGCATTCGAAGGTAGCACGTCCATGTTCCCGAGGAACCCTTGGCCACACTCCCCGATGGAGCGAGGGAATAGGTTGTATATGGTGTGGTAGATGTACTCGTCGTCGTGGAGCGCGGCAGGGAAAAAGGGCCGAGGTCCCATTTGTTGTCGGCAACGTCTGCACCATCGGATGCCCAAAGGGGGGGGGGGTGTGGTGTGGCCGTGTTAGGGTTCGGCATGGTGGGTCATACATGTGGCTCTTTCGTGGCCTGACGCGTATCCAACAGGTGTCCCACGATTTTTTTGGGCGGCAGAGCCTATGGTTTTGTATTGGCAGGGAGGGGGGGGGGGGGGGGGGTGGTGGTGGTGGTGGTGAGAATTAGGAGCGATAGAGACCTCGGAAGAGGACTGAAATGGGGACATAGAAGGACGAATCCAGCACCGTTGATATCCATCCATCCCTGTCGGAACGATAGTCACCGCTGGACGGCCACAAATCAGAGACTCGGATCTTTGATCAATTTTTAACATGTGGGTTTTATATGTGTGATTTGAGGTGGCGCACATTGGTGACCGAGGATGCAAGGACTAGGAGCCGCTTCCACACGTACTCCGGAGTCGTCGTGCCTGGCACCACACCCAGGCAGACTCGACGAAGATTTGGTGCGACGCAAAGTGGATCAAATCTCGACCAAGTGAACATTACCAAGTGACGTCAAAAACAGCAGCATCAAACTGCAGGAATAGCTAACGTGACGCCAGGTAAGGTTCAGGCCAGCCACGTCCAGGGAAGAAGCATCGAATCAAACCTCAGTGGGAAGAAAAAATATACTGTAAGTTTTTATTTTTGGAAAACAAAACATGTTCGCTCCGTTGTCGCCGGAGAATGATGCCCACATTGAATGGAGGAGTCGTGCCAAGCTCGTCTTCGTCTCCCTCGCATAAGTACTGGAACGCGACTCGCAGCAGAGAGCACCAGCGACCTGCCTGCGACTGCGAGCGAAAATCTCGGGAGAGAGAGAGAGAGAGAAATCTAGCGAGGAGAGGCCGGAGGAGGAGGAGGAGGAGGAGGAGCCATGTCGTGGCAGGCGTACGTGGACGAGCACCTGCTCTGCGACATCGAGGGCCAGCGCCTCACCGCCGCCGCCATCCTCGGCCACGACGGCTCCGTCTGGGCGCAGTCCGATGCCTTCCCCCAGGTTCTTGCCCTCCTCCACTCCAATCTATCCGTCCGCCTGCCATTGCTATCTTTATCCACATGCTTGGCTCCGCTGGGATCTCGCGTGGCGGCGCGGCGAAAGCTGGATCCTGGTTCCGTTTCATTGATTGCTTGCTTGCTTGGTTCGAACCCTGGGCCCTTTGCTTGCGTGCCCGGTCTGCCGGGGGCTAGGTATCGAGTAACTACTAGAAGTGCAGATGTGGCGTTGCAAATTGCAGATAGAACTTCCTGCAAAAACACAGATAATAGAACAGATATGTACACATTACTGGATACTTTTTCTGTAGCCATTCACGGGATCTGATATTCATGATTTTCTGGCTAGATCTACATTATCACCAAAATGAGTAGTGTCAAATTGGTGTACAAGTAACTCTTCTACAGGCAAGTCTTGAATTATGTAAAATTGCAGAGAACAACAGGCCTGCGGCAGATGTCCTTCTGTACCTAGTGCTAAATTACTATTTCTAACTCTATTAGCTTGGTAATTTTTATGAATGGACGGTTAAGATCCACTGCTCTGCAGGCCCTGGTAATGTTAATGAACAGCCGAATTAAGATCCACTGCTCCGTAGGTCTTTTCTTTTCGAGAATGATACGAAGGGCATTTGTGATGTCGTGTTTTGCCCATCTCAAGAAAATACCACTTAGTGGATGTAGGATTTTACCACTGGGGGTACCACACATTACCCGCACAGTTTAACATTCGTGTGCATGTTTTCAGTGCCATATATGTAAATCATCGTCAGTTACTTTCAAGAAGATATCCTGCTCAACAAACATGGCATGTAATCGTTTAACAGTTGGTCATTGATTACTGTTTTCCAACTTGTAATGGACAAGATGCAATCTTCTCTACATTTGCTTCACAATAACGAAATATAGTCATTATGGAACTATCTTTAATCATGTCTGAACTAATCGTCTAATCTACATAACAAATGACATCAAATTCTAAATCAACCCATGTGATGCACATAAGCTTCTGTGCTGGTTCCCACAGCCGTGCACAGTCCTCGGCAATGAGAGGCCAGACAGTTGTGAGGTAGCTGCTCTCAGGAGCACGTTGCTGGTTAGAGTTAGAGGCATCTAGTGTGCTTAAAATTTGGATGATTAAGTCTGGTGTCGGTAATTTAACTGTGGGACTTTCATATTTCTGGACCTTTTAGCCCCATGGCATTGGCATCCTCACTGGATCTACCCATGTATTTGTATCCTTGGCAATTTGCAGAAACTTTGGCGATGTTGTGTTGCCTTGGTAGATTATTGCTATTTCTCAGTTGTGGTCTGAAAGCACAAACATCTTTCAGGGACCCATCAGTTTGGTTCTTTAGTTTTCAAGCCTCAGCTCTTTCTATAATATATGTGTTAACGACTTACGATCAACTCATTCCTACATTCCACAGGTCAAGCCTGAAGAAATCACTGGAATAATGAATGACTTCGATGAACCAGGATCGTTGGCACCAACTGGATTATACATTGGTGGTGCAAAATACATGGTTATCCAGGGTGAACCTGGAGCTATCATTCGGGGCAAAAAGGTTAGGAGCTGGCATCCCATTCTCCAACTGTTATGATATATTCAGTAGAATTCCACATCTTTTTAGCAAGTGGATTACCACTAGTCACCATTAAATAAATTATAGTATTACAAGGTTTCTTTGAAAGTAGCATAACTTAACATTTAACACCGGAACATAGACCATAATCATGTCTTAGATACATGTGAATCAGAAACTGGAAGGTTCCTTAATCGTTGTTTTTTGGGTCTCTTCGGCAAAGGAATTACAACTTCGATGAGTTAGCTTCTGCAGCTGTATAGCCACATCATCGATATGAATACTGCAGATTTTGAGTCGGCCAACGCTTAGGAAAATACTGTTTTCATCAGACAACCTAGTCTTCACATCTCTCATATTGCTCATGGGCCAAACACAGGCAGCAACTCTCAACGATCACAGCTTTTTCGTGTACCATACAAAATGTTGAGAAAGCCACCCAGAAGCTGGCTAATCAAGGAAAAGTCTGATTTCCCCGTAGTAAGGGCGTGTTCGGCAGTCCTCCAGCTTCCAGCTTCACAAAAATCCACGGTGGAGCTGTGCCGAACATCCTAACTTCACGAAGCTAGATCCGTGGAGCCGGACGATCTCGCTATACAAAACGCGGAGCACCACTTCCCTGGATTCACGAATCAGCAAACAGTGGAGCAGCTTAAAATTACAAAGATATGCCACCGCCTAGTGAAAAAACGGTTCGTCCCTTTCTCCCTCGCTCTCTATTCTCTTGTCCCTGACTCCCAATCGACCACGCCGCCTCCGAGATTCCATCCCACCTGCTCCGGCCGCCACGAGTCTCTCCTCCAACCGCCGTCCCCCCGCGTGCTCTGGCCACCAACAGCCCGAAATCGGTCATCCCCGACCTCCTACAGCTCCGGCGGTCGCCTCCCCGGCCTCCAAATCGAGTCCCAGATCTGCTCCGCCGGTAACAGCCGGTAATTCCCCGACTCCATCCTGAGATCCGCCGTATCTGACCTCTTCCAGTTGCAGCTCAGGACGCCGGCAACACCCCTGTACCGCACCAGCTCAGGTGACGAGCGACTCTGCTTCCGCCCTCGTGCACCAGAGGCGACCGTCGCCGACCCCGCCTAACTAGGCCACATGACCGACCAGGCTGGAATATGCCATGCCGCCCAAGCAGGCCGGCCCAGCTAAAATGAGCTGCAGCCCAACCGAAAAAAGAGCAGCCAGCCGAACGTTTTCCGCTCCTGACGCGAAGCTGGCGTCGGTCCGAGAAGCAGGATCGATGGAGTTCTGGGAAGCTAGGCTATTGCCGAACACGCCCTAAGAAGCTGAACTCAAAATGCATCTAACTACAGTGTAAACGAAGACAGTTGCATGGTGCTTTTCGATTAATGACAAAATAACAACGTCACACTGCCTTTCAATAGAAAGATGATGACTGAATGTTACATAGGAAGCTATGTTACATGTACAATTTTTGAATTGGACATTTTTTTTACACAAAACGTCAACTTCTGTTTAAAGGGCTGTGAATTAAAAGTTAAAATGCAAGTAAAACGCACCACCTGTTATATTTTTGGAAAAATTGGAATTAAAAAACATCCAGTGAGAACACTTTGCTACTTAGAAAATGTTGAGTCAAGTATATTCTCCTGTAACTTTACAAGCCTTCTTTTGTCATTCTGTTGCTTACACCTATTAATATGATGACTATTAATAGGTATCGCCAATAATAATCTTTACTATTAAATTTGAATTGGGGAATGCCTGGTGTCACACGTGGGCCAAAGTACCTCCCAGGTCCTTTTTTCGTGGTTTTCTTGTGGGTTTCACGTTTCTCCTTTGTCCGTTCATTCAATACAAATTTTGTATGTCACCAAAAACGGTCCTGGAAACAACCTGACGCTCAAGGCCTGCGGTACTGAGCTGGGTGAGGAAGATCAATCTGCTGCAGTACCAATGCTGCAGGGCGCAGAGGACGCTGGCAAGGTTCTTGCTCCGCAAAGCTGCAGTACTTGAAAACCTCTACCACGGCTTTGCCAAGGGGCCACAGTGGTTTCAGACTGAATGGATGCGTGATATGAAAGGCTGGGTGGCAAACAAGCCATCCAGCAAGGAATTCCGTTGGTAGAATCATGGGATTAAGATAACCTAATGCTTTGTTGTTCCTCTACAGGATTCCATGCTTCGTGTCCATTTTTTGAAATTCAACTCATCCACTAAAATTTTGCTCTTGAAGGGCATATACATGCATTCATGGAAATCTATTTTTTTCTTCTGTCATAATAGTATGAGATCCTCATTGGTAGCCAGCTGTACTTCATTTACATTGGAACAACTCATGTCAGCGAACAGCCAGATACAGTCTTTCTTTTCTGTTATTATTACTCTGGGATAGAAGACTGTAAACAAAATGTAATCCTGCAGTAACAAAGGAGGAAACTTTAAATCATCCTTTTTTACATGCCCTTTTAGAGATTAAAATTTCATTAAAATTTGATAATTTCGGTCAGAATATATTTTCCTGGATTGTTTTTGAAAAGATGGGAGCCAGCGGACTGATGGTTCCGTTCAGCTTCTTTGATTTTTTTATTTGTTTGTGCAAATTTGAGAGACCAATTAATTAGTTGTGTAACTAGATCTTTTTCAGTCGACCATGACAACACACGGGCATTTTTGCTAGTAATGACTAATAGAAGTTGACAAGAAGTTCACAACCAACATTTACATATTATCACCAAAATAATAATGACTAATGTAGCAGCTGTACTGTGTACTGGTGGGTGTGACGTCAGTCTGATACTATAAATGCCTTCACTAATGCACCAGGCACACTGCCTATATTGTAAAAAAAGAAAATGTATCATCGTGACCCTTGCACCTAGGGTTGGAAAGTGGTTTAGATAGCAAAAATCTTCATTTCAGCTTAAGTTAGGTCACAAACTAAAAACTACTTATGTAGGCATTGACCAGTTGCAAATTCCCATAGTTTTCTACTTTATGGATGATAAATGATCATTTATGCAGTTAGTGTACCTTTTACCATCTTAAAATCATCTAGACTTATGGTTTTGCCCTACAGTTTCACTATTATGGTAGTTAATAATTCAGTCAATTCGATCAAACCATAATTTTACTGGAAGTAGACTGATATCACACTTTCATTTTTGCTGACACTAAACAAGTGCAGTAGTATTCTCCAAATAACAAAGTTGACAATTTTATGTGCAAGTTGTTAGTATGCGCTATTGCCTAATGTCGAACATTTGTCATATTTTGTGTGGTCTTTGCAGGGAGCAGGAGGGGCTACTATCAAGAAGACGAATCTTTCACTCGTCATTGGACTCTATGAGGAGCCAATGACTCATGGACAGTGCAACATTGTTGTGGAGAGGCTTGCTGATTACCTTCTTGAGCAGAGCTTCTGATCTCTGAAACCTACTTTGGGCCAACTGGGCTTATATATGCCTACTGAAACGTACCACCATGTACCCCATGAATAATTAGCACAAGTCCAAATACGAATTCAACCATCAGTGGATCCTCATTATGTTGGAGTTGCTTACTACATTTCATGGGCTTATGTGTAATCTTTAAACAATATGGTTGTCATATTTTTGCCGAGCACCCAGTCTGTCTCATCTTACTGTCTACCCTGCCATGGATGAGAATGACAATGATTGTTTAATCCAATTTTTCCTTCTCCAGATTTCACGTAATACTACCACCGCTTCAAAATATAAGGTGTATTTTGACTGTCGAAACACATGCTTTACCAACAATTGGTCCGATAACATGTATTTGATGTTACACAAATAGATACCATTTGATTTGTATTCAAAAGCAGTTTCCTATGATTGTGCTTTTGTGACTTCTAACCAAATATTGTTTGATGATTTTACATTCAAAGCTGAAATATGTATGGACATCCAAAAGGTGTCAGATTTTTTTTGGAAGGGATGGTAGAGTAATGCTCCAATCGTGAAAGAAACATTGCTTCCTGCTGTGCCGCTGAATCACCTAGCCCATCTGAATGGATTCGGGTAACCATACAGCTCAAATGAGGTATGCTTGTGATTCAAACAGGCGTGAGATTATGGGCCGTGAGAGACACTGAGCCTGCGCTTTGGAATCATTCCCGTTTTCAGTTGGAGACAAGGAACGGAGGTATAGAAACAGACTGACATTCTGGGAACCAGTCATGGTGGATTTATTCTGATGCTGCACTAACTGTGAGCAAATCCTCCCTTGCTCCTTTTGCGCCGGTGTACTGTCTGTTTCCTACTCTTTCTGTGTACTGTCTGTTTCCTACTCTTTCTCTGAATAGCTAGTACCAGTGTTTCATCTTTGAGGAACAAAGTGGCAACTGCAGTGTAAAGAATTGTAAAACAGAAGTTGAAATTGAAGTACAAGTGTAAAATTCGAGGATAACTAAATCATCTCTCAAATCCAGTGCCAATTCTTTACTAGTTAGAGAATGTTTTATCTAGTATGTTTCCTGTTGGTCAAGCTTCGTTCTGTCATTCTGTTGATTACACTTATTAATTCTGTGATGACCCTTACTACTATGTGCTTATAAGTTTTATTGAAACAAATGTGCTTATAAGTTGCAACACACATACTTATTCAACAAGTGGTGGTTCCTCATTATGTTGGAAACGCTTCCTGCATGTCATGGGGCTTATGTGTAATCTGTAGACAACATGGTTTCGATATTTTGCCAAGCAACCAGTCTCCCTCCTCTTACCGAGAGCCTGTGATGGATGAAAATGACAATGGTTGTTAAATCGTTTTTTTTCCAAACTCTACTCACATAGAGTACTACCTCCGTTTAAAGATATATGAAGTGCATTTTGACTTAAATACATACTTTGACCAACAGTTGGTCCAATGATATGTACTTTGTGTTATAAAAATAGATACCGTTTGATTCGTATTAAAAGTCACTTCCGTATCATTGTGATTCTGTAACTACCAACCAAAAGTTCTATGCGTAGTTTACCGTCAGAGCTCAAAATTATACAGACATTTAATATGTGTCTGTTATTTTGAAACGGAGGGAGCAATTTTTCACGAGATTATTTCATCTCCTTAGAAAAAGAAATCTGTTTCAGAAGAAGTATTGAGCACCTAAAGATGGCAAGACCGTATTATTGCAGAACCTTTCCTATTCATAGCAGAACAACTACAAGAATGTCTGCGCAGGCTCTTCCTAACTGCACGCTCCAATCATGAAAGAAATGATGCTTTCACCTTCAGTTGCTCCTGCCGCCTCGCTGCACCACCATCCCATCCCTCTTAAAATCCAGCAGCTCAAACGGATTGCATCCTCTCTGGGGCGGAGTCACATGAATCACCCCGCCCATCTGAATGAATTCTGGGAGTAACCACACTGACGACCATTCCTTTATTATGTGTGCAGCTCAAATGCGGTACGTTTCGGATTCAAAAACAGGGCGTGAGATTATGGGCCGTGAGAGGGACTGAACCTGTGCATTGGAATCGGTTCCCGTTTGCAGAGAACCGAGGCAAAGCAGGCTGACATTTCGGGAACCCGCTGAGGTGGATTTATTCTACAGTGAGGAAATTCTCTCCATTGGCTCTTTTCGTGCCAGTGCACTACATTGGAAGTTGTTTCCGTTCATCTTTTGAATTGGCAGCAGCAGCGTTTCGTGTTTGAGGAAACCCTGGCCTGGGAGTAAACCTGAAGCTTATCATTCAGCTATTAATTCTGAAATGTGGGCAGCCAGCTACAACGAACTGTCAGAATTGATCGCAGTAATTCATACCGTGTATCGTAAAACCGAGAGAATGAATCCCTTGAGCGTTGATCCACAGTGAAGTACCACTGGCGATTTGAAATATTCCCGCGAGATGTTCCTGCTGGCTAGGGAACTGTGGCTATACGGTGGTCCTAAAGCCAAGTCCAGAGCGAGTGATTGTTGGGCAGTGGCTGCTGAGGAGATTTTAATTGCGAGTTAGTGTGACTGGCCACTCAATGCCCAGAGCGACTGAAGCAGAGAGCGCAGCGCCGGGATTGAATGGCTCAGGTGTACCCCCATCCTCTTCTGAAGAATTTTCTTGGGTTCTGTAGTGCTTCAGATAACTGCTTTTGACGTACCAGTAGTGGATTTTATTTGTTTTACTTTGACGGATGGTTCTTGGCCTGCCCACTGCCACAGCCAACATGGTTAGTTTTCCATCTTTGTCCGAGACATCAAAACCGAATTTGTTGCATTGGCACCCGAATTTCCTTTTTCTTTTTCTGTCAGAGATACTTTAACGGAGTAGCAAATTTGGTGCAAACATAACTGTGGCTTGATACACACCCATACAAAATGAATGCCAGAGTCAGCCTGGCCGTGCCATCACTCGCTCACCAACAGGTCAGAATTGAGACGCAGCAAGCAAAATACCCCACGGTTCGGCGGTCCAGGCAGACAGGCGAAGCTAAGGTGCGTCACCCCGCATGCATGCCACGGGTTCAGAGTACCATAACGTGCCGGCAGGGCAGCAGATCGATCAGCTGCGCAGTTTCAGCTTGTGCGTAGGCACTGTTCAGCGCCGGGGAGACACGGCGCAGTCGATGCAGCGCCGGCGCGACGGCGCAGGGCTATCCACGCGATGGACATGAATTCTCGCAGTCAGGGCTGCAGCGATCTCAGCGGTGCCAAGCCCAGCATAGCACGCACTCCCATGCACGGCTGTGGTGTTCTGAATTCTAACATGTGTTGTTCGTGGGTGCGTAGCTCGTGCAAGGTCACCGCCGGTAATGCTTTTCTTTTGTTGACCAAACATCACTCGTCATATTGCAATGCACAAGTATGGTTCTTCTGCAAGCATATTCCTTCTCGCCAAAGGTAACGATGTTTCGGTCAAGGTTTAAAATATATAGCACGCTATTTCTCCGCTAATAGCGCACTATAGCATATCTAGAGGAACATGCCAAAATTTAGTATGCTCGTTGTGGCGCTATTTGCGAATAACATATTATATCGCGCTAAAACTTCATAGCGTTAGCGCTATTTTTTCGGGTAAGTTGCTTTTACTTTTTTATGGTGATGAAGTGCAATCTGTTTGTTCCACTTCTAAATCAGAAGATAATATCGCTAATGCTAATATTTTTTAATAAATAATTTATACTATGTTGTTGCCGACATGCTGATGTTATCCTTCTAAAATATTTGTGATTTATTTTTATGTGTGGTTATGTATGTATGATTCGCAAAAAAAAAATGTATGTATGATTCAATCAGTTTTGGACTATTTATCCATTCGTTCTAGTAAATTATTTATTTTTAGGCTAGATTTAGTATTATTGTGAAAACGGTATTAGCACGATATAGCGTCCACAACGTTTAAAGGAAGCTGCTGCTATTTCATGTAGCACGCTATTTTAAACCTTGGTTTCGGTACACGGATTACAAGTTAATCAAGTACATATAAGTCCATCAAATCATCATCACTGTCACTAATTTCAGCATCATCGCTGTCACTAATTTCAGCACCATAGTTGAAAGGCCACACATAATCAGGCGTTCCTCTCTGATAGTCACCTGTGGTTGGATGCTGAATCACAGCATTCTCGTTCTGACATCCGTAGCACTCACCCTTGTCGAACTGCTCCAGCAAACAGCAAAAATACTGCTGCACACCACCTTCTAGTTTGCTTTCAGCAAAGTATGTCCCTTCAGTCCAGATTCCTGATTCATCTTCCTTGATCTTGGCAATGAAATTGTAATGCCGATAAGATTTTCCATATTTTTCAGGGATAAAAGAATGCTGAAGAAGCTTGACAAACATGAACTTGAGGAGCTTGTGTTCTTCTTGTTGCTCAAATGCAATACAGCAATCTCTACAGATGCGCTTGATATCATCCTCGAAGCTCGAATTTTTCTTATTCTTGCAATTTAATTCAGCATAAACATCTACCAAATCATAGATGGTATTAATCTCGCGCGAGAGAAGAGACCCAGCTAAATCATGTCGGTACTTCTCATTCTCTTCATCTTGTAACTTCAATTCCTTGAATCTGCAAGAATAGTCAGGATCAGCATAGTCCACCAGCCATGATGGCACTTCTAGCTTTATCTCAATCATCAATTCCCACAAGTCCTTTGCCATGTACTGGTTGGACTCAGTGAAGAAGGAAGTGATAGACCCAACCCTTCTAGCTCTCCGGAATTTTCTAATCCTTTCGATATATTCCTCAATAGACTTTGGCAGATCGTAGTTAATCACATAAGTAAAACTTCCAACATCTAAGTCTAGTGAGGTTGCATCACCAGCAATCAGGATAGGATTGAAACCATACATGACAGATGCCAATGCGCTGCTCATCTCCTGCTCTGAGCAGTCACCAAATATCACGGTTGAAACTGTTGAACAGAAACTTTCATTGTTTAGCCAATTACTCAATGAATCAGCCTCTTCTTTTGTCTCCACGAAAACTAATGTTGCACTTTGGTGCACCCGGCCAGCACAATGGAAAGATTGCTTCTGCAAAACTTTTAGCAGGAAGTCTCTTTTTTCGCCTTGAGAGACAAGCTCAATATTCTGACTAGTTAGGCCGATATTGAACTCCAGCATCCCATCAGTAATAAGTAAGTAATCTGACAGGAAATTCCTAGCAAAATTCTGTACTTCTGGTTCAAAGGTATCACTGGAAAGTAAAGTCTGTCTGGGTGGCTTTCCTATATACGTGTGACCAAATATCTCCCTTAACTTCGTTTCACACCCCAGATCCAGCAGCCGACCAATGTCGCATATGACCAGGTACTCTATTGCCTCCAGGGTGATTTCATTAGATATAAGCAGGTCAACAAGGCGTCCAGGTGTAGAAACAAAAATATCAACGCCAGCCTCGAGCTCATGTATCTGGAAATTCTGATTCTTCCTTGAATGAACAACTCTAATTCCAGTTTCATAAACGAGTTTCCTAGTATCCCGAACAATCTCTTCTGCAATTCTATCGTTAGGGACGAGCAAGAGAGCGCGTGGTCTGCCGTATTGTCCTCCTGCTGGAGGCGTCCGGCTAAGCAGCATACTCGCCACCGGGATGCATAACGCGGCCACCTTCCCGGACCCCTTCTGCGCGCAGACCAACAGGTCCCTTCCGGCCAGCGCCAACGGTATGGAATAGCGCTGCACCGGCGTCGGGGCCTTGAACCCAGACATGAACATGTTTTGCACAATTTTTTCCACCAGACCAGCCTTCTCGAACCGATACACCGGCACAGGCAATCCCTCCCCGCTCAGCTTCACGCTTGTGCCCTCCTCAATCTTGAGCTCAGCTAATCCCTTGCCAACATCATCCCCCGTTGGTTGCGCCACCAGCAGGTGGTCGACGCAGATCGAATCCGACGCTACGATCTCGTAAGCTCTCACCGTGGGGAGGGGAGTAGATCTCATGCAGATCGAATCCGCAACCTTCTTGCGCTGGTCGCCGAGGAGAGGGAGAGCGGGCGCCATCAAAGGTGAGAAGCCGGAGCAAGATGCGGTCATCATCCCCTCTCCGTCGAGCAGGAAGTCGTGCCGCGTCATGAGCGCCGCCATCTGGTCTTACCTTTTTCCATAAAGGGAATATATTAATATCGAGAGATACCAATTACACCTAGCCTCTGCAACAACGCACCACCCTAATAGCACTACGGATGTACACAGCCAATAAAAGGAAAAGAAAACTAAGAAACAAAAGTCCCGCTACAGTATCACGGACCTAACGACAGCAATACATCCACCACCATGACAACACCTGAATTGCAGACTCTCCAAAAAACGACGCCTCCAAGAGGGGAGCAGTGCTCCAACACCGTCGTCGCCCGATCAAAGATCTTAGGTTTTCACCCTGAAGATAGTCCCCACTCTCAAAACAATGCCTCCACCAAGGTCACTGCCAGGCACAACCAGTTAAGGCCAGACCTTGGGTTTTCACCCTGAAAGGTAGGACTCTGCGCTTCACATGTGTTGTCGCCCCCACTTTCATACCACTGCTGTGAAGCCCGGACACCAAGCAAGCCCCTCAACAGCGCGGAGACTTGAACCTCCCTTAGCTAGTCCTCCCCTCCAGCCTTCATGAAATTCTCTTCTTCCGACTTTCATCATGGATCCATAGTCACTTGATGTCAACACAGAAAAAGAGCTTCACGCCGCTCCCTCCAGAATCAAACGGTCGGAATAAACGCATGGGTGCGCACGACCGAATACCTCCGATCCAGCAAACTCCAGGCAAAGCACTGTTACATTCGCCGGCGGAGCCTTCCGGAACTCAACCCTCCGGCCAGATCACGAGTCCAGGCCTCCGGTAGGTCCTCCTCTTCACGCAAGAGAGGCCCTAGGACCGCCGCCTTTATTCAGGCCGGACCCCCACGTCGACGACCATCCCGGGCTGGCCAACCCAACCCTCCACCGGCGACACCATCGCCGGCTTCCATGCACCTCCATCTCACCGCCGGATGGCGATGATAGATCAAAAATCCACCACCACCAACCGCAGGCCGACCCTCTCCGGCGAAGAAGAGGCCACCTCCTCCATCAAACCCAAGGCTGCTGCCCCGGGCGCCCTCGTGTCGCGGAAAATGCCCGAGATCGCCTCCACGCACCAACGAGAGGCGGGGGTGGATGGCATGGCGCAGACCGAGGGTCTGGCCGCCGCCCACCACCAACCCCTGCCGGAGTGCAACGGGAAGCCGACGAGAAGAGGGAGACCGCAGCGCCGCCCATCCCACCCGCGCCGACCGGTCCGCCAGGGGATAGCCGACGGGAGGAGGGCCGCCGTCGCCCATCCCACGCGCGTCTGCTCCGCCAAGCATCGAGGAGGTGGGGATCCGGCCGCCGATCTCCACGTGGCGACGAGGAAGGGCCCCCGCCGCCGCCACGCCCCGAGGGACTTTGCCCCGGCGGCGCTACCGACGGCGGCGGCGGAGGGTTGGGGGCGGAGGGTTAGGATTGGGGCGGAGGGTTGGGGGCGGAGCATCTGGTCTTACCTAACCGCTGCCGGAAGATAATGGTTGGATAAATGGGGTACCGCCAGTAATGCTAGCAACCACGTAGAATTCCTCCTAAAACCCGTTTAGCTAAAACTGGTGCCAAATACTCGGTATCCAAACAACCACTAAAGAAAACTTCCATGCTACTCTCCTCAGTGTGACAATTTTTTAACTGAAGCGGAGTTTCAGTGCCGCTATGCAGGTTAGCTATCTCAATTTGCATTTTGCAGGTTGATTGCCTAACCTTTTTCATCATATCGGTCTTTTAAAATGATTGATTAGTGTATGAAATTTAATATGGTATCAACCAGAAGATCTTAAGTTTAAACCCGGCTAACCCACTATTTGATCTGGTGCAAATAGTTGCGACCAACGATTACCCACATCTAGTGTCTTCCCATTTGTCCAGCCTAAACGTGAGGGGAGTGTAAAATATATAGCCTAGTCTTTTCAACTGTTTGGATTTATCGAAAACATCCCTAGTGCACCAAACTCTTTGTGGTGATCATAGTATCTCTTAATCAAACTAGTTTAGTCCACCAAGTTGCAGCAACCTATACTTACGCATCGTCTCGATCCTGCCGGCTATTTCAATGCAAACTCAAGGGTTTTTCGGATCTCTACAACAAGTCTAGCCGCGATAGCTGAAATTAATGGTGCCTTCTCCATTTGCACCCACGCTTTGATAACGGTATGGAGAGGTGGACTGTACTGAAGAATCCCGAGGTAGAATTAGTAAACTCTTACCTGATCAGTAATAATTTAGGAAACTATCATCAATGCCTAACGAATCAACCTACTCTCCCATGTATCTGCCCTGTAGTCTGTTTTCAACGATATTTCGCGGAAGCTCACCACACACCGATCAAAGAAGTGGGGTGCAATGCCTAAGAGATACTCAATGCACGGTTTCTTCAATGAACAGAAACTGTTGCTGAAACAGCAATTCTAGCAACATATACCTAGCATTAGGTTGCAAATAAATCAAAGTAGAATCGCTGAATTACACTCCACCTAGTCCAGTAAGAGTGTTATAGAGGAGAATCCGCTTCTAGCAACATATAGCTAACATCCGTTTCAGAAACAGTTGCTGAAATAGCAATTCTAGCAACATATAGCTAGCATCAGATTGCGAATAAACTAAGGTAGATTTGCTGAACTACACTCCACTTAGTGCATTAAGAGTGCTAGAGGAGAATCTGCTCAAATAGACCTGAGTAGTTGATTACAGAGCCCAGAGGTCTCGAGAAGGATCACACTCGCTTCAAAATTTCAAATGATACACGACAGTCCTGTCATCAGATAATACAATAGTACTAGTTGAATAGTTGATGCTACTTCATCGGACTTAAACTAAGGGGACGTACATGAGACCTAAAAGCATTCAAACTTTCTCATTTAGTACTCCTACTTGATCATTTAATTAGTGCATGGTACAGCCGTAGTTAGGACACAGATAAGGTGAACATTGAACGATGACAAACGGCCACGTAAGTTACGCGTAAAGGCGTCTTGCGAAGCGTTCTAGTAGATTAGTAGTACTGCATAATTCAGATCAGTAGCAGAAGATTCATTTGAGTGAGGGCATTAGACTGCTCATAGTGGGAGTAACTTAGCTAGTAACATCACACAATTCAAGATATTTTGGTGACATGGCATGACAATGAATGAAGAAAGAGAGTGAGGTGGTAACTAGCTATGTTACCATAACATCACACACCCCAAGACAAGTTGAGTCTACACCATAGTAAATGACACAATGCATGACACCACATATAAGTTACTACCCACTATGAAGGTAGTAACTTAGATTAGTAACATATGTTATGTTATTAGTCTAAGTTACTCCCCACTATGACTAGCCTTAGATCAGGACCAGTTATCAAGACGGTTCATGCAGGAAAGTTCAAATGGAAGGAAGTACTCAGGCAGTGACAACGACAGAATTAGGCTAATTATAGTGAGGAGTACCACATAGTCTCTGTTTGTTCATTCAGATAAAAAATCAACCAGTATTAGTGACTTGATTATTGTCATGTGAACGAACTCGGCGATCTTAGGCCCAATCTCTAATCTCCACTAGGCCATGCATCCGGACCCTTGTCCCGGAGCATCTCTTTCATTGGATGTATGGATAAGTATCATAGAAAGATTCATTTATGGTAACACACTGTGGCGGAGCTTTGAATGGCCACATATGGGGCTTGCGTTGCAGAGGGGTTGGAGTGCCTAAGGAGGTTTATTGTCTCACTAAGTAGTGGGCCCACACGCACAGACCGAAATGAACAATGCGCTACACTAAAACAAAAGGACGCTCCACTAAAATAACGTTGGATGCCATCTACCTGGCCACTTTAGGGGCAAGACTGATTTCCTAATTATTGTTGCAGAAAAAAATATCGAGTTGTGCTCCAGTGTCTCCCAAATCCCACCCCACCTAATGTGAAGGGGTAAGTTAGCCCGAAGACTCTTAAGTCCTACGGAATGGGTAGCGAAAGATACTGAGTGTCCATTCGTTTAACGGTGCCAAAGTTTGAAAGGAGAACACTGAAGCAAAAGTGAAAATTATCTTCCCTAAAGCAAAAGTGAAAAGTATTAATTATCAACTAGTTCTCTCTACATGCGCTAAAATATTATGTGTTTATTAGTTGGACCCTTGTGAGGTATATATAGAGGTACAACATGGATGCGTTTCATAACGGGCCGGCCAATTTGTGTGGTGCTTGCCACTAGGCTGGTGGCTACATGTTGTTTAGGAATGTGCACCAGATTTATTTATTTACGTTTCGTTTAACGTGGTTATGGTAGCTCGCATTAATTTGTTTCTTCGTTCACCTTGTACTTTTCCTTGACGTCAACATTCTTTTCTTGGTATGCGTTGCTTCTAGTTTTAGATAAAATTTATTATTTAGTAAATTTTTCTTGGTATGCGTCGAGGCGACCTATTCCTTCCCTACTCCTGTTCTTTCTAGGCTATCCCTGAACTGGATGGAAAGGGGAAAAGAATCGAGAACTAAGTCCGCCCACTAGTAGAAAAAAGGCCTTCCATCCCAACACAGTCCCCAAATACTTTGACCCGGGACTAATGGGTCTTTAGTCCCGGTTCTGCTGGTGAACCGAGACTAATGCTCGGAGCAACCGGGACTAAACGGCTACGGTGGACTGCGGCCAGGGCAGAAACCTTTAATCCCGGTTGGGGACACCAACCGGGACTAATGGGTACCCTTTAGTCCCGGTTGGTGTCCCCAACCGGGATTAAAGGTTTTTTTTTCTGATTTTTGGCTCCCCACGCACCTCCCCCCTGGATCGCCTTTTTTAGCACTGTAAAATAGAAAATAAAATGATAGAAAATTCAAAAAAAAATTGTTTTCAGATTCTTGTATGTTATGCAACCTACTATTTGGAGAAATTAAGAAATTCAAATTTTCACTTTTTTTGCAAAAAAAGTTAAAAAATGGTAAAACCGCAATAACTTTTGCATACGACGTCGGAAAAAAACGTATAATATATCAAAATGACCGTGGGAAAAAGTTACATCCGAATTCACCCGGGTTTACCCGGTTAGCCAATTTTTAGATTCTCAAAATTCCAAATGGAAATACAAAAGGAGGAAGATTTTAGTTTTTGCTATAAATTATGGATTTTATATATTTTTTATTTTTTAAAACCTAAAATAAATAATTGCATCCTGCATAAAGATTACTATCATTTTTACCCAATTTTTAGATTTTCAAATTTTTAGGTTTTAGGTTTGGCAAAAAAATATATTTAATTAATTAATAAAATTAAAAATAATACAAATTAAAAAGTTAATGTTTATTTATTTATTAAAAATTATTATTACATCATTACTTTTGTTTATTAAAATAATTATTTGAAATTCAAACAATAAAGAAATGTGACATCGATCAACATGTTAATATGATTGATATAATACTACTATCACATACATGCGCGCGTAGCACTTGGATGCGGGACGGAATGGAACTCGGAAGTTAAGCGTGCTAGAGGTGGAGTAGTGAGAGCATGGGTGACCGAGCGGGAAGTTTGACCACGAGTATGTAATTTGACTAGAGATAAGTGTAGTTAGAGATAGAGACTAAACTATGCAAATAACTGAAATAGTAGAAATTCTGAAAAAAATAGAAAAAAATAGGGAGTGAAAAATAATTAGAAACCCAAATGAATTAAAAAAAATTAACTCGAAATAGCCTTTAGTCCCGGTTCGTGTTACAAACTGGGACTAAAGGTCCTTCGCCCCGGCGCATGCCAGCCGCCCACGTGGCGGGGGCTTTAGTCCCGGTTCGTAAGCAACTGGGACTAAAGGGGGGCCTTTAGTCGCGCATAATTAGTCCCGGTTGCGGGATTAATGGCCCTTGCGAACCGGGACTAAAGCCCCTTTTTCTACTAGGCCGGCGCGGCCCAGGAGGGGGGCGCGCCACCCTAGCGTGTGGCCCCCTCGGCTGGCCTCCGACGCCCTCCTCTGGACTACTTAAGGGTTTCGATCTAAAAACGTGAGACGAGAAGTCGAAGTCGCCAGAAACCTCCCAGTACGCCGCCACCGTCGCGAAACTCCATCTCGGGACCAGAAACTCCGTTCTGGCACTCCGCCGGGACGGGGAATTGGAGGAGATCATCGCCATCATCACCACCGACGCCTCTCTATCGACCAGCAATGTTTCCCCCATCCATGTGTGAGTAATTCCCCCGCTGTAGGCTGAAGGGGATGGTAGGGATTGGATGAGATTGGTCATGTAATAGCATAAGATTGTTAGGACATAGTGCCTAGTGTCAGTAATTGGTACTTTGATGATATTGTTGCAACTTGTTATGCTTAATGCTTGTCACTAGGGCCCGAGTGCCATGATCTCAGATCTGAACATGTTATTGTTTCATCATGATATGCATTGTTTTATGATCTTACCTGCAAGTTGTATACACATGTCGCTGTCCGGAACCCGAGGCCCCGAAGTGACAAAAATCGGGACAACCGGAGGGGATGACAGTGATGTGAGGATCACATGTGTTCACGGAGTGTTAATGCTTTGCTCCGGTACTTTATTAAAAGGAGTACCTTAATATCCAGTAGATTCCCTAGAGGCCCGGCTGCCACCGGCTGGTAGGACAAAAGATGTTGTGCAAGTTTCTCATTGCGAGCACGTACGACTATATACTGAACACATGCCTATGGATTGCTTAGTACTTGGACACCGTTTTATTATTATCTGCAAATGCCCTGCTTTGATTGTTACATGAGTTTCTCTCATCCATGCAACGCCCGTCATCCATCCCTGTGCCTACAGTATTTTAATCCTGATGTTTACTATAATCACTACTGCTGTCTTTGTTTCACTGCTGCTGTTATTTCACTACTGCTGTTATTTCACTACTGCTACTGCTATAAAACTGTTACCACTGATAAACTCTTGCGAGCAAGTCTGTTTCCAGGTGCAGCTGAATTGACAACTCCGCTGTTAAGGCTTTCAAGTATTCTTTGTCTCCCCTTGTGTCGAATCAATAAATTGGATTTTACTTCCCGCGAAGACTGTTGCGATCCCCTATACTTGTGGGTCATCAAGACTATTTTCTGGCGCCGTTGCCGGGGAGCATAGCTTTATTTGGAAGTTCACTTGAATTGATATTGTTCGCTGCAAATTCTCCATCATGGGTAAATCTCGCGATCCTAAAGTCGCCATATTACCATCCGCTACAAGAAAAGGTACAACTCTGAGTACCTCTGCTACTCTTGATTCACCATCTGTGATAAGTCAACTTGTTTCACCGCCGCAAGCTTCACTTGCTGGTACTTCTGCTGAATCTGAAAACTCTCATAATATTGATAATATTTCTGCTGTGCTTGATGATAGTGGTTCATTGGGATCATTTCTAGATGCTACAATTGCTAGGTCTAGACAAATTGAAAATACTGAAACTCCTAATGTTGCTACACCTGTTAATTCACCTGAGTCTATTGATTATTCTAGTGATGATCCTGATGAGGATTATGTGGAGCTTAATGATGATTTTATTGATAAATGCAATGCTATTACTGATGCAAGAAAAATTAAAAAGTTTCTCGCACAACATACTGTTAGATATAAGCTATCTCCTGATCCAAAATTTGCCACATCTCCTATAAACATTAAGGATAAAGATTATGATTTTTCTATTGATTTATGTCATATAACTATTGTTGAGAAAACACCCTTTTGTGGTACTGAAAAAGAAAGTGTTGTAGAACACAAGAATGAACTTTCTTCTATGAGTAGCTTGTTTTCCGATGATGTCAAGATGCGTACTTATTTTGTTGCTAAAATTTTCCCTTTCTCATTAAAGGATGATGCTAAAACTTGGTATAATAATTTTCCTCCTGGTTTTATTAAAAGTCCAGGTGATTTGCTTGATGTTTTCTTTCGGAAATACTTTCCTGCTAGTGCTCAACATGCTGCTTTACAGAAAATTTATAGCTTTGACCAGGAAGATGGAGAGAAATTGCCTGAAGCATGGGCAAGATTTTGCTCTCTTATCAGAGCTCGACCTGGACATGATTTGGAAAATCATGATTTATTTGATATATTCTATAGTGGACTAACCGTTGAGTCTAGAGCATATTTGGATAGTTGTGCTGGTTGTGTTTTCAGAAAAAGAACTCCAGACGAAGCTGAAGAATTATTGGCTAAAAATAGCCCGGAATCATGATGATTGGACTACACCTGAACCAACTCCGACACCGATATTGAAGAAGAGGGGTTTAATTAAATTAAATGATGAAGATATGAGGGAAGCCAAGAAATCTCTTAAGGAGAAAGGTATTAAATCTGAAGATGTGAAAAACTTACCTCCCATAGAGGATTTATGCGAGACAATTCCCCCTTCATCCATGATTGAGGTAAACTCCCTTCAACGCTTTACTAGGGAAGATATTCCGTATTCAAAACCTGCTGCTCAATGCTTAGATGAGTTTGATAATTATATTGTTAAGCAAGAAAATTTTAATATGAGAGTAGAGAATCATTTAATGGAAAATTCTCAAGCTATTAGCAATTTGCATGATATTGTGGAGAGAACCTCCAATGATGTTAAGATGCTTGTTGAACATTTTCATATGGTTCAAACTCAAATTGATCAACTCACTAAAGTGCAAAATGACTTGTTAAAAAATAATTCTAAAGAAAAACATGCTTATGAAGTAACAACTAGAGGCGGTGTTTCTACTCAGGATCCTCTATATCCTGAAGGGCATCCCAAAAGAGTTGAACAAGATTCTCAACGAATTGAACCTAGTGCTCCTTCTAAGAAAAAGAAGAAGATACATAAAAATGTTGTAGAATCCTCTGAACCTGTTAATGATCCTAATAGTATTTCTATTTCTGATGCTGAAACTGAAAGTGGTAATGAACATGATAATGATAATGATAAGAATGATGCTTCTGATAAAGAAGAGGTTGAAGATGAACCTGAAAAGCATGCTAAAAATAAAAAGTATACTAAAGAAGATTTTATTGCTAAGAAATATGGTAATGAAAGGAAACCTTGGGTCCAAAAGCAAATGCCTTTTCCTGCTAAGAAACTAAAATCAAAGGAAGAAGAACACTATAATAAATTTTGCGATTGGATGAAACCTCTATTCTTGCAAATCCCTTTGACTGATGCTATTAAATTGCCTCCTTATTCAAAGTATATGAAAGATATTGTCTCTAACAAAAGGAAAATTCCTAATGAGGAGATTTCCACTATGCTTGCTAATTACTCTTTCAATGGCAAAGTTCCAAAAAGTTGGGCGATCCAGGTATACCGACCATTCCTTGTTCTATTAAGAATAATTATGTTAGAACTGCTCTATGTGATTTGGGAGCCGGTGTTAGTGTTATGCTTTTTTCTCTTTACAAGAGACTTTATTTAGATAAGTTGATACCGACTGATATATCTTTGCAAATGGCTGATAAATCTACTGCTATTCATGTTGGTATATGTGAGGATGTTCCTGTTCAAGTTACTAATAACTGCTTGATATTAACTGATTTTGTTGTTTTGGAAATGCCTGAAGATGATAATATGTCTATTATTCTTGGGAGACCTTTTCTTAACACCACAGGGGCTGTTATTGATTGCAATAAAGGAAAAGTTACTTTCAATGTTGATGACAAGGAGCATACCGTTTATTTTCCCAAGAGGATTGATAAAGTATGTGGAGTTAATACTATTTCTAATGTGAGAACTATCAAAGTTGGAACTATTGATTGTCCTATATATGAGCCTAAAGAAGGATATCAAAATCTCATGATTGGATCCATATCAATACAGTTCAAGGTAACATGATTGATTTGAGGTTTATTTCTTCTTATGCTATGTAAAATTTATTTGGTGGCAAGACTTGATCAACCTTGTTAACAAATACTTTTTACATGCATAGAGGAGGTAAACAACATCTCTTTCTTCCTCCACTTGTTCTACTTGCTGTAGCACTTTTGTTTTGCAAAGTTCTTTAGTTAATTAGAAATTTCAAAATCTTTTTTCTGTCCAGTAATAATAAACTTAATACCCAGAAATGTGCATTTTTCAAAGTTTTCAAAAATTCACAAAAAATATACTGTTGGTCTTATTTTTCGAAAACGCACCTGGGAGCACCTGGGGATGACCAGTGGGGCACCCCAGGGTGGCACCCCACAGGTCGGCGCGGCCTGGAAGGGGGGCGCGCCACCCTGGCGTGTGGGCCCCTCCTTGGCCCATTACTTTATCTCTTCCTCCCACTCTATTCTCTCTCCCGAAAAAACTCGCACCAGATTTCTCTCACTCGCGTTTCTGCTCAAGAGCTCAAGGTTTCTCGATCTCTTTGCTCAGCCCAGATTTCTGTCTGAAATTTGGCACATTTGCTCTCCGGTATGTGACTCCTCCGATTATCCAAGTAGAATTTTGTTTGGTTGAGTATATCTTGAATATTTTGCTGCTGTAGGTAACATGTTTAGTGAGCTTGCATGCTTGTTCTAAGTTGTAGAAACTAGTTTTGATGCATGATTAGTACTCTAGCAAGTTCCTATAGTAGTTCCCCTCAATTATATGTCACCAAATCAAATTTTATAATGTTTGTTGAAAAATTTCAGAAAAGGAAGATGGATAATTGTAACTTTGGAGAAGTGTTTGAGAGAGAGACGACAAGCACGGGAAGGCCCTCTAGGACCGCCACCCAATTCAGGCGATCCTATAATGAGGATGTCATCGCGCCAAGCTTCGAGCCCGAAGAGGACAATGGAGTCCCTAACGCTTCATCTTTCCCATGTTATGACTTCTTGAGTAATGCAGGGTTGCTGAATGATTTCTTGACCCTCGTTGATAAGGCGGGCTTAACCACCTATATGGGAGATTGATACGTCTCCGACGTATCGATAATTTCTTATGTTCCATGCCACATTATTGATGATATCTACATGTTTTATGCATACTTTATGTCATATTCGTGCATTTTCTGGAACTAACCTATTAACAAGATGCCGAAGTGCCAGTTCCTGTTTTCTGCTGTTTTTTGTTTCAGAAATCCTAGTAACGAAATATTCTCGGAATCGGACGAAATCAACGCCCAGGTTCCTATTTTGCCCGGAAGCATCCAGAACACACGAGAACCGCCAGAGAGGGGGCACAGGCCCACCAAACCCTAGGCCGGCGCGGCCAAGGGGGGGCCCGCGCCCCCCTATAGTGTCGGCGCCCCTTCGACCTCCTGACGCCGCCTCTTCGCCTATATAAAGCCCCTGGACCTAAAACCTCGATACGAAAAAGCCACGGTACGAGAAACCTTCCAGAGCCGCCGCCATCGCGAAGCCAAGATCTGGGGGACAGGAGTCTCTGTTCCGGCATGCCGCCGGGACGGGGAAGTGCCCCCGGAAGGCTTCTCCATCGACACCGCTGCCATCTCCACCGCCATCTTCATCACCGCTGCTGTCTCCCATGAGGAGGGAGTAGTTCTCCATCGAGGCTCGGGGCTGTACCGGTAGCTATGTGGTTCATCTCTCTCTTATGTACTTCAATACAATAATCTCATGAGCTGCCTTACATGATTGAGATTCATATGATGATGCTTGTAATCTAGATGTCGTTATGCTAGTCAAGTGAATTTTACTTATGTGATCTCCGGAGACTCCTTGTCCCACGTGTGTAAAGGTGACAGTGTGTGCACCGTGTGGGTCTCTTAGGCTATATTTCACATAATACTTATTCACTGTTATGAATGGCATAGTGAAGTGCTTATTTATATCTCTTTATGATTGCAATGTGTTTTGTATCACAATATATATGTGTGCTACTCTAGTGATGTTATTAAAGTAGTTTATTCCTCCTGCACGGTGTAATGGTGACAGTGTGTGCATCCGTGTTAGTACTTGGCGTATGCTATGATTATGATCTCTTGTAGATTATGAAGTTAACTATTGCTATGATGGTATTGATGTGATCTATTCCTCCTACATAGTGTGAAGGTGACAGTGTGCATGCTATGTTAGTACTTGGTTTAGTCGTGTTGATCTTTCATGCACTCTAAGGTTATTTAAATATGAACATTGAATATTGTGGAGCTTGTTAACTCCGGCATTGAGGGTTCGTGTAATCCTACGCAATGGTGTTCATCATCCAACAAGAGTGTAGAGTATGCATTTATCTATTCTGTTATGTGATCAAAGTTGAGAGTGTCCACTAGTGAAAGTCTAATCCCTAGGCCTTGTTCCTAAATATTGCTATCGCTGCTTGTTTCTTGTTTCTTTGCGTTACTACTGCTGCGTTACTACTGCTTGTTTACTGTCCTGGGCAAAGCACTTTTCTGGTGCCGTTGCTACTGCTACTATATATTCATACCACCTGTATTTTACTATCTCTTCGCCGAACTAGTGCACCTATTAGGTGTGTTGGGGACACAAGAGACTTCTTGCTTTGTGGTTGCAGGGTTGCATGAGAGGGATATCTTTGACCTCTTCCTCCCTGAGATCGATAAACCTTGGGTGATCCACTTAAGGGAAAACTTGCTGCTGTTCTACAAACCTCTGCTCTTGGAGGCCCAACACTGTCTACAGGAAAAGGAGGGGGCGTAGACATCAAGCTATTTTCTGGCGCCGTTGCCGGGGAGGAAAGGTAAAAGACACTCATACTCCGGTCCCAGGTAGTACTTTTCTGGCACCGTTGTGTTTGTGCTCGAAGCTATTTCCTTTAGATCCTGCAATTGCAACTTTTTGTTTCTTGTTTACACTAGTTAGGCATAATGGAAAACAACAAAAATATGAGAGATCTTTATGAACTTTATCTTGAATTAGGACATGATGTGTTTGAAGAGAGAATTAAAAAACCCATGGAACTTTATATGCATGCTAATGGGAATGTTATTAATATGAATGCTTTGAACACTATTGTTGCTAATGCTATGGAAAATTCTAAGCTTGGGGAAGCTGGTTTTGATGAGCATGATCTTTTTAGTCCACCAAGAATTGAGGAGAAAATTTTCTTTGATGATACTTTGCCTCCTATTTATGATGATTATAATGATAGTAGTCTTTTGGTACCACCTGTTATGGAGGATAAATTTGATTATGATTACAATATGCCTCCTATATTTGATGATGAGAATAATAATGATAGCTACTTTGTTGAATTTGCTCCCACTACAACTAATAAAATTGATTATGCTTATGTGGAGAGTAATAATTTTATGCATGAGACTCATGATAAGAATGCTTTATGTGATAGTTATATTGTTGAGTTTGCTCATGATGCTACTGAAAATCTTTATGAGAGAGGAAAATATGGTTGTTGAAATTTTCATGTTACTAGAACACCTCTCTATGTGCTGAAATTTTTGAAGCTACACTTGTTTTATCTCTCTATGCTTGTTGCATTATGCTTCATGAACTTGTTTATTTACAAGATTCCTATGCATAGGAAGCATGTTAGACTTAAATGTGTTTTGAATTTGCCTCTTGATGCTCTCTTTTGCTTCAAATACTATTTCTTGCGAGTGCATCATTAAAACTGCTGAGCCCATCTTAATGGCTATAAAGAAAGAACTTCTTGGGAGATAACCCATGTGTTATTTTGCTACAGTACTTTGTTTTATATTTGTGTCTTGGAAGTTGTTTACTACTGTAGCAACCTCTCCTTATCTTAGTTTTGTGTTTTGTTGTGCCAAGTAAAGTCGTTGATAGTAAGGTTGATACTAGATTTGGATTACTGCGCAGAAACAGATTTCTTTGCTGTCACGAATCTGGGCAAAATTCTCTGTAGGTAACTCAGAAAATTATGCCAATTTACGTGAGTGATCCTCAGATATGTACGCAACTTTCATTCAATTTGAGCATTTTCATTTGAGCAAGTCTGGTGCCTCAATAAAATTCGTCTTTACGGACTGTTCTGTTTTGACAGATTCTGCCTTTTATTTCGCATTGCCTCTTTTGCTATGTTGGATGGATTTCTTTGTTCCATTAACTTTCAGAAGCTTTAGGAAATGTCCAGAAGTGTTAAGAATGATTGTGTCACCTCTGAACATGTGAGTTTTTGATTATGCACTAACCCTCTAATGAGTTGTTTCGAGTTTGGTGTGGAGGAAGTTTTCAAGGGTCAAGAGAGGAGGATGATATACTATGATCAAGGAGAGTGAAAGCTCTAAGCTTGGGGATGCCCCGGTGGTTCATCCCTGCATATTTCAAGAAGGCTCAAGCATCTAAGCTTGGGGATGCCCAAGGCATCCCCTTCTTCATCGACAAATTATCAGGTTCCTTCTCTTGAAACTATATTTTTATTCGGCCACATCTTATGTACTTTTCTTGGAGCGTCGGTTTGTTTTTGTTTTGTTTGAATAAAATGGATCCTAGCATTCACTTTGTGGGAGAGAGACACGCTCCGCTGTAGCATATGGACAAGTATGTCCTTAGGCTCTACTCATAGTATTCATGGCGAAGTTTCTTCTTCGTTAAATTGTTATATGGTTGGAATTGGAAAATGATACATGTAGTAATTGCTAAAATGTCTTGGATAATGTGATACTTGGCAATTGTTGTGCTCATGTTTAAGCTCTTGCATCATATACTTTGCACCCATTAATGAAGAAATACATAGAGCATGCTAAAATTTGGTTTGCATATTTGGTTTCTCTAAGGTCTAGATAATTTCTAGTATTGAGTTTGAACAACAAGGAAGACGGTGTAGAGTCTTATAATGTTTACAATATGTCTTTTATGTGAGTTTTGCTGCACCGGTTCATCCTTGTGTTTGTTTCAAATAGCCTTGCTAGCCTAAACCTTGTATCGAGAGGGAATACTTCTCATGCATCCAAAATACTTGAGCCAACCACTATGCCATTTGTGTCCACCATACCTACCTACTACATGGTATTTCTCCGCCATTCCAAAGTAAATTGCTTGAGTGCTACCTTTAAATTTCCATTCTCCACCTTTACAATATATAGCTCATGGGACAAATAGCTTAAAAACTATTGTGGTATTGAATATGTACTTATGCACTTTATCTCTTATTAAGTTGCTTGTTGTGCGATAACCATGTTCACTGGGGACGCCATCAATTACTCTTTGTTGAATATCATGTGAGTTGCTATGCATGTTCGTCTTGTCTGAAGTAAGGGAGATCTACCACCTTATGGTTAGAGCATGCATATTGTTAGAGAAGAACATTGGGCCGCTAACTAAAGCCATGATCCATGGTGGAAGTTTCAGTTTTGGACAATATCCTCAATCTCAAATGAGAAAATTAATTGTTGCTACATGCTTATGCATAAAAGAGGAGTCCATTATCTGTTGTCTATGTTGTCCCGGTATGGATGTCTAAGTTGAGAATAATCAATAGCGAGAAATCCGATGCGAGCTTTCTCCTTAGAACTTTGTACAGGCGGCATAGAGGTACCCCTTTGTGATACTTGGTTAAAACATGTGCATTGCGATAATCCCGGTAGTCCAAGCTAATTAGGACAAGGTACGGGCACTATTAGTATACTATGCATGAGGCTTGCAACTTGTAAGATATAATTTACATGATACATATGCTTTATTACTACCGTTGACAAAATTGTTTCATGTTTTCAAAATAAAAGCTCTAGCACAAATATAGCAATCGATGCTTTCCTATTTGAAGGACCATTCTTTTACTTTTATTGTTGAGTCAGTTCACCTATTTCTCTCCACCTCAAGAAGCAAACACTTGTGTGAACTGTGCATTGATTCCTACATACTTGCATATTGCACTTATTATATTACTCTATGTTGACAATTATCCATGAGATATACATGTTATAAGTTGAAAGCAACCGCTGAAACTTAATCTTCCTTTATGTTGCTTCAATACCTTTACTTTGAATTATTGCTTTATGAGTTAACTCTTATGCGAGACTTATTGATGCTTGTCTTGAAGTACTATTCATGAAAAGTCTTTGCTATATGATTCAATTGTTTACTCATTGCATTTACATTGTTTCGAATCGCTGCATTCACTACATATGCTTACAAATAGTATGATCAAGGTTATGATGGCATGTCACTCCAGAAATTATCTTTGTTTATCGTTTACCTGCTCGGGACGAGCAGAAACTAAGCTTGGGGATGCTGATACGTCTCCGACGTATCGATAATTTCTTATGTTCCATGCCACATTATTGATGATATCTACATGTTTTATGCATACTTTATGTCATATTCGTGCATTTTCTGGAACTAACCTATTAACAAGATGCCGAAGTGCCAGTTCCTGTTTTCTGCTGTTTTTGGTTTCAGAAATCCTAGTAACGAAATATTCTCGGAATCGGACGAAATCAACGCCCAGGTTCCTATTGTGCCCGGAAGCATCCAGAACACACGAGAACCGCCAGAGAGGGGGCACAGGCCCACCAAACCCTAGGCCGGTGCGGCCAAGGGGGGGCCCGCGCCCCCCTATAGTGTCGGCGCCCCTTCGACCTCCTGACGCCGCCTCTTCGCCTATATAAAGCCCCTGGACCTAAAACCTCGATACGAAAAAGCCACGGTACGAGAAACCTTCCAGAGCCGCCGCCATCGCGAAGCCAAGATCTGGGGGATAGGAGTCTCTATTCCGGCACGCCGCCGGGAAGGGGAAGTGCCCCCGGAAGGCTTCTCCATCGACACCGCTGCCATCTCCACCGCCATCTTCATCACCGCTGCTGTCTCCCATGAGGAGGGAGTAGTTCTCCATCGAGGCTCGGGGCTGTACCGGTAGCTATGTGGTTCATCTCTCTCCTATGTACTTCAATACAATAATCTCATGAGCTGCCTTACATGATTGAGATTCATATGATGATGCTTGTAATCTAGATGTCGTTATGCTAGTCAAGTGAATTTTACTTATGTGATCTCCGGAGACTCCTTGTCCCACGTGTGTAAAGGTGACAGTGTGTGCACCGTGTGGGTCTCTTAGGCTATATTTCACAGAATACTTATTCACCGTTATGAATGGCATAGTGAAGAGCTTATTTATATCTCTTTATGATTGCAATGTGTTTTGTATCACAATTTATCCATGTGCTACTCTAGTGATGTTATTAAAGTAGTTTTATTCCTCCTGCACGGTGTAATGGTGACAGTGTGTGCATCCGTGTTAGTACTTGGCGTATGCTATGATTATGATCTCTTGTAGATTATGAAGTTAACTATTGCTATGATGGTATTGATGTGATCTATTCCTCCTACATAGTGTGAAGGTGACAGTGTGCATGCTATGTTAGTACTTGGTTTAGTCGTGTTGATCTTTCATGCACTCTAAGGTTATTTAAATATGAACATTGAATATTGTGGAGCTTGTTAACTCCGGCATTGAGGGTTCGTGTAATCCTACGCAATGGTGTTCATCATCCAACAAGAGTGTAGAGTATGCATTTATCTATTCTGTTATGTGATCAAAGTTGAGAGTGTCCACTAGTGAAAGTCTAATCCCTAGGCCTTGTTCCTAAATACTGCTATCGCTGCTTGTTTACTGTTTTACTGCGTTACTACTGCTTGTTTACTGTCCTGGGCAAAGCACTTTTCTGGTGCCGTTGCTACTGCTACTATATATTCATACCACCTGTATTTTACTATCTCTTCGCCGAACTAGTGCACCTATTAGGTGTGTTGGGGACACAAGAGACTTCTTGCTTTGTGGTTGCAGGGTTGCATGAGAGGGATATCTTTGACCTCTTCCTCCCTGAGATCGATAAACCTTGGGTGATCCACTTAAGGGAAAACTTGCTGCTGTTCTACAAACCTCTGCTCTTGGAGGCCCAACACTGTCTACAGGAAAAGGAGGGGGCGTAGACAACAAGCACTATCACCCGACAGTTGCATTCAAGATCTATGGTAATCCTTTTACTATGAAATTGAAAGATTTTTGTGTTGCATTGGAAATTGGCCCTGTAGGTACAGCGAAGAGGATTGAGGACAATCCCAGGGCCTTGCTTGAGCTCTATCGAGAGATCACCAATGATGACTGCCGCACCATTCAGCGTGGCAAGATAAGAAACATCCAACTCCCCGCCATTAAGTATTTTGCTTATTACCTTGCTACTAGCAATCTTGGTAGGGAGAACACTAGCAATATTTCTAGCTATCATCTTGCTTTCTTAATTGCTGCACTCACTGGAGAGACACCTTATCATCTTGGTGCTCTTATTGCTCGCCGCTTGTCTAACAAGGGGCCTATTTTTGGAGGAATTATTGCATCACGCATTTTAGCATATCTAGAACTTCCTCTTGACCCTACTGATGTGCCATTAACTCCTATAAGGCTTGATATTGCTGCTATAAAAAGCCATCAATTTGTTACAGCTGACTCTAGTTCAGATAATATGGTCTATAGAATGTTGTTTGCTGACGGGGATGAGAGGGAAATCCCTTTGCCACAGCCAGACTTGTTCAGTGTTGACAGGAAACCATGGTCGCGCTCTAAGGAGGAGGTGGATGAGAAAATGAAGATACAAGGCTTCCACCAGCAGCATGACTCCGAGGACGCCGAGCCCTCCTATGACTACACCGTCACGTATCCGGGTGCTTCTTCCAGCACATACCCGGAATATGATCCATCTTCGTCGTACTACGGAGGTGCTACTTCGTGGGCACCATGGGATTGAACTCCACTTAGGCCAAAAGCCTAAGCTTGGGGGGAGGTATACCGGCATCACTCATTCTTTGCATATTATGGTTGTTGGATACTTGTATATACTTGTTTAGTTTCTTTAAGTGGTTTTCTAATAAGAGGGAGATGATATTTGGGGAAGTGTTGCCTGAAAACAGATTCTGGGCTGTTACCAAAAAAAAAATCTCAAAAATAGCCAGAACGTTATTTTGCGAAGACAATTTTTGTGCGTGTTCCCCAGGTTGTTATCTAACTTTCATTAGTTGAACACTTTTCAATTTGAGCAGCGGAAGAATTTCTTAAAAATTGATTACTGTACTGCTGTCAAGTTTGACGAATTCCTGCTACTTTGTGTTTATGTGACTCTTCTAGTTTTCATTTTCTTGTTTTTGCTTTGTTTCTTTCCTAAAACACAAAAGGACCAAAAATATTTCTGTTGTTTCTCTTCACCATTTGTTTATTTTGGTTTCTTGCTCTTACTTTGCTTTATTTGCTATCGTTGGTTTGCTATAAGAAAAATCCAAAAAAGATTTTGCTTTCTTTGCTTGTTTCCTTTTGTTCTTGTTTCCAATTCAAAAATACCAAAAATATTTGCTGTTCTTCTTTGGTTTTGTAAAGTTCATTATGAGTTCAATGGTCTTCGGTGGCTGGAGCGTGGTTTTCATTTCATATTATCCAAGCTGCACAAGTGAAAGGCAATAATGACGATCTACGACAATTCGACTGTGGTGAGAGGCTGGTATGAACTCTATTTGCTTTCATTTTTGTACATATACTCATCCATGTGAGCATGCTTTGTTGGTTCATGTGAGGTATATGTCATTTGAGAAAGTCTAGTAGTTCATGATCTCTCATGTTTAGCTCCAATTTATTAATATGAGTAGCATGTCATGGATGTTTGCTTGCATTGTTTTATTCATAAATAGGTATGACATTGTGGTATCCTCCTCTGAATAATTCATTTGAATCGACTTGGCACATGCTCACGCATGCGTATGACTGAACAAAAGTCAATTAAGCCTCGATGATTTACTTTGCTTCAGAGTTCTTGTATCACTTTTATGCCTCCGTTAATTTATTTTGCCGCAAGCATGATTATGACAGTGACTGCTCTCTTGATTTGTTGCTCCCCAGTCTATTGCTAGCCTTCACTTGTACTGAGCGGGAACGCTGCTCGTGCTTCCAAACCCCTGAAAACCAAGTTATTCCAAAGTGTCCACCATAAATACATATGCATGGCATTTCAAACCATTCCAAGTAAATTCTCATGCGCTACCTTTAAACCTTCAAAATGCTTCTCAATTTGTGTTAATGTTTTATAGCTCATGAGGAAGTATGTGGTGTTTATCTTTCAACCTTGTCATTTACTTTTGACATAATTTCATAATAAGAGCTGGCAACGGGGTGCCCAGCCCCAACTAATATCTTCATTAATAATTCTCTTCACATGTTTTGCCATGATTATTCAGTAAGCAACTTAATTTTGCAAATAGACACTCCTCCATGGTATGAGATTGATGGTAGGCACCCGAGGATTTGGTTAGCCATGGCTTGTGTAAGCAAAGGTTGGGGGGAGTGTCACTCATAATAAAAACTAAAGTACATGTGTAAACAAAAGAGAATTGGGATGATCTACCTTGCTGGTAGAAATAACATCCTTCATGGGAGCCGCTCTTGAAAGTATGGTTGGCGAGGTAGTTGGTGTACCCATTACCATTCGTTGACAACAACAAACACCTCTCAAAATAATTTTACTCCTGTTTTAAAAATGAAAAGCTCTAGCGCATGTTAATCCCTGCTTCCCTCTGCGAAGGGTCAATCTTTTACTTTCATGTTGTGTCACCATCCTTCTTTGAGCACTTTCTTGAGAGCACAACTGTCATTCTTAGTATAATATGCTTGTCCCAAAATATGATTGACTGTGGTATAACTTTGATGCTTTTATCTTTGACAATCTTTATTTCTAGTCTTTCTATGAACTTCAGAGGTGCCTGAGCATTTATGTTTTGCTGATCAAATACGGGCAAGCGAGATACCACCTTATCATACTCTTTTATGAACATTGCAATCCTGCTGATAGACATGATTCATGATGCTTGTTATTAATTTGTTGGTACCTTTCCATGATTGACATAGCTATTGGATGATCTTATTTGCATGTATCTTATTATGAATTGCCTAAGCACTTTTCCATGTCATGAGAATATTTACATCATATGAGCAAATGTGTTCGTGAAAGTTCTTTTATCGCACTCAGTTGCTAACTGAATTGCTTGAGGACAAGCAATAAGCTAAGCTTGGGGGGAGTTGATACGTCCAAAACGTATCTACTTTCCCGAACACTTTTGCTATTGTTTTGCCTCTAATTTGTGTATTTTGGATACAACTAAGACGGACTAACGCTGTTTTCAGCAGAATTGCTCTGGTGTCTCGTTTTTGTGCAGAAATCCAACTTTCAGGAAAATCCCCGGAATTTATGTCGAAGGTCTTATTTTTCCAGAAGAATTACTGAGCCAGAAGGGCAAGCCAGGTGGAGGCCCGAGGCCCCCACACACTAGGCCGGCGCGGCCCAGGAGGGGGGCGCGCCGCCCTAGCGTGTGGCCCCCTCGGCTGGCCTCCGACGCCCTCCTCTGGACTACTTAAGGGTTTCGATCTAAAAACGCGAGACGAGAAGTCGAAGTTGCCAGAAACCTCCCAGTATGCCGCCACCGTCGCGATACTCCATCTCGGGACCAGAAACTCTGTTCTGGCACTCCGCCGGGACGGGGAATTGGAGGAGATCATCGCCATCATCACCACCGACGCCTCTCCATCGACCAGCAATGTTTCCCCCATCCATGTGTGAGTAATTCCCCCGTTGTAGGCTGAAGGGGATGGTTGGGATTGGATGAGATTGGTCATGTAATAGCATAAGATTGTTAGGGCATAGTGCCCAGTGTCCGTAATTGGTACTTTGATGATATTGTTGCAACTTGTTATGCTTAATGCTTGTCACTAGGGCCCGAGTGCCATGATCTCAGATATGAACATGTTATTGTTTCATCATGATATGCATTGTTTTATGATCTTACCTGCAAGTTGTATACACATGTCGCTGTCCGGAACCCGAGGCCCCGAAGTGACAGAAATCGGGACAACCGGAGGGGATGGCAGTGATGTGAGGATCACATGTGTTCACGGAGTGTTAATGCTTTGCTCCGGTACTTTATTAAAAGGAGTACCTTAATATCCAGTAGATTCCCTAGAGGCCCGGCTGCCACCGGCTGGTAGGACAAAAGATGTTGTGCAAGTTTCTCATTGCGAGCACGTACGACTATATACTGAACACATGCATATGGATTGCTTAGTACTTGGACACCGTTTTATTATTATCTGCAAATGCCCTGCTTTGATTGTTACATGAGTTTCTCTCATCCATGCAACGTCCGTCATCCATCCCTGTGCCTACAGTATTTTAATCCTGCTGTTTACTATAATCACTACTGCTGTCTTTGTTTCACTGCTGCTGTTATTTCACTACTGCTACTGCTATAAAACTGTTACCACTGATAAACTCTTGCGAGCAAGTCTGTTTCCAGGAGCAGCTGAATTGACAACTCCGCTGTTAAGGCTTTCAAGTATTCTTTGTCTCCCCTTGTGTCGAATCAATAAATTGGGTTTTACTTCCCGCGAAGACTGTTGCGATCCCCTATACTTGTGGGTCATCAACGCTCTCGCTAGGTCTAGCTTCAGGAGCACCCCCGTCTGTCTCCTCAAGTTAATATTTCTGGCCACTTGTCTCACTAGCACAAAGTTGTCATGCAAACTCCGAAGTTTGATGAAAGCCGATTGATTCATACTCACAATCTCCCCAAGCCTCGATCGGAGACGGTTTGCAATGACTTTGGAGAACATCTTCGGAAAGCTATGGACTAGGCTGATGGGTCTGAAGTCCTTAATCTCAATGGCCTCAGGCTTCTTGGGGATGAGCGTGATCAATGCTTTGTTTAGCCTGGCGAAACCCCTACCATCTCCCACTCCCAATTTCATAATCCCCGCCAGGATGTCATATTTTATGATCGGCCATGCTCTCTGGTAAAACGCGCCGGTGAAGCCATCCGGACCCGGTGCACGATCATTCGACATCTCACGGATAGTGTTCCAGACTTCCTCCTCGGTGAACATGTTGTCTAACTCCGCGAGGTCCGCTACCGGAATGTCAAGAGCTTCCAGGTTGATGGAATGAGCTCTTGTTTGAATGCTCCCCATAAGCCTCTCAAACTCCTCCGTGAACATCTCATTCTTTCTCTCCTGAGTGGTCACCATTTTGTCTCCTACTCTCACCGCTGCGATGTAGTTTTTCGTACTCCTCCCATTTGCCACGGCATGGAAGAGCTTATTATTTGCATCCCCCTCTTTCAGCCATCTGATTCTCGATCTTTGTCTCGCAATGGTGCGCTCAAGGGATGCCAACCCCAGCACCACGTGCTTTAGCGTTTTCCTTAATCATGCCTCCTCATGTGAAAGCGCTCTAGACTCTTGTCCTACGTCAAACATGAGGATCAAGGTGTTCTCCATCGCAATTTTTAGTTTGATGTTTCCCACTTTTTTCTCACCCCGCGCTTGGAAGAATTCCGCCGCATTGCGAAACAGGGCATCAAGGCGTCTAAAGGGGTCTGCAATGATGGGATCACAAACCCAAGCCTCTCTCAGGGCCTCATCAAACCCCTCAAGGTTAAGCCAAAAGGCTTCGAATTTGAACCTCCTCTTTGGCTTGAAAGCCGTGCTTAGGGACATGTGGATCGGAGCATGATCAGACACCGAAGAGGAAAGGGCCTGTAGGATTGAATCTGGGTGCATCAGGTCCCAGTGCACCGATACAAAGGCCCTGTCAATATGGGTAAGCGTGGGAACCTCCCTCTCATTACTCCAAGTAAACCTCCGACCATGAAGGTAGAGATCCTTGATCTCATGCTCTTGGACAAAATGCCGAAAGGTCGTCATCATGAATCTATCTAGGCGATCGTTATTTTTCTCCTCCGCATACAAGATCATGTTGAAGTCGCCAAGGAGCAACCATGGTCCAGGGCATAGTCTTCTCCTCTCCGTGAGCTCACGCAAGAAGCTCAACTTATCCTCATGGGTTTGCGGCCCATACACCGTAGTTAGCCACCACCTATTATTATCTCTGGGGTTTACTTCCCGTGATGAGGACATCCCTACCTCAATACCACCTCCGTCATTACAAGAAGATGTTCGTGTTGTGAAGCTCAAGTCCAATGAAGTTAGGATTGGACCAATGACACGAGCTTGTGCGAAGCTACTTAAGCAACAGGTGAACTTGTTCCTAAACGATACCTTGATTGATGAGAGCTTTATACTGCCTAAGTCTTGTTACTTATGTATCATCAGGTATGAAGAGGAGCCAAGCATCGCACGAGGAGAAGAGGAGCAGCTGGACGTGAAGCTGGACATGGAGCTGGACATGAAGATATATCATGGACGCGCGAGGGAGGAGCGGGAGGCATGCGCGAGAGGAGGAGAAGTTCCAACCGGCGTCAGGACCGGTCGACCGGCCGTACCGCCGGGTCACCCGGTCCCAGGGCCGGTCCGACCGGCCCCCACGCAGACGCAGCCCGATCCAAACCGGGTTTTCAACTTGTGCCAACCGGGGCAGGTCCAGTAAGCCAAGACGCCCCGCCCGGTTGCTGACCGGCGCCAGACCTGGTCCAGACCGGACCGGCCGGTCCTAGGCCCGGTCAACCGGATTCCAGACCGGCCGTGTCCGAGTCTGTCTCGACCAGATCTATTTTGGGTCGGTTATTCTTGTATCTTTTCGATCAGAAGTCGTCCCGGACGCCTATATAAGTGCCCAGGACACCCCTAGCTGTTTTAGACCATGTTTAAGATAAATCCTAGTTCTTAGTTGTTTGCTCTGCAAAACTATTGAATCCCCTACACCATATTGCTTGATATTGTGTAAAACTGAAAGTCTTGTGTGATCTGCCGTTCCATTGGGAATTAGACGGTTGCAACTTACCGCTTCGTGGTCGGCGGCTACGTGCGCAAGTGTGTGGAGTTGCGAATATCTTGCAGGGTTGAGAGCTGTTGCATTGGCGACAGGGACCAATCGAGAGATCTCGTTGCGTCATACAAGTTATCATCCACTTGATCCAAGTTATCTCCACTGCCATCATCCCGTGATGATCATCACCTCCGTTGCTTACTGAGAAGATCGGGCCACCCCTTATCATCTTGGTATCAGATTTCAGCGTTTCCTCGGTAAGCCATCCACAATCCACCCCATAGTTGAGTTGTGAGTGTTTCCTATCCAGAAAAATCCATAAAAAGTTAGGGTTAGGGTTTGCCGTAGCCTTAGATTGCACTAATTTCGAGTTGTAGTTGCTTTTCATAGTTGTTTTTGCGTATCTTTTTCTTCCATCTAGTTGTTAGGGTTTGTGTCTCTATTATCATCTAGTTTTAGTTTTTGTTACTCCGAGTCCACATAGCATACAGTGTGTTTGTCCAAACCATAGCCACAGCCTTTCGATATTCGTGACTAGGAACTTCCCCAGAAGAGACTAGTTTTACCGCTCGACAGGCTGCTCTTAGGGTTTTGGTGCTTTGCATATCTTGTTGGCCGTGTTATCAAGGAGTTGTGTCATAAAAATAAAATAAAAATCGAAAAGAAGCAAAAAGAGCTACATAGCTGCGTTACAAAAAGAAAATACAAAAAAAGACAAAAGTGTCAAGTTCTAGTAAGATCAAGTGAAGGCCTAGTTTACTTTTCTGCACCTGTAGTTGAGCAATCTTGTGCCTGTTTCGTTGAGCTTTGCTAGTGTCTCTCGAGTGCATTGCAACCTTTCCTCCATATAGTTGCATTGCCACATTTATCGCCTTGTGTGAGTATCTTTGGTTGTCGACGGTCAGCGCTAGAGCTTGTTATTGGTGCAAATAGGTAGCCTACCTACAGCCCCACATATATCCTGCTTTGCCGTGTGATTGTTCTTATACCCTTGATATTCGCTTCGCTACATCCATGCACTAGTTGTTACTACAATTGGTAAGCAACACTAATTTCCTTTGGAACGGTAAGATTTCCTTTTCTTATCAGTTTTTGAGTGAGTTGTGAGAGTACCACCATATACTTTTGATTTAGTGCACTAACCTACTAATCATGTCTGCTAGTGATCACAAAATTGTTAACCAAGAAAACAAGAGTGCTGCAGATATCATCACATGGAGGGAGTATGAAGCTCTTCGTAATGAGATGCGACGTGAATTCCGCATTCCGGATGATGAGCTCAGGAAAGACGTCACAGAGATGAACCGAAAGTTGGATGCTACTAATGCGGCCGTCACGGCAATGGCTGATCAAGTGACAGATATCCAGCGCAGTCTTCGAACTTTGACAATGACTGTTGAGAATCTTATAGTTCAACAGCAACAACGACATGAAGACGCTAATGAAGTACCTGGTCGTGGGGCTCGTCCGCGTGGTTGGGCTCCACTTGGCCGCAATGGTCGTGGAGATGATGAGGGAGATGGATTGGGTAAGCCCAAGTTTTCTATACCCAAGTTTGAAGGAGGAGCTGATGTTGAAGAATACCTCACTTGGGAGCTCAAGATTGAGAAGATATGGAATTTACATCCACATTACACTGAAGATAGGAAGATCAAGCTTGCTTCTTCCGAATTTGATGGTTATGCATTGCGTTGGTGGGATGCTCTTGTTCGTAACCGCCAAGAGGGTGGTGAGCAATCTATTAGCACATGGCGTGCTATGAAGGAGGCGATGACTTCTCGCTTGGTGCCCACAAATTATTTGCGCAATATCTTTGATAAGTTGACCCTACTGCGACAACGTGTGAAGACTGTTGATGAATACTACATGGAGATGGAGTTTCTTATGCAGCGTGGCCGTGTCCGTGAGTCTCTAGAGATGACAATGCAGCATTTTCTCAACGGATTGAAGTATGATATCAAGGGCATTTTTCGTCATTACAGTTACACCACTATCAATGAGCTGCTACATCATGCAAGAGAAGCTGAATCACAGTTGGCTAACGAAGCAAAGGTTAAAGGTCGAGCTTCAGGAGCTGGGCGCTTCACGGCTCGTGCGCCCCCATCTACGGCGCCGGCGCCATCAATGCTCTCCGTCCCCTTACTCTACTCTACCTAGTAAGCCGGTCTCCAATGTGTCTAACGCAAAGAAGTCCGAATCTGCTGCAAGTACGAGTGGTTCTAGCATGTCTACTACGCGCCATCGTGATATGGCTTGCCATACATGTGGTGGCAAAGGTCACTTCAAGAGAGATTGTCCTAACCGCAAAGTCATGATTATCAATGAGGACGATGAGTATGAGACTGGAGATGATGTTGATCCAAATGCTCCAGAAGATGATGACTATGACACTGATGGTGAAGATGCATATCCGTCTGATGCTCGCACTATTGTTGTGTCGCAGCGTGCTCTTAATGTGTTGCCTAGTGCATCTACTCAGCGCTGCAATTTGTTCCAAACAAAGGCTTTAGTTGGTCCTGACAAGGCTTGCAAGGTCATTATTAATGGCGGAAGTTGCCGCAATTTAGCAAGCAAGGAGTTGTGTATCAAGCTGAAGTTGAAGTATCTACCGCACCCGCATCCATACTATATTCAGTGGTTGAGTGACAATTGTGAGATGAAGGTAAACCACATGGTGCATGTTGAATTTGCTATTGGACCGTATAAGGGATGCCATTGATTTTGATGTGGTTCCTATGACAGTGTGTCATCTACTATTGGGTCGGTCTTAGCTCTATGGACCGTTCTCTGCAACACAATGGCCGTGCCAATATGGTGTTGACAGATCTTTCAAGCATCTATCGAAACAAAAATACCTCTTAAAATCAAAGGCTGGCTTTGGTACATTTACATAACTCGATTGCAACCAAAGACAACATGATAAAAAAAAGGCTGGGTGAGCAATACCAAATGTAAATTTTGAAACGAAGTTGAGACAATTCATCAATTATTCTTAACTTATTGAGATGCTAAGTATGTGTGTGGAGTGTGGCAGCGAGATCAATTGGTGCAAGGACCAACATTTTCTCACAAATTTTCTAGTGGATATAAGTTCCTACCCGCTGACATGCACATCACGACCTTGACCGCTATTTTGTGGGTGATCTGGAAAGTGAAATAGAGCTTGCTTTGAGAAAACTACCTTGTTTGATGGGAGAAGTTGGAAGCTTTGTATAGGACACGTGATCTTGTTTTTGGTCCCCGTCGTGTGAGGAAGTTTGCAGCCCTGGGTGATGTATTATATATATGTCGCGGTCAATCGTTTAAGTCTCCCTAGTTTCTTTCGTATTCTAAAAAACGCTAGCACTAGGGTTTTCCTTTTTTTTTACATTGTTTTTGTTGTTGGGCATGGATGATGTTTTCCGGTGATTGTTCCGTTATCGCAATGATAATGTTGGGATCCCGTGAAAAAAAAGCACCTACCACCACCACAATCGGGTAGTCGTATCTACCCACATATGCGTGGGTCTATACATCAGAAGTCTCCTCGCATGGGTCTCCAGCTTGGTGGTGGGACAATTTCCCGGTCATATGCACGCATTGAGATGACAGTCTCGTTGCATTTCGCAGTTCAAATCCTTAATTTAACCAATTCAAATCATTTTTCCGTAAATAATCTAATCAACCTGACCTGTTAGTGTTGTTCACTTCTTTTCTTGAGTTTTTTTTTTCAGTTTTTCCTAGACCTAGCTTGGCGGGAGTACTTGGTTACTCGATCTTGCTTTGAAGGAAGCAGAAAGAATACACATCGAGGTACATATAACGGAAAAACACTGAACAGCAGTAAAATCCCATTTGATCTTCTCATGTTTGCGAAGCTGTGAGCAGCAAATCAACCGGACAAGTACAGAACGGACGTGACAGATTTCCAGTGCTCGCAAGGGGCAAGTGAAGCAGCGCTATCACTGGCGATTTGAAATATTCCCGCGAGATGTTCTTTCTGGCAGCGTGACTAAGGTGGTCCTAAGCCAAGCTCAGAGTGAGTGATTGTTCATGGTTGGAGGAGTTGCTGAAGAGATTTTAATAGCGAGTTAGTGTGACTGGCCACTCAATGCCCAGAGCGATAGAAACAGACATCGCAGCGTGGGGATTGAATGGCTCATGGTGTCCCCCACCTTCTTCTGAAGAATTTACTTGGGTTCTGTAGCACTTCGATCAGTTAGTGGTTGTTGTAGTCGCAGCAGCACTGCTCTGCTCCAATTGGAATGATGTCGTGCTATTTATTCTGGAATTGGATAGATGTCGTTGCCAGGTCTTACTCTGGTTCATCAACCATGGGAAGTTTAGCTAAAGAAAAACGCCATGTGAAGGAAGCATCTTGGATATTTTGTGCGGACCATGAATTCATTTAATCATTTCTTTATTTCCACTTATTATTTGTTGGACCGTCTAGTTGCTGAATTTTGCAATGTGCCATCACTCAGTCAGAAGCCAGCCCTGTGGATCGACTCAACCTGGCCATGCCATCAGCCAACTCACCCAAAAGCAAGAAGCAACGGCAAGCGACTCACCGAGGAGAAGCGAGCAAGGTCCCCAGCCCTCGTTTGGCTTCAGTTCATCCAGACGAGGCGACAGGTGATGGAATACATGCATGCCACGGGTTCAGAGTCTCAGACTCCGGCACCCACGGATGCGGCCGGTGCGCCATAACGCCATGCCCGCCCGCGCTCGGGCAGCGGCAGCAGATGATCTGCGCGGCTTCAGCTTGTGCGTGCGCACTGTACCGCTGGGGTGGAGGCTGCGGCGCATGGCAGCACGGCGCGACGGTGCAGGTTATCCACCGGCCACCGCGGCGCAGAACGGCAATTTTGACAAAAATAACCCTTTTCTGAAAGAAAAGCACTGACTGACCCTCTGGTCGAACTATTTCACCAGACTAACCCTTTTGTGTCACGTCTTTTCCATCGGCGCCACACCTCACTGTGTGGCGCCCATGCGAACGGCGCCACACATCCATGCCGACGTGGTGTGGTCGATGCTGCACGCCGTTGACCAGCCGACGTGGTAGGACGTGTGGCGCCGTTCCTATGGGCGCCACACATTGAAAATGTGCCGCTGATGGGAAGGGCGCCACACATCCACTTATGTGTGGCCGCCCGAGCCCCCCGCAGCCCAACCCCTTCTCATTTCCTGCTCATCTCTTCTTCCTCCTCCTCCGACCAGCCACCCCACCTCTCTCCCCATCCAAATCCCTCTCGAATCATGGTGGATTTTATTGGATCTGTCCGTGAAGATCGTTCCCAACCCGTTCCTTGAGGAAATCTCCTCCCTTCCCCTTCTTTTTATCCAATGAATTGATGGATTTGATTGGATCTACATGTGAAACCCTAGATGTGAAACCCTAAGTTGATTTGAGGGTGGATTTAGATTTGGTTGGATCTCAGGGTTTGTTGAAGTAGGACAAGTGGTAGGGATAGGTTGTAGAAACCCTAGGTAGATTTTTGTTGATTATGGTAACTAATGAACACATGTATGTATGTGTTGTTCATATTATGCTAGGGGGATGGAAATAATTGTTCATGTTCATCATGTGGATAAGGATGCTTTTTTGAATGGAAACCTAGAGCTAGACCCGGAAGAGGTTGACTTGGTGTTTGAACGTAGCCCTAGCTTTGCCGAGGTGGTAGCACAAGTGAGGATTGAGTTGAATTGAAATGAGCCAAATGATGATGTTGAGCTAGAGGGAAGACATAATGTGGGGTTTGGAATGCACACCCGTTGGAAGACAATGCACATCAACTCCGAGCAACGTTGGTCCGTTTACAAGGAGACGGTGGCGGAGTCACAAGACAAGGCATTGGAGTTGTTTGCAACCAAGACGGTTGATGCTCATATCGAGCTTGACCTTAACCGACGCTTCTCCCCCGTTGAAGGTAGGAGTCCACAACCCATGAGCCAAGAAGAAGCCAACGAATCTCCCATTGCCCAAGATCCACCATTGGAGAAGTAGTATGACGAGCGTGACGATGATGATAATGGTTTCGAGATGAATTACAACAATGTCGGTGATTTGGATACATATTTGACGCAAGAGGACATAGACCACCCCATTCCTTATTCCCGATGCTATGCCTCAGACTCGGGCATGTACCAAAGTTAGTCCTGATGCAAAGGAAAGGTGCGCCAGCGGGAGCTCTATCCGTTTTATCTTCTGGCTCCGGAGGAGCCATGCCAATAAGCGCCTCCATCTGTTGGCGCCACCCATCAGAAGCTGTGTTCATACACAGTGGATCGCCCTGAATAGGAAGACAAAGGATCATGGAAACATTCTGAAGAGTAGGGGTCATCTCGCCGGCTCTCAAGTGGAAGGTGTGCATCTTCGGCCTCCACCGGTCGACAAGGGCGGTGAGTGTCGCGGCGTTCATGTTCGGCGCCCCCCCCCCCCCCCCCCGGCTTACAAGCGTGATGAACGGGAGAAGAACGGTAGGTTGGATGAACTCCGTGTACCGCTCCTCATACGACATGTCACTTATTTTACCGTGGTAACGAATCTTCAAGGGCTGAAGAACCTACAAGAACATCCAGACACATAATAGTATGCCATATCCAATGGAATAAAACAAGAGATGTTAACAAAAATAAATATTAGTACCTTCCCCTTTTCCGTCATATGATATTCCCGGTGTTCTTTGTCATACATGATCTAGGAGCCACACCATCCTACATTTTTTCCACAAATACACACAATAAGAACTACCATTATTTTTGACCATACATGTTCTAAATTTTGGTTCCACTAACAAATATGAGCAACACATACATGAGAATATATCTAGCATTTCTATCACATATACATCACACATACATGAGAGTTCATATCCAAATAAGCCATCACACATACATGAGAATTCATATCCAAATCTAGGGTTCATAAGAATTCATATCCAAATAAGCCATCACACATACACAAGTTATTTAAATAAAAAACAATCACATGTAGGGTTTCATATCTAGTCTTCCATGTCTAAAGCAATTCCAAATCCACAAAAAATAAACAACAACATCAACAATTTCACATCTAGGGTTCATGTGCAAATGTAACAAAATCTATGAAATTAGTGGATGAAAACATGGGGATCGGAGGAGAATACCTCAAGGGATGGGTTGTGACCCCAATCCACGGACATATCTGGAGTAATAGAAGAGATTTGGGGAGGGATTTGGTGGGGGAGAGAGAGGAACCGCCGGGGCCGCCTTGTTCTTGAGAGGAAACAGAGAGAAGAATGTCTAGGTCGGGCTGGGGCGGGCTCGGACGGCCACACATAAGTCTATGTGTGGCGCCAGGAACGGATTCAAGGGGGGACGAGCGGGGGCGACGCCCCCCCTAACAATCATTGTTTTGCTTGATAGCGATCAGGAAAAAACGCGTTTGTTGCGTGACTCAGTAACTTCGCCCCCCCTAATCACGTGAAGCCCAGCTTTTTAACTTTTTTTTTGGAGCTAAACCCAGCTTTTTAACTAAGTAAGCCCATTTATTTATCTATAGCTGGCCCAAATCCAGCGCCATAATTTAGAAGGCCAAAGGACAAGAAAGACTAATTCACTGCAGATCGATCGTCTTCCTTGCTTGCCTCTACCTGTATTCGCCGCCTGCCGCCTAGGTCTAGCAATCTTGGCCAGTTTTTGCTCGAGTTTGCATCCTTCAATTGACTGAAGAGTAGTACACAGGCGCACACGGCCGACCGGCCGCATGCCCACCATGAGCGCTGGGCAACAAGGGAAGGAAAGGCTAGTTTCCTCCTGGCTCTATTCTCTTATGTTGTTGCGGCAGTTTCTAATCTTCTATTCAGTCCTCATCTCGTACTATAAGATCATACATTTATATGCCTCCAAAACTAGGTAGAACTGTGAAAACTACACATACCTAAATCTATATGAGCATTGGATTGTCCACATATGCTTGTCTTAACTTTATTGAAATATCAGAATGGGATCAAATCGAACTTTTTTCAGTCCACATAGGTCTTCTATGAGTTAAGTTTGTATTTTTTAAATTTATGTAGCGCTAACCCGAACGTTGCGATGATGTAACACATGTCGCCATCGGCGCCTTCCCATAATCCCGGGCATGGTGAAATTTTCTATGAGGAGACCGTTGTGCGGGCGACACGTGATTGTCTCGTTTTCTCGATGTTTCGAGTTCTCGCCCCCCCTATCTGCAATTTCTGGCTCCGTCCCTGTGTGGCGCCCTTCCCATCGACGTCACACTTTCAATGTGTGGCGCCCATGGAAACGGCGCCACACGTACTGCTACGTCGGCTGGTCAACGGCGCACAACGTTGACCACACCACGTCGGAATGGATGTGTGGCGCTGTTCGCATGAGCGTCACACACTCACATAGTGAGGTGTGGCACCGATGGAAAGGACGCCACATAAAAAGTTTAGTCCGGTGAAATAATTTAATCAGGAGGTCAATTTGTGCTTTTCTTTTATAAAAAGGTTATTTTTATCGAAATCTCCGCACATAACATGAATGAATTCTCGTCAGGGTACGCGCTCCCAGCGGGAAGGAACTCGACCGGCTGCCGCGAGAGCAGCTGCGAGGCAGGCAGGCAGCGCCGCGCGCACTCCCATGCGCTGCACACGGTCCCGGCCGTGGTGTGTTTTGAATTCTAGCATGTGCTGTTCGTTGGGAGCAGTATGCAGGTAATAACACTGTCCTTCGTAGTGACGATCAACGCTAACGGTGTGACTGGCTGGTGTGTTACCAGGCGTTCCCGAGTTTTTGGCGCCACTGCGCAACGTGTCTCTAGTTAGTAGTTAGGAGTATCTCGATTAGCAGCTGACTTGATTGAGAAATAAAATAGCAGCACAGGTACAGCTGATGCTGCGAATTCGAAATAGCGCGCGGTTGGCTGATCCAATGTTGCATCTTTTTATATGGTGATCATATGTAGTAGCAGCAACCTAGACGCATCCATCGTCTCGATGCTGTCGGCTGTTTCAATGCAAACTCAAGATTGGTTGTACTAGCATCTCTTCAAAAGTCCATCCATGATACCTGAAAGAGTGAATTTCACTTTTTACCTTCTAGTTATGTACTATTTGTGATACTAACTACCCGTCGAGTGAAAATTCGTGTAGATTATCCATTTTAAAAGCTATGGACCCTTGTTTTATGATGTGTGTTCATTGGGCAAGGTGTTAGGTGATAACAAGGGTGCAAAAATATGAAGATGGTAGTAGGGAATGAAACATATGTATTAAAAAAGTTTGGATATAATCGTCCATGATGACCCCCGTTATTTACACATTTTGTTGCTCCACATCGATGTATCATGGCTAGCTTATCTAACAATAACAAATAAAATGCTAAATTGAGGCTAAACCGTGTTCAAAGCCCCCACCTAAATGTGATATTTTGGTAGAAGTTCCACTAAATGAAGTAATATGTGTCACAAATACACATGATGAGGTCTGAGACCCCGTGTGTGGCCCGATCTCGCGGATTGACTTCGAAACCAAGGGGGAGAGATGGGAGAACGCGAGGAACACGAAGAACACGACGAACACGAGGAACTCCGAGACTCACGCACGCACACCAACCCGATACACCCGATGCTTACCTCCGTGGCTCGATGGACCACGCCAATAGAATCTCCGAGGAAGAGGCACGTGGCAGAATTCCCGGAGAGAGATTGGGGTTGGAGAGGAAGAGCTTGGTGAGGGAGAGAGAGTAACTAGTACTAGAATCTCACTCAACAAGATCAAAGTCAACAACCAAGGTGCCTTGATTACAGAGGGATGATACCCAAGGGAGACTAAGCTCAAAGGTAGGTTTGAGTTCAAAACAAGTCTAAAGAGGTGAAAGGGCGTCCTGGGGGCTTATATAGTCTTACAAGGCGTCGCGGGCCGAAAAGGTACAAGTGAAACAGGTTCGGGCCGATTTGGGTGACTTAAGTCGTGCAGGCCGGTCAGGAGGCCGGTCAGACCGGACCTGGGACCGGGCGGGCCGGTCCAGACCGGACCCTGGACCGGGCGGCAACCGGACGGGGTTCCGGGGCCCCGGGATAGCGCCCGGATGGCACAGGTGGAAAACCCGGTTTGGACCGGGTGTCCCGGTCAGGAGGCCGGTCAGACCGGGTTCTGGACCGGCCGGCCATCTTCTCTTCCTTGCGCTCTTCGGGCGACTTCCGGTCCAGCTCCATGTCCATCTTTACGTCCAGCTGCTCCTCTCCTCCTCTTGACCATGGTGTGTCCTCCTCTTCGTGATCTTGATGCTCCTTGTACCTAATGACACATAACACGTCGGCATGAGGTAGCAATCCATCCAAAGGGGTACCAAGATCAAGGGTGGTGAGGAGCGAGTTCACCTCATCATGTAGAGCTTTGACTCGGGCTCGTGTCATCGGTCCACTTGGGGGACTTGTTGGTCTTGGTGTAGCGACGTCGGTGACCGGGGCTACATCATCTCCCCCCCTTGGGAAAGAGTCGTCCTCGACTCTTGCACCTCCTCATCTCCATGATAGGGTGACAAGTCCGAGACGTTGAACGTGTTGCTCACCAAGTACTTGGATGTCGGTATGTCGATGACGTAAGCGTTGTTGTTGATGCGTTTGAGGACCTTGAAGGGGCCATCTCCTCTTGGCTTGAGCTTGGAGTTGCGCTCATGAGGGAACCGTTCCTTCCGGAGGTGGATCCAAACGAGGTCTCCTTCTTCGAATATTCTTGCCTTCTTCTTGGCGTTGATGCGGTTGGCTTGACGAAGAACATGTTCTTGTATGGTTGCCCTTGTCTCTTCATGTAGTTTCTTGACGGCGGCGGTGCGCTTGTCGAAGTCCATGTTGATGCGCTCGTGGAGGGGAAGCGGAAGTATGTCGAGTGCCGTGTAAGGTTCGAAGCCATAGACGACCATGAAGGGGCTCCTTGACGTAGTCTTGTGCTTGGCGCGGTTGTAGGCGAACTCGGCATGAGGAAGGCACTCCTCCCATGACTTCAAGTTCTTCTTCACGAGGATGCGTAGGAGGGTGGAGAGGCTTCGATTGACCACTTCCGTTTGGCCATCCGTTTGCGGGTGCGATGATGATGAGAACAAGAGCTTGACTCCAAACTTCGCCATGAGCGACTTTCAAAGATAACTCATGAACTTGACGTCTCGATCCGACACAATGCTTTGCGGTACTCCATGTAGGCGGACAATTTCCCTGAAAAACAATGAAGCAATGTGTGAAGCATCATCGCTCTTATGGCAAGGTATGAAATGAGCCATCTTAGAGAATCTATCCACTACAACAAAGATGGAATCATGACCATGCTTAGTGCGAGGCAAGCCTAGAACGAAATCCATGCTAATATCGGTCCATGGTGCATAAGGAATAGGCAAAGGAGTGTAAATACCATAAGGGTTGGAGGTAGACTTAGCTTGTAAGCAAGTGGTGCACCGGCGGCAAAGGCGTTCCACATCTCGCTTCATCTTTGGCCAATAGTAATGAGTGGAGAGCATCGCAAGTGTCTTATCACGGCCAAAGTGACCCATAAGACCTCCTCCATGAGACTCTTGCAAAAGCAATTTTCGAAGCGAAGACTCGGGAATGCAAATCTTGTTAGCTTTAAACAAATAGCCATCATGCAAATAGAAATCATCCACTCCTCGCTCAATGGAGCATTTCTCAAAAATTGGAGCAAAGAAAGAATCGGAAGGATAGAGTTCTTTGATCTCTTCAAGTCCCAAAACATGAAAATCCAAACGAGTTAGCAAAAGGGTGTTTTTGCGGGAAAGAGCATCCGCCACAACATTGTCCTTGCCCTTCTTGTATTTGATCACATATGGGAAGGACTCAATGAACTCGACCCATTTTGCGTGTCGTTTGTTCAAGTTGTGTTGGCTTTTCAAATATTTCAAGGATTCATGGTCGGAATGAATGATAAACTCTTTTGGCCAAAGATAGTGTTGCCAAACTTCAAGAACACGAACCAAAGCGTAGAGCTCCTTGTCATATATAGTATAGTTGAGGCGTGCGCCATCTAACTTCTCACTATAGTATGCCACGGGTTTGCCCTCTTGCATAAGAACACCACCAATACCAAGCCCACTTGCATCACACTCAATCTCAAAAGTTTTTGCAAAATTTGGAAGAACGAGAAGGGGAGCTTCGGTAAGGCGTTTCTTCAATTCATCAAAAGCATTTTGTTGGGCCTTGCCCCAAACAAACGGAACATTCTTCTTGGTAAGCTCATTCAAAGGGCAAGCAATGGTGCTAAAATCTTTCACAAAGCGGCGGTAAAACCCGGCAAGTCCATGAAAACTTCGGACTTGACCAACATTTGTAGGAGTAGGCCAATTGTGGATGGCCTCTACCCTGGAAGAATCAACTTCAATCCCATTAGCGGAAACCACAAAGCCAAGGAAAACCATTTTGTTTTGAGCAAAGGTGCACTTAGGGAGGTTAGCATAAAGCTTTTCATGACGCAAGATGCATAAGACCTCTCTCACATGTTGCACATGGTCCTCGAGGTTTTTGCTATAAATGAGAATATCATCGAAGTAGACAACCACGCTCTTGCCAATGAGAGGACGCAAGATGTGATTCATGAGGCGCATGAAAGTAGATGGAGCATTGGAAAGACCGAAAGGCATAACGAGCCATTCATAGAGACCGAGTTTGGTCTTGAATGCCGTTTTCCATTCATCACCAATAGCCATGCGGATTTGATGGTAACCACTACGCAAATCGACTTTAGAGAAAATCGTGGCACAACTAAGTTCATCAAGCATGTCATCTAAACGCGGAATGGGATGGCGGTAACGGACGGTAATGGCATTGATGGGGCGACAATCCATACACATCCGTTGCGTCTCATCCGGTTTAGGCACAAGAATCACGGGAACCGCACAAGGGCTAAGGCTTTCGCGGACGTACCCTTTGGCGAGGAGATCTTGAATTTGGCGTTGGATCTCCTTGGTCTCTTCGGGGTTGGTGCGGTAGGCGGCACGGTTTGGGAGCGGAGCGCCGGGTATGAGGTCGATGCGGTGTTCTATGCCTCGGAGTGGTGGTAGTCCATGAGGGAGCTCGTCGGGGAAGACGTCTTGAAACTCCTTCAAAAGAGACAACAAAGACGAAGGAATGTTGGTTAAGTCGTTAGTCGCCGATGATGGTCCCTTGCATATGAGCACATAGTGCAATATGGTGGATGGGTTCTCTTGGAGCTCTCTCCACTCACTCTTGGTGGCTAGAAGGACACTCTTGGACTCACTCATATATGGCTTGTGGCGCTCACTATCTTTGTGGTGGGTCGCTCCCTCTCCTCTCATCTCACTATGGTGGGTGCGGAGTTGTGCCCTCGCTAAAGCCTTCGCATTATCCGCGATGATTTGGCTAGGAGTCATCGGGCGCAACTCGAACTTCTTGTCGTTGACCTTGAAGGTGTATGTGTTGGAGAGTCCATCATGTATAGCCTTCTTGTCATATTGCCAAGGGTGGCCAAGAAACATGTGGCACACCGTCATGGGTACCACGTCACACTCGATAGTGTCCTCATAAGGTCCAATCTTGAAAGTGACGGTGACGGTATGTTGTATCTTGACGTTGCCCTTGTCACTCAACCATTGGATATGGTAAGGGTGAGGATGCTTGCGGAGAGTGAGGTTGAGCTTCTCACACAACTCGGTGCTCGCAAGGTTATGGCAACTTCCACCATCTATGATGACCTTGATCGACTTGCCACCAATTCCGGCACGGGTTTGGAAGATGTTGCACCGTTGTTCTTCCATAGCATGAGGTTGTGTTGTTAGCACCCTTGTGACCACAAGTGAGGGACTTGGGTCATGCTCACATAAGAGAGGATCTTCTCCATTTTCTTGCTCATAAGCTTCTTCACTTTCCACGGCGGCTTACACAAGGGCTTCATATTCATCCTCATCAAGCGTCTCGATGTCACCATTCTCCATAGTGATCATGACCTTGGTGTTCTTGCACTCAAACGATTTGTGACCTTGGGTGCCACACTTGAAGCAAGTGACACTAGAGGGTCCCGTGGATGCCTTAGAGGAGGCGGTGGAGGAGACCGTTTGCTTCATGCGACTTTGGATAGTCGGTTTCTTGGATGGTGTCGAGGACACGTCGGCCTTGGCACTTGTAGCATGAGGAGTTGATGTAGTAGGAGGAGTTGATGTAGCGAGCTTGGAGGAGAAATAGGTCTTGGCCTTGGAGTACTTGATGTCCTCAATCACTTGGCGCTCGGCCTTTGATGCTTGGTGGACCAACTCAACCATGTTGGAGTATGGTTGGAACTCGACGATCCTCTTGATGGGGTAAGTAAGGCCATTGAAGAAGCGAGCAATGGTTTGTTCCTCGGACTCTTGGATGTTGGCTCGCATCATAGTGAGCTCCATCTCCTTGTAGAACTCCTCAACGGTCTTGGTGCCTTGCTTCAACTTTTGGAGCTTGTTGAAGAGGTCGGTCATGTAGTGCGTGGGGACAAAGCGAGCATGCATCTCTTTCTTCATGTCTTCCCAAGTGTCAATAGGAGGTTCACCCTTTTCTTCTCAAAGAGTGAGGATTTGCTCCCACCAAGTGTTGGCGTAGTCTTCAAACTCAAGAGACGCCATAGCCACTTTCTTGGCACCGGAGTAGTTGTGGATGCGGAATATCTTGTCCACTTTGAGTGCCCATGAGAGATATGCCTCGGCATCTTCTTCACCCTTGAACTTTGGCATGGTGAACTTGAGTCTTCCAAACATGTTCTCTTCATCCTCCAAGGTTCTTCTACGAGGAGGGGCACCGTCATCTCTTGCGGCTAGAGGAGGAAAAGGAGGTCTTCTACGGCTAACCATAGCATTGGGTTGGCGTTGAAGATGAACGCTTGCTTCACTTGGTTCACGGTGAGGATGTGGTTGAAGATCTTGTCGCGGTTGAGGACGATGCTCAAGGTTGGGTCTCTCATCTTGATCATGGTGTGGCTCTCCTCGTCCACGTTGGTCATGGCGAGGGTGGCGACGGAGATCTCGCCGAGGTTGATCTTGAGGACCTTGGTCTTGGGGATGGCCATCACGCCCATGGTGGGCATGGCGATCCGCTTGGTGACGATCTTGTTGTAGGACTTGGTCTTGTGGAGGTCGCTCATGTGGACGAGCATGGCGATGAATTTCTCCACGCCTAGAGTTGGAGCGGGAGTCTTCATGACAAGCTTGTGGGCGATGAGGTCGATGATGGTCTTCATGCCTTGAAGAGGAGCTTGAGGACGAAAGGCCACCATGAGAATAGTAATCTTGTGGCGAGCTTGATGAAGAGGAAGTAGAGCGGTGTCGACGATGACGACCCAAGTTGGTGATGGCGCGCTCGAGGCTATCCATGCGCCGCTCCATGTTGGCATCATTGGCCGCCATTTGGCCATTCAAGTTGTCCGTAGCTTCACGAAGAAGAGCCAAGTCTTGGTTCACGGTGGAGAAGTTGTGAGCCACCTCATCGTATTGCTCATCGATGCGCGTCTCGAAGAGGGTGAGTTGCTCCTTGAACTCTTGTCGTTGCGTCCATAGGTTGTGTTGAGTAGCCAACCTCTCGGTGTTGCGGAGGATCTCTTCATCCCTATTGGTATCTCCGTTCCTATCCATGATGGAAAGACAAGAACTATGTTGTGTATGTTAGTGGAAGGAGACTACCTCGCACTCTTACCAAGGTAAGATAGTATTGAGGCAATCCACCAAGCCGAAAGTAAGATCAAGTGTATCGGGAACACACGCAAAACCACACGCAAAAGCTAGCAAATATGGTGTTAGGCGAGTGTTGTGGGAAACCAAATGACAAATCCAAGATCGAGTATGTTGTTAAAAGTGGGTAAGGTCCAAAAATCCAAATGTCAATGTGAAGATCACTATAAACACGGAAAAAGTTGTGGAACACACACACGAGATAAGCGGGGTTAGTGCAACCAAAAGTGAGCGGAAAAGTGTATGTATAAGTGCTCGGTGTCACACTAACACAAGGAGAGCCAAAGCTTCGGTTGCAAAGGAAGAGACAACAAGATTCACACGCGGCCTCTCTTCTCGTATCTCTCTTTGCTTAAAAGCTTTTTCTCTTTTGTATATGGTGGCACTTGCACTCGTTTGTATCTTTGGTGGCACGTGGACACTTTTGTATGTATGGGCGTATGGATGTATGGATGTATGGATGTATGGTGCTACTCGCACTCTTTTTGTGTTTTTGGGGCTTTTTCACGCACTATGTTAGCGTTAGCCTCGCTTTTGCTATCTTGCCACACGAGTGTTTGCTTGGGTGCCTTACTCAACGCGACACACACACCTCACAATGCGGGGCCACGTGCAATGTCTCGCAACACTAGACAAGCAATGCTCGATGGGATAGATCGCAAAAGGAAGAGGGGTTACAAGGTGAAAGCTGCAAGTTATACCTGCGATGGTGGTGGTGGTGGAGATCGCCGGAAGTCGAGGTCGAAGGAGGGCGCGAAGAGGCGCCCGGTCTGGGGCCCGGTTGGACCGGATCCTGGACCGGCCTGCCCGGTTGCCGCCCGGTCGACCGGGTTCTGGGCTGGCTCGTCCGGTCGTGGGCCCGGTTGACCGGGTTCGAAACCGGATTTCGCGAGCTTGAGCTTTCTCTCTCCTGTTCTTCCCCAAACCAAAACCAAATCGACCAAAACGAAGGGAAACGATGGAATCGGAGGCTCAAAGTTGGGGAAATAGTAGATCAAGCACAACAACACCAGATCCACGGACCAAAACCACTCAAAACGCAACCAAATCACAGATCGGTCAAGAGGCAATTTGGGGCTATTTTTGGGGATTTTTTGGAAAAAATTTCTAGGAACGAAATCGAGTGGGTGGAAGGTCAAATCCGCGGTAACCAAGAGCTGCTGATACCATATGATGAGGTCTGAGACCCCGTGTGTGGCCCGATCTCGCGGATTGACTTCGAAACCAAGGGGAGAGATGGGAGAACGCGAGGAACACGAAGAACACGACGAACACGAGGAACTCCGAGACTCACGCACGCACACCAACCCGATACACCCGATGCTTACCTCCGTGGCTCGATGGACCACGCCAATAGAATCTCCGAGGAAGAGGCACGTGGCAGAATTCCCGGAGAGAGATTGGGGTTGGAGAGGAAGAGCTTGGTGAGGGAGAGAGTAACTAGTACTAGAATCTCACTCAACAAGATCAAAGTCAACAACCAAGGTGCCTTGATTACAGAGGGATGATACCCAAGGGAGACTAAGCTCAAAGGTAGGTTTGAGTTCAAAACAAGTCTAAAGAGGTGAAAGGGCGTCCTGGGGGCTTATATAGTCTTACAAGGCGTCGCGGGCCGAAAAGGTACAAGTGAAACAGGTTCGGGCCGATTTGGGTGACTTAAGTCGTGCAGGCCGGTCAGGAGGCCGGTCAGACCGGACCTGGGACCGGGCGGGCCGGTCCAGACCGGACCCTGGACCGGGCGGCAACCGGACGGGGTTCCGGGGCCCCGGGATAGCGCCCGGATGGCACAGGTGGAAAACCCGGTTTGGACCGGGTGTCCCGGTCAGGAGGCCGGTCAGACCGGGTTCTGGACCGGCCGGCCATCTTCTCTTCCTTGCGCTCTTCGGGCGACTTCCGGTCCAGCTCCATGTCCATCTTTACGTCCAGCTGCTCCTCTCCTCCTCTTGACCATGGTGTGTCCTCCTCTTCGTGATCTTGATGCTCCTTGTACCTAATGACACATAACACGTCGGCATGAGGTAGCAATCCATCCAAAGGGGTACCAAGATCAAGGGTGGTGAGGAGCGAGTTCACCTCATCATATAGAGCTTTGACTCGGGCTCGTGTCATCGGTCCACTTGGGGGACTTGTTGGTCTTGGTGTAGCGACGTCGGTGACCGGGGCTACATCAACACAACTACAGTGTACAAAGTGGAATTCACCCTACCTGAAAATTAATAACGCCTTCTCTGTCAGCACATGATTAATCAATTTATTTTGTACTCCCAACTAATCCGCCTACTCTTCCTCTCCCACACATCCTATAGTTTGTGTTCAACAATATTTGCCCAAATAATGGGCCATCTCGTATTCTCTAAAAAAATATGGGGCCATCTCTAGGAGTCTCTTTGACAGAAAAAAACATCAAATGAATTTTACAGGATCATAATTCTTAGGAATCTCTCCTATATAGTGTGTTAGTTTTGTAGGATTAGAAATAATATAATTTTTCATGAGGGCTACTTCGCATCTAGTTCAAAAGAAACATTGATCAGATATGTTAAGCCGTGGTGGCCGGGCCTTCCTCACCGACACGGGTGTTCAGAATTTCAGGTTTTACGTCTGGCTGCGGATCAGGCCCGCGGTGGTGCATTGTGGCGGCTGACTCAATTCGGTGCATTGGAGGCGTATCTATGCCAAGGTGCGCATCACCGATGTCGAACGTGGAAGATTGTTGTTGCCCTGTTAATCGATGGTGGTGGCTGGCCTCGATCGTGTGGATGATGCATCGACTGAATCTTCCGATTCCTCACGAGGACAAGGTTGTATGGGATGCAACCTCCTAGAACAAGGAGCTTTCGAGGCCGCCATCGGTATCGGTTGCTCCCTCCACTTCCAGAACGGGTTTGATCCATCGAGACATGTGATTGGCAAGGTGACTCGTGTGGAGTTTTCATGTCAAACCCGTTGTTGGTGTCAACAAGAACATATCCCTTTGTCGCCATAGGAGTTGGATCGAGGTTGTGTGACATTACTACCGGGGCGATATGGGACGTTTTATGTCTCCAATATCCCTCATGCCCATCCTGTGGTACCCGTCAAAACTAGGCAATTATCTTCAACACCTGCCGGCCTAGATGATGATGGTGGCGGCGGGGTATTCCCCTCTTTTGTACTCCTCGAATCTACGTGCCATCATCATCTAGGCTTTACCTAGTGCTGATCCATAGCACACTCGAATCTTAGTTGTCGCTCGTGTCACCCATGGAATTTCAATGGCGTGATTTCTTTTTAGATCGAGTGACTTAAGTGATGTGTCCTCGAATCTACACAATTGCTACTAATTTGTAGGATTTAACAATGCGATGACTATAATGAACCATTCATCTTCTTCTTTTTTGTCTTGATTCATCTGTGTTTTGGTGATTTTGTCTAGCAAGAAATGTTAGATATCGCATGATGAAAGGCCACCAGGATCTACCGCTCACATTCATCACCCAACTAATCATACCCAGTGGCCACATTTATTTGCACACTCAATGTCCACGTTGGCAAAACTAATCTCCAAAGGCACCATCTAATTTTTCAGCGGTGTTTTATCTAGTTTTGAAAATTGGGGGACTGGGTGTTAAAATATTAGGTTTTAAGTTGATGTGGGTAAGGTAACCAATTAGTAAAACCTTACGCTGTAGATGAAGTCAACTCTAACTATATACCCAGGGATCCACATGAACCACGCGAGGGAGGAACATAAATAACGAAAAACAAAAGAATTCTTGAGAGAAACACAGACGAAAACCATTCTTTGCACTCACTTTAACATTTCATAGGACAAATCCGTTTAGATATGGCGATTCTTATATCAAATGTTGACCGCATGAGATCTTCATATCTAACTAATCTAAGATTATTTATACCAGCTATTAGATTCTACCGATAACCTGTCTTTCTCTGGGCCGATTTTCCCATTAGATCCACGGTGAATCGAAACAAATAAAATTTTATATAAAACTTTTATACCTGTTTATATCACATTTTGTCTATTTACAGTCATGGATAATAATTTGTAATAGATTTAAATCATAATTTGAAATTATATTTTCTTTCAAGGATTAAGTTTTGGTAGTGTCACGAATACAAAGTATATATGCCTATGTGTGTATCCTGGCTTATCTCTGTATATATCTCTATATTGAATCCTATAAGAATATCTTGATTGAGATTTCTAGTTTATGATTATGTATGTTTAATAAAAAAATCTAAATATATCTTTACTATTAAATTGCAATGCAACCGTGGTAAGTCATCGTTGTTTGACCAATTTACCCCTAAACTTAGAGAAAAATTACCCACCGTTGCCATCCACAAGTGGAAAAACCTTTTGTTTTACACGGGACCGACTGCCCACGGATTTGGCGCCACTACCGTCGCCATCCTGAGCTGATCGGTGCCTCTCGCAAGGGCGACGACGCATAAAGGACAAAACTCATATTTGGTTTCTCCATCGCTACCTCCCTCTGGAAACGCACTCCTGATCGCGTGCGGAAAAGCTTTGTCGCTTCATCCCGAGATGAGAGACCGATCCAATCAGGACCAGAGCTCTCTATCTCTAAGCTTTTAAATGTGGGAGCGATCGATTACGATCTAAAACAATCGTTCTGGTCGAAAACAAATCGTTCCAAGCTATATCAGACACGCGAGCTTCGCCGGCGGAAGCAAACCACAACGTGCTGTCTTGGCCGTCGTTGCCGGTGCTTCTCCAGTTTGCGACGGACCTGGATATCGCCGTCGTACATGTGGACGACAGAACTACATGTTGTCTTGCTTCCGATCGAGACGACCTCTCCGGCGAGGGCCTGGAGGCGCACGTCCATGAGTTTATCAGCGATTGCCACGACGGGTATCAGGATGGGTATCCAGCAGAACTCAGCCGTGCTGCCGGACGTCTGGACCAGATCACCGAGCTCCACGGCATACTGCGCTATGACAGGGTGGCTCGCGACTATCCACAAGGACATCGCTGACCGGCCGCCGCTTCCTCTGGTCAGATAGCTCGAGCGTGCAGCGGCATTAGCCGTTGCCGGCGGCCGCGGCGGGAGCAGCCCGAACTGCGACGGCGGCCAGGCTCACGAGCATGATAGAGGAGGCGGACGTGACGATACGAAGAGGTATGCGGCCGGGCTGGTAAGGGCATCTCCAACGCGGGTACGCAAAAGGTAAAACGGATACCGCGTGCGTTCGTTTGGGTAAAAACGCGTCCCAACACGCAGACCCAAATGCAAACGGACTGCCCGTGAGGTCCGGCACGACCCAAAGCCGGCTTAAATTTGGGAGGCTTTTGCGTCCTCCCGGACGACTTCGAGCGGCTCTGGACATCCGTTTATACCCGCCCGACCCCACATCTTCTCTCTCCTCTGTTTGCTTTCTCCCATGGAGATGGCCGAAATAGCCACCGGATTTTGACCGGCCTGACCAACTGCCGCCGTTGCACACGTCGGCCGCACCCCGGCGCCGACTCCTCACTTTTTTTCATCCATGCCGGAAGTTGCTGCTTCCAAAAAGAGCTCCGACGACAAACCTCGTCGACGGCGAGGGAACGGACGCCGGCCACGCGAGCCACGCCGCCGTGGGCGGAGCTCGCCGCGACGGAGTGCGGGCACGGACGGGGACGGGCGGGCGCCGCCGGCCGCGTCGGCCACGCGCGGGCACGGGCGGGGCGCCGCCGGCCGCGTCGGCCACGCGCGGGCACGGATGAGGCACGGGCGAGCGCGCCGCGCGAGCACGGGCGGGGGTGGGGCGGGGGCGGACGAATGGCGAGGGGCCGGAGCTGGCCGTGCGCATCACGGGCGGGGGCGGGCGAGCGGGCACGGCCGGGGGCGCCGGCCGCGTCCGTCACGGGCGGGGCTGGAGCGGGCCGTCGCGCCACGGGCGGGCCCGGCCGGGGGGGGGGGGCGACGGGCACGGCCGGGGGCGGGGCCGGAGCTGGCCGTGCGCGCCACGGGCGGGGCGGAGCCGGCCGCATCTCGCCACGACGGCGCCGCGAGCCACGCCACGCCACGAGCACGGCCTCCTCCAGATGCTGCCCGCGCGCCTGACATGGCCTCCTCCGGATGTTGTGCGCGCGCCCACCATGGCCTCCTCCTGCTCGCCATGGCCTCCTCCAGCCAGCCATGGCCGCCTCCGGCTGCTGCCCGCGCGCCTGCCATGGCCTCCTCCGGCTCGACCGCGTCGAGCGTGAGCGCCAGCCGCGTTGTTGCGCCGGTGGAACTAGTATATATATATATATATAGGGTTAAACTATTTTGAAATTGGTGCTCGAAATAATATTCTGAGCACCACTCACCCTATTAAGAGACGCGATGCGTTGAAAAAAAAAAGCCGCGTCCGAACCCACCAAAAAGAATTCCCGAGGCAAACCACCTGCCTCTCGTCACGACTCACGAGCTTGTCCGTCAGCCCCCGCCGGCCAGCATCTCGGCGTGCTGCCGCATCTCCTCTAACCCGAGCCGCCGCCGGTGCTCCGGTGGCCTCGCGCATCCCGTCAAATGCTGCCGCCGCCATCCCCCGTCACCGTCCGGTTCCCCACACCACGGCGCTCCCCTCGCGCTGCCGGCAGGTGCGCCTCCGCGCCAGAGCTCGCCGCTGGCCTGGATCCTCGCGGCCGGCCTACGCCCCGCCGCCTGTCTTGTTACCCGGTATCCCGCCACCAGCAAGGAGCCGACTGCCGCCAAATCGACGACGCGAACGCCCGTCTCCCGAGCTTCCGCGACGCCGCTGGCAACATGGTAGCCTGGGAATACATGTACGTCCTCCGGCTTTACTTCTATGGTGATGCCTCGTGCTGTGTCTCGCCCGCCGCTTTCTCTCGCGCGGGTTGTGTGCTGCTCTCTCGCCGCTTCTTCTCGTCCGGGATGGAACTGCTATGCGCTCTCTTTAGAGCATCTCCAGCCGCCGGCGTTCCCCAAAGCGTTCCCCAAAACGCGCCGGATTAAACGCGCCGGATTGAGCATTTGGGAACATGTTTCGTTCATGCCGCGTTTGGGGGACGTCGCTCCCCTGTCGCGTCCCCCAAATAAAATTTCGGAAATTTTAAACTTAACGAGATTCGATTAAGATTCGGTCTAAACTTACATAGATTCGAAAGAAATTTGACTAAATTTAAACTAAACCTAATCTAGAACCACTTGCGGCGGCCGGAGGCGTCGTAGTACTGCTGGAAGTTGTACATGTCGTCGGTGACAACCTCCTGCTTGACACGCTCGTCGACGGGCTCGTCCTTCACCAAGCCGCTTGGTCCTGCCTCGCCGTCGTCGGAGAGGTCCACCAGCGGCTTGCCGAAGTCGCGGATGGACATGGCGATCGCCGCGTCGAGGTCACCCCTCCAGGCGTCCTTGTCGTTCATGGACGCCAAGAACGCCGCCCGCAGACCTGGGCAGTCCTCGGGGTCGTCGCTGCTGGCGATGAGCCGCTGCTGCCGCTCGTACTCCGCCAGCAGCGCCGCCTGCGATGGTTCCTTCGGCTCCTCCTTCACCTCTGGCTTCGGGATGAGGAGGGCACCGCCGCGCCTCCCTTGTTGCCGCCGGCTGCCGCTGCCGCCACGCCTCGTGTTGACGGGCGTCGCCGACTCCTCCTTCACCCCCCGTTTGGGGACGGTGTAGGGCGCCGACCGTTACGACGAGGACGGCGTCGATCGCGCCGGTCCTGAGGAAGAAGAGTGCGAAGAGGACGAGTACGTCGTCCTCGGCTGCCATTGAGGAGATGGCGGCGGTGACGACGGCATCTCCAACCTTGGAGCGCCGTTGCGGATGCCACGGATGACGTTCTCGAGGGTGCGCCCCGGAACGCCCCAGAACAGGGCGCGGCCGTCCTTCTTCCAGCTGTTGGTGCCGCTGACGAGCCCGTCGGTGCTGTGCATCTCGACATCGTACTTCGCCTTGAAGTACGTCGTCCACCAGGCATCATTGTTGTTGGCCGCCCACGTCGGATCCAACCGCTCCTCGGCGGTGAGTTGAGCCCGACGGGCCTTGATGGCGTCCCTCCATTGGTCCGTGCGCGGCTTCGGCGGCGGCGGAACGCCAATGCCGTTCACGGTCATCTTCCAGCCGCCGCTGCTTGGCAGCCGCATGTCCGGCGGGACTGGATACCGGGCGTTGTACAGCGCCCACGCCTCCGGCACGGTGAGGCTGCCGCGACCGAAGCAGTTCGCCGCGGCGATCTTGCGGGAGGACGAGCTCGACATTTTTGGAGCGGCGAGGAGAAGATCTGGGAGGGGCGAGGCGGCGGCGACGAGATGGTTTGTGAGCGGTGAGAACTGCAGGTCGTCTTTAAACAGTGGCGGCAGCGGGTGGTTGCACGCAATAACGCCGGCGCGGACGGCCACGCGGCCATGCACGACGAGACGCGTCCCTGCGTCACCTGGGAAAACAGGGACGCCATTAACGTTGCTTGACCAAAGGTAGGCGACGGGGTTTTAGGCTTCCGAGCCACTGAAGCATCGGGCCCGCGTCGGTTCGCCTCGCTTTTCGTTGTGTCCGGCGTGCCCGGAGCGTCCCCTATGGGACAGGGACGGGCTCGGGCCGCCGGACACCGTATCGGGGCGCGCCGAACAAAAATGGGCTTTGGGGGACGCGGCTGGAACGGTTTTTTAGTCTGGCGTGCCCTAAATCCCTTTGGGGATGCTTTGGAGGACCCGGCTGGAGATGCTCCTACTCTTTATCCTACGTGCTGGTGCGCAGTAGACCACGCGTAGACGCACAATTGCTGTTTTTTCTCTTTTCACTAGCGCGTGTTGGACAGTTGGATAATCGCTCCTTAGTCTATTTCATGCCTCTTTTTCTGCTGATTGATTTCTTGTATAGTAAATTGCCTCGTATGAACTACTCTGTAGGTGCTTGTTAATATGGCAACGAGAACCAATTGAACGTTCTCTTTAAAAAATTTATCGCATTGTGTTGGCATATCAAAGCTTAAAATGACATTACCGTACACCTTGTTTGATATCAGAAGTTCAGGAATGATGATTGAAAAATTGCAGAGAAGTTCAACTCGTGTCTGTCATTAAGTTCAGGCAGTCAATTTTTCTTTTGCATTGCCCCCATGCTGCAAGCTCGATTTCACCTCGCGTCCTGTTCCTGTGTTTCAGCGTCAGTGCTGTCGGGCAGGAGAACCAAGCGGTGTTGTGCACTCTTCTGCCTCTGGACGCAACATTGTGCTGCTGAAAAAAAGCAAGTAACAAAGATAAGGAGCTTGCGGCAGAGAAAGAGTTTGTGGTAGAGAAAAGAGTGCCGCATCCCCATACAATGCTTCTTATTTTGTCAGAGATAATGAGGCTCTATTTATTTAGACTACTTTGTTAAGCACACATAAATAAATAGTTAATTTTTCTTTCTCGAATTTGAGGCTGAAAAATAAGTGAAAAGAGTTGTCCGATGTTGGAAAAAGAAGTGAGAAAAATTGAGATGCAGCTGGGAACTGCGGTACAGATAGAAACAGAAGATCGCTCCCTCGATATGGGATGTAAAATTGCATTTTAAAGGCAATACGTATAATTTATTCATCTGGGGAATACAAAAATTAGTTCAGAGATTAGACCATACATATAACGTATTCATCTGGGGAATACGTATTGGATGCTGGCAGTATAGGTACATCACAGTAATTTTTTCAAACATAGGAAACATAGAAAAAAGACAAAAAGAGAGTTGTATTTCTGGAAAAAAAAACTACCTAGAAGTAAAACTGTTTACACATCAAAATTAATTCCGAGAAGTGCACATTTTGCCCAAAAAAGTTTATCTACAAGGAAGTGCACATCTTGCCATGAGGTTTTTTGTGGTGGTGAAGCTTGAGTGTCCCATGGCCACGGTGGCGCAAGGGGCCTCGCGCCGGTTCATCCTCAATGAGATCTAACGCAGCCCTGCCACACGTCCTCTGGCTAATACAGTGGCCATCGTTCCTTCCCCACTAGACACCGTCGAACCAGTCCCATGTCTTGGATCCTCACAGCTATTCTGAGGCCAGCCCACCCCAGCGCCGCTTAACTCCTACCATCGTCAGTTATGTCGAGGTGAGGTCGGGGATAAGGTCCTCCAATGAAACTGCTTGATTAAAATCGTTTTTATGATTAATTATTAGTAATGTTGACCAGTATTCCTGCTTATGTTCATAGTATTCACATTTAACTCATCTTTTTTATTTCGATCCAAGAAGCACACACTAAGAAGCTCAAGCATTATAGTCTCGGCAGTACAACCATTTTTGTCCTAGTAGTTCAAGTCGGTTTTCAAAAATAAATAAAAATCATCCAAAAAGATTATCCCGTCGGTATCCTTGATTGATTGATAGGATAGGAAGTTCAAACTTGAAAAAGCAGGCAGTTCAACCGTAATGGGTAGGCGGTTCAACCTTGGCAGGCGCCCAGGTCAACCTTGCATGTTGGCGGTTCAACATTTCGTTAAACCGCAACGGGCAGTTGAAGCTCATTGCACGAGGAGTGCAAGCTCGTGTCATCGAGCAGTTCAATGCTTTGTTTTTTGCGGTGCGGAAATTAATTGTGCAAATCTCATCGTTTTGATCACCGACCACCTTAATTGTTGGCACCAAAAGCTTTATATGGTAGAGTATGAGTCTAATTTAATTACCTACTGCATTGCACAACAAAACAAGGGATTTAACCCATCAAATTTAAGTCATCATCTCGCAAAGAACACCAAAAACATGATTTTAAAACTTCTAAAATTAGTTTTAAACCGTACGAATTTGGGAAAAATGTTAGATACAAAAACGATGAGCCTTGTTGACACCTTCTAATGGAATATCATTCCCATTGTTTGAATATATCATTTGGGAATTGCAGGAAAATCACTTAGTGCCCGTTACTCAAAAATGGGCGGACAGTAATTCAATTTTTTTAAAATTATCCCGTTGGTATCATTGATAGATTGATAGGGTAGGCAGTTCAACCTTCACACGGCAGGCAGGTCAACCTTAACGAGTAAGTAGTTCAACCTTGACAGACACACAAGTCAACTTTGCAGGTGGGTAGTTCAACTTTTCGTAAACCGCGCTGGGAAGTTCTAGCTAATTGCACGAGAAGTGCAAGATCATGTCACCGGGAAGTTCAATGCTCTATTTTTTGCTGGGCGGAAATCTATTGTGCAAATCTCATCGTTTTGATCACCGACCAACTCAATCGTTGGCACCAAGAGCTTTGTATGATAGAGTATGAGTCTAATTTAATTACCTACTGCATTTCACAACAAATCAAGGGATTTAACCCATCAAATTCAAGTCATCATCTCACAAAGAACACCAAAATTGTGGTTTTGAAACTTCTAAAATTATTTTTAAACTGTACGGATTTGGGACAAATGTTAGATTAAAAAAAGATGTGCCTTGTTGACACCTTTCCAATGATGGTATATCATTCCCATTGTTTGAATATATCATTTGGGAATTGCGGGATAATCATTTGGTGCCTATCACTCCAAAATGGGCGGAGAGTAATTCAATATATTAAAAATTATCATGTCGGTATCCTTGATAGATTTGAAGTGCAGGAAGTTCAACCTTCATAGGGCAGGCAGTTCAACCTTAACGAGTAGGCAGTTCAACCTTGACAAGCGCGTAGGTCAACAATTTTGCAAAAACCGCGTCGGAAACTTCAAGCTCATTGCACAAAAAGTGCAAGCGCATGTCACCGGGCAGTTCAATGCTCCGTTTCTTGATATTCAACCCATGCATAATTTGAAAAAGTTGAAACATGAAAGGTTTCAAAATTTCATCATCTTTTCAGCGTCGTATCAGTTTCATCATTCCGACTAACGGTAAAAAAAAAATGTTCTAACACTATCCGCTTGGTTTTGAATAATTCCAAATTTGGTATTATCATATTTTTTCAAAATGCATGCATAATTTGCAAAAACTTAGAAGATGAAAAAGTTGCATATAATCCATAGCTTTCCAACGACATATCATTAGCATCATTTCAACAAACGGTTGAAAAATATCATTGAAATTACCGTCTGCTCATTTTTTAGTATGTCCGGATTTCGGTATTTTCAAAAAAAAATTAAACACTGCTCAAAACATGAAAAAGTTGGGAAGTTTCACTATCTATCCAATGGTATATCATTTGCACCATGTGGATAAAGGGTTCGAAAATTTGAGTAAAAGTTTGTTTTCTAGCCATATATGGACGTTCTGTATTTTCAAAATTCAATTTAAAATCATGCAAAGCCTGCATAAAGTGTGGGCATGAAAAAGTTGAGGTTTTTTCTTACCTATCCAACGGTATATCATTTTCACAATTGCGACAAACGGTTGAGAAACTTGAAGTATAATCAATAGCTCTGAAGAAATGGGAAGTTCGAGTAAGCACTAACAAAAAGTTCAACCAACCATGTTCCAGGAAAGTTCAGGTCGGTGCTCAAAATCGCGTCGGGAAGTTCAATCTTATTGCACGAGTACTACAAGCGCATGTCACCGGGCAGTTCAATACTCTGTTTTTTGCAGGGCAGAAATCTATTGTGCAAATCTCATCGTTTTGATCAGCGGTCACCTCAATCTTTGGCACCAAAAGCTTTATATGGTAGAGTATGAGTCTAAGTAAGTCATCATATCGAAAAGAATACAAAACATGATTTTAAAACTTCTAAAATTAGTTTTAAACCGTATGGATTTGGGAGAAATTTTAGATATAAAAAAGATCTACCTTGTTGACACCTTTCCAATGATATATCATTCTCATTGTTTGAATTTATCAAGTGAGAATTGCGGGAAAATCATTTGGTGCCCTTTCACTCCAAAAACAACGTCGGACAGTTCAACCTCATAGCACGAGAAGTGCAAGTGCATGTCACCGGGCAGTTCAATACTATGTTTTTGCGGGGCGGAAATCTATTGTGCAAATTTAATCTTTTTGATCAGGGAACACCTCAATCTTTGGCACCAAAAGCTTTATATGATAGAGTATGAGTATAATTTAATTACATATTGCATTTCATAGCAAATCAAGGGATTTAACCCATTAAATTCAAGTCATCATATCGCAAAGAACACCAAAAACATGATTTTAAAACTTCTAAAATTAGTTTTAATCCGTACGGATTTGGGAAACATGTTAGATACAAATAAGATGCGCCTTGTTGACATCTTTCCAATGATATAGCATTCTCATTGTTTGAATTTATCAAGTGAGAATTGCGGGGAAATTATTTGGTGTTCCGTCACTCCAAAATAGCATCGGGCAGTTCAACCTCATAGCACGAGAAGTGCAAGCACATGTCACCGGGTAGTTTAATACTCTGTTTTTCGCGGGGTGGAAATTTATTGTGCAAATCTCATCGTTTGATCACCGACCACCTCAATCTTTGGCACTAAAAGATTTATATCGTAGAGTATGAGTCTAATTTAATTACCTATTGCATTTCACAACAAATCAATAGATTTTACCCATCAAAATCAAGTCATCATATCACAAAGAGGACCAAAAACTTGATTTTAAAACTTCTGAAATTAGTTTTATACCGTACGAATTTAGGACAAATGTTAGATATAAAAAAGATGCACCTTATTGACACCTTTCCAATGATATATCATTCTCATTGTTTGAATTTGGTATTTGGAATTTTTGGGAAAATCGTTTGGTGCTCCATCACTCCAAAACAGCGTCGGGCAGTTCAAGCTCATAGCACGAGCAGTGCAAGCGCATGTCACTGGGCAGTTCAATGCTCTATTTTTTAAAATTTAATGCATGCAGAATTTGAAAAAACTTAAAACATGAAAATTTTGCATGTGTTCCATAGCTTTGCAATGACATACTATTTTCTTCATTCGAACAAACGGTTGAAAATTTCATCGAAATTACCTTTTGCCCGTTTTTTAATACTTCTGGATTTTGGTATTTTCAAAATTAGTTAAAAACTGCGTGGAATTTGAGAACACTTAAAACATTAAAAAGTTTCGAAATTTCATTATCTATCCAACGGTATATCATTTGCACCATTTGAACAACGGATTCAAAAATCGGAGTAAAAGTTCATTTTCTAGCCATATAGGAATGTTTCGTATATTCAATATTAAATTCAAACCGTGCAATTTTTGTAAAAAGTGTAAACATAAAAAAGTTATGGTTTTTTATTACCTATCCAACGGTATATCATTTTTACAATTCCGACAAATAGTTATTTTTTTAATCGAAATTACCTTTCGCCTGCTTTTTTAATACGTCTGGATTTCGGTATTTTCAAAATTATTCAAAAACTATTCAGAATGTGAAAAAACTCAAAACATGAAAAAGATGCAAAATTTCAATATTTATTCAACGGTATATCATTTGCACCATTTGAATAACTGGTTCAAAAATCAGACTAAAAGTTCGTTTTGTCGCCACATTCATATTTTCAAAATTTAATTTAAGCCATGCAGAATCTGCGAAAAGTGTAAACATGAAAAGGTTGAGGTTTTTCATTATATATCCAACGGTATATCATTTTCACAATTCTGACAAACAGATCAGAAATTCGATGTAGAATCAGTAGCTCCAATCCCTGTTATCCAGGAAGTTCATCCCTGTGTTCAGGAAAGTTCAACTCGGTGCTCAGAATAGTGCATGTATATATATATATTTATATATATATATATTTATTTATGTATGTATGTATGTATGTATGTATGTATGTATGTATGTATGTATGTATGTATGTATGTATGTATATATATGGTGTTTAAGAGAATCTTGGTACCAAATCAGTAACATGCTGCTATGTTGGTTGGGTCAAATGTTTTTTACATGGGGATAGGTATTTCGCGTCTGCGTCTCCCAGGCGGAGGTGGTGGAAACAAATTTCCTGCTCCAATTGTAGGGATTCGTTGCATAGAAAACAAAAATTTTCCTACCGCGAGAACGCAATCCAAGCCAAGATGCAATCTAGAAGACGGGAGCAACGAGGGGATGATCAAAACTAACCCTTGAAGATTTCCAAAGCCTATAAGAGTAGGCTCTTATTGCTGCGGTAGACGATCACTTGCCGCTTGCAAAAGCGCGTAGAAGATCTTGATCACGGTGCCACGATCGGGCAGCACCTCCGTACTCGGTCACACGTTCGGTGTTGATGAAGACGACGTCCTTCTCCCCGTTCCAGCGGGCAGCGGAAGTAGTAGCTCCTCCTTGAATCCGGCAGCACGACGGCGTGGTGGCGGTGGCGGTGGAGATCTCCGGCGGAGCTTCGCTAAGCGTGCGGGAGAAGAGGAGGCTAGGGTTTGGGAGAGGGGGTGGCCGGCCACCTAGGGATGCGGCCAAGCTATGGGCTTGTAGTCGTCAGCCCCCTCTCCTATGCCCCTCATTATATAGGTGGAAGCCCCAAGTGTTGGACTACAAGTCTTCGAATAAGACCCGAACCAAAAACCTTCCATGTGTAGGGAAACCTACCCAAGGTGGGAATCCCACTTGGGGTGGGATTCCCCCCTTCCATGAGGGGGGTTGGACGGCCACCCTTGGGGAGTCCACCTTGGATTCCTCCCCTTTAGGGTTGGCTGGCCATGCAAGGTGGAGTCTGATACGTCTCCGACGTATCGATAATTTCTTGTGTTCCATGCCACATTATTGATGTTATCTACATGTTTTATGCACACTTTATGTCATATTCGTGCATTTTCTGGAACTAACCTATTAACAAGATGCCGAAGTGCCGATTCTTGTCGTTTTCTGCTGTTTTTCGTTTCAGAAATCCTAGTAACGAAATATTCTCGGAATTGGACGAAATCAACGCCCAGGGTCCTATTTTACCACGAAGCTTCCAGAAGACCGAAGAGGAGACGAAGTGGGGCCACGAGGCGGCCAAACCCTAGGGCGGCGCGGCCCCTGCCCTGGCCGCGCGGCCCTATGGTGTGGGCCCCTCGTGCCGCCTCCTGACCTGCCCTTCCGCCTACTTAAAGCCTCCGTCGCGAAACCCCCAGTACCGAGAGCCACGATACGGAAAACCTTCCAGAGACGCCGCCGCCGCCAATCCCATCTCGGGGGATTCAGGAGATCGCCTCCGGCACCCTGCCGGAGAGGGGAATCATCTCCCGGAGGACTCTACGCCGCCATGGTCGCCTCCGGAGTGATGTGTGAGTAGTCTACCCCTGGACTATGGGTCCATAGCAGTAGCTAGATGGTTGTCTTCTCCCCATTGTGCTTAATTGTCGGATCTTGTGAGCTGCCTAACATGATCAAGATCATCTATCTGTAATTCTATATGTTGCGTTTGTTGGGATCCGATGAATAGAGAATACTTGTTATGTTGATTATCGAAGTTATGTCTATGTGTTGTTTATGATCTTGCATGCTCTCTGTTACTAGTAGATGCTCTGGCCAAGTAGATGCTTGTAACTCCAAGAGGGAGTATTTATGCTCGATAGTGGGTTCATGTCTCCGTGAATCTGGGGAAGTGACAGAAATCTCTAAGATTATGGATGTGCTATTGCCACTAGGGATAAAACATTGATGCTATGTCCGAGGATGTAGTTATTGATTACATTACGCGCAATACTTAATGCAATTGTCTGTTGTTAGCAACTTAATACTGGAGGGGGTTCGGATGATAACCTGAAGGTGGACTTTTTAGGCATAGATGCATGCTGGATAGCGGTCTATGTACTTTGTCGTAATGCCCAATTAAATCTCACAGTACTCATCATAATATGTATGTGCATGGTCATGCCCTCTCTATTTGTCAATTGCCCAACTGTAATTTGTTCACCCAACATGCTGTTTATCTTATGGGAGAGACACCTCTAGTGAACTGTGGACCCCGGTCCAATTCTCTATACTGAAATACAATCTACTTTGCCAATCTTTGTTCTCTTGCTTTCTGCAAACAATCATCTTCCACACAATACGGTTAATCCTTTGTTACAACAAGCCGGTGAGATTGACAACCTCACTGTTTCGTTGGGGCAAAGTACTTGGTTTGTGTTGTGCAGGTTCCACGTTGGCGCCGGAATTCCTGGTGTTGCGCCGCACTACATCCCGCCGCCATCAACCTTCAACGTGCTTCTTGACTCCTACTGGTTCGATTAAACCTTGGTTTCTTACTGAGGGAAACTTGCCGCTGTGCGCATCACACCTTCCTCTTGGGGCTCCCAACGGACGTGTCAACTACACGCATCAAGCAAATTTCTGGCGCCGTTGCCGGGGAGATCAAGACACGCTGCAAGGGGAGTCTCCACTTCCCAATCTCTTTACTTTGTTTTTTGTCTTGCTTTATTTTATTTACTACTTTGTTTGCTGCACTAAATCAAAATACAAAAAAATTAGTTGCTAGTTTTACTTTATTTGCTATCTTGTTTGCTATATCAAAAACACAAAAAAAAATTAGTTACTTGCTTTACTTGTTTCAACATGTTTCCTTTTAATTTTACCGTAAAAGACATGCCGGTAGGGCGCGGGTCCATAATTGGGAGAAATAATATAGAAGAATTTTTCAACCATGTTAGTACCGTTGATGATTTTGAAGATAGACACTTGGTAGACCTTGCTCCTACTTATGAAATTGCCGCTGCTGCTTTAGTTCGTATGATGGAAACTAAATTTGTTAATCTCAATCCTATAATCCAACACATGTTTCTTACACTCGGTGATATGGAAGAAGTGGAAAAGAAAGACTTTGTTTTAGAAACCCTTCTTAGAGAATTTGGTGGTATAGCAAGAGAAGCTAGAAAGGTCTTTGCTAAATATGATATGCTTGGTTCTTATACCAATTTTGTTAGTCTCCTTGAAAAGATGGATATGGATAGAATAAAGTACACTAATAATATTAATGATAGTGGGGAGATCAAAGCACCAATACCATGTAAGCTCCTAACGATGAATGATGCACTAGAAAATAATTATGCTTGGCTTGTTCCTGAAAATTTGTTTGATGAGAGTAGCAAGCCCAAGACTAATGAAAAGGGGGACGCTAAAACTTATGTATCTAATATACTATGCCTGGTTGAGAAAACTCCGCATCCCGCTGAAGATGCACCACCCTCCGATAATACTTGATACACACATTCTGCGCCTAGCTGAAAGGCGTTAAAGAAAATCGCTTATGGGAGACAACCCATGGTTTTTACTACAGTACTTTGTTTTTATTTTGAGTCTTGGAAGTTGTTTACTACTGTAGCAACCTCTCCTTATCTTAGTTTAGTGTTTTGTTGTGCCAAGTAAAGTCGTCGATAGTAAAGTTCATACTAGATTTGGATTACTGCGCAGAAACAGATTTCTTTGCTGTCACGAATCTGGGCTGTTTTCTCTGTAGGTAACTCAGAAAATTATGCCAATTTACGTGAGTGATCCTCCGATATGTACACAACTTTCATTCAATTTGAGCATTTTCATTTGAGCAAGTCTGGTGCCTCGATAAAATTCATCAATACGAACTGTTCTGTTTTGACAGATTCTGCCTTTTATTTCGCATTGCATCTTTTGCTATGTTGGATGAATTTCTTTGATCCATTAATGTCCAGTAGCTTTATGCAATGTCCAGAAGTGTTAAGAATGATTGTGTCACCTCTGAACATGTTAATTTTTATTGTCCACTAACCCTCTAATGAGTTGTTCTAAGTTTGGTGTGGAGGAAGTTTTCAAGGATCAAGAGAGGAGTATGATGCAACATGATCAAGGAGAGTGAAAGCTCTAAGCTTGGGAATGCCCCGGTGATTCACCCCTGCATATTCTAAGAAGACTCAAGCGTCTAAGCTTGGGGATGCCCAAGGCATCCCCTTCTTCATCCACAACATTATCAGGTTCCTCCCCTGAAACTATATTTTTATTCCATCACATCTTATGTGCTTTGCTTGGAGCGTCGGTTTGTTTTTGTTTTTTGTTTTGTTTGAATAAATGGATCCTAGCATTCACTATATGGGAGAGAGACACGCTCCGCTGTAGCATATGGACAAGTATGTCCTTAGGCTCTACTCATAATATTCATGGCGAAGTTTCTTCTTCGTTAAATTGTTATATGGTTGGAATTGGAAAATGATACATGTAGTAAATTGCTAAAATGTCTTGGATAATGTGATACTTGGCAATTGTTGTGCTCATGTTTAAGCTCTTGCATCATATACTTTGCACCCATTAATGAAGAAACACCTAGAGCTTGCTAATTTGGTTTGCATATTTGGTTTCTCTAAGGTCTAGATAATTTTTAGTATTGAGTTTGAACAACAAGGAAGACGGTGTAGAGTCTTATAATGTTTTCAATATGTCTTTTATGTGAGTTTTGCTGCACCGCTTCATCCTTGTGTTTGTTTCAAATAGCCTTGCTAGCCTAAACCTTGTATCGAGAGGGAATACTTCTCATGCATCCAAAATCCTTGAGCCAACCACTATGCCATTTGTGTCCACCATACCTACCTACTACATGGTATTTCTCCGCCATTCCAAAGTAAATTGCTTGAGTGCTACCTTTAAAATTCCATCATTCACCTTTGCAATATATAGCTCATGGGACAAATAGCTTAAAAACTATTGTGGTATTGAATATGTACTTATGCACTTTATCTCTTATTAAGTTGCTTGTTGTGCGATAACCATGTTCACTGGGGACGCCATCAACTATTCTTTGTTGAATTTCATGTGAGTTGCTATGCATGTTCGTCTTGTCTGAAGTAAGGGAGATCTACCACCTTATGGTTAAGCATGCATATTGTTAGAGAAGAACATTGGGCCGCTAACTAAAGCCATGATCCATGGTGGAGGTTTCAGTTTTGGACAATATCCTCAATCTCATATGAGAAAATTATTAATTGTTGTTACATGCTTATGCATAAAAGAGGAGTCCATTATCTGTTGTCTATGTTGTCCCGGTATGGATGTCTAAGTTGAGAATAATCAATAGCGAGAAATCCAATGTGAGCTTTCTCCTTAGACCTTTGTACAGGCGGCATAGAGGTACCCCTTTGTGACACTTGGTTAAAACATGTGCATTGCGATGATCCCGGTAGTCCAAGCTAATTAGGACAAGGTGCGGGCACTATTAGTATACTATGCATTAGGCTTGCAACTTGTAAGATATAATTTACATGATACATATGCTTTATTACTACCGTTGACAAAATTGTTTCTTGTTTTCAAAATCAAAGCTCTAGCACAAATATAGCAATCGATGCTTTTCCTCTATGGAGGACCATTCTTTTACTTTCATTGTTGAGTCAGTTCACCTATTTCTCTCCACCTCAAGAAGCAAACACTTGTGTGAACTGTGCATTGATTCCTACATACTTGCATATTGCACTTATTATATTACTCTATGTTGACAATATCCATGAGATATACATGTTACAAGTTGAAAGCAACCGCTGAAACTTAATCTTCCTTTGTGTTGCTTCAATGCTTTTACTATGAATTATTGCTTTATGAGTTAACTCTTATGCAAGACTTATTGATGCTTGTCTTGAAGTACTATTCATGAAAGGTCTTTGCTATATGATTCACTTGTTTACTGATACGTCTCCGACGTATCGATAATTTCTTGTGTTCCATGCCACATTATTGATGTTATCTACATGTTTTATGCACACTTTATGTCATATTCGTGCATTTTCTGGAACTAACCTATTAACAAGATGCCGAAGTGCCAGTTGCTGTTTTCTGCTGTTTTTCGTTTCAGAAATCCTAGTAACGAAATATTCTCGGAATTGGAGGAAATCAACGCCCAGGGTCCTATTTTACCACGAAGCTTCCAGAAGACCGAAGAGGAGACGAAGTGGGGCCACGAGGCGGCCAAACCCTAGGGCGGCGCGGCCCCTGCCCTGGCCGCGCGGCCCTATGGTGTGGGCCCCTCGTGCCGCCTCCTGACCTGCCCTTCCGCCTACTTAAAGCCTCCGTCGCGAAACCCCGCACCGAGAGCCACGATACGGAAAACCTTCCAGAGACGCCGCCGCCGCCAATCCCATCTCGGGGGATTCAGGAGATCGCCTCCGGCACCCTGCTGGAGAGGGGAATCATCTCCCGGAGGACTCTACGCCGCCATGGTCGCCTCCGGAGTGATGTGTGAGTAGTCTACCCCTGGACTATGGGTCCATAGCAGTAGCTAGATGGTTGTCTTCTCCCCATTGTGCTTAATTGTCGGATCTTGTGAGCTGCCTAACATGATCAAGATCATCTATCTGTAATTCTATATGTTGCGTTTGTTGGGATCCGATGAATAGAGAATACTTGTTATGTTGATTATCAAAGTTATGTCTATGTGTTGTTTATGATCTTGCATGCTCTCCGTTACTAGTAGATGCTCTGGCCAAGTAGATGCTTGTAACTCCAAGAGGGAGTATTTATGCTCGATAGTGGGTTCATGTCTCCGTGAATCTGGGGAAGTGACAGAAATCTCTAAGATTATGGATGTGCTATTGCCACTAGGGATAAAACATTGATGCTATGTCCGAGGATGTAGTTATTGATTACATTACGCGCAATACTTAATGCAATTGTCTGTTGTTAGCAACTTAATACTGGAGGGGGTTCGGATGATAACCTGAAGGTGGACTTTTTAGGCATAGATGCATGCTGGATAGCGGTCTATGTACTTTGTCGTAATGCCCAATTAAATCTCACAATACTCATCATAATATGTATGTGCATGGTCATGCCCTCTTTATTTGTCAATTGCCCAACTGTAATTTGTTCACCCAACATGCTGTTTATCTTATGGGAGAGACACCTCTAGTGAACTGTGGACCCCGGTCCAATTCTCTATACTGAAATACAATCTACTACAATACTGTTCTACTGTTTTCTGCAAACAATCATCTTCCACACAATACGGTTAATCCTTTGTTACAGCAAGCCGGTGAGATTGACAACCTCATTGTTTCGTTGGGGCAAAGTACTTTGGTTGTGTTGTGCAGGTTCCACGTTGGCGCCGGAATCCTTGGTGTTGCGCCGCACTACATCCCGCCACCATCAACCTTCAACGTGCTTCTTGGCTCCTACTGGTTCGATAAACCTTGGTTTCATACTGAGGGAAAACTTGCCGCTGTACGCATCACACCTTCCTCTTGGGGTTCCCAACGGACGCGTGCTGTACGCGTATCAAGCTCTTTTTCTGGCGCCGTTGCCGGGGAGATCAAGACACGCTGCAAGGGGAGTCTCCACATCCCAATCTCTTTACTTTGTTTTTGTCTTGCTTAGTTTTATTTACTACTTTGTTTGCTGCACTAAATCAAAATACAAAAAAATTAGTTGCTAGTTTTACTTTATTTGTTATCTTGTTTGCTATATCAAAAACACAAAAAAAATTAGTTACTCCCTCCGATTCATATTAATTGACTTCAATATGGATGTATCTAGACACATTTTAGTTCTAGATACATCCATATTAGAGTCAATTAATATGAACCGGAGGGAGTACTTGCATTTACTTTATCTAGTTTGCTTTATTTACTACTGCTAAAATGGCCACCCCTGAAAATACTAAGTTGTGTGACTTCACAACCACAAATAATAATGATTTCTTATGCACACCTATTGCTCCACCTGCTACTACAGCAGAATTCTTTGAAATTAAACCTGTTTTATTGAATCTTGTTATGCGAGAGCAATTTTCTGGTGTTAGTTCTGATGATGCTACTGCCCATCTTAATAATTTTGTTGAACTATGTGAAATGCAAAAGTATAAGGATGTAGATGGTGACATTATAAAATTAAAATTGTTCCCTTTCTCATTAAGAGGAAGAGCTAAAGATTGGTTGCTATCTCTGCCTAAGAATAGTATTGATTCATGGACTAAATGCAAGGATGCTTTTATTGGTAGATATTATCCCCCTGCTAAAATTATATCTTTGAGAAGTAGCATAATGAATTTTAAACAATTAGATACTGAACATGTTGCACAAGCATGGGAAAGAATGAAATCTCTGGTTAAAAATTGCCCAACCCATGGACTGACTACTTGGATGATCATCCAAACCTTCTATGCAGGACTAAATTTTTCTTCGCAGAATTTATTGGATTCAGCTGCTGGAGGTACCTTTATGTCCATCACTCTTGGTGAAGCAACAAAGCTTCTTGATAATATGATGATCAATTACTCTGAATGGCACACGGAAAGAGCTCCACAAGGTAAGAAGGTAAATTATTAAGAAACCTCTTCCTTGAGTGATAAGATTGATGCTATTATGTCTATGCTTGTGAATGATAGGACTAATGTTGATCCTAATAATGTTCCGTTAGCTTCATTGGTTGCACAAGAAGAACATGTTGATGTAAACTTCATTAAAAATAATAATTTCAACAACAATGCTTACCGGAACAATTCTAGTAACAACTATAGGCCATATCCTTATAATAATGGCAACGGCTATGGTAATTCTTATGGGAATTCTTACAATAATAATAGAAACACACCCCCTGGACTTGAAGCCATGCTTAAAGAATTTATTAGTACACAAACTGCTTTTAACAAATCTGTTGAAGAAAAGCTTGGGAAAATTGATATACTTGCTTCTAAAGTCGATAGTCTTGCTGCTGATGTTGATCTTTTGAAATCGAAAGTTATGCCTAGTAGGGATATTGAAAATAAAATTGTTACTACAGCAAATGCCATCCAAGTTAGAATTAATGAGAATATAAGATTAATGGCTGAATTGCGTGCTAGGTGGGATAGAGAAGAAAATGAAAAACTAGCTAAAGAGAAGAATGTAGCTAAAGTTTGGACTATTACCACGACTAGTAATGCTAATGCTACACATGTTGCTGCACCTCCTACTATTAATAATAAAAGAATTGATGTTAGCAATGTTTCCACTTCTAATGCAAAGCGCGAGAAATTGCGTGAAACTGCTAAAATCATTGAAAACTCGTGATAAAACTGCTGAAATTTTTTCCAACATTGGGGATGATGATCCCATTGCTTTAGATTATAATGGTTTGAATTTTGATGATTGCCACATCTCTGAAGTTATAAAGTTCTTGCAAAAACTTGCTAAAAGTCCTAATGCTAGTGCTATAAATTTGGCTTTCACAAAATATATTACAAATGCTCTCATAAAAGCTAGAAAAGAGAAACTAGAGCGCGAAGCCTCTATTCCTAGAAAGCTAGAGGATGGTTGGGAGCCCATCATTAAGATTATGGTTAAAGATTTTGATTGTAATGCCTTATGTGATCTTGGTGCAAGTATTTCCGTTATGCCTAAGAAAATTTATAATATGCTTGACTTGCCACCGCTGAAAAATTGTTATTTGGATGTTAATCTTGCTGATCATTCTACAAAGAAATCTTTGGGGAAAGTTGATAATGTTCGCATTACCGTTAACAATAACCTTGTCCCCGTTGATTTTGTTGTCTTGGATATTGAATGCAATGCATCTTGTCCCATCATATTGGGAAGACCTTTTCTTCGAACTGTTGGTGCTATCATTGATATGAAGGAAGGTAATATAAAATATCAATTTCCTCTCAAGAAAGGTATGGAACACTTCCCTAGAAAGAGAATGAAGTTACCTTTTGATTCTATTATTAGAACAAATTATGATGTTGACACTTCTTCTCTTGATAATACTTGATACACACTTTCTGCGCCTAGCTGATAGGCGTTAAAGAAAAGCGCTTATGGGAGACAACCCATGGTTTTTACTACAGTACTTTGTTTTTATTTTGTGTCTTGGAAGTTGTTTACTACTGTATCAACCTCTCCTTATCTTAGTTTAGTGTTTTGTTGTGCCAAGTAAAGTCGTTGATAGTAAAGTTCATACTAGATTTGGATTACTGCGCAGAAACAGATTTCTTTGCTGTCACGAATCTGGGCTGTTTTCTCTGTAGGTAACTCAGAAAATTATGCCAATTTACGTGAGTGATCCTCAGATATGTACGCAACTTTCATTCAATTTGAGCATTTTCATTTGAGCAAGTCTGGTGCCTCGATAAAATTCGTCAATACGAACTGTTCTGTTTTGACAGATTCTGCCTTTTATTTCGCATTGCCTCTTTTGCTATGTCGGATGAATTTCTTTGATCCATTAATGTCCAGTAGCTTTATGCAATGTACAGAAGTGTTAAGAATGATTGTGTCACCTCTGAACATGTTAATTTTTATTGTCCACTAACCCTCTAATGAGTTGTTCTAAGTTTGGTGTGGAGGAAGTTTTCAAGGATCAAGAGAGGAGTATGATGCAATATGATCAAGGAGAGTGAAAGCTCTAAGCTTGGGGATGCCCCGGTGGTTCACCCCTGCATATTCTAAGAAGACTCAAGCGTCTAAGCTTGGGGATGCCCAAGGCATCCCCTTCTTCATCGACAACATTATCAGGTTCCTCCCCTGAAACTATATTTTTATTCCATCACATCTTATGTGCTTTTCTTGGAGCGTCGGTTTGTTTTTGTTTTTTTTGTTTTGTTTGAATAAAATGGATCCTAGCATTCACTTTGTGGGAGAGAGACACGCTCCGCTGTAGCATATGGACAAGTATGTCCTTAGGCTCTACTCATAGTATTCATGGCGAAGTTTCTTCTTCGTTAAATTATTATATGGTTGGAATTGGAAAATGATACATGTAGTAATTGCTATAATGTCTTGGATAATGTGATACTTGGCAATTGTTGTGCTCATGTTTAAGCTCTTGCATCATATACTTTGCACCCATTAATGAAGAAATACATAGAGCATGCTTAAATTTGGTTTGCATATTTGGTCTCTCTAAGGTCTAGATAATTTCTAGTATTGAGTTTGAACAACAAGGAAGACGGTGTAGAGTCTTATAATGTTTACAATATGTCTTTTATGTGAGTTTTGCTGCACCGGTTCATCCTTGTGTTTGTTTCAAATAACCTTGCTAGCCTAAACCTTGTATCGAGAGGGATTACTTCTCATGCATCCAAAATCCTTGAGCCAACCACTATGCCATTTGTGTCCACCATACCTACCTACTACATGGTATTTCTCCGCCATTCCAAAGTAAATTGCTTGAGTGCTACCTTTAAAATTCCATCATTCACCTTTGCAATATATAGCTCATGGGACAAATAGCTTAAAAACTATTGTGGTATTGAATATGTACTTATGCACTTTATCTCTTATTAAGTTGCTTGTTGTGCGATAACCATGTTCACTGGGGACGCCATCAACTATTCTTTGTTGAATTTCATGTGAGTTGCTATGCATGTTCGTCTTGTCTGAAGTAAGGGAGATCTACCACCTTATGGTTAAGCATGCATATTGTTAGAGAAGAACATTGGGCCGCTAACTAAAGCCATGATCCATGGTGGAGGTTTCAGTTTTGGACAATATCCTCAATCTCATATGAGAAAATTATTAATTGTTGTTACATGCTTATGCATAAAAGAGGAGTCCATTATCTGTTGTCTATGTTGTCCCGGTATGGATGTCTAAGTTGAGAATAATCAATAGCGAGAAATCCAATGCGAGCTTTCTCCTTAGACCTTTGTACAGGCGGCATAGAGGTACCCCTTTGTGACACTTGGTTAAAACATGTGCATTGCGATGATCCGGTAGTCCAAGCTAATTAGGACAAGGTGCGGGCACTATTAGTATTCTATGCATGAGGCTTGCAACTTGTAAGATATAATTTACATGATACATATGCTTTATTACTACCGTTGACAAAATTGCTTCATGTTTTCAAAATCAAAGCTCTAGCACAAAAATAGCAATCGATGCTTTTCCTCTATGGAGGACCATTCTTTTACTTTTATGTTGAGTCAGTTCACCTATTTCTCTCCACCTCAAGAAGCAAACACTTGTGTGAATTGTGCATTGATTCCTACATACTTGCATATTGCACTTATTATATTACTCTATGTTGACAATATCCATGAGATATACATGTTACAAGTTGAAAGCAACCGCTGAAACTTAATCTTCCTTTGTGTTGCTTCGATGCTTTTGCTATGAATTATTGCTTTATGAGTCAACTCTTATGCAAGACTTATTGATGCTTGTCTTGAAGTACTATTCATGAAAAGTCTTTGCTATATGATTCACTTGTTTACTCATGTCATATACATTGTTTTGATCGCTGCATTCACTACATATGCTTTACAAATAGTATGATCAAGGTTATGATGGCATGTCACTCCAGAAATTATCTTTGTTATCGTTTTACCTGCTCGGGACGAGCAGAACTAAGCTTGGGGATGCTGATACGTCTCCGACGTATCGATAATTTCTTGTGTTCCATGCCACATTATTGATGTTATCTACATGTTTTATGCACACTTTATGTCATATTCGTGCATTTTCTGGAACTAACCTATTAACAAGATGCCGAAGTGCTAGTTGCTATTTTCTGCTATTTTTGGTTTCAGAAATCCTAGTAACGAAATATTCTCGGAATTGGACGAAATCAACGCCCAGGGTCCTATTTTGCCACGAAGCTTCCAGAAGACCGAAGAGGAGACGAAGTGGGGCCACGAGGCGGCCAAACCCTAGGGCAGTGCGGCCCCTGCCCTGGCCGCGCGGCCCTATGGTGTGGGCCCCTCGTGCCGCCTCCTGACCTGCCCTTCCGCCTACTTAAAGCCTCCGTCGCGAAACCCCCAGTACCGAGAGCCACGATACGGAAAACCTTCCAGAGACGCCGCCGCCGCCAATCCCATCTCGGGGATTCAGAGATCGCCTCCGGCACCCTGCCGGAGAGGGGAATCATCTCCCGGAGGACTCTACGCCGCCATGGTCGCCTCCGGAGTGATGTGTGAGTAGTCTACCCCTGGACTATGGGTCCATAGCAGTAGCTAGATGGTTGTCTTCTCCCCATTGTGCTTAATTGTCGGATCTTGTGAGCTGCCTAACATGATCAAGATCATCTATCTGTAATTCTATATGTTGCGTTTGTTGGGATCCGATGAATAGAGAATACTTGTTATGTTGATTATCAAAGTTATGTCTATGTGTTGTTTATGATCTTGCATGCTCTCCGTTACTAGTAGATGCTCTGGCCAAGTAGATGCTTGTAACTCCAAGAGGGAGTATTTATGCTCGATAGTGGGTTTATGTCTCCGTGAATCTGGGGAAGTGACAGAAATCTCTAAGATTATGGATGTGCTGTTGCCACTAGGGATAAAACATTGATGCTATGTCCGAGGATGTAGTTATTGATTAAATTAATCACAATAAATAATGCAATTGTCTGTTGTTAGCAACTTAATACCGGAGGGTTCGGATGATAACTTTGAAGGTGGACTTTTTAGGCATAGATGCATGCTGGATAGCGGTCTATGTACTTTGTCATAATGCCCAATTAAATCTCACAATACTCATCATAATATGTATGTGCATGGTCATGCCCTCTTTATTTGTCAATTGCCCAACTGTAATTTGTTCACCCAACATGCTGTTTATCTTATGGGAGAGACACCTCTAGTGAACTGTGGACCCCGGTCCAATTCTCTATACTGAAATACAATCTCTTTGCCAATCTTTGTTCTACTATTTTCTGCAAACAATCATCTTCCACACAATACGGTTAATCCTTTGTTACAGCAAGCCGGTGAGATTGACAACCTCATTGTTTCGTTGGGGCAAAGTACTTTGGTTGTGTTGTGCAGGTTCCACGTTGGCACCGGAATCCCTGGTGTTGCGCCGCACTACATCCCGCCGCCATCAACCTTCAACGTGCTTCTTGGCTCCTACTGGTTCGATAAACCTTGGTTTCATACTGAGGGAAAACTTGCCGTTGTACGCATCACACCTTCCTCTTGGGGTTCCCAACGGACGCGTGCTGTACGCGTATCATTTACTCATGTCATATACATTGTTTTGATCGCTGTATTCAAAATAGTATGATCAAGGTTATGATGGCATGTCACTCCAGAAATTATCTTTGTTATCGTTTTACCTGCTCGGGACGAGCAGAACTAAGCTTGGGGATGCTGATACGTCTCCGACGTATCGATAATTTCTTATGTTCCATGCCACATTATTGATGATATCTACATGTTTTATGCACACTTTATGTCATATTCGTGCATTTTCTGGAACTAACCTATTAACAAGATGCCGAAGTGCCGATTCTTGCTGTTTTCTGCTATTTTTGGTTTCAGAAATCCTAGTAACGAAATATTCTCGGAATTGGACGAAATCAACGCCCAGGGTCCTATTTTGCCACGAAGCTTCCAGAAGACCGAAGAGGAGACGAAGTGGGGCCACGAGGTGGCCACACCCTAGGGCGGCGCGGCCCAAGCCCTGGCCGCGCCGACCTGTAGTGTGGGGCCCTCGTGTGGCCCCCTGACCTGCCCTTCCGCCTACTTAAAGCCTCCGTCGCGAAACCCCCAGTACCGAGAGCCACGATACGGAAAACCTTCCAGAGACGCCGCCGCCGCCAATCCCATCTCGGGGGATTCAGGAGATCGCCTCCGGCACCCTGCCGGAGAGGGGAATCATCTCCCGGGGGACTCTACGCCGCCATGGTCGCCTCCGGAGTGATGAGTGAGTAGTCTACCCCTAGACTATGGGTCCATAGCAGTAGCTAGATGGTTGTCTTCTCCCCATTGTGCTTAATTGTCGGATCTTGTGAGCTGCCGAACATAATCAAGATCATCTATCTGTAATTCTATATGTTGTGTTTGTTGGGATCTGATGAATAGAGAATACTATGTTATGTTGATTATCAGTTTATATCTATGTGTTGTTTATGATCTTGCATGCTCTCCGTTACTAGTAGATGCTCTGGCCAAGTAGATGCTTGTAACTCCAAGAGGGAGTATTTATGCTCGATAGTGTGTTCATGTCTCCGTGAATCTGGGGAAGTGACAGAAATCTCTAAGATTATGGATGTGCTGTTGCCACTAGGGATAAAACATTGGTGCTATGTTCGAGGATGTAGTTACTGATTACATTACGCGCAATACTTAATGCAATTGTCTGTTGTTAGCAACTTAATACTGGAGGGGGTTCGGATGATAACCTGAAGGTGGACTTTTTAGGCATAGATGCATGCTGGATAGCGGTCTATGTACTTTGTCGTAATGCCCAATTAAATCTCACAGTACTCATCATAATATGTATGTGCATGGTCATGCCCTCTCTATTTGTCAATTGCCCAACTGTAATTTGTTCACCCAACATGCTGTTTATCTTATGGTTGAGACACCTCTAGTGAACTGTGGACCCCGGTCCAATTCTCTATACTGAAATACAATCTACTGCAATACTGTTATACTGCTTTCTGCAAACAATCATCTTCCACACAATACGGTTAATCCTTTGTTACAGCAAGCCGGTGAGATTGACAACCTCACTGTTTCGTTGGGGCAAAGTACTTGGTTTGTGTTGTGCAGGTTCCACGTTGGCGCCGGAATCCCTGGTGTTGCGCCGCACTACATCCCGCCGCCATCAACCTTCAACGTGCTTCTTGACTCCTACTGGTTCGATTAAACCTTGGTTTCTTACTGAGGGAAACTTGCCGCTTTGCGCATCACACCTTCCTCTTGGGGTTCCCAACGGACGTGTCAACTACACGCATCAGAGTCCCTCCGGGACTCTACTTTCCATGGTGATTTCTTCCGGACTTTTCTAGAACCTTCTAGAACCTGCCATAAATGCACCGGATCATTTCCAAACTTGGAATATGACTTCCTATATATGAATCTTATTCTCCGGACCATTCCGGAACTCCTCGTGATGTCCGGGATCTCATCCGGGACTCCGAACAAATATTCGAACTCCATTCCATATTCAAGTTCTACCATTTCAACATCAACCCTTAAGTGTGTCACCCTACGGTTCGCGAACTATGAGGACATGGTTGAGTACTCACTCCGACCAATAACCAATAGCGGGATCTAGAGATCCATAATGGCTCCCACATATTCAACGATGACTTCAGTGATCGAATGAACCATTCACATACGATACCAATTCCCTTTGTCACGCGATATTTTACTTGTCCGAGGTTTGATCATCGGTATCACTCTATACCTTGTTCAACCTCGTCTCCTGACAAGTACTCTTTACTCGTACCGTGTTATGTGGTCTCTTATGAACTTATTCATATGCTTGCAAGACATTAGACAACATTCCACCGAGAGGGCCCAGAGTATATCTATCCATCATCGGGATGGACAAATCCCACTGTTGATCCATATGCCTCAACTCATACTTTCCGGATACTTAATCCCACCTTTATAACCACCCATTTACGCAGTGGCATTTGATGTAATCAAAGTACCTTTCCGGTATAAGTGATTTACATGATCTCGTGGTCATAAGGACTAGGTAACTATGTATCAAAAGCTTATAGCAAATAACTTAATGACATGATCTTATGCTACGCTTAATTGGGTGTGTCCATTACATCATTCATACAATGACATAACCTTGTTATTAATAACATCCAATGTTCATGATTATGAAACTAATCATCCATTAATCAACAAGCTAGTTAAGAGGCATACTAGGGACTCTTTGTTGTCTACATATCACACATGTACTAATGTTTCGGTTAATACAATTATAGCATGACATATAAACATTTATCATAAACATAAAGATATATAATAACCACTTTTATTATTGCCTCTTGGGCATATCTCCTTCAGTCTCCCACTTGCACTAGAGTCAATAATCTAGATTACATTGTAAAGATATAACACCTTGGCTTTCTGGTGCTTTATCATGTTTTGCTCACGGGAGAGGTTTTAGTCAACGGATCTGACATGCTCAGAACCGTATGTATTTTGTAATTCATTTGCGTCTCAACGCATCACTCATTTCCAAATGAGTTGGCATTAAATATGTTTGATCTTCTGGTGGAACCTTAATTCCGCGGTCTGAAATAAGTCACTAATATTGTCACATACAATATAGCTTCAAAATTCTGACACTATCGGAACTACACCAAGTTCTCAAAGAACTTCTTGACTTAACATCCTCAGTCATTGTCAAAACAATTACATACTCTGCCTTTCGTTTGTAGAATCCGTCACAATATTTGGAAATCTTCTAAATCTAACATAGACAACTTCTAGCTCATTGTGCTACCTTTAAAACAACACTTAGTCAAATTTGAGATTGAAATTCTATTTTTTATATGTGACAAAACAAATATCGGTGTAATCACATTACAGCGATTTGTTTGTCATTTCTCCATACAAATCTATATATATATATATCCTTGGTTCTTCTAAAGTACTCAAGAATATTCTTACTGTCGTCCAATGATCATCTCATGAATTATTCTGGTATATGCTCATAACATTTTAGCGCACAGGACATCTGATTGTGTACATATTATTCGTGATCCATAATCACTCATGTGTTTTTACTCATTGAGTATCAGATACACTCAAGTCTTGTTAAAACTTCACATGACAAGAACATTTTCTTAATATTTCTATATTGAACTATTTCAATATCCATTCTATGTACTTTGACTTAAACTTATTTTGTGTTTCAATCTATCTTCATAGATCTTGACACTAGATATGTTTCAGTCCATATCCTTTCATTGAAATCAATTTCTCAATGAAACCTTTTAATCAAGTATATAATTACATCATTTATAACCAACTATATGTCACCTACATAAAGTATTATAAATGTGTCTTAACGCTCCCACTTAATTTCTTGCAAATGCAAGCCTCTTCATCGTCTCTGATGAAATCAAAAACTCTTTGATTATTTCATCTGGTGAAGATTCCAACTCCGTGATACTTACTTCATCCAATTTGAAGTTCGTATACCTATCTAGTATTCCACGGATCAGCAAAACTCTTGGTTGTATCTTGTATACACCTTTAATACACACTTCTGATAAGTAATGTATTTTGCCATCCTACTAACATATCTCATAAAGGAAATATGTAGTGATTACTAGAATAATCCATATAGACTTTAAGCATTGCTATGGAAGATCTAATCTTGTCGTAGTCAACTCTTTGAACTTTGTCGTAAACAACTTTTCGACAAGTCAAGCTTCTTCAAGGATATTTCATCCAAGTCCATCAATTTTATAGATCCATTTACTTTCAAAAAGTATTCATCTATCTTGGATTTCATGGCGTATAGCCATTTTAACGGAGTCAGGGCCCATCATAACTTCTTTGTTTGTAGTTGGTTTATCATTGTTCAAAATCAATCCTTTGTCCACAAATCATTTATTTGATCACAAAGTAAACCATACCTACAAGGTTCAATATGTACTTCGATCTCCATGGCTAAAACACTTTGTAGTCATGGGAGCCATGATCGTCGTGGCCGCTTTCGGAACCATTTCCAATGCTGCGCTACTCTGATCATTATGCTCAGGTTCATAAACCTTATCAAGTTCTATTGTCCTCCCACTCAAAAACTTCGCTAGAAACAATTTCTTGGAAATAAGAAACATTGACAAACACTTTTGTCTTTGTCTACATAGTGGGAAGAATTCCCAATCAATTCTCTGGGATAACCAACAAAGACATTCATCCAATTTTGGTTGTAAACTTATTTACTTATGCTATGCATACCAAAATTTTAAGAAAAGACTATTAGGATTCTTACCCATGCCATAACTCGTATGGTGTCATTTCTACGGATCATGATGATGCTCTATTTAGTGTAAAAGCGGTAGTCACTAAAGCATAATCCACAAAATATAATGGCATCAATATTTTATCTCATCATTGATCCAACAAGGTTTGGATACATCTCTTGGATACTATATCATCATTATGATACTCCAAGAAATGTGAGTTGTAGAACAATTTCATGACTCTCTTAGATGTTCGCTAAAACTCGTAATTCAAATATTTCCACCATGATCCAATCATAGATATTTGACTTTTCTATTACGATGATTTCCACTTCATGCTGAAATTTATTTGAATCCATTCAAATGTTTCAAACTTCTTCCTTATCGAATATATCCACATATATATACTCAATTCATTGTTGAAAGTTTTCATGAAGTAGAAGAATCTCCCGCACACAACTATGCCCAGTGAACCACATACATCATCATGTAGTTTTCCACTAAGTTAGTTGCCCGTTCAACTCTTGGCCTATGAACGGAAAAGATTTTGCAAGCGCCAAATGATTCAAATATCAAATGACTCAAAAAATCCATTTTCATGGAGTTTCTTTATGCGTTCCTTTCCAACATGACCTAAATGGCGGTTCCACAAATAAGTGGAATTCAAATCATTTGCCTTATGGCATTTTAGCGTCAGTGTTATGTATGTGTGTTTCACCATTAAGATTTATAATAACTCATCCATCGTACATGGAGTAATGTCATAATTTGAACAAATCATTATTTCATTTGACCAGAGCAAAATAACAATTATTAAGTTCTTTATTATAAATTCTAAGGGCTAGATAAAATGCTAACGACGAACATAATAACACTTTATTTTGTTCCAGACGTGCATCCTTATCATATTCCTTGTCAGTCACTTAGGCCATTGTATTCTTGTATTACGTTGTTTTGTATGACACTTCATACCAACCAATATAGTACTAATACCCAAGAATTTCATAGTGTGACTTAACTAGGAATTGATACGTCTCCGACGTATCGATAATTTCTTATGTTCCATGCCACATTATTGATGTTATCTACATGTTTTATGCACACTTTATGTCATATTCGTGCATTTTCTGGAACTAACCTATTAACAAGATGCCGAAGTGCCAGTTGCTGTTTTCTGTTGTTTTTGGTTTCAGAAATCCTAGTAAGGAAATATTCTCGGAATTGGACGAAATCAAAGCCCAGGGGCCTATTTTTCCACGGAGCTTCCAGAAGACCGAAGAACACACGAAGTGGGGCCACGAGGTGGCGACACCACGTGGCGGCGCGGCCCAGGGGGGGCCCGCGCCGCCCTATGGTGTGGCCCCCTCGTCTGGCCCCCGACTCTGCCCTTTCGCCTACAAATAGCCTCCGTGACGAAAACCCCAGTACCGAGAACCACGATACGGAAAACCTTCCAGAGACGCCGCCGCCGCCGATCCCATCTCGGGGGATCCAGGAGATCGCCTCCGGCACCCTGCCGGAGAGGGGAATCATCTCCCGGAGGACTCTACGCCGCCATGGTCGCCTCCGGTGTGATGTGTGAGTAGTCTACCCCTGGACTATGGGTCCATAGCAGTAGCTAGATGGTTGTCTTCTCCCCATTGTGCTATCATTGTCGGATCTTGTGAGCTGCCTAACATGATCAAGATCATCTATCTGTAATTCTATATGTTGCGTTTGTTGGGATCTGATGAATAGAGAATACTTGTTATGTTGATTATCAAAGTTATGCTTATGTGTTGTTTATGATCTTGCATGCTCTCCGTTACTAGTAGATGCTCTGGCCAAGTAGATGCTTGTAACTCCAAGAGGGAGTACTTATGCTCGATAGTGGGTTCATGCCTGCATTGACACAGGACGATGACGAGAAAGTTCTAAGGTTGTGTTGTGCTGTTGCCACTAGGGATAAAACATTGATGCTATGTCTAAGGATGTAGTTGTTGATTACATTACGCACCATACTTAATGCAATTGTCTGTTGCTTGCAACTTAATACTGGAGGGGGTTCGGATGATAACCTGAAGGTGGACTTTTTAGGCATAGATGCAGTTGGATGGCGGTCTATGTACTTTGTCGTAATGCCCAATTAAATCTCACTATACTCATCATGATATGTATGTGCATTGTCATGCTCTCTTTATTTGTCAATTGCCCAACTGTAATTTGTTCACCCAACATGCTGTTCGTCTTATGGGAGAGACACCTCTAGTGAACTGTGGACCCCGGTCCAATTCTCTTTACTGAAATACAATCTACTGCAATACTTGTTCTACTGTTTTCTGCAAACAATCATCTTCCACACAATACGGTTAACTCTTTGTTACAGCAAGCCGGTGAGATTGACAACCTCACTGTTTCGTTGGGGCAAAGTATCTTGGTTGTGTTGTGCAGGTTCCACGTTGGCGCCGGAATCCCTGGTGTTGCGCCGCACTACATCTCGCCGCCATCAACCTTCAACGTGCTTCTTGGCTCCTCCTGGTTCGATAAACCTTGGTTTCTTTCTGAGGGAAAACTTGCTGCTGTGCGCATCATACCTTCCTCTTGGGGTTGCCCAACGAACGTGTGAAATACACGCCATCAAGCTCTTTTTCTGGCGCCGTTGCCGGGGAGATCAAGACACGCTGCAAGGGGAGTCTCCACTTCTCAATCTCTTTACTTTGTTTTTGTCTTGCTTTGTTTTATTTACTACTTTGTTTGCTGCACTAAATCAAAATACAAAAAAATTAGTTGCTAGTTTTACTTTATTTACTATCTTGTTCTCCATATTAAAAACACAAAAAAAATAGTTACTTGTTTTACTTTACTTAATATCATGCATGTTTTTATTTCACTAGTTAAGCATAATGGAAAACAACAAAAATATGAGAGATCTTTATGAACTTTATCTTGAATTAGGACATGATGTGTTTGAAGAGAGAATTAAAAAACCCATGGAACTTTATATGCATGCTAATGGGAATGCTATTACTATGAATGCTTTGAACACCATTGTTGCTAATGCTATGGAAAATTCTAAGCTTGGGGAAGCTGGCTTTGATGAGCATGATCTTTTTAGTCCCCCAAGCATTGAGGAGAAAATTTTCTTTTATGATTACAATATGCCTCCTATATATGATGATAGCCACTTTGTTGAATTTGCTCCCACTACAACTAATAAAATTGATTATGCTTATGTGGAGAGTAATAATTTTATGCATGAGACTCATGATAAGAATGCTTTATGTGATAGTTATATTGTTGAGTTTGCTCATGATGCTACTGAAAGTTATTATGAGAGAGGAAAATATGGTTGTAGAAATTTTCATGTTACTAAAACACCTCTCTATGTGCCGAATTTTTTGAAGCTACACTTGTTTTATCTTTCTACGCTTGTTGCATTATGCTTCTTGAACTTGTTTATTTACAAGATTCCTCTTCATAGGAAGCATGTTAGACTTAAATGTGTTTTGAATTTGCCTCATGAAGCTCTCTTTTGCTTCAAATACTATTTCTTGCGAGTGCATCATCAAAACTGCTGAGCCCATCTTAATGGCTATAAAGAAAGAACTTCTTGGGAGATAACCCATGTGTTATTTTACTACAGTACTTTGTTTTTATTTTGTGTCTTGGAAGTTGTTTACTACTGTAGCAACCTCTCCTTATCTTAGTTTAGTGTTTTGTTGTGCCAAGTAAAGTCTTTGATAGAAAAGTAAGTACTAGATTTGGATTACTGCACAGTTCCAGATTTCTTTGCTGTCACGAATCTGGGTCCACCTCCCTGTAGGTAGCTCAGAAAATTAAGCCAATTTACGTGCATGATCCTCAGATATGTATGCAACTTTCATTCAATTTGAGCATTTTCATCTGAGCAAGTCTGGTGCCATTTTAAAATTCGTCAATACGAACTGTTCTGTTTTGACAGATTCTGCCTTTTATTTCGCATTGCCTCTTTCGCTATGTTGGATGAATTTCTTTGATCCACTAATGTCCAGTAGCATTATGCAATGTCCAGAAGTGTTAAGAATGATTGTGTCACCTCTGAATATGTCAATTTATAATGTGCACTAACCCTCTAATGAGTTGTTTCGAGTTTGGTGTGGAGGAAGTTTTCAAGGATCAAGAGAGGAGTATGATGCAACATGATCAAGGAGAGTGAAAGCTCTAAGCTTGGGGATGCACCCGGTGGTTCACCCCTGCATATATCAAGAAGACTCAAGCGTCTAAGCTTGGGGATACCCAAGGCATCCCCTTCTTCATCGACAACATTATCAGGTTCCTCCCCTGAAACTATATTTTTATTCCATCACATCTTATGTGCTTTTTCTTGGAGCGTCGGTTTGTTTTTGTTTTTGTTTTGTTTGAATAAAATGGATCCTAGCATTCACTTTATGGGAGAGAGACACGCTCCGCTGTAGCATATGGACAAGTATGTCCTTGGTTTCTACTCATAGTATTCATGGCGAAGTTTCTCCTTCGTTAAATTGTTATATGGTTGGAATTGGAAAATGATACATGTAGTAATTGCTATAAATGTCTTGGGTAACGTGATACTTGGCAATTGTTGTGCTCATGTTTAAGCTCTTGCATCATATGCTTTGCACCCATTAATGAAGAAATACATAGAGCATGCTAAAATTTGGTTTGCATATTTGGTTTCTCTAAGGTCTAGATAATTTCTAGTATTGAGTTTGAACAACAAGGAAGACGGTGTAGAGTCTTATAATGTTTACAATATGTCTTTTATGTGAGTTTTGCTGCACCGGTTCATCCTTGTGTTTGTTTCAAATAAGCCTTGCTAGCCTAAACCTTGTATCGAGAGGGAATACTTCTCATGCATCCAAAATACTTGAGCCAACCACTATGCCATTTGTGTCCACCATACCTACCTACTACATGGTATTTTCCAGCCATTCCAAAGTAAATTGCTTGAGTGCTACCTTTAAAATTCCATCATTCACCTTTGCAATATATAGCTCATGGGACAAATAGCTTAAAAACTATTGTGGTATTGAATATGTAATTATGCACTTCGGATGAAGCCTAGTGACCGGGTGTATACGTGAGCACGCGGTGAGAGACTGACACGTGTCCGACGGTGTTAGTTTGCCGTTACTGTGCGAATATTTGGCGTATGCAATGATGATTCTGGGACTCCACCGTGGGCTATCCATTGGATGGCGTATAAGAACAAAAAGCAGACTAATCCCAACCCAACCCCATCGCTTATCATCTCTCTCCCATCTCCATGATATCCATCGCGGAACACCAGGCCCTGTCTCCGGCGAGCAAGAACAACCATGTTTCATCGTACACGATATTTTCTACACTTCCCGATTGGAATCCAAAGAGAGATAACATGTTTAATTGAACCAACACATCGCCCCATCGAGCAGATCTGGCACGAGCGGAATTAGAAAGCGAAAGAAAGGTGGTACAGGAGAGCTGGAGCTGATTGACTCCGCTTGCGGCATTGGAGCTCGTCGTGCAGCTCGGCATGAGCACCTGCTCCTGCCCATTTTCCGCCGCGGGTGGGGCAAAGACGGACGCAGTGGCCCCGGTGCTCCCTATCAGCCTCATCATGGACAATTAACGCATCAATCTCACAATTAACGCATCCATACTCCATCAATCTCACAATTAACGCATCCAATCTTGGGCCAAAAGGGGAAACGGAAAAAATGAAAAAGAAAGAGAAGACAAAATCTCAAATTAATGCATACATCATGGACAGGGACTGGAGGCGCGGGCCGGGGACGGTGATGGGGTCCGAGCTGGCGAGGCCCCGGAGGCGCTTGACGGAGAGCTCCTCGAGCTGGGTGCAGGAGCGGAGGGCCGCCTCGATGCCGCGGGCGCCGAAGGCGCAGGAGCCGACGGGGAGCTTGCGGAGGTTGACGGCGGCGGAGGCGAGCGCGTGGACCCCGTCGTCGGTGACGGCGCGGAGGGAGCGCAGCTTGAGGCGGCGCAGGCCCGGGCCGAGGCGGCGCGCGACGAGGACCAGGGCCGGGTCGCCGACGCTGTCGACGCGGCGGTCGCACTTGAGCGCGAGCTTGGAGACGGCGGAGAAGCGGCGGAGGATCCCGGGAGCGGCCGGGAGGAGCGGGGCCCGCGCGTCGAGCGCGAGGCGCAGGCGCAGGCGCGAGGCGGCCTCGGCGGCCAGCCAGCGGCGGGAGACGAGGGAGCAGCGCTTGCGGTCGCCGGAGCCGAGGAGGCCGAAGACCGCGGCCAGGAGCTCCTCCGGGAGCTCGGCGGTGTAGTCCGGCTCCGGCGCCGCGTCGTCGGAGGCGGCGGCATCGGAGAAGCGAGGCGACGGCGGCTGCGCGGCGGGGGACGGCAGCGGGGAGGGCTTGCGGTGGTGGTGGCGTTTGGGTTGGGCGGAGGCGTTGGGGTTGGGCGGAGGCCGTCACGTTGCCGAGGTGACGTGCAGAAGACCTCATTCACAAAAAAAAGATAGTACGAAGTACGTAGTAATCATCACGAGCACACAGGAGGTGGCCTCAGATTGATTCCACGCCGTTTGGTCGCCGTCTGTGAAGTCACGAATCTTAAAGCAAATCCAACGGTAATGCATGCGTGCTCACGTATACACGCGGTTACCAAATCCACTCTCTTATGCACTTTATCTCTTATTAAGTTGCTTGTTGTGCGATAACCATGTTTACTGGGGAATGCCATCAACTCATTGTTGAATTTCATGTGAGTTGCTATGCATGTTCGTCTTGTCTGAAGTAAGGGCGATCTACTCTGAGTTGAATGGTTTGAGCATGCATATTGTGAGAGAAGAACATTGGGCCGCTAACTAAAGCCATGTTCCATGGTGGAAGTTTCAGTTTTGGACAAACATCCTCAAATCTCTAATGAGAAAAGAATTAATTGTTGTTGAATGCTTAAAGCATTAAAAGGGGAGTCCATTATCTGTTGTCTATGTTGTCCCGGTATGGATGTCTAAGTTGAGAATAATCAAAAGCGAGAAATCCAAATGCGAGCTTTCTCCTTAGACCTTTGTACAGGCGGCATAGAGGTACCCCTTTGTGATACTTGGTTAAAGCATATGTATTGCGGTGATAATCCAGGTAGTCCAAGCTAATTAGGACAAGGTGCGGGCACTATTAGTACACTATGCATGAGGCTTGCAACTTATAAGATATAATTTACATGATGCATATGCTTTATTACTACCGTTGACAAAATTGTTTCATGTTTTCAAAATCAAAGCTCTAGCACAAATATAGCAATCGATGCTTTTCCTCTATGAGGACCATTCTTTTACTTTCAATGTTGAGTCAGTTCACCTATTTCTCTCCACCTCAAGAAGCAAACACTTGTGTGAACTATGCATTGATTCCTACATACTTGCTTATTGCACTTATTATATTACTCTATGTTGACAATATCCATGAGATATACATGTTACAAGTTGAAAGCAACCGCTGAAACTTAATCTTCTTTTGTGTTGCTTCAATGCCTTTACTTTGAATTATTGCTTTATGAGTTAACTCTTATGCAAGACTTATTGATGCTTGTCTTGAAGTGCTATTCATGAAAAGTCTTTGCTATATGATTCACTTGTTTACTCATGTCATACACATTGTTTTGATCGCTGCATTCACTACATATGCTTTACAAATAGTATGATCAAGATTATGATGGCATGTCACTCCGAAATTATACGTGTTATTGTTTTACCCGCCGGGACGAGCAGAACTAAGCTTGGGGATGCTGATACGTCTCCGACGTATCGATAATTTCTTATGTTCCATGCCACATTATTGATGTTATCTACATGTTTTATGCACACTTTATGTCATATTCGTGCATTTTCTGGAACTAACCTATTAACAAGATGCCGAAGTGCCGATTCTTTGTTTTCTGCTGTTTTTGGTTTCAGAAATCCTAGTAAGGAAATATTCTCGGAATTGGACGAAATCAAAGCCCAGGGGCCTATTTTTCCACAGAGCTTCCAGAAGACCGAAGAACACACGAAGTGGGGCCACGAGGTGGCGACACCACGTGGCGGCGCGGCCCGTGGGGGCCCGCGCCGCCCTATGGTGTGGCCTCGTCCGGCCCCCGACTCTGCCCTTCCGCCTACAAATAGCCTCCGTGACGAAACCCCGGTGCGAGAACCACGATACGGAAAACCTTCCCGGAGACGCCGCCGCCGCCGATCCCATCTCGGGGGATCCAGAGATCGCCTCCGGCACCCTGCCGGAGAGGGGAATCATCTCCCGGAGGACTCTACGCCGCCATGGTCGCCTCCGGTGTGATGTGTGAGTAGTCTACCCCTGGACTATGGGTCCATAGCAGTAGCTAGATGGTTGTCTTCTCCCCATTGTGCTATCATTGTCGGATCTTGTGAGCTGCCTAACATGATCAAGATCATCTATCTGTAATTCTATATGTTGCGTTTGTTGGGATCCGATGAATAGAGAATACTTGTTATGTTGATTATCAAAGTTATGCTTATGTGTTGTTTATGATCTTGCATGCTCTCCGTTACTAGTAGATGCTCTGGCCAAGTAGATGCTTGTAACTCCAAGAGGGAGTACTTATGCTCGATAGTGGGTTCATGCCTGCATTGACACCGGGACAAGTGATGAAAATTCTAAGGTTGTGTTGTGCTGTTGCCACTAGGGATAAAACATTGATGCTATGTCTAAGGATGTAGTTGTTGATTACATTACGCACCATACTTAATGCAATTGTCTGTTGCTTGCAACTTAATACTGGAGGGGGTTCGGATGATAACCTGAAGGTGGACTTTTTAGGCATAGATGCAGTTGGATGGCGGTCTATGTACTTTGTCGTAATGCCCAATTAAATCTCACTATACTCATCATGATATGTATGTGCATTGTCATGCTCTCTTTATTTGTCAATTGCCCAACTGTAATTTGTTCACCCAACATGCTGTTCGTCTTATGGGAGAGACACCTCTAGTGAACTGTGGACCCCGGTCCAATTCTCTTTACTGAAATACAATCTACTGCAATACTTGTTCTACTGTTTTCTGCAAACAATCATCTTCCACACAATACGGTTAACTCTTTGTTACAGCAAGCCGGTGAGATTGACAACCTCACTGTTTCGTTGGGGCAAAGTATCTTGGTTGTGTTGTGCAGGTTCCACGTTGGCGCCGGAATCCCTGGTGTTGCGCCGCACTACATCTCGCCGCCATCAACCTTCAACGTGCTTCTTGGCTCCTCCTGGTTCGATAAACCTTGGTTTCTTTCTGAGGGAAAACTTGCTGCTGTGCGCATCATACCTTCCTCTTGGGGTTGCCCAACGAACGTGTGAAATACACGCCATCAGGAATACAACCATAACATGTATATCATTTATATACACCTGAGCTAGACTTTCTAGTCTTTTCTTTTCTTTTTGCCAAAATATCTTTTGCAGTTTCTCTTTTAGCTTTCCTCATTATTCAAAAAAACACTTCAATATCAATAACTTCTAGGTTTGTTGGTCAAATACCAATAACCTTGAGGTTCTTACTTTGAAGTTGATCATTGATACGTCTCCGACGTATCGATAATTTCTTATGTTCCATGCCACATTATTGATGATATCTACATGTTTTATGCACACTTTATGTCATATTTGTGCATTTTCTGGAACTAACCTATTAACAAGATGCCGAAGTGCCGATTCTTTGTTTCTGCTGTTTTTGGTTTCAGAAATCCTAGTAACGAAATATTCTCGGAATTGGACGAAATCAACGCCCAGGTTCCTATTTTGCCCGGAAGCATCCAAAACACACGAGAAGGACCAGAGGGGGGGCACTGGGCCCCCAGACCATAGGCCGGCGCGGCCCAGGCCCTGGCCGCGCCGCCCTATAGTGTCGGCGCCCCTTCGACCTTCTGACGCTGCCTCTTCGCCTATATAAAGCCCCTGGACCTAAAACCTCGATACGAAAAAGCCACGGTACGAGAAACCTTCCAGAGCCGCCTCCATCGCGAAGCCAAGATCTGGGGGACCGGAGTCTCTGTTCCGGCACGCCGCCGGGACGGGGAAGTGCCCCCGGAAGGCTCCTCCATCGACACCACCGCCATCTTCATCAACGCAGCTGTCTCCCATGAGGAGGGAGTAGTTCTCCATCGAGGCCCGGGGCTGTACCGGTAGCTATGTGGTTCATCTCTCTCCTATGTACTTCAATACAATAATCTCATGAGCTGCCTTACATGATTGAGATTCATATGATGATGCTTGTAATCTAGATGTCGTTATGCTAGTCAAGTGAATTTTACTTATGTGATCTCCGGAGACTCCTTGTCCCACGTGTGTAAAGGTGACAGTGTGTGCACCGTGTGGGTCTCTTAGGCTATATTTCACAGAATACTTATTCACTGTTATGAATGGCATAGTGAAGTGCTTATTTATATCTCTTTATGATTGCAATGTGTTTTGTATCACAATTTGTCCATGTGCTACTCTAGTGATGTTATTAAAGTAGTTTTATTCCTCCTGCACGGTGTAATGGTGACAGTGTGTGCATCCGTGTTAGTACTTGGCGTATGCTATGATTATGATCTCTTGTAGATTATGAAGTTAACTATTGCTATGATAGTATTGATGTGATCTATGCCTCCTTTCTTAGCATGAAGGTGACAGTGTGCATGCTACGTTAGTACTTGGTTTAGTTGTGTTGATCTATCTTACACTCTAAGGTTATTTAAATATGAACATTGAATTGTGGAGCTTGTTAACTCCGGCATTGAGGGTTCGTGTAATCCTACGCAATGTGTTCATCATCCAACAAGAGAGTGTAGAGTATGCATTTATCTATTCTGTTATGTGATCAAAGTTGAGAGTGTCCACTAGTGAAAGTATGATCCCTAGGCCTTCTTCCTAAATACTGCTATCGCTGCTTGTTTACTGTTTTACTGCGTTACTACTGCTTGTTTACTGTCCTGGGCAAAGCACTTTTCTGGTGCCGTTGCCACTGCTCATATATATTCATACCACCTGTATTTCACTATCTCTTCGCCGAACTAGTGCACCTATTAGGTGTGTTGGGGACACAAGAGACTTCTTGCTTTGTGGTTGCAGGGTTGCATGAGAGGGATATCTTTGACCTCTTCCTCCCTGAGTTCGATAAACCTTGGGTGATCCACTTAAGGGAAAACTTGCTGCTGTTCTACAAACCTCTGCTCTTGGAGGCCCAACACTGTCTACAGGAAAAGGAGAGGGGCGTAGACATCAAGCTATTTTCTGGCGCCGTTGCCGGGGAGGAAAGGTAAAAGGTACTCACACTCCGGATCTCGGCTACTAAGCTATTTTCCGGCGCCGTAAGTACTCAAAGCTATTTCCTTTAGATCCTGCAATTGCATCTTTTTGTTTCTTGTTTACACTAGTAAGGCATAATGGACAACAATGAGCTTCTTATTCTATTTCCTGATTTAAGACATGGATGGTTTGATCCGAAAATTAAAAAACCCATGGAACATATTAGCATGAACACATTGAACACCATTGTTGCTAATGATATGAAAAATTCTAAGCTTGGGGAAGCTGGTTTTGATGAGCATGATATTTTTAGTCCCCCAAGAATTGAGGAGGAAATTTACTTTTGATGATACTTTGCCTCCTATTTATGATGATTATAATGATAGTAGTCTTTTGTTGCCGCCTGTTATGGAGGATAAATTTCATTATGATTACAATATGCCTCCTATATTTGATGATAGCTACTTTGTTGAATTTGCTCCCACTATTACTAATAAAATTGATTATGCTTATGTGGAGAGTAATAATTTTATGCATGAGACTCATGATAAGAATGCTTTATGTGATAGTTATATTGTTGAGTTTGCTCATGATGCTACTGAAAGTTATTATGAGAGAGGAAAATATGGTTGTAGAAATTTTCATGTTACTAAAACACCTCTCTATGTGCTGAAATTTTTTAAGCTATACTTGTTTTATCTTCCTATGCTTGTCACTTTGCTCCTCATGAACTTGTTTATTTACAAGATTCCTTTTCATAGGAAGCATGTTAGACTTAAATGTGTTTTGAATTTGCCTCTTGATGCTCTCCTTTGCTTCAAATACTATTTCTTGCGAGTGCATCATCAAAACTGCTGAGCCCATCTTAATGGCTATAAAGAAAGAACTTCTTGGGAGATAACCCATGTGTTATTTTACTACAGTACTTTGTTTCATATTTGAGTCTTGGAAGTTGTTTACTACTGTAGCAACCTCTCCTTATCTTAGTGTTGTGTTTTGTTGTGCCAAGTAAAGTCGTTGACAGTAAAGTTCATACTAGATTTGGATTACTGCGCAGAAACAGATTTCTTTGCTGTCACGAATCTAGGCAAAATTCTCTGTAGGTAACTCATAAAATTATGCCAATTTACGTGAGTGATCCTCAGATATGTACGCAAGTTTCATTCAATTTGAGCATTTTCATTTGAGCAAGTCTGGTGCCTCGATAAAATTCGTCAATACGAACTGTTCTGTTTTTGACAGATTCTGCCTTTTATTTCGCATTGCCAGTTTTGTTATGTTCGATGGATATTTCGATTCCATTGACTTTCAGTAGCTTTGTGCAATGTCCAGAAGTGTTAAGAATGATTATGTCACCTCTGAACATGTATATTTTGATTGTGCACTAACCCTCTAATGAGTTGTTTTGAGTTTGGTGTGGAGGAAGTTTTCAAGGATCAAGAGAGGGAGATGATACTATGATCAAGAAGAGTGAAAAGTCTAAGCTTGGGGATGCCCCGGTGGTTCATCCCTGAATATTTCAAGAAGACTCAAGCATCTAAGCTTGGGGATGCCCAAGGCATCCCCTTCTTCATCGACAAATTATCAGGTTCCTTCTCTTGAAACTATATTTTTATTCCATCACATCTTATGTGCTTTTCTTGGAGCGTCGGTTTGTTTTTGTTTTTGTTTTGTTTGAATAAAATGGATCCTAGCATTCATTGTATGGGAGAGAGACACGCTCCGCTGTAGCATATGGACAAGTATGTCCTTAGGCTTTACTCATAGTATTCATGGCGAAGTTTCTTCTTCGTTAAATTGTTATATGGTTGGAATTGGAAAATGATACATGTAGTAAATTGCTAAAATGTCTTGGATAATGTGATACTTGGCAATTGTTGTGCTCATGTTCAAGCTCTTGCATCATATACTTTGCACCCATTAATGAAGAAATACATAGAGCATGCTTAAATTTGGTTTGCATATTTGGTCTCTCTAAGGTCTAGATAATTTCTAGTATTGAGTTTGAACAACAAGGAAGACGGTGTAGAGTCTTATAATGTTTTCAATATGTCTTTTATGTGAGTTTTGCTGCACCGGTTCATCCTTGTGTTTGTTTCAAATAGCCTTGCTAGCCTAAACCTTGTATCGAGAAGGAATACTTCTCATGCATCCCAAATACTTGAGCCAACCACTATGCCATTTGTGTCCACCATACCTACCTACTACATGGTATTTCTCCGCCATTCCAAAGTAAATTGCTTGAGTGCTACCTTTAAATTTCCATTCTTCACCTTTACAATATATAGCTCATGGGACAAATAGCTTAAAAACTATTGTGGTACTGAATATGTACTTATGCACTTTATCTCTTATTAAGTTGCTCGTTGTGCGATAACCATGTTCACTGGGGACGCCATCAACTACTCTTTGTTGAATTTCATGTGAGTTGCTATGCATGTTCGTCTTGTCTGAAGTAAGAGCGATCTACCACCTTATGGTTAGAGCGTGCATATTGTTAGAGAAGGACATTGGGCCGCTAACTAAAGCCATGATCCATGGTGGAAGTTTCAGTTTTGGACATATATCCTCAATCTCATATGAGAAAATTAATTGTTGCTACATGCTTATGCATAAAAGAGGAGTCCATTATCTGTTGTCTATGTTGTCCCGGTATGGATGTCTAAGTTGAGAATAATCAATAGCGAGAAATCCAATTCGAGCTTTCTCCTTAGACCTTTGTACAGGCGGCATAGAGGTACCCCTTTGTGACACTTGGTTAAAACATGTGCATTGCGATAATCCCGGTAATAGAAAGCTAATTAGGACAATGTGCGGGCACTATTAGTATACTATGCATGAGACTTGCAACTTGTAAGATATAATTTACATGATACATATGCTTTATTACTACCGTTGACAAAATTGTTTCTTGTTTTCAAAATCAAAGCTCTAGCACAAATATAGCAATCGATGCTTTCCTCTTTGAAGGACCATTCTTTTACTTTTATTGTTGAGTCAGTTCACCTATTTCTCTCCATCTCAAGAAGCAAACACTTGTGTGAATTGTGCATTGATTCTTACATACTTGCTTATTGCACTTGTTATATTGCTTTGCATTGACAACTATCCATGAGATATACATGTTACAAGTTGAAAGCAACCGCTGAAACTTAATCTTCCATTGTGTTGCTTCAATACCTTTACTTTGAATTATTGCTTTATGAGTTAACTCTTATGCAAGACTTATTGATGCTTGTCTTGAAGTACTATTCATGAAAAGTCTTTGCTTTATGATTCATTTGTTTACTCATGTCATTACCATTGTTTTGATTGCTGCATTCATTACATATGTTTACAATAGTATGATCAAGTTTATGATGGCATGTCACTCCAGAAATTATCTTTGTTTATCGTTTACCTGCTCGGGACGAGCAGGAACTAAGCTTGGGGATGCTGATACGTCTCCGACGTATCGATAATTTCTTATGTTCCATGCCACATTATTGATGATATCTACATGTTTTATGCACACTTTATGTCATATTCGTGCATTTTCTGGAACTAACCTATTAACAAGATGCCGAAGTGCCGATTCTTTGTTTCTTTGTTTTTGGTTTCAGAAATCCTAGTAACGAAATATTCTCGGAATTGGACGAAATCAACGCCCAGGTTCCTATTTTGCCCGGAAGCATCCAGAACACACAAGAAGGACCAGAGGGGGGGGCACTGGGCCCCCAGACCATAGGCCGGCGCGGCCCAGGCCCTGGCCGCGCCGCCCTATAGTGTCGGCGCCCCTTCGACCTTCTGACGCCGCCTCTTCGCCTATATAAAGCCCCTGGACCTAAAACCTCGATACGAAAAAGCCACGGTATGAGAAACCTTCCAGAGCCGCCGCCATCGCGAAGCCAAGATCTGGGGGACAGGAGTCTCTGTTCCGGCACGCCGCCGGGACGGGGAAGTGCCCCCGGAAGGCTCCTCCATCGACACCACCGCCATCTTCATCAACGCAGCTGTCTCCCATGAGGAGGGAGTAGTTCTCCATCGAGGCTCGGGGCTGTACCGGTAGCTATGTGGTTCATCTCTCTCCTATGTACTTCAATACAATAATCTCATGAGCTGCATTACATGATTGAGATTCATATGATGATGCTTGTAATCTAGATGTCGTTATTCTAGTCAAGTGAATTTTACTTATGTGATCTCCGGAGACTCCTTGTCCCACGTGTGTAAAGGTGACAGTGTGTGCACCGTGTGGGTCTCTTAGGCTATATTTCACAGAATACTTATTCACTGTTATGAATGGCATAGTGAAGTGCTTATTTATATCTCTTTATGATTACAATGTGTTTTGTATCACAATTTATCCATGGGCTACTCTAGTGATGTTATTAAAGTAGTTTTATTCCTCCTGCACGGTGTAATGGTGACAGTGTGTGCATCCGTGTTAGTACTTGGCGTATGCTATGATTATGATCTCTTGTAGATTATGAAGTTAACTATTGCTATGATAGTATTGATGTGATCTATGCCTCCTTTCTTAGCATGAAGGTGACAGTGTGCATGCTACGTTAGTACTTGGTTTAGTTGTGTTGATCTATCTTACACTCTAAGGTTATTTAAATATGAACATTGAATTGTGGAGCTTGTTAACTCCGGCATTGAGGGTTCATGTAATCCTACGCAATGTGTTCATCATCCAACAAGAGAGTGTAGAGTATGCATTTATCTATTCTGTTATGTGATCAAAGTTGAGAGTGTCCACTAGTGAAAGTATGATCCCTAGGCCTTGTTCCTAAATACTGCTATCGCTGCTTGTTTCTTGTTTCTTTGCGTTACTACTGCTGCGTTACTCTTGCTTGTTTATCGTCACGGGCAAAGCACTTTTCTGGTGCCGTTGCCACTGCTCATATATATTCATACCACCTGTATTTCACTATCTCTTCGCCGAACTAGTGCACCTATTAGGTGTGTTGGGGACACAAGAGACTTCTTGCTTTGTGGTTGCAGGGTTGCATGAGAGGGATATCTTTGACCTCTTCCTCCCTGAGTTCGATAAACCTTGGGTGATCCACTTAAGGGAAAACTTGCTGCTGTTCTACAAACCTCTGCTCTTGGAGGCCCAACACTGTCTACAGGAAAAGGAGGGGGGCGTAGACATCAATCATCATATGACAAGTGTTTCAGATTTCACTATTAGTAACTTTGTAATATGATGAACAATTTCACTCATAATTTTATCCATCATATCATGACGACTTTTCGAGACCATGTCTGTACATGCTAGGCTCGTAAAGTTTTAACCTTAGTATTTGCATGTGCAAATCTAACTTGCATCCGTTGTATGCACACGTAGAATCTATCACACCCGATCATCACGTGATGCTTCGAAACGACGAGTCTTACCAACGGTGCATACTAAGGATGATTACTTCATGGATATGCGAATATTATTAGTGCCCCAATGGTTGGAGGATTGGGACGCCTTGCGTCTTCAACCTTCATACATTCCCATAAAACTTATGAGTTTATGTAGTCTCACCAAATTATATTCTATCATCTTGCAATAAGGTCTTAGATATCACATATATCTCATACCTTGATTATTTCTGAAAACTAAATTTTCAGCTCCTTACTTTTCAAACAGATTTGAACTTCAAGTTTCACGGAGACAAGATAACTTTAGTTACTAATTGAAACCATAGCTCTTTGAATCAACAATGTGAGGTTTACTAAAAGTTTGCAATAGAACTTAATCATTTCTTGATTCATTAACAATACGGCACCAGTCCGTAAAGTTATTTGTCAGATTTAACAGTATTTCTATCTCAATTACAAGACTAACGCATAGTAGTAAACGGATGCCAATTCTACAAATTAATTCAAAATACTACTCAGACTATGTTTATGATAATTAGTTCATGTTTTAATCTAATTACTAATGAACTCCCACTTAATACAACATCCCTCGTAGTTGTTAAGTGGTACACGATCCAAATCCACTACACCAAAACCGATCATCACGTGAGATGATGTAGCTTCAATGGTGAACATCAACATGTTGATCATATCATCCATATGACTCGTGTTCAACCTTTCGGTTTCCGTTGTCCCGAGGCCATGTCTGTACATGCTAGGCTCGTCAAGCAAACCCAAGTATTCCGCGTGTGCAACATGGCTTACACCCGTTGTATGTTGAGTTTATCACATCCGATCATCACGAGATGCTTCAAAACGTCAAACTAAATCAACGGTGCATACGAGGGGAGAACACTTTATTATCTTGATATTAAAGTGAGGGATCATCTTATAATGCTACCGTCGCGTTCTAAGCAAAATAAGATGCATAAAGGATTAACATCACATGCAGTTCATATGTGATATGATATGGCCCTTTTGTCTTTGCGCCTTTGATCTTCATCTCCAAAGCATGGACATGATCTCCATCATCAACGGGCATGATCTCCATCATCGTCGGCGTAGCGTCAAGGTTCATGGCGCCGTCTTCATGGTTGTTCACCTCATGTAGCAACTATTACAACTACTTTGAAATACTACTCAACATGAAATTTAAAGACAACCATAAGGCTCCTGCCGGTTGCCACAATACAATAATGATCATCTCATACATATTCATCATCACATTATGGCCATATCACATCACCAAACCCTGCAAAAACAAGTTAGACGTCTCTAATTTGGTTTGCATATTTTACGTGGTTTAGGGTTTTCGAGAGGGATCTAATCTACCTACGAACATGAACCACAACGGTGATACTAATGTTGTCAATAGAAGAGTAAATTGAATCTTCACTATAGTAGGAGAGACAGACACCCGCAAAGCCTCTTATGCAATACAAGTTGCATGTCGAACGAGTAACAAGTCTCATGAACGCGGTCATGTAAAGTTAGTCCGAGCCGCTTCATCCCACTATTCCACAAAGATGCAAAGTACTCAAACTAAAGATAACAAGAGCATCAACGCCCACAAAACCATTGCGTTCTACTCGTGCAACCATCTATGCATAAACCTGGCTCTGATACCACTATAGGGATTCGTTGCATAGAAAACAAAAAATTTCCTACCGCGAGAACGCAATCCAAGCCAAGATGCAATCTAGAAGACGGGAGCAACGAGGGGATGATCAAAACTAACCCTTGAAGATTTCCAAAGCCTATAAGAGTAGGCTCTTATTGCTGCGGTAGACGATCACTTGCCGCTTGCAAAAGCGCGTAGAAGATCTTGATCACGGTGCCACGATCGGGCAGCACCTCCGTACTCGGTCACACGTTCGGTGTTGATGAAGACGACGTCCTTCTCCCCGTTCCAGCGGGCAGTGGAAGTAGTAGCTCCTCCTTGAATCCGGCAGCACGACGGCGTGGTGGCGGTGGCGGTGGAGATCTCCGGCGGAGCTTCGCTAAGCGTGCGGGAGAAGAGGAGGAGAGAGGGGGCGGCTAGGGTTTGGGAGAGGGGGTGGCCGGCCACCTAGGGGTGCGGCCAAGCTATGGGCTTGTGGTCGTCAGTACCCTCTCCTATGCCCCTCATTATATAGGTGGAAGCCCCAAGTGTTGGACTACAAGTCTTCGAATAAGACCCGAACCAAAACCCTTCCATGTGTAGGGAAACCTACCCAAGGTGGGAATCCCACTTGGGGTGGGATTCCCCCCTTCCATGAGGGGGGTTGGCCGGCCACCCTTGGGGAGTCCACCTTGGATTCCTCCCCTTTAGGGTTGGCTGGCCATGCAAGGTGGAGTCCCTCCGGGACTCTACTTTCCATGGTGATTTCTTCCGGACTTTTCTAGAACCTTCTAGAACCTGCCATAAATGCACCGGATCATTTCCAAACTTGGAATATGACTTCCTATATATGAATCTTATTCTCCGGACCATTCCGGAACTCCTCGTGATGTCCAGGATCTCATCCGGGACTCCGAACAAATATTCGAACTCCATTCCATATTCAAGTTCTACCATTTCAACATCAACCCTTAAGTGTGTCACCCTACGGTTCGCGAACTATGCGGACATGGTTGAGTACTCACTCCGACCAATAACCAATAGCGGGATCTGGAGATCCATAATGGCTCCCACATATTCAACGATGACTTCAGTGATCGAATGAACCATTCACATACGATACCAATTCCCTTTGTCACGCGATATTTTACTTGTCCGAGGTTTGATCATCGGTATCACTCTATACCTTGTTCAACCTCGTCTCCTGACAAGTACTCTTTACTCGTACCGTGGTATGTGGTCTCTTATGAACTTATTCATATGCTTGCAAGACATTAGACAACATTCCACCGAGAGGGCCCAGAGTATATCTATCCGTCATCGGGATGGAAAAATCCCACTGTTGATCCATATGCCTCAACTCATACTTTCCGGATACTTAATCCCACCTTTATAACCACCCATTTACGCAGTGGCGTTTGATGTAATCAAAGTACCTTTCCGGTATAAGTGATTTACATGATCTCATGGTCATAAGGACTAGGTAACTATGTATCGAAAGCTTATAGCAAATAACTTAATGACGTGATCTTATGCTACGCTTAATTGGGTGTGTCCATTACATCATTCATACAATGACATAACCTTGTTATTAATAACATCCAATGTTCATGATTATGAAACTAATCATCCATTAATCAACAAGCTAGTTAAGAGGCATACTAGGGACTCTTTGTTGTCTACATATCACACATGTACTAATGTTTCGGTTAATACAATTATAGCATGACATATAAACATTTATCATAAACATAAAGATATATAATAACCACTTTTATTATTGCCTCTTGGGCATATCTCCTTCACCAATCTCCGACATCTGCGTTGGGCCCCTCTCCTTCCGCTTGCCGCTTCGGCGGTAGGAGGGAGGGGGACCCCTTTTTTTGCATGGTACTTAGGGCTAGGAGTTCTCTGGCATGGCGCGCCGTTGGGGTGGTGGGAGCGGCGCCCGGGCAAATAAATCTGCCTCAACTCTTCTCCCACACCGGCGCTGTTCTTCATGGCGGCGTCTCGGAATTGGTGGCACTGTGTGCTTGCCGATATTTCAGATCGGTGGCTTTAGGGTTCATGGATGGTGTCAGCGAGGCGGCGACGATGACTCCATCAGATGGTTTTTTCCTCCTGCTCTGTCCCCGTTGCTGCGGCGTTGTCTCCGGCGCCAAGGTGGAGGAGAGAGGATTCGTCCAGGAGTACGTGCAGACGGTGGTCTGCACTGGTGACAGCTGGAAGATGATGCACCTTGTGGTGGGTTCGTGGTTGAAGGCTGATGGTTCTGGTTCCCTACTCCGACATCGTCGTGCGTGGGTGCCAGTACTGAAGTTCGATGGCGTGTCCAGGGACATGCTGCCCTGGTCTGATTCTTTCAACGGCAATGGTTTGTTCTATGGCAAACTACATTGGAGGTCCGAAAAGTTGATGATCAGCGATGGAGCCGCGTCGAGCTCAGGTGAAGAGGTGATCTGTCCATTTTTTCCTTGGTGGCTGCTACGGTGGTGCCAAAGAAGATGGATAGGCGTTGGTTTGTCACATAGGTTTATCCTATCTTTTCAGATCTGTAAGATCGGTGTATACGTACTTTGTATCTCGTCTTTTATTTACCAATGAGAATCGTATTACCATGCAAAAAAAATGTTTTTTTACATATAACTGGCACATTGACCATCAGAAAAAGTCCGAGGAAATAATATGAAAATGAAAAATAAAAAAAAAGTATGTTGCTAAGGGCCTCTAACGTGGCCGTCGGCATACACATACTGCCGGTAGGCTTCCATCGGTGGATGGAACCGCGAGGCCACGTAACAAGAATCTATGCCAATGCCTATCTATACTTCTTATGAAGCAAAACCCCACTAACTACAATTAATGTTAGTTAGTCTATCTTTACATGCAAGCCGTTCACATCATCTATTTCATTAGCCAATCAAATGTCCATGCCATCGCCACTAACATTCATTAATGTTGTATCCTTGCATGCAAGCTATCTATGTCGTTATTTTTTTGATTAAAATGTCCACATAGCTAATTTATAGCCATCAAATATAAAAATAATGTGAATTAAATTTAGCATCTCAACTATTTTAACCAATTGAATATTGCATATTTCTATAGACAATTCATATTACATATGTATTATACTATTCTATTTAGACAACATAATTTTTTAGGAGATTCCCGCTACAACGTCCGGGGTATCCTTCTAGTTGTTTTAATGGTGAACACCCTCGGGATAATAGCATGTATGCCGATGTTCTGTGCCAGAACACACCCTACATACCCACATGTATGCCAACGGCTAGGTTTTGCCGACGACCGTTTTGGAGCGCTCGGCATGTCGGCCTATATGGCGGTGACTCCTATATTGTGCCACATGTTTGTGATTTTAAACATAGCGCATATCCAATTTTTCGTAGCCACATGATACGTTGATCAGATAAAAAAGTTCAAAAAATCCTACTGTTATATATGCCTGGGGCCTCTAATATGGTCATGTGCATACACCTACCGCCGTCAGGCTGGCGGAACTGCGGGCAATGTGGCTGAAATCTATGCCGACAGTTATGGTTTTTGGAAGGGATCCCCTCATAATGGCATGTATATGTTGATGGTCTGATGTTTGTCCCAGAAAACTTGGAGTGCTCATCATGTCGGCTTGTATGACGAATGGCCTTACATCGTGCCAACTGTATCTCTTTTAAATATAGAACGAATCTTTTTTTATTGCCTCATGCTACGTCCGTGGATAAGTGGATGTTGATTACATCAATTAACTGGAAATTCCTTCAGTAGGGGTATTAGTTTTGTATACTCGATCACTCCACATTCCGATTAAAATCTAGACATTGTTATCGCTAAATTATTTCCATACAATTAGTTTGGATTAGAATCCTAATCAAAAGCCAATTGCAACTTTCATTTCCCGTGCAATACACGTGATGATTTTATTTTGGTCAGGAATACATGACGGTGTTTGTACATGTAACGTTTGCGGACTAATATTTTTATTTTTCTTTCCTACAGATGGTGTCACGTACATGTCAAAGTGTACGTCTATAAACCGCGCGTCCGTTTAGCCCCAGGAGCTGACACATAAATATTTTTTGTCTATTTTTTCTTTTTCATTCAATTGTAGATAGAAACATTACACAAACTACTAAATAGTTTGTATCATGGTTTCAAAATTGTAAAATAAGAAAACCTAACTATAGTTGGACTCGCGGGTTTCATTTTTTTCGCTGCAAAGAAAAAACAATACCTAGTTGTCTAAAATAGAAAATCTAGCAGGGTTATGCGTGCCTATGTTCTTAGATGTCCAAGAAAAACATCCAGAAACATACATTAGTAGCTTCAATTGGCCGGTGGCCATCTTCGCTGCAAAAAAAGAACACTCGACACTAGTTCTCAATGACCTCGCCGGACTTGTCCGTGTGGTAGTGCCTGCGGCAGGATGTCTTGTCGAACACCTTGACGATTATCTCACCGTCGTCTTCATAGAGGAAGGTGAGCAGGTATCCGGCCTCGAGGTTATGGGCGCGAGCGAACTTATCTCACCCGGTGTGCAGGTACATCTTTCCCTGCCCGTCGAACAAGACGTCGACAAGCCACCGACAGAAGCCGCATCTGGCCTCCCGCAGCTGCAACTCGACCGGCTCGGCGCTGTCGACGAACTCGGCGAACTTGTCCGGCAGCCGCTTGATGCCAAGGGGGTCCTCGTCGATTCGGAGGATGAACTCAAAGCATCTTGCCTCCTCCGAAGACGACGATGGTGCAGGCGACGGTGAGCGGCGGGGTGATGCTGCTCCAGCACGACGGCCTCGGCCATGGCGGCCACGCCCGCGGCCTTGAACGCCTCACCGGCCACCTGGACCCGCCATGGATTCCCTCGCGGGCTTGTGGGGACTGGCACTACGGTGGAGGTTGTGTGGCGGCTATGGTTTGCATGGAGGAGATGAGATGAGGTAGCCGAGCGCGTGGCCCTGTTTATATACATCGGAGGCACTCGAAGGGCGTACCACGTGTGGCATCGCTATTAAGTTCGTTGGCAGAGGTGGGCGATGTCCGCTCGGCAGGCGAGGCATCGCTATTAACGTGGCACAGACTGCCGAAGCGACGCCTCGTCTCGAGTTGCGCCTGAGAAGACGCATCGACATAAGTCGCTGCCAAGCGGGCCCGGTGAAACGTCTGTCCAGACGCAAGCGGTCACACGGCGAGACCACGCAGCGTCCATAGAGACGCATCTGCGGCGCATATTTCGGTCGTGTTTGCATCTCCACGGACAACCCAGTCACTATGCGTTGGGCCACTGGGCCTGGGTACAAACGCATTTTTGACCCGCCCCGTTGGAGATGCCCTAAGGCTACAACATCAATCTATGTGCACAGCACCCAGCCAAACATGTAGGGATTTGTTGCATAGAAAACAAAAAAATTCCTACCGCGAGAACGCAATCCAAGCCAAGATGCAATCTAGAAGACGGGAGTAACGAGGGGATGATCGAGACTCACCCTTGAAGATTTCCAAAGCCTAGAAGAGTAGGCTCTTGTTGCTGCGGTAGACGATCACTTGCCGCTTGCAAAAGCGCGTAGAAGATCTTGATGGTGCCACAATCGGGCAGCACCTCCGTACTCGGTCACACGTTTGGTGTTGATGAAGACGACGTCCTTCTCCCCGTTCCAGCGGGCAGCGGAAGTAGTAGCTCATCCTTGAATCCGGCAGCACGACGGCGTGGTGGCGGTGGCGATGGAGATCTCCGGTGGAGCTTCGCTAAGCGTTGCGGGAGAGGTGGAGGAGAGGGGGCGGCTAGGGTTTGGGAGAGGGGGTGGCCGGCCACTATGGGGTGCGGCCAGCTTGAGGGCTTGTGGTGGCCGGCCCCCTCCCCTATGCCCCTCATTATATAGGTGGAACCCCCAAGTGTTGGACTACAAGTCTTCGAATAAGACCCCAACCCAAAACCTTCCATGTAGTAGGGAAACCTACCCAAGGTGGGACTCCCACCCAAGTGGGATTCCAACCCTTCCATGAGGGGGGTGGCCGGCCCCCTTGGTGGAGTCCACCTTGGACTCCCCCCTCTAGGGTTGGCCGGCCATGGGGAGGTGGAGTCCCTCCGGGACTCCTCCTTCCTTAGTGATTTCTTCCGGACTTTTCTAGAACCTTCTAGAACCTTCCATAAAATCACCGGATCATTTTCAAACTTATAAAATGACTTCCTATATATGAATCGTATTCTCCGGACCATTCCGGAATCCTCGTGATGTCAGGGATCTCATCCGAGACTTCGAACAATACTTCGAACTCCATTCCATATTCAAGTTCTACTATTACAACATCAAACCTTAAGTGTGTCACCCTACGGTTCGCGAACTATGTGGACATGGATGAGAACTCTCTCCGACCAATAACCAATAGCGGGATCTGGAGATCCATAATGGCTCCCACATATTCAACGATGACTTAGTGATCGAATGAACCATTCACATACGATACCAATTCCCTTTGTCACGCGATATTTTACTTGTCCGAGGTTTGATCATCGGTATCACTCTATACCTTGTTCAACCTCGTCTCCTGACAAGTACTCTTTACTCGTACTGTGGTATGTGGTCTCTTATGAACTTATTCATATGCTTGCAAGACATTAGACGACATTCCACCGAGAGGGCCCAGAGTATATCTATACGTCATCGGGATGGACAAATCCCACTGTTGATCCATATGCCTCAACTCATACTTTCCGGATACTTAATCCCACCTTTATAACCACCCATTTACGCAGTGACGTTTGATGTAATCAAAGTACCTTTCCGGTATAAGTGATTTACATGATCTCATGGTCATAAGGACTAGGTACCTATGTCTCGAAAGCTTATAGCAAGTAACTCAATGACGTGATCTTATGCTACGCTTAAATGGGTGTGTCCATTACATCATTCATATAATGATATAACCTTGTTATTAATAACATCCAATGTTCATGATTATGAAACTAATCATCTATTAATCAACAAGCTAGTTAAGAGGCATACTAGGGACTCATTGTTGTTTACATATCACACATGTATCAATGTTTCGGTTAATACAATTATAGCATGGTATATAAACATTTATCATAAACATAAAGATATATAATAACCACTTTTATTATTGCCTCTTGGGCATATCTCCAACAGTCTCCCACTTGCACTAGAGTCAATAATCTAGATTACATTGTAATGTACCTAACACCCATGACATTCTGGTGTTGGTCATGCTTTGCCCTAGGGAGAGCTTTAGTCAACGGATCTGTTACATTCAGATCAGTGTGTACTTTGCAAATCTTTACTTCTCCATCTTCGATGTACTCGCGAATCGAGTGGTAACGCAGCTTGATATGCTTTAGCCTCTTGTGTGACCTTGGTTCTTGTGCATTGGCGATGGCACCCATGTTGTCACAGTAGATGACTAGTGGGTCCAATGCACTAGGAACCACACCGAGCTCTACAATGAACCTCTTCATCCATACCGCTTCTGATGAAGCCTCTGAAGCCGCTATGTACTCTGATTCTGTTGTAGACTTCGCCACCGTGCACTCCTTCGAGCTTGCCCAGCTTACTGCAGCACCATTCAATATAAACATGTACCCAGACTGTGACTTAGAGTCATCAGGATCAGTGTTCCAACTTGCATCGGTGTAACTGGTTACAACGAGCTCTTGGTCACCTCCATAACAAAGAAACATATCCTTAGTTCTTGTCAAGTATTTCAGGATATTCTTGACCGCTGCCCAGTGTTCCATCCCTGGATCACTTTGATATCTGCTAGTCAAACTACCAGCATGTGCTATATTCGGTCTAGTACATAGCATGGCATACATGATAGAGCCTACTGCCGAGGCATAGGGGATCTGACTCATCCTTTCTCTTTCTTCTGTCGTAGCCGGTCCTTGAGTCTTACTCAAGACCTTGCCTGGTAACATAGGTAAGAATCCATTCTTACTTTCGTCCATTCTAAACTTCTTTAGAATCTTGTCCATGTATGTACTTTGTGATAGCCCTATTAGGCATCTTGATCTATCTCTATAAATCTTGATGCCTAATATATACGATGCTTCACCAAGGTCTTTCATTGAAAAACTATTATTCAAATAACCTTTTACACTGAATAGTTCTATATCATTCCCAATCAATAATATGTCATCTACATATAATATCAGGAATGCTACAGAGCTCCCACTCACTTTCTTGTAAATACAGGCCTCTCCATGACACTGTATAAACCCGAAGTCTTTGATCACCTTATCAAAGCGTCAGTTCCAACTTCTCGATGCTTGCTTCAGTCCATAAATTGAACGCTGAAGTTTGCATACTTTGCAGCATTTTTAGGATCGACAAAACCTTTGGGTTGTACCATATACAACTCTTCCTCAATGTCTCCATTAAGGAACGCCGTTTTGACATCCATCTGCCAAATCTCATAATCGAAAAATGCAGCTATTGCTAACAAAATCCTTACAGATTTTAGCTTCGCTACAGGTGAGAAAGTCTCATCGTAGTCAACACCTTGAATTTGTCGGAAACCCTTTGCGACAAGTCGAGCTTTATAGACAGTAATATTACCATCAGCATCTATTTTTCTCTTGAAGATCCATTTATTCTTGACAGCCTTGCGGCTATCAGGTAAGTCTACCAAAGTCCACACTTTGTTATCATACATGGATCCCATTTCGGATTTCATGGCTTCTTGCCATTTGTTGGAATCTGGGCTCATCATCGCTTCTTCATACATCGCAGGGTCTTCATCATTGTTGTCCACAATCATGGCATTTAGACAAGGATCATACCAATCAGGAGTGGCACGTTCGCTTGTCGATCTGCGAGGTTCAGTAGCTTCCTCGTTCGAAGTTTCATGATCATTATCATTAGCTTCCTCTGTTGCCGGTGCAGGCGGCACAGGAACAACTTCCGGCACTGCGCTACTCTGATCAACGAATAAAGATTCATCAATCTCATCGAGTTCTACTTTTCTTCTAGTCACTTCTTTAGTGAGAAATTCTTTCTCAAGAAAGGTTCCATTCTTAGCAACAAAGATTTTGCCTTCGGATCTGTGATAGAAAGTGTACCCTATAGTTTCCTTAGGGTATCCTATGAAGACGCATTTCTCCGCTTTGGGTTCTAGCTTGTCCGGTTGTAACTTCTTTACATAGGCTTCGCAACCCTAAACTTTAAGGAACGATAGCTTAGGTTTCTTATTAAACCATAATTCATACGGTGTCGTTTCTACGGATTTTGATGGTGCTCTATTTAAAGTGAATGTGGCTGTCTCTAATGCATAACTCCAAAATGATAACGGCAAATCAGTAAGAGACATCATAGAACGAACCATATCTAAGAGAGTTCGATTACGACGTTCGGACACACCGTTTCGTTGAGGTGTTCCCGGCGGTGTTGATACGTCTCCAACGTATCTATAATTTCTGATGTTCCATGCTTGTTTTATGACAATACCTACATGTTTTGTTCACACTTTATGTCATATTTATGCGTTTTACGGAACTAACCTATTGACGAGATGCCGAAGTGCCAGTTCCTGTTTTCTGCTGTTTTTGGTTTCAGAAATCCTAGTAAGGAAATATTCTCGGAATTGGACGAAATCAACGCCCAGCATCTTATAATTCCACGAAGCTTCCAGAACACCCGAGAGGGACCAGAGGGGGGCCACAGGGCCACCAGATGCCAGGCTTGCGTGGCCAGAGGGGGGGCCGCGCCCCCTATTGTGTGGCGGCCCCGTCAGCCTTACGACTCCGCATCTTCGCCTATAAGAAGCCCCCTGACCTAAATCTTCGATACGGAAAAGCCACGGTACGAGAAACCTTCCAGAGCCGCCGCCATCGCGAAGCCAAGATCTGGGGGACAGAAGTCTCTGTTCCGGCACGCCGCCGGGATGGGGAAGTGCCCCCGCAAGGCATCTCCATCGACACCACCGCCATCTTCATCAACGCTGCTGTCTCCCATGAGGAGGGAGTAGTTCTCCATCGAGGCTAAGGGCTGTACCGGTAGCTATGTGGTTAATCTCTCTCCTATGTACTTCAATACAATGATCTCATGAGCTGCCTTACATGATTGAGATTTATATGAGCTTTGTATCACTATTACTCTATGTGCTACTCTAGTGATGTTATTAAAGTACTCTATTCCTCCTTCATGATGTAATGGTGACAGTGTGTGCATCATGTAGTAATTGGCGTAGTTTATGATTGTGATCTCTTGTAGATTATGAAGTTAACTATTACTATGATGGTATTGATGTGATCTATTCCTCCTTTCATAGTATGATGGTGACAGTGTGCATGCTATGTTAGTACTTGGTATAGTTGTGTTGATCTATCATGCACTCTAAGGTTATTTAAATATGAATATCGAATGTTGTGGAGCTTGTTAACTCCGGCATTGAGGTGCTCTTGTAGCCCTACACAACTAGTGGTGTTCATCATCCAACAAGAGAGTGTAGAGTATAGCATTTATCTATTCAGTTATGTGATCGATGTTGAGAGTGTCCACTAGTGAAAGTATGATCCCTAGTCCATGTCTCCGAATAGAAAAGTCACACCACAAAGATTCCTATCTCCCACGTCAACTTCACGCCAGCAAGCATTTTCTGGCGCCGTTGTCACTGTTTGTTTACTGTTCCACTGCATGTTTACTCGCTGCCATATTTTATTCAGATTTCTATTACCACTCATATACATCCATATTACTTGCATTTTACTATCTCTTCGCCGAACTAGTGCACCTATACATCTGACAAGTGTATTGGGTGTGTTGGGGACACAAGAGACTTCTTGCATTGTGATCGCAGGTTTGCTTGAGAGGAATATCTTTGACCTCTTCCTCCCTGAGTTCGATAAACCTTAGGTGATCCACTTAAGGGAAAACTTGTTGCTGTTCTACAAACCTCTGCTCTTGGAGGCCCAACACTGTCTACAGGAAAAGGAGTGTGCGTAGACATCAAGCTATTTTCTGGCGCCGTTGCCGGGGAACTGAAGGAACAAGACTCTACCTCTGATGAGGTCTAAGACCCCGTGTGTGGCCCGATCTCGCGGATTGACTTCGAAACCAAGGGGAGAGATGGGAGAACGCGAGGAACACGAAGAACACAACGAACACGAGGAACTCCGAGACTCACGCACGCACACCAACCCGATACACCCGATGCTTACCTCCGTGGCTCGATGGACCACGCCAATAGAATCTCCGAGGAAGAGGCACGTGGCAGAATTCCCGGAGAGAGATTGGGGTTGGAGAGGAAGAGCTTGGTGAGGGAGAGAGAGTAACTTGTACTAGAATCTCACTCAACAAGATCAAAGTCAACAACCAAGGTGCCTTGATTACAGAGGGATGATACCCAAGGGAGACTAAGCTCAAAGGTAGGTTTGAGTTCAAAACAAGTCTAAGGGGTAAAGGAGGGGTCCAAGCTACTTATATAGGCACACATGGCCAACAAGGGCGAACAGGTACGCGAATGGATAAGTTAAGGCAGTTTGGTGGGTCATTCCCGTCAGATCCGGTTTGGGTCCGGTCTGACCGGGCCTGTGACCGGGCTTTTCGGTCATGGGTCCGGTCTGACCGGGCCTGTGACCAGGCTGTCCGGTCATGGGTCCGGTCGACCGGGCGCAAACCGGGAAACTGCGAAGTTTCTGGTCCTGGGTCCGGTCGTCGTCCGGTACGAGGGAGCTGCGCCGGTTTGCGCCCGGTTGACCGGGCCTGTGACCGGGGCGTCCGGTTGTAGGTCCGGTCTGACCGGGTCCTGGACCGGCCAGCGTCCGTCTCTTCCTTGGAGCGCTTCGAGCGACGTCGGCTTCGGCTTCATGATCATCTCCATGTCCAGCTGCTTCTCTCCCTCCCTTGACCTTGGCGTCTCCTCCTCTCCGAGGTCTTGATGCGCCTTGTACCTAATGACACATAGCACGTCGGCATGAGGTAGCAATCCATCCAAAGGGGTACCAAGATCAAGGGTGGTGAGGAGCGAGTTCACCTCATCATGTAGAGCCTTGACTCGGGCTCGTGTCATCGGTCCACTTGGGGGACTTGTTGGTCTTGGTGTGGAGGTGACCGAAGGCCACCCCGCATCATCTCCCCCCCCCCCTTGGGAAAGAGTCGTCCTCGACTCTTGTTCCTCCTCATCTTCATGATATGGCGACAAGTCCGCAACGTTGAATGTGTTGCTCACCAAGTACTTGGAGGTGGGGATGTCGATGACGTAAGCGTTGTTGTTGATGCGTTTGAGGACCTTGAAGGGACCATCTCCTCTTGGCTTGAGCTTCGAGTTGCGTTCATGAGGGAATCTTTCCTTCCGGAGGTGGATCCAAATGAGGTCGCCTTCTTGAAATATGCGTTCCTTCTTCTTGGCGTTGAGGCGGGTAGCTTGACGACGCACATGTTCTTGAATGGTAGCTCTTGTTTCTTCATGAAGTTTCTTCACGGCGGCGGTGCGCTTGTCGAAATCCATGTTGATCCGCTCATGAAGGGGGAGCGGGAGTATGTCGAGTGCCGTGAGCGGCTCAAACCCGTAGACGACCATGAAGGGACTCCTTGATGTAGTCGAGTGCTTGGCGCGGTTGTAGGCGAACTCCGCGTGTGGAAGGCATTCCTCCCATGACTTCAAGTTCTTCTTCACGAGGATGCGTAGGAGGGTGGAGAGGCTTCGATTGACCACTTCCGTTTGGCCGTCCGTTTGCGGGTGCGAGGATGATGAGAATAAGAGCTTCACTCCAAACTTTGCCATGAGCGACTTCCAAAGATAACTCATGAACTTGACGTCTCGATCCGACACAATGCTTTGCGGTACTCCATGTAGGCGAACAATTTCCCTGAAAAACAAAGAAGCAATGTGTGAAGCATCGTCGCTCTTATGGCAAGGTATGAAATGAGCCATCTTAGAGAATCTATCCACTACCACGAATATAGAATCATGACCATGCTTAGTGCGAGGCAAGCCTAAAACGAAATCCATGCTAATATCGATCCATGGTGCATATGGAATAGGCAATGGAGTGTAAAGACCATAGGGGTTGGAGGTAGACTTAGCTTGTAAGCATGTAGTGCACCGGCGGCAAAGGCGTTCCACGTCGCGGTACATTCTTGGCCAATAGTAGTGGGTTGAGAGCATGGCATACGTCTTCTCTCGACCAAAGTGTCCCATAAGACCACCTCCATGTGACTCTTGCAAAAGCAATTTTCGAAGCGAAGACTCGGGAATGCAAATCTTGTTAGCTTTAAACAAGTAGCCATCATGCAAATAGAAATCATCCACTCCTCGTTCAACGGAGCACTTCTCAAATATGGGAGCAAAGAAAGAATCGGAAGGATAGAGTTCTTTGATCTCTTCAAGTCCCAAAACATGAAAATCCAAACGAGTTAGCAAAAGGGTGTTTTTGCGGGAAAGAGCATCCGCCACAACATTGTCCTTGCCCTTCTTGTATTTGATCACATATGGGAAGGACTCAATGAACTCGACCCATTTTGCATGTCGTTTGTTCAAGTTGTGTTGGCTTTTCAAATATTTCAAGGACTCATGGTCGGAATGAATGATAAACTCTTTTGGCCAAAGATAGTGTTGCCAAACTTCAAGAACACGAACCAAAGCGTAGAGCTCCTTGTCATATATAGGATAGTTGAGGCGTGCGCCATCTAACTTCTCACTATAGTATGCCACGGGTTTGCCCTCTTGCATAAGAACACCACCAATACCAAGCCCACTTGCATCACACTCAATCTCAAAAGTTTTTGCAAAATTTGGAAGAACAAGAAGGGGAGCTTCGGTAAGGCGTTTCTTCAACTCATCAAAAGCATTTTGTTGGGCCTTGCCCCAAACAAACGGAACATTCTTCTTGGTAAGCTCATTCAAAGGGCAAGCAATGGTGCTAAAATCTTTCACAAAGCGGCGGTAAAACCCGGCAAGTCCATGAAAACTTCGGACTTGACCAACATTAGTAGGAGTAGGCCAATTGTGGATGGCCTCCACCTTGGAAGAATCAACTTCAATCCCATTAGCGGAAACCACAAAGCCAAGGAAAACCAATTTGTTTTGAGCAAAGGTGCACTTGGGAAGGTTAGCATAAAGCTTTTCATGACGCAAGATGCACAAGACCTCTCTCACATGTTGCACATGGTCCTCGAGACTTTTGCTATAGATGAGAATATCATCGAAATAGACAACCACACTCTTGCCAATGAGAGGACGCAAGATGTGATTCATGAGGCGCATGAAAGTAGATGGAGCATTGGAAAGACCGAAAGGCATAACGAGCCATTCATAGAGACCGAGTTTGGTCTTGAATTCCGTTTTCCATGCATCACCAATGGCCATGCGGATTTGATGGTAACCACTACGCAAATCGACTTTAGAGAAAATCGTGGCACAACTAAGTTCATCAAGCATGTCATCTAAACGCGGAATGGGATGGCGGTAACGGACGGTAATGGCATTGATGGGGCGACAATCCATACACATCCGTTGCGTCTCATCCGGTTTAGGCACAAGAATCACGGGAACCACACAAGGGCTAAGGCTTTCGCGGACATACCCTTTGGCGAGGAGATCTTGAATTTGGCGTTGGATCTCCTTTGTCTCTTCGGGGTTGGTGCGGTAGGCGGCACGGTTTGGAAGCGGAGCGCCGGGTATGAGGTCGATGCGGTGTTCTATGCCTCGGAGTGGTGGTAGTCCATGAGGGAGCTCGTCGGGGAAGACGTCTTGAAATTCCTGCAAAAGAGACAACAAAGACGGAGGAATGTTGGTTAAGTCATTAGTCGTCGACGAGGGTCCCTTGCATATGAGCACATAGTGCAATATGGTGGATGGGTTCTCTTGGAGCTCTCTCCACTCACTCTTGGTGGCTAGAACGACACTCTTGGACTCACTCATATATGGCTTGTGGCGCTCACTATCTTTGTGGTGGGTCGCTCCCTCTCCTCTCATCTCACTATGGTGGGTGCGGAGTCGTGCCCTCGCTAAAGCCTTCGCATTATCCGCGATGATATGGCTAGGAGTCATCGGGCGCAACTCGAACTTCTTTTCGTTGACCTTGAAGGTGTATGTGTTGGAGAGTCCATCATGTATGCCTTCTTGTCAAATTGCCAAGGGCGGCCAAGCAACATGTGGCACACCGTCATGGGTACCACGTCACACTCGATAGTGTCCTCATAAGGTCCAATCTTGAAGGTGACGGTGACGGTATGTTGTATCTTGACATTGCCCTTGTCACTCAACCATTGGATATGGTAAGGGTGAGGATGCTTGCGGAGAGTGAGGTTGAGCTTCTCACACAACTCGGTGCTTGCAAGGTTATGGCAACTTCCACCATCTATGATGACCTTGATCGACTTGCCACCAATTCCGGCACGGGTTTGGAAGATGTTGCACCGTTGGTCTTCCATAGCTTGGGGTTGTGTTGTTAGCACCCTTGTGACCACAAGTGAGGGACTTGGGTCATGCTCACATAAGAGAGGATCTTCTCCACTTTCTTGCTCATAAGCTTCTTCACTTTCCACGGCGGCTTGCACAAGGGCTTCATATTCATCTTCATCTAGCGTCTCGATGTCACCATTCTCCATAGTGATCATAACCTTGGTGTTCTTGCACTCAAACGATTTCTGACCTTGGGTGCCACACTTGAAGCAAGTGACACTAGAGGGTCCCGTGGATGCCTTAGAGGAGGCGGTGGAGGAGACCGTTTGCTTCATGCGACTTTGGATAGTCGGTTTCTTGGATGGTGTAGAGGACACGTCGGCCTTGGCACTTGTAGCATGAGGAGTTGATGTAGTAGGAGGAGTTGATGTAGCGAGCTTGGAGGAGAAATAGGTCTTGGCCTTGGAGTACTTGATGTCCTCAATCACTTGGCGCTCGGCCTTCGATGCTTGGTGGACCAACTCAACCATGTTGGAGTAGGGTTGGAACTCGACGATCCTCTTGATGGGGTAAGTGAGGCCATTGAAGAAGCGAGCAATGGTTTGTTCCTCGGACTCTTGGATGTTGGCTCGCATCATAGTGAGCTCCATCTCCTTGTAGAACTCCTCAACGGTCTTGGTGCCTTGCTTCAACTTTTGGAGCTTGTTGAAGAGGTCGGTCATGTAGTGAGTTGGGACAAAGCGAGCATGCATCTCTTTCTTCATCTCTTCCCAAGTGTCAATAGGAGGTTCACCCTTCTCTTCTCGAAGAGTGAGGACTTGCTCCCACCAAGTGTTGGCGTAGTCCTCGAACTCAAGAGACGCCATAGCCACCTTCTTGGCACCGGAGTAGTTGTGGATGCGGAATATCTTGTCAACCTTGAGTGCCCATGAGAGGTACGCCTCGGCATCTTCTTCTCCCTTGAACTTTGGCATGGTGAACTTGAGCCTTCCGAACATGTTCTCTTCATCCTCCAAGGTTCTTCGGCGAGGACGGTTGCCTTCATCTCTTGCGGCTTGAGGTGGGATAGGAAGTCTTGGACGACCAACCATAGCATTGGGTCGGCGTTGAAGTTGAACACTAGCTTCACTTGGTTCACGGTGATGTTGTTGAAGATCTTGTCGATGTTGTTGACGAGGCTCATTGTTGGCCCTCTCATCTTGATCATGTGGTGGATCTCCTCTTCCACGTTGATCATGGCGAGGATGGCGCCGGAGGTCTCGTCGAGGTGGATCTTGAGGACCTTGGTCTTGGGGATGGCCATCACGCCCATGGTGGGCATGGCGATCCGCTTGGTGACGATCTTGTTGAAGGACTTGGTCTTGTGGAGGACGCTCATGTGGGCGAGCATGGCGATGGATTTCTCCGCACCTAGAGTTGGAGTGAGAGTCTTCATGACGAGCTTGTTGGCGATGAGGTCGATGATGGTCTTCATGCCTTGAGGACGAGCTTGAGGACGAAAGGCCACCATGAGAGTAGTAATCTTGTGGCGAGCTTGAGGATGATGAAGTAGAGCGGTGTCGACGATGACGACCCAAGTTGGTGATGCCGCGCTCGAGGCTATCCATGCGCCGCTCCATGTTGGCATCATTGGCCGCCATTTGGCCATTCAAGTTGTCCGTAGCTTCACAAAGAAGAGCCAAGTCTTGGTTCATGGCAGAGAAGTTGTGAGCCACCTCATCATATTGCTCATCGATGCGCGTCTCGAAGAGGGTGAGTTGCTCCTTGAACTCTTGTCGTTGTGTCCATAGGTTGTGTTGAGTAGCCAACCTCTCGGTGTTGCGGAGGATCTCTTCATCCCTTGTGGTATCTCCGTTCCTATCCATGATGGAAAGACAAGAACTATGTTGTGTATGTTAGTGGAAGGAGACTTCCTCGCACTCTTACCAAGGTAAGATAGTATTGAGGCAATCCACTAAGTCAAAAGTAAGATCAAGTGTATCGGGAACACACGCAAAAGCTAGCAAATATGGTGTTAGGCGAGTGTTGTGGAAAGCCAAAAGACAAATCCAAGATCGAGTATGTTGTTAAAAGTGGGTGAGGTCCAAAAATCCAAATGTCAATGTGAAGATCACTATAAACACGGAAAAAGTTGTGGAACACACACACGAGATAAGCGGGGTTAGTGCAACCAAAAGTGAGCGGAAAAGTGTATGTATAAGTGCTCGGTGTCACACTAACACAAGGAGAGCCAAAGCTTCGGTTGCAAAGGAAGAGACAACAAGATTCACACGTGGCCTCTCTTCTCCTATCTCTCTTTGCTTAAAAGCTTTTTCTCTTTTGTATATGGTGGCACTTGCACTCGTTTGTATCTTTGGTGGCACGTGGACACTTTTGTATGTATGGGCGTATGGATGTATGGATGTATGGATGTATGGATGTATGGTGCTACTCGCACTCTTTTTGTGTTTTTGGGGCTTTTTCACGCACTATGTTAGCGTTAGCCTCACTTTTGCTATCTTGCCACACGAGTGTTTGCTTGGATGCCTTACTCAACGCGACACACACACCTCACAATGCGGGGCCACGTGTAATGTCTCGCAACACTAGACAAGCAATGCTCGATGGGATAGATCGCAAAAGGAAGAGGGGTTACAAGGTGAAAGCTGCAAGTTATACCTGCGATGGTGGTGGTGGTGGAGATCGCCGGAAGTCGAGCTCGAAGGAGGGCGCGTTGCTGCGCCTGGTCTGGGGCCCGGTTGGACCGGATCCTGGACCGGCCTGTCCGGTTGCCGCCCGGTCGACCGGGTTCTGGGCTGGCTCGGCCGGTCGTGGATCCGGTTGACCGGGTTCGCAACCGGGTTTCACGATTTGGAGCTTTCTCTCTCATGTTCTTCCCCAAACCAAATCCAAAAGAGCAAATCGACGGGAAAACGATGGAATTGGAGGCTGAAAGTTGGGGAAATAGTAGATCAAGCACAACAACACTAGATCCACGGACCAAAACCACTCAAAACGCAACCAAATCACAGATCGGTCAAGAGGCAATTTGGGGCTATTTTTTGGGGATTTTTTTTTGGAAAATTTTCTAGGAACGAAATCGGGTGGGTGGAGGGTCAAATCCGCGGTAACCAAGAGCTGCTGATACCATATGATGAGGTCTAAGACCCCGTGTGTGGCCCGATCTCGCGGATTGACTTCGAAACCAAGGGGAGAGATGGGAGAACGCGAGGAACACGAAGAACACGACGAACACGAGGAACTCCGAGACTCACGCACGCACACCAACCCGATACACCCGATGCTTACCTCCGTGGCTCGATGGACCACGCCAATAGAATCTCCGAGGAAGAGGCACGTGGCAGAATTCCCGGAGAGAGATTGGGGTTGGAGAGGAAGAGCTTGGTGAGGGAGAGAGAGTAACTTGTACTAGAATCTCACTCAACAAGATCAAAGTCAACAACCAAGGTGCCTTGATTACAGAGGGATGATACCCAAGGGAGACTAAGCTCAAAGGTAGGTTTGAGTTCAAAACAAGTCTAAGGGGTAAAGGAGGGGTCCAAGCTACTTATATAGGCACACATGGCCAGCAAGGGCGAACAGGTACGCGAATGGATAAGTTAAGGCAGTTTGGTGGGTCATTCCCGTCAGATCCGGTTTGGGTCCGGTCTGACCGGGCCTGTGACCGGGCTGTCCGGTCATGGGTCCCGGTCTGACCGGGCCTGTGACCGGGCTGTCCGGTCATGGGTCCGGTCGACCGGGCGCAAACCGGGAAACTGCGAAGTTTCCGGTCCTGGGTCCGGTCGTCGTCCGGTACGAGGGAGCTGCGCCGGTTTGCGCCCGGTTGACCGGGCCTGTGACCGGGGCGTCCGGTTGTAGGTCCGGTCTGACCGGGTCCTGGACCGGCCAGCGTCCGTCTCTTCCTTGGAGCGCTTCGAGCGACGTCGGCTTCGGCTTCATGATCATCTCCATGTCCAGCTGCTTCTCTCCCTCCCTTGACCTTGGCGTCTCCTCCTCTCCGAGGTCTTGATGCGCCTTGTACCTAATGACACATAGCACGTCGGCATGAGGTAGCAATCCATCCAAAGGGGTACCAAGATCAAGGGTGGTGAGGAGCGAATTCACCTCATCATGTAGAGCCTTGACTCGGGCTCGTGTCATCGGTCCACTTGGGGGACTTGTTGGTCTTGGTGTGGACGTGACCGAAGGCCACCCCGCATCAACCTCCCTCGTCAACCACGCGCCAGTTATAAGCTATTTTCTGGCGCCGTTGCTGGGGAGGAAAGGTAAAAGGTACTCACACTCCGGATCTCGGCTACTAAGCTATTTTCCGGCGCCGTTGTAAGTGCTCGAAGCTATTTCCTTTAGATCCTGCAATTGCATCTTTTTGTTTCTTGTTTTACACTAGTAAGGCATAATGGAAAACAACTATGAGCTTTTTAATTTATTTCCTAAGTTATGACATGAATTGTGTGATGCGAAAATTAAAAAACCTATGGAACATATTAGTATGAACGCTTTGAATACCATTGTTGCTAATGATATAGAAAATTCTAAGCTTGGGGAAGCTGGTTTTGATGAGCTTGATATTTTTAGTCCCCCAAGCATTGAGGAGAAAATTTTCTTTGATGATACTTTGTCTCCTATTTATGATGATTATAATGATAGTAGTCTTTTGGTACCACCTACTATGGAGAGTAAATTTTATTATGATTATACTATGCCTCCTACACTTGATGAGAATAATAATGATAGCTACTTTGTTGAATTTGCTCCCACTATTACTAATAAAATTGATTATGCTTATGTGGAGAGTAATAATTTTATGCATGAGACTCATGACAAGAATGCTTTATGTGATAGTTATATTGTTGAGTTTGCTCATGATGCCACTGGACATTATTATGAGAGAGGACAATATAGTTGTAGAAATTTTCATGTTACTAAAACACCTCTCTTTTTGCTGAAAATCTTGAAGCTGCACTTGTTTTATCTTTCTATGCTTGTTGCATTATGCTTCATGAATCTATTTGTGTACAAAATTCCTATGCATAGGAAGTGGGTTAGACTTAAATTTGTTTTGAATTTGCTTTTTGATGCTCTCTTTTGCTTCAACTCTTATTTCTTGGGAGTGCATCATTAAAATTACTGAGCCCATCTTAATGGCTATAAAGAAAGCACTTCTTGGGAGATAACCCATGTTTTTATTTTACTACAGAAATTTTCTTTTATATTCGAGTCTTCGAAGTTGTTACTACTGTAGCAACCTCTCCTTATCTTACTTTATTGCATTGTTGTGCCAAGTAAAGTCTTTGATAGAAAGGTTGATACTAGATTTGGATTACTGCGCAGAAACAGATTTTTGTCTGTCACGAATTTGGCCAGTGTTCTCTGTAGGTAACTCAGAAAAATCTGCCAATTTACGTGAGTGAGCCTCAGATATGTACACAACTTTCATTCAATTTGAGTATTTTCATCTGAGCAAGTCTGGTGCCTCTAAAAAATTCGTATTGACGGACTGTTCTGTTTTGACAGATTCTGCCTTTTATTTCGCATTGCCTCTTTTGCTATGTTGGATGGATTTCTTTGTTCCATTAACTTCCAGTAGCTTTGTGCAATGTCCAGAAGTGTTAAGAATGATTGTGTCACCTCTGAACATGTGAATTTTTGATTATGCACTAACCCTCTAATGAGTTTGTTTTGAGTTTGGTGTGGAGGAAGTTTTCAAGGGTCAAGCGAGGAGGATGATATATGACTAAGAAGAGTAAAAAGTCTAAGCTTGGAGATGCCCTCGTGGTTCATCCCTACATATTTCAAGAAGACTCAAGCATCTAAGCTTGAGGATTCCCAAGGCATCCCCTTCTTCATCAACAATTTATCAGGTTTCTTCTCTTGAAACTATATTTTTATTCCGTCACATCTTATGTACTTTACTTGGAACGTCTCTGTGCTTTTATTTTCGTTTTTGTTATTTTCATTCTTTGAATAAATGCTTGTGTGGGAGAGAGACACGCTCCGCTGGTTCATATGAGCACATGTGTTCTTAGCTTTTAGTTTTCATGGCGAAGGTTGAAACTTCTTCGTTAATTGTTATATGGTTGGAAAGGGGAAATGCTACATGTGGTAATTGGTATGATGTCTTGAATAACTTGATACTTGGCAATTGTTGTGCTCATATGGATCATGTTTAAGCTCTTGCATCATATACTTTGCACCTATTAGTGAAGAAATACATAGAGCTTGCTAAAATTTGGTTTGCATGATTGGTCTCTCTAAGGTCTAGATATTTTCTGGTAAGGGTTTGAGCAACAAGGAAGACAGTGTAGAGTCTTATAATGCTTGCAATATGTTTTTATGTGAGTTTTGTTGTACCGGTTCATACTTGTGTTTGCTTCAAACAACCTTGCTAGCCTAAGACTTTTAATTGAGAGGATTACTTCTCATGCATCCAAAATCCTTGAGCCAAAAACTATGCCATTTGTGTCCACCATACCTACCTACTACATGGTATTTCTCTGCCATTCCAAAGTAAATTGCTTGAGTGCTATCTTTAAACACTTCAAAAGTTATTACCTCTTATTTGTGTCAATGTTTTATAGCTCATGAGGAAGTATGTGGTGTTTATCTTTCAATCTTGTTGGGCAACTTTTACCAATGGACTAGTGGCTTCATCCGCTTATCCAATAATTTTGCAAAAAGAGCTGGCAATGGGGTTCCCAGCCCCAAATTAATTAACTTTCATAATTTTATAAATAGACACTCCTCCATGGTATGTGATTGTTGGACGGCACCCGAGGATTCGGTTAGCCATGGCTTGAGAAAGCAAAGGTGGGGAGGAGTGTCATCTAAATAAAACTAAAATAAAAGGCACTCCTTCATGGTATGAGATTGTTGGCAGGCACCCGAGGATTCGGTTAGCCATGGTTTGTGAAAGCAAGGTTGGAAGGAGTGCCACCCAAAAATAAAAATGTTTCATGGGAGCCGCTCTTTGAAGGTTTGTCTGGCAAGGGGGTTAGAGTGCCATTACCATTCGTTGACAACAACAAACACCTCTCAAAATTTACTTTTATGCTCTCTTTATGTTTTCAAAATAAAAGCTCTAGCACAAATATAGCAATCAATGCTTCCCTCTTCGAAGGGCCTTTATTCTACTTTTATGTTGAGTCAGTTCACCTACTTCTTTTTGTCTTAGAAGCAAACACTTGTGTTAACTGTGCATTGATTCTTACATGCTTGCATATTTGCATTCATCATATTAATTTATGTTGACAATATCCATGAGATATACATGTTGAAGTTGAAAGCAACCGCTAAAACTTAATCTTCCTTTGTCACTACAAGAAATACCACCATACAACAACAGTTAATTTGCAACCCTCTGTATATGCGTTGCAAATTTTTATGGTAGATACGGATACATGCGTTGCCCCTTCATCCGTTAGCTAACAAAGCGCAGTTGCTATCCGAAAAGATCAATATTCCCTATGAGGAAATTTTGGGCGCTTCGGCGGGAGTTATTGCCGCGTACATGGAAATTTCAGCGGTACATAATTGGGCCTTGCGCTAAGGACGTTTCTGCCTTATCTACTCTCAGAGTCTTGAAACTGCAATCCCGATCTAGTGCTAGTCCGATCTATCAGCCTCCTCCTCACCGCCTCGTCTCCCACCGCCGCACCCCTTCCTCTCATTGGCTCTTCCTCCTCCTTCGATGTCCTCACTATCCGGGCGCATCTCTACTCGGCTGCCCTTGCCAGTGTCGCCGAGGGGAAGCCGGCGGTCCTTGTCGGAGGAATTATGGGCGGCAGATCAACGCAACTTGCGCTCGGCGGCCTGCTCTGATTGAGGTACTGACGGGGCTGTGGAACAAGAACCCATCCGACTCCATACCTGCGCCGGAGATCGAGAGAATCAGACGCACGTCCGACTGCCAGGTCCCAGCACCCAGCCGCCTCCATCGCCATGGCCTAGGGTTTCTTCATTCCGTGTTGACGTCGTTGTCTTGCCGCCGCCATTCATGTGTCGCTGCTGTCATGCGATACTTATGTTTGCCCCCAGCTGTTGCTTCCTCGATTCAAACAACCAGGTTAGTCCGGATGTTGGGTTTCTCTAATCTGAGGTACAGAGGGCTGAGCGTGCTGGATTGCTGGTGCTGCTAGCTGAGGTTTGAACTAGAATTGAGTAAAAAAAATGCTTAGCAGATCAACAGATTAGTAGCGGTGTTCAGTTTGAAGTAGCAATTGTGATATCGGTTGACTTAAAATTACTAACCTGTTCTAGGTATTTCCGTCTGTGGAACCACATAATTATGTGATTCTTCTTTTCTATTATGATACCAAATCAATTGATTCAGTTCTGTGTTTTGCACCAAGCAGATTAAATCCCGTCTACTCCTGTGTGCTTGTAATGGGCGAACTGAATACCGTGCACTGAAGATTTGGGTTTGGCGCTATCTACAGGGAGACATGGATTACATGACTAATTTGTTTGCTTTGCAATTATTGTGCCTACGAGATGTGGTTTGATGCTACCAATTCCTTGTCACTTTCTGCTAATCTTTTGTATTCAACATTCCATGCCAGGTCTCCCGTTCATGAATCTGCATAACTGAATCTGAAAAGTCGATATGTAATCAGAAGAGACGTGCGAAGGACTGGAGGTTTTTACTGCTACCTCAGATTGATTCATTAGTACTGATTGCCTTATGTGTGCAGCCTGCAGGTTTCTTTTCGGCTATTTTGATAATGTGACACCTTCCTAACTATAGCTAGCTAGGTAAGAATGTTATTTAGTTGGAAAACTAAACTAATAAAAAAAAATAACGTCTCCTGCTTTTGGCATGTCAAACATCTTATATTGATGTTAGAAAATGATTTTTCAATTCATATCCTTAACTAATAAGCAGATTGTCTGAGCTAAAATGCCTTATCATATATGCAGCTTGAATGTTCCCTGTTATTTCTTTTAAGGAGTAAAATAATACATTTACTTCTTTACAGTTTTTTTTTTTTTTGAAATAGAGGCAAAAGCTTTGCCTCATCTATTAATTAAGAAGAGAGTGCCCAGTTTTTAGGAGAAAACCGGGCGAAAACCTACAACGACAGGGCCAAGCCCACACAAAGAACACACCCACACACACCCACAAACAAGATACTCCAACAGTTCAACACCGCAGCACTAACAAACACTCACGCAAGACACTCCAACATTGAGCCGTCAAGGACATGCTACGACATTGTGGGCACCCGTCAGCCAACCGTAGATCCAACCGCAGATCCAGGGTAGGCAGTAGCCAAGGTGGCGAGAAAATCGCAAACTTCCCTGGCGACGATAGCTCCAGGCACGAAAGCCGACAGTCCAGACTTAGGTACCCCATCATCAATAGGAACCATCTGTCTGTCGGAGTCAAGCGAGAGAGAGACTGCATCAACAACATCACATTTCTCAAAGCCAAGACACGTCGGAGAAGCCACATCCGAGGAAACGTGTGAGTCGGACCTCACTTCCTCGACGGAGGGAGGCGTAAGCACACCACCACACAACTCTAGGATCTCAGGCATGATCTTCATGACCGGAGCCGTGATCACCGAGCTCGCCCTAGCACGAGGAGAGAAACAACCATGAAGGCTCGCTCCGGTCGCACCCACTTTGCCAACAACAGGTAGAACCAAAGGATCGGCAGGCAATCGGGAGAGCCTATCCAACACAGCTTCCGCCCGTTCCAGAAAGCCCCCAATCGCAAGCATCCAGTCATGCAAGGAGTCAACAGCCTCGTGAAGAGGACGGACGGCCTCTTGAATCAACCCGGCTTGCACCTCCAAGGCAGATCGCATATCCACTGAGGCCAAAGAGCTAACAGGAGCAGCAGCAACTGATGCCCATGATCGATGACGATGCACAACGGATGGAAGCGAGACCTCAACCTGGGCCCCGCAAGGAGCATCCGCCTGGCGACGTGGTTCCTTGTTCTCACGACAGGTGATTCGAGACAGCAACACGAGCAGAATAGGAAGTGCTACTCGATGCTGTATCCTAATATTGCACTTTCTGTGTGTATATGATCAACTAGTGCACAACAAGGTTATTTCTCATAGCTTCTTGCTTATTATCCTATGATCTAGATGTGTATACTGCAGAGCATAATTGTACACATCGGAAAACCGTTATTTTTGCTTGTCGTTTGACAACCTGCATGAGTTTTTGTTGGAATACATGTTTACCTTAATTTATTGCTTAGTAGCATCCTGTTGTCGACTTGGATCACTCCTACAGAATTTATATGCATTAGTTTTGATTTAATGACTTTGCTGCACATTGAGTATCCAATGCTAGATGATCTGCACAAAGGTTCTAATAATGGATTTCACATTGGCATGTTTGAGTTTGTAGCAGAAGAAGGCATGTTCATTATGCCCTACCGGGTATGTACTCTATAAGTCAATATTTACTGCTCTGTTAAGTTCTATTGCCTACGGAATATATTTCAGTCGTTGTTATAAATTCTACCATCAAATTAACACTAAAATTAGTCAAAAAGGCTTGCTTGCTGAATATCTAGCCCTCAATCACAAACGTAAGTTACACAAGTGGAACCACCCCTGAATTCATTCGTAATGGCAACCTTTACTTCTAAGGCATGCCACCATGCATAGCTGATACGGTGAAATTGTTAGCGCACTTTCTTTCTATAAGTCAATCCACCTTTCCAAAATAGTACCATCGCTTAACAAAGTGGTGAACTACCAATTATCTCAATCGTGCATTGTTACCAAAGCAGCGCAATACCTTCTGCTGTAAACATGTAATATGTTTCTAATAGATATTGCTGATAGAGTTACTGTGTTCACGCCAAAGTTTTATTGTGCAGGCAATCAGATATTGTGAGTTGTATATCTGGAGCATTGGAAAAATTTCGCAAGGGCACAAGTGAGTAGTTATAGCAATTTACTTCCTCAGCTGTCTGATTATGCAGCCAATAGGATATTATTGTCCTATGTTATGTTCTTTGTCGTAAAAGTTATGTTGGCTTGTTTTTTTTTAAATGGATATTTTTTGATACTAGTATGAGCTAAATATACTTAATTTTCTATTGCAGGAGGTAATATAATGAAGGGATATTCTGCAATCAGCGTCCAGGCCATGGGGAAGAAGGCATAATAGATAATTTTATTTTTATTTCTTAGATTAGATTAAGGTATGAGTAAACCTGTGCCACGAAATTTGTGGATAACAGGTTGATCTAATGTCCATTTTGTAATTTGTATCAAGCCGATGTATGTAACTCAGATTGGATGTATCTAACTCAGATTGGATTTATAAATTTTAATTAAAAAAGGTTAATAATTTATTCAAGCGTATACCTTTGAGTTTTGATTGATATGTTCATTAAATTTTGCATCAATGATATGCTTGGATAATCAAAAGATTGATTGTGGAGTAGAAGAACATGAAAAAGAGAAAAACTGATTTGTTGATATCTGATTATATTAAAAATTGTATTATTGCATCGAGTAGGGTAAGCAACAACATATACAAGGGTTGCTAAACTCAAATTTATGTGTTGCTCCGTTGCAACGCTCCTATTACCAACGAAGCTATATGCGTTGCATTGTACCCTAGCAACACCCAAAAACGCAACGCATTATTATACGTTGGTAAATGCACTAGCAACGTCCATATTGTCATTTAGATACAGATATATCTGTTGCTGTAGGCAGGGTCCTCTTGTAGTGTGTGTTGTTTCAATGCCTTTATTTAGAATCTATTGCTTTATGAGTTAACTCTTATGCAAGACTTATTGATGCTTGTCTTGAAAGTACTATTCATGAAAAGTCTTTGCTATATGATTCAGTTGTTTAATCATTGTCTTTATCATTGCTTTGAATCGCTGCATTCATCTCATATGCTTTACAATAGTATGATTAAGATCATGTTGGTAGCATGTCACTTCAGAAATTATCTTTGTTATCGTTTACCTACTCGAGGACGAGTAGGAACTAAGCTTGGGGATGCTGATACGTCTCCAACGTATCTATAATTTCTGATGTTCCATGCTTGTTTTATGACAATACCTACATATTTTGTTCACACTTTATGTCATATTTATGCGTTTTCCGAACTAACCTATTGACGAGATGCCGAAGTGCCAGTTCCTGTTTTCTGCTGTTTTTGGTTTCAGAAATCCTAGTAAGGAAATATTCTCGGAATTGGACGAAATCAACGCCCAGCATCTTATAATTCCACGAAGCTTCCAGAACATCCGAGAGGGACCAGAGGGGGGCCACAGGGCCACCAGACGCCAGGCCGGCGCGGCCAGAGGGGGGGCCGCACCCCCCTATTGTGTGGCGGCCCCGTCAGCCTTCCGACTCCGCATCTTCGCCTATAAGAAGCCCCCTGACCTAAATGTTCGATACGGAAATGCCACGGTACGAGAAACCTTCCAGAGCCACCGCCATCGCGAAGCCAAGATCTGGGGGACATAATTCTCTGTTCCGGCACGCCGCCGGGACGGGGAAGTGCCCCCGGAAGGCATCTCCATCGACACCACCGCCATCTTCATCAACGCTGCTGTCTCCCATGAGGAGGGAGTAGTTCTCCATCGAGGCTAAGGGTTGTACCGGTAGCTATGTGGTTAATCTCTCTCCTATGTACTTCAATACAATGATCTCATGAGCTGCCTTACATGACTGAGATTCATATGAGCTTTGTATCACTATTACTCTATGTGCTACTCTAGTGATGTTATTAAAGTACTCTATTCCTCCTTCATGATGTAATGGTGACAGTGTGTGCATCATGTAGTACTTGGCGTAGTTTATGATTGTGATCTCTTGTAGATTATGAAGTTAACTATTACTATGATGGTATTGATGTGATCTATTCCTCCTTTCATAGTATGATGGTGACAGTGTGCATGCTATGTTAGTACTTGGTATAGTTGTGTTGATCTATCATGCACTCTAAGGTTATTTAAATATGAATATCGAATGTTGTGGAGCTTGTTAACTCCGGCATTGAGGTGCTCTTGTAGCCCTACACAACTAGTGGTGTTCATCATCCAACAAGAGAGTGTAGAGTATAGCATTTATCTATTCAGTTATGTGATCGATGTTGAGAGTGTCCACTAGTGAAAGTATGATCCCTAGGCCTTGTCTCCGAATAGAAAAGTCACACCACAAAGATTCCTATCTCCCACGTCAACTGCACGCCAGCAAGCATTTTCTGGCGCCGTTGTCACTATTTGTTTACTGTTCCACTGGATGTTTACTCGCTGCCATATTTTATTCAGATAGCTATTACCACTCATATACATCCATATTACTTGCATTTTACTATCTCTTCGCCGAACTAGTGCACATATACATCTGACAAGTGTATTGGGTGTGTTGGGGACACAAGAGACTTCTTGCATTGTGATCGCAGGGTTGCTTGAGAGGAATATCTTTGACCTCTTCCTCCCTGAGTTCGATAAACCTTGGGTGATCCACTTAAGGGAAAACTTGCTGCTGTTCTACAAACCTCTGCTCTTGGAGGCCCAACACTGTCTACAGGAAAAGGAGTGTGCGTAGACATCAGGTGTCAATTGTGAAAGTATTCCGCATTTCTTTAAATGCATGCCAAACTCATAACTCAGATATTCACCTCCACGATCAGACCGTAGAAATTTAATCTTCTTGTTACGTTGATTTTCTACTTCACTTTGGAATTCCTTAAACTTCTCGAAAGTTTCGGATCTAGGTTTCATGAAATAGATATACCCATATCTACTCAGATCATCTGTGAAGGTTAGAACATAACGATAACCACCGCGCGATGCTACACTCATTGGTCTGCACACATCGGTATGTATGATTTCCAATAAGTCAGTAGCTCGCTCCATAATACCGAAAAATGGAGTCTTAGTCATTTTTCCCATCAGACATGCTTCGCATCTATCAAGTGACTCAAAGTCAAGTGATTCAAGTAATCCATCGGTATGGAGTTTCTTCATGCGTTTCACTCCAATATGACCAAGACGACAGTGCCATATATAAGTAGAATTATCATTCAATTTAATCCGTTTAGCATCAATGTTATGTATATGTGTATCACTACTATCGAGATCTAACAGAAATAAGCCATTCTTTTCAGGTGCTCGACCATAAAAGATATTATTCATAAAAATAGAACAACCATTATTCTCAGACTTGAATGAATAACCGTCTTGCATTAAACAAGATCCAGATATAATGTTCATGCTCAACGCAGGTACAAAATAACAATTATTTAGGCTTAAAACTAATCCCGAAGGTAGATGTAGAGGAAGTGTGCCGACAGCGATCACATCGACTTTGGATCCGTTTCCAAAGCGCATCGTCACTTCATCCTTCAGTAGTCTTCGTTTATCCTTTAGTTCCTATTTCGAGTTACAAATATGAGCAACCGAACCAGTATCAAATACCCAGGTACTAGTACGAGAACCAGTGAGATAAACATCTATAACATGTATATCAGATATACCTTCTTTCTTCTTCTTGACAAGGCCACTCTTCAGATCAGCCAGATACTTGGACCAATTACGCTTCCAGTGTCCCTTCTCCTTGCAGTAATAGCACTCAACATCAGGCTTAGGGCCGTTCTTAGGTTTCATAGGAGGCGTGGCAGCTTTATTGCCACCCTTCTTGAATTTTCCCTTAGACTTGCCCTGTTTCTTGAAACTGGTGGTCTTGTTGACCATCAACACTTGGTGCTCTTTCTTGATCTCAATCTCAGCAGCTTTTAGCATGCCAAAGAGTTCAGGTAACTCTTTGTTCATGTTCTGCATATTGTAGTTCATCACAAAGTTCTTGTAACTAGGTGGCAGTGATTGAAGGACACGATTAATCCCCAGTCTGTTAGGAATCACTATTCCCAAGTCACTGAGTTTCTTCGCATGCCCGGTCATAACGAGCATGTGCTCACTAACGGAGTTGCCTTCTTCCATCATGCAGCTGAAGAAGTGTTTCGATGCTTCATAGCATTCCACGGCCGCATGAGTTTCAAATATAGCTTTCAGCTCATTGACCAAATCATGAGGATCGTGGTGCTCAAAACGTTTTTGAAGATCGGCTTCCAGACTGCACAGGATGGCACACTGAACTTGAGAGTACCGAGTTTTCCGAGTCGCGTAAACATTCTTTACTTCATCGGTTTCAGTTTCTGCAGGAGGGTCACTGATACGTCCCCGACGTATCGATAATTTCTTATGTTCCATGCCACATTATTGATGATATCTACATGTTTTATGCACACTTTATGTCACATTTGTGCATTTTCTGGAACTAACCTATTAACAAGATGCCGAAGTGCCGATTCTTTGTTTCTGCTGTTTTTGGTTTCAGAAATCCTAGTAAGGAAATATTCTCGGAATTGGACGAAATCAACGCCCAGGGTCCTATTTTGCCACGAAGCTTCCAGAAGACCGAAGAGTCAACGAAGTGGGGCCACGAGGCGGCCAGACTACAGGGCGGCGCGGCCCAGGTCTTGGTCGCGCGGCCCTGTCATCTGGGCCCCTCGTGACGCCCCTCGACCTGCCCTTCCGCCTACAAATAGCCTTCGTCACGAAACCCCCAGTACCGAGAGCCACGATACGGAAAACCTTCCAGAGACGCCGCCGCCAATCCCATCTCGGGGGATTCAGGAGATCGCCTCCGGCACCCTGCCGGAGAGGGGAATCATCTCCCGGAGGACTCTACGCCGCCATGGTCGCCTCCGGAGTGATGTGTGAGTAGTCTACCCATGGACTATGGGTCCATATCAGTAGCTAGATGGTTGTCTTCTCCTCATTGTGCTTAATTGTCGGGTCTTGTGAGCTGCCGAACATGATCAAGATCATCTATCTGTAATTCTATATGTTGTGTTTGTTGGGATCCGATGAATAGAGAATACCATGTTATGTTGATTATCAATTTATATCTATGTGTTGTTTATGATCTTGCATGCTCTCCGTTACTAGTAGATGCTCTGGCCAAGTAGATGCTTGTAACTCCAAGAGGGAGTATTTATGCTCGATAGTGGGTTCATGTCTCCGTGAATCTGGGGAAGTGACAGAAATCTCTAAGATTATGGATGTGCTGTTGCCACTTGGGATAAAACATTGGTGCTATGTTCGAGGATGTAGTTACTGATTACATTACGCGCAATACTTAATGCAATTGTCTGTTGTTAGCAACTTAATACTGGAGGGGGTTCAGATGATAACCTGAAGGTGGACTTTTTAGGCATAGATGCATGCTGGATAGCGGTCTATGTACTTTGTCGTAATGCCCAATTAAATCTCACTATACTCATCATAATATGTATGTGCATGGTCATGCCCTCTTTATTTGTCAATTGCCCAACTGTAATTTGTTCACCCAACATGTTGTTTATCTTATGGGAGAGACACCTCTAGTGAACTGTGGACCCCGGTCCAATTCTCTTTACTGAAATACAATCTACTGCAATACTGTTCTACTGTTTTTCTGCAAACAATCATCATCCACACTATACATCTAATCCTTTGTTACAGCAAGCCGGTGAGATTGACAACCTCGCTGTTTTGTTGGGGCAAAGTACTTGGTTTGTGTTGTGCAGGTTCCACGTTGGCGCCGGAATCCCTGGTGTTGCGCCGCACTACATCTCGCCGCCATCAACCTTCAACGTGCTTCTTGAGTCCTACTGGTTCGATAAACCTTGGTTTCTAACTGAGGGAAACTTACTGCTGTACGCATCACACCTTCCACTTGGGGTTCCCAACGGTCGCGTGCTGTACGCGTGTCAAGCTAAATTTCTGGCGCCGTTGCCGGGGAGATCAAGACACGCTGCAAGGGGAGTCTCCACATCCCAATCTCTTTACTTTGTTTTTGTCTTGCTTAATTTTATTTACTACTTTGTTTGCTGCACTAAATCAAAATACAAAAAAATTAGTTGCTAGTTTTACTTTATTTGCTATCTTGTTTGCTATATCAAAAACCCAAAAAAAATAGTTACTTGCATTTACTTTATCTAGTTTGTTTTATTTACTATTGCTAAGATGAGTAATCCTGAAGTTGAAGTTCGTTCGTTTAAGCAACAAGGGGGAGAATGTTTAAGAGATGCTTGGTATAGAATTAGTAATGCCCATAATAGGTGCACTAAGAAACACTCCAGCACTATTTTACTCAGGAATTTTTATGTTGGTATCTCTAGCGGGAATAGGTATGTTCTTGATTGTCTCGCGGGAGGTAACTTCCTAAGTACTCCTGCATTAGAAGCTAGCTGCATTATTGAGAGTCTATTTGGAATACCCCCTGTTGATGAAGTTAAAACTGAAATCTCTCTTGAAGATGTTATGAAAAAATTGGAAACCATAGAGAAAAAATTTCCAAGTATTGAAACTAAATTGGAAATGTTACTTGATAAAACTGATGAACTCGATAAATCCTTAGGAGGAATTGATGAAAGAATTAGTGTCCTAGGAACTTGTGTTGTCCATGATGATCAAATCAATAGGATTGACGAACTTGAAAAAGCTATGGGAACCTTGGGTTCAACATTTTCTTCTCTTAAATATAAGGAGAAAGCTTATGTGGGTAAGGAGCAAAAGTTTATGTATGTCTCTAAAGTGCCTAAACCAAAGAAATATTATTATAGGCCTAAAATTGACAAAGCCCTTAGTACCACCACAGATGGGGGAGTTTGTGATAACGATGCACCATCCTTTGATAATACTTGATACACACTTTCTACGCCTAGCTGAAAGGCGTTAAAGAAAAGCGCTTATGGGAGACAACCCATGTTTTTTACTACAGTACTTTGTTTTTTTTTTGTCTTGGAAGTTGTTTACTACTGTAGCAACCTCTCCTTATCTTAGTTTAGTGTTTTATTGTGCCAAGTAAAGTCGTTGATAGAAAAGTTCATACTAGATTTGGATTACTGCGCAGAAACAGATTTCTTTGCTGTCACGAATCTGGGCAAAATTCTCTGTAGGTAACTCAGAAAATTATGCCAATTTACGTGAGTGATCCTCAGATATGTACGCAACTTTCATTCAATTTGAGAATTTTCATTTGAGCAAGTCTGGTGCCTCAATAAAATTCGTCAATACGAACTGTTCTGTTTTGACAGATTCTGCCTTTTATTTCGCATTGCCAGTTTTGTTATGTTCGATAGATATTTTGATTCCATTGACTTTCAGTAGCTTTGTGCAATGTCCAGAAGTGTTAAGAATGATTATGTCACCTCTGAACATGTATATTTTAATTGTGCACTAACCCTCTAATGAGTTGTTCTAAGTTTGGTGTGGAGGAAGTTTTCAAGGATCAATAGAGGGAGATGATACAACATGATCAAGGAGAGTGAAAGCTCTAAGCTTGGGGATGCCCCGGTGGTTCACCCCTGCATATATCAACAAGACTCAAGCGTCTAAGCTTGGGGATGCCCAAGGCATCCCCTTCTTCATCGACAACATTATCAGGTTCCTCCCCTGAAACTATATTTTTATTCCATCACAGCTTATGTGCTTTTCTTGGAGCGTCGGTTTGTTTTTTGTTTTTGTTTTGTTTGAATAAAATGGATCCTAGCATTCATTGTGTGGGAGAGAGACACGCTCCGCTGTAGCATATGGACAAGTATGTCCTTAGGTTCTACTCATAGTATTCATGGCGAAGTTTCTCCTTCGTTAAATTGTTATATGGTTGGAATTGGAAAATGATACATGTAGTAATTTGCTAAAATGTCTTGGATAATGTGATACTTGGCAATTGTTGTGCTCATGTTTAAGCTCTTGCGTCATATACTTTGCACCTATTAATGAAGAAATACATAGAGCATGCTAAAATTTGGTTTGCATATTTGGTCTCTCTAAAGTCTAGATAATTTCTAGTATTGAGTTTGAACAACAAGGAAGACGGTGTAGAGTCTTATAATGTTTACAATATGTCTTTTATGTGAGTTTTGCTGCGCCGCTTCATCCTTGTGTTTGTTTCAAATAGCCTTTCTAGCCTAAGCCTTGTATCGAGAGGGAATACTTCTCATGCATCCAAAATACTTGAGCCAACCACTATGCCATTTGTGTCCACCATACCTACCTACTACATGGTATTTCTCCGTCATTCCAAAGTAAATTGCTTGAGTGCTACCTTTAAATTTCTATTCCTCTACCTTTGCAATATATAGCTCATGGGACAAATAGCTTAAAAACTATTGTGGTATTGAATATGTACTTATGCACTTTATCTCTTATTAAGTTGCTTGTTGTGCGATAACCATGTTCACTGGGGACGCCATCAACTACTCTTTGTTGAATATCATGTGAGTTGCTATGCATGTTCGTCTTGTCTGAAGTAAGGGCGATCTACCACCTTATGGTTAGAGCATGCATATTGTTAGAGAAGAACATTGGGCCGCTAACTAAAGCCATGATCCATGGTGGAAGTTTTAGTTTTGGACATATATCCTCAATCTCAAATGAGAAAATTAATCGTTGCTACATGCTTATGCATAAAAGAGGAGTCCATTATCTGTTGTCTATGTTGTCCCGGTATGGATGTCTAAGTTGAGAATAATCAATAGCGAGAAATCCGATGCGTGCTTTCTCCTTAGACCTTTGTACAGGCGGCATAGAGGTACCCCTTTGTGATACTTGGTTAAAACATGTGCATTGCGATAATCCCGGTAGTCCAAGCTAATTAGGACAAGGTGCGGGCACTATTAGTATACTATGCATGAGGCTTGCAACTTGTAAGATATAATTTACATGATACATATGCTTTATTACTACCGTTGACAAAATTGTTTCTTGTTTTCAAAACCAAAGCTCTAGCACAAATATAGCAATCGATGCTTTCCTCTTTGAAGGACCATTCTTTTACTTTTATTGTTGAGTCAGTTCACCTATTTCTCTCCATCTCAAGAAACAAACACTTGTGTGAACTGTGCATTGATTCCTACATACTTGCATATTGCACTTATTATATTACTCTATGTTGACAATATCCATGAGATATACATGTTACAAGTTGAAAGCAACCGCTGAAACTTAATCTTCCTTTGTGTTGCTTCAATGCCTCTACTATGAATTATTGCTTTATGAGTTAACTCTTATGCAAGACTTATTGATGCTTGTCTTGAAGTACTATTCATGAAAAGTCTTTACTATATGATTCAGTTGTTTACTCATGTCATTTACATTGTTTTGATCGCTGCATTCACTACATATGCTTACAAATAGTATGATCAAGATTATGATGGCATGTCACTCCAGAAATTATCTTTGTTTATCGTTTACCTGCTTGGGACGAGCAGGAACTAAGCTTGGGGATGCTGATACGTCCCCGACGTATCGATAATTTCTTATGTTCCATGCCACATTATTGATGATATCTACATGTTTTATGCACACTTTATGTCACATTTGTGCATTTTCTGGAACTAACCTATTAACAAGATGCCGAAGTGCCAGTTGCTGTTTTCTGCTGTTTTTGGTTTCAGAAATCCTAGTAAGGAAATATTCTCGGAATTGGACGAAATCAACGCCCAGGGTCCTATTTTGCCACGAAGCTTCCAGAAGACCGAAGAGTCAACGAAGTGGGGCCACGAGGCGGCCAGACTACAGGGCGGCGCGGCCCAGGTCTTGGCCGCGCGGCCCTGTCATCTGGGCCCCTCGTGACGCCCCTCGACCTGCCCTTCCGCCTACAAATAGCCTTCGTCGCGAAACCCCCAGTACCGAGAGCCACGATACGGAAAACCTTCCAGAGACGCCGCCGCCGCCAATCCCATCTCGGGGGATTCAGGAGATCGCCTCCGGCACCCTGCCGGAGAGGGGAATCATCTCCCGGAGGACTCTACGCCGCCATGGTCACCTCCGGAGTGATGTGTGAGTAGTCTACCCCTGGACTATGGGTCCATAGCAGTAGCTAGATGGTTGTCTTCTCCTCATTGTGCTTAATTGTCGGGTCTTGTGAGCTGCCGAACATGATCAAGATCATCTATCTGTAATTCTATATGTTGTGTTTGTTGGGATCCGATGAATAGAGAATACCATGTTATGTTGATTATCAATTTATATCTATGTGTTGTTTATGATCTTGCATGCTCTCCGTTACTAGTAGATGCTCTGGCCAAGTAGATGCTTGTAACTCCAAGAGGGAGTATTTATACTCGATAGTGGGTTCATGTCTCCGTGAATCTGGGGAAGTGACAGAAATCTCTAAGATTATGGATGTGCTGTTGCCACTAGGGATAAAACATTGGTGCTATGTTCGAGGATGTAGTTACTGATTACATTACGCGCAATACTTAATGCAATTGTCTGTTGTTAGCAACTTAATACTGGAGGGGGTTCGGATGATAACCTGAAGGTGGACTTTTTAGGCATAGATGCATGCTGGATAGCGGTCTATGTACTTTGTCGTAATGCCCAATTAAATCTCACTATACTCATCATAATATGTATGTGCATGGTCATGCCCTCTTTATTTGTCAATTGCCCAACTGTAATTTGTTCACCCAACATGCTGTTTATCTTATGGGAGAGACACCTCTAGTGAACTGTGGACCCCGGTCCAATTCTCTTTACTGAAATACAATCTCTTGCAATCTTTGTTCTCTTTGTTTTTCAGCAAACAATCATCATCCACACTATACATCTAATCCTTTGTTACAGCAAGCCGGTGAGATTGACAACCTCGCTGTTTCGTTGGGGCAAAGTACTTGGTTTGTGTTGTGCAGGTTCCACGTTGGCGCCGGAATCCCTGGTGTTGCGCCGCACTACATCTCGCCGCCATCAACCTTCAACGTGCTTCTTGACTCCTACTGGTTCGATAAACCTTGGTTTCTAACTGAGGGAAACTTACTGCTGTACGCATCACACCTTCCACTTGGGGTTCCCAACGGTCGCGTGCTGTACGCGTGTCAGTCACCTAGCGGTGCATCAAGCACATATTGCAGGTTTCCACCAGCGAGGAAGATCCTCACATTACGGAACCAGTCGGTGAAGTTGCTACCGTTGCTCTTAAGCTTTTCTTTCTCTAGGAACTGATTAAAATTGATTGGGGACGCCATATCTACAACATATATTTGCAATAGTTTAGACTAAGTTTATGACAAATTGAGTTCAAATTTTAATTCAACATAATTAAAAATCTAGGTGAACTCCCACTCAAAACAATATCCCTCGAATTGTCTTAGTGATCACACGAACCAAATCCACCACACCTAAGTCCGATCATCACGAGACAAGATGTAATTTCAATGGCGAACACTCAAAGTGTTCATCATATCAATCATATGATTCATGCTCTACCTTTCGGTATCACGTGTTCCGAGACCATGTCTGTACATGCTAGGCTCGTCAAGGCCACCTTAGTATCCGCATGTGCAAAACTGGCTTGCACCCGTTGTATGCACTTGTTGATTCTATCACACCCGATCATCACGAGATGCTTCGAAACGACAAGTCTTGGCAACGGTGCTACTAAGGATGAACACTTTATTATCTTGATATTTTAGTGAGAGGGATCATCTTATAATGCTACCGTCGCGATCTAAGCAAAATAAGATGCATAAAAGGATTAACATCACATGCAGTTCATATGTGATATGATATGGCCCTTTTGTCTTTGCGCCTTTCATCTTCATCTCCAAAGCACGGACATGATCTCCATCATCAACGGGCATGATCTCCATCATCGTCGGCGTAGCGTCAAGGTCCATGACGCCGTCTTCATGGTTGTTCACCTCATGTAGCAACTATTACAACTACTTTGAAATACTACTCAACATGAAATTTAAAGACAACTATAAGGCTCCTGCCGGTTGCCACTATACAATAATGATCATCTCATACATATTCGTCATCACATTATGGCCATATCACATCACCAAACCCTGCAAAAACAAGTTAGACGTCTCTAATTTGGTTTGCATATTTTACCACTACAACAAAAAAGTCATATAAAGACGCTACCCGTTCGACGCTTTTATGTTCGTCCCTATATCCTTAATCGAGCCATCAGTTGAGACGTTTGTTGAGACGCAGCACCTTACGTCTTAAACTTCTAGGTTTACACAAGAAAAAAACGAAGTACCACATCCACACGTTTACCTTATCCCCTAGGGCGTGTAAAACCTAGCGCCGCCACCAGATCCGATCGTGTTGCCTCTCTTTGGCGAACTTCTCCTTTGGCTTCCTAGGGCGTGTAAAAATGCTTCTCTCGAGACCCATGTGACGGCGTACGATTCCAAGGATCCATCCAGCTGCTGCGTAAACGTTGAATTTGGTCAGTTCCTTGCCGTTGTAGTAGATTAATTATTCATTCCTACTGTACTCGATAAACTGTTCTCCGCGGCTGGGATCGATCAAGTGTTCCTTGCCGCTGGACTATCGTTCCTCTCTGCAATTAGGTACCTATTCCGTCTCTGCCCTCTAAGATTTCAGAAACATTTCTTTGTTTGCACCCTTGTATTTGCATACAGGTAATGGATTCCAAGGATCCATCCGGTTGTTGGGTCAGTGTTGAATTTGGTCAGTTCCTTACCGTTGTACTATATTAATTTTTCATTGCTACTGTGCTCGATAAACTACTGTTCGTGGCTGGGATCGATCAAGTGTTCTTTGCCGCTGGGCTATGGTTCCTCTCTGCAATTAGGTATTTATTCCGTCTCTCCCCTCTAAGATTTCAGAAACCTTCCTTTTTTGTTTGCTACAGATTAGTGAATTATGTTTGTGATCCTTGTATTGGCATACAGGTAATGGATATCGTTGCAGTTTTAGCACTGCCAAACCTTGGAGCTGCTATTCACAGCGGAGGGCATCGACTAACAGAAAGTAGCTTCTAGTTTTGAGTTATTTATAAATACGCTAAGCTTCCTCGGTTTGGAACATGTTTATTTGTGTACGAGGGTCAGATTTGCTGAACTCATCTAGTACATGTGTATCGGACGGTAACTCTTGGAAAAAAATTTGCAGCTTCACAAGGTATTTCTCTAAGATTATAAGCATATTAACTTGCTATGAGATTGTTAATATTTTACCAAGTGTGTTGTTTTGGTCGTGTAGTTGTTCCTCTGCAGGTATTACTGCGCCAATATTTTTCAAGCGGCGCAACATCGAGAGCAAATAAAGTCTGCAGAAGAAGTGAACTAGAGAGCATCGAATCTAACAGATAAATTCATATTACTTAGGAAACTACATACACAAATTATAGGAACTTGTTTATTCGTGTATGCCAATATTTGTAAGGATGTACTTTTCACTTGCAGTATGACAATTACCATCAGATAATATAATTGATGTTGTTTGCGGCACAATGAGTGTTTGTAATTCTTTATTGTTTTGTGATGGATGGTATATGATTTCCATCATATGATGTGCATTGCTCCAAATTCTGCAAGGATTTGAAGAATGAATAGATTTATATATAACACGCAAAAAACAGATTCAAGAATGCATATGATTCAATGTTGGTAGAGATGATATGTTGGACATCCATAAAGTGGCTCTATCAAAGATAAACACGCTTTTGAAAACGTCTCACCTTATTTTGGGACGTTGACTCATGCGTCTTTAAGGTATTTGAGACGGTGCATAAGAAGACGCTTCTACGACGCTTTATAGTAGCGTCTTTACAACCACGTAGAGATGAAATATAGCGTCTCTAGTCTCTAAATTAGATGTCTTTACATGCTATTCTTCCTGTAGTGTACGTGGTTTAGGGTTTTCGAGAGAGATCTAATCTACCTACGAACATGAACCACAACGGTGATACTAGTGTTGTCAATAGAAGAGTAAATTGAATCTTCACTATAGTAGGAGAGACAGACACTCGCAAAGCCTCTTATGCAATACAAGTTGCATGTCGAACGAGGAACAAGTCTCATGAACGCGGTCATGTAAAGTTAGTCCGAGCCGCTTCATCCCACTATGCCACAAAGATGCAAAGTACTCAAACTAAAGACAACATAAGCATCAACGCCCACAAAACCATTGTGTTCTACTCGTGCAACCATCTATGCATAGACACGGCTCTGATACCACTGTAGGGATTCGTTGCATAGAAAACAAAAATTGTCCTACCGCGAGAACGCAATCCAAGCCAAGATGCAATCTAGAAGACGGGAGCAGCGAGGGGATCATCGAGACTCACCCTTGAAGATTTCCAAAGCCTACAAGAGTAGGCTCTTGTTGCTGCGGTAGACGATCACTTGCCGCTTGCAAAAGCGCGTAGAAGATCTTGACGGTGCCACAATCGGGCAGCACCTCCGTACTCGGTCACACGTTCGGTGTTGATGAAGACGACGTCCTTCTCCCCGTTCCAGCGGGCAGCGGAAGTAGTAGCTCCTCCTTGAATCCGGCAGCACGACGGCGTGGTGGCGGTGGCGATGGAGATCTCCGGCGGAGCTTCGCTAAGCGTTGCGGGAGAGGTGGAGGAGAGGGGGCGGCTAGGGTTTGGGAGAGGGGGTGGCCGGCCACTATGGGGTGCGGCCAGCTTGAGGGCTTGTGGTGGCCGGCCCCCTCCCCTATGCCCCTCATTATATAGGTGGAACCCCCAAGTGTTGGACTACAAGTCTTCGAATAAGAGCCCAACCCAAAACCTTCCATGTAGTAGGGAAACCTACCCAAGGTGGGACTCCCACCCAAGTGGGATTCCCACCCTTCCATGAGGGGGGGTGGCCGGCCCCCTTGGTGGAGGCCACCTTGGACTCCCCCCTCTAGGGTTGGCCGGCCATGGGGAGGTGGAGTCCCTCCGGGACTCCTCCTTCCTTAATGATTTCTTCCGGACTTTTCTAGAACCTTCTAGAACCTTCCATAAAATCACCGGATCATTTTCAAACTTATAAAATGACTTCCTATATATGAATCTTATTCTCCGGACCATTGCGGAACTCCTCGTGATGTCCGGGATCTCATCCGAGACTTCGAACAATACTTCGAACTCCATTCCATATTCAAGTTCTACTATTACAACATCAAACCTTAAGTGTGTCACCCTACGGTTCGCGAACTATGTGGACATGGGTGAGAACTCTCTCCGACCAATAACCAATAGCGGGATCTGGAGATCCATAATGGCTCCCACATATTCAACGATGACTTAGTGATCGGTATCACTCTATACCTTGTTCAACCTCGTCTCCTGACAAGTACTCTTTACTCGTACTGTGGTATGTGGTCTCTTATGAACTTATTCATATGCTTGCAAGACATTAGACGACATTCCACCGAGAGGGCCCAGAGTATATCTATCCGTCATCGGGATGGACAAATCCCACCGTTGATCCATATGCCTCAACTCATACTTTCCGGATGCTTAATCCCACCTTTATAACCACCCATTTACGCAGTGGCGTTTGATGTAATCAAAGTACCTTTCCGGTATAAGTGATTTACATGATCTCATGGTCATAAGGACTAGGTACCTATGTATCGAAAGCTTATAGCAAATAACTCAATGACGTGATCTTATGATACGCTTAAATGGGTGTGTCCATTACATCATTCATATAATGATATAACCTTGTTATTAATAACATCCAATGTTCATGATTATGAAACTAATCATCTATTAATCAACAAGCTAGTTAAGAGGCATACTAGGGACTCATTGTTGTTTACATATCACACATGTATCAATGTTTCGGTTAATACAATTATAGCATGGTATATAAATATTTATCATAAACATAAAGATATATAATAACCACTTTTATTATTGCCTCTTGGGCATATCTCCAACAGAACACCCACATCAACTATATGCATTGGAACTACGACGAGTTGAACTACGACACGGGGTCACGAGCGAAGTTCCTCGTCGAGAACATATACGAGAAACGACATCACCATCCACACGCTAGGCTGGTGTGGAACTCCATCGACTTCTTGACAGCCAGGTACCGACACACATCACCGCAAGGGACGCCTCCAAACGTCACACCATCATCGACATGCTTAAGGCCCCGACATCACTGAAACATTATCGCCAAGGTCTACATCAATATGGTCTTCATCGACATTTTCGTTAACACACTGCCGCCGCCTAGATGGACCTACAAGAAATAACTACAACGCCCACTAACAGTACAACTACAAGACACGACGACGGCATGACCGCGTCCACGTCAGCGATGACTATATTGACCCTGTTCGATGGCTAAAAATGCATCGACAAACCGCCGTCACAATTGTGATGCCCTCACAACCGCACATATGGTTCTGGCAAAACCGTTGTGTGCCTGGTTTTCCTCCAGTCCTAGCAAAATTGGTGGTCTCACTTATGACCGCGTCCTCTGATATCTGCAAGACGCCTCCGACGGTACCTCTCAAGTGGGAAAACATTGACCATGCTAGCATCCACGCTTAAAGAAAAGGAAGAAGAAACCCGCGCAATTTCCGCCTCTCGTAAATGCGGCTACACCACCTATGATGACGACTACATCCTTCGGCCATGACTATCTCGACCACGGCTACATCACGATCAGCTACCTCGAGATTGACATCAACAACAACGACTACCACTACATATCGGCAACAACTCGAGTCAACCACATTTGATGATGACATGGAGGAGAAGATAACGAAATCACGAGAATTGAAATCCAGTAGGAATCGCCCGCTTCACTCCCGCTACGACTGATTGGTATGTTAGACTACGTATACGTAGAGATAAACAAGCACTCTAGGTCAAGTCGACCGTCTACCTCTATATATGCTCCGCGATGGTCTAATCAATACTCCCTCCGTTCCTTTGCATAAGCCATATAGTTTTTTGAGAAAAAAATCTAAAATATAAGATATATTGCGATTGTATCAATTGTATGAATATATTTTTAGAAATTATATTATCTTTACTTATCTAATGTGAACTTTTATATTTTCTCACATCAATTAGTCAGAAATAATCTTGCCCAAATCTGCTCTAGCTTTGCCTCCAAATGCATTCTTTAATATTCGTGCCAAAATTATATTACTTATATTTAGGATCGGAGGGAGTACAATAACAGAAATTAGGGCAGTGATGGCTTAGACGACAAGTATGTGTGCACTTGGGTGGAAACACGAGATTAGAGCATCTCCAGTCGCGCCCCCCAAACCGTCCCCCAAATCGCGTCGGATCAAGCGTTTGGGGGACATGCTTTGTTCGTGCCGCGTTTGGGGGACGTCGCTCCCCAGTTGCGTCCCTCAAAGGCCATCCCCGATGAGGAATTCAAATAGTTTGCATTCAAAAGAGATCGTTCCCACCGAAGTCGTCGCGATCAGAGTAGCGGCGTTCAAAGTACTGGGCGCGCGATCATATTACAGGCCGACGATATAATTAAAAGAAGGGGTTGGGCTCCGACGGCGCATCCTGAGTCGACGTAAGCCCGTCGATCACGATGAACTCGTCGTGATCTGCCCGGTGTACATGCTCCGTGGCTAACGTCGAGGCAGAGGCCGACGCAGGTGTAGTAGAGGATGCGTCTGCCGGCTCTTGCTTCGGGGTTGGGGCCGCTGCCGCTACAGCTGCCTGGGCCGCCGCCTCGGACTCCGCATCGGCTGCTACCATTTTGGCTTCGATGTCGTCAAGGATCTGGCCTTTGAAGAAGTTGTGCACCGCCCGCGTCCGGGAAGACATTCCTTCTGTCGACGCTCTCAGCAGGGACATGCCGTCCCTGCGTTTCTTCAGCTCCATCTTCTCCTCTTGCCTCTTGAGCAGCGCCGCCCACTGCTTGTGACGGTAAAGCATTCGTCCGTTGGAAACCCCAAGAGGAAGGTGTGATGTGTACAGCAGCGAGTTTTCCCTCAGTAAGAAACCAAGGTTATCGAACCAGTAGGAGTCAAGAAGCACGTTGAAGGTTGATGGCGGCAGAGTGTAGTGCGGCGCAACACCAGGGATTCCGGCGCCAACGTGAAACCTGCACAACACAACCAAAATACTTTGCCCCAACTTAACAGTGAGGTTGTCAATCTCACCGGCTTGCTGTAACAAAGGATTATATGTATAGTGTGGATGATGATGTTTGCAGAAAACAGTAGAACAAGTATTGCAGTAGATTGTATTCGATGTAAAAGAATGGACCGGGGTCCACAGTTCACTAGTGGTGTCTCTGCGATAAGAAATAGCATGTTGGGTGAACAAATTACAGTTGGGCAATTGACAAATAAAGATGGCATGACAATGCACATACATGTTATGATGAGTAGTGTGAAATTCAATTGGACATTACGACAAAGTACATAGACCGCTATCCAGCATGCATCTATGCCTAAAAAGTCCACCCTTCAGGTTATCATCCGAACCCCTTCCAGTATTAAGTTGCAAACAACATACAATTGCATTAAGTATGGTGCGTAATGTAATCAACAAATACATCCTTCGACATAGCATTGATGTTTTATCCCTAGTGGCAACAGCACATCCACAACCTTAGAACTTTACATCATTGTCCTGCATTTAATGGAGGCATGAACCCACTATCGAGCATAAATACTCCCTCTTGGAGTTACAAGTAACGACTTGGCCAGAGCCTCTACTAATAACGGAGAGCATGCAAGATCATAAACAACACATAGATGATAGATTGATAATCAACATAACATAGCATTCAATATTCATCGGATCCCAACAAACGCAACATGTAGCATTACAAATAGATGATCTTGATCATGTTAGGCAGCTCACAAGATCCAACAATGATAGCACAATGAGGAGAAGACAACCATCTAGCTACTGCTATGGACCCATAGTCCAGGGGTGAACTACTCACACATCACTCCGGAGGCGACCATGGCGGTGAAGAGTCCTCCGGGAGATGATTCCCCTCTCCGGCAGGGTGCCGGAGGCGATCTCCTGATCCCCCGAGATGGGATTGGCGGCGGCATCTCTGGAAGGTTTTCCGCATCGTGGCTCTCGGTACTGGAGTTATTATGTACGAAGGCTTCTTATAGGCGGAGAGGTAGGTTTAGGGGCGACGCGAGGGGCCCGCACAACAGGGCCGCGCGGCCAGGGCCTGGGCCGCTCCGCCCTGGCGTGTCGCCGCCTCGTCGCCCCACTTCGTTTCCCTTTCGGACTTCTGGAAGGGCTTCGTGGAAAAATAAGATCCTGGGCGTTGATTTCGTCCAATTCCGAGAATACTTCCTTACTAGGATTTCTGAAACCAAAAACAGCAGAAAACAACAACTGGCTCTTCGGCATCTTGTTAATAGGTTAGTGCCGGAAAATGCATAAATATGACATAAAGTATGTATAAAACATGTAGGTATTGTCATAAAAAAGCATGGAACATAAGAAATTATCGATATGTTGGAGACGTATCAGCATCCCCAAGCTTAGTTCCTACTCGTCGTCGAGTAGGTAAACGGTAACAAAGATAATTTCTGAAGTGACATGCTGATACGCGTACAGCACGCGTCCGTTGGGAACCCCAAGAGGAAGGTGTGATGCGTACAGCGGCAAGTTTTCCCTCAGTAAGAAACCAAGGTTTATCGAACCAGTAGGAGCCAAGAAGCACGTTGAAGGTTGATGGTGGCGGAGTGTAGTGCGGCGCAACACCAGGGATTCCGGCGCCAACGTGGAACCTGCACAACACAACCAAATTACTTTGCCCCAACGTGACAGTGAGGTTGTCAATCTCACCGGCTTGCTGTAACAAATGATTAGATGTATAGTGTGGATGATGATGTTTGCAGAAAACAGTAGAACGAGTATTGCAGTAGATTGTATTCGATGTAAAAGAATGGACCGGGGTCCACAGTTCACTAGTGGTGTCTCTCCGATAAGAAATAGCATGTTGGGTGAACAAATTACAGTTGGGAAATTGACAAATAAAGAGGGCCTGACCATGCACATACATGTTATGATGAGTAGTGTGAAATTCAATTGGGCATTACGACAAAGTACATAGACCGCTATCCAGCATGCATCTATGCCTAAAAATTCCACCTTCAGGTTATCATCCGAACCCCTTCCAGTATTAAGTTGCAAACAACAAACAATTGCATTAAGTATGGTGCGTAATGTAATCAACAAATACATCCTTCGACATAGCATTGATGTTTTATCCCTAGTGGCAACAGCACATCCACAACCTTAGAACTTTCTGTCATCATCCCCATTTAATGGAGGCATGAACCCACTATCGAGCATAAATACTCCCTCTTGGAGTTACAAGTAACGACTTGGCCAGAGCCTCTACTAATAACGGAGAGCATGCAAGATCATAAACAACACATAGATGATAGATTGATAATCAACATAACATAGCATTCAATATTCATCGGATCCCAACAAACGCAACATGTAGCATTACAAATAGATGATCTTGATCATGTTAGGCAGCTCACAAGATCCGACAATGATAGCACAATGAGGAGAAGACAACCATCTAGCTACTGCTATGGACCCATAGTCCAGGGGTGAACTACTCACACATCACTCCGGAGGCGACCATGGCGGTGAAGAGTCCTCCGGGAGATGATTCCCCTCTCCGGCAGGGTGCGGAGGCGATCTCTGAATCCCCGAGATGGGATTGGCGGCGGCGTCTCTGGAAGGTTTTCCGTATCGTGGCTCTCGGTACTGGAGTTATTATCGACGAAGGCTTCTTATAGGCGGAGAGGTAGGTTTAGGGGCGACGCGAGGGGCCCGCACAACAGGGCCGCGTGGCCAGGGCCTGGGCCGCGCCGCCCTGGCGTGTCGCCGCCTCGTCGCCCCACTTCGTTTCCCTTTCGGACTTCTGGAAGGGCTTCGTGGAAAAATAAGATCCTGGGCGTTGATCGTCCAATTCCGAGAATATTTCCTTACTAGGATTTCTGAAACCAAAAACAGCAGAAAACAACAACTGGCTCTTCGGCATCTTGTTAATAGGTTAGTGCCAGAAAATGCATAAATATGACATAAAGTATGTATAAAACATGTAGGTATTGTCATAAAAAAAGCATGGAACATAAGAAATTATCGATACGTTGGAGACGTATCAGCATCCCCAAGCTTAGTTCCTACTCGTCCTCGAGTAGGTAAACGATAACAAAGATAATTTCTGAAGTGACATGCTAATACGCGTACAGCACGCGTCCGTTGGGAACCCCAAGAGGAAGGTGTGATGCGTACAGCGGCAAGTATTCCCTCAGTAAGAAACCAAGGTTTATCGAACCAGTAGGAGCCAAGAAGCACGTTGAAGGTTGATGGTGGCGGAGTGTAGTGTGGCGCAACACCAGGGATTCCGGCGCCAACGTGGAACCTGCACAACACAACCAAATTACTTTGCCCCAACGTGACAGTGAGGTTGTCAATCTCACTGGCTTGTTGTAACAAAGGATTAGATGTATAGTGTGGATGATGATTATTTGCAGAAAACAGTAGAACAAGTATTGCAGTTGATTGTATTCGATTAAAAGAACGGACCGGGGTCCACAGTTCACTAGAGGTGTCTCTCCGATAAGAATAAGCATGTTGGGTGAACAAATTACAGTTGGGCAATTGACAAATAAAGAGGGCATGACCATGCACATACATGATATGATGAGTAGTGTGAGATTTAATTGGGCATTACGACAAAGTACATAGACCGCTATCCAGCATGAATCTATGCCTAAAAAGTCCACCTTCAGGTTATCATCCGAACCCCTTCCAGTATTAAGTTGCAAACAATAGACAATTGCATTAAGTATGGTTCGTAATGTAATCAACAACTACATCCTTAGACATAGCATCGATGTTTTATCCCTAGTGGCAACAGCACATCCACAACCTTAGAACTTTCTGTCACTGTCCCAGATTTAATGGAGGCATGAACCCACTATCGAGCATAAATACTCCCTCTTGGAGTTACAAGCAAAAACTTGGCCAGAGCCTCTACTAGTAACGGAGAGCATGCAAGATCATAAACAACACATAGGTAATAGATTGATAATCAACATAGCATAGTATTCTCTATTCATCGGATCCCAACAAACACAGCATATAACATTACAGATAGGTGATCTTGATCATGTTAGGCAGCTCACAAAATCCAACAATGAAGCACAATTAGGAGAAGACGACCATCTAGCTACTGCTATGGACCCATAGTCGAGGGGTGAACTACTCACACATCACTCCGGAGGCGACCATGGCGGTGAAGAGTCCTCCGGGAGATGATTCCCCTCTCCGGCAGGGTGCCGGAGGCGATCTCCTGAATCCCCCGAGATGGGATTGGCGGCGGCGGCGTCTCTGGAAGGTTTTCCGTATCGTGGCTCTCGGTACTTGGGGTTTCGCGACGAAGGCTTTAATTAGGCGGAAGGGCAGGTCAAGGGGTGTCACGGGGGCCCCACACAATAGGGCCGCGCGGCCAAGGGCCAGGCCGCGCCGCCCTGGTGTGTCACCACCTCGTGGCCCCACTTCGTCTCTCCCTCGGACTTCTGGAAGCTTCGTGCAAAAATAGGCCCCTGGGCGTTGATTTCGTCCAATTCCGAGAATATTTCCTTACTAGGATTTCTGAAACCAAAAACAGCAGAAAACAGCAACTGGCTCTTCGGCATCTTGTTAATAGGTTAGTGCCGGAAAATGCATAAATATGACATAAAGTATGCATAAAACATGTAGATATCATCAATAAAGTGGCATGGAACATAAGAAATTATCGATACGTTGGAGACGTATCAGCATCCCCAAGCTTAGTTCCTACTCGTCCCGAGTAGGTAAACGATAACAAAGATAATTTCTGGAGTGACATGCCATCATAATCTTGATCATACTATTGTAAGCACATGTAATGAATGCAGCGATCCAAGCAATGTAAATGACATGAGTAAACAAATGAATCATATAGCAAAGACTTTTCATGAATAGTACTTTCAAGACAAGCATCAATAAGTCTTGCATAAGAGTTAACTCATAAAGCAATAAATTCAAAGTAAAGGTATTGAAGCAACCCAAAGGAAGATTAAGTTTCAGCGGTTGCTTTCAACTTGTAACATGTATATCTCATGGATATTGTCAACATAAAGTAATATAATAAGTGCAATATGCAAGTATGTAGGAATCAATGCACAGTTCACACAAGTGTTTGCTTCTTGAGATGGAGAGAAATAGGTGAACTGACTCAACATAAAAGTAGAAGAAAGGCCCTTCTCAGAGCGAAGCATCGATTGCTATATTTGTGCTAGAGCTTTGATTTTGAAAACATATAGAGAGCATAAAAGTAAAATTTTGAGAGGTGTTTGTTGTTGTCAACGAATGGTAGTGGGCACTCTAACCCCCTTGCCAGACAAACCTTCAAAGAGCGGCTCCCATTTTATTTTTATTTTTGGGTGGCACTCCTTCCAACCTTTGCTTTCACAAACCATGTCTAACCGAATCCTCGGGTGCCTGCCAACAATCTCATACCATGAAGGAGTGCCTTTTTATTTTAGTTTTATTATGATGACACTCCTCCCCACCTTTGCTTTCTCAAGCCATGGCTAACCGAATCCTTCGGGTGCCGTCCAACAATCACATACCATGGAGGAGTGTCTATTTTGGTTAATTAATTTGGGACTAGGAATCCCATTGCCAGCTCTTTTTGCAAATTTATTGGATAAGCGGATGAAGCCACTAGTCCATTGGTGAAAGTTGCCCAACAAGATTGAAAGATAAACACCACATACTTCCTCATGAGCTATAAAACATTGGCACAAATCAGAGGTAATAAATTTTGAATTGTTTAAAGGTAGCACTCAAGCAATTTACTTTGGAATGGCGGAGAAATACCATGTAGTAGGTAGGTATGGTGGACACAAATGGCATAGTGGTTGGCTCAAGGATTTTGGATGCATGAGAAGTATTCCCTCTCGATACAAGGTTTAGGCTAGCAAGGTTATTTGAATCAAACACAAGTATGAACCGGTGCAGCAAAACTCACATAAATGACATACTGTAAACATTATAAGACTCTACACCGTCTTCCTTGTTGTTCGACCCTTACTAGAAATTATCTAGACCTTAGAGAGACCAATTATGCAAACCAAATTTTAGCAAGCTCTATGTATTTCTTCATTAATGGGTGCAAAGTATATGATGCAAGAGATTAAACATGAGCACAACAATTGCCAAGTATCACATTATTCAAGACATTCTACCAATTACTACATGTAGCATTTCCCTTTTCCAACCATATAACAATTTAACGAAGAAGATTCAACCTTCGCCATGAACATTATGAGTAAAGCCTAAGGACATATTTGTCCATATGCAACAGCGGAGCGTGTCTCTCTCCCACACAATGAATGCTAGGATCCATTTTATTCAAACAAAACAAAAACAAAAACAAACCGACGCTCCAAGCAAAGTACATAAGATGTGATAGAATAAAAATATAGTTTCACTAGAGGAACCTGATAATGTTGTCGATGAAGAAGGGGATGCCTTGGGAATCCCCAAGCTTAGACGCTTGAGTCTTCTTGAAATATGCAGGGGTGAACCACCGGGGCATCCCCAAGCTTAGAGCTTTCACTCTCCTTGATCATATTGTATCATCTCCCTCTCTTGATCCTTGAAAACTTCCTCCACACCAAACTCAAAACAACTCATTAGAGGGTTAGTGCACAATCAAAATTCACATGTTCAGAGGTGAAATAATCATTCTTAACACTTCTGGACATTGCACAAAGCTACTGAAAGTCAATGGAATAGAAAAATCCATCAAGCATAGCAAAACAGGCAATGCGAAATAAAAGGCAGAATCTGTCAAAACAGAACAGTCCGTAAAGACGAATTTCTAAGAGGCACCAGACTTGCTCAAATGAAAATTCTCAAGTTGAATGAAAGTTGCGTACATATCTGAGGATCACTCACGTAAATTGGCATAATTTTTTGAGTTACCTACAGAGAATTAGGCCCAGATTCATGACAGCACGAAATCTGTTTCCGTGCAGTAATCCAAATCTAGTATGAACCTTACTATCAAAGACTTTACTTGGCACAACAATGCAACAAAACTAAGATAAGGAGAGGTTGCTACAGTAGTAACAACTTCCAAGACTCAAATATAAAACAAAAGTGCAGTAGTAAAATCATGGGTTGTCTCCCATAAGCGCTTTTCTTTAACGCCTTTCAGCTAGGCGCAGAAAGTGTGTATCAAGTGTTATCAAGAGACGAAGCATCAACATCATAATTTGTTCTAATGATAGAATCAAAAGTTAACTTCATTCTCTTTCTATGGAAGTGTTCCATACCTTTCTTGAGAGGAAATTGATATTTAATATTACCTTCCTTCATATCAATAATAGCACCAACAGTTCGAAGAAAAGGTCTTCCCAATATAATGGGACAAGATGCATTGCATTCAATATCCAAGACAAAAAAATCAACGGGGACAAGGTTATTGTTAACGGTAATGCGAACATTATCAACTCTCCCCAAAGGTTTCTTTGTAGAATTATCAGCAAGATTAACATCCAAATAAAAAAATTTCAATGGTGGCAAGTCAAGCATATTATAGATCTTTCTAGGCATAACGGAAATACTTGCACCAAGATCACATAAAGCATTACAATCAAAGTCATTGACCTTCATCTTAATGATGGGCTCCCAACCATCCTCCAACTTCCTAGGAATAGAAGTTTCAAGTTTTAGTTTCTCTTCTCTAGCTTTTATGAGAGCATTTGTAATATGTTTCGTGAAAGCCAAATTTATAGCACTAGCATTAGGACTCTTAGCAAGTTTTTGTAAGAACTTTATAAATTCAGAGATGTGGCAATCATCAAAATCCAAACCATTATAATCTAAAGCAATGGGATCATTGTCCCCAATGTTGGAAAAAATTTCAGCAGTTTTATCACAGGCAGTTTCAGCAGTTTTAGCAGTTTTAGGCAGTTTTTCACGCTTTGCATTAGAAGTGGAAACATTGCCAACACCAATTATTTTACCATTAATAGTAGGAGGTGCAGCAACATGTGGAGCATTAGCATTACTAGTGGTGGTAATAGTCCAAACTTTAGCTATATTATCTTCTTTAGCATTTTCTTCTTTTTCCCACCTAGCACGCAATTCGGCCATCAATCTTATATTCTCATTAATTCTAACTTGGATGGCATTTGTTGTAGTAACAATTTTATTATTATTATTTTCATTAGGAATAACTTTCGATTTCAATAGATCAACATCAGCAGCAAGACTATCGACTTTAGAAACAAGTATATCAATTTTCCCAAGCTTTTCCTCAACAGATTTGTTAAAAGCAGTTTGTGTACTAATAAATTCTTTAATCATGGCTTCAAGTCCAGGGGGTGAATTCCTATTATTGTTATAAGAATTCTCATAAGAATTACCATAGCCGTTGCCATTATTATAAGGATATGGCCTATAGTTGTTACTAGAATTGTTCCGGTAAGCATTGTTGTTGAAATTATTATTTTTAATGAAGTTTACATCAACATGTTCTTCTTGAGCAACCAATGAAGCTAACGGAACATTATTAGGATCAACATTAGTCCTACCATTCACAAGCATAGACATAATAGCATCAATCTTATCACTCAAGAAAGAGGTTTCTTCGACAGAATTTACCTTCTTACCTTGTGGAGCTCTTTCCGTGTGCCATTCAGAGTAATTAATCAACATGTTATCAAGAAGCTTTGTTGCATCGCCTAGAGTGATGGATATAAAGGTACCTCCAGTAGCTGAATCCAATAGGTTCCGCGAAGAAAAATTCAGTCCTGCATAAAAGGTTTGGATGATCATCCAAGTAGTCAGTCCATGGGTTGGGAAATTTTTAACCAAAGATTTCATTCTTTCCCATGCTTGGGCAACATGCTCATTATCCAATTGTTTAAAATTCATTATGCTACTTCTCAAAGATATAATTTTAGCAGGAGGATAATATCTACCAATAAAAGCATCCTTGCATTTAGTCCATGAATCAATACTATTCTTAGGCAGAGATAGCAACCAATCTTTAGCTCTTCCTCTTAATGAGAAAGGAAACAATTTTAATTTTATAATGTCACCATCTACATCCTTATACTTTTGCATTTCACATAGTTTAACAAAATTATTAAGATGGGCAGCAGCATCATCAGAACTAACACCAGAAAATTGCTCTCTCATAACAAGATTTAGTAAAGCAGGTTTAATTTCAAAGAATTCTGCTGTAGTAGCAGGTGGAGCAATAGGTGTGCATAAGAAATCATTATTATTTGTGTTTGTGAAGTCACACAACTTAGTATTTTCAGGAGTATCCATTTTAGCAACAGTAAATAAAGAAAACTAGATAAAGTAAATGCAAGATTTTTAATATCGAGAATGCAAACAAGATAGTAAATAAAGTAAAGCTAGCAACTAATTTTTTTGTGTTTTGATATAATGCAGCAAACAAAGTAGTAAATAAAAGTAAAGCAAGACAAAAACAAAGTAAAGAGATTGGAGGTGGAGACTCCCCTTGCAGCGTGTCTTGATCTCCCCGGCAACGGCGCCAGAAAAATAGCTTGATACGCGTACAGCACGCGTCCGTTGGGAACCCCAAGAGGAAGGTGTGATGCGTACAGCGGCAAGTTTTCCCTCAGTAAGAAACCAAGGTTTATCGAACCAGTAGGAGCCAAGAAGCACGTTGAAGGTTGATGGTGGCGGAGTGTAGTGCGGCGCAACACCAGGGATTCCGGCGCCAACGTGGAACCTGCACAACACAACCAAATTACTTTGCCCCAACGTGACAGTGAGGTTGTCAATCTCACCGGCTTGCTGTAACAAAGGATTAGATGTATAGTGTGGATGATGATTGTTTGCAAAAAACAGTAGAACAAGTATTGCAGTTGATTGTATTCGATTAAAAGAATGGACCGGGGTCCACAGTTCACTAGAGGTGTCTCTCCGATAAGAATAAGCATGTTGGGTGAACAAATTACAGTTGGGCAATTGACAAATAAAGAGGGCCTGACCATGCACATACATGATATGATGAGTAGTGTGAGATTTAATTGGGCATTACGACAAAGTACATAGACCGCTATCCAGCATGCATCTATGCCTAAAAAGTCCACCTTCAGGTTATCATCCGAACCCCTTCCAGTATTAAGTTGCAAACAACAGACAATTGCATTAAGTATGGTGCGTAATGTAATCAACAACTACATCCTTAGACATAGCATCGATGTTTTATCCCTAGTGGCAACAGCACATCCACAACCTTAGAACTTTCTGTCACTGTCCCAGATTTAATGGAGGCATGAACCCACTATCGAGCATAAATACTCCCTCTTGGAGTTACAAGCAAAAACTTGGCCAGAGCCTCTACTAGTAATGGAGAGCATGCAAGCTCATAAACAACACATAGGTAATAGATTGATAATCAACATAGCATAGTATTCTCTATTCATCTGATCCCAACAAACACAACATATAACATTACAGATAGATGATCTTGATCATGTTAGGCAGCTCACAAGATCCAACAATGCAGCACAATTAGGAGAAGACGACCATCTAGCTACTGCTATGGACCCATAGTCCAGGGGTGAACTACTCACACATCACTCCGGAGGCGACCATGGCGGTGAAGAGTCCTCCGGGAGATGATTCCCCTCTCCGGCAGGGTGCCGGAGGCGATCTCCTGAATCCCCCGAGATGGGATTGGCGGCGGCGGCGGCTCTGGAAGGTTCTCCGTATCGTGGCTCTCGGTACTGGGGGTTTCGCGACAAAGGCTTTAAGTAGGCGGAAGGGCAGGTCAAGGGGCGTCACGGGGACCCCACACAACAGGGCCGCGCGGCCAAGGGCTAGGCCGCGCCGCCCTAGTGTGTCACCACCTCGTGGCCCCACTTCGTCTCTCCCTCGGACTTCTGGAAGCTTCGTGCAAAAATAGGCCCCTGGGCGTTGATTTCGTCCAATTCCGAGAATATTTCCTTACTAGGATTTCTGAAACCAAAAACAGCAGAAAACAACAACTGGCTCTTCGGCATCTTGTTAATAGGTTAGTGCCGGAAAATGCATAAATATGACATAAAGTATGCATAAAACATGTAGATATCATCAATAAAGTGGCATGGAACATAAGAAATTATCGATACGTTGGAGACGTATCACATGCTATCATAATCTTGATCAATACTATTGTAAGCACATGTAATGAATGCAGCGATTCGAAGCAATGGTAAAGATAATGGTTAAACAATTGAATCATATAGCAAAGACTTTTCATGAATAGTACTTTCAAGACAAGCATCAATAAGTCTTGCATAAGAGTTAACTCATAAAGCAATAAATTCATAGTAAAGGCATTGAAGCAACACAAAGGAAGATTAAGTTTCAGCGGTTGCTTTCAACTTGTAACATGTATATCTCATGGATAATTGTTAATGAAAAGTAATATGATGAATGCAAATATGCAAGTATGTAAGAATCAATGCACAGTTAACACAAGTGTTTGCTTCTAAGGTGGAAAGAAGTGGGTAAACTGACTCAACATAAAAGTAGAAGAATGGCCCTTCGAAGAGGGAAGCATGGATTGCTATATTTGTGCTAGAGCTTTTATTTTGAAAACAAGAAACAATTTTGTCAACGGTAGTAATAAAGCATATGTGTTATGTATAAGATATCCTATAAGTTGCAAGCCTCATGCATAGATTACCAATAGTGCCCGCACCTTGTCCTAATTAGCTTGGATTTTCATGGATTATCATTGCAATACATATGTTTTAACCAAGTATCACAAAGGGGTACCTCTATGCCGCCTGTACAAAGGTCTAAGGAGAAAGCTCGCATTGGAGTTCTCGCTTTTGATTATTCTCAACTTAGACATCCATACCGGGACAACATAGACAACAGATAATGGACTCCTCTTTAATGCATAAGCATTCAACAACAGATAATATTCTCATAAGAGATTGAGGATTGTTGTCCAAAACTGAAACTTCCACCATGGATAATGGCTTTAGTTAGCGGCCCAATGTTCTTCTCTAACAATATGCATACTCAAACCATTCAACTCATGATAAATCACCCTTACTTCAGACAAGACGAACATGCATAGCAACTCATATGATATTCAACAAAGATAGTTGATGGCGTCCCCAGGAACATGGTTATCGCTCAACAAGCAACTTAATAAGAAATAAGATACATAAGTACATATTCAATACCACAATAGTTTTTAGGCTATTTTTCCCATGAGATATATATTGCAAAGATAAAAAATTGGATTTTAAAGGTAGCACTCAAGCAATTTACTTGGAATGGCAGAAAATACCATGTAGTAGGTAGGTATGGTGGACACAAATGGCATAGTTTTTGGCTCAAGGATTTTGGATGCACGAGAAGTAATCCCTCTCAATACAAGGCTTAGGCTAGCAAGGTTGTTTGAAGAAAACACAAGTATGAACCGGTACAGCAAAACTCACATAAAAACATATTGCAAACATTATAAGACTCTACACTGTCTTCCTTGTTGTTCAAACCCTTACTAGAAAATATCTAGACCTTAGAGAGACCAATCATGCAAACCGAATTTTAGCAAGCTCTATGTATTTATTCACTAATAGGTGCAAGGTATATGATGCAAGAGCTTAAATAAGATCCTTATGAGCACAACAATTGCCAAGTATCAAATTATTCAAGACATTATACCAATTACTACATGTAGCATTTCCCGTTTCCAACCATATAACAATTAACGAAGCAGTTTCAACCTTCACCATGAACATTATGAGTAAAGCTAAGAACATATGTGTTCATATGCAACAGCGGAGCGTGTCTCTCTCCCACACAATGAATGCTAGGATCCAATTTATTCAAACAAAACAAAACAAGAATATACAGACGCTCCAAGTAAAGCACATAAGATGTAACGGAATAAAAATATAGTTTCACTAGAGGAACCTGATAATGTTGTCGATGAAGAAGGGGATGCCTTGGGCATCCCCAAGCTTAGATGCTTGAATCTTCTTGAAATATGCAGGGATGAACCACGGGGGCATCCCCAAGCTTAGATCTTTCACACTCCTTGATCATATTGTATCATCCTCCTCTCTTGATCCTTGAAAACTTCCTCCACACCAAACTCAAAACAACTCATTAGAGGGTTAGTGCATAATCAAAATTCACATGTTAATAGGTGACATAATCATTCTTAACACTTCTGGACATTGCACAAAGCTACTGAAAGTTAATGGAACAAAGAAATCCATCAAACATAGCAAAACAGGCAATGCGAAATAAAAGGCAGAATCTGTCAAAACAGAATAGTCCGTAAAGACGAATTTTTTAGGTGCACCAGACTTGCTCAAATGAAAATGCTCAAATTGAATGAAAGTTGCGTACATATCTGAGGATTACTCACGTAAACTGGCAGATTTTTCTGAGCTACCTACAGAAACTACTGCTCAAATTCGTGATAGCAAGAAATCTGTTTCTGCGCAGTAATCCAAATCTAGTATGAACCTTACTATCAAAGACTTTACTTGGCACAACAATGCAATAAAATAAAGATAAGGAGAGGTTGCTACAGTAGTAACAACTTCCAAGACTCAAATATAAAACAAAAGTACAGAAGTAAAATCATGGGTTGTCTCCCATAAGCGCTTTTCTTTAACGCCTTTCAGCTAGGCGCAGAAAGTGTGTATCAAGTGTCATCAAGAGATGATGCATTAACAGCGGGGTTTGGAGTTTTCTCAACTATGCATTGTATCTTATCTATGTAAGTTTCAGAGGTTCCTTTTTCATTACTATGCTTGCTATTCTCATCAAACAAATTTTCAGGAACAATCCAATCATAATTGTTTTCTAGTGACTCGCACATTCCTAAGAGCTTGCAAGGTATTGATGTTTTAATATCCCCCTCATAATTAACTTGATTAGTGTACTTTTGTCTATCTTTTTCCATCTTTTCAAGGGTACTAGCAAAGTTGGTATAAGAGCCAAGCATATTATATTTAGCAAAGACTTTTCTAGCTTCTCTTGCTACACCACCAAATTCTTTAAGAAGGGTTTCTAATACAAAATCTTTCTTTTCTCCTTCTTCCATATCACTGAGTGTAAGAAACATATGTTGAATCATGGGATTGAGATTAACAAATCTAGCTTCTAACGTGTGTACTAAAGAAGCAACATCAATTTCATAAGTAGGAGCAAGTTCTACCAAGTGTCTATCTTCAAAATCTTCAACCGTGCTAATATGAGTGAAAAAAATCTTCTATATTATCTTTCCCAAGGATAGACCCTCGGCCTACCGGTACATCTTTAAGAATAAACTTAGGAGGAAACATGATGAAATAAACAAAAATCAAATAAAGTAAATGCAAGTAACTAATTTTTTTGTGTTTTTAATTTGGAGAATGAAAACAAGACAGTAAATAAAGTAAAGCTAGCAACTAATTTTTTTGTATTTTGATATAATGCAGCAAACAAAGAAGTAAATAAAATAAAGCAAGACAAAAACAAAGTAAAGAGATTGGAAGTGGAGACTCCCCTTGCAGCGTGTCTTGATCTCCCCGGCAACGGCGCCAGAAAAAATGCTGCTGGCGTGTAGTTGACGGGGGAGTTAGAAATCTTTGTGGTGTAATTTCCTTCACGTCCCCGGCAACGGCGCCAGAAAAAATGCTGCTGGCGTGTGACGGTAAAGCACTCGTCCGTTGGGAACCCCAAGAGGAAGGTGTGATGCGTACAGCAGCGAGTTTTCCCTTAGTAAGAAACCAAGGTTATCGAACCAGTAGGAGTCAAGAAGCACGTTGAAGGTTGATGGCGGCGGAGTGTAGTGCGGCGCAACACCAGGGATTCCGGCGCCAACGTAGAACCTGCACAACACAACCAAAATACTTTGCCCCAACTTAACAGTGAGGTTGTCAATCTCACCGGCTTGCTGTAACAAAGGATTAGATGTATAGTGTGGATGATGATGTTTGCAGAAAACAGTAGAACGAGTATTGCAGTAGATTGTATTCGATGTAAAAGAATGGACCGGGGTCCACAGTTCACTAGTGGTGTCTCTCCGATAAGACATAGCATGTTGGGTGAACAAATTACAGTTGGGCAATTGACAAATAAAGATGGCATGACAATGCACATACATGTTATGATGAGTAGTGTGAAATTCAATTGGGCATTACGACAAAGTACATAGACCGCTATCCAGCATGCATCTATGCCTAAAAAGTCCACCTTCAGGTTATCTTTCGAACCCCTTCCAGTATTAAGTTGCAAACAACATACAATTGCATTAAGTATGGTGCGTAATGTAATCAACAAATACATCCTTCGACATAGCATTGATGTTTTATCCCTGGTGGCAACAACACATCCACAACCTTAGAACTTTATGTCACTGTCCCAGATTTAAAGGAGGCATGAACCCACTATCGAGCATAAATACTCCCTCTTGGAGTTACAAGTAACGACTTGGCCAGAGCTTCTACTAATAACGGAGAGCATGCAAGATCATAAACAACACATAGATGATAGATTGATAATCAACATAACATAGCATTCAATATTCATCGGATCCCAACAAACGCAACATGTAGAATTACAAATGATAGCACAATGAGGAGAAGACAACCATCTAGCTACTGCTATGGACCCATAGTCCAGGGGTGAACTACTCACACATCACTCTGGAGGCGACCATGGCGGTGAAGAGTCCTCCGGGAGATGATTCCCCTCTCCGGCAGGGTGCCGGAGGCGATCTCCTGAATCCCCCGAGATGGGATTGGCGGCGGCGGCGTCTCTGGAAGGTTTTCCGTATCGTGGCTCTCAGTACTGGAGTTATTATCGACGAAGGCTTCTTATAGGACGAGAGGTAGGTTTAGGGGCGATGCGAGGGGCCCACACAACAGGGCCGCGCGGCCAGGGCCTGGGTCGCGCCGCCCTGGCGTGTCGCCGCCTCGTCGCCCCACTTCGTTTCCCTTTCGGACTTCTGGAAGCTTCGTGGAAAAATAAGATCCTGGGCGTTGATTTCGTCCAATTCCGAGAATATTTCCTTACTAGGATTTCTGAAACCAAAAACAGCATAAAACAGCAACTGGCTCTTCGGCATCTTGTTAATAGGTTAGTGCCGGAAAATGCATAAATATGACATAAAGTATGTATAAAACATGTAGGTATTGTCATAAAACAAGCATGGAACATAAGAAATTATCGATACGTTGGAGACGTATCACCCACCTTTCCTCGGCCTTTTTGGCGCGAGAGAGCAAGGTCGGGGAGACCTCAACGAGGCATTGCGTGAGCGACGCCTACATCTTCTCGGCCGACGCAGCCTCGGCCAAGGCGGCCTTGGCAGCCTTGTTGCCAATAGGGCGTCCTGCCGATGTTGCCAGCGGCGCATCCAGATAAATGGCGTCTTTCCCCTTCGACAACGAAACTCGCGTCAACCTCCATTTGTGGTTCTTCTTGAGCTTGGTATAGCAATGCATCAACGCGAACGACTTATGCCCATCCGAGTTCCTCCGGTACAAATCCATGGCCTCGTCAAATTAACCAAAGGAAGCACAATCATTTCATTGAACACATTGTAGGCACCATGGATGGGGAGAGGGTGGCGGCGGGAGGAACAGCGTAGCGACGGCGGGAGGGAGAAATGTATCGGCGGGCGGGATAGGTCAAATGTGTTGGGATGGCATAAATGTGCGGCGGGAGAGGAGCGATGTGGCTGGAGAGGCGTGAGTAGGCGGGAGCGGTGGACGAATTTTTTCTATGCCGCTGACGTGTCGGGCTGATACGTCCAAAACGTATCTACTTTCCCGAACATTTTGCTATTGTTTTGCCTCTAATTTTTGTGTTTTGGATACAACTAACACGGACTAACGCCGTTTTCAGCAGAATTGCTCTGGTGTCTTGTTTTTGTGCAGAAATTCAACTTTCGGGAAAATCCTTGGAATTTATATCAATGGGCCTATTTTACCAGAAGACTTGGGGAGCCAGAAGGGAAAGCCAGGTGGAGGCCCAAGGGCCCCACACACCAGGCCGGCGTGGCCCAGGGGGGGCGCGCCGCCCTAGTGTGTGGCCCCCTCGGCTGGCCTCCGACGCCCCCCTCTGGACTATAAAAATGTTTCGATCTAAAAATCACGAGGAAGAAGTCGAAGTCGCCAGAAACCCTCCAGTACGCCGCCACATCGCAAAACTCCGTCTCGGGGGGCAGAAGTCTCTGTTCTGGCACTCCGCCGGGACGGGGAATTGGAGGAGATCATCGCCATCATCACCACCGACGTCTCTCCATCGACCAGCCATGTTTCCCCCATCCATGTGTGAGTAATTCCCCTGCTGTAGGCTGAAGGGGATGGTAGGGATTGGATGAGATTGGTCATGTAATAGCATAAGATTGTTAGGGCATAGTGCCTAGTGCCCGTAGTTGGTACTTTGATGATATTGTTGCAACTTGTTATGCTTAATGCTTGTCACTAGGGCCCGACTGCCATGATCTGAGATCTGAACATGTTATTATTTCATCATGATATGCATTGTTTTATGATCTTACCTGCAAGTTGTATACACATGTTGCTGTCCGGAACCAAAGGCTCCGAAGTGACAGAAATCGGGACAACCGGAGGGGATGGTAGTGATGTGAGGATCACATGTGTTCACGGAGTGTAATGCTTTGCTCCGGTACTCTATTAAAAGGAGTACCTTAATATCCAGTAGATTCCCTAGAGGCCCGGCTACCACCGGCTGGTAGGACAAAAGATGTTGTGCAAGTTTCTCATTGCGAGCACGTACGACTATATATGGAACACATGCCTATGGATTGCTTTGTACTTGGACACCGCTTTATTATTATCTGCAAATGCCCTGCTTTGATTGTTACATGAGTTTCTCTCATCCATGCAACGCCCGTCATCCATCCCTGTGCCTATAGTATTTTAATCCTGCTGTATACTATAATCACTACTGCTGTCTTTGTTACTCTGGTGCTGTTATTTCACTACTGCTACTGCTATAAAACTGTTACTACTGATAAACTCTTGCGAGCAAGTCTGTTTCCAGGTGCAGCTGAATTGACAACTCCGCTGTTAAGGCTTTCAAGTATTCTTTGTCTCCCCTTGTGTCGAATCAATAAATTGGGTTTTACTACCCGCGAAGACTGCTGCGATCCCCTATACTTGTGGGTTATCAAGACTGTTTTCTGGCGCCGTTGCCGGGGAGCATAGATTTATTTGGAAGTTCACTTGGATTGATATTGTTCGCTGCAAATTCTCCATCATGGGTAAAACTCGCGATCCTAAAGTCGCCATATTACCATCCACTACAAGAAAAGGTACAACTTTGAGTACCTCTGCTACTCTTGATTCACCATCTGTGATAAGTCAACTTGTTTCACCGTCGCAAGCTTCACTTGCTGGTACTTCTGCTGAATCTGAAAACTCTCATAATATTGATAATGGTTCTGCTGTGCTTGATGATAGTGGTTCATTGGGATCCTTTCTAGATGCTACAATTGCTAGGTCTAGACAAATTGAAAATACTGAAACTCCTAATGCTGCTACACCTGTTAATTCACCTGAACTTGATTATTCTAGTGATGATCCTGATGAGGATTATGTGGAGCTTAATGATGATTTTATTAATAGATGCAATGCTACTGCTGATGCAAGAAAAAATAAAAAGTTTCTCGCACAATATACTGTTAGACATAAGCTATCTCCTGATCCTAAATTTGCCACATCTCCTATATGCATTAAGGATAAAGATTATGATTTTTCTCTTGATCTATCTCATATAGCTATTGTTGAGAAAACACCCTTTTGTGGTACTGAAAAAGAAAGTGTTGTAGAACACATGAATGAACTTTCTTCTATGAGTAGCTTGTTTTCTGATGATGTTAAGATGCGTACTTATTTCGTTGCTAAAATTTTTCCTTTCTCATTAAAGGATGATGCTAAAACTTGGTATAATAATTTGCCTCCTGGTTCTATTAAAAGTCAAGGTGATTTGCTTGATGTTTTCTTTCGGAAATACTTTCCCGCTAGTGCTCAACATGCTGCTTTACAGAAAATTTATAGCTTTGACCAGGAAGATGGAGAGAAATTGCCTGAAGCATGGGCAAGATTTTGCTCTCTTATCAGGGCTCGACCTAGACATGAATTGGAAAAGCATGATTTACTTGATATATTCTATAGTGGACTAACCGTTGAGTCTAGGGCATATTTGGATAGTTGTGCTGGTTGTGTTTTCAGGAAAAGAACTCCAGACGAAGCTGAAGAATTATTGGCTAAAATAGGCCGGAATCATGATGATTGGACTACACCTGAACCAACTCCAACGCCAATATTGAAGAAGAGGGGTTTAATTAAATTGAATGATGAAGATATGAGGGAAGCCAAGAAGTCTCTCAAGGAGAAAGGTATTAAATCCGCAGACGTGAAGAATCTACCTCCCATAGAAGATATATGTGAGATAACTCCCCCTTCATCCATGATTGAGGTAAACTCCCTTCAACGCTTTACTAGGGAAGATATTCCGTATTCAAAACCTCCTGCTCAATGCTTAGATGAGTTTGATAATTATATTGTTAAGCAAGAAAATTTTAATATGAGAGTAGAGAATCATCTAATGGAAAATTCTCAAGCTATTAGCAATTTGCATGATATTGTGGAGAGAACCTCCAATGATGTTAAGATGCTTGTTAAACATTTTCAAATGGTTCAAACTCAAATTGATCAACTCACTAAAGTGCAAAATGACTTGTTAAAAAATAATTCTAAAGAGAAACATGCTTATGAAGTAACAACTAGAGGTGGTGTCTCTACCCAGGATCCTCTATATCCTGAAGGGCATCCCAAAAGAATTGAACAAGATTCTCAACGAATTGAAACTAGTGCTCCTTCTAAGAAAAAGAAAAAGAAACATAAAAATGTTGTAGAATCCTCTGAACCTGTTAATGATCCTAATAGTATTTCTAAATCTGATGCTGAAACTGAAAGTGGTAATGAACATGATAATGATAATGATAATGATAATGATAAGAAAGATGCTTCTGATAAAGAAGAGGTTGAAGATGAACCTGAAAAGCATGCTAAAAATAAAAAGTATACTAAAGAAGATTTTATTGCTAAGAAACATGGTAATGAAAGGGAACCTTGGGTACAAAAGCAAATGCCTTTTCCTGCTAAGAAACTAAAATCAAAGGAAGAAGAACACTATAATAAATTTTGCGATTGGATGAAACCTCTATTCTTGCAAATCCCTTTGACTGATTCTATTAAATCGCCTCCTTATTCAAAGTATATGAAAGATATTGTCACTAACGAGAGGAAAATCCCCAATGAGGAGATTTCCACTATGCTTGCTAATTACTCTTTCAATGGCAAAGTTCCAAAGAAGTTGGGCGACCCAGGTATACCTACTATTCCTTATTCTATTAAGAATAATTATGTTAGAACTGTTCTATGTGATTTGGGAGCCGGTGTTAGTGTTATGACTTTTTCTCTTTATAAGAGACTTTACTTAGATAAGTTGATACCTACTGATATATCTTTGCAAATGGCTGATAAATCTACTGCTATTCCTGTTGGTATATGTGAGGATGTTCCTGTTCAAGTTACTAATAACTGCTTGATATTAACTTATTTTGTTGTGTTGGAAATGCCTGAAGATGATAATATGTCTATTATTCTTGGGAGACCTTTTCTTAACACCACAGGGGCTGTTATTGATTGCAATAAAGGAAATGTTACTTTCAATGTTGATGATAAGGAGCATACCGTCTATTTCCCCAAGAGGATTGATAAAGTATGTGGAGTTAATACCATTTCTAATGTGAGAACTATCAAAGTTGGAACTATCGATTGTCCTATATATGAGCCTAAAGAAGGATATCAAAATCTTATGATTGGATCCATATCAATACAATTCAAGGTAACATGATTGATTTGAGGTTTATTTCTTCTTATGCTATGTAAAATTTATTTGGTGGCAAGACTTGATCAACCTTGTTAACAAATACTTTTTATATGCATAGAGGAGGTAAACAACATCTCTTTCTTCCTCCACTTGTTCTACTTGCTGTAGCACTTTTGTTTTGCAAAGTTCCTTAGTTAATTAGAGATTTCAAAAAATTTCCTGGCCAGTAATAATAAACTTAATACCCAGAAATGTGCATTTTTCAAAGTTTTCAAAAATTCACAAAAATTATACCGTTGGTCCTATTTTTCGAAAATGCACTCGGGAGCACCTGGGGATGACCAGTGGGGCACCCCAGGGTGGCACCCCACAGGCCGGCGCGGCCTGGAAGGGGGGCGCGCCAACCTGTTGTGTGGGCTCCCCTTTGCCCCACTTCAGCATCTCTTCCTCCCACACTCTTCTCTCTCCCGAAAAAATCAACACCAGCTTTCTCTCACTCGCGTTTTTGCTCAAGAGCTCAGGATTTTTCGATCTCTTTGCTCAGCCCAGATTTCTGTCTGAAATTTGGCACATTTGCTCTCCGGTATGTGACTCCTCCGATTATCCAAGTACAATTTTGTTTGGTTGAGTATATTTTGAATATTTTGCTGCTGTAGGTAACATGTTTAGTGAGTTTGCATGCTTGTCCTAAGTTGTAGAAACTAGTTTTGATGCATGATTAGTACTCCAGCAAGTTCCTATAGTAGTTCCCCTCAATTATATTTCACCAAATCAAATTTTATAATGATTGTTGAAAATTTCAGAAAATGGAGTGGAATAGACATCAGCTAAACCAACAAGAATTGGAGGTGCAACAAGTCATGAGAGTGAACCGCGAAGAGGGAGTATACCCCTCTTACTACCCGTGCACAGATTTCATGAGAAGTGCAGGAATCTTGGGAGATGTTCAGAATCAAATTTCTCGTGCAGGGTTGAATGACTTTGTTGACGGAGAACCATGCCAATATGCAAAGTTGACTATGTATGTTGTGCAGGATTTTAAGTTCAATTTGTCGCAATCTAACCCCATGGTTCAGTACAAGATTTATAATAAAACTGTCAACTTGCCATTCAATGATTTTTGTACAGCAATTAGAGTACCGCAATGGGGATCATGCGAGAAGATAAGGGGATCGCCGCGAGAGCTCTTAAGCCTCTTCGAGATGATTTGTCATGGAAGGAGTTTCTCAGAGGATGGTGGTAAAATCACTAGCATTCAACTCCCAGCTATCCGCTACTTTGCTTATTTCATTACTAAATGCGTTCTTGCTAGAAAGAATGGTAGTAAATTATCTGTCCAGGATTTAGCTTTTCTAGCTGCTGCACTGCAAAGCAATATGGCTTATAATTTGGGTGCATTGATAGCCTACAGACTTGCTACTAACCGTGAGAAGGGCGGAATTTGTGGAGGTCTCATCGCCTCTCGTTTACTAGCTTTGCATGGTGTAGAACCTCACCATCTTGATATTCAACTTTCCATAGAAAAACTTGACATATTCTCCATGATTAAACATGAATTTGTTTCTGATTCATCTAACTTGAGTAACCTGTCTTACAAGATAACATTTTACAAGAAGACTTGGAGAACAACTAAGAAAACTGAAAAACTAGTAAGATTGCCTGCGCCTGTTCTATTTAACCTTGATTCCAGGGAGGATTGGTCAGTCACAGAAGGTGCACTGAATGCACACATAGAGGGAGGAGGCCATCATGCAAGAGACAACACGGAGGAGGCCGAGGAACACCTCGACTCGTCATCCGATGCAGCAAGTTCTTCGCATCAACATTTTGGACATGTGGAGCCTCCACGCTTTTCTTCTGCACAGGGACCTCACTATGACTACGACATGTATGATCCACCGGCGTGGAACAGCGACCCTCGCTGGGGTTGAACTCCACTTAGGCCAAAAGCCTAAGCTTGGGGGGAGGTATACCGGCATCACTCATTCTTTGCATATTATGGTTGCTGGATACTTGTATATACTTGTTTAGTTTCTTTGAGTGGTTTTCTAATGAGAGGGAGATGATATTTGGGGAAGTGCTGCCTGAAAACAGATTTTGGACTGTTACCAAAAAAATCTCAAAAATAGCCAGAACGATATTTTGCGAAGCCAATTTTTGTGCATGTTCCCAGGTTGTTATCTAACTTTCATTAGTTGAACACTTTTCGATTTGAGCAGTGGAAGAATTTCTTTAAAATCGAGTACTATACTGCTGTCAAGTTTGACAAATTTCTGCTGCTTTGTGTTTATGTGACTCTTCTAGTTTCCATTTTCTTGTTTTTTGCTTTGTTTCCTTCCTAAAACACAAAAACACCAAAAATATTTGCTGTTCTTCTTTGGTTTTGTAAAGTTCACTATGAGTTCAATGGTCTTCGGTGGCTGGAGCGTGGTTTTCATTTCATATTATCCAAGCTACACAAGTGAAAGGCAATAATGACGATCTACGACAATTCGATTGTGGTGAGAGGCTGGTATGAACTCTATTTGTTTTCATTTTTGTACATATACTCATCCATGTGAGCATGCTTAGTTGGTTCATGTGAGGTATATGTCATTTAAGAAAGTCTAGTAGTTCGTGATCTCTCATGTTTAGCTCTAGTTTATTAATATGAGTAGCATATCATGGATGTTTGCTTGCATTGTTTTATTCATAAGTAGGTATGACATTGTGGTATCCTCCTCTGAATAATTCATTTGTATCGACTTGGCACATGCTCACGCATGCATATGACTGAACAAAAGTCAATTAAGCCTCTATGATTTACATTGTTTCAGAGTTCTTGTATCACTTTTATGCCTCCGTTAATTTATTTTTCCGCAAGCATAATTATGACAGTGACTGCTCTCTTGATTTGTCGCTCCCCAGTCTATTGCTAGCCTTCACTTGTACTGAGCGGGAACGCTGCTCGTGCTTCCAAACACCTGAAAACCAAGTTGTTCCAAAGTGTCCACCATAAATACCTATGCATGGCATTTCAAACCATTCCAAGTAAATTCTCATGCGCTACCTTTAAAACCTTCAAAATGCTTCTCAATTTGTGTTAATGTTTTATAGCTCATGAGGAAGTATGTGGTGTTTATCTTTCGACCTTGTCATTTACTTTTGATGGACTTTCATAATAAGAGCTGGCAACGGGGTGCCCAGCCCCAACTAATAACTTTATCAATAATTTTCTTCACATGTTTTGCTCTGATTCATCAGAAAGAAACTTAATTTTACAAATAGACACTCCTCCATGGTATGAGATTGATGGAAGGCACCCGAGGATTCGGTTAGCCATGGCTTGTGTAAGCAAAGGTTGGGGGGAGTGTCACTCATAATAAAAACTAAAGTACATGTGTAAACAAAAGAGAAGAGGGATGATCTACCTTGCTGGTAGAAATAACGTCCTTCATGGGAGCCGCTCTTGAAAGTCTGGTTGGCGAGGTAGTTGGTGTACCCATTACCATTCGTTGACAACAACAAACACCTCTCAAAATAATTTTACTCCTATTTTAAAAATGAAAAGCTCTAGCGCATGTTAATCCCTGCTTCCCTCTGCGAAGGGTCAATCTTTTACTTTTATGTTGTGTCTCCATCCTTTCTTTGAGCACTTTCTTGAGAGCACAACTGTCATTCTTAGTATAATATGCTTGTCCCAAAATATGATTGACTGTGGTATAACCTTGATGCTTTTATCTTTGACAATCTCTATTTCTAGTCTTTCTATGAACCTCAGAGGTGCCTGGGCATTTATGTTTTGCTGATCAAATATGGGCAAGCGAGATACCACTTTATCATACTCTTTTATGAACATTGCAATCCTGGTTATAGACATGATTCATGATGCTTATTATTAATTGTTGGTACCTTTCCATGATTGACATAGCTATTAGATAATCTTATTTGCATGTATCTTATTATGAACTGCTTAAGTGTTTGCCATATCATGAGAATATTTACATCATATGAGCAAATGTGTTCATGAAAGTTCTTTTTATCGCACTCAGTTGTTAACTGAATTGCTTGAGGACAAGCAATAAGCTAAGCTTGGGGGGAGTTGATACGTCCAAAATGTATCTACTTTCCCGAACACTTTTGCTATTGTTTTGCCTCTAATTTTTGTGTTTTGGATACAACTAACGCGGACTAACGATGTTTTCAGCAGAATTGCTCTGGTGTCTTGTTTTTGTGCAGAAATTCAACTTTCGGGAAAATCCTCGGAATTTATATCAATGGGCCTATTTTACCAGAAGACTCGGGGAGCCAGAAGGGCAAGCCAGGTGGAGGCCCGAGGGCCCCACACACCAGGCCGGCGTGGCCCAGGGGGGCGCGCCGCCCTAGTGTGTGGCCCCCTCGGCTGGCCTCCGACGCCCCCCTCTGACTATAAAAAGGTTTCGATCTAAAAATCGCGAGGAAGAAGTCGAAGTCGCCAGAAACCCTCCAGTACGCCGCCACATCGCAAAACTCCGTCTCGGGGGCCAGAAGTCTCTGTTCTGGCACTCCGCCGGGACGGGGAATTGGAGGAGATCATCGCCATCATCACCACCGACGCCTCTCCATCGACCAGCCATGTTTCCCCCATCCATGTGTGAGTAATTCCCCCGCTGTAGGCTGAAGGGGATGGTAGGGATTGGATGAGATTGGTCATGTAATAGCATAAGATTGTTAGGGCATAGTGCCTAGTGTCCGTAGTTGGTACTTTGATGATATTGTTGCAACTTGTTATGCTTAATGCTTGTCACTAGGGCCCGAGTGCCATGATCTCAGTTCTGAACATGTTATTATTTCATCATGATATGCATTGTTTTATGATCTTACCTGCAAGTTGTATACACATGTTGCTGTCCGGAACCAAAGGCTCCGAAGTGACAGAAATCGGGACAACCGGAGGGGATGGTAGTGATGTGAGGATCACATGTGTTCACGGAGTGTAATGCTTTGCTCCGGTACTCTATTAAAAGGAGTACCTTAATATCCAGTAGATTCCCTAGAGGCCCGGCTGCCACCGGCTGGTAGGACAAAAGATGTTGTGCAAGTTTCTCATTGCGAGCACGTACGACTATATATGGAACACATGCCTATGGATTGCTTTGTACTTGGACACCGCTTTATTATTATCTGCAAATGCCCTGCTTTGATTGTTACATGAGTTTCTCTCATCCATGCAACGCCCGTCATCCATCCCTGTGCTTACAGTATTTTAATCCTGCTGTTTACTATAATCACTACTGCTGTCTTTGTTACTCTGGTACTGTTATTTCACTACTGCTACTGCTATAAAACTGTTACTACTGATAAACTCTTGCGAGCAAGTCTGTTTCCAGGTGCAGCTGAATTGACAACTCCGATGTTAAGGCTTTCAAGTATTCTTTGTCTCCCCTTGTGTCGAATCAATAAATTGGGTTTTACTACCCGCGAAGACTGCTGTGATCCCCTATACTTGTGGGTTATCACGGGCCCGCGTCGCTTCGCCTCGCTTTTCGGTGTGTCCGGCGTCCCCGGAGCATCCCCTGTGTAGTGGGAACGGGATCGGGGCGCCGGACACCGTATCGGGCCGCGCCGGACAAAAAGAGGCTTTGGGGGACGCGGTTGGGAATATTTTTTTGTCCGGCGTGCCCAAAATCCTTTTGGGGGCGGTTTGAGGGACGCGACTGGAGAGGCTCTTACAATCAATTGCGTTCTTGAGTACTGCCCCTTGGTGAAGGTGGTGGTTCGAGGCTAAGGTTTGTGGATGAAAATCCCAAGAGCAGTCTACGGTTCGATTCACCATATCATCGGTATATGGGTATGGCGTTCTTGAAGAATTTGCTCAGTAGTTGTATATTTTTTTGGTTGATTTGGTCACTTGTCAAAGGTTCGTGTTAGGTTGGTGGATTTATTCACTAGTAGAAAATGAGGCTTTAATCCCGGTTGGCAACAGCCATTAATCCCGATTGCGCAACCGGGATTAAATATGCGCGACTAAAGCCCCCCTTTAGTCGCGGTTGCTTACGAACCGCGACTAAAGGCCCGTCCACGTGGTCGCCAGCAGTCCGTCGGGGCGTAGGACCTTTAGTCGCGGTTCTCCTGGCCAACTGCGACTAAAGCCCCCCCCCCCCTAAATCTGGTTTCTTTTTAATTTGTATTATTTTATTTCTTTTATATTTTATTTTGTGTTTTATTTTAATTTTGAAGAAGTTTCAGTACACATATTCTACGGTACTATATACATGCATATGAATGTACAATTTCAAACAAATTTGAAATTAGAACCAAGAAGAATTCAAGAGGAATATACAATATATATTCAATATCAGATGACCATATAAATTTTTGAAGAAGTTTCCATACATAATTTACGGCATCAGAAGTTCTACGTCCTCGTAATAGTGTTCTCCTTTAGGACGGAGGACTTCCCTCATGAACCATCCTGCTAGTTCCTCTTGAATTGGTCGGAAGCGAGCTTCTGGACTAAGCGTCTTCCGGAAGTTATTCCTCTTGACGTTGTTATCCGACGGCTTCTGCTCAATGGTGTATCTCCGGATGAACTCACAAACATAGTATCCACATAGATTGGTCCCCGGTGGCTGAATATCCCCAGTCAGTGACCTTCTAAATTCAAGCTCTTTTTGGAATTCACTGACCGTTTCATCTGTGAACCGTCTCCAAACCCTATGAGGCAAAGAAAATTAAATGAACAAGAGAGTTATTAGTTACTTGATATTAGGAAATGAACGAAAGAGGCCGATCGATATAGAGCGCAAATCAATGAAAATAATTACTTTTGCAGCATTCTTCTCATGTTGACCCAAAGCTTTGGATCCATATTCAGAGAGTCGATGATGAGAACTCTGGAGGTGTGAAATTAAATTACAAGCAGAATCCATTGGAACCTGCGGACACGATACATGCAAAGTCATGCATAACTCATCAATTAGACATACCATGCATGGAGTAAACAAAAGAGAATGTGCTCAAGACAGAAACACTCACCCAAAATGGTAAGGAAATAGAATTTCACTTTTGAGTTGCTACTTTGTAAGAAAGAGCCACAGGTCTTGCTCCACGTCGGCGGGGTGTTTTTCTAACACATATCCACTAACGATTTGTGGGCCAATGAACCTAACATCATGGATGTTCTTTATTCTGCATTCCCTAATCTTCATTCTGCATAATAGCATACACAACAATATAGTTAGGACTATATATATATATATAGGTAAATTAACTGGTGCTCCATGGTTCCCGGGCACCATACGTAGATACGCGTATTTTTGCTTTGTAGTACACATACCTGAGGGTATACATACCTAAGTATGAACGAGATGAGGTAGAAATAAATCACTTACAGAACGTAGCAACTGATGATAGATTTGTCCAGCTCGCGCAGATTGAACAGCTGGAACAATTCACTCATACGAATTGTTACATAGTAATGTTTGAAGTGATGCTCATGTCTAACTTCCACATAAATATATTCTTTGCCGGCATTAGTTTTTATGCAACCCTTGTACCAACGTAGCAGATTTTTCATTTGTGGAGGTAGATCCTCTTCCTGCGCAGGCTCGATGAGAGGCCCATTAGGTACATATGTAATTGCTACCTCACTTATTGGCGCCTCCTCAAGGCCTAACACTGCACGAAGAGTCATACCGATCTGGGCCGCTTGTTCTCTGGCACCCGTTACAGTCATTCCCTGTGCTGCTGATGCTAGCACGCAGTCGTCGTGCCCGTTGGGAACCCCAAGAGGAGGTGTGATGCGTACATCGGCAAGTTTTCCCTCAGTAAGAAACCAAGGTTTATCGAACCAGTAGGAGCCAAGAAGCACGTTGAAGGTTGATGGCGGCGGAGTGTAGTGCGGCGCAACACCAGGGATTCCGGCGCCAACGTGGAACCTGCACAACACAACCAAAGTACTTTGTCCCAACGTAATAGTGAGGTTGTCAATCTCACCGGCTTGCTATAACAAAGGATTAGATGTATAGTGTGGATGATGATGTTTGTAGAGAACAGTAGAACGAGTATTGCAGTAGATTGTATTCGATGTAAAAGAATGGACCGGGGTCCACAGTTCACTAGTGGTGTCTCTCCCATAAGAATAAGCATGTTGGGTGAACAAATTACAGTTGGGAAATTGACAAATAAAGAGGGGATGACCATGCACATACATGTTATGATGAGTAGTGTGAGATTTAATTGGGCATTACGACAAAGTACATAGACCGCTATCCAGCATGCATCTATGCCTAAAAAGTCCACCTTCAGGTTATCATCCGAACCCCCTCCAGTATTAAGTTGCAAACAACAGACAATTGCATTAAGTATGGTGCGTAATGTAATCAATAAATATATCCTTAGACATAGCATTGATGTTTAAATATATCCTTAGACATAGCATTGATGTTTTATCCCTAGTGGCAACAGCACATCCACAACCTTAGAACTTTCTGTCACTGTCCCAGATTTAATGGAGGCATGAACCCACTATCGAGCATAAATACTCCCTCTTGGAGTTACAAGCAAAAACTTGGCCACAACATCTACTAGCAACGGAGAGCATGCAAGATCATAAACAACACATAGATGATAGATTGATAATCAACATAACATAGCATTCACTATTCATCGGATCCCGACAAACGCAACATATAGTATTACAGATAGATGATCTTGATCATGTTAGGCAGCTCACAAGATCCAACAATGATAGCACAATTAGGAGAAGACGACCATCTAGCTACTGCTATGGACCCATAGTCCAGGGGTGAACTACTCACACATCACTCCGGAGGCGACCATGGCGGTGAAGAGTCCTCCGGGAGATGATTCCCCTCTCCGGCAGGGTGCCGGAGGCGATCTCCTGAATTCCCCCGAGATGGGATTGGCGGCGGCGGTGTCTCTGGAAGGTTTTCCGTATCGTGGCTCTCGGTACTGGAACTATTATCGACGAAGGCTTAAGTAGGCGGAAGGGTAGGTCAGGGGGCGACGCGAGGGGCCCACACGCTAGGCCGGCGCGGCCAGGGCCTGGGCCGCGCCGCCCTATTGTGTGGCCGCCTCGTCGCCCCACTTCGTTTCCTCTCCGGACTTTTGGAAGCTTCGTGGAAAAATAAGATCCTGGGCGTTGATTTTGTCCGATTCCAGGAATATTTCCTTACTAGGATTTCTGAAACCAAAAACAGCAGAAAACAGCAACTGGCTCTTCGGCATCTCGTTAATAGGTTAGTGCCGGAAAATGCATAAATATGACATAAAGTATGTATAAAACATGTAGGTATCATCAATAAAGTAGCATGGAACATAAGAAATTATCGATACGTTGGAGACGTATCAGCATCCCCAAGCTTAGTTCATACTCATCCCGAGTAGGTAAACGATAACAAAGATAATTTCTGAAGTGACATGCCTTCATAATCTTGATCAATACTATTTGTAAGCACATGTAATGAATGCAGTGATCCAAAGCAATGGTAAAGATAATGAGTAAACAACTGAATCATATAGCAAAGACTTTTCATGAATAGTACTTTCAAGATAAGCATCAATAAGTCTTGCATAAGAGTTAACTCATAAAGCAATAAATTCTAAATAAAGGCATTGAAGCAACACAAAGGAAGATTAAGTTTCAGCGGTTGCTTTCAACTTGTAACATGTATATCTCATGGATATTGTCAACATAAAGTAATATAATAAGTGCAATATGCAAGTATGTAGGAATCAATGCACAGTTAACACAAGTGTTTGCTTCTTGAGATGGGAGGAAATAGGAAAACTGACTCAACATAAAAGTAAAAGAATGGCCCTTCGCAGAGGGAAGCATCGATTGCTATATTTGTGCTAGAGCTTTTATTTTGAAAACAAGAAACAATTTTGTCAACGGTAGTAATAAAGCATATGTGTTATGTAAATTATATCCTACAAGTTGCAAGCCTCATGCATAGTATACCAATAGTGCCCGCACCTTGTCCTAATTAGCTCGGATTACCTGGATTATCACCGCAATACATATGTTTTAACCAAGAATTTTGCCGCCTGTACAAAGGTCTAAGGAGAAAGCTCGCATTGGATTTCTCACTTTTGATTATTCTCAACTTAGACATCCATACCGGGACAACATAGACAACAGATAATGGACTCATCTTTAATGCTTTAGCATTCAACAACAATTAATATTCTCATAAGAGATTGAGGTTTGTTGTCCAAAACTGAAACTTCCTCCATGAATCATGGCTTTAGTTAGCGGCCAAATGTTCTTCTCTAACAATATGCATGCTCAAACCATTCAACTCATGGTAAATCGCCCTTACTTCAGACAAGACGAACATGCATAGCAACTCACATGATATTCAACAAAGGTATTTGATGGCGTCCCAGGAACATGGTTATCGCACAACAAGCAACTTAATAAGAAATAAGATACATAAGTACATATTCAATACCACAATAGTTTTTAGGCTATTTGTCCCATGAGCTATATATTGCAAAGATAAAGGATAGAAATTTTAAAGGTAGCACTCAAGCAATTTACTTTGGAATGGCGGAGAAATACCATGTAGTAGGTAGGTATGGTGGACACAAGTGGCATAGTGTTTGGCTCAAGGATTTGGATGTACGAGAAGTAATCCCTCTCAATACAAGGCTTAGGCTAGCAAGGTTATTTGAAGCAAACACAAGTATGAACCGGTACAGCAAAACTCACATAAAAGACATATTGTAAGCATTATAAGACTCTACACCATCTTCCTTGTTGTTCGACCCTTACTAGAAAATATCTAGACCTTAGAGAGACCAATCATGCAAACCAAATTTCAACAAGCTCTATGTATTTCTTCATTAATAGGTGCAAAGTATATGATGCAAGAGCTTAAACATGATCTATAACAATTGCCAAGTATCAAATTATTCAAGATATTCTACCAATTACCACATGTAGCATTTCCCGTTTCCAACCATATAACAATTAACGAAGCAGTTTCAACCTTCGCCATGAACATTATGAGTAAAGCCTAAGGACATATTTGTCCATATGCAACAGCGAAGCATGTCTCTCTCCCACACAATGAATGCTAGGATCCAACTTTATTCAAACAAAACAAAAACAAAAACAAACAGACGCTCCAAGTAAAGCACATAAGATGTGACGGAATAAAAATATAGTTTCACTAGAGGAACCTGATAATGTTGTCGATGAAGAAGGGGATGCCTTGGGCATCCCAAAGCTTAGATGCTTGAGTCTTATTGAAATATGCAGTGATGAACCACCGTGGCATCCGCAAGCTTAGAGCTTTCACTCTCCTTGATCATATTGTATCATCCTCCTCTCTTGATCCTTGAAAACTTCCTCCACACCAAACTCAAAACAACTCATTAGAGGGTTACTGCATAATCAAAATTCACATGTTCAGAGGTGACATAATCATTATTAACACTTCTGGACATTTCACAAAGCTACTGAAAGTTAATGGAATAGAAAAATCCATCAAGCATAGCAAAACAGGCAATGCGAAATAAAAGGCAGAATCTGTGAAAACAGAACAGTCTGTAAAGACGAATTTCTAAGAGGCACCAGACTTGCTCAAATGAAAATTCTCAAATTGAATGAAAGTTGCGTACATATCTGAGGATCACTCACGTAAATTGGCAGAATTTTCTGAGTTACCTACAGAGAATTTGACCCAAATTCGTGACAGCAAGAAATCTGTTTCTGCGCAGTAATCCAAATCTAGTGTGAACCTTACTATCAAAGACTTTACTTGGCACAACAATGCAACAAAATTAAGATAAGGAGAGGTTGCTACAGTAGTAACAACTTCCAAGACTCAAATATAAAAACAAAAATGCTGTAGTAAAATCATGGGTTGTCTCCCATAAGCGCTTTTCTTTAACGCCTTTCAGCTAGGCGCAGAAAGTGTGTATCAAGTATTATCAAGAGGTGATGCATCTACAGCGGGGTTTGGGGTTTTCTCAACCATGCATTGTATCTTATCTATGTAAGTTTCAGAGGCTCCCTTTTCATTAGTCTTAGGCTTGCTATTTTCATCAAACAAATTTTCAGGGACAAGCCAAGCATAATTATTATCTAGAGCTTCATGCATTCCTAGGAGCTTGCAAGGTATTGGTGCTTTAATCTCCCCACCATCATTAACATTATTAGTGTACCTTATTCTATCCATGTCCATCTTTTCAAGTGTTTTCTTTAAATCAGTGAACAAACCAAGCCTCTTATGCTTAATGAAAACTTTTCTAGCTTCTTTAGCTACCTCTTTAAATTCTCTAACAAGGACTTTTAAAACAAAATCTCTCTTTTCTCCCATCTCCATATCAGAAAGTGTAAGAAACATGTGTTGTATCATGGGGTTGAGACTAATAAATCTAGTTTCCAACATGTGTACCAAACAGGCGGAGGCACTTTCATAAGTAGGAGCAGCTTTTAATAATGGTATATCTTCAAAATCTTCATCCATGCTAACATGGGTGAAAAATTCTTCTATATTATCTCTTCCAATGATAGACCCTTCTCCTACATATATATCTTTTAGAGTGAACTTAGGAGGAAACATGATGAAATAAGTAAAGTAAATGCAAGTAACTAATTTTTTTGTGTTTTGTTTAATGCAGCAAACAAAGAAGTAAATAAAAGTAAAGCAAGACAAAAACAAAGTAAAGAGATTGGAAGTGGAGACTCCCCTTGCAGCGTGTCTTGATCTCCCCGGCAACGGCGCCAGAAAAAGTCTTGATGCTAGCACGTAGTCGTCGTGCCCGTTGGGAACCCCAAGAGGAAGGTGTGATGCGTACAGCGGCAAGTTTTCCCTCAGTAAGAAACCAAGGTTTATCGAACCAGTAGGAGCCAAGAAGCACGTTGAAGGTTGATGGCGGCGGAGTGTAGTGCGGCGCAACACCAGGGATTTCGGCGCCAATGTGGAACCTGCACAACACAACCAAAGTACTTTGTCCCAACGTAACAGTGAGGTTGTCAATCTCACCGGCTTGATGTAACAAAGAATTAGATGTATAGTGTGGATGATGATGTTTGCAGAGAACAGTAGAACGAGTATTGCAGTAGATTGTATTCGATGTAAAAGAATGGACCAGCGTCCACAGTTCACTAGTGGTGTCTCTCCCATAAGAATAAGCATGTTGGGTGAACAAATTACAGTTGGGCAATTGACAAATAAAGAGGGCATGACCATGCACATACATGTTATGATGAGTAGTGTGAGATTTAATTGGGCATTACGACAAAGTACATAGACCGCTATCCAGCATGCATCTATGCCTAAAAAGTCCACCTTCAGGTTATCATCCGAACCCCCTCCAGTATTAAGTTGCAAACAACAGACAATTGCATTAAGTATGGTGCGTAATGTAATCAATAAATATATCCTTAGAAATAGCATTGATGTTTTATCCCTAGTGGCAACAGCACATCCACAACCTTAGAACTTTCTCACATCGTCCTGCATTTAATGGAGGCATGAACCCACTATCGAGCATAAATACTCCCTCTTGGAGTTACAAGCAAAAACTTGGCCAGAGCCTCTACTAGCAACGGAGAGCATGCAAGATCATAAACAACACATAGATGATAGATTGATAATCAACATAACATAGCATTCACTATTCATCGGATCCCAACAAACGCAACATATAGTATTACAGATAGATGATCTTGATCATGTTAGGCAGCTCACAAGATCCAACAATGATAGCACAATTAGGAGAAGACGACCATCTAGCTACTGCTATGGACCCATAGTCCAGGGGTGAACTACTCACACATCACTCCGGAGGCGACCATGGCGGTGAAGAGTCCTCCGGGAGATGATTCCCCTCTCCGGCAGGATGCCGGAGGCGATCTCCTGAATTCCCCTGAGATGGGATTGGCGGCAGCGGCGTCTCTGGAAGGTTTTCCGTATCGTGGCTCTCGGTACTGGAACTATTATCGACGAAGGCTTAAGTAGGCGGAAGGGTAGGTCAGGGGGCGACGCGAGGGGCCCACACGCTAGGCCGGCGCGGCCAGGGCCTAGGCCGCGCCGCCCTATTGTGTGGCCGCCTCGTCGCTCCACTTCGTTTCCTCTCCGGACTTCTGGAAGCTTCGTGGAAAAATAAGATCCTGGGCGTTGATTTCGTCCAATTCCGAGAATATTTCCTTACTAGGATTTCTGAAACCAAAAACAGCAGAAAACAACAACTGGCTCTTCGGCATCTCGTTAATAGGTTAGTGCCGAAAAATGCATAAATATGACATAAAGTATGTATAAAACATGTAGGTATCATCAATAAAGTAGCGTGGAACATAAGAAATTAACGATACGTTGGAGACGTATCAGCTGCCGCAGCTGCTATGATTGTGGGGTCCATTAGTTCAGCATCCGGACCGGCGGCTTTCACTATGAGCGGGGGGATCGATTGTTTACTTTGTTCCCCGAGCTGGGCAACTCGTTTCCCACTTTTTTTACTTATTATTTCTCGGCCTCCTCCAAGGCTTTCTTCTCCTGCTTCTCCGCCAAGTCTTTCTTCTCCTTCAACATGAGTGCTTGCCTACGAAGTTCACGTGCATAGTCGTTAGGCATATTCTTCCCGGCTTGGGATGGTGTGCTCAAAAATGACTTAGCCCACTTCTTTTCCTTGTCAGAAAATACTGGCTTGGGCTCAGGCTCTCTTTTTGCCTTCATATCCGCCTTCCATTTCTCATGCTGAGCAGCTGCGGCCGCGTCGACTTCCTCGGCACTACGTTCCCAAGGCCTTGTGGGGAGAGGCTTCAGTGATGGCTCCGATACCTTTGTGGTTTTAGGTACATAAGGGTCCGGGTTAATAGTCCAGGACTGCTTCTGCTTCTTCGCCGGAGGTGGATTGGGGGGTGGCGTCTGCTTACCCGCCCGAGGCGGACTGGGGGGCGGCGTCTACTTACCCGCCGAAGGTGGATTGGGGGGCGGCATCGGCTGACGTGAAGGAGGTGTAGGTGAACCACCACCACCACCACCACCGCCACCGCCACCACCACCGGAGGGGGGTGGACTTGTTGGCCTTGGCGCCTCGCCTGGAAACTTGATAAACTTCTTCATCAATCGGTGTGAGAGGGCGCTCGCCAGGTATGAAGAGGACGATCTGCCTCCTAGGAACTTCCACGAGGCCGGCCGTCGGCTATGGTGGTATGGCCGGACTCTGCAGAGCGTCATGGACTACATCACGGCCGACGATATCCCCCGCTTGCGCTACCCTTAGTTCGAGCCACGAGCGCCGCCCGATGACAGCGACGACGGCAGCGACGACAACGACGGCAACTTAGAAGGCGACAACTACCAGTACAACGGCGACGACTATGAAGACTACGAGTATGCATATTATACGCCTAGGCAGGAGTATGACTAAATCACTCCAAATTTCATGTATCATCAGTGGTATGTCGAATCAATTGAATCATTTGAAAATGGACACCAAACAGATCACAGATAATATAATTCACATGATCCATTCAACAAAGTTGGTACAAAAAATTATTACACATCATTTCTTCCCTTGTGTCCCTGCTTGCTTACGACTGTGCCGTATCCATGGAGTATCCTCATCATTTAACTTAATGCTTGGGTCACTGTTCACTTTGAAAGGCGGAATTTTACCAAACATATTATAATCTTCTGACATGTCTGTCTTGTCCTCCACTCCCACGATGTTTCTTTTCCCTGAAAGAACAATGTGGCGCTTTGGATCATCGCATGACGTGCTGATCGTTTTCTTATCTTTCCGTTTCCTCGGTTTCGTACTCATGTCCTTCACATAGAAAACATGAGCGACATCTTTGGCTAGGACGAATGGTTTGTCAAGGTAACCAAGATTGTTGAAATCCACCATTGTCATTCCGTATTGCTAGTCCACCTTTACCCCACCTCCTGTTAGCTTGAACCATTTGCACCGGAACAAAGGGACCTTAAAGGAGGGTCCATAGTCAAGTTCCCATATCTCCTCTATGTAACCATAATATGTGACCTTTTGCCCATTCTCGGTTGCTGCATCAAAGCGGACACCACTGTTTTTGTTGGTGCTCTTTTTATCTTGGGCGATCGTGTAAAATGTATTCCCATTTATCTCGTACCCTTGGAAAGTCGTTATAGTCGAAGATGGTGTCTTGGCCAACATGTACAACTGATCTCCAACATCATTGTCATTAATTAAATGTTTTCTCAACCAACTGCCGAAAGTATCCATGTGGGCCTTTCTAATTCAGGATTCAGGCTTCCCCGGGTTATCCGAGCGTAAAATATTCTTGTGTTTCTCGAAGTACGGAGCCACCAAGCTGGAATTTGTCAGAACTGTGTGGTGTGCTTCAGTCATAGAATGGCCGACCATACATATCGTCGATTTCCTTCCGATCGTGCCTTTTCCACTTAGTCTCCCCTCGTGTCGCGATCGAGGAAGACCAATCGGCTTAAGGTCAGGAACAAAGTCAACACAAAACTCAATTACCTCCTCATTTCCATAGCCCTTGGCGATGCTTCCTTCTGGCCTGGCACGGTTACGAACATATTTCTTTAATACACCCATGAACCTCTCAAAGGGGAACATATTGTGTAGAAATACAGGACCGAGAATGGAAATCTCTTCGACTAGGTGAACCAGGAGGTGCGTTATAATATTGAAGAAGGATGGCGGGAACACCAACTCGAAACTGACAAGACATTGGACCACATCGTTCTGTAACCGTGGTAGATCTTCTGGATTGATTACCCTCTGAGAGATTGCATTGAGGAATGCACATAGCTTCACAATGGCTACTCGAACATTTTCCGGTAGGAGCCCCCTCAAAGCAATCGAAGCAATTGCGTCATAATCACGTGGCAGTCGTGAGACTTCAGGTTTTGGAACTTTTTGTCCGCCATGCTTATTATTCCCTTTATATTCGACGAGAATCCAGACGGGACCTTCATACTGCTCAGGCATTCAAAAAAGATGACCTTCTCTTCTTTGGTAAGAGCGTAGCTGGCACGACCTTGAAACCATTCCGGATGCCGATCATTAGGGTCTTTCAAACGTTGTTGGTCCTGCCGTGCTTCCTTTGTATCATTTGTCTTCCCATACACGCCCAAGAAGCTTAGCAGGTGATGACCCACAAGTATAGGGGGTGTATCGTAGTATTTTCGATAAATAAGAGTGTCGAACCCAATGAGGAGCAGAAGGTGTTGACAAGCAGTTTCGACGTAGGATTCACTGTAAATGCTCACAAACAAGTATTCAGGGAGTTTTGATATAGCAGATAAATAAAGTACGAGTAAGTAAAATGTGAGAGAAATAATTGCAGCGAGTGGCCCAATCCTTTTTATCACAAAGGACAAGCCGGTTTGTTTACTTATAATGACCAAACGTTCTTGAGGACACACGGGAGTTTAGTCTAGTGCTTTCACTCCATATACTTCATTGTTTTGATAAGTGTTGTGTGGGTGATCCTATGCTAATGCACCGCCCTTCCTAGGACTAATACATACTTGTGATTATACCCCTTGCAAGCATCCGCAAATACAAGAAAGTAATTAAGATAAATCTAACCACAGCCTTAAACTCTGAGATCCTGCTATCCCTCCTGCATCGATATACCAACGGGGGTTCAGGTTTCTATCACTCCGGCAACCCCGCAATTGTCAAACGAATATAAGATGTATTCCCCTAGGCCCATAAAGGTGAAGTATCATGTAGTCGACGTTCACATGACACCACTAGAAGAATAACACCACAACTTAAATATCATAACATTGAATATTACCCAACATAATTCACTACTAACATTTAGACTTCACCCATGTCCTCAAGAACTAAACGAACTACTCACGAGACATCATATGGAACATGATCAGAGGTGATATGATGATGAATAACAATCTGAACATAAACCTTGGTTCAATGGTTTCACTCAATAGCATCAATAACAAGTAGAAATCAATACCGGGAGAGTTTCCCCTATCAAACAATCAAGATTCAACCCTAGATGTTACAGCGGTGACGATGTGCAGCGGTGGAGATGGCGGTGATGATGATGGAGATGATGGTGATGATGATCCCAATGATGTCCAGCTCGATGACGGTGACGATGGCGTCGATTTCCCCCTTCGGGAGGGAATTTCCTCGGCAGATTTCAGCCTGCCGGAGAGCTCTTTTCTCTCTGGTGTTTTCCGCCCCGCAGAGGCGGCTGTGACTCTTCGCGACTCTCCTCTGGAGCTTAGGTTTTTGGGACGAAGAAGTACGCGAAGGAGAGGCGGCAGAAGGGGGCTGTGGGCCCCCTCCCCACAAGGCGGTTGATACGTCTCCAACGTATCGATAATTTCTTATGTTCCATGCTACTTTATTGATGATACCTACATGTTTTATACATACTTTATGTCATATTTATGCATTTTCCGGCACTAACCTACTAAAGAGATGCCGAAGAGCCAGTTGCTGTTTTCTGCTGTTTTTGGTTTCAGAAATCCTAGTAAGGAAATATTCTCGGAATTGGACGAAATCAACGCCCAGGATCGTATTTTTCCACGAAGCTTCTAGAAGTCCGGAGAGGAAACGAAGTGGGGCAACGAGGCGGCCACACACTAGGGCGGCGCGGCCCAGGCCCTGGCCGCGCCGGCCTATTGTGTGGGCCCCTCGTGGTGCCCCTGACCTACCCTTCCGCCTACTTAAGCCTTCGTCGATAATAGCTCCAGTACCGAGAGCCACGATACGGAAAACCTTCCAGAGACGCCGCCGCCGCAAATCCCATCTCGGGGGATTCAGGAGATCACCTCCGGCACCCTGCCGGAGAGGGGAATCATCTCCCGGAGGACTCTACACCGCCATGGTCGCCTCCGGAGTGATGTGTGAGTAGTTCACCCCTGGACTATGGGTCCATAGCAGTAGCTAGATGGTCGTCTTCTCCTAATTGTGCTATCATTGTTGGATCTTGTGAGCTGCCTAACATGATCAAGATCATCTATCTGTAATACTATATGTTGCGTTTGTTGGGATCCGATGAATAGTGAATGCTATGTTATGTTGATTATCAATCTATCATCTATGTGTTGTTTATGATCTTGCATGCTCTCCGTTGCTAGTAGAGGCTCTGGCCAAGTTTTTGCTTGTAACTCCAAGAGGGAGTATTTATGCTCGATAGTGGGTTCATGCCTCCATTAAATCTGGGACAAAGGATGTAAAGTTCTAAGGTTGTGGATGGGCTGTTGCCACTAGGGATAAAACATCAATGCTATGTCTAAGGATATATTTATTGATTACATTACGCACCATACTTAATGCAATTGTCTGTTGTTTGCAACTTAATATTGGAGGGGGTTCGGATGATAACCTGAAGTTGGACTTTTTAGGCATAGATGCATGCTGGATAGCGGTCTATGTACTTTGTCGTAATGCCCAATTAAATCTCACACTACTCATCATAACATGTATGTGCATGGTCATGCCCTCTCTATTTGTCAATTGCCCAACTGTAATTTGTTCACCCAACATGCTTATTCTTATGGGAGAGACACCTCTAGTGAACTGTGGACCCCGGCCCATTCTTTTACATCGAATACAATCTACTGCAATACTCGTTCTACTGTTCTCTGCAAACATCATCATCCACACTATATATCTAATCCTTTGTTACAGCAAGCCGGTGAGATTGACAACCTCACTGTTACGTTGGGACAAAGTATCTTGGTTGTGTTGTGCAGGTTCCACGTTGGCGCCGGAATCCCTGGTGTTGCGCCGCACTACACTCCGCCGCCATCAACCTTCAACGTGCTTCTTGGCTCCTACTGGTTCGATGAACCTTGGTTTCTTACTGAGGGAAAACTTTCCGCTGTACGCATCACACCTTCCTCTTGGGGTTCCCAACGGGCATGACGATTGCGTGCTAGCATCAAGACTTTTTCTTGCGCCGTTGCCAAGGAGATCAAGACACGCTGCAAGGGGAGTCTCCACCTCCAATCTCTTTACTTTGTTTTTGTCTTGCTTTACTTTTATTTACTACTTTGTTTGCTGCATTATATCAAAACACAAAAAAATTAGTTGCTAGCTTTACTTTATTTACTGTCTTGTTTGCAATCTCCATATAAAAACACAAAAAAACTAGTTACTTGCATTTACTTTATCTAGTTTGCTTTATTTACTGTTGCTAAAATGGGTACTCCTGAAAATACTAAGTTGTGTGACTTCACAACCACAAATAATAATGATTTCTTATGCACACATATTGCTCCACCTGCTACTACAGCAGAATTCTTTGAAATTAAACCTGCTTTACTAAATCTTGTTATGAGAGAGCAATTTTCTGGTGTTAGTTCTGATGATGCTGCTGCCCATCTTAATAATTTTGTTGAACTATGTGAGATGCAAAAGTATAAGGATGTAGATGGTGACATTATAAAATTAAAATTGTTTCCTTTCTCATTAAGAGGAAGAGCTAAAGATTGGTTGCTATCTCTGCCTAAGAATAGTATTGATTCATGGACTAAATGTAAGGATGCTTTTATTGGTAGATATTATCCTCCTGCTAAAATTATATCTTTGAGAAGTAGCATAATGAATTTTAAACAATTGGATAATGAGCATGTTGCCCAAGCATGGGAAAGAATGAAATCTTTGGTTAAAAATTGCCCAACCCATGGACTGACTACTTGGATGATCATCCAAACCTTTTATGCAGGACTGAATTTTTCTTCACGGAACCTATTGGATTCAGCTGCTAGAGGTACCTTTATGTCCATCACTCTAGGTGACGCAACAAAGCTTCTTGATAATATGATGATTAATTACTCTGAATGGCACACGGAAAGAGCTCCACAAGGTAAGAAGGTAAATTCTGTCGAAGAAACCTCCTCCTTGAGTGATAAGATTGATGCTATTATGTCTATGCTTGTGAATGGTAGGACAAATGTTGATCCTAATAATGTTCCGTTAGCTTCATTGGTTGCCCAAGAAGAACATGTTGATGTGAACTTCATTAAAAATAATAATTTCAACAACAATGCTTATCGGAACAATTCTAGTAACAACTATAGGCCATATCCTTATAATAATGGTAATGGTTATGGTAATTCTTATGGGAATTCTTACAACAATAATAGGAATACACCCCTGGAATTGAAGCCATGCTTAAAGAATTTATTAGTACACAAACTGCTTTTAACAAATCCGTTGAAGAAAAGCTTGGGAAAATTGATATACTTGCTTCTAAAGTCGATAGTCTTGCTGCTGATGTTGATCTTTTGAAATCAAAAGTTATGCCTAATGAAAATAATTATATTAAGTCATTTGCTACAGCAAACGCCATCCAAGTTAGAATTAATGAGAATATAAGATTGATGGCCGAATTGCGTGCTAGGTGGGAGAAAGAAGAAAATGCAAAAGATAACAATGTAGCTAAAGTTTGGACTATTACCACCACTAGCAATGCTAATGATCCACATGTTGCTGCACCTCCTACTATTAATGGTAAAATAATTGGTGTTGGCAATGTTTCTACTTCTAATGCAAAGCGTGAAAAACTGCACTGAAATCGCTAAAGCTGTTTAAATCGCTCGTGATAAAACTGCTGAATTTTTTTCTAATGTTGGGGATAATGATCCCATTGCTTTAGATCATAATGGTTTAGATTTTGATGATTGTCACATCTCTGAAGTTATAAAGTTCTTACAAAAACTTGCTAAAAGTCGTAATGCTAGTGCTATAAATTTAGCCTTTACAAAACATATTACAAATGCTCTCATAAAAGCTAGAGAATAGAAATTAAATCGTGAAACTTCTATTCCTAGGAAGTTAGAGGATGGTTGGGAGCCCATCATTAAGATGAAGGTCAATAATTTTTATTTTAATTCTTTATGTGATCTTGGTGCAAGTATTTCCGTTATGCCTAGAAAGATCTATAATATGCTTGACTTGCCACCATTGAAAAATTGTTATTTGGATGTTAATCTTGCTGATAACTCTACAAAGAAACCTTTGGGGAGAGTTGATAATATTCGCATTACGGTTAACAATAACCTTGTCCCCGTTGATTTTGTTGTGTTGGATATTGAATGCAATGCATCTTGTCCCATTATATTGGGAAGACCTTTTCTTCGAACTGTTGGTGCTATTATTGATATGAAGGAAGGTAATATTAAATATCAAATTCCTCTCAAGGAAGGTATGGAACACTTCCCTAGAAAGAGAATGAAGTTACCTTTTGATTCTATCATTAGAACAAATTATGATGTTGATGCTTCGTCTCTTGATAATACTTGATACACACTTTCTGCGCCAAGCTGAAAGGCGTTAAAGAAAAGCGCTTATGGGAGACAACCCATGATTTTACTACAGCACTTTTGTTTTTATATTTGAGTCTTGGAAGTTGTTACTACTGTAGCAACCTCTCCTTAATTTTGTTGCATTGTTGTGCCAAGTAAAGTGTTTGATAGTAAGGTTCATACTAGATTTGGATTACTGCGCAGAAACAGATTTCTTGCTGTCACGAATTTGGGTCAAATTCTCTGTAGGTAACTCAGAAAATTCCGCCAATTTACGTGAGTGATCCTCATATACGTACGCAACTTTCATTAAATTTGAGCATTTTCATTTGAGCAAGTCTGGTGCCTCTTAGAAATTCGTCTTTACGGACTGTTCTGTTTTGACAGATTCTGCCTTTTATTTCACATTGCCTGTTTTGCTATGCTTGATGGATTTTTCTATTCCATTAACTTTCAGTAGCTTTGTGCAATGTCCAGAAGTGTTAAGAATGATTATGTCACCTCTGAACATGTGAATTTTGATTATGCACTAACCCTCTAATGAGTTGTTTTGAGTTTGGTGTGGAGGAAGTTTTCAAGGATCAAGAGAGGAGGATGATACAATATGATCAAGGAGAGTGAAAGCTCTAAGATTGGGGATGCCCCCGTGGTTCATCCCTGCATATTTCAAGAAGACTCAGGCATCTAAGCTTCGGGATGCCCAAGGCATCCCCTTCTTCATCAGCAACATTATCAGGTTCCTCTAGTGAAACTATATTTTTATTCCATCACATCTTATGTGCTTTACTTGGAGCGTTTGTATGTTTTTGTTTTTGCTTTGTTTGAATAAAGATGGATCCTAGCATTCATTGTGTGGGAGAGAGACACGCTCCACTGTTGCATATGGACAAATATGTCCTTAGGCTTTACTCATAATGTTCATGGCGAAGGTTGAAACTGCTTCGTTAATTGTTATATGGTTGGAAACGGGAAATGCTACATGTGGTAATTGGTAGAATGTCTTGAATAATTTGATACTTGGCAATTGTTATAGATCATGTTTAAGCTCTTGCATCATATACTTTGCACCTATTAGTGAAGAAATACATAGAGCTTGCTAAAATTTGGTTTGCATGATTGGTCTCTCTAAGGTCTAGATATTTTCTAGTAAAGGTCGAACAACAAGGAAGACGGTGTAGAGTCTTATAATGCTTACAATATGTCTTTTATGTGAGTTTTGCTGTACCGGTTCATGATTGTGTTTGTTTTAAATAACCTTGCTAGCCTAAACCTTGTATCGAGAGGGAATACTTCTCATGCATCCAAAATCCTTGAGCCAAACACTATGCCACTTGTGTCCACCATACCTACCTACTACATGGTATTTCTCCGCCATTCCAAAGTAAATTGCTTGAGTGCTACCTTTAAAATTTCCATTCTTTATCTTTGCAATATATAGCTCATGGGACAAATAGCCTAAAAACTATTGTGGTATTGAATATGTACTTATGCATCTTATCTCTTATTAAGTTGCTTGTTGTGCGATAACCATGTTCCTGGGGACGCCATCAACTACTCTTTGTTGAATATCATGTGAGTTGCTATGCATGTTCGTCTTGTCTGAAGTAAGGGCGATTTACCATGAGTTGAATGGTTTGAGCATGCATATTGTTAGAGAAGAACATTGGGCCGCTAACTAAAGCCATGATCCATGGTGGAAGTTTCAGTTTTGGACAACAAACCTCAATATCTTATGAGAATATTAATTGTTGTTGAATGCTTAAGCATTAAAGAGGAGTCCATTATCTGTTGTCTATGTTGTCTCGGTATGGATGTCTAAGTTGAGAATAATCAAAAGCGAGAAATCCAATGCGAGCTTTCTCCTTAGACCTTTGTACAGGCGACATAGAGGTACCCCTTTGTGATACTTGGTTAAAACATATGTATTGCGGTGATAATCCAGGTAATCCGAGCTAATTAGGACAAGGTGCGGGCACTATTGGTATACTATGCATGAGGCTTGCAACTTGTAGGATATAATTTACATAACACATATGCTTTATTACTACCGTTGACAAAATTGTTTCTTGTTTTCAAAATAAAAGCTCTAGCACAAATATAGCAATCGATACTTCCCTCGTCGAAGGGCCATTCTTTTACTTTTATGTTGAGTCAGTTCACCCATTCCTCCCATCTCAAGAAGCAAACACTTGTGTTAACTATGCATTGATTCTTACATACTTGCATATTTGCATTCATCATACTACTTTGCATTGACAACTATCCATGAGATATATATGTTACAAGTTGAAAGCAACCGCTGAAACTTAATCTTCTTTTGTGTTGCTTCAATGCCTTTATTTAGAATTTATTGCTTTATGAGTTAACTCTTATGCAAGACTTACTGATGCTTGTCTTGAAAGTACTATTTATGAAAAGTCTTTGCTATATGATTCAGTTGTTTACTCATTGTCTTTACCATTGCTTTGGATCGTTGCATTCATTACATGTGCTTACAAATAGTATTGATCAAGATTATGATGGCATGTCACTTCAGAAATTATCTTTGTTATCGTTTACCTACTCGGGACGAGTAGGAACTAAGCTTGGGGATGCTGATACGTCTCCAACGTATCGATAATTTCTTATGTTTCATGCTACTTTATTGATGATACCTACATGTTTTATACATACTTTATATCATATTTATGCATTTTCCGGCACTAACCTATTAACGAGATGCCGAAGAGCCAGTTGCCGTTTTCTACTGTTTTTGGTTTCAGAAATCCTAGTAAGGAAATATTCTCGGAATTGGACGAAATCAACGCCCATGATCTTATTTTTCCACGAAGCTTCCAGAAGTCCGGAGAGGAAACGAAGTGGGGCGACGAGGCGGCCACACACTAGGGCGGCGCGGCCCAGGCCCTGGCCGCGCCGGCCTGTTGTGTGGGCCCCTCGTGGCGCCCCCTGACCTACCCTTCCGCCTACTTAAGCCTTCGTCGATAATAGCTCCAGTACCGAGAGCCACGATACGGAAAACCTTCCAGAGACGCCGCCGCCGCCAATCCCATCTCGGGGGATTCAGGAGATCGCCTCCGGCACCCTGCCGGAGAGGGGAATCATCTCCCGGAGGACTCTACACCGCCATGGTCACCTCCGGAGTGATGTGTGAGTAGTTCACCCCTGGACTATGGGTCCATAGCAGTAGCTAGATGGTCGTCTTCTCCTAATTGTGCTATCATTGTTGGATCTTGTGAGCTGCCTAACATGATCAAGATCATCTATCTGTAATACTATATGTTGCGTTTGTTGGGATCCGATGAATAGTGAATGCTATGTTATGTTGATTATCAATCTATCATCTATGTGTTGTTTATGATCTTGCATGCTCTCCGTTGCTAGTAGAGGCTCTGGCCAAGTTTTTGCCTGTAACTCCAAGAGGGAGTATTTATGCTCGATAGTGGGTTCATGCCTCCATTAAATCTGGGACAGTGACAGAAAGTTCTAAGGTTGTGGATGTGCTGTTGCCACTAGGGATAAAACACCAATGCTATGTCTAAGGATATATTTATTGATTACATTACGCACCATACTTAATGCAATTGTCTGTTGTTTGCAACTTAATACTGGAGGGGGTTCGGATGATAACCTGAAGGTGGACTTTTTAGGCATAGATGCATGCTGGATAGCGGTCTATGTACTTTGTCGTAATGCCCAATTAAATCTCACACTACTCATCATAACATGTATGTGCATGGTCATGCCCTCTCTATTTGTCAATTGCCCAACTGTAATTTCTTCACCCAACATGCTTATTCTTATGGGAGAGACACCTCTAGTGAACTGTGGACCCCGGTCCATTCTTTTACATCGAATACAATCTACTGCAATACTCGTTCTACTGTTCTCTGCAAACATCATCATCCACACTATACATCTAATCCTATGTTATAGCAAGCCGGTGAGATTGACAACCTCATTGTTACGTTGGGACAAAGTATCTTGGTTGTGTTGTGCAGGTTCCACGTTGGCGCCGGAATCCCTGGTGTTGCGCCGCACTACACTCCGCTGCCATCAACCTTCAACGTGCTTCTTGGCTCCTACTAGTTCGATAAACCTTGGTTTCTTACTGAGGGAAAACTTGCCGCTGTACGCATCACACCTTCCTCTTGGGGTTCCCAACGGGCACGACGATTGCGTGCTAGCATCAGCGGCGCGGCCAGGCCAGGGCCCGCGCCGGCCTATGGGGGGGCCATGGCGGCCCTCCTCGGTCCCTCCTTTTGGCTGGCTTCGTCTTTTGGAAAAATAAGATCTTCAGTGTAATTTCTGTCAATTATTGATCTTCCGAAATATTGCATTCTGACGGTGCTTTTTCCAGCAGAATCCTGACTCCGGTGAGCGATTCTCCAATAATCATGAAACATGCAAAATAGATGAAATAACATAAGTATCACCTCTAAATATGAAATATATCAGTGAATAACAGTAATTATGATATAAAATAGTGATGCAAAATGGACGTATCAACTCCCCCCAAGCTTAGACTTCGCTTGTCCCCAAGCGAAACTGAACTCAGTAAACAAGACCACATGTTTATGGAGTGAAGAGTCGATAAACCAAATACGGACAAGAAGCATCATATTAATTCACACAAGACATTCTAGTGAACAAATTCCTCATATAATTCAACTTGAAACAAGTAGAAGGTAATCACAAATAAAGGTGCATAGGAAATCATAATTGGTGATGGCAAACTTTGTTCTTGGTCAGAGAACAGTTAACAGATTGTATTTATCTATCGAGCAGCGCTCTTATATTAAAGCTTATAGCAAAACTTGCATACTCAATCATGATAATCTCCTCATAATCATTGATAACCTTCAAAGCTATATTCATTCAGATAAAACTTGTACTAAACAAGGAAGAGTAACATGCATGATTAAATAGATCACAGTATAAATGGTTTGATCACAACAACTCAATTGCTTGCTTAAGATAGAGGGAAATAGGTTTACTGACTCAACATAAAGTAAAAGATAGGCCCTTCGCAGAGGGAAGCAGGGATTAAATCATGTGCTAGAGCTTTTTCAGTTTTGAAATCATATAGAGAGTATAAAAGTAAAATTTTGAGAGGTGTTTGTTGTTGTCAACGAATGGTAGTGGGTACTCTAACCCCCTTGCCAAACAGACTTCCAAAGAGCGGCTCCCATGAAGGACGTTATCTCTACCAGCAAGGTAGATCATCCCGCTTCTCTTTTGTTTACACATGTACTTTAGTTTTTATTTATTTATGGATGACACTCCTTCCAACCTTTTGCTTTCACAAGCCATGGCTAACCGAATCCTAGGGTGCCTCCCAATCATTCACATACCATGAAGGAGTGTCTATTTATTTTAGTTTTATTTAGAGATGACACTCCTCCCAGCCTTTGCCTTCTCAAACCATGGCTAACCGAATCCTCGGGTGCCTTCCAACAATCTCATACCATGGATGAGTGTCTATTGCAAAATTAAGTTGCTTACTGATGAATCAGAGCAAAACATGTGAAGAGAACTATTAATCAAGGTTAATTAATTGGGGCTGGGAACCCCGTTGCCAGCTCTTTTTGCAAAATTATAGGATAAGTGGATGAAGCCACTAGTCCATTAGTGAAAATCTGCCCAACAAGATTGAAAGATAAAACACCACATGCTTCCTCATGAGCTATAAAACATTGACACAAATAAGGGATGATAAATTTTGAATTGTTTAAAGGCAGCACATGAAGTATTTACTTGGAATGGCAGGGAAATACCACATAATAGGTAGTTATGGTGGACACTGATGGCATAGGTTTGGTTTAAGGGTTTCGATGCACGAGAAGTATTCCCTCTCAGTACAGGTCTTTGGCTAGCAAGGTTGATTAGCAAGCATAAGAGTTGAGGGAAACAAACAAATATACATGCGATAGAAACAATCATGCATTTTCCTTGTAAGCAAAAACAATTTTAACTTCAGAATACTAATCTAAGAGCTAACAAGAAAGAACGATAATGAAACAACATATCTACATGTATTTCCTCTTTTCTATTTAAACTCAAAGTGTTGTTGCTATTGACCAATGCTAAGTTTGCCAAAACCAAATAGATTTACTCAATGCTCCCAAAGTGATACCAATACTAACAACAAGATCAATCATATAATAGAGATTGCAAACTAAAATAAGATGTGCAATATGTAAATGATAAGACTTCTCATTAATATTCCATAACGATAACTCACACCAAGGGATACATAGATAACCAACTAAAGAGAGATACTTCCACACTGCAACCCATCTTATATGATAACTTCCCTACTCATGATATGACACTACTTGACAGTAAAAAGTAAAAGATAGTGATGATGTGATACCACGGCACTCCCCCAAGCTTGGAACAAACCAAGGGGGGTGCCAATACCGATGATGAATTACTCCTTCTGCGGTGGTGGTGATGATGGAACAACCTTGATGGGAGTGAGGAACCGCTCTAGCATTCTGCGAAGTCGATTATTCTCCTCCTGAAGTATCTCCACTTCCCTTCTCAGAGCACGGTATTGATCACAAAACTCATCGGTAACCCGTAAAGCTTCTTCCAAAACAGGGAAAGAGTCGAGGCTAGGAGCAGGTGGTAAGGGTCCCTGCAAGTTATGAGAAAAAGAACGTCGAGTGTCAACAGATCCCACCAAGATTTTCTTACTCCCAACAGCTTGTTGCTCTCCTTTGGATGACATCTTCTTCCTCTCGGGATCTTGAATGTCTTCCTCCGAAAGCCCCTTGCCCTTGTCGTTGGAGACCATGGTGCTTCAAGATCAAAAACAAATCCTGGCAGAAAACAGCTCGAAACAAAACACGACGAGAAAACAATATACGGACCTCCAGGGGTCCGGGGGATTATATAGCAGAAATTTTCACAACAGAAGGAAAGTACCAGGTCGAACCAGAGTCGGAGAGGGACAACGAGGAGCTGTCCTCATAGGGAAGCGCGGCCAGGCTGGGGCCCGCGTCGGCCTATGGGGGCACGCTCTCGTGCGTCTCCTCCACTCCGTTTCGATCTCGTAATTTTTCATATTTTCCAAAAACTGCAAAAACATTGTTCAGAAAGTTAAACGCGGACTTTTCATTACCAGTACTGTTACCTATTCAAAGTCGAACTCTGCAGAACTGTCAATTTGACCTTTGATGAAAGCTTCCGGAGTCACTACTCGAATAACATCAACATCTTCATTATAAGAATCTCCAGAAATAAAATGCTTGAGTCTTTGTCCATTCACCACTTGTGTGGCATCGCCTTGCAGAGAACTAATTTTAATTGCTCCTGAACGATACACCTCCACAATGACATATGGTCCTTCCCATTTTGAGAGCAATTTCCCTGCAAAAAAATCTGAGACGAGACCGATACAATAGGACTTTATCCCCAACATTAAATTATCTTTTGATAATTCTTCTATCATGCCATTTCTTAACTTTCTCTTTAAAGAGTTTAGCATTTTCATAAGCTTCACTTCTCCATTCATCTAGAGAACTCAATTGTAGTAATCTCTTCTTACCTGCTAGTTTAGGATCTTTATTTAGTTCTCTTACAGCCCAATAACCTTTGTGCTCTAGTTCTAAAGGTAAATGACAAGCTTTTCCATATACCATTTTATACGGTGAAATACCCATGGGATTTTTATAAGCAGTTCTATAAGCCCATAGTGCTTCCTTCAATTTACTAGCCCAGTTCTTTCTAGATTTATTAACAGTCTTTTGCAAGATAGATTTAATCTCTCTATTTGATAATTCTACTTGCCCACTAGTTTGAGGATGATAGGCGGAAGCAATTCTATGATTAATACCATATTTAGCAAGAGTTTTTCTAAAACCACCATGAATAAAATGAGAACCTCCATCAGTCATAAGATATCTAGGAACTCCAAATCTAGGAAAAATAATATCTAAAAGCATTCTTAAAGAGGTCTCACCATCAGCACTTTTTGTGGGTATGGCTTCCACCCATTTAGTAACATAATCAACAACAACAAGTATATGAGTGTTACCTTCTGAAGAGGGGAAAGGACCCATGAAGTCAAATCCCCAACAATCGAATGGTTCAATAACAAGAGTATAATTCATAGGCATTTCATTGAGTCTGGAGATATTACCAACCCTTTGACATTCATCACAAGATAAAATAAACTTTCTTGCATCCTTGAAGAGAGTTGGCCAATAGAAACCTGATTGTAGAACCTTTTGCGCGGTTCTATCTCCGACGTGATGTCCTCCATAAGCACTACCATGACACTTACTCAATATCTCTTATTGTTCATATTCGGGAACACATCTTCGCAGAATACCATCCATTCCTTCTTTATATAAGTGTGGGTCATCCCAAAAATAATGCCTCAAGTCATAAAAGAATTTCCGCCTTTGCTGAGCTGAAAAGGTTGGAGGCAAGTACTTGGAAACAATAAAGTTAGCATAATCAGCATACCAAGGACTATCTCGCGAGCTCACCTTTATTACAACCAATTGTTCATTTGGAAATCTATCATTAACAGGAACAGGATCATAAACAATATTTTCCAATCTAGACAAATTATCAGCAACAGGATTATCAACACCTTTCCTATCTATAATATGTAAATCAAATTCTTGCAAAAGAAGTACCCATCTAATAAGCCTTGGCTTAGCATCTTTCTTTTCCATAAGGTACCTAATTGCAGCATGATCAGTATGAATTGTGACTTTTGAATCAAAAATATAAGGTCTAAACTTGTCACAAGCAAAAACCACAGCTAATAGTTCTTTCTCAGTTGTAGCATAAATTCTTTGAGCAGCATCAAGAGTTTTACTAGCATAATGAATAACATTCAATTTTTTATCTATTCGCTGTCCAAGAACAGCGCCTACAGCAAAATCACTAGCATCACACATAATTTCAAAAGGTAAGTTCCAACCAGGGGGCTCAACTACAGGAGCAGTTGTTAAGGCTTTCTTTAGAGTTTCAAAAGCTTCCTTACAATCATCATCAAAAACAAAAGGTACATCTTTTTGAAGAAGATTAGTAAGAGGCTTTGAAATCTTGGAGAAATCTTTAATAAATCTCCTATAAAACCCAACATGACCAAGAACACTACGGATACCTTTAACATCCCTAGGATAGGGCATCTTCTCAATTGCTTCAACTTTAGCTCTATCAACTTCAATACCTCTCTCGGAAATTTTATGTCCCAATACAATTCCTTCGTTAACCATAAAGTGGCATTTCTCCCAATTAAGAACAAGGTTAGTTTCTTCACATCTCTGCAAAACTTTATCAAGGTTTCGCAAACAATTATCAAAAGAATTCCCATAGACAGAAAAATTATCCATGAATACCTCTACAATATTCTCGCAAAAGCCATGAAAAATAGCAGACATGCATCTTTGAAAAGTAGCAGGAGCATTACATAAACCAAAAGGCATACGTCTATAAGCATAAGTTCCATAGGGACAAGTGAAAGTGGTTTCTCTTGATCTTTAGTTTTAACAGCAATTTGTGAAAACCCAGAATAACCATCAAGAAAGCAAAAATGAGTATTTTTAGACAACCTTTCTAACATTTGATCAATAAAAGGCAAAGGGTAATGATCTTTCTTAGTAACTTTATTAACTTTTCGATAATCAATGCACATTCTATATCGTACAACTACTCTTTGAGGGATGAGCTCATCATTATCATTAGGCACAACAGTTATTCCTCCTTTCTTAGGAACACAATGCACAGGACTAACCCATCTACTATCAGCAATAGGATATATAATACCAGCTTCAAGAAGTTTTAATACCTCATTCCTTACCACATCCTTCATCTTAGGAATTAGACGACGCTGATGTTCAACAACAGGCTTTGCATCATCTTCCATATTAATGGCATGTTGGCAAATAGAGGGAGAAATCCCCTTCAAGTCATCAAGAGCCAATAGCTCCTCGGTGTTTCTTCAATATTTCCAATAACCTTTTGATACGTCTCAAACGTATCTATAATTTCTTATGTTCCATGCTACTTTATTGATGATACTCACATGTTTATACACACTTTATGTCATATTTATGCATTTTCCGGCACTAACCTATTGACAAGATGCCGAAGAGCCAGTTGCTGTTTTTTGCTGTTTTTGGTTTCAGAAATCCTACAAAGGAAATATTCTCGGAATTGGACGAAATCAACGCCCAGGGTCTTATTTTTCCATGAAGCTTCCAGAAGACCGAGGGAGATACGAAGTGGGGCGACGAGGCGCCGCCACACTAGGGCCACGCGGCCTAGGGGGGCCCGCGCCACCCTAGTGTGTGGCCCCCTCGCGTCGCCCCTAAACCTACCCTTCCGCCTACTTAAAGCCTTCATCGCGAATACCCCAGTACCGAGAGCCACGATACGGAAAACCTTCCAGAGACGCCGCCGCCGCCAATCCCATCTCAGGGGATTCAGGAGATTGCCTCCGGAACCCTGCCGGAGAGGGGAATCATCTCCCGGAGGACTCTTCATCGCCATGATCGCCTCCGGAGTGATGTGTGAGTAGTTCACCCCTGGACTATGGGTCCATAGCAGTAGCTAGATGGTTGTCTTCTCCTCATGTGCTATCATTGTTAGATCTTGTGAGCTGCCTAACATGATCAAGATCATCTATTTTTAATGCTACATGTTGCGTTTGTTGGGATCCGATGAATATGGAATACTATGTTATGTTGATTATCAATCTATCATCTATGTGTTGTTTATGATCTTGCATGCTCTCCGTTGCTAGTAGAGGCTCTGGCCAAGTTGATACTTGTAACTCCAAGAGGGAGTATTTATGCTCGATAGTGGGTTCATGTCTCCATTAAATCTGGGGGAGTGACAACAACCCCTAAGGTTGTGGATGTGATGTTGCCACTAGGGATAAAACATCAATGCTATGTCTAAGGATATTTGTGTTGATTACATTACGCACCATACTTAATGCAATTGTCTGTTGTTTGCAACTTAATACTGGAAGGGGTGCGGATGCTAACCCGAAGGTGGACTTTTTAGGCATAGATGCATGCTGGATAGCGGTCTATGTACTTTGTCGTAATGCCCAATTGAATTTCACACTACTCATCATAATATGTATGTGCATTGTCATGCCCTCTTTATTTGTCAATTGCCCAACTGTAATTTGTTCACCCAACATGCTATTTCTTATTGGAGAGACACCACTAGTGAACTGTGGACCCTGGTCCATTCTTTTACATCAAATACAATCTACTGCAATACTTGTTCTTACTGTTCTTTGCGAACATCATCATCCACACTATACATCTAATCCTTTGTTACAGCAAGTCGGTGAGATTGACAACCTCACTGATAAGTTGGGGCAAAGTATTTTGGTTGTGTTGTGCAGGTTCCACGTTGGTGCCGGAATCCCTGGTGTTGCGCCACACTACACTCTGCCGCCATCAACCTTCAACGTGCTTCTTGACTCCTACTGGTTCGATAACCTTGGTTTCTTACTGAGGGAAAACTCGCTGCTGTACGCATCATACCTTCCTCTTGGGGTTGCCAACGGACAAGTGCTTTACCGTCACAAGCAACGTTTTTTTTGGCGCCGTTGCCGGGGAGATCAAGACACGCTGCAAGGGGAGTCTCCACTTCCAATCTCTTTACTTTGTTTTTGTCTTGCTTTACTTTATTTTTATTTACTGCTTTGTTTGCTTCATTATATCAAAATACAAAAAAATTAGTTACTTGCATTACTTTATTTACTATCTTGTTTGCGTTCTTGATGTCTACGTTCCCCCTCCTTTCCTGTAGAGAGTGTTGGGCCTCCAAGAGCAGAGGTTTGTAGAACAGCAGCAAGTTTCCCTTAAGTGGATACCCAAGGTTTATCGAACTCAGGGAGGAAGAGGTCAAAGATATCCCTCTTATGCAACCCTGCAACCACAAAGCAAGAAGTCTCTTGTGTCCCCAACACACCTAATAGGTGCACTAGTTCGGCGAAGAGATAGTGAAATACAGGTGGTATGAATATATATGAGCAGTAGCAACGGTGCCAGAAAATAGCTTATTTGGCGTGTAGTTGATGGTGGTAGTATTGCAGCGATGTAACGCAAAGAAACAAGAAACAAGCAGTAGTAACTCAGCAGTATTTAGGAACAAGGCCTAGGGATTACACTTTCACTAGTGGACACTCTCAACATTGATCACATAACAGAATAGATAAATGCATACTCTACACTTTTGTTGGATGATGAACACATTGCGTAGGATTACACGAACCCTCAATGCCGGAGTTAACAAGCTCCACAATAATGCTCATGTTTAAGTAACCTTATAGTGTAAGATAGATCAATATAACCAGATAGATCACATCAATACCATCATAATGATAATTAACTCCACAATCTACAAGAGATCATGATCATAGCCTACGACAAGAACCACACGGTGCACACACTAGTCACCTTTACACACGTGCAGGAGGAATAGAACTACTTTAATAACATCACTAGAGTAGCACATAGATGAATTGTGATACAAAACTCATATGAATCTCAATCATGTAAAGCAGCTCATGAGATCATTGTATTGAAGTACATGGAGAGAGATTAACCACATAGCTACCGGTACAGCCCCGAGCCTCGATGGAGAACTACTCCCTCCTCATGGAAGCAGCAGCGGTGATGAAGATGGCGGTGGAGATGGCAGCGGTGTCGATGGAGAAGCCTTCCGGGGGCACTTCCCTGCTCCGGCAGCGTGCCGGAACAGAGACTCCTGTCCCCCAGATCTTGGCCTCGCGATGGCGGCGGCTCTGGAAGGTTTCTGTGGTTTTCGTCGAACGCATCAGGGTTTCTGATCCAGGGGCTTTATATAGGCGAAGAGGTGGCGCAGGAGGGCTGACAGGGGGGCCAAACTATAGGGCGGCGCGGCCCCCCCTCTGGCCGCGCCAGCCTGTAGTTTGGTGGGCCTGAGGCCCCCCACCCACCTCTCCGGTGTGTTCCGGATGCTTCCGGGGATTCGCAGATCTTTGGCGTCGATTTCGACCGAGTCCGAGAATATTTCGTTACTATTATTTCTTAAACCAAAAACAGCGAGAAAAACAGGAACCTGGCACTTCGGCATCTTGTTAATAGGTTAGTTCCAGAAAATGCACGAATATGACATAAAGTGTGCATAAAACATGTAGATAACATCAATAATGTGGCATGGAACATAAGAAATTATCGATACGTCGGAGACGTATCAGCATCCCCAAGCTTAGTTCTGCTCATCCCGAGCAGGTAAAACGATAACACAGATAATTTCTGGAGTGACATGCCATCATAAACTTGATCATACTATTTGTAAAGCATATGTAGTGAATGCAGCGATCAAAACAATGGTAATGACATGAGTAAACAACTGAATCATAAAGCAAAGACTTTTCATGAATAGCACTTCAAGACAAGCATCAATAAGTCTTGCATAAGAGTTAACTCATAAAGCAATAATTCAAAGTAAAGATATTGAAGCAACACAAAAGAAGATTAAGTTTCAGCGGTTGCTTTCAACTTGTAACATGTATATCTCATGGATATTGTCAACATAGAGTAATATAATAAATGCAATATGCAAGTATGTAGGAATCAATGCACAGTTCACACAAGTGTTTGCTTCTTGAGGTGGAGAGAAATAGGTGAACTGACTCAACATTGAAAGTAAAAGAATGGTCCTCCATAGAGGAAAAGCATCGATTGCTATATTTGTGCTAGAGCTTTTATTTTGAAAACATGAAACAATTTTGTCAACGATAGTAATAAAGCATATGTATCATGTAAATTATATCTTACAAGTTGCAAGCCTCATGCATAGTATACTAATAGTGCCCGCACCTTGTCCTAATTAGCTTGGACTACCGGATCATCACAATGCACATGTTTTAACCAAGTGTCACAAAGGGGTACCTCTATGCCGCCTGTACAAAGGTCTAAGGAGAAAGCTCGCATTGGATTTCTTGCTATTGATTATTCTCAACTTAGACATCCATACCGGGACAACATAGACAACAGATAATGGACTCCTCTTTTATGCATAAGCATGTAACAACAATTAATAATTTTCTCATATGAGATTGAGGATATATGTCCAAAACTGAAACTTCCACCATGGATCATGGCTTTAGTTAGCGGCCCAATGTTCTTCTCTAACAATATGCATGCTTAACCATAAGGTGGTAGATCGCTCTTACTTCAGACAAGACGAACATGCATAGCAACTCACATGAAATTCAACAATGAATAGTTGATGGCGTCCCCAGTGAACATGGTTATCGCACAACAAGCAACTTAATAAGAGATAAAGTGCATAATTACATATTCAATACCACAATAGTTTTTAAGCTATTTGTCCCATGAGCTATATATTGTAAAGGTGAAGAATGGAAATTTAAAGGTAGCACTCAAGCAATTTACTTTGGAATGGCGGAGAAATACCATGTAGTAGGTAGGTATGGTGGACACAAATGGCATAGTGGTTGGCACAAGTATTTTGGATGCATGAGAAGTATTCCCTCTCGATACAAGGTTTAGGCTAGCAAGGTTGTTTGAAACAAACACAAGGATGAACCGGTGCAGCAAAACTCACATAAAAGACATATTGAAAACATTATAAGACTCTACACCGTCTTCCTTGTTGTTCAAACTCAATACTAGAAATTATCTAGACCTTAGAGAAACCAAATATGCAAACCAAATTATAGCATGCTCTATGTATTTCTTCATTAATGGGTGCAAAGCATATGATGCAAGAGATTAATCATGAGCACAACAATTGCCAAGTATCACATTACCCAAGACATTAATAGCAATTACTACATGTATCATTTTCCAATTCCAACCATATAACAATTTAACGAAGAAGAAACTTCGCCATGAATATTAAAAGCTAAGAACACATGTGTTCATATGCAACAGCGGAGCGTGTCTCTCTCCCATAAAGTGAATGCTAGGATCCATTTTATTCAAACAAAACAAAAAACAAAAACAAACCGACGCTCCAAGCAAAGCACATAAGATGTGATGGAATAAAAATATAGTTTCAGGGGAGGAACCTGATAATGTTGTCGATGAAGAAGGGGATGCCTTGGGCATCCCCAAGCTTAGACGCTTGAGTCTTCTTGATATATGCAGGGGTGAACCACCGGGGCATCCCCAAGCTTAGAGCTTTCACTCTCCTTGATCATGTTGCATCATACTCCTCTCTTGATCCTTGAAAACTTCCTCCACACCAAACTCGAAACAACTCATTAGAGGGTTAGTGCACAATATAAATTGACATATTCAGAGGTGACACAATCATTCTTAACACTTCTGGACATTGCATAATGCTACTGGACATTAGTGGATCAAAGAAATTCATCCAACATAGCAAAAGAGGCAATGCGAAATAAAAGGCAGAATCTGTCAAAACAGAACAGTTCGTATTGACGAATTTTAAAATGGCACCAGACTTGCTCAAATGAAAATGCTCAAATTGAATGAAAGTTGCGTACATATCTGAGGATCATGCACGTAAATTGGCTTAATTTTCTGAGCTACCTACAGGGAGGTGGACCCAGATTCGTGACAGCAAAGAAATCTGGAACTGCGCAGTAATCCAAATCTAGTACTTACTTTTCTATCAACGGCTTTACTTGGCACAACAAAACACAAAACTAAGAGAAGGAGAGGTTGCTACAGTAGTAAACAACTTCCAAGACACAAATATAAAACAAAGTACTGTAGCAAAATAACACATGGGTTATCTCCCAAGAAGTTCTTTCTTTATAGCCATTAAGATGGGCTCAGCAGTTTTAATGATGCACTCGCAAGAAATAGTATTTGAAGCAAAAGAGAGCATCAAGAGGCAAATTCAAAACACATTTAAGTCTAACATGCTTCCTATGCAAAGGAATCTTGTAAATAAACAAGTTCATGAAGAGCAAAGTAACAAGCATAGGAAGATAAAACAAGTGTAGCTTCAAAAATTTCAGCACATAGAGAGGTGTTTTAGTAACATGAAAATTTCTACAACCATATTTTCCTCTCTCATAATAACTTTCAGTAGCAACATGAGCAAACTCAACAATATAACTATCACATAAAGCATTCTTATCATGAGTCTCATGCATAAAATTATTACTCTCCACATAGGCATAATCAATTTTATTAGTAATAGTGGGAGCAAATTCAACAAAGTAGCTATCATTATTATTCTCATCAAGTGTAAGAGGCATAGTATAATCACAACAAAATTTACTCTCCATAGTAGGTGGCACCAAAAGACCACTATCATTATAATCATCATAAATAGGAGGCAAAGTATCATCAAAGAAAATTTTCTCCTCAATGCTTGGGGGACTAAAAATATCATGCTCATCAAAGCCAGCTTCCCCAAGCTTAGAATTTTCCATATCATTAGCAACAATGGTGTTCAAAGCGTTCATACTAATATCATTGCTACTAGCATGCAAATAAGATTCCATGGGTTTTTTAATTTTCGCATTAAACCATTCATGTCTTGACTCAGGAAATAGAATAAAAAGCTCACAGATGTTGTCCATTATGCCTTACTAGTGTAAACAAGAAACAAAAAGATGCAATTGCAGGATCTAAAGGAAATAGCTTCGAGCACAAACACAATGGCGCCAGAAAAGTACTTTACCTGGAACCGAAGTATGAGTGCCTTTTACCTTTCCTCCCCGGCAACGGCGCCAGAAAAGTGCTTGATGTCTACGTTCCCCCTCCTTTCCTGTAGACAGTGTTGGGCCTCCAAGAGCAGAGGTTTGTAGAACAGCAGCAAGTTTCCCTTAAGTGGATACCCAAGGTTTATCGAACTCAGGGAGGAAGAGGTCAAAGATATCCCTCTTATGCAACCCTGCAACCACAAAGCAAGAAGTCTCTTGTGTCCCCAACACACCTAATAGGTGCACTAGTTCGGCGAAGAGATAGTGAAATACAGGTGGTATGAATATATATGAGCAGTAGCAACGGTGCGAGGAAATAGCTTGGTGGCGTGGAGTTGATGGGGGTAGTATTGCAGCAGTAGTAACGCGAGAAACAAGAAACAAGCAGCAGTAACTCAGCAGTATTTAGGAACAAGGCCTAGGGATTACACTTTCACTAGTGGACACTCTCAACATTGATCACATAACAGAATAGATAAATGCATACTCTACACTTTTGTTGGATGATGAACACATTGCGTAGGATTACACGAACCCTCAATGCCGGAGTTAACAAGCTCCACAATAATGCTCATGTTTAAGTAACCTTATAGTGTAAGATAGATCAATATAACCAGATAGATCACATCAATACCATCATAATGATAATTAACTCCACAATCTACAAGAGATCATGATCATAGCCTACGACAAGAACCACACGGTGCACACACTAGTCACCTTTACACACGTGCAGGAGGAATAGAACTACTTTAATAACATCACTAGAGTAGCACATAGATGAATTGTGATACAAAACTCATATGAATCTCAATCATGTAAAGCAGCTCATGAGATCATTGTATTGAAGTACATGGAGAGAGATTAACCACATAGCTACCGGTACAGCCCCGAGCCTCGATGGAGAACTACTCCCTCCTCATGGAAGCAAGAAATGTGATGAAGATGGCGGTGGAGATGGCAGCGGTGTCGATGGAGAAGCCTTCCGGGGCACTTCCCCGCTCCGGCAGCGTGCCGGAACAGAGACTCCTGTCCCCGGATCTTGGCCTCGCGATGGCGGCGGCTCCGGGAAGGTTTACGTGGTTTTCGTCGAACGCATCGTGGTTTCGATCCAGGGGCTTTATATAGGCGAAGAGGCGGCGCAGGAGGGCTGACAGGGGGGCCAAACTATAGGGCGGCGCGGCCCCCCCTCGGGCCGCGCCAGCCTGTAGTTTGGTGGGCCTGTGGCCCCCCTCTGACCTCTCTGGTGTGTTCTGGATGCTTCCGGGGATTCTAAGATCTTTGGCGTTGATTTCGTCCGATTCCGAGAATATTTCGTTACTAGGATTTCTGAAACCAAAAACAGCAGAAAACAGGAACTGGCACTTCGGCATCTTGTTAATAGGTTAGTTCCAGAAAATGCACGAATATGACATAAAGTGTGCATAAAACATGTAGATAACATCAATAATGTGGCATGGAACATAAGAAATTATCGATACGTCGGAGACGTATCAGTTCTCCATATTAAAAACACAAAAAATTAGTTATTTGCATTTACTTTACTTATTTCATCATGTTTCCTCCTAAGTTTACTCTGAAAGATATACTGGTAGGACAAGGGTCTATCATTGGAAGAGATAATTAGAAGAATTTTTCACCCATGTTAGCATGGATGAAGATCCCTTGGTAAAAGCTGTCCCTACTTATGAAAGTGCCTCTGCCTGTTTGGTACACATGTTGGAAACTAGATTTGTTAATCTCAATCCCATAATACAACATATGTTTCTTACACTTTCTGATATGGAGATGGGAGAAAAGAGAGATTTTGTTTTAAAAGTCCTTGTTAGAGAATTTGAAGATATAGCTAAAGAAGCTAGAAAAGTTTTTATTAAGCATAAGAGGCTTGGTTTGTTCACTGATTTTAAAAGAACACTTGAAAAGATGGACATGGATAGAATAAGGTACACTAATAATGTTAATGATGGTGGAGAGATTAAAGTACCGATACCTAGTAAGCTCCTAGGAATGCATGAAGCGCTCGAAAATAACTATGCTTGGCTTGTTCCCGAAAATTTGTTTGATGAGAGTAGCAAGCCCAAGAGTAATGAAAAAGGAGCCTCTAAACTTACATATATAATATACAATGCATAGTTGAGAAGACTCCAACCCCCGATGTTGATGCTTCATCTCTTGATAATACTTGATACACACTTTCTGCGCCTAGCTGAAAGGTGTTAAAAAAAGCGCTTATGGGAGACAACCCATGATTTTACTTATGCACTTTTGTTTTATATTTGAGTCTTGGAAGTTGTTACTACTGTAGCAACCTCTCCTAATCTTTATTTTATTGCATTGTTGTGCCAAGTAAAGTCTTTGATAGTAAGGTTCATACTAGATTTGGATTACTGCGCAGAAACAGATTTCTTGTTGTCACGAATTTGAGTAGTATTCTCTGTAGGTAACTCAGAAAAATCTGCCAATTTACGTGAGTAATCCTCAGATATGTACGCAACTTTCATTCAATTTGAGAATTTTCATCTGAGCAAGTTAAGTCCCCCAGAAGAATTCGTCTTTACGGACTGTTCTGTTTTGACAGATTCTGCCTTTTATTTCGCATTGCCTGTTTTGCTATGTTTGATGGATTTCTTTATTCCATTAACTTTCAGTAGCTTTGTGCAATGTCCAGAAGTGTTAAGAATGATTATGTCACCTCTGAACATGTGAATTTTTGATTATGCACTAACCCTCTAATGAGTTTGTTTCGAGTTTCGTGTGGAGGAAGTTTTCAAGGATCAAGAGAGGAGGATGATACAATATGATCAAGGAGAGTGAAAGCTCTAAGCTTGGGGATGCCCCCGTGGTTCATCCCTGCATATTTCAAGAAGACACAAGCATCTAAGCTTGGGTATGCCCAAGGCATCCCCTTCTTCATCGACAACTTATCAGGTCACCTCTAGTGAAACTATATTTTTATTCCGTCACATCTTATGTGCTTTACTTGGAGCGTCTGTATGTTCTTGTTTGTGTTTTGTTTGAATAAAATTGGATCCTAGCATTCATTGTGTGGGAGAGAGACACGCTCCTCTGTTGCATATGAACACATATGTTCTTAGCTTTACTTTTAATGTTCATGGCGAAGGTTGAAACTGCATCGTTAATTGTTATATGGTTGGAAACAGAAAATGCTACATGTGGTAATTGGTATAATGTCTTGAATAATTTGATACTTGGCAATTGTTGTGCTCATATAGATCATGTTTAAGCTCTTGCATCATGCTATTTCTTATTGGAGAGACACCACTAGTGAACTGTGGACCCCGGTCCATTCTTTTACATCAAATACAATCTACTGCAATACTTGTTCTTACAGTTCTTTGCAAACATCATCTTCCACACTATACATCTAATCCTTTGTTACAGCAAGCCGGTGAGATTGACAACCTCACTGTTAAGTTGGGGCAAAGTATTTTGGTTGTGTTGTGCAGGTTCCACGTTGGCGCCGGAATCCCTGGTGTTGCGCCGCACTACACTCCGCCACCATCAACCTTCAACGTGCTTCTTGACTCCTACTGGTTCGATAACCTTGGTTTCTTACTGAGGGAAAACTGGCTGCTGTACGCATCATACCTTCCTCTTGGGGTTCCCAACGGACGAGTGCTTTACCGTCACAGGCAACATTTTTTCTGGCGCCGTTGCTGGGGAGATCAAGACACGCTGCAAGGGGAGTCTCCACTTCCAATCTCTTTACTTTGTTTTTGTCTTGCTTTATTTTATTTACTGCTTTGTTAGTTCTCTATATCAAAAATACAAAAAATTAGTTACTTGTTTTACTTTATTTATTATCTTGTTTGCGTTCTCCATATTAAAAATACAAAAAAATTAGTTACTTGCATTTATTTTATCTAGTTTGCTTTATTTACTATTGCTAAAATGGGTACTCCTGAAAATACTAAGTTATGTGACTTCACTAGCACAAATAATAATGATTTCTTATGCACACCTATTGCTCCACCTGCTACTACAGCAGAATTCTTTGAAATTAAACCTGCTTTACTAAATCTTGTTATGAGAGAGCAATTTTCTGGTGTTAGTTCTGATGATGTTGTTGCCCATCTTAATAATTTTGTTGAACTATGTGAAATGCAAAAGTATAAGGATGTACATGGTGACATTATAAAATTAAAATTGTTTCCTTTCTCATTAAGAGGAAGAGCTAAAGATTAGTTGCTATCATTGCCTAAGAATAATATTGATTCATGGACTAAATGTAAGGATGCTTTCATTGGTAGATATTATCCTCCTGCTAAAATTATATCTTTGAGAAGTATCATAATGAATTTTAAGCAATTGGATAATGAGCATGTTGCCCAAGCATGGGAAAGAATGAAATCTTTGGTAAAAAATTGCCCATGGACTGACTACTTGGATGATCATCCAAACCTTTTATGCAGGATTGAATTTTTCTTCGCGGAACCTATTGGATTCAGCTGCTGGAGGTACTTTTATGTCCATCACTCTAGGCGCGCAACAAACTTCTTGATAATATGATGATTAATTACTCTGAATGGCACATGGAAAGAGCTCCACAAGGGAAGAAGGTAAATTCTATCGAAGAAACCTCTTCCTTGAGTGATAAGATTGATGCTATTATGTCTATGCTTGTGAATGGTAGATCTAATGTTGATCCTAATAATGTTCCTTTAGCTTCATTGGTTTCCCAAGAAGAGCATGTTGATGTGAACTTCATTAAAAATAATAATTTCAACAACAATGCTTATAGGCATAATTCTGGTAACAACTATAGGCCATATCCTTCTCATAATAGTAATGGTTATGGTAATTCTTATGGGAATTCTTATGGGAATTCTTACAACAATAATAGGAATGTACCCTCTGGTCTTGAAGCCATTCTTAAAGAATTTATTAGTACACAAACTGCTTTTAACAAATCTGTTGAAGAAAAGCTTGGTAAAATTGATATTCTTGCTTCTAAAGTTGATAGTCTTGCTACTGATGTTGATCTTTTAAAATTGAAAGTTATGCCTAATGAAACTAAAGATATAAAGTCATTTGCTACAGCAAACGCCATCCAAGTTAGAATTAATGAGAATATTAGATTGATGGCTGAATTGCGTGCTAGGTGGGAAGAAGAAGAAAATGCTAAAGAGAATAATGTAGCTAAAGTTTGGACTATTACCACCACTAGTAATGCTAATGCTTCACATTTTGCTACACCTCCTACTATCAATGGTAAAATAATTGGTGTTGGCAATGTTTCTACTCCTAATGCAAAGCGTGCAAAACTGCCTGAAACTGCTGAAACTGCTTGTGATAAAACTGCTGAAATTTTTCAAAATATTGGGGACAATGATCCCATTGCTGTAGATCATAATGGTTCTTACAAAAACTTGCTAAAAGTCCCAATGCTAGTGCTATAAATTTGGCCTTTACAAAACATATTACAAATGCTCTCATTAAAGCTAGAGAAGATAAACTAAAACTTGAAACTTCTATTCCTAGGAAGTTGGAAGATGGTAGGGAGCCCATCATTAAGATGAAGGTCAATGATTTTGATTGTAATGCTTTATGTGATCTTGGTGCAAGTATTTCCGTTATGCCTAAGAAAATCTATAATATGCTTGACTTGCCACCATTGAAAAACTGTTATTTGGATGTTAATCTTGCTGATAATTCTACAAAGAAACCTTTGGGGAGGATAGATAATGTTCGAATTACGGTTAACAATAACCTTGTCCCCGTTGATTTTGTTGTGTTGGATATTGAATGCAATGCATCTTGTCCCATTATATTGGGAAGACCTTTTCTTCGAACTGTTGGTGCTATTATTGATATGAAGGAAGGTAATATTAAATATCAATTTCCTCTCAAAAAAGGTATGGAACACTTCCCTAGAAATAGAATGAAGTTACCTTTTGATTATATCATTAGAACAAATTATGATGTTGATGCTTCGTCTCTTGATAATACTTGATTCACACTTTCTGCGCCTAGCTGAAAGGCGTTAAAGAAAAGCGCTTATGGGAGACAACCCATGATTTTACTTCTGCACTTTTGTTTTCTATTTGAGTCTTGAAAGTTGTTACTACTGTAGCAACCTCTCCTTATCTTAATTTTATTGCATTGTTGTGCCAAGTAAAGTCTTTGATAGTAAGGTTCATACTAGATTTGGATTACTGCGCAGAAACAGATTTCTTGCTGTCACGAATTTGAGCAGTAGTCTCTGTAGATAACTCAGAAAAATCTGCCAATTTACGTGAGTAATCCTCAGATATGTATGCAACTTTCATTCAATTTGCGTATTTTCATTTGAGCAAGTCTGGTGCACCTAAAAAATTCGTCTTTACGGACTGTTCTGTTTTGACAGATTCTGCCTTTTATTTCGCATTGCCTGTTTTTGCTATGCTTGATGGATTTCTTTATTCCATTAACTTTCAGTAGCTTTGTGCAATGTCCAGAAGTGTTAAGAATGATAATGTCACCTCTGAACATGTGAATTTTGATTATGCACTAACCCTCTAATGAGTTGTTTTGAGTTTGGTGTGGAGGAAGTTTTCAAGGATCAAGAGAGGAGGATGATACAATATGATCAAGGAGAGTGAAAGCTCTAAGCTTGGGGATGCCCCGGTGGTTCATTCCTGCATATTTCAAGAAGACTCAAGCATCTAAGCTTGGGGATGCCCAAGGCATCCCCTTCTTCATCAACAATATTATCAGGCTCCTCTAGTGAAACTATATTTTTATTCCATCACATCTTATGTGCTTTACTTGGAGCGTCTCTATGTTTTTGTTTTGTTTTGTTTGAATAAAATTGGATCCTAGCATTCATTGTGTGGGAGAGAGACACGCTCCGCTGTTGCATATGGACAAATATGTCCTTAGCTTTACTCATAATGTTCATGGCGAAGGTTGAAACTGCTTCGTTAATTGTTATATGGTTGGAAACGGGAAATGCTATATGTAGTAATTGGTAGAATGTATTGAATAATTTGATACTTGGAAATTGTTGTGCTCATAAGGATCATGTTTAAGCTCTTGCATCATATACTTTGCACCTATTAGTGAAGAAATACATAGAGCTTGCTAAAATTTGGTTTGCATGATTGGTCTCTCTAAGGTCTAGATATTTTCTAGTAAGGGTTTGAATAACAAGGAAGACAGTGTAGAGTCTTATAATGCTTGCAATATGTTTTTATGTGAGTTTTGCTGTACCGGTTCATACTTGTGTTTGCCTCAAATAACCTTGCTAGCCTAAGCCTTGTATTGAGAGGGATTACTTCTCATGCATCCAAAATCCTTGAGCCAATAACTATGCCACTTGTGTCCACCATACCTACCTACTACATGGTATTTCTCTGCCATTCCAAAGTAAATTGCTTGAGTGCTACCTTTAAATTTCTATCCTTTATCTTTGCAATATATAGCTCATGGGACAAATAGCCTAAAAACTATTGTGGTATTGAATATGTACTTATGTATCTTATTTCTTATTAAGTTGCTTGTTGTGCGATAACCATGTTCCTGGGGACGCCATCAACACTTTGTTGAATATCATGTGAGTTGCTATGCATGTTCGTCTTGTCTGAAGTAAGGGTGATTTATCATGAGTTGAATGGTTTGAGCATGCATATTGTTAGAGAAGAACATTGGGCCGCTAACTAAAGCCTTGATCCATGGTGGAAGTTTCAGTTTTGGACAACAATCCTCAATCTCTTATGAGAATATTATTTGTTGTTGAATGCTTATGCATTAAAGAGGAGTCCATTATCTGTTGTCTATGTTGTCCCGGTATGGATGTCTAAGTTGAGAATAATCAAAAGCGAGAAATCCAATGCGAGCTTTCTCCTTAGACCTTTGTACAGGCGGCATAGAGGTACCCCTTTTTGATACTTGGTTAAAACATATGTATTGCGATGATAATCCATGTAAATCCGAGCTAATTAGGACAAGTTGCGGGCACTATTGGTAATCTATGCATGAGGCTTGCAACTTGTAGGATATCTTATACATAATACATATGCTTTATTACTACCGTTGACAAAATTGTTTCTTGTTTTCAAAATAAAAGCTCTAGCACAAATATAGCAATCCATGCTTCCCTCTGCAAAGGGCCTTTCTTTTACTTTTATGTTGAGTCAGTTTACCTACTTCTTTCTGTCTTAGAAGCAAACACTTGTGTTAACTGTGCATTGATTCTTACATACTTGCATATTTGCATTCATCATATTACTTTATGTTGACAATATCCATGAGATATACATGTTACAAGTTGAAAGCAACCGCTGAAACTTAATCTTCCTTTGTGTTGCTTCAATGCCTTTACTATGAATTTATTGCTTTATGAGTTAACTCTTATGCAAGACTTATTGATGCTTGTCTTGAAAGTACTATTCATGAAAAGTCTTTGCTATATGATTTAGTTGTTTAACCATTGTCTTTACCATTGCCTCGGATCGCTGCATTCATTACATGTGCTTACAATAGTATTGATCAAGATTATGATAGCATGTCACTTCAGAAATTATCTTTGTTATCGTTTACCTACTCGGGACGAGTAGGAACTAAGCTTGGGGATGCTGATACATCTCCAACGTATCGATAATTTCTTATGTTCCATGCTTGTTTTATGACAATACCTACATGTTTTATATACACTTTATGTCATATTTATGCATTTTCCGGCACTAACCTATTAACAAGATGCCGAAGAGCCAGTTGCTATTTTCTGCTGTTTTTGGTTTCAGAAATCCTAGTAAGGAAATATTCTCGGAATTGGACGAAATCAACGCCCAGGGGCTTATTTTTCCACGAAGCTTCCAGAACACCGAAAGGGAAACGAAGTGGGGCGACGAGGCGCCCACACAACAGGGCGGCGTGGCCAGGGCTTGGGCCGCACGGCCCTAGCGTGTGGGGCCCTCGTGGCGCCCCCTGACCTACCCTTCCGCCTACATAAGCCTTCGTCGATAATAACTCTAGTACCGAGAGCCACGATACGGAAAACCTTCCAGAGACACCACCGCCGCCAATCCCATCTCGGGGGATTCAGGAGATCGCCTCCGGCACCCTGCCGGAGAGGGGAATCATCTCCCGGAGGACTCTTCACCGCCATGGTCGCCTCCGGAGTGATGTGTGAGTAGTTCACCCCTGGACTATGGGTCCATAGCAGTAGCTAGATGGTTGTCTTCTCCTCATTGTGCTATCATTGTCGGATCTTGTGAGCTGCATAACATGATCAAGATCATCTATTTGTAATGCTACATGTTGCGTTTGTTGGGATCCGATGAATATTGAATGCTATGTTATGTTGATTATCAATCTATCATCTATGTGTTGTTTATGATCTTGCATGCTCTCCGTTATTAGTAGAGGCTCTGGCCAAGTCGTTACTTGTAACTCCAAGAGGGAGTATTTATGCTCGATAGTGGGTTCATGCCTCCATTAAATGCAGGACAAAGGACGAAAGTTCTAAGGTTGTGGATGTGCTGTTGCCACTAGGGATAAAACATCAATGCTATGTCTAAGGATGTATTTGTTGATTACATTACGCACCATACTTAATGCAATTGTCTGTTGTTTGCAACTTAATACTGGAAGGGGTTCGGATGATAACCTGAAGGTGGACTTTTTAGGCATAGATGCATGCTGGATAGCGGTCTATGTATTTTGTCGTAATGCCCAATTGAATTTCACACTACTCATCATAACATGTATGTGCATTGTCATGCCATCTTTATTTGTCAATTGCCCAACTGTAATTTGTTCACCCAACATGCTATATCTTATGGGAGAGACACCACTAGTGAACTGTGGACCCCGGTCCATTCTTTTACATCGAATACAATCTACTGCAATACTCGTTCTACTGTTTTCTGCAAATATCATCATCCACACTATACATCTAATTCTTTGTTACAGCAAGCCGGTGAGATTGACAACCTCACTGTTAAGTTGGGGCAAAGTATCTTGGTTGTGTTGTGCAGGTTCCACGTTGGTGTTGCGCCGCACTACACTCCGCCGCCATCAACCTTCAACGTGCTTCTTGACTCCTACTGGTTCGATAACCTTGGTTTCTTATTGAGGGAAAAACTTGCCGTTGTACGCATCATACCTTCCTCTTGGGGTTCCCAACGGACGTGTGCTTTACCGTCACAAGCAGCATGTTGCTTCAACGCCTTTACTTTGAATTTATTGCTTTATGAGTTAACTCTTATGCAAGTATTATTGATGCTTGTCTTGAAAGTACTATTCATGAAAAGTCTTTGCTATATGATTCAGTTGTTTAATCATTGTCTTTACCATTGCTTCGAATCGCTGCATTCATTACATATGCTTACAATAGTATTGATCAAGATTATGATAGCATGTTACTTCAGAAATTATCTTTGTTATCGTTTACCTACTCGAGGACGAGTAGGAACTAAGCTTGGGGATGCTTGATACGTCTCAAACGTATCTATAATTTCTTATGTTCCATGCTACTTTATTGATGATACTCACATGTTTTATACACACTTTATGTCATATTTATGCATTTTCCGGCACTAACGTATTGACAAGATGCCGAAGAGCCAGTTGTTGTTTTCTGCTGTTTTTGGTTTCAGAAATCCTACAAAGGAAATATTCTCGGAATTGGACGAAATCAACGCCCAGGGTCTTATTTTTCCACGAAGCTTCCAGAAGACCGAGGGAGATACGAAGTGGGGCGACGAGGCACCGCCACACTAGGGCCGCACGGCCTAGGGGGGCCCACGCCGCCCTAGTGTGTGGCCCCCTCGCGTCACCCCTAAACCTACCCTTCCGCCTACTTAAAGCCTTCGTCGCGAATACCCCATTACCGAGAGCCACGATACGGAAAACCTTCCAGAGACGCCGCCGCCAATCCCATCTCGGGGGATTCAGGAGATCGCCTCCGGCACCCTGCCGGAGAGGGGAATCATCTCCCGGAGGACTCTTCACCGCCATGATCGCCTCCGGAGTGATGTGTGAGTAGTTCACCCCTGGACTATGGGTCCATAGCAGTAGCTAGATGGTTGTCTTCTCCACATGTGCTATCATTGTTAGATCTTGTGAGCTGCATAACATGATCAAGATCATCTATTTGTAATGCTACATGTTGCGTTTGTTGGGATCCGATGAATATGGAATACTATGTTATGTTTATTATCAATCTATCATCTATGTGTTGTTTATGATCTTGCATGCTCTCCGTTGCTAGTAGAGGCTCTGGCCAAGTTGATACTTGTAACTCCAAGAGGGAGTATTTATGCTCGATAGTGGGTTCATGTCTCCATTAAATCTGGGGGAGTGACAGCAACCCCTAAGGTTGTTGATGTGCTGTTGCCACTAGGGATAAAACATCAATGCTATGTCTAAGGATATTTGTGTTGATTACATTACGCACCATACTTAATGCAATTGTCTGTTGTTTGCAACTTAATACTGGAAGGGGTGCGGATGCTAACCCGAAGGTGGACTTTTTAGGCATAGATGCATGCTGGATAGCGGTCTATGTACTTTGTCGTAATGCCCAATTGAATTTCACACTACTCATCATAATATGTATGTGCATTGTCATGCCCTCTTTATTTGTCAATTGCCCAACTGTAATTTGTTCACCCAACATGCTATTTCTTATTGGAGAGACACCACTAGTGAACTGTGGATCCCGGTCCATTCTTTTACATCAAATACTATCTACTGCAATACTTGTTCTTACTGTTCTTTGCAAAAATCATATTCCACACTATACATCTAATCCTTTGTTACATCAAGCCGGTGAGATTGACAACCTCACTGTTAAGTTGGGGCAAAGTATTTTGGTTGTGTTGTGCAGGTTCCACGTTGGTGCCAGAATTCCTGGTGTTGCGCCGCACTACACTCCGCCACCATCAACCTTCAACGTGCTTCTTGACTCCTACTGGTTCGATAACCTTGGTTTCTTACTGAGGGAAAACTCGCTGCTGTACGCATCATACATTCCTCTTGGGGTTCCCAACAGACGTGTGCTTTGCCGTCACAAGCACCTTTCTTCCTCAAACTCTGAAAGCTTAGAACTAATAATAACAGGATATATTTTCTTATCATCAATATGAGCATATTTAAGATTATCAGGCAATGGTTTTAAATCAAAAACAGGATCTTCCTTTGGTGGTGATGTTGTACCTAGATCTTCAACCGGCAAATCATGTTTAAGAATAGGTTGACGAAGGAAAATTTCATCAAGCTCATTCCTTTCTTCCCTAAAGACTTCACTCTCACTATCCTCCAAATGTTGCTGCAAAGGATTATTAGGAGCAAGAGAAATAGATGCACACTGTTCAAATCTAAAATCTTTATTAGGCAAATCAGCTTTATAAGGAGTTTTGGCAAATTTAGAGAAATTAAACTCATAATATTCACCAGCAAATTTAGTCACAATTTTCTCTTTCTTGCAATCTATAACAGCTCCACAAGTATTTAGAAAAGGTCTACCAAAAATAATAGGACAAGACTTACTAGCAGCAGAACCAAGTACCAAAAAGTCAGCAGGATATCTAATCTTACCACATAGAACTTTCTCATCTCGAACAATACCAATTGGAGAGATAGTTTCTCTATTAGCTAGCCGAATAACCACATCAATATCTTCAAGTTCACAAGAACCAATTTCATGCATGATCTCCGTGTAAAGATCATATGGAATAGCACTAATACTTCCAACAATGTCGCATAAACCATAATAACAATGATCACCAATTCTAACAGAGAGCATAGGAACACTGGTTTTCCTAGACTTATTAGGATGCGAAACAATATTAGAAGCATCTTCACATAAAATAATATGACCATCTTCCACATTTTCAGTCACAAGATCTTTAACGATTGCAATAGCAGGTTCAACCTTTATTTTCTCTTCAGGTTCTATAGGTTTCTTTGCACTTTTATTAACAGCACTAGTTATAACAGAATACTCTTTCATTTTAGCAGGGAAAGGAGTTTTTTCAATATAAGCTTCAGGAAGAATATGATCAACAGTTTCAATTACAACACATTTGTTTATAGATGAATCAGTTTTATCTTTATACAGTTCATGATACTTATCAAAATTCTTCTTAGGCAATTCAAAATGAGAGGCAAAAGCTTTATAAAAATTTGCAACGACTTGAGAATCAAGCCCATAAGTAGCACTCATATTACGAAATTTATCAGTATCCATAAAAACTTCAATGCATTTATAATCATAATTTATACCTGACTCTCTACCTTTGTCGTTCTCCCATCCTTCAGTATTCTCCTGAATCTGATCAAGAAGGTCCCTTTTAAACTCTTCTTTGTTGCGTGTAAATGATCCAGAACAAGAAGTATCCAGCAAGGTTTTATCTTGAAAAGAAAGTCTTGCATAGAAATTACCAATGATAATATTACCAGGAAGCTCATGAATGGGGCATTTGAGCATTAAAGACTTCAATCTCCCCCATGCTTGGGCAATACTCTCTCCATCATGAGGCCAGAAATTATATATGCGGTTCCGGTCTTTGTGAATTTCACTTGGAGGATAGAATTTAGAATAAAATAGAGGCACAATATCATTCCAATCAAGAGAATCCCCATTCTTCAGTAATTTATACCAATGCGCCGCTTTACCAGACAGCAATATAGAGAATAGTTTCTTCCTAACTTCATCCATAGCAATACCTGCACACTTGAATAAACCGCATAATTCATGTAAGAACAGTAAATGATCTCCAGGATGGACAGTTCCATCCCCTTCATAGCGGTTATCCACAACACGTTCAATAATTTTCATAGGTATTTTGTATGGAACCTCTTTCTCACCTAGAGCCTCATCCACTACCTTTGCAGTAGTAGTAGATTTTCCAAATAGAAATTCAAGAGAAGATCTCTCCATAATGAATTATAGCAGCATGCAGAAATAAAATCAGCACGTACAGTAAAAGTTTCCCTTACCAATTCCACTTACCAATAGCGCTTCACTCCCTGGCAACGGTGCCAGAAAATAGTCTTGATGAACCACAAGTATAGGGGGTGTATCGTAGTATTTTCGATAAATAAGAGTGTCGAACCCAACGAGGAGCAGAAGGTGTTGAAAAGCAGTTTCGATGAAGGATTCACTGTAAATGCTCACAAACAAGTATTCAGGGAGTTTTGATATAGCAGATAAATAAAGTACGAGTAAGTAAAATGCGAGAGAAATAATTGCAGCGAGTGGCCCAATCCTTTTTAGCACAAAGGACAAGCCGGTTTGTGTACTTATAATGACCAAACGTTCTTGAGGACACACGGGAATTTAGTCTAGTGCTTTCGCTTCTTATAGCTGATTAATCTTCATTGTTTTGATAAGTGTTGTGTGGGTGAACCTATAGCAATGCACCGCCCTTCCTAGGACTAATACATACTTGTGATTATACCCCTTGCAAGCATCCGCAAATACAAGAAAGTAATTGTAAGCCCCAGGAGTAGGAAAACCCAGAGCGCGCAGGTACGAGGGGTTTATGTGCATGAGGTCACTACAAAGGACCGTGAGGTCGCCTCGCATTCCCAAGCTTATGGGTAGGCCAAGCAAAGCTCGACACGCCCATGCACACAACACCCACCTCATAGGCTCACGTTAGGCTTTCCAGGCCTGAGTGCTACACCTTCCTGTGCACTTCAAACATACACGCACGGTGCACAGGGTACAAGGGTGGAATACAGATTCAATATCACAACATGACTATGTATGACGCAAAAGATGGAAATAAGGTTCATATATATAGCAACGCTCTAATGAGCAAGATCCAAATGACACTCAGGAGGGAAACATATCCCATCAGTACATCATACATAAGATAGCCAAATAGTCTGGGTACAGACAAGAACCAAATGGGACTAAGAGTCCTGAAGATAATCAAGCGGTGTTTCCATAACCAACAAGCCACAGGCTGCTGCCTTAGGAACGATCCTGCTACGCAACGAAGTCATCGTCCGTGAACTCGACAAAGTAGCCACCTGCGTCATCGCTCATCATCGTCGTACTGTTTGTCGAAAAGCGGGTTCCGAAAAAGAGGAAAAAACGAGGGTAAGTACTGCTGGCACGTACTTGCGAGACAAGACCAACTATGCTTGTCGGTGGCGGTGTAAACTTCGCCCGGCTATATGTGGAGTTTAGCGGCAGCAAGGCACTAACCAATAGAGACACGCTACAACTTCCGTCTAATAGAGAAGGTGAGAGAGCGCATATTCTAGCAGTTCTATACTCTGCAAACAACAACCCAGCCAGTGCGATCCCCCTTAGCCAAGAGGTACTAACAAGGCACTCACACAGTTGACAATTTTATATCCATTCCATTATAATAGGGCTAACTTACTACGCAAGTAATTAGCAAGTTATTAGCGACAACTTTAGGTGTAAGTTGTTCTATGATCGAGTTAAACAGCTCCAAGTCGTCCATAACCGCGGACACGGCTTATCGATAAGATTTACCTGCAGGGTGCACCAATGTTACCATACACGCATGCTCGAACCCGCTTAATTACGGCGAGTCTCACAACAAGACCGTTCCCAAATCAACAAGAAAGTCTAGGGGGCCACCCGCCTAAGCTACCGTGTCGAAGTTCGGCCGTACTCGAGACGGACTCGAGAGGTTTGCGCCAGGCGGCTAGGCGTGCGAACCACACGCTTCGCTAAACGTCCCGCAAGGTACAAAGTGAGAATATAAACACCCGAAGGCAACAGAAGTAAACACCCGAAGGCAACGGTAAGTAAAGCATGGCATACATGGCATAGGCAAATAAAACCAAGGTTGTGGCCCCCTTTTCAACAGAGACTTGAGAAATGGTAATGGGTGATGGGGGTCCCGATAAAACCTCCCACGAGTGGTTAGCGCGCTCGGTCTTAGAAACAGAGATAACAAGAACTCGGGTCCTAGGGGACATTAGCAAGTCAAAGTTCCGATGCTTTCGCAAAGGGGCTCACAGATGCCTCTGCATATTATAACCCTTAGCAATTTTAGTTGTAGCAAAAGTTATCCACTTCATTTTCGAAAAGGTAGAACATGTGTCACATCCAAACAAGATATCCCGAACATTTCGAGATATCAACAGAAAACCCTAAACTCGCCTACGACTCGCAAAGCTGGCAAACAACAAACAAAAGGTAGGGCGAGGAGGTGTATCTCGGACATATAGGTAACAGGTGGATAGGACACGTGACACAACGAGAATCGCAACATAAGGATAGCAATAGATCAAAAGAGCATGTAAAAGTAAAATAGGTGAAGGGGTGGGCTCGCTGTCGGATCGTGAGGTAGAAGCACCGACACGATCCTCCGTGGGGAACTCGTACTCTGCTCGTCTTGCTCTGCGTCGGCGTCTACTCGAGAAGAACCAAAAGCACATACAAGGAAAGTAATAGAACAAATCAATACAAGTATGCAATGCGCAATATGATGCATGATGACATGGCAAGATGATTGTGCAAGATTTCATGTTAGCAAGATTAAGTGGGGTGCTAATAGCCACATCTAATGATAAGCACCCTCACATGACATTTAGTTCAAGTTGCAAGTTTTAGTTGGTTCAATTCAGAGATAATGCCAATGGTGCATGATAAGGTCGATTTGAAAACTTCATGCTTGGTGATGCAATTAGATATAAAGATTTGTCAAATTGGAGTTATAGAATTAAAGATGTGAATTATGCAACATTTAGCAATTAAATCCAGATTTGAAAAGTGACCAAATTTTAGTTGTTCAAAAGTTGATACAAAATTCATGGTTGATTAGATCATGTTTTTCTGAACAAATTGGATATAAAATTTGTATGATTTGGATTTGGGAAAGTGCAGTTTTAAATCATAAAAAAAAAGGCAGGGGCAAAAACTGATAAACAGCAGTTTTGCAAAAACTGTTTTCTAATCCTGTGCCGGCCAGGATTTGATCCCAGGAGGCCCTGGCAGTGGCAAAGGAACGGTACCAGTGTGCTGTTTAGCAGGTTTTGATTAGATGCAGGCTATAGGCAACATCAGGTATATCTTCGCGTAAACTGAAATTTACTGAAAGAAGAACGACACTTGTAACTGAAAAACAGACAGCTGCTGGGCGCGTTTTTGGTCGACGATGGCGAAGAACTGGGTGACGAAACTGAGTGTGTCTCGACAGGTTGAGTAAGGGGAATGTTCCCTGAGTTGAATGACGCCGAAAAGGTGGAAAACGGAGCACGGTGGCGCCGGAGAAACTCGCCGGAAAACGAGACGACGAAACAGCGGTTCTGAAACTGAGAACTGAATCTGTTTTCTGGACCGACTTTGAACGAGGATGGCGACGTCTGTGCTGCTCCGTTTGGGATGATTCAAAAACCCGAAGAAAGAGGGTATAGCTGTGCATCTACTGGAACAAGTATGGCGTGCTGAAACGACCTGGTTCGCCGGGAAGACCTCGGAGAAGTCGGTACCGCGACGTGTGCGAGAAACAGCGAAACTGAAAACAGATTCTGGACAGATGTTTGATCGAAGGTGGCGTCGTCTACAGGCAACGAAATTGAGTGATTCCAAAATGAAAGTTGTAGCCCTTCGTCTCAGCTTTCTAACGGTGCGAAGAACGCAAGCTGGAGTGGCCTGTGCTGGCGGTGAGATGCGTCGAAAGATGGTGTCAGCGAGCAGAAACAAGACTGGGCGTTTTTCTACTCGATTTGTTTTCTCGTTTTCGATTCTGCCTCGGATCTCTCTTCTCTGTGGTGATCCAGCATCGTAGATGCATGTAGGGATGGGAGGAGAAGGTCGTGCTCACCCTGGGGTCGCCGTTGAAGAGGAGGAAGCGGCGGAGGAGCTCGCCGGCGAAGAGGAAGAAAGTTGGCCGGGGTAGATGATGCAGAAGTGGATGCTCGCGGGCAGGCTTGGCGTCTCCGGATCCGTGACGACGTCCAGGACGTAGAGGAGGAAGAGAGGAACCGATTCCCCAGCTCACGTGGGCTCGCCGGAGGCCATGGCGACGGCGGTGATCGACGAGACTCCGGGCAGAAACCTTTCTCTAACGTTCAGGAAAAGATGGGGAGTGGCGGCGGCTTGGGGAGGAGGAAGAGGCAGCTAGGTTTCTGGTAGGTCTCCTGGCATCTTAAGGAGAGGGAAAAGAGGGGCAGGTGTCAAGCATCGGGAGAGGGGGAAGAATCATGTGGCCATGGAGGTGTTCGTACACGAGGAAGAAGAGATACAGGGAAGTTTCTCCAACGATGGCTCTTGTTTGCTTCTTCTTGGGCATGTACGTGGGGGTTGGGCCACCGGTTAGATTAGTTGGGCTGGGTTAGATAGGTGGGTTAGATTAGCTAGGTTTTTCTTTTATTTATTTTACTGTTTTTATTTCTTTCTCTTTTCAAAACCTTTTTTGAAAATTGGAGAAGAGATAAATTTGCAATTTGAAAGAGGGAATTTGAATTCAGAGAGGCCCAACCTTGTATACCAACTATGGTGGTTGAGATAAAAAGGAGAAAAGAAGAAGAGTGGGACATAGAGAAATAAAGAGAAGATAAAATATTTATTAAACCTTAATGGCCCAACCATTTGAGAAGGTAAACCATCTCAAGATCATAAAACATGTGCATTGCAAAAATAGAGAGGAGAGGTAGGTTTATAGTAACCATATAAGAATTTGGCATGACCTATTTGAAATATAGGTCAAGTGGTGGAAGGTTGGCATGTTAGCTTTTCTTGGAACATCACAAGAGGGGGATGAACCAAGAGAGAGAAAGAGGGAGAACAACAAGCAAACAAAAACAAACCAAGAATCAAATGCAATTTTATAAAAGCCAAAGGTGGTGATATGCATGAATGCAACATGATGACATGATAACCATGCAAGAAAGGTAAAAGGGACTAAGGTGTTACTCTTGGGATGTTACAAACGCCCCCCCTTGAAGGAATCGCGCCCCGAGATTCTCAGGAAGAAGAGAAGAAGGACGGGTACTCGGAACGGAGTTGATCTTCCCGCTCCCAAGTTGCTTCTTTATCGGAATGGTGCGACCACTGCACCTTGAGGAACTTGACAGACTTGTTGCGAGTTCGACGTTCAGCTTCATCAAGAATCCGAACGGGATGCTCTTTGTAGGAGAGGTCTTCTTGGAGGTCAATGGACTCGTGATCAACTGCACGGCCCGGATCTTTGAAGCACTTCTTGAGCTGTGACACGTGGAAGACATCGTGCACTTTGGAGAGCTTCTCAGGGAGTTCAAGGAGGTAAGCGACTTCACCACGCTTTGCTAGAACCTTGAAGGGACCAATGTATCTTGGCGCCAGCTTGCCTTTGATACCGAAGCGATGAGTGCCCCTCATAGGAGTAACACGAAGGTAGGCTTGATCACCAGGATGATATAACATATCACGGTGCTTGCTATCATAATAGCTTTTCTGCCGAGATTGTGCTATCTTCAGATTATCACGAATGATTCGCACCTTTTCTTCAGCCTCGTTGATGACATCGGGGCCAAAGATTTGCCTTTCACCAGCTTTGCACTGGTTCAGAGGTGTTCGCATTTGCGACCATAGAGAGCTTCGAAGGGTGCCATGCCCAAGCCGGCTTGATAGTCGTTGTTGTAAGAGAACTCACGAATGGAAGGCATTCTTCCCATTTCATGCCGAAGGAGATGACACGGGCACCGGAGCATGTCCTCGAGAATCCGATTGACTCTTTCGACTTGCCCACTCGTTTGCGGATGGTAAGTCAGTGTCAAGAGCAGATTAGTTCCCATAGCTTTCTGAAAGCTTGCCCAAAACTTGGAAGTGAAGATACTTCCGCGATCAGAGCTTATTTCCAAGGGAACACCATGAAGAGAAACAATCTTTGCAGTGTAGAGCTCAGCCAACTGACTAGCAGATATTGTTTCTTTGACAGGAAGGAAGTGAGCAACCTTAGAAAGACGGTCGATCACCACGAAGATAGCATCATTGCCTTTGCGAGACTTTGGAAAACCAAATACAAAGTCCATCTCAATCTTATCCCATTTCCACTCAGAATCTTCGTGGGTTGGAGGACACCGGCAGTCTCCGATGTTCGCTTTGACACGGCGACGTACATCACATTCTCGAGACATAGCGAGCAACATCCCTTTTCATCCTAGTCCACCAATAGGTAGACTTGATATCGAGATACATCTTTGTGCCGCCAGGATGGATAGAAAGAGGAGTGTCGTGAGCTTCTTTGAGAATGAGGTTTCTCGTGTCCTGGATCATTCGGAACAACAAAACGACCTTGGAAGAAGAGAGTTCCTTGATCGTCGAGAGAGAAAGACTTGTACTTGGGCTTGTGCATATTCTCTTTGATATTCTTGCTGCAATTATCTCGCAACTGTCCTTTTCGGATCTTATCTTCAAGAGTTTGCGTGATCACCAAGTTTGCAAGGTAGCCTTGGGGAACAAGCTCAAGATTCAATTTCCTGAATTCTTCATAAAGAGCAGGTTGACTTTCTTGAATCATGAGGTTGTTGCAATAGGACTTGCGACTAAGGGCGTCAGCCATGACATTAGCTTTGCCTCGGAGTGTAGTCGATAGACAGATCAAAGTCCTTGATGGTTTCCATCCATCTCGTTTGACGGAGGTTCAAGTTGGGTTGTGTGAAGATGTATTTGAGACTCTTGTGGTCGGTGAAGATCTCACATTTGTTGCCCAACAAGTATTGGCGCCATGTTATTAAAGCATGTAACACGGCTGCAAGCTCAAGATCATGTGTGGGATAGTTGAGTTCATGCTTTTTCAAATGACGAGAAGCATACGCCACAACTTGACGTTCTTGCATGAGGACAGCACCTAGACCATGAAGAGAGGCATCACGTAATATCTCGAAAGGTTTAGAAGTATCTCAGAAGAACAAGGACAGTGTGGAAGTGAGCTTCGCTTGAGGAGGTCAAAGCTTTCTTGGCATTGAGGAGACCAAAGGAACTTCTTGTCTTTCTTCGTGAGATCGGTAAGAGGCTTGGCGATCTTGGAGAAATTCTCAACAAAGCGGCGGCAGTAACTTGCCAAACCGAGGAAACTTCTCACTTGCTTGACATTCTTCGGAGGAAGCCATTCAACGATCGCCTTGACGGTTTCAGGATTGACAGCAATGCCTTTTCCCGAAATGACATGGCCAAGATAGACGACTTGAGGAAGCCAAAATTCACACTTGGAGAACTTGGCATAGAGGCGATGTTCACGAAGCTTCATGAGGATGAGGCGAAGATGCTCTTCATGCTCCTCATTGGACTTGGAGTACACAAGGATATCATCGAGATAGACTACCACAAACTTGTCGAGGTACTCCATGAAAATGTAGTTCATCAACCGAGAGAAAGTGGCAGGAGCATTAGTGAGGCCAAAGGACATGACGGTGTATTCGTAGAGACCATAACGAGTTTTGAAGGCTGTCTTGGGTACATCCTCCTTGCGGATTTTGATTTGGTGATAACCACTTCTCAAATCCATCTTAGAGAACACAGTTGCACCCGCAAGCTGATCAAAGAGCTCATTGATGCGAGGGAGGGGATATGTATTCTTGATCGTTTTCTCATTGAGAGGGCGGTAGTCAACCACCAATCGATCAGTTTTATCCTTCTTCTTCACGAAGATGGTAGGACATCCCCATGGAGAAGTGCTTGGCTGAATGAAACCAAGTTTTTGCAACTCGTCAAGCTGCTTCTTGAGTTCAGCCAACTCATTTGGACCCATTTTGTATGGCCTCTTTGAGATAGGAGCTGTTCCAGGCTCTAGTTCAATGACGAACTCAACAGCCCTGTCAGGTGGCATACCTGGAAGTTCTTCAGGAAAGACATCAGGAAAGTCGCAAACCACCGGTATAGACTCAAGCTCCAGAAGAGAACTAGGATTCAAAGAAAAGAGCTGAACGGAAGGTGTTTGAGAAGGTGTATAGGTCAAGGATCCTGTCGCCGTAGGAAGAGAAACTGAATGCTTGGCGCAATCAATGACAACTTTGTTGGCCTTCAACCAATCCATGCCAAGGATGACATCGATACCGGAAGATCTTAGCTCGATGAGGGACGCAAGGAACACATGGTTTCCAATCTGAATTTGGTTGCCATGACTTATTCTTAGCGCTTCCAACATTCCTCCGGGAGAAACAACCGTGAAAGATTTGGACAAGTACTCAACCGGTAACTCATGCTTTTGAGAGAACGGAAGCGACACAAAGGAAAGTGAAGCTCCCGTATCAAACAGAACTTTTGCAGGGATAGAGTTAACAAGCAAAGTACCAAGCACGACGTCGGTAGCTTGTTCAGCTTGCTCAACGTTGAGGTTGTTGACGCGAACAGCCCTCGGACCTTGCCTATTGTTGTTGTTGAAGGCACGGCCCTGAGCTGGTGCACGAACCATCGCATTTGTCGAAGTAGAGCGAGGCGGTGGTGGAGGCAGCTTCTGAGGGCAGAAGGTAGAGATGTGCCCAACCTGACCACACTTGTAGCATGTGGGGTCGGCACGTGGACCCATCGGCCTTGGTCCACCATAAGCAGGCCTTGGCGGAGCTTGGTAGGTCCTCTGCTGAAGCTGTGGGGTGGGAGGGCGGGGAGCATACCCAGCGTGTGCTGCGCGGGGAGCATACCCAGCTTGTGTAGCTTGTCCTGGCGGTGCGGGATAAGGAACCCACAACCTTCGCTTCTGAGGCGGCACTAAAGAAGGAGCACCAACCTCTCGAGTATGCTTGCGTGACTCCTCGAACGCAAGCCTACCCGACTCTTCCTTGATAGCAGTGTTGACCAGCTTGTCAAAGGTGTCCATCGAGACATGAGTGAGCGCGTACTTGAGTGCCGGCTTGAGGCCATTACGGAACCTCTTCTGCTTCTTGGCATCAGTAGACACTTCTTCGCCACCATAGCGAGCTAGCTTGGAGAACTCGATGCTGTATGCCATCACGTCTTTGTTGCCCTGAACAAGACTGAGGAATTTCTCCTTCATCCTGTCCATTAGCCCTTCAGGAATGTGGTGGCTTCTGAAAGCTTCCCTGAATTCTTCCCAAGTGACATCAGGAGCATTGGCGGGACGCATCTCGAGGAAGTTCTCCCACCATGCTGCGGACCCTCCTTTCAGTAGGTGAGTCGCAAACCGCACTTTGTCTTCTGGGGCGACTCCCGCTGTGTTGAGCATGCGGTTGACATCGCGCACCCAATCATCTGCATCCAGCGGTTCAGGAGTAGAGTCGAACGATCGCGGGTTCAACTGCAAGAAGTCCCGGATCATGACTCGACCATTGTCATGACGAGCTTGATCGAAGTTGTGCTGGGTTTGCTGCATCTGGCTCAACAATTGAGTCATTTGCAACAGGGCTGGTCCCAGCGGAGGAGGTGGCGGAGGTCTAACCATCCTGTTGAGGGAAAACATAAGACGGTTGAGACAACAGATGAGAAAAAAAAACTTAGAACAAGGGTTTAAGATCACATAACACATCACTCCATAGAATTCATCAAGGTACACCATACAAGGTTCAAGTACACATGAGATCCATCATCCACTCGACACGCAGGACAGTGGAGTAAACGGTGGTTCCATGAGGATAACGAAAAGGAAGCAGGCTCCGGAACAAAGAAGTGGTCGAGATAGCATCGGATCAAAGGAGAATAACATGTTAGTATGAAAATACCAACATGTCAAAGGAATAGATTATATGTGGAGATCGACAAAGGATGATAATGAAGCAACCATAGTACAAAAAAATTTCAAAATACATTTTTCCCTATGGCACTATGGTTTCCCACAAACACGTCCAAGCCTAGGTGAAACAAGATAAGAATAGAGTAAAACCGTTGCTCTTCCTTACCAGAGGGAGGGTGGGTGGGGTAAGAAATAAAAGCAGAATTCCTACTCTCGCGCACAATTTTTCCTATGTAGCTAATAAAATATTAGTTTCTAGACTCAACTTCGTCCGCTGCAAGGGGCTCCTAAAGGCAGTCCTGCTCTGATACCAAGTCTGTAAGCCCCAGGAGTAGGAAAACCCAGAGCGCGCAGGTACGAGGGGTTTATGTGCATGAGGTCACTACAAAGGACCGTGAGGTCGCCTCGCATTCCCAAGCTTATGGGTAGGCCAAGCAAAGCTCGACACGCCCATGCACACAACACCCACCTCATAGGCTCACGTTAGGCTTTCCAGGCCTGAGTGCTACACCTTCCTGTGCACTTCAAACATACACGCACGGTGCACAGGGTACAAGGGTGGAATACAGATTCAATATCACAACATGACTATGTATGACGCAAAAGATGGAAATAAGGTTCATATATATAGCAACGCTCTAATGAGCAAGATCCAAATGACACTCAGGAGGGAAACATATCCCATCAGTACATCATACATAAGATAGCCAAATAGTCTGGGTACAGACAAGAACCAAATGGGACTAAGAGTCCTGAAGATAATCAAGCGGTGTTTCCATAACCAACAAGCCACAGGCTGCTGCCTTAGGAACGATCCTGCTACGCAACGAAGTCATCGTCCGTGAACTCGACAAAGTAGCCACCTGCGTACTGCTCATCATCTGTCGTACCTGTTTGTCGAAAAGCGGGTTCCGGAAAAAGAGGAAGAAAAACGAGGGTAAGTACCGTTGGCACGTACTTGCGAGACAAGACCAGCTATGCTTCTTTGGTGGGCGGTGTAAACTTCGCCCGGCTATATGTGGAGTTTAGCGGCAGCAAGGCACTAACCAATAGAGACACGCTACAACTTCCGTCTAATAGAGAAGGTGAGAGAGCGCATATTCTAGCAGTTCTATACTCTGCAAACAACAACCCAGCCAGTGCGATCCCCCTTAGCCAAGAGGTACTAACAAGGCACTCACACAGTTGACAATTTTATATCCATTCCATTATAATAGGGCTAACTTACTACGCAAGTAATTAGCAAGTTATTAGCGACAACTTTAGGTGTAAGTTGTTCTATGATCGAGTTAAACAGCTCCAAGTCGTCCATAACCGCGGACACGGCTTATCGATAAGATTTACCCTGCAGGGGTGCACCAATGTTACCATACACGCATGCTCGAACCCGCTTAATTACGGCGGAGTCTCACAACAAGACCGTTCCCAAATCAACAAGAAAGTCTAGGGGGGCCACCCGCCTAAGCTACCCGTATCGAAGTTCGGCCGTACTCCGAGACGGACTCAGAGGTTTGCGCCGGCGGCTAGGCGTGCGAACCACACGCTTCGCTAAACGTCCCGCAAGGTACAAGATGCAATATAAACACCCGAAGGCAACAGGAAGTAAACACCCGAAGGCAACAGTAAGTAAAGCATGGCATACATGGCATAGGCAAATAAAACCAAGGTTGTGGCCCCCTTTTCAACAGACTTGAGAAATGGTAATGGGTGATGGGGGGTCCCGATAAAACCTCCCACGAGTGGTTAGCGCGCTCAGTCTTAGAAACAGATAACAAGAACTCGGGTCCTAGGGGACATTAGCAAGTCAAAGTTCCGATGCTTTCGCAAAGGGGCTCACAGATGCCTCTGCATATTATAACCCTTAGCAATTTTAGTTGTAGCAAAAGTTATCCACTTCATTTTCGAAAAGGTAGAACATGTGTCACATCCAAACAAGATATCCCGAACATTTCGAGATATCAACAGAAAACCCTAAACTCGCCTACGACTCGCAAAGCTGGCAAACAACAAACAAAAGGTAGGGCGAGGAGGTGTATCTCGGACATATAGGTAACAGGTGGATAGGACACGTGACACAACAGAATCGCAACATAAGGATAGCAATAGATCAAAAGAGCATGTAAAAGTAAAATAGGTGAAGGGGTGGGCTCGCCTGTCAGATCAGAGGTAGAAGCACCGACACGATCCTCCAGGGGGAACTCGTACTCCTGCTCGTACTGCTCTGCGTCGGCGTCTACTCGAGAAGAACCAAAAAGCACATACAAGGAAAGTAATAGAACAAATCAATACAAGAATGCAATGCGCAATATGATGCATGATGACATGGCAAGATGATTGTGCAAGATTTCATGTTAGCAAGATTAAGTGGGGTGCTAATAGCCACATCTAATGATAAGCACCCTCACATGACATTTAGTTCAAGTTGCAAGTTTTAGTTGGTTCAATTCAGAGATAATGCCAATGGTGCATGATAAGGTCAGATTTGAAAACTTCATGCTTGGCTGATGCAATTAGATATAAAGATTTGTCAAATTGGAGTTATAGAATTAAAGATGTGAATTATGCAACATTTAGCAATTAAATCCAGATTTGAAAAGTGACCAAATTTTAGTTGTTCAAAAGTTGATACAAAATTCATGGTTGATTAGATCATGTTTTTCTGAACAAATTGGATATAAAATTTGTATGATTTGGATTTGGGAAAGTGCAGTTTTAAATCATAAAAAAAAAGGCAGGGGCAAAAACTGATAAACAGCAGTTTTGCAAAAACTGTTTTCTAATCCTGTGCCGGCCAGGATTTGATCCCAGGAGGCCCTGGCAGTGGCAAAGGAACGGTACCAGTGTGCTGTTTAGCAGGTTTTGATTAGATGCAGGCTATAGGCAACATCAGGTATATCTTCGCGTAAACTGAAATTTACTGAAAGAAGAACGACACTTGTAACTGAAAAACAGACAGCTGCTGGGCGCGTTTTTGGTCGACGATGGCGAAGAACTGGGTGACGAAACTGAGTGTGTCTCGACAGGTTGAGTAAGGGGAATGTTCCCTGAGTTGAATGACGCCGAAAAGGTGGAAAACGGAGCACGGTGGCGCCGGAGAAACTCGCCGGAAAACGAGACGACGAAACAGCGGTTCTGAAACTGAGAACTGAATCTGTTTTCTGGACCGACTTTGAACGAGGATGGCGACGTCTGTGCTGCTCCGTTTGGGATGATTCAAAAACCCGAAGAAAGAGGGTATAGCTGTGCATCTACTGGAACAAGTATGGCGTGCTGAAACGACCTGGTTCGCCGGGAAGACCTCGGAGAAGTCGGTACCGCGACGTGTGCGAGAAACAGCGAAACTGAAAACAGATTCTGGACAGATGTTTGATCGAAGGTGGCGTCGTCTACAGGCAACGAAATTGAGTGATTCCAAAATGAAAGTTGTAGCCCTTCGTCTCAGCTTTCTAACGGTGCGAAGAACGCAAGCTGGAGTGGCCTGTGCTGGCGGTGAGATGCGTCGAAAGATGGTGTCAGCGAGCAGAAACAAGACTGGGCGTTTTTCTACTCGATTTGTTTTCTCGTTTTCGATTCTGCCTCGGATCTCTCTTCTCTGTGGTGATCCAGCATCGTAGATGCATGTAGGGATGGGAGGAGAAGGTCGTGCTCACCCTGGGGTCGCCGTTGAAGAGGAGGAAGCGGCGGAGGAGCTCGCCGGCGAAGAGGAAGAAAGTTGGCCGGGGTAGATGATGCAGAAGTGGATGCTCGCGGGCAGGCTTGGCGTCTCCGGATCCGTGACGACGTCCAGGACGTAGAGGAGGAAGAGAGGAACCGATTCCCCAGCTCACGTGGGCTCGCCGGAGGCCATGGCGACGGCGGTGATCGACGAGACTCCGGGCAGAAACCTTTCTCTAACGTTCAGGAAAAGATGGGGAGTGGCGGCGGCTTGGGGAGGAGGAAGAGGCAGCTAGGTTTCTGGTAGGTCTCCTGGCATCTTAAGGAGAGGGAAAAGAGGGGCAGGTGTCAAGCATCGGGAGAGGGGGAAGAATCATGTGGCCATGGAGGTGTTCGTACACGAGGAAGAAGAGATACAGGGAAGTTTCTCCAACGATGGCTCTTGTTTGCTTCTTCTTGGGCATGTACGTGGGGGTTGGGCCACCGGTTAGATTAGTTGGGCTGGGTTAGATAGGTGGGTTAGATTAGCTAGGTTTTTCTTTTATTTATTTTACTGTTTTTATTTCTTTCTCTTTTCAAAACCTTTTTTGAAAATTGGAGAAGAGATAAATTTGCAATTTGAAAGAGGGAATTTGAATTCAGAGAGGCCCAACCTTGTATACCAACTATGGTGGTTGAGATAAAAAGGAGAAAAGAAGAAGAGTGGGACATAGAGAAATAAAGAGAAGATAAAATATTTATTAAACCTTAATGGCCCAACCATTTGAGAAGGTAAACCATCTCAAGATCATAAAACATGTGCATTGCAAAAATAGAGAGGAGAGGTAGGTTTATAGTAACCATATAAGAATTTGGCATGACCTATTTGAAATATAGGTCAAGTGGTGGAAGGTTGGCATGTTAGCTTTTCTTGGAACATCACAAGAGGGGGATGAACCAAGAGAGAGAAAGAGGGAGAACAACAAGCAAACAAAAACAAACCAAGAATCAAATGCAATTTTATAAAAGCCAAAGGTGGTGATATGCATGAATGCAACATGATGACATGATAACCATGCAAGAAAGGTAAAAGGGACTAAGGTGTTACTCTTGGGATGTTACAGTAATTAAGATAAATCTAACCACAGGCTTAAACTCTGAGATCATGCTATCCCTCCTGCATCGATATACCAACGGGGGTTCAGGTTTCTGTCACTCCGGCAACCCCGTAATTGGCAAACGAATACAAGATGTATTCCGCTAGGCCCATAAAGGTGAAGTATCATGTAGTCGATGTTCACATGACACCACTAGAAGAATAACACCACAACTTAAATATCATAACATTGAATATTACCCAACATAATTCACTACTAACATTTAGACTTCACCCATGTCCTCAAGAACTAAACGAACTACTCACGAGACATCATATGGAACATGATCAGAGGTGATATGATGATGAATAACAATCTGAACATAAACCTTGGTTCAATGGTTTCACTCAATAGCATCAATAACAAGTAGAAATCAATACCGGGAGAGTTTCCCCTATCAAACAATATAGATTCAACCCTAGATGTTACAGCGGTGACGATGTGCAGCGGTGGAGATGGCGGTGATGATGATGGAGATGATGGTGATGATGATCCCAATGATGTCCAGCTCGATGACGGTGACGATGGCGTCGATTTCCCCCTTCGGGAGGGAATTTCCTCGGCAGATTTCAGCCTACCGGAGAGCTCTTTTCTCTCTGGTGTTTTCCGCCCCGCAGAGGCGGCTGTGACTCTTTGCGACTCTCCTCTGGAGCTTAGGTTTTCGGGACGAAGAAGTACGCGAAAGAGAGGCGGCAGAAGGGGGCTGTGGGCCCTCTCCCCACAAGGCGGTGTGGCTAGGCCAGGGCCCGCGCCAGCCTATGGGGGGCCCATGGAGGCCCTCCTCGGTCCCTCCTTTTGGCTAGCTTCGTCTTCTGGAAAAATAAGATCTTCAGTGTAATTTCCGTGAATTGTTGATCTTCCGAAATATTGCATTCTGACAGTGCTTTTTCCAGCAGAATCCTGACTCCGGTGAGCGATTCTCCAATAATCATGAAACATGCAAAATAGATGAAATAACATAAGTATCACCTCTAAATATGAAATATATCAATGAATAACAGTAAATTATGATATAAAATAGTGATGCAAAATGGACGTATCAGCAGGTTCACGCAAATATTCTTCGTAACATGCATCACGTCGATTGCAGAGCGGACATCTAGAACTTTCCAATATTCTAGCTCCCACAATATAGATTTCTTATTCCACATGGGTGCGTGCCCGTCAGCTCCCTGCGGAACTGATTGTCCGCCAGGACCCTTTCCAAAGATGACTTTCAAATCCTTGACCATATCAAATACCTCAGCACCAGTACGTTCCGCAGGATTCGGCCGGTGATCTGCATTGCCATTGTAATGCTTGCCTTTCTTTCTTACGTTATGAATTTTTGGAAGAAATCGGCGATGCCCAAGGTACACGTTCTTCTTACAATTTGGCAACTATACACTTTCAGTCTCATGTAAGCAGTGCGTGCATGCATTGTATCCCTTATTTGACTGTCCCGAAAGGTTACTAAGAGCAGGCTAATCGTTGATGGTTATGAAAAGCAACGCTCGTAGGTCAAATTCCTCTTCTTTGTGCTCATCCCACACACATACACCAGGTATGCCCCACAACTGTAAAAGTTCATCAACTAATGGCCTTAGGTACACATCGATGTCGTTGCCGGGTTGCTTCGGACCTTGGATGAGCACTGGCATCATAATGAACTTCCGCTTCTTACACAACCAAGGAGGAAGGTTGTAGATGGATAGAGTCACGGGTCAGGTGCTATGGCTGGAGCTCTGCTCGCCAAAAAGATTCATGCCATCTATACTTAGACCCAATCTTATGTTCCTTGCGTCAGCTGCAAAATCTTTGAACTCTCTGTCGATCTTTCTCCATTGCGTTCCATCTGCGGGGTGTCTCAACTCCCCGTCCGACCTACGGTCCTCTTTGTGCCATCGCAACAACTTGGCATGCTCTTTGTTCCTGAATAGACGTTTCAACTGTGGTATTATAGGAGCATACCACATCACATTGGCGGGAACCCTCTTCCTGGGTTTCTGGCCCTCCACATCGTCACCAGGGTCATCGCCTCTGATCTTATAACGCAATGCAGTGCATACCGGGCATTCATTCAAATTCTCGTATTCACCGCGGTAGAGGATGCAGTCGTTAATGCATGCATGTATCTTCAGAACATCTAAACCTAGAGGGCAGACAACCTTCTTTGCTTCGTACGTACTGGCGGGCAACTCGTTATTCTTTGGAAACATATTCTTCAACATTTTTAGCAAGTTTTCAAATCCTGAGTCACCTACACCTTCCCGTGCCTTCCATTTCAGCAAATTCAGTGTGCAGCCCAGCTTTTTCAGACCATTATCGCATCCTGGGTACAACGACTTTTTGTGATCCTCTAACATGCGATCCAAATTCTCCCTCTCCTTTTCAGTTTCGAAGCATCTCCGTGCATCAGCAATGGTTCGACCAAGATCATCAGCGGGCTCATCATGTGCCTCTTCTTCACCTTCCCCTTCACATTCCCCTTCACCTTCCCCACCTTCAGCATCCTCCATGAAAGTATCACCGAAATGATCAAGATAGTTTTCATCGATGATATCATCCCCTTCTTCATCTTCTTCCATTATAACCCCTATTTCTCCATGCTTGGTCCAACAATTATAGCTTGGCATGAAACCGTGCCGAAGCAGGTGCAGGTGAACTTCTCTTGAGGAAGAGTAACCCTTCTGATTCTTACAGCCAACACATGGACATATAACAAAACCCCCCTGCTTGTTTGCATTAGCCACTACGAGGAAACCTTTCAAACCCGTAGTGAACTCGCCGGAGAGTCGGTTACCGTACATCCATTGCCGATTCATCTGCATTATTATTATATAAAGTATATAATTAACCATCATGCATTTGTTAAACTAACTAGCTATAAATAATAGAAATTAAACAATGAACTACACACATGCATATTTTATCAATGACACATGAAAGGTTAAAGTTGCTAACCGCGATCGAGGAGGAAAAATAAATGAGAAAGCTCAAGTGTGGCTCGGACACTTCATATCATGTTTCTTTCATTCTTTCGGGCATTTCATCGAACACCTTGTGTGCATAAGAGGAACCAAAAGCAAATCCACCACCTCTTTGTGAAGATTGTGAAGAGAAGTGGCACCAAATGGCTAAGTGAAGTGAGTTGCGCTGCCGCCTTTAGTCGCGGTTGGCCAAGCCCCTCCCGCGCCCCAGCTGTCGACTGAGCCCGCTGGGCCCAGATTTTTGGTCGCGGTTCGAAAGATTTGGGGACTAATGGGGCTGGATGGAAGCCTCATTTTCTACTAGTGATTGCCTTTAGGCAGACAACCTTTGGTTTGATTTGCTATTTGACTTTGCCCAGCACTTTTAAACAATGAGTAGTATGTGGTTGCGAGAAATACCATTGAGTATAACCTTTGAATTTTTATTTTTATTTGCTTTGTTTCTACTCCGAAGTATAGTACCTAAATGAAAATTATGCCATGCACCTAATAATGCTGTATGAGGGCTTCACGACAAAAGTAGTACCCTTCCTTCATTATTAGTGATTAGTCCATTAAAAGTGCTCCTTAAATAAACTTTACCCTTAAAATAAACCAAAGTACTATAGCTTTCCTTCTTTACAATTCGATTAGTGATTAGTCCATCAAGACTAGTATACAGAGGAGAATCTGCACAAATAAATTTGATTAAAATTAACCAAGCTCGCAGGTATCGAGAAGGATCACACGCCAACTTCAAAATTTCAAAATGATAGACAGTCCTGTCCTCGGATAGTATAAGAATCGATGCTACTACTACTTCATCGGACTTAAACAAATGGGACGTGCACTAGACTCAAAAGCATTCAAACTTTCTGAAAGAGTCCTCTCCTCGGATGGTACTGGAGTAACTTACTCATAGTTTAATTAGCGTAGGTTGTAGCCGCAGTGTTTAGGACATAGATAAGCTGGGCACTGACTAATGACAAACGGCTAACGAAGCTACGCGTAAAGACGTACGTCTCGTGAAGCGTGACAATTAGATTAGTTAGCAGTAGAGAGAGTCCTTAGGGCATGGAGATTAGGAGTAATAAGGACGGCACATGCGTCAAGATTTTTAAATGGAAGAGTGTACGGTATGAGCTGCAGCAGTAGACAGTTTTCACAAGTTTAACTCAGGGAACCGTATGTTCAAATGATCGGCAACGGACTAGTATATCATGAGTGCCACTGCAGTAACTAAATGAAAATTAAATTCGCTTGTTAACTCGAGAAGCAGCTACTGAGCTACCTATGAAATACACGCTGTAAATTGCTGCAAAACAAATTTGCTGTTTTGTTTGGAGTACTTGCTCTTTTCCGTTGTTCCAGCCACCACCAACAACAACAACGATAACAATATAACGGGAATAAGAAGCAACAGGTTCACCGACACATGAAAGAATATCGACGGAACCAGAACAGAGACATTGCTGGGCTCGAGGCAGAATCCAACTCTGAGAACATTTGTCCATGTGTTTCCTGTTTGAAAAACAACGTGGTCTGTACTCAACTGACCACAGATGCTGGGTTAGGTAGCTTTAGTTTGGCTCTTCGCTAGCTAAAAAAAAAGCAAATGCGACGAAAACATGTAAACCATCCGAATAAATCAAGCAATGTGCAATTTTCTCCATTCTAAATTAAGTGACGCGGTTTGATCTAGATACAGATGTGTTTACAAATTGAAATGTGTCCAAACAGTCGTGTCTGTTAATTTGGAACGGAAGTAGTATAACATACGACGAATTCAAGCAACGAATAAACACATACTCCGGAGGCTCCCCCCCTCTCTCTCTCTCTCTCTCTCTCTCTCTCTCTCTCTCTCCCAGCCCCTTGAGAGTCTCTCTGCCGCTCTCGACTCCTTTCACATTCTTCTTTGATGGCCTCGCCAGCCGGATCGATGGGAGGGGGAGGCCAGATAGTAGTAGTACGTGTCTAAGTCTAGGGTTTAGCGTGGGGCCTCGGCTTTATACCGTGGTTCGGGAGCGAGCCACGGCTGTCTTCGAGCGGCGTGTGGTAGCGTTTGGTGTTCTTCTGGCTAGTGGTGGCGGCTGGAGCCGCGAGCTACCGGAAGGAGCAGCCTCAACATGTCATCTTCAAATAAGCTCGGCAATGGTTCCTTCCACATCTACTGTTGTGGCTACGGGATGGATTCGCTTCTTCCTCGTTGTGGAGGCGAGAAGGAGCAGGGAGTTCATCCTTGTGGTTGTTGGTGGCGAGATCTTCCACATGGAAGAAGCCGTGCTTACCCCTGGAGATTCATCACGGTGGCGTCCATGTCTCCGATTTCGTGCCATTTCAGAGGCCTCGGGCTTCGTCATATTTGGCTCCCGCCTCTCCGCAGCCCCAAGCGGTATCATCCCCGACAACGTTGAGGACAGTTGGCTGTCTGGAGCTCGTGTGTGGTAGAATTGGAGTTGGGCCCGATTGCTATTTATAGTTTTTCTTTTCAGGTGTTATGTGCAAATGGTATGGGATTAAATTTAATTTTCAGCTCTTCTAAGGGCTTAAATGTAAAAATGTAACGTTGGTTCTGGTGTGAATGGATAGCTCTCGGTCCTTCGAGACTGATCCCGGCTTCACTTAGTTTAGTAAGAATTGTAAAACATAATTAAATTGCTTTTTTTTTTCAAAAATGCACCCTGAAAAATGTATCAATCACATAAAAGAAAAGGTTAAGACCGTCGGTACAATGCCCAAAGAGCAATCACGATACAAACACACCGCCATTTCTTATATGAACGGATAGCTCTCGCTGTTTTTAAAAAAGAGCAACGGATAAACAGGCAAGAGGCCAAGAACGTGATGGCAATCGAGCAATCGGGAACGGAAGGCTCCTACGTTCTGTTTGCTTGTGGCATGAATGCACCCACGGGTCACGGCCAGCGGTGTATATCGTGCATCGCATGTGAGTATGTGAATATCACCCGCAAGTGTAGATCTAGTAAGTTGCTTTTATGCATGTGAAGGTATGGTAGTACTGTACGTACTTTGAGTAGTATTTTTTTTTTTGAAATTTGAAGCGAGATGAGATCTAGCAATGTGTACTAGTATCTGGCAGCCATGGTTGGGCGTCGAAGAATATATCCGGTGGATAGGACCGTTAGATGCGAGTACGGGCGAGGGACAAGCGGCATCCGCATCAGATAGTGTCTGTTGTTTAGTGATGCCGCTAGATGGGATCGGAGGAAAGGACGGAATATGCCCATCGGCCATCGGTCGGATCCGAGGGGCAGAGTGTCATTTCTTCAGATTTAAGGAGGTCCAGAGACCAGAGCCTCGGCTACGGCGCTACGCACGTACGTACGTACGTATCGGTCGTTTGAAATGGAAATACGTGCGTACGATGTGTCTGCTCTGTACGTAGTCTGTACACATGGACATCTGCAGAGTTGGGATGGCAGAGCAGGTCCAGACCATTGGGCGGCGAGGTGAGGCAAAGGGGATATGTTGTGGAGAAGCGTGCTGAAGGCCGCCGGCCGGTGAAGCCGGGATTTGATCACAGGTCGCACTGTAGGGGCATCGGCGCGTGTGACCTGCGTACGTACTTGGCCTGCGCGCGAGCTCACCGGCTGGCCGCTTCTACCGCATGCATGCGCCGCCGGGTTCGCCGGAGAATAAGATGGATTTTCATCGCTCGATCGGCGGGACGCATGCATGGCCCCGTCGTCGGACGCGGCGGCAGCGGGTGGCAGGCGGCAGGCGGACGGAGACAGCGCCGCGTCGCTTCGGCATCTATCCGGCGACGGGCGCGGCACGGCGCGGCGCTCGGCCCGGCGGTTCTTGTTTCCGCGTGTGTCTTCTTCCCATGGTCCGGGTTCCCATGCCAGCGTGCAGCGTGCTTTCTGTATGCGTTCCTACTGTTCCTCCTCCTTGGCAAGTAGCGAGCGACTGGCCGAGCCAGCCCTCGGGTTGGGCGCGGATAGCTGCTGGGTGGTGCTCGTCGTAGTGGTGTTGCTCGAGACCTGAGCCGGCCCGGCTCACATGCTGGGTGGTGCTGGTTGTGCAGCCCACAATTGCGTGTGCGCTTCACCGCACCGTACTCACATGCAGCACAAGAAATGATGTGTTTTATTGATTTTATATCTAAAATGTCAATGTAGTATAAATTAATGCGACCAGGAGTTTATGCTTCAGTCTCTACATCAACCGCGCAAACAACCACCAAGAGTACAACTCAAAGAGATGCTATAGTCTGTAGAGCCCAGGTTTGTCTAGCTGAGAACTAACTTACACTACACAACCACATTTTGGATGTTTGGATTGGATTCCCAACAGCAATGTTGGTAGGGAAAACGGCTTTCAAAAACACAAATCGGCCGACAAAGGATTTTAGTCAATAATAGTTCAGTCGCCAAAAGTCTTTCCTAACCGACTACTATTTGCCGACCGATTGTATGATAGCAAACAGGCACCAAACAATAATGTCATATACTAGCTCCTCGCGCATACAAATTTTATTCACAACACATTTACCATCTACATTGCTCCGAAATTGAAGGTAGCTTACTGCACTAAACATTAGATTTTGTACCACAGACACTAGGTATCTAATAGATGCATCTCCAATAACACATAATTTCCTCCATTACAAATGGAACACCTTCATATGAACCTCCCGCTACAAGGTTGTAGATGCATGTCCTTCCTGATTAGTTCTTAATCAAGTTCTACATCATCAGTTTTGCATTGTAATTAGTGCACTTGACCTGGCAAGTTAGATTTCAGCTGAGATTTTTCCAGTTGAAAGTTAGGTTACAACTAGATTTTTTTTAGTTGCAAGTGAGGTTGCAACTAGAGTCATTTGATTTACATCTTCACCACTGCATTGCTTGCTTCGCCTCAAAATATTGTGTCATATGATTTTTTTGCTTCCAACTATTGTTCCACTTGCTAAATCCATGAATAATCACCCCCTTCAAACTCTGAAATATAAATTGAAGTTATTGGGTTTCACCACAAGTTTGATTCTTCTTAATTCAACACGTGGAGGTGCTATTTTTCTGAATTTTCTTCGATCATTTTGGTCTTCTTCCTATTTAGTATTACGAGCAGCTAGATATTGTTGTTGTGCTTGTTGTTGATTCCTTGCTTGTCCGTTGGAAGCATAATTTGGGTTCCTCTAAGGAGCTTTTGGGGTGCTATCTAAGTTGATTTATCTACCTTGAGCATGTAATGCCCCACCACTTCTAACAGGTTGGACTAGTATGTCAGGTATGTGATGCACACTGCTTACTTAATCAGGGGTGTGGCAATGCAATGGTGATTTCTCAAAATTATGAGTTATAAGTACTTCCTCTACTGAGTTTAGAAAAAGATTTCTAGAATAGATATGCAATTTTGATGTACGCTCACAAGATCGGTCTGCATAGTTTGGGTGAAGTCTAGAAATTCCTTATGGTCTTCGTCTCAAAGCTTTCACATCCAATTGAAGATGGGTGAGCTCCAGAGTTTTCGTGCTTCTGAAAACAATTGGTGCCAGCATTGTTATAGAGGGATGTTACTGGGACTCCTAAAGCAATAAATTTCAATGTCTTCTAATAAAATATGACATTTTCTCTCACATATTGCTATCGCCAACGCCTCTGGAGGATGTAGAAACAATGTTCTAGTACGGGATGTTACTGCTGCAAATAGGATTTGAAGCAAACCAAACTAACTAACTGATCTACTACACATGAATGTTGCCACCACCGACAAGTCAACACCACTGCCGAAGCAAGAGACAACACACGATGTTTTACAAGAGATCTCAATTCACTATGTCCAAGGTTCATTCGATCGCCGAGAATCGCATGGCACTCATACCACTTATTAGACTCGGGTAGGAATCCATACAATGGAGAGGCAAGATTGAGAGAAAATCGGTTAACGCTCGCGGATTAGCTACTTAGGGTTGATCCGTTCAAATCTAGGATTTAATGGAGAGACACGACGGCTAAGGTTTAACCCAAGGAAACAAAGATATATATATATGGTTTACATGCTCAGATCAGAGCTAAATAGCCATGGGGAGCGACGAAAAAACGGAGCATGTGAAGCTAGAATGAAAGAGACGAAAAATAGACTTGTCGATTTCCAAACAGTGACCGTTGGTTCCACCTTGATACTGAGCGTTAGATGGGCGATCGACGGTCGAACTTGAATATACGGTGTTGTAGGCCCAAACACGGCCGAGAAATGTGGAAACTCTCATGGAGAGAGCTAGGCACTCCGTACGGGCACGGTCGTACCCCATCTCGTGGAGACGCTAGGAGGAGCTATGGCAGGTCCGGGCCCCAGGCCAGTGTCCAGGGCATCGAGTGCTCGTCTCGTATCACCCGTCAAATCAGAACCTAATCATTGCCGAAAAGAAAGCTATGCGTACGTACGTACGTCGAAAGGAGAGCTAGCGGAGACGCAAAGTGAAAAACAAGAGGAGCTTTCACGTCGCCACTACTCAGATGGAGCCAAAGCGCATGCAACAAAACGACCCTAGACACACGCAGATGCCGAGACGAGGACGAGGACGATCGACGCAGCCACTTGCACCGGCACCATACCGTTTCCCCCTGGTGCTCGCGACTCACATGCATATGCATGCATGTTGCATCGATCGGCCGAGCGCGCGCTGGCATCGAAGTATTGGACTCCGTTTGCAGGAGTCAGGGGATCATGTGCTATCACAAGCCCGATCTTAAATTATTTTGATGCTCGCGGTGAGCATGAGCTCACATAGTTGACCTACCTGACAGCTCACGTAGTGTACCAGCTGGCTAGCTGCTCTATGTAAAACAAAAAAGTCAATGAATTGCTAATGCAGAGAAAGAGATCTAACACGTGTCCGTCCTTCTGGTTTACGACGAACGTCTCTTTAGAACAATTTTCATCTGCATTTCTGCCCTGCCTCGATTTGAACTGCCATGAGGCCACCAAGTGCATGATCATGTTAACTAGCTCGATCTACAACATAGTGGGCACGTAAATCTTTACATATAATTTCTGAAGTTGTCATGACCCCTATACAAGATGAGTAGCGACATGGTAGACCTAAGTACTGCAGTTAGTAAAACACTGTGTTTTGGAACACGTGCCGCCTAGAGGAGTCTGGTGGCGGAGCGGTGTTCATCTACCACGTTGATAGCGACAGGTATCAATGGCGTGGCGTAGCGGGGTCTTGGAGATGGACGTGACTTGGTGGACCCACGCGGGGTGGAGGCGCCGCGGTGGCATCGACAACAAGTACCGAACAAGATTATGCAGATCTTTACCCTCAAGATTGCTCAGCGGTACGACAGCGATGATGACTTATGTAGCGTGTGCGTTAGGTGCTTGCTAAGAGTCTACTAGGCCGGATGAGCGCTCTTGTTACCCTTCGAGGTTGTCTTGTGGTATACAATGTTTTCGGTTTTTCAATTCATAAGGACTTGCTGACATGACCTTCACCCATTATTAGATATGTAGGTGTTATGTGATAGCTTCGATTTTTTAATTTTTTTTTTATTACATCTTTGTTCGACAATATAATAATAAAGGTCGTATGCCTCTTTTCAGTTCAGAGGCCGGAGATCGTGGGGCCCTAGCGCTCGGTCTGACACAATAATGGGCACCGTTTGGGCACTGCATTGGAGACTAAATGGTGAAAACATACCCACTTGATCTTTTTCTAAAACTTTAGCACAAAATGAACCGGCTATAAAATAAAAATCACAGTTGAATCTTTTGAACGACACCCGCCCTCATGGCGCCATCACTATAGGAATCTCTCGCTGCGCCAACGGCCGAGAGCCCTCGGCGTAGCCATGGAAGGTCGTCGACGTATCCTACACCGAGGGCTGCCATCGGCGTAGCCCCTCGGCGAAGGTCTCCCTCGACGGAGACACGCCGACCCTCGGCGTAGGACTGGCCCTCGGCATAAACGTTGGACGCCAACGGTCGTGTCGTGCTCTCGGCGTCTGAGCCTCGGCGCAGCAATGGCCGGTGCGTCGTCCGTTAACGGACGTCGACGCTACACCGACGGGCATGGCCCTCGGCGTACATGTCCAAGAAAAAAAAAATCGCGTCGAACCCTAACGGGCTCGCGCCGAGTTCTGTTGGTGGCCGGTGCGCCGGAACTCGAGGGAGCCACGGCTGCTACTCCCGAGCGCCCGTCGTGTGGGAGCTTCACGGTAAACCATCTGTCGCGTGCGGACGCGGCCGCACACTGGCTCGTGCGCGTGCAGGCACCTAGGGAGGGCGTGGCCGTGGAGGCAGAAGGCGGTAACGTCCAAGGCGCGACCGTCGGAGGAGGAAGGCGGCAAGGACTTGGGCGCGGCCGCTGGAGGTAGAAAGCGACGAGGACCTAGAGGCGTGGCCGTCGGAGGCAGAAGGCGGCGAGGTCCAAGGTAGGGCTGTCGGAGGAGGAAGGAGGCGAAGACCTGGGCGCAACCATCGGAGGAGAAGGCGGCGAGGTCCTGCGCGGTAGAGAGAGATAGGGAGGAGAGGTACGAGAGAGATAGGGAGAAGAGAGACCATACAGGAGAAGATAAGGGCCTTGGTGCGGCCGTGGCTTCTTTTTTCTTTTCCCTTGCCATGTCATCGATCCATGGACTAACACGTCCAACCAATAAGAATTCTCCTAATACCTGGGCAATCCTTGGCTAGCTGAACACTGCCCTCTTGAATCGAGCACAACTAATTCTAAAATAATCAAACAAATGTGAAACATTCCCACAGCCTCATCTTATGTTAATTAGTTTCTAGGAGAAATATAGAACTTGTCGTATCGCAATTTTTTTACAGAAACCTTCTCAGAAATGACCTACCATATACAAAGTTCTATGGGGTCAGATGAGCTAGGTCATGACCTAAACTATGACATAGTTTGTCGAAATGAGCCCATATTTAGCACACGCGTGTGTATTCATATGGGAAGCAATGTTGTTATTGGGGGATTTCATTGTCTTTGCATAAAAAACCAATTTTTTAATTACCGAGCGCCAAAAGCGGGGGTTTTTTGAAGCACCTACCAAGAAAACATTCCAAAATTATACGACCTAAATTTTTAAGAATGCTAGACTAAATTGTATGTACAAATCACCATTTCTTTCACCTCAAAATATTTCTAGGCACCTCTCACCAAAAAGACAAATTATTGCCGATTCAGCTGGAAGCGGACAAAATTTGAACTACATGTGCATGATTGTTTGCCCTTATTTTTTTGGGAAAAAATATTTTTAAGTTCACAACTATCTATTTCATCATAGATCTACAAAGAATTTTAAAAAATTATGCATCTAGGTTAGAAAGTTCATGCCCGCTGTTTTGGCCGCATTTTGAATCGAGCACAACTAATTAAAAAAATGTGAAATCTTCGCACTACATCTCATGTTACTTAGTTTCGAGGAAAAATATAAAACTTGGCGTATCGCAAATGTTTTAGAAAAACTTTCTCAGGAATGACCTACGATGTACAAAGTTCTATGGCTTTCGGTTCAAATGAGCTTGGTCATAACCTAAACCATGGCATAGTTTGTCGAGCTGAGCCCATATTGTGCACACGAGTCTGTATTCGTATGGGAAGCAATGTTGTTGTTGGGTAATTTCATTGTCTTTACACAAAAAAATCCATTTTTTAATTACCGAGGGTGAAAAGCGGGGTTTTTTGTGAAGCACCTACCGAGAAACCATTCCAAAATTGCACCACCTAAATTTTCAAGAATGCTAGACTAAATTGTATGTATAAATCACCAACTTCTTGCACCTCAAAATATTTCTAGGCACCTCTCACCAAAAAGACAAATTGTTGTCGATTCAGCTGTAAGCGGGCAGAATTTCAACTACAAGTACATGATTGTTTGCCCTTAATTTTTTGAAAAAATATTTTTAAGTTCACAACTATCTATTTCATCATAGATCTATAAATAGTTTTAAAAAATTATGCATCTAGGTTAGAAAGTTTATGCCCGCTGTTTTGGCCGCATTTTGAATCAAGCACAACTAATTCAAAAAAATCAAAAAATTGTGAAACCCTCGTACTACATCATCTTATTTACTTAGTTTCTAGGAAAAATATGAACCTTGGCGTATCACAATTTTTTTAGAAAAACCTTCTTAGAAATGACCAACCATGTACAAAGTTCTATGGTTTTCAGGTCAAATGAGCTAGGCCATGACCTAAACCCATGGCATAGTTTGTCTAACTGGGACCATATTGCGCACACGACTGTGTGTTCATATGGGAAGCAATGTTGTTTTTTTTTTTTCGAGTGTGACGGGGGGAAAATCCCCACCGTTTGTATATTCCTCGAATGACTTGGAGTCAGTCCAATACAAGATGTATCTCAGAAACAGGGAGGGGGTAGGGGAAGAGATTTACAACAAGCGGCTCTGGGCCGGCAACCAATAAGAACAGAATTAAACATTACACTTCAGAAGGAGGAGGGATCGAAAGTCATCTAGCCGCTGGCGTTCTGTCCCTTTGAGACGCCATCGCCAGGTGCCTAGGTCTTCGCAGACCCGCCGCAGAACAGTGGTGGTGGAGCACGGGCGCGAGTTGAAGACAAGGTCGTTCCGGGCTTTCCAAATAGCCCACGATCGTCGTCGCGCAGCCAAAGCGCCAGGAAGTAGAACCAACGCCAGGTGGTGGCAGCAAGCTCCAGACGGAGAAGCGCCCGCCGGGAATGTGGACTCCAAGCCGCGCCCAAACCGAGCCGGCGAGAGAGCAGTCGAAGAAGAGGTGTCTGCCGGTCTCCGTCTCGCCGCAAGCCGCACACGAATCCGTAGGCGCACAGCTTTTGGCAAAGAGGTTAGCTCGGGTGCTAAGCCGGTCGATGTCGCAGAGGTAGGCGAAGATCTTCACTTTCGTGGGCAGCCGAGTCGCCCAAACGATAGAAGCAGAAGTATCCACGGGGCCAGCCGGGGAGAGCCAACGGTACGCCTCACGAGAGGAGAACGGTGGAGCCGAAGGCGAGTCGATGTGGCGCCGATCCGCCCCATCCACGAGAGCGAGCCCATCAAGGATGATGCGGACATCCATGAGCTCCGCGGAAGCCGCGCTGGAGAGACGAGGCTGAAGGGCGAGGCCGTCGGTGGAGACCCCCGCCACCGTAGCGTGCGGCCTGGTGCAGTGGGAGAACAGGGCGGGGAACCTGTCCGCCAGGCAGCCCCCCTGGAGCCACCTGTCGAGCCAGAAGGCAGTAGAAGTACCGCTGACAACGACACACCTCGTCATTGCCCTGTAGAGAGGAAGGCATTCCAACACAATTTTGTCGAGGAAGGATGGCGAAGAAGACACGTCACCCAGGTCCCGCCCATCCCGGCGGTACCAGGCGATCCAAGGCAGTCGCTCAGGTTGATGGAGTTTGTGGATGAAGTTGAGCAGGAGGCACCTGTTCTGCCGATGGAGGTCCTTGACGCCGAAGCCGCCCTCCTGTGTAGACAACAAAATTTTTTTCCCAAGCGATTAGACATCTAGCACCCGAGCAAGTATCCTGTGTAGCCTTTGGGAAGCAATGTTGTTATTGGGGGATTTCATTGTCTTTGCACAAAAAATCTATTTTTTAATTACCGAGGGCCAAAAGCGGATTTTTTGTGAAGCACCTACCAAGAAACCATTCCAAAATTGCACCACCTAAATTTTCAAGAATGCTAGACTAAATTGTATGTACAAAACACCAACTTCTTGCACCTCAAAATATTTCTAGGAACCTCTCACCAAAAAGGCAAATTGTTGCCGATTCAGCTGGAGGCGGACAAAATTTGAACTACACATGCATAATTGTTTGCCCTTAATTTTTTGAAACAAATATTTTAAGGTTCACAACTATCTATTTCATCATAGATTTACAAAGAGTTTTAAAAAATTATGCAGCTAGGTTAGAAAGTTCATGCCCGTTGTTTTGGCTGAATTTTAAATCGAGCATAACTAATTCAAAAAAAAAAGTAAAACCTTCGCACTACATCATCTTATGTTACTTAGTTTCTAGGAAAAATATAAAACTTGGCGTATCGTAAAAATAGGAATGCGCTACGCCGAGGATGGCCGTCGGCATAGAGGGTAGGTGTGACGTCACGTGTAAAAAAATGGGTGAGGCTATGCCGAGGGCTCGCCGGTGCGCCGAGGGCAGCCATCGGTGTCGCGTCGCCTACACCGAGGGCATTGCTACGTCGATGGCCTTTTTGGCGGGCTGGCCTGGACAGTACATACGCCGACGGCCACTTTTGGCCGTCGGCGTATGACTAGACCGTCGGTGTTTCGTCCCATTCATGTATTCATGTAGTGCATGACTATAATGCATGATGCCGCTCTAGCGTGCACTATCGGCATGCAACGCAACCATGTTGCCGTTAGGGCATCTCCAGCGGCGCGACGCATTTCGGACGTCTGAAATGTATGTTTGCGTCGCGCGGCGGACGCTCGACAGACCGTTTTTGTCCACGCGTCCGTTTGCACCTAGGGGTGGCTCCAGCGGGCCGACGCATTTTTGCGTTTGCATCAATTTATGAAGTTTCCAAACAACAAAATAAGGAAATCAACAAACTCATAGTTATTACATTTAAAAGTAGACATGAAAATAAGATAGTATTTCTCTAGGCATGATCTTCATGGCCAGTCAATGTCCACTGATGCTCAATTAGATCCGTTTGCAGTTGTTTGGAGACGTTCTCGTCAGTGACTTCTACATTCCTATGTAGATAGTCCTGCCAAGATGAAGCTCCAGGAAGTGGCGCAACCAGCTCACCTTGGAAATCCCATTGGTTCTCATTGCGGCCATCAGGACGCTCGTTCTCAACGATCATGTTGTGCATGATCACGCAGCATGTCATCACCTCATGCATGGTCTTCAGCGACCATGTTCTTGCCGGGTGATGGACAATTGCCCACCGAGCTTGGAGCACACCAAATCCACGCTCCACATCTTTCCTGCAAGCCTCTTGCATCTTGGCAAACCTCCTCGTCTTCTCGGAGTTTGGATTACGGATAGTCTTCACCAATGTGGCCCAGTCAGGGTAGATGCCATCAGCAAGATAATATGGCTTGTCATATGTATTTCCATTGATCTCATAGCTCACCCGGGGAGCTTTACCTTGCATGAGCCTGTTGAAAACCGGTGATCGGTGCAACACATTGATGTCATTGTTGGAACCGGCCATGCCAAAGAATGAATGCCAAATCCATAAATCTTGAGATATGACAGCTTCAAGAATGACAGTTCTTCCCTCCTCATGCCCGATGTACGCAACCTGCCATCCAAATGGACAGTTTTTCCACTGCCAGTACATGCAATCTATGCTACCAATCATTCCTGGGAAGCCTCTAGACTCGTTGATATACAGGAGGCGCCTTGTATCCTCAACAGTTGGCTCCCTACAGTAATACTCTCCGAACACGGCAATCACGGATCGGCAAAACCTGTACATGGCCTCAAAACAGGTGCTCTCACCCATTCTAAGATACTCATCGAATATATCCGCAGCCATTCCATATGAGAGCATGCGAATAGCCGCGGAGCATTTTTGGTAGGAGGTGAAGCCTAATGCACCTGTTGCATCGCGCCTGCATTGAAAGTAGGGGTCGTAGTTTCTGACGCCCCGTAGAATGACCAAGAACAGGTCCCTTGACATCCTGTATCGGCGCCGGAACAGTTATTCCGGGAAGATCGGATTGGTGAGGTGGAAGTAGTCCTTGTGGAGGCGGGCCTGCCCTTCCACTCTGTTGCGCGGCAGGTTTTTGGAGCGCCCCTTCATAGAGCCCGAAGTAGTTGTCAATGTCTGCGTCGACTCATCGGACTCCTCGTCGGAAGAGGAGTCGACGACCTCCGCACGGAACTTGTCCAACATCTGCCACATGTCAATCTGCGTGGGTACAAACTGCGGATCAATGGCCGCGCACAATAGCGCCGAAAACACGAGTAGAAACCTACCGGCGCAATTGACCAAACAGGTCGTGGGCGGAGCGGAAGGGTGGCGCAACCGGGAGCGTTTCGCTAACAGTCGGCATGTATGCGGCGGAGCCAAGCCCGAGTATGCTCCCGCTCTCCCGCGCGGCAAGAACGCAGCCGGCGGCGGCTACTGCGGCGCTGCGGCTGGACGGCGGCGGATGGGGTTGGGGTGGTGGCGACGCACTAGGGCAGCAAAGAAGGGGAAAAAGACGCAAATCGAAGCGGTCGATTTTGCTGTCCCTGACATGCGGGACCGGGTAAGAAATGGAGGACGCTCCGTGCGACCGCCGAGCGTCCGCGGAGACGCAAACCTGGCGCATATTTGGGCCAGGTTTGCGTCTCCGCGGATGGCCCGGTCACTTTGACTCGACCCGCTGGAACAGGCCCCAGACGCATTTCCGGTCACGGCGGACGAAAACATTTTCGTCCGCCGAGCGACCGTTTGCGTCGCGCCGCTGGAGATGCCCTTAGTTATGGTGCCGTGCCAAAGAGGCCACTTTGTGAAAACAAATTCAAAATCGGTTAATTTCATGTTGGACTATCCGAAAAGGTTCAAAATGATTCATTCTCGCGACTACAAGGGCTACCATCACTGCTGCTACAGATCGATGGAGCTTTTAATTCGGGAGGGGAGTTTATTGGGGATGGTTGTTGTGAATGTCGCCTTTCCCGTAACCTGGAATATCCATGGGCTCCGCCTACTACGTGTTTGCGGCAACAGTGGAAATGTGGAATTCGTTCGTACCCCTGTTTGGGCGTGCTGTCTGGTCAGCTCGCACAACAGTTTCCAGTACCCAGCAGTAGTACTGCTGCTACATCGACGTACAGTGAAGCGCAGTCAGAGATAGACAAAGTAAAGATCCACCGTCCCTCCGGAGAGGAGTTCTTGGCATAAAACCACAGCTTTCATGCCCAGTGTTCAAAAAACATTACATTCCGCGTGATAAAATGTGACCATAATTCAGTAGATCTTTTTGACATTTGAGCTAATCTCAAATTAAACCCAAACAATATTTCTATTAGTCGGAGACATACCTAGCCATGTGTCGGGACAGGACGGGCCTCGGGATGGGCCAAGAAAAGCCCGATGGTGAAAAATCAGGCCCAAGCCCACCCGGCCAAAAGCCTAGAAAGCCCATCGGGCCACGGGCCAGGATGCTTCGTTAAATGATGTTTATGGGTTACCCAGGCTCAGCCCGCAGCCCGCAGCCCGAATGTCAGGCTAGCATTTTCAAGCCCAGACTTGGGATTTTCGGGCCGGACTTCTGGCCGGGCTTTCCATGGCCAGGTATAATGGGGCATAGTTGGCATGGCCAATTTTCCTCCCACACATCAGCCCAATTAAATATAACAAATAACTTTTTTCTCATGGTCTCCCTTCCACCCGTTGACTGCGGTAGGCAGTAATCGCTGCCGCCAAGCGCTCCTGCATTGCCCCATCCAAACTGAGGTAGCACATCATGGAAGATCGCGACATCATGGAGCTTGCACAAAAACTGAGGTCGGGGTCGTCGCGTGCTCTCGGTGAGCTCCCGAACATGGCGTCGAGGTCGTCGTGTAGCGCGGCCTCTATTATAGACCTCCTTGCACCAATTTGATAATGCATCGTGCCCGCCTCATCGCCATCTACTTCCCCACTCAACTAGTTAAACCAGAGCACCCTCAATTGTTGTAATCGACCTCATCTTCCTCGACAGTGTTCGCTGGCTGCCACCCTCAATTCGACTCCTCCACTGTGTCCTGGACTTCACCAATGGTCTCTAAAGCTCTGCCTTGATCCTATGTATGAATTTGATGCACTAGCCATTTCAACCAAAATTCCAAACTAATAGAGAGGGCCAGTCATTATACTCTAACATTTCCCCTCATGTCTATTTTCCTTTTTCTTTGAAGTCGGGACGTGTGGGAGGCGGCATGCCACAATATTTCATTTTTATTGTGTTTCTTGGATAGTGAACCTTGAACCTCTGGTTCTTATAAGTTGTATAAACCTAACCAATTCACGCATCAATCCGAACTTATGAAAGGGGCTAGGCAATATATGTATATACTTTATGATGAGGACATCCCTACTACACTACTACCTCTGTCATTGCAAGATGAAGACGATGCTGCTGTGAAGCTCAAGTCCAATAAAGTCAGGATTGGACCCATTACAAGGGCTCGTGCGAAGCTACTCAAACAACAGGTGAACTTTTTTCCTAAGTGATACTTTGATCGATGAGAACTTTATACTGCCTAAGTTTACTTATGTATGATCAGGTATGAAGAGGGAGCAAGCATCACACAAGAAGAAGATGAGCAGCTGGACGTGAAGCTGGACATGGAGCTGGACATGAAGCTGGACATGAAGACATCCCAGGGAAGCGCGAGGGAGGAGAGGGAGGCATACACGAGGGAAGAAGACGAAGTCCAGGCCGGAGCCAGGCCCGGTCAGACCGGCCGCCACGCCGGCGCGCCTGGTCCCCAGCCCGGTCCAACCGGACGCCACGCCGGGTCAGCCCGGCGCCGACCGGATCTTCAGCTGGTGCCATCCGGGCGGGTGTACTGAGCCACCCGTCCCGTACCTGGTCACCACCCGGTCCCTAGCCCGGTCAACCGGCCCTCAGACCGGCCGAGTCCGAGTCTGCCTCGACCAGATCCCGATCTGGGTCGGTTTTGTATGTATTTTCTCGAACCCTGGCCGTCCTGAACCCTATATAAGTGCCCAGGACGCTCCCAAATTAGGTTAAGACCACGTTTAAGATAAACCCTAGTTCATAGTTGATTGCTTTGCAACTGTATTGAATCTCTACACCAATATGCATCGATTCGGTGTTTTGCTACTGAAAGTCTTGTGTGATCTGCTTTTCCATTGGGAATTACACGGTTGCAACTTACCGCTTCGTGGTCAGCGGCTACGTGCGCAAGTGTGTGGAGTTGCGAATATCTTACAGGGTTGAGAGGTGTTGCATTGGCGACAGGGATCGATCGAGAGGCTCGACAACGTCATACATGTTATCATCCACTCCCTCATAGTGTATCTCCGTTGTGTTCATCGTGTGTTCATCATCACCACCGTCGCTTACTGAGAAGATCGGGCCACCCCTTATCATCTTGGTATCAGATTTCGGTGTTTCCCCGGTAAGCCATCCACAATCCACCCCATAGTTGAGTTGTGAGTGTTTTCCTATCCAGAAAATAAAAAGTTAGGGTTAGGGTTTGCCATAGCCTTAGATTGCACTTTTGAGTTTTAGTTGCTTTTCGTTGTTGTTTTTGCGTATCTTTTTCTTCCATCTAGTATTTTTTAGGGTTTGTGTTTCCTCTATCATCTAGTTTCAGTTTTTGTTATTCCGAGTCCACATAGCGTACAGTGTGCTTGTTCCCAACCATAGACGCAGCCTTTCGATATAAGTGACTAGGGACTTCCCCAGAAGAGACTAGTTTTACCGCTCGACATGCTGCTCATTAGGGTTTTGGTGCTTTGCATTATCTGTTGGCCGTGTTATCAAGGAGTTGAGTCATAAAATCAAAAAAATAAAATAGAAAAGAAGCAAAAAAGAGCTACAAGTGATGCTTGTTATAAAAAGAAAATCCAAAAAGAAAAGTGAAGTGCTAGTACAATCAAGTGAAGACCTAAGTTTACTTTACTGCACCTCTAGTTGAGCAATCTTGTGCCTGTCCCGTTGAGCTTTGCTAGCGTCTCTCGAATGCATTGAAACCTTTTCATCCTTATAGTTGCATTGTCACATTTTATCGCCTTGTGTGAGTATCATTGGTTGTCTATGGTCAGCGCTAGAGCTTGTAATTGGTGCAAATAGGTAGCCTACCTACAGCCTCACATATATCCTTCTTTGTCGTGTGATTGTTCTTATACCCTTAATATTCGCTTCGCTACATCCGTGCACTAGTCGTCACTACAAGTTGTAAGCAATACTAATTCAATTTGGAGCGGTAAGATTTCCTTTTCTTATCAGTTTTGAGTGAGTTGTGAGAGTACCCCCATATATATTTGTTTTAGTGCACTAACCTACTAACCATGTCTTCTAGTGATGAGAAAATTGTTAACCAGAAAAACAACGATGTCGCTGATGTGATGACATGGAGGGAATATGAAGATTCGTAATGAGATGCGACGTGAATTCCGCACTCAGGGCGATGAAATTAAGGTGACTGTTCAGGAGATCTCTCAGAAGCTGGATACTACTAATGAGACCGTCAATGCAATGCAAGATCAAATGATGGATATTCAACGCAATATTCAAGCTTTGACTCTAGCTGTTGAGAATTTGACCCAACAACAACCTGAAGATGAGGATGCTGAATTTCAAGATGAAGCACCTGGTGTTGGTCGTGGTGCTGGACGTGGTAACCGTGGGCGTGGCTTTGTTGAACTCGGACCTCGCCGTGTTCCTCCACAACAGCAAGATGATGGTTTGGGTAAGCCAAAGTTCTCAATACCCAAATTTAAAGGAGGTGCTGATGTTGAACAATACCTCACTTGGGAGCTGAAAATTGAGAAGTTATGGCGTCTACAAGATTATACTGAAGATAGGAAGGTTAAGCTTGCTTCATCAGAATTTGATGGTTATGCATTGCATTGGTGGGATGAAGTTACACGTGCTCGTCAGGAAGATAATGAGTTGCCAATTCGTACATGGCGCGAGATGAAGGCCATTATGCAAGCTCATTTCGTTCCCACTAATTATTTGCGATCTATATATGATAAGTTGACCCTCTTGAGACAAGGTGTTATGACAGTTGATGATTATTACATGCAGATTGAGATGCTTATGCAGTGTGGCCGTATTCGTGAGTCACTTGAGATGACGATGCAACGCTTTCTACATGGTTTGAAGTATAATGTCAAAGGCATTGTTCGTTATCAAAGTTACACTGCTATGAATCAGCTGTTACATCATGCAAGAGAAGCTAAAGCACAGTTGGCTGATGAGGCGCAAATCAAAGGTCGTGCTACGGGAGCTGGGCACTACATGCCTAGGGCGCCTCCATCTATGGCGCCGACGCCATCTTCGCGCTCCGCACCTTTTCCAACTTCGTCTAGCAAGCTGGTCTCCAATGTGTCCAACACAAAGAATTCCGAATCTGCTGCAAGTACAAGTGGTTCTAGCATGTCTACTGCGCGTAACCGTGATATGATTTGTCATACATGTGGTGGCAAGGGTCACTTCAAGATAGATTGTCCTAACCGCAAGGTCATGTTTATCAATGAGTACAAGGAATATGAGACTGGACATGATGCTGATCCGTATGCTCCAGAAGATGATGACTATGATAGTGATGGTATATATACTTATCCGTCTGAAGCTCGCACTGTAGTTGTGTCTCAGCGTGCTCGTAATGTGTTGCCAAGTGCATCTACTCAGCGCTGCAATTTGTTCCAAACAAAGGCACTAGTTGGTCCTGGTAAAGCTTGCAAGGTTATTATTTATGGCGGGAGTTGCCGCAATTTAGCAAGCAAGGAGTTGTGTGCCAAGCTGAAACTGAAGTATCTACCGCACCCGCATCCATATTATATTCAGTGGTTGAGTGATAATGGTGAGATGAAAGTAAACCACATGGTGCGTGTTGATTTTGAGATTGGACCGTATAAGGATTCCATTGATTTTGATGTGGTTCGTATGACGATGTGTCACCTACTATTGGGTCGGCCATGGCTCTATGACCGTTCTGTGTAACACAATGGTCGTGCCAATACATATCACTTGGAGTTCAAGGGCAAGAAAATTAACTTGCAGCCTATGTCACCACAACAAATTGTCAATGAATCTCGTGAAAAAGTTGAAGTAAACCTGGAGGATGCACCTTTAGATAAGTGAGAGAATTGTAATATTGTGAGTGATATAACGAAAGGTGAGAGAGTGAATTCCTTAGTGATATTAGCCACCAAAGAGGACATGAGAGAATTTAGTGAGGATCCTACAGCCATGCCTCTTGTGCTCATGTACAAGGGTGAGGTTTTGGTTTCTAACGACATGACCCCTATTTCTCTTGGTGTTTCTAGTGTTTTGCAGGAATTCAGCGATGTGTTTCCGGAGGAGGTGCCGGGTGGATTACCACCATTGCGTGGTATTGAGCATCAAATTGATTTGATTCCCGGAGCTTCGCTGCCCAATAGGGCACCACACAAGACGAAGCCCGAAGAGACGAAGGAGATATAGAAGCAAGTACAAGCGTTACTCGACAAAGGTTATATCCGCATAACCCTTAGTCCTTGTGTAGTTCCTGTTATTCTAGTTCCTAAGAAAGATGGTACATGGCGCATGTGTGTAGATTGTAGAGCAATAAACAACATTACTATTCGATATCGTCATCCTATTCCCTGTTTAGAGGATATGCTAGATGAATTGAGTGGTGATGTTATTTTCTCTAAAATTTGATTTGTGTAGTGGTTATCATCAAATTAGGATGAAAGAAGGGGATGAATGGAAACATCCTTTAAAACAAAATTTGCTTTATATGAGTGGTTAGTAATGCTTTTTGGTTTGACTAATGCACCTAGCACTTTCATGAGACTGATGAACCATGTTTTGCGTGATTTTATTGGCAAGTTTGTGGTTGTATACTTTGATGACATATTAATCTAGAGAGGCAATGAATCTGATCATACTATACATATTTGACATGTTTTGCAAGTGTTGTGTGATAGTAAACTCTATGGTAATCTTGAGAAGTGCACATTTTGCAAAGAAAAGGTCATATTTTTGGGTTATGTTGTCTCTAAGCATGGAGTAGAAGTAGATGTGTCTAAAATTCAAGCAATTCAAAATTGGCCTACTCCCATGAATGTGAGTCGAGTAAGAAGTTTTCATGGTCTTGCTGCGTTTTATCGCTGTTTTGTGCCTAATTTTAGTACTATTGCTGCACCTTTGAATGAATTGACTAAAAAGGGTGTTGCATTTGAGTGGGGCGTCGCCCAAGATTATGCTTTTGACGAACTGAAAAGATTGTGAACTTCTGCACCGTTGCTTGCACTTCCTGATTTCAATAAGCAATTTGAAATTGAATGTGATGCTAGTGGTATTGGAATTGGTGGTGTGTTGATGCAAGAGGGTCGCCCAATTGCATATTTTTCTGAGAAACTTTCTGGTGCTAAGTTGAACTATCCTATTTATGATAAAGAATTGTATGCTTTAATTAGAGTTCTTCAGGTTTGGCAACATTGTTTGTGACCAAAAGAATTTATCATACATTCTGATCATGAAGCTTTGAAATGTCTGAAAGCTCAATCTACATTGCATAGGCGTCTTGCTAAGTGGGTTGAGTTCATTGAGTCTTTTCCATACATTATTAAGCATAAGAAGGGAACATATAAAATTGTTGCTGATGCTCTATGTAACATCCCAAAAGTTCAAAACAAAACAAATGAATTTCCCTAGTTCCAAATTTTGGAACCAACAAAAACTTTTATTAAATTAAGTATGATACATAGTGATCTTGCTTAATTCTTGTGTTATTGCCATGATTGCTTGTTATTAATATTTGAAGTGATCTAAAACCCTAAACCTCACCCCTCTTTTCACCATCCTAGTTAAAATAAAATAAAAGGAAATTAAATAAGAAAAAGGTATATGTGCCTATGGCTATTTTACAAATCTTTACCCTAGACCTTTCTACTTTGTTTAGAGGTTTGGAAAACCTTCATACACCCTATCTAGCACTTATCAAACCAAATCCAAAGTGAAACAAAAGAAATTAAAAAGAAACTAAAAATGCCATAGAGGCATATGAGAGTAAAATAGCAAATTTGGGAAATTAAGAATATTTACCCTAAGATATGTTGTGAATGGAGGGATCACTCCTATATACCTTTTCAACACTCAACAATACCAAATGGGATCAAGCCAAGTCAAATTAATACTCAAATGCAACATATGCATAGAGGCATATGTGACACATAGCCATAATACCCAAGTCTTGCCCTAAGCCTTTAAACCTTGACCAAATGATGTGAAACCATCTCTCAACCTAATATAATACTAAATTGACCCTAACCCATGCCCAAGTGAAGCAAGATGAACAATTTACAAGTTTAATGATATATGACACATCACCTCTTATGTGTTATGGCCATTTTTGCAAATCTTTGAGCAAGACCATTTGAATTGGTTTCAATGGTTGGAAAATGTCTCTAAACTAATAAGAATCACATTAGAGTCAAAGAAAGTCAAATCAAATGGAGAGAATTCAAATGGTGAGATAATCCCAATTTCACTCACATACACATAAGACCAATTTTGCAAATCTTCACCAAAGGCCACCATTGCTTGATCTATTGTTTGTAAAACTCTTATATATGATAAAAAAACACAATTGCATCAAAGAAACCCAAAATAAAATCAAAGCAAATCTCAAAATCAACATACATGTGATAATGGTCATATTGCCATTTTATAAAATGTTCACTACTTTACCCCCTGGTTTTGACTTTTCTTCAAACCAAAATTGGTCAACCAAAGCCATGTCATCCAAGACCATGTCAAGGTGAGTAACTTTCATGTTGACCACCATGGCTAGAGTTGACTAGGTTGACCAGTATGAATGTGACAAATAGTGTATGTGAAGCAAAGTGAAGATCAACCTCAAATTTGAAACTTTGCAAAACAACTCCAAATTGAACACCACCACCACCATTCCAACTCTTTAATTATATGTTTGAGCTCCACCAAAAAGATTTCCAAAATTCCAACCTTTTCTTCATGCGGCCATTTACACAAACACTTGGCAGGCATACTTTACAATTTGACATACATGCTTATATCCACTGGATTTTTGCCTCCACCACTTTAACCTTGTGATCATCAACATTCTGGTACCTCCTCTGCATCATCCCAGCCCACTTGCTTCATTTAAAGTGGAGACATGATCATACTTTGGCCATGGCAAGCACCATGCCGGCCACACATGCACTTGATCGACCTGAGCCCCTCCTCTACTCTACACCATGTCTACAAGCCTCCCTGGAGCACAAGGACGAAGCCCATGCCCTGCCCAAACTCTCCAAGCCACGGCATTGGCCAGCCCAAGCGTGCCAAGACACGCCAGAAACCTGCCAGGCACGCGGTGAGCGCGCCCTGGCATGGCACTGGGCGTCGCAGTACACCACCTCACCTGATCGCGCTCGTCCTTCCCTCGTCGTCTCTCCTCGCACGCGTGATCACCACAGCCTCTGCTCCCTCCTGGACACGCCCATTGGCTCGCGCGTGCACCGTCGCCCTCGCCATCATCAAAAATCTGTCGTGCCCGTATTGCGAGGACGCCACCGTCGCTAGCACACCACAGACCCCCATTTGACGTGCCATCACACGCGCTAGCTCTGCCTAGCCGTCGCCTACGCGACGCGCATCATAGCCTGCCCCTTCGCTCTCTGGAACGACCTCGTCGTCGTCGACCTTCCGCCGCACCCACAGCACCCCTCCATCCGCTATAAATAGAGGAGATCCGAGCCTCGATTCTTCACACAAATTGCTCCCCTCTCATCCTTGACCCTTCTCCCCCCACCAATTTTACACGACCTCGCCGGAGAAGCTCCAATCGCCAGCTCATTCCCGCCGGAGCCCCGCAGATCATCTGCATCGCCTGGAGCCGCCCCGAGCCTCGCCACTGTACCAGGGGCCTCTACACCCTCGACAACGTCGCCTCGCCCCTCTCCCTCGATCGCCGGTGGCCTAGGACGCTCCCCGACCCCCTACCTCGCCGGCGCAGCAAGCCTCCTCCCCCGACATTGACGACGATCCCCCATCGTCCGATCCAGCTCTAATCGCACGGTCGATATTGCCAGGTACCGCTTCGGCAGTTATAAGTCGCTGACGCGTGGGACCGCTTGTCAGCTGGCCCGCGGCTGTGAAACGTTACTGGGCTGGGCCAGTTTCGCAATTTAAACCATTCTGGCCCATTTCCTTTCCCGCCTAAGCCCGTGAATTCAATTTAGAATTAATTTGTTTCAGCAAATTCTCAATACTGATCTGTGCCATATTTTGAGTAGTTTCAAATTTACAAGTCCAAATCTAGCAAATCAAAATGTTCCAGAAAGATTATGAAATTATCTAGCTAACCTCACTGGATTCAACCCCATATGTTGTGTAGATTTTGAATAGCAAAAATAACAAAACAGATACTTTTCAGTATTCAAATAAATCTTAAAAATCAACCATTATGAATTTTGAAGTGAATCCAATTGCAATAATTCACATTTAACAAACTCTAATTTACTATGTAAAAATATGATATGGGTTCTGTAAATGATCATGGGCTAGAAGCAAAATATTGGCTATGTAGTCAATACTAGCCCATTCAAACTATTTCAAATTTTAGGAATTTAAACCAATGAGGTGTAGCACCTCATTTAAATCATTCTCACAAGTGATATGAAGTAATGTGTTGACCTTTAATTGCTTAGGCTCATACTTGCTCACTTGTAGAATTTAAATCAAATTAATATTTAAAATTGACATGGTTATTTAAATCACATGAGATGATGAATCTTATTTAAATCACTTTTCTCAAATAATAAGTGTGAAGTGTTGACCTTGGTCAACATGGGATCACCCCTGGTTATTTGAGAAGATTAAATATTAAGAAGATTCAATGAGAGGAAATTATTTCTCCAAACCAAAGAGAAACCCTAATTCCAATTTTCAATGAGAGGAAATTATTTTCCTAATTGTTAAATAAGGAAACCCTAGAATAATTGTTGATAAATGTTAAGTAATGATGCTAAGATCCATTGTGTGAGCCATTAAGGCTAATTAAGACTACTTAAGTGTTGTTTGGTGATTGTATCCTCGTATTCGTTTATAGACGCTAGTACCGGAGACTATCAAGAGGAGGAGGTTTTCTACCAAGAGGAAGAGCAAGAGAACTTTGATCACATCACCAACCAAGGCAAGCTATTACCAATGCAAGCTAGACTAATGCAAACTATTTTGGTTGCAAGTTATATTCTTGCAAAGTGCAAAGCTCTACAAGAGCAAGGCACCATTACATTTTACTTTATGAACCTATTCCAAGTTTTTACTTTACAAGCTTTACTTGATTTTATTTATCAAAGTTACTTTTTGATTTATGATTCACTTGGTTGAATTATAGAGTAGTACAAGAGAATCACACTTAGCCTAGCAAGCTCCAAGATACTTAGCACCCCTCATAACTAGTGGCTAGTGCTCAATATTAAAAGTGGCTACTCTAGTTGGGAACTTGTGAATTGAAATGACTTTGAAAACCTGGGAATGATGAGTCATTCTATTGAAAGATTTTGAAGGTGAATATGACTTGTGAATGACTTGGTGAATTTTCCAAAAACACTGATGGTTGGGTTCGGATGCGATACCATTCCAATTTTACAAGTACCCCCACAATACCTGAATCTGGGTAAGGCTTAGCTGGAAACTTATGTATTTTAGTATGGGTTCCCTCTAAACAAGCGTCATAGGGGTTATGCCGAGGCTGCCTCCGTACTGGTGAAGTGATGTGAAATGACGTGAAATGAGGTGCATGTCCGGCCCAAGCCCTGTGCGCTTCAGTGCTGACCGCGTGTCTTCACTGGGAGGCCAAGCTCATGGGGAGAGGTGCCTATACTAGAGTATGTAAATGAAAGGTTAGGATTGGTAGTTCGCGTACTGCGTACGATAAATCAGGGCCAGTTACCCCTGACGAACTATTGCAATTGTTGTGGCACAAGTGTACAACCTCTGCAGAGTTAAACCTATTCGAATAGCCGCGTCCGCGGTTATGGACAGTTGGAAAGGCCATACTGTTCCGTCATCAGAACTTTTCTAAAACTATGAATGGTGACTTGTGACTTGAATTGAAAGGTGACTTTGACTTTGAATCACAACTGAGTTGTGGGAATGACACTAATGTTCCCACTTGAGTTAGTTAAATGAAGAGGCTTTGATTATTCAAGTGTTTATGAAATAAAATTGGCTTTATGCAAATGAAACTAGAGCTTAGAACCCCCTTACTATAGTTGATAGTATTTACCTTAGTATTAGTTTGCGAGTACTTTAAAGTACTCATGGCTGTGTCCCTGGCTATTCAAAGGGCCAGACTATGAAGACGAGTACCAGAACCCGGAAGAAGGACAGCAGGACGTCTACGACAACTAGGATCACTCCTGACGTCAACAGTTGCCTGTGGAATAGATGGACTACTACTACGCTACTTTCGCTTCCGCTATGTGTTATGTAATGAATAAATAGAACTTCTATTATTGTAATGAGACTGGATCATGTGATCCTTTATTTGTAAGACGATTATGGTATGTAATGAATGATGGGTTGTGATATCAATCTATTATGTCTCGCAAAAACAATATTCCTGGGATTGCGATGAATGGCATAATAGGCATCTGGACTTAAAAATCCGGGTGTTGACAAGTTGGTATCAGAGCCATTGTTGACCTTAGGAGACCCTAGTTAGAATGGACGTCTGAAAAACTTAGTTTCAAAACAAATGAAGTGACTATTTATGAAAAACTTATTCTCCCCCTTATCATTGAGATCTTTTTCAAAATAAGAAAGTTATGCTCTATTCTTCTTATACTATTACCTAAAATTTTGACACACTTCTCTAACTTACTCATCATAATTCTTTACAGATGGAGTACAAATGGGAGTTTTATCAGCTTGGTCACGGAGGCAACCTGATGTTCGAGAAAGACTTGAAGCAACTAGTGGACTATCTAGGACGCCCGTACCCCGATTTTTTCGGAACACCCCTCAACAATCACTCCGGAGGACCACCTCGGTGGGAAGTTTCTGCCGATCTATGAAGGAAGCCTGGAACCCCAATATGGGAAACCATATGGTTTTCCGTAACGGGAAACACTTGGAAGGAAGGACTAGTCAGAGCTATGCAAGAAGCAATTTCTCGTCTGTGTGGACAAAATGAGAACAAGATTAAGAACACTCGCTTCATCTACTACCCAAGACATGACCCCACCGGAAGACCGATGACCATGCCCCCGCACCCGGAGATGAACCACTATGTAGCACACCTCGACTTCATGCTGTACAAGACCCGCAAGGAGTTGGACAATGCCCTCGCATTTCGCCAAGCACATTACCCGTGAAGATGAAGAATCCCCCCCCCCCCTTGAAGAGTAGTATCATTTAAGCACTTCCGTATGTGTGAGTTGTATCAGGATCCCCTTGTATCGTAGAGCGATGAATGGTTCTTCAAACCAACGGTGTGTTAGCTTTGTAATGTGTGATGCTTGGTATGAATGAAAAAGTGTTGTTGGTTTTTACCCCCGCAACACTACTCAAATTTTTAAGTTATGAACTTTTAAAACTTTAACCAAACAAACATAGAAATTTCCCTCTTACCTTATCATCTACATCAATGTTCAGATGGCCCCTCCCAATCGCACCAACGACGCGATGATGCAATTGCTGCAAACCCTGCTTGCCGACCGAGAAGTCGAGAGAGCTGAACGCCAAGCCAACATTACCGCACTGCAACAGATAGCTCAGAACAATCAAGGCCATGGAAACCAAGATCACCCTGGATCGAAGCTGAAGAACTTTCAGCACACCAACCCTCCGATATTTAACAAGACTGAAGAGCCCCTTGATGCTGATGGCTGGCTCCAGACCATGGAGAACAACCTCGAAGTTCCGGGAGTAGAAGCCGCAGAAAAAGTACTGTTCGCCACCCACTACCTGTCAGGACCTGCCAGAGCCTGGTGGACAAGTGCCCGTGCAATGAATGCGGGACAGATGATGACATGGGAAGACTTCAAGCTGAAATTCAGCAAATACCACGTGCCCCAAGGACTGATCAAGAAGATGAGAGACGAGTTCCGTGAACTCAAGCAAGGAAGAATGTCCGTGGTGGAATACCGCGACAGGTTTCTCACTCTGTCAAGGTACGCCCCGGATGAGACCGACACCAATGAGAAGAGAAAGGAAAGATTTCTGAACGGACTACACGACGAGATGCGATCGTGTTAGTGAACATTCCGTTCGCTGACTTAGAAGCCCTCGTGGACTCAGCCATACAGATGGAAGGAAAGCTGCATCAGGCCAGCGAGAACCGCAAGCGCAGAATGATGAACCAGAATGGACCCCACCATACCCAGAAGTACCGCAACAACTCCTCTGGAGGATTCACCCCAAGATACAACAAGCCCCCTGCTCAGAGTTATCGCCCCAACCACCACAACAACAACGGAGGACCCCCGAAGCCCGGAGGCAACAACAACAACAACCACAACAACAACAACCACCCCAACAACAGCAACAACAATGGAAACAACAACAACACCAATACTGCCCCAAGGACTGGAAGCAATGCTACCCCCGTAATCCCCAAAGACAAGTCCACCGTCAACTGCTACGAATGTGGAGTTGTAGGTCACTTCTCCAATGAGTGCCCCAAAAAGCTTGCCAGGATTGCCGCCAATACCGCTGCACCTGCTCAGCAACAGCGTCGCTTCGCAGGCAGAAGGAACCAGAACAACAACAACAACAACGGCCGTCTCTACCACATGACTGCCACTGAAGCTCCGGAAGCACCCCAGACCATGCCAAGTATGTCTTCCTGTTAATAAAATGCTCAATCTCTCTTAGGGAACCTAACTTTTCTTAAAATCTCGGGACGAGATTTGTTTAAGGGGGAAGGGTTTGTAACATCCCAAAAGTTCAAAACAAAACAAATGAATTTCCCTAGTTCCAAATTTTGGAACCAACAAAAACTTTTATTAAATTAAGTATGATACATAGTGATCTTGCTTAATTCTTGTGTTATTTCCATGATTGCTTGTTATTAGTATTTGAAGTGATCTAAAACCCTAAACCTCACCCCTCTTTTCACCATCCTAGTTAAAATAAAATAAAAGGAAATTAAATAAGAAAAAGGTATATGTGCCTATGGCTATTTTACAAATCTTTACCCTAGACCTTTCTACTTTGTTTAGAGGTTTGGAAAACCTTCATACACCCTATCTAGCACTTATCAAACCAAATCCAAAGTGAAACAAAAGAAATTAAAAAGAAACTAAAAATGCCATGGCATATGAGAGTAAAATAGCAAATTTGGGAAATTAAGAATATTGACCCTAAGATATGTTGTGAATGGAGGGATCACTCCTATATACCTTTTCAACACTCAACAACACCAAATGGGATCAAGCCAAGTCAAATTAAAACTCAAATGCAACATATGCATAGAGGCATATGTGACACATATCCATAATACCCAAGTCTTGCCGTAAGCCTTTAAACCTTGACCAAATGATGTGAAACCATCTCTCAACCTAATATAATACTAAATTGACCCTAACCCATGCCCAAGTGAAGCAAGATGAACAATTTACAAGTTTAATGATATATGACGCATCACCTCTTATGTGTTATGGCCATTTTTGCAAATCTTTGAGCAAGACCATTTGAATTGGTTTCAATGGTTGGAAAATGTCTCTAAACTAATAAGAATCACATTAGAGTCAAAGAAAGTCAAATCAAATGGAGAGAATTCAAATGGTGAGATAATCCCAATTTCACTCACATACACATAAGACCAATTTTGCAAATCTTCACCAAAGGCCACCATTGCTTGATCTATTGTTTGTAAAACTCTTATATATGATAAACAAACACAATTGCATCAAAGAAACCCAAAATCAAATCAAAGCAAATCTCAAAATCAACATACATGTGATAATGGTCATATTGCCATTTTATAAAATGTTCACTACTTTACCCCCTGGTTTTGACTTTTCTTCAACCCAAAATTGGTCAACCAAAGCCATGTCATCCAAGACCATGTCAAGGTGAGTAACTTTCATGTTGACCACCATGGCTAGAGTTGACTAGGTTGACCAGTATGAATGTGACAAATAGTGTATGTGAAGCAAAGTGAAGATCAACCTCAAATTTGAAACTTTGCAAAACAACTCCAAATTGAACACCACCACCACCATTCCAACTCTTTAATTATATGTTTGAGCTCCACCAAAAAGATTTCCAAAATTCCAACCTTTTCTTCATGCGGCCATTTACACAAACACTTGGCAGGCATACTTTACAATTTGACATACATGCTTATATCCACTGGATTTTTGCCTCCACCACTTTAACCTTGTGATCATCAACATTCTGGTACCTCCTCTGCATCATCCCAGCCCACTTGCTTCGTTTAAAGTGGAGACATGATCATACTTTGGCCATGGCAAGCACCATGCCGGCCACACATGCACTTGATCGACCTGAGCCCCTCCTCTACTCTACACCATATCTACAAGCCTCCCTGGAGCACAAGGACGAAGCCCATGCCCTGCCCAAACTCTCCAAGCCACGGCATTGGCCAGCCCAAGCGTGCCCAGACACGCCAGAAACCTGCCAGGCACGCGGTGAGCGCGCCCTGGCATGGCACTGGGCGCCGCAGTACACCACCTCGCCTGATCGCGCTCGTCCTTCCCTCGTCGTCTCTCCTCGCACGCGTGATCACCACAGCCTCTGCTCCCTCCTGGACATGCCCACTGGCTCGCGCGTGCACCGTCGCCCTCGCCATCATCAAAAATCTGCCGTGCCCGTACTGCGAGGATGCCACCGTCGCTAGCACGCCACAGACCCCTATTTGACGTGCCATCACGCGCGCTAGCTCTGCCTAGCCGTCGCCTACACGACGCGCATCATAGCCTACCCCTTCGCTCTCTGGAACGACCTCGTCGTCGTCGACCTTCCGCCGCACCCACAGCACCCCTCCATCCGCTATAAATAGAGGAGATCCGAGCCTCGATTCTTCACACAAATTGCTCCCCTCTCATCCTTGACCCTTCTCCCCCCACCAATTTCACACGACCTCGCCGGAGAAGCTCCAATCGCCAGCTCGTTCCCGCCGGAGCCCCGCAGATCATCTGCATCGCCTGGAGCCGCCCCGAGCCTCGCCACTGTACCAGGGGCCTCTACACCCTCGACAACGTCGCCTCGCCCCTCTCCCTCGATCGCCGGCGGCCTAGGATGCTCCTCGACCCCCTACCTCGCCGGCGCAGCAAGCCTCCTCCCCCAACATTGACGATGATCCCCCATCGTCCGATCCAGCTCTAATCGCACGGTCGATATTGCCAGGTACCGCTTCGGCAGTTATAAGTCGCTGACGCGTGGGACCGCTTGTCAGCTGGCCCGCGGCTGTGAAACGTTACTGGGCTGGGCCAGTTTCGCAATTTAAACCATTCTGGCCCATTTCCTTTCCCGCCTAAGCCCGTGAATTCAATTTAGAATTAATTTGTTTCAGCAAATTCTCAATACTGATCTGTGCCATATTTTGAGTAGTTTCAAATCTACAAGTCCAAATCTAGCAAATCAAAATGTTCCAGAAAGATTATGAAATTATCTAGCTAACCTCACTGGATTCAACCCCATATGTTGTGTAGATTTTGAATAGCAAAAATAACAAAACAGATACTTTTCAGTATTCAAATAAATCTTAAAAATCAACCATTATGAATTTTGAAGTGAATCCAATTGCAATAATTCAAATTTAACAAACTCTAATTTACTATGTAAAAATATGATATGGGTTCTGTACATGATCATGGGCTAGAAGCAAAATATTGGCTATGTAGTCAATACTAGCCCATTCAAACTATTTCAAATTTTAGGAATTTAAACCAATGAGGTGTAGCACCTCATTTAAATCATTCTCACAAGGGATATGAAGTAATGTGTTGACCTTTAATTGCTTAGGCTCATACTTGCTCACTTGTAGAATTTAAATCAAATTAGTATTTAAAATTGCCATGGTTATTTAAATCACATGAGATGATGAATCTCCTTTAAATCACTTTTCTCAAATAATAAGTGTGAAGTGTTGACCTTGGTCAACATGGGATCACCCCTGGTTATTTGAGAAGATTAAATATTAAGAAGATTCAATGAGAGGAAATTATTTCTCCAAACCAAAGAGAAACCCTAATTCCAATTTTCAATGAGAGGAAATTATTTTCCTAATTGTTAAATAAGGAAACCCTAGAATAATTGTTGATAAATGTTAAGTAATGATGCTAAGATCCATTGTGTGAGCCATTAAGGCTAATTAAGACTACTTAAGTGTTGTTTGGTGATTGTATCCTCGTATTCGTTTATAGACGCTAGTACCGGAGACTATCAAGAGGAGGAGGTTTTCTACCAAGAGGAAGAGAAAGAGAACTTTGATCACATCACCAACCAAGGCAAGCTATTACCAATGCAAGCTAGACTAATGCAAACTATTTTGGTTGCAAGTTATATTCTTGCAAAGTGCAAAGCTCTACAAGAGCAAGGCACCATTACATTTTACTTTATGAACCTATTCCAAGTTTTTACTTTACAAGCTTTACTTGATTTTATTTATCAAAGTTACTTTTTGATTTATGATTCACTTGGTTGAATTATAGAGTAGTACAAGAGAATCACACTTAGCCTAGCAAGCTCCAAGATACTTAGCACCCCTCATAACTAGTGGCTAGTGCTCAATATTAAAAGTGGCTACTCTAGTTGGGAACTTGTGAATTGAAATGACTTTGAAAACCTGGGAATGATGAGTCATTCTATTGAAAGATTTTGAAGGTGAATATGACTTGTGAATGACTTGGTGAATTTTACAAAAACACTAATAGTTGGGTTCGGATGCGATACCATTCCAATTTTACAAGTACCCCCACAATACCTGAATCTGGGTAAGGCTTAGCTGGAAACTTATGTATTTTAGTATGGGTTCCCTCTAAACAAGCGTCATAGGGGTTATGCCGAGGCTGCCTCCGTACTGGTGAAGTGATGTGAAATGACGTGAAATGAGGTGAATGTCCGACCCAAGCCCTGTGCAGTTCCCAGGCTGACCGTGTGTCTTCACTGGGAGGCCAAGCTCATGGGGAGAGGTGCCTATACTAGAGTATGTAAATGAAAGGTTAGGATTGGTAGTTCGCGTACTGCGTACGATAAATCAGGGCCAGTTACCCCTGACGAACTATTGCAATTGTTGTGGCACAAGTGTACAATCTCTGCAGAGTTAAACCTATTCGAATAGCCGCGTCCGCAGTTATGGACAGTTGGAAAGGCCATACTGTTCCGTCATCAGAACTTTTCTAAGACTATGAATGGTGACTTGTGACTTGAATTGAAAGGTGACTTTGACTTTGAATCACAACTGAGTTGTGGGAATGACACTAATGTTCCCACTTGAGTTAGTTAAATGAAGAGGCTTTGATTATTCAAGTGTTTATGAAATAAAATTGGCTTTTTGCAAATGAAACTAGAGCTTAGAACCCCCTTACTATAGTTGATAGTATTTACCTTATTATTAGTTTGCGAGTACTTTAAAGTACTCATGGCTGTGTCCCTGGCTATTCAAAGGGCCAGACTATGAAGACGAGTACCAGAACCCGGAAGAAGGACAGCAGGACGTCTACGACAACTAGGATCACTCCTAACGTCAACAGTTGCCTGTGGAATAGATGGACTACTACTACGCTACTTTCGCTTCCGCTATGTGTTATGTAATGAATAAATAGAACTTCTATTATTGTAATGAGACTGGATCATGTGATCCTTTATTTGTAAGACGATTATGGTATGTAATGAATGATGGGTTGTGATATCAATCTATTATGTCTCGCAAAAACAATATTCCTGGGATTGCGATGAATGGCATAATAGGCATCTGGACTTAAAAATCCGGGTGTTGACACTCTATCTAGGAATAATATGCTATTAACTCAACTTGATGTTAAAATTCCTGGATTAGAAGTAATATGTGATTTATATTCTACTGATCATGATTTTGCTGAACCATAGCACTTGTGTGCTATTGGTAAAGCATGGAAGAAATATCACATACATGATGTGTTGTTGTTTAGGGCTAACAAACTATGTGTTCCAGAATAGTCTGTGTGTTTGCTCTTATTACAGGAAAAGGAATCACATGCTGGAGGTTTGATGGGTCACTTTGGGCGTGAGAAGACGCTACTCATGCTCGTTGATCACTTTTATTGGCCCAAGATGAGGCGGGATGTGGACATGTATGTGAAGAGATTTATTACTTGCAACAAGTCCAAGTCCAAGCTGAAGCCTCACGGTTTGTATACTCCTTTACCGGCACCTACTACACCATGGGAGGATATTAGTATGGATTTTGTGTTGGGTTTGTTGCGTACTAAGAGAGGCCATGATTCTATATTTGTGGTAGTGGATAGATTCTCTAAAATGTCTCACTTTATTGCCTGCCACAAGAGCGACGATGCGTCGGATATTGCTAACCTGTTTTTCAGGGAGATTGTACATCTACATGGAGCCCCGAAGACTATTGTTTCTGATCATGACGTGAAGTTTATGAGCTACTTCTGGAAGACACTTTGGGGCAAGCTGGGGACAAAGCTACTTTTCAGCACTACTTGTCATCCCCAAACTGATGGTCAAACTGAGGTGGTGAATAGAACATTGTCCCAACTATTGAGATCCATGAACAAGAAGAGCCTGAAGGAGTGGGAATATTGTTTGCTGCATGTGGAGTTTTCTTACAATAGGACGGTACATTCTACCATCGAGTTGTGTCCCTTTGAGATGGTGTATGGTTCCAAACCCATTACTCCACTTAACTTGTTGCCTCTACCCATACATGAGAGAGTCAATATGGAGGCATGAAAGAGGACAAATTTTGTACGGAAGATACATGTGAAGACTAAAGAGTTGATAGAGAAAATGCTGCAAGGGTGAACAATAAGCGCAAGGAGACGTTGTTCAAGCCTGGTGATATGGTCTGGGTGCATTTTTTCAAGGATAGGTTCCCGAAGCTACGGAAGTCCAAGTTGCTTCCTCGTGGCAAACAATCATATGATAATGCATACTCTATAGATCTTCCAATTGCTGAGTTTGGTGTCAGCAATTCTTTCAATGTGGCTGATTTGACACCATATGACGGAGAAGACCTTGGAGCGTCGAGGTCGATGCTTTTTAAAGGGGGAGATGATGAGGACATCCCTACTAAACTACTACCTCCATCATTGCAAGATGAAGACGATGCTGCTGTGAAGCTCAAGTCCAATGAAGTCAAGATTGGACCCATTACAAGGACTCGTGCGAAGCTACTCAAACAACAGGTGAACTTGTTCCTAAGTGATACTTTGATCGATGAGAACTTTATACTGCCTAAGTCCTATTACTTATGTATGATCAGGTATGAAGAGGGAGCAAGCATCGCACAAGGAGAAGAGGAGCAGCTGGACGTGAAGCTGGACATGGAGCTGGACATGAAGCTGGACATGAAGACATCCCATGGAAGCGAGAGGGAGGAGAGGGAGGCATGCGCAAGGGAAGAAGACGAAGTCCAGGCCGGTGCCAGGCCCGGTCTGACCGGCCGCCACGCCGGCGCGCCCGGTCCCCAGCCCGGTCCAACCGGACGCCACGCCGGGTCAGCCCGGCGCCGACCGGATCTTCAGCTGGTGCCATCCGAGCAGGTGTACTGAGCCACCCATCCCGTACCTGGTCACCACCCGGTCCCTGGCCCGGTTGAAACCGGACCACCCGGTCCCTCGCCCGGTCGACCGGCCTCCAGAAGGGCCGAGTCCGAGTCTGTCTCGACCAGATCCCGATCTGGGTCGGTTTTCTATGTATTTTCTCGAACCATGGTCGTCCTGAACCCCTATATAAGTGCCCAGGACATCCCCAAATTAGGTTAAGACCATGTTTAAGATAAACCCTAGTTCATAGTTGATTGCTTTGCAACTGTATTGAATCTCTACACCATTCCGCATCGATTCGGTGTTTTGCTACTAAAAATCTTGTGTGATCTTCTATTCCATTGGAATTAGACGGTTGCAACTTACCGCTTCGTGGTCGGCGGCTACGTGCACAAGTGTGTGGAGTTGCGAATATCTTGCAGGGTTGAGAGCTGTTGCATTGGTGACAGGGATCGATCGAGAGGCTCGACAACGTCATACAAGTTATCATCCACTTCCTCATAGTGTATCTCCGCTGTGTTCATCGTGTGTTCATCATCACCACCGTCGCTTACTGAGAAGATCGGGCCACCCCTTATCACTTTATCACTCCCCCTCACGGCTAGCCTAGTCCTTAGCCTAGGTTCGGTGTAAGCTGCATAATCTTTTTTCTCTTATTTTAGTACTATGTGAGAAAGGTCTTGAACTTGATAGCTCTGTACTCTTATACCATATGAAATTCGTCTAGTCATCTCAACCAAAAACCCGGACTGAGAGAGAGGACTGGTCATTATACTCTAATACTATGGTCCCTTAGAAGCCATTGCTCAAGAGCAACTCATCCCATTGCTCCTCCCCGACGCGTTCTTGCTCCTCCATGTGATGCCTTTGTCGAGGTCAGTGGTGTGCTCCCCTACCACCGTAGTGCCCTCCGGCTAGCCGCCGAGCTCCCCGCACGAGCAGGGAAGGTGCTCGATCCTTGCTGTGAGGCCATGGTGGGGTGTGGCTTGGGTTAGAGGTGGTGTATGCTCTGGCGGCGAAGGACGGAGAGAAAATCCTACTTCTTTTGGTTTATTTATTTTTTTATATACATTTCAATTTATTTCTACTGGACTAACAAGTGTGTCCTAGTACACCTTAGCAAATTGTCCTTGGTCTAACTTATCAGAAACCCCGTCAACTCATGTTCAATTTCAATTTAGTTCGAATTGCAAAAATATGAACTTATGACACCTCAGCAAATCTTAGCAGTTTGTGTAGTCGAGTCTTTAGTCGCGGTTCGGGAGGCGAACCGCGACCAAAGGCCTGGGCCCAGGGCGCTCGGTGGCCAGCTGGTGCACGTGAGGGGCTTTAGTCGCGGTTGGCCAGGCCAACCACGACTAAAGCCCAACCCCATATATACCGTTCAGCCCACTGCACTTAGCCATTTGGTGCCACTTCTCTTCACAAACTTCACAAGGGGGTGTTAGGTTTGCTTTTGGCTCCTCTTATGCACACAAAGTGTTTGATGAAATGCCCCAAGAGCATGAAACAAACATGATATGAAGTGTCCGAGCCACACTTGAGCTTCCTCATTTATTTTTTCCTCCTCGATCGCGGTTAGCAACTTGAACCTTTCATATGTGTCATTGATAAAATATGCATGTGTGTAGTTCATTGTTTAATTTCTATTGTTTATAGCTAGTTAGTTTAACAAATGCATGATGGTTAATTATATATTTTATATTATAATAATGCAGATGAATCGGCAATGGATGTACGGTAACCGACTCTCCGGCGAAACTGAAAAGGAGAGGGAGAATTTGGATCGCATGTTAGAGGATCACAGAAAGTCGTTGTACCCCGGATGCGATAATGGTCTGAAAAAGCTGGGCTGCACACTGGATTTGCTGAAATGGAAGGCACAGGCAGGTGTAGCTGACTCGGCATTTGAAAACTTGCTGAAAATATTGAAGAATATGTTTCCAAAGAATAACGAGTTGCCCGCCAGTACGTACGAAGCAAAGAAGGTTGTATGCCCTCTAGGTTTAGAGGTTTTGAAGATACATGCATGCATCAACGACTGCATCCTCTACCGCGGTGAATACGAGAATTTGAATGAATGTCCGGTATGCACTGCATTACGTTATAAGTCAGAGGCGATGACCCTGGTGACGATGTTGAGGGCCAGAAACCCAGGAAGAGGGTTCCCGCCAAGGTGATGTGGTATGCTCCTATAATACCACGGTTGAAACGTCTGTTCAGGAACAAAGAGCATGCCAAGTTGTTGCGATGGCACAAAGAGGACCGTAAGTCGGACGGGGAGTTGAGACACCCCGCAGATGGAACGCAATGGAGAAAGATCGACAGAGAGTTCAAAGATTTTGCAGCTGACGCAAGGAACATAAGATTTGGTCTAAGTACAGATGGCATGAATCCTTTTGGCGAGCAGAGCTCCAGCCATAGCACCTGGCCCGTGATGACCCACAAGGATAGGGGGTGTATTGTAGTATTTTCGATAAGTAAGAATGTCGATCCCAACGAGGAGCAGAAGGTGTTGACAAGCAGTTTCGATGAAGGATTCCCTGTAAATGCTCACAGACAAGTATTCAGGGGGTTTTGATGTAACAGTTGAATAAAGTACGAGTAAGTAAAGTGCGAGAGTAACAATTGCAGCGAGTGGCCCAATCCTTTTTAGCGCAAAGGACAAGCCGGGTTGTTTACTTATAATGACCAAACGTTCTCGAGGACACACGGGATTTTAGTCTAGTGCTTTCGCTACATACGGCTAAATAATCTTCATTGTTATGATAAGTGTTGTGTGGGTGAACCTATGCTAATGTACCGCCCTTCCTAGGACTAATACATACTTGTGATTATACCCCTTGCAAGCATCCGCAACTACAAGAAAGTAATTAAGAATAAATCTAACCACAGCCTTAAACTCTGAGATCCTGCTATCCCTCCTGCATCGATATACCAACGGGGGTTTAGGTTTCTGTCACTCCGGCAACCCCGCAATCGGCAAACGAGTACAAGATGCATTCCCCTAGGCCCATAAAGGTGAAGTGTCATGTAGTCGACGTTCACATGACACCACTAGAAGAATAACACCACAACTTAAATATCATACCATTGAATATTACTCAACCATAGTTCACTACTAACAGTTAGACTTCACCCATGTCCTCAAGAACTAAACGAACTACTCACGAGACATCATATGGAACATGATCAGAGGTGATATGATGATGAATAACAATCTGAACATAAACCTTGGTTCAATGGTTTCACTCAATAGCATCAACAACAAGTAAAAGTCGATACCGGGAGAGTTTCCCCTATCAAACAATCAAGATCAAACCCAAATTGCTACGGCGGTGACGGTGTCCAGCGGTGGAGATGGTGGTGATGATGGTGGAGATGATGATGATGGTGATGGAGATGATGTCCAGCTCGATGACGGTGACGATGGCGTCGATTTCCCCCTCCGGGAGGGAATTTCCCCGGCGGATTCCTGCCCGCCGGAGAGCTCTTTTCTCTCTGGTGTTCTCCGCCCCGCAGAGGCGGCTGTAACTCTTCGTGAGGTACCCTCTGTGGCTTAGGTCTTCGGGACGAAGGGTTTCGCGAAGAAAAGGAGGCGAAAGGGGCTGTGGGGCCCCCACACCACAAGGTGGCGCGGCCAGGCCATGGGCCGCGCCGGCCTGTGGTCTGGCCCCACCTTGGGCCTTCTCAGCTCCCCCTTCTGGCTTCCTTCGTCATCTGGAAAAATAGGATTTTTGGTATAATTTCCTTCCACAGTTGATCTTCCGAAATATTGCGTTCTGACGGTGCTTTTTCCAGCAGAATCCCGCTCCGGTGCTTGATCCTCCAATAATGATGAAACATGCAAAATAGATGAAATAACATAAGTATTGTATCCAAATATGAAATATATCAATGAATAACAGCAAATTATGATACAAAATAGTGATGCAAATTGGACGTATCAACTCCCCCCAAGCTTAGACTTCGCTTGTCCCCAAGCGAAATCGAACTCAAGAACAGACCACATGTTTATGGAGTGAAGAGTCGATAAATAAAATACGGACAAGAAGCATCGTATTCATTCACACAAGGCATTCTAGTAAACAACTTCCTCATATAACTCAACTTGAAACCAGTATAAGGTAATCACAAATAAAGGTGCATAAGAAATCATAGTTGGTGATGGCAAACTTCGTTCTTGGTCAGAGAACAATTAACAGGTTATATTTATCTATTGAGCAGCGCTCTCATGTTAAAGTTTATATGGCACAACTTGCATACTCAATCATAATAGTCTCCTCAGAATGATTGATAACTTGCAAAGTTATATTCATTCAGATAAAACTTGTACTAAACAAAGAAGAATAAAAGACATGATGAAGCAAATCACAATATAATGGTTTGATCACAACTACTCAAATGCTTGCTTGAGATGGAGGGAAATAGGTTTACTGACCCAACATAAAGTAAAAGACAGGCCCTTCGTAGAGGGAAGCAGGGATTAAATCATGTGCTAGAGCTTTTTCAGTTTTTAAAATCATATAGAGATAATAAAAGTAACATTTTGAGAGGTGTTTGTTGTTGTCAACGACTGGTAGTGGGTACTCTAAACCCCTTGCCAGACAACCTCCAAAGAGCGGCTCCCATTTTATTTTTATTTTGTGTGGCACTCCTTCCAACCTTTCTTTCACAAACCATGGCTAACCGAATCCTCGGGTGCCTGCCAACAATCTCATACCATGAAGGAGTGCCTTTTTATTTTGGTTTTATTATGATGATGACACTCCCCCCAACCTTTGCTTACACAAGCCATGGCTAACCGAATCCTTCGGGTGCCATCCATCAATCACATACCATGGAGGAGTGTCTATTTAGTTTAATTAATTTGGGACTGGGAATCCCATTGCCAGCTCTTTTTGCAAAATTATTGGATAAGCGGATGAAGCCACTAGTCCATTGGTGAAAGTTGCCCAACAAGATTGAAAGATAAAACACCACATACTTCCTCATGAACTATAAAACATTGACACAAATAAGAGATACTAAGTTTTGAATTGTTTAAAGGTAGCACATGAAGTATTTACTTGGGATGGCAGAAAATACCATGTAGTAGGTAGATATGGTGGACACAAATGGCATAGGTTTGGGTTAAGGTTTGGATGCACGAGAAGTATTCCCTCTCAGTACAGGTTTTTGGCTAGCAAGGTTAATTAGCAAGCATAAGAGTTGAGGGAAACAAACAAATATACATGTGATAGAAACAATCATGCATCTTCCTTGTAAGCACAAACAATTTTAACTTCAGAATAATAAGCTATGAGCTAACAAGAAAGAAAGACAATGAAACAACTACATGTATTTCTCTTTTCTACTTAAACCTCAAAGTGTTGTTGCTATTGACCAATGCTAAGTTTGCCAAAACCAAATAGATTTATTCAATGCTCCCAAAGTGATACCAATACTAACAACAAGGTAAATCATATAATAGAGATTGCAAACTAAAATAAGATGTGCAATATATAAATGATAAGACTTCTCATTAATATTCCATAACAATAACTCACACCAAGGGATACATAGACAACCAACTAAAGGAGAGATACTTCCAAACTGCAACCCATCTTATATGATAACTTCCCTACTCATGATATGACACTACTTGACAGTAAAAAGTAAAAGGTAGTGATAATGTGATACCGCGGCACTCCCCCAAGCTTGGAACAAACCAAGGGGATGCCAATACCGATGATGAATTATTCTTGCGGTGATGGTGGTGATGAACTCCCGTTATCAAACTTCCAAGGAAGAGGTTCTCCATCAAGAAACGACATCTTGGTCTCGGGGATCCTGAAACTAGCAGCACGGCATATGTATTTAAACCTGTTTTCATACTCACAGTTCTGATTCTGAACATCATAGAGTTGTGCTTGGAGCTTGTTGGTGGTGTCATGAAGTGCGAGGATGTCGCCCCAAAGCTTTGCAGTTTCCTTCTCGTGTTCAGCAATGAGTTCAGACACAATCTTGTGGAAGATATCCACCTCATGCTCAGCCATCTTCTTGTATTTGAAGACCTCTTGTTCTAGATTCTCCATCCTGTCTTCCAAGCTTCCTTCTCCTTTAGGACCCTGGACATCCTCGATCTGCAGTTCTCCTTCAACGAGCAGCAACTCCTTGGGGTGCATCCTCAGCTCCTCCATGTACAAGTTGCCAACATCCTTGCAGGAGCTGTCCTTCGGAGTTTCCGACGAAGACATGATGGCTCTAGATCCGAAGCAAATCCTGGCAGAAACAGCTCGAAACAAAACATGTCGAGAAAACGATATACGGGCCTCCAGGGGTCCGGGGGATTATATAGCAAAAAATTTCACGACAAAAGGAAAGTACCAGATCGAACTAGAGTCGGAAAGGGGCAACGAGGCAGCCAGACCATAGGTCGGCGCGGGCCGTGCCAGCCGCGCCGGCCTATGGTGGCACGCCCTCGTGCGTCTTTTCCACTCCGTTTCGAACTCGTAATTTTTCATATTTTCCAAAAACAGCAAAAATATAGTTCGGAAAGTAAATTGCGAACATTTCATTACCATTACTGTTACCTATTCAAAGTCGAGTTCTGGCGGACTGTCAATTTGTCCTTTAATGAAAGCCTCCGGTGTTTCCACTTGAATAATATCAACATCTACATTATAGGAATCACCTGAGATATAATGCTTGAGTCTTTGTCCATTCACCACTTGCGTAGCATTGCCTTGGAGAGAGCTAATTTTAATTGCTCCTGAACGATACACCTCCTCAACAACGTATGGTCCTTCCCATTTCGAGAGTAATTTCCCTGCAAAGAATCTGAGATGAGACCGATACAATAGGACTTTATCCCCAATATTAAATTCTCTTTTGATAATCCTCCTATCATGCCATTTTTTAACTTTCTCTTTAAAGAGTTTAGCATTTTCATAAGCTTCACTTCTCCACTCATCTAGAGAACTCAATTGCAACAACCTCTTATTACCGGCAAGTTTGGGATCTTTATTTAATTCTCTAACAGCCCAATAAGCTTTGTGCTCTAGTTCTAAAGGTAAATGATAAGCTTTCCCATAAACCATTTTATAAGGTGACATTCCCATGGGATTTTTATAAGCAGTTCTATAAGCCCATAGTGCATCCTTCAATTTACTAGCCCAATTCTTTCTAGTTTTATTAACAGTCTTTTGCAAGATAGATTTAATCTCTCTATTTGATAATTCTACTTGCCCACTAGTTTGAGGATGATAAGCGGAAGCAATTCTATGATTAATACCATACCTAGCAAGAGTTTTTCTAAAACCTCCATGAATAAAATGAGAACCTCCATCAGTCATAATATATCTAGGCACTCCAAATCTAGGAAAAATAATGTCTAAAAGCATTCTTAAAGAGGTCTCACCATCAGCACTTTTTGTAGGTATGGCTTCCACCCATTTAGTAACATAATCAACAGCAACAAGTATATGAGTGTTACCTTCTGAAGACGGAAAAGGTCCCATGAAGTCAAATCCCCAACAATCAAACGGTTCAACAACAAGAGTATAATTCATAGGCATTTCATTACGTCTGGAGATATTACCAACCCTTTGGCATTCATCACAAGATAAAATAAACTTTCTCGCATCCTTGAAGAGAGTTGGCCAATAAAAACCTAATTGTAGAACCTTTTCCGCGGTTCTTTCTCCAGCGTGATGTCCTCCATAAGCACTACCATGGCATTTACTCAATATCTCCTGTTGTTCATATTCGGGAACACATCTTCGCATAATACCATCCACTCCTTCTTTATATAAGTGTGGGTCATCCCAGAAATAATGCCTCAAGTCATAAAAGAATTTCCTCCTTTGCTGAGCTGAAAAGGTTGGAGGCAAGTACTTGGAAACAATAAAGTTAGCATAATCAGCATACCAAGGACTGTCTCGCGAGCTCACCTTTATTACAGCCAATTGTTCATTTGGAAAACTATCATTAACAGGAACAGGATCATAAGCAATATTTTCCAATCTAGACAAATTATCAGCGACAGGATTATTAGCACCTTTCCTATCTAAAATATGTAAATCAAATTCTTGCAAAAGAAGTACCCATCTAATAAGCCTCGGCTTAGCATCTTTCTTTGTCATAAGGTATCTAATTGCAGCATGATCAGTATGAATCGTAACTTTTGAATCAACAATATAAGATCTAAATTTATCACAAGCAAAGACTATAGCTAATAATTCTTTTTCAGTTGTAGCATAATTTCTTTGAGCAGCATCAAGAGTTTTACTAGCATAATGAATAACATTCAGTTTTTTATTTATCCGCTGTCCAAGAACAGCGCCTACAGCAAAATCACTAGCATCGCACATAATTTCAAATGGTAAGTTCCAATCAGGAGGTTCAACTACAGGAGCAGTTGTTAAGGCTTTCTTTAGAGTTTCAAAAGCTTCCTTACAATCATCATCAAAAACAAAAGGTACGTCTTTTTGAAGAAGATTAGTAAGAGGCTTTGAAATCTTGGAGAAATCTTTAATAAATCTCCTATAAAACCCAGCATGACCAAGAACACTACGAATACCTTTAACATCCCTCGGATAGGGCATCTTCTCAATTGCTTCAACTTTAGCTCTATCAACTTCAATACCTTTCTCAGAAATTTTATGTCCCAATACAATTCCTTCATTAACCATAAAGTGGCATTTCTCCCAATTAAGAACAAGGTTAGTTTCTTCACATCTCTGCAAAACTTTATCAAGGTTTCGCAAGCAACTATCAAAAGAATTCCCATAGACAGAAAAATCATCCATGAATACTTCCACAATACTCTCGCAAAAGCCATGAAAAATAGCAGACATGCATCTTTGAAAAGTAGCAGGAGCATTACATAAACTAAAAGGCATACGCCTATAAGCATAAGTTCCATAGGGACAAGTAAAAGTGGTTTTCTCTTGATCTTTAGTTTTAACAGCAATTTGTGAAAACCCAGAATAACCATCAAGAAAGCAAAAATGAGTATTTTTAGACAATCTTTCTAGCATTTGATCAATGAATGGTAAAGGGTAATGATCTTTCTTAGTAACTTTATTAACTTTTCGAAAATCAATGCACATTCTATACCCTACAACTACTCTTTGAGGGATGAGCTCATCATTATCATTAGGCACAACAGTCATTCCTCCTTTCTTGGGAACGCAATGCACAAGACTAACCCATCTACTATCAGCAATAGGATATATAATACCAGCTTCAAGAAGTTTTAATACCTCATTCCTTACCACCTCCTTCATCTTCGGAATTAGATGACGCTGATGTTCAACAACAGGCTTTGCATCATCTTCCATATTAATAGCATGTTGGCAAATAGAAGGAGAAATCCCCTTCAAATCATCAAGAGTGTAGCCAATAGCGCCTCGGTGTTTCTTCAATATTTCCAATAGCCTTTCTTCTTCAAACTCTGTAAGCTTAGAACTAATAATAACATGATATATTTTCTTATCATCAATATGAGCATATTTAAGATTATCAGGCAATGGTTTTAAATCAAAGACAGGATCTTCCTTTGGTGGCGGTGTTGTACCCAGATCTTCCACCGGTAAATCATGCTTAAGAATAGGTTGGCGAAGAAAAACTTCCTCAAGCTCATCTCTTTCTTTCCTAAAAACTTCACTCTCGCTATCCTCCAAATGTTGCTGCAAGGGATTATTAGGAACAAGAACAATAGATGCACACTGCTCCATTTTAAAATCATCACTAGGCAGATCAGCTTTATAAGGAGTTTTGGTAAATTTAGAGAAGTTAAACTCATATGATTCACCAGCAAATTTAGTCAAAATTTTCTCTTTCTTGCAATCTATAATAGCTCCACAAGTATTTAGAAAAGGTCTACCAAAAATAATAGGACAATAATCACTAGCAGCAGAACCAAGTACCAAAAAGTCAGCAGGATATTTAATCTTACCGCATAAAACTTCCACATCTCGAACAATACCAATTGGAGAAATAGTTTCTCTATTAGCCAGCTGAATAACCACATCAATATCTTCAAGTTCACAAGAATCAATTTCGTGCATAATCTCCGTGTAAAGCTCATAAGGAATAGCACTAACACTTGCACCAATATCACATAAACCATAATAGCAATGATCACCAATTCTAACAGATAGCATAGGGACACTAACTTGTTTGGGTTTATTAGGATGTGAAACAATATTAGAAGCATCTTCACAGAAAATAATATGACCATCCTCCACATTTTCAGTCACAAGATCTTTAACTATTGCAACAGCAGGTTCAACTTTTATTTGTTCTTCAGGTTCTACAGGTTTCTTTTCACTTTTATGAACCGCACTATTTATAACAGAGTACTCCTTCATTTTAGCAGGGAAAGGAGTTTTTTCAATATAAGCTTCAGGAATAACATGATCAACAGTTTCAACTACAACGCATTTATTAATAGATGAATCAATTTTATCTTTATACGGTTCATGATACTTATCAAAATTCTTCTTAGGCAATTCATAATGAGAGGCAAAAGCTTTATAAAGATTTGCAGCAACTTGAGAATCAAGACCATATGTAGCACTCATATTACGAAATTTATCAGTATCCATAAAAGCTTCAATGCATTTATAATCATAAATTATACGATTCTCTATCCTTGTCGGTCTCCCAACCTTCAGTATTTTCTTGGATCTGATCAAGAAGGTCCCTTTTAAACTCTTCTTTGTTGCGTGTAAATGATCCAGAACAAGAAGTATCCAGCAAGGTCTTGTCTTGAAAAGAAAGTCTTGCATAGAAATTATCAATAATAACATTACCAGGAAGCTCATGAATGGGGCATTTGAGCATTAAAGACTTCAATCTCCCCCAAGCTTGGGCAATACTCTCTCCATCATGAGGCCAAAAATTATATATGCGATTCCGATCCTTGTGAATTTCACTTGGAGGATAGAACTTAGAATAAAACCTGGGCACAATATCATTCCATTCAAGAGAATCCCCATTATCCAGTAATTTATACCAATGCGCCGCCTTACCAGACAGCGATATAGAGAATAGTTTCTTCCTCACTTCATCCATAGCAATACCTGCACACTTGAATAACCCGCATAATTCATGCAAAAACAGTAAATGATCACCGGGATGGACAGTTCCATCCCCTTCATAGCGGTTATCCATAACACGTTCAATAATTTTCATAGGTATTTTATATGGTATCACTTCCTCACTGGCGCCTCATCCACTACCGTTGCAGTAGTAGTAGATTTCCCAAATAGAAATTGAAGAGAAGATCTCTCCATAATGAATTATAGCAAAGCAGAATTAAATTCAGCACAAACAAGAAAGGTTTTCCTTACCAATTCCACTTACCAATAGCGCTTCACTCCCTGCAACGGCGCCAGAAAATAGTCTTGATGACCCACAAGGATAGGGGGAGTATCGTAGTATTTTCGATAAGTAAGAATGTCGATCCCAACGAGGAGCGTAAGGTGTTGACAAGCGGTTTCGATGAAGGATTCCTCTGTAAATGCTCACAGACAAGTATTCAGGGGGTTTTGATGTAACAGTTGAATAAAGTACGAGTAAGTAAAGTGCGAGAGTAACAATTGCAGCGAGTGGCCCAATCCTTTTTAGCGCAAAGGACAAGCCGGGTTGTTTACTTATAATGACCAAACGTTCTCGAGGACACACGGGATTTTAGTCTAGTGCTTTCGCTACATACGGCTAAATAATCTTCATTGTTATGATAAGTGTTGTGTGGGTGAACCTATGCTAATGTACCGCCCTTCCTAGGACTAATACATACTTGTGATTATACCCCTTGCAAGCATCCGCAACTACAAGAAAGTAATTAAGAATAAATCTAACCACAGCCTTAAACTCTGAGATCCTGCTATCCCTCCTGCATCGATATACCAACGGGGTTTAGGTTTCTGTCACTCCGGCAACCCCGCAATCGGCAAACGAGTACAAGATGCATTCCCCTAGGCCCATAAAGGTGAAGTGTCATGTAGTCGACGTTCACATGACACCACTAGAAGAATAACACCACAACTTAAATATCATACCATTGAATATTACTCAACCATAGTTCACTACTAACAGTTAGACTTCACCCATGTCCTCAAGAACTAAATGAACTACTCACGAGACATCATATGGAACATGATCAGAGGTGATATGATGATGAATAACAATCTGAACATAAACCTTGGTTCAATGGTTTCACTCAATAGCATCAACAACAAGTAAAAGTCGATACCGGGAGAGTTTCCCCTATCAAACAATCAAGATCAAACCCAAATTGCTACGGCGGTGACGGTGTCCAGCGGTGGAGATGGTGGTGATGATGGTGGAGATGATGATGATGGTGATGGAGATGATGTCCAGCTCGATGACGGTGACGATGGCGTCGATTTCCCCCTCCGGGAGGGAATTTCCCCGGCGGATTCCTGCCCGCCGGAGAGCTCTTTTCTCTCTGGTGTTCTCCGCCCCGCAGAGGCGGCTGTAACTCTTCGTGAGGTACCCTCTGTGGCTTAGGTCTTCGGGACGAAGGGTTTCGCGAAGAAAAGGAGGCGAAAGGGGCTGTGGGGCCCCCACACCACAAGGTGGCGCGGCCAGGCCATGGGCCGCGCCGGCCTGTGGTCTGGCCCCACCTTGGGCCTTCTCGGCTCCCCTTCTGGCTTCCTTCGTCATCTGGAAAAATAGGATTTTTGGTATAATTTCCTTCCACAGTTGATCTTCCGAAATATTGCGTTCTGACGGTGCTTTTTCCAGCAGAATCCTGGCTCCGGTGCTTGATCCTCCAATAATGATGAAACATGCAAAATAGATGAAATAACATAAGTATTGTATCCAAATATGAAATATATCAATGAATAACAGCAAATTATGATACAAAATAGTGATGCAAATTGGACGTATCAACTCCCCCCAAGCTTAGACTTCGCTTGTCCCCAAGCGAAACTGAACTCAGTAAACAGGACCACATGTTTATGGAGTGAAGAGTCGATAAATAAAATACGGACAAGAAGCATCGTATTCATTCACACAAGGCATTCTAGTAAACAACTTCCTCATATAACTCAACTTGAAACCAGTATAAGGTAATCACAAATAAAGGTGCATAAGAAATCATAGTTGGTGATGGCAAACTTCGTTCTTGGTCAGAGAACAATTAACAGGTTATATTTATCTATTGAGCAGCGCTCTCATGTTAAAGTTTATATGGCACAACTTGCATACTCAATCATAATAGTCTCCTCAGAATGATTGATAACTTGCAAAGTTATATTCATTCAGATAAAACTTGTACTAAACAAAGAAGAATAAAAGACATGATGAAGCAAATCACAATATAATGGTTTGATCACAACTACTCAAATGCTTGCTTGAGATGGAGGGAAATAGGTTTACTGACCCAACATAAAGTAAAAGACAGGCCCTTCGTAGAGGGAAGCAGGGATTAAATCATGTGCTAGAGCTTTTTCAGTTTTTAAAATCATATAGAGATAATAAAAGTAACATTTTGAGAGGTGTTTGTTGTTGTCAACGACTGGTAGTGGGTACTCTAACCCCCTTGCCAGACAACCTCCAAAGAGCGGCTCCCATTTTATTTTTATTTTGTGTGGCACTCCTTCCAACCTTTCTTTCACAAACCATGGCTAACCGAATCCTCGGGTGCCTGCCAACAATCTCATACCATGAAGGAGTGCCTTTTTATTTTGGTTTTATTATGATGATGACACTCCCCCCAACCTTTGCTTACACAAGCCATGGCTAACCGAATCCTTCGGGTGCCATCCATCAATCACATACCATGGAGGAGTGTCTATTTAGTTTAATTAATTTGGGACTGGGAATCCCATTGCCAGCTCTTTTTGCAAAATTATTGGATAAGCGGATGAAGCCACTAGTCCATTGGTGAAAGTTGCCCAACAAGATTGAAAGATAAAACACCACATACTTCCTCATGAACTATAAAACATTGACACAAATAAGAGATACTAAGTTTTGAATTGTTTAAAGGTAGCACATGAAGTATTTACTTGGGATGGCAGAAAATACCATGTAGTAGGTAGATATGGTGGACACAAATGGCATAGGTTTGGGTTAAGGTTTGGATGCACGAGAAGTATTCCCTCTCAGTACAGGTTTTTGGCTAGCAAGGTTAATTAGCAAGCATAAGAGTTGAGGGAAACAAACAAATATACATGTGATAGAAACAATCATGCATCTTCCTTGTAAGCACAAACAATTTTAACTTCAGAATAATAAGCTATGAGCTAACAAGAAAGAAAGACAATGAAACAACTACATGTATTTCTCTTTTCTACTTAAACCTCAAAGTGTTGTTGCTATTGACCAATGCTAAGTTTGCCAAAACCAAATAGATTTATTCAATGCTCCCAAAGTGATACCAATACTAACAACAAGGTAAATCATATAATAGAGATTGCAAACTAAAATAAGATGTGCAATATATAAATGATAAGACTTCTCATTAATATTCCATAACAATAACTCACACCAAGGGATACATAGACAACCAACTAAAGGAGAGATACTTCCAAACTGCAACCCATCTTATATGATAACTTCCCTACTCATGATATGACACTACTTGACAGTAAAAAGTAAAAGGTAGTGATAATGTGATACCGCGGCACTCCCCCAAGCTTGGAACAAACCAAGGGGATGCCAATACCGATGATGAATTATTCTTGCGGTGATGGTGGTGATGAACTCCCGTTATCAAACTTCCAAGGAAGAGGTTCTCCATCAAGAAACGACATCTTGGTCTCGGGGATCCTGAAACTAGCAGCACGGCATATGTATTTAAACCTGTTTTCATACTCACAGTTCTGATTCTGAACATCATAGAGTTGTGCTTGGAGCTTGTTGGTGGTGTCATGAAGTGCGAGGATGTCGCCCCAAAGCTTTGCAGTTTCCTTCTCGTGTTCAGCAATGAGTTCAGACACAATCTTGTGGAAGATATCCACCTCATGCTCAGCCATCTTCTTGTATTTGAAGACCTCTTGTTCTAGATTCTCCATCCTGTCTTCCAAGCTTCCTTCTCCTTTAGGACCCTGGACATCCTCGATCTGCAGTTCTCCTTCAACGAGCAGCAACTCCTTGGGGTGCATCCTCAGCTCCTCCATGTACAAGTTGCCAACATCCTTGCAGGAGCTGTCCTTCGGAGTTTCCGACGAAGACATGATGGCTCTAGATCCGAAGCAAATCCTGGCAGAAACAGCTCGAAACAAAACACGTCGAGAAAACGATATACGGGCCTCCAGGGGTCCGGGGGATTATATAGCAAAAAATTTCACGACAAAAGGAAAGTACCAGATCGAACTAGAGTCGGAAAGGGGCAACGAGGCAGCCAGACCATAGGTCGGCGCGGGCCCAGGCCAGGCCGCGCCGGCCTATGGTGGCACGCCCTCGTGCGTCTTTTCCACTCCGTTTCGAACTCGTAATTTTTCATATTTTCCAAAAACAGCAAAAATATAGTTCGGAAAGTAAATTGCGAACATTTCATTACCATTACTGTTACCTATTCAAAGTCGAGTTCTGGCGGACTGTCAATTTGTCCTTTAATGAAAGCCTCCGGTGTTTCCACTTGAATAATATCAACATCTACATTATAGGAATCACCTGAGATATAATGCTTGAGTCTTTGTCCATTCACCACTTGCGTAGCATTGCCTTGGAGAGAGCTAATTTTAATTGCTCCTGAACGATACACCTCCTCAACAACGTATGGTCCTTCCCATTTCGAGAGTAATTTCCCTGCAAAGAATCTGAGATGAGACCGATACAATAGGACTTTATCCCCAATATTAAATTCTCTTTTGATAATCCTCCTATCATGCCATTTTTTAACTTTCTCTTTAAAGAGTTTAGCATTTTCATAAGCTTCACTTCTCCACTCATCTAGAGAACTCAATTGCAACAACCTCTTATTACCGGCAAGTTTGGGATCTTTATTTAATTCTCTAACAGCCCAATAAGCTTTGTGCTCTAGTTCTAAAGGTAAATGATAAGCTTTCCCATAAACCATTTTATAAGGTGACATTCCCATGGGATTTTTATAAGCAGTTCTATAAGCCCATAGTGCATCCTTCAATTTACTAGCCCAATTCTTTCTAGTTTTATTAACAGTCTTTTGCAAGATAGATTTAATCTCTCTATTTGATAATTCTACTTGCCCACTAGTTTGAGGATGATAAGCGGAAGCAATTCTATGATTAATACCATACCTAGCAAGAGTTTTTCTAAAACCTCCATGAATAAAATGAGAACCTCCATCAGTCATAATATATCTAGGCACTCCAAATCTAGGAAAAATAATGTCTAAAAGCATTCTTAAAGAGGTCTCACCATCAGCACTTTTGTAGGTATGGCTTCCACCCATTTAGTAACATAATCAACAGCAACAAGTATATGAGTGTTACCTTCTGAAGACGGAAAAGGTCCCATGAAGTCAAATCCCCAACAATCAAACGGTTCAACAACAAGAGTATAATTCATAGGCATTTCATTACGTCTGGAGATATTACCAACCCTTTGGCATTCATCACAAGATAAAATAAACTTTCTCGCATCCTTGAAGAGAGTTGGCCAATAAAAACCTAATTGTAGAACCTTTTCCGCGGTTCTTTCTCCAGCGTGATGTCCTCCATAAGCACTACCATGGCATTTACTCAATATCTCCTGTTGTTCATATTCGGGAACACATCTTCGCATAATACCATCCACTCCTTCTTTATATAAGTGTGGGTCATCCCAAAAATAATGCCTCAAGTCATAAAAGAATTTCCTCCTTTGCTGAGCTGAAAAGGTTGGAGGCAAGTACTTGGAAACAATAAAGTTAGCATAATCAAGATACCAAGGACCTGTCTCGCGAGCTCACCTTTATTACAGCCAATTGTTCATTTGGAAAACTATCATTAACAGGAACAGGATCATAAGCAATATTTTCCAATCTAGACAAATTATCAGCGACAGGATTATTAGCACCTTTCCTATCTAAAATATGTAAATCAAATTCTTGCAAAGGAAGTACCCATCTAATAAGCCTCGGCTTAGCATCTTTCTTTGTCATAAGGTATCTAATTGCAGCATGATCAGTATGAATCGTAACTTTTGAATCAACAATATAAGATCTAAATTTATCACAAGCAAAGACTATAGCTAATAATTCTTTTTCAGTTGTAGCATAATTTCTTTGAGCAGCATCAAGAGTTTTACTAGCATAATGAATAACATTCAGTTTTTTATTTATCCGCTGTCCAAGAACAGCGCCTACAGCAAAATCACTAGCATCGCACATAATTTCAAATGGTAAGTTCCAATCAGGAGGTTCAACTACAGGAGCGATTGTTAAGGCTGTCTTTAGAGTTACAAAAGCTTCCTTACAATCATCATCAAAAACAAAAGGTACGTCTTTTTGAAGAAGATTAGTAAGAGGCTTTGAAATCTTGGAGAAATCTTTAATAAATCTCCTATAAAACCCAGCATGACCAAGAACACTACGAATACCTTTAACATCCCTCGGATAGGGCATCTTCTCAATTGCTTCAACTTTAGCTCTATCAACTTCAATACCTTTCTCAGAAATTTTATGTCCCAATACAATTCCTTCATTAACCATAAAGTGGCATTTCTCCCAATTAAGAACAAGGTTAGTTTCTTCACATCTCTGCAAAACTTTATCAAGGTTTCGCAAGCAACTATCAAAAGAATTCCCATAGACAGAAAAATCATCCATGAATACTTCCACAATACTCTCGCAAAAGCCATGAAAAATAGCAGACATGCATCTTTGAAAAGTAGCAGGAGCATTACATAAACTAAAAGGCATACGCCTATAAGCATAAGTTCCATAGGGACAAGTAAAAGTGGTTTTCTCTTGATCTTTAGTTTTAACAGCAATTTGTGAAATACCATAATAACCATCAAGAAAGCAAAAATGAGTATTTTTAGACAATCTTTCTAGCATTTGATCAATGAATGGTAAAGGGTAATGATCTTTCTTAGTAACTTTATTAACTTTTCGAAAATCAATGCACATTCTATACCCTACAACTACTCTTTGAGGGATGAGCTCATCATTATCATTAGGCACAACAGTCATTCCTCCTTTCTTGGGAACGCAATGCACAAGACTAACCCATCTACTATCAGCAATAGGATATATAATACCAGCTTCAAGAAGTTTTAATACCTCATTCCTTACCACCTCCTTCATCTTCGGAATTAGATGACGCTGATGTTCAACAACGAGCTTTGCATCATCTTCCATATTAATAGCATGTTGGCAAATAGAAGGAGAAATCCCCTTCAAATCATCAAGAGTGTAGCCAATAGCGCCTCGGTGTTTCTTCAATATTTCCAATAGCCTTTCTTCTTCAAACTCTGTAAGCTTAGAACTAATAATAACATGATATATTTTCTTATCATCAATATGAGCATATTTAAGATTATCAGGCAATGGTTTTAAATCAAAGACAGGATCTTCCTTTGGTGGCGGTGTTGTACCCAGATCTTCCACCGGTAAATCATGCTTAAGAATAGGTTGGCGAAGAAAAACTTCCTCAAGCTCATCTCTTTCTTTCCTAAAAACTTCACTCTCGCTATCCTCCAAATGTTGTCGCAAGGGATTATTAGGAACAAGAACAATAGATGCACACTGCTCCATTTTAAAATCATCACTAGGCAGATCAGCTTTATAAGGAGTTTTGGTAAATTTAGAGAAGTTAAACTCATATGATTCACCAGCAAATTTAGTCAAAATTTTCTCTTTCTTGCAATCTATAATAGCTCCACAAGTATTTAGAAAAGGTCTACCAAAAATAATAGGACAATAATCACTAGCAGCAGAACCAAGTACCAAAAAGTCGCAGGATATTTAATCTTACCGCATAAAACTTCCACATCTCGAACAATACCAATTGGAGAAATAGTTTCTCTATTAGCCAGCTGAATAACCACATCAATATCTTCAAGTTCACAAGAATCAATTTCGTGTATAATCTCCGTGTAAAGCTCATAAGGAATAGCACTAACACTTGCACCAATATCACATAAACCATAATAGCAATGATCACCAATTCTAACAGATAGCATAGGGACACTAACTTGTTTGGGTTTATTAGGATGTGAAACAATATTAGAAGCATCTTCACAGAAAATAATATGACCATCCTCCACATTTTCAGTCACAAGATCTTTAACTATTGCAACAAAGAGGTTCAACTTTTATTTGTTCTTCGTGTTCTACAGGTTTCTTTTCACTTTTATGAACCGCACTATTTATAACAGAGTACTCCTTCATTTTAGCGAGGAAAGGAGTTTTTTCAATATAAGCTTCAGGAATAACATGATCAACAGTTTCAACTACAACGCATTTATTAATAGATGAATCAATTTTATCTTTATACGGTTCATGATACTTATCAAAATTCTTCTTAGGCAATTCATAATGAGAGGCAAAAGCTTTATAAAGATTTGCAGCAACTTGAGAATCAAGACCATATGTAGCACTCATATTACGAAATTTATCAGTATCCATAAAAGCTTCAATGCATTTATAATCATAAATTATACCTGATTCTCTATCCTTGTCGTTCTCCCAACCTTCAGTATTTTCTTGGATCTGATCAAGAAGGTCCCTTTTAAACTCTTCTTTGTTGCGTGTAAATGATCCAGAACAAGAAGTATCCAGCAAGGTCTTGTCTTGAAAAGAAAGTCTTGCATAGAAATTATCAATAATAACATTACCAGGAAGCTCATGAATGGGGCATTTGAGCATTAAAGACTTCAATCTCCCCCAAGCTTGGGCAATACTCTCTCCATCATGAGGCCAAAAATTATATATGCGATTCCGATCCTTGTGAATTTCACTTGGAGGATAGAACTTAGAATAAAACCGGGGCACAATATCATTCCATTCAAGAGAATCCCCATTATCCAGTAATTTATACCAATGCGCCGCCTTACCAGACAGCGATATAGAGAATAGTTTCTTCCTCACTTCATCCATAGCAATACCTGCACACTTGAATAACCCGCATAATTCATGCAAAAACAGTAAATGATCACCGGGATGGACAGTTCCATCCCCTTCATAGCGGTTATCCATAACACGTTCAATAATTTTCATAGGTATTTTATATGGTATCACTTCCTCACCTGGCGCCTCATCCACTACCGTTGCAGTAGTAGTAGATTTCCCAAATAGAAATTGAAGAGAAGATCTCTCCATAATGACTTATAGCAAGAAAGTAAATAAAATCAGCACAAACAGTAAAGGTTTTCCTTACCAATTCCACTTACCAATAGCGCTTCACTCCCCGGCAACGGCGCCAGAAAATAGTCTTGATGACCCACAAGGATAGGGGGTGTATCGTAGTATTTTCGATAAGTAAGAATGTCGATCCCAACGAGGAGCAGAAGGTGTTGACAAGCAGTTTCGATGAAGGATTCCCTGTAAATGCTCACAGACAAGTATTCAGGGGGTTTTGATGTAACAGTTGAATAAAGTACGAGTAAGTAAAGTGCGAGAGTAACAATTGCAGCGAGTGGCCCAATCCTTTTTAGCGCAAAGGACAAGCCGGGTTGTTTACTTATAATGACCAAACGTTCTCGAGGACACACGGGATTTTAGTCTAGTGCTTTCGCTACATACGGCTAAATAATCTTCATTGTTATGATAAGTGTTGTGTGGGTGAACCTATGCTAATGTACCGCCCTTCCTAGGACTAATACATACTTGTGATTATACCCCTTGCAAGCATCCGCAACTACAAGAAAGTAATTAAGAATAAATCTAACCACAGCCTTAAACTCTGAGATCCTGCTATCCCTCCTGCATCGATATACCAACGGGGTTTAGGTTTCTCACACTCCGGCAACCCCGCAATCGGCAAACGAGTACAAGATGCATTCCCCTAGGCCCATAAAGGTGAAGTGTCATGTAGTCGACGTTCACATGACACCACTAGAAGAATAACACCACAACTTAAATATCATACCATTGAATATTACTCAACCATAGTTCACTACTAACAGTTAGACTTCACCCATGTCCTCAAGAACTAAACGAACTACTCACGAGACATCATATGGAACATGATCAGAGGTGATATGATGATGAATAACAATCTGAACATAAACCTTGGTTCAATGGTTTCACTCAATAGCATCAACAACAAGTAAAAGTCGATACCGGGAGAGTTTCCCCTATCAAACAATCAAGATCAAACCCAAATTGCTACGGCGGTGACGGTGTCCAGCGGTGGAGATGGTGGTGATGATGGTGGAGATGATGATGATGGTGATGGAGATGATGTCCAGCTCGATGACGGTGACGATGGCGTCGATTTCCCCCTCCGGGAGGGAATTTCCCCGGCGGATTCCTGCCCGCCGGAGAGCTCTTTTCTCTCTGGTGTTCTCCGCCCCGCAGAGGCGGCTGTAACTCTTCGTGAGGTACCCTCTGTGGCTTAGGTCTTCGGGACGAAGGGTTTCGCGAAGAAAAGGAGGCGAAAGGGGCTGTGGGGCCCCCACACCACAAGGTGGCGCGGCCAGGCCATGGGCCGCGCCGCCCGTGGTCCGGCCCCACCTTGGGCCTTCTCGGCTCCCCTTCCGGCTTCCTTCGTCATCCGGAAAAATAGGATTTTTGGTATAATTTCCTTCCACAGTTGATCTTCCGAAATATTGCGTTCGACGGTGCTTTTTCCAGTAGAATCCCGCTCCGGTGCTTGATCCTCCAATAATGATGAAACATGCAAAATAGATGAAATAACATAAGTATTGTATCCAAATATGAAATATATCAATGAATAACAGCAAATTATGATACAAAATAGTGATGCAAATTGGACGTATCAGCCCGTGACTCTATGCATCTACAACCTTCCTCCTTGGTTGTGCATGAAGCGGAAGTTCATTATGATGCCAGTGCTCATCCAAGGTCCGAAGCAACCCGGCAACGACATCGATGTGTACCTAAGGCCATTAGTTGATGAACTTTTACAGTTGTGGGGCAGACCTGGTGTCCGTGTGTGGGATGAGCACAAAGAAGAGGAATTTGACCTACGAGCGTTGCTTTTCGTAACCATCAACGATTGGCCTGCTCTTAGTAACCTTTCGGGACTGTCAAATAAGAGATACAATGCATGCACGCACTGCTTACATGAGACTGAAAGTGTACATTTGCCAAATTGTAAGAAGAACGTGTACCTTGGGCATCGTCGATTTCTTCCGAAAATTCATCCAGTAAGAAAGAAAGGCAAGCATTACAACGGCAAGGCAGATCACCGGCCGAAGCCTGCGGAACGCACTGGTGCTGAGGTATTTGATATGGTCAAGGATTTGAAAGTCATCTTTGGAAAGGGTCCTGGCGGACAATCAGTTCCGAAGGGAGCTGACGGGCACGCAGCCATGTGGAAGAAGAAATCTATATTCTGGGAGCTAGAATATTGGAAAGTCCTAGATGTCCGCTCTGCAATCGACGTGATGCATGTTACGAAGAATTTTTGCGTGAACCTCCTAAGCTTCTTGGGCGTGTATGGGAAGACAAATGATACAAAGGAAGCACGGCAGGACCAGCAATGTTTGAAAGACCCTGATGACCGGCATCCGGAATGGTTTCAAGGTCGTGCCATCTACGCTCTGACCAAATAAGAGAAGGTCATCTTTTTTGAATGCTTGAGCAGTATGAAGGTCCCGTCTGGATTCTCGTCCAATATAAAGGGAATAATAAACATGGCAGAGAAAAAGTTCCAAAACCTGAAGTCTCACGACTGCCACGTGATTATGACGCAATTGCTTCCGATTGCTTTGAGGGGTCTCCTACCGGAAAATGTTCGAGTAGCCATTGTGAAGCTATGTGCATTCCTCAATGCAATCTCTCAGAAGGTAATCAATCCAGAAGTTCTACCACGGTTACAGAACGATGTGGTCCAATGTCTTGTCAGTTTCGAGTTGGTGTTCCCGCCATCCTTCTTCAATATTATGACACACCTCCTGGTTCACCTAGTCGAAGAGATTTCCATTCTCGGTCCTGTATTTCTACACAATATGTTCCACTTCGAGAGGTTCATGGGAGTATTAAAGAAATATGTTCGTAACCGTGCTAGGCCAGAAGGAAGCATCGCCAAGGGCTATGGAAATGAGGAGGTAATTGAGTTTTGTGTTGACTTTGTTCCTGACCTTAAGCTGATTGGTCTTCCTCGATCGCGACACGAGGGGAGACTAAGTGGAAAAGGCACGATCGGAAGGAAATCAACGATATGTATGGACGGCCATTCTATGACTGAAGCACACCACACAGTTCTGACCAATTCCAGCTTGGTGGCTCTGTACTTTGAGAAACACAAGAATATTTTACGCTCGGACAACCCGGGGAAGCCTGAATCCTGGATTAGGAAGGCCCACATGGAAACTTTCGGCAGTTGGTTGAGAAAACATTTAATGAATGACAATGATGTTGTAGATCAGCTGTACTTGTTGGCCAAGACACCATCTTCGACTATAATGACTTTCCAAGGGTACGAGATAAATGGGAATACATTTTACACGATCGCCCAAGATAAAAAGAGCACCAACCAAAACAGTGGTGTCCGCTTTGATGCAGCAACCGAGAATGGGCAAAAGGTCACATATTATGGTTACATAGAGGAGATATGGGAACTTGACTATGGACCATCCTTTAAGGTCCTTTTGTTCCGGTGCAAATGGTTCAAGCTAACAGGAGGTGGGGTAAAGGTGGACCAGCAATACGGAATGACAATGGTGGATTTCAACAATCTTGGTTACCTTGACGAACCATTCGTCCTAGCGAAAGATGTCGCTCAGGTTTTCTATGTGAAGGACATGAGTAGCAAACCGAGGAAACGGAAAGATAAGAAAACGATCAGTACATCATGCGATGATCCAAAGCGCCACATTGTTCTTTCAGGGAAAAAAGAAACATCGTGGGAGTGGAGGACAAGACAGACATGTCAGAAGATTATAATATGTTTGCTAAAATTCCGCCCTTCAAAGTGAACACCGACCCAAGCATTAAGTTAAATGATGAGGATGCTCCATGGATACGGCACAATCGTAAGCAATCAGGGACACAAGGGAAGAAATGATGTGTAATAATTTATTGTACCAAACTTTATTGAATGGATCATGTGAATTATATTACCCGTGATGTGTTTGGTGTCCATTTTCGAATGATTAGATTGATTCGAGAAACCACACTGATGATACATGAAATTTGGAGTGATTTAGTCATACTCCTGCCTAGGCGTATAATATGCATACTCGTAGTCTTCATAGCCGTCGCCGTTGTACTGGTAGTCGTCGCCTTCTAAGTTGCCGCCGTCATCGTCGCTGCTGTCGTCGCTGTCGTCGGGCGGCGCTCGTGGCTCGAACTGAGGGTAGCACAGGCGGGGGATATCGCCGGCCGTGATGTAGTCCATGACGCTCTGCAGAGTCCGGCCGTACCACCATAGCCGACGGCCGGCCTCGTGGAAGTTCCCAGGAGGCAGACCGTCCTCCTCATACCTGGCGAGCGCCCTCTCACGACGATTGATGAAGAAGGTTTCCCAAGTATGCTGGTTATCGGGATGCCAGCGGGGATTCATCCGCTGCTCCGGCGTGAGGTCGAGGTATTAGTGGTTCGTGATGGCCGCCCGGCGCGCAGTACCCTGAGGGATGGGAGGGACCGGCACGCCGCCGACGCTTAGGCTCCAGCCGGCGAGGACGCGGTAGCCCGGTAGGCAAGGGTAGTTCGAGGCGCAAAGCTCCTCCACGTGCTGGTAGGTTAGAGTGGGTGCGCTGGAAGACATGATGGAGTGATGAGAGATTGTAGAGATGTGATAATGCTGGCCAAGCCGGGCTACATATATGTAGTGAGAAATGGCGGGAAAAATGGGAGCGGGAATACAGGAGGCGGGAAGAAAGTGGCGGGAAGAAAGAGGCGGGAAGAAAGTGGCGGGAAGAAAGTGGCGGGAAGAAAGAGGCGGGAAGAAATTGGCGGGAAGAAAGAGGCGGGAAGAAAGACAGAGGCGGGAAGAGGGGCCCGCGGAAAGACAGACGCGGGAAGAGGGGGCCGGCGGAAAGACAGAGGCGGTCGGGAAGAACTGGTGGGAAGAACTAGTGGAAAGAGGAAGGAGAAAAGATTTTTAAATGAATTAGTTTTATTTTTCTAAATTTTTTGATATATTATTTGTATTTTTAAGATTTTTAAATGAATTAGTTTTATTTTTTTGAATTTTCGGATATATTATTTGTATTTTTAACATTTTTAATTGAATTAGTTTTAATTTTCTGAATTTATTGATATATTATTTGTATTTTTAAGTTTTTTAAATGAATTAGTTTTATTTTCTGAATTTTTTGATATATTATTTGTATTTTTAACATTTAGAATTGAATTAGTTTTATTTTTCTAATTTTTTGATATATCATTTGTATTTTTAAGATTTGGAATTGAAAAGAAATTTGAAAAAAGACCTTTAGTCGCGGTCCCGAGGCCTCCCTATATATATCGCGCGACTAAAGGTGCCTCCCTATATATATCGCGCGGCGTGCAGGCGCGCGATTCAGTCCTTCTTCCTTCTCGAAACCGCCAGGCTGCCGCGCGATCTTCTTCGTCGACCTCGCCATCAGGCTGCCGCTGCGCCCTCCGTCTTCGTCCCGCGCCACCGACGCCGCCTCCGTCGTCGCCCGTACGTCTCGCCGCGCCGCCGCGCCGTATCTTTCGTACGTCGTCCGTGCCGTGACGACCGCCGCCGCCAGCCGTCGTGATCGCCGCTGCGCGTGCCCGCCACCGCGCACGCATGCACCCCGCGCCGCTCGGCCTTTTTTTTATTTTCTTGTTAATTTTAACTTAATTCACTTAATTACCAATAAAATTAACTTAATGAACTTAATTAACCTAAAAATTAACTTAATGATTCTTAGTTAACTTAATGAACAAAAATAAATAAAAGTTAACCTTAAAAATTTTACTTTAAAAGAACTCACCGCAACGACGACGACCGCCACCACCATCGCTTTGTGCGCCGCGCCCCCTCGCAACGACGACGACCGCCACCGCCACCGCCACCGCCACCACCCTTTCACTACCGCCACCGCCACCACCCTTTCACCACCACCGCGCATCACTTCTTCTTCTCCTCGCCGCCGCCCGACGAAGCCGCCGTAAGCCCCACGCACACCGTACGCCCCGCGCGCGCCGTAAGCCGTAAGCCGCCGCGCCCGACGACAGCCACCGCCGCCACACGCGCCGCGCCAGCCGCTGCCGCCCCTCTCGCCGCCGCCTATCGCGCCACGCCCGACACGACAGCCGCCGTAACTAAGTTTTTTAAATTTGTAACTTAATTAAATGTTACTTAAAAATGCAACGCCGTCAACGCGCCAACGCGCCAACGCCAACGCGCCAACGCCAACGCGCTCGTCCTCGCCTCCCTCTCCGTGACGCCGTTAAAAAAACCTTTAATCGCCGCCAACGCGCTCGTCCTCACCTCCCTCTCTGTGACGCCGTTAAAAAAACCTTTAATCGTCGCCAACGCGCTCGTCCTCGCCTGCCTCTCCGTGACGCCGTCGTCTGCCGCCCCGTCTCGCGCTCTTCCGCTACACCCTCTCCCACCCCTTCCTCGCCCCCTCCTTTTGCCACCGCCCTTTCGCCACCGCCACCGCCCCCCTTCTTCACTTAATTAATTAGTTTTTACTACATGTTTTCAGGACTGACATATGGCGGATGATAGAGCTGACCCGATTATGGCCAACTATGATCCGGACGCTGAAGAACATATAATGGGCCTCATAAACGGCGATATTCTTGATGTGCCGACCGAACAAGATGAAGAAGAGGATATCTCTTCTTATCTGAACCTTGACGGTCAAGATGAAGGCCGTCAGCAAGATGATGACGAAGAAACGTCGATAAACGACGATCTTCAATTGGAAATAGCAACCACCTCCGGCGCCGAGGTATATATATACATTGAGCCTCTGGTGATACAAACTTACTGATTTGAATAAATATGTGTGTACTAACACGCGCGACTCTCTTTCTTATTTTAGCCCTCGGCCGGATCGTCGAAACAATCCAGTACGTCGTCAAAGCGTGGCGCAACCAGGACGCTGAAACAAGGAGAAACTTATACCATCGAGGTTGTCAGTGCAACCGGCAAGCCGCTGGAGCCCCACAAGAACGCCACCAAGTTTATCAACCAATGCGGAGCCGTTGTTAGAGACAACGTCTCGATCACCGTCCAGGAGTGGAATGAGCCAAAGAAGGCACGTCTTGGTTTCACTTTTGTCGAGAAGAGAACAAAAAAAGATTTCTTGAAAAAGCTTATGCAACATTTCGTTCTACCTCCGGAATACAACAAATTCGATGAGGAGGGTAACAAGATTGAGGAAAACAAGGAGAGGAGGAGGCTAGTCAAACAATTCGCTCTTCATAAGATGGCCGACGCATTCCGGAAATTCAAGCAAAATCTAGCCCGTGACTATGTCAACGAGAACAAGACTCTCGATTTCAAAGGACAATATGAGAAACTGAAACATGATTGGCCAGAATTTGTGAAGCAAAAGAAATCGGAGCAGTTCATTCAAATATCGAAAAAAATAAGGAAAATGCGGCTAAGAAGGAGTACAATCATATTATGGGGCCAGGAGGGTATCGCATTTGGGAGCCTAGGTGGGAGAAGATGGAGAACGAGCTGAGGGCGCGAGGAATCCGTCCAGGTACGGAGGGATGGGACCCAAGGGCCAAAAGCTGGTGGTACGGGCATGGGGGAACGCTACACCCGGAGACAGGGGAGTGTGTTCACCGGGACAAAACGTTTAAACCCACCCAAGCCCTTATTGACGCAATGAAGGATGCGCAAGAGGGGAAGATCAAGTTAAACAGAGAGAACGACGCGCTGACAAAAGCCCTCGGGAATCCTGAACACGGAGGACGTGTACGAGGCATGGGGAACATTCCGTGGAAAATAGGGTTCTCCCAGAACGATGACCCGTACGGTTACAGAAGCCGTAAGAGAAAGATGGATCGGGATGCAGATGTTGTGGCGCGGTTGGCATCGGAAATGGATGATATGAAGAAAACCGTGAATATACTAGTACAGGAAAGATCGGCAGCTGGGACGCATGCAGATCATCCAGCGGATCTCGGAAGCCAGCAGCGGAGAAGCAGCGTGGCTTCGACGGAGGCCCCGCAGGATAGTGCACATGCACCGACGATCGATATTACTGCACCGGAGCCTCCGGCGATCGAAATTACTGCACCGGAGCCTCCTCGCTACCCCGTGGACGATGTAAAGGAGATGAAAGAATGTCATCTGTATTATCCAATGGGGAACATGTCCATGAAGGTAGCCATCGGCAGTGCTTTACCATGTGAACCTGGAGCACTCCACCACAACAAGCCCATTCAAGATGGCTATGCTCGTGTCACGGTGGAGGACATAGTACAAGGGTTTGAGGACCTGGAGATTGACATTGCTACACCTGAAGGGGAGAGAAGACTTGGAGATGTCAAGCGCCATTTCATTCTATGGCAAAAGAAGTTTATCAAGTTTCCAGGCGAGGCGCCAAGGCCAACAAGTCCACCCCCCTACGGTGGTGGTGGCGGTGGCGGTGGTGGTAGTGGTGGTGGTGGTGCTTCACCTACACCTCCTTCACGTCAGCCGATGACGCCCCCCAATTCACCTCCGGCGGGTAAACAGCCGCCGCCCCCAGTCCGCCCCGGGCGGGTAAGCAGACGCCGCCCCCCAATCCACCTCCGGCGAAGAAGCAGAAGTAGTCCTGGAGTATTAACCCGGACCCTTATGTACCTAAGACCACAAAGGTACCGGAGCCATCACTGAAGCCTCTCCCCAAAAGGCCTTGGGAACGTAGTGCCGAGGAAGTCGACGCGGCCGCGACTGCTGATTATGAGAAATGGAAGGCGGACTGCAAGAAGAAAAGAGAGCCCGAGCCCAAGCCAGTATTTTCTGATGAGCAAAAGAAGTGGGCTAAGTCATTTTTGAGCACACCATCCCAAGCCGCGAAGAATCTGCCTGACGACTATGCACGTGAACTTCGTAGGCAGGCACTCGTGTTGAAGGAGAAGAAAGAGCGGGCGGAGAAGCAGGAGAAGAAAGCCTTGGAGGAGGCCGAGAAAGAATTAGCAAGTAAAAAAAGCGGGAAACGAGTTGCCCAGCTCGGGGAACGAAGTAAACAATCGATTGCCCCGCTCATAGTGAAAGCCGCCGGTCCGGATGCCCCCGATATCATAGCAGCTGCGGCAGCACAGGGATTGACTGTAACGAGTGCCAGAGAACAAGCGGCCAACTTAGGTATGACTCTTCGTGAACTGTTAGGCTTTGATGAGGCGCCAGTGAAGGAGGTAGTAATTACATATGTGCCGAATGGGCCTCTCGTCGAGCCTGCGCAGGAAGAGGATCTACCTCCACAAATGACAAGTCTGATGAAATGGTACAAGGGTTACATAAAAAATAAAAACGCCAAAGAATATATTTATGCGGAAGTTAGATAGAGCATCACTTCAAACATTACTATGTACAAATTCATCTGAGTGAATTGTTCCACCTTTTCAATCTGCGCGAGCTCGACAAATCTATCATCAGTTGCTACGTTCTGTAAGTGATTTATTTCTACCCCATCTCGTTCATATTGCCTGCACTATATATATGTCCTAACTATATTGTTGTGTACGCTATTATATATGCAGAATGAAGATTAAGGAATGCAGAGTAAGGAACATCCATGATGTTGGGTTCATTGACCCACACATCGTTAATGGATATGTGTTAGAAAAATTCCCCACCGACGTGGAGGAAGACCTGTGGCAGCTTCTTACAAAGCAGGAACTCAAAAGTGATATTCTATTTCCTTACCATTTTGGGTGAGTGTTTCTGTCTTGAGCACATTCTCTTTTGTTTACTCCATGCATGGTATGTGGCCGGCTAATCGATGAGTTATGCATGACTGTGCATGTATCGTGTCCGCAGGTTCCAGTGGATTCTGCTAGTAATTAAATTTGACACCTCCACATGTCTCGTCCACGACTCTCTGACTCTGGATGCAAAGCTTTGGGGCGACATGAGAAGAATGCTGCAGAAGTAATTATTTTCATTCATTTGCGCTCTATATCGATCGGCCTATTTCGTTCATTTCCTAATATCAAGTAACTAATAACTCTCTTGTTCATTTAATTTTCTTTGCCTCGTAGGGTTTGGAGACGGTTCTCAGATGAAAGGGTCGGTGATTTAAAAAAAGAGCTACATTTCATGCGGTCAATGGCTAAGAATGTTGGCGATATTCAGCCAGCGGGGACCAATCTATGTGGATACTATGTCTGTGAGATGATCCGGAGATACACCTCTGAGCGGGTCCCGAGTGATAACAATGAGAAGAGGAATAACCTCCGGAAGATGCTTAGTCCAGAAGCTCGCTTCCGACCACTTCAAGAGGAACTAGCTGGATGGTTCACGAGGGAAGTCATCGATCCTAAAGGAGAACACTATGTAGAGGACGTAGAACTTCATATGCATTAAATTATGTATGGAAACTTGTTCAAAATTGTATATGGTCATCCGATGATATTGAATATATATTGTATATTCCTCTTGAATTCTTTTTGGTTCTAATTTCAAATTTGTTTGAAATTGTACATTCATATGCATGTATGTAGTACCGTAGAATATGTGAAACTCCTTCAAAATTAAAATAAAACACAAAAGAAATAAAACAATACAAATTAAAAAGAAAACAGGTTTAGGGGGGCTAAAACCCTAAACCTGCGGCGGCCTTTAGTCGCGGTTGGCCAGGACAACCGCGACTAAAGGTCCTCCGCCCGATGGACTGCTGGCGGCTACGTGGACGTGCCTTTAGTCGCGGTTCGTAAGGAACCGCGACTAAGGGGGGGGGGCCTTTAGTCGCGCTTAATTGGTCGCGGTTGCGCAACCGCGACTAATGGCAGTTGCGAACCGCGACCAAAGACTCTTTTTCCACCAGTGGGTTTTCCGAATATTCATATTGAAGTGGTGGTTTTATGCTAACAACTCCTTAAAAAGCTATACGTTGGGAGTGAGACTAGCTCAACTGGTTGGGGGCGTGGATGTACAAACCCAGCACCTGAGTTCAAATCCTCACGGATGCGAATTTAGGTTCCTATTTATACTTGAGGCCCAGGCTAGACTTGGTACTCACGCAATTTATCTTGAGGACTATGCTTTAATCTTAACCAAGATTAAAAATCTTAGTACTCATGCCAAATGGCTGTGTGCATCCCTAGTTGGTGCAGAGGCCGGGAAGTGAAATTCTCCCCAATTTTAAGATTACAGGCTCTCGACCGCACAGGAGCCCTCCCGCACAGGAGCCCTCCCGCACCCAACCCCTCCCAACCCTAAACTCACCCCGCCGCCGCCGCCGGTAGCGCCACCGGGCAAAGGCCGCGGGGCGTGGTGGCGGCGGCGGCCTCTCCTTGTTGCCGCGCTGGGACGGCGACCGGGATCTCTCGACGCTCGCTGCGGCCGGACGGATTGGTGATGGGCGGCGGCGGCGGCCTGGCCTCTGCGCGATGGCCAGATCACCGCAGCCCCTTGCCTTCCGCCGGATCACCGCAGCACGCCGGAGGGGCTGGTGGCGGGCAGCGGCCAGGCCATGATCTGCGCCACTTTCCCCCCGCCTCTAGGCCGTGTGTGGAGGCGATCTCGGGTTTCTCTCGCGTCACGAGGTCACCCGGGGCAGCAGCCTTGGGTACGACGGTGGAGGTGGCCATCTTCTTCGTCGGAGAGGGTCGGCCTGCGGTTGGTGGTGGTGGATCTATCGATCTATCACCGCATTCCGGCGGCGTGATGGAGGAGCTTGGAAGCCGGCGTCGGTGTCGCCGGTGGTGGGTTGGAGTGGCCAGCCCGGGATGGTCGCCGACGTGGGGGTCCGACCTGAATAAAGGCGGCGGTCCTAGGTCCTCTCTTGCGTGAAGAGGAGGACCTACCGGAGGCCTGGACTCGTGATCTGGCCGGAGTGTTGAGTTCCGGAAGGCTCCGCCGATGAATGTAACAGTGCTTTTGCCTGGAGTTTGTTGGATCGGAGGTATTCGGTCGTGCGCACCCATGTTTTTATTCCGACCGTTTGGTTCTGGAGGGAGCGGCGCGAAGCTCTTTTTCTTTGATTGACATCAAGTGACTATGGATCCATGATGAAAGTCGGAAGAAGAGAATTTCATGAAGGTCAGAGGGGAGGACTAGCTAAGGGAGGTTCAAGTCTTTGCGATGTTGAGGGACTTGCTTGGTGTTTCGGGCTTCACACCAGCGGTATGAAAGTGAGGGCGACAACACAGGTAAAGTGCAGAGTCCTACCTTTCAGGGTGAAAAACCCAAGGTCTGGCCTTAATTGGTTGTGCCTGGCAATGTCCTTGGTGGAGGCATTTGTTTTGAGAGCGGGGACTAGTCTGTATTTCAGGTGTTGACTTGGCGGTGGATGTATTGCTGTTGTTAGGCCCGAGATACTGTAGCGGGACTTTTTTTTCTTAGTTTTCTTTTCTTGTTTTTGGCTGTGTGCATCCGTAGTGCCATTAGGGTGGTGCGTTGTTGCAGAGGCTGGGTGTAATTGGTATCTTCTTGATATTAATATATTCCCTTTATCGAAAAAAGGGGTAATGACGCAATGTAGACCGATCAAAGGTGGGCGTCGAAATTGAAAGAGAGAATGTAGCACTGTATCAATAGTTTGAAAAACAAGAAACACAATTTACACGTCAAAACATTCGGAAGCAGCGAAGAGATAGAACACGCGAGGAAACAATGCCGCAGAGGCGCACAGGAGGAAGAACTATCGCCACTCGCCACTCGCGTGCAGTCGCACAGCACACATCGGAGTATATAATACATTATCAGCGGCACAGTAGGCCGACGAAATTCTTCCGACGACGACGCGAAATCCGGAGGGAGCAGCCGGCAGAGGGACCCCGATTCGAGCCTGCACAGTGCCATGGTCGTCACCCTCCCGTCACGCTCCAGTGCGCCACCACCACCATGATCTCCGATCTCCGTATCAACATGCGCGGCGGCCGGCCCGTACGTCGGCCACTCGATGTCGATGGGACAATGCCTGGGGCCGTACACCGTTGAGATCGCCGTCCCGTTTGCATCTCGCTGTTCAAATCCTAAACTTAACTTAATCAAATCAAACCTGCCCCTCTTCTTTCCGTGAGCTTTTTGGAGTTTTGCGTAGATTCTCTTCTAGCCTGGTTGAATTTTGATATGATAGGAGGAAGAATAATGTATGCATCCAGGTGTACTGCTGAAATCCTGAAAAAGTACTCAGATATTTCCTCCAGCTAATTCCCATGCAAATGTTTGTGTCAAGTTGCCACTAACTAGCAAATCAACAACACAAGTAGTACCGATTATACAGTATACACATTCAGAAAGGTAGTGGCAAGGTTTAGTTAGAACAGGAAAAGCAGAGGAGCGGGAGACTTTCATTTCTGAACCATCCGAGAGAATCACAACGGAAACTTTGATCACAAGGGTTAAGGCGATCGATTACATGAGCACTACAGGATTGACCACTAGAAATTAACAAGTCGGTGATTAATTATACTTGATCACATTCACCACAGTCTTGACCATCACCACCCCTTGTGCAGGAACAGGTCCCGGTCCCGGTCCCGGTCGGCCGCCGCCTCCGACGAGCGGTCGAAGCGGCTCACCACGGCCTTCTTGAAGTTGAACGCCTCCTCCTGCGCCGCCGGCCGGTTGCACGACGGCCTCTGCGGCGCGCCAGTCAGGCTCGCCCTCGCCTCAGGACGATCACCTCGCTCAGCGGCACCCGCTTCCGCGGAATGAGCTCCTCCGGCCGCTGCTTCGGCGCGCTCTGCGACCGCACCTTGGCCACCGACGACCGCGTGCTCGACATGTAGCTGGGGCAGTTGAGCGCCGACGACGACGGGCTGTTGCCGTACCCGCCGCACGCGCTCTTCGTCGGCGTCACCGGCGCCAGGCTCGAGTACCGGGGCGTGCTCTGCGCCGTCGCCGGCCGGGCCTTCTCGAACCACTCGTGCTCCGGGAAGTGGCGCGCGCTGATCCGCGGTGGAGCGCCGAGGAGGAGGTGGCTGTGGTGGTGGGATGGCATGAGCGGCGAGGACACCGAGTAGGGGTAGTAGGAGTTTTCGGCGGCGTCGGCCTCGGACGTCGCCGGCGGGCTCGTCCGGAGCGAGGACGCGCGGGACTTGGGCCGGCCGGTGTCCATCTCCACGATCTTGGGGCTCCGGTCGTAGCACGACGACGAGTCCACGCTGGCCGACAGGCGGCGGCTGTAGTACGCCGCCACGCTGCTCTGCTCGCTCCGCGTGTCGTCCGTCGTGCTGGCGTACCGCTCTTGCTGCAGACACAAGCAACCGCAAGAACATGGATATGTTAAGGCTGGCTAGAACAACAAAACAACCTCGGATGGGCAAAGACAATGATAGCAAGGGGATTGCTTCGGTCGCAAGCGAGGCCTGGCCGCATCGGAGCGCGTACGTACCAATGAGTAGCGCGGCGGCCGGAGGGGGGCGGGCGTGGGGGTGTGGCTGAGGCGGAGGTGCGGGAGCCCGGCGGCGAGCGAGCGGGCGGCGCGGATGGAGGCCTGCGCGCGGACGAGCGCCTGCATGCTCTGCAGCGTGGCCGCCGCCTGCCTCCGCACCAGGTAGCCGCGCACCAGCGCCTGCAGCTTCACCAGCGCCTTGAGCGCCCGCAGCGCCTTCTTCGCCTGCGACGATTCATCAGGAACGCAACAAGTTGGTTAATCATGGCCTAACCTTGCGAGATACCATCGCGTTATGTTTTTACTTTGATGATATGAAAAGTTCAGGCTGGCGTAAGCCCGCCGTAGTATTTAAAAAAAAAGATACCATCGCGTTGTAATTCGAGAGAGGTGGTCCGATGAACTCACCAGGTATCCTCGGAAAGCGGTCTGGATCTTGACGGCGGCGGCGGCGCGCCCGCGGGGCTCCGCGAAGGGGCCGGAGAAGGCCGGGCCCTGGCTGGTGAGCCGCACGACCTCGACGGCGGCGTGCGCGGCGGCCACGGCGGCATCAGCGGCGGCCGCGGTTGCGGCGGCGACGGCGATGGCGTGCTTGCTCTGCTCCCGCTCGGTGTCCTTGTAGAGGGACTTGAGCCACGCCGCCTCGGCCGCCCGCGCGATCGCCGCGTTGCCGACGCCAGCCGGCTCCGCCTCGGATGACGAGTCCCTCGACGACTTGCAGAAGCTCCAGCGCTTCCTGTCGGCGTTGGGTGCTGGAGCGTTCGGTGTGGCCGGCCGCCTCTGTTCCTTCCCCTGCTCCTTGTCTTTCTTCCCGCCGCCACCGCCGCCTAGCAAGCTGCGCAGCCAGCGCGCCGCCTTGCCCATCGCCGGCACCCGCAGCTCCGGCCAGGCAGAGATGGCAACGGCTCGCGAACAAGCAGCACACTCCGAGCTCTGAAGATTGAGGCGTGTGAGAGAGGAGAGTGAGGCGCAGCGAATGGAGGCGTGAGAAAGGGGCAAGTTTGAATAAGAGAGGGAAACGGCTACGGCTATGGACTGGGACTGAGGCCAGCGCTGGGGAGCGGGTTTGGAATAAAAAGAAACGGGACAGGACAAAAACAACATTTCTCCCCGAAAATAAACAAAACACTACTATCAGTCCTACTCACTCGCCCATAAATGCCAGCATGCTTCGGGGCGAGCTAGTAGTGATGAGTTGCTTGCGCAACGTTCCTAGAAGCGATTAAACAAATGTTTTGATACAATAATAAGGCGGCCGTACGAGCCGATCCAAAATATGGCATGCAAAGACGGCCTGCCTGCCAGGGGAGCAAGAGAACAAGCCGCGATTTGGTTTGGTGCTGAACTTGCTATAAGCTCAGGATTCAAAAAGACGCAGCAGCGAGCAGCGAGAGTTCAAAAAGATAGGTATGGTGCCACATCACTCGCTCGCTCCACTCCACTGGCTGCAGGCAGAGCTGGTGCTCGTAATCTGCAATTCTGCATGCATGGACGCTAACAAGCAGATGCCACGACGTTGTGATTTGTGAGGCTGGCCTGAGGCCGGTGCCAGCGCAGGCGGTAGCGGAGGCGGTAGCGGCGGCGACGGGGCGGGAGAGGGCGGAGGCGGGCGGGACTGGAGCGGCGGGCGCTGGCTGGCTCGCCCGGCGGTAGCGCCGCTACCGCCACTGTCGCCCGCGTTGGCGGCGAGATGGAGGCGGGAGCGGGGCGGGAGGCGGGGCGGCGCGTTGGCGACGCGGGCGAGAGGAGGGGCGAGAGGTAGAAGAAGAGACCTGGTCGGTTTTTTTTCTTTTTTTCTTTTTTTCTTTCCTTCTTTTATTCTTTAAATGTCAGTTTTTATTTTATTTTCTTTCCTTCTTTTATTTTCTTTCCTTTTTTTACTCTTTCAGTTCAAAATACAAACACAAGTACACACTTGTCATATAGGCTATTTAGAAAAACAAGAAACATAATTTGTATTTTTATTAATTATTATGTAATCGGTAACATTTTTAGTTGAATAATTTCTTGCATTATTTTGAATGTCTAAACAAAATCGAGTGAAATAACTTAATGTGGAAAAGAAATGGTGATGTGGAGGAGAGAGAAGTGAGAGTGGGGACTATAGCCCATGCATTGGCAAGGTGGTGTGAGAGTGGGGTGAGAGTGGGGTGAGAGTGAGAGAAAAGCTGACGTGGCGGGGCGGGAGTCGGGCGGTGCATTGGCACCAGCCTGAGAGTTCAGTGTCATCAGGGGGATATGATAAAGCAGTTTAAAAAGGAGAACCCAGCTTATCTGGTGGCCGGCCGGTAAACTCCGGTGGAAAGCGGACAAGTGGTGAGCGGGCTCAGGGGCATCTCCATCGGCCGTTCCTCAAAGATCGTCTAGCAAATGCATTGGATAACAGCCCTTGGATCATGGCAAGGTTCCTTCTTGATGCTCGCCTTGACACACCGCACCAGATGGGAGCACTTCCGCTGGGCGAGGATGGCCTCCCACTCTTCCTCCTTCATCTCCACCGGCTTGGTCTTTGGCGCCACCTACATGGGGTGACAAAGGCCCCATTCGCATCTCCAATGCCTTGAGAGGGAAATTAAGTTGCGTTGGTATTGATGACGTGGGCTTGGGGAAAGAGTAGTGGCCAGGGCAAGAAAAAAAATGGGAAGATGGCCTGTCTTTCCCTACCCTACTTATCACGAGATGGTCTAAGGGCGCCGGACATGATATTAGACCACATGTGACACAAACCTGTGTTCATATGGAGCACGTTTGGTAGCATGCATCCATTTTATGGTTTACTGCGCCATCAAGATGGGCTCACCTGCGCGTCGCGAATGGGCCATGGACAATGAGAGCCGGGTCGTTTGGTAGCCTGTGCAGGCTTTTGCGCGCCGGAGAAGGAATCCAGGCCCCAACGTTTGGTTGCCCATTTACAGTACTTTCTTCCCTCCTCGTGCAGCCCATAGCCTGTTTGGTTGCAGATGGCTCAGTGATGTGGTAACCCCTTCACTTAGAGTGTTGAGATTACCCAGTACTGAATAACATCACACATCAGATTCAGTTCATCACAAAAGGTGCTGGTAATACACAGCAAATACTTAGTGGGTGATGCATCACGAGCGAAGAAACTACTTCGTGATGCATCACAGGTTCATGACACGAGGGGTTATTATATACCACCTCGATACGAGTTCATCATTACATACTGGGGATCAGGTTGTAGCAAGTCCTAGCTAATGGAGGGATACAAGATCACCTCCCAAAATCAGCAGATCATGACCAAGGTAGCAGAAGCACTAAGCATGAAATTGGTCGTCGAGCCAGGTCCTGAGCCAGCTCCTCCTCTCCGGTGGCTGCAGCTTGCGGTAGATGGTATAATCTGCTTCATTGTCTGCAATGAAGTCGATAGCCTTGACCAGCAAGTTAGGCTGGAACAGATGCGCCTTGCACACAAACCGGAGAGTGAAGATCGTCTTCATCTGAGCGTAGTTCGTGATCGGGGTGTCGACGTACTAACGTTGCTTCGTGTAGCGCTGCAATCCAGAAGGAACAACTGTTAGGGCGAACGATATTCACATATATATAGTTTCAGATCTATGCAGGAACTCATTGAGGCTTCGTACCTGGATGTACTCGTCCGCTGTCTCTTCATCACCGCCGTAGAAGCAGCAACCATCCTCGCTCCAGTCCAGAATGCGACCAGAATTAATCTTCATAATAACGCTCCATTTTGTCCTCCAGTTTCTGATGTGGTTACACAACTGAAGAGTGGTGACATGTACGCCAGCGAATGCAAGAACATCCGCTGCTACCTTCTTCATCTGCGGCTCCTTGAATCCCATGTTGAAGCAGACACCACTACGGACGAGCTAAACAAACCGGTTCAACACAAACTCTAATAGCTAAGGTTTTCAAACCGTGGCTGGTTTACTTGCAATCAGACATGGCTGAGCATTCACAGTAGGCGCAGACAGATCAGGGGAGCCCAAAGGTATGATCGCCTACATGACAAACACTAGCACATCAATGCACTACCACTACCACATGCACATCCTTAAGCACTAGCAGATCAATGAACTATCACCACTACCACTACCAGATCCACATCTACATCCTTAAGGAGTACCACATGAATGAACTACCAGTACCAGATCCACATACACATCCTTAAGAAGTACCACATGAATGAACTACCAGTACCACATCAATGAACAACGAGATAAGTAAGAGCGGCCTTATAGTCAAAGGAGCCACACGCAGCACCGAGGTCGGGGAAGCAGGGGACCCTGGTGAAGAAGCAGGCAGCACCACCGTCCCAGTGGAAGAGTTAACGGCGACAACGGTCCCCATCGTAGAGTCAGACGCAACCTGGACAACCTCCACCGGCGAGGAACGAATGTCCTACAATGGATTCGTTCGGACCCCGCTTGTGTACCCAAAAGATCTAGATCTGAAGCTAGGGTTTGCAGAAGCTTACCACAACAGAAGTCATCAATGCACACGAAGAAGACGACCATCCTCCGCGGCCAGTAGCCACCGCCACAGCCGCCGTCACCGCCGCAAGCCTCGCCGATCGTGCTGGTGAGGTAAAGCCGGCCATGTTGCTAGATCAGGAACGGTGGATGAGCTCGAAAGGGGGAAAATGGGGGATTTGGATTGGCCAGTGGGAGAGCCACCCCTATATACGGTTGCGAAAATTCAAGCGCGGTGACCGAATGCATGGCGCCGAGATTTCGCCGTCCCGCGCAAGCTCCCGCCATCTTCCGTGGTGGCTCTACGAGGACGTCGCGTTCTCCACTTCTGCGGAAACGGGGGTGGCTCGCTAGAAACGGCCGAACCGGGTGTTCCTCTATGGCCTGGTTCGAGAGTGCTCTGGGAAGCGGTTCGTGCAAGAACGTGGCCTCAGCTAGGTAACCAAACGAGCCAAAAAAAAAGGTGAACCGATGCAAGCCAAGGAACATACATGCTACCAAACGTGCCCATAAAGGATGCCAATGGGATCGTAGCGATCGCCCTGGAGCCACCATGCATGTCAAGGGAAGTAGGGAACAGCTAGCACGGGACGGTGAAAAATACAAATTCTTGGAGTTTTGGGCTTCTTCTCTTTTCGTCTTTTCACAATGCGTGCCATGAGATGGTATGAGCAGAGACGACGTACTTGACGGCTTGACGTGAGGCCAACCACCCACTCCGCTTGTCCTTCCTGCCATGCACGCTCCCGATTTATACGTACGGTGAGAACGTAGGTGGTGGCCGGCCACGAGGGATGGGTATCTGACCCGACGACGGCGATCGCCTGTAGAAAGCGATCTTCATCTCAGTAGTGCCGGGCCGCGCAGGGCAGCGGCGGGCGGCGGCAGCAGCAGTGCGAGTACGTGCGTAGTGGTAGCTTTTCTCCTTCGTTCGTTCGTTCGTTCGAGTGCATGTGCATCAGCTTTTGCCTTGCGCTGCCGCGCGCTCGTGAGTAGCACTTTGACCTGCAGCTCCTGGTACTGCCTACTCCGTTTTCTTTTTCGAAAAGTTACACTGCGCTTCCGAAGGAGAACATGTGTGTGCATGCGGTGGCCGCTGCGACGGGTGGCGCAAGAATCTTTTTGGAGACGTCACCGGTGATCGCCATGGACGTACAACGACGATGGCGTCTATCTGGCGAATACAACGACTCAACGAGCCGAGAACCCCACAATGGCAGCACGATGGAAATTTTAAGGGCATCTCCAAACAAAATGTGTCCCGTGTTGTTCAGTTTGGGTCGTGTGCAAACAGATTTATGGCTGCGTCCTCACCGTATCCTTTTGGGTCGGGGCAAACCTAGCGGCCTGACGCATTTTGCCAATGTAATTGACACCTGAAACGATTAATGCTAGCTAATCATCCCGCTCTGTTCATGTGCGGCCTCGGGTTCGCGCGTGCATGACCCTTCGTTTGCCACATGCAGCCACTCGATTCCTCTTGCTCCCTCCCAGACTATATCGTTTGTCATCCTGGCCGTACCTACACGAGGGACTGCACCGCCGAGGTGGACGGGGAAAACCCTAACAAGAACCCACATTCCAAACCAAAAAGAAATTGGATCCAGATGAGTGAGATGCATGCGAGCAACACCAGGTTAGGCCACGGCTCGTGAGGTTGTGGTCACGATGCAAGCTGAGAAGACGAGGGAGGCGGGGCAGCCGATATGGCGGCAACGACAGAGATGCTGGCACGGGCGGCGACGCTTAGGGCACAAATATATGACGGTGGTGCAGTCGTCGCTTGTAGGAGCCCGGCTGGTGCTCTTGCGGATGCGCATCCATCGTGGCGGAGGATACGGAGCCCGCAACAACCCATTGCCGATGTGTGAGTGGATGGGGGCCACGACGATGATGGCAACATCAAGCATCAGGCTCTTCTCGCGTTGTTTGAGATCTCCCAGCGTGACGAAGTCGCTCGCCAGCTCATGGTTGCAAAACGGCTGGCAAGGCGCGTAGCAGGCGCGACCGTCAAATTTGCCCCCGCAGAGACCCATCGCGTGACGTGCGAGGTAGTGGTGGAGCCGAGGCGGCCCCAGCAGGCAGAGGTGGACCGGGAGAACCCGGAGTTAGAGGATGTACCGTTGCTTGTGGTGACGCCGCCATGTATGGTGCCACATCACTCACTCTAGTGGCTGCAAAGCTATTGCTCGTAATTTGCATGGACGCTAACACACGTAGTGGTTTGTGATGCTGTGAGAGGTCGGTGTCATGAGGGATAAAGCAGTTTAAAAATGAGAACCCGGCTATCATGGCCGGCCGGTAAACTCTGTTGGAAAGCGGACAAAGTGGTGAGCGGGGTCGTGCTGCGGTATGCAACTGCGGCATCGTCGCCATGGAGCTGACATGCATGTCTAGCACGGGACGGTGAAAAATACAAATTCTTGGACTTTTGGGTTCCTTCTCTTTTCGTCTTTTCACAGTGCACGTACGACCCCTCTAGAGAGCCATCTCAGACCTCAGTAGTGCCGGGCGACGCTGGGCATCGGTACGTGGGTTTTTGCCTTGCGCTTGCCGCGCTCGTGAGTAGCACTTTGAGTGACCTCGTCAGTTTCTTTTCAAAAAAGTTCACACTCCGTTTGCAAGGGGACAGGTGCGGCGAAAGCGTACGTGCATGCGCGCGGTGGACACCGCGGCGGTGGCGCGAAGGATCTTCGCGCAGACGTCACCGGCGATCGCCGTGGACGTACAGCGATGCATGGGGTCTACCTATCCTAGGGAATATATACGGACTCGCATCTCCGCGACAAAGACAAAACACCTCCATGATGAGATTCTACCTCGCCCAAAAGCTTTCAAATTTTCTCTACGAGACAAACATTTTCTAACAACCTTTAACTTGCGTATAAACAGGCCGGATAAGAGCATCTCCACGGGCAGCTCCAATATCGACCCCAATATCAATTTAGGGTTGACGTCGTTTTTCGCTTCACACCGGCAATCCTATAAATAAGCTTGTGTTTCTGAGCCCAATAAAATCACCGTCAAGCCTCTACCGGATTTTAGGGGCGGGACCGGCATGTCAGCAACTTCATGGCCGGCTCCATCTTTAAATGCGATGCCTCCAATGGGTCGCCGTCTATAATGAACCTACTGGTTCCCCACGCGGAGACGCCGCCACTGTCAGCCTCCGCTCGTTCTATTTTATGTGCCCTCTCCGCTCACCTCCGATGCACTCCCATCCACATCACAATGCCACACCGGCTCGCCCCCACCTACTCCATGCTATGATGGAACGGAAGCACACTGTCAGCAACCCCGCAGGCCGAGCATGTGGCCTCGCCACACCCTGACAACGAGCTCGAGCTACCGGAGTTCAACTGCGATGGCTTCTCCGATGATTCCGAGATCGACGAGTGGAATGAGGTGTTCATCGAGGATGCGGATGCCGAGGCCACGGAGGAACAAGCACAATGGGGTGACGAGGGACAATTCGAGGGCGACGCTGAGCAGGCGGTGATCCTGGACTCCTTCAACATGCAACGCTACCGAAGGATCTGGGAGCAAGTTCCCGTGGAAACCAATGCTTCCAACTTGGAGCACGTCGTCCAGATCTCGCGGGAGCTGGAGGCCATGCATGGAGGAGGCAGGTCGCCTCCTCATGGCTGTCGAGCCTGCTTGAGCTCAACGCTCAGCGACATGCAGAGGTGTGCCCCCCTGCGAGAAAGCGAGATTCGCATAGTATGAGGAATCCCCCATAGTAGGGGTGGCGGTGAGGAGATTTACACAAAAATAACCCTTTTCTGAAAGAAAAACACAGACTGGCCCTCCAGCCGAACTATTTCACCCATCTAACCCTTTTGTGTGGCGCCCTTCCCATCGGCGCCACACCTCACTGTGTGGCGCCCATGCAATCGACGCCACACATCCATGCCGACGTGGCGCGGTCGACGCTGCGCGCGGTTGACCAGACGACGTGGCAGGATGTGTGGCGCTGTTCGCATGGAAAGTGTGGCGCCGCTCGGAAGGGCGCCACACATCCACTTATGTGTGGCGCCCGCGTCCGCCCCAGCCCGACCCTCTTCTTTCTTCCATCTTCTCTTTTCTTCGTTTCCTCAAGAACTGCCGCCGCAAGCCGCCTCTCCTCTGTTCCCCCACCAAATGCACCAAGGATTCGTCAGATCTGGCCGGCCAAGTTCTACCCCATCCATTCCTGAAGGTATTCTCCCTCGATCCCCATGTTTTCATCCACTAATTTCATAGATTGTGCTTGATTTGGATATCAACCCTAGATGTGAAATCCTAGATTGGAAATTTTATTTGTTGGAATCTATATTGTAGTCTCATTTATGTATGCATGGAACCATAGATATGTATGTATGGAACTCTAGATATGAATTTTTTGGAACCCTAGATATGAATGTATGTGTGTATGTATGGAACCCTATGTATGTATGTGTTGAAATCCATATTCTCATGTATCTATGTGTTGAAACCCTAGATTTGTTGAAACCATGGACATCAAATTTCAATTAATGTGTTTGTGTGATATCTATGTGTATCCATATTCTTATGTATGTATATGTATGTATGTGATGTATGTGTGATGGTTTATTTGGATATGAATTCTCATGAACCCTATATTTGGATATGAATTCTCATGTATGTGTGATGGCTTATTTGGATATGAATTCTCATGTATGTGTGATGTATTTGTAGGATGGTGTGGCTCATAGATCATGAGTATGACAAGGATCACCGGGCTTTTCATATGACGGAAAAGGGGATGGTACTAATATTTAGTTTTATTAACACCTCTTGTTTTATTCCATTTGATATGGCATAATATTATGTTTCTGGATGTGCTTGTAGGTTCTTTAGCCCTTGAAGATTCGTTACCGCGGTAAAGTAAGTGACATGTCGTATGACGAGCGGTACACGGAGTTCATCCAGCCTACCGGTCTTCTCCCCTTCATCACGCTCGTAAGACGGGGGCGCCAAACATGAACGCCGCAGCAGTCACCGTCCTTGTCGGTCGGTGGAGGGCGGAGACGCACACCTTCCACTTGAGGGCCGGAGAGATTACCCCTACTCTTCAGGATGTTTCCATGATCCTTTGTCTTCCTATTCAGGGCGAGCCACTGTGTATGAACACAGCTTCTGATGGGTGGCGCCAGCAGATGGAGAACCTTATTGGCCTGGCTCCTCCGGAGCCAGAAGATAAAAAGGATAGAACTCCCGTCGGCGCATCTTTCCTTTGGATTAGGACTAACTTTAGTACATGCCCGGAAGGGGCCAACCATGACACTATCAAGACATACACCCGAGTGTACTTGTGGTATATGCTTTCGAGGACTCTCTTTGCTGACAGTGGTGGGAAGTTGGCCCATTGGTGTTGACTGAAGGCGCTTATGGTGTTGGAGCACTAGTGAAGTTGGGGAAGCGCGACACTTTCCTGCCTCTACCGATAGGTGATGGTTTGCTATTGTTGTGGGTATACTTTATGGGTATATCAACGGCAGTGCCTAGATCCGGCAAGCCCGGGTGGCCCATAGTTGGTGGTGAGGCATGTGGCCCATCGGGCGGCCCAGTTGCTGTAGATCATGAAGGATGAAGTCCAGCCCATGAACAGGAAGCCGGATCTCAACCGACCTACGAAGGAGGCCGGATCCGTGGAGGCCCATGAAGTATCCGGATCCAGCACGGCCTAGAAGGAAGGCGGATCCTTGACGTACACGACAAGACTTTGAACCGTAGTTAGGCAACTTGTATTCCGGCTAGGACTCTCCATGTAAACCCTAGATCCGTGCGCCTATATAAGCCGGATCCCGGGAGCCCTAGAGACACAACCACAACTCATTGTAACAACGCGAAAGCGCCCAGATAATTCCAGACAAGCAGCAGTAGGCCCTGTCATCGTGCAGGTGTTCCGAAGCTGGGTAACTCGCGTACCACCGTCCCGTGTGCACTCCGCCCTATGGCCCCTACTTCTTCTCCCCCTCGTGAGGATCCCTCCTCCGAGGTACCGTCGATTAGGCAACGACAGCTATCTTTACTATTCTTCTATAGTAGTATGCGGCACTTTCCCCCCGTGGACTAACCAAATGTCTTATGTATGGAGTTGGACGAAGGTTGTCGTAGGATTGGGAGCGGCGGTATTGGTGGATGCTTACTCCTACTTTCCGTGTGGATCTGGAACCGCCTATCAGTTGGGCGGCCGAGGAGACTCAACCAGAGGCCATGGACTCATTACCGGAACAACCTTGGTCGGGAGCCCACTTGGGCATACATTGGGGACAATGTTTTGGAGATGACGAATGATCCAATTGTCATGTACAGGCACTACACTGAGGAGTTGGACACTCTTACCTCTGAGGAGGTAACCGATTTTAAGCCATCACTCTTTTTCTATCCTATTTCATCAATTTCATTTGCGTGTTGTAAGTTTTGAAATATTTGTATGGTGCAGGTGGATTAGGAGCCATATGGTAGCTTTGACCGTATTGGCGCGGCGATGACTGCCCACTCATATGCATGTGGCTTGTTGAATACCACCAGCAGCACAGAGTGATGAGACAGTTTGGGTTGCATCACGAAAGCCCACCTTAGTGGCAAGACACGGACCACGCGCTCCATAGTTAAACTTCTTGAATCATGCGATGGAAACTTGTTGATTGAAGCGATAGAATCTTATTTTATCCATTGTGCTCCAATGTCTTGCAGGCTTGATAGGTGATACGCGTACAGCACGCGTCCGTTGGGAACCCCAAGAGGAAGGTGTGATGCGTACAGCGGCAAGTTTTCCCTCAGTATGAAACCAAGGTTTATCGAACCAGTAGGAGCCAAGAAGCACGTTGAAGGTTGATGGCGGCGAGATGTAGTGCGGCGCAACACCAGGGATTCCGGCGCCAACGTGGAACCTGCACAACACAAACCAAGTACTTTGCCCCAACGAAATAGCGAGGTTGTCAATCTCACCGGCTTGCTGTAACAAAGGATTAGATGTATAGTGTGGATGATGATTGTTTGCAGAAAACAGTAGAACAAATATTGCAGTAGATTGTATTTCAGTATAGAGAATTGGACCGGGGTCCACAGTTTACTAGAGGTGTCTCTCCCATAAGATAAACAACATGTTGGGTGAACAAATTACAGTTGGGCAATTGACAAATAAAGAGGGCATGACCATGCACATACATATTATGATGAGTATAGTGAGATTTAATTGGGCATTACGACAAAGTACATAGACCGCTATCCAGCATGCATCTATGCCTAAAAAGTCCACCTTCAGGTTATCATCCGAACCCCCTCCAGTATTAAGTTGCTAACAACAGACAATTGCATTAAGTATTGCACGTAATGTAATCAGTAACTACATCCTCGAACATAGCACCAATGTTTTATCCCTAGTGGCAACATCACATCCATAATCTTAGAGATTTCCGTCACTTCCCCAGATTCACGGAGACATGAACCCACTATCGAGCATAAATACCCCCTCTTGGAGTTACAAGCATCTACTTGGCCAGAGCATCTACTAGTAACGGGGAGAAGACAATGGGGAGAAGACAACCATCTAGCTACTGCTATGGACCCATAGTCCAGGGGTAGACTACTCACTCATCACTCCGGAGGCGACCATGGCGGCGTAGAGTCCTCCGGGAGATGATTCCCCTCTCCGGCAGGGTGCCGGAGGCGATCTCCTGAATCCCCCGAGATGGGATTGGCGGCGGCGACGTCTCTGGAAGGTTTTCCGTATCGTGGCTCTCGTGCACGGGGGTTTCGCGACGAAGGCTATTTGTAGGCGGAAGGGCAGGTCAGGGGGCCACACGAGGGCCCCACACTACAGGTCGGCGCGGCCAGGGCTTGGGCCGCGCCGCCCTAGGGTGTGGCCACCTCGTGGCCCCACTCCGTCTCCTCTTCGGTCTTCTGGAAGCTTCGTGGCAAAATAGGACCCTGGGCGTTGATTTCGTCCAATTCCGAGAATATTTCTTTACTAGGATTTCTGAAACCAAAAACAGCAGAAAACAGCAACTGGCACTTCGGCATCTTGTTAATAGGTTAGTTCCAGAAAATGCACGAATATGACATAAAGTGTGCATAAAACATGTAGATATCATCAATAATGTGGCATGGAACATAAGAAATTATCGATACGTCGGAGACGTATCAGCATCCCCAAGCTTAGTTCCTGCTCGTCCCGAGCAGGTAAACGATAAACAAAGATAATTTCTGGAGTGACATGTCATCATAACCTTGATCATACTATTTGTAAAGCATATGCAGTGAATGCAGCGATCAAAACAATGTATATGACATGAGTAAACAAGTGAATCATATAGCAAAGACTTTTCATGAATAGTACTTCAAGACAAGCATCAATAACTCTTGCATAAGAGTTAACTCATAAAGCAATAATTCATAGTAGAAGCATTGAAGCAACACAAAGGAAGATTAAGTTTCAGCGGTTGCTTTCAACTTATAACATGTATATCTCATGGATATTGTCAACATAGAGTAATATAACAAATGCAATATGCAAATATGTAGGAATCAATGCACAGTTCACACAAGTGTTTGCTTCTTGGGATGGAGAGAAATAGGTGAACTGACTCAACATAAAAGTAAAAGAATGGTCCTTCAAAGAGGAAAGCATCGATTGCTATATTTGTGCTAGAGCTTTGATTTTGAAAACAAGAAACAATTTTGTCAACGGTAGTAATAAAGCATATGTATCATGTAAATTATATCTTACAAGTTGCAAGCCTCGTGCATAGTATACTAATAGTGCCCGCACCTTGTCCTAATTAGCTTGGACTACCGGGATCATCGCAATGCACATGTTTTAACCAAGTGTCACAAAGGGGTACCTCTATGCCGCCTGTACAAAGGTCTAAGGAGAAAGCTCGCATTGGATTTCTCGCTATTGATTATTCTCAACTTAGACATCCATACCGGGACAACATAGACAAAGATAATGGACTCCTCTTTTATGCATAAGCATGTAGCAATAATTAATTTTCTCATTTGAGATTGAGGATATTGTCCAAAACTGAAACTTCCACCATGGATCATGGCTTTAGTTAGCGGCCCAATGTTCTTCTCTAACAATATGCATGCTCTAACCATAAGGTGGTAGATCGCTCTTACTTCAGACAAGACGAACATGCATAGCAACTCACATGAAATTCAACAAAGAGTAATTGATGGCGTCCCCAGTGAACATGGTTATCGCACAACAAGCAACTTAATAAGAGATAAAGTGCATAAGTACATATTCAATACCACAATAGTTTTTAAGCTATTTGTCCCATGAGCTATATATTGTAAAGGTGAAGAATGGAAATTTAAAGGTAGCACTCAAGCAATTTACTTTGCAATGGCGGAGAAATACCATGTAGTAGGTAGGTATGGTGGACACAAATGGCATAGTGGTTGGCTCAAGTATTTTGGATGCATGAGAGGTATTCCCTCTCGATACAAGGTTTAGGCTAGCAAGGTTATTTGAAACAAACACAAGGATGAACCGGTGCAGCAAAACTCACATAAAAGACATATTGAGAACATTATAAGACTCTACACCGTCTTCCTTGTTGTTCAAACTCAATACTAGAAATTATCTAGACCTTAGAGAGACCAAATATGCAAACCAAATTTTAGCATGCTCTATGTATTTCTTCATTAATGGGTGCAAAGCATATGATGCAAGAGCTTAAACATGAGCACAACAATTGCCAATTATCACATTATCCAAGACATTATAGCAAATTACTACATGTATCATTTTCCAATTCCAACCATATACCAATTTAACGAAGAAGAAACTTCGCCATGAATACTATGAGTAGAGCCTAAGGACATACTTGTCCATATGCTACAGCGGAGCGTGTCTCTCTCCCACAAAGTGAATGCTAGGATCCATTTTATTCAAACAAAACAAAAACAAAAACAAACCGATGCTCCAAGAAAAGCACATAAGATGTGATGGAATAAAAATATAGTTTCAGGGGAGGAACCTGATAATATTGTCGATGAAGAAGGGGATGCCTTGGGCATCCCCAAGCTTAGACGCTTGAGTCTTCTTGATATATGCAGGGGTGAACCACCGGGGCATCCCCAAGCTTAGAGCTTTCACTCTCCTTGATCATGTTGTATCATCTCCCTCTCTTGATCCTTGAAAACTTCCTCCACACCAAACTTAGAACAACTCATTAGAGGGTTAGTGCACAATCAAAATATACATGTTCAGAGGTGACATAATCATTCTTAACACTTCTGGACATTGCACAAAGCTACTGAAAGTCAATGGAATCAAAATATCCATCGAACATAACAAAACAGGCAATGCGAAATAAAAGGCAGAATCTGTCAAAAACAGAACAGTTCGTATTGACGAATTTTATTGAGGCACCAGACTTGCTCAAATGAAAATGCTCAAATTGAATGAAAGTTGCGTACATATCTGAGGATCACTCACGTAAATTGGCATAATTGTCTGAGTTACCTACAGAGAAAACAGCCCAGATTCGTGACAGCAAAGAAATCTGTTTCTGCGCAGTAATCCAAATCTAGTATGAACTTTACTATCAACGACTTTACTTGGCACAATAAAACACTAAACTAAGATAAGGAGAGGTTGCTACAGTAGTAAACAACTTCCAAGACACAAAATAAAAACAAAATACTGTAGTAAAAACCATGGGTTGTCTCCCATAAGCGCTTTTCTTTAACGCCTTTCAGCTAGGCGCAGAAAGTGTATATCAAGTATTATCAAGAGACGAAGTGTCAACATAATTTGTTCTAATAATAGAATCAAAAGGTAACTTCATTCTCTTTCTAGGGAAGTGTTCCATACCTTTATTGAGAGGAAATTGATATTTTATATTACCTTCATTCATATCAATGATAGCACCAACAGTTCGAAGAAAAGGTCTTCCCAATATAATGGGACAAGATGCATTGCATTCAATATCCAAGACAACAAAATCAACGGGGACAAGGTTATTGTTAACGGTAATGCGAACATTATTAACTTTCCCCAAAGGTTTCTTTGTAGAATGATCAGCAAGATTAACATCCAAATAACAATTTTTCAGCGGTGGCAAGTCAAGCATATTATAAATTTTCTTAGGCATAACAGAAATACTTGCACCAAGATCACATAAGGCATTACAATCAAAATCTTTAACCTTCATCTTAATGACGGGCTCCCAACCATCCTCTAGCTTTCTAGGAATAGAGGCTTCACGCTCTAGTTTCTCTTCTCTAGCTTTTATGAGAGCATTTGTAATATGTTGTGTGAAAGCCAAATTTATAGCACTAGCATTAGGACTTTTAGCAAGTTTTTGCAAGAACTTTATAACTTCAGAGATGTGGCAATCATCAAAATTCAAACCATTATAATCTAAAGCAATGGGATCATCATCCCCAATGTTGGAAAAAATTTCAGCAGTTTTATCACGAGCGATTTCGAGCTTTAGCAGTTTCAGGCAGTTTCTCGCGCTTTGCATTAGAAGTGGAAACATTGCTAACACCAATTCTTTTATTATTAGTAGTAGGAGGTGCAGCAACTTGTGTAGCATTAGCATTACTAGTGGTGGTAATAGTCCAAACTTTAGCTATATTATCTTCTTTTTCATTTTCTTCTCTTTCCCACCTAGCACGCAATTCAGCCATCAATCTTATATTCTCATTAATTCTAACTTGGATGGCATTTGCTGTAGTAACAATTTTATTATGATGATTCTCATTAGGAATAACTTTCGATTTCAAGAGATCAACATCAGCAGCAAGACTATCGACTTTAGAAGCAAGTATATCAATTTTCCCAAGCTTTTCTTCAACAGATTTGTTAAAAACAGTTTGTGTACTAATAAATTCTTTAAGCATGGCTTCAAGTCCAGGGGGTGTGTTCCTATTATTGTTGTAAGAATTCCCATAAGAATTACCATAGCTGTTGCCATTATTATAAGGATATGGCCTATAGTTGTTACTAGAATTGTTCCGGTAAGCATTGTTGTTGAAATTATTATTTTTAATGAAGTTCACATCAACATGTTCTTCTTATGCAACCAATGAAGCTAACGGAACATTATTAGGATCAACATTAGTCCTATCATTCACAAGCATGGACATAATAGCATCAATCTTATCACTCAAGGAAGAGGTTTGTTCGACAGAATTTACCTTCTTACCTTGTGGAGCTCTTTCCGTGTGCCATTCAGAGTAGTTGATCATCATATTATCAAGAAGCTTTGTTGCTTCACCAAGAGTGATGGACATAAAGGTACCTCCAGCAGCTGAATCCAATAGGTTCCGTGAAGAAAAATTCAGTCCTGCATAAAAGGTTTGGATGATCATCCAAGTAGTCAGTCCATGGGTTGGGCAATTTTTAACCAGAGATTTCATTCTTTCCCATGCTTGTGCAACATGCTCAGTATCTAATTGTTTAAAATTCATTATGCTACTCCTCAAAGATATAATTTTAGCAGGGGGATAATATCTACCAATAAAAGCATCCTTGCATTTAGTCCATGAATCAATACTATTCTTAGGCAGAGATAGCAACCAATCTTTAGCTCTTCCTCTTAATGAGAAAGGGAACAATTTTAATTTTATAATGTCACCATCTACATCTTTATATTTTTGCATTTCACATAGTTCAACAAAATTATTGAGATGGGCAGCAGCATCATCAGAACTAACACCAGAAAATTGCTCTCGCATAACAAGATTTAGTAAAGCAGGTTTAATTTCAAAGAATTCTGCTGTAGTAGCAGGTGGAGCAATAGGTGTGCATAAGAAATCATTGTTATTTGTGGTTGTGAAGTCACACAACTTAGTATTCTCAGGAGTACCCATTTTAGCAGTAGTAAATAAAGCAAACTAGATAAAGTAAATGCAAGTAACTAATTTTTTTTGTGTTTTTGATATAGCAAACAAGATAGCAAATAAAGTAAAACTAGCAACTAATTTTTTTGTATTTTAATTTAGTGCAGCAAACAAAGTAGTAAATAAAACTAAGCAAGACAAAAACAAAGTAAAGAGATTGCGATGTGGAGACTCCCCTTGCAGCGTGTCTTGATCTCCCCGGCAACGGCGCCAGAAAAAGTGCTTGATACGCGTACAGCACGCGTCCGTTGGGAACCCCAAGAGGAAGGTGTGATGCGTACAGCGGCAAGTTTTCCCTCAGTATGAAACTAAGGTTTATCGAACCAGTAGGAGCCAAGAAGCACGTTGAAGGTTGATGGCGGCGAGATGTAGTGCGGCGCAACACCAGGGATTCTGGCGCCAACGTGGAACCTGCACAACACAAACCAAGTACTTTGCCCCAACGAAACAGCGAGGTTGTCAATCTCACCGGCTTGCTGTAACAAAGGATTAGATGTATAGTGTGGATGATGATTGTTTGCAGAAAACAGTAGAACAAGTATTGCAGTAGATTGTATTTCAGTATAGAGAATTGGACCGGGGTCCACAGTTTACTAGAGGTGTCTCTCCCATAAGATAAACAGCATGTTGGGTGAACAAATTACAGTTGGGCAATTGACAAATAAAGAGGGCATGACCATGCACATACATATTATGATGAGTATAGTGAGATTTAATTGGGCATTACGACAAAGTACATAGACCGCTATCCAGCATGCATCTATGCCTAAAAAGTCCACCTTCAAAGTTATCATCCGAACCCCTCCGGTATTAAGTTGCTAACAACAGACAATTGCATTAAGTATTGCGCGTAATGTAATCGGTAACTACATCCTCGAACATAGCACCAATGTTTTATCCCTAGTGGCAACAGACATCCATAATCTTAGAGATTTGTCACTTCCCTGCATTCACGGAGACATGAACCCACTATCGAGCATAAATACTCCCTCTTGGAGTTACAAGCATCTACTTGGCCAGAGCATCTACTAGTAACGGAGAGCATGCAAGATCATAAACAACACATAGATATAAATTGATAATCAACATAACATAGTATTCTCTATTCATCGGATCTCAATAAACGCAACATATAGAATTACAGATAGATGATCTTGATCATGTTCGGCAGCTCACAAGACCCGACAATTAAGCACAATGGGGAGAAGACAACCATCTAGCTACTGCTATGGACCCATAGTCCAGGGGTAGACTACTCACTCATCACTCCGGAGGCGACCATGGCGGCGTAGAGTCCTCCGGGAGATGATTCCCCTCTCCGGCAGGGTGCCGGAGGCGATCTCCTGAATCCCCCGAGATGGGATTGGCGGCGGCGGCGTCTCTGAAAGGTTTTCCGTCTCGTGGCTCTCGGTACTGGGGGTTTCGCGATGAAGGCTATTTGTAGGCGGAAGGGCAGGTCAGGGGGCCACATGAGGGCCCCACACTACAGGTCGGCGCGGCCAGGGCTTGGGCCACGCCGCCCTAGGGTGTGGCCACCTCGTGGCCCCACTTCGTCTCCTCTTCGGTCTCCTGAAAGCTTCGTGGCAAAATAGGACCCTGGGCGTTGATTTCGTCCAATTCCGAGAATATTTCTTTACTAGGATTTCTGAAACCAAAAACAGCAGAAACAAAGAATCGGCACTTCGGCATCTTGTTAATAGGTTAGTTCCAGAAAATGCACGAATATGACATAAAGTGTGCATAAAACATGTAGATATCATCAATAATGTGGCATGGAACATAAGAAATTATCGATACGTCGGAGACGTATCAATAGGCAGCGGCAGAGAAAGATTACGAATTGGCCTGTTCATCATAAGATTCACGTGACAGCGTTCCAGCACTGTTTGGAGGCGGTACGGCTTGGCGGACATGTCGAGGTTGTCCCGTACGACGCGGCCGCTTTCAACAACTATATTTAATGGTTTCATCAAAGCACGTGTATCGAGTTAGTGAAACACGCGTATGATGAAGACATCTTGGATGAGCCCATCGCGTTCGATGAGGTTGCGCAAAGCCAGTACGACAGGATTACTCGAGCAGGGAGATCGACTTCTATTGCTTCCTCCCTGAACTTTGTGATAATGTATTCTCTCATTAGCTAGTACATCATCTATATTGTCATTTACTCGCACAAATTATGTATAATATGTTTTTCACAGCGGTCCGGGATTCAAAAAAAAACAGCTGACGAGTGTGAAACTATTTGGGATCAGAGCCATAGATATTAAAAGCCTATCGAAGCAATGCGGTATTTCATTAAGGTATGGTCACCAACTTTGAATGTAAGCTATTGCGTTTGGCGGCTTTGTAACCATGAGTTTCATGACGCATCGCACTACACAGAAGTTGCGGCAGTTAGGCAACTTGCTAGGTTGCCGCGAGGGCGAAATTCCTACATCCTCTTCTAAAGATTAGGAGGTATGGACTATTTTGTTGCCGTCAAACATGTGCTTAGTAATTTCAACTTTTTCTGACCATGTGTTCATGTTTGTGAAGATTCCTGACGACACTATTCTGAGTCAAGGGGTCAAACGGTCTGCGTACATGTTGATGCCAAGGGGCAAGGCTCCAAACCCTTACACTCCGGAAGACTACGCGAACCGAGGGAAAAAAATTGTCGTTGACGAGGGGCCGCCGCGGAGGATAGCTTTGAGGAGGATGAGGAACGATGATCCGTCCTCCTTAGAGGAAGAGGTGGAGGAAGAAGCGCCACCGCCGCTGCCACGGAGGAAGCAGCCCGCAAGGAGGGGACGTCGATCTTAGATGGATTTGCTACGTGTTGTGTGAACTCTATCTTCGATGAACTCTAGCTATGTCATTTGGGACCATGTCGTCATTGCTACGTGTTGTTTGAATTTTATCTTAAATTGTATGAAACTATATGCTACGATGTTGTTATGTGTATGATGTGTGTATGAAATTGCTATTGATATGAGCAGTCACTTTGCAACCATGCCAAGTCAGTTTTCTTGATTTTTATACCCAAGTCAATGTGTGGCGCCGATGGCGTGGGCTACACATAACAACATAATGGCCCGAAACATACTGTAAGACAATTCTCCAGGGAATTAACCGTTTTGGCGAGCCTGTTTGTGTGGCGCCCGTGCCATCGGCGCCACACAAACAGGCTCAATAAAACGTCCAAGGACTAAGCGTCCGGAGCCCCTGGATGTTTTCGACATATAAGATGACATGTGTGGCGCCCATGCGAGCGGCGCCACACATCCGCGCCACGTCGGCTGGTCAACCGCGCGCCAGCGTCGACACTGCAGGCCGAGCTCGTGGCCCCGCCACAGCCCGACAACGAGCTCGAGCTACCGGAGTTCAACTGGGATGGCTTCTCTGATGATTCCGAGATCAACGAGTGGAACATCTCCTTAAACTAGGGAGCAGGTGACGACTCAGGCTACCGGAGTTCAACTAGGATGGCTTCTCTGAGTTTTGTAAATAAATTTAAATTTGAATAAAAATTCATAATTTATTTACATTTGCGTGTTCTATTTTTTTAAGATTCTTATTATTGGGGCCGTGGTATGTGCAACATCTCCTTAAACTGGGGAGCAGGTGACGACTCACCTTTTAACGTCTATTTAAGACGCTGGTGGATATGCTCTAATTTCAACTGGGTGAGCAGTCGAGGCTGCACCTAAAATTCTGTGTGGCAACACCGCGTTAGCCCCTGCTCATAGGGGGTTTAGGGTTTAGGCGATGCTCTAACGTACCTCTCGAAATCGTTTGCGCGATATGTACAGCATGATATATTGCACGCGCGCGTACGTACTAGGCAAGATCAGGTGTGGTGTCACTGTAGCTCGTGGTTACGAGCTGTAAGTACAATACAAGTACGAGTACCGCTAGTCACGTTACTGTGCGCGGTGATTTTAAGTTTTTAACACGACACGCAGCGATCTACAATTCTACTGTACGTGCAGCGCGCGGTGCAGGAGCCGGTGTACTTGGTGGCGGTACGATTTGATATCACCAAATCTTGGTGACCCTATCTGGGTTTCCTTCATTTCAAACCACTGTGCGTGGTTGCTCGATCTCCCTCTGAACTCTGAAGTCAACTCATCCACAGTGGATGGTAAAACTACTAGCTAGGCTACAAATCCATAGGCTGCTGTAGCCGGCCTGACTCGGAGGCAGGTGTGCATGGTACTATTGTAAAATCCACACTACTCATTACAGGACTGGCTTGTGTGTTTGACTCAACTTACTCGAGTGGCTCTGCCTCTTGACTGGGGTTTCACCGCCATTTTAACAAGGTTGTCAAATCACACACACACACACAGTATCGCGCGCGCGCAACAGGCAGCACCAGTGAGTGCCACGCCATGCACCCCGAGTTTGCTGGGATTGCGATGGGGGTTGGCATGCATGGATCATGGATGGCCGTTTCCGAGACCGGCCGAGGACTTGGAGCTGCTGGCAAGGTTTCCGAGATTCTCGTATGCTGAAAACGTGGAACGAGTAATCTCGTGTTTCAGAGTTGCCATACTCATGTGTATGCTATATATTTTTAGATGGATAGATAGAGGAATATCCTATTTCTGCTCCCTGTGGTTCTTGGCATCTCTCGGCTGTCAAGTACCAGTGGCGCGAACATGACGAGCGAATCATGCGTGGCTGTGTTTGAACGAAAGTGCACCGGTCGTCAAGTCGAGATCGATGGGTTCGTTTCCGGCGAGACACCTGCGCTGGTGAGGAAAAGCGGAGGGACGACGATCCATTTCCAAAGCTGCCTGTTGTTGGCTGGTGCTGCCCTCGCTTTTGGTTTGGTTCAGGTTCGAACTTGGAGCGGTGCCCCTAGGTAGCACGTGCGTGCAACCCACGGGGACAGAACGCTCTGCTCCGCCACGGTCAACCTGGATGGGTTGGGTTTCCGGGGAGCGAGGCGTGTTGTTGTGCGTGCGAGTTCCATGCCCATGCGTGCGTTCCACCGTCCGTGGATCGATGCTTGCTCATCATCAAAGTGATGAGTTCGTCGCATTGGACGAGAGACTCCGGGTTGGCACGCCCGCCAAGAGCGTTGCTTCCAAAGTTTTTCTTGACGTGTCGACTTAGCCAGTTGCGGAGCCAGGATCCAGCAAGGCCCCGGGCCATCCTTTTGCTACAGTAGCTACAGTGCTCGCTACAGTGTGAATTTTGCTACAGTCAAGCCTAAGTTTTCGGCCCACGCCCCAGGCAAATGCCCGTGCAGCCTGGGGCCTGGCTCCGCCACTGGACTGAGCACGGGCACGAGTACGGGGGGTGCTTTACACCGACCTGCTCGGTCGGGAGGGACGAGCCGCACACCCCCTGGGTGTTGTTGGGCCTGGCCTACGGTCATGGTTTGAACAGCTCTTTTATTTGTTTAGATTTAAACAATTTTAAAATTAGAATAATTTTCAAACTAGAACAAATTTTAAACTGGAACAAAATTTAAATTTAAACAATTTTTGAAAAATTTTTAAATTTAAACAATTTTTGAATTTGAACAATTTTTAAATTTGAACAATTTCGAATTTGAAAAATATCATATTTAAAATTTTTTTGTATTTGAACAATTTTTACTTGAACAATTTTTATACTTGAACAATTTTCGCATTTGAACAATTTTTATAATTGAACAAATTTTCGGATTTGAATTTTTTTCAAATATTTCAGATAGAATTTTTTTACATTTAAAATATATTTAAATTTAAAAAATTAAATCTTAAAAACGAAAATAAAACAGAAAAGGAAAAGAAACAGTGAAGGAAAAAAACAGAAAAGATAAAAAACAGAACAGAAAACAACAAATAACACGAACTGGGCCGACCAGGCCGGCCAATACCGCGCGCGCGGCGGTGTGCGGCGCGCGGTAGCCACCGACCTGGTCGGCATATAAGATTTGCCCACGAGTACGGCCGGCTCCCCGTTGCAAATTGCAAACGTCTGGACGGCCCAAGTACGCACGCGGGCCAGGCTGGTTAAGTCTCCGAGAACCTGGAGGCTGTCCGTCTGTGTACAAAGGCAAAAACCTATGCGGGAACGCCTATATCCCGCTCTTTGCGGGAGCGAGCGACGCTCCGCCTGTAGCATCACTTCATGGGCCGAACCGGCAGCAACCCAATAACAGGTACGTCTTCTCTCTCTTTTTTTCTTCTTTTATATTTAGATTTAAAAATATTCAAATTTGTAAAACGCCAAATCTGTTCAAATTTGAAAAAATAAAATATAAAAAATGTTTAAATTTTATTTGAGAAAACATTTTTTTTCAAATTTGAAAATTGTTCAAATCTAAAAAATGTTCAAATTTGAAAAATGTTCAAATCTAAAAAATGTTTAAAGTTGAAAATTGTTCAAATCTAAAAAATGTTCAAATATGAAAATTGTGCAAATATAAAAAAATTCAAACTTGAAAAAAGTTCGGACTAAAAAATGTTCAAATAATAAAAAGTTCAAATAATAATAAAAGTTCGCATTAAAAAAATGTTCTAAACTACAAAAAATTCAAACTTCAAAAATTTTCAAATTTGCAAATTTCAGATTTTGAAAAAGTTCAGAAAAACCGGAAGAAACAAAGGCAAAAAAAATTATAACAAAAAAAACCATAGAAAACAGCCAGACACAAAGAACCATGAAAAATCAGCAAAAACCAGCAAACCGAAAGGTCCTGTCATGTTAATGGGCCAGCCCACCCCGCCCAATCGCTCAGGCGGGAGCGAATCGCTCCCGCAATGAGCGGCGAATAGGATTCGCCAACCTATGCCGACCAGGTCGGTGGTTACCGCGCGCGCGGTATGGGCCGGCCGACCCCAGTTCGTGTTATCTTTTGTTTTCTGTTTTATTTTTCTTTTCTGTTTCTTTTTCTTTTCTATTTTTATTGTTTTTAAGATATAATTTTTAAATTTAAATATATTTTAGATGTGAAATTTCTATCTCAAATATTCGAAAAAAAATTCAAATACTAAAATTGTTCAAGTACAAAAATTGTTTAAATATGATATTTTCTTAATTCGAAATTGTTCAAATATAAAAATTATTTAAATTCGAAAATTGTTTAAATTCAAAAGTTGTTTAAATTTGAAAGTTGTTCAATTTTTTTAAAAATCAAATTTGGAACTTGTTCATATATAAAAAATAATAAATTTTGAAAATATTGTTTTTCAAATTTAGGTAAACATGATTTTTTAAATATGTTCATATTAAAAAATATATTCAAATTTTGAGTTTTTTAAAAACATAGAAATAAAAGAAAATAAACAGCAAAAAAAAAGAAAGGAAAAAATAAATATGCATTACCTGATGTGGGCCGCGGCCCAACTAGCAACCTGCGGGGCACGGGGGTGTGCGGCGTCCTGCTGCCGACCTGGTCGATGTCGAGGCGGATTTCCTATACACCGACCAGGTCGGCGCGTACCGCGCGCCGCACACCCCCGCGCGCGGTACGGGCCGGCCCAGTTCGGGTGTTGGGCCACTTGGCCGTTTTCTTTTTTTGAGATCATTTTCTGTTCTTTTCTTTTTCTGTTCTTTTCTTTTTCATTTATGTTTTCTTTTTCATTCCTGTTTTTTCTTTTTTGTTTCTTTTTCTTTTTTGTTTATTTTTATTTTCTGTTTTTTCGTTCTTAAGATTTAATTTTTAAAATTTAAATATATATTTAAATGTAAATTTTTTTATCTCGAATATTCGAGAAAATTCAAATTCGAAAATTGTTCAAATAAAAAATTGTTCAAATACAAAAATTGTTCAAATAAAAAAATTGTTCAAATACGAAAATTGTTCAAATAAAAAAATTGTTCAAATAAAAAAATTGTTCAAATTCGAAATTTGTTCATATATAAAAAATAATAAATTTTGAATTTTTTTGTTCAATTTTATAATTTGTTACAATTTGAAAATTGTTCCAATCTAAAAAATGTTCAAATTTTAAAAATATTTAAATTTCAGAAAACCTAAAATAATTTTTAAAATCGGGTCTAAAAAGAATCAGCTTTTAAAAAACGTAAAAAGAAAATTGAACAGAAAAAAAAGCAAAAGAAACAAAAAAAGAAAGAGTGAAAATGTTGGGCCGGCCAACAACCCACCTGGGGGGTGTGCGGCGCCTGGTCCGCACCGACCAGGTCGGCGTACAGCACCCCCCAGGTCGAGGAGCCCCCGTGTACAAAGTCCAGTCCATCACAAGTTGGGCCATTGATTAATGGAAGCACAGTTTTTTTTCTTCTTTTTCAAGAAACGATTTTTCTTCTTCTTGGAGAACAAAGAAAACTCCGTGTCACGAACTCACGATGCATAGATACATGAAAAAAAAAAAAACACATTGCCTATTCAACGGTCAACTTTTACCCAACGGCCGAATTTCCCACCCACACGATCCACTCCTCTCTGAGATTTGCCAATGCAGATCCGGCCATTAATATATGCATATTCTACCTGTTTCTTTTCACGTATGAGAATGCTACTGAATATTAATCTGATGGAAATTCAAGTGTTTATTTCATCCCCTTATATTTATTTTCCATTCTTCTACATGTTTTGTTTGCGGCCGAATTTTTCAATGTGATTTGCATGATTAGTTCAACGAAGCCCAGTTGAGCCTTGCTTGCAAATGCTTTCTTCTTCGTTTGCAGCTGATTTTTTTAAATCCTACATGCCTACTGGTTGAAACTGAGTTTTAGTCCTTTTTACAAGTGTTTTAGTCCTTTTCTTTGTGGAACTATTTTAGTTAATTTCGTGTGAATGAGAATCTCTATATGATGCATTACCTGATTTCTAAGCTTTAATAGTTAGCAATGTGTGCCCTTTTTAGTGGTTATTTGTAAATTAGTATAGTATGTCTTCTTCTAGGCTTTCATACATTTGTTTTCTCTGATACTACCTTTTGCAATTCATTTATTTATAACATAGTCGTTTATAATACATAATGTGTGGAGTGGCCCATAAGGAATGGACTACATATACTGCATTATGTTTTCTTAGCATGTAGGCAACTCAAGTTGGCTGTTCATTTTTAATGTAAGCTAGGGTGATGGATGTTTCGAAGATCTTATGGTATGTTATTCCATAGGCACACATATATGTCATCCAATTTTGTACTTTTTTATTTAATAAACCTAGAATTTCAAAAGTAATTGTGCGCGCACGCGCGCGTTTTGTGTGGTGGGTGGGGTGGTGGGGGGGGGGGGGGGGGGGCAACCCCCCCATCCACGATTTTTTGGCAAAAAAGACCACTTGACCCACTGAATTGTCAAAAAAGACCACTTGTGAATGCAATTGATAAAAAGGACCACCTCGGCTGTGGCGGCAGCACCCCCAAGCGACATGTGGCCTTGCCGCCGATGGGAGTGGCGGCACGTTTGTCGTAGTTAGCGCGTCGTCCGAACGGTCGAGCGTGGCAGGCCATGCCACCCCTGGCTCTGGCGGCAGCCTGGCGTGGGGCTTGCCTCCACCTGGTGTGGCGGCAGGAGCACGCACAGAACTTTGCCTAACCTAGGAGCAAGCGACATAGTAATCATTTCAAGATGGAGCATGATCTAAACTGAATTTTCTCTTTAGGCGGGTGACGTATTTCCGGAGTCTAAAATATTCGCGTGCATCTGTTTGCGTCGGTCTAAATGATCAAAATCGATCACGCGTTCGTTTGCGTCGGGGTGCCCCCAGCCGCACGACATTTTTTTTGTTTGGATTTTACCTTTTTTAAACATAAAAACATAATTTACATAGTGGAGAAAGAAAAATATAAAATATAAAGACTAACGCCTGCGCCTACTCCTCCTCGTCGTCGTGCACAACGAAATCCGGTACCGGCCACGGCCAGTTGGAACCCGATGGAACATACACCGGTGTCACCGGTGGTGGAGGTGGTGGTGGAGCAGCCCACGCCGATGGTGGAGGTGGAGGTGGAGCCGCCCATGGATTGTACGCCGGAGGTGGAGGTGGAGTCGGAGGCGGCGGTTGCGGGGACGAGTTCTAAAGCGCCTGTTGTAGGGCCTCTTCCTCCGTGAGGCCAGACGGCATGATGCCGGTGGCGTACCGGGGCAGCGGCGGCTGCACCGGTCGGTCCACCTCCGAGACGAGGATGCCGAACCTCCCAATCTCGTCGTTGGTCATCATCAATGGGAAGTCAAACTTTCGGTCCTCCGCCATGGCCGCCTGCTATTCGTGGAAGATGCAGGCGACAAAGTCATCTGAATCATCCTTGGCCTCCTCGTTCTGGAAGGCAAGCGTGTCGTAGTCCTCGTCCTGTGGACGCGTTGGCCGCTGCCGTGTTCGACGACGAGGCGGCGGTGGCCGGTCATAGGGGAAGTCCCGGTCACCGAGGAAGCCCGCCTTCCCCCTTGGATACTCCTCGATCTCGCGCCAGCTGTGCTAGCTATTGGAGTCGACAGCGAAGGCGAGATCGACGCGGACGTGTCCGAGCCGAACTCGCCGGTGTGGTAGTGCCTGCGGAAGGAACTTGTCCGGGAGCCACTTGATGCCGAGGGGGTCGTCGTCGATGCGGAGGAGGAACTCCAAGCAGCACTCCTCCTACGAATATGAGGAGAGCACAGGCGACGACGACCTTGGGGCCGTAGCTGCTCCACCTCGGCGGCCCCGGCCCCGGGGGCGCCCAGGCCCGCGTCCTCGACCGCCTCGCCACCCTCCTGGATTCGCCATGGACTTCCTCTCGGGGCTAGCTGCGTCGCGGGAAGAGGAAGAAGAACGCTCACCCTCTTTATATAGGCCGGAGGTAGGCGATGGGTGCGGGACGCATGGCATCGCCATTACAGCGTTGGCTGAGGTGGGCGGCGGCCACTCGGCAGGCAAGGGATCGCCATTAACGTGGCGCAGACTGCCGAAACGACACATCGGCGCCAGTCGTTGGCGCACCTGAGAAGACGCATCGAGCCAGGGTCGCTACCAGACGGGCCCGACGAAACGCCGTCGCCTACCTCTGCACAAGTAGTAATGGCGATGCCACGCGTGGCGCGGCCGTCGTCCTGCCTCTGACCTATATATACAGGGGCGCGAGCATCTCATCTCCTCCCCACTAAACCCTAGCCGCCGCTGCCGTAGCGCCGCTTCCTCTCAGCCTCCAGCAGATCCACCATGAGCAGCGCCGGACGCGGTCAGGCTGCCGCGCCTCCACCTCCACCTTCACCTCCCACTCCACCTCCTCCGGCCTCGAGCTCCTCCGAGGAGTTCGACTCCGAAGATAGCACCGACCTCCTCCACCCGGCCAGGGACGCCGCGGCCCTGGCACTCGCGGCGCAGGAAGCAGAGGAGGAGATGGCGGGCCACGCAGCGTTGGACGCCGAGCTGGAATAGCGCAGGCTGGCGGCCGCCGCTGCTGCAGAGGACTCCGACTCGGAGATATCTTGGTCCTCCGATGACCCTGATGCGCCGACGCCGGAGGAGAAGGCGGCGTAGCAGAGGGCCCTCGTCGAGTCTTTCGAGACGCTCAAGGACGACGCCGCCAACGCGAGGCTGGAGCAGTGCCTGCAAGAGGACGCCACGGCGCACCGAGCCATAGCGGCCGTGCGGGAGGCGGTAGAGAAGCAGGCGACGGAGCGACGCAACGACTGTGCCAGCCAGTCAGGAAGCAAGTAGTCTAGGCCTATAGATATACTTTGTATAGTTTTTATGCATTTTTATGTACTACTTTGAATGTTTTTAACTATGTTGCAATTCAAAAATGGGTCGCCTCGGTGGGAGCACACCCAGACGCAAACGGACGAGCGGACAAAATATGTCCGTGGGGCGACGCAAACTGACGCTCGTAACCACTTTTGGGCGTCCGAAATGCGTCGCGCCGCTGGAGATGCCCTTAGGCAAAGTTCCGTGGGTTGAGCACATCGTCCAGTGACGCTCCTGCCGCCACACTAGGTGGAGGCAAGCCCCACGTCAGGCTGCCGCCAGAGCCAGGGGCGGCATGGCCCGCCACGCTCTACCGTTCGAACGGCGCGCTAACTGCGGCAAACGTGCCGCCACTCCCATCGGTGGCAAGGCCACGTGTCGCCTGGGGGCGCTGCCGCCACAACCAAGGTGATCCTTTTTGTCAATTTCACTCACAGGTCCTTTTTGACAATTTAGTGGGGCAAGTGGTCCTTTTTGCCAAAAATTCCCCCATCCTCATGTCCCAATTACTTCACAAACTACTTAGAATCTTGGTTAGTTTTCTTTCTTACTATTTTATATTCCCTTCTTCTAGTTTGTGTTTCATAAATATTTTCATGTTTTGATGTATCACAAAACACGGACAGGCGTCCAGGAAACGCCACATTGGTTTCCCTTGATCCTGATTGACGTTTCCTTTCCCTCGATCGAATCACTCACGGAGTTCCTCGTCTGTTGCCTCACCTCCCTCGCCCCATCCCACCCCTGAAATCAAAAAACCAGCTCTCTTTGTCCATGAACTCACCTATGGAGAATATACGCGTAAAATAACACTAATTATGAGCTATGTGTACAATGTTGAAGTTTGCAGGAGTCCATAATAAGTTGGGTCAAAGCTGAGAAAGAAGAAAATTTTATGACACTGCATAACTTTTTTTTTGACGAAAAGGCAGACAGACCTGCGTTTCAATGATTTATAGAAGATCAGGACATAGCTCAAGGGTATGCAAAAAACAAGCTAACAGTTAACTAGTTAGAGCATGTCTAACAACCCGTATTCCTCTGCCCCGTATAAGGCTCGTATTTTGCCCCGTATCGAAAAATTGCTCACGGAAGAGCCATTCCGTCTAGCAGACCCCATATTTCGCCCCGTATTTTCAAAAATTAAAACCCCGGGAAATTTATCGATAGCTCATCTTCATTGATCATACTATGGATCATACATACATTGCGATCATACCTACATCAATCCTACATCTATTCGTCAAGGATGACGAATGGGATGAACGCGATGGCCGCCGCCTCCTCCTGCGCCTCCCGCGCCTCGAATTCCCGGACGGCGGCGATGGCCGCCGCCTCCTCCTCTGCCTCCGTCCGAGCCTTCTCGGCGGCATCCTTCTCGGATGCGGCCACCGCCTGCAGGAAGGCCGCGTCCTCCTCTGCCTCCTCCGCTTCCTCCTCGCCGGCTCACGGATCTCCTCCACTTCCTCCGCCGCTTGTGCTGCCGATGAGCGCCGCCCACGCCACCTTCGACGCGCGGTCACGCTCCTACTCGGCGCGCCACTTCTCGAAGTCGCCGCCCCTCATCGGCTTGAGTGGCGGATCTTCTTTGTACCACTGCCCGCCCGCGGCGAACTCACGGAGCGACGGCGGCATGTAAAGCGCGCCGGCGTACCGGCACGCCACGGCGACTCCCCGCGGCGGAGCGCTTGCGTTGGCGCCGCCACGCCTCCTCGACGGTGTCCGGCGAGCGGGATCGCTTCGATCCGCTCGCGGACGACGCGGAACTGGACCGGCGAGAAGACATGGCCGCAGGCGGGGGAAATGCGGAGGCGAGATCTGCGGGATTGCTCGCCGGAGCTAAGCGGGGACGCGGCGGTGCACGGCGGCGGTGCGGATTTCCTGGCCCCCTATTCGGTTGAAACGGCCGACCCGAATACGGGCCTGCTAGACGGCCCGAACCGCGCTCACCACATATCCCGCCGGAATTTTACGGGATGGGCGGGGGCCTATTAGACATGCTCTTAGAAAGAATAAAACAGCAAAAAACATCATAAGCTAAGCCTACTCGAGCCTCTTGGTGTTTGCAGGAGACGACGCATAAATAAATATTAATTCTTGATGAACTTGACTGATTTCCATTTTTCGACGAAAATTTTGTGACGACGCATAAATAAAAACACTTCATCTCCGCCAACTCTTTCTTTCCCCTCCATGCCGAGGTGACGCCGATTCTATTTCTGGGACGAATAAATAATTCGACCATGCACCTGCCCGAGTGCAGCTCCCGATCGATGCGAAGAGGCAGGAACAGAACAAAGATCACACAGGAACGCACGACACGAGGCGGCACCATACCACCCCGCCCTTTCCCCTGCACCGAGCTGATCGATCGATCCCGAGAAGATGAGCGCTCCCAGCCAAATTTCACGTGCCTCTCCACCATCCTGATCGACTATACCAGTGTTGTTTTCTAAACATATTCCCTCCACTTTCTCCTCTGGTCGGCGTCGGCTTGCCGAGTTCCACATTTCTCCCCTCCTCTTTCCCGAGCTCTCGATCTTCCTGCGGTTTCAGTTCTTGGATCGAGGCTTCCCTTTGTCCCTCGATCTGCTTGGTGTTTCAGCAATGGCGGAGCAGGTGGTGGCGGACCTCCGAGAGAGGTGCGCGACGCCAGTGTCGCTGCTGCGCGATGTGGCGGTGGAGATGGCCGACGAGATGCGCGCGGGACTGGAGAAGGAGGGTGGCAGCAGGGTCAAGATGTTGCTCTCCTACGTCGACAAGCTCCCCACTGGGTTCGTACTTCGTACATATACGTTCAGTTCTTCACTCCCTGTTTACTTGTCTGAATGCCTGCTCAGGGGAAAGCCTGAAAAGTTCATACACTTCAATGTATTTACTGTAAACTGTTACCACTACTTTGTGTGCTCGTTCTCACATCTTAGTAAGGGTGAACAGGCTGTTGTTTTAAACTTGAATGTGTTGATGGAGTAGATGTTAGAGCAGAGACTATGCTCATATGAACTGAGGGATAATACATATGCAAGGGCGCCCGTTAATGGATGAAAAATACTAGCCGGTGATTAGGAATTAGAAATATGGCTCCCTAGCTATCATGTTCATAGCATTATAGTAAAACATAATAAGATGATCATTTTACTACTCATGGATGCCAGACTTAAACAAAATAGAAATGATAACTCCTGATCATGTTCATCGCACTAAAATGCCATCCATTTGTTATCAGGCTTCATTTCAGCCACTAGATAACTTTAATGATTGCGGTTGCTCATTTCAACGGGCAATTGTATATATGCTTGACCTTTGCACACCTTTAGAATTATTGGCCCGCTTACTTTTGTGCTACTAAATTTAGGAGAGAGGAAGGTTTCTTCTATGGATTGGACCTAGGAGGGACAAACTTCCGCGTCTTGAAGGTGCAACTAGGTGGTAACGATCAGCGTATTGCTAACCGTGAGTCCAGAGCAGTCGCCATTCCACCACATTTGATGTCTGGGAGCTCCTCGGTACGTTTATAAGCTGAATTCACCAACTTGGCATTGATTTGATGTTATTATGTATTTGATTCATTCTTTGGCTATATTCATTATTTAATGTGCAGGAATTGTTTGGTTTCATTGCTTCTGAATTAGCCAAGTTTGTTGCGGATGAAGATAAGGGTAATAGCTTTTCAACTGGGAAGAAACGAGAACTAGGATTCACATTTTCTTTCCCAGTGAGGCAACACTCTATTGCATCGGGCACCCTTGTCAAGTGGACAAAGGCATTTTGTATAGAAGATGCTGTAAGAATTTCTTATGCTCGCAAATACAGCATATTTGTACATTATATGATATATGAATGTTGCCAATAATATCACTCTTTGGAGTCTTACATTTTCAGTTGATTAATTATAAACCGTATTGGATAATGAAATCTAGGAATTACACTAGAAAATATGTTTTGTTAGACAAGCAGCATCATAAAAATCAAATATTTAACTGTCTATAACATAATCTTCAAAAGGGTTAACATATCTCTCAAATCAGGTGGGTGAAGATGTAGCGGTTAAGCTGCAAACGGCTATGGAGAAGCAAGGTGTAGACATACATGTGGCTGCACTGGTGAGTGTCAATAAGTTCTTATATTGCACTATCCCTAAATTAGAGTATAATCTACTTGTAATCTCATAAAAGGAATCTCATTCTGAGAGATCCGTTGGTGAAATAGATCAATGACGCTGTTGGGACATTGGCTGGAGCCAGATACTATGATAAAGATGTTATTGCTGGTGTGATATTTGGTACTGGTACAAATGCTGCCTATGTTGAGAAGGCAAATGCTATACCAAAATGGGAAGGAGAGCTGCCGGAGTCAGGGGATATGGTGAGGTTTAAAGGTCATACACTTCAAACCTAGTAGTACTCAAAGAATTTGTGCTGAGTTCTTTTGGACTATTTTATTATTTTTCTAAGGTACTTTTGTACTACGTTTTGTCATATATATCAGGTGATTAATATGGAATGGGGTAACTTCTATTCATGCCATCTTCCAGTCACTGAATACGATCAAGCATTAGATAAGGAAAGCTTAAATCCGGGGGAGCAGGCAAGTTTCTTTTACATTCTGTCTGTTCATGTTGTTTGTTCGGCATTGACTGAGCTATATATTTTGGGTCTTTCAGATCTACGAGAAGTTAACCTCAGGAATGTATTTAGGTGAAATAGTAAGGAGGGTATTGCTTAAACTGTCCCTGCAATCTGCAATTTTTGGTGAAATTGACCATACTAAGCTCAAAACTCATTTCCATCTGCGGTACGTTGTTTGGCTAGCTTTTTCGCAGTTGATATTCTGATGTGTGTAACGAATGTTCTCTTATTAATGATCTGGAATTCATGATTACATTCAAATGCATCTTCTTGTTAATTATCAGAAGATTTAATCTTCTAATCATACATACCGTTCTGTGTAGCAAATGCTGCAACCTTCAAGCTTACATGGGAGGATAAGTCTGGCTTTATGTTGTATGCAGGACTCCACATATTTCTGCAATGCATCATGATGAAACACCTGATCTGAAGATTGTGGCACAAAAACTGGAAGAAACCCTAGGGGTATGCTCACTTTGTGATCATTGCACGGCAGTCATCATTAAAATATCGTATAGTTTTTTCCTTATGCACACATTAAAGCGACATTGTATGCATACCTCCAGATTGCAGGTACATCCTTAGAGACGCGGGAAATGGTTGTCAAAATTATTGACATTATCACAAGAAGGGCAGCCCGGTTGGCTGCAGCAGGCCTTACAGGGATCCTCAAGAAGCTTGGGAGAGATGGCTCCATCGACAAGCGTCGGTCAGTCATCGCCATTGATGGAGGACTGTTCGAACACTATGCCAAGTTCAGCAAGTGCTTGGCAACTACTCTAAGTGAACTGGTAGGAGAGGAGTTGTCTAAGTCAGTAGTCGTCAAACACGCAGATGAAGGTCCGGGGATCGGAGCTGCCCTGATTGCTGCTTCCCATTCTCAATACGGAAATGTCGAGGGGAACCCGGATGTTAAATATTAGGCAAGATACTTGTCAGACATTTTTAGCCGCCCGTTTAAATGGCAACTAGCTTCCCAACATGTGCAGTTTACCATGATGGAATTGTAAGCGGTTTGTAACAAAATTTGAGGCTAGATGAGGTGTCCTTGGACAGTTAAGATTTTAAAAAAGGGAGCAGAGGTCTCATAACATAACTAGTACTGTACCTTTCTAATCACAAGTTCAGTTTTAAAGCATCGCTCAGTTTCTGTACAAATTTAGCTGAACCGTATAATGTTCAGGTTAAATTCCTGTGCTCCAGACACGATCAAACCGATCTATATAAAAGTTGTAGTGATAAGATACGATAACGCGACATGATCAGACTGATCTATGAGGCACTGTGGTGATAAGCAAGGATGACGACCCAATGGCACAAAGGTTTCAGACAACTGCTTGTGAATGTATCAGACCTCAGCAGGAAAAGAACCTGGGAAACATATTATTCTACGCTAAATCCAGCACGTACAACGAAAAGAAAACAGAGCAGAGTTCACATCTTTAGATTTTCTCAAGCGAAATTTTCCTGGAAACATGTCTCAAGGTTAGGATTCCTTCAACAAGAGCAGAAGCAAGAAGCAGACGAATTTAAAGAAACATGTCTCAAGGATAGGATTCCTCCAACAAGGGCAGAAGCAAGAAGCAGACGAATTTAACCGCATGGCGGCAGAAGCAGGAAAGAAAGCAAAGGAGTTTCATGGCCTGGAATGAACTGTTGCCGCCAAACTCCACTGCCTCAAGATTGTATCCAATATACCTACCACCTCTGAGCTGACCAACTTTTGCAGCGCCGAGACGAAACAACGGGCATTTTCGCTCTTGTCGAACAGCAATAGGAAAGCAGTGAAGTCGAAGAACCATCTGAAGTTGCTCTTATCCTGTCTTATTCTGGCAACTCCATCGAGCACAACATGTAGAGTGTGCCATCCCCACCATATTAGCCTCATTTATCATCAAGCCGTGCCAGCAGTAGTATGTCTTAATTTAGCTAGGCACCTTCCACCGACCCGGACGTTTGGAACCTGGGTGCGCGCGCACCCATTTACGAAAAGTTCAAAAAAATACTATTTAAAAGTTTCAAAAAAATGTGAAGTAAATTTTTGCATGTATATATTGTGTTGATACTTACTCGTGTGTGTTTTCACGAAAAATACCATTGTGTGTGACCTACACAAAAATGACAAAATGCAAATTCCTATTCCTGTGAATAGTAAAATTCCTATTCACTATTCTCATTTGGACATTTTGTCATTTTTATGCAGGCCACACACAATGGTATTTTTTCGTGAAAACTCACACGAGTAAGTATCAACATAATATGTACATGCAAATTTTACTTCACATTTTTTTGAAACTTTTAAATAGCATTATTTTTGAACTTTTCGTAAATGGGTGCGCGCGCACCCAGGTTCCATTCACCATTTCCGGGCACCTTCACTCCTTCAGTACACTAGTAAGGAGTCGAAAATATTTTTGAAACCTAGTCCAACTTGTCAAACAGTCTTGTAATCTTCTTTAAAACACTTGAAAAAAGGACACGTCTTCCTTACAGCGCGTACCTTGGTTACAACTGTACTATACACATCTTTATGCTTTTTATTTGGCTTCCTTTTAGAAAAGGATTCATTCTTACCCTAGCAAAATCAATGGGAGATTTATCAATGAATGGTCAAGAAGCAGCTATACTGGATACCTTGTTTATGATAATTTGTTGATTTTTCTTGATGACTTTTATGTATATGGTACTGGCGTACTGCGGAATATTGAACCTTGCTCCCTTACGTAATCTGCACTAGTTAAACTAGATTTAGATGTGCGCCTTGGCGCACGATCCCGTGGAATTCGTCCAGAATTACATTTTGCATATCAACGATAAAAATCAGGCAATGGAATAATAAATTATTTTTCAGGTTTCACAGGAAAAAAAGTCGTATGATGAAATTAGGATAAATCAAACGAAATCACAAAAGGAGTAGCAAACGCTTATGAACAATTGACATAAGCAGTTTATGATGATTGTATTTGTCGCCAGATCAACACATGTATGGATTTTACACATGCAGAATCCATGTTGTTTTCATAGCTCTTGGACTTTATTACAGACATCGAGGGGTACACGGGAGAACATTCCGCTTGGAGCGCAGAGGCGTTAAACAGAACAATACTCACATAGCTCAAGATGTTATTCATCCTTTGAAACACCAAGTTCTTCTAGCATAAGATTGAGTAATATTCTAAAAAGAATTTTGATTATCCTTTTGAGTTTCCTACAATAGGAAGTAAGCGTGTAAATATTCGAAACAACCCTAACCATGATTTTGTTAAATCGTAGAGAAATGCAAAAAAAAATCCATGTAGTGATATTCAAGTGTATGGACATATGCAATCATTCAACCTAAGTATAATCCAAACCGGTGCATCACACAAGCATAACCCATATCAATTTCTGACTTAGCTTTAAGTATGTAAACAACGGGCAGGGGCAGGTAATTGCACACCTTGTCTTGACGTCCTCGTTTTCACTACGAAGGCGGCCGATGCCTCATCCTCTGATGCGGTTTGGAGGCAGCATGTGCTCCTCCCATTGAATGCCGAAGAGGGCGATCAAACCTTCTTGCAGATCAGTCCAGAGTACAAACTCAGCATGTCTACAAAAAAGGATTTTACCTCTTGGAGAAACATCAGTTTTCCTATGCTATGTACACATTACTTTCTTAATTTTATAAGTACCAATAATTAAAGTAGGCATTGTTGGCTGGCATAAAAAAATAAGTAAAAGAAGACCTTCAGAAGCTATTTACAGGCTCATGGCATGCGCAGTAGTCTTGTGTGGATTGAAATATAGAGTTCGTTATGGAAAAATCACCATATATCACTGTTTCATGGGTAAACAAACGCACTATTTAGCAAACCGCCAAGGCAAATCAGTAAATCCGTCTTTCAGTTTTATCCTAAATAGCAACTGGCAAGTGGAAGCTATTTAGTACATGTAGAAGAAGAATGTTTTTTTCTAATAGCAAGTGTGGCAAGTGGAAGCTATTTTACCCTGTGATATGAATATAACCACTCAATCTCAGGATGGGAGAAGGATGTTTTTCAATGATACAAATACAGAATGATATGAACATAAGCATCGAGCTGTAGGATGGAACAATGGAAAGAACATGTGCCAAATTATTTATCATTGTGGAACTGGAGACATACATTAGCTGCGTCTTGTTATCTACCAGCTGTAGTCTTCACTAAAAACAACCAAATATATTTTACACAGCACAAACATGAAGGCTATCTCCCAGCTCGAGGCTTTCCTGGCCTACAAAATTAGAATAAGCTCCTATATGTTGCTTCTCTGTCTTTTATGCATTTTGTTGGCTGGTCTTTTTCAGTTTGAAATCTGTAGTAATAACCATAAAAATGCAATGTTGCATTAGGTAATTTTAACGAACAATTTTCTCGAGTTAGTTACAGTGTAGATACAGAAATTCTTCAAGTGATAACATATGCAGGCGGGGTTTTTTTAAGGCCTGGATGTCAATACGAAAAAAATAGAATTGCTAAACTTAGCAAGATAGAGAATTTCTTCAATATGATCTAAAGTTCCTTCCAAGTTTTTCCTCTGCTAGTCTACTCCTTCCCAGAAAGGAATGCAAGCAAACCTGAAAACTATCTATATCAGTTAAAGGAGAAGTGAAGATTCTGTGTACCTAGAGCACATAGCCTGCAACTTGCTATACCCAAGAATTATCTGAATTATGAATGATGAGGCTATGAACCCCAACTGTATGGATCTGATTGTCTGCAGCAACCCCTGGAAATAGAACAAAAGAAAAATTGAATGACTAAGATGAATATTTGCATTAGTGTGAGAGGTCATTCGGCCATGATTATTTTTGTAAGATAGAAAATGTAGAAAAAATTCATTGCATACTCACATCAGGGGCATCAAATATTTGTGGGAAGAAGCGATCAAGGATTATGGAAAAGATTCAAATAACAAAGCAGTATAAGGAACCAATGATAGATTCACATCTGGAAGGCGAGTGCCAAATAGTATCTCGTGAAATGTCTTTATCCCAGGAACAGACAGTGTTGTTACGATTGTTTCCTTGCCGTGCTCTGATAATCAACCAAACATTTTGCAGTTAAAATATGACATGCAAAATGATAAGTATAATAAACATAAAAGGAGGGAAATTATCACATTATTTCAACACATTAAAAGAACCAACATTGCAGAAATCCGAAATCATCACATCAGTTCCTACTTCATAGGGACAATCTATAATGTTGTAAACCCAAAGCAATTGCTACAAAATATTTAATCATTCTACAAAATAGCACAACAAGTGAATGCTAAAAAATAGGGTTAAATACTTAAGAAACATGGTTATATATATAAGGCCATCAAGGTAAAGCCTGACAAAAAATTCTCAACCAGCATCTATGCAATTAGTACACCAAGAAATAGAGAAACAAAAGTCAACAGAAATAAATGAGGTTGAGAGTGTGACCCTTACTTTAGTTTGAGTATCACATCAAAATAGAAAAATGGAGAATGAAACCAGAACTTATTCCAGATCATGTTCCAAGAAACAACATCAAAATGATAAAGCATTTCTCAAGACAAAGAAAAATCCATCATAATTCATTCTCCAATCTGATCCATCAGCTAGTTAAAAGAATAGTATGTTCAAGACGATCACCAGAATGTGAAACAACTGAAGTTGACAATATGAGCATTGGATAATCTTTGCATCCACAACAATCAAATCACACAACTTAAAACGTAAGCATTGGATAATCTGAGCAGAAGAATCACTGTCATCAATATTTAAAAATCCCTAGAGTAGCAGAAGTTAGTACCGGATTCAATGTAATTGTATATGAATATCCCTAATGTATAAGACTCACATGAGTGAGCCATACTTCTGATTACTTAGGTTTCTTGGATACAATGAAATCTGCTATAAAAAAATTAATGTGAATAAGCACATAGGCTCACCTGATAACCTGACCGCAGCATAATTTAAATGGAGCTTCAAATCCCTGGAGACAGTTTGACATGCCCAAGGGTCTGCAGTATAGCATTGCGTGCGAGGTTACTATTAGGATACAACACAGTAAGTCCCATGAGATGGGTCCAACAATGTCACGCCTGCAGATTTCAGAAAGCAAAGCCATATTCAGATCATAAAAGAAGAAAACCTATCATGACAGAGGACTGGCTAACACAGAGAAAATAATTTTCAGATTAATATAAGAAAATACATCACAGTAGTTGCATGATTTATCTTAAGAAAATTATGAAGTTCAAAACTGAGGCATAAAACTCATTGTAACAAGCTAAATTGGTCTGCCAACATGGTTCAACTTTTCATTCCAAAAATTTCAAGCAAGTAATTTGCCAGAAATAATCACCTATGACCAAATAAAAATAGGCCATAGAAGCATATTGCAAAGACTTACTACATCAAAGTTTGCTTCGCCACTAAGAACTACATCAAAAGCAAAGACTTGCAAAATGAAAGACCTATAAAATCAGTAAGCCAAAATTCATGTGTGAGGAGATGAATTAGCAAGCCTAATTCAGAAAATACAATTGTAACCATAAATGTTGAATACGATATATATACAATCTGGAAGGTTGTAAAATTAAATACCTCATAAAAAATTCAATGACAAGGTACAAAACACATCATTTTAAGGTACACCCGATACGGAGAGTTAGATACCGAACATCAAACTCCGCATTAACTGGTTCCTTAGTTCTAAAAAAAGGATTCTACCAAGGAGAGACAGATATATCATGAAGAAAGAGAGTAGCATGAAGGAACCAAGCTCAGGTAATTACTTCTGTCCATCTTTAATCAACAAAACGAGCAGACGAATATATAAAAGAACGGAAGAACAACTTGGTTGAAGGGTTGTTTGTCATCGCGGTGGATGAGGTAGGCGGAGAATCTGGAGCACCAGCTGCAGCCAGACCAACCTGACATAGAAGATGAATAACTCGTAAGAGGAAAAAACCTAATGCAATAAGAGGAGCACAAAGGGTTAACATGCATGTAATCACCTTATCAGACCGAGGCTGAGGAGCAAACTCTTCCGTAGTTTTCGACCCAGGCGATGGTTTCCCGATCAAGGCCATCTTCACATCTGAAAGCTCAAGGACATGAAGACATACCTAGATCCAGGAGGCTTCACGACCGATGGCTATGTCTGCAGGAGGATTATTTCAGAAACAACCTGTTTATACAAGGTTGGGTAAGCAAATGGATACATATCTAAATAAGAATGCCCAAATAGAGCTAGCAAGGGAGAATCACAGCAAAATAACATGCAATATCTATACGACACGCAGAAGAAAGTATTCTACCGCACCAAACGTGACCTAAAAACGACCGGTACATCCGAAGGAAAAGGATCGTCACCTAAAAAAATTCGGTACATCAGAAGATACGCCTAGTGGTAAGAGATTCAAGTATCCAAGGAAAACTTCATGCTAGCGGACTGACATCACAATAGATATTTTACAATTGTTAATATGATCAATAACGAAAACTTGCAAGAAACTGGAGAGTTAAATGGAAAAGTTTTACCTTCTATCAAAGACGATGCAAATGACAAAATGGAAAAGCAATAGTATTTGAAATTCCACCACTCTGAATGATTAGTTCATGATTATAAATATACTATTGCTTCATCGCAAGCGATGAAAGAGATGATATAAACATGGTACAAAGAAGCATCAGTTTGAAGTAGCATTACCCTGCTAAAGAGAAGAGTAGGTTTTATCAGAAAACAAAATTCAGATGATTAGTTGATTAATACAGTATTTCTAGCATTAGCATGTACCATTGCAAGTTTAGGATTGAGATCTCCCTTAATAAACATGAAAGGTGTAAATGATATCATGAAAAATAATGCAAGAAAATAAACTGATCTGCAAGTGACTCGTTATTTAAATCTGCATAGTTAATTACTTAATACAAAATTGTAGCTATCCAACTTGCCTGTATCTTTACGGCATAGTAACAGTGACCAAAGAGTCAATACAAATGACCCCTTTTTCCTATTTCCATGTTCTAGTGCTTTTGTCTCAGTTTTAGTTTACTTGGCTAAGATGTAAGCCGCAACAGTGTAATACCATATTCCTGATCTACCAGGATTTATTAATTTAAAGTCGGGCTTCAATGCCTTTTATCTAAAAAAACATGTCAAAGAACTTTTAGCATCATGTAGGTATATAAGCAATTAAAGAGTCCTAGAAGCATCTTTACATGACACACAGAGGCATCAAAAAGTTATTGCGATGGGCGAAGGTACTAACCATGAACTATACATCGACATAAGTAAATGAAATGCGTATCCTTAGAGAGAGAAAATACAGTGAAACAAATCTTGCCCTTTTCATATGCAAGCATCAAAATATGCAATTGGGCGGTATCATCTTAGTAAGTCCATAATTCTGCACCCCATTAATATATTTCATAATACCTACACCTCAACCATAAGCAGAATCCCCCGCAACAAAAAAAACATAAGCAGAATCATTGAGCAATTCCAACGGGAGGCCACATAAGTGAAAATAAGCTCTATAAAAAATTTAGCCTTCAAAGTAACGGGATTCATTCCCTAGAACCACACAGCAGTTCACTTCGTGTGGAGGGTCCAAATTCATGCATTGAACTAAGGATCTATTATTTTGATTAGCATCAGCCGTGAATGGAATTGATATAGATGCACTCGTCAAGCTGGAGCCCCTAACGAATCTGCCAAATGGATACATGCCAGTAACTAAGGATCATTCGTTACACTACTAAAAAAACAGCAGCTACTGGGTCACGTTTTGTGCTTGGCAGTGAACTATTGCATCTCTGATGGTTAAATGGAAGAGGGAGAGACACGAGAGGGGAAAGTAGTACCTTGTCAGAGAAGTTCTCTTTGGTGAGGTCGATGACCTCGGTGCTGAATCGCTTGGCCACGATCAAGTACCACGGCGGCCACTTCCGAGAGGTAGATAGGGAGGCGGCCACCTCTTGAATCACAAAAATAGATGGGCATGTAGCCCATTCATGTTCTGCCGATCCTTCTCTACCCTTCTCCGATAATGTGACCTTTCCAGTTTGGACCACATATCAATGATTATTGTAATATTGATGCTAGGAGGCTGCAAATCAAGCTATCTTCAGTGAGACACAAATCATCCAAGCAAATGCAATACATAGAAATGCTAGTCTATGAAAATGCTTACAAAGAAAAGTATATATGTATGAAGTCTTAGCTCGTAGCAGCTAATGATCTTTATCTCCAAAACCTGCATCAAAGTCAATATTGAATAATACGACACTTCTGATCTTAAACTCCTATGTGGGAAAAGTTCACAAAAATAAACCACAAGTAGAATCTTGCATTTTACTTTCTCGGCTTGTGTGTTGTAGTAGAAGGTCAGATCTAAACTGAAAGTTCAGAGGCTGGCACACTGGCAGAATATATGGTAAAGATGAATAATTAATGTACCGGTTTAACAAATAAATGGTCCAGTTAAATGTTGGATTACCCTTTAAATCATTCTAAAGAGACCTAAGAAATAATTAATCCCAATTAATGACTGTTGAATAATATCCTGCAAACAACACAGGGAAAAATTGAATAGTGAAACGAATCAAAAGATCACATGTCACTGCAACATATGCAAGTAGAAGGATGATCTCAACATCTGGAGTAAGCTATATGAGCACAATAAATAAGACCATATCTACAAAAACCACATTCATAAGTTTGACAGGGCCATCATCTATCATTCAATTTAAATTCCCCGAACATTTTGTGTTCCCCTCTAACTGAATATATGCAAACCCAGGATTTTCTCCGAACAACCTATGGACATAAAGCAAGAAGCTAGATGAGTAAATGACATATACCTGGCGAAATGAAGACTCTCTCAAGAGGACGGTGAAGGCGAAAAGAGTAGCCATAACTCCAACTAACAGAAGGACCTCGGTAGATGAACATGCATTGAATCAACTTCTCACTTTCATGATCACACCGAGATATCTCTTCTTTAGAGGTACATATCTGCATATATTCCAAATAAATGTAGAGGTATACGAAGAAAAGTACCCCTGGACAACAACAGAATCAAGTGTAACAGGCCAATTGCAGAGACAATAACCATCAGAAAATCATTATTGCGTAATTGATAATAAAATAAATACACAGAGGCAGACCAAACATGTGGAGGAGAACAGGAACAACACGGCTCCCCTGCAAACAACCATATGTGTCAGGAATATTGGTTACTTTTCTGAAAATGCAAAGCGATACTGGTTTAAATCTATGGATCTTTGTTCATGCACATGAATTTTGATCAAAACTTTCGAGAACATGAACATCTTCATTAAAACATTTGATGAATGATAACCAAAGGGAGATAAAAAAAATCATAGCAAATCATATACGTAACTTCAGGAATACTGAGGCATAATGTTAGCAATTTTGGAAAAACTTTCATTAGATAAAAGGTATAAGACCAACATATTTTTTGGTTGAACAAATGACCTAGAATAAAAATGAAAAGCGGCAATACAAAATATAATTACATAATCATTACAGATCTGTAAATATGACTCATAAGCAGCTATGAGAAGTAGAACATCTGAACTCACCTGGGCATGAAAGAAGGGATTAGGGACAGACCAGCGTCATATTATTTTCTTCATACTCGATTATTTTCCGTAATAGGAGCATATAAGCTTCAGTATAAGATGAAAAATATATGCAACCGGTGTTATATATTATAGAGCTATAAACAATTTTTTATAGAAAGCAACAATGTAAAGTGTCATGTTAATTTAGATTTGTAATCTGAAGAAAATGCTGTACGGAAATAACCTCCATACATATGGCAGGTACACCTATGTTCGACGCTCATACGTACATATAGAATAGCATTCCGAGAGAATCCAAGCAACCAATATAACATCTTCCGGGAATACCATATGCACATTTAGGTGGGTACCAAATTCTGCAGAAACAATAGGACCATGCAAGTAAGATACATACCTACTCTAGCCAGTACACCAGAGGCACAAACTGAAGGCTTACCAAATATATGTATTTCGGGATTCTCCCATAGATCTGCCACTTCCTCTTCCACTTCCTCTTCGCTTCTCTTCTCCTCTCCAAGTGAAATTACATGATATATCTCAGTGGCTGCCAAAAAAATTTGTATATCTCAGTGCAGAGTTTAGAACATAAATAATCTTGAAATATTACATATCTTATGGAACACTACTCCACAATACTATATGGCATGGTAAGGAATAGACATAATCTTCAAAGACAGTAAATAGGAAGGATGAAAGGAAATAATGTGTGCCTTAAACTCCCCAGCTCTGCATCCTCTTCTGCTAGAGATTTCCTTCTTAAGTGTTGCTTGAGACGAATCAAATAGACCAAACCTACAGAGAAAAAATGGGGACTTACCGATGAATCGTGCAGTAGTAGCGCCATCCACGGCCTCCTCACGCCGCCGGTTTTGTGGGATGTCACGGCATATCGGCGTGAGCTCATGGAGAGTGAGGAGAGGAGGAGGGCAGCGGGGCGGAGCACACAGCAGCGACAGACAGATCGACAACAATAGCGCCATGGATGGCCGTCTCGGGTGCATGCTCCTGCGACGTCGCTGGTGCCATGTCGTCCTCCGCCTCGATGGGGGGATGGAGAGGCGGAGCACAGCAGCAGCCCGCCGCGCATAGGCCCCTCACCACCGTCACCTGCTGGCCTCGCCTTGGTCACCAGCCCGCCCCGCGCATGCCCTTGCGCGCTCGCGTGCGCGCCTGCTCAGGAACCGTGGAAAGGGGAGGAGGCCTCGCATCGCCGGCTTCGCTCCATTGGAGCCGAGGAAGAGAGAGGGGCAGGAGCTGGCGGCGAGCAGGGTCGGGATTGGCCTAGGGTTGAGGAATTGGAAGAAGAACCATGGGGATTGGGGGAGAGGAACCGTGAGTGGGGATTGGGGGAGAGAGAAACGTGAGTGGGGATTGGGTGGGCAGCCAACCCCTTATGCCCCCAGCCACGCCTGGAAACCCACCCAAGCGACTGACGAGTGGACCAGACGAGCTGCGGGTCCCAAATACAGAAGGAGGCGAGTAGAAATTGGCTGTTACATGGTTTCATCTAGGAAGGTCTGGCCCGGAATGAATGGACGAGATCGACTAAGTGAACCCAGCTAGCAAGATCCAACGGCCACGAAGCTGAAATCGCTGTGAAGCCCCCATGGGGGGGCAGCTATTATACCTTCAGATGTCTGTCTGCTGCCACGGCTACTGGCCTTGTTCACTCTGGCACATGTAGATGAAAAATATTCAAGTATATATGGAAAAAATAACCAGGAAGTAGTTCGAAAATACTAAAATGTTCACTTCACACAATTCAATATCATGTGTATATAAATCAATCGACCCAACAAATTATCTTGTATTTACTAAGCTATCCTCCTTCACACGCTTAAAATATCCTCATACAACACCAGGACACTAGTAGAAAATCTCTCATCAGTACCGGTTCCAGAGGGGCATTAGTACCGGTTGAGCAACCGGTATTAATTATCCGGCACTAAAGGCCCCCCCTTTCGTACCGGTTGCTTACGAACCGGTATAAAAGGCCCTCCACGTGGGCCACCAGGAGAGCTCAGGGCCAAGGAGCTTTGGTACCGGTTGGTAATACGAACCGGTACCAAAGGTTCCCACCCGCGGCAGGGAATTTGCCCAAATCTCTGCCGCGACAGAGAATTGGTTTTTTAGGGTTTTTGGAGGGGTTTAGGGATATCGGTTTGTTTCATATCGCGTCGATGCACCAGAAACGCGTTTGGGTTTAGGTAGTACATGAAGATCAAGATGATGCATAGCAAGTTGGTGCATATAATATAACACACATGTTATTGCATAAGATCGCAAATTAAGTAGCACTATGCATGAAGATCGATCTTCATGCATAGTGGTACTCTCCGAGGCGTACTCTATATATGTCTATTACATGTAGCATAGTGGTACTCTTCGAGTCAACTATATATGTAACATGTACATCTTCATTCATAGTGGTACTCTGCGAGTGGTGGTATGACGTCCCGAAGGAAAAATCCCGCCAATTCCTCGCCTATTGCTATGAAGCGGTCATCGATTGAGAGCTTGTTCCGCTTTCTTGCCAACTATAAAAGAATAAGATACAAATGAATACATGAAACAACTATTACTGAAACTCAGCACAACTTATGATAACAAAACAAATTTGTGAAGATTGTTTTTGTACCTCTTTATTTCTTTCATTATTCGTTCTCTCGCTGACAATTCTGCGGATGTACTCGCAAACGAAGAATCAACAGAGATCGGTCCCCGGAGGTTGTTGCGGGCATTTCTTTACAAGAATATAATTCAATCAAACAATAGTCAAGTATGATAATTAAAAGGTGTGTGGACCTAGTTAGTACTACTTACTTTCGCACGCCATCGCAGCTTCGGTGTCCATTCACGGGACGTATCTTCCTTGATGAAAGTTTGCCATACGCTGCTCGACAAAAGAAAATGCATAAAAGAGTCATCAATTAGTTCAAAGCAGGAAATTAACGAAACAACCCGATAAGAATTAAAATTACCTTCTGAGCATTAAAAAACAAGACACATATAGTTCCGATTTTTTTCTTAGTGAGTCAAAGACTTCAACTTCTCCAATTTCCAAATTGATGACGAGAAGAATAAAGTGAAACCTACGCACGTTTCAATATGTAGTGTCATATATATAAGTCATTAGTTAAAATTTTGACATACGGTGAGCAAAATATAATGTGTTATAAGACAGTAAGACTCACTCGAAGTTGTAAGGCCAAATTATTAGCTTTTTGTCACGTTGTCGCTTCAAAAACCTTAGCAAAGTCTGCGGTGTATCCTTGTTATAGAGGGGATTCTCTATGGTTTTAACATGCATTGTGTGCGGGTCAATGAACCCAATGTCTGTGATATCATCCCTTTTGCATTCGAGCATCTTCGATCTGCATAATATAGCGCACAAAAGATTATAATCTACAGACAATGAACGACTTCTCAAATTAAATAAATAAATCACTTACAGACAATAGCAACTGATGATTGATTTGTCGAGGGCCCGGAGATTGTATAACTGAAAGAGTTCGGCGAAGTCAACGTTCACACAGTACTCCTGGAAGTAGTGCTCTTCCCTAACTCGCACCATGATAGTCTCGATCCCTTCCTTTGAGGCCTTAAGGTACCACGAATGCAAGTTACGCATACATGTTGGTACCTTCCTGAGATTCTCGACCAAATCTTTCCCTTGAACAAACTGATATGCTCGTTCAGCGAAGGCGTAATCAGTTGCGTCTTGTCGAGAACTTTGAACGGTCTTCCCGTCAAACACCTTGAGAGGGGCGACCGATTGAACGGGTTGTTGTCCGAGTTGGTAGACACTGTGTATCCCTTTTATCTCCCTGATACCCGATTGAACGGGTTTTATCGCCTCGATCATCTTGTCATACGACCTTTCAATAGAACGCGCATAGTCAGATGGCGGCGATGGTACAGGGTCATATAGATTGTCAACGGTACGCACAACTTTCACCGGATCTAGTGTCTTCTCGAAAGGTATCTCTGGCACTTTCGGTGCAAACCATTTCTTCAACTCGGCTTGAACGGCCTCCGCGTTTTCCTCTGGAGTTTTTTCCCAAGGTAACTTCTCAGTAGGCGGCAGTTGTTTCTCCTTTCTAGCTTTCTTCCTAGGCGGCGTACCGTTCCGCTTAACGGACGCTGTCTTACGTCGCGGAGGATCTCGAGATGGTGGACTCATGCTGGGGTCCCTCTCAGGTAGGTGTGGACTTGGCTGCTCACCAGGACTGCCACCAGGAGGAGTGGATGGCATTTGCTGCTCATGTGTAGGAGTCGGTGGCCTTTGCAAAAGGACGACGTACTTCTTCGGCCATAGGGTGAAACCGTGCTTGACATCGGCCAGTGTCCTCTCATCTTCACCTCTAGGAATATCAAGCTCCACTATTTCAAAACCCGGAACAACTTCATCCACCCCGACACGAACACAGCCAGGTGGAATGGGCATATGATGGTGCATTGCTCCATCTTCACTTGGGTACACATAGCCGACCGCCACCTTAACGGACGCGGTCCTGAATAACATATGTAGCTCGCAATCTGTCTTCTCCGTGACATAATCCACGGGGTAGCTTCCTCCACATCCGTCAAGATGCGAGGAACCGACACTGCTTCTTCGCTGAGATGGGGCAGCATCGGCTTGTGGATCCTGTAGAAACAGCGGCTGATCAGGTGCCCTCTGATTTCTCTCAAGAGCCTCCACCCTAGTTAACAATTCCGTTACAATGTCGGCGTCCTTCTTCTTCTTTCGCGAACGGCTTCTATAAGTGTCAGCGCTGTCCGGCCACGCTTCCTTCATGGTGAGACCTGGGCGAGCTCGTACCCGTCCAACATGTTCAGGGTTCCCCAGAGCGAGTGTCAGCTCGTCATTCTCTCGATCGGGAATGTACTCTCCCTTTCTGACCTTTTCAATTGCATCTACAAGCTTCGGTACAATTGCCTCAATTTTTTCCTTCCATTTTCCCTTCGCAACGATCAGCCCTGTCTTTGGGTCCAACCCTGTCCCATGTCTGTGGAGTGATTCCATGATCAATCAGTTTATTCTCAAACGCTGTCCACTTTGGAATGGCACTCTTGTAGCCACCTGACCCCAAATGATGCGGAAGTTTCTTCTTTGCAGCATTTTCGGTATTTTTCTTCGATCGGGACACAAAAGTAGACGATTTCTTATACTCCTTAAATGCGGCCCAGTGATCTTTTATCTTCACTAGATTATCATCGAATACTAGATCTTCATTCTTATATTTGTCCCATAAATTTTTCTTGAAGCTCTGAAATTGTATGGCCATCTTCTTCAATGTCCATTCCTTGACTTTATTCTTCTGGCCTTCCGTCATGTCTTCCGGCAGGCCGAACTTTGTCAGTAGCGTGTCCCAAAGAAATTTTTTCATCGTGTCGTTGACATAACTAGCACCACTCTCCGGGTTCTTCGGCTTATGCCACTCTTGAATGCTGATCGGTACATGGTCCCTAACAATAACTCCGGATTGACTTGTAAATTTGCGGCAAAACTCCTTGGGATGCACTGGTTCACCATTATCCTTGAATGCCGTGAGGGCTAACCTGCCCTCGCCCTTTAGCACCCGCGTCGGGCCTCGTTTTGTTCTAACAGACTTGCTCGATGATCCAGAAGGCTAAAAGAAAAAATTATTCGTTAATAAGTGCAATACAAATAAATGAATGCATCTAGGGATGAACACAGACTAATTGATACATAGATATACACCTCGCCGGAGTTTGTGATGGACACTTCATTGTCTTTTCTAACTTGTTTAGACTCAAGTCTCTCGCCAAAATCATTCAGAAAGTCTTGGTACTCGTTGTCATCTCCATCGTCGGGTTCCGGACCACGGGCACTCTCATAGATCAATTTCTGCACCGCTTCTTCCCCCTCCTCATCTCGGACGAAGGTGCCGTCCTCCATACCTCAATGTCACTGCAAAATGAAGAAAGCAATTATATTTCATTCATCAAGTGCAAGGGTTTCATATATAGCAAAATTAAGTGGGGTGTTCGAATATAGCAAGAAATAGTGGAACACCCTCACATAGCATTTAGTTCTTGTTGCAATTTTAATTTGGCCGAACCAGAGATGATGTCAATGATGCATGGCATGATGATATTTGAAATCCTCATGTTTTTCTGATGCAATAAGATATAAAGTTTGTGCAAATTGAAGTTGTAGAAAGAGAGTTATGAATATAGCAAGTTTTATCATTTTAAGCCCAAATTAAAATGTTGTCCGATTTTTAGTTGTTCAAAAGTTTAAACAAACTTTATATATGAATAGATCATGTTTTTCTGATTGTCAAGGATATCAAGTTTGTAAAATTTGGAGCTGTAAAAGTGTATTTTTAAATACTTGGAAAAGTATCCAGATTTCAAATTTTCAGAAACAACAAAAATAAACAAAAAGGGTTTTGGTTTAAGCCCAAGGGAATTCGAACCCAAGGCTGCGCGCGTGAGGGGGCAGGGTTGTAGCCAGTGGCCTACTTGATCAGTTTTGGAAACCACCAGGCCACAGGCAATGTAATGTTAGGGTGCGGTTAACTGAAATTTTCGACAGTTGAAACGGTGCACGGTGGCGACGGTGGTCCTCGCCGGAAGACAGATCAGCGACACGCTGACGAACTGCTAAAACTGTAACATAAAAACTGGCCCTCATCGCAGTGTCGAAGGGATACGGCACCGGCGAGAGAGAGGAGAGGTCGTCGCCCTCCATCTTCCCGAAGCCGTTGAGCACGACCGGCGTCGTCGGAGCCGCCACCGTCATCCCTCTGCCAGCGCCCTGCCCGACGACTCCGTTCCCCATCTGCATGGTTGTGGCGACCACATTGGCCTGAGGAGGGAACAGATGCCGCGTCTGCGGCTGCGGATGAGCCCGTGTCGGCACGACGCCGGCGCGCACGAGGAGTCCAACGCTGACCCGCACCTGCAGTTCCGACGCACTGAGCGGCTCCCGTCGTTCATCCACAGCAACCTCTCGGACCCGCCAGTCTCCACCACGGCCCGCCTCCGCGCCGCCCGCACCTCCAGCGGCGTCGACCGCATCAGCCACCTCCCCGACTCCCTCCTCCGCTAGATCGTCTACCGCCTCCCCGCCAAGGACGCCGCCCGCACCGCCTTGCTCGCCGCGCGCTGGCGCGGCGTCTAGCGCTCCCCAGCGGCGCCAGCGCCAGCTCGCTGGGCGTCGACATTGGCGGCGGCAGGGGCGGCCATGGCGTCGGCATTCCATCGAGCACCTCGTGTGCAGCGTCGACGGGTGGTGTGCGGCGGCGTTGCGCGGATGGCGACGGCCTCAAGCAGGGGAACGGCGGAATGGCGCGCAGCGGCGGCGCCACGGACTCGCGCGGTGGTGGCGCATCGGCGGCGGGCAACGGCGCCGGAGAAGGGGAGGGAGGCGACGGGGGCAGCGCACTACATACCTGCGCCGGAGACGGGGACGGGGGCGACGGGGGCACGCGCGGAGAGGAGCGGCGCGTGGACGAAGGCGATGGTGACGGCGATGGACTGATGCGGCGTGGCGAGGTTCACGGCGATGGCGTGGCGAGGTTCACGGCGACGGCGTGGCGAGGTTGCGCGCGTCTGCGTGTGTGAGAAACAGAGGGATTTGGGGGAAATTTTGCCCGCGCGGCTAAGTGAAAGAGAGGGAAAGACCTTTGGTACCGGTTGGTACCACCAACCGGTACGAAAGACCTTTCGTACCGGTTGGTGGTACCAACCGGTACCAAAGGTTTTTTTTTGTTTTTTTTCTTTTACTGTTTTCTTTTCTTTTGCTGTTTCTTTTCTTTTTTCTTTTCTTCTATGTTTCTTTTCTTTTCTTTTCTATTTCTATTTCTTTATCTTTTCTGTTTGTTTTTGTTTTTTGTTTCTTTTCTTTTCTATTCTATTTCTATTTCTTTATCTTTTCTGTTTGTTTTTGTTTTTGTTTCTTTTCTTTTCTATTCTTTTTCTATTTCTTTTCATTTTCTATTTCTTTTCTTTTCTTTTTCTATTTCTTTTCATTTTCTATTTCTTTTCTTTTCATTTTCGTTTCCCTTTCTTTTGTGTTTCTTTTCTTTTATATTTCTTTTCTATTTATTTTGTTTTCTGTTTCTTCTTTCTTTTCTTTTCTGTTTTTTTCTTTTCTTTTGTGTTTCTTTTCTTTTCTTTTTATTTTCTATTTCTTTTCTTTTCTATTTGTTTTCTATTTCTTTTTCTTTTTTCGTTTGTTTTCTTTTCTATTTGTTTTCTATATCCTTTTTTATATTTCTTTTCTATATATTTTCTAATTCTTTTCTATATATTATCTATTTCTATTCTTTACTCCTGCCACGACGCCGTCCGCGCGGGAAACTTTTCCGCCACGTACGACGGAAAAAGGCGGGAAAGAAAGGGCGGGAATAAAATTTTATTACGAGTGAACTCGAATTAAAAGTACATAGCTTAACTGAAAATTAAAGATACATGGCCAAATTCTACTGTTGGAGTCATTCAGTCATACTCGTGCCTAGCCCTGTAGTAGTCGCCACTGTAGTCGTCGTAGTCGCCGTCATCATCGTCGCTGGCATCGGGGTCGCGGTACTCGAATGTCGGCGGGTGAGCACGCGTGGGCTGGGACTGAGGGTAGCGCAGGAGGGGGCCACGGTAGGCCATGACGCCCTGGAGAGTCCGGCCGCGCCACCACAGCCGACGGCCGGCCTCGTTGAAGTTCGAAGGAGGCGGGCCGCCCTCCTCGTGCCTGGCGAGCGCCCTCTCACGCCGATTGATGAAGAAGCTTTCCCAAGTCGGGCTGTAGTCGGGATGCCACTGGGGATTCCTCCGCTGCTCTGGCGTGAGCTCGAAGTAGTAGTGGTTCGTGATGGCCATCTCGCGCGCCACACCTAGAGGGACAGGAGGGACCGGTACGCCTCCGACGCTCAGCAACCAGCCGGTAGGGACGCGGTAGCCCGGCGGGCAGGGGTAGTTCGACGCGCAAAGCGCCTCCGCCTCCCGGAGGGTTAGAGATACGATGGAAGCCATGTGACCTGGTGATGAGGTTTGCAGATATGAGTCTAGATGTGATATGTAAATGGTGGCCAAGCCAACATATATATAGTGAAAAAATGGCGGGAGGACGGAGGCGGGAACCGGTGGAAAGCGCGGGAAGAAAATAGGCGGGAAGACAGAGGCGGGAACCGGTGGAAAGCGCGGGAAGAAAATAGGCGGGAAGACAGAGGCAAACCTTTAGTACCGGTTGGTGTCTGCAACCGGTACTAAAGCTGTCGGCATGATAAGGACGCCCTGCTCGATGAGATAAAGTATGTAGCGCACGACGCCCTGTCGGTGGGATAAGGACGCGTGGGTAACCTTTAGTACCGGTTGGTGGGTGCAACCGGTACTAAAGCTGTCGGCAGGATAAGGACGCCCTGCTCGATGAGATAAAGTATGTAGCGCACGATGCCCTGTCGGTGGGATAAGGACGCGTGGGTAACCTTTAGTACCGGTTGGTGGGTGCAACCGGTACTAAAGCTGTCGGCGGGATAAGGACGCTCTGCCTATAAAAGGAGCATCGATACACCATGGGAAGCAGCTCAACAAGCCAACATGGATGGAGAGTTTCATCACCATGGATGGAGGAAAGGGTTGGGAAATCTCCCGTGGCGGAACTTCTCGAATATGCCCTTGGTGCACATGCCCTATATATGGCATATTCGGAAGTTCCGCCTCGGAAAAATTTCCCTGCAAGCCCGTGACTTAACTAGTAAAACAAGCCAACCATCTCCATTGTTAATATCTTACATACAGTAACATCATTACACAAAAGTGATTTCCATATTGAGATACACAAGTTATGATCCCTATATGTAGAGTGGACAATCTTCGCCCGTTTCCCTTTCTTCTTACTGCGACGCAACCATGGACAATCTTCATTGTTTAAGATGATGCTTGGATCAATTTTTACCTTGAAGGGTGGAATATCGTCAAACTTATTATAATCTTCTGACATGTCTGTCTTGTCCTCTACTCCCACGATGTTTCTTTTTCCTGAAAGAACTATGTGCCGCTTTGGCTCATCGTATGATGTGTCCTCTTGCCTTTCTTTTCTTTTTTTCGGTTTGCTAGACATATCCTTCACATAAAAAACCTGAGCCACTTCACTGGCTAGGACGAATGGTTCGGTGTCGTACCCTAGATTCTTGAAATCCACTGTAGTCATTCCGTACTGCGGGTCTACCTGTACCCCGTCTTTCAGGTTGAACCATTTGCACCGGAACAAAGGGACCTTGAAATTAGGTCCATAGTCAAGTTCCCATATCTCCTCTATGTACCCATAATATGTGACCTTGTTCCCATTGCCATCTTCTGCATCAAAGCGGACACCACTGTTTTGGTTGGTGCTCTTTTTGTCTTGGGCGAAAGTGTAAAATGTGTTCCCATTAATCTCGTACCCTTGAAAAGTCGATATAGTAGAAGATGGTTGCTTGCCCAACAAGTACAGCTGCTCGTCATCGGTGACATTCATGAGACGTGTTTGCAACCAACCACCGAAAGTCTTCATGTGTTCTCCATCAATCCAATCTTCACGTTGCTCCGGGTATTTAGAGCGTAAGATCTCCTTGTGTTCCTCTTTGTACGGAGCCACCAAGATGGAATTATGTAGAACTGTGTAGTGTGCTTGAGTGAAAGAATGTTCGTCCATACATGTTGCTGATTTCTTTCCTAGCGTGCCTTTTCCACGCAGTCTCCCCTCATAGCGCGATTCAGGAACACCGATCGGCTTAAGGTCAGGAATAAAGTCAACACAAAACTCAATGACCTCCTCTGTTCCATAGCCCTTGGAGATGCTTCCTTCTGGCCTAGCACGGTTATGAACGTACTTCTTTAAGACTCCCATGAATCTCTCAAAGGGGAACATGTTGTGTAGAAATACAGGACCGAGAACGCCAATCTCTTCGACCAGGTGAACTAGGAGATGTGTCATAATATTGAAGAAGGATGGTGGGAACACCAACTCGAAGCTGACTAGACATTGGACCACATCCTTCTGTAAATTTTGTAGAGTAAGTGGATTGATCACCTTCAGAGAAATTGCATTGAGGAACGCACATAGCTTCACAATGGGTACTCGAACATTTTCCGGCGAAGCCCCTCAATGCAACCGGAAGTAATTGTGTCATAATCACGTGGCAGTCATGAGACTTTAGATTTTGAAACTTTTTCTCCGACATGTTTATTATTCCCTTTATATTCGACGAGAAGCCGACGGGACCTTGATGCTACTCAGGACTTCAAAAGATCTCCTTCTCCTCTTTGGTAAGAGCGTAGGCTGGCAGACCTTGATACTTCTCTGGATTCAGGTTGTTTCCTTCGTGGATACTTTGCTGGTCCTGCCGTGCATCCGGTGTATCTTTTGTCTTCCCATACACGCCCAAGAAGTTTAGCAGGTTCACGCAAAGATTTTTCGTCACGTGCATCACGTCGATTGCAGAGTGAACCTCTAAGAATTTCCAGTAGGGTAGCTCCCAAAATATCGACTTCTTCTTCCACATGGGTACGTGTCCGTCAACATCATGCGGAACAGATTGTCCGCCGGGACCCTTTCCAAAGATCACTTTTAAATCCTTGACCATATCATATATAACTTCCCCAGTAGGGCGGGTAGGCTTCGTTCGGTTATCTGCCTCACCTCCGAAATGCTTTCCTCTCTTTCTTACGTGATGTTGTTTTGGAAGAAATCGACGATGCCCCAGGTACACATTCTTGTTTCCCAAATAATTACTGTCAGTCTCACCTAAACAGTGTGTGCATGCATTGTATCCCTTGTTTGACTGCCCTGAAATGTTACCAAGAGCAGGCCAATCATTGATGGTTACAAATAACAACGCTCGTAGGTTAAATTCCTTTTGTTCGTGCTCATCCCACACAGGTACACCTTCGTCACGCCACAACTCTAAAAGTTCTTCAACCAATGGCCTCAGGTACACATCAATGTCGTTGCCGGGTTGCTTCGGGCCCTGGATGAGCACTGGCATCATAATGAACTTCCGCTTCATGCACAACCAAGGAGGAAGGTTATAGATACATAGAGTCACTGGCCAGGTGCTATGACTGGAGCTCTGCTCCCCGAAAGGATTAAAGCCATCTGTACTTAGACCAAATCTTAAGTTCCTTGCGTCATCTCAAAATGACTTGAACTCTCTGTTTATTTTTCTCCACTGCGACCCGTCAGCGGGGTGTCTCAGCATCACATCTTTCTTTTTTTTTTTGAAGAGGAACTGTGAGGCAAAGCCTCACAGCAATTTATTTAAATAAAAAGCCAAAAAAAGTTACATATGTACAATATATACAAGGCAAAAAACTAAAGCCTAAGGTAGAGAAAAAATCCAAGCCTGGAACTGTGCTAAATCATTTTGCTTAATCCTATGCTTATGCAGAGACAGTCCATTAATAAAGTCTCTCTTCCAAGATCTGAAAGATGGTCTTATCTGCTGAAAAATCAATCCATTCCTCTGGTTCCAAATGTGCCAGGTTGCCAAGATGACCACCTCTGTGAAGAAAGGCTTCCCAAACTCTTTCCTTGCATGTTTAAATTTCTCTTCAATGGTCACTCCTATGGACCAATCAATCTGCAAATAAGCCCAAACCCTCAGACTGAACACACAATCAAAAAACAGATGGATCCTGTCCTCATACGCATGAGAAAAACAGAGAACACAATGATGATCCGACGTGACATTCCAATGCCTTCTTTTCAACATATCCTTTGTGTTAAGTCTATCACTCATTAACAACCATGCAAACACTTTAAGCTTCTGCAAACACTTACTGTTCCATATCCAATGGTATACCTTATCACAAGTAAGATTGCTGAATCTGTGACGATAAAAGCGTTGCGCAGTGTAATCGCCATCTTTCCAGACAGTTCGCCATTCATCTTTCCCATTAGGTTGCAGGTCAACATTTTGTATAAAGCTCTGCAATTCTACTAACTCCATGGCTGCCTGTTGAGATAATGGCCTTTCAAACAAATCATGAATATCAGGGATTAATAATGCCTCCTTGACAGATAGAGTCTGATTTATAGTGTAAGAATAGAGCCTTGGGAACTTCTCCTGAGGACAAATCCCATTCCATTTATCTGCCCAGAATAGCGCTGTACTTCCCTCTTTAACAGTAACAGAGGTGACAGACCTATATAAATCAGACAATTTCATCACATCCCTCCACCAAAATGATCCACAAAGCTTAGAAGCATGAGGCACACCTTCTGGATAATAGTTCCAAACCAGCTGAACCCATGGTAAATCAGCATGGTTAAAAAAATTATGCAAGTGCTTTAACAAGAGTGCCTCATTCTGCAATTTAAAGTCCATCACTCCCAAACCCCCACTCTGTTTGGGTTTGCAAATCATATCCCATGAGGCCAAGGACTGATTAGTGGTACACTCCCCCTTTTTCTTTCTCCACAAACACTGCCTAATAATCCTGTTAAGCTGTTTGATAATGCCAACAGGTATGCTCAAGGTACACAGGAAAAAAATAGGCATCGAGCTTAGACATGATTGAATTAATTGTAGCCTCCCACCATATGCTAGCAAGGAAGAGCTTGCCGTCAGTCTCCTCTCCATACGATCAACCATTGGTAACAAATCCTGCATAGACGGCCTGGTAGTCCCCAAAGGCAACCCCAAGTATGTAAAAGGCATCACCCCAACCTGGCAACCAAAATCCCTGGCTAACACAGCCACCTCATCATCAGATAGATTCAAGGGCAACATGCAGGACTTGTGAAAATTAACTCTCAAGCCAGTTGAAGAGCTGAAATCCTGTAAAGCTTCCTTGAGGACAGACAATTGAACACTGTCAGCAGGAACTATCGAAGGTGTCATCTGCATACTGAATAATTGGGAAGTCTAGATCACCAGTATGAATGGGCAAAGAAATAAGACCTCTCTGTAACAAGTCATTCACCACTGATTGCAGCAAATCTGCCCCAAGAACAAATAACAAAGGAGAAAGGGGATCACCCTGCCTTACTCCCCTTTTACATCTAAACTGTTTGCCAGGAACCCCATTGATCAAGACTGAAGATATACCAGACTCAAGAATCATTCTTACCCAAGCAATCCATTCTTTACTGAAACCCTTCCTCCTCAAAATCTTATAAATCACCTCATGCTCAATGGTGTCAAAGGCCTTCTCGAAATCAAGTTTCAAAATTACCACTGGCTTCTTAGAGGCTTTACACTGATGAATATATTCAAAAGTCCAAGCAAGACAGTCATGAATTGTCCTACTTTTAATAAACCCATATTGGTTCTTATGTATACATTGCATGATGACCTTCTGAAACCTGTCAGCCGCCATTTTCGTTAGAAACTTAAGACAACAATTTGTCAAGGAAATTGGTCTATAGTCATTAATACTCTCAGCTGACTGTTTCTTAGGCACCAAAGAAATGTATGAAGTATTAATATGCTCAAGATTAATAGTGCCCTGACAAAACTCATTAGCCAGATTATAGAAATCTTGCTTGATAATATGCCAGCATTTCTTCATAAACAAACCATTGAAGCCATCTGGTCCTGGAGCCTTATCAACAGGCATTCCTTTAACTACCTTGTCCATTTCTTCAGCAGTGAAAGGCACTGCCAAATCATCTAGTCCCTCCACTCTTTGCAAAATAACACTTAAATCAAACTTCATATCAATACCTTGAGAAGATCCCATCCTAGATTTATAACAACCCCAAGCAATACCTGCCATCTCTTCATGATTATTGACTTGCCTTCCATCTTCTGTCATCAAAGATGCAATGTTATTTCTCCTATACCTTTCTGTCGCCATTGCATGAAAATATTTTGTATTCTCCTCCCCTTGCTTGATCCATCGAATGGTACATCTCTTCTTCCAGTATCTGTACTGAGCATGCAACAATTTATCCTGATGCTGCTTGACCATCTTTCGAAAATTGTCCTCAGGCAAAAACAGGTTCCTATACTCTTCCAAGTTATCAAAGAACAAAATAACCATATTACATTTGGCAATTAAATCCTTTAGTTTGGACAAACTAATTTTCCATTTCTTGAGACAAGCTCTAAGCCCTTTTAGCTTCTTAACAAGCAAGGACGCCGCATTACTTGCTGTATACTCTTTCTGCCATGCACTAGACACACACTCCATAAAACCAGGCTGCTCTGGCCAGAAATTCTCAAAACGAAACAATCTGACCTTAGGGATGGAGGTTTGAATGATTACATTACAAGGGACATGATCCGAAGTTGTTTTTGCAAGAGGGTGAACCAAAGTATTGGGGTAAGAATCTGTCCAATTTATCGACGTGAAAAACCAATCCAACTGTTCCAAAAGTGGTTCATTCTGCATATTTGACCAAGTGAAGGATCGGCCTTTAAGTGGCAATTCAAGTAGTCCTAAATGACTAATTATCTCATTAAACAGAAAAATATCATTCATATCACCGCCTGGCTTATTTCTGTTGTCCTGGGAACGAATGAAGTTGAAATCCCCCATGAACAACCAGTCCTCATCATCAGGGACATCCAAATTATAAAGCCACTGGACAAAATTGTCTCTGTCCTCCCCCTGACATGGACCATAAATGTTGACTAGTGTCCACTGTTGATTAGAATGAACCGAAGTGAATTTGATTATTATACCAAACTTTTGGAGGTCAATTAGTGTTCCAGAAAACATTGCCGAGCTCCAAACAACCAACATCCCCCCAGATGCTCCCACAGACGGAGAACAAACAAAATTATCAAAACGACGTGGACAAAACCCTCTAATAAATTTGCGATCAAAAGATTCTTTCTTCGTCTCTTGCAAGCATAGAATAGCACAATTACTTTCCTCCATTTTTTCCCTGACCTTTAACTGCTTAGCTTCAGCATTTATACCTCTAATATTCCAACCCAAAACTGACCAAGAGCGATAATTCATTTACTACCATTGTTCATAAGTGTCATCAATGGATCAGCGTAGCCAACCCACCTTACAAGCTGAACCAAAAGCAACTTAGCAACATTTAACTGAGGAGTGCCACTGAAATAAACATAAACATATAGATGAACATCTGACATAAAACCCCTGCACTCAAGACGACCACTGTACCCATGACATTGTACAGGTGCACTAATCATCAGATTTATTGGATGAGGCATCATCATCACACGGCTTCGCTGTAAGCTTCGCCTCCGTCAGGTCCTCAGGGTCCATCTGCAGCAGTTCTCCAATACGTTGCATCACAGGAATTGCCACCATCGCCGCCGACGTTGCATCAGGCTCATCCTTCTTCTTGTCAGTTGATCTCTGTCCATCCGAGCACCTACACACAGAAGCCACGACAACAGAGGAGGACTGAACTTTTCTTGTACGCTTCATTGGCCGTGGCTGTAACTCCTTGATAGGTGCCGCCCTGAAGCCCTTGCCCGATGAAACACTGCGGGTGACACGCTGAAAAGCAGGATCAGCAGGCGTAGCAGTCCTCCGCTTACGAACCTTGACACCAGAAGGCACAGATAACAAACCCAGAGAGAAAGACGATACAGGAGACATGGCATCATCAGGTAAGCTTGCCTCTGTAGATGCAGTGTCCAAGACCTCACAGAGGCCATTGTCTTGACAATCTTGTTCATCAGAAGCATCAGAAGCAGACATGTCTTGCGCTGTGAAACAGAAATCTCCTTGAGCAGCTCTTGGCTTAACTGTGAGAAAGATTCTCTTATCATTAGCAGGTGCAGATGCACAAATGCTTCCAAACTGAAACGCCGTGTCCCAGGTTCTCTTGATATTGCGAAAAGGCGACATTTGCATGGACAGAGGGATAGTGTTGGCATATAGCGCTGGCAGCAAGCTTAACATCAGCTTATCCCACATCATGTGAGGCGGCAAAATTGGACGAAGCTCCACCCGTCCAACTTGAAGCACATTAAAATTTCCTGGCCCCTGCACAGCACCCGCCATATTCACTGAACTACTAGAATTATCTGAAAGATCCAGGACCATTGACTGCTGATTATCCACCATCTGATTCTCATTTGCCTGCATAGGTTCATCTATTGGCTCTTCTGGTTGATCCTGGACAGCATCCCATCCAATCTCGGGAAATTGCGGTTGCACAAACAAATTCAGGTTCGGCTGTAAATTTCCTGGCATCGGATGCGGATTACCGTCAGGCGGCATGGGGTCCTCATCAGCGGGCAACTGTTCAGCAAAATCAGCAGACAGAATAAAAACTGGAGCAGTCCACGATTCCCTCACCCCTCCTACAGTGGAAAACTTGCCAAAAACAACATCTCTAGGCACTAGGGCTGGAGAGACAAACGAGGCATAGACTAGGATTCTTTCTTTGATAGGATCATCACGATTCCAGTGATGAAATTTTCCAAAAGTAGCCACAGCAGAAGATATATCAAAGTCGTTCCTATAATCTGGAGGCGTGCCTAGAATCATCAACCAACCTCGACGGAAACCCAGTGCAGCCCTATGATTCTGCGGAGCATCATCAGCTCCAATAAAGCGAACAAAACGATTGTGCAGTTGATAATGACCATGTTGAATCAGAGCGTTAACTGCATTGGGGCTACTAAGCTGAAACAAACCAGCCCCGAACAAACTCGGCTGATTATCCAGAACATTGCGGTTGAGCGGGCCAATGAGAAAATTAAGCACCTGTTGCCTCCAGAAGATTTCATCGGCTGGCGGCGGAGCTGGCTCAATGATAGCAATGCAGTGATCCTGGTGCTGCTGCAATGGATCCTGCGGCGCGTTGTAGAAGGTCCGCGGTAGCCTCGTCGGCCCTCCGTCGATGACTTGGTGACCCCAGGGCAGCCACGGAGTAGGATCCACCTCAAACACCGCCATCGCAGGAGACGAATCTAGGTTTGGAGCAGAACTTGGTGACGGCAAAACGACAGCCGGAGGCTCCGAGGAGAGATTAATATTACCAGGCGAAGGCGGAACGGCAGGGGTTTGTCCAGGCGCTTCCCCTTTCGGCAATGGGCCAGGCTTCTTAGGAACCCATATCTGGGCCTTTGCCTTCTTTTGAAATTTAAGACACTGCTTTTTAATGTGTCCATAACTGTAGCAAGCTCGACAACGAATCTCATTCGTGCAATCACTCTTCAGGTGCTTCATGCTGAGGCAGCGATCACACTTCCACACTTTAAAGGCCATGTCATCTATCATTTGAGCAAATTCTTCATCATGCACATCTGGCAGCTGCGGTTCAGTGCAAGAGTCAACAGGATGATCAACAATCAGAGGTTCCTCGTGGCCGCATGACGTTGTGGATGCACTTGACGTAGACACAGACTTCTTATAACCCTTGCATGCAGAATAAGAGATATCATCTGCAAAAACCAACTGTCGCTTAGGACCAGTAGGGTTTCGTATCACCGACTTCGGCTTGTATTGCTTCATAGCAGATAGACCTAGCTGCACCATCCTCTTGGAAGGGCTTACTAAGGTCCATTCAGATTGACACTCCCTCTGCCATAAAGAAAATTCTCTAACCCAGTTTGGACCTCCTCGGCTCCATAAGTGAAAATAACATTTGAAATGTTGGCACCTATATTGCTTGAGCTTCAGAATATGAAACGCAACTTCCTTAGATGCAACCACAAAAGAGAAAACCCTGTCCCGCAAGGTAGAAACCATGAGCTCTCCACAGAACCCACCAAGAGATGCTTCCAAAGCCAAAGCGACTAGGTCTTCCTCCATACGAAAGTTTGCCCTTGCAAAAGATACCACCATCGTAAAATGGCCTGTATTTCTGGAGGAATGGACCAGAGAGTGAAACTTCTGTTGTACATCCTTGGAGAAATTTCTGCCATGCGAAAAATCAAGGCCCAACTTCAGTGATGCATATACCGAAGAAAACCCCTCCATCTCATGAACTGCTGTGTCCTCCTGCTGACTAGATTCAATATTAGTTGCAGGGCTGATCTTTTCTGTAGTACTAGTACCACCTCCCTTAACATTTGAGGGGCACTCAATCACTTGTGAAGCCATCTTAGGGATCTTAGGAAATGCCAATGGCAGACCCATGCGGACCACCTGCTTAGGAAAATGCAGCTTGGCCCCAACACTAAAATCATCTTTCTTTTCTTTTGTTCTGACCCCAATTGTACAACCCTTTGCATCACGCAGCATTAAAATATCCTCATAGAGATTTAGAGTGCCATCATACGCCTTCATCCTTGCACGATCTAAATCCCTATGCGTGGAATAAGAGATCTTCCATGACTTGATCAGGTGCGGGTACATGCGTGAATCATAAACCAAACCAGGATCCCGTGACTCAGATCCATCTAGGTCCAGATCAGGAGAAAGAATGCAGCTAACCACTTTGGCTTGATAGGATGAGAAATAGATCACCGATCCAATTTGAACTGATTCATTATCCGTAAGAAATTTGCCAATGATCGGAACTCCAGACTCAGAAACAAGCGTGATCCAATCTTTCAGGATCCAGAGATGCAGCTCACCCATGGAAACCTCAGGATCCGAAGGGCCCGGATCGGAGGTTTTGGAAAACTTGACCCTCCATTTCCAGGATGGGGAAGCCATGGAGGGAGCAACGAGAGGGGAGAGATCAACCTTACCTGAGAGAGGGCAGGATGCCGGAGAGGATGATCGGAGCAGAAGGGCTCGATCACGACTCACCAGGGAGATCACCGGCGCTAGGGTTTTGGGAGCGCCAGCGCCATCGCCATTGTCGTGAATTCTGTACCAAAATGTCGTGTGTATCAAGTATAGCATCACATCTTTCTTACGGTCCTCATTGTGCCATCGCAACAACTTGGCATGCTCTTTGTTCTGGAACAAACATTTCAACCGTGGTATTATAGGAGCATACCACATCACCTTCGCAGGAACCCTCTTCCTGGGGGTGGACTCACCCTCAACATCGCCAGGGTCATCTCGCCTGATCTTATACCTCAATGCACTACATACCGGGCATGCATTCAAATTCTCGTACTCCCCGCGGTAGAGGATGCAGTCATTGATGCATGCATGTATCTTCTGCACCTCTAATCCTAGAGGGCAGACAACCTTCTTTGCTTCGTACGTGCTAGAGGGCAACACGTTCTCCCCTGGAAGCATCTTCTTTATTATTTTCAGCAACTTTTCAAATCCCTTGTCAGAAGTACCATTCTCTGCCTTCCATCGCAGCAATTCCAGCGTGGTACCCAGCTTTTTCTGACCATTTTCGCAATTTGGGTACAACAGTTTGTTGTGATCCTCTAACATTTTCTCCAACTTCAACCTCTCCTTTTCATTTCCGCAGTTCATCTTCGCATCAAGAATGGCCCGACCCAAATCGTCATCCGGGTCATCAAAAATCGGCTCATCGAAAATGGGCTCTTCTTCAGCTTCGTCTTCCCCCATTCTACTACCACCGTCTTCAGTGAATAAGGGATAGTTGTCACTATCCTCTTCTTCTTCGTTGTCTTCCAATATAACCCCTCTTTCTCCGTGCTTGGTCCAACAATTATAGCTGGGCATGAAACCATTCTCCAGCAGGTGGACGTGAAGGGTCTTCGAGGTAGAGTAATCCTTCATATTCTTACAGGAACTACATGGACAATACATGAAACCATTCGACCGCCTGTTTGCCTCAGCCACGTTGAGAAAATAATGCATGCCAGTAATGAACTCGGGATGGCACCGGTCACCGTACATCCATTGTCGACTCATCTGCATTTTATATGTATATCAAAAATCATTAAATACACAACATCATGGATATATGAGTGACCAACTTAATTAATATTCAAGTTCATCACATAAAACTAATTGTTTTTTATAAAAGAAGAGGGGCTCACCGAGGTGGTACCGTGTGGTGACCCTGCCTACCACTGCATGTTGTAGTATGCCAGTCGTTGATATAACATTCACGAAGTACCATTCCGCAAATATTACATCCCTCAGAGTAGTACAACAGAACATAGCAAGGTCCATAACTCATCCACATATTATTACAATCAACATACACATGTCGTCTCGGAGCTCCTCTTGGGTCCTAAGAGGAATACTCCTGGGTTCGAGGCGAACCCAACTTAATTTACAATATATAAGTCTCATTAAGTGATACATTTATTTCCTCGAGCAGCTAAATATAAGGAGTTCGTGCTGCTCGGCTATAATTACTACTAGGTTCTTCTAGGCTTGATCTCCACCGGAAGCCTCCCCGGTTCCGTAGACTATAAGATAGTCTACGCCTTCAACTCCTCCTGAGAGGTCAGGTTCATCATAGCCGATAATCTCGGCTCCTTCATTGTTGTCGTAGTCCTCCTCCAGACGGTTCAGACAATCTAAGCATGGGATTTAAGAGTGGTATGAGTACGAGCGTACTCAACAAGTTCATTATAGATAAGAGGTGTTTAATGCACTAACTACGATATTAGACCAGAAAGTCTAATACCAATGCAAGTTTTGATAAACATTTCTTCAAGAGATTGCTTTTATTTCAAAGAGCTATGTCCGTCAGCCTTCACCGGTTTACTAGAACTTCATGGAGCTCCTTTCCGGCCGCGTTCGCAGTTCCTCAATCCCGGAACAGGGAGTGACAGGTCACAGTTCTTTACACTCTGCAGAGGTGTGTTGCTTTACCCATAAGAGATCTTAACCTTGGTGCCAACCGGGCAGCTTTCCCGTCCACACTTCCTTTGGTGTGAGGCCCGGTATAAGGTCTAGCCAATTATGTTCCTCCGCTACCTCGAACACCCACCCTTTGTTGCATGCCCCGACCCTGGGTCCACGTCGGTCCCATTATTCCTGTAGATTTCAAGGTGGACCCCGACCACGACAACAGTGCTGGGCTCTACCATACACTCCTACGCCGGTAGCTGCAACCCATCCTAGACCGCAATACCGTGGGGACTTAGGACTCCCCAGCCTCACCATCTTGCTCCTTCGGGCGACAAGTGTACTACGGACTATGCCGTGGGGACTTAGGACTCCCCAGCCTCACCAGCTTGCCCCCTTGGATTACAAGTGTACTACGGTAAAGCGCATCCGTTGATGAACGAGAGGTGGAAACACTTTTGACTACTCCGTCCCACTCTGGATCTTATGGTTAACACGGGTATTACGGCACAAGAATCACTGGCGACATTTGTTGTTTAATCCTAGATGGATATAAACCCGTGCAATGGAACCTCCACCATATCAACACAATCATGGTTCCATTGCCCACCACTTAGTCATCTTCATAGTTATGAAAGTAGTGGTTTTGATTTTTGTGCAATAGTGATAACCATAATACTTTGCAAGTAATTTGATAAAAATACTCAAATGACATGAGCAAGTGATGAACTTGCCTGAACACTGCAAAGTTTTGCAGTTGGAAGGTGTGGACTGACCCTTGTCCTCTGCCTCTGAAAAATAGCATCATTGTCCGATAAGGGCAATGGTTAAAGAAGCAATTATGCATGATTCTATTTTTAGGGTTTGTTCCCCCCTTCCGATGTCGTTATTATTTCATGTAAGAGGTTAATACTAAGAATAATTTGAGGATACTTGATTTCAAGTAAAATACAACCTTGAAATGTTGTCAAGGTGTTTTTAAAGTCCAAATACATTAATGGACTTAATTTCATTTATAGAAAATTAGGTGTGTGATTTAAATGATTATTTAAATCATCAAAATAGGACTTACTCTGAAATGTCTTCAAAAATTCTCATAGATATTTTATTTAAATAGAGAATTTTATGCTGATCCTTTTTCATATTTTTAATTTATTTTTAAGAGCTTTTATCAATTTTCAATTGAATTTCAAAGTTTCATGTATTTGTTGATTTGTGAAAAGACTGAAATACCCTTGGGCCCCACCTGTCAGGTGGCCCAACGGGTTAGGTCGAACCCGAGCCACCCTTTGGGCTCGGTCGGCCCATTCGGCCTCTCCTCTCTCCTCGCGCAGTAACCCTAACTCCTCTCCTCGCTCTCGCGATGCCGTGGTCGCCGCTGCCTTCGCCGAGATTCTCCGGCCATCTCCGGCGATGAGATGCGGCGGATCTGGACCGCCTGGTGACGGCGCACCAGATCTACGGCGTCGATCTGGTCCTCTCCGCCTCCACTTCTCGTCCTCAACACGTCCGCTCGCAAGGCCGAGGAGTTCCGCGGCGATTCGTCGCCGCTGACGCCCCTGGCATCACGGCGCCGCCGTGGCTTCGCCACCGTGTGCACGAACAGCCGTGGCACCGCCATGGCCCGGCTTGGCCTGGCGCCGCCGTGCTCCGGCGCGTGCCGCCGTAGCCGCCATGGCTACACCAACCTGCTCTGCTCCAAGTAAGTGTTCCGCCGCCCTCTTTCTCCTGTGCCTTTCTTCTTCCTCCTCCAGTATCCCTGGCCATGGCTTCCCTCCTTGTGGAGGTGCTGGCCGTGCTCAGCTACTGTGCTGTTGCTTGCTGCTGCGGTATTGCCTGCGCTATTGCCATGAACTCTGATTGCTGCTGCTCTTCTACTTTGCTCTATGCACTACTGTTGCCTGCTAGATTCCTACTTTGGCATTTCTGTGATTGTTCATGAACATCCAGTGATGCTCATGACCTGCTGGCTAGCTCCTGTGATCATTATTGCTACTAGGATATCCTGTGTGTGCATAATTTTGTCCCTGGCTTGATCATTATGCATGATCCTTGTAGTATGCAAGTGCCAGTGTCTCTGTTCTTGATGCTATCTTCACCAATTACTCAAGTGTATACATTTATGATGTTCTGGCTTGTTGCTATGTGGAATTCTTGTAAAATTTACAAGTGCCAGTACCCCAGTGTGCTCTTCTGTGTTCTATAATTACATGATTATGCTCAATTGAGCATTGTTACTGACTTGGCAGCTCCATCCCTTGATGGAATGCTTCTGGATACAATCATAAAATGATTTATGATTTAGTCTGTGATTCAATTGTTGCTTATCTGTGGCTGTTTAAAGTATAGAATTAATGTGGGATACCAGTGAGTGATTCTAGCTTGTCTTGGCATGCTTTAGCAGGCCCTGATGATCAGATGATCATCACATGCTTGTTGCCTGTGCCTTACTGTTGCCCTCTGTGTGATGTGTGTGCATCACACAAGCTTGGCCTGATGTGTGATGGTGCTAGCCCAAGCATCAGTTGATGCTTGCAATGATCCTTTAGATCATCTGCAAGGTTCTGGTGCTTTGATTACTTGTGTAGTTCATTTATCTGTATTAGCTTGCTTTATGAATTGGATAAATGATGTGAACTGCCTTGCAGTGATGATCATGTTAATTAATTATCTAGGGCTAGTTGGATGACAACCACTGGTTGGTACCCTAGCCCTCTACTGAACCCTACTAGTGATGATGTGTTGGCTTAAGGTTTTGGTTATGGGTTGAGGTGGCCCTGGCAGCTCCTTGATGCTGTCATGGGTAGCTCCCCCTCTCTGTGGCTTGTTGTGACTTGGTGGATACAATTCTGGCAATCCCTGTTGGGTTTCCAGTGCTATTTGCTGTTGACAAATTAGAATAGGCACAAGTGCCTATCTGTCTGATGGTTAGCAAACCATGTAGTGCTAGATGAGTTGGAATGGCTATTTAGGATCCAATCCATGATGGATTTCTCTGGTTGTGTCACTGTGTTGACACAACCAATGTTCCCTTGGTTATTTTCCTTCTAGCCTTTGCTTTATTTACTGGCACCAAATGGTTTTGCAACCAAGTGATGATATATCCAGGGTTTCCTACCCTTATTTGATTCTGTGATGCATGTGTATGCTTATTGATGAGCAAAGCATGTGTTTGCTCAGGTTCTTTTGTGTATACCTCACTCCAGCTCCTAGAAAATGAGTGTTGGTGTAGAGGATTGCTTCTGTGTTGTTCTTGTGGTGGATTTACTTGCCCTGCTCCTCCTGTAAGCTTGCTGCTTGATCTACTCCATGGTTTACTTCTCAACAGAAAACAGTTCCTTACTTGAGCTGTTCCTGGATGAGAGTTATGGCTATGTGTTCTTCCTGTTCTAAGTGTTCTTGTTTTCTGATGACTTACCAAGCTGCCTGTCGATGAATGAGCTAGGGTTTGGCTCAAAAAGGTTATATATGGTGCTCTCTTGCTCTCTCTGGTCGACAGCTTGGCCTGGTCATTTTGGTGACTCTCCCTGGCTGTGTATGTGCTGGTGGACATGCACACTGCCTTGTGAGCTGCTTGTGTAGTTCCTGGTTGGAACTTGGTCCATTTGGTGGATCAGCTCGGCTGATCTTGATAATATCCTCTCAACTTCACATTTTCTTGCTAACCTGCCAAGTGGCAATGCCACTTGGCATAACACTTGTCTTTGTCTTTGTTTGTGTGATTACAGGGAACAATGTGATGCTCTGGATGAAGATCAAGATCCTCTTGGCAAGATCTCCATGATGATCATCTTGTGTAGTTTAGGATAGAACATTCACTTGTAATCTTCTTATATTTTCTTTCTTCTTTTCTGCCCATTTATGTAATGTGTTGTATTAATCATTTATTTCACTTATGAATATTGTAATGACAATGTAAATTGTGTGATGATCAATAAAGCTCAAAGTTTTCTCTAATGAGCTTTGCTTTATTATAATTGTTCATATTGTTTATTATTGTTTAATTACTTAATGAATTTCCTCATAATTGAATTATTTAGGGTTATTATTTAATGTTTGAATTTGAAATTCAAATTCAACATTGGTTTAAATTCAACCATGTCACTTGTCAAGAATTCAATCATACAACTCTCCCCTCTCTTCTTAAAACCCTAAACTAATGAAGTGAGATGCAAGTTTGTCGCACTCTCGAAACCCTAACCCTGTAAGGTGTCGAGAGAGAAACTTGTCCCCCTTCGATGCAGTTTTTGTTTAAAAGCGCGAAATTTCCCCAGAATTTACTATGCAATGCACATCCCTTTCTAAAATCTACCCCTCGATTGTCTCTAAACCTGGGACATTACATACCGTGCCGGCTAGGGGACGACGCTGGCGATCGACAGCAGTAAGGACGGGGATGATACTAATTAAAACCTACAAAACATACCATAATTTCAGCTCAAATTGCATATAAAAAAATAAAATCACTACCTTAGGCATTTCATCGAACACCTTGCTTGCACTACAAAAATAGTACGAGTTAAAACTACCAAAGAACTGAGCTAAATTAGGAACGCCGGAAGGAAGGATGATATTGCTAACCCTTGGATAGATGTATGCCGTTAATCTTGTTAAAATGGTGGAGAAAAATAAAGATTATTGGAGTGTGAGAGGTGCAAAATATTTGGAAATGTGAGAGGAGAAGTGAGAATGAGATATGCAGGGAGCTCGGGCGCTGCCGCGCGCTCATATAGGGCACAGACCCTTTAGTACCGGTTCCTTACACGAACCGGTACTAAAGGTGCAACCCTGGCCCCACCACCGCCTGGAACTCGGGCCCAAACCCTTTAATACCGGTTCGTAACACGAACCGGTATTAAAGGTCCATAACGAACCGGTATTGATGTCCCACGCACGGAACCGGTATTAATGCCCCCTTTAGTACCGGTTCGTAAGGGAACCGGTACTAAAGGCTTAGATGGATGAGAGGTTTTCTACTAGTGCTCTATAATTAATATAATTAATAACCTAGGTCCCTCGAGAGCTCTCAAGCTGCACTCACCTGAACGAAGGCAATATCTACATTGGAAAGACTACTCCACCAACTGTGATTAAGCTCTTCCAAGAACAATTTCGGAAGGACTTTGAGTTGTTCCTTACATTGCGTTCACGAGAGCTTGTCAGTGGAGGTAGAATGTTGCTAACATTTCTTGGCCGAAAGAGTGAAGAGATGTTGATGCATGGGGAAGTTAGCAGCGTGCTTGAATTGGTTGCCAAATCTCTACAGCATCTGGTACAAAAGGTATATGCACACTGCAACATGTGTTTTTCGGTTTTTCCCCATTAACTACTACACCAAATACTCTGAAAGGAACATGTGCCATAAATCATTTGCATGGTAATGGAGCATGCATATAAAATATTCTTCCTCAGCTAGTAGCCATCCTGCATGAGCAGTCTATGCTCTATGCTGTTAACATGATTTCTTTTTCCATGAAAAATAAAATAATTTACAATAGAGAATACATGCCCTGCAAACTGGATGCTAAGTAACCCGAAAGTTCATTATGATGGTAATAAAATAAAGTGTTTGTAACGATCTTTTGAAGAAAGTCCAAGATTTGTTAGTACTGAAAACCGTATGATGGTAGTTCATGGATAGAAATACATATAACAAAATTATATCTGCGTTGTGCTATTTAAAGAGCTTCACTTTGATAGAACAAGTAACTTCTTTCGATAATGAATGCTTTATTACTTAAGAGTTTTTCTAATAGAACGAGTACCTAAACAGCAGCAATAGCGAGAAATAATAATGACCTATTAATTAGCACCACTTCCAAATGCAAATATATAAAATATATTTATACCATTACATTTTCAAAGACACCCGAGAAATAATAATGACCTATTAATTAGTACCACTTACAAATGCAAATATATAAAATATGTTTGCTACCATTACATTTTCAAAGACACCACTAAGTGGACGAATAATGATAATAATATAAGTTGCTCAAATTTGGCCCAACGAAATCAAACACTAAGGACTTCCTTGTGGACTATGTTCTGGGTGGTCGTTATTAAGGACTCGGATATTTTCCGCTTCTCTGAATTCTGGATTTGGTCCTTTCTTTTATCCTTGATGACGAGGATCTTAATATTGCTCTTTGTAGTGTCTTTGAACAACGCCATGTAGCGCTGACCATGAGAGGATACCGGTTACGGTAGTTACACGCTGACAACCTGGATAGTCTAACCTTGCTCCTTGTTGATTATCGTGGCAAAGCTGAACCTGATCGGGAATTATTTCCTCTTGAATCTGAACATGTTGTCATTGGAGGTTCAGAGAGGTATTCGAGGAAGAGACACTCTTCATTTGGCGTGTTTTCCAAGCATGATCTTCGTGTCTATGGCGTTTTTGTGCAACCCACATACCACGAGCCTTGTGTCGTTGCACATCCATGTAGTTGGGTTGATGTACCTCGGCAGTACAATTGGGTTGTCTATAATCAGTTCAAGGGCGTGAAGGAAATCTCATTAGTATCCATTCATTGAGGAAACTAAGGAGGGTAGTAACTATGTGGATTGTCTTATGTATTATCGAAGTTATGGTAGATCTCTTCTCATAGAAAACATCATATGCATGTTTGTTACATCGATGTTGTTATTTTTGATAGAGAGGATTCCTCGAGATATCATGTAACCTGTATTTTCCATATTGTGGTCTAGGGCAGGAAATGCATGGTTGAATAACTTCTTTATTTCAGCGACCTTGTGTGTCGAAGGCACCCAAATATCTTCGGGGAGCCGGATGTTTCCTCCCTTGTTAGTTTCCTTGGTGCCATTATCTACCCTAAACTGCTATTTCGCGAACCAACGGTCATTATGCACCCTCATGTTGGTGACGACCCTTCCAAAGGTATGAACTCCATAGGGTAGCGTTGATTATCTGACCTCGTGAACTTTTCCCGACTACTCGAAGTACCTGCCGGAAGACCTCACCGAACACGATAGTCTTTCCCCCTCTGAAAGGTCGGTTGCATCGCCCCATGATGATGTGCATGCTCTTGTCCAGCGCTTCATTCGTCTGCCACTTTATCATTGTGGCATCGTCTTAATGAGCGAAGCCATCTTCAAGAGTTTGGTTGTCTCACTCTGCTTGGTGAAGCTGCACAATTCCGCTTCTTCAATGTTTAGTGGGATATTCAACCTCGAGTGGGTACTCCTACGTCTAGACATGATGGAAGTGGCAAGGCCCATCATCGCAGTGGCCACCGGGATCTTTATGCCCCGTCAAACTCAAGCGGGCAATGCCTGACGTGGGCATTACCCTTCGGGTAACCGGCATTGCCCTATCCTGTATTATCTACTTGGAGGCCCATGAAGGCACTTGGAGGCAAGACGGGCCACTTGGATGGCGCAACAGAAGATTCCTTGGCGGGCAAGACAAGGAAGCAGCCGAACAAGGAAAGATTAGATTTAAAACTACTGTAAACCTAGTCGTACTCGGTTAGACCTCTTGAGACCTGGCCCCTTATATAAAGGCCAGGAAAGGAGCTGCCGGGGGACACAATCAATCCTAGCAATCTTAGCCACCAAAAGTCTAGAGCTAGGTCGCCGTAACACTTAGCCTCTCGACGAGATCTCAGCCGAACTATTCGGCACCCCATTGTAACCCAATATCTTCATAATCAAGATCAGACAGACAGGACGTAAGGGTTTTACCTCATCGAGGGCCCCAAACCTGGGTAAATCGCTCTCCCCGCTTGTCTGTGAACCGATGTCTCGTGTCAGCTTGCAGGATTCCATCAACCCTAAGCCCCAATCGGAGGGCATTGCCGTGGAGTACCCTCGACAATTGGCGCCGTCTGTGGGAAGCCTGTCGGCACCAGGCAAGTCATCGGCAGTACCAGTCACATCCGCGGCGTTCTTACTCGAATCACCAACGCCAACAGAACCAAGAGATTCAATCCGCTGCGGGTCCTTCGAGTTCGTGCCGCACCACTAAGCGCCTCACCTGATCCATGTAGGATCGTCTGGCGACATGGATGCTACTTTCGGTGGTGTCCACTTCATCATCGACTCCGGAGGTTTCCTTCGCCTCCCTAGGACCAGCGCATCCGGCCTGAAGGCCGCGGCTTCAGAAGGCATTCCTCCAATGGCAACCCTAAAAGTTCCACCCAGGAGCATACAAGAGAGCAACCGAGGAAGTTTCGACGTCATGGCAGGGCGGAGAAAAAGACGAAGGGACTCGCGCCGCGAGGAGGAAGGACGGACATCAGCTCACCTTCGTCAGTTCAAACAAGGATGCCACGGCACGTTATCAATCAAGGGTCGCACCCGTTCACCATATCTATCGGCAGAGCCAGCAACGAGGAAGCCGACACTCTGGCGAATATCGGGTCCATGTGCTCCCCCATTCCAGACGGAGTGTTCTACGAAGTCATTACTCAGCGATCGATAAAAGAGAAAGCTTCGGCACCTTTAAAACTATCGACTGATGAATCAGAGACAAGCCAGCAACAAACTGTTGAAGAACCTTCACCTCCATCAGCGGAGCAAGTCCTTCTCCTCGAGCCATTATGGACCAAACCATTCCTAGCATACCTGACGAAGCAGGAGTTGCCAGAGGATTCTGTGGAAGCAAGGCGAATCGTCAGACGGTCAAAAGCCTTCACTGTGGTTAATGGCGAGCTTTATAAGCGTAGCATCTCGGGTATCTTCCAAAGGTGTATCGCCATTGACGATGGAAAAGCACTGTTGCGCGAGATACACGAGGGAACTTGCGGACACCATGCAGGAAGCAGGGCCCTTGTGGCAAAGGCCTTTAGGGCAGGATATTACTGGCCAACAGCGGCGTCGGATGCTCAAGATCTAGTCATGAAATGTGACCCCTGTCAGTGTTTTTCTCCAAAGCCGCACGCCCCTGCGACAGATCTAATGACAATACCTCTGGCATAGCCCTTTGCTCAGTGGGGGCTCGACCAAGTTGGACCACTACCGAGGTCGTCGCCCGGAGGGCACACGTACTTATTGGTCGCAGTCGAGAAGTTCACCAAGTGGATCGAGGCAGTACTCGTTCGAAACCAGAAAGCAGAAACAGCAGTTCAGTTTTTCAGAGGAATAACTTGTCGATTTGGTATGCCCCATAGTATCGTCACAAATAACGGATCTAACTTTGATTCCAAAGAGTTTCAAAAAAATTGTGATGACGGAGGAATCAAATTGAAGTGTGCATCAGTGGCCCACCCACAGACCAACGGCCAGGTGGAAAGGATCAATGGTCTAATAGGGGATGGCCTCAAGAAACGCCTTACAGGTGCAGCTGGAGCCTGGGTCGAGGAGTTACCATCTGTGCTCTGGAGTTTGCGTACTACACCTAACAGGTCGACTCAGTACACCCCATTCTTCTTGGTGCATAGAGCCGAAGCAGTTCTACCAGCCGACGTTCGGTTTGAAGCTCCTCGGGTGACAGCATACACAGAATCTACTTCCAACATCGCGATGCAGGATGCTGTGGACCTCCTTGACGAGGCACGAGATATTGCCTTGGCAAGAACGACGGTATACCAACAGGCGTTGAGAAATTATCACAGCCGACGAATACGCAGTCGAAGCTTTAGTGTTGGGAATATGGTACTTCGGCTGAAGCAAGAAAGACCCTTGAAACTTGAATCCCCATGGGAAGGACCATACATCGTCACTGAAGTGATACCAGGAGGAGCATATCAGCTCAAAAACCCAGCTTCAGGAAAAGACGTTGAGAATCCATGGAACATCGCACAGTTGCGACGGTTCTATACATAGGATACAATTGTTTTTTATTACTCGACAGCCCTTAAGGTTGCTTTTGCGTTATGAATAAAGTTCTAATCAGGTTTTCTACCTTTTTTCTTCATCCAGGCCCTGTCACCCGAACAGATCGTTCGGGGCCCCTACCATTGGCTCTTACTCCCATCGGGAGCGCTGGCCTAAAAAAAGCTTACACAGTGTCATTAATTAAATACTCTCAACGGGAGCTAAGATTAATGACACACAAAAACAACCAATCCAAGCCTCGAAAATATACGCGAGTGCTGCAGTCGATGGTTACATTATCAAAAAATAAGGCTCAAACTGGTGCACCGCGTGACGAAGCCAAGCGTCTAATTCCCTCGACTAAGTCGATGGGTCTCGCTCTTACAAAACTTACATATCGACTTCGCTATAACATTGCAAAATTCAACGAAGTCGTCGAGAGAGCAGGTTGAACTGATCACTCAGCCACCCTCGACAATAAATTACCAATCAAACTAACATAGTGTGCAACGCACGCAGTAAATTTATACAAAACAATCTTATGCAGGTACAAGGTTATTACATTCATGACTGGGCTCCCTGGTTCCCTTGGGCCCTCAGATCCCTCTCAAGGCATGTCTCCATCTGAGAGATAATGGTATATGCAGGACCTCTAGCAATATCATAATATTGGCCTAAACTCCTTTCGGTGTTTGCTACGGCTCTCAAGTCTAAAGATGGATGACATGCCAATACCGAAGCAAAGGCAAGTTCAGCACCAGCCAGAAGTTCTTTCCGCACCAGCTGTCGAATCCTCTCAGGAGACTTAAATCGGGTGAACAGGGCAGACAAAGTTTTGGGTGTCTGGTCCATAGGAAGCAAAGTCTTCCAAGCCGTCGTGAGATGGGCGTGGAATTTATCGAAGTAGTAATGCAGCTTCTCCACCCGATGCTCAAACTTCGCCATGATAATAGCCTTCGGACGATGCAGCCACAAATCATGCTTCGGGTGAGCACCATCAGTCATCGCCTCGACCTTTTCATGGATCTTCTCGTTCTCCTCGGATTTATCTGAAGATACAACTGAAAAGGAACGAATATCAGTTGAAAGAACATCCGAGCTACGCTAGGAATCAGAAGATGGGTTAACACTTACAACCCAAACTTTCGGTCGCGACATGAAGACCATCAAGAGCATATTGCTCAATAGCAGTTGCTATTTCGCCCTTTTTCTTCACCAACGCTGCCATTGCGCGAAGAGAAGTGATGTCTTTATTCAAACGAGACACTTGGTCACGTAAGCGGCGAACAAGGTCAGATTCATCGTTAGTCGAAGGATTTGGAAAAAGCTCGGCACGGGAAGAAGATGAAGGAATTTGCAGTACAATCTTCGATTCAGAACGACATTAACATAAAACTCCCATCGGGAGCGCTTGGCATATATGTTACATTCAAAAGATTGTTCGAATTGGCAACAGAGCCGAAATAAAACAGGACTAAGTCAAATTGCGATTGGTCTTATTTACAATTAATGAAGCAAAAGTTCAAGGAGGCGCTGATGATGAGCCAGGGGCAGCTTCAGGAGTAGCCTTGGCCTGTGCTTCATCTACCAACTTCAGGAGTTGATTGGCACAAGTTACTGCCGATCTTTTGAAGGGTTCAAGGTCGACTAAATGATTGTCTTCATCGACAGGCAATGCCTTAGATAACTTCTCCAAGTCAGACCCCATCCCATGACCCATTAGCAGCTGGAAAGTAAGAACCGCCCCAAACAAGTGGGAACGGTGTTTCAATACCTCCACAGGCTCGGAAGAATCGACAAGAAAAGCATCCGCCATCTCGCCAAGAGTCTTGTCCTGCTTCATCTTCGGGAAGATCATCGAGTATAGCCTCGACAATGCTCCTCTAGTCTTTTGCAGAAGTCCAAGGACTTGGACATTGGACTCAGCGGCTAGCGAAAGGGCATCGGATGTAGAGTCCTCCCGAAGCTGATGGCGTCGAGTGACGGTTATATTGGCGGCCTCTGAAAGAAATACAGACCAGTAACCAGAAAGGAAAAACTAAGCAAGGAACCATGTGCCATGAATTTTACCCAATAAATCCTTGATGGATTCGCGGAGGACGCCTTCCTTCTTATCGGTTGCAACCGCTGCCGCATGTCTGGCGTCCTGTTCATCTTTCATCTGCTGCTTCAGCTTCTTCAACTCCTTCTTCAGCAAGGCATTTTCCTTCTTGGCGTCGGTGGCAAGCCTGTTGGCCTCCAGCACCTGATCAGCCGAAGATTTGATAGTCTTCCGAAGCTGGGCGTTTTCAACCTCTAGTCGGGTAAACTGCTCAGCGAAATCTGCGACAGCATCGACTGTGGCACAAATCGGCTGCAGCAAGGGAAATCAAGAAGACACAGTTGATATAAAAAATCAGCAAAACAAGGTAGATTAAATACTCACGTGGTCGCGAGCAGCCGACGAAGTAGGAGCATCGCCAGGAGGAATAACCTTCGACACTAGAATTTTTTCCACGGCCGTCCTTGTGGGAGGCGTCGACTTGGCAGGAGAAGGATTCGGCTCCTTAGCTGATGCCGTTTTCTCGACAGATAATTTAGCCCTCTTTGCGAGAGGAACATGATCATCATCAGAGCTACTTGAGAAAAAAGAATGATTAGCATACAAAAAGACAAAGGACAAGTTACGAAGGAATAAAGATGCTCACAGTTCCAGGTCATCTTCGGTAGCAAAGAAGCCCGACGGCCCCTTGTCGGCAGGAGAAGGCGGAGAAGCTCCAATGGCATCATTATCTTGTTCGCTGGGACTTGATTCAGCCATTGTAATAAAATCTTCGTCTATCTGCTTGCGACGCTTGCTCCTGGTGAAAGCAGCATCCTCGGCACTGTCGTCTTCTTGGACATCGCTGTCCTCAAAGACCTGCTGGACGTCCTCGGTCTCTTCAGAATCGTCATCATCATCCTCTGGTTCCACACCGCTTTCCGGAGTAGGAGGATAGCATTGAATGACGGAGGAGGCCTATCAAGAAAAAAAGGGAAAGTTTGTAAAGCACAATGAAGAAAGAAGAGATGAAAGCAAGCGAGGAGCAGCAAAGATTAATTCAGTCGGGAGTTGGTCAAAGTCATAAGGGGAACGAGCCGATGTCAAAACAATATTATCCTTCATACAGAGGCACGTCAAGCGGCGAACCTCGTCTCGAAGTTCGTCTGCCGACAGGTCGGCAGAATTGACCCTCGACTTGTCGCCCTTGCCAGTATAAAGCCATAATTGGTGGGGTCGAGACATTAGCGGCTGCACTCGATGTTGCAAGAACACTGAAACTACTTCAGTGCCGCACATCGTCAAGCCTCCCGTATTCTTCAGGACGACGACCTGCTCAAACAGCCTGTCGGCTGTCACCCTCTCTTCGGGAGAAAGGGCGTTTCGCCAGGACTTCTTCTGGTGAGCTACCAGGACGTCTTCAAAGGGAGGGAGATTCGAGCGCCGCCCAGGCACCACGGGATCTCGCAGGTAAAACCATTTGTTGCGCCAGCCCTGGACGGATTCCTTCATCGGGTAGTCGAAGTAGTCGACCACCTTCCTGACGACAAAGCCAACACCGCCGACGACGGGGGTGGGGCCATTGCTGTCGTTGTGACACTTCACATAGAATATCTTCCTCCAAAGACCCCAGTGGGGGTCAATGCCAAGGAAGGCCTCACAAACGGTGATGAAGATGGAGAGGTGGAGAATGGAGTTTGGGGTCAGCTGCCAGAGCCGAATCCCGTAGAAGAAAAGAAGGGAGCGAAAGAACTCGTGGGCTGGAAGAGAGAGACCGCGGAACAAGAAGGCAACGAACATGACGGTGAAGCCCTTCGGAGGACTTGGGCGAGAAACAGCACCTGGAAGACGAATGTCGTCGTCAGATGCGGAGATGAAGCCGAGGGAGCGCAACTTGTTCACGTCGCGATTGGAAATGGCGGAGGCGCTCCAGTCGCGGCTGACTTTGGCCGCGTTCGAGGTGCTGGCGCTCTTCTTCTTGCCCATGGCGTGCAGAGTTTCTGAAGGAGGAACAGAGGAGGCAGGAAAGCTTGAACGAGAAGATGAGCAGTAAGAGGTGTGAAAAGTAAAAACGAGGAGGCCCTCTATTTATGCCGTAAGAATTTGTGCGAGATCGTGGCCATAATCCACAGGCGTCGTGGGAGGTGGAGCAGATCTGGCTATACACGTGGCGCTTAAAGAAAGAACGGAACCGGCGGCCCATTATTCCCACGTTGTGCGAAAATCGAGGAGATGCCTCGGTCGCCACGCGTGCACTGGTCAATTCCTAAAAACTGCCCGCGCAGAACTAGGGTGGGCCCGTCAGGTCAAGTCTTGTCAATCAAACCACAGCAGCAACACGTCAACAGTGACGTCATAGAGATTGTTGTGAGCAGTCGAAGAAAAATGAAGGAACATCGGATGGTCTTGTGCCCGAACACGGGGGCTACTCCCATCGGGAGCGCTGCACGCGCACCCGACAGAATGAGGACTCGAAGGAAAAAAAGATTGAAGAAAAAGATGATTGCTCAGCTCGAGTCTGCACCTGGTTGCAAGCACCCCGTGCCCAGACTCGGGGGCTACTCCCATCGGGAGCACTGGACGCGCACTCGATAGAACTTTTTTTTGCACTCCAGGATCATGCCCGGGGACTTGATTCTGTGTAGGGTAACGTTGTTTTGCCATCGGTAGTTAACCAACAAAAGTTGGGCACGTTACTCATTATCCCTTGCATGCGGAAAATATATCGGATGACCTATGAAGACTTGCAGAAAAACTTCGGCAGAGCAGAACGTTCGAGTGGTACAACTTGAGTCTACGCATGGATTGCAAGCATCCGTACCTAGACTCGGGGGCTACTCCCATCGGGAGCGCTGACGCGCACCCGACAGAAAAAGATGATGCTGATTCAAGATGAACAAGAATAACCAAGGAGAAGAACATTAGAAGGAGGCATGCTTCAGTCTCTACCCGATCTATGTTCGGCTAGACACTCGGGGGCTACTGACGTGGGCATTACCCTTCGGGTAACCGGCATTGCCCTATCCTGTATTATCTACTTGGAGGCCCATGAAGGCACTTGGAGGCAAGACGGGCCACTTGGATGGTGCACCAGAAGATTCCTTGGCAGGCAAGACAAGGAAGCAGTCGAACAAGGAAAAATTAGATTTAAAACTACTGTAAACCTAGTCGTACTCGGTTAGACATCTTGAGACCTGGCCCCTTATATAAAGGCCAGGAAAGGGGCTGCCGGGGGACACAATCAATCCTAGCAATCTTAGCCACCAAAAGTCTAGAGCTAGGTCGCCGTAACACTTAGCCTCTCGACGAGATCTCAGCTGAACTATTCGGCACCCCATTGTAACCCAATATCTTCATAATCAAGATCAGACAGGCAGGACGTAAGGGTTTTACCTCATCGAGGGCCCCGAACCTGGGTAAATCGCTCTCCCCGCTTGTCTGTGAACCGATGTCTCGTGTCAGCTTGCGGGATTCCATCAACCCTAAGCCCCAATCGGAGGGCATTGCCGAGGAGTACCCTCGACAATGCCCTTTAGAGAAAAGGTCTTCCGAATGCCTCCTGGGCCATCGGCGAAGAATAAACCCCCTTTGCGTCGTCAACTACCGCTAGTATTTCGTCATAGGTAAGTCTCGACTCATAATTTAGTAATTACTTTGTGGATTTTCATCCTCGTCGACCTTGGTAGTGGTTTCCTCAATGAACTACCTTTTCATCAATGTATGGTAGAGGGGACGACTATATGTCCTTGCACATGGATTGTAGCATGCCGCTGATATCAAGACCTTCTGCTCCACCGGGATTAGCCAAGTGTGATGTCACATATAGTCATCATATATCATCTCAAGGAGCCTATCCCAAAGACGGTGCACGTCGCTAGGCTCACAAAATACCAATATCAAGGTATGGTAGAGTGAACGGCTATATGTCATTGCCCATGGATTGTAACATGCCCATGATATCAAGACTTCTCTGCTCCACCGGGATTAGCCACGTGTGATGTCGCATGTAGTCGTCATACATCACCTCAAGGAGCCTATCCCAAAGACCGTGCAGGTCGCAAGGCTCACACAATACCAAGATCAGTACAAAGAGCCTACTGGCATGGGCCATTGCTCGATCATAGTAATACACTTGTCGAGCGTGTCATCAGCCTCCATGAGACCCCTCCTCATGGCGGCCTCGCGAATGGTACACATAGCACACCATCCACGGTTTTCAGGTCTGTGAAGGACTTCAAGCCTGGTAAGCGCTTTAGAATCACCCTCAGAAAGTACTGCTCCCCCACCGCAACATCGACTGACACGATTCGACTTACTTGGTAACCTCTTTCCATTTTTTTGGTCATGTGAACCTTCCAAGAAAATTCTTGTACTAAAGATATTGAGCCCACGCTTGCTCCTGGTTAGCCAAAAAAAATTCTCCATCAACATAGACTTCATTGAGATTCTCTCCCGCTTTGAGTGTGACCATGTGAATTTCAGGAGATGTAGCGATAACCGCAGTACCGATGTGTGGTTCTCACAGAGGGCGAAGCCGAATATCCTCCACATCGCCTCCATTGGAATAACCCACCTGGCGTTAATGAACCTCTTGATCTTGTCTATGTTACCTTTGGCGTCGGGTTGGTAGATATTGAAGATCGTGGCCCTTGTATTACATAGGTACTTGATGGTCTTTATGCTAGAGCACACCTCCACATTGATCATATATCTTCGTTGAATGACTGTAATTATCTCTGATAAATAGGGTAGGAGTCTACTTATTATATGATAGTCTCGTTGAACTCTCATGGGTACTTGCACTTGCAGAACTCCTCTTGCATGCTGACACGCGTACAGCACGCGACCGTTGGGAACCCCAAGTGGAAGGTGTGATGCATACAGCAGTAAGTTTCCCTCAGTTAGAAACCAAGGTTTATCGAACCAGTAGGAGTCAAGAAGCACGTTGAAGGTTGATGGCGGCGAAGTGTAGTGCGGCGCAACACCACGGATTCCGGCGCCAACGTGGAACCTGCACAACACAACCAAATTACTTTGCCCCAACGTGACAGTGAGGTTGTCAATCTCACCGGCTTGCTGTAACAAAGGATTAGATGTATAGTGTGGATGATGATTGTTTGCAGAAAACAGTAGAACAAGTATTGCAGTAGATTGTATTCGATGTAAAAGAATGGACCGGGGTCCACAGTTCACTAGAGGCGTCTCTCCGATAAGAATAAGCATGTTGGGTTAAAAAATTACAGTTGGGCAATTGACAAATAAAGAGGGCATGACCATGCACATACATGATATGATGAGTATAGTGAGATTTAATTGGGCATTACGACAAAGTACATAGACCGCTATCCAGCATGCATCTATGCCTAAAAAGTCCACCTTCAGGTTATCATCCGAACCCCTTCCAGTATAAGTTGCAAACAACAGACAATTGCATTAAGTATGGTGCGTAATGTAATCAACAACTACATCCTTAGACATAGCATCGATGTTTTATCCCTAGTGGCAACAGCACATCCACAACCTTAGAACTTTCTGGCACTGTCCCAGATTTAATGGAGGCATGAACCCACTATCGAGCATAAATACTCCCTCTTGGAGTTAAGAGCAAAAACTTGGCCAGAGCCTCTACTAATAACGGAGAGCATGCAAGATCATAAACAACACATAGATAATAGATTGATAATCAACATAGCATAGTGTTCTCTATTCATCGGATCCCAACAAACACAAGATGTAGCATTACAGATAGATGATCTTGATCATGTTAGGCAGCTCACAAGATCCAACAATGAAGCACAATTAGGAGAAGACGACCATCTAGCTACTGCTATGGACCCATAGTCCAGGGGTGAACTACTCACTCATCACTCCGGAGGCGACCATGGCGGTGAAGAGTCCTCCGGGAGATGATTCCCCTCTCCGGCAGGGTGCCGGAGGCGATCTCCTGAATCCCCCGAGATGGGATTGGCGGCGGCGGCGTCTCTGGAAGGTTTTCCGTATTGTGGCTCTCGGTACTAGAACTATTATCGACGAAGGCTTCTTATAGTCGGAGAGGTAGGTTTAGGGGCGACGCGAGGGGCCCACACACTAGGGCCGCGCGGCCAGGGGGTGGGCCGCGCCGCCCTGGCGTGTCTCCACCTCGTCGCCCCACTTCGTTTCTTCCCCGGTGTTCTGGAAGCTTCGTGGAAAAATAAGATCCTGGGCGTTGATTTGGTCCAATTCCGAGAATATTTCCTTACTAGGATTTCTGAAACCAAAAAAGCAGAAAACAGCAACTGGCTCTTCGGCATCTCGTTAATAGGTTAGTGCTGGAAAATGCATAAATATGACATAAAGTATGCATAAAACATGTAGGTATCATCAATAAAGTGGCATGGAACATAAGAAATTATCGATACGTTGGAGACGTATCAGCATCCCCAAGCTTAGTTCCTGCTCGTCCCGAGTAGGTAAAGGATAACAAAGATAATTTCTGGAGTGGCATGCCATCATAACCTTGATCATACTATTGTAAGCACATGTAATGAATGCAGCGATCAAAACAATGGTAATGCAATGAGTAAACAAATGAATCATATAGCAAAGACTTTTCATGAATAGTACTTTCAAGACAAGCATCAATAAGTCTTGCATAAGAGTTAACTCATAAAGCAATAATTCAAAGTAAAGGCATTGAAGCAACAGAAAGGAAGATTAAGTTTCAGCAGTTGCTTTCAACTTGTAACATGTATATCTCATGGATAGTTGTCAATGCAAAGTAATATAATAAGTGCAATATGCAAGTATGTAGGAATCAATGCACAGTTCACACAAGTGTTTGCTTCTTGAGATGGAGAGAAATAGGTGAACTGACTCAACATAAAAGTAAAAGAAAGGGCCCTTCGCAGAGGGAAGCATTGATTGCTATATTTGTGCTAGAGCTTTGGTTTTGAAAACAAATAGAGAGTATAAAAGTAAAATTTTGAGAGGTGTTTGTTGTTGTCAACGAATGGTAGTGGGCACTCTAACCCCCTTTCCAGACAAACCTTCAAAGAGCGGCTCCCATTTTATTTTATTTTTGGGTGGCACTCCTTCCAACCTTTCTTTCACAAACCATGGCTAACCGAATCCTCGGGTGCCTGCCAACAATCTCATACCATGAAGGAGTGCCTTTTTATTTTAGTTTTATTTAGATGACACTCCTCCCCACCTTTGCTTTCTCAAGCCATGGCTAACCGAATCCTTCGGGTGCCGTCCAACAATCACATACCATGGAGGAGTGTCTATTTTTGTAACATTATGAAGGTTAATTAATTTGGGACTGGGAATCCCATTGCCAGCTCTTTTTGCAAAATTATTGGATAAGCGGATGAAGCCACTAGTCCATTGGTGAAAGTTGCCCAACAAGATTGAAAGATAAACACCACATACTTCCTCATGAGCTATAAAACATTGACACAAATCAGAGGTGATAAATTTTGAATTGTTTAAAGGTAGCACTCAAGCAATTTACTTTGGAATGGCGGAGAAATACCATGTAGTAGGTAGGTATGGTGGAGACAAATGGCATAGTGGTTGGCTCAAGGATTTTGGATGCATGAGAAGTATTCCCTCTCGATACAAGGCTTAGGCTAGCAAGGCTATTTGAAACAAACACAAGTAGGAAGCAGTGCAGCAAAACTCACATAAAAGACATATTGTAAACATTATAAGACTCTACACCGTCTTCCTTGTTGTTCAAACTCTTACTAGAAATTATCTAGACCTTAGAGAGACCAATTATGCAAACCAAATTTTAGCAAGCTCTATGTATTTCTTCATTAATAGGTGCAAAGTATATGATGCAAGAGCTTAAACATGAGCACAACAATTGCCAAGTATCAAATTATCCAAGACATTTTACCAATTACTACATGTAGCATTTCCCGTTTCTAACCATATAACAATTTAACGAAGAAGATTCAACCTTCGCCATGAATACTATGAGTAAAGCCTAAGGACATATTTGTCCATATGCAACAGCGGAGCGTGTCTCTCTCCCACACAATGAATGCTAGGATCCATTTTATTCAAACAAAACAAAAACAAAAACAAACCGACGCTCCAAGCAAAGTACATAAGATGTGATGGAATAAAAATATAGTTTCACTAGAGGAACCTGATATATAATGTTGTCGATGAAGAAGGGGATGCCTTAGGCATCCCCAAGCTTAGACGCTTGAGTCTTCTTGAAATATGCAGGGGTGAACCACCGGGGCATCCCCAAGCTTAGAGCTTACACTCTCCTTGATCATATTGTATCATCTCCCTCTCTTGATCCTTGAAAACTTCCTCCACACCAAACTCAAAACAACTCATTAGAGGGTTAGTGCATAATCAAAATTCACATGTTCAGAGGTGACATAATCATTCTTAACACTTCTGGACATTGCAAAAAGCTACTGAAAGTCAATGGAATCTAAAAATCCATCAAGCATAGCAAAACAGGCAATGCGAAATAAAAGGCAGAATCTATAAAAAACAAAACAGTCTGTAAAGACGAATTTCTAAGAGGCACCAGACTTGCTCAAATGAAAATGCTCAAATTGAATGAAAGTTGCATACATATCTGCGGATCACTCACGTAAATTGGCATAATTTTCTGAGTTACCTACAGAGAATTAGGCCCAGATTCGTGACAGCAAGAAATCTGTTTCTGCGCAGTAATCCAAATCTAGTATGAACCTTACTATCAAAGACTTTACTTGGCACAACAATGCAACAAAACTAAGAGAAGGAGAGGTTGCTACAGTAGTAAAAACTTCCAATACTCAAATATAAAATAAAAGTGCAGTAGTAAAATCATGGGTTGTCTCCCATAAGCGCTTTTCTTTAACGCCTTTCAGCTAGGCGCAGAAAGTGTATATCAAGTGTTATCAAAAGACGAAGCATCAACATCATAATTTTCACAATTTGTCCCATTAGGTATCTTAGATGCTCCCTTATCTATAGTGGTTTTAAGAGCTTTATCAATTTTAGGCCTATAATAGCTTTTTGGTTTAGGCACCTTAGAGACATACATGAACTTTTGCTCCTTACCCACATAAGCTTTCTCTCTAAACTTTATAGATGAAAAGGTTGAACCCAATGTTCCCATAGCCTCTTCAAGTTCACTAATCCTTTGGGTTTGATTATCATGTATAGAACAAGCTTCTAAGATGGCAATTTTCTCATTAATTCCACCTAGAGATTTATCAAGTTTATCAGTGCTATCAAGTAATGCTCCCAAATTAGTCTCAATACTTGGAAGATTTTGCTCTATGGTTTCCAACTTCTTCATGACATCTTCAAGAGAGGTTTCAATTTTAACTTCATTAACAGGTGGTATTCCAAATAGACTCTCAATAATGCAACTAGCTTCTAACGCAGGAGTACCTAGGAAGTTACCTCCCGCGAGACAATCAAGAACATACCTATTCGAGCTAGAGATACCAACATAAAAATTCCTGAGTAGGATAGTGGTAGAGTGTTTCTTAGTGCACCTATTATGGGCATCACTAATTCTATACCAAGCATCTTTTAAACATTCTCCCCCTTGTTGCTTAAACGAACGAACTTCAACTTCAGGATTACTCATTTTAGTAAAAGTAAATAAAGCAAACTAGATAAAGTAAATGCAAGTAACTAATTTTTTTGTGTTTTTAATATGGCAAACAAGATAGTAAGTAAAGTAAAACTAGCAACTAATTTTTTTGTATTTTGATCTAATGCAGCAAACAAAGTACTAAATAAAATAAAGCAAGATAAAAACAAAGTAAAGAGATTGGAGGTGGAGACTCCCCTTGCAGCGTGTCTTGATCTCCCCGGCAACGGCGCCAAAAATTTAGCTTGACACGCGTACAGCACGCGACCGTTGGGAACCCCATGTGGAAGGTGTGATGCGTACAACAGTAAGTTTCCCTCAGTTAGAAACCAAGGTTTATCGAACCAGTAGGAGTCAAGAAGCACGTTGAAGGTTGATGGCGGCGAAGTGTAGTGCGGCGCAACACCAGGGATTCCGGCGCCAACGGGGAACCTGCACAACACAACCAAATTACTTTGCCCCAACGTGACAGTGAGGTTGTCAATCTCACCGGCTTGCTGTAACAAAGGATTAGATGTATAGTGTGGATGATGATTGTTTGCAGAAAACAGTAGAACAAGTATTGCAGTAGATTATATTCGATGTAAAAGAATGGACCGGGGTCCACAGTTCACTAGAGGCGTCTCTCCGATAAGAATAAGCATGTTGGGTTAACAAATTACAGTTGGGGAATTGACAAATAAAGAGGGCATGACCATGCACATACATGATATGATGAGTATAGTGAGATTTAATTGGGCATTACGACAAAGTACATAGACCGCTATCCAGCATGCATCTACGCCTAAAAGGTCCACCTTCAGGTTATCATCCGAACCCCTTCCAGTATTAAGTTGCAAACAATAGACAATTGCATTAAGTATGGTGCGTAATGTAATCAACAACTACATCCTTAGACATAGCATCGATGTTTTATCCCTAGTGGCAACAGCACATCCACAATCTTAGAACTTTCTGTCACTATCCCAGATTTAATGGAGGCATGAACCCACTATCGAGCATAAATGCTCCCTCTTGGAGTTAAGAGCAAAAACTTGACCAGAACCTCTACTAATAACGGAGAGCATGTAAGATCATAAACAACACATAGATAATAGATTGATAATCAACATAGCATAGTATTCTCTATTCATCGGATCCCAACAAACTCAACATGTAGCATTACAGATAGATGATCTTGATCTTGTTAGGCAGCTCACAAGATCCAACAATGAAGCACAATTAGGAGAAGACGACCATCTAGCTACTGCTATGGACCCATAGTCCAGGGATGAACTACTCACTCATCACTCCGGAGGCGACCATGGCGGTGAAGAGTCCTCCGGGAGATGATTCCCCTCTCCGGCAGGGTGCCGGAGGCGATCTCCTGAATCCCCCAAGATGGGATTGGCGGCGGCGGCGTCTCTGGAAGGTTTTCCGTATCGTGGCTCTCGGTACTGGAACTATTATCGACGAAGGCTTCTTATAGTCGGAGAGGTAGGTTTAGGGGCGACGCGAGGGGCCCACACACTAGGGCCACGCGGCCAGGGGGTGGGCCGTGCTGCCCTGGCATGTTGCCACCTCGTCGCCCCACTTCGTTTCTTCCCCGGTGTTCTGGAAGCTTCGTGGAAAAATAAGATCCTGGGCGTTGATTTCGTCCAACTCCGAGAATATTTCCTTACTAGGATTTCTGAAACCAAAAACAACAGAAAACAGCAACTGGCTCTTCGGCATCTCGTTAATAGGTTAGTGCCGGAAAATGCATAAATATGACATAAAGTATGCATAAAACATGTAGGTATCATCAATAAAGTGGCATGGAACATAAGAAATTATCGATACGTTGGAGACGTATCACATGCACATGTTGTTGGGCTTCAGTACGTCGCATGAGTCGTGAATCATATTCTTCACGGCCATGGTGTAGAGCTCCGGGTACTTATGCTTGTTCGAGAGCTCGACAAATATGACACAGTTGTACTTCTCAAGCACGACAAGCTTATATCTCGAATCCATGATCAACATGAAATGGGGATGTGGTAAGCCCCTCTTCTAGAACTCTACAACATAGATACACTCATTCATAACCCCTAGGATATGATTCTTTGTTATTTATTTTATTGTCTCTAGCTTGGCCCTGAGATTTTGTCAGTCATGCGGGGTTGGCCCTCAAAGCAACTCAACCTGTATATCTTGCCTGATTGGGTTGCAGGTTATCACCAGGAAGAAGTAAGGCTTGCCATACATACTCACCAATGTCATGGTGTTCAAATATGCCTCCTCTTCATGTCTCGGAAGCCGGCCCTATAACGACCACGAGAGAATGATCCTAGTGCCAACATCACTCGCTCGGTCTCCTAGTGGTCCCTCGTCCATTTTAACCTATTGACAGTAAGACTATTTTCCTTGTGGTCATTCCACGGGCTTCTAAGACATGAAGCGGGTGCGTACAGACGCCATGATGTTGCTGCAGATGAAGGGCAAGCCTCACAATGACATGTGATACGTCCAATTTGCATCACTATTTTATATCATAATTTGTTGTTATTCATTGATATATTTCATATTTGGAGATGATACTTATGTTATTTCATCTATTTTGCATGATTCATGATTATTGGAGGATCGCGCACCGGAGTCAGGATTCTGCTGGAAAAAGCGCCGTCAGAATGCAATATTTCGGAAGATCAACAGTTGACGGAAATTATATGAAAAATCCTATTTTTCCAGAAGACGAAGGGAGCCAGAAGGGGGAGCCGAGGGGACCCAAGGTGGGCCCACCTCATAGGCCGGCGTGGCCCAAGGCCTGGCCGCGCCGCCCTGTGAGGAGGGGGCCCACAGCCCCCTCTCGCCTCCTTTTCTTCGCGAACGTCTTCGTCCCGAAAACCTAAGCTCCAGGGGATAGGTCGCGAAGATTCACAGCCGCCTCTGCGAGGCGGAGAACACCAGAGAGAAAATAGCTCTCCGGCAGGCTGAGATCTGCCGGGGAAATTCCCTCCCGGAGGGGGAAATCGATGCCATCGTCACCGCCATCAAGTTGGACATCATCTCCATCACCATCATCATCATCATCTTCATCATCATCACCGCCGTCTCCACCGCTGCACATCATCACCGCTGTAGCAATTTGGGTTTGATCTTGATTGTTTGATAGGGGAAACTCTCCCGGTGTTGATTTCTACTTGTTATTGATGCTATTGAGTGAAACCGTTGAACCAAGGTTTATGTTCAGATTGTTAGTCATCATCATATCACCTCTGATCATGTTCCATATGATGTCTCGTGAGTAGTTCGTTTAGTTCTTGAGGACATGGGTGAAGTCTAAATGTTAGTAGTGAAGTATGGTTGAGTAATATTCAATGTTATGATATTTAAGTTGTGGTGTTATTCTTCTAGTGGTGTCATGTGAACGTCGACTACATGACACTTCACCTTTATGGGCCTAGGGGAATGCATCTTGTACTCGTTTGCCAATTGCGGGGTTGCCGGAGTGACAGAAACCTGAGCCCCCGTTGGTATATCGATGCAGGAGGGATAGCAGGATCTCAGAGTTTAAGGCTGTGGTTAGATTTATCTTAATTACTTTCTTGTAGTTGCGGATGCTTGCAAGGGGTATAATCACAAGTATGTATTAGTCCTAGGAAGGGCGGTACATTAGCATAGGTTCACCCACACAACACTTATCAAAACAATGAAGATTAATTAGCCGTATGTAGCGAAAGCACTAGACTAAAATCCCGTGTGTCCTCAGGAACGTTTGGTCATTATAAGTAAACAAACCGGCTTGTCCTTTGTGCTAAAAAGGATTGGGCCACTCGCTGCAATTGTTACTCTCGCACTTTACTTACTCGTACTTTATTCATCTGTTACATCAAAACTCCCTGAATACTTGTCTGTGAGCATTTACAGTGAATCCTTCATCGAAACTGCTTGTCAACACCTTCTGCTCCTCGTTGGGATCGACATTCTTACTTATCGAAGATACTACGATACACCCCCTATACTTGTGGGTCGTCAAGACTATTTTCTGGCGCCGTTGCCGGGGAGTGAAGCGCTATTGGTAAGTGGAATTGGTAAGGGAAATTTCTACTGTTTGTGCTGATTTTATTTCTGCCTGCTGCCATAATTCATTATGGAGAGATCTTCTCTTGAGTTTTTATTTGGAAAATCTGCTACTACTGCAAAGGTAGTGGATGAGGCGCCAGGTGAGGAAGAGATACCATACAAAATACCTATGAAAATTATTGAACGTGTAGTGGATAACCGTTATACAGGGGATGGAACTGTCCACCCTGGAGATCATTTACTGTTCTTACATGAATTATGCGGTTTATTCAAGTGTGCAGGTATTGCTATGGATGAAGTGATGAAGAAACTATTCTCTATATCGTTGTCTGGTAAAGCGGCGCATTGGTATAAATTACTGGATAATGGGGATTCTCTTGAATGGAATGATATTGTGCCCCGGTTTTATTCTAAGTTCTATCCTCCAAGTGAAATTCATAAGGATCGGAACCGCATATATAATTTTTGGCCTCATGATGGAGAGAGTATTGCCCAAGCGTGGGGGAGATTGAAGTGTTTAATGCTCAAATGCCCCATTCATGAGCTTCCTGGTAATGTTATTATTGATAATTTCTAATGAAGACTTTCTTTTGAAGACAAGACCTTGCTGGATACTTCTTGTCCTGGATCATTTACGCGCAACAAAGAAGAGTTTAAAAGGGACCTTCTTAATCGGATCCAGGAAAATACTGAAGGATGGGAGCACGACAAAGATAGAGAATCAGGTATAAATTATGATTATAAATGCATTGAAGCTTTTATGGATACTGATAAATTTCGTAATATGAGTGCTACTTATGGTCTCGATTCTCAAGTTGCTGCAAATCTTTATAAAGCTTTTGCCTCTCATTATGAATTGCCTAAGAAGAATTTTGATAAGTATCATGAACCGTATAAAGATAAAATTGATTCATCTATTAATAAATGTGTTGTAGTTGAAACTGTTGATCATGTTATTCCTAAAGCTTATATTTAAAAAACTCCTTTCCCTGCTAAAATGAAGGAGTACTCTGTTATAAATAGTGCGGTTCATAAAAGTGAAAAGAAACCTATAGAACCTGAAGAACAAATAAAAGTTGAACCTATTGTTGCAATAGTTAAAGATCTTGTGACCGAAAATGTGGAGGATGGTCATATTATTTTCTGTGAAGATGCTTCTAATATTGTTTCACATCCTAATAAGTCTAAGAAAGCTAGTGTTCCTATGTTATCTGTTAGAATTGGAGATCATTGTTATTATGGTTTATGTGATATTGGTGCAAGTATTAGTGCTATTCCTTATGAGCTTTACACGGAGATTATGCACGAAATTGGTTCTTGTGAACTTGAAGATATTGATGTGGTTATTTGGCTGGCTAATAGAGAAACTATCTCTCCAATTTGTATTGTTCGAGATGTGGAAGTTCTATGCGGTAAGATTAAATATCCTGCTGACTTTTTGGTACTTGGTTCTGCTGCTAGTAAATATTGTCCTATCATTTTTGGTAGACCTTTTCTAAATACTTGTGGAGCTATTATAGATTGCAAGAAAGAGAAAATTTTGACTAAATTTGCTAGTGAATCTTATGAGTTTAACTTCTCTAAATTTGCCAAAACTCCTTATAAAATTGATTCGCCTAATAATGATTTTAAAGTTGAACAGTGTGCATCTATTGCTCTTGCTCCTGATAATCCTTTGCAGCAACATTTGGAGAATAGTGAGAGTGAAGTTTTTAGGGAAGAAAGAGATGAGCTTGATGAAATTTTCCTTCGTCAACATATTCTTAAGCATGATTTACCGGTAGAAGATCTGGGTACAACACCACCACCAAAGGAAGATCCTGTCTTTGATTTAAAACCATTGCCTGATAATCTTAAATATGCTCATATTGATGATAAGAAAATATATCCTGTTATTATTAGTTCTAAGCTTACAGAGTTTGAAGAAGAAAAGTTATTGAAAATATTGAAGAAACACCGAGGTGCTATTGGCTACACTCTGGATGACTTGAAGGGGATTTCTCCCTCTATTTGCCAACATGCCATTAATATGGAAGATGATGCGAAGCCTGTTGTTGAACCTCAGCGTCGTCTAATTCCTAAGATGAAGGATGTGGTAAGAAATGAGGTATTAAGACTTCTTGAAGCTGTATTATCTATCCTATTGCTGATAGTAGATGGGTTAGTCCTGTGCATTGTGTTCCTAAGAAATGAGGGATGACTGTTGTGCCTAATGATAATGATGAGCTCATACCTCAAAGAGTAGTTGTAGGGTATAGAATGTGCATTGATTATCGAAAAGTTAATAAGGTTACTAAGAAAGATCATTACCCTTTGCCTTTTATTGATCAAATGTTAGAAAGGCTGTCTAAAAATACTCATTTTTGCTTTCTTGATGGTTATTCTGGGTTTTCACAAATTGCTGTTAAAACTAAGGATCAAGAGAAAACCACTTTCACTTGTCCCTATGGAACTTATGCTTATAGACGTATGCCTTTTGGTTTATGTAATACTCCTGCTACTTTTCAAAGATGCATGTCTGCTATTTTTCATGGCTTTTGCGAAAGTATTGTAGAGGTATTCATGGATGATTTTTCTGTCTATGGGAATTCTTTTGATAATTGCTTGCGGAACCTTGATAAAGTTTTGCAGAGATGTGAAGAAACTAACCTTGTTCTTAATTGGGAGAAATGCCACTTTATGGTTAATGAAGGAATTGTATTGGGACATAAAATTTCCGAGAGAGGTATTGAAGTTGATAGAGCTAAAGTTGAAGCAATTGAGAAGATGCCCTATCCTAGGGATGTTAAAGGTATTCGTAGTGTTCTTGGTCATGCTGGGTTTTATAGGAGGTTTATTAAAGACTTCTCCAAGATTTCAAAGCCTCTTACTAATCTTCTTCAAAAAGATGTACCTTTTGTTTTTGATGATGATTGTAAGGAAGCCTTTGAAACTCTAAAGAAAGCCTTAACAATTGTTCCTATAGTCGAACCTCCTGATTGGAACTTACCTTTTGAAATTATGTGTGATGCTAGTGATTTTGCTGTAGGCGCTGTTCTTGGACAGCGAGTAAATAAAAAATTGAATGTTATTCATTATGCTAGTAAAACCCTTGATGCTGCTCAAAGAAATTATGCTACTACTGAAAAAGAATTGTTAGCTGTAGTCTTTGCTTGTGATAAGTTTAGATCTTATATTGTTGATTCAAAAGTTACTATACATACTGATCATGCTGCAATCAGATACCTTATGCAAAAGAAAGATGCTAAGCCAAGGCTTATTAGATGGGTACTTCTGTTGCAAGAATTTGATTTACATATTGTAGATAGGAAAGGTGTTGATAATCCTGTTGCTGATAACTTGTCTAGATTGGAAAATATTGCTTATGACCCTGTTCCTGTTAATGATAGTTTTCCAAATGAACAATTGGCTGTAATAAAGGTGAGCTCGCGAGACAGTCCTTGGTATGCTGATTATGCTAACTTTATTGTTTCCAAGTACTTGCCTCCAACCTTTTCAGCTCAGCAAAGGAGGAAATTCTTTTATGACTTGAGGCATTATTTCTGGGATGACCCACACTTATATAAAGAAGGAGTGGATGGTATTCTGCGAAGATGTGTTCCCGAATATGAACAACAAGAGATATTGAGGAAATGTCATGGTAGTGCTTATGGAGGAATCATGCCGGAGATAGAACCGCGCAAAAGGTTCTACAATCAGGTTTTTATTGGCCAACTCTCTTCAAAGATGCTAGGAAGTTTATTTTATCTTGTGATGAATGCCAAAGGGTTGGTAACATCTCCAGACGCTATGAAATGCCTATGAATTATACTCTTGTTATTGAACCGTTCGATTGTTGGGGATTTGACTTCATGGGACCTTTTCCCTCTTCAGAAGGTAACACTCATATACTTGTTGTTGTTGATTATGTTACTAAATGGGTGGAAGCCATACCTACAAAAAGTGCTGATGGTGAGACCTCTTTAAAGATGCTTTTAGATATTATTTTTCCTAGATTTGGAGTTCCTAGATATATTATGACTGATGGAGGTTCTCATTTTATTCATGGTGGTTTTAGAAAAACTCTTGCTAAATATGGCATTAATCATAGAATTGCTTCCGCTTATCATCCTCAAACTAGTGGGCAAGTAGAACTATCAAATAGAGAAATTAAATCTATCTTGCAAAAGACTGTTAATAAAACTAGAAAGAATTGGGCTAGTAAATTGAAGGAAGCACTATGGGCTTATAGAACTGCTTATAAAAATCCCATGGGAATGTCACCTTATAAAATGGTTTATGGAAAAGCTTGTCATTTACCTTTAGAACTAGAGCACAAAGCTTATTGGGCTGTTAGAGAATTAAATAAAGATCCTAAACTAGCTGGTAATAAGGGGTTGCTGCAATTGAGTTCTCTAGATGAATGGAGAAGCGAAGCTTATGAAAATGCTAAACTCTTTAAAGAGAAAGTTAAAAAATGGCATGATAGAAGGATTATCAAAAGAGAATTTAATATTGGGGATAAAGTCCTATTGTATCGGTCTCGTCTCAGATTCTTTGCAGGGAAATTACTCTCGAAATGGGAAGGACCATATGTTGTTGAGGAGGTGTATCGTTCAGGAGCAATTAAAATTAGCTCTCTCCAAGGCAATGCCACACAACTGGTGAATGGACAAAGACTCAAGCATTATATCTCAGGTGATTCTTACAATGTAGATGTCGATGTTATTCGAGTGGAAATACCGGAGGCTTTCATCAAAGGTCAGATTGACAGTCCGCCAGAACTCGACTTTGAATAGGTAACAGTATTGGTAATAAAAAGTTCGCGATTTACTTTCCGAACAATGTTTTTGCTGTTTTTGGAAAATATGAAAAATTACGAGATCGAAACGGAGTGGAGGAGACGCACGAGGGCGTGCCCTCATAGGCCGGCGCGGACAGGCCATGGCCCGCGCCGCCCTATGAGCTGGCAGCCTCGTCGCCCCTCTCCGACTCTGGTTCGACCTGGTACTTTCCTTTTGCCGTGAGAATTCCTGCTATATAATCCCCCGGACCCCTGGAGGTCCGTATATCGTTTTCTCGACGTGTTTTGTTTCGAGTTGTTTCTGCCAGGATTTGCTTCGGATCTAGAGCCATCATGTCCTCGTCGGAAACTCTGAAGGACAGCTCCTGCAAGGACGTTGACAACTTGTACATGAACGAGCCGAGGATGCACCCCAAGGAGTTGCTGCTCGTTGATGGAGAGCTGCAGCTCAAAGATGTCCAGGGTCCTAAAGGAGAAGGAAGCTTGGAAGACAGGATGGAGAAGCTAGAACAAGAGGTTTTCAACTACAAGAAGATGGCTGAGCGGGAGGTGGACATCTTCCACAAGATTGTGTCTGAACTTATTGATGCACACGAGAAGGAGACTGCAAAGCTATGGGGCGACATCCTCTCACTTCACGACACCACCAACAAACTCCAAGCTCAACTCTATGATGTTCAGAATCAGAACTGTGAGTATGAAAACAGGTTTAAACACATAAGCTATGCTGCTAGTTTCAGGATTCCCGAAACCAAGATGTCGTTTGTTGATGGAGAGCCTCTACCTTGGAAGTCGGATGATGGGAATTCATCACCACCATCGCCGAAGGAGTAATTCATCATCGGTATTGGCATCCCCTTGGTTTGTTCCAAGCTTGGGGGAGTGCCGCGGTATCACATCATCACTACCTTTTACCTTTTTACTATCAAGTAGTGTCATATCATAAGTAGGGAAGTTATCATATAAGATGGGTTGCAGTGTGGAAGTATCTCTCCTTTAGTTGGTTGTCTATGTATCCCTTGGTGTGGGTTATCATTATGGAATATTAATGAGAAGTCTTATCATTTACATATTACGCATCTTATTTTAGTTTGCAATCCTTATTATATGATTGATCTTGCTATTAGTATTGGTATCACTTTGGGAGCATTGAATAAATCTATTTGGTTTTGGCAAACTTAGCATTGGTCAATAGCAACAACACTTTGAGGTTTAAGTAGAAAAGAGAAATACATGCAGTTGTTTCATTATCTTCCTTTCTTGTTAGCTCATAGCTTATTATTCTGAAGTTAAAACTGTTTGTGCTTGCAAGGAAGATGCATATTTGTTTCTATCACATGTATATTTGTTTGTTTCCCTCGACTCTTATGCTTGCTAATTAACCTTGCTAGCCAAAGACCTGTACTGAGAGGGAATACTTCTCGTGCATCTAAACCTTAACCCAAACCTATGTCATTTGTGTCCACCATAACTACCTACTACATGGTATTTCCTGCCATTCCAAGTAAATACTTCGTGTGCTACCTTTAAATAATTCAAAATTTACTATCTCTTATTTGTGTCAATGTTTTATAGCTCATGAGGAAGTATGTGGTGTTTATCTTTCAATCTTGTTGGGCAACTTTCACCAATGGACTAGTGGCTTCATCCGCTTATCCAATAATTTTGCAAAAAGAGCTGGCAATGGGATTCCCAGTCCCAAATTAATTAACCTAAATAGACACTCCTCCATGGTATGTGATTGATGGACGGCACCCGAAGGATTCGGTTAGCCATGGCTTGTGTAAGCAAAGGTTGGGGGCGTGTCATCATAATAAAACTAAAATAAAAAGGCACTCCTTCATGGTATGAGATTGTTGGCAGGCACCCGAGGATTCGGTTAGCCATGGTTTGTGAAAGAAAGGTTGGAAGGAGTGCCACACAAAAATAAAAATAAAATGGGAGCCGCTCTTTGAAGGTTTGTCTGGCAAGGGGGTCAGAGTACCCGCTACCAGTTGTTGACAACAACAAAAACCTCTCAAAAATGTTACTTTCATTCTCTTTATATGATTTCAAAACTGAAAAAGCTCTAGCACATGATTTAATCCCTGCTTCCCTCTGCGAAGGGCCTGTCTTTTACTTTATGTTGAGTCAGTAAACCTATTTCCCTCCATCTTAAGCAAGCATTTGAGTTGTTGTGATCAAACTACTATATTGTGATTTACTTCATCATGTCTTTTATTCTTCCTTGTTTAGTACAAGTTTTATCTGAATGAATATAGCTTTGCAAGTTATCAATGATCATGAGGAGATTATTATGATTGAGTATGCAAGTTGTGCCATATAAACTTTAACATAAGAGCGCTGCTCGATAGATAAGTATAACCTGTTAACTGTTCTTTGACCAAGAACGAAGTTTGCCATCACCAACTAAGATTTCTTATGCACTTTTATTTGTGATTACCTTATACTTGTTTCAAGTTGAATTATATGAGGAAGTTGTTTACTAGAATGCCTTGTGTGAATGAATATGATGCTTCTTGTCCGTATTTTATTTATCGACTCTTCACTCCATAAACATGTGGTCCTGTTTACCGAGTTCAGTTTCGCTTGGGGACAAGCGAAGTCTAAGCTTGGGGGGAGTTGATACGTCCAATTTGCATCACTATTTTATATCATAATTTGCTGTTATTCATTGAAATATTTCATATTTGGAGATGATACTTATGTTATTTCATCTATTTTGCATGATTCATGATTATTGGAGGATCGCGCACCGGAGTCAGGATTCTGCTGGAAAAAGCGCCGTCAGAATGCAATATTTCGGAAGATCAACAGTTGACGGAAATTATATGAAAAATCCTATTTTTCCAGAAGACGAAGGGAGCCAGAAGGGGGAGCCGAGGGGACCCGAGGTGGGCCCACCTCATAGGCCGGCGCGGCACAAGGCCTGGCCACGCCACCCTGTGAGGAGGGGGCCCACAGCCCCCTCTCGCCTCCTTTTCTTCGCGAACGTCTTCGTCACGAAAACCTAAGCTCCAGGGGATAGGTCGCGAAGAGTCACAGCCGCCTCTGCGAGGCGGAGAACACCAGAGAGAAAAGAGCTCTCCGGCAGGCTGAGATCTGCCGGGGAAATTCCCTCCCGGAGGGGGAAATCAACGCCATCGTCACCGCCATCAAGTTGGACATCATCTCCATCACCATCATCATCATCTTCATCATCATCACCGCCGTCTCCACCGCTGCACATCGTCACCGCTGTAGCAATTTGGGTTTGATCTTGATTGTTTGATAGGGGAAACTCTCCCGGTGTTGATTTCTACTTGTTATTGATGCTATTGAGTGAAACCGTTGAACCAAGGTTTATGTTCAGATTGTTAGTCATCATCATATCACCTCTGATCATGTTCCATATGATGTCTCGTGAGTAGTTCGTTTAGTTCTTGAGGACATGGGTGAAGTCTAAATGTTAGTAGTGAAGTATGGTTGAGTAATATTCAATGTTATGATATTTAAGTTGTGGTGTTATTCTTCTAGTGGTGTCGTGTGAACGTCGACTACACGACACTTCACCTTTATGGGCCTAGGGGAATGCATCTTGTACTCGTTTGCCAATTGCGGGGTTGCCGGAGTGACAGAAACCTGAGCCCCCGTTGGTATATCGATGCAGGAGGGATAGCAGGATCTCAGAGTTTAAGGCTGTGGTTAGATTTATCTTAATTACTTTCTTGTAGTTGTGGATGCTTGCAAGGGGTATAATCACAAGTATGTATTAGTCCTAGGAAGGGCGGTACATTAGCATAGGTTCACCCACACAACACTTATCAAAACAATGAAGATTAATTAGCCGTATGTAGCGAAAGCACTAGACTAAAATCCCGTGTGTCCTCAGGAACGTTTGGTCATTATAAGTAAACAAACTGGCTTGTCCTTTGTGCTAAAAAGGACTGGGCCACTCGCTGCAATTGTTACTCTCGCACTTTACTTACTCGTACTTTATTCATCTGTTACATCAAAACTCCCTGAATACTTGTCTGTGAGCATTTACAGTGAATCCTTCATCGAAACTGCTTGTCAACACCTTCTGCTCCTCGTTGGGATCGACATTCTTACTTATCGAAGATACTACGATACACCCCCTATACTTGTGGGTCATCAACATGCAACCCAAACTGGTGGGATACACGATGAGCTGCTTCCAGGCTAAAGCTCGCATGACCAAGGTGTTTAGGGATAAAATGGAGACGATGAAAGAGATGTTGACATAAAATCGTATCTAGAGACTTGTGCGGGCGTATGTCTAGGGGCACCCTGCATACTCATTTCATGTTGGTCATTGATCTGAGATATATAAACTTGTTGTGGCAAAGTAGTACGATTGTGTCATATCTGTCGAGCTCTCGGACAAACATAATTACACAGAGCTCTACACCACAGTCGTAAAGCATATGATGCATGACCCATTCGGTGTACTAAATCCCAACAATGTGTGAATATAAGAGGGTCCTGCAAGTGCAAGCACCCCCCGGAATCCAACCAGACCACCATATAGGGAAATGACTCCTACCTTGTTTATCGGAGATGAAAATATGACCGGTCAGCGAAGGTCCACAGTCAGATGCTGAAAAATATATGGGTTGTAATGGACAACCATTAACTCTTGCGGTTGTTCAACCGCAACATCAACATGGAGGTATGCTCCAGGATAAAGGTCGTCAAGTATCTATGAACGTACATATACAAGGGCCACAACTATATCGACCAATCTGAGATACATGTAACATAGACGAGATCAAGCGATTCATTGAAAGGAGGTTGGTTGAGGATATCAGTGACACAACCAACGTGCTTACGATAGTCGAGAAAGGGTCACGAAATCAGATAATCGAGGCGACCGTGCGGAGTTCATTTCTTTGGAAGGCTCGTCACCAACATGAGGGCACATGACGACAAATTGTTCACGAAATACCTGTTGAGGGTAGGTAATGGAACCAAGGAAACTAACGAGGTGATGCCCGAAGATATTTGCCTTCCTTCGACAGGAGAGATCGCTGGCATAGAGAAGGTGATCGACCATGTGTTTCCTGCCCTAGACCACAACATTGCCAATTTGGGTTACATGACATCTCGAGCAATCCTCTCAGCCAGAAGGATAACATCTATGTTATAAACCTGCATATGATAGCATTTCACGATGGAGGAGAAGATTTACCATATCACCTTAACAATGTAGAAGACGATCCACACAGTGCTACCCTCTAGAGTTTTTGAATGACCTGACTGCTAAAGCGATCCCCCTCACCCTCTTAAACTGGAAATAAACTACCATGTTATATAGGTTCTAGAGGGACACCATCGGTGTGGGGATCGTGCTAGGACAACACGTCGGACAAAGGTTATTTCTTCCTTGAATACCTCTCCACCCCTACGATGACGACATGTTACTATGTAGATTCAAAAGGAAGCAATTTCTAATCAGACGCAACTTCACCGTCACAATCAAAAAGGCGAAGGGTAGACTATCCCGATAGTATGCGTGCACCTACCGGGACCGGTATTCTCCCATGGTCAGCTATACATGGCGTTGTCCACAGCTACCAAATTTAGCAATATTAATATCCTCGCCATCAAAGACAAGGGAAAGACCATACTAAAAATTCAAAAAATAGAAAAGATTTGAGTATTTAGTAAGGACCACGTGGAACATAGTCTATAAGAAAGTCCTTAGCGCTTGATGTCGTTGGGCAAAATTTGAGTGGCTTATAAGATTATAGTTATATGCATCCATTTGGTTGTGTCTTTAAAAATGTAATTGTTGGAAACATATTTGATATGTGTGCATATGGAAGTGGTGATAATTATTTGTTCTAGCTACTGCCTTTTAGATACTTGTTCTACCTAAAAGAAACTCTTAAAATAGCACAACCTCCGATATATATTTCTAGCCATACAAATACCATATTATTTCAATATAACAAGACTTGTAGGTGATTTTCTTTGAAAATCATTACAAACACCTTATTTGACTAACGTCCTAATGATAGCCCATTCATTTGCATGAATTTGCCTTACTTATTCTTAATTTTTATTCTCATGGGATGGTAAAAGATTTGTTTATGTAGTTTGCATGGTGAGTATTCTCTATTGCACATTATTTCGTCTTTTCATGAGAAAAAATGATGTTAGCATATAGACTGTTCGTGCGGGATGGCTACTAGTTGAGGAAGAAGTTTTTGATACAGCCGCTCCAGTACCATGAAAATGAAATTGATGATAACATTCCTGATATTGTACGAGGGTACCTTAAGCGTGTCAAGGGAGGATAGCTTAGTGAATAATAGATAATTTGTTGGATCCTTGTTTTATATACACTTAATTATGTGTGATGATGAGGACATCCCTACTATACCATTACCTCCGTCACTGATAAATGAAGATGAACCTGCTGTGAAGCTCAAGTCCAATGAAGTTCGGATTGGAATAATTACAAGGGCTCGTGCGAAACTACTTAAACAACAGGTGAACTTGTTTCTAAACGATACTTTGATTGATGAGAACTTTATACTGCCTAAGTCCTATTACTTATGTATCATCAGGTATCAAGAGGAGACGAGCATCGCACGAGGAGGAGAGGAGCAGCTGGACATGAAGACGGACGTCAAGATGGACGTGAAGCTGGACATGGAGCTGGACATGAAGATATCTCATGGACGCGCGAGGGAGGAGCGGGAGGCATGCGCGAGAGGAGAAGAAGACGTCCAGGCCGGTCCAGCACCCGGTTAGACCGGCCTCTAGACCGGCCAGCCCGGTCCCTGGCCCGGTTGACCGGGCGCCAACCGGATGGGATGCATCGTACCGGACCAAAACCGGAAAACTTCGCAACTTCCCGGTTGCCGCCCGGTTGACCGGATGCCAGACCGGCCGATCCGGTCCCTGGCCCGGTTGACCGGATTCCAGACCGGATTCGTCCGAGTCTGTCTCGACCAGATCTATTCTCGGTCGGTTATTTTTGTATCTTTTCGACCAGGAGTCGTCCCGGACGCCTATATAAGTGCCCAGGACGCCCCCCTAGCTGCTTTAGACCACGTTCAAAATAAACCCTAGTTCGTAGTTGTTTGCCCTAGCAAAACTATTGAATCTCTACACCATATTGCTTGATCTTGTGTAGATCCCGAAAAAGTCTTGTGTGATCTGCTGTTCCATTGGGAATTAGACGGTTGCAACTTACCGCTTCGTGGTCGGCGGCTACGTGCGCAAGTGTGTGGAGTTGCGAATATCTTGCAGGGTTGAGAGCTGTTGCATTGGCGACAGGGACCAATCGAGAGATCTCGTTGCGTCATACAAGTTATCTTCCACTACATCGTCGTGTTTCTCCGCTGCCATCACCCCGTGATCATCATCACCACCGTTGCTTACTGAGAAGATCGGGCCACCCCATATCATCTTGGTATCAGATTTCCAGTTTTCCTCGGTAAGCCATCCACAATCGACCCCATAGTTGAGTTGTGAGTGTTGTCCTATCCAGAAAAAGCCATAAAAAGTTAGGGTTAGGGTTTGCCATAGCCTTAGATTGCACTAATTTCAAGTTTTAGTTGCTTTTTCGTAGTTGTTTTTGCGTTTCTTTTCTTTCCATCTAGTCTTTTAGGGTTTGAGTTTACTCTATCATCTAGTGTTACTTTGTCATCTAGTGTCAGTTTTTGTTACTCCGAGTCCGCATAGCGTACAGTTGTTGACTGCCAAAACCCACCGGCGGGCAGCGGCCTGTCAACACTAGTAGAGCCGGGAAGAGCCTAGAGCTGCGGCTGGCTGAGACCCCTCCGAGCGACGGCCCGCAATGCTCTTCTGGTCACACGCGGCGATGCGAAGTGCAAGGGCATGCCACCTGACCTATACCTGGTCAGGAAGGTGATGGGGATGCCTCGCTTAGTTCCTGCATGGCATACACGTAAACATTAAATACGAGCCTCGATCGGCTCTCAGGTTATCCTGTGAATCGGCTCAAAGAGCCGATCCACCCATGATTCGTACGGGGCGCACGAATACTTGGTGATCCTGCTTGATCAAGATATAGCTAATGAGATCTACGACGATTTAGGGTTTTCACCGCATAATCGGATCATCCTACTCCAGGTTGGGCCTCGCGGCCACGCACGGTGCTCATAAGCCGATCCTAAACAAGGCCTAAAAACCAACATGACGTTGATCCTCGGAACATCCTGTTTAGGACTTGCGAACGCCACCCTACGTGCCGCTGGATCCTCCCCCCTTTGTAAGGCCTAACTATTGCAGATATTAAACTAATCCTTGCAGAACAAGGAGCAATCGTAACGGATCAGATCTACTAGATGATGAACAAGCAGGGTGCTGCCCCCACACCTGAGATAGGCGTGAGGGCGGCTAGACATGCAAGGGTTGCACTACGTAAGCATGTTATACGAAGAGCTATGCTAACCCTAACACATCTATGATAACTACGTTGCTCGCCATCAAAGACGCTTCAGTACGAGCAACGCATGAACAACGTGGAGCTTGTGCTGCCTAGATCGCAAGATGCGATCTAGGCAGCATGTCGCTTACCTGATTGAAACCCTCGAGATGAAGGAGTTGGCGATGCGCCGAGATTGGTTTGTTTTGGGTTGAACGTGAGTTGTTGTTTATTCCATAAACCCTAGATACATATTTATAGTCCAGGGGACTTTCTAATTCGGACGTGCACCTAACCGTGCACGAGTAAAACTCTAACTTTCAATCTAAGATGCGATCTACTATATTACAGATACATGGGCAATTCAGCCCAACTTCGTGTATAAGGCCAATTCTTGTTCTTCCTTCCATGTATATCTTCAAGTCTATCTCAATCGTGGCCCACCTCTGACTCGGTCAAATTCTGGTGATAACACATGCCCCCCTGGTTTTGGAATTGGTAATTCCAAAATCACTCCTTCGTCGGGTCATGTCGTGGCAGAACCGTTGCAGTATCCTTCATCATGATGTCCTGCCTTCTCAACTTCTCCGCGTGATCTGGCAGTTTTTTTTCTTTAGGCACCACTTCCTCGGAAACTGCTGTGGCATTGAATTTCCACTATATCCCCTTTTATTTAACCGCCATGAACAGTTCTCCTCTGCATCTCCTCCGCATTAGCACTCCAAAAGCCCTCCTGCCACCATGTCTTCTTCCTCCTCTGCTCCATCGGATCCTTCCAGCCAGTCCTCCACATCCCGTGAGCCGACGCCGGAGTACAACCCGGCAGAGGTCCACGCGGCGAACACCCGCCGCGCCATTGCGACCGGGGAGGAGTCAGACCACGACTTCTCCATCTGGTCCGAGGACGACCAATCCTCGACGGACGGGGAGAGCGACCTCCGCTTCCTCGCCGTTGGGGAAACGGAGGAGGAGAGTGACGACGACAGCTTCTCCTGCGACTTCACCTCTTCCGGGGAGGAGGAGCAGGAAGAGGAGGAGGAGGACGACGACGAGAGCTCCTCCGACGAGCCGCCGGCCAAGCGGTTCTGCCCTTGGCCGGGCAATCTTAGCGACTTCGACAGCGACGAGGACGACGCTGACGAAGAAGATGAAGACAACGAGGGCCCGGACGGCGGCCATTGGAGCGACGACGAGCCCGCCGGGAGCAGCGCCGATAGTGGCGACGACGGCGACGACGAGGGCAGTGACGGCCCATAGATAGGGCCTCTAGAATAGGGCCAGTAGTAGTAGATGGGGCAATGGATCCCCTAGTATTTCCCTTTTGAGAGCAATTAGCTCTTTATGTAAGAAATCTCATCTAATCAATGAAGAACTTTTCCCCAATTTTGATTTTGCCGATTCCTTCTGAGTTTAATTGAGCCGATTCCCTCTTCTACTGACCTTGCCGATTCGTCCCCTTTGCCAATGCGTAATGAGCCGATCGCACCGCATCGGTCCTTTGAAATTCACCCTTCTCTTCTTCAGCTGATGATTTTCTAAATCTGGTAGAAAATGCAGGATCTTCAGGAAAACCTTTAAACTTTTCCAACCAAACCCAATAATCCTTTTCAGTACCCATCATTGTGAAGAAGGTTGCAATGAAGGATCAGCCGATGGTATCCCCATCGGTTCTTTAAACAAAGTATCCACTAGGCCTGCTGCCCCCCGAGCCTTACTCGAGCCTGCTGCCCCCCGAGCCTCACTCGAGGCGAGAATGTCAGAGAGAATGCGCCACAGCCGATCCTCTTTCTTCCTCCAACAGCCGATAATCTTCCGTTTCAGCTAAACTAGCCCCAAAGATTGGAAATCCTTGACAACAAAGGTTCAGGAACCCGGATCGGCTCGAAGCAGCTGAAGAAGTTTCCATTGTTATACTCCCTCGAGGCAACAGAAGGCACCACCGTTGGTCTGGATTTGGTGGAGACTCGATAAACGTTGCATAATTCCACTAAAGTCGATGGCTGCGCATCGGCTGCCTCTCAATTCTAAAGTCGATGCCCTTGCATCGGCTGTAAATTTTTTTTTTTTTACTGGCCGATTTTTTCCTATCGGCCCCCAGTATTTCATTGCACACATGTACCCCTGCATCTGGTTCCCCTGTTTAGGTGCCCCCCGAGCCGAAGCTGTCAAAGAATGGCAGATATCGGCTCTGTAATTCGCACGTCGGCTCCTGATAGGGTCGAGGGTGAACATAAGCAGAACATGTGGTGAGGATAATTTTGGCCGATTGCTGGGATCGGCCTCCATAATGATTGGAGCGCTGACTGAAGGTTCTGTAATGTCCCTTCATAGACCTTTGGGGCCGATCACAAGGATCAGCCTCGCCAAGTTGCACATCGCTTCGCTTCAACTACATGGTCAGGCCAGTGGATAAAACCAGCTTAACCCTTCCCTTTGTCACATCGATGCGCTCGCAGTCGTCCAAGTTGATGCCTGAAAGGGGTTCTTGGCCTGCTGCTTCCCATGCGTTCATGCCAGCCGTTGAAATTTCGGCTGAGTCATCGGCCTGGACGACCTCTACCTCATCTCCATCCCACTGTATTATGCATTGGTGCATCGTGGAGGGAATACAGCAGTTGGCGTGGATCCAATCTCTTCCCAAAGAAGACAAAGATAATCGTCGTGCTATCAACGATGAAGAACGTTGTAGGGATAGTTTTCCTTCATACGGTCAGATCCACGTTCAGAACTCCTTGTGCCTCAGACGCTTGGCCGTTGAAATCGCTCAATGTCACGTTGGTCTTGATTAAATCCGAGCTAGAGCGTCCCAGCCGACGTAGCATAGAGTACGGCATGATGTTAACTGCCGCTCCGGTGTCCACCAGCATCTTATTTACAGGCCTCCCATCGATATATCCTCGCAAGTATAGGGCCTTCAGATGCCTGTAGCTCTTATCTCGTGGCTTCTCAAAGATAACCGGCCGTGGGCCGCAGTCAAGTTGTGCCACGGATGTCTCGTCTAACCCTGGAGCACTGAACTCTGAAGGGAGGATGAACACCATGTTCGTGCCAGCCGATGTTTCATCATCGGCTTTCTTTTGCTTGGGACGCCACTCCATTCTCCGTGGACGACCCTCTTCATCCAGGGCTCGCTGAACCTTTGCAGCCAGATCAGGTCGTGCCTTCCTTAGCGTGTGCAAGTATAACCTTTCGGCTTCCTCCAGGCCGCGCAACCGCTGAACCCTGCGTTTTTGTGAACGGCTGAGTCCGTCAGGGCACCACCTTGGACGGTGGTACCTGTCTTCTTCTTCTTCTAGTCCCTCGTCTTCGGAATCCTCAAGATCTGCCCAACGAGGTGACTCAGCACGTTTGCTCTGTGGCGGGAGAGGCCCTAAGCGCTTGAACACAGACACGTTGGCTGCCTCCTTCTTCTTCTGGTTGCATTCTGGGCAATTGCCGATTGTGGGCAATCGGCTCATTCCTGAATCCCAGCAGTGTCTGAAGAAAGGGCAGTCCCAGTGTCTGGCGTTGTCATCTTGCTCCCTTGATGTGTCCGTGGCACGGCGCTCGTGCTCCTCCTCATCGCGATCCTGCCGACGATGTCTTCTGGCTTCTCTAGCCAGACGATCTCCTTCATCATCATAGTTGGACCGTCGGCGTTGGTCATACTGACTCACATATTTGTTGAGGAGGTGATCAGAGAGAGGTCGTTGATATCTTATGTTCTTCACTTCTCCCTCTGTGACGTAGCGCTTGCCATCATGATGGAGCCGATCGCGTGGAGCGGCCTCCTCTGTGTCCTTGCTATGAGAGCAGCTGCCCTCATCTCCATCTTTGCCAGAGTGGTTCCCAGGTCCTACCATGTTGATGCTGAACGTGGGACCTGGCTGGCAACCCTCAGGGTAGGTGACTTCCACCATGTTAACGGCGGGGAAGGGTTGGGTGTCGACCTTCATGGCGTACTGGTTGAAAATTAGACGCCCCTTCTCTATCGCCGCTTGGATGTGCTGACGCCACACCCTGCAGTCGTTGGTGGCATGGGAGAGCGAGTTGTGGAATTTGCAGTACGGCTTTCCGTTTAGCTCTTGCGCCGTGGGGAACTTGAGACCTTCAGGAATCGTCAACTGTTTCTCCTTGAGCAGGAGGTCGAAGATTTGTTCAGTCTTGGTCACGTCAAAATCAAATCCCCTGGGCGGCCCTGGTGGCTTTACCCATTTGCAGGACACGGGGGCTCCTCCCCGAGTCCACTCAGCCACTGCTACTTCTTGGTCTCCCGCAGGAACTTCATCTTCCTCTGCATCGACCAGGACTACTGCACGCTTGAACTTGTCTTGGTACAGGTCCGGGTGGCGCTGTTCATATGCTGATAGTTTCTGAACCATGTGCGCCAGCGAGGGATAATCTGCTTGGGAGGCCATGTCCTTGAGCTGTGTTGCAAGGCCAGCTACTGCCAACTCGACTGCTTCCTTTTCAGTTATACGAACCGAATAACATCGGTTCCTAAGATTCCTGAAACGCTGGATGTACTCTGTCACCGTTTCTCCGTGCTTCTGACGTAGTTGTGCTAGATCGGCAATGCTAGACTCGGAAGCTTCTGAATGGTATTGCGTATGGAATTGTTCTTCCAATTGCTTCCAAGACTGGATGGAGTTTGCTGGCAAAGAGGTGTACCATCCAAAAGCCGATCCCGTGAGGGACTGTGAAAAGAGCCTCACGCGTAGCTGATCCGACACTGAAGCCGGTCCTAGTTGCGCCAAATATCGGCCGACGTGCTCGATGGAGCTGGAGCCATCTGATCCACTGAATTTGGAGAAGTCAGGGAGCCGATATTTAGGTGGCAGCGGGATCATCTCGTACTCGTCGGGGTACGGCTTGGAATAGCCGATTGCCCTTCTTTTCGGCACCATGCCGAACTGGTCTCTCAGTATGGCACTGATCTGATCCGCTGTGCTGGCTGCAGAAGTTGCACTCTGAAGATTCACCGGGGTGGCGTACTTAGCCAGCCATGTTTGCTTTTCCAGCTCTGAGCCAACTGCAGGAGCTGGGCTCTGGAGTTTCGTCGGGGTGGCGTACTTAGTTAGCCACGTCTGCTTCTCAAGCTCTGTTGCTGACGTTTCTCCTGTTTTCGCCGGAGTCCCTGATGTTGTGGCCTGGTTTGAGAGTGCCCAGTTGCCACAATCTGGCACATACGTGCACACGTATCCTTGAGGGATCTCCTTAGGCGCCTCAGTCAAGAACTGGTAGTCACTAGGGTCACCACCAATCTTGTAGACGACGAATGCCGGTGTAGCCGGCACTTCAGGTGGTGCTGCCAACGCATATGGCAGCGGTGGACGGGACTGGAGTGGCAACTCTCCTTGATGCGTCCCGAGAGCTGGTCCTGACGGCGAGTACTGGTGGCTCATAATCTCCTGGATCACGCGCAGAGCGAGACGCTCCAACACGTTGACCAAGTTTTCAGAGTGGCGGTGTAGCGAGTGAGCCACCAAGTAGTTGATCTCCTGCCGTAGGCCCCTGGTGCGTTCCTCCGACGGGGCAGAGAGATCTATCCCATCGAGTGCACCTTGCGGTGAGAATCCCTTCCATCTGATGCCATGGGAACGGGTTCTCTGAAAAGAGCCGATGAGGTCGGCTTCGAGGGTGACCTTGATCTCGTCATATTTCTTCTTGAGCTCGGCAGGCAGCTCCTCGTAGGTGACTGGCGTGCCGTCCGCCGCCATCTCAGATGTAGATGGCGATGTGGTTGATGTAGACGATTGTCCCACCGGGCGTGCCAGAATGTGTTGACTGCCAAAACCCACCGGCGGGCAGCGGCCTGTCAACACTAGTAGAGCCGGGAAGAGCCTAGAGCTGCGGCTGGCTGAGACCCCTCCGAGCGACGGCCCGCAATGCTCTTCTGGTCACACGCGGCGATGCGAAGTGCAAGGGCGTGCCACCTGACCTATACCTGGTCAGGAAGGTGATGGGGATGCCTCGCTTAGTTCTGCATGGCATACACGTAAACATTAAATACGAGCCTCGATCGGCTCTCGGGTTATCTCGTGAATCGGCTCAAAGAGCCGATCCACCCATGATTCGTACGGGGCGCACGAATACTTGGTGATCCTGCTTGATCAAGATATAGCTAATGAGATCTACGACGATTTAGGGTTTTCACCGCATAATCGGATCATCCTACTCCAGGTTGGGCCTCGCGGCCACGCACGGTGCTCATAAGCCGATCCTAAACAAGGCCTAAAAACCAACATGACGTTGATCCTCGGAACATCCTGTTTAGGACTTGCGAACGCCACCCTACGTGCCGCTGGATCCTCCCCCCCTTTGTAAGGCCTAACTATTGCAGATATTAAACTAATCCTTGCAGAACAAGGAGCAATCGTAACGGATCAGATCTACTAGATGATGAACAAGCAGGGTGCTGCCCCCACACCTGAGATAGGCGTGAGGGCGGCTAGACATGCAAGGGTTGCACTACGTAAGCATGTTATACGAAGAGCTATGCTAACCCTAACACATCTATGATAACTACGTTGCTCGCCATCAAAGACGCTTCAGTACGAGCAACGCATGAACAACGTGGAGCTTGTGCTGCCTAGATCGCAAGATGCGATCTAGGCAGCATGTCGCTTACCTGATTGAAACCCTCGAGATGAAGGAGTTGGCGATGCGCCGAGATTGGTTTGTTTTGGGTTGAACGTGAGTTGTTGTTTATTCCATAAACCCTAGATACATATTTATAGTCCAGGGGACTTTCTAATTCGGACGTGCACCTAACCGTGCACGAGTAAAACTCTAACTTTCAATCTAAGATGCGATCTACTATATTACAGATACATGGGCAATTCAGCCCAACTTCGTGTATAAGGCCAATTCTTGTTCTTCCTTCCATGTATATCTTCAAGTCTATCTCAATCGTGGCCCACCTCTGACTCAGTCAAATTCTGGTGATAACAACAGTGTGCTTGTTCCTAACCATAGATACATCCTTTCGATATAAAGTGACTAGGAACTTCCCCAGAAGAGACTAGTTTTACCGCTCGACAGGCTGCTCGTTAGGTTATCGGTGCTTTGCATATTTCTGTTGGCCGTGTTATCAAGGAGTTGTGTCAAAAAAAACAAGACAAAATTGAAAAAAAGCAAAAAGAGCTACATCGCTGCGTGTGTTATACAAATAGAAAATCCAAAAAGAAAAGTGAATTGCTAGTTGAATCAAGTGAAGGCCTAAGTTTACTTTACTGCACCCGTAGTTGAGCAATCTTGTTCCTGTCTCGTTGAGCTTTGCTAGCGTCTCTCGTGTGCTTTGCAACCTTTCCCACATATAGTTGCATTGCCCCATTATATCGCCTTGTGTGAGTATCATTGGTTGTCTACGGTCAGCGCTAGAGCTTGTTATTGGTGCAAATAGGTAGCCTACCTACAGCCCCACATATACCCTGCTTTGTCGTGTGATTTGTTTTTATACCCTTGATATTCGCTTCGCTACATCAGTGCACTAGTTGTTACTACAAGTGGTAAGCAACACTAATTTACTTTGGAACGGTAAGATCTCCTTTTCTTATCAGTTTTGAGTGAGTTGTGAGAGTACCACCATATATTTTTGATTTAGTGCACTAATCTACTATCGATGTCTGCTAGTGATCATAGAATTGTTAACCAGGAAAACAAGAGTGCTGCAGATATCATCACATGCAGGGAGTATGAGGCTCTTCGTAATGAGATGCGACATGAATTTCGCGCTCAGGACGAGGTGCTTAATGGGAAGATTGACGAGATCTCCCAAAAGCTGGATGCTACTCATGTGACCGTCACTACAATGCAAGATCAAATGACGGATGTACAACGCAATCTTGCTGATTTGCGCTTAGCTATTGAGAATTTGACCGCGCAACAACAACAAGAAGATGACGATGATGACTCACACAATGCTCGTGATGCGCCACATGGTAATCATCCTCGCGGTTGGGTTCCACTTGGCCGCAATGGTCGTGGACAAGATGAGGAAGATGGTTTGGGTAAGCCCAAGTTTTCTATACCCAAGTTTGAAGGAGGAGCTGATGTTGAAGAATACCTCACTTGGGAGCTCAAGATTGAGAAGTTGTGGAGCTTACATCCACATTATACTGAAGATCGGAAGATCAAGCTTGCTTCTTCCGAATTTGATGCCTATGCTTTGCGTTGGTGGGATGATTTTGTTCGTAACCGCGAAGAGGATCGTGAGCAGCCTATACGCACATGGCGTGCCATGAAGGAGGCGATGACTTCTCGCTTTGTGCCTACAAATTACTTGCGGAATATATATGATAAGCTGACTCTATTGCGACAAGGTGTGAAGACTGTGGATGAATACTACATGGAGATGGAGATGCTTATGCAGCGTGGCCGTGGCCGTGAGTCTCTCGAGATGACAATGCTGCGTTTTCTCAATGGTTTGAAGTATGATAGCAAAGGCATTGTTCGTCACTACAGCTACACCAATATGAATCAATTGTTACATCATGCAAGAGAAGCTGAATCACAGTTGGCTGACGAAGCAAAGATCAAAGGTCGAGCTACAGGAGCTGGGCGTTACACACCCCGCGCGGCCCCATCTACGGCGCCGGCGCCTTCGACGCGCTCCGCACCTTACTCTACTCCACCTAGTAAGCCGGTCTCCAATGTGTCTAACACAAAGAAGTCCGAATCTGCTGCAAGTACGAGTGGCTCTAATGTGTCTACTGCGCGTAACCGTGATATGCTTTGTCATACATGTGGTGGAAAAGGTCACTTCAAGAGAGATTGTCCTAACCGCAAAGTCATGGTTATCAATGAGGACAATGAGTAAGAGACTGGAGATGATGTTGATCCTAATGCTCCAGAAGATGATGATTATGACACTGATGGTGAAGATGCATATCCGTCTGATGCTCGCACCATTGTTGTGTCGCAACGTGCTCTTAATGTGTTGCCTAGTGCATCTACTCAGCGCTGCAATTTGTTCCAAACAAAGGCTTTAGTTGGTCCTGACAAGGCTTGCAAGGTCATTATTGATGGCGGGAGTTGCCGCAATTTAGCAAGCAAGGAGTTGTGTACCAAGTTGAAATTGAAGTATCTACCGCACCCGCATCCATACTATATTCAGTGGTTGAGCGACAATGGTGAGATGAAGGTAAAGCACATGGTGCGTGTTGAGTTTGCTATTGGACCGTATAAGGATTGCATTGATTTTGATGTCGTTCCTATGACGGTGTGTCACCTACTATTGGGTCGGCCTTGGCTCTATGACCGTTCTGTGCAACATAATGGCTGTAAGAGCAAGATCCATATCCCGTGTTTTGTGTGTTTGATGACAACACTCGAACAATTCTAACCGTGCACAAAGTTTGTCATTGATAGGTTTGCAAGTTGCACGGTACCCTCGCTGAGCACATTTTGATCAGAAGACCGAAGCGTAGTTCTTAGGGTTTCTGGTTTTGTGTGTGTGTCGTGAGGTGACATGATAGGAGAGGAAGAGAGGAAAAGTTGTTTTAGCCTTTGCGGTACTACCGATACCAGGAGCGGTAGTACCGCTACCTCTACTGGTACCGCCCATGATACCGCTCTGAGACTTGCACATGGATATGCCCCACAGAACACGTTGCGGTACCTTCACGGTACCTTGAGCGGTAGTACCGCTTGAGGGCGGTAGTACCGCTCACGGTACCGCGCTAAGTACCGTAACGCGTTACGGTAGTACCGCTCTGGTACCGCTCGGGTACCGCTTGGGATCCAGTAAGGTCTGGACCCTATTGCGGTACCTCAAGCGGTAGTACCGCAATGTGTCCACGTGGACAAGTTCAGTGGGGAATTCGAACTCAGAGTGGTACTACTGCTTCCAGAAGCGGCAGTACCGCTTAGGCAAAAATGGCTGGTAACGGTTGGATTTGGAGGGACCTATATAAAGGCCCCTTCTTCTCCAGCCAGCCTCTGCTCTTCTCTCTCTCTCTCCTCCATTGTTGCTGAGCTCAAAATTGAGGGGATCTCCTCATCCACCCAACCAATCTTGCTCATACTTTGTGAGGTGGTGGAGGAGACCCCGATCTATCATTCTACCGAGAGAAAGTCCACCAATTCGTGGTAGTCCTTAGTGGATCTTGTTGTTAGGGTTCCTTGGTGGAAGAGCTTCTTGGTGGAGCACTGGAAGAGCTTCTTGGTGGAGTATTGGAGGAGCATCTTGGTGGAGCACTGGAAGAGCTTCTTGGTGGAGCACTGGAAGAGCTTCTTGGTGGAGTATTGGAGGGGTTCCTTTGGTGGAGCATTGGAGATGGGTTCCTATGGTGGAGCATTGGAGATGTGCAGCTATGGAGTCTAGCTTGGTGATGTACTAGCTCCATAGGGTGTTGGGGGCATCCTTGTGTGTGGAGCTCGCCCCAACCTTGTGAAGGAATCACCGCCTCGACCGGTGCCTTAGTGGAAGAGGGAGAGCACCTCCGTGGAGCTCTCTCGAGGAAGAGGGTGAGGCCTTCCTTCGTGGTGTGGCCGCCTAGTCTCTTGTGTGAGACTAGCACCTTCTCAACGGAGACGTACTTCCTTTAGTGGAAGGAACTGCGGGAAACAAACCTCGACTCGCCTCGCGCCCCCCCCCCCCCGGTTGTCTCGCTCCTTACTCTCGTTATCTTGTTGATTCCTTTACTTGTTGCACATGCTCTAGCATCATTGTAGGAACACCGCTATAGCAAAAGTTGACACCTTTACCTTCCGTTGCGCTAAAATTGAAAAAGGTTAAAACTTGCCGTAGCGCCATTCACCCCCCCCCCCTCTTTTTCGCTACGATCCATTCAAGTGGTATCAGAGCGAGGTTTTCTTGCTCGGGCTTTACCGCCTAAGAAATGGCCGAACAAGAGGTGGTTGTGAATGGAGCCCTTTCCCGTGAGCAATCATCTCCATCATCAAGTGCCGATAATACTCCGGCTACTTTGTATGACCTCAAGAAATTGGAGTCATCCATTGTATCTCAATTGAAGGCCATGATGATGGAGTTGATTACTCCAAAGCCTAACCCTATCATAGATACTAATAGAGGTGTCAATGTTTTCCCATCACAAGTCGACTCTTTTCCTTGTGTTGAGATTGTTGAGGAATCAACAAATTCACATCGGGAAAAGGATCTTGAGGATGTTGACACCTCATCAAAAGGGAAGGATGCATCTCCATCAAGTGATTATGACTCAAATGCTCAAATGCTCATGCCTTGCATTATGACTCATGGTCCACCACCATTACTTGAATCTAATAGCTTTGGTGATTGGAAACTACTAATGCATTCTCATGTGTGTAGCACCTCTACCGAGCTTTGGCGGATCATTCAAGAAGGATATTCACCACAAGACCCAATGAACTTGACAAGAAGGGAAGTGGTGGACCACCAACTAAACGCCATCGCCATCGACATGATTCATTTGGCCATTACTCCCAAGGAACGCGCTCATATCCAATCGCTCAAGACCGCCAAGGAAGCTTGGGACGAACTTGACAAGCTCTTCCTTGGAAATGGGGACATCCAATGCTCTCATCTTAGTGAAGCAATGGCAAATGACTTTGTCATGATAGAGGGAGAATCGCACGAAGAGATGTACCAACGCCTTATTGCTTTCGCCATCCAAATGCAAGATCTTGGAGCGACTTTTGTGGATGACCGTTGGATCGAGAAAAAGTTCTACAATGCTCTACTTCCTTGGAGTGGAAACAAGAAACCAAACTCGAGATCAAGGAACTCTTGCTACAATTGTCGCGACAAAAGTCACTTCGTTGCGGATTGTCTCTACAAGCCAAGGGACTTATATGGTGGATACCTCATTCGTAAGAGCAAGTTTCGACACCTTCCCAAACGGCTCCCCAACGACCACGTCACCAAGATATCCTTCACCGACAAGCCTAGAACTAACATGATTCAAGGAGAAGACCATATGGTGGAAAACGAAGGACTTGAGAAGAAGAAGGAAGTGGAGCTTATCTCTCTCACCCAAGCTTATGAGGAAAAAGTGTGCATGCGTATGACTCTTGAAACTAGAGCTCTTATTCTTGAAGACTACAACAACTCCCTCATCTCCCAACTCAAGGATCGAGATTATGCTCTTGGTTGGTTGGACAAGCTCAAGACAAAGAAGGATTATCTTGAAGAAGATCATGAATGGTCAATTGAGGATGTTGCAACCTTTGCCAAGAAGAAAGAACATGAAGGTCCTAATTCATGTTGTGACAAGCTCCTTGACGAAGTATGCTTCTTGAGAAAACACAATGCAAAATTCTTGGATGTCATCTGATGGCGTGTATTTCACACGTTCGTTGGGCAACCCCAAGAGGAAGGTATGATGCGCACAGCAGCAAGTTTTCCCTCAGAAAGAAACCAAGGTTTATCGAACCAGGAGGAGCCAAGAAGCACGTTGAAGGTTGATGGCGGCGGGATGTAGTGCGGCGCAACACCAGGGATTCCGGCGCCAACGTGGAACCTGCACAACACAACCAAAGTACTTTGCCCCAACGAAACAGTGAGGTTGTCAATCTCACCGGCTTGCTGTAACAAAGAGTTAACCGTGTTGTGTGGAAGATGATTGTTTGCAGAAAACAGTAGAACAAGTATTGCAGTAGATTGTATTTCAGTAAAGAGAATTGGACCGGGGTCCACAGTTCACTAGAGGTGTCTCTCCCATAAGACGAACAGCATGTTGGGTGAACAAATTACAGTTGGGCAATTGACAAATAAAGAGAGCATGACCATGCACATACATATCATGATGAGTATAGTGAGATTTAATTGGGCATTACGACAAAGTACATAGACCGTCATCCAACTGCATCTATGCCTAAAAAGTCCACCTTCAGGTTATCATCCGAACCCCCTCCCGGATGAAGTGGCTAACAACAGACAAGTGCATTAAGTATGGTGCGTAATGTAACTAGTGACTACATCCTTGAACATAGCACTAATGTTTTATCCCTAGTGGCAACAAGACAACACAACCTTAGAACTTTCTCATCCTTTGTCCCGGTGTCAATGCAGGCATGAACCCACTATCGAGCATAAGTACTCCCTCTTGGAGTTACAAGCATCTACTTGGCCAGAGCATCTACTAGTAACGGAGAGCATGCAAGATCATAAACAACACATAGATATAACTTTGATAATCAACATAACAAGTATTCTCTATTCATCGGATCCCAACAAACGCAACATATAGAATTACAGATAGATGATCTTGATCATGTTAGGCAGCTCATAAGATCCGACAATGATAGCACAATGGGGAGAAGACAACCATCTAGCTACTGCTATGGACCCATAGTCCAGGGGTAGACTACTCACACATCACACCGGAGGCGACCATGGCGGCGTAGAGTCCTCCGGGAGATGATTCCCCTCTCCGGCAGGGTGCCGGAGGCGATCTCCTGGATCCCCCGAGATGGGATCGGCGGCGGCGGCGTCTCTGGAAGGTTTTCCGTATCGTGGCTCTCGGTACTGGGGGTTTCGTCACGGAGACTTTTTATAGGCGGAAGGGCAGGTCAAGAGGCGGCACGGGGGCCCCACACTACAGGCCGGCGCGGCCAAGGGGGGGCCGCGCCGCCCTATGGTGTGGCCCCTCCGTGGCCCCTCTTCGTCTCTCCTTCGGACTTCTGGAAGCTTCGTGAGAAAATAGGCCCCTGGGCTTTGATTTCGTCCAATTCCGAGAATATTTCCTTACTAGGATTTCTGAAACCAAAAACAGCAGAAAACAAAGAATCGGCACTTCGGCATCTTGTTAATAGGTTAGTTCCAGAAAATGCACGAATATGACATAAAGTGTGCATAAAACATGTAGATAACATCAATAATGTGGCATGGAACATAAGAAAGTATCGATACGTCGGAGACGTATCAGCATCCCCAAGCTTAGTTCTGCTCGTCCCGAGCAGGTAAAACGATAACACAGATAATTTCTGGAGTGACATGCCATCATAATCTTGATCATACTATTTGTAAAGCATATGTAGTGAATGCAGCGATCGAAACAATGTATATGACATGAGTAAACAAGTGAATCATATAGCAAAGACTTTTCATGAATAGCACTTCAAGACAAGCATCAATAAGTCTTGCATAAGAGTTAACTCATAAAGCAATAATTCAAAGTAGAGATATTGAAGCAACACAAAAGAAGATTAAGTTTCAGCGGTTGCTTTCAACTTGTAACATGTATATCTCATGGATATTGTCAACATAGAGTAATATAATAAGTGCAATAAGCAAGTATGTAGGAATCAATGCACAGTTCACACAAGTGTTTGCTTCTTGAGGTGGAGAGAAATAGGTGAACTGACTCAACATTGAAAGTAAAAGAATGGTCCTCCATAGAGGAAAAGCATCGATTGCTATATTTGTGCTAGAGCTTTGATTTTGAAAACATGAAACAATTTTTTCAATGGTAGTAATAAAGCATATGCATCATGTAAATTATATCTTATAAGTTGCAAGCCTCATGCATAGCGTACTAATAGTGCCCGCACCTTGTCCTAATTAGCTTGGACTACCGGGTCATCACAATGCATTGTTTTTACCAAGTGTCACAAAGGGGTACCTCTATGCCGCCTGTACAAAGGTCTAAGGAGAAAGCTCGCATTGGATTTCTCGCTATTGATTATTCTTCAACTTAGACATCCATACCGGGACAACATAGACAACAGATGATGGACTCCTCTTTTATGCATAAGCATATAACAACAATTAATAATTTTCTCATTTGAGATTTGAGGATTGTTGTCCAAAACTGAAACTTCCACCATGGATCATGGCTTTAGTTAGCGGCCCAACGTTCTTCTCTAACATATGCATGCTTAACCATAAGGTGGTAGATCTCTCTTACTTCAGACAAGACGGACATGCATAGCAACTCACATGAAATTCAACAATGAATAGTTGATGGCGTCCCCAGTGAACATGGTTATCGCACAACAAGCAACTTAATAAGAGATAAAGTGCATAATTACATATTCAATACCACAATAGTTTTTAAGCTATTTGTCCCATGAGCTATATATTGCAAAGGTGAATGATGGAATTTTAAAGGTAGCACTCAAGCAATTTACTTTGGAATGGCGGAAAAATACCATGTAGTATAGGTAGGTATGGTGGACACAAATGGCATAGTGGTTGGCTCAAGTATTTTGGATGCATGAGAAGTATTCCCTCTCGATACAAGGTTTAGGCTAGCAAGGCTTATTTGAAACAAACACAAGGATGAACCGGTGCAGCAAAACTCACATAAAAGACATATTGAAAACATTATAAGACTCTACACCGTCTTTCTTGTTGTTCAAACTCAATACTAGAAATTATCTAGACCTTAGAGAAACCAAATATGCAAACCAAATTTTAGCATGCTCTATGTATTTCTTCATTAATGGGTGCAAAGCATATGATGCAAGAGCTTAATCATGAGCACAACAATTGCCAAGTATCACATTACCCAAGACATTTATAGCAATTACTACATGTATCATTTTCCAATTCCAACCATATAACAATTTAACGAAGGAGAAACTTCGCCATGAATACTATGAGTAGAAACCAAGGACATACTTGTCCATATGCTACAGTGGAGCGTGTCTCTCTCCCATAAAGTGAATGCTAGGATCCATTTTATTCAAACAAAACAAAAAACAAAAACAAACCGACGCTCCAAGAAAAAGCACATAAGATGTGATGGAATTAAAATATAGTTTCAGGGGAGGAACCTGATAATGTTGTCGATGAAGAAGGGGATGCCTTGGGCATCCCCAAGCTTAGACGCTTGAGTCTTCTTGATATATGCAGGGGTGAACCACCGGGTGCATCCCCAAGCTTAGAGCTTTCACTCTCCTTGATCATGTTGCATCATACTCCTCTCTTGATCCTTGAAAACTTCCTCCACACCAAACTCGAAACAACTCATTAGAGGGTTAGTGCACAATATAAATTGACATATTCAGAGGTGACACAATCATTCTTAACACTTCTGGACATTGCATAATGCTACTGGACATTAATGGATCAAAGAAATTCATCCAACATAGCGAAAGAGGCAATGCGAAATAAAAGGCAGAATCTGTCAAAACAGAACAGTTCGTATTGACGAATTTTAAAATGGCACCAGACTTGCTCAAATGAAAATGCTCAAATTGAATGAAAGTTGCGTACATATCTGAGGATCATGCACGTAAATTGTCTTAATTTTCTGAGCTACCTACAGGGAGGTGGACCCAGATTCGTGACAGCAAAGAAATCAGGAACTGTGCAGTAATCCAAATCTAGTACTTACTTTTCTATCAACGGCTTAACTTGGCACAACAAAACACAAAACTAAGATAAGGAGAGGTTGCTACAGTAGTAAACAACTTCCAAGACACAAAATAAAAACAAAGTACTGTAGGTAAAAATATGGGTTGTCTCCCATAAGCGCTTTTCTTTAACGCCTTTCAGCTAGGCGCAGAAAGTGTGTATCAAGTATTATCGAAGGGTGATGCATTCTCAGCGGGGTGTGGAGTTTTCTCAACTAGGCATAGTATATTGGATACATAAGTTTCAGCATCTCCCTTTTCATTAGTCTTAGGCGTGCTACTCTCATCAAACAAATTTTCAGGAACTAGCCAAGCATAGTTATTTTCTAATGCATCATTCATAGCTAAGAGCTTACATGGTATTGGTGCTTTTATCTCCCCTCCATCATCAATATTATTAGTGTATCTTATTCTATCCATATCCATCCTTTCAAGGAGACTAACAAAATTAGTAGGAGAACCAAGCATATTAAATTTAGCAAACACCTTTCTAGCTTCTCTTGCTAGACCACCAAATTCTCTAAGAAGGGTTTCTAATACAAAATCTTTCTTTTCCCCTCTTCCATATCACCAAGTGTGAAAAACATGTGTTGGATTATAGGATTAAGATTAACAAATTTAGTTTCCAACAGGCGAACTAAATGCACAGCAGCAATTTCATAAGTAGGCGCAAGGTCTACCAAGTGTCTATCTTCAAAATTTTCAATAGTACTAACATGATTGAAAAATTCTTCTATATTATTTCTCCCAACTATAGACCCACGTCCTACCGGTATGTTTTTTGTGGTAAAATTAAAAGGAAACATGATGAATAAAGTAAATGCAAGTAAACTAATTTTTTTTGTGTTTTTGATATAGCAAACAAGATAGCAAATAAAGTAAAACTAGCAACTAATTTTTTTGTATTTTGATTTAGTGCAGCAAACAAAGTAGTAAATAAAACTAAGCAAGACAAAAACAAAGTAAAGAGATTGAGAAGTGGAAACTCCCCTTGCAGCGTGTCTTGATCTCCCCGGCAACGGCGCCAGAAAAAGAGCTTGATGGCGTGTATTTCACACGTTCGTTGGGCAACCCCAAGAGGAAGGTATGATGCGCACAGCAGCAAGTTTTCCCTCTAAGGAAACCAAGGTTTATCGAACCAGGAGGAGCCAAGAAGCACGTTGAAGGTTGATGGCGGCGGGATGTAGTGCGGCGCAACACCAGGGATTCCGGCGCCAACGTGGAACCTGCACAACACAACCAAAGTACTTTGCCCCAACGAAACAGTGAGGTTGTCAATCTCACCGGCTTGCTGTAACAAAGAGTTAACCGTATTGTGTGGAAGATGATTGTTTGCAGAAAACAGTAGAACAAGTATTGCAGTAGATTGTATTTCAAGAAAGAGAATTGGACCGGGGTCCACAGTTCACTAGAGGTGTCTCTCCCATAAGACGAACAGCATGTTGGGTGAACAAATTACAGTTGGGCAATTGACAAATAAAGAGAGCATGACCATGCACATACATATCATGATGAGTATAGTGAGATTTAATTGGGCATTACGACAAAGTACATAGACCGTCATCCAACTGCATCTATGCCTAAAAAGTACACCTTCAGGTTATCATCCGAACCCCCTCCAGTATTAAGTTGCTAACAACAGACAATTGCATTAAGTATGGTGCGTAATATAACTAGTGACTACATCCTTGAACATAGCACTAATGTTTTATCCCTAGTGGCAACAGCACAACACAACCTTAGAACTTTCATCACATGTCCCTGTGTCAATGCAGGCATGAACCCACTATCGAGCATTAGTTCTCCCTCTTGGAGTTACAAGCATCTACTTGGCCGAAGCATCTACTAGTAACGGAGAGCATGCAAGATCATAAACAACACATAGATATAACTTTGATAATCAACATAACAAGTATTCTCTATTCATCGGATCCCAACAAACGCAACATATAGAATTACAGATAGATGATCTTGATCATGTTAGGCAGCTCATAAGATCCGACAATGATAGCACAATGGGGAGAAGACAACCATCTAGCTACTGCTATGGACCCATAGTCCAGGGGTAGACTACTCACACATCACACCGGAGGCGACCATGGCGGCGTAGAGTCCTCCGGGAGATGATTCCCCTCTCCGGCAGGTGCCGGAGGCGATCTCTGGATCCCCCGAGATGGGATCGGCGGCGGCGGCATCTCTGGAAGGTTTTCCGTATCGTGGCTCTCGGTGCGGGGGTTTCGTCACGGAGACTTTTTATAGGCGGAAGGGCAGGTCAAGAGGCGGCACGGGGCCCCACACTACAGGCCGGCGCGGCCAAGGGGGGCCGCGCCGCCCTATGGTGTGGCCCCTCCGTGGCCCCTCTTCGTCTCTCCTTCGGACTTACGGAAGCTTCGAGAGAAAATAGGCCCCCGGGCTTTGATTTCGTCCAATTCCGAGAATATTTCCTTACTAGGATTTCTGAAACCAAAAACAGCAGAAAACAGCAACTGGCACTTCGGCATCTTGTTAATAGGTTAGTTCCAGAAAATGCACGAATATGACATAAAGTGTGCATAAAACATGTAGATAACATCAATAATGTGGCATGGAACATAAGAAAGTATCGATACGTCGGAGACGTATCAGCATCCCCAAGCTTAGTTCTGCTCGTCCCGAGCAGGTAAAACGATAACACAGATAATTTCTGGAGTGACATGCCATCATAATCTTGATCATACTATTTGTAAAGCATATGTAGTGAATGCAGCGATCGAAACAATGTATATGACATGAGTAAACAAGTGAATCATATAGCAAAGACTTTTCATGAATAGCACTTCAAGACAAGCATCAATAAGTCTTGCATAAGAGTTAACTCATAAAGCAATAATTCAAAGTAGAGATATTGAAGCAACACAAAAGAAGATTAAGTTTCAGCGGTTGCTTTCAACTTGTAACATGTATATCTCATGGATATTGTCAACATAGAGTAATATAATAAGTGCAATAAGCAAGTATGTAGGAATCAATGCACAGTTCACACAAGTGTTTGCTTCTTGAGGTGGAGAGAAATAGGTGAACTGACTCAACATTGAAAGTAAAAGAATGGTCCTCCATAGAGGAAAAGCATCGATTGCTATATTTGTGCTAGAGCTTTGATTTTGAAAACATGAAACAATTTTTTCAATGGTAGTAATAAAGCATATGCATCATGTAAATTATATCTTATAAGTTGCAAGCCTCATGCATAGCGTACTAATAGTGCCCGCACCTTGTCCTAATTAGCTTGGACTACCGGGTCATCACAATGCATTGTTTTTACCAAGTGTCACAAAGGGGTACCTCTATGCCGCCTGTACAAAGGTCTAAGGAGAAAGCTCGCATTGGATTTCTCGCTATTGATTATTCTTCAACTTAGACATCCATACCGGGACAACATAGACAACAGATGATGGACTCCTCTTTTATGCATAAGCATATAACAACAATTAATAATTTTCTCATTTGAGATTTGAGGATTGTTGTCCAAAACTGAAACTTCCACCATGGATCATGGCTTTAGTTAGCGGCCCAACGTTCTTCTCTAACATATGCATGCTTAACCATAAGGTGGTAGATCTCTCTTACTTCAGACAAGACGGACATGCATAGCAACTCACATGAAATTCAACAATGAATAGTTGATGGCGTCCCCAGTGAACATGGTTATCGCACAACAAGCAACTTAATAAGAGATAAAGTGCATAATTACATATTCAATACCACAATAGTTTTTAAGCTATTTGTCCCATGAGCTATATATTGCAAAGGTGAATGATGGAATTTTAAAGGTAGCACTCAAGCAATTTACTTTGGAATGGCGGAAAAATACCATGTAGTATAGGTAGGTATGGTGGACACAAATGGCATAGTGGTTGGCTCAAGTATTTTGGATGCATGAGAAGTATTCCCTCTCGATACAAGGTTTAGGCTAGCAAGGCTTATTTGAAACAAACACAAGGATGAACCGGTGCAGCAAAACTCACATAAAAGACATATTGAAAACATTATAAGACTCTACACCGTCTTTCTTGTTGTTCAAACTCAATACTAGAAATTATCTAGACCTTAGAGAAACCAAATATGCAAACCAAATTTTAGCATGCTCTATGTATTTCTTCATTAATGGGTGCAAAGCATATGATGCAAGAGCTTAATCATGAGCACAACAATTGCCAAGTATCACATTACCCAAGACATTTATAGCAATTACTACATGTATCATTTTCCAATTCCAACCATATAACAATTTAACGAAGGAGAAACTTCGCCATGAATACTATGAGTAGAAACCAAGGACATACTTGTCCATATGCTACAGTGGAGCGTGTCTCTCTCCCATAAAGTGAATGCTAGGATCCATTTTATTCAAACAAAACAAAAAACAAAAACAAACCGACGCTCCAAGAAAAAGCACATAAGATGTGATGGAATTAAAATATAGTTTCAGGGGAGGAACCTGATAATGTTGTCGATGAAGAAGGGGATGCCTTGGGCATCCCCAAGCTTAGACGCTTGAGTCTTCTTGATATATGCAGGGGTGAACCACCGGGTGCATCCCCAAGCTTAGAGCTTTCACTCTCCTTGATCATGTTGCATCATACTCCTCTCTTGATCCTTGAAAACTTCCTCCACACCAAACTCGAAACAACTCATTAGAGGGTTAGTGCACAATATAAATTGACATATTCAGAGGTGACACAATCATTCTTAACACTTCTGGACATTGCATAATGCTACTGGACATTAATGGATCAAAGAAATTCATCCAACATAGCGAAAGAGGCAATGCGAAATAAAAGGCAGAATCTGTCAAAACAGAACAGTTCGTATTGACGAATTTTAAAATGGCACCAGACTTGCTCAAATGAAAATGCTCAAATTGAATGAAAGTTGCGTACATATCTGAGGATCATGCACGTAAATTGTCTTAATTTTCTGAGCTACCTACAGGGAGGTGGACCCAGATTCGTGACAGCAAAGAAATCAGGAACTGTGCAGTAATCCAAATCTAGTACTTACTTTTCTATCAACGGCTTAACTTGGCACAACAAAACACAAAACTAAGATAAGGAGAGGTTGCTACAGTAGTAAACAACTTCCAAGACACAAAATAAAAACAAAGTACTGTAGGTAAAAATATGGGTTGTCTCCCATAAGCGCTTTTCTTTAACGCCTTTCAGCTAGGCGCAGAAAGTGTGTATCAAGTATTATCGAAGGGTGATGCATTCTCAGCGGGGTGTGGAGTTTTCTCAACTAGGCATAGTATATTGGATACATAAGTTTCAGCATCTCCCTTTTCATTAGTCTTAGGCGTGCTACTCTCATCAAACAAATTTTCAGGAACTAGCCAAGCATAGTTATTTTCTAATGCATCATTCATAGCTAAGAGCTTACATGGTATTGGTGCTTTTATCTCCCCTCCATCATCAATATTATTAGTGTATCTTATTCTATCCATATCCATCCTTTCAAGGAGACTAACAAAATTAGTAGGAGAACCAAGCATATTAAATTTAGCAAACACCTTTCTAGCTTCTCTTGCTAGACCACCAAATTCTCTAAGAAGGGTTTCTAATACAAAATCTTTCTTTTCCCCCTCTTCCATATCACCAAGTGTGAAAAACATGTGTTGGATTATAGGATTAAGATTAACAAATTTAGTTTCCAACAGGCGAACTAAATGCACAGCAGCAATTTCATAAGTAGGCGCAAGGTCTACCAAGTGTCTATCTTCAAAATTTTCAATAGTACTAACATGATTGAAAAATTCTTCTATATTATTTCTCCCAACTATAGACCCACGTCCTACCGGTATGTTTTTTGTGGTAAAATTAAAAGGAAACATGATGAATAAAGTAAATGCAAGTAAACTAATTTTTTGTGTTTTTGATATAGCAAACAAGATAGCAAATAAAGTAAAACTAGCAACTAATTTTTTTGTATTTTGATTTAGTGCAGCAAACAAAGTAGTAAATAAAACTAAGCAAGACAAAAACAAAGTAAAGAGATTGAGAAGTGGAAACTCCCCTTGCAGCGTGTCTTGATCTCCCCGGCAACGGCGCCAGAAAAAGAGCTTGATGGCGTGTATTTCACACGTTCGTTGGGCAACCCCAAGAGGAAGGTATGATGCGCACAGCAGCAAGTTTTCCCTCAGAAAGAAACCAAGGTTTATCGAACCAGGAGGAGCCAAGAAGCACGTTGAAGGTTGATGGCGGCGGGATGTAGTGCGGCGCAACACCAGGGATTCCGGCGCCAACGTGGAACCTGCACAACACAACCAAAGTACTTTGCCCCAACGAAACAGTGAGGTTGTCAATCTCACCGGCTTGCTGTAACAAAGAGTTAACCGTATTGTGTGGAAGATGATTGTTTGCAGAAAACAGTAGAACAAGTATTGCAGTAGATTGTATTTCAGTAAAGAGAATTGGACCGGGGTCCACAGTTCACTAGAGGTGTCTCTCCCATAAGACGAACAGCATGTTGGGTGAACAAATTACAGTTGGGCAATTGACAAATAAAGAGAGCATGACCATGCACATACATATCATGATGAGTATAGTGAGATTTAATTGGGCATTACGACAAAGTACATAGACCGTCATCCAACTGCATCTATGCCTAAAAAGTACACCTTCAGGTTATCATCCGAACCCCCTCCAGTATTAAGTTGCTAACAACAGACAATTGCATTAAGTATGGTGCGTAATATAACTAGTGACTACATCCTTGAACATAGCACTAATGTTTTATCCCTAGTGGCAACAGCACAACACAACCTTAGAACTTTTCTCACATCGTCCCGGTGTCAATGCGAGGCATGAACCCACTATCGAGCATAAGTACTCCCTCTTGGAGTTACAAGCATCTACTTGGCCAGAGCATCTACTAGTAACGGAGAGCATGCAAGATCATAAACAACACATAGATATAACTTTGATAATCAACATAACAAGTATTCTCTATTCATCGGATCCCAACAAACGCAACATATAGAATTACAGATAGATGATCTTGATCATGTTAGGCAGCTCATAAGATCCGACAATGATAGCACAATGGGGAGAAGACAACCATCTAGCTACTGCTATGGACCCATAGTCCAGGGGTAGACTACTCACACATCACACCGGAGGCGACCATGGCGGCGTAGAGTCCTCCGGGAGATGATTCCCCTCTCCGGCAGGGTGCCGGAGGCGATCTCCTGGATCCCCCGAGATGGGATCGGCGGCGGCGGCGTCTCTGGAAGGTTTTCCGTATCGTGGCTCTCGGTACTGGGGGTTTCGTCACGGAGACTTTTTATAGGCGGAAGGGCAGGTCAAGAGGCGGCACGGGGGCCCCACACTACAGGCCGGCGCGGCCAAGGGGGGGGCCGCGCCGCCCTATGGTGTGGCCCCTCCGTGGCCCCTCTTCGTCTCTCCTTCGGACTTCTAGAAGCTTCGTGAGAAAATAGGCCCCTGGGCTTTGATTTCGTCCAATTCCGAGAATATTTCCTTACTAGGATTTCTGAAACCAAAAACAGCAGAAAACAGCAACTGGCACTTCGGCATCTTGTTAATAGGTTAGTTCCAGAAAATGCACGAATATGACATAAAGTGTGCATAAAACATGTAGATAACATCAATAATGTGGCATGGAACATAAGAAATTATCGATACGTCGGAGACGTATCATCATCTCAACTCAAGAGGAGGCCTTAGATGAATACTATCGCTTGAGTAAAGAGAAGGTGCAATGTTGTGATCATGAAGAAGAGATTGCCACTCTAAAGAAACACAAGGCCAAGCTAGTTGAAGTCAATGAGAGGCAAAATGAGTCCTTGTTGGAGTGGATCCGTTTGAGCAAAGGAAAGGTCACATGTTGTAACCATGAGGATGAAATTGCTTATCTTAAGAGGAGCAAGGACAAACTTATGGTGATCAAGCTTATGCAAGATGAAGCCATAGAAGAATACAAACGCTCAAGCAAAGACTACATTTGTCGCAATCATGAGGATGACATTGCCACCTTGGAGAGACAATAGAATTCACTCACAAGAAGGAATTCTCTTCTTGAGAAAGCTCTAGTGGACCGAGAAGATGAAGCTAATGACTTGAGGTCCGAGATTGAGAGTCTCCAAATTCAAGTCCAATTCTTGGAAGGAGTCATTGAAGCCCATGAGGACTTATGCAATGAAGGAGGAGTGGCAATTATGCCAAAGAAGATTGAGAGAGAAGGAAGGATCAATGAAGCAAAGAATATGAAGGTAGAGCCCATTGAGAAGTGGGCTCCTATTTCCAACTCTTGATCCATGAAGGGCCTTGCTTTCGGAGGTGCTTATTGGGTGGATATCTTGAAGCCACAAGTCTTATGTCCGGAAGCAGGGAATTTGTTGCCGTCATCAAGTCCTTATATCCATCTTTCTCATGACGATGACACAATCAAGCTTAAAGGTATTGGAGTCTTGACAAAGTGGTGATCAAAGTCCTATCTTGTCAAGACTCCTACATATGTACTCTTTGTTCATTTCTCTACACTCTTGGGTCTTTGTACCTACTATTATGAACATGTTGTGGTCCTCTTGTGGAGCTAGTCTCCTCAAGGGGCCACGGTCTAGGACTAATGGAATTTTCTTCTTTGTGTAGAGATTGTGTTTTGTAGGAATTGTGTTGAAAGGAAATGAATCATGATGAAGCTTCTCAAACAAGTTCAATACAAGTTCTATGACATAATCCTTGCAAGAAGAGGCAACAATGGAACGGAGTTTGTTCTTAAGATCTTGGATTTCCTCATTGGCAAAGAAGGAATCCACCTTTCACTCCTAGCCATACTCTTACCCTAACCTCATAGGGTTGCCGGAAGTGAGAGACAAACCTAAGAAGACACTCAAGCATAATGATGGAGTATGAGTCTATTGAGAGGCTTGTGGAATTGAGTGATGAGACTTCTCGATAGATATGATAGTTCTTTGGAGAAGGCAAAGTGCTTCTTGTGAGAAAGGAGATGTAATTCCCCCGATTACCATAGGAAGGATGAGTGTTGGCTCCCGCCAATCTCAAACGCTACCTTCTATGAGTACCGGGGAAGGACGAAGTTCCATCTATATGGAGCCATCTACACCACAAGGCCAAGTCTCTTCCATTGGACAACTAAGTGCTAAGTCACCTCTTCCACAACCTCAAGTTCGGCATCAACATCAATGACGTCAAGGCGAGGACCCAAATCTTGATGATGATCAAGGAACCTCACACGAACCTATCCTTTTGATCTTCTCTCGCCGGGGTGCTAATGCGTCAAGACTCCTTCATAATCCAAGCAAAGCACAAGATATTCTCAAGAGCAAGATGTGATGGGATTCAACGGTATAGCAATCCCAAGTATCAATTCTTCCCGAATGTGCCCAACAAGAAAATGGTCTCACTCTCTATCGTTTATCGTCAAGGTTTGCCTCTCTACCCTTGTGCTTCTCATTTGGACATTGTGTCATAAGTGGATACCTATAGCACTCTTGTGCCATATGTCTAGATGTAAAGCACGCATGGACATAGGGGGAGTGCGGTTTAAATTATTGAGCTATCCCTCCCCCCATGATGCACAAAGAAATCCAAAGCATATGTTATTTGTCAATCAAGTGACTATGAGCTTCATGTTGAGTAGTAGTCGTGAGTCCTAGGTCTCTACGCGAGCTCACACTACCAAACTCTTACACGGTGGCCTCGGCCACCAAACCTCCTCTTCGAGGAGTTGTTGTTCTCTTTGTTTTCTTTTTATTTTCTCTTCTTGTTTTTGTTTGTCATTTCTTCTTTCCTCTTTGTTTCTTCTCGGGATATTCACCCAAGCTTGGCTTTTCTAGCTTTGATTCTTGCAAGCTTGGTTGGGTAGTACCTTAACAGTTCCATAATCTAATCCCAAGCCATCACCTACCTCTTGAGCCAACTCTGTCTAAAAGCACAAGTCTACACCAAAATCTGAGGTTTGTTGAGTTTGGTGGATGGTACTACCGCTTCTTGGGCCGGTACTACCGCTCTGGGGCAGTTCTCTGACGAAACTGAACATTTATCCCCAGAACGGTACTACCGCTTCAAGTACCGGGCCAGTACCGGTAAGCGGTACTACCGCTTCTAGGAGCGGTACTACCGCTTGCACGTTTTGACTTGAGGTACCGGTTGGGATCAAAATCCTCACACCTCCTCTTCCACCTCAAGTCAAAACTCCTCCCCAAGCTCAAGACCCCGAGGAGATCGGCCCCGATCTCCTTTTCCAGCCGCCATCGGCCCAATCTCCTCCGTGGAGAAGCTTCCCCAACCTCTTCTCCGCCATGTCCTCCGGTATGAACCCTAACTTCTCTCTCTAGGGTGAGTTGATCTCCCTAGATGCATATGCTAGGGTTTGTTGGAGTTTTGTGGTGGAGAAGCCCTCTTGGAAGCTATTCATGTGTAAGGATACTAGCTAGCAACAATGTGTGGCTCTAGGGTCGATCTTTCCATGACCCAATCTCGATTTGGATGTGCGAGCTTGAGCGGTAGTACCGCTCATTCTTGGGCGGTACTACCGGTCAAAGCGGCACTACCGGTTGGGATTGCGGTACTACTGCCTTGTATAGAGTCACCAATGTTGCTTGTTAGTGTCCAATGTGATCTCTAATTTCTCGGCTTGTGCACTTATCCCCTATTCCCTCCCAAACCTCTGCTGTTCACAGGTGCACCAAAGACCCGTGGTGGCAAGGTCAAGTCATCCTCTCGTCATCATCGCGATGATGAGCAAGAGGAAATCATGCCAGCGAGGACCACCAAGAGACAGAGAGATGCAGCAGCAGGGGCAAGGGGACCTCAAAAGTCTATGCTTGATATAAAGAAAGGCCAGTTCTTGGAGGTGCGGGGAGCCAATCCTTATTTGCTCCCAAGAAATGCTCACCAATGCCCCAATACCTACTTTCATCATATCAATCAAGAGAAGATCTACTATGAGGTCTATGGGGCCAAAGAGTTCAAGTGTTGCCCCCAATACTCCATAAGCATGGACAAGCTCCGCTCCGACCTCGACTACTTTGGAGAAGCACTAGAGATTTGTGAAGAACAAGGTCTCATTCGTATCATGACGTTCTCTCATGATTTCTCCTGGGAGGTGATTTGCCAATTCTATGCCACCGTGGTCTTTCTTGAGGATGAAGGAGGCTTTCGCTCCTTGAAGTGGATGACCAAGGAGCATGTGATGGAGGCCACATGGCAAGACTTTGCTCGATGCCTTGGTTATGAGCTCCCCGAAGACAACTCCAACCACTTCCGCATTCATCTCCAAGCCAAGCCCATGGCCAAGGAGAAGATGGCCGGCCTCTACATTCGAGGGAGGATGTTGTGTGGGAGCACCAAGGGCCTCCTGCCGGTCTATGATATCATGAACCGCATCTACCGCATCACCATCAACCCCAAGCATACCAACCACGATGAGGTGCACGGATTCCTTGTGAATCTCCTTGTGCGCACACATCAGTTGAGGGGCCGCGGCAAGCAACTGGACATCATGGACTACATGTGGCGTGAGATGCGTGACTGTGCCTTCCTCCGCAAGCTTCCTCAATACGCTCCCTATCTCATGAGGCCCATTTGTCTCAAGTGGGATCAAGAAGGGCGCGGAGATCTTCTGGCGCAATGCTGCCCCAACGTCACCATTCACAAGGAGAAGAGTCCTCTTGTCAAGGACCATGACCTTCCAAGGTTTGGCAAAGGAGCTCCCAAGGACAAGGACGAAGATGAAGCCGACAGCGATGACTCCGACTATGTGCCCAACTCCATCAAGCAAAAGGGCCTCTTCGCCAAGCTCACCGCTCGCCTCAAGAAGTCCTTTTGCTTCAAGAGGGACCTCGAGGATAGGATGTACCAAGCTCATCACGACAACAAGAAGATCCGCCAACGCCAAAAGGCGATGATGAGGCATATGCAACTCCCGGTCTCCGAGGGCTCCGAGGACAACATCACTCCTGCCGGTGAGTGGAAGTCAAAGCTTGTTTGGTCTAGCTCCGAGGAATCCATCCCCGAGCCACCTCATGGCAAAGGACTTGCCCAAGATGAAGAGTATGAGGATGAAGAGGAGGAGGACGTCGAGGATGAAGGTGATGACAACGAGGGTGATGATGACGAGGAGGATGATGACGAGGAGGATGACGACGACGAGTGATTCCCTTGGGACGCTAGTATGCTTCTTCTCCCTTTTTGGTGTCTCGATGCCAAAGGGGGAGAAGTTGATCTATTAGGACGGGAATTTGCAAGGGGATGCCAAGGGCTTGGTGGCTTCATTTTGGTTCTTTCGGCCTTGGCATCAAACTTTTCCCCTAGTTATTCGGAACTTTATTCGTATGTGTGTTTGCTACTCTATTCGTGGGTCTCCCGACCCCCCGTTTGTATTAAGACTTAATCGTGCGTAGCTTAATGGTCAATGGTCTCCACTATTTATTTTTTATTGGCCATATCATTCCTATGGAGGCACTTAATATTATGGTGGTGGCACTTATTATTATGGTGAGTTTGGGTTTTCTCAAGGCAAAGGTATGAAAAGGCTCACCCAAACTCCCCTATATACATATATTCTTGCCTCTATAGTGTACTTGTGCTACATAATCTTGTCATATGATCATCTTAGCACTTGTGCTTGGTTTGTAAAATTTAGGGGGAGTTCTCTCTAGGATGTGTGCATTTGTATACAAATGCATATTCTAAATATGCACACATCTAGGGGAGCTTCGCCTATACTTGCAAACCAAAAGACCTTATCATAATATCCTATGAATTATTGCAAATTCGTGTGTTGTCATCAAACACCAAAAAGGGGGAGATTGTAAGAGCAAGATCCATATCCCGTGTTTTGTGTGTTTGATGACAACACTCGAACAATTCTAACCGTGCACAAAGTTTGTCATTGATAGGTTTGCAAGTTGCACGGTACCCTCGCTGAGCACATTTTGATCAGAAGACCGAAGCGTAGTTCTTAGGGTTTCTGGTTTTGTGTGTGTGTCGTGAGGTGACATGATAGGAGAGGAAGAGAGGAAAAGCTGTTTTAGCCTTTGCGGTACTACCGGTACCAGGAGCGGTAGTACCGCTACCTCTACTGGTACCGCCCATGATACTGCTCTGAGACTTGCACATGGATATGCCCCACATAACACGTTGCGGTACCTTCACGGTACCTTGAGCGGTAGTACCGCTTGAGGGCGGTAGTACCGCTCACAGTACCGCGCTAAGTACCGTAACACGTTACGGTAGTACCGCTCTGGTACCGCTCGGGTACCGCTCGGGATCCAGTAAGGTCTGGACCCTATTGCGGTACCTCAAGCGGTACCGCAAGCGGTAGTACCGCAATGTGTCCACGTGGACAAGTTCAGTGGGGAATTCGAACTCAGAGCAGTAGTACCGCTTCCAGAAGCGGTAGTACCGCTTAGGCAAAAATGGCTGGTAACGGTTGGATTTGGAGGGACCTATATAAAGGCCCCTTCTTCTCCAGCCAGCCTCTGCTCTTCTCTCTCTCTCCTCCATTGTTGCTGAGCTCAAAATTGAGGGGATCTCCTCATCCACCCAACCAATCTTGCTCATACTTTGTGAGGTGGTGGAGGAGACCCCGATCTATCATTCTACCGAGAGAAAGTCCACCAATTCGTGGTAGTCCTTAGTGGATCTTGTTGTTAGGGTTCCTTGGTGGAAAAGCTTCTTGGTGGAGCACTGGAAGAGCTTCTTGGTGGAGTATTGGAGGAGCATCTTGGTGTAGCACTGGAAGAGCTTCTTGGTGGAGCACTCGAAGAGCTTCTTGGTGGAGTATTGGAGGGGTTCCTTTGGTGGAGCATTGGAGATGGGTTCCTGATACGTCCAATTTGCATCACAATTTTATATCATAATTTGCTGTTATTCATTGATATATTTCATATTTGGACATAATACTTATGTTATTTCATCTATTTTGCATGTTTCATGATTATTGGAGGATCGAGCACCGGAGCCAGGATTCTGCTGGAAAAAGCGCCGTCAGAATGCAATATTTCGGAAGATCAACAGTTGATGGAAATTATACCAAAAATCCTATTTTTCCAGATGACGAAGGGAGCCAGAAGGGGGAGCTGAGGGGACCCAAGGTGGGCCCACCCCATAGGCCGGCGCGGCCCAAGGCCTGGCCGCGCCGCCCTGTGAGGAGGGGGCCCACATCCCCCTCTCGCCTCCTTTTCTTCGCGTACGCCTTTGTCCCGAAAACCTAAGCTCCAGAGGGTACCTCGCGAAGAGTTACAGCCGCCTCTGCGGGGCGGAGAACACCAGAGAGAAAAGAGCTCTCCGGCGGGCTGAGATCCGCCGGGGAAATTCCCTCCCGGAGGGGGAAATCGACGCCATCGTCACCGCCATCAAGTTGGACATCATCTCCATCACCATCATCATCATCTTCATCATCATCACCGCCGTCTCCACCGCTGCACATCGTCACCGCTGTAGCAATTTGGGTTTGATCTTGATTGTTTGATAGGGGAAACTCTCCCGGTGTTGATTTCTACTTGTTATTGATGCTATTGAGTGAAACCGTTGAACCAAGGTTTATGTTCAGATTGTTATTCATCATCATATCACCTCTGATCATGTTCCATATGATGTCTCGTGAGTAGTTCGTTTAGTTCTTGAGGACATGGGTGAAGTCTAAATGTTAGTAGTGAAGTATGGTTGAGTAATATTCAATGTTATGATATTTAAGTTGTGGTGTTATTCTTCTAGTGGTGTCGTGTGAATGTCGACTACACGACACTTCACCTTTATGGGCCTAGGGGAATGCATCTTGTACTCGTTTGCCAATTGCGGGGTTGCCGGAGTGACAGAAACCTAAACCCCCGTTGGTATATCGATGCAGGAGGGATAGCAGGATCTCAGAGTTTAAGGCTGTGGTTAGATTTATCTTAATTACTTTCTTGTAGTTGCGGATGCTTACAAGGGGTATAATCACAAGTATGTATTAGTCCTAGGAGGGGCGGTACATTAGCACAGGTTCACCCACACAACACTTATCAAAACAATGAAGACTAATTAGCCGTATGTAGCGAAAGCACTAGACTAAAATCCCGTGTGTCCTCGAGAACGTTTGGTCATTATAAGTAAACAAACCGGCTTGTCCTTTGTGCTAAAAAGGATTGGGCCACTCGCTGCAATTGTTACTCTCGCACTTTACTTACTCGTACTTTATTCATCTGTTACATCAAAACCCCCTGAATACTTGTCTGTGAGCATTTACAGTGAATCCTTCATCGAAACTGCTTGTCAACACCTTCTGCTCCTCGTTGGGATCGACATTCTTACTTATCGAAGATACTACGATACACCCCCTATACTTGTGGGTCATCAAGACTATTTTCTGGCGCCGTTGCCGGGGAGTGAAGCGCTATTGGTAAGTGGAATTGGTAAGGGAAACTTCTACTGTTTGTGCTGATTTTATTTCTGCCTGCTGCCATAATTCATTATGGAGAGATCATCTCTTGAGTTTTTATTTGGAAAATCTACTACTACTGCAAAGGTAGTGGATGAGGCGCCAGGTGAGGGAAGAGATACCATACAAAATACCTATGAAAATTATTGAACGTATAGTGGATAACCGTTATACAGGGGATGGAACTGTCAACCCTGGAGATCATTTACTATTTTTACATGAATTATGCGGTTTATTCAAGTGTGCAGGTATTGCTATGGATGAAGTGAGGAAGAAACTATTCTCTATATCGCTGTCTGGTAAAGCGGCGCATTGGTATAAATTACTGGATAATGGGGATTCTCTTGAATGGAATGATATTGTGCCCCGGTTTTATTCTAAGTTCTATCCTCCAAGTGAAATTCACAAGGATCGGAACCGCATATATAATTTTTGGCCTCATGATGGAGAGAGTATTGCCCAAGCGTGGGGGAGATTGAAGTCTTTAATGCTCAAATGCCCCATTCATGAGCTTCCTGGTAATGTTATTATTGATAATTTCTATGCAAGACTTTCTTTTGAAGACAAGACCTTGCTGGATACTTCTTGTTCTGGATCATTTACGCGCAACAAAGAAGAGTTTAAAAGGGACCTTCTTAATCGGATCCAGGAAAATACTGAAGGATGGGAGAACGACAAAGATAGAGAATCAGGTATAAATTATGATTATAAATGCATTGAAGCTTTTATGGATACTGATAAATTTCGTAATATGAGTGCTACTTATGGTCTTGATTCTCAAGTTGCTGCAAATCTTTATAAAGCTTTTGCCTCTCATTATGAATTGCCTAAGAAGAATTTTGATAAGTATCATGAACCGTATAAAGATAAAATTGATTCATCTATTAATAAATGTGTTGTAGTTGAAACTGTTGATCATGTTATTCCTGAAGCTTATATTGAAAAAACTCCTTTCCCTGCTAAAATGAAGGAGTACTCTATTATAAATAGTGCGGTTCATAAAAGTGAAAAGAAACCTGTAGAACCTGAAGAACAAATAAAAGTTGAACCTGCTGTTGCAATAGTTAAAGATCTTGTGACTGAAAATGTGGAGGATGGTCATATTATTTTCTGTGAAGATGCCTCTAATATTGTTTCACATCCTAATAAGTCCAAGCAAGCTAGTGTTCCTATGCTATCTGTTAGAATTGGTGATCATTGCTATTATGGTTTATGTGATATTGGTGCAAGTATTAGTGCTATTCCTTATGAGCTTTACACGGAGATTATGCACGAAATTGGTTCTTGTGAACTTGAAGATATTGATGTGGTTATTCGGCTGGCTAATAGAGAAACTATTTCTCCAATTGGTATTGTTCGAGATGTGGAAGTTCTATGCGGTAAGATTAAATATCCTGCTGACTTTTTGGTACTTGGTTCTGCTGCTAGTAAATATTGTCCTATCATTTTTGGTAGACCTTTTCTAAATACTTGTGGAGCTATTATAGATTGCAAGAAAGAGAAAATTTTGACTAAATTTGCTGGTGAATCTTATGAGTTTAACTTCTCTAAATTTACCAAAACTCCTTATAAAGCTGATTTGCCTAATAATGATTTTAAAGTTGAACAGTGTGCATCTATTGTTCTTGCTCCTAATAATCCTTTGCAGCAATATTTGGAGAATAGCGAGAGTGAAGTTTTTAGGGAAGAAAGAGATGAGCTTGATAAAATTTTCCTTCGTCAACCTATTCTTAAGCATGATTTACCAGTGGAAGATCTGGGTACAACACCGCCACCAAAGGAAGATCCTGTCTTTGATTTAAAACCATTGCCTGATAATCTTAAATATGCTCATATTGATGATAAGAAAATATATCCTGTTATTATTAGTTCTAAGCTTTCAGAGTTTGAAGAAGACAGGCTATTGGAAATACTGAAGAAGCACCGAGGAGCTATTGGCTACACTCTTGATGACTTGAAGGGGATTTCTCCCTCTATTTGCCAACACGCCATTAATATGAAGATGATGCGAAGCCTGTTGTTGAACCTCAGCGTCGTCTAATTCCAAAGATGAAGGATGTGGTAAGAAATGAGGTATTAAGACTTCTTGAAGCTGGTATTATATATCCTATTGCTGATAGTAGATGGGTTAGTCCTGTGCATTGTGTTCCTAAGAAAGGAGGAATGACTGTTGTGCCTAATGATAATGATGAGCTCATACCTCAAAGAGTAGTTGTAGGGTATAGAATGTGCATTGATTATCGAAAAGTTAATAAGGTTACTAAAAAAGATCATTACCCTTTGCCTTTTATTGATCAAATGTTAGAAAGGTTATCTAAAAATACTCATTTTTGCTTTCTTGATGGATATTCTGGGTTTTCACAAATTGCTGTTAAAACTAAGGATCAAGAGAAAACCACTTTCACTTGTCCCTATGGAACTTATGCTTATAGACGTATGCCTTTTGGTTTATGTAATGCTCCTGCTACTTTTCAAAGATGCATGTCTGCTATTTTTCATGGCTTTTGCGAGAGTATTGTAGAGGTATTCATGGATGATTTTTCTGTCTATGGGAATTCTTTTGATAATTGCTTGCGGAACCTTGATAAAGTTTTCCAGAGATGTGAAGAAACTAACCTTGTTCTTAATTGGGAGAAATGCCACTTTATGGTTAATGAAGGAATTGTATTGGGACATAAAATTTCCGAGAGAGGTATTGAAGTTGATACAGCTAAAGTTGAAGCAATTGAGAAGATGCCCTATCCTAGGGATGTTAAAGGTATTCGTAGTGTTCTTGGTCATGCTGGGTTTTATAGGAGGTTTATTAAAGAATTCTCTAAGATTTCAAAGCCTCTTACTAATCTTCTTCAAAAAGATGTACCTTTTGTTTTTGATGATGATTGTAAGGAAGCTTTTGAAACTCTAAAGAAAGCCTTAACAACCGCTCCTATAGTTGAACCTCCTGATTGGAACTTACCATTTGAAATTATGTGTGATGCTAGTGATTTTGCTGTAGGCGCTGTTCTTGGACAGCGAGTAAATAAAAAATTGAATGTTATTCATTATGCTAGTAAAACTCTTGATGCTGCTCAAAGAAATTATGCTACTACTGAAAAAGAATTGTTAGCTGTAGTCTTTGCTTGTGATAAGTTTAGATCTTATATTGTTGATTCAAAAGTTACTATTCATACTGATCATGCTGCAATCAGATACCTTATGCAAAAGAAAGATGCTAAGCCAAGGCTTATTAGATGGGTACTTCTGTTGCAAGAATTTGATTTGCATATTGTAGATAGGAAAGGTGCTGATAATCCTGTTGCTGATAATTTGTCTAGATTGGAAAATGATGCTTATGACCCTGTTCCTGTTAATGATAGTTTTCCAAATGAACAATTGGCTGTAATAAAGGTGAGCTCGCGAGACAGTCCTTGGTATGATGATTATGCTAACTTTATTGTTTCCAAGTACTTGCCTCCAACCTTTTCAGCTCAGCAAAGGAGGAAATTCTTTTATGACTTGAGGCATTATTTCTGGGATGACCCACACTTATATAAAGAAGGAGTGGATGGTATTCTGCGAAGATGTGTTCCCGAATATGAACAACAAGAGATATTGAGTAAATGTCATGGTAGTGCTTATGGAGGACATCACGCTGGAGATAGAACCGCGCAAAAGGTTCTACAATCAGGTTTTTATTGGCCGACTCTCTTCAAAGATGCAAGGAAGTTTATTTTATCTTGTGATGAATGTCAGAGGGTTGGTAATATCTCTAGACGCAATGAAATTCCTATGAATTATACTCTTGTTATTGAACCGTTCGATTGTTGGGGATTTGACTTCATGGGACCTTTTCCCTCTTCAGAAGGTAACACTCATATACTTGTTGCTGTTGATTATGTTACTAAATGGGTGGAAGCCATACCTACAAAAAGTGCTGATGGTGAGACCTCTTTAAGAATGCTTTTAGATATTATTTTTCCTAGATTTGGAGTTCCTAGATATATTATGACTGATGGAGGTTCTCATTTTATTCATGGTGGTTTTAGAAAAACTCTTGCTAAATATGGTATTAATGATAGAATTGCTTCCGCTTATCATCCTCAAACTAGTGGGCAAGTAGAGTTATCAAATAGAGAGATTAAATCTATATTGGAAAAGATTGTTAATAAAACTAGAAAGAATTGGGCTAGTAAATTGAAGGATGCACTATGGGCTTATAGAACTGCTTATAAAAATCCCATGGGAATGTCACCTTATAAAATGGTTTATGGGAAAGCTTGTCATTTACCTTTAGAACTAGAGCACAAAGCTTATTGGGTAGTTAGAGAATTAAATAAAGATCCTAAACTTGCCGGTAATAAGAGGTTGCTGCAATTGAGTTCTCTAGATGAATGGAGAAGTGAAGCTTATGAAAATGCTAAACTCTTTAAAGAGAAAGTTAAAAAATGGCATGATAGAAGGATTATCAAAAGAGAATTTAATATTGGGGATAAAGTCCTATTGTATCGGTCTCGTCTCAGATTCTTTGTAGGGAAATTACTCTCGAAATGGGAAGGACCATATGTTGTTGAGGAGGTGTATCGTTCAGGAGCAATTAAAATTAGCTCTCTCCAAGGCAATGCCACACAAGTGGTGAATGGACAAAGACTCAAGCATTATATCTCAGGTGATTCTTACAATGTAGATGTTGATATTATTCATGTGGAAACACCGGAGGCTTTCATCAAAGGACAAATTGATAGTCCGCCAGAACTCGACTTTGAATAGGTAACAGTACTGGTAATGAAAAGTTCGCAATTTACTTTCCGAACAATATTTTTGCTGTTTTTGGAAAATATGAAAAATTACGAGATCGAAACGGAGTGGAAGAGACGCACGAGGGCGTGCCCCCATAGGCCGGCGCGGGCCCCAGCCAGGCCGCGCCGCCCTATGAGCTGGCCGCCTCGTCGCCTCTTTCCGACTCTGGTTCGACCTGGTACTTTCCTTTTGTCGTTAAAATTTTTGCTATATAATCCCCCGGATCCCTGGAGGTCCTTATATCGTTTTCTCGACGTGTTTTGTTTCGAGTTGTTTCTGCCAGGGGCTGTTCTTAATCTAGAAGCACCATGGCCTCCAACAACAAGGGCAAGGGGCTTTCGGAGGAAGAAGTGAAAAGGGTGTCGTCAAAACAAGAGCAACAAGCCGTTGGGAGTAAGCAAATCTTGGTGGGATCTGTTGACACTCGATGTTCTTTTTCTCATAACTTGCAGGGACCCTTAACACTCGCTCTTAGCCTCGACTCTTTCCCCGTGTTGGAAGAAGCTCTACGGATTACTGATGAGTTTTGTGATCAATATCGGGCTCTAAGAAGAGACGTGGGGATACTCCAGGAGGAGAATTACCGACTCCGTAGAATGCTGGAATATTACTCGATTCCCATCACAAGGTCGTCATCGCCAACTTCAGATAACAATGAATCTCTTCGAGTCTTAGTGCAGAATTGCCAAACTGAGAAACTGAAGCTGAAGGAGATCTGTAAGAAGCGCGGGAGGAGTTCATCACCACCATCTCCAAAGGAGTAATTCATCATCGGTATTGGCATCCCCTTGGTTTGTTCCAAGCTTGGGGGAGTGCCGCGGTATCACATCATCACTACCTTTTACTTTTTACTGTCAAGTAGTGTCATATCATGAGTAGGGAAGTTATCATATAAGATGGGTTGCAGTTTGGAAGTATCTCTCCTTTAGTTGATTGTCTATGTATCCCTTGGTGTGAGTTATCGTTATGGAATATTAATGAGAAGTCTTATCATTTACATATTGCACATCTTATTTTAGTTTGCAATCTCTATTATATGATTTATATTGTTGTTAGTATTGGTATCACTTTGGGAGCATTGAATAAATCTATTTGGTTTTGGCAAACTTAGCATTGGTCAATAGCAACAACACTTTGAGGTTTAAGTAGAAAAGAGAAATACATGTAGTTGTTTCATTATCTTTCTTTCTTGTTAGCTCATAGCTTATTATTCTGAAGTTAAAACTGTTTGTGCTTACAAGGAAGATGCATGATTGTTTCTATCACATGTATATTTGTTTGTTTCCCTCGACTCTTATGCTTGCTAATTAACCTTGCTAGCCAAAGACCTGTACTGAGAGGGAATACTTCTCGTGCATCCAAACCTTAACCCAAACCTATGTCATTTGTGTCCACCATATCTACCTACTACATGTTATTTCCTACCATTCCAAGTAAATACTTCGTGTGCTACCTTTAAATAATTCAAAATTTACTATCTCTTATTTGTGTCAATGTTTTATAGCTCATGAGGAAGTATGTGGTGTTTTATCTTTCAATCTTGTTGGGCAACTTTCACCAATGGACTAGTTGCTTCATCCGCTTATCCAATAATTTTGCAAAAAGAGCTGGCAATGGGATTCCCAGTCCCGAATTAATTAATCTAAATAGACACTCCTCCATGGTATGTGATTGATGGACGGCACCCGAAGGATTCGGTTAGCCATGGCTTGAGAAAGCAAAGGTGGAGAGGAGTGTCATCATAATAAAACTAAAATAAAAAGGCACTCCTTCATGGTATGAGATTGTTGGCAGGCACCCGAGGATTCGGTTAGCCATGGTTTGTGAAAGAAAGGTTGGAAGGAGTACCACACAAAATAAAAATAAAATGGGAGCCGCTCTTTGAAGGTTTGTCTAGCAAGGGGCTTAGAGTACCCGCTACCAGTCGTTGACAACAACAAACACCTCTCAAAATGTTACTTTTATTCTCTTTATATGATTTCAAAACTGAAAAAGCTCTAGCACATGATTTAATCCCTGCTTCCCTTTGCGAAGGGCCTGTCTTTTACTTTATGTTGAGTCAGTAAACCTATTTCCCTCCATCTTAAGCAAGCATTTGAGTTGTTGTGATCAGACCATTATATTGTGATTTGCTTCATCATGTCTTTTATTCTTCCTTGTTTAGTACAAGCTTTATCTAAATGAATATAGCTCTGCAAGTTATCAATGATCATGAGGAGACTATTATGATTGAGTATGCAAGTTGTGCCATATAAACTTTAACATGAGAGCGCTGCTCGATAGATAAGAATAACCTGTTAATTGTTCTCTGACCAAGAACGAAGTTTGCCATCACCAACTATGATTTCTTATGCACCTTTATTTGTGATTACCTTATACTTGTTTCAAGTTGAGTTATATGAGGGAGTTGTTTACTAGAATGTCTTGTGTGAATGAATATGATGCTTCTTGTCCGTATTTTATTTATCGACTCTTCACTCCATAAACATGTGGTCCTGTTTACCGAGTTCAGTTTCGCTTGGGGACAAGCGAAGTCTAAGCTTGGGGGGAGTTGATACGTCCAATTTGCATCACTATTTTATATCATCATTTGCTGTTATTCATTGATATATTTCATATTTGGACATAATACTTATGTTATTTCATCTATTTTGCATGTTTCATGATTATTGGAGGATCGAGCACCGGAGCCAGGATTCTGCTGGAAAAAGCGCCGTCAGAATGCAATATTTCGGAAGATCAACAGTTGATGGAAATTATACCATAAATCCTATTTTTCCAGATGACGAAGGGAGCCAGAAGGGGGAGCTGAGGGGACCCAAGGTGGGCCCACCCCATAGGCCGGCGCGGCCCAAGGCCTGGCCGCGCCGCCCTGTGAGGAGGGGGCCCACAGCCCCCTCTCGCCTCCTTTTCTTCGCGTACGCCTTCGTCCCGAAAACCTAAGCTCCAGAGGGTACCTCGCGAAGAGTTACAGCCGCCTCTGCGGGGCGGAGAACACCAGAGAGAAAAGAGCTCTCCGGCGGGCTGAGATCCGCCGGGGAAATTCCCTCCCGGAGGGGGAAATCGACGCCATCGTCACCGCCATCAAGTTGTACATCATCTCCATCACCATCATCATCATCTTCATCATCATCACCGCCGTCTCCACCGCTGCACATCATCACCGCTGTAGCAATTTGGGTTTGATCTTGATTGTTTGATAGGGGAAACTCTCCCGGTGTTGATTTCTACTTGTTATTGATGCTATTGAGTGAAACCGTTGAACCAAGGTTTATGTTCAGATTGTTATTCATCATCATATCACCTCTGATCATGTTCCATATGATGTCTCGTGAGTAGTTCGTTTAGTTCTTGAGGACATGGGTGAAGTCTAAATGTTAGTAGTGAAGTATGGTTGAGTAATATTCAATGTTATGATATTTAAGTTGTGGTGTTATTCTTCTAGTGGTGTCGTGTGAACGTCGACTACACGACACTTCACCTTTATGGGCCTAGGGGAATGCATCTTGTACTCGTTTGCCAATTGCGGGGTTGCCGGAGTGACAGAAACTAAACCCCCGTTGGTATATCGATGCAGGAGGGATAGCAGGATCTCAGAGTTTAAGGATGTGGTTAGATTTATCTTAATTACTTTCTTGTAGTTGCGGATGCTTGCAAGGGGTATAATCACAAGTATGTATTAGTCCTAGGAGGGGCGGTACATTAGCACAGGTTCACCCACACAACACTTATCAAAACAATGAAGATTAATTAGCCGTATGTAGCGAAAGCACTAGACTAAAATCCCGTGTGTCCTCGAGAACGTTTGGTCATTATAAGTAAACAAACCGGCTTGTCCTTTGTGCTAAAAAGGATTGGGCCACTCGCTGCAATTGTTACTCTCGCACTTTACTTACTCGTACTTTATTCATCTGTTACATCAAAACCCCCTGAATACTTGTCTGTGAGCATTTACAGTGAATCCTTCATCGAAACTGCTTTTCAACACCTTCTGCTCCTCGTTGGGATCGACATTCTTACTTATCGAAGATACTACGATACACCCCCTATACTTGTGGGTCATCAGTTCCTATGGTGGAGCATTGGAGATGTGCAGCTATTGAGTCTAGCTTGGTGATGTACTAGCTCCATAGGGTGTTGGGGGCATCCTTGTGTGTGGTGCTCGCCCCAACCTTGTGAAGGAATCACCGCCTCGACCGGTGCCTTAGTGGAAGAGGGAGAGCACCTCCGTGGAGCTCTCTCGAGGAAGAGGGTGAGGCCTTCCTTCGTGGTGTGGCCGCCTAGTCTCTTGTGTGAGACTAGCACCTCCTCAACGCAGACGTACTTCCTTTAGTGGAAGGAACTGCGGGAAACAAACCTCGACTCGCCTCGCGCCCCCCCGGTTGTCTCGCTCCTTACTCTCGTTATCTTGTTGATTCCTTTACTTGTTGCACATGCTCTAGCATCATTGTAGGAACACCGCTATAGCAAAAGTTGACACCTTTACCTTCCGTTGCGCTAAAATTGAAAAAGGTTAAAACTTGCCATAGCGCCATTCACCCCCCCCCCCCTCTTGTTCGCTACGATCCATTCAATGGCCGTGCCAATACATATCACTTGGAGTTCAAGGGCAAGAAAATCAATTTACAGCCTATGACACCACGGCAAATTGTCAATGAGTCTCGTCAGAAAGTTGAAGTCAACTTGGAGGATGCTTCTTTAGATAGGCGAGAGAATTGTAATGTTGTGAGTGATATAATGAAAAGTGAGCGAGTGAATTTCTTAGTCTCATTAGCCACCAAAGACGGCATGAGAGAATTTAGTGAGGATCCTACAGCCATGCCTCTTGTGCTCTTGTACAGGGGTACGGTTTTGGTTTCTAACGACATGACCCCTCTTCCTCTTGGTGTTTCTAATGTTTTGCAGGAATTTGGCGACGTGTTTCCGGATGAGGTACCCGCAGGACTTCCACCATTGCGAGGTATTGAGCATCAAATCTACTTGATTCCCGGAGCTTCGCTACCCAATCGGGCACCATATAGAACGAACCCCGAAGAGACGAAGGAGATACAGAAATAAGTACAAGCGCTACTTGACAAAGGTTATATCCGCATAAGCCTTAGTCCTTGTGCTATTCCTGTTATTCTTGTTCCTAAGAAAGATGCTACATGGCGTATGTGCGTAGATTGTAGAGCTATAAACAATATCACTATTCGATATCGTCACCCTATTCCCCGTTTAGAGGATATGCTAGATGAATTGAGTGGTGCTGCTGTGTTCTCTAAAATTGATTTGCGTAGTGGTTATCATCAAATTAGGATGAAAGAAGGGGATGAGTGGAAAACCGCCTTTAAAACAAAATTTGGTTTATATGAGTGGTTAGTAATGCCTTTTGGTTTGACTAATGCACCTAGCACTTTCATGAGACTGATGAACCATGTTTTGCGTGACTTTATTGGCAAATTTGTGGTTGTGTATTTTGATGACATATTAATTTACAGCCGCAATGAATCTGATCATATTATACATATTCGACATGTTTTGCAAGTGTTGCATGATAGTAAACTCTATGGTAATCTTGAGAAGTGCACATTTTGCAAAGATAAGGTCATATTTCTGGGTTATGTTGTCTCTAAGCATGGAGTAGAAGTAGATGTGTCTAAAATTGAAGCCATTCAAAATTGGCCCACTCCCATGAATGTGAGTCAAGTAAGAAGTTTTCATGGTCTAGCTGGCTTTTATCGCCGTTTTGTGCCCATTTTTTCTACTATTGCTGCACCTTTGAATGAATTGACTAAAAAGGGTGTTGCATTTGAGTGGGGCGTTGCCCAAGATCATGCTTTTGATGAACTGAAACGATTGTTAACTTCTGCACCGTTGCTTGCACTTCCTGATTTCAATAAACAATTTGATATTGAATGTGATGCTAGTGGTATTGGAATTGGTGGTGTATTGATGCAAGAGGGTCGCCCCATTGCATATTTTTCTGAGAAACTTTATGGTGCTAAGTTGAACTATCCAATATATGATAAAGAATTGTATGCTTTAATTAGAGTTCTTGAGGTTTGGCAACATTACTTGTGGCCAAAAGAATTTATCATACATTCTGATCATGAAGCTTTGAAATATCTGAAAGCTCAATCTACTTTGCATAGGCGTCTTGCTAAGTGGGTTGAGTTCATTGAGTTTTTTCCATATATTATTAAGCATAAGAAGGGAAAAGATAACATTGTTGCTGATGCTCTATCTAGGAAGAATATGCTATTAACTCAACTTGATGTTAAAATTCCTGGATTAGAAGTGCTATGTGATTTGTATGCCACGGATCATGATTTTGCTGAACCATATCGCTTATGTGCTCTTGGTAAAGCATGGGAATAATATCACATACATGATGGGTTCTTCTTTCGAGCTAACAAACTATGTGTTCCAGAATCGTCTGTGCGTTTGCTCTTATTGCAGGAATCACATGCTGGAGGATTGATGGGTCACTTTGGGCGTGAGAAGACGCTACTCATGCTCGCTGATCACTTTTATTGGCCAAAGATGAGGCGGGATGTGGACAGGTATGTGAAGAGGTGCATTACTTGCAACAAGTCCAAGTCCAAGCTGAAGCCTCATGGTTTGTATACTCCATTACCGGCACCTACTACACCTTGGGAAGATATTAGTATGGATTTTGTGTTGGGTTTGCCGCGTACTAAAAGAGGTCATGATTCTATATTTGTGGTAGTGGACAGATTTTCTAAAATGTCACACTTTATTGCCTGCCACAAAAGCGACGATGCGTCGCATATTGCTAACCTGTTTTTCAGGGAGATTGTTCGACTACATGGAGTCCCGAAGACTATTGTTTCTGATCGTGATGTGAAGTTCATGAGCTACTTCTGGAAGACACTTTGGGGAAAGCTTGGGACAAAATTGCTGTTCAGTACTACTTGTCATCCCCAAACTGATGGTCAAACTGAGGTGGTGAATCGAACCTTGTCACAACTATTGAGATCCATGATCAAGAAGAACCTGAAGGAGTGGGAAGAGTGTTTGCCGCATGTAGAGTTTGCTTACAACAGGGCGGTACATTCTACCACGGAGCTATGTCCTTTTGAGGTGGTGTATGGTTTTAAACCCATTACTCCACTTGACTTGTTGCCTTTGCCCATACATGAGAGAGTTAATATGGAGGCATCCAAGAGGGCAGATTTTGTGCGAAAAATCCATGTGAAGACTAAAGAGTTGATAGAGAAGAAAAGCAAGAGCAATGCTGCAAGGATGAATAAGAAGCGCAAATAGATGTTGTTCAAGCCTGGTGATATGGTCTGGGTACATTTTCGCAAGGATAGGTTCCCGAAGCCGCGGAAGTCTAAATTGAAGCCTCGTAGTGCTGGTCCTTACAAAGTGCTTGCCAAGATCAATGATAATGCATACTCGATAGATCTTCCAGTTGATGAGTTTGGTGTGAGTAATTCTTTCAATGTTGCCGATTTGACACCATATGACGGAGAAGACCTTGGAGCGTCGGGGTCGACGCCTTTTGAAGGGGGGGGGATGATGAGGACATCCCTACTATACCATTACCTCCGTCACTGATAAATGAAGATGAACCTGCTGTGAAGCTAAAGTCCAATGAAGTTCGGATTGGACCAATTACAAGGGCTCGTGCGAAGCTACTTAAACAACAGGTGAACTTGTTTCTAAACGGTACTTTGATTGATGAGAACTTTATACTTCATAAGTCCTATTACTTATGTATCATCAGGTATCAAGAGGAGACGAGCATCGCACGAGGAGGAGAGGAGCAGCTGGACATGAAGACGGACGTCAAGATGGACGTGAAGCTGGACATGGAGCTGGACATGAAGATATCTCATGGACGCGCGAGGGAGGAGCGGGAGGCATGCGCGAGAGGAGAAGAAGACGTCCAGACCGGTCCATCACCCGGTTAGACCGGCCTCTAGACCGGCCAGCCCAGTCCCTGGCCCGGTTGACCGGGCGCCAACCGGATGGGATGCATCGTACCGGACCAAAACCGGAAAACTTCGCAACTTCCCGGTTGCCGCCCGGTTGACCGGACGCCAGACCGGCCGATCCGGTCCCTGGCCCGGTTGACCGGATTCCAGACCGGGTTCGTCCGAGTCTGTCTCGACCAGATCTATTCTGGGTCGGTTATTTTTGTATCTTTTCGACCAGGAGTCGTCCCGGACGCCTATATAAGTGCCCAGGACGCCCCCCTAGCTGCTTTAGACCACGTTTAAGATAAACCCTAGTTCGTAGTTGTTTGCCCTAGCAAAACTATTGAATCTCTACACCATATTGCTTGATATTGTGTAGATCCTGAAAAAGTCTTGTGTGATCTTCTGTTCCATTGGGAATTAGACGGTTGCAACTTACCGCTTCGTGGTCGGCGGCTACGTGCGCAAGTGTGTGGAGTTGCGAATATCTTGCAGGGTTGAGAGCTGTTGCATTGGCGACAGGGACCAATCGAGAGATCTCGTTGCGTCATAAAAGTTATCTTCCACTACATCGTCGTGTTTCTCCGCTGCCATCACCCCGTGATCATCATCACCACCGTTGCTTACTGAGAAGATCGGGCCACCCCATATCATGTGAAGTGGACATTTTAATGTTTTTCAAATACTACATAGTTATTTTCCATACACTTAAATATTTCCATCGCCACAATGAACAATCAGGAGCCGTGGCAATGCAAAATGCATGGGTATTTAACTAGTGTTCCACAAATGTCGCATGGACTTTTTGAAATGACCGTGAACCTTTCATGCAAGATATTATTAGTGGAATGCCAAGTGCATACCTTTGAAATTACACAAATATCAACATTCTTGTCACTACCCAAGTCATTGAAGATATCACTCCAGATTACTTCAGATAGAAGTTGTATTTCCTCCTATCTCTAAAGAAAGTAACATAATAATTTAAATGTAGAGAAGTTGATATAACCTAGAAAAAAAATAGAGAGAATAATGTTCTTGTGATGCAGACAAATAGAAAAGCAGATAAAATAGCACAACCATATAATCATATATTCATTTTTTTTGTGTTGTTGGCATGAGTGAAAACTATTTGCACTCACAATCTGCCTCAAGTTATGACTCTATTTCTTCTAAATTGGAAGGCAATATACCTGTCGGTTTAGCAATTTTTTTTTGCAGTTCCATATTATTGTGAATAAATATGATTTTATATGTGCTGCACAGGATGAAGGAAGAAAAAATGTACTTGAACCAATATTGTTTGTTATTTTTCACAGGACAAAAAAATGCATAAGCTTGTGACTCTTGTTATACCTGTTATAACCTCGGTATCAGCTGCAGTTCCTGCTACATAAAATATATTTCAAGTTGCCATTTGAGATCCAAGCGCCAGTACAAGGTGATTAAAGTGATTGCCCCTATAACAGAAGAGCGTGCAAGCATTATATAGCCTGTCGGCGTGCTATTTCAACTGCCATTAGAATGAGTGCTCCCGGAAAGAAGGCAAGGTTAGAATCCGACATACATCGGAGACGTGACGGCGCGCGATCGCAATCCCGTCGTACTGAAGCCAGGGACCTTGAGGTCCTTCTTCTCCAGCGTGTCGTTCCTCCAGAAGAGATCTAAGCTGATCGCCCATAGCAGGGACATCCAAGGATCCAACCATTCTGCACAATGGAGACCGGAACTCTTGAGTAACCCTACGCCACTGCCATCGGAAGTGGCTATCTATCAGAGAACCGGAGAGGGGGGAGTTGGATTGAGTGGAGAAACGAAGAATCGGTTATACCTGATAAATGAGATCCAGGTGAGCAAGCAGGAGTAGCAAGACACGCCGAATGATTCTCGTCCCTCTCGCCGAATATGTAGCGATCGGGTTTGGGTAATAAGAAGAAAGAAATAACATAGATCTTGGACTGTGCGATCGGGCGCCGAAAAGGCCCAAGATTGTGCCGTTGGTGGCCTTTTTGTATTTCTGGGCTTCGCCTGCGATAGAAATCAGACGGGCCTCCTTATCAGAATCAAGCCTAAGCCCGATCATTGATGTTTGTCCCTTTCGTGTGCAGGGACAACACGGTTTAGGCTAATCATCGAGCAACTCAGTGTAAGTGAGGTCGCCGGTGCTCAGAAATTTATAAAGGATTGTTGTTGTTGGTAATTAATAAAGTTCCGCAGCGGAGTTCTACTGTTTCCTTAAAAAACACTAGGCAATGAATCTATGATTTGAATATGTTGATGATATAAAAATATTTGCTTAACAAAGTATTCTACTGTAAGAAAAACAATTCAAGTGGTCATAGCTCAATCGATTTAGGAATACGTTTACACAAAACGGGCACAGAGGTAACCATCTTTACACAAAACGGGCACACAGGAATACGTTTACACAAAACAGAACCCTTAGATCATGTGATGCATGCAACCATTTTTATCGCAAAGTTTACACAAAACGGGCACACAGGTAAAAAAAAATTGCAAGACAAATTATATTGCTATACTGCCATCCAAACTAGTTGAACATAGCCTGATCTACCATCTCCAAGTGGTTGCACCAAGTGAATAAATAATGCGCATCCCCGCAGATTTCAATAATCACCGCATACGGATCCAATATGTAGCCATAAGAGAACGTTCATATAACTGAAAGACCTATTTTTGTTAAAATGACGTGGTTGCAATAATTTCACAAAACCCAACATATAGGAGGATTGAATCCATAATTGTCTTTTTCTCTGATATCTAGTTCACAAACATATTTGTAGCTAGCTCGTGGAGATGTGTTGGATGTCAAAAACATAATAGCAACACTTCTTACTACCATTCTGATTATATATGTTTCACAATATTTTCTTTTGTTCAAACTACCCCTCAACAAAAGTAGCAAGAAGTGGCATCTTTCTCTTGTCTAAGGAGGATATGCATTAAAGTAACATGTAATTGTACCTTGAGTTTCCAAATAAAGTTCCTATGAAAGTTATGATTTCCTTTTTGTCATACAAATAAACATACATTTTACCAAACAAAAATCGCATGCAACTTCCATACTTATGGATCTTGTTTAAAGAGGATAGGAATCAAAGTTTAATCATATTTAACTAAGACATCGTCTTGTTCCCGCCTCAATAACCATCATAATGTATCATTTAGCCGTACCTATTAATAGACATAGGGAACATACATATTTTTTATCATTGAAAAATATTGTATAATGTTGGATATTTGTCACACAAAAGATTATCTCCTTGTTAATTTTACTCTTAAGCATGTGTTCGTACCATTACCAGCAATAAAAGCACCTTTGCCTAAAACTCTTCTTTTCCAATCATCAATCCTTTGCGAAAATGATGGCAATCCATATGGTTTTAACTCCACTGTCCAGAGAGTCTTTGAATGGATATATTTGTTGCCTAGCTGCTCATGACATGGATCACCTTCGTTTAAATAATGAAATAACAATTTGTTGAGTAAAAAAAATATAATGTTTACCAAAACTCCATCTTGGTATTTTGGCAGCAGAAGATGCTTCATTTTTTGAACCTATTTTTTTGTTTTATGTTCAAAATTTTGTGAGAACAATCATGATATATATTGCTCGATTCTTTTTTGCACCCCTTTTGGACAATCATGATCTACAACTAGCGAAAACAACGGTGATCGTCATAAGGCGGGCACCATAGAACGCGAGTTCGCTTCTAGTTGAGCCTTCTTATCTCTTTTGTACCTACATGGATCATGGATCTCATGTCAAGAATCGTATGGTTCTTGGTGGTGACCTAAATATAGTTGTAGCTTAAGGTATCAGGTATGTTTGGATTGTATCCAATATGTACCTTACCAAATTTTTGGTCATGTACAAAATGCTGATCATTGTTTGGATGGTGGCCAATTTTTTGGCAAACCAATGCCCCTTTGCCTACTCTAGCGTGGGGGCTACTCGCTTGGCTTCAATAAAGGAGGCGGCCCTATGGTCCCTCTCAAGCCAAGCCGAATATCTTCTTGACGCATGTCTTCATTGACATGGCCAAAGTTTCGTGTTTCGGAAGGCTCCGCCGGCGAACTTCACCGGGTGAGTCGTGCCTGGAGATTGCTGGATCAGATAAGATTCAGTCGCGTGCAACCACATTTTTCTTCTGTTTGGTTTCCGAGGGAGCGATGTGAACCTCTACAGTTTGTTGCCATCGTTGAGCCATGTATTTAATTACATGGTGATGTCAGTGGTGGAGAATGACTTGGAAACCGAGATCTGAGGACTAATAACGGTGGTTTGAGTCATGGCTTGGTGTTTCGTGACTCGGAGCAGCGGCATCGGCAAGTGGAACGCGACAACACATGAAAAGTTTAGAGTCTAATCTTCACGGTGAGAACCCAAGGGATGACCTCAATTGGTTGTGTCTGGCAATGATTTTGTTGAAGGCATTGTTTTTTCGAGTGCGGACCTTCTCCAAGGTAAAAACCTATGATCTATGATCATGGGGACGATGCCAGTTGTGCACTATTCTCTTTTTGGAGGCGTCGTTTATGGAGAAGATGGATTTATAGTGATGTCTTGTTGGTGTTTCGTTTGCCGCTACAAGGAATAAATCGTTGTAGCATGATTTTTTTTTTTGTAATGCTTGGTTGTGTGCATTCGTATTGGATGGAAGTATCTTTTCGCGATGTTAATACCATCCCAGTTCTACTAGAGCAAGCATGCGTGTGAGTTATGTAAAGTAGCATGCGCCACCGCAACATAGAAAACAATTGGCAAGATCAAGTTCACATGTATTTGTGCAATTCCGCTAAGAACGTACCGGTGTATATTAGATCATCTAGCGGAGAGTTCTAACTAGACGTACACAAGCATCCAAAATACCACCACCAAACATCATGCCCCACAAAATAGCTGTAGCAACAGTACACACGGCCCTAATTACAGCCGTGATCTCATCTTCATACGTACATAGACGTAGGTAGCATCCAAACAGGATCGACTAATTCGCGTCAAAAAAAGGCCTTTACAATGCAGACATGCGTCGTCGGCCGAGTTCGATCTTAACTCGATCAGCAGTCCGCCGCAGCCGGCCTCTTCCTGCTCCCCGCTGTCAGCTGCGAAGCACACACAATACGACGGCAATCGGTTCAGTGCTGAATTGTTGATCGATCGCCGTCACAGTACATGTTTCAGTGAAGAGTCAAACAAAGAGACTCACCGACGAGGCAGACAGATCGGAGCTCTTGAGCACCCGCAGCCTCTTCGCCGTGGCGATGAACATCCTGGGTGCACAGATTAGTCAGATCGACATCGACCAAAGGTATTTTTGCAAGTACGGTGTAAATTTGATGGCGACTCAGTATGGATATTACGATTTTCAGAGACGAGTAGTTACTTACTTCCATGGGACGTCCCCGACGAGCATCCTGTCGCCCTCGTCGTCCTCGTACACCAGAGTGTACTCGCCGCCGGAGATCGCAAGGAGCTTCCCGTCGGCGGTGGCAGCCAGGTCCCTTTGAGCTGCACGCAGACAGATGTTCTTTTACATCAGACCTACGTGATTGGCACTTCAAGCTACATGGTGTATGCAAAGCACTGGTATTTTACCTGCGAGCAGGCCGCGGAAGAGGTTGTCGACGGCTGCGGAGAGGTCGGCATAGCTGCCGTGCTCCTTGAGCTCGACCTTCCGCCCGATCGGGATGCCGTCCATGTTGATCTTAACGAACTGGCCCTTCCGGGACACGCGTTCGTCGCCGGCACCTGCCTTGACCGCGACGTCAACGTCTTGGTTTCCCCTGCCGTCCTCCTTGGACGAGGACGGTTTGGAGGCGGCCAGGTTCCGGCGGAACGAGCGCACCGGCGGCCACCCCACGACCGGAGCAGCCGCTACTGCCGGCCTGCAGGTCGGAGAAAGCACCAAAAAAATCAGTAACAGAATATCTCCAAAGAAACGGAAGGATCAAACATCCCAACTGAAATAAGATTTGGGTGCTTACTTGGTCTTGTAGGCATTATTGCTTCCTTCTCCTTTGGGCTGGCGAGCAAAGTCGCCGGCGCCTGTCGACTCCTCGCCGTGGAAACCTGAACAACACCACAGAGAAACCATCAAAACATGGAAGAATTTAACCACACAGGCACACACAAAACATGATCAACAACAAGTATAGCTACACTAGAACAAAAACAGAACATGAACAAGCAGTGAAGAACAAGAAGAAGCAAAATGAAGTGGCAAAGCAGACCTGCTGCAGCGGCCACCGGCTTGGAGAAGTAGGCGGGGAGGCCGAGGCGGAGCTCCAGGCCGCTATCCCCCACCGTCTCCCTGAACCCGCTCCACGCCATGAGTTAGCAAAAGCTCGCCGGCGAAGCTACTAGCTAGCTGCTCCCAGCTGAGACGAAAAGAGAATCAAGAAAGTGATTGCGAGAGGGTGGCTAGCTCCGACAAGTTCACAAGCCCAGCACACACGTCTCTCTACCTCCGCAGTGAGACAAGCGGTGGTGGGGGCGGAAATATATGGAAGGAGAGATGACAGCAAGGGAGGAAACAGTGCAGGTGCTGGCCGCTCGCCCACCTGAGACGGCGCGGTGCCCGGGGCGGCAGCTAGAGAGACCAAAAGGCGGCAGGGGGTTTGGGAGAAAGGGACAAGCAGGGTTTGAGCGTTTTGAGGGCGCGTCTTCAAAGCGAGCAGGCAGAGGCAGAGCTAGGCTACGGCGCGCGCAGCAGCTGCTGCAACCTGCAACCGGCACCTAGGTTTGCTCCAACAAACAAAGCTCTCTCTTGAATGCCAGTACTCCTATGGTACGAAGCTAGGCTAGGAGGGGAGAGGGAAGAAAGGCAGCGAGAGATTCCGGTGCAGGGAGCAGCGGCTGGCCGTGAAAGGAAAACGAGAGCATCCAAAGCTAGGCCAGCGAGCAACGGCTGCCTACTTTCTCTCTACTCTCTTTCCTCTCTCTCTGCTGCAAGGGAAGGAGAGCTAGAACAATGGAGTGTGTGTGCTGCGGTTGCGGTGCACTTCTTGCGCTTATAAACGGGAGGAAAAGTGGAAAGCGCTATGTTCATTAAGGAGTACCACCCACCACAATTTCATTGTTATTCTTATGTGATCTGCTAGCTTCATGATGATTCCCTCTAGGGGCGCAAACATATCTCCATATCCCAATCTGATCCGGCTAATCCCATCATGGTCGGCGCACCTAGCTCCTCTCCTCCATGTGATTTTGTTGCGCGTATATAATATGGTGTCCTTTTTTTCGAGAATTATAATATAATAATAATATGGTGTCCTGAAAATGTGTTCTATTCATCACGTTCCAAGTGTCTCCGATCAAAAACATATTATTGTTAGCCTCGCTGTAGATGAGAACAGTTAGGGGAAAATGCTGTCTTGGAATCTTAGGGCATCTCCAGCGGCGCGATGCATTTTAATGTCCGCGAGCGTCCGTTTGCGTCGCGCTGCGGACGCTAAAATGACCGTTTTTGTCCGCGCGTTCGTTTGCGTCTGGGGTTTGCTCCAGCGGGGCGACGCATTTTTTTCTTCTTTTTTTCCCTTTTCTCAATTAAACATAGTTTGAAATATTACATTTTGAAACATGATTTTACACAAACTAACACATAGTTAGGAACATGGTTTACACAAACTAACACATAGTTTGAACCATGGTGGACAAAAATATAAAAAAAATATAAATAGAAGCCAGTTGTGTTGATTTCCGTATATTCGCTGCCAAGAAAGAACATTCGAGGGCACACCCAATCACCCAAACTGGAAAATCCAGCGGGAGGAGATGGTGCCCTTGTTGGTTCTACCGATGAGGCGAACAGACAGAAATCTCGACTACTGGCTTCGTCTGGCCCGTAGCCAGAATCGCTGCAAAGAAAGAACACTCGACGTTCTAACTATCGGTGTCGGAGCCGGAGTCGTCGGTGTAGTAGTGCCTGCGGCAGGCTGTGTCGTCGAACACCTTGACGATCATCTCGCCGTCCCCCTCGTAGAGGAAGGTGAGCTGGCAGCCGGGCTCGAGCGCGAGGTCGCGGGCGAACTTGTCCCACCCCGTGTGCAGGTACATCTTGCCCTGCTCGTCGAACAGGACCTCCACGGTCCAGCGGCAGAAGTTGCAGCTGGCCTCCCGTAGCTACAAATGCGCCGGCTCGACGCCGTTGACGAACTCGGCGAACTTGTCCTGTAGCCGCTTGATGGCGAGTGGGTCGTCGTCGATGCGGAGGAGGAACTCGAAGCAGCGCTCCTCCTGCGAGGACGAGGAGGGCGCAGGCGACGGCGAGCGTGGGGCCGTAGGTGCTCCACCACGGTGGCCCCTGCCCCGGCCACGGGGGCGCCCAGGGCCGCGGCCTCGACCGCCTCGCCGGCCACCAGGACCGGCCATGGACTTCCTCGCGGGCTTGGATGCATCGCAGGAACACCTAGGCGGCGCTACGGTCGAGCTTTGTGGCGGCTAGGGTTTCTGTGGAGGAGTGGATGAGGAAGAAGAACGCGCGCCCCCTTTATATAGGCCGGCGACATGCGGTGGCCGCGGGACGCGTGGCGTCGCCATTAACGTGGTTGGCGGAGGTGGGCGGCCGCTCGACAGCCGAGGCATCGTCGCCATTAACGTGGCGTAGAGTGCCGAAGCGACGCAGCTTTGCAGTCGATGGCGCGTTTGAGAAGACGCATCGACGCAGGGTCGCTGCCAGGCGGGCCCGCCGAAACGTCCATCAGACGCGAACGGACGTTTCAGGACGTCCGCAGAGACGCATCCGAGGCACATATTTGGGCCAGGTTGCGTCTCCGCGGACGGCCCGGTCACTTTGGGTCGCCCCGCTAGAATAGGCCCCAGACGCATTTCCGGTCACGGCGGACGAAAACGATCGCTGAGCGACCGTTTGCGTCGCGCCCGCTGGAGATGCCCTTAGTTCCATATCACCAAAAAAGGAAGAAAAAACAATCAATGGCTTATCCCAAATGTACTAGTGACACACAGTGTCACAGTGGCGTCGTTTTCAGCAATGCCATCGTCGTAGTGGGCAGCATGGGCCGTGCTTGATTAGCGGTAGATTCATCCGTGACAGTGACAAAATTGCCGGTGTTGGATAAAGATGGTGAGAAAAGAGGGTCGGATAGGATAAGCTCGGCACTGAATTATTGTTACTGTGTGTCTCCCCTACCTTTTTCTTTCACAATTATGTCATTGCGAATCACTAAGTGGGCTTGAATTAACTAAGAGTTCCAAGTGATCTCGAATGATCTCATGCTGGTTTGGTTTATTATAAAATTAGCATGCTCTAATAAGGGGGGAATGAAATTGGTTGTGTTGGCCCCTTTTTAGCTAGTGCTCTTCGGTTGTTGGTGAACCACGTATGGCAAAAGGAAATGTATGGCGAGGGGAAAGCGATGGGTGCTTCTGTGTAAAATTAAGAGTTTGAAGTGATACCCAACGATCTCATGCTAGTTAGTTGAATTTTTTAAAAAAAAGCATGCTCAAAGGGGAAGTAAAAGCGCTCACAAAGTCGTTTCATGAAAAAAAAAATCAACTAAATGTGTAAAAGAGACAAAATCTGATGCTAAACATAAGGCTTTTTATAAGATATAAATATTCTCTTTTTTATATAGATCAAAAAAATATTAGTTTTTCGTGAAACTTGACGAACACACATATATTGTAGAGATGTACACATATAGCATTTTGTTAAACAATTTGACATTTTAAAATATTTTTTAAAGAAAGCATATACACCAGAGAGAATTAAGTTTCTGGTTGTGCCGGGTCCTTTTTAGTTCTAGTGTTCTTTGGTTGTTGGTTAACCACGTATGGGAAAAGGAAATGTATAGCGGGGGCAAACCCATGGGTCCCATTTTGTCGGATTATTACTTCCAGCTGGGTCGAAACCGAGACATAGATATTTTTTTTTCGATAAAGGGAATATATTAATATCAAAAAGATATCAATTACACCCAGCCTCTGCAACAACGCACCACCCTAATGGCACTACGGATGCACACAGCCAAAAAAAGGAAAAGAAAACTAAGAAATAAAAGTCCCGCTACAGTATCTCGGGCCTAACAACAACAATACATCCACCGCCAAGACAACACCTGAAATACAGACTCTCCAAAAACGACGCCTCCAAGAAGGGAACAGTGCTCTAACACCGTCGTCGCCCGATCAACGATCTTAGGTTTTCACCCTGAAGATAGTCCCCACTCTCAAAACAATGCCTCCAACAAGGTCATTGCTAGACACAACCAGTTAAGGCCAGACCTTGGGATTTCACCCTGAAAGGTAGGACTCTGAACTTCACATGTGTTGTCGCCCCCACTATCATACCGCTGTTGTGAGGCCCGGAACACCAAGCAAGTCCCTCAACAGCGCGAAGACTTGGACCTCCCTTAGCTAGTCCTCCCCTCCGGCCTTCATGTACTTTTCTTCTTCCGACTTTCATCATGGATCCATAGTCACTTGATGTCAACACAGAAAAAGAGCTTCGCGCCGCTCCCTCCAGAACCAATCGGTCGGAATAAAAGCATGGGTGCGCACGACCGAATACCACCGATCCAGCAAACTCCAGTCACAAAGCACTGTTACATTCGCCGGCGGAGCCTTCCGGAACTCAACACTCCGGCTAGATCACGAGTTCAGGCCTCCGGTAGGTCTTCCTCTTCACGCAAGAGAGACCCTAGGACCACGCCCGCCACCTGCCACCAGGTCGACGGCGCCACCGCCATCCAGGGCCGGCACCCTTGGTGCCGTGGTCCCAAACCTTGAGGAGGAGCAGTACGAGATCCGTCTCCATCATCGCTGGCCCGGCGATGCCGAGGCTAGGACGGAAGGAGAGGATCGCGTCGCCATGTTCCGGGTTTGCTACGCCGGCCCCATCACCGCCCGCCCGAAGGTCGCGACGAGGAAGAGGAGAGCTGCGCCCCCAGATCAAGGCCATGCCGCCGCCACCAACACCGGCCGCCCGGCGAGGGGCCGCTCCGCCACCACCCTCCACGGTCCGGGACCATCCCCCCCGTGCGGAGGCTAGCCTCCTTCCGCCGCACAGAGGGATCACGCGAGGAGCCCCGCCGCTCCCATCACCGGCCGCGCCCAGCTTCACCGGCGGCGACCTCCGGGGACGACGAGGAGGGCGGGAGGAGGAGGGGGGGACGGCGGCGGCGGCTAGGGTTTCCGCCCTAGGTCGCCCAGGAGGGGGAGCGACCCGAGCGGCTCCACACATGCATCAACATACCACCGAGACATAGACATGTTAACGGCAAAGAGTGAAAAGAATTCCTCGAGCGGAAGATACATGAAGATGCCCCGAATGTTATCAAGCATTCGTGATCAGTCCCGCTAAAGCAGTGGCCACATTGCAGGTTGCCGGATATGGGTAACCAAGTTTAAAGTAACCTCCTCGTCCATAATATAAGATGTTATCAACAACTGATATTACTTTTATGTTAGTTGTAAGCATGTATCTAATATAAACTCCCATATTGATTCCTTATCAGCATGGATCACCTCTTTGCCTTAGTTTGTTCTTTAGCTTTATTTTTCCCCCCTTTTGTAAATATTTGTACAGTTTGTTTTGTGGGTTTTTATAAGGGGTGGCCCGATCTTCTCAGTAAGCAACGGTGGTGATGATGATCACGGGATGAACACAGCGGAGAAACACGATGAAGTAGTGGATGATAACTTGTATGACGCAACGAAATCTCTCGATTGGTCCCTGTCGCCAATGCAACGGCTCTCAACCCTGCAAGATATTCGCAACTCCACACACTTGCGCACGTAGCCACCGACCACGAAGCGGTAAGTTGCAATCTTCTAATTCCTAATGGAACAACAGATCACACAAGACTTTCAGATCTACACCAAATCAAGCAATATGGTGTAGGGATTCAATAGTTTTGCAGAGCAAACAACTAAGAACTAGGGTTTATCTTAAACGTGGTCTAAAGCAACTTTGGGGGCGTCCTGGGCACTTATATAGGCGTCTGGGACGACCTCAGGTCGAAAAAGTACGAAAATAACCGACCCAGAATAGATCTGGTCGAGATAGACTCGGACACGGCCGGCCTGGGGGCCGGTCGACCGGGTCTGGGACCGGCCGGTCCAGTTCTAACCGGACCTGGCACCGGGTGGTGACCGGGCGAGGCTTCCGGGCATACTGGATAGCGCCCGGTTGGCACAAGCGCCACAGCCAGTTTGGACCGGACGGACCCGGCGCGGGATCCGGTCGGACCGGGCCTGGAACTGGATAGTCCGGCGGCATGGCCGGTCGGACCGGATCTGGCACCGGCCTGGACATCATCTTCTCCTCTCGCGCATGCCTCTCACTCCTCCCTCGCGCGTCCATGGGATGTTGCTCCATGTCCAGCTTCACGTCCATCTTCTGGTCCAGCTGCTCATCTCCTCCTCGTGCGATGCTTGCTCCCTCTTCATACTTGATCATACATAAGTAATAGCACTTAGGCAGTATAAAGTTCTCATCAACCAAAGTATCGTTTAGGAACAAGTTCCCATGTTGTTTAAGTAGCTTCGCACGAGCTCGTGTCATTGGTCCAATCCTGACTTCATTGGACTTGAGCTTCACAGCATGATCATCTTCTTGTAATGACGGAGGTAGTAGTGAGGTAGGGTTGTCCTCATCATCTCCCCCCCCCCCCCCCTTCAAAAGGCGTCGACCTCGATGCTCCAAGGTCTTCTCCGTCATATGGAGTCAAATCAGCAACATTGAAAGAATTACTGACACCAAACTCATCAAGTGGAAGATCTATCGAGTATGCATTATCATTGATCTTGGCAAGCACTTTGTAAGGACCAGCACCACGAGGAAGCAACTTGGACTTCCGCAGCTTCGGGAATCTGTCCTTGCGAAAATGTACCCAGACCATATCACCAGGCTTGAACAATATCTCCTTACGCTTCTTATTCATCCTTGCAGCATTGCTCTTGCCTTTCTTCTCGATCAACTCTTTAGTCTTCACATGTATCTTTCTCACAAAATCTACCCTCTTGGATGCCTCCATATTGACTCTCTCATGTATGGGTAGAGGCAACACATCAAGCGGAGTAATGGCTTTGAAACCATACACCTCCTCAAAAGGACACAGCTCTGTTGTAGAATGGACCGCCCTGTTGTAAGCAAACTCAACATGTGGTAAACACTCTTCCCACTCCTTCAGGTTCTTCTTGATCATGGATCTCAACAGTTGTGACAATGTCCTATTCACCACTTCAGTTTGACCATCAGTTTGGGGATGACAAGTAGTGCTGAAAAGCAGCTTTGTCCCTAGCTTTCTCCAAAGCGTCTTCCAGAAGTAGCTCATAAACTTCACGTCACGATCAGAAACAATAGTCTTCGGGACTCCATGTAGACGTACAATTTCCCTGAAAAACAGGTTAGCAATATGCTACGCATCGTCGCTCTTGTGGCAGGCAATAAAGTGTGACATATTAGAGAATCTATCCACTACCACAAATATAGAATCATGGCCTCTCTTAGTACGCGGAAAACCCAACACAAAATCCATACTAATATCTTCCCAAGGTGTAGTAGGTCCGGTAAAGGAGTATACAAACCGTGAGGCTTCAGCTTGGACTTGGATTTGTTGCAAGTAATGCACCTCTTCACATACTTGTCCACGCCCCGCCTCATATTTGGCCAATAAAAATGGTCAGCTAGCATGAGTAGCGTCTTCTCATGCCCAAAGTGACCCATCAAACCTCCAACATGTGATTCCTACAATAAGAGCAAACGCACAGACGATTCTGGAACACATAGTTTGTTAGCCCTAAACAAGAACCCGTTATATATGTGATATTGCTCCCATGCTTTACCAATAGCACACAAACGATATGGTTCAGCAAAATCATGATCAGTAGCATACAAATCACATAGTACTTCTAATCCAGGAATTTTAACATCAAATTGAGTTAATAGCATATTCTTCCTAGATAGAGTATCATCAACACTATTATCTTTTCCCTTCTTATGCTTAATAATGTATGGAAAAGACTCAATGAACTCGACCCACTTAGCAAGACGCTTATGCAAAGTAGATTGAGCTTTCAGGTATTTTAAAGCTTCATGATCAGAATGTATAATAAATTCTTTTGGCCACAAGTAATGTTGCCAAACCTCAAGAACTCTAATTAAAGCATACAATTCTTTATCATATATAGGATAGTTCAACTTAGCACCAGAAAGTTTCTCAGAAAAATTTGCAATTGGGCGACCCTCTTGCATCAGCACACCACCAATTCCAATACCACTAGCATCACATTCAATCTCAAATTGCTTATTGAAATCAGGGAGTGCAAGTAACGGTGCAGAAGTTAACAATCTCTTAAGTTCATCAAAAGCATGATCTTGGGCTCTGCCCCACTCAAAAACAACACCATTTTTAGTCAATTCATTCAAAGGTGCAGAAATAGTACTAAAGTTGGGCACAAATCTTCTATAAAACCCAGCTAGACCATGAAAACTTCTTACTTGACTCACATTCATGGGAGTAGGCCAATTTTGAATAGCTTCAATTTTAAACACATCTACTTCTACTTCATGCTGAGAGACAACATAACCCAGAAATATGACCTTATCTTTGCAAAATGTGCACTTCTCAAGATTACCATAGAGTTTATTATCACGCAACACTTGCAAAACATGTCGAATATGTATAGTATGATCAGATTCATTGCGGCTGTAGATTAATATGTCATCAAAGTACAGAACCACAAATTTTCCAATAAATTCACGCAAAACATGGTTCATCAGGCTCATGAAAGTGCTAGGTGCATTAGTCAAACCAAAAGGCATTACTAACCACTCATATGAACCAAATTTTGTTTTAAAGGTTGTTTTCCATTCATCCCCTTCTTTCATCCTAATTTGATGATAACCACTACGCAAATCAATTTTAGAGAACACAGCAGCACCACTCAATTCATCTAGCATATCCTCTAAACGGGGAATAGGGTGACGATATCGAATAGTAATGTTGTTTATAGCTCTACAATCTACACACATACGCCATGTACCATCTTTCTTAGGAACTAGAACAACCGAAACAGCACAAGGGCTAAGGCTTATGCGGATATAACCTTTGTCGAGTAGCGCTTGTACTTGCTTCTGTATCTCCTTCGTTTCTTCGGGGTTCGTTCTATATGGTGCCTGATACGTCTCAAACGTATCTATAATTTCTTATGTTCCATGCTACTTTATTGATGATACTCACATAGATCATGTTTAAGCTCTTGCATCATGTACTTTGCACCTATTAATGAAGAACTACCATAGAGCCTGTTGAAATTTGGTTTGCATGATTGGTCTCTCTAGAGTCTAGATATTTTCTGGTGAGGGTTTGAACAACAAGGAAGACAGTGTAGAGTCTTATAATGCTTGCAATATGTTCTTATGTAAGTTTTGCTGTACCGGTTCATACTTGAGTTTGCTTCAAACAACCTTGCTAGCCTAAGCCTTGTATTGAGAGGGAATACTTCTCGTGCATCCAAATCCTTGAGCCAAAAACTATGCCACTTGTGTCCACCATACCTACCTACTACATGGTATTTTTCTGCCATTCCAAAGTAAATTGCTTGAGTGCTACCTTTAAAATTCCATTCTTTGCCTTTGCAATATATAGCTCATGGGAAAAATAGCTTAAAAACTATTGTGGTATTGAATATGTACTTATGTATCTTATTTCTTAATAAGTTGCTTGTTGAGCGATAACCATGTTCCTGGGGACGCCATCAACTATTACACCTTTGTTGAATATCATGTGAGTTGCTATGCATGTTCGTCTTGTCTGAAGTAAGGGTGATTTATCATGATCAAATGGTTTGAGTATGCATATTGTTAGAGAAGAACATTGGGCCGCTAACTAAAGCCATGATCCATGGTGGAAGTTTCAGTTTGGACAACAATCCTCAGTCTCTTATGAGAATTTTATCTGTTGTTGAATGCTTATGCATTAAAGAGGAGTCCATTATATGTTGCCTATGTTGTCCCGGTATGGATGTCTAAGTTGAGAATAATCAAAAGCGAGAAATCCAATGCGAACTTTCTCCTTAGACCTTTGTACAGGTGACATAGAGGTACCCCTTTGTGACACTTGGTTGAAACATATGTTATGCTATGATAATCCATGTAAATCCAAGCTAATTAGGACAAGGTGCGGGCACTATTGGTATACTATGCATGCGGCTTGCAATTTATAAGATGTCTTATGCATAACACATATGAACTATTACTACCGTTGACAAAATTATTTCTATGTTTTCAAAATAAAAGCTCTAGCACAAATATAGCAATCCATGCTTCCCTCTGCGAAGGGCCATTCTTCTACTTTTATGTTGAGTCAGTTTACCTACTTCTTTCTATCTTAGAAGCAAACAATTGTGTCAACCGTGTGCATTGATTCCTACATACTTGCTTATTTGCATTCATCATATTACTTTGTGTTGACAATTATCCATGAGATATACATGTTGAAGTTGAAAGCAACCGCTGAAACTTATATCTTCCTTTGTGTTGCTTCAAAGCTTTCTACTAAGAATCTATTGCTTTATGAGTTAACTCCTATGCAAGTCTTATTTTGATGCTTGTCTTGAAAGTACTATTCATGAAAAGTCTTTGCTATATGATTCAGTTGTTTATTCATTGTCTTTACCATTGCTTTGAATCACTTCATTCATCTCATATGCTTTACAATAGTATTGATCAATATTATGATAGCATGTCACTTCAGAAATTATCCTTGTTATCGTTTACCTACTCGAGGGCGAGTAGGAACTAAGATTGGGGATGCTTGATACGTCTCAAACGTATCTATAATTTCTTATGTTCCATGCTACTTTATTGATGATACTCACATGTTTTATACACAATTTATGTCATATTTATGCATTTTCCGGCACTAACCTATTGACAAGATGCCGAAGAGCCAGTTGCTGTTTTCTGCTGTTTTTGGTTTCAGAAATCCTACAAAGGAAATATTCTCGGAATTGGACGAAATCAACGCCCAGGGTCTTATTTTTCCACGAAGCTTCCAGAAGACCGAGGGAGATACGAAGTGGGGCCACGAGGCGCCGCCACGCCAGGGCCGCGCGGCCACGGCTGGGGCCGCGCCGCCCTGTTGTGTGGGGCCCTCGTGACGCCTCCTGACCTACCCTTCCGCCTACTTAAAGCCTTCGTCGCGAAAACCCCAGTACCGAGAGCCACGATACGGATAACCTTCCAGAGACGCTGCCGCCGCCAATCCCATCTCGGGGGATTCAGGAGATCGCCTCCGGCACCCTGCCGGAGAGGAGAATCATCTTCCGGAGGACTCTTCATCACCATGATCGCCTCCGGATTGATGTGTGAGTAGTTCACCCCTGGACTATGGGTCCATAGCAGTAGCTATATGGTTGTCTTCTCCTCTTGTGCTATCATGTTAGATCTTGTGAGCTGCCTATCATGATCAAGATCATCTATTTGTAATGCTACATGTTGTGTTTGTTGGGATCCGATGAATATGGAATACTATGTTAATTATCAATCTATCATATATGTGTTGTTTATGATCTTGCATGCTCTCCGTTGCTAGTAGAGGCTCTGGCCAAGTTGATACTTGTAACTCCAAGAGGGAGTATTTATGCTCGATAGTGGGTTCATGCCTCCATTAAATCTGGGACAGTGACAGAAAGTTCTAAGGTTGTGGATGTGTTGTTGCCACTAGGGATAAAACATCGATGCTTTGTCTAAGGATATTTGTGTTGATTACATTACGCACCATACTTAATGCAATTGTCTGTTGTTTGCAACTTAATACTGGAAGGGGTGCGGATGCTAACCCGAAGGTGGACTTTTTAGGCATAGATGCATGCTGGATAGCGGTCTATGTACTTTGTCGTAATGCCCGATTGAATCTCACTTTACTCATCATGATATGTATGTGCATTGTTATGCCCTTTTTATTTGTCAATTGCCCAACTGTAATTTGTTCACCCAACATGCTATTTCTTATCGGAGAGACACCTCTAGTGAACTGTGGACCCCGGTCCAATTCTTTACATCTGAATACAATCTACTGCATACATTGTTCTCTACTGTTCTTCGCATACAAACATCATTTTCCACACCATACATTTAATCCTTTGTTTACAGCAAGCTGGTGAGATTGACAACCTCACTGTTAAGTTGGGGCAAAGTATTTGGATTGTGTTGTGCAGGTTCCACGTTGGCGCCGGAATCCCTGGTGTTGCGCCGCACTACACTCCGCCACCAACAACCTTCACGTGTTCCTTGACTCCTACTGGTTCAATAAACCTTGGTTTCTTACTGTGGGAAACTTGCTGCTGTACGCATCACACCTTCCACTTGGGGTTCCCAACGGGCGTGTGCTTTACGCGTCAACAGTGCCCGATTGGGTAGCGAAGCTCCGGGAATCAAGTCGATTTGATGCTCAATACCTCGCAATGGTGGTAGTCCCGCGGGTACCTCATCCGGAAACACGTCACCAAATTCCTGCAAAACAGTAGAAACACCAAGAGGAAGAGGGGTCATGTCGTTAGAAACCAAAACCGTACCCCTGTACAAAAGCACAAGAGGCATGGTTGTAGGATCCTTGCTAAATTCTCTCATGTCTTCTTTGGTGGCTAATGAGACTAAGGAATTCACTCTCTCACTTTTCGTTATATCACTCACGACATTACAATTCTCTCGCCTATCTAAAGAAGCATCCTCCAAGTTTACTTCAATTTTCTGATGAGATTCATTGACAATTTGCTGTGGTGACATAGGTTGTAGATTAATTTTCTTGCCCTTGAACTCCAAGTGATATGTATTGGCACGACCATTGTGTTGCACAGAACGGTCATAGAGCCAAGGCCGACCCAATAGTAGGTGACACACCGTCATAGGAACCACATCAAAATCAATGGAATCCTTATATGGTCCAATAGTAAATTCAACACGCACCATGTGGTTTACCTTCATCTCACCATTGTCGCTCAACCACTGGATATAGTATGGATGCGGGTGCGGTAGATACTTCAACTTCAGCTTGGTACACAACTCCTTGCTTGCTAAATTGCGGCAACTCCCGCCATTAATAATGACCTTGCAAGCCTTTTCAGGACCAACTAAAGCCTTTGTTTGGAACAAATTGCAGCGCTGAGTAGATGCACTAGGCAACACATTAAGAGCACGCTGAGACACAACTATAGTGCGAGCTTCAGACGGATAAGCATCTTCACCATCAGTGTCATAGTCATCATCTTCTGGAGCATTAGGAGCAACATCATCTCCAGTCTCATACTCATTGTCCTCATTGATAATCATGACTTTACGGTTAGGACAATCCCTCTTGAAGTGACCCTTGCCACCACATGTGTGACAAGCCATATCACGATTGCGCACAGTAGACATGCCAGGACCACTCGAACTTGCAGCAGATTCGATCTTCTTTGCATTAGACACATTGGAGACCGCCTTACTAGGCGGAGTAGAGTAGGGTGCGGAGCGCGTCGATGGCACCTGCGCCGTAGATGGAGGTGCACGAGGTGTGAAACGCCCACCTCCCGTAGCACGACCTTTAACCTTTGCTTCGTCAGCCATTTGTGATTCAACTTCTCTTGCATGATGTAACAATTGATTCATATTGGTGTAACTGTAGTGACGAACAATGCCTTTGATATCATACTTCAAGCCGTTGAGAAAACGCTAATTGTTATCTCGAGAGACTCACGGACACGGCCACGCTGCATCAGCGTCTCCATCTCCATGTAGTATTCATCCACAGTCTTCACACCTTGTCTCAATAGGGTCAACTTATCATAAATCGTACGCAAATAATTAGTGGGCACAAAGCGAGAATTCATCGCCTCCTTCATAGCTCGCCATGTGACAATAGGTTGCTCACCATCCTCATGTCGATTACGAACAAGTGCATCCCACCAACGCAATGCATACCCATCAAATTCGGAAGAACAAGCTTGATCTTCCTATCTTCAGTGTAATTTGGATGTAAACTCCATAACTTCTCAATCTTGAGCTCCCAAGTGGGGTATTCTTCAACATCAGCACCTCCTTCAAACTTGGGTATAGAGAACTTAGGCTTACCCAAACCATCTTCTTCCTCAAATGCACGACCATGGCGTCCAAGTTCAGCCCAACCACGAGGACGATTACCACGTGGCGCACCACGAGCATTACGTGCATCATCTTGAAGCTCAGGATCATCGTCATCTTCTTGTTGTTGTTGGGTCAAATTCTCAATAGACATTTGCAAAGTTTGAAGAGTGCATTGGATATCCGTCATTTGATCTTTCATCGTAGTGACGGTCTCACATGTAGTATTCAGCTTCTGGGATATCCCTTGGACCGTTCCCCTAAGATCATCATCATGAGTGAGGAATTCACGTCGCATCTCATTACGAAGAGCCTCATACTCCCTCCATGTCATCAAATCCGCGGAGTTCTTGTTCTCCTGGTTAACAATTTTCTCATCACTAGCAGACATGGTTAGTAGGTTAGTGCACTAAATAAAAAATATATGGTGGTACTCTCACAACTCACTCAAAACTGATAAGAAAAGGAGATCTTACCGTTCCGAAGTAAATTAGTGTTGCTTACCACTTGTAGTTTCAACTAGTGCACGGATGTAGCAAAGAGAATAGCAAGGGTATAAGAACAAATCACACGGCAAAGCAGGATATATGTGGGGCTGTAGGTAGGCTACCTAATTGCACCAATAACAAGCTCTAGCGCTGACCGTAGACAACCAATGATACTCACACAAGGCGATAAAATGTGGCAATGCAACTATATGGATGAAAGGTTGCAATGCACTAGAGAGACGCTAGCAAAGCTCAACGAGACAGACACAAGATTGCTCAACTACGGGTGCAGTAAAGTAAACTTAGGTCTACACTTGATTCTTCTAGCACTTCACTTTTCTTTTTGGATTTTCTTTTTGTAGAACACGCAGCTATGTAGCTCTTTTTGCTTCTTTCTATTTTCTGTTTTTTTTTGTTTTTTTATATGACACGACTCCTTGATAACACGGCCAACAAAATATGCAAAGCACCAAACCCTAATGAGCAGCCTGTCGAGCGGTAAAACTAGTCTCTTCTGGGGAAGTTCCTAGTCACTTATATAGATAGGCTGTGGCTATGGTTGGGAAAAAGCACACTGTACGTTATGTGGACTCGGAGTAACAATAATCGAAACTAGATGAAAACGGAAACTCAAACCCTAACAATACTAGATGGAAGAAAAAGATACGCAAAAACAACTATGAAAAGCAACTAAAACTCGAAATTAGTGCAATCTAAGGCTATGACAAACCCTAACCCTAACTTTTTATGGCTTTTTCTGGATAGGAAACACTCACAACTCAACTATGGGGTGGATTGTGGATGGCTTACCGAGGAAACCCGAGAATCTGATACCAAGATGATAAGGGGTGGCCCGATCTTCTCAGTAAGCAACGGTGGTGATGATGATCACGGGATGAACACAGCGGAGAAACACGATGAAGTAGTGGATGATAACTTGTATGACGCAACGAGATCTCTCGATTGGTCCCTGTCGCCAATGCAACAGCTCTCAACCCTGCAAGATATTCAAAACTCCACACACTTGCGCACGTAGCCACCGGCCACGAAGCGGTAAGTTGCAATCTACTAATTCCCAATGGAATAACAGATCACACAAGACTTTCAGATCTACACCAAATCAAGCAATATGGTGTAGGGATCCAATAGTTTTGCAGAGCAAACAACTAAGATCTAGGGTTTATCTTAAACATGCTCTAAAGCAACTTTGGGGGCGTCCTGGGCACTTATATAGGCGTCCGGGACGACCTCAGGTCGAAAATGTACGTAAATAACTGACCTAGAATAGATCTGGTTGAGACAGACTCGACACGGCTAGCCTGGGGGCCGGTCGACCGGGTCTGGGACCGGCCGGTCCGGTTCAAACCGGACCTGGCACCGGGTGGTGACCGGGCGAGGCTTCCGGGCATACTGGATAGCTGATGACCCACAAGTATAGGGGGTGTATCGTAGTACTTTCGATAAATAAGAGTGTCGAACCCAACGAGGAGCAGAAGGTGTTGACAAGCAGTTTCGATGAAGGATTCACTGTAAATGCTCACAGACAAGTATTCAGGGGGTTTTGATATAGCAGATAAATAAAATACAAGTAAGTAAAATGCGAGAGTAATAATTGCAGCGAGTGGCCCAATCCTTTTTAGCACAAAGGACAAGCCGGTTTGTTTACTTATGATGACCAAACGTTCTTGAGGACACACGGGAATTTAGTCTAGTGCTTTCGCTTCATATAGTTGATTAATCTTCATTGTTTTGATAAGTGTTGTGTGGGTGAACCTATGCTAATGCACCGCCCTTCCTAGGACTAATACATACTTTTGATTAAACCCCTTGCAAGCATCCGCTAATACAAGAAAGTAATTAAGATAAATCTAACCACAGCCTTAAACTCTGAGATCCTACTATCCCTAATGCATCGATATACCAACGGGGGTTCAGGTTGCTGTCACTCCGGCAACCCCACAATTAGCAAACGAATACAAGATGCATTCCCCTAGGCCCATAAAGGTGAAGTATCATGTAGTCGATGTTCACATGACACCACTAGAAGAATAACACCACAACTTAAATATCAAACCATTAAATATTACTCAACATAGTTCACTACTAACATTTAGATTTCACCCATGTCCTCAAGAACTAAACGAACTACTCACAAGACATCATATGGAACATGATCAGAGGTGATATGATGATGAATAAAAATCTGAACATAAACCTTGGTTCAATGGTTTCACTCAATAGCATCAATAACAAGGAGTAATCAACACCGGGAGAGTTTCCCCTATGAAATAATCAAGATTCAACCCTAGATGTTACAGCAGAGACGAGGTGCAACGGTGGAGATGACGGTGTCAGTGGTGGAGATGATGGTGACGATTATCCCAATGAAGTCCAGCTCGATGACGGTGACGATGGCGACGATTTCCCCCTCCGGGAGGGAATTTCCCCGGCAGATTTCAGCCTGCCGGAGAGCTCTTTTCTCTCTGGTGTTTTCCGCCCCACAGAGGCGGCTGTGTCTATTCTCGATCGTCCTCTGCACCTTAGGTTTCCGGGTAGATGAAGTACGCGAAAGGGAGACGGCCGAGGGGGGTCGTGGGCCCCCTCCCCACAAGGCGGCGCGGCCATGGTGGAGCCCGCGCCGGCCTATGGGGGGGCCATGGCGGCCCTCCTCAGCCTGTCCTTTTGGCTGGCTCCTTCTTCTGGAGAAATAAGACCTTCGGTATATTTTCCGTCAATTGTTGATCTTCAGAAATATTGTATCCTGACGGTGCTTTTTCCAGCAGAATTCTGACTCCGGTGAATAATTCTCCAATAATCATGAAACATGAAAAATAGGTGAAATAACATAAGTATCATCTATAAATATGAAATATATCAATGAATAACAGTAAATTATGATATAAAATAGTGATGCAAAATGGACGTATCAACTCCCCCCAAGCTTAGACCTCGCTTGTCCCCAAGCGAAACTGAACTCAGTAAACAAGACCACATGTTTATGGAGTGAAAAGTCGATAAATAAAATACGGACAAGAAGCAGCACATTAATTCACACAAGACATTCTAGTGAACAACTTCCTCATATAACTCAACTTGAAACAAGTAGAGGGAAATCACAAATAAAGGTGCATAGGAAATCATAATAGGTGATGGCAAACTTCGTTCTTGGTCAAGGATCAATTAACAGATTGTACTTTATCTTTCGAGCATAGATAACCTTCAAAATCATATTCATTCAGATAAAATTTGTACTAAACAAGGAAGGATAAAAGACATGATTAAAATAGATCACAATATAAATGGCTGGATCACAACAACTCAATTGCTTGCTTAAGATAGAGGGAAATAGGTTTACTGACTCAACATAAAGTAAAGATAGGCCCTTCACAGAGGGAAGCAGGGATTAAATCATGTGCTAGAGCTTTTTAAGTTTTGAAATCATGTAGAGGGCATAAAAGTATAATTTTGAGAGGTGTTTGTTGTTGTCAACGAATGGTAGTGGGCACTCTAACCCCCTTGTCAAACATACCTTCAAAGAGCGGCTCCCATGAAGGACGTTATCTCTACCAGCAAGGTAGATCATCCCTTTTCTCTTTTGTTTACACATGTACTTTAGTTTTATTTATGGATGACACTCCCCCCAACCTTTGCTTACACAAGCCATGGCTAACCGAATCCTTGGGTGCCTTCCAACATTCACATACCATGGAGGAGTGTCTATTTGCAAATTAAGTTGCTTACTGATGAATCAGGGCAAAACATGTGAAGATAATCATTAATGAAAGTTAATTAATTGGGGCTAGGAACCCCGTTGCCAGCTCTTTTTGCAAAATTATTGGATAAGCGGATGTGCCACTAGTCCATTGGTGAAAGTCTGCCCAACAAGATTGAAAGATAAAACACCACATACTTCCTCATGAGCTATAAAACATTGACACAAATAAGAGATACTAACTTTTTGAATTGTTTAAAGGTAGCACATGAAGTATTTACTTGGAATGGCAGAGAAATACCACACAGTAGGTAGTTATGGTGGACACACATGGCATAGGTTTGGTTTAAGGTTTTGGATGCACGAGAAGCATTCCCTCTCAGTACAGGGCTTTGGCTAGCAAAGTTGTTTGAAGCAAGCATAAGAGTTGAGGGAAAACAAACAAATATACATGTGATAGAAACAATCATGCATCTTCCTTGTAAGCACAACAATTTTAACTTCAGAATACTAAACTCATTAGCTAACAAGAAAGAAAGATAATGAAATAATATATCTACATGTATTTCCCTCTTTTCTACTTAAACCTCAAAGTATTGTTGCTGTTGACCAATGCTAAGTTTTCCAAAACCAAATAGATTTACTTAATGCTCCCAAAGTGATACCAATACTAACAACAAGATCAATCATATAACAGAGATTGCAAACTAAAATAAGGTGTGCAAAAAGTAAATGATAAAACTTCTCATTAATATTCCATCAACTCACACCAAGGGATACATAGATAACCAACTAAGAGAGAGATACTTCCACACTGCAAACCATCTTATATGATAACTTCCCTACTCATGATATGACACTACTTGATAGTAAAAATGTAAAAGATAGTGATGATGTGATACCGCGGCACTCCCCCAAGCTTGGAACAAACCAAGGGGGTGCCAATACCAATGATGAATTACTCCTTCAGCGGTGATGGTGAATTCTTGATAAGCTTCTTAACAAGCTCCTTTAGCTCATCAATCTCGTAAGTGAGGTTGCGGATCAGCTCCGAATTGTGCTCGATGCGGTTAAGAAGTATGTCCGGCAGCGAGTCCCAACTCTTAGAGTTGTTCCCCCACTCTTCAGCTTCAGGTTTCATCCTTCCTGCAGTGTTAGAATGATCCATATCCCAACTGCTAGGCAATACTGCCTTGGGAATCCTTTCAATTTGACTATTATGAATTAGAGTGTGGAAGGGGTTGTCGATGCCTGGAGGAGATGTCCTTGGAGCTAGGAAGCGACGTGGAACTTTTCCTCCGGTGCTAATTCGGGCGCTTCTCTTGGGGTTGAAAGGATTTGCCACCACCCCGATGCTTGCGACGGTGGCACGCGGGTATGCACGCGGGTCTTCCTCCACTTCTCCTTCATCTTCGCTCTCGACTTCTTCTTTGAACTCGGGGTCTTGAATATCTTCCTCAAAAGGCCCCTTGTCCTTGTTGTTGGAGACCATGGTGCTTCTAGATCAAAACAGATCCTGGCGGAAAATAGCTCGAAACAAAACACGGCGAGAAAACGATATACGGACCTCGGAGGGTCCGGGGGATTATATAGCAAAAATTTCACGACAGAAGGAAAGTACCAGGTCGAACCGGAGTGGAAGAGGGACTCCGAGGAGCCGTCCCTGTATGGCGGCGCGACCAGGGTGGGGCCCGCGCCGGCCTATGGGGACACGCCCTCGTGCGTCTCCTCCGCTCCGATTCGATCTCGTAATTTTTCATATTTTCTAAAAATAGCAAAAACATTGTTCGGAAAGTTAAACGCGGACTTTTTATTACCAGAACTGTTAAGAATCTCCAGAAATATAATGCTTGAGTCTTTGTCCATTCACCACTTGTGTGGCATCACCTTTCAGCGAACCAATTTTTATTGCCCCTGAACGATACACCTCCACAATGACATATGGTCCTTCCCATTTTGAGAGTAATTTCCCTGCAAAAAATCTGAGACGAGACCGATACAATAGGACTTTATCTCCAACATTAAATTCTCTTTTGATAATTCTTCTATCATGCCATTTCTTATCTTTCTCCTTAAAAAGTTTAGCATTTTCATAAGCTTCACTTCTCCATTCATCTAAAGAACTAAATTGTAGCAACCTTTTCTTACCGGCAAGTTTAGGATCTTTATTAAGTTCTCTTACAGCCCAATAAGCTTTGTGCTCTAGTTCTAAAGGTAAATGACAAGCTTTTCCATAAACCATTTTATAAGGAGACATACCCATAGGATTTTTATAAGCAGTTCTATAAGCCCATAGTGCTTCCTTCAACTTACTAGCCCAATTTTTTCTAGATTTATTAACAGTCTTTTGCAAGATAGATTTAATTTCTCTATTTGATAATTCTACTTGCCCACTAGTTTGAGGATGATAAGCGGAAGCAATCCTATGATTAATACCATATTTATCAAGAGTTTTTATAAAACCACCATGAATAAAATGAGAACCTCCATCAGTCATAAGATATCTGGGTACTCCAAATCTAGGAAAAATAACATCTAAAAGCATTCTTAAAGAGGTCTCACCATCAGCACTTTTTGTGGGTATGACTTCCACCCATTTAGTAACATAATCAACAGCGACAAGTATATGAGTGTTACCTTCTAAAGAAGGGAAATGACCCATGAAGTCAAATCCCCAACAATCAAATGGTTCAATAACAAGAGTATAATTCATAGGCATTTCATTGCGTCTAGAGACATTACCAACTCTTTGACATTCATCACAAGATAAAATAAACTTTCTTGCATCTTTAAACAGAGTTGGCCAATAAAAACCTGACTGTAGAACCTTTTGCGCGGTTCTATCTCCGGCGTGATGTCCTCCATAAACACTACCATGACACTTACTCAATATCTCTTGTTGTTCATATTCGGGAACACATCTTCGCATAATACCATCCACTCCTTCTTTATATAAGTGTGGGTCATCCCAAAAATAATGCCTCAAGTCATAAAAGAATTTCCTCCTTTGCTGAGCTGAAAAGGTTGGAGGCAAGTACTTCGAAACAATAAAGTTAGCATAATCAGCATACCAAGGACCCATCAACAGGAACATGATCATAAACAATATTTTCCAATCTAGACAAATTATCAGCAACAGGATTATCAGCACCTTTCCTATCTATAATATGTAAATCAAATTCTTGCAAAAGAAGCACCCATCTAATAAGCCTTGGCTTAGCATCTTTCTTCTCCATAAGGTACCTAATTGCAGCATGATCAGTATGAATTGTGACCTTTGAATCAACAATATAGAGTCTAAACTTGTCACAAGCAAAAACCACAGCTAATAATTCTTTTTCAGTTGTAGCATAATTTCTTTGAGCAGCATCAAGAGTTTTACTAGCATAATGAATAACATTTAATTTTTTATCTACTCGCTGTCCAAGAACAGCACCTACAGCAAAATCACTAGCATCACACATAATTTAAAAAGGTAAATTCCAATCAGGAGGTTCAACTACAGGAGCAGTTGTTAAGGCTTTCTTTAGAGTTTCAAAAGCTTCCTTACAATCATCATCAAAAACAAAAGGTACATCTTTTTGAAGAAGATTAGTAAGAGGCTTTGAAATTTTAGAGAAATCTTTAATAAATCTTCTATAAAAACCAGCATGACCAAGAACACTACGAATACCTTTAACATCCCTAGGATAGGGCATCTTCTCAATTGCTTCAACTTTAGCTCTATCAACTTCAATACCTCTCTCAGAAATTTTATGTCCCAATACAATCCCTTCATTAACCATAAAGTGGCATTTCTCCCAATTAAGAACAAGGTTAGTTTCTTCACATCTCTGCAAAACTTTATCAATGTTTCGCAAGCAATTATCAAAAGAATTCCCATAGACAGAAAAATCATCCATGAATACCTCTACAATCTTTTCACAAAATCCATGAAAAATAGCAGACATGCATCTTTGAAAAGAAGCAGGAGCATTACATAAACCAAAAGGCATGCGCCTATAAGCATAAGTTCCATAGGGACAAGTGAAAGTGGTTTTCTCTTGGTCTTTAGTTTTAACAGCAATTTGTGAAAACCTAGAATAACCATCAAGAAAATAGAAATGAGTATTTTTAGACAACCTTTCTAACATTTGATCAATAAAAGATAAAGGGTAATGATCTTTCTTAGTGACTTTATTAACTTTTCGATAATCAATGCACATTCTATACCCTACAACTACTCTTTGAGGGATGAGCTCATCATTATCATTAGGTACAACAGTTATTCCTCCTTTCTTAGGAACACAATGCACAGGACTAACCCATCTACTATCAGCAATAAGATATATAATACCAGCTTCAAGAAGTTTTAATACCTCATTCCTTACCACATCCTTCATCTTAGGAATTAGACGACGCTGATGTTCAACAACAGGCTTTGGATCATCTTCCATGTTGATGGCATGTTGGCAAATAGAGGGAGAAATCCCCTTCAAGTCATCAAGAGTGTAGCCAATAGCTCCTCGGTGTTTCTTCAATATTTCCAATAACCTTTCTTCCTCAAAATCTGAAAGTTTAGCACTAATAATAACAAGATATGTTTTCTTATCATCAATATAAGCATACTTAAAATTATCAGGCAACAGTTTCAAATCAAAAACAGGATCTTCCTTTGGTGGTGGTGTTGTACCTAGATCTTCAACCGGTATGTCATGTTTAAGAATAGGCTGACGAAGGAAAAATTCATCAAGCTCATTCCTTTCTTCCCTAAAGACTTCACTCTCAGAATCCTCCAAATGTTGCTGCAAAGGATTATTAGGAGCAAGAGCAATAGATGCACATTGTTCAACTCTAAAATCATCATTAGGCAATTCAGCTTTATAAGGAACTTTGGCAAATTTAGAGAAGTTAAACTCATAAGATTCACCAGCAAATTTAGTCACAATTTTCTCCTTCTTGCAATCTATAATAGCTCCACAAGTATTTAGAAAAGGTCTACCAAAAATGATAGGACAAGTCTTACTAGCAGCAGAACCAAGTACCAAAAAGTCAGCAGTATATTTAATCTTACCACATAGAACTTCCACATCTCGAACAATACCAATAGGAGAGATAGTTTCTCTATTAGCTAGCCGAATAACCACATCAATATCTTCAAGTTCACAAGAACCAATTTCATGCATGATTTACTCGTAAAGCTCATAAGGAATGGCACTAATACTTGCACCAATATCGCATAAACCATAATAACAATGATCACCAATTCTAACAGAGAGCATAGGAACACTGGCTTTCCTAGATTTACTAGGATGTGAAACAATATTAGAAGCATCTTCACAGAAAATGATGTGACCATCTTCTACATTTTCAGTCACAAGATCTTTAACTATTGCAATAGCAGGTTCACCTTTTATTTGCTCATTAGGTTCTATAGGTTTCTTTGCACTTTTATTAACCACACTAGTTATAACAGAATACTCTTTCACTTTAGCAGGAAAATGAGTTTTTTCAATATAAGCTTCAGGAAGAATATGATCAACAGTTTTAATCTCAACACATTTACCTATAGGTGAATTAGTTTTATCTTTGAAAGGTTCCTGATACTTATTAAAATTCTTCCTAGGCAATTCAAAATGAGAGGCAAAAGCTTTATAAAAATTTGCAACAACTTGAGAGTCAAGACCATAAGTAGCACTCATATTACGAAATTTATCAGTATCCATAAAAGTTTCAATGCATTCATAATCATAATTTATACCTGACTCTCTACCTTTGTCGTTCTCCCATCCTTCAGTATTCTCCTGAATCCGATCAAGAAGGTTCCATTTAAACTCTTCTTTGTTGCGTGTGAATGATCCAGAACAAGTAGTATCCAGCAAGGTTTTATCTTGAAAAGAAAGTCTTGCATAGAAATTATCAATGATGATATTACCAGGAAGCTCATGAATGGGGCATTTGAGCATTAAATACTTCAACCTCCCCCACGCTTGGGCAATACTCTCTCCATCATGAGGCCAGAAATTATATATGCGGTTTCGGTCTTTGTGAATTTCACTTGGAGGATAGAATTTAGAATAAAATAGAGGCACAATATCCTTTCAATCAAGAGAATGCCCATTCTTCAGCAGTTTATACCAATGCGCCGCTTTACCAGACATCGATATAGAGAATAGTTTCTTCCTAACTTCATCCATAGAAATACCTGCACACTTGAATAACCCGCATAATTCATGTAAAAACAGTAAATGATCTCCAGGATGGACAGTTCCATCCCCTTCATAGCGGTTACCCACAACACGTTCAATAATTTTCATAGGTATTTTATATGGAACCTCTTTCTCACCTGGCGCCTCATCCACTACCTTTGCAGTAGTAGTAGATTTTCCAAATAGGAATTCAAGAGAAGATCTCTCCATAATGAATTATAGCAGCAGGCAGAAATAAAAACAGCACATACAGTAAAAGTTTTCCTTACGAATTCCACTTACCAATAGCGCTTCACTCCCCGGCAACGGCGCCAGAAAATAGTCTTGATGACCCACAAGTATAGGGGGTGTATCGTAGTACTTTCGATAAATAAGAGTGCCGAACCCAACGAGGAGCAGAAGATGTTGACAAGCAGTTTCGATGAAGGATTCACTGTAAATGCTCACAGACAAGTATTCAGGGGGTTTTGATATAGCAGATAAATAAAATACAAGTAAGTAAAATGCGAGAGTAATAATTGCAGCGAGTGGCCCAATCCTTTTTAGCACAAAGGACAAGCCGGTTTGTTTACTTATGATGACCAAATGTTCTTGCGGACACACGGGAATTTAGTCTAGTTCTTTCGCTTCATATAGTTGATTAATCTTCATTGTATTGATAAGTGTTGTGTGGTTGAACCTATGCTAATGCACCGCCCTTCCTAGGACTAATACATACTTGTGATTAAACCCCTTGCAAGCATCCGCTAATACAAGAAAGTAATTAAGATAAATCTAACCACAGCCTTAAACTCTGAGATCCTGCTATCCCTCATGCATCGATATACCAACGGGGGTTCAGGTTGCTGTCACTCCGGCAACCCCAAAATTAGCAAACAAATACAAGATGCATTCCCCTAGGCCCATAAAGGTGAAGTATCATGTAGTCGACGTTCACATGACACCACTAGAAGAATAACACCACAACTTAAATATCAAACCATTAAATATTACTCAACATAGTTCACTACTAACATTTAGACTTCACCCATGTCCTCAAGAACTAAACGAACTACTCACAAGACATCATATGGAACATGATCAGAGGTGATATGATGATGAATAACAATCTGAACATAAACCTTGGTTCAATGGTTTCACTCAATAGCATCAATAACAAGGAGTAATCAACACCGGGAGAGTTTCCCCTATGAAATAATCAAGATTCAACCCTAGATGTTACAGCGGACACGAGGTGCAGTGGTGGATATGACGGTGTCGGTGGTGGAGATGATGGTGACGATTATCCCAATGAAGTCCAGCTCGATGACGGTGACGATGGCGATGATTTCCCCCTTCGGGAGGGAATTTCCCCGGCAGATTTCAGCCTGCCGGAGAGCTCTTTTCTCTCTGGTGTTTTCCGCCCCGCAGAGGCGGCTGTGTCTATTCTCGATCGTTCTCTGCACCTTAGGTTTTCGGGTAGATGAAGTACGCGAAAGGGAGACGGCCGAGGGGGGTCGTGGGCCCCCTCCCCACAAGGCGGCGCGGCCAGGGTGGAGCCCGCGCCGGCCTATGGGGGGGCCCATGGCGGCCCTCCTCAGCCTCTCCTTTTGCCTGGCTCCTTCTTCTGGAGAATAAGACCTTCGGTATATTTTTCTTCAATTGTTGATCTTCAGAAATATTGTATCCTGACTGTGCTTTTTCCAGCAGAATTCTGACTCCGGTGAATAATTCTCCAATAATCATGAAACATGCAAAATAGGTGAAATAACATAAGTATCATCTATAAATATGAAATATATCAATGAATAACAGGAAATTATGATATAAAATAGTGATGCAAAATGGACGTATCAATAGCGCCCGGTTGGCACTAGCGCCACAGCCGGTTTGGACCGGACGGACCCGGCGCGGGATCCGATCGGACCGGGCCTGGAACCGGATAGTCCGGCGACACGGTCGGTCGGACCGGATCTGGCACTGTCCTGGACATCATCTTCTCCTCTAGTGCATGCCTCCCGCTCCTCCCTCGCTCGTCCATGGGATGTCTTCATGTCCAGCTCCATGTCCAGCTTCACGTCCATCTTCTGGTCCAGCTGCTCCTCTCCTCCTCGTGCGATGCCTTCTACCTCTTCATACCTGATCGTACATAAGTAATAGCACTTAGGAAGTATAAAGTTCTCATCAACCAAAGTATCGTTTAGGAACAAGTTCACCTGTTGTTTAAGTAGCTTCGCACGAGCTCGTGTCATTGGTCCAATCCTGACTTTATTGGACTTGAGCTTCACATCAGGATCATCTTCTTGTAATGACGGAGGTAGTAGTGAGGTAGGGATGTCCTCATCAGTTTTAATAAAGGATGATGTGGGGGACTCCCCTGCAGTCAAAGGTTTCAAAAAAAATATAAACCCCCATAGTGACTCCTTGTTTAGTGTCGTAATTCAAGGAGTGACATAGTTTATAGCTACAGTTTTTCTTACTCCCTCCATCCTATGAAAATTATTTTAAAATGGTCTAAATTTAAATGTATCCACATACTAGATGGTGTCTAGTTACATTTAAATTTAGACAAATCTAATATAAGTTCTATGGGACGGGTGAAGTAATAAATCTATATTGATTCAGGTTAAGATTAGCATCCGGTGGGGAAAATCAACTTCCCTACTGGCCTCAGATCAATTTCAGGTACCAAATACCAAAATATCCAAACCAAAATATTGGCATGCAACCTCAATATTCTTGAGATATTGACATTTGAGCTAATGCAATATCAAGAGACATTGGCATTTGAGCTTTAGATAATGAAAGGGTACTCTACGGGCCTTGCCATTCGACTACACATAGAGCCAACTGTTACTCTGGTTTGACCAAAAAAAATCTCAAACAAGCCTTTACTCGTTGATTTCCATTACACAAACCACCATATTTTTGTACTAAGTGTACAAAAAGAGGAAAGAAATGGAAATAAAAACAAATAGCTAAGTACCATGAAATTATTATAGTCACCATGAGAAATCACGAGGAGAATATGTGAATTCCAACATAGAAAACTGGAAACCGTCACACAAAAGCATCAAGACTACAAGCTTAAGAGCTCATGCAAAACACGCATCAATTTTCCAGTCATAGCTAAGTAAATCCCAAACATTTGATTATCATAAGTATCCAACATATTAATGGTTAGATGGTGTTTATTTGTAGGGAACACAATTTATGCTTGGCTTGGATGTTTGAATGATATTGTATTGGGTCAATATTCATACATCGAATCATGCATCAAAACACATATTCATACATAAAAGCATGCACATGACTGATTCACCACTGCGTGGCCTCTTTGGTGATAGGCCAATGATAACTCCCAAGTGCAGGGATCACCGTAGTACAATTCGATAAGTATTTGAGTTTCGAATCCACGAGGAGCTGAAGGTAAACTATCTATTCTCTAAAGCCCTGTAATCCACTTATATGGCCTTCTATGCATAGCTACGAGGTATGGTGTGTGTGTGAAGAGATTTTTGCTATAAACTATATGTGCTGAAATTAAAATGCAATGAGTAAAATGCAAGACAAGTAAAGTGCAATAAAGTAAAATGAGATGAAGTGGAGTGAAGTGGAGTAACTCAAGGGAGTAAGTGTTCATGCAAATTGCTATTTCATATGTGTGATTGTCACAATTAGTGAGGCTCAATATAGTCTTTATAGTGCTTCTTCTAGAGAGGAGCCATAGATAGGTGTTGCCATGGATATGCGCAAATACACCCCTAGTGATTGATCCCAAAACCAGTTAAGAGCAAACAAGGGAATTATTAAGACATGAAGTCCAACCACCATTGTAAATTTAAAGGTCCCCATAATTGTACCCCATGCTTGATTAATCATGATTAATACAACATACATCTAAGAATTAGGACAAGGTTTCTGTCAGCTCCCGATGTCCCTCTCCCTATAAACATGCAACGGTGACAAATGACAACCTTATGAATCCCCGACATATGTGTGCACTCATATATCCGTATAAAATATCATCATAGAAGATAACAAATACTTATATGCAACCATCACAAATTATCTTAAAATTTCCATGAACAAGTCACTACTCAAACAAAGACATAGAGGTACAATACATCATGGGAAAACGATACATTGGCTCACATACCATGTTTTCCAAGATATTACAAGGGGTAGATGAAGACTGTTCTGTTGTAGATGATGATGAAGATGGTACTGATGCCTTCATCGGAGGGGGGTGGAGTCCACCGAAGGCAATTCTGACAGTGTTTCCCCCCTCTGATCTCCGCCGGTGGTGGCCTATTGACTCTCTATTTATGTGTTTTTTTATCTCCGCCGCCGTAGCCTCGACGAAACCCTCCCGGGGTCGTATATATAGTAGTTTTTAGGGCAAACAAATTCGATTCGCGAAAGATTGAGGCAAAACGGATGCTCGAGGCGAGAAAGAGCACAGGTGGCGCGCCTAGAAGGGGAGGGCACGCCACCAGGCCTCTTTCCCTGCATGTTGACCTCCTGGTGTCCCTCTTCATCCCATCTTGTTCGTCTCAAAAATTCCGAACCGTGACCCCTGATCTTGCCCTTTGTGGAGTCCCGTAGCTCCTAATGTCAAAAACACTAAAAAGTGGCATCTTCTGCCAAACAGAATTAGAACTGAAGGAGAGTGATTGTTTAGAAAAATCCCCTAAAACATCATAAAACATGTGAATAACATTATTAAAGATACAAATAAGTGATAATATGTTACAATAAAGTGCAAAATTCATGTATGCATTTTACATGCATGAACCAACTCCAGGAAAGATATCATTGGCTTATTCTACTAGTTGTACTACCTTAGGGTCGGTCTCACCACTTCTCGTAGCACCTTGATCTCTGGCCTAGTCTTTTGATTAAATTGTATAGATTTCGTCCCAATCGTGGAATACCTTGTTGTTGTATGGAGCGGATTTTTCATTAGCCTGGAAACATACCAAGTGAAGTTACATTGCTAAGTTAAAAAAACTAGAATAAACAATTGACATGTCAAGTACCTCCACATATTTATCCCACATTTCATCACTCACAAGCTGTAAGACATTTTCCCCAATCCAAACCAAATCCACTATAAGAAATAATTTTGCTAACTATCTAATATTGCTTGTCAAAAGTTTTGCACCTTGATACGATTTTCTCCTTTGTGACATCGACCCCACACTTGTAGCGAACAACTTTGGTATATAGCATTATGGTACACATGTGACTTCCATCAATTTTTATTTAGTATATTAGAAAGTATTTGTTCTATGTACTTACAAGTAAAATAGACAACCATGCACTCTAGAAACATCTATGAGTTTTTGAGCTATATGCCATGATATTTAAGGAAACAAGTTACGCACGAAGACATACATATAATTGTAATTGATCTAGGTCTCGCAATTAATTTATAACAAAAGTGTTTTGTTCCTTTTCCTTTTCATCGTAGATGAATTTGGGTTAAACACTGGTTTTTAAGGGATAGCGACAAATAAACTATTTTCCTTGCAATATATACTTTCACACTAGTGCAAGTGCAATTTTCATGGTTGACACTAAATTTATTTGCACTATTACATGATTAATTTTCAATGTATAATAAAAAGTGGTCTGAGTTAAGATTGTATCACGAGAGAATGAGTTATAATTGAATAAAATAAAAATGTTCAGTATAAATACTGATATCCATCTAATTAAACAAACAAGTATGCTTATCATATTAGTATTAATAAAATAGAGAAACGATGTCACCATGGAGGTAGCTGTTATTTGTGTCATCATCCTAGAACTCAAATTTTATGTTATACTCAATGGCTGTTGTCCGTTTTCTGCTGTGCACATAGACACTTACTATGTTGGTCTCACCCTTTCTTGCCGCTGTATCATACATTTGCCATGTGGGCAACATCCGCAATGACACCACCGCGGCTACTGTCATATTTTTCCAAAATTAACGGAAAACGTCTCATATTGTGTTGTATAACTAACATATATAAGGTCAAACAAAACCTGTGATATACTAGTGATTTAATCTTTGGTGCTATGTATATTAACTAATGCAATATTAATATAAACTACTTATTAAAATATGGTAAATAGGGAAATTCATGATTAAGTATGTACATCATCTTTGATGAAAAAAATAGGGAAATACGTATGTACACGCAAGGATTGGTATGGATGCTATTTATACCGTTGATATGTTGGTGGTGCTTTAAGATTTGGAGAAATGAGCGGCGGGAGAAACATTTTCTATCGTTTTCCAAATTGTGTCAAACATAGGTAGGCCCTGCGAGAACAGGCCTAAAGCCACCAATCACGCAATTACATCATACCAATATTGCTAACGACAAATCCGGTCCAAACATTCCTAAGAAGGAGCCGGTTATTATTTAAAAAACTAGCACATTGGCCCGCACATATGAGCATCCAATAAAGATTTACACGTACAAATTTCAAGCATGCTTAGAGAAGATAAATTCATGTATATTTGTATTAGTTTCACGGTGATGAGGACATCCCATCTATTGATACAACCGTTGTACCTACAGCCGCACAAATATAAGGTTCAATCACTCGAGCTCGTGCCAAACAACTTAACTATCAGGTACTTTCGTTTCTTGGAACTATTTCTCACATACATGAGAATATGATGCTGCCTAAATCAGATATGTTTGTGAATGATGGACCTAGCATGGATGAGGATGACAAGCATTGGAGCATGATCACATATGGAGGAGATGGCAGCAAGCATTTGAGGATTGAAGAGGACGCTGCAAGTGGAGATTTCAGAACTTTGAAGCCACCATAAGAAGAGATAAAGACATGGACGAAATATAAAGTTTTCCACTTCATAATTTTATCCATAGCATAATATGGTGCTGTATCACCTTTAGTTTTGGGCCAGGTCCATGTCATTTTCGCAGGAAATAAGTCAGCCACTTTTTAGAGTCTGTATTGAAGGGGGAAAGGCCTTCTAGGGTTTGGTTCGGCCACCATACGTATGGCTGGCCAAAACCCCACCTTTTCCTCCTTTAAATACTCACATAGCCGTCACGTTTGGACTCGAATTTTGATTAGATTAAAATTTAGCCATTGTTGCAACTCTCGTGTACTTCTTTTGAGGCCAACGCCCAGAGCAAGACCGACTATTCGGAATCCCACCTTATTCAATAAAGCTTTCATCTTTCATCCACAATATTCTGATTGCAATATTAGTTCTTACTTGTTCTCGATTTCTGGTAGGAATTAAGACCCTCGCTGGTCAGGTTGATCGTGCATCCGCGAGATCAGTAACTCCCGGAGATTGTCCTAGCGATTGCATTGGCGCACGAGGTTTGCACATGTAGTCGCATCGTCAAGCACGAACTCCACCAACAAATCGAAGCTATCCTCATCTTATCGAAAGATCGAACATCTTTGCCCTATCACACGGTGAAGTCAAATGCGGAGAATGGCATGAAAGCCGAGAACTGAAGACTGGCAATGGAAGTTTTAGTCCTGGGGGTGTAGGACTTCTAGCTTGGTGATCTGTGACTTGGAGCAGCGGAATTGGCAAGTGGGGCGACAACACGGGAGGAATTCAGTGTCTAAACTAGCAGGGTGAAAACCCAATGTCTGCTCTTAATTGGTTGTGCCTGGCAATGACCTTGTTGAAGGTATTGTTTTGTGAGTGCGGAGTTTCTCCGGGGTGAAAACCTATGGCCTTTGATCAGGGCGATGACGGCGCTCGTGCACTGTTCCCTTCTTGAAGCATCGTTTTTGGAGTTGATGGATTTCTGGTGCTGTATTGGTGATGTGTTTGGTTCGCTGTTACAAAGAACTGGTCATTGTAGCAAGACTTTTCTTTTACGTAATTCTTCTTTTTTTAGCCGTGTGCATCCGTATTGCCATTAGGGAAATCGTTGTTGCATAGGCTGGGTGTATTTAGTATCTTCGCGATATTAATATATAGAGTGAATTCCATTTTTTACCCTCTAGTTTCGCATCTGTGACACTAATTACTCCGCCGAGTGAAAATTCGTTTAGATTACCTATTTTAAAAGCTTTGAATCCTTGTTTCCTGGTGTGTGTCCATTTGGCAAGGAGGTACGTGATAATCGGAGTCCAAAAATATAAAGATGATAGAGATAAATGCAGCATCTAGCTTCAAAAAGTTTGGACACAATCGTCCACGAAGCCGTCGGATATTTACATATTTGGTCGATCCACGTCGACGTATCATGCCTATCATATCTAACAATAACATGCAAAATGTTAAATTAGGGCTAAAATGCGTTTAGAGTCTTCTTAATAGGACATTTTTGTAAAAGTTTCACTAAACGGGGTAATATGTGTCACAAATTCACAACTATAGGGTAAAAAGTGGAATTCACTCAAAAATTAATATTTTCATCACGTATGTTATCACTGATCACCCTCACATGTTAACATAAGGACCAATAGCATGACATTGTTCGTTGATAAGCAATCATGTAGCTGGGCAAATTCCCTCCTTGTCAATCGATCGCTCGAGCGATCTGTTTTCTTGCGCGGCAGCGCTCGCGCCATGCGCGAAATCAATTCCCTTTTTTTGTCTCGTAGTGTTTAATTACGTTCACATATAGATTTGTGTTCACACTAACAGCTCACGTTCCCACTTGCAAGTTGCATACAGCCAAGAGCGTTCACACTGCATGCATACATAAAGTATCTCATGGGTTTGCATTTAATGAGCCAACTTTTCAGCACGAGACTAGCTCTCACAAGTTGCTGCATGCATGCAAAGAGTCTCTCGCTCTTTTTTTTCAGCACGACGCATACTTTTAATTCTCTTTATTTGCAATTCCCTTTTGAGAATTTTTTTTTTGTTGCAATTCCCTTTATGTTGTTATTTCGTACGGTAATTAATTTTTTTTGGATTAATTTTACAATTCCATTTTTCGGGCCAGTGGTTTTTAAGGGGGAAAATAATGGGTGGGAAGATCCACTTGCAACTTAAATGAACTACCACTTGCTACTCAAATTAAGTACTGTTTTAAGTTGAAAGCTAACAAAAGTTGCTAAAATATTCTAAATGAAAATTACTTTTTAGGGTTGCTAGGTATTTATATTTACCGTTGATAAATAACGAGGCACCGGATTGATAACTTGTAAACAAAAAAAAGAGTCGCTACATATTTTAAATTAAATTAAATTTTTAGGGTTGATATTTATTTGTATTTACCATTGATAAATAGCGGGTCATCGGGTTGATAGCTTGTAAACTAAAAGAGAGTCGTTAAAATATTCTAAATTAAATACTTTTTAGGGTTATTATTTATTTATATTTACCGTTCATAAATAACGAGGCACTAGGTTGATAGCTTGTAAAATAAACAAAATGCTCGCTAAAATATTCTAAATGAAATACTTTTTATGGTTGGTAGTTTTTTATAATTACCATTGATAAAAAAGGGGCACCGAGTTGATAACTTGTAAACTAAAAAGAGTCGCCAAAATATTCGAAATGAAGTTAGATTTTTATGGTTGGTAGTTATTTATATTTACTGTGGATAAATAACAGGACACTGGGTTGATAGCTTCTAAACCAAAAAAGATTCGCTAAAATGTTTAAAATAAAATTAACTTTGGGGTTGATAATTTTATATATTTTACCGTTGATCACTCAAGTACGGATGGTTGATTATTCAAACAGAGAGGGTTGATAACTTTTAGCCCGAAAAAAGTTTCTCGAAACATATCAACATTGGTGCGAGTTTTGAAGATCTCGTCGAGACGGATTTATTGGTGAAAGTGAATCTTAATTTGGAGTTGTCGTTTGAAAGTTAAAATTTTTTGAATTTTCAAATTTGGAAAAGATTCCGCTGACATCAGCAAATTCGTCTATTTGTGCATGCATGCAGAACTTTTCCTCAATAGCCTGCACCAGGTTGATAATTTTATACATTTACCGTTGATTACTTAAATACAGAGGGTTGATTATTTTAAATAGCAAGAGTTGATAACTTTTAGCCAAAAAAAAGTTTGTCGAAACATATTAACATGGGTGCTAGTTTTGAAGATCTCGTCGAGACAGATTTATTGGTGAAAGCGAATCTTAATTTGAAGTTGTCGTTTGAAAGTTAAAACGTTTTGAATTTTCAAATTTGGAAAAAATTCCGCTAACATCAGCAAATTCGTCTATTTTGTGCATAGCCTGCACCAGGTTGATAATTTTATATATTTACCGTTGATCACTCAAGTACGGAGGGTTGATTTCATATAGAAAGGGTTGATAACTTTTAGCCAAAAAAAAGTTTATCGAAACATATTAACATGGGTGCTAGTTTTGAAGATCTCGTCGAGACGAATTTATTGGTGAAAGCGGATCTTAATTTGGAGTTGTCGTTTGAAAGTTAAAACATTTTGAATTTTCGAATTTAGAAAAGATTCCGCTGACATCAGCAAATTCGTCTATTTTGTGCATGCATGCAGAACTTTTCTCAATAGCCTACATCAGGTTGATAATTTTATACATTTACCGTTGATCACTCAATTACGGGGGTTGATTATTCAAATAGAAAGGGTTGATAACTTTTAGCCAAAAAAAGTTTGTCGAAACATATTAACATGGGTGCTAGTTTTGAAGATCTCGTCGAGACGAATTTATTGGTGAAAACGGATCTTAATTTAGAGTTGTCGTTTGAAAGTTAAAACGTTTTGAATTTTCAAATTTGGAAAAGATTCTGCTGACATCAGCGAATCTGTCATCTAGCGCTTGCATGCAGAATTTTCCCTATATAGTATATTTCGTCAGAATTTTTTGCCAAAAAAGGAAAATTTTCCATAAATAGTAATTTCGAATGTTACTAAAAATAGAAATTTCTGGTCGGATGTGACCGATCGAGCGATCGAGCGCCAGATAGGGGAGCCCGTAGCTGGGACGACTACCACTAGTGATGTGAGGCAACAACTAATACAAGGAAGATTGTATTTTTAAAATCGCATAGAACGTCGCAAATAAACAAAGACCTTGCTTCTTAGTGTTAGCTCTTCTCGCTAAAATATGGTGATGGTAACCGTGTGCTTTTCTGCACAATTTCATAATATGAAATAAATAGCCTAAGAATATACTTATTTGAAACCTTTTTGTTTGATAAGTTTTTTTTTAGAAATATTTAGGTGCTATCTCTTTCTTCAAACCTAAATTGGATAAAAGATTGTTCTACACTACATGCATTATGTGGGCATTACCCTTCCGATACCCGACATTGCTATACCCGGTACAGATTACGAAGATGAACCAGCACAAGGACTCGACAAGATGAACCCACAAGGAATATCAATTTGGATTACAAGAAAGAAGACTCCAATACGAATTCTACCAGGACTCTTGTAAACCCTAGCTTGGTTGATATATAAAGCCAGGCAGGAGCACCCCTTAGGGGACATATTAAGAAACATTATATGTAAATATCGCACACGCGTACGCCTAGACACCATAACCCGTAGATTAGAACTAGACTAGATACAACTCCGCCTATGGCGGCCACCTGTACACATATATTCATATATTGGATTGCTAGCAGGACGTAACGATCCTCCACCGCGGGGACGTGAACCTGGGTATCTCCTGTATCGTCTCGCTCCCGGAGTCTCCATCGTCGCCTTTCTCTAAACCCAAGTCCCTTATGGTGGGCATTACCGAGGAACCGCCTCGACAATTGGCACCGTCTGTGGGAAACGCAGCGACTGGATTTCGTTATTCGGGCGGGATCTCTCATCTAAAATCAGCGGCAAGATCAAATCTAACCGATCCGTCCTCTTCATATGATTTCGTCATCAGCAACCTATTATGATCAGAGTATTTGTCTTCGTCACGTCAAAGAAGCAGCCGCCGAAAAAACGCGGATCAGATCTTCAAAGGCAGCGCCGCTAGCAGAAGAATTGTCGATAAAAAAGGGGGTGGAGCTTCAGTCGAAGATTCATCGCGACGCACTGCGGGAATTTGAGGAATGGCATTGTCGTGCAGATTTCCGTTAGCCAAATCAAATACCAGCACCAAAAGTTTCGCCTCATGCGATAATAACAGAGCCAACAAAGGCAGGCCAATCTTATTCAGTAAATCAAATCAGCGCTTGGATCGAGGCCCGGAAAAGGAAGGAAGAATCGTGTGGGAAAGCTTGGGATTCTACAGCGCGGACGACACCCACAGCCTTACGTCGCGTACCCGACTGATTCCAAGGAGTAACACGCGAAGCCAAAACGGTACACCAGAAGATGCACGTAGAGTTGAATTGATGACTTATTTCTCCCGACGCGATGTCTTCATGAGCCACGCTAGTCCGGATCATTGCCCAAGATATGATCGATCTGCTTCATCCAACATAAAAAAGGCGCCGACCAATGCATCGAAATCCAAGATCGGAGAAGCATACCGGCAAAAGCTGGACACTCGCTAGATCCGTCCATCTGGTTGCATCCAAGTTGGCTAGCCAAAAGAAAAAGAAAGAAGAAGAGGAAAGAAGTAGTTCTCAAGGGAAAGAGACATACTTCGCCAAAGGAAGCTCGATTCTTGGTTTCACGTGACCGTGTCTCCCATCAAGACTTACGTATTTGTGATGCAATATAACTACAGATTGGAACAAAGATTCAACTACTCTACTTAGTCGACCATGTCTACCATCGCGCACCCGCCATGTGCTCGGGGGCTCGTCTGATATGGACCTGACATTACAGACTCGATATACTCGGGTGTTCGCCAGTCGCGGATCCTCCATATCAACTGCGTCTTCTTCATCGACCATGTCGGCCAGGCGCCACGCGGCTACATCAACTATTTTCTGGCCGCGCGACTACTTAAGTTGTGCCCGTTGCATTGACTATTTCTGGCCGCGCAACTGTTTCGATTGCGCCCCGCCACATCTCCCATCTTCTGGCCACACAACTACTTCGACTACGTCTACCATGCGACCTGCCTCCACATTGTTGGCAACGCCGCAGCCGAGCTAAGTGTTCCTCTTCCTTTCTCCACACCTGATGCTCGGGGAGGCGCCATTGCATAGTTACCACCAGTACTCTTGATTACTCGATGGATCTATCTTCTTCGGCTCTGGATATATCTTCTCCCGATGCACTCCCGGGTCAATGGCTTCATCACCTATGATTATCAATGGATCTATCTTCTTTGGCTCTGGATATATCTTCTCCCGATGCACTCCCGGGTCAATGGCTTCATCATCTATGATTATCAATGGATCTATCTTCTTCAGTTCTGGATATATCTTCTCCCCGATGCACTCCTGGGTCAATGGCTTCATCACCTATGATTACCAATGGATATCATCTTATATAAATGACCCGATGCACTCCCGGGTCGATGGCCTTATCATCTATGGTTTTCAATGAATTTATCTTCTATGGCTATGTAAATATGGACCCGGTACACTTTCAGCAGCGCTGGAATTACTCGAGGGCTCCTGGAAGATCTTCGACTATTTTGACTACTCCCATCGGGAGCGCTGGTTCGCTGGAATTTAAGCAACATGAAGACTCCTTATACTATCACTCCCATCGGGAGCGCTGGTTCCCTGAAATTTAAGAAAACATGAAGAATCCTTATAGTATCAATGATTTCACCAAAAGCCTCAGGGAACATGTGAGTGCTGCAATTGGTGGAAGCAATAAAACATATGGGAGGCTCATGCCGGTGCACTGGGTTACGAAGCCAAAGAGGCGCATGGTTCCTTTGTTTACTTGAGGGTTGCCGCTATTACATACAAACTTACGAACGGCCCTGCAGATGTGTTTGCGATTACTACGGGGTCGTCGAACGAGCTAACTGACTTGATCCCTCAGTTGCCTTTGATAGACAAAAGCTTCGGCTAGGCTCACGGTCCATCGACTCCTCTTCGACAGACAAAAGCTTCAGCTGGGGCTCACGGTCCATCGACTCCTCTTCGACAGTATAAAAAGCTTCAGTTGGGCTCACGGTCCATCGACTTCTCTTCGACAAAACAAAAAGCTTCGGCTAGGCTCACGGTCCATTGACTACTCTGAGGAATCATCGTAATCATCGACTCTTCCGGGACATTATCCAAATCATCGACTTCTCCGGGACATCATCCAAATCATCAACTCCTCTGTAACATCGTCAAATTCATCAAGTCCTCTATGATATCATCAAAGTCATTGACATCATCAAAAGCATCCAAATGTTGTCGCAACTCAAAAAATATACAGTATCTAACTTAGTATTTTTCACCCTATACATAACTACTTCATAATCATCTGCAGGTTCAAGGGCTACTCCCATCGGGAGCGCTGGCCGCGCACCCGATAAAAAGGTGGAAGCTTCGTCGATAAAAAGTATCGGATGGTGGAATAATTTGAAGACGTCGACATCAACATCAAACTCTTCGAGTAGTACAACTTAAGTCTACGCACGGTTGCAAGCACTCGTTCATAGACTCGGGGGGCTACTCCCATCGGGAGCGCTTTGCGCACCCGATACACAACAACTTCAACTCTACATCAAGCACAAGATTCAACATTCCTCGAATGATCAAGACATTCGGACGATGACAACTTTAGTCTCTGCCCGAAGTTTCACTTCGGCCAGACACTCGGGGGGGCTACTGATGTGGGCATTACTCTTCCGGTACCCGACATTGCTGTACCCGGTACAGATTATGAAGATGGACCAGCACAAGGACATGACAAGCTAGACTCAAAAGAAATATCAATTTGGATTATAAGAAAGAAGACTCCAATACGAATTTTACTAGTCCTCTTGTAAATCCTAGCTTGGTTGATATATAAAGCCGCAGGGGCACCCCTTAGGGGACAGATTTAGAAACACAATATGTAAATATCGCACACGCGGTACGTCTAGACACCATAACCACAGATTAGAACTAGACTAGAAACAACTTCGCCTATAGCGGCCCCTTGTACACATATATTCATATACTGGATTGCTAGCAGGACGTAGCGATCCTCCACCGCGGGGACATGAACCTGAGTACGTCGTGTACCGTCTCGCTCCCGGAGTCTCCATCGTCGCTTTTCTCTAAATCCAAGCTCCTCATGATGGGAATTGCCGAGGAACCACCTCGACACTACACAAAAACAAAAGAATATAACTAGATGTTCGAGTGAATCAATATTTGTCCCCAAATTGAGTGCAAGAAATCCTTAGAAAATTTCAAAAATAATTTCAATCTTGTGATTGCAACGACCTATTCCCATATTTCCTTATTAATAAACTCAAATTTACTACAACTGTATAATAAATTAAAATCAATCAATAGGAACGGGATGATGTATTTAGGAAATCTATATATCTTATAAAGCAAAACCCCACTAGAGGGTCACTTAAGTTTTCTATCTCAACATGCAAGCTATCCACATCATCCATTTTATTACCCATCCAATTGTCCATGTCATCCCCCACTAACATTCATTAATACTCTATATGCAAGCCACATCATCTATTTTTAAGCCATCCAATTACCCACATCATCAACTTTTAGCCACCAACTACATGACCATTTCAAGTCTGTTTTTTTTTAAAGTTAGCCTCTTGACTATTTACGCCAATTGAATCATGCATGTTCCTACAAAAAACATCCTATTCCAATCAACTTATATCCTTTTGTTCTTTACAAAATAGAGTTATCAGAGAAATTTCCGCTGCAACGCGCGGGGTATCCTTCTAGTATACAGAAATGAAGATACATGCATATACAAAAATAGCACCCCATCGGTGTCAGGTGCAGTCCAACACTAGGAAACGGAAAAAAAGATCAATGGGCATCAGCCTCTAAAACAGAACAAATGCAGTTGCAGCAAACTTTAATTACACCTCGAAATAATGATACTGGCATATGCAGAAATACCCCCCCTCACTCACTATCGATTTTGACACAACTAACCTAAAAGATATCACGAAATAAACTTTTGGCTCCATGGCTCCGTCCAAACTGATAAGCACGTCGTCGTTCCAGGTGGAGCAAAGCTCAGTTCCATGGCTCTATCCCAGGTGAGCAAAGCTCAGAAGCACAACGTCGTCCTAGGTAGAGCCAATCTCAGTAGCATGGTTCTGCCCAGGTGGCGCCAAGGTCCTTAGCCATTTTTCAACAATGAAAACTGGGTGTGGTTCATGCACCTAGCGATGACCAAGATTATTGATCTTACATCATCTTGGACCGCCACCAATGGATACTCAGTGTAGTTGACAAGCAAATTCCAGGGTATGCTCGTGTCCACCATCAATGGTGCGTGAGGTATTTCATGTCCAACTTCCATATGGCATGTGGGAACAAGGAGCAAACATACGATCTACATGATTGTTCAATAGTACATTATCCATTGTCGCAGATGGGCGCTTAAACGCTAGACTAGTTGCCCGTCACCCCATCCTTGTCAGAATTACTTCGAGTCACTGGTCCGCGCAAAATTCCTAAGATCAAAATCTTCAAAAACAAAAGTGTCTACAAAAATTCGTTTGGATCAAAGGAGAACTTATATTAGGTGAAATTTTACTATAGCTTAATGGTGATGACCGATCAACATCGAGAAAAAAAAAGCACCCTATGAGAAAATTTTCACAAAGTATGTTAGGCCTGCAATTTTTTTTCGCAAATCTCTCTAACGATGACAACTTCGGGCACTGTTGCCAACAATCTTGACTTAGCAACCCCATCACCACGAGAAACCAACAATCTTGAAACTTATGGTATCTTTGATTTGTGAGATTCAAACAAAAAAGGAATCATGCCAGTCATGTTGAATTCACTACCATTAACACATTACATTTTTATAAAGATTGAAAAACCACATGAATTGGATTAAACATTGTTCTACACCACATGAAAAACAAAAGAATTATAACTAGCGGTTCCAGTGAATCAACATTTTCCCGCAAATTGAGTGCAAGAAATCCTTAGACAATTTCAAAAATAGTTCCAATCTTGTGATTCCAGCGACCTCGTTAAGAAATATTCCTAAGTTCCAAATCTTCAAAAACATAGAAAACTCTTTTGGATAAAAGGAGCACTTGTATTATACTGTAGCCATATGAGAATTGTCGGCCTGGGCGTGAGCCCGCCGTCGGCCAATGAGGGGACGAAACGTAGCGCCTGTTTTGTGTCGTTGTCAGTGGGTGGCCCACATGGCTGGAGGTGACTGGCGATGGAACTGGACGGGCTACGACGACTGGCTAGCTGCGTCTTCGTCGTCGTGACTTGACTTGCGCCACCCGACCAGCACAAATCTAGCCTCATCATTTTCCGCTACCACAGCAAGCAGCTAGCCCCTACATCTACATATAGCCACGCACCGTAGCTCAAGAGAAAGAGACAGAGAGAGATGTCGAGCGGGGAGAGATTCCCTCTTTCTTCTTTCTCCTAGTATTGTCTGATGCACCGTTTTGTGCTACACCTCCCAAGATTTGCCTGCCCAGAAGAATTACACGGCAGGTAACATTGTAGCAGTAAACTGGCTACTCTGATATCCTTGTTTGGCAGTAGCAGTAGACGTGGAAAGTGAAAACAATATCATGTAATTTTGTGAAAGAGTGCACATTCTCCGTTTTACATTTTGATCAGACTAGCAATCATGAAAGTCCTTGGAAGTTGGCTGTCATTATCACTCAGCCAAGCTAAACCCTAAACGTCGATGCTTAGCCTCAATGGAAATGCCCCCTTGAGGAACAGAGATAAGAGGCAATAAAGGAAACAACAGCAGAAGTGAGTTCCATAGGTAAGGACCTTTGGGCTTAATTGGTTCGAATGGGTTTCATGAGATCTTGGAGGATTCAATTCGTTTGAAATTTTCCTATAAAGCTTGTCTAATTTGTCGGATTTGGAACCGAACGATACTATTTTATAGTCCACTTTGCATGTAATTTCATTGGATAATATTTCTTATGTCCAACCACATGTTTTTTTCTATGAAAAATATCGGCAAACGATGGTCTCTACGAAATTTTCTTGCATTTTTCCTACAAGGAAACAAAACAAGATCTATTACAAAGTTTCGTTTTTCAGTTGTTGTACGATTCAATGTGGCATGTCATTATATTTCTATGTTTTTTCTATTCCAACATTTTCTTAAATCCTTTGAACCAGACACGGTTTAAAAGGATTTCATAAGGAACTCCGGAGGATAGTAATCTTAATTTTTTTTGACGAGTCATTTGTTCCGCAGAATTGCAATCCATACGCTCGTTGCACTTATTCCATAGAAAATTTACATCCACTCCAACCTTGTTTTTTGAAGAATCATAAATTTATTTCTTTGCACAATCAAATGCCCACACAATCATGTTATATTGAAGACGTCATGATCACTCTGTTTTTTGTTCCCGCATGCTATTAGAGAGGCTCTAATAATTTAAACTAGATGTTAACTGAAACTCGAAAAGTTGTGAGTCACTTCATCTTTAAATACAAGAGCACTTCATATTTTGGGTCTAGTTTTGGCCATTAGTTTTACAACCCTAATTTGAGCTATGTGCCACAAAAGTTATAACATTTGTTGCACATTTAAAATAATTTAATTCTTGATGATATGCTAATTGTGACATATAACCCATATTATGCCGATCAAAGTATTAGTTAAAGTTAGCCACAAACTACAAACTTGTGTTCTATACATAGACTGAGGGTGTAGGGTTTAATAACTACATAGTGTGGACTAAACTTGGCCAAGATAAGACCTCGACCAGAGATCCGTTAGATAATTGGCAATTGTATTTTTGTATTATATATATTTGATATTATGGATATTCACTTTTTATACTTTTTGTAAAACTCTGCAGGGTTTGATTGTGATTAAACTCAGAATGTGAAGTAAATAAAAATAGAGGAAGTAGCTATTTAATCGATAACTGTTTTACCTAAAAATGTTTGATGCTCTAAAAGGAAAACAGCAGTAGGTTTTCGAAGTACATCTGATCCTGCTAATTTTTCTTATATAACACATTTTTTTATTAAATTTGAGAAATAATATACTTTTAGAAAATTTACAAAAATGATATGGCCTCTGCTTGTTCCTCGCCGACAAGTACTTATTGGCGTCGGCGAAGCCGATAAATGCCCGGTCCGCAGGCCAGCAGCTCACGTATTCTCATAACCTATCGACGTCGGCGAAGCTGGTAGGTATTTGTCGGTGTGTGCCATGCTGATGCCATATTATTTATGTTTTTTTCTAAAATCATGTATTATTTCTGAAATTTAATTTTAAAAATAGCCCTGATTCTACTGGATATATGCAATAGGCAAAGAGTGAATATTTGGATCACTGAAGCAACTAGCTTCATATACATTGGCTTCTCTACACGCCCCCAACAAAGTACGGTTGGCCTATTAGAGCATCCACAGCCAAATAGTATTTTCAAATACTAAATTTATCTTTTGGCATTGGTTCCCTCACTGTGGAGGGCATTACCATAGCTAAATTTTATGGCATGGGAGCAAGTAGATGCTCCTACGGCCAAATTGTCTTTCTATCTCCCTTCTCTCTAGTGCCTCTTTTTGTTGTGAGCTATGTAAAGCTTAGTAGAGAGAACGTGGAAATTTTTGGTAGTCTATTATAGAAAATTTAGCCATTTGGCAGCAAAGCTATTTTTTATTAGGTGATGTATTTAATATTTGGCAACATTGTGGATGCTCTTAGGTGGCCTACAGTTGTCATGGAAGTGTGTAGGGATTCTTTGATTCATAGGATAGGAAAGTATAAGAATAGAAAAATCATAGATTAGGATGTCATGCCTAGTTGAAATCTATAGGAAGAGAAATTCTATTTGATTGTACCAAAGAAATTTTTCATGAGGTATAACCTAATATTTTTTCCCATAAAATTTACACTACTAGTACAAGATTCATATATAATTATTTTCTACTTCCTATGAATCAAACAATAAACATAGGAAAAATTTCTATAGATCAAAATCCTACACTATCCCTATACAAATCCTAGGAATCAAAGCAACTCGTAGTGCACAGGGTTCTCAACCGACGGCCCGACTCTGTTTCGGCTCTGGATTTTGTTCACACTCACTTCACATGGTAACGTACGGACAGCTAAAGGAGAGAAAAAGAAAACAACTGCAGCGATTTTGCCATGGTAGTGCTACCATTATCTATCGCGTCAGTCACCGCTGCAAAAAAAACAATACTCCAACAGTTCTCTGTGCACTACAAGAAAATTAAACAGAACCGATTCTTTTTGTTGTGTATAACAATTGTTCAGTTGCTCTCCGCGTATACCACATGGTAACAGAACCGATTCTGCCGATCGACCTGATGAATGATGCCTTTGAGAAAGGCGAGGAAGGACCATGGAAGAAGGATCGGAGAAACAGAAACGCCATTATCATCACAGCCGTCTCCCGAAAATCAACCCATCCATCATCACCTGCACGCAACGCAGCACGCCCTCTTTCGCCAAGCCGTCTCCTGGAAAAGAAAAGCGCACGACCTGGATTGGACCAGGTCTCCGTTGCAAAGCTGAAGAACGCGCGGTTGGTGCGATGCGAATGCAGTGGCTACTCTACTCATGTCATGTGGCGCCCCGGCCACCGGACTCGAATCCACGATCGGGTTTCCGCACGTTTCCCGATCGGCGAGCTTGGTTCAGTGCATCACATGCCCCAAATCCCTTTGGTCTTTCTGGCCTTCCTCAGTTAAGAGGATCCTTGTTTAGAAAAAAAAAAAGTTAAGAGGATCAAGCCTCACTTACACCATGCACAATAAAAGGTGTTTAGCTAGATGCGTATGAAAATAGATTAAATGTTTTCTCAAGTATTAGTGCTTATTAGTCCTGTAGAGGTGTCTAGTTAGCTGCCTACCTCCTCCGGCTATAAAAAGTTTCAGGGCCTCCTTCCACGTCTGCAAAAACCATCGGCTACCTCCTCCCTCGCGTGCAGAAACCCTAACCGAAATCCACCCACCTAGAGTGAGGAATGGAGAATCATTGTTAGGAGGCCCGACCACGAATAGCTTCGGCCCGTGCAACCTCAGCATTGAGGAGGCATGCTACCAGCTGGAAGCTGAGCGTCGGCGACATCAGCGTACCGCCGTTGCCATGGGCCATGGCTAAACACCCTGCGAATGGATGCTAGAGGTGACCGTCCACCGTGCGACCCTCGAGGTGGCTCAACACGCCACACCGTTCTAAGATGGCGACAACATCGACCGCTAGTTGGAGGTCTCGAGGTAGTGAAGAGACCGAGTGTTGGCCTAGCACGACAGAGGCGTCGAAATGCCGAATAAGTAGAGCTAGCTCGGCCGCGAGCACTGTTCGGGAGCACGAGGGGTGCACCCTGGGTACCGTGATGGAGCCATTGCAAATGATACGTAACGCCTACGTACGCCGCCGCTTGACCATGGGTTCCAAGAAGGACGGTGTCCTTCTCTCACTCGTCTCGCACTCACGATGACATATAACAAAATTCGAATAAAGTTCTAAATTTCGGTATGATTTAGAGTTTTCTTTAAGCTCTTTGAGAAACGCCGCTTGGAAGAGGCGACCCCACACGCACACACCCCTCGCACACTCTCTGGCAGTTGCCATCGAGGTGCGCGGTGCTGCCGTGTCCACATCTCCGCCGGACATGATTCCTTCGGAACCTAGCTAGCTAGCTTAGACTAGTTATAGTGGGGAGTAACATATAGTAACATGTTACTACTCTATGTTACTGCCTTTATAGTGGGTAGTTACATATATATTGTGTGATGCATGTTATATTTATTAGATTATAGACTCATCTTGTCTTGAGAAGTGTGATGTTATGGTAACATAGCTAGTTATCACCTCACTCGCTTTCTTCACTTATTGTCATACCATGTCACCAAAATGCTTTGGAGTGTGTGATGTTATTACCTATGTTACTCCCCTATGAGTAATCTTAGCCGGTACTATTCATGTTTCCCAGCACTAAGAGCATCTCCACCGGTAGCCCCCAAATAGGCGCCGGCAGCGGCACCGGCACCTCCATTTGGGGGACGCCGGCACAACATCCTTCATTTGAAGGAGCTGCTCACACACCGGTGCCCCCAACAGAAAATTTGAATTTGAAAACTGAAACACAAGCATAGAAATTCGAATAATTTTACGAATATGGAGTTTAGGCCAACACACGGCCACCAAATTTGAATAGGTTTTGGAATAAGAGGTTTGGGCCAACACACGGCCACCAGATCACTGTATCCGGCGCAAAAAAAGGGCTTCCAAGCCATATGATCACATGATGGAGGTCACGGACGGCTCAACCTCGACGACTTCCTCATCGGCGGCCGTTGGCAGCTCCGTCGCTGCAACAGGATCCACAGTTGATGCCGGGGTAGACATGAATGCGAACGGTGCCGGGGGGGGGGGAGGGGGGGGGCACCGACGCAACTCGTGCTGCCATCACATCTCGTACCACGCCCGCGCCAATGGGTCCATCTTGTCCATGTCGGCCATCAAGATCTTCGATTCTTGAGACATTTTGGCCAACGATAGCTGCGTCACTTCGTTGATGGTCTTCATGTCAGCAGCGTGGGCTTCCAGCTTCGTAGCCTCCACCTTCTCCCTCTCCAACGCGATCTTCATGTCTTGCTTGTCGAGGATTGCCTTCCACACGACGGCGGCCCTATCCGACGCTTCCTTGTTCTTAACCGATAATGAGTTGATCATCTTCTCGAGGGAGGCGTCCACGGCTGCCAATAACGGCGCCGCATTCCTCTCGGTCTTGGCCTTCTTGTTGCCAATGGGGCGCCCGGTGGAGGCGCCGGTTGGATCCACCGGCCATCTTCCCCGTCCTTCAATAGAGTGTGGAGGAGGTCATCCCATTTCTTGCAACATTGGAGCTTGTTGTAGCAATTCATGAATGGGAATTCTTTGTCCTCATGTTGATGCTTGTACATGTCGAGAGCTTGGAGCATCTAGCAATATGTAACAACAAGGATCATCAAGTCATATGTAAGAAGATAGTTCTTCAATTCATATGTGATTATCAATTCATATGTAAGAAGATAGGCGTAGATCATACCCAATCCACCATCGTCTTGCCGCTCTCCTTCCGTGCCTTGATCTTCTCATAGTAGCCATGGAACTTGCTACACGACCCCTTGATCAAGTTCGAACGGTGAGAGAGGGCTCCCTCGTTCCGGCTCATCTCTATGGTGGCGTAATCACCATAGTTCTTCTTCTCGTTGAAGCAATCAAGAATGCGCTTGTAGTACTTGCCCACGGTTTGGTTTGCGCCGATGATGGGGCAAAAGCTCACTTGCTTCTACGCCTCGATGAGGCATTCATCCTCCAAGGACCTCCACCTCGGACCACGAGTGCCGACAGAAGCCCTGCGCGTCCTCCTCACGCTCGCGCCGGTCTCGGCGTCGATCAGCTCCTCCTGGACTTCCTCCTCACCTTCGTCCTCGTCGGCCTCTACTTCGTAGTCGTCGACCGACGGTTCGTAGGCATGGACGCGTATGATGCCGTTTATGATCTCCTCCTCACCGGCAATCTACGCATAAAGTTACAAACTTTCAGTCGCCGCCGGTGTCTACGATGCACACAACACATAGAAAGTAAGGAAACACACCCCGTCCTGGCCCATGGACACGCCGGACGCGCTGCCGAACACCTGGTGGGTGTGCCTACCGTCGTTGGGGAAGAGGTGGCGGGTAAGGCCGGTGTCGTCCGTCACGTGGCCCTGGACCTCGGTGCGGCGCAGGTCAGGCGAATCGTTCAGGTCGGGGAAGCGGAAGGCGCCGCTGCCTCGAGCCGTTGAATCCGGCGAGAACTGCGTGTTGTTGTTGACGGTCATGTCGCTGTCCCCGAACTCGGGGGAGTAGCGGGCGCGGCCGTCCATCTGCGACAGCCGCATCTGCGAGATCGACGGCGCGTCTGCGGTGTACCCCGCGTAGTAACCCTGCGACGATGGGGAGCTCGAGATGCTGTTGAGGCCGCCGCCCAAGCTCAGGCACGCTTCCGCAGAGGCCGCCGCTTTCTTTGCGTCGATGGTGGCGATGCGGCGCCACCTGCGGTCGGCCGTCATGAGGGAGCGGCGTTCCATCTCCTTCTCCCAATCCTCCTGCGACATGGTCGCCGGCTTCTCCTTCGGTGCGACGGTGCGCGTCTTCGGTGGAGCTTTCGTCGGTGGCTTCGCTAGCTTTCTCTTCGGTGCCATGGCACGGCGGCGAGGGTTTTTCGGGTTGGAGGCTGGATGGGAGATGGAGCGGCTGGCGTGAGAAATCAGCGGCAGAGGGGGCGGGGTTTTGGGGGAGAAGATGTATGTTTCCTCGGCGTGTGGCTGACAGGCGGCTCCCACGCCAAAATTTTCAGCCTCGAGAGGCGCCGGTACGCCCGATTCGTGCCCTTGGCGAAGAGGCCGACACGGGGTTGCCGGCGTTTCTATTAGGCTCGAAAAAACATCAACACCGTTTAGAGCGTGCCGGTGCGAGTCTATTTTCGCTGCTAACCCCAAATTGCTATCGGAACCCCGGTGTAGATGCTCTAAACCCCGACCCTGCGCGCGGCGTGATCATGGCACACGGCGCGCGCCGCATGCGCGTGCTGGTCAGGCACGGTCGGCCGGCCGATTGGACGCCATGGCAGTAGTACGTAGCTTTCCGAGTCGGTATTCCACCACGAACGTCTCATGCATGTGTGCGGGACTGCAGGCGCAGGGGCGCGCGTGATATTTTTGCTCCTGGAAAGAAAAAGGAAACATCAAAGGAAGATGTGAGGCCTGAGGCGATGGATTTAACCGCCCAAAAGCTTCCTCCCCTGCTCTGGCGCCAATGTTAGTGGCCTTTCTGTGTTCAACTGCGCCTCAGACAACACTTTTTCCCTGGCTGCCCAGCGGATCCAAGATTTGGTGTGATCGCTGATCATCATAAACAACGGTTGATTTGGCCAGCCCAACGACCGGTTAGCTAAATGACAGCTCAAACGTATACCTAATTCCGCTCAAAGCATGTGTACATAAGCTAATTTGTCTGTACAGCCTGCATCAAGTTAATCCGAACGGAGGGAGTACATATTTGTAAGAGCCTATGTTTCGAAAAAAAAAAACTCACGCATCGCGATCGCATCTACCCGATCTTTTCCTCCCGAAGGAAGAGAAACACCGGAGCCTCGTAGAGAGATAAACACTTGCAAGTTGCGCACGAAGGCCATATCAGCCAGCGGGATCATTCCATTACGCATCGCTCTCTGAAGAGAAAGTAGTGACGGCTGCACTAGCACACTCGCTTTTCATGGAATCCACATCTTCTATCAGGACCCAAAAAAAACTGAAGAGAAAGGAACGACTCTCCCGTCCCCCCGCGTCGCCCTCCTCTGGCGACAAGGGGGGAACCCTTGCCGCCGCCGCCTCTAGCCCCACCCCGATCCTCTCCCTTGCTTCGCCGCCGCCGGAGGGGGGCCGGCAAAGCCGCGCGCGCCCCGGGGAAGGTGGCGGCGGGGCAGTTTCTCCCCCCTCCCGCGTCCCCTGGCGAGGAGGAGCTCGCCCGGGCGCGACGAGGTGTGGCGGGCGCGGTGGGCCGGCGGGCCGGGCGCCGGCGGGGCTGCGGGCGGCCGTGGTGGCGCGCGGCCTGGTCGTGGTCGGGGTGCGGCGGTGGTGCTGCGGCGCGGGCGTTGCGGAGCTTGGCGGCGCGCGCACGGGCCCGGATGGGCTCCGGCGGGCCTGCGCGAGCTTGCCCCCGGTCGCGTTGTCTCGGGGCGAGGCGGTGTCCTCCTCCCGGCCTTCGCCGGCGAGGCCGGGGCGGATGCGGTCTTTGGATGGCGGCGGCGGCCCTGTGTGCGCCGGGGTGGCTTGGCAGCCGTGGCTACGGGGCGGCCGGACCGGGAGCTCGCGCCGCGTGGCCGACGGCTCGGCCTCGAACCCCTGTGTTGGCGTCCGTCGAAGCTCCCTCTCTGTGGCGGTTGGCGGCGCCCGCAGAGCTCTTCTCGGCGAGCTTGGTTGGCAGCAGTGGTGCGACTCGGCTTTCGGCCCCGCGCGGTGCGGGTGGTGGCAGCGGAGCTCCTTAGTCTGGTTGTGGTGGCGGTGGTGGCTTGTGTGCGGCGGTGGCGCCGCTTCTGCACATGAGGTGTGTCTGCGGAGTGCGGGCTGGCAGCGTCTTCGGTCTTCGTCTCGCTGTCCGGCCGCGTGAGGGAGTGGTGGCTCGTTTGCTCCAGGCGAAAGCCTGACCGCGCGGCGTCTGCGGATGTCGCCGTCCTTCTTGGGGGGTGGTCGTGGAGCTCTTCGGCCTTCGCTGCCTCGGGTTCACATCTTCGGGTGAAAGCCTAGATCCCGCGGGATCGGACGACGGCGTCGATTCTTCGTCGTGTCCCCTCTTGAGGGCGTCGTCTTGAAGTTGGTGATCCCCTTCGCGCCCTCCTGCGACCTCGACACACAGGGCATCCGGGTTGGCAGGAGGTCAACCAGTGATGCGGGTGTTCCGGGTGGAGGCTTGAGAGGCAACGACGATGGTGGTGACCAAGGTTTGGTTGCGGCAAGGTCATGTTAGTCGGCTCCGTTCCGGCGTGTTCGAATGTCTTCGTGGTGGTCTCTTCTTGCTGTGAAGTCGAAGCCACCCTCGGGCGGTGTACGATGACCTGCGTGGGGCGGTCCGGTGAAGGTCCTATTCGGCGCTTGTCTTGCGCATCTCCTCTCCGAGGATCGTCATCAGAAGAGGAGCTGCCGGTCTCTCTCCGAAGAGCCATCTGTTTGGCATAGGCCGGCTTGAGCTTCTTAGCTTTTGTGGGTAGCCAGGGTGCCTGGTTGTGCCCCGGTGGCGGGTGTGTGTGGTTTGGGTGTGCTATGGCACAGTTGTTGTTGGTTTTTGCTCGGTTTTCTCCTAAAAACCGGGTACCTTCTGCTTAATAAATGAATGAGGCAAAGCTTTTGCCTCCGTTTCGAAAAAAAAAAAACATCTTCTATCAGCACTCCATCGCCCCAAGTGAAGGACACATCGTCGTACTGTAAATGCTATGCTAATTGGAGCAGCTAGCATCGATCGTACGTGACCGATAGCTTTAGCCCTTGTTTACTTGTCTGGTATTTTTAGGGTTGGGAGGGGGAAATACCGGCCCACGACCAAATTCCGAAAGTTCCCGGATGGGCTGTTTACTTGTCTGGTTTATTTCAGGAATTTCCCGGCCCATCCCAGATCTTCCCGATCCAGTAAGCTTCACGCTCAGGTTTTCTCACCCACGAGGTCAACCCCGTGTTTTCGGTCGTGGAAAGCCGACAGAGGGAGGCGACGCGACGGCGGCGACAGACGGCGGGGAAAGGAGACGGCGGCGACGACGAGATCCTGCTCTGGCGACTGTCCCCTGTAATTCCTCGCGCCCCCTCCCCTTTTCCCGTCTTCCCTAGCTAAGTTTCTTGGTGTCGCTGCCGTCCGCAACGGAGCTCTGGGAGCTCGCCGTCGCCTCCCTCGAGATGGATAACCTCTGCCACCGGTGAGTCCGTGCCAGATCGACGCGCAGCAGCTCTTCGTCGAGGCTTTCCTCGGCAAGCACCCGCACCACAAAAGGGGCAAGCTCGCCTCCTCCTCGGCCGCTGCCATGTAGCAGGATTGATAGCTTCAGCTCCGGTCATTCAGCTCACTGCCTTTTTCTAGTTCGAACCTTGTACTGGTCCAACCTTATTTTGTTCTGTTTCTTCTACGGTGGCTTTTCTAAACATGGATGTTTAAGTTATACTCACGGCCTGTCCGGAAGTGAGTACACAAGGGAGCACAATCGGTGGATAAAACTAGGTGGGAAATAATCTTGGCAGGGATTGTGGAGGCCTGAATGATCTTACTAAAGTTACTTTGTGAGCCAAGTAAAATATGGAGGATTCAATCAGCTACTCTTGAAATAAGACTAATCCCTGACGAGATATTTTGTAGAAGGATAAAGCAAGATATCCTGCTCTTGCTGCATACTAATGTCATTTGCAACCTCCTGTTTAGTTTATTGGAAAGGGTAAATTTCAAGTTTGTAACACTTTATTTGTGAAGTTGGTTCTCAAATAAGTGCAGTATTCTTGTAGCTCAGATCATCCTTACCTGACCAATTTCATTGCATATGTCAATTAAATTACAAATTATTTGTGTGAATTTGTTGTACGTTGCTCAGAAGAATCTCCACACAAGTTCAATTACTGTTTTCAGTAGTTTGGCATACTCTCATGCACTAATAATTCCCCAAATTCAGAACCAACCTTTATAATTCTGTTCAAGATAGCACATTTTGTTTTGTGACATGATATATTGAATAGGCTGACCATAATACAGTTAGATTTACTTGGCTGCATCGACAACACTATCTTCTCGGCTTTTGAACTGAAGTCTTATATATTCATGCTTTATTTGGCAGCTGCGCTTGCCTTTGCATATACTGAGCTATGAAGAACATGAGTGCAATTATCACAGAATTACAAAAAGAAACAACTGATTAACTTAATCTCTGCCCCTGTGTTTTTAATTTAGAGGGTCCTTTAGACTTTTGATTAAGTACGGAGTAGCTTTTTTTTTTTTTTTTGATAGATACCTACAACCAGTATGTTCAATGATTTACTGAATTGTCCGGTGATCCTTTCGGATCCACCTGCTATTCTGTTAAGCATTAGTAGTTGCTGCTTTATTCTATCATTGTACCATTTTACCTTCCTGTGTTTGACATGCTCTGTATTCGAAAATGCTCTGTATTAGATTTTTTTTATTTGGAATGCTAGTGATTTCTGGAATGATAATGAGCTTGTAACCCTTGCACAGAATGCTTTCTTAGAGGCAGACTTCTGTGAGAATGAGGTCAAGGGTGCAGTCTACTGAAGGTGCTCCAGGGTCTGATGGTTTATCTTTTATTTTCTATCAGAAGTTCTCGGATCTTATTAGTTCAGTATAACTGGGCATAGACAAGCGTACTGAACTGGGATCTTTTTGATTTAAGTTATATTCTGCTATAGGTTGACTGTTGTAGTCTGGGTCTCCCTTCTTGGCTGGCCTTGAGCAACATCTAAAAACTGATTTTTGCATCTTATTTGACCACTGGCAGACCATTTTGGCTATGATGTGCAATAACATTTGAATGATTTTCGACCGGTAAATAGCATGAGCGATGGGGAGCCTGAAGCCAACTTTTGGTGTGTATGTAAATTATAAGGATGCTCCCTAGTTGCAGTTGCTATGTATCAGTACTAAATGTTACCTCTACATGTATTTCTAGATGGAGGTCCTTTGATGGTGGCGGCGTGGTTTCTGGCGTTCGGCGGCGAGCGCGCCATGACTTCTAATGTTCTTCAAACTGCTTGATGCTGAGTTTATGGCGGCGGTTGCTCATCTGTTGAGTCGAACATTTATTTATATATGTGTTCTTGTTCGAGAAAATTGCATGACATTGAGTTTATGTAAAAATAGAGTTTTTAATTTACTGATTGTCCATTATCATGTTCTGGGATGCAAAGATTGAGTTTTTATTATCTGATCTCAATCCTCTTATATCCCCTCTCATCCCCCAAAAACAAAGTAACTAGAGGCTGTAGGGAGGGTATGGGGAAATGAGGGGAAATTAGGGGGAAAGTGGGAATTGGGTGAAATGGGGGTTTCACCCAATCCCTTCTCATCCCCAAACTCCTAGGGGGTGGAAATACCCTAGGAGTAAACAGGGCCTTAGACGGATAGATCAGCCGCGCATGCACATCCGCGATTCTGATTAGTTAAAGAGGATTAGAGATCGATGCTCAGCCTGCTGCTTGTTGATAGGGATGGCACCCGCAGGGTATGGGTACGGGTAGAGCCGTCCCATACCCATACCCATCACCTTTAATCTTACCCGTCACCCGTACCCATACTCGTCAATGGGTACAAGTTTTTCCCATACCCGTCACCCGGCAGGGTAAATGGGTACCCGCGAGTAAAAATACCCGCTCTTACAACACATCAAATTCTTCAAAAAAATATGATAGGAGGTGAAGCAATCTTAAATAGGGGTCTAATCCTTACTAATCTACCAACAATTATGAGACCGAAAATCGTGAGATTTATCCTAGCAACATGAAGGCATGATTAGGGAAAAATTAAGTAGTTTAAAATATTATAATGGCTCACTTATTAATTTTAGATGGGTACATGGGTACGCGGGTATGGGTTCTATGATCCCATACCCGTACCCACTCTACCCGATGGGTATAATATTTTTCCATTTACAAATCTATGGGTAATATTTTGTCCCATACCCGTATCACTATTGGGTTTTTACCCGATGGATACGCGGGTCATGGGTACCTATTGCCATCCCTACTTGTTGATCGTACTGTTGCCTGTCGTTAGCGTGCGTGAATAGAGGCGTGCCGACAAGCCGCCAGTTTTGCACGGCCTGCGGAAGAGAGATCCTTACCGCATCCAAAGCCCAATATCCCATCGGCTTGCTTCGGCTGGCGCCCAAATAGAAATAGGTCGCAGGCTCGCAGCTTGCAGGGCCGGAAACTACATTGTACCTCCTCTACAGGCTTAAAAACTGAGGAAAAAGCGACCAGGTCCTCTTCCGCTGCAGCGACCAGGTCCGGCATCTCCTTCCCGTGCTCTTCCCTTCCCCTCTGAAGTCCGGAGCTGAGGGCCCAGGCGGCCGCCAACCATCCTCGTCGGGCGCGGCATGTAGTTGCCGAGTCGACTGTTGTCGGGGCGCTGTTGCCCCCTGCGCCCGCCATGGCCGCAGCTTCGCCGCCATCCGCTGCTGTGCTCGCCGCGGCTGCCCTTGCCGCCCGCAAATCCGGTGCGGCCGTTCAGGGGCGGTTGACGAAGCGCTCGCTCCTCTCCAAGGCCGCAAAGGCACCTGCTCCGGCTCCATCACCTGTCGCATCCGCCGCCCTCGCTGGCGGTTCCTCTGGTCAGCGGCCGACGACCGTGCAGCTGCTCCCCGCAGGCATGAGGTCTGAGCCCCGGCTCGCTGTGTCGGACCTCCCCAAGACTCCTGCGGCGGCCTCTGCTCTGGGCCAGATGCTGACCGTCGCAGCAGTGTCGACTGCCTCGGGCCTTCTGATGTCGCCGTCTAACCTCGTGTCCGACACTGCCATGGCCGGTGCTACCTGCAGCTCCTCGCTGGCCAGTGACCCTGTCGTGTGTGTCGAGGGGCTCGGCTCTTTGTCGCTGTCGCCAGTTGCCTCGGGTGGCTCTGCCGAGGTGCCCCGTGCCGATGAGGCGCTGAAGGCCCTGAGCTTGCTTCGGGTTGCTTCTTTGGACTCCGACGAGGACGACGATGATGAAGAGTTGGTTCCGCAGTCGCCGTTGGCCGGCTCAGTGCACGTTGAGGAGGTGGTTGCGGAGCCCTGTGATACGTCTCAAACGTATCTATAATTTCTTATGTTCCATGCTAGTTTTATGACAATACCTACATGTTTTATTCATACTTTATATCATTTTTATGCATTTTCCGGTACTAACCTATTAACAAGATGCCGAAGCGCCAGTTCCTGTTTTCTGCTGTTTTTGGTTTCAGAAATCTTAAATATTCTCGGAATTGGACGAAACAAAAGCCCACAGCCCTATTTTCCACGGAGGATTCCAGAACATCGAAGAAGAGTCGGAGAGGGCCAGCAGGGGGGCCACCCCATAGGGTGGCGCGGCCTGGCACCCTACCGCGCCCAGGTATGGGGAGCCCACCCCCTAGCTCCCCCGATGCTGCCTCTTCGCCTATATATTCTTTCGTATCGGAAAACCCTAGTACCGAGAGCCAAAATACGAGAAAAGTTACTGAGACGCCGCCGCCGTCAATCCCATCTCGGGGGATTCTGAAGATCTCCTCCGGCACCCTGCCGGAGAGGGGAATCATCACCGGAGGGCTGTACATCACCATGCCCGCCTCCGGACTGATGCGTGAGTAGTTCATCCTTGGACTATGGGTGCATAGCAGTAGCTAGATGGTTGTCTTCTCCTATTATGCCATCATGTTTAGATCTTGTGAGCTGCCTATCATGATCAAGATCATCTATTTGTAATGCTACATGTTGTGTTTGATGAATATGGAATACTATGTCAAGTTGATTATCGATCTATCATATATGTGTTGTTTATGATCCTGCATGCTCTCCGTTGCTAGTAGAGGCTCTGGCCAAGTTGATACTTGTAACTCCAAGAGGGGGTATTTATGCTAGATAGTGGGTTCATGCCTCCATTGAATCTGGGACAGTGACAGAAAGTTCTAAGGTTGTGGATGTGCTGTTGCCACTAGGGATAAAACATCAATGCTTTGTCTAAGGATATTTGTATTATTTACATTACGCACAGTACTTAATGCAATTGTCTGTTGTTTGCAACTTAATAATGGAAGGGTGCGGATGCTAACCCGAAGGTGGACTTTTTAGGCATAGATGCATGCTGGATAGCGGTCTATGTTCTTTGTCGTAATGCCCTAAGTAAATCTCATAGTAGTCATCATGATATGTATGTGCATTGTTATGCCCTCTCTATTTGTCAATTGCCCAACTGTAATTTGTTCACCCAACATGTTATTTATCTTATTGGAGAGACACCACCAGTGAACTGTGGACCCCGGTCCATTCTTTTACATCTAAAATACAGCCTACCGCAATCATTGTTCTCTATTGTTCTTTGCAAGCAAACATCATTCTCCACACCATATGTTTAATCCTTTGTTTACAGCAAGCCGGTGAGATTGACAACCTCACTGTTAAGTTGGGGCAAAGTATCTTGATTGTGTTGTGCAGGTTCCACGTTGGCGCCGGAATCCCTGGTGTTGCACCGCACTACACTCCTTCACCAACAACCTTCACGTGGCCTTCATCTCCTACTGGTTCGATAAACCTTGGTTTCTTACTGTGGGAAAACTTGCTTCTGTATGCATCACACCTTCCTCTTGGGGTTCCCAACAGACGTGTGCTTTACCGTCACAAGAAGCTACTTTCTGGCACCGTTGCAAGCCCTATCACGCGCCAGCAGCTACTTTTCTGGCGCCGTTGCCGGGGAGTTCAAGACACGCTGCAAGGGGAGTCTCTCACACCCAATCTCTTTACTTTGTTTATTGTCTTGCTTTATTTTATTTTCTGTCTTGTTTGTTTTCTCTATATCAAAAACACAAAAAATTAGTTACTTGTTTTACTTTATTTAATTCGGTTTGCTTTACTTATTTTATTATTGTTAAAATGAGTACTCCCGAGAACACTAAGTTGTGTGACTTCACTAGCACCAATAATAATGATTTCATATGCACTCCTATTGCTCCACCTGCTTCTATATCAGAATTTTATGAAATTAAACCCGCTTTACTAAATCTTGTTATGAGAGAGCAATTTTCTGGTGTTAGTACTGATGATGTTGCTGCCCATCTTAATAATTTTGTTGAACTTTGTGAAATGCAAAAGTATAAGGATGTACATGGAGATATTATAAAACTGAAATTGTTTCCTTTCTCCTTAAGAGGAAGAGCTAAAGATTGGTTGCTATCTTTGCCTAAAAATAGTATTGATTCATGGACTAAATGTAAAGATGCTTTCATTGGAAGATATTATCCTCCTGCTAAAATTATATCTTTGATAAGTAGCATTATGAATTTTAACCAATTGGATAATGAACATGTTGCCCAAGCATGGGAGAGAATGAAATCTTTGGTAAAGAGTTGCCCTACCCATGGACTAACTACTTGGATGATCATCCAAACCTTTTATGCATGATTAAATTTTTCTTGAAGGAACCTATTGGATTCAGCTGCTGGAGGTACTTTTATGTCCATCACTTTGGGTGATGTAACAAAGCTTCTTGATGATATGATGATCAACTTGTTGCCTGCCAAAACCCACCGGCGAGCAGCGACGAGCAACACGAAGAGCCGGGAGGCTCCCAGAACTGCTGGTGGGCCCTGGTCCCTTGGGCAACGGCCCGCAAAACTCCGACACACGTCCTGGCTGTTGCGAGGGCGTGCCACCTGACCTATACCTGGTCAGGAAGGTGATGGATTGCTCCAATTAATTTCCTGCATGGTAGACACGTAAACATTAAATCCGAGCCTCGATCGGCTCTCAGGTTGCCCTGTGAATCGGCTCAAAGAGCCGACCGACCCATGGTTCGTATTGGATCTATGATAACATGGGGATCCCGCTTTATCAATACCAAGTTAAATCAATCTACGACAGTCTAGGGTTTTCACCGCATAACTGGAACGTCCTACACGTAGTTGAGCCTGGCAGATGCAAAAGATAACAGAAAACTGGTCCTAGAAGAGGCCTAAAAACCAACACAGAGTCGATTCCCGGAACAACTCCTCTTGGATCGGCAAACCATACCTTACGCACTACTGGATCGTTCAACCCGTTTGCAAGGCCTAACCATGCGGATATCAAACTAATCCTTGGAGAACAAGGAACAACCATAACGGATCAGATCTACTAAATAAAGACTAAGCAAGATGCTGCCCTTACACCTAAGATAGGTGCAAAGGCAGCTAGATATGTAGGGGCAGCGTAACTAAACAAACATATTAGAAAAGTATCGATGTTAGCCCCAACACATCTATGATAACAGTGTTGCTCGCCATCAACAAGGCTTCAGCACGAGCAACACAAAACAACGAATAAACTGATACTGCTCAGATCGCAAGATGCGATCTGGGCAGCATGGCGCTTACCCGGAAGAAACCCTCGAAACAAGGGGTGGCGATGCGCCTAGGTTGTGTTTGTTGTGAACGTGATCGTCCTCCTTTCTCAATAACCCTAGGTACATATTTATAGTCCGTAGACTTTCTATCTTTGGAATAAACCTAACTGTGTACGCCTAAACTCTATCTCTTAATTCTAAACTGAAACGTAATCTACCATAATGTACAGATACACGGGCAATCCAGCCCAAACTCTCGTACGAGGCCGATTCAGAAATACTTTATGTGCATATCCTCTAAGCCCATCTCAATCACGGCCCATCTCCTTACTTGGCTAAAATCCGGTGATAACACATGCCCCCTGGTTTTGGCAATAATAATTCCAAAACCACTCTGTTTTCCTTTATCGGGTTACGCGTTGCAGAGCAGAACCGCTACAGTGCCCTTCCATCATGATGCCTAACCTTCTCAACTTCTCCGTACTGCATGATTTGACAGTTTTGGCACCGCATCCTCGAAAACTGCCACAGCATTGAATCATCTCCCACTATATCCCCTTTATTTAACCTCATCCGAGCAGTTCGCCTCCTCATCCTCTTGCTCTGCATTAGCCATCGAAACTCCTCTCCTCTGCAACCATGGACTCCTTCTCTGCCTCCTCGGGTCTCTCCTTCCAATCCTCCTCCTCCCGTGAGCCGACGCCGGAGTATGACCCGATAGCGGCGTACGAGGCCCTCGCCCCACTGCATTGGGACGAGGCGGATTGGGATTTCGCCGTCGGGTCAGAGGAGGACGAACCCTTGACCGACGGGGAGGACAACCTCCAGTTCCTCGTTGACGGGGAGTTGGAGGAAGAGAGCGACGACGACGCCTTCTCTTGGGGCGACGACACCTCCTCCGACGAAGAGGATGAAGCGGAGGACGACACCTCCTCCGACGAGTACCCGCCGGCGAAGCGCTTCCGCGCCGGGTCGGAGGATGACGACGACGACGATGAAGAAGAAGAAGAAGCCCATGCCGACGGCTTCAGCAGCAGCGACGAAGACCTCGCCGGCAGCAGCGCCGACGGCAGCGAGGACGGCGACGAGGAGGGCAGCGACGGCAGCGACAACGCCGGCCCCTAGATTAGGGACTACTAGAATAGGGCTAGTAGTAGTACATTAGGTAGCAGATCTCCCTTTTGTGAGCAATCGGCTCTTATTGTAAAAAACCCTCTTTAATCAATGAAGAACGCTTCTATGTCTGATTTTGTTGATTGTCAAAGTAGGTCAACGCACCAAGAGCCGATAGCAACGCATCGGTCTTTACCATAAAACGCCAGTAAGGCCAGACTTAGCTACCCATTTAGACAGGTCCAAGCGGACATTCCCCAAATTCAAACGGTAACCTGCGACCCTCGTCTGAAGGACCAAACTCAGATCCCCAATTGCCCATCGAACAGATTCAACTCGCGGCAACGCGAATCCCAGATCCCCAACCGCGCAGATTCATCCCCGCCAGCGAATCAGATGGTGGAATCGTCCAACGCCAACACAACGGTCTCTGTCCTGAAGGTAATCTTTAACTGCCCCTCGCCATCCGAGCATAGTGTTAGATTTAATAGTAAACATCTAAATTAATGCCTTATTTCACCATTAATTTTAGGTATCAGACATTCTGTTGCCGCATCCTTCTCTTCCAAACTCTCTTTGTCTTGGCCCCCGGACTGTCGAGAGTCCTGCCCATCTGATTTCTTGCGAGGCCAATAGGATTCCCTTCGTGAACCAGAACTTAGATCTAACTTCTTGGGCCGACTGCTTACGAGCCTGGCCTAACCCTCCTGAAGATTGGGTTTCCTGGTACATTAGAGTATCCAAAACTCACCAATCCAAATGGGAAACCACAGGAATAGCTGATGCTCTGTCCTTATCATTATCTCCCCTTGAGAAGCATGAAAATCTTCTAAAAACCATCGGCTACTTCTGGTCTGATGCACTGAACTGCTTCATGTTTGGTCACGGCCCCATGACACCAACTCTGCTAGTTGTGGCAATGATCACTGGCCTAGACATTACATCCCCCAGCCCCTCTGCTTTTATGCTGCCAAGGGTCCCTTTCAAACTCTCTTCCAAAACAGAATGCACAAACTGGGGTGCTTACCTTCGACGCCACATGAAAAACAAAGGCCCTGTAACAGAGAAAGAACACACGGCCTTCCTAAATTTCTGGTTGGAACACTTCATATTTTGTGGCCCTTCACTTGCTCCGACCAAAAATTATCTTCCCTTGGCCTATGAACTTGCCAGAGGCACCCAGCTTGGTATTGGAAAACTGTTCCTTGGAGAGGTCTATCGATATCTCCAACTAATGTCTGTCAGATTATCTTCCCAACAAACAGTCAAAACAGGAGGTCCCTGGTGGTTTATTCAGCTATGGGCTCAGCTGTATTTCCAGAACCATATCCCACACTTCCCACTTTTGGCCACTTGCACCTTTCCGGATGTTAACGGGAAGCAGATCCGATGCACTAGCTACGGCCAAGCCTTGTATAGCCTTCCAGGTAGTAAACTGACCCCCAAGGAAGCATCAAAGTGGTTCAGCATTTTCTTCCAAGGCCTGGACAATCCTCTCTTCTTCCCTTACACTGAATCTGAAAATTTTGAAAACCCAGTCTCCTTCAGGCTAGACAGCTTTGCCGATGACCCCAGCACCCGGCACTTGTATTCCATCATGATCTGTCCATGCTTCCTTCCAGTTGGCATGAGCACATCAAACAGAATAATCAAACCTGGTTATGAGTCCTATCAGCCGGTCGTAGCAGCCCGGTAGTTGGGTCTTGGGCAGGTGTCTCCCCATTTCTTCCTCCACCACTTAACAGAGAGCAGAGCTGACTTGCCCGATGTCCTCACCGGTCAGAGGTGTTACTCTTTCTTTGATGCTCTAGCCATCCCAGTCTCTAACAACCTCTCTTTCACCTCGTCAACCGATGGTTTCGAGACCTGGTGGTCAATGTGGAAAACTCATGCCTTCAGGAGAGCTCTGGGACCGTTGCTGAAACAACTCGATGCTGAGTATAACATCCCCGCAGAACAGGTACTACCACTCGCAAATTTTGTTGAAGTGGCTTACAATGATTTTTATAACCTTGCTCTGTCTCCTTGCAGCAACAAGATGGTCCAGAACCTACAAATGATGACGCCCCCCCCCTTTGAATTCCTCCCACAGGCTCCTGTGGTCCTCTTCTGCAAAAGCTCGCCACCCTTGAAAAAGGTCGTGATGCAGAGCCAGCCGATTTCAGCAAAATCGGCTTCCAAGAGCAAAGCATCCCCCGGGCCAGCTGCCCCCCGAGCCCCAACCAAGGCGAGAACGGCGGTGAGGAAAGTAGCCGCCAGGAAAACTTTGAAGCGCCAGAGCCCTTCTCCGGATCAAGAGAGCTTGCACGTACGTTGATCCATGCCTTGACTGTTTTCATCTATCCTTATGGGCTTCTGCAAACATGCTTGTGCTTACTAACTCTTCTTTTATAGGCCTCCACCGAAGACAACTCCAGCGAGGAGACACAATCCAGTCAAAGGGATTCGAGCTCGGGCAACTCTGGGAAAATCACCACGCAGAGCCAGCCAGACTTGCCACCATCGGCTTCCAGGAAAAGGCCAGTTCCTGAACCTGTTGCCCCCCAAGCTCCAATCAAAGCGGGGCAGGGCGGTCAACGCACAAAGAGCCGATGCACCAAGAGGATTCGAAAGGCACCACGAGCCCCTTCATCAAACCAAGAGGCTTCAAATGTAATTACCCTCCATACTCTCCCTGGCTCGTCTTTCATGCTAATCCATTGCTGCTCACATCGGCTAACCACCTCCTTTGCAGACTGATGACACTTCTAGTGGGGAAGTCGAGGAAGTACTGATGCCCTCCGCAAACCTGGATCCAGTAATCCCTGAAGGTGCCGTTGACAAGGTCGCCACTTTGGCCAAGCCCCCAGCAGAAACACAAGAGCCGATTACCTCATCATCGGCTGTTCCCCTGGTCTCAGGAGAGGTATACTTCCTTTCGTTTGGCTTACCCTTCCTTTCTGCTGCATACTGACGCTGTTTCTATTTGTCAGGGTTGTGGCCTCTTGGGCTTGCTAACGTTCGACCCTGAATCCATCGAACCAGCTCCTTCTACGGCATGCGATGAACCACGTCCCAGCGCTATCCTGCGTCAATTTCAGCATCTCCAAGCCCTGCTTTCCTCCCCGATCGAGACATTGGTTGAAGACTCCGAGGAAGTGAAGAGCGTTCTTGAAGAAATCCAGCATCACCTCCCGGTAGCGTTGCAGGTGAAACTCTGGCCAGTTGTGACTCTGTCTGCCTACAGGTCAAGGGTGAAGTTAGCTCGTCAGAGAATCGATCTACGCCACGCCCAACTTCCGTTGAAAGCCGATATTGCAGACAAATGTCAGCGGCTCAATGAGAAAAAGGCGGCCTTAGATGCCAAAACTGACACCTCTGTCAGCACCGCCGAACTTGAGTCCTTGCGAAAGGAATTGGAGGACCTTGAAGAGAGGGTCCGGGCAACCAAACAGCTCATTTGCGATAAGGAAGCTCTCATTGCCCGCTCTCAAGAGGAAGCGGAAGGCCTCAAAGCTCAACTGAAAACTGATCTGGCGGAAATACGTGCCCTGAACCAATAGCTAGTGACGGGCAAGGACGAAGATGACGAGGCCGAGATCACCGAGGTGGATCGTGTCCATGCTGACGCTCTCCGTGCCTTCGAGGCATTCCTTCAGTAGAGCCTATCCATGTAACCTGATACCTACTCGTAACAGTTTGTACCTCTAGAGTCGATGGCTGTGCATCGGCTTTTTTAGTCTAAAGTCGATGTCTATGCATCGGCTATGTTTTGCGTCCTGTTGCTTTGTATATTTTTTTTACTGGCCGATTTCATGCATCGGCCCCCATATTTCACTGTCCATCATCCCACTTACTTGGGAAATATTTCTTGAGATACTGGCCATTGACAGCCACTGGGAACTTCACACCGCTCAGCTCCTCGAGCATGTATGCGTTACCCTTTAAAACTTGGTCGACCCTGTACGGCCCGTGCCAATTTGGAGACCATTTACCATACACTGCATCCTTAGTCCCCAATGGCAATACAACTTCCCATACCAGATCACCAACGTGGAACTCCTTTGGTCTCACCTTCTTATTATATGCGCGAGCTACCTTGGCTTTGTTCTCTTTAATTTTCTCGAGCGACCATAGTCTAAGTTCCGTTAGATCCTCAATGCTATCACTCATCAGGGCTGCATATTCTTTAGTTGTTAAATCATTCTGAAACGTAATACGTCTCGACCCAGCCGTAATTTCCCAGGGCAGTACGACTTCTTGTCCATAGACCAGATGGTATGGCGAGGTTTTTATCGCTCCATGACATGACATGCGATAAGCCCACAAAGCCTCTGACAATACCTCGTGCCAACGTCTAGGGTGCTCGTCGACTTTCCTCTTAATCAGCTTGATGAGGCTCTGGTTGGACGCTTCAGCTTGCCCATTTGCTTGAGCATAGTATGGAGACGATCGGATCAACTTAATTCCCATGTCCTTGCAGAACTTTCTAAACTCGCGAGAAATGAAGACCGAGCATCCATCGGTCGTGATAGTCTGGGGAATCCCGAATCTATGAATGACATGTTCTTTCACGAAATTGATAACATCTTCCGATTTCACTGACTTCATAGGGACGGCCTCCACCCATTTAGTGAAATAATCTTTAATGGCCAAAATCCACACATGGCCTTTGCTCGATGGAGGATTGATTTTGCCGATCATATCCATGCCCCAACCTCGAAATGGCCAAGGCTTGATGATGGGGTTCATTGCTGATGCGAGTACCGTCTGAATTTTCCCAAACCTCTGACATGCTTGACACCCTTTATAGTACTTAAAACAATCCTCAAGCATGGTGGGCCAATAAAACCCCGATCGCCTGATCAACCATTTCATCTTATGAGCCGTAGATTGTGTTTGTTGTTTACTGACCGATTTCATGCATCGGCCCCCATATTTCACTGTCCATCATCCCACATACTTGGGAAATATTTCTTGAGATGCTGGCCATTGACAGCCACTGGGAACTTCACACCGCTCAGCTCCTCGAGCATGTATGCGTTACCCTTTAAAACTTGGTCGACCCTGTACGGCCCGTGCCAATTTGGAGACCATTTACCATACACTGCATCCTTAGTCCCCAATGGAAATACAGCTTCCCATACCAGATCACCAACGTGGAACTCCTTTGGTCTCACCTTCTTATTATATGCGCGAGCTACCTTGGCTTTGTTCTCTTTAATTTTCTCGAGTGACCATAGTCTAAGTTCCGTTAGATCCTCAATGCTATCACTCATCAGGGCTGCATATTCTTCAGTTGTTAAATCATTCTCAAACGTAATACGTCTCGACCCAGCCGTAATTTCCCAGGGCAGTACGGTTTCTTGTCCATAGACCAGATGGTATGGCGAGGTTTTTATCGCTCCATGACATGACATGCGATAAGCCCACAAAGCCTCTGACAATACCTCGTGCCAACGTCTAGGGTGCTCGTCGACTTTCCTCTTAATCAGCTTGATGAGGCTCTGGTTGGATGCTTCAGCTTGCCCATTTGCTTGAGCATAGTATGGAGACGATCGGATCAACTTAATTCCCATGTCCTCGCAGAACTTTCTAAACTCGCGAGAAATGAAGACCGGGCCTCCATCGGTCATGATAGTCTGGGGAATCCCGAATCTATGAATGACATGTTCTTTCACGAAATTAATAACATCTTCCGATTTCACTGACTTCATAGGGACGGCCTCCACCCATTTAGTGAAATAATCTGTAATGGCCAAAATCCACACATGGCCTTTGCTCGATGGAGGATTGATTTTGCCGATCATATCCATGCCCCAACCTCGAAATGGCCAAGGCTTGATGATGGGGTTCATTGCTGATGCGGGTACCGTCTGAATTTTCCCAAACCTCTGACATGCTTGACACCCTTTATAGTACTTAAAACAATCCTCAAGCATGGTGGGCCAATAAAACCCCGATCGCCTGATCAACCATTTCATCTTATGAGCCGATTGGTGAGTTCCACAGGCGCCTTCGTGTACCTCGTGTAAGAGTCGATTTGACTCGGTTGGTCCCAGACATTTGAGAAGTAACCCTTCCAAAGTCCTGTAGAACATGTCATCCCCAATAAGGACATACTTCATGGCCTTGTACCTTATCCGTTTAGGTGCCCCCCGAGCCGGATCTTTCAAGTAATTGAAGATATCGGCTCTCCAGTCATCCGGTTCCAGGAACTGTACCTGAACATCGGCTCCATCTGCTACATCCTTGTAGCCTGACGCCATCTGTGCGAGATCGTTCGCCTCGGTATTTTGCGACCTCAGGATCCAATTGAAGTTTATGTACCTAAATTGTGCCATCAACTCACGGCATTGCATCCATAATGGGAAGAGCGACTCGCTCTCACACTTGTATTCCTCCGTGAGTTGGGAAATCACCAATTTTAAGTCTCCAAAAAGTTCCACTGCTTCTGCCCCGGCTTCTATAAGCAACTCCATTCCCTTGCGTATTGCTTCATACTCAGCGACATTGTTGGTGCAAGGGGTAGGTAGCCTGATGGAGAAGGAATATGTTGCCCCCCGGGGCGACACGAGTAGAATGCCGATGCCGCAACCATCATCACAAGCCGATCCATCGAAAAACATGGCCCATGCACGCACAGACAGTGCTGCTATATCAGTGTTGATTCGTTCAGCAATAAGATCGGCCAACGCCTGTCCCTTGACTGCTTTCGCAGGCTGATACCGGAGATCAAATTCCGATAATGCAAACATCCACTTACCGAGTCGGCCTTTCAACACAGGAGCCGACAGCATATGTTCGATGACATCTGATTTGCATATGATGACAATTTCCGCTGACAGCAAGATGTGACGAAGCTTGGTGCAGGTAAAGAATAGGCAGAGGCACAACTTCTCGATCTCAGGGTACCTAGCCTCTGCATCCAACATCCTTCTGCTGAGGTAGAAAGCGACTCTCTCTAGACCATCATAAACTTGCACCACCACTGAGGCGATGGAAGTGTCAGCTACTGACAAGTAAATATAGAATGGTCTGTCTTGCTGGGGCGGAACCAACACAGGTGGCTTCGTTAGATACTCTTTAATCTCGTCAAACGCTCGCTGTTGCTCTACCCCCCCAGTGAAACTCCTCATCAGATTTAATTTTTACCAATCCCATGAACGGCTCGATTCGCCCTGACAGATTGGAGATGAATCTTCTGACGAAGTTGATTTTGCTGATGAGAGACTGGAGTTCTTTCTTTGTGGTAGGTGGCTTCATTGTTCGCACTGCCTCCTGACTTTTCAGGCCGATCTCAATTCCGCGTTCATGAACCAAGAAACCCAAGAATTGACCGACCGTTACACCAAAAGCACACTTCTTCGGATTCATTCTTAGCCCGAATTTTCTAGTTCGGTCCAGGATGCGTCTTAAATCCTCCAAGTGTCCTTCTAGTGAAACAGACTTGACTACCACGTCATCAATGTAAATCTCTACCAACTTGCCGATCAGATCATGAAAGATGTAATTCATGGCCCTTTGGTATGTTGTGCCGGCATTTTTCAGTCCAAATGTCATGACTACATATTCAAACAGACCCACCGAACCTGGTACTCTGAATGCAGTCTTGTGTATATCTTCTGGAGCCATAAAAAATTGGTTGTAGCCGGCATTGCCATCCATGAAACTTAAAACCTTATGACCAGCAGCTGCATTGATCAATGTCTCTGCGACCGGCATTGGATACTCATCCTTTGGAGTGGCTCTATTGAGATCTCGAAAATCTATGGCGATGCGCCATCGGCCGTCCTTTTTCTGTACAGGTACGATACTAGAAATCCACTCAGCATACCTGCATGGCCTGATGAACCCGGCGTTCAACATTTTCTCGATCTCTTTCTTGACTTCTTCTAAAATTTCGGCCTTCATCTATCGTGCTCGCTGCTGGAACGGACAAAATCCTTTCTTAAGAGGGAGCCGATGCTCAATGATGCTCCTGTCTAACCCGGGCATCTCTGTGTAATCCCAGGCAAAGCAATCTGGGTATTCTTTCAACAGGGCTATCATCAGGCCCCTCAGACGCGGATCTAACTTTTTGCTGATAAATGATGGTCGTGGCTTATCCCCAGGACCAATGTCAATCTCTTCTAGCTCATCAGCCGATGTAAACCCATATCCTAGCTTTCCGTCGCCTGCTAGGTCGATGCTGAACACAGGCAAAACGTACGGTGAGGACAATTTGGGCCGATTGCTGGAATCGGCCCCCTTTTTGATTGCATTACTCAATGAAGGTTTACAACTTATTTGTGCTCTACTACGGGAGGGAGTCTCCCTACTACGACTACGTGACATGCTTGAGGTGAGATCATTGCTTTTTATTTTTTGGGGCCGATCGCCGGGATCGGCCTTGCCACGTACGTCCATTGTCTTTGCTCTTGCTACTCTGTCAGGCCGGCGGATAAGACCAGCCTCACCCCGTTTTTTGTAGCTTCGATGCGCTCACAGCCGTCCAAACTGACTCCAGAGATCGGCTCTTGGTCTTCTGCGTCCCAAATATTCATGCCAGCTATTGAGATCTCGACCGAGTCATCTGCATGAACGACCTCCACTTCATCTCCATCCCACTGTATCAGGCATTAGTGCATTGTAGATGGAATGCAGCAGTTGGCGTGGATCCAATCCCTCCCTAGCAGGACAGCGTAGGTGCTTTTGCTGTCGACGATGAAGAATGATGTAGGGATGGTTTTTCGGCCTACAGTTAGATCCACGTTCAGAACGCCTTGCGTTTCTGATGCTTGGCCGTTGAAGTCGCTTAATGTGACGTTGGTTTTGATCAGATCTGCGCTAGAGCGTCCCAAACGCCGTAGCATGGAGTATGGCATTATATTGACTGCCGCTCCCGTGTCAACCAACATCTTGCTGACAGGCTGCCCGTTGATATAACCTCTTAGATACAGGGCCTTCAAATGTTTGTAGCCCTTCTCTCGCGGCTTTTCAAAGATAACTGGCTGTGGGCCACAGTCAAACTGTGCTACCGGCGCTTCTTCGGTTCTTGGAGCACAAAACTCCGACGGAAGTATGAACACCATATTTGTGCTAGCCGATGCCTTCTCATCGGCTTTCATTTGTTTGGGGCGCCATTCTTTCTTCTGTGGACAAATCTCGGCGTCCAAAGTTTGCTGAATTTTCACGGCCAGATCGGGCCGTGCTTTCCTCAACGTGTGCAGGTATTGCGCCTCGGCTTCCTCCAAGCTACGTAGCCGCTGAACCCTACGCTTTTGGGAGTGACTGAGTCCATCAGGGCACCACCTTGGCCGGTGGTATCTATCTTCTTCTTCATCTTCTGACTCCTCGAAATCTTCCTCTCGAGATGACTCAGCTCGTCTGTTCTGAGATAGGAGAGGCCCTAGACGTTTGAACACTGAAACCTCACCTGCGTCCTCCTTCTGCTGCCTACATTCCGGGCAGTTGTCGATTGTAGGCAATCGGCTCATTCCTGAATCCCAGCAGTGCTTAAAGAAAGGACAATCCCAGTGTCTGTCCATATCTTCCTGCTCCCTTGACTTCCCCTTAGCGCGGCACTCATATCCGTCGTCGTCTCTATCATACCGACGATATTTTCCATTGTCTACATCAGCCCGACGATACCTTTCGTCATCTATGTCGTGCCGCCGGCGTCGGTCGTACTGACGCTCATATTTGTTAAGGAGATGCGCGGAGAGTGGTCGTTGATACCGCACGTTTCTCACTTGTTCCTCGGTGATGTACCGTCTATTGTCATATCGGGGCCGGTCGCGTGGGCCGGCCTCCTCCTTTTCCTTGCCACGGGAGTGACCGATTTCTTCTTTATCCCTGCCATGGTGGTATACAGGCCTTGCCATGTTAACACCGAATGAGAAATCTAGCTGACGCCTCGCGGAGTGATTGTATTCCACCACGTTAACGCCAGGAAACGGTTGCGTGTCCACTTTCATGGCAAACTGACCAAATATCAAACGGCCTTGTTCTATCGCCATTTGGATCTGCCGACGCAACTCTTTGCAGTCATTGGTGACATGGGTGAACGAGTGATGCCACTTGCAGTATGGTCTCCCATTCATTTCTTGCGCCGTAGGGATTTTATGGCCTTCGGGTAACTTCAGCTGTTTTTCCTTAAGCAATAAATCGAATATCTTCTCAGCTTTGTTTATATCGAAGTCAAACCCTTTTGCAGGCCCTTGTTGTTTCACCCATTTGCAGGACACGGGATCTGCCCCCCGAGCCCATTCAGCCATGGCTACTTCCTGATCTTCTGCAGAGTCCCCAACTTCTTCTGTCTCGACCAGGCCTATCGGGCGTTTGAACTTCTCTTGGTACAATTCTGGGTGGCGCTGCTCATACAATGTTAATTTCTGGGCCATTTGCGCCAGTGAATTGTATTCCACTTGGAAAGCCAGATCCTTGATCGGCGCCGCGAGGCCCAACGCTGCCAGATTCTCAGTTAAACGAGCCGAATAACATCGGTTCTTGACAGTCCTGAAACGCTGAATGTAATCCGACACCGTTTCTCCACGCTTCTGCCGCACCTGCGCCAGATCGGCAATGCCAGCCTCGGTAGCTTCTGAGTGATATTGAATATGAAACCGCTCTTCCAGCTGCTTCCACGTCCGGACTGAATCTGGTGGCAACGAGGTGTACCACCCAAAAGCTGGTCCTGTGAGAGATTGCGCAAAAAACCTTACACGTAACGGGTCTGATGCTGAAATCATGCCCAACTGTGCCAAATATCGGCTCACATGCTCAATTGAACTAGACCCTTCTGATCCATTGAACTTTGAGAACTCAGGGAGTCGATACTTGGGCGGCAGTGGAATCAAATCATATTTGTTGGGGTACGGCTTGGAATAGCCGACTGTTCTCCTCTTTGGCACGATGCCGAACTGGTCTCTCAAGATTGTACTGATTTGTTCCACGGTATGAGCTGCAGGGGCTGAGCTTTCATGACTCGTTCTGGTGGCATATTTAGCCAGCCACGCCTGTTTATCGGCGTCCGCTCCACAAACCCCTCCTGCTGCAATCTGGTTCGTGCGCGCCAAGTTATTGCAGTCCGGCACGTATGTGCACACGTATCCATGTGGGATTTCTTTAGGCGGCTCATGCAGGAACTGGTAATCGCCAGGATCGCCTCCAATCTTGTAGACGACGTATGCCGGTGAACCCGGTGGCTCTGGAGCTGCAAGCGCGAATGGCAGCTGCGGTCTGGTTTGGAACGGTATCTCTCCCTGGTGAGTTCCTAGGGCAGGCCCTGACGGAGAGTACTGATGCTTCATGATTTCCTGAACCACGCGAACCGCAATGCACTTGAAAGCGTTTACCAAGCTCTCAGAATGACGGTGTAGAGAATGAGCCACCATGTAATTAACTTCCTGGCGCAGAGCTCTGGTGCGTTCTTCCGAAGGGATAGACAGATCCACTTCATCGAGAACGCCTTCGGGTGAGAACCCTTTCCACCTAATGACATGTTTACGGGTCCTCTCGAAAGAGCCGATGAGATCGGCTTCGAAGACAGCTTTAATCTCATCATATTTCTTCTTGTGCTCCTCAGGCAGTTCTTCGTACGTGATTGGTGCTTCTGCCATCTCAGCTGCAGATGTTGACGCAGTTGCTGTAGAACGTCCCATCGAGCGTGCCAGAATGTGTTGCCTGCCAAAACCCACAGGCGAGCAGCGACGAGCAACACGAAGAGCCGGGAGGCTCCCAGAACTGCTGGTGGGCCCTGGTCCCTCGGGCAACGGCCCGCAAAACTCCGGCACACGTCCTGGCTGTTGCGAGGGCGTGCCACCTGACCTATACCTGGTCAGGAAGGTGATGGATTGCTCCAATTAATTTCCTGCATGGTAGACACGTAAACATTAAATCCGAGCCTCGATCGGCTCTCAGGTTGCCCTGTGAATCGGCTCAAAGAGTCGACCGACCCATGGTTCGTATTGGATCTACGATAACATGGGGATCCCGCTTTATCAATACCAAGTTAAATCAATCTACGACGGTCTATGGTTTTCACCGCATAACTGGAACGTCCTACACGTAGTTGAGCCTGGCAGATGCAAAAGATAACAGAAAACTGGTCCTAGAAGAGGCCTAAAAACCAACACAGAGTCGATTCCCGGAACAACTCCTCTTGGATCGGCAAACCATACCTTACGCACTACTGGATCGTTCAACCCGTTTGCAAGGCCTAACCATGCGGATATCAAACTAATCCTTGGAGAACAAGGAACAACCATAACAGATCAGATCTACTAAATAAAGACTAAGCAAGATGCTGCCCTTACACCTAAGATAGGTGCAAAGGCAGCTAGATATGTAGGGGCAGCGTAACTAAACAAACATATTAGAAAAGTATCGATGTTAGCCCCAACACATCTATGATAACAGTGTTACTCGCCATCAACAAGGCTTCAGCACGAGCAACACAAAACAACGAATAAACTGATACTGCTCAGATCGCAAGATGCGATCTGGGCAGCATGGCGCTTACCCGGAAGAAATCCTCGAAACAAGGGGTGGCGATGCGCCTAGATTGTGTTTGTTGTGAACGTGATCGTCCTCCTTTCTCAATAACCCTAGGTACATATTTATAGTCCGTAGACTTTCTATCTTTGGAATAAACCTAACTGTATACGCATAAACTCTATCTCTTAATTCTAAACTGAAACGTAATCTACCATAATGTACAGATACACGGGCAATCTAGCCCAAACTCTCGTACGAGGCCGATTCAGAAATACTTTATGTGCATATCCTCTAAGCCCATCTCAATCACGGCCCATCTCCTTACTTGGCTAAAATCCGGCGATAACACAACTACTCTGAATGGCACACTGAAAGGACTCCTCAAGGTAAGAAGGTAAATTCTGTTGACAAAACCTCCTCCTTGAGTGATAAGATCGATGTTATTATGTCTATGCTTTTTAAGGCCATATCCTTCTAATAATGGTAATGGTTATGGTAATTCTTATGGTAATTCTTACAAAAATAGTAGGAGTGTAGCCTCTGGTCTTGAAGTCATGCTTAAAGAATTTATTAGTACACAAACTGCTTTTAATAAATCTGTTGAGGTAAAGCTTGGTAAAATTGATGTTCTTGCTTCTAAGGTTGATAGTCTTGTTGCTGATGTTGATCTTTTAAAACTGAAAGTTATGGCTAATGAAACTAAAGATATTAAGTCATTTGCTACAGCAAACGCTATCCAATTTCAAATTAATGACAATATTAGAATGATTGCTGAATTGCATGCTAGGTGGGAAAGAGAAGAAAAACTTGCTAAAGAGAATAATGTAGCTAAAGTTTGGACTATAACCACCACTAGTAATTTTGATGCTTCACATGTTGCTAAGCCTCCTACTATCAATGGTACAATAATTGGTGTTGGCAATGTTTCCACTTCTACTACAAAGCGTGCAAAATTGCCTGAAATTGCTGAAACTGTTTGTGATAAAAGTGCTGAAATTTTTCAAAGTGTTGGGGACAATGGTCCCATTGCTTTAGATCATAATGATTTTGATTTTGATAATTGTCATATCTCTGAAGTTATTAAGTTCTTGCAAAAACTTTCTAGAAGTCCTAATGCTAGTGCTATAAATTTGTCCTTTACAAAACATATTACAAATGCTCTCATTGAAGCTAGAGAAGAGGAATTAAAACTTGAAGTTTCTATTCCTAGGAAGTTAGAAGATGGTTGGGAGCCCATTATTAAGATGAAGGTCAACGATTTTGATTGTAATGCTTTATGTGATCTTGGTGCAAGTATTTCTGTTATGCCTAAGAAACTTTATGATATGCTTGACTTGCCACCATTGAAATATTGTTATTTGGATGTTAATCTTGCTGATAATTCTATAAAGAAACCTTTGGGGAGAATTGACAATGTTCACATTACGGTTAACAATAACCTTGTCCCCGTTGATTTTGTTGTTTTGGATATTGAATGCAATGCATCTTGTCCTATTATTTTGGGAAGACCCTTTCTTTGAACCGTTAGTGCTATTATTGATATGAAAGAAGGAAATATTAAATATCAATTCCCTCTTAAGAAAGGTATGGAACACTTCCCTAGAAATAGAATGAAGTTGCCTTTTGATTCTATTATTAGAACAAATTATGATGTTGATGCTTCTTCTCTTGATGTTACTTGATTTTCACTTTCTGCGCCTAGCTGAAAGGCGTTAAAGAAAAGCGCTTATGGGAGACAACCCATTATTTTACTACAGCAATTTTGTTTTATATTTGTGCCAAGTGAAGTCTTTGATAGAAAGTTGATACTTGATTTGGATTTCTGCGCAGAAACAGATTTCTATCTGTCACGGTTTCGCGTTTTTCTCTCTGTAGAAAATTCGTAAAATCTTGAAACAATTCATGAGTAATCCTCAGATATGTACGCAACTTTCATTCAATTTGAGCTTCTTCATCTGAGCATGTTAAGTGCCTCGAAAAAATTCGTCTTTACGGACTGTTCTGTTTTGACAGATTCTGCCCTTTATTTCGCATTGCCTCTTTTACTGTGTTTGAGTGGATTTCTTTGCTCAATTAAATTTCAATAGCCTTGGGTAATGTCCAGAAGTGTTGGGAATGATTGTGTCCTTGCTGAACATGTGATTTTTTGATTATGCACTAACCCTCTAATGAGATTGTTTTGAGTTTGGTGTGAAGGAAGTTTTCAAGGATCAAGAGAGGAGAATGATATAATATGATCAAGAAGAGTGAAAAGTCTAAGCTTGGGGATTCCCCCGTGGTTCATCCCTGCATATTTCAAGAAGACTCAAGCATCTAAGCTTGGGGATGCCCAAGTCATCCCCTTCTTCATCAACAACTTATTAGGTCACCTCTAGTGAAACTATATTTTTATTCGGTCACATCTTATTTGCTTTACTTGGAGCGTATGTGTGCTATTATTTTTGTTTGTTTTTGAATAAAATCGGATCCTAGCAATCCTTGTGTGGGAGAGAGACACGCTCCGATTTTTCATATGAACACTGGTGTTCTTCGTTTTACTTTTAGTGTTCATGGCGAAAGTTGGAAGCTACTGCATTTATTGCTATTTCGTTGGAAACAGAAAATGTTTCATGTGGTAATTGGTATATTGTCTTGAATAACTTGATACTTGGAAATTGTTTTGAGCTCTCAAGTGGATCATGTTTAAGCTCTTGCATCATGTAGATTAAACCTATTAGTGGAGAACTACCATAGAGCTTGTTGAAATTTGGTTTGCATGATTGGTCTCTCTAAGGTCTAGATATTTTCTGGTAAAAGTGTTTGAGCAAAAAGGAAGACAGTGTAGAGTCTTATAATGCTTGCAATATGTTCTTATGTAAGTTTTGTTGTACCGGTTCATACTTGTGTTTGCTTCAAACAACCTTGCTATCCAAAGCCTTGTACTGAGAGGGAATGCTTCTCGTGCATCCAAAACCTTGAGCCAAAAACTATGTCATGTGTGTCCACCATAACTACCTACTATGTGGTATTTTTCTGCCATTCCAAGTAAATACTTCATGTGCTACCTTTAAACAATTCAAAAGTTATTATCTCTTATTTGTGTCAATGTTTTATAGCTCATGAGGAAGTATGTGGTGTTTTATCTTTCAATCTTGTTGGGCATACTTTCACCAATGGACTAGTGGCTTCATCCGCTTATCCAATAATTTTGCAAAAAGAGCTGGCAGCGGGGTTCCCAACCCCAATTAATTAACTTTCATTAATAATTCTCTTCACATGTTTTGCCCTGATTCATCAGTAAGCAACTTAATTTTGCAAATAGACACTCCTCCATGGTATGTGAAATGTTGGAAGGCACCCGAGGATTCGGTTAGCCATGGCTTGTGAAAGAAAAAGGTTGGGAGGAGTGTCATCCATAAATAAAACTAAAGTACATGTGTAAACAAAATAGAAGAGGGATGATCTACCTTGCTGGTAGAGATAACGTCCTTCATGGGAGCTGCTCTTTGAAAGTGTGTTTGACGAGGGGGTTAGAGTGCCCACTACCATTCGTTGACAACAACAAACACCTCTCAAAACTTTACTTTTATGTTCTCTATATGATTTCAAAACTTGAAAAGCTCTAGCACATGATTTAATCCCTGCTTCCCTCTACGAAGGGCCTTTCTTTTACTTTATGTTGAGTCAGTTTACCTACTTCCTTCTATCTTAGAAGCAAACACTTGTGTCAACTGTGTGCATTGATTCTTACATACTTGCTTATTTGCACTCATCATATTACTTTGTGTTGACAATTATCCATGAGATATACATGTTGAAATTTGAAAGCAACTGCTGAAACTTAAATCTTCCTTTGTGTTGCTTCAAAACCTTCTATTAAGAATCTATTGCTTTATGAGTTAACTCCTATGCAAGACTTTTTGATGCTTGTCTTGAAAGTACTATTCATGAAAAGTCTTTGCTATATGATTCAGTTGTTTAGTCATTATCTATTTGTTAACAAACTATAGACCATTGCTTTGAGTTACTTCATTCATCTCATATGCTTTACAATAGTATTGATCAAGATCATGTTGGTAGCATGTCACTTCAGAAATTATTCTTTTTATCGTTTACCTACTCGAGGGCGAGTAGGAACTAAGCTTGGGGATGCTTGATACGTCTCAAACGTATCTATAATTTCTTATGCTCCATGCTAGTTTTATGACAATACCTACATGTTTTATTCATACTTTGTATCATTTTTATGCATTTTCCGGTACTAACCTATTAACAAGATGCTGAAGCGCCAGTTCCTGTTTTCTGCTGTTTTTGGTTTCAGAAATCTTACACAGGAAATATTCTCGGAATTGGACGAAATGAAAGCCCACAGCCCTATTTTCCACGGAGGATTCCAGAACATTGTAGAAGAGTCGGAGAGGGCCAGCAGGAGGGCCACCCATAGGGTGGCGCGGCCTGGCCCCCTGCCGCGCCCAGGTATGGGGAGCCCACCCCCTGGCTCCCCCGACGCTGTCTCTTCGCCTATATATTCCTTCGTATCGGAAAACCCTAGTACCGAGAGCCAAAATACGAGAAAAGTTACTGAGACGCCGCCGCCGTCAATCCCATCTCGGGGGATTCTGAAGATCTCCTCCGGCACCCTGCCGGAGAGGAGAATCATCACCGGAGGGCTCTACATCACCATGCCCACCTCCGGACTGATGCGTGAGTAGTTCATCCTTGGACTATGGTCCATAGCAGTAGCTAGATGGTTGTCTTCTCCTATTATGTCATCATGTTTAGATCTTGTGAGCTGCCTATCATGATAAAGATCATCTATTTGTAATGCTACATGTTGTGTTTGTTGGGATCCGATGAATATGGAATACTATGTCAAGTTGATTATCGATCTATCATATATGTGTTGTTTATGATCTTGCATGCTCTCCGTTGCTAGTAGAGGCTCTGGCCAAGTTGATACTTGTAACTCCAAGAGGGGGTATTTATGCTAGATAGTGGGTTCATGCCTCCATTGAATGCAGGACGATGTGAGAAAGTTCTAAGGTTGTGGATGTGCTGTTGCCACTAGGGATAAAACATCAATGCTTTGTCTAAGGATATTTGTATTATTTACATTACGCACAGTACTTAATGCAATTGTCTGTTGTTTGCAACTTAATAATGGAAGGGTGCGGATGCTAACCCGAAGGTGGACTTTTTAGGCATAGATGCATGCTGGATAGCGGTCTATGTTCTTTGTCGTAATGCCCTAAGTAAATCTCATAGTAGTCATCATGATATGTATGTGCATTGTTATGCCCTCTCTATTTGTCAATTGCCCAACTGTAATTTGTTCACCCAACATGTTATTTATCTTATTGGAGAGACACCACTAGTGAACTGTGGACCCCGGTCCATTTTTTTACATCTGAAATACAACCTACTGCAATCATTGTTCTCTGTTGTTCTTTGCAAGCAAACATCATTCTCCACACCATACGTTTAATCCTTTGTTTACAGCAAGCCGGTGAGATTGACAACCTCACTGTTAAGTTGGGGCAAAGTATCTTGATTGTGTTGTGCAGGTTCCACGTTGGCGCCGGAATAAGAAATAGCATGTTTGGTGAACAAATTATAGTTGGGCAATTGACAAATAAAGAGGGCATAACAATGCACATACATATTATGATGAGTAGTGTGAAATTCAATTGGGCATTACGACAAAGTACATATACCGCTATCCAGCATGCATCTATGCCTAAAATGTCCACCTTCGGGTTAGCATCCGCACCCCTTCCAGTATTAAGTTGCAAACAACAGACAATTGCATTAAGTATGGTGCGTAATATAATCAACACAAATATCCTTAGACATAGCATTGATGTTTTATCCCTAGTGGCAACAACACATCCATAACCTTAGGGGTTGTTGTCACTCCCCCAGATTTAATGGAGACATGAACCCACTATCAAGCATAAATACTCCCTCTTGGAGTCACAAGTATCAACTTGGCCAGAGCCTCTACTAGCAACGGAGAGCATGCAAGATCATAAACAACACATATATAGATTGATAATCAACATAACATAGTATTCCATATTCATCGGATCCCAACAAACGCAACATGTAGCATTACAAATAGATGATCTTGATCATGTTAGGCAGCTCACAAGATCGAACAATGATAGCACATGAGGAGAAGACAACCATCTAGCTACTGCTATGGACCCATAGTCCAGGGGTGAACTACTCACACATCACTCCGGAGGCGATCATGGCGATGAAGAGTCCTCCGGGAGATGATTCCCCTCTCCGGCAGGGTGCCGGAGGCGATCTCCTGAATCCCCCGAGATGGGATTGGCGGCGGTGGCGTCTCTGGAAGGTTTTCCGTATCGTGGCTCTTGGTACTAGGGTATTCTCGACGAAGGCTTTAAGTAGGCGGAAGGGTAGGTCAGGAGGCGATGCGAGGGCCCCACACACTAGGGCGGCGCGGCCCCACCCTTGGCCGTGCGGCCCTGGCGTGGCGGCGCCTCGTCGCCCCACTTCGTTTCCCTTTCGGTCTTCTGGGAGCTTCGTGGAAAAATAAGACCCTGGGCGTTGATTTCGTCCAATTCCGAGAATATTTCCGATGTAGGATTTCTGAAACCAAAAACAGCAGAAAACAGCAACTGGCTCTTCGGCATCTTGTTAATAGGTTAGTGCCGGAAAATGCATAAATATGACATAAAGTGTGTATAAAACATGTGAGTATCATCATAAAAGTAGCATGGAACATAAGAAATTATAGATACGTTTGAGACGTATCAAGCATCCCCAAGCTTAGTTCCTACTCGTCCTCGAGTAGGTAAACGATAACAAAGATAATTTCTGAAGTGACATGCTATCATAATCTTGATCAATACTATTGTAAAGCACATGAGATGAATGCAGCGATTCGAAGCAATGGTAAAGACAATGAGTAAACAATTGAATCATATAGCAAAGACTTTTCATGAATAGTACTTTCAAGACAAGCATCAATAAGACTTGCATAAGAGTTAACTCATAAAGCAATAGATTCATAGTAAAGCTTTGAAACAACACAAAGGAAGATATAAGTTTCAGCGGTTGCTTTCAACTTCAACATGTATATCTCATGGATATTTTTCAATACAAAGTAATATGATGAACGCAAATAAGCAAGTATGTAAGAATCAATGCACAGTTGACACAAGTGTTTGCTTCTAAGATAGAAAGAAGTAGGTAAACTGACTCAACATAAAAGTAGAAGAAAGGCCCTTCGCAGAGGGAAGCATGGATTACTATATTTGTTCTAGAGCTTTTATTTTGAAAACAAGAAACAATTTTGTCAACGGTAGTAATAAAGCATATGTGTTATGTATAAGATATCCTATAAGTTGCAAGCCTCATGCATAGATTACCAATAGTGCTCGCACCTTGTCCTAATTAGCTTGGATTTACATGGATTATCATTGCATAGCATATGTTTTAACCAAGTGTCACAAAGGGGTACCTCTATGCCGCCTGTACAAAGGTCTAAGGAGAAAGCTCGCATTGGATTTCTCGCTTTTGATTATTCTCAACTTAGACATCCATACCGGGACAACATAGACAACAGATAATGGACTCCTCTTTAATGCATAAGCATTCAACAAAAAATAATATTCTCATAAGAGATTGAGGATTGTTGTCCAAACTGAAACTTCCACCATGGATCATGGCTTTAGTTAGCGGCCCAATGTTCTTCTCTAACAATATGCATACTCAAACCATTGATCATGATAAATCACCCTTACTTCAGACAAGACGAACATGCATAGCAACTCACATGATATTCAACAAAGTGAAATAGTTGATGGCGTCCCCAGAAACATGGTTACCGCTTAACAAGCAACTTATTAAGAAATAAGATACATAAGTACATATTCAATACCACAATAGTTTTTAAGCTATTTTTTCCATGAGCTATATATTGCAAAGACAAAGAATAGAATTTTAAAGGTAGCACTCAAGTAATTTACTTTGGAATGGCGGAGAAATACCATGTAGTAGGTAGGTATGGTGGACACAAATGGCATAGTTTTTGGCTCAAGGATTTTAGATGCACGAGAAGTAATCCCTCTCAATACAAGGCTTAGGCTAGCAAGGTTGTTTGAAGCAAACACAAGTATGAACCGGTACAGCAAAACTCACATAAGAACATATTGCAAGCATTATAAGACTCTACACTGTCTTCCTTGTTGTTCAAACACCTTACCATAAAATATCTAGACTCTAGAGAGACCAATCATGCAAACCAAATTTTAACAAGCTCTATGTAGTTCTTCACTAATAGGTGCAAAGTATATGATGCAAGAGCTTAAACATGAGCACAACAATTGCCAAGTATCAAATTATTCAAGACATTATACCATTTACCACATGTAGCATTTTCCGTTTCCAACCATAATACAATTAACGAAGCAGTTTCAACCTTCGCCATGAACACTAAGAATAAAGCTAAGAACATATGTGTTCATATGCAACAGCGGAGCGTGTCTATCTCCCACACAATGAATGCTAGGATCCAATTTATTCAAACAAAAACAAAAACAAAAGCAAACAGACGCTCCAAGTAAAGCACATAAGATGTGACGGAATAAAAATATAATTTCACTAGAGGTGACCTGATAATTTATCGATGAAGAAGGGGATGCCTTGGGCATCCCCAAGCTTAGATGCTTGAGTCTTCTTGAAATATGTAGGGATGAACCACGGGGGCATCCCCAATCTTAGAGCTTTCACTCTCCTTGATCATATTGTATCATCCTCCTCTCTTGATCCTTGAAAACTTCCTCCACACCAAACTCAAAACAAACTCATTAGAGGGTTAGTGCATAATCAAAAATTCACATGTTCAGAGGTGACATAATCATTCTTAACACTTCTGGACATTGCACAAAGCTACTGAAAGTTAATGGAATAAAGAAATCCATCAAACATAGCAAAACAGGCAATGCGAAATAAAAGGCAGAATCTGTCAAAACAGAACAGTCCGTAAAGATGAATTTTTCTGGGGCACTTAACTTGCTCAGATGAAAATGCTCAAATTTAATGAAAGTTGCGTACATATCTGTGGATCACTCACGTAAATTGGCAGATTTTTCTGAGTTACCTACAGAAAATACTACTCAAATTCGGACAGCAAGAAATCTGTTTCTGCGCAGTAATCCAAATCTAGTATGAACCTTACTATCAAAGACTTTACTTGGCACAACAATGCAATAAAATAAAGATAAGAAGAGGTTTCTACAGTAGTAACAACTTCCAAGACTCAAATATAAAACAAAAGTGCAGAAGTAAAATAATGGGTTGTCTCCCATAAGCGCTTTTCTTTAACGCCTTTCAGCTAGGCGCAGAAAGTGTGAATCAAGTGTTATCAATAGATGAAGAGTTTCCTCAACTATGCATTGTATCTTATCTATGTAAGTTTCAGAGGCTCCTTTTTCATTACTCTTAGGCTTGCTATTCTCATCAAACAAATTTTCAGGAACAAGCCAAGCATAGTTATTTTCTAGAGCTTCATGCATTCCTAGGAGCTTACTAGGTATCGGTGCTTTAATCTCCCCACCATCATTAACATTATTAGTGTACCTTATTCTATCCATGTCCATCTTTTCCAGTGTTCTCTTAAAATCAGTGAACAAACCAAGCCTCTTATGCTTAATAAAAACTTTTCTAGCTTCTTTAGCTATATCTTCAAATTCTCGAACATGGACTTTTAAAACAAAATCTCTCTTTTCTCCCCTCTCCATATCAGAAAGTGTAAGAAACATGTGTTGTATTATGGGATTGAGATTAACAAATCTAGTTTCCAACATGTGTACTAAACAGGCAGAAGCACTTTCATAAGTAGGAGCAGCTTTTAATAATGGTATATCTTCAAAATCTTCATCCATGCTAACATGGGTGAAAAATCTTTCTATATTATCTCTTCCAATGATAGACCCTTGTCCTACCGGTATATCTTTCAGAGTAAACTTGGGAGGAAACATGATGAAATAAGTAAAGTAAATGCAAGTAACTAATTTTTTTCTGTTTTTAATATGGAGAACGCAAACAAGATAGTAAATAAGTAAAAGCAAGTAACTAATTTTTTGTATTTTTGATATAATGAGCAAACAAAGAAGTAAATAAAATAAAGTAAAGCAAGACAAAAACAAAGTAAAGAGATTGGAAGTGCAAGACTCCCCTTGCAGCGTGTCTTGATCTCCCCGGCAACGGCGCCAGAAATTTAAGCTTGATACGCGTACAACACGCGTCCGTTGGTAACCCCAAGTGGAAGGTGTGATGCGTACAGCAGTAAGTTTTCCTCAGTAAGAAACCAAGGTTTATCGAACCAGTAGGAGACAAGAAGCACATTGAAGGTTGATGGCGGCGAAGTGTAGTGCGGCGCAACACCAGGGATTCCGGCGCTAACGTGAAACCTGCACAACACAACCAAAGTACTTTGCCCCAACGTAACAGTGAGGTTGTCAATCTCACCGGCTTGCTGTAACAAAGGATTAGATGTATAGTGTGGATGATGATGTTTGCAAAGAACAGTAAGAACGAGTATTGCAGTAGATTGTATTTGATGTAAAGAATGGATCGGGGTCCACAGTTCACTATTGGTGTCTCTCCAATAAGAAATAGCATGTTGGGTGAACAAATTACAGTTGGGCAATTGACAAATAAAGAGGGCATAACAATGCACATACATATTATGATGAGTAGTGTGAAATTCAATTGGGCATTACGACAAAGTACATAGACCGCTATCCAGCATGCATCTATGCCTAAAAAGTCCACCTTCGGGTTAGCATCCGCACCCCTTCTAGTATTAAGTTGCAAACAACAGACAATTGCATTAAGTATGGTGCGTAATGTAATCAACACAAATATCTTTAGACATAGCATTGATGTTTTATCCCTAGTGGCAACAGCACATCCATAACCTTAGGGGTTGCTGTCACTCCCCCAGATTTAATGAAGACATGAACCCACTATCTAGCATAAATACTCCCTCTTGGAGTCACAAGTATCAACTTGGCCAGAGCCTCTACTAGCAACGGAGAGCATGCAAGATCATAAACAACACATATATAGATTGATAATCAACATAACATAGTATTCCATATTCATCGGATCCCAACAAACGCAACATGTAGCATTACAAATAGATGATCTTGATCATGTTAGGCAGCTCACAAGATCGAACAATGATAGCACATGAGGAGAAGACAACCATCTAGCTACTGCTATGGACCCATAGTCCAGGGGTGAACTACTCACACATCACTCCGGAGGCGATCATGGCGATGAAGAGTCCTCTGGAGATGATTCCCCTCTCCGGCAGGGTGCCGGAGGCGATCTCCTAAATCCCCCGAGATGGGATTGGTGGCGGCGTCTCTGGAAGGTTTTCCGTATCGTGGCTCTCGGTACTGGGGTATTCTCGACGAAGGCTTTAAGTAGGCGGAAGGGTATGTCAGGAGGCGACGCGAGGGCCCCACACACTAGGGTGGCGTGGCCCCACCCTTGGCCGCGCGGCCCTGGCGTGGCGGCGCCTCGTCGCCCCACTTTGTTTCCCTTTCGGTCTTCTGGAAGCTTCGTGGAAAAATAAGACCCTGGGCGTTGATTTCTTCCAATTCCGATAATATTTCCTTTGTAGGATTTCTGAAACCAAAAACAGCAGAAAACAACAACTGGCTCTTCGGCATCTTGTTAATAGGTTAGTGCCGGAAAATGCACAAATATGACATAAAGTGTGTATAAAACATGTGAGTATCATCATAAAAGTAGCATGGAACATAAGAAATTATAGATACGTTTGAGACGTATCAGGCGGCCTCTCTGCTTCTACTGACGCTCTTGGTATCGACTTTGACTGGGTGCTGGTGGGTCGTGGCGGCCGCCCTTGCCGTGAGCCATTGATACGTCTCCAACGTATCGATAATTTCTTATGTTCCATGCCACTTTATTGATGATACCTACATGTTTTATGCATACTTTATGTCATATTTATGAATTTTCCGGCACTAACCTATTAACGAGATGCCGAAGAGCCAGTTGCTGTTTTCTGCTGTTTTTGGTTTCAGAAATCCTAGTAAGGAAATATTCTCGGAATTGGACGAAATCAACGGCAAGGATCTTATTTTTCCACGAAGCTTCCAGAACACCGGGGGAGAAACGATGTGGGGCGACGAGGCGGCGACATGCCAGGGCGGCGCGGCCCACCCCCTGGCCGCGCGGCCCTAGTGTGTGGGCCCCTCGCGTCGCCCCTTGACCTACATCTCCGACTATAAGAAGCCTTCTTCGATAATAGCCCCAGTACCGAGAGCCACGATACGGAAAACCTTCCAGAGACGCCGCCGCCGCCAATCCCATCTCGGGGGATTCAGGAGATCGCCTCCGGCACCCTGCCGGAGAGGGGAATCATCTCCCGGAGGACTCTTCACCGCCATGGTCGCCTCCAGAGTGATGAGTGAGTAGTTCACCCCTGGACTATGGGTCCATAGCAGTAGCTAGATGGTTGTCTTCTCCTAATTGTGCTTCATTGTCGGATCTTGTGAGCTGCCTAACATGATCAAGATCATCTATCTGGAATGCTACATGTTATGTTTGTTGGGATCCGATGAATAGAGAATACTATGCTATGTTGATTATCAATCTATTATCTATGTATTGTTTATGATCTTGCATGCTCTCCGTTATTAGTAGAGGCTCTGGCCAAGTTTTTGCTCTTAACTCCAAGAGGGAATATTTATGCTCGATAGTGGGTTCATGCCTCCATTAAATCTGGGACAGTGACAGAAAGTTCTAAGGTTGTGGATGTGATGTTGCCACTAGGGATAAAACATCGATGCTATGTCTAAGGATGTAGTTGTTGATTACATTACGCACCATACTTAATGCAATTGTCTGTTGTTTGCAACTTAATACTGGAGAGGGGTTCAGATGATAACCTGAAGGTGGACTTTTTAGGCATAGATGCATGCTGGATAGCGGTCTATGTACTTTGTCGTAATGCCCAATTAAATCTCACTATACTCATCATATCATGTATGTGCATGGTCATGCCCTCTTTATTTGTCAATTGCCCAACTGTAATTTGTTCACCCAACATGCTTATTCTTATCGGAGAGACGCCTCTAGTGAACTGTGGACCTCGGTCCATTCTTTTAATCGAATACAATCTACTGCAATACTTGTTCTACTGTTTTCTGAAAACAATCATCATCCACACTATACATCTAATCTTTTGTTACAGCAAGCCGGTGAGATTGACAACCTCACTGTCACGTTGGGGCAAACTAATTTGGTTGTGTTGTGCAGGTTCCACGTTGGCGCCGGAATCCCTGGTGTTGCGCCGCACTACACTTCGCCGCCATCAACCTTCAACGTGCTTCTTGACTCCTACTGGTTCGATAAACCTTGGTTTCTAACTGAGCGAAACTTACTGCTGTACGCATCACACCTTCCACTTGGGGTTCTCAACGGTCGCGTGTTGTACGCGTGTCAAGCTAAATTTCTGGCGCTGTTGCCGGGGAGATCAAGACACGCTGCAAGGGGAGTCTCCACTTCCAATCACTTTACTTTGTTTTTGTCTTGCTTTACTTTTATTTACTACTTTGTTTGCTGCATTATATCAAAAACACAAAAAATTAGTTACTTGTTTTACTTTACTTAATATCATGCATGTTTTTATTTCACTAGTTAAGCATAATGGAAAGTAACAGTGAGCTTTTGAAGCTATTTCCTGAGTTAAGACATGGATTGTTTGATGCGAAAATTAAAAAACCTATTGAACCTTATTCGCATGCTAGTTGCAATGTTATTAGTATGAACACTATTATTTCTAAAGCTATGGAAGAATCTAAGCTTGGGGAAGCTGGTTTTGATGAGCATGATATTTTTAGTCCCACAAGCATTGATGAGAAAATTTTCTTTGATGATACTTTGCCTCCTATTTATGATGATTATAATGATAGTGGTCTTTTGGTGCCACCTACTATGGAGAGTAAATTTTATTATGATTATACTATGCCTCCTACACTTGATGAGAATAATAATGATAGCTACTTTGTTGAATTTGCTCCCACTACAACTAATAAAATTGATTATGCTTATGTGGAGAGTAAGAATTTTATGCATGAGACTCATGATAAGAATGTTTCATTTGATAGTTATATTGTTGAGTTTGCTCATGATGCTACTGGATATTATTATGAGAGAGGAAAATATGGTTGAGAAACTTTCATGTTACTAAAACACCTCTCTTTTTGCTGAAAATCTTGAAGTTGCGCTTGTCTAGTCTTTCTATGCTTGTTGCATTATGCTTCATGAACTTGTTTATTTACAAGATTCCTTTTCATAGGAAGTGGGTTAGACTTAAATGTGTTTTGAATTTGCTTTTTGATGCTCTCTTTTGCTTCAACTCTTATTTCTTGGGAGTGCATCATTAAAATTACTGAGCCCATCTTAATGGCTATAAAGAAAGCACTTCTTGGGAGATAACCCATGTGTTTATTTTACTACTGCACTTTTGTTTTATATTTGAGTCTTGGAAGTTGTTACTACTGTAGCAACCTCTCATTATATTAGTTTTTGTTGCATTGTTGTGCCAAGTAAAGTCGTTGATAGTAAGGTTCATACTAGATTTGGATTACTGCGCAGAAACAGATTTCTTTGCTGTCACGAATTTGGGCCTAATTCTCTGTAGGTAACTCAGAAAATTAGGCCAATTTACGTGAGTGATCCTCAGATATGTACGCAACTTTCATTCAATTTGAGAATTTTCATTTGAGCAAGTCTGGTGCCTCAATAAAATTCGTCTTTACGAACTGTTCTGTTTTGACAGATTCTACCTTTTATTTCGCATTGCCTGTTTTGCTATGCTTGATGGATTTTTCGATTCCATTAATTTTCAGTAGCTTTGTGCAATGTCCAGAAGTGTTAAGAATGATTATGTCACCTCTGAACATGTGAATTTTGATTGTGCACTAACCCTCTAATGAGTTGTTTTGAGTTTGGTGTGGAGGAAGTTTTCAAGGGTCAAGAGAGGAGGATGATACAATATGATCAAGGAGAGTGAAAGCTCTAAGCTTGGGGATGCCCCGGTGGTTCAGCCCTGCATATTTCAAGAAGACTCAAGCGTCTAAGCTTGGGGATGCCCAAGGCATCCCCTTCTTCATCGACAACATTATCAGGTTCCTCTAGTGAAACTATATTTTTATTCTATCACATCTTATGTACTTTGCTTGGAGCGTCGATTTGTTTTTGTTTTTTTGTTTTGTTTGAATAAAGTGGATCCTAGCATTCATTGTGTGGGAGAGAGACACGCTCCGCTGTTGCATATGGACAAATATGTCCTTAGGCTTTACTCATAGTGTTCATGGCGAAGGTTGAATCTTCTTCGTTAAATTGTTATATGGTTGGAAACGGGAAATGCTACATGTAGTAATTGGTAGAATGTCTTGAATAATTTGATACTTGGCAATTGTTGTGCTCATGTTTAAGCTCTTGCATCATATGCTTTGCACCTATTAATGAAGAAATACATAGAGCTTGCTAAAATTTGGTTTGCATAATTGGTCTCTCTAAGGTCTAGATATTTTCTAGTAAGGGTCGAACAACAAGGAAGACGGTGTAGAGTCTTATAATGTTTACAATATGTCTTTTATGTGAGTTTTTCTGCACCGGTTCATACTTGTGTTTGTTTCAAATAGCCTTGCTAGCCTAAGCCTTGTATCGAGAGGGAATACTTCTCATGCATCCAAAATCCTTGAGCCAACCACTATGCCATTTGTGTCCACTATACCTACCTACTACATGGTATTTCTCCGCCATTCCAAAGTAAATTGCTTGAGTGCTACCTTTAAATTTCTATCATCTACATTTGCAATATATAGCTCATGGGACAAATAGCCTAAAAACTATTGTGGTATTGAATATGTACTTATGCATTTTATTTCTTGTAAGTTGCTTGTTGTGCGATAACCATGTTCCTGGGGACGCCATCAACTACTCTTTGTTGAATATCATGTGAGTTGCTATGCATGTCCGTCTTGTCTGAAGTAAGGGCGATTTACCATGAGTTGAATGGTTTGAGCATGCATACTGTTAGAGAAGAACATTGGGCCGCTAACTAAAGCCATGATCCATGGTGGAAGTTTCAGTTTTGGACAAATATCCTCAATCTCATATGAGAAAATTAATTGTTGTTGAATGCTTAAGCATTAAAGAGGAGTCCATTATCTGTTGTCTATGTTGTCCCGGTATGGATGTCTAAGTTGAGAATAATCAAAAGCGAGAAATCCAATGCGAGCTTTCTCCTTAGACCTTTGTACAGGCGGCATAGAGGTACCCCTTTGTGACACTTGGTTAAAACATATGTATTGCGGTGATAATCCAGGTAATCCGAGCTAATTAGGACAAGGTGAGGGCACTATTAGTATACTATGCATGAGGCTTGCAACTTGTAGGATATAATTTACATAACACATATGCTTTATTACTACCGTTGACAAAATTGTTTCTTGTTTTCAAAACCAAAGCTCTAGCACAAATATAGCAATCAATGCTTCCCTCTGCGAAGGGCCTTTCTTCTACTTTTATGTTGAGTCAGTTCACCTTTTTCTCTCCATCTCAAGAAGCAAACACTTGTGTGAACTGTGCATTGATTCCTACATACTTGCATATTGCACTTGTTATATTACTTTATATTGACAATATCCATGAGATATACATGTTATAAGTTGAAAGCAACCGCTGAAACTTAATCTTCCTTTGTGTCGCTTCAATACCTTTACTTTGAATTTATTGCTTTATGAGTTAACTCTTATGCAAGACTTATTGATGCTTGTCTTGAAAGTACTATTCATGAAAAGTCTTTGCTATATGATTCAGTTGTTTACTCATGTCATTTACCATTGTTTTGATCGCTACATTCATTACATGTGCTTACAATAGTATGATCAAGGTTATGATGGCATGTCACTCCAGAAATTATCTTTGTTATCGTTTACCTACTCGGGACGAGCAGGAACTAAGCTTGGGGATGCTGATACGTCTCCAACGTATCGATAATTTCTTATGTTCCATGCCACTTTATTGATGATACCTACATGTTTTATGCATACTTTATGTCAAATTTATGCATTTTCCAGCACTAACCTATTAACGAGATGCCGAAGAGCCGATTCTTTGTTTTCTGTTTTTGGTTTCAGAAATCCTAGTAAGGAAATATTCTCGGAATTGGACGAAATCAACGGCCAGGATCTTATTTTTCCACGAAGCTTCCAGAACACCGGGGGAGAAACGAAGTGGGGCGACGAGGCGGCGATACGCCAGGGCGGCGCGGCCCACCCCCTGGCCGCGCGGCCCTAGTGTGTGGGCCCCTCGCGTCGCCCCTTGGCCTACCTCTCCGACTATAAGAAGCCTTCGTCGATAATAGCCCCAGTACCAAGAGCCACGATACGGAAAACCTTCCAGAGACGCCGCCAATCCCATCTCGGGGGATTCAGGAGATCGCCTCCGGCACCCTGCCGGAGAGGGGAATCATCTCCCGGAGGACTCTTCACCGCCATGGTCGCCTCCGGAGTGATGAGTGAGTAGTTCACCCCTGGACTATGGGTCCATAGCAGTAGCTAGATGGTCGTCTTCTCCTAATTGTGCTTCATTGTCGGATCTTGTGAGCTGCCTAACATGATCAAGATCATCTATCTGTAATGCTACATGTTATGTTTGTTGGGATCCGATGAATAGAGAATACTATGCTATGTTGATTATCAATCTATTATCTATGTGTTGTTTATGATCTTGCATGCTCTCCGTTATTAGTAGAGGCTCTGGCCAAGTTTTTGCTCTTAACTCCAAGAGGGAGTATTTATGCTCGATAGTGGGTTCATGCCTCCATTAAATCTGGGACAGTGACAGAAAGTTCTAAGGTTGTGGATGTGCTGTTGCCACTAGGGATAAAACATCGATGCTATGTCTAAGGATGTAGTTGTTGATTACATACTCACCATACTTAATGCAATTGTCTGTTGTTTGCAACTTAATACTGGAAGGGGTTTGGATGATAACCTGAAGGTGGACTTTTTAGGCATAGATGCATGCTGGATAGCGGTCTATGTACTTTGTCGTAATGCCCAATTAAATCTCACTATACTCATCATATCATGTATGTGCATGGTCATGCCCTCTTTATTTGTCAATTGCCCAACTGTAATTTGTTCACCCAACATGCTTATTCTTATCGGAGAGACGCCTCTAGTGAACTGTGGACCCCGGTCCATTCTTTTAATCGAATACAATCTACTGCAATACTTGTTCTACTGTTTTCTGCAAACAATCATCATCCACACTATACATCTAATCCTTTGTTACAGCAAGCCGGTGAGATTGACAACCTCACTGTCACGTTGGGGCAAACTAATTTGGTTGTGTTGTGCAGGTTCCACGTTGGCGCCGGAATCCCTGGTGTTGCGCCGCACTACACTTCGCTGCCATCAACCTTCAACGTGCTTCTTGACTCCTACTGGTTCGATAAACCTTGGTTTCTAACTGAGGGAAACTTACTGCTGTACGCATCACACCTTCCACTTGGGGTTCCCAACGGTCGCGTGTTGTACGCGTGTCAGCCATCGTCTTTGCTTCGAAAGGAGGGCCTCGAGCGTAGCCTCGCCTTCAAGCGTTGGGCTCGGGGGAGATGCTTTCGGTGCCTCGAGCATGACCACCAGGTCAGCTCATGTCGTGCGCCCTTCAGATGCATCTGATGTCGCCATCCTAGTCATCGGGAGCGTTTCTGCCGTGCGCGGTTTCCCGCTGCTCAGTCTTGCTCGCTGGACGGTCGTGCACGTTCTCCGGACGCACGTGCTCCTTGTTCGCGGTGCCGCTCTCCTCCCGCACAGCCACGTCGTCCATCGGCGTCCCGGAGTTGGGTCGACATCGTGTGCCACTCGTCGTCTCCTGCAACATCGCTGCCAAGGCCCTCTCCAAGGTGTCGTGAGGAGTTCAATGGCAGCGCTGGTTTGGACTCCCGCTTTCAGTGCCAGCTTTCCTTGCTACGCATGGAGCTCACCTTGTTGGTTGTTACGCGCGTCGAGGAGGTGACTCGCCCCCTCCGTGAGGAGGTGGCAAGCCTCAAGTTGTTGTTGGCACATGTTGGTGATTCGTTGGAGCCGACGGAGGCATGTTCTTCAGGTGGACATGAGCTCGCCACCGTGTAGGTTTCACTTGCACTTGGCTCTGTTGAGGAGAAGTCATCTATGGCCGAGGAAGAATATCTCTACAGCTGTTTCTCTCCTCGTGGCAGCCCCGGCCAGTCGCTGCAACCTGTTGTGTCGGCTGCCTCGGAGAGCGAGGGCATAGACGAGACCTTGGCTCCGGTGTTGCAGATCACGCCAGAGCGGCATGAGTTGCTTGGTGATTCTCCTGCGGTGCTTCCGTTGGCGTTATGCTCTTTTGAGACCTTGGGGGTGGCCATGACACCCCCGCCACCACAGTTGGAGCCTTGCCATTCCCTCTCCTCTTTGGACTATGGAGCAGTGTTGACGCCTAGTTCTGGGGCTCTTTTTGCAAAAGAGCTTTGCGGTTTGCTCGCTAGTTTGGAGGCAGCTAGCCCTGGATATGGTAAGGACATTGACTGCGTCTTGGCGGGGAAGGCCTCGGAGGATATGTTCAGGAGGGTGCAGAAGTCTCTCAAGAGAGTATCTATCAGGAGCATAAGAAGGAAGAGGGCCGGTTGAGTGGGACGTTGTGCTCTTGTGTGTCGGTTCTAGTTGGTTTAGAGGTTGCATTCTTTCGATGTTTTTCTCTTATGGGTGTGATGTTGGTATGGGCTTAGCCCTGTTGTTGTAGGTTTTCGCTCGGTTTTCTCCTAAAAACTGAGCAACTTCTTCTTAATTAATTGATGGGGCAAAGCTTTTGCCTCCGTTTAAAAAATAAAAAAAAAATGACGTAATGCCTGGCTTACTGATTACCCGGCCGGTCACCCGGTGCAAACAGATATGTTGTGTAAAGAACCTTTATGAAGCTACGACGTTGAAACAACAAAAATAAAAGGAAACTGCTGGGCGTCCTCCGGGGATCTGATTCCCCAGCCCCCGGGTACTCAGCCGTCGGATCAACCATTTCGACGGTTAGATTTGCATGTAGCAGAAAAACACCTTCGGCAGCAAAAAGTCACCCCCGGCAGCAAATGACTGAAGCAAAAAATGGTTCGTCCATGAATCAAAAGAAAAAGTCTAAGCTCGCCGGAGTCTCGCCGGAGACCTCGTCGGAGACCCCGTAGCAAACATCTTACGCAGATATAGCAAATCGCAAATAAATTGCAGCAAAAAAATTATTCATATGTTGCAAATCATCATGACACAGACCTCGCCGGAGATAAGAACTCGCCGGCGGCAGCGCCGCCCAAGAGTGTAGCAACTCCACCCACCTAAGGTAGCACTAGGTAGCACCGCCTCGAACCTCTGGTAGCAAAATCGAACATTTAAGGTAGCAATTCCACTCTTCATCGGTAGCACCAGACACTAAAGGTAGCAATGTCGGCCTCCGCCGGTAGCAATGCCAGGTGCCCAAGCGCCAGCAAACCCCCATGTAGCACCAGTAACCACTCCTTTGGAAGCACCTCTTCGGCTCTTCCCAAAAACGGCCCGACGAGAACAATGTCCTCGACGCCGGCGGCTCGCAGCTATATCTAGGGTTTCCCGTGCCGGCGGCGCGCATAGTGGCGTAGTTTGACCGGGGAGACGAGCTAGCGTGCCCTCAGGTGCGCGAGGCAGCGGCCGGCGAGGTTGGAGGTAGGGCGGCGGCGGGTGCCCCATGCCGGAGGTGCGAGGGAACAACCTGGGAGAGGAGCGGCGTGCGGCGACGGCGTTCAACGTGATAGAGGTGCGGTGGCGGCGCCCGGCATGGAGAGAGTACCGGCGGCGGCGCTAGCGCTGAGAGAGGAGCGGCGGTGGCGCCGTACGCGAGACAGGAGCACCAGCGCTGGAAAAGCACGAGAGAGGAGCGGCAACTGCGCAACGTGTGGAGGAGGTTGGAGATAGACCTGCGGGGAGGTTGCTAGTGGGGCCAGGGAAAAGACAACCGCACGATTGGATCCCATCCAACGAACGCGCGTGCGGAGGTTAGGAGAGCGTGATCCCCCGGGGGCATAGGATCATTTTCCAAAATAAAATACGGGCAATATGCATCAAAACTGCGCCACTATATCGGTTCACGCAATAATAATTCAGAACAGCAGAAGACTGAAGTAGTGCAAGATATATAGCTAGGTTAACATGCATCCCTTCACTTGTTGAGCAAGTCCACATTTTAGTCGGTAAGACCTCTTGAGCTCCTGAGTCCTTCAATCCCCCGCTCAAAGAGCAGCCATCCAAGACCCATGCCAACAACACAGCACAGGCCATCTCTCACGCGGCTCTTCAGCATCAAAAGTTCCCCCAGCCGGCTTCCAAAGAGGAAAGAGATGGGTGTTAGGATTCAGTAGTGCAACGAATGAATTAATCCGACGACCGATATATCTTGTTTAGTGCCTCACCGGAATTCTGGAATATCGAGGCGGTCGGCGCTGGCAGAAGGTTTGGTAGACGTTGCCTGCAAGAAGACGGTCAGAGTTTAAATCGTGTTAAAGATGGGATGGGAACTATTGTAGGCTGAAAGTTTGGTGAGTAAAAGTAACCACCAGCAATTGACACTATATTGCTAATAAGTTTGTTTAAATTCGTGTCGGCATTCAGGCAAAGAAAAGGATAGATCCGCTTGCGCAGCATGGTGATTGCATCGATCAAAGATTGCAGTAGAAGAGATGCAGAACGTTGGGGATCTTCTGCTTCAGCTTCGCGGCCATCAGCCGCATCGCCGTAGCCATACTGCTAGCGCTTACTTCTCTCGCTCCCGAACACGTATGCGCAAGCGATCGATGGTTGCGGCTAATCCTGGTCCTGGTTGCTGACGTGATAGATTTCAAAGTGTGCTTTTGCTTTTGCTGTTTGTGCTCGGTCCTGTGTAATGAAACTCCTATGTCTATCTTGCGCTAGCATTAGGCGGCGTTTTTTTATATCCTTGTTGTTAGTTTTTGTTGTGGGTGCTGTAAAAACATGCTCAAAACTCTGTTTCGTTATCCCTGGGTAATGAAATCCGATCCAAGTGATCGTTTGAAAAAAAAACATGGTTGTTGCCAAAATTGAGGTTCCATTGCCACATTTAGTCGGATTTTCAGATTTTCTAGCCTTTGACATACTGTATATGGGATCATAGAAGTCATCTAAACTCTTAAGTATTGGCCCTTTGGCAGAAAGAAACAGCCATGGAACCGCGTGATAAATAAACATGCCTAGGTAAGTAATTTAGTACTTCTTATATAAGCAGGCCAACATGATGACCAATCGGTCATGCGCACGGGCTTTCTCCTCTCACCGAGTTCCTCTCGAAAACGCTGGGCTTTGGCCATTCCGGGGTGGATATGCTGTGGAGAAACCAAACAAACCTCTAGAGTATTTGTTTCCGGCCCACCTAAGGGACCTCACGTTCGCTGGGGGCGCCCACCTCGCCGCTTCTTAGGACCACTTCTTTTGAGCTTCTGTTTATACATAAGCCGGCTTATGGATTTCGGTAGGAGGAACTGTGGTGAGGAGAAACTTCTAGAAATTGTTCTTCCTATTCTTTTGGGTTTCTGAAAATCTAGCTTATGTACTTAGTTGAGTTGTGTAATACCTGTAATGCACTTGAATTTGATATATGCTCTAAATAAGTGATGGCACCATAAGTATGCTAGTTTTTAGCAGAAAATAACATATAAAAAAGGAGGAAAATTATGAGAAGTCAAACGATAACTAGAATATGGAGTCGCAGTATAATTCATTGCATGTCCAAATAAAAAAATGTGTTGGCCATTTCGAAATTTCGGTACAGATAACTTCTCAAGCTACCAAACTTTCAACAATGGTTTGTCGAAGTGCAGCCATGATACCATCAGCAGAAGGGGAACAGGGTCCACCGGTGAAAGATGCATTGTCCTCGTGGAGATATGTGACTCGCTCGTGTCAAAATGATCATCATATAACTTACACTATCACAGATGAAATTGTGCATACACATGCATGCAGTGATGATCTTCGTTTGCGTTAGAGGGTCGTAATAAGGTATAGAAAGCAGATTGCACCACTTTATCTTGAGAACGCCAAATGCTCTTTCAACAACATTTCATAGAGATGAATGACGATGGTTAAACTTCTCTTGAAATTTCAAAATATGTCTAAGAAATATTTCAAAATAAAGAAAGCATACTCTCCCATGTTCCAAAACATCACTCGTAGGAAAACTCTAGCATATTTTAAAATGTGTAAAAATTCCAAAAAAAAATTGGGTGTTCATGTTGACATTCTATATTCACACACTAAGTTTTGCAAAGAAATTGTACTTTTTATGGTATGTGTAAAAAAGACATTTTTTGGTGATTCAAAATAGCTTTTTACGTGACATGTTTTTATCTTTTTGACGTAGATCACACAAAATTTCTTTTTCCCACAAACTTTTGCCAGTGAACATAGAATGTCCAAATGTACAACCAGAATTTTTCTTCATGATTTTCAATATTTTATAATAAATTTAAAATACATTTTCTTAATAGGTGTATTTAGAGTTTTAGACCTATAATATGAGCCAAAACACTATGTCCAACACACCCTCCTTCCGCTAGGAACTTGGCAGTATAAGTTTGCGCATCCGCCTTTTGCCACACATGACCCTTTGAGACTTATTACGAATATTTAAATCTCATATGGGCCTAGCCCACTTATTTCTAACAAGGCAAAAGTCTGAAACAAACCTTGGATTCATAGCCCAAGTCTGAACCAAACCCTCACCTTTGAATCCCTGATTTTTGAACCCTCACCTCCCAAATCCCGGTGTTCCTGGTCCTTTTATCGGGCAATCTCGTTTGTGAGCCGGGATTAGGAGGACACCTGTATTGACCGGTGGGTCGGACCAATCCAGTTATCCTTGGCTCTCGCGTATGGGCTGTCACTGGCCTCGTACCATGTGGGGAACGAAATCGACGTTCGCCAGGAGAGCGCAGGAGATGCAGAGAGCGGCGCCGATGTGGTGGTCATCCGCTGAATCGTCCGCAGAAGGGAGCAACCGTCGCACAAAATTCGGACGAACTCGCCACCAAAGTGAAAACACACAGTCAAACTATCACATGGATCCATAATATCCTTCGCACAAAATTGACCTACATTACAGACCGAAGATAAAATTACAATCTCATTCCAAAATGGATTTCTAACTACCAAAACGAACAATATTAACATCAATCTTCTAAGTGTTACCCCAAACAAACCCCACCTTTTACCAATCTGCACACCCTAAAATCTAGCAATATGGGAGAGGATGAAAACAATACATGACAGGAGGGTTCTGAATATTTACCTACGTCCTCTCGTCTCCGCTTCCGGCGAGTTGCGAGTCACCTCCGCCGCCGTGACTCAGAGACAACGAGTACTTGCAGAATCTCCTAGAGGCTTCGATGATAGAGGTTTGGCGTTGGCAAAGACACGATCCGCCTTGATCGTCTTCCCTATGTCGTGATCACCCGCAGATCGCCATGGTTGTTGCGTCCAAGGTAGAAGGAAGGGGAACAGGAAGGAACTGAATCTTTGCGCGGACTAGGAGGCGTGAAATTTGCATCGAGACCAGCGCACCATGGCGTCATATCCCTAACTGTCCTCTTAATCCCAACCACGTCATCTAAACCCAGCCTGCAAACGAGATTAATGATAAAAGGACCAGGAACACCGGGATTTGGGAGGTAAGGGTTCGAAAATCAGGGATTTAAAGGTGAGGTTTCGGTTCAGACTTGGGCTACGAATTCAAGGTTTGTTTCAGATTTTTGCCTTCCCTTAAAGAGCAATATACAACAGTTCACAGTGGTGATTGGCGAACAAAATCTGTAGAAGGAAATGATTCCATCTAGATCGCCATGGAAACATAGCAGTTATCAAATATACACTGACATAGAAATTGATAAGCGAATACGAAAACTACAGCCAGAACATTTGTGTACTTGCTACCGAAGTTGTGCTTTTTGGCATTTCTAGGGCTCATCCGGTTCGTGGCTGTAAAACAGACGCCAATACATACATACTGCAGACCAGAAATTCTTCAGCAAGGCCTCACACCTCATAATGCATTTAAATGCTATTTACAAAGAGAAGCAAGTACGCGCCGTGGAGGCTCGAAAGACCGCCGAGAGTGCAAGACTGCCCAGTTGTCAATGAGAAGAATGTCACCTTGCTGCCACGGAATGGCGACACATTCCTCCTCTAAGATCTTCCCACATTCTTCTATGACATCGGCAGGCAAGGGTGAGCCGTCACCAAACGTGACAGCCTTAACAGGATCGTTCCGAGCATCCTTCCACCCGGTGTAGGCAGCAACCATGCTGTTGAACCATATTTTCCTCATTCGGACCTCGTCCCACTTAACTGCAGGTATCGGACCCATTACTGTTTTAACTCCGTCGTCAGTCCATTCCAGGTTCATTCCAAGCTTCGCAGCCCTGTAAACGAAAGCCAGACCCAAGTTCAGTGACAACATAGTAAGTGAGCTACAGTTCTCGATGAAAGGTATTTCAAATGTTATTAATAAAAAGTTTTAAGCATTTTTTGGTCGATGCACTGCACAGACGACAAGATGAAGCATAAAAATGCAGTGCTCAATATCATGATGGCAGGCCATTGGAATAATCCAGCATGGGCAGAATAACTGAAGGCCATTCATGTACTTGAAATTATTTAAACCTCCTACTGCTCTATAATAGGCCCTGTAATATAGCTCTAATCAACATTTAGCTGATAGTTCAATATTCAGCTCTAGATACACCTTGTTATGAGCCCCTAATCAAAGATCAACATCCATCCCAAAAATTTAGAACCCAAATGGTGCTATTTCTAAATTATGATTATACCATATACTACAACATTTATGTGCATGCATATTATGGTAGAAGAAGCGCATCTATTTTTCAAATATCAAGTGGGAGCAGCTTTAGAGAATTGATCAACTGACCACACGACTGATTGAATAAGTTCCGCCAGAGCCAGTGGTACAGGACTGGTAAGTTCCAATCAATTGTACTCCCTCCGCCCATAAATAGATGTCTTATATTTGTTTAAATTTGGATGTATCTATACACTAAATAGTATCTATGTACATCAAAAATTTGATAAATCTAAGACATCTATTTATGGACAGAGGTAGTACTAGCTATTCAGAAGTAACCAATTTAGTAGTGATTGGATTTCAGAAACTTTGGGCTTGCTATATACGTTTCGGACCGCCAGAAGTTCTGCCGTACCATTTTTTACTTGGTGAAGTGATGCACATTATCTAGTAATGTTACAGTAGATATTTGTATGCAATTGTTCAGAACTAATACTAGATCTATTAATGTATCAGTTTGTAAAGGAATAAGAGAGCACACCTTTCCTCGGCAACGGCTTTATCTTTAGTGAGAAATGTAGAGTGCCATCCACGGCCGATTGGAGAAGATGGGTCATCACCCTCTCCTAAGACCCGCGTGTATATAAGGCCATGCTTTTCCAATTTCTCCACAAATTCCGGAAATTTTTCGTTCATCCTCTTATAAACATAATGGCTCAGCACTATCGGCGTCTCTCCACCACTCTTCGGTTCCACTTCACAGAAGAAAAACAATTTCGCTGGGAATGTTGGAACCTAAAGAAAGAATAAATCCAGTGAGATCTGAAATTCTGATAATGAAAAATGAAAATTCCAAAACTAAGCGTTGCCATGCGAACTAATCTGAAGTGCTATCCTGAAAAGAAGAATGCGTGCTGCGTGCTGTTTCAATCTTGAAATGGGGGAACTTCGATGTCTAGGTACTTAGATTGTTCTGAAAAATCATCGTATGCAATTAAATGAAATATCCATGTGTTGAGTGTGATTTTCTGTTGCCCTGAGATTAGAGCTACTGACTCCAGGCCTCTTGATCAAGCCAATTGATGTTCTGGAAATGGAAATTCCAGATGGGGTTGATTAGTTTTACATCACTGAAGATACTAGTATCTAGAATGTAGATCCTGACTTCAGTAACCAGTTTAGTACCAGTGAAATGCAGAGTGTGGGGACTTCTATGTCTAGGTGGAATACTTAAACTGTTCTGAAAAATCATCATATACTGTATGTAGTTAAGTAGTACTACCAATGTGTTGATCAGTTTTCCCTGAGTTCTGAGTTACTCACTTCCTGATTAAGCCAATGTTTCTAGTGATCACTGAGCGCGTCTCATTTCTACATGGAATGGGTCAGCGCAGGAGGTATGCTGACCTGCGCCATCTCGTGGTGGAAGGGGATCTTCTGGTCGGGCGGCGACTCGTTGGCGGTGAAGACCCGCCCCACAACGTTGCTGCGGGGCGCCGCGCCGCCGACGTACGGCAGCTCCTCGTACCCGAACGCGTCCACGGCGCGGTCGAAGTCCGCCGCCGTCCGCGCGGCAAACCCACGCAGCAGCACGGCCCCTGCATCCCGCAGCAGCGGCTCCACCCGGGACGCCCGCTCCGACCGCACCGCCGCCAGGAACTCGTCGAGGCTTTCTTGTGCCGGTGGTCCGCCGCTCGGGACGAGCACCGCGGGGAAGGCGACGCCCTCGACGGCCCGCTGCTCCGGGAGGCACGCTTCCTGGAAGAAGCTGCTCCCCGCCATCTGCGCTATCTGCATGCAGAGCTTGGTTTCCCAGCTGATGCGGTGGTGCGCGGGTGTGACAGTTCTGCGAGACTCTCTGTGAGCCTGTGTGACTGAGCTCTGAGCTGAGAGACGTGACGATGGTGCTTCAGAGTGGAAGGAGTGAAGACGCTTTGGGTTGGATGAACGTGGACGGATTCTGGAACAGAGTGGACTGTCGTTCTCTCACGACGGCAACCGCACTAAGCTGGGCCTGCATATGCTGGCCGATCTAATTCGGCCAGTCCACTTATAGGTCAAGCAATGCAGACATGCAGTGCTTCCTTCAGCCCAATAACAGGTGCCCATTTTATGAACATTAAAAAAACATTTAAAACCACGTGAATAGTTTTCAAAACAAAAAATTGCAATCTTTTACTCCCTCCATCCATAAAAAGATAACTTAGATATTTCTACATTTAGATATATCTATACACTAAATAGTGTGTACATTAATACAAGTTTTGACAAATCTAAGACATCTTTTTATGGGCAGAGTATTTTTTTCCAAGAATATTTTAAAAATATAATGTCTTTTTAGAATCTCAACATTTTTAACAAAAATTGAAATCTCACTAAAAATAAGCAAAGAAAAAAAAATTAAAAAACAAACAAGAAATAGGAAACATGAAACAACAAAAACAAAAGAAACTAGTAAAACCCCCAAAAAACATCAAAATAAAAAAAAAGACAAAAAACCTAATGAAACCAAACGCCTCTCACACTAATAGGCCGCATAAAAGGGGCACCTGCGTGAGCGGAGCACAATCCGTCCTGGCGTTGAGATGTAAATATAAATTGCTTTTTTTTATTTTTGTTTGGTGAGACTAGTCATAATGGCGAGTATCATGTAATAGGATCATGCATATGGTACTAGTGTACGATAATATCTTCACCATGCATAATATCATGTAGTAGTATCATAGGAATACTATGTTACATGTATTTAATGATTTGTAAAATCTCAAAACAAAGGTGTGTACAAGATTTATTTGGCATTAATTTTTCTAGTTCTACGTGCTATGATATGGTATCTACCTATGATACCACTATCATCTCTTTTATCATTAATTGATGTGACACATCAGCTATTTACATGCATGTAGTGCATTATAATAGCTATAATACTCCCATTGTGAGTAGTCGGAACACGCGTGGTGTTGCTCCAAGTTAATGGTTGTGGTTCTCCTATTTCCCGCAAAGGTCGGTGTATAGGAGCTCCCCTATCGGTTGTTGCCTAGTCTCTTTGAGCTAACCTGGCCTACCCATGAGAAAGACCTATCTGGAGATCCACATTCAGGTTCGGCGCAATTTATCAAAATGTTTAAAAACTGAAAAGAAAAACAATGATAAGTACATGGAGAAAAACAATGCTTAACAAGTACTGTAAGAATGATTACTTCTTTTAATTGAGGTACTATCTGTTAATTTGGGACATTTTAAAGGGGTACAAAATGTAGTTACTCTCCTCTTGAAACTATCCACTCAACATTTGAAAAAATAGCATAATCAGGTACTTCCTCCAATCTAAATTAATTAACTAAAGTCTGTCTAAATACATGTGTATATAGAGCTAAAACATGTTTAGGTACATCTATATCTAAATATTAATTAATTTAAACCGGAGGGAGTAATTGATCCAAATTTCAAGTACCAACAACCTGGTAGGAACACTAAAGTTGAGCACTATCGGCGCTGCATGAGGAAGGCATGGCGCTGCCGGCGACTGGCGTGATGCCGTTCTAATCCCCCTCCGATTTCTTCTAGATCTGTCCGATTTCTTTCCTCTAAACTTCCTCAATACACAGATCAGGCTTCTATCCTCTATCCTTCAGCCTCAATCCATCGCTAGACCTTGCAGATTCATCCCATCTGCTCTCTCTGGCGTTTTCCTTTTCTTTGCCAACCAGCATCCAGATCCCCTCACACAGCTTGCTCCTCCACCTTTTCCAGTGACTGGCTCATCTTTTTCCTCTTGGCTGTATCAAGGCTGTCGTGTTATGGAGTGCCACAATCAGAGGTTTGGTTGTTCTGGTCCTTCTGAAATCTTAGGTTTCCCTTGTCAAGCGAATCACATGGGCTATTCCAAGGGAAGATCTAACCCATGGGAGCGCGCAGCAACTGACCCGAACTTCTTTCGGCGGGGGGGTGATACTCCTCCAGTTAGTGACTACAGCGGTGTTTATGGCAGCGGCGTTGGACTTCAAGGCGCCATGGGAGCCATGAATTTTTTATCTTGGAACTGTCGTGGAGTGGGCAAGAACCTGGACAGCAATAAGATGGAGTATTTGGCTAAGCTGATCTACTCGACACACGCTAAGGTAATTTTTGTTTCTGAAACACTAGCTTCCAAATATACTCCCGTTGATCTAGCCAACCGCTTTCCTATACAAGATAGTTTTGTTGTCCCTGCTGAAGACCATGCCGGTGGTCTTTGGATTATGTGGTCTGATGAGATGCAGGTTACTATAGTTTCAGCTAATCAGAATGTCGTGTTAGCTTTTGTTGTAAATACAGCCACTAGCTTTACTTTCTCTTTAGTGTGTGTTTACGGAGACCCACATCATCGTAGAACTAAGGAAATTTGGAGTCAAATCGAAGATTTTGTGATGTCTTGTCCTGGAAAACCTGTTTATTGCATGGGTGATCTTAACAACATCATGTTTCCTTACGAGAAGAGCACGCCTTGGAATATCAATTATCACCGTATGCAAAACTTCATGTATCTTGTTAAACGTTGTGGATTCATAGACATGGGTTATAATGGTCCTGCATACACTTGGTGTAATAACCGCTTTACTTCTGTTCCTACTTACGAACGCCTTGATCGTTGTTTGGGTAATGCAGAATGGTGCGATGCTTTTCCTAACACTACAGTTTATAATCTTCCTATTATTTTGAGTGATCATGCTCCGATTCTCACCATTACGCAGCCTTCGGTCATTAGATGGAAAACAAATTTTAAATTTGAAAACTGGTGGTTGCTTGAAAAAGATTTCCAGGGAACAGCAAATCAAGCTTGGGTGGATTCGGCTAGAAAGCCTTTCCATGTTAGGACGGCTAATCTTGCAGGTGCTTTAAAGAAATGGTCCAAGAAGAAGAAGCCTTTACAACACCATCTTGATGCAATCCAGGCTGAAATTGAAGCCATACAAATGCAACCTGTACAAATACAGGATCATGCCAAGGAGGCAAATTTAACTAACCAATACGAGCAAACCATGACCAAGCTTACAGAGTTTTACAAACAGCGTGCTAAAAAGCATTGGGCTCATGATGGTGATCGTAATTCTTCTTATTTCCATAATGCTGTTACGAAAAGAAGAAGGAAGAATCGGATCTACACTATTAAAAATTGTGATAACAATCTGGTTCATAGTCCGGAGGATATAGCTGGCTGTTTTATTGATTACTTCTCGAATATTTTCACATCTGCTAATCCTGATTGGACTGCCGAACCTATGATTAATGTCTTACAGGAACAAATTGATCCCTTTGTTTACTCCATTCCAGACAAGGATGAACTTGTGCAGGTCTTAAAAGAAATGAAAAAATGTGCATCACCTGGACCAGATGGGTTAAATGTAGCTTTTTACTTGGCGGCCTGGAGATGGATTGGGGATGATGTTACAAAGATTGTACAAGATTTCTATAGAGACGGTAATCTCCATCCTAAACTGAATGAAACTCTCATTGCTTTGATACCTAAAAAGGCTAATCCTTTAGTTCCTCAAGATTTTAGACCTATTAGTTTGTGTAATGTTATCTACAAAATTATTGCAAAATCCTTGGCAAATAGAATCAAGACTTTCCTCCCAAATTATGTTGATGAAACTCAACAAGCTTTTGTACAAGGTCGTAGGATTTCAAACAATGTTGCTATTGCTCAAGAAATAACACATTCTTTTCAGCTTTCTTCTTGGAAACAAAAAGCATTTATGCTCAAAATTGACCTTGCTAAAGCTTTTGATAGAATTGAATGGAGCGTCATAGCTAGGGCTCTTGCTCGTAAAGGGTTGAATGATCATTTCATTTATCTGATTCATAAGTGCATTTCAACTGCTACTTTTTCTGTTCAAATTAATGGTCAGCCGTTTGGTCGTTTTCGGAACACTCGAGGTATCCGTCAAGGTTGTCCTCTATCACCGTCCTTGTTTGTCCTTGCTGTTAATGAATTGTCGCTCTCCATGCATAGTGCTCTGGACTCGAATAATTTAGAGGGTATTTCTCTAGGCCCTGGTTGTCCGCCTCTCCACTCCTTGTTATTTGCAGATGATCTCATAGTGTGTGGATCGGCTTCAAATCAAGATGCTCAGACTATCTCTCAGGTAATCAGTCATTTCTGTAACCTTTCCGGGCAAACTCCAAACTGGTCAAAATCAGCTATCCTTTTTAGTCATCATACTGACCAGAACACTAAGCTTTACATTAAAAATTTGTTTCCTGCCCCGGACATGGGCTCCTCTACTTTTCACCTAGGCCATCCTCTTATTCTCCCAGGGAAGAGCAGGTCTATTGCTTATGAGTTTTTAATTGACAGGTTCAAGGCCAAACTTACAGGTTATAAAGCTAATAGACTTTCTCATGCTGGCCGTCTCACTCTCATAAAATCTGTTTTTTCTTCCATTCCTGTTTATTACATGTCCAACATTTTGCTAAGCAAGAAAATCATTTCTAAACTTACTTCGGTGGTTCGAAAATTCTGGTGGACTGGTATTCAGCATAATCAAAATTCAAAACCTCTTTGTCTTAGAGCCTGGCATGACATCTGCAAGCCTATTCACGAGGGAGGGTTAGGCATAAGAGATCTTTCTGTTATGAATAAAGCTTTGGTTTCCATGTCCGTTTGGAGACTGTTGAAAGAGCCTGATTCTCTTACGGCAAAAGTTTTCAAGGCTAAATATTTTCCTGACACTTCTATTTGGCGCGCTAATCATGCTATTCCTAAATCTGCCTTTTGGTCCTCGGCTTTACATGTGTTGCCTCTTATAGAAAAATCTTGTCATCTTCAGATTGCTGCAGGTAACTCCAGTGTTTGGTCCTCGCCATGGTGTGAGGACTGGAAGCAAATTTATGATCATTTGATTACCCAACCAGGTTCACCTTGCCCAGCAGTTATCAAGGATCTCTGGCAGAGCAATTCTAAGTGCTGGGATGAAGAAAAAATTTCTGCACACTTTGATGACGATATGAAGAATAAAATTCTACAAGTTCCTCTTGCTAATGCTGATTTTCAGGACGAGTTGTGTTGGAAATATACTCCATCTGGTCAATGCACCACCAAAAGTGCATACAAGGTTTTCCTCCAGGAGACCCCCTCTCGAGGTGTTAGACGCATAGTTTCAGATTCGGAGAAACAATTGTTAATGCAAACATGGAAGAACTCCAAGTTGCCGCCAAGAGTGAAGACTTTTACTTGGCGTTTAATCAGAGGGGCATTAGCAACAGGTATGAGAGCTTCTCGTTTTTCCACTCACATTAAGAAAGAATGTGCAAGGTGTGGTGCCCCTGAGTCCGACTCCCATCTTTTCTTCCACTGCTCCTTTGCTCGCGCAGTTTGGTTTGCTTCCTTGGGGTTTAGAGCAGATTCTTTTGCCCAAACTAGTTACCCTTCGGATATTATTCAACAAATGATCTCTGCATCTCATCCTGAAGCTTCTGTGCATCAAATCATGTCAATCCTCTGGAATATTTGGAAAGCTCGAAATGATTTACTTTTCAACAAAAAAACTTGGTCTGTCAACAAAGTCATTTTTGCTGCTTCAGCCCTTCTATCGGCTGGTGTGGACGACGTTAAACTCTCTCAAAGTTTGAAGCCCGACTTGTCAATCGCTGCTAATGTTGTTCCTGCTCCTAGGAACACTTCTTTTGTATTGCCTGCAGGCCCGGTTGCATTTTCTGATGCGACGTTAAGCTCCTCACCGTCGACAAGAGTTGCTGGCCTGGGAGTTTATTTGATGAATCCAGCTCACAATTCCACTATATATACAGGCTTCGTCGACACATGTAGATTCTGTTTTGCAAGCTGAAGCGCAGGCCTTGGTACTTGCGGCGGCGGTGGTTCGGTCCCTTGGATGGAACAACGTGACATTTCTTTCAGATTGTCAGGTACTTGTTGATGCAGCGGAGGCGGCTGATCTGATTTCCAAACCGGGACATTGGTCTGCTAGACCAATACTTGCTGAATTTTTCAGATGTAGGAGACAACACTTGGAGCATGTCATCAAGGTGCCAAGATCGAACAACAAAATTGCTCATTCCATAGCCAAAAGAGCACTCACAGATTACTCTAGATCCTTCTGCTCCTTCATTTGCAAATCTTCTCTATCCTTGTCTACCTGTAGGTGCAAGATGGCTCTTTGTAATCTTAGCATCCCTTTCGGGAAGCTACAGTCTGTACTCTGTCACGGTTGCTAATAAATAAATAAAAATTTCTTTGCCAAAAAAAAAAAAAAAAAAAAAAAAAAAAAAAAAAAGAGGAAGGCATGGCGCTGACTGTTGAACGAGTGTACCTCGCTCGTCGCATATCGTACAGTCAGCACCCACTCAGCACCGTACGCGGCGAAAGAACAGAGAAGAAAACCGACACGAGCTGTCCAAATCCCTCACTCCCTCTCTTGAAACCCATATCGTTCGAGTTAAACCAAGGTCAAGAAAAAGCACTTTGTTAAACCTGCAACTTGGCGATTTTTTATAACCCATAACAAGAGGGTTCGTGTTTGGTTTTAGTTTCTGTCAACAGTTTCGACGGCGATGAAAGGAAGGGAGTATAATCCTAGTCCCTGGCCTTGTTGATTCCTGCATCGATATTGCCTTGGAACATCGGGCGTCGTCCAAGTTGGAGTGTACCTGTCCTGCGATCGATATTGCCTTGGAACATCGGGAGTCGTCCAAGTTGGAGTGTACCTGTCCTGCAATGCTGCTTGGCCTTTGGTTACTCCGTCGGTCGTCGCTAAGCATGACGATCTAACGTTCCTCCAACCAAACCGCACTATGTATGAGGATCCCTCGGCGAGATCGGCCGGAGAGAGCGACGTCTCTTCCAATCATGCTGGAGGTCATACAAAATGTCTTTAGTTTTCAGCTACAGACCATGCTTAGTTGCATGCATAGCTCGATCAGTGTAGAAACGGAAGCAGCGTCTGTCCGACCAGCATCGAGAATTAAGCCCATGGAACGGGAAAAGTTGGGGTCGGTGCGTTGTAGTTTGCGACGATCAGTCGTTGTGTCTACGCTGGGTCGTTGAATATGGAAGAGCAATTTGCATCCAAGTCCCAATAGTTGTATCCGATGTGCATTTTTATCCCAATTGTTGCAAACTGGGTAGCACAGTCCCAATAGTTACACCATATGTGCATTTCTAGTCCAAGCCTACCAGAGCATGACATGTGGCGCTAGCTGGCTGCTTTGTTGGATCGGAGTATTTGCAGATAACCCCTTTCATTTCCCTTTTAGCGAAAAAGTAGGCTTGTGCAGACACATGCGTGGCAATTTTTCGAAATTATCCTTCCGGACCCGCTCTTTAATCGGCTTCATCCTGTGTCGCCACTCTCGTTGTGTTGCCTTGCTCAACGACGGCAGCGGCGACATCGTGCTCGAAGCTCTCGACGGCTGCATCATCGAATCCATGGCGGACCCGCCGGAGCGCCGACCTACCGCGGGTGGTTTGACCCGCCTCCGAGCTAGGGTACGTCGTTCTCGTCTCCGTTCTCGTATGGATTTCCGCTCGCCGTCGTGAACTGTGCGTCTTCGCCGGCGATGATCGGACATGGTTAGGTCAAAAAGGCGGCGGAGATTGGTTACCGAAGGTGTTATGCATGGTGTAGGCATGGTTAGATTCAGATCGACCGGAGTTTGTTGCAACTTTTTCCCGCTCGGATGTTCGTCGAGTCAGCCGGATTTTAGGGCAAAGCTATGAGATTTTTGTTGTTAGATCAACAAGGTTACATGTTTTCCGTAGTCTTTGACAGGTAGAATGATTATCCATTCGAAATTCGTGAATTTGGAGGTTGTCCTGTAAAACTGAAAATTGTATAACTGAATATACTGAATATTTGTCATGTTTCTCTGTCTTGCTTCTCTGTAAAACTAAATATGGGAGATTTGTACTTGTTTTTGTGTTGCAGATGGAAATGAAGATTTGTTTTCACTTCAGATTGACCATAATGGTTTTTTCTATGGATTAAGGGGTGAACTGTCATACCAACATGGCACAACAGATTGGTTTGACAATTGTAGCCCTGAAACCTTTTCCATGCTATGGATTGAAGATTTTTTCAGTCGGCTTGGAATAGAGAGGGATGGTTTGATGAAAATCTACTGGCAGAAGGGGAATGATCTCATTGATGGTTTGCAGTGTATTGAGAATGACAGAGACATTGTTGACATGATTGAAACCTGTAAGGGTACATTGCCCCTATGTGTGGTTTTGGTAATTAATGACAACCCCTATGGACTAATGTTATCATTGAGTTTATATGAAGGAATATTCCATAGGTACTACTTGTATTCCATGTTTGTATTCAAGTATGGATGCCATGAAGATAAAGATACACCTTGTGTATTGGCATCAAGATCATCGATCAAGATAGTATGATAGAGCATGAAAAGATACAAGGTTGACCAATACAAAGAGTGAAGAATAGATTCAAGTTTGGTCAACATATGAAGCATGAAGAATGTGCCACGTGAAGTCACGTGATATCTTTCCATGGGCATGCAAGGGCATGCATCAAGAGTGATATCTCATATAGCCCATGAGAGGATGACGGCAAGTGGTGATCGTCATCAAGGTTGTGTTGGGCAAGTTCAAGTATAGCATCTCGAGAGGATCATATGCTTGAAGCTTGCCATCCATTTGATGATAATGGACATGTGAAGATGTACATCAATGGAGTTTTCCCATCATAGTGTATGGGAGAGCATTTGTGAGTCTTCACGAAGTAACGATGATCAAGTGTGGCATTCCGGTTTGAGTGGAGTGATACGTCTCCGACGTATCGATAATTTCTTATGTTCCATGCCACATGTTTTATGCATACTTTATGTCATATTTATGCATTTTCCGGCACTAACCTATTAACGAGATGCCGAAGAGCCAGTTGCTATTTTCTGCTGTTTTTGGTTTCAGAAATCCTAGTAAGGAAATATTCTCGGAATTGGACGAAATCAACGCCCAGGGGCCTATTTTCACACGAAGCTTCCAGAAGACCGAAGATGATACGAAGTGGGGCCACGAGCTGGCGACACACTAGGGCGGCGCGGCCTGGCCCTTGGCCGCGCCGGCCTGTTGTGTGGGGCCCTCGTGTGGCCCCTGACCTATCTCCTCCGCCTACTTAAAGCCTTCGTCGCGAAACCCCCAGTACCGAGAGCCACGATACGGAAAACCTTCCAGAGACACCGCCGCCGCCAATCCCATCTCGGGGGATTCAGGAGATCGCCTCCGGCACCCTGCCGGAGAGGGGAATCGTCTCCCGGAGGACTCTACACCGCCATGGTCGCCTCCGGAGTGATGAGTGAGTAGTTCACCCCTGGACTATGGGTCCATAGCAGTAGCTAGATGGTTGTCTTCTCCTCATTATGCTTCATTGTCGGGTCTTGTGAGCTGCCTAACATGATCAAGATCATCTATCTGTAATGCTATATGTTGTGTTTGTTGGGATCCGATGGATAGAGAATACTATGTTATGTTGATTATCAATCTATTACCTATGTGTTGTTTATGATCTTGCATGCTCTCCGTTATTAGTAGAGGCTCTGGCCAAGTTTTTACTCTTAACTCCAAGAGGGAGTATTTATGCTCGATAGTGGGTTCATGCCTCCATTAAATCTGGGACAGTGACAGAAAGTTCTAAGGTTGTGGATGTGCTGTTGCCACTAGGGATAAAACATTGATGCTATGTCCAAGGATGTAGTTATTGATTACATTACGCACCATACTTAATGCAATTGTCTGTTGTTTGCAACTTAATACTGGAAGGAGTTCGGATGATAACCTGAAGGTGGACTTTTTAGGCATAGATGCATGCTGGATAGCGGTCTATGTACTTTGTCGTAATGCCCAATTAAATCTTACAATACTCATCATATCATGTATGTGCATTGTCATGCCCTCTCTATTTGTCAATTGCCCAACTGTAATTTGTTCACCCAACATGCTATTTATCTTATGGGAGAGACACCACTAGTGAACTGTGGACCCCGGTCCTATTCTTAACATCGATACAATCTACTGCAATACTTGTTCTACTGTTTTCTGCAAACAATCATCATCCACACTATACATCTAATCCTTTGTTACAGCAAGCCGGTGAGATTGACAACCTCACTGTTTCGTTGGGGCAAAGTACTTTGGTTGTGTTGTGCAGGTTCCACGTTGGCGCCGGAATCCCTGGTGTTGCGCCGCACTACATCTCGCCGCCATCAACCTTCAACGTGCTTCTTGGCTCCTACTGGTTCGATAAACCTTGGATTCTTACTGGGGGAAAACTTGCCGCTGTACGCATCACACCTTCCTCTTGGGGTTCCCAACGGTCGTGTGCTGTACGCGTATCAAGACTGTTTTCTGGCGCCGTTGCCGGGGAGATCAAGACACGCTGCAAGGGGAGTCTCCACAATCCAATCTCTTTACTTTGTTTTTGTCTTGCTTTATTTTATTTACTACTTTGTTTGCTGCACTAAATCAAAATACAAAAAAATTAGTTGCTAGTTTTACTTTATTTACTATCTTGTTTGCTATATTAAAAACACAAAAAAATTAGTTACGTGCATTTACTTTATCTAGTTTATTTTATTTACTATTGCTAAAATGGGTACTCCTGAAAATACTAAGTTGTGTGACTTCACAACCACAAATAATAATGATTTCTTATGCACACCTATTGCTCCACCTGCTACTACAGCAGAATTCTTTGAAATTAAACCTGCTTTACTAAATCTTGTTATGCGAGAGCAATTTTCTGGTGTTAGTTCTGATGATGCTGCTGCCCATCTCAATAACTTTGTTGAATTATGTGAAATGCAAAAGTATAAGGATGTAGATGGTGACATTATAAAATTAAAATTGTTTCCTTTCTCATTAAGAGGAAGAGCTAAAGATTGGTTGCTATCTCTACCTAAGAATAGTATTGATTCATGGACTAAATGCAAGGATGCTTTTATTGGTAGATATTATCCCCCTGCTAAAATTATATCTTTGAGAAGTAGCATAATGAATTTTAAACAATTGGATACTGAGCATGTTGCACAAGCATGGGAAAGAATGAAATCTTTGGTTAAAAATTGCCCAACCCATGGACTGACTACTTGGATGATCATCCAAACCTTTTATGCAGGACTGAATTTTTCTTCGCGGAACCTATTGGATTCAGCTGCTGGAGGTACCTTTATGCCATCACTCTTGGTGAAGCAACAAAGATTCTTGATAATATGATGATTAATTACTCTGAATGGCACACGGAAAGAGCTCCACAAGGTTAGAAGGTAAATTCTATCGAAGAAACCTCTTCCTTGAGTGATAAGATTGATGCTATTATGTTTATGCTTGTGAATGATAGGACAAATATTGATCCTAATAATGTTCCGTTAGCTTCATTGGTTGCTCAAGAAGAACATGTTGATGTGAACTACATTAAAAATAATATTTTCAACAACAATGCTTATCGGAACAATTCTAGTAGCAACTGTAGGCCATATCCTTATAATAATGGTAACGGTTATGGTAATTCTTATGGGAATTCTTACAACAATAATAGGAACACACCCCCTGGACTTGAAGCTATGCTTAAAGAATTTATTAGTACACAAACTGCTTTTAACAAATCTGTTGAAGAAAAGCTTGGGAAAATTGATATACTTGCTTCTAAAGTCGATAGTCTTGCTGCTGATGTTGATCTTTTGAAATCAAAAGTTATGCCTCATGAAAATCATAATAATAAAATTGTTACTACAGCAAATTCCATCCAAGTTAGAATTAATGAGAATATAAGATTGATGGCCGAATTGCGTGCTAGGTGGGAAAGAGAAGAAAATGAAAAAGAAGATAATATAGCTAAAGTTTGGACAATTACCACCACTAGCAATGCTAATGATACACATGTTGCTGCACCTCCTACTAATAATGGTAAAAGAATTGGTGTTGGCAATGTTTCCACTTCTAATGCAAAGCGCGAAAAACTGCTCGAAATCGCTAAAAGCTGAAATCGCTTGTGATAAAACTGCTGAAATTTTTTCCAACATTGGGGATAATGATCCCATTGCTTTAGATTATAATGGTTTGGATTTTGATGATTGCCATATCTCTGAAGTTATAAAGTTCTTACAAAAACTTGCTAAGAGTCCTAATGCTAGTGCTATAAATTTGGCTTTCACAAAACATATTACAAATGCTCTCATAAAAGCTAGAGAAGAGAAACTAAAACTTGAAACTTCTATTCCTAGGAAGCTAGAGGATGGTTGGGAGCCCATAATTAAGATGAAGGTCAATGACTTTGATTGTAATGCTTTATGTGATCTTGGTGCAAGTATTTCCGTTATGCCTAGAAAGATCTATAATATGCTTGACTTGCCACCACTGAAAAATTGTTATTTGGATGTTAATCTTACTGATAATTCTACAAAGAAACCTTTGGGGAGAGTTGATAATGTTCGCATTACCGTTAACAATAACCTTGTCCCCGTTGATTTTGTTGTCTTGGATATTGAATGCAATGCATCTTGTCCCATTATATTGGGAAGACCTTTTCTTCGAACTGTTGGTGCTATCATTGATATGAAGGAAGGTAATATTAAATATCAATTTCCTCTCAAGAAAGGTATGGAACACTTCCCTAGAAAGATAATGAAGTTACCTTTTGATTCTATCATTAGAACAAATTATGATGTTGACACTTCGTCTCTTGATAACACTTGATACACACTTTCTGCGCCTAGCTGAAAGGCGTTAAAGAAAAGCGCTTATGGGAGACAACCCATGGTTTTACTACAGTACCTTTTATTTTATATTTGAGTCTTGGAAGTTGTTACTACTGTAGCAACCTCTCCTTATCTTAGTTTTGTGCATTTTTGTGCCAAGTAAAGTCGTTGATAGTAAGGTTCATACTAGATTTGGATTACTGCGCAGAAATAGATTTCTTTGCTGTCACGAATCTGGGACTAATTCTCTGCAGGTAACTCAGAAAATTATGTCAATTTACGTGAGTGATCCTCATATATGTACGCAACTTTAATTCAATTTGAGAATTTTCATTTGAGCAAGTATGGTGCCTCTTAGAAATTCTTCTTTACGAACTGTTCTGTTTTGACAGATTCTGCCTTTTATTTCGCATTGCCTGTTTTGCTATGCTTGATGGATTTTTCGATTCCATTAACTTTCAGTAGCTTTGTGCAATGTCCAGAAGTGTTAAGAATGATTATGTCACCTCTGAACATGTAAATTTTGATTGTGCACTAACCCTCTAATGAGTTGTTTTGAGTTTGGTGTGGAGGAAGTTTTCAAGGATCAAGAGAGGGAGATGATACAATATGATCAAGGAGAGTGAAAGCTCTAAGCTTGGGGATGCCCCGGTGGTTCACCCCTGCATATTTCAAGAAGACTCAAGCGTCTAAGCTTGGGGATGCCCAAGCCATCCCCTTCTTCATCGACAACATTATCAGGTTCCTCTAGTGAAACTATATTTTTATTCCATCACATCTTATGTACTTTGCTTGGAGCGTCAGTTTGTTTTTGTTTTTGTTTTTGTTTGAATAAAATGGATCCTAGCATTCTTTGTGTAGGAGAGAGACACGCTCCGCTGTTTCATATGGACAAATATGTCCTTAGGCTTTACTCATAATATTCATGGCGAAAGTTGAATCTTCTTCGTTGAATTGTTATATGGTTGGAATTGGAAAATGATACATGTAGTATTTGCTAAAATTTCTTGGATAATTTGATACTTGGCAATTGTTGTGCTCATGTTTAAGCTCTTGCATCATATACTTTGCACCTATAAATGAAGAAATACATAGAGCTTGCTAAAATTTGGTTTGCATAATTGGTCTCTCTAAGGTCTAGATAATTTCTAGTATTGAGTTTGAACAACAAGGAAGAAGGTGTAGAGTCTTATAATGTTTACAATATGTATTTTATGTGAGTTTTGCTGCACCGGTTCATCCTTGTGTTTGTTTCAAATAGCCTTGCTAGCCTAAACCTTGTATCGAGAGGGAATACTTCTCATGCATCCAAAATCCTTGAGCCAACCACTATGCCATTTGTGTCCACCATACCTACCTACTACATGGTATTTCTCCGTCATTCCAAAGTAAATTGCTTGAGTGCTACCTTTAAAATTTCCATTCTTCACCTTTGCAATATATAGCTCATGGGACAAATAGCCTAAAAACTATTGTGATATTGAATATGTACTTATGCACTTTATCTCTTATTAAGTTGCTTGCTGTGCGATAACCATGTTCCTGGGGACGCCATCAACTACTCTTTGTTAAATATCATGTGAGTTGTTATGCATGTTCGTCTTGTCCGAAGTAAGGGAGATTTACCGCTAAAATGGTTAGAGCATGCATAATGTTAGAGAAGAACATTGGGCCGCTAACTAAAGCCATGATCCATGGTGGAAGTTTCAGTTTTGGAAAAATATCCTCAATCTCATATGAGAAATTAATTGTTGTTACATGCTTATGCATTAAAGAGGAGTCCATTATCTATTGTCTATGTTGTCCCGGTATGGATGTCTAAGTTGAGAATAATCAATAGCGAGAAATCCAATGCGAGCTTTCTCCTTAGACCTTTGTACAGGCGGCATAGAGGTACCCCTTTGTGACACTTGGTTAAAACATATGCATTGCGATGATAATCCAGGTAATCCGAGCTAATTAGGACAAGGTGCGGGCACTATTAGTATACTATGCATGAGGCTTGCAACTTGTAGGATATAATTTACATAACACATATGCTTTATTACTGCCGTTGACAAAATTGTTTCTTGTTTTCAAAATCAAAGCTCTAGCACAAATATAGCAATCGATGCTTTCCTCTTTGAAGGACCTTTCTTTTACTTTTATGTTGAGTCATTTCACCTATTTCTCTCCACCTCAAGAAGCAAAAACTTGTGTGAACTGTGCATTGATTCCTACATACTTGCATATTGCACTTGTTATATTACTTTACATTGACAAATATCCATGAGATATACATGTTACAAGTTGAAAGCAACCGCTGAAACTTCATCTTCCTTTGTATTGCTTCAATACCTCTACTTTGAATTATTGCTTTATGAGTTAACTCTTATGCAAGACTTATTGATGCTTGTCTTGAAGTACTATTCATGAAAAGTCTTTGCTTTATGATTCAGTTGTTTACTCATGTCATTTACATTGTTTGGATCGCTGCATTCATTACATATGCTTACAATAGTATGATCAAGGTTATGATGGCATGTCACTCCAGAAATTATCTTTGTTATCGTTTACCTGCTCGGGACGAGCAGAAACTAAGCTTGGGGATGCTGATACGTCTCCGACGTATCGATAATTTCTTATGTTCCATGCCACATTATTGATGATATCTACATGTTTTATGCATACTTTATGTCATATTTATGCATTTTCCGGCACTAACCTATTAACGAGATGCCGAAGAGCCGCTTGTTTGTTTTCTGTTTTTGGTTTCAGAAATCCTAGTAAGGAAATATTCTCGGAATTGGACGAAATCAACGCCCAGGGGCCTATTTTCACACGAAGCTTCCAGAAGACCGAAGATGATACGAAGTGGGGCCACGAGCTGGCGACACACTAGGGCAGCGCGGCCTGGGCCTTGGCCACGCCGGCCTGTTGTGTGGGGCCCTCGTGTGGCCCCCTGACCTATCTCCTCCGCCTACTTAAAGCCTTCGTCGCGAAACCCCCAGTATCGAGAGCCACGATACGGAAAACCTTCCAGAGACGCCGCCGCCGCCAATCCCATCTCGGGGGATTCAGGAGATCGCCTCCGGCACCCTGCCGGAGAGGGGAATCATCTCCCGGAGGACTCTACACCGCCATGGTCGCCTCCGGAGTGATGAGTGAGTAGTTCACCCCTGGACTATGGGTCCATAGCAGTAGCTAGATGGTTGTCTTCTCCTCATTATGCTTCATTGTCGGGTCTTGTGAGCTGCCTAACATGATCAAGATCATCTATCTGTAATGCTATATGTTGTGTTTTTTGGGATCCGATGGATAGAGAATACTATGTTATGTTGATTATCAATCTATTACCTATGTGTTGTTTATGATCTTGCATGCTCTCCGTTATTAGTAGAGGCTCTGTTCAAGTTTTTACTCTTAATTCCAAGAGGGAGTATTTATGCTCGATAGTGGGTTCATGCCTCCATTAAATCTGGGACAGTGACAGAAAGTTCTAAGGTTGTGAATGTGCTGTTGCCACTAGGGATAAAACATTGATGCTATGTCCGAGGATGTAGTTATTGATTACATTACGCACCATACTTAATGCAATTGTCTGTTGTTTGCAACTTAATACTGGAAGGGGTTCGGATGATAACCTGAAGGTGGACTTTTTAGGCATAGATGCATGCTGGATAGCGGTCTATGTACTTTGTCGTAATGCCCAATTAAATCTCACAATACTCATCATATCATGTATGTGCATTGTCATGCCCTCTCTATTTGTCAATTGCCCAACTGTAATTTGTTCACCCAACATGCTATTTATCTTATGGGAGAGACACCACTAGTGAACTGTGGACCCCGGTCCTATTCTTAACATCGATACAATCTACTGCAATACTTGTTCTACTGTTTTCTGCAAACAATCATCATCCACACTATACATCTAATCCTTTGTTACAGCAAGCCGGTGAGATTGACAACCTCACTGTTTCGTTGGGGCAAAGTACTTTGGTTGTGTTGTGCGGGTTCCATGTTGGCGCCGGAATCCCTGGTGTTGCGCCGTACTACATCTCGCCGCCATCAACCTTCAACGTGCTTCTTGGCTCCTACTGGTTCGATAAACCTTGGTTTCTTACTGAGGTAAAACTTGTCGCTGTACGCATCACACCTTCCTCTTGGGGTTCCCAACGGTCGCGTGCTGTACGCGTATCATGGAGCTTGAAGAGTTATCATCAAGATCAGCCGGGATGCGCAAGGCAAAGGTATGGCCTTGCTAGGTTTTCCTTTTACAGGTCTCAAGGTGGTTGATGGGAGACCGGATTATAGGATAGATAGCCGCACTATCAAGAGGGGCTTTCGGTTGGGTAACTTGATCACATCGTCTTAGGGAGCTCAATCCTTTGCATACTTTGCATATCCCTACTGCTTCTTGGTGTTTCTCTGTGAGAGGTTCTTGAGCTTGTTGCTAGCTTTACAACAAGCCCAAGTTCATCGAAAACGGAATCCGCATGCAATTTCTATTGCGTTTTCGAGTTTGGACGTCTTCACCGTTTCTTGACGTTGGGAGACTCCCTCTCTAAAATCATCTAAAATGTTCTGTGAGGAGTCTCCATATTTGTCGTTATCTTTCCAACAAAATTGGATTCATGTCAATCGGGGTCCGGACACAAAAGTTATCACAGTTTTTGTATAACATGCTTTCCTGCTGGCCCGGTTTCTAGCCCGGCGTGACCGGCCATCCGACCGGATGGCCCGGTTCAAACCGGCCCCTGGACCGGTGCCAACCGGGCACTATCCAGTAAGCTTTCCAGCTTGGTCCGGTCACTAGCCTGGTCGACCGGTCTGTGGACCGGATGGCCCGGTCGGTGGCCCGGTCTGACCGGGTCCTGAACCGGACGGCCCGGTCCCAGGCCCGGTTGACCGGCCTCCTCGATGCCTGACTCAGACCAACTTTTTCCCAACGGTTATATTTGCTCTTGGGCTATAAATAGCCCTTCTTCTACCTTGGGCTAGTTAGTTCTTCCCATTCTCTCTCCTCCATTGTTGTCTTTGAAGAACTTGCTCTCTCTCTTGATTCCCCCCATGATTCTTGCTCATTCTTGAGGGATCTAAGAGAGGAGATCTAGATCTACAATCCCCACCAATCCATTTCTCCTCTAAGTGAGGGGAGTCCTTTGGATCTAGATCTTGGAGTCTTTTGTTGACTTTCCCCATTGTTCTTCCTTTCTAATCTCTTCCTAGAATTCATTGCTTGGGTGGGATTTGATTGTGAAGGATTTAAACACCTTTGGTGTTCTTGCTTTGCATCATTGCATATTGTTGAGCTCTCCACCATGATTAGTTCGAGTGAGAGACCGTGAGCTTGTTACTCTTGGAGGGAGACCTCCTAGTTGGCTTGGTTGATGTCCCGGTGATCTCTTCGTGGAAGATTGTGAAGGGGCCCGGGCTTCTCCTTCGTGGAGCTTGTGAAGTGGTTGTGGAGCTTGCCATCTCCGGAGTGGAGGAAAAGCTAACCATAAGAAAAAGGCCATTATCCTTTGTGGGTGTGGCTCGGAGAATAGGGTGAGCCTTTGTGGCGTTGGGGAATCCTTCGTGGGACCTCCACTCCTCCAAACATGATGTACCTTCTTGCAAAGGAAGGGAACACGGGAATACATCCTCGTCTCTGCGTGCCTCGGTTATTTCTATACCCGAGCTCTCTTTCCTTGTTTATAGCCATCGTGCTTGAAGTACATATATCTTGCTATCACTTGTGCTACATATATCTTGTGCCTATCTTGCTTAGCTCTAGTTGTTATTGTTACACTTAGTTGAGCTTAGCATATTTAGGGTTTGTGCTTGTAATCTAAACGTTAGTTTAATTCCGCATTCTTACAAGACAAATCCGTAGGAGTTTTTAATTGCCTATTCACCCCCCTCTAGGCGACATCTCGATCTTTCAAAACCACAAGGCTTGCCAAGACTTTGTATTTGCTAGTTGACCACAACAATTTCTTGCCAAACTTTCGACCAAAGATAATAGAGAAAAGGCAATTGCTGATGCAGGCACTAGTAAGGAGATTGTTGCAAGGGCAGAAGCTAGCAGTTCAGTCGCAGGTGGTAGTGCAGTTGCAAGGGCAGAAGCTAGCAGTTCAGTTGCAGGTGAAGAAGAACAATTTGCAGAGGGCAGCAGTGATTCTGGTTCAAGCTTCGATGACAGTGACTACGATATTGAGGATGGAGATGATGATTTGTTCTGTGATAATGTTGACAGTGATGTACGAGATAACAATGAGCCTATTATCGATATTTCATTGGAGGATGATGTTGCATTGGAGGACACATCACTGGTTTTGAGGCAGGAAGATGAGGAACAATTGCAGAGAAATTCCAGTGTCTTCAATCCTCTAGTTGATATGCAAGATCATGTGAAGTTAAGCAGGGATTGGTGTTCAGTAGTGTGCAAGAGTTGAGGTTAGCACTGAATGCTTACAGTGTCAGAAATCGAGTCATGGTCAACAAAACAAGAAATGACACTAGAAGACTTGAAGCATGTTGCAAACCTAAATGCCCTTGTTTTCTGAAAGCCACCAAGGACAGTGTCACTGGTGGATTTGTTGTAAGGAAATGCTGGGAAGGAAAGCACACATGTCAAGCAAATTGGGAGTTGAAATATTTGACTGCACCTTGATACGTCTCCGACGTATCGATAATTTCTTATGTTCCATGCCACATTATTGATGATATCTACATGTTTTATGCATACTTTATGTCATATTTATGCATTTTCTAGAACTAACCTATTAACAAGATGCCGAAGAGCCAGTTGCTGTTTTCTGCTGTTTTTGGTTTCAGAAATCCTAGTAAGGAAATATTCTCGGAATTGGACGAAATCAATGCCCAGGGGCCTATTTTCACACGAAGCTTCCAGAAGACCGAAGAGTCAACGAAGTGGGGCCACGAGGCGGCCAGGTGATAGGGCGGCGCGGCCCAAGCCCTGGCCGCGCCGACCTGTCTCCTGGGCCCCTCGTGTGGCCCCCTGACCTGCCCTTCCGCCTACAAATAGCCTTCGTCGCGAAACCCCCAGTACCGAGAGCCAAGATACGGAAAACCTTCCAGAGACGCCGCCGCCGCCAATCCCATCTCGGGGGATTCAGGAGATCGCCTCCGGCACCCTGCCGGAGAGGGGATCCATCTCCCGGAGGACTCTACACCGCCATGGTCGCCTCCGGAGTGATGAGTGAGTAGTTCACCCCTGGACTATGGGTCCATAGCAGTAGCTAGATGGTTGTCTTCTCCTCATTGTGCTTAATTGTCGGATCTTGTGAGCTGCCGAACATGATCAAGATCATCTATCTGTAATGCTATGTGTTGTGTTTGTTGGGATCCGATGAATAGAGAATACCATGTTATGTTGATTATCAATTTATATCTATGTGTTGTTTATGATCTTGCATGCTCTCCGTTATTAGTAGAGGCTCTGGCCAAGTTTTTGCTAGTAACTCCAAGAGGGAGTATTTATGCTCGATAGTGGGTTCATGTCTCCGTGAATCTGGGGGAGTGACCGAAACCTCTAAGGTTATGGATGTGCTGTTGCCACTAGGGATAAAACATTGATGCTATGTCCGAGGATGTAGTTATTGATTACATTACGCGCAATACTTAATGCAATTGTCTGTTGTTAGCAACTTAATACTGGAGGGGGTTCGGATGATAACCTGAAGGTGGACTTTTTAGGCACAGATGCATGCTGGATAGCGGTCTATGTACTTTGTCGTAATGCCCAATTAAATCTCACTATACTCATCATAATATGTATGTGCATGGTCATGCCCTCTTTATTTGTCAATTGCCCAACTGTAATTTGTTCACCCAACATGCTATTTATCTTATGGGAGAGACACCACTAGTGAACTGTGGACCCCGGTCCAATTCTCTATACTGAAATACAATCTACTGCAATTGTTCTACTGTTCTCTGCAAACAATCATCATCCACACTATACATCTAATCCTTTGTTACAGCAAGCCGGTGAGATTGACAACCTCACTGTTTCGTTGGGGCAAAGTACTTGGTTTGTGTTGTGCAGGTTCCACGTTGGCGCCGGAATCCCTGGTGTTGCGCCGCACTACATCTCGCCGCCATCAACCTTCAATGTGCTTCTTGGCTCCTACTGGTTCGATAAACCTTGGTTTCATACTGAGGGAAAACTTGCCGCTGTACGCATCACACCTTCCTCTTGGGGTTCCCAACGGACGCGTGCTGTACGCGTATCAAGCTCTTTTTCTGGCGCCGTTGCCGGGGAGATCAAGACACGCTGCAAGCGGAGTCTCCACATCGCAATCTCTTTACTTTGTTTTTGTCTTGCTTTATTTTATTTACTACTTTGTTTGCTGCACTAAATCAAAATACAAAAAAAATTAGTTGCTAGTTTTACTTTATTTACTATCTTGTTTGCTATATCAAAAACACAAAAAAATATTAGTTACTTGCATTTACTTTATCTAGTTTGCTTTATTTATTATTGCAAAAATGGGTACTCCTGAAAATACTAAGTTGTGTGACTTCACAACCACAAATAATAATGATTTCTTATGCACACCTATTGCTCCACCTGCTACTACAGCAGAATTCTTTGAAATTAAACCTGCTTTACTAAATCTTGTTATGCGAGAGCAATTTTCTGGTGTTAGTTCTGATGATGCTGCTGCCCATCTTAATAATTTTGTTGAACTTTGTGAAATGAAAAAGTATAAAGATGTAGATGGTGACATTATAAAATTAAAATTGTTCCTTTTCTCATTAAGAGGAAGAGCTAAAGATTGGTTGCTATCTCTGCCTAAGAATAGTATTGATTCATGGACTAAATGCAAGGATGCTTTTATTGGTAGATATTATCCCCCTGCTAAAATTATATCTTTGAGGAGTAGCATAATGAATTTTAAACAATTGGATAATGAGCATGTTGCACAAGCATGGGAAAGAATGACATCTTTGGTCAAAAATTGCCCAACCCATGGACTGACTACTTGGATGATCATCCAAACCTTTTATGCAGGACTGAATTTTTGTTCGCGGAACCTATTGGATTCAGCTGCTGGAGGTACCTTTATGTCCATCACTCTTGGTGAAGCAACAAAGCTTCTTGATAATTTGATGATTAATTACTCTGAATGGCACACGGAAAGAGCTCCACAAGGTAAGAAGGTAAATTCTGTCGAAGAAACCTCCTCCTTGAGTGATAAGATTGATGCTATTATGTCTATGCTTGTGAATGATAGGACTAATGTTGATCCTAATAATATTCCGTCAGCTTCATTGGTTGCACAAGAAGAACATGTTGATGTAAACTTCATTAAAAATAATAATTTCAACAACAATGCTTACCGGAACAATTCTAGTAACAACTATAGGCCGTATCCTTATAATAATGGCAACGGCTATGGTAATTCTTATGGGAATTCTTACAACAATAATAGGAATTCACCCCCTGGACTTGAAGCCATGCTTAAAGAATTTATTAGTACACAAACTGTTTTTAACAAATCTGTTGAAGAAAAGCTTGGGAAAATTGATATACTTGCTTCTAAAGTCGATAGTCTTGCTGCTGATGCTGATCTTTTGAAATCGAAAGTTATGCCTCATGAAAATCATAATAATAAAATTGTTACTACAGCAAATGCCATCCAAGTTAGAATTAATGAGAATATAAGATTGATGGCCGAATTGCGTGCTAGGTGGGAAAGAGAAGAAAATGAAAAAGAAGATAATATAGCTAAAGTTTGGACTATTACCACCACTAGTAATGCTAATGCTACACATGTTGCTGCACCCCCTACTAATAATGGTAAAAGAATTGGTGTTAGCAATGTTTCCACTTCTAATGCAAAGCGCGAAAAACTGCCTGAAACTGCTAAAACTGCTGAAAGCATGATAAAAAACTGCTGAAATTTTTTCCAACATTGGGGATGATGATCCCATTGCTTTAGATTATAATGGTTTGAATTTTGATGATTGCCATATCTCTGAAGTTACAAAGTTCTTACAAAAACTTGCTAAGAGTCCTAATGCTAGTGCTATAAATTTGGCTTTCACGAAACATATTACAAATGCTCTCATAAAAGCTAGAGAAGAGAAATTAGAACGTGAAGCTTCTATTCCTAGAAAGCTAGAGGATGGTTGGGAGCCCATCATTAAGATGAAGGTCAATGACTTTGATTGTAATGCTTTATGTGATCTTGGTGCAAGTATTTCCGTTATGCCTAAGAAAAAATCTATAATATGCTTGACTTGCCACCACTGAAAAATTGTTATTTGGATGTTAATCTTGCTGATCATTCTACAAAGAAACCGTTGGGGAGAGTTGACAATGTTCGCATTACCGTTAACAATAACCTTGTCCCCGTTGATTTTGTTGTCTTGGATATTGAATGCAATGCATCTTGTCCCATTATATTGGGAAGACCTTTTCTTCGAACTGTTGGTGCTATCATTGATATGAAGGAAGGTAATATTAAATATCAATTTCCTCTCAAGAAAGGTATGGAACACTTACCTAGAAATATAATGAAGTTACCTTTTGATTCTATTATTAGAACAAATTATGATGTTGACACTTCGTCTCTTGATAATACTTGATACACACTTTCTGCGCCTAGCTGAAAGGCGTTAAAGAAAAGCGCTTATGGGAGACAACCCATATTTTTACTACAGTACATTGTTTTATATTTGTATCTTGGAAGTTGTTTACTACTGTAGCAACCTCTCCTTAACTTAGTTTTGTGCATTGTTGTGCCAAGTAAAGTCGTTGATAGTAAGGTTCATACTAGATTTGGATTACTGCGCAGAAACAGATTTCTTTGTTGTCACAAATCTGGGCCAAATTCTCTGTGGGTAACTCAGAAAATTATGCCAATTTACGTGAGTGATCCCCAGATATGTACGCAACTTTCATTAAATTTGAGCATTTTCATTTGAGTAAGTCTGGTGCCTCAATAAAATTCGTCTTTACGAACTGTTCTGTTTTGATAGATTCTGCCTTTTATTTCGCATTGCCTGTTTTGATATGTTCGATGGATTTTTCGATTCCATTGACTTTCATTAGCTTTGTGCAATGTCCAGAAGTGTTAAGAATGATTATGTCACCTCTGAACATGTATATTTTGATTGTGCACTAACTCTCTAATGAGTTGTTTTGAGTTTGGTGTGGAGGAAGTTTTCAAGGATCAAGAGAGGGAGATGATACAACATGATCAAGGAGAGTGAAAGCTCTAAGCTTGGGGATGCCCCGGTGGTTCACCCCTGCATATATCAAGAAGACTCAAGAGTCTAAGCTTGGGGATGCCCAAGGCATCCCCTTCTTCATCGACAACATTATCAGGTTCCTCCCCTGAAACTATATTTTTATTCCATCACATCTTATGTACTTTGCTTGGAGCGTCGGTTTGTTTTTGTTTTTGTTTTGTTTGAATAAAATGGATCCTAGCATTCTTTGTGTGGGAGAGAGACACGCTCCGCTGTTGCATATGGACAAATATGTCCTTAGGTTTTACTCATAGTATTCATGGCGAAGTTTCTTCTTCGTTAAATTGTTATATGGTTGGAATTGGAAAATGATACATGTAGTAATTGCTAAAATGTCTTGGATAATGTGATACTTGGCAATTGTTGTGCTCATGTTTAAGCTCTTGCATCATATACTTTGCACCTATTAATGAAGAAATACATAGAGCATGCTAAAATTTGGTTTGCATATTTGGTCTCTCTAAGGTCTAGATAATTTCTAGTATTGAGTTTGAACAACAAGGAAGACGGTGTAGAGTCTTATAATGTTTACAATATGTCTTTTATGTGAGTTTTGCTGCACCGGTCCATCCCTGTGTTTGTTTCAAATAGCCTTGCTAGCCTAAGCCTTGTATCGAGAGGGAATACTTCTCATACATCCAAAATACTTGAGCCAACCACTATGCCATTTGTGTCCACCATACCTACCTACTACGTGGTATTTCTCCGCCATTCCAAAGTAAATTGCTTGAGTGCTACCTTTAAACAATTCAAAATTTATTACCTCTGATTTTTGTCAATGTTTTATAGCTCATGAGGAAGTATGTGGTGTTTATCTTTCAATCTTGTTGGGCAACTTTCACCAATGGACTAGTGGCTTCATCCGCTTATCCAATAATTTTGCAAAAAGAGCTGGCAACGGGATTCCCAGTCCCAAATTAATTAATAAAAATAGACACTCCTCCATAGTATGTGATTGTTGGACGGCACCCGAAGGATTCGGTTAGCCATGGCTTAAGAAAGCAAAGGTGGGGAGGAGTGTCATCATAATAAAACTAAAATAAAAAGGCACTCCTTCATGGTATGAGATTGTTGGCAGGCACCCGAGGATTCGGTTAGCCATGGTTTGTGAAAGAAAGGTTGGAAGGAGTGCCACACAAAAATAAAATGGGAGCCGCTCTTTGAAGGTTTGTCTGGCAAGGGGGTTAGAGTACCCACTACCATTCGTTGACAACAACAAACACGTCTCAAAATTTTACTTTTATTGCTCTCTATATGTTTTCAAAATCAAAGCTCTAGCACAAATATAGCAATCGATGCTTTCCTCTTTGAAGGACCATTCTTTTACTTTTATTGTTGAGTCAGTTCACCTATCTCTCTCCACCTCAAGAAGCAAACACTTGTGTGAACTGTGCATTGATTCCTACATACTTGCATATTCCATTTGTTATATTACTCTATGTTGACAAATATCCATGAGATATACATGTTACAAGTTGAAAGCAACCGCTGAAAATTAATCTTCCTTTATGTTCTTCAATACCTATACTTTGAATTATTGCTTTATGAGTTAACTCTTATGCAAGACTTATTGATGCTTGTCTTGAAGTACTATTCATGAAAAGTCTTTGCTATATGATTCAGTTGTTTACTCATGTCATTTACATTGTTTTGATCGCTGCATTCATTACATATGCTTACAATAGTATGATCAAGGTTATGATGGCATGTCACTCCAGAAATTATCTTTTTTATCGTTTACCTGCTCGGGATGAGCAGAAACTAAGCTTGGGGATGCTGATATGTCTCCGACGTATCGATAATTTCTTATGTTCCATGCCACATTATTGATGATATCTACATGTTTTATGCATACTTTATGTCATATTTATGCATTTTCTGGAACTAACCTATTAACAAGATTCCGAAGAGCCAGTTGCTGTTTTCTGCTGTTTTTGGTTTCAGAAATCCTAGTAAGGAAATATTCTCGGAATTGGACGAAATCAATGCCCAGGGGCCTATTTTCACACGAAGCTTCCAGAAGACCGAAGAGTCAACGAAGTGGGGCCACGAGGCGGCCAGGTGATAGGGCGGCGCGGCCCAAGCCCTGGCCGCGCCGACCTGTCTCCTGGGCCCCTCGTGTGGCCCCCTGACCTGCCCTTCCGCCTACAAATAGCCTTCGTCGCGAAACCCCCAGTACCGAGAGCCACGATACGGAAAACCTTCCAGAGACGCCGCCGCCGCCAATCCCATCTCGGGGGATTCAGGAGATCGCCTCCGGCACCCTGCCGGAGAGGGGATCCATCTCCCGGAGGACTCTACACCGCCATGGTCGCCTCCGGAGTGATGAGTGAGTAGTTCACCCCTGGACTATGGGTCCATAGCAGTAGCTAGATGGTTGTCTTCTCCTCATTGTGCTTAATTGTCGGATCTTGTGAGCTGCCGAACATGATCAAGATCATCTATCTGTAATGCTATGTGTTGTGTTTGTTGGGATCCGATGAATAGAGAATACCATGTTATGTTGATTATCAATTTATATCTATGTGTTGTTTATGATCTTGCATGCTCTCCATTATTAGTAGAGGCTCTGGCCAAGTTTTTGCTAGTAACTCCAAGAGGGAGTATTTATGCTCGATAGTGGGTTCATGTCTCCGTGAATCTGGGGGAGTGACAGAAACCTCTAAGGTTATGGATGTGTTGTTGCCACTAGGGATAAAACATTGATGCTATGTCCGAGGATGTAGTTATTGATTACATTACGCGCAATACTTAATGCAATTGTCTGTTGTTAGCAACTTAATACTGGAGGGGGTTCGGATGATAACCTGAAGGTGGACTTTTTAGGCATAGATGCATGCTGGATAGCGGTCTATGTACTTTGTCGTAATGCCCAATTAAATCTCACTATACTCATCATAATATGTATGTGCATGGTCATGCCCTCTTTATTTGTCAATTGCCCAACTGTAATTTGTTCACCCAACATGCTATTTATCTTATGGGAGAGACACCACTAGTGAACTGTGGACCCCGGTCCAATTCTCTATACTGAAATACAATCTACTGCAATTGTTCTACTGTTCTCTGCAAACAATCATCATCCACACTATACATCTAATCCTTTGTTACAGCAAGCCGGTGAGATTGACAACCTCACTGTTTCGTTGGGGCAAAGTACTTGGTTTGTGTTGTGCAGGTTCCACGTTGGCGTCGGAATCCCTGGTGTTGCGCCGCACTACATCTCGCCGCCATCAACCTTCAACGTGCTTCTTGGCTCCTACTGGTTCGATAAACCTTGGTTTCATACTGAGGGAAAACTTGCTGCTGTACGCATCACACCTTCCTCTTGGGGTTCCCAACGGACGCGTGCTGTACGCGTATCACACCTTTTCTGACATAGAGGTTTCTTGATGACATAAGGGACAATCATAAGATGGGGTTGAAGACTTTTGCAGCTAAAGTTCAGAGGCAGTTCAACATGTGCCCAAACAGATGGAAATTAAGTAGAGCTAGAAGAGAAGCTTGGAACATTATCAATGGTGATGAAGATGCACAATTTGCACTGTTGTTGGACTATGGGCAAGAACTCAGAAGATCAAACCCTGGATCTATTTTTCTGGTTACTGCCAACCATGTAGCAGGGCATGGAAATGAGCCAGATAAGGAGCATATAGCAACACTCTACTGGTCCTATGATGCTTGTAAAAGAGGATTTCTTTAAGGTTGCAGGCCACTGATTTTTGTTGATGGTTTTCATATCAAAACAAAATATAAAGGCCAATTATTAACAACTGTTGCAATTGATGGAAATGACTGTATTTTTTCAATTGCAATGGGGTTATGTGAGGTTGAGTGCACCAGTTCTTGGGAATGGTTTCTGACATCTCTAAAGAGGGATTTGGACATAACAAACACTTCTCCATTCACAATCATGAGTGACAAGCAGAAGGGACTAATAAATGTTGTGAAAAGTGTTTGGCCAGATGCAAAGCATAGGTTCTGTCTTAGACATTTGTTGCAGAATTTTGTCAAGGCATGACACAGAGGAGAAGTTCTAAAAAATAATTTGTGGTCAATTGCAAGATCAGTTAAAATTCCTAAGTGGCAGCATAATATGGATAAAATGAAAGCTGATAGTGTTGCAGCATATGAATGGGTAGAGGCACTTGCTCCCAATACTTGGATAAAGGCATTCTTCTCAGATTTCTCAAAATATGATGTGTTGTTAAATAATCACAGTGAGGTTTTTAACAGCTACATCCTAGAAGCTAGAGATATGCCTGTTATGTCCATGTTACACACCATCTTCTACAAAATAGAGGGAGGAATTGTCAGCAAAGCAAGAAGGGGCAGAAAAGTGGCCAAGGACAATATGTCCAAAAATAAAGAAGAAACTAGACAAGTTTACTGAATGGAGCAAAAATGCCTTTGTGGAGGTGGCTGACTGAGGATTGTTCCATGTTAGCTCTCTATAGTTCGAGAAGGAATATGTGGTGGATTTCAACACTAAAACATGTACCTGCAACAGATGGCAGCTAACTGGAATATCATGCCATCATGCAATTGCATGTTGTAGAACAATGAGAGTTGAGCCAGAGTCACTATTGCATAGCTCCTACAGCATTGAGACATACAAGAGAGCTTATGCATATAATTGTTACCACTAAGAGGCAGAGTATTCTGGGAGAAGATGAATGGGCCTACTATTTATCCTCCTCTATACACCAAAGTGATGGGAAGGCCCAAGAAGAATAGGAAGAAAGCACCTGAGGAAAAGAAAAAGAATAATGGAACAACTTATGTCACTAGAGCTTGTTTAACCATGCATTGCTCCATCTGTGGCATCTCTGATCATAATAAAAAGGGACATGCCAGGTATGTACAGGAACAATTACAACTGGAACAAAATAATGCACAAGAGGAGTTACTTGGAGATGATGATTATCCAGACATGATGGAGCATGTTATCCAACACAATCCAGACCCAAGGAGTGATCCAATGCATGGCACAAACAGCATGGTGTACCAAATGGGCCAGGAGGTAATTGCTGAACACACAAACACACTTTTGTTCCCTAAATATAAATCATGATTCCAAATCATTGTTTCCTTTGCAGATAAATCAAAATGTAGCCCCTACCAGGAACTATGGGCCCCTCCCTGAGAGCTCATTTGTAGCTGCTGCTAGAGACTCAATTCCAAAACCAAGAGTGAGAGAAACTACAACTACTGTGAGAGGAAGAGCCAGGGCAAGAGGAAGGGGACGAGGCAGGGCAAGAGGAGAGGTACATGCCAATGAAGCACGGCAGTCTGCTACAAGAGGAAGAAAGAAGAAGAAAACCACTGTCACCCAAGCAACTACATCTGCACAAAATGACATTCCAGATTTCAATGAAACATTGCAAGAAAATGAAGGGCAGGTGACAGGGAAATGCTATGAATTTGAGTGTACCAGTTACACTGACCATTGCATGTTGGAGGGGCACTGAATTTGTATACATTGATGCACAATAGACTTGTATTGCTATTTTTTGGTTGGATGTGATATTTATCATGGAAACAATGATGCACAATAGACTTGTATTGCTATTTTTTGGTTGGATGTGCTATTTATCATGGAAACAATGATGCACAATACACTTATATTTCAGATAAAATTTTCATTCTTTTATTGACCAATTGGTACATTGTTACACTCACACAAAACCTCTTGTTGCCAGTGCAACTACAACATATAGCATAGCACACACACCTACTGCTGCAACTATCCCTAACTCTTTCTTCTCCCTCCATAGAATCTCTTCTCTGTGAATCTTTCGAAGCTTCTTGTTATCTTCTATCAGGTTCTCTACTACATTTTCTAGCTTATCACATCTATGCTTGAACACACAAGCAGTGTTGCACATGCTTGCTTCCTCCTCCAATCTTGCTGCCCACTTGTTGTTTCGTTGCCCAATTGGAACATTTCTTACAGTGCCCTAACAAAAAAATGAAAATTGGGTCAATTTAGCTAAAGAACAGTGGACAGAGTGGTTGAAATCGAGCAAAGAGCATTCGCAAATGGGAAATGCATGAGCTAAAGATGGTTGAAATCGAGCAAAGAGCATGCGCAAATGGGAAATGCATGAGCTAAAGATGGAGGAGGAAGCTCGCAGTTGCTGGGTCAAGGAAAACCTCGGCGGTGACAACCCACTCCTCGTCGCCAACGACGCCATGCACACCATCACCAAAGGGTGTCGCCATCCGCCTACCACAAGCCCCAGACGCGTCGGTGCTCCTTCCTCCGGCTCCGCCGCACGCCATCCACCTCGCTCGTCGTGCACCGCCGCAATTTGGTCGCCGTCAGGGGAACTAGGGTTAGGGATTGGGGAATTTGGGAACCGCGGGCCGATTCCCTCTCCCTCTCTTTTCTCTCTTACACATGGGCCCCACTTTCAGAACAGACAAGCAGAATTGCAAAAGACAAGGGGGGTTACTACAAAATAAACGTGACTACCGGGAGGATCATTTCGAAAAATTCCCACGCATGTGTCTGCACAAGCCTACTTTTTCGCTAAAAGAGAAATGAAAGGGGTTATCTGCAAATACTCCAATCCAACAAAGCAGCCAGCTAGCGCCACATGTCATGCTCTGGTAGGCTTGGACTAGAAATGCGCATATGGTGCAACTATTGGGACTGTGCTACCCAAGTTTGCAACAATTGGGATGAAACTGCACATCTGATGCAACTATTGGGACTTGGGATGCAAATTGCTCAATATGGAATCATACTAATTTTGACCAGAATTGCCGTTGCATCTCAAGAGAGAATGTTGTACATAAAGAGTTTGGGGAAAAGCAAACTATCATGGACTAGTAGTGGTGGTGTGTAATAGTGAGATTAGTGGTATTGGATACTACTACGCTGGTCTTTGGCCCCCTGTCGCTCCCCGCGGGCGACCCCGACCCTATCTCTTGAGGCGGTTGCCCCTAGGTAGGATGACACAAATTGGTCGACAACGTCAAGCTTGGCCTCTTGCAAGCGGGCGTTGTGGCAGGAGGAAGCTGAAGTAATTTCATGGGTGATTGCCTGTCTTTCGGGATTGTTCAACCTCACACATGAAATAAATTTTGTCACTCATTCAACCTTATTTTTTTACATTCTTTAAGTAAAATTGTGCTATAGGGGTATATTAGATTTTTCACCTCTGATGACATCTCCTACCTTCATTTCAAAGAATAAGGCATCGTCATTGTTTGTATGAAATGTTGTCACTCATTCAACCTTAGTTTTTTACGTGTTTTTTGTTTGATCAAGAATTACTTCAAATAGATAAACATTATTTATATGGAACTAGTATCATTAAAAAGTGTTTTTCAGTACGAATCCAACGATACTAATTAATATAATATAATTAAGATTTTGTTGCTCAATTTTTATGGTCAAAATTTGTTTTGAAATACGCATGCGTCTTATTCCTTGAAACGGAGGTAGTAGTTGCTTGCTAAGTCTATACAATCAAGCATATCTTTTATCCTATGATCGCAATCCAAAAATATAAATCCTTATTTTACCTTTATTTTCTATAACTTACCTTAGTTCTATTCTTTCTTTTTTTGAACATGATATATATTAACCAGCTAGCAAGCCGCCTCATTAAAAACCTTTCAGTCCCCTTCGGTACCCTGGTAAGGAAAAGAGTGTGTCAAGAACTTGCAGCCCACAGTCACACCTCATTACAATCAGCCATAAGGCTGTGAATCAACCAAGGGGGTGGTTCGACATCCCAAGTAGCATGCTCACCATTGACAACAGCAAATTTGGCGCAGCAATGAGCCACTTGGTTAGCCTCGCGACACTCATACAAAAAGTGAAAAGAGGACAAACTACTCATCAACTCACTAATCTCATCTAAGATGGTCCTAATGACTGATCGATCAATCTTCCTCTCCACCCAATGCTTCAACAAGATTTGACAGTCCGTTACAAGAACAACTCTATCAAAACCCCTTTGAACAGCATAGACACAAGCATCTCGAGCAGCAAGAGCCTCCACTATCAACGACTCCAGGACCCCCTCATATACCTTGGTAGTCGCTCCGATGAAGGTATTATGGTCTCTTGCCACCACACCCGACGCCGCCCTACTATCAATCTCACAAATTGCACCATCAAAATTAATCTTGACAGTACCTTGGATCGGGGAAGTCCACTTACATGGTTGGCGCAGTCCCCTTTAAACTTTCTGCTTCGGTAACTCCAAGAATTGCAATGTTTCCTGAATTAGCTCCATGGGTTTTGATGGATTGTGCCCACCTTTTCCATGTGTAATGTTGTTTCTAGATGTCCAAATGTTGTACATCACTGTGATAATTCTTGCCTTCACCTCGGGTGTAAACCTCGAATCACATAGAATGTCCCTAGTCCAAGTGACAGGGTGTAACTTCGGCAATTTAAGGAAGAGAATTTCCCTGGCTGCACACCAGAACTGCCGTGCATGACTGCAGTCTACAAGTGCATGCATCAGATCTTCGGAGCTCGCTTTGCATATACCACAAGTGTTTTTCTCCATGACATGCCGCCGTGAAAGAGTCCTGTAGTCAGGTAATATTCCTCGAAGAACTCTCCACCAAAAAAACTCGCACTTTAGGTACTACACATAGCCTCCATAATCTGCTCCAAATATCAGCATCGTTATCGGATGTACCAGCACCTCCTCCGTTACTAATAATTTGGTTCATCTCCCGCTGCTCCATAAGAGCTCTATATGCTGATCGGACCGAGTAAATACCATTGTTTTCCTTTGACCAAGCAATCCAATCTTCTCCCCAACCTTAGTTCTATTCTAGCAATTCCCCTCGGAACCACATATTTTGTTGTCCTCTTGGGTCAGATCGGGGATCCTGAAACAAACAGTGACAAGAAAGTTTTTACAGATGCAGCGCAGCAGCGGTAACATGAAACAATTAGAGTTTCGAGAAACCAGAAACTGCTCAATGATAATTTACTCGGCTTTGTTTAGACATAAATACATCTCCAGAAAGAAATATGCGAAAATGCAATTCTTTTCGAAGCGAGCACTGCTGAACAAAATGAACGGCTATTCATTTTTCTAGTCGCTGGAGCCTTTACTGACAGGGGCACCGTCCTTGTGTCCCTAGACGCGAACTGGCCGGTGATCGACCCACGGGTTCGTAGGGCCGGCCGCGTGAGATAGACACTCGGCTCCACCCTCCCAAACTGCTGTGCGCGCACGGGGTGCGCTTGCGGCCGGGCACGATAGCCGGTGGAGCACCCCGGCGGCGGTGGTGGGTTGGTGGATCTACTCGACGGCGCTGCCCGGTGAAGGCTGCATGCAGCCGCCAAGCAGCGGCGCATGATTACTTCCTTGGCAATTATTATACCGGCCGACGAGGTAGATACAGCGGCCGCTGACGCGTGGGCCCTTGCGTCCGACAGTTTCTAGGGAGGGCCACACTGCAGACCGGGCGAGGCGCAACCGGGGAAGGCGCCACTCCGGCCGGCCGGAGGTCCCAGCCCCAGCCATGTCTGACGGCTCATTAATTATAATAACGCGTACTGCACCTCTTCCACTGACATTGGGGGTACAAGAAAGCGGGGCCCGTGCTCCGTGCGCGAGTCGGCAAGCGGGCGGTGGGAACGAGGAGGATGGGTGCGTGGTGACCCGGTGTCAGCGTCGGCGCACGGAAAGTGCGCGTGCGAGATTGTGCGGGCTGCCGGCTGCTCGCCGCGTCGCGGGCAGAGAAGAGAAGACAACACGAGCGAGCTCGCGCACGTGGTGCTGACGTCCGCGAATTTATTACCGCTGCGGCGGCGTTGGGGCCAGAGTCAGAGCGCCAATTTGTTTGTTGGCTTCTTTCTTTGTTGCTTTCCTTCCAGTTCAGGCCGTGTGGGTACTGTGGTTGTTGTTGGCCTTGTTGCCGTGTGACTGTGTGAGGAAGTGAGCAGCCGGATCGATCGACGTTCACGGTGGGTGCCGTTTCGCTCACCAAACTGGTGTGGCCGGTTTGTTTGCCTAGCCTAGCCAGAGCATCCTCGGGCGACTCGCGCGTACCTGGACTCTGGAGTAGTACAGCAAGGTCAAGGAAAGGAAACAGCGTATGCACGTTCCAGTGATGAGTACCACTAGTAGTACTGTCCTCCGCAGCTAGCCAGCTGCGGTGGACAGGTACGCTTCCACTTGCCACAGTTTGCCCGCGCGCCGTGCATCCCATCTGGCCATGCACGCCGCCATGCTTCCGCTTGATCCTCCTTCATACGACATATACACGGCCACACGCGCTTTGATTTGATCCCAGCTGGAAATTGCACGCAAGTTTCTGGCCTATATCACCTTGCCCGCGGCTCTCCAACCCCTCCAGCCGACGATACCCTACAAGTCGGTTTCGCGAAAGCCGTTTTGCGGTACACATTTTGTGTGCCACCCGTGTTTCACCACAACTGATCGTGTGCTCAAATATATAGCGCCTACAAGATTTTTTAAAGTCAAGCAGCGTAGATTTTATCTAAGTTTCTACCAAACAAATGTAATAACATTTAGAATAACAAATCAGTGCTAGGAGCACCATCAAACTCATCACCAAAGGTACTATAATATGGTACGCATCGGGTATTGCCAGCATAGATATTTTTCTCGTTAAACATACTCAAAACACTAAAACTTAACACTCACGGAAACCAATGCGCACTATGTTATGGCGAGGAGGAAGTATCTATATATCTAGGCGATTTTTTTAAAATAATACGAATTAATTATTTAATTGTAGGACTATCATGCGTTTTCAAATATTTCCAAAAGTGTGACTTGGTCGGTCTGCAGCAGGCCGATCGGACAGCAGCAAACCGACTGCTGCTGTGGAGGAGAGTGGACTTTTAGAGCAGGTGCTTGGTGAGCACCCATATCCACACCATGTATACTGCATCAAGATCCGTGCTAATTCTTTTTGTTCCCCTCTCAAACAATTTCTCATTTTTATATCTCTCACACCACACATTCTTTGAAGTCAAAAACTTGCGGATCACTTAAACATAACAATTGAAATGTGGGAAAATATTTTGGATTTTTTATGTCATTATCTATATATGTATCTCAAGAATTTATTTTGAATTTTAAATATTTTAAAATTTAAATTTGCACAAAAAAATTCTGAACTATTTTTCCTCCATTCTATTTGTTGTTTTTGAGTGATTTACAAAAAAATCTAATCGAAATATTGTATAATTTGAGAGATAGAAAAAAGAGAAACCTCGTTGGTCGATAGCTGACCAACTGGACTGCTAGAGACCAACTGGGCTGCTACAAACCAATTGGCTTGCTAATACCCGATTAATTGTATGGATGTATTTCCTTCATTCGCACGACACGCTTAGGGTTAGCAGAGTATTGGTACACCATACTGATACATAGTTCATACATAAAGTCTGATACATAATGCATACATAAATATCTGATACATAGATACATAAATATCTGAGATTATGGACGGCGTCTGGGGTTTCGTGGGGGCGGCGTAGCACGGGGTGTCCAACCGAACCTGTCCGGAGCCCTGGTTATGCGAGCAGGGATCCAGGAACCGGACTCGGGGTCGTACTGTGTCTCCTATGTGGGCTGTGGTGGAGGAGTCTGCATACCGATATAGTTCTGCTGCGTCCTGTAATACTCCATGTGCTCAGGATCCTGATCACTAGCTCCCCATGAAGGATTGGACGCAGTGTGCTATGTGTATCCTGTGCCACGAAACATAAGTGATGTCAAACTAAGTGGAGTATAGTTTATATGGAACACAATATATAGAATACTACATACCCTGTGTGTATCCTGCTCCTCCCATGAAAGGGGCTTGCTGCTGCCATCGGTCGAAAGCAGCTTGCTGTCGATAGTATTGCAAGTCGTCGAAGGAAGGAGTGTGATGCTCGTCGCCGCTGCCACGACGAACCTCCCGCCCGGTCGAGGTGGTGGTCTGGGTGTCGCCGTCGGCGTGAGACGAGGCCGTGATCCGTGTTGCTGTACTGATAGTCGTCGACGGAAGGAGTGTGCTGCTGCCACGACGAACCTCCTGCCCGGCCATGAGGCGGTGGTCTGGGTGTCACGGTCGGTGTGAGATGTGGCCGTCGCTGCTGCTGTGTGGAGGGTCGCGGTGGAAGGAGGTGGTGCTGAACGACGTCGGAACTACGGCTGCACGTGATAGCCGAGTAGATCCCGCGTAGCTTGTCCTCGAGTCGTCTCAACCATGACACATGTTGGTCACGCTGCAGAAGAGGCGCACTGGACACTTGACGTGTGTACCGAGCGACTTCATCCTGTAAGTCTGCAGTCAGCTGACCCTGAAAAATGATGGTAGCATATAAATCGTAGAACCCAATAGATAAAGGGATTTCTATTTTCGTGCCCTCGGTTCCTTAGTTGTGCTCAGTTTTCCCCAGCCCCTTAGTTTTTCCTCAGTTTTCCCCAAAACCTTGTCTGAAACCCGCAGAAGGAGGTCGGACGGAAGGAATCCCGTTAGTTGACGTTGGTTGGTGCTGGCAAGTGGGGGGCCGTTGGTGCCCCGCAGTGGACACGTCTTCACTTATCCAGATCATCGTGGGACCCACAACTTGTCCACGTTAAGTGCGCCGGACCCACAGCTTACCCAGGTGACCGTTGCAAAATGGGAGCCCGAGCCAGCCCCGCGCCCGTGCCCGTGCCATTGCTTCGCCTTTCTTTCTCCGCGCCCCATTGTTCTTCTTCTCCGCCAGCGGCAGCCCTTCTCCGGTAGGCGGGTGATGTCTAGTTTCTCTTCGACCTCCCGTTCTTCATGGCCGCAGTATGGACCCGTGCCTTTGACAAGATGCCCTGACTGCCCACGCCAGAGCCTCAAGCGGTCGATCTGTAAGACGGACGAGAACGGCAACCGTGGACGTGAGTTCGTTGCATGCGAGAGCTTGCCATATAGAGAGGGGGATAAGGTTAGATCTCGCTCCAATTTCTCTGTTTTCTCTCGATTTTCTTGTTATTCCCTCGAATTTGGGATTTAGGGTTCACGTTGTTGTTTTCAGATCTTGAAGAAATGCAGGCATTTCGAGTGGATCGATGTGTACGTTCGTAGGCTTCGCTTGCAGGAATCAATTGGCGCTATTGGGGGCGCAATTTGGGAGGGGGGACTTGTCGTAGAGAATGCGGCGGAGAGAGGAGCCGTTCCGATTAGGGACCTTCCGATTATGCCTAATGCTCCCAATGCAGTAATCGGGTGGAAGTGAAGGGAGAACTGAAGAAAATGAACAAGCAAGTTAAGGCAGCTCGATCGAGTTGAAGAAGCAAGCTAATCTGATGGCTGGTTGTTTTTTTTGTTGTATAATTACGATCGGATTCTTATCATTGCTCACTGTGCGCTAGAAGTTGTTACAAGGGATACCTTGTTACAAATCCATTATTCAGATTACATGTACTTGTAGTTGTTTTCAAAGTTAGTGTGTGCATTCACCGAAATTACCAACTATATTCCCTAAAAGAAAAGGAAAGCTAAAGATCGTTGATAATTGTTAGAGGGGTGACAAATAATGCAATCACCGAAATCCGCAAATATGTATGCCTCATGTTTATACCAAAATTATACCACTTTTAGGCCTTTCCAAAATACCAATACCATATCCCAAACTATATTCCCTAAAAGAAAAGGACAGCTAAAGATAGTTGATAATTGTTAGAGGGGTGACAAATAATGCAATCGCCGAAATTCGCAAAAATGTATGCCTCATGTTTATAACAAAATTATACCACTTTTAGGCCGTTTCAAAATACCAATACTATAACCCAAACTATATTCCCTAAAAGAAAAGGACAGCTCAAGATAGTTGATAATTGTTAGAGGGGTGACAAATAATGCAATCCCCGAAATCCGCAAATATGTATGCCTCATGTTTATACCAAAATTATACCACTTTTAGGCCTTTCCAAAATACCAATACCATATCCCAAACTATATTCCCTAAAAGAAAAGGACAGCTAAAGATAGTTGATAATTGTTAGAGGGGTGACAAATAATGTAATCGCCGAAATCCGCAAAAATGTATGCCTCATGTTTATAACAAAATTATACCACTTTTAGGCCTTTTCAAAATACCAATACTATATCCCAAACTATATTCCCTAAAAGAAAAGGACAGCTCAAGATAGTTGATAATTGTTAGAGGGCTGACAAATAATGCAATCACCGAAATCCGCAAATATGTATGCCTCATGTTTATACCAATACTATATCCCAAACTATATTAAGTGGCAAACTCGTCATTGCATTCTCCACCGACAGAGAGAGAGAGATGGGTGGCCACGAAGAGAGAGAGAGAGAGAGAGAGAGAGAGAGAGAGAGAGAGGTTGCCACGAAGAGACGGATAGGGGTATACTGCCCGTTAGATCAGTGGATCAACGGTTCGTGGAGTCGATCCGTGTGACAACGGCTCAACCAATCAGGATAAGTTTGGGCTTCTCAGAGCATTTGTGACAAGTACTTGAGGGCAAAACCGAGTAGTACTAAGAATCCAAGGGCACATAAATAGTAAATAGACTAAGGGATTCAAACAAAAGAATTACAAAATGAAAAATGTGTGTTTTGTACAATATAATTCATATTGGGCTACATCAAATTATTTGCAATTCAAATATACATGAGTGTGACAATTATGGCATCATTTAGACAAACTATGTTTTGGGAAAGATGTTTTGCAAAGGGGTTTGGGTGGAAAACCATGCATCTTCATAGCTACACTAGTGATTCTGAGAAGTGGCAATTTGTGGTAAAACTTGATTTATATATGTTTGTTAAGGTTTTCTAGGTGGCAGGTTGCGTACGAAGACTCCATGAGTAGTTGCCACTATGTTTTTATTTTTTTGGATTTTTTTGCGCATGAAATGACTCAATTAGCTATGTTAATCTCATTTGTTGACTCTCTGTTGACCAGCTACCTGAGGGTAAAACTGAGTATATTGCACTTGCCGGTCTAAGTCCTCGAGGGGAAAACTGAGTACAGATAAAATTTCTGTATAAGGCCCGAGGTTATAACCGAGTACACCAAACGTCCCAGGGTTAGACTCGGGTAGCGGTGCACGCCGGCAGCCGTGCATAGCGGACGCGTGTTGCCGTGCATAGCGGACGCGTGTTGCGGTACACGCCACCTTCGTCTTTATAGAGCCCCTCTTTCTCTCCCTCGACGCACGTTCTCACTGGCTCACTGCAACCGCCTCTCCTGTCCCATCATCTTCTCCACAACCGAAGAAAAAACCCCGAAGAAAACCGCCGGCGATGGAGAAGAATGAGATGCCCATTGTCGGCACATCAGCCGCCGCCCCCGTCCAGGCCCCTGTCGCTGCTTCCATCGTAGCAGCCGGCGCATCGGCCGCCGCCCCCGTCCAGGCCCCCGTCGATTGGGACCCGTACGAACCGGTGCAAGACGACGCGCCGAGAACCCCTACGACACCACCATCGTCGACAACGAGCCGGAGGTAACCCTTTGTTCCCTTGTTCTTATCTCATTTCAATCATTTTGTGTTAGATCTACCGTTATTACGGTTCGTCTGTTCCTAGTTCAATCCTTTTTTGTTAGATCTTGCGTTATTACTGTTCGTCTGTTCCTAGTTCGATCCTTTTGTGTTAGATCTTGCGTTATTAGTGTTTGTGATTTGCTTTTGTTTAAGATTTGTGCCGATGATGATGAATATTTGGGCATAAATTGATTCAGTGGTTTGGTCGATAAACAATTGGTGTGTACAAATTTGTTGTGCATGATCTTTGGTTTGCTGACTCAAATCCTGGATATAAGTGTGTCCAATGTAACCGAAGCTACCTCTTTTTTCGAGCCCATATTATCATGCATGATTTTTTGTTCACTCTCTGCTCCATCATCGTTGCAATTGACTCCGTGTTTTTTGCACGATCTTTGGTGCTACGTGACAGTGCAGAGCAATGACGTCGCAAATGACGACGAGTCATTCCACAACAAGACTCGTAACGTCCTCAGGAGGCTGCAGTCCGGCCATTACGATGGCCCTTTTGCTCGAGGCATTTACAAGTGCCCCTTCTCGCAACAGAAGCTCCGCGCCACCGACTTCAACTCCCCTGTTGAACCATGGTGAATCCATTGGCAGATGTGGCGCTCGAGGGGGAAGGACCGTGAACGTGCATGCGTACATGGCCAAACACAAAGCACTTGGGATTCACCCGCGCAACCTCCAAGCGAGTCACACGCGCTACCCGGAGGCGTTGAACGTGCCTACCGCACTCTCGTATGTGATCGCTCTATCTCAGAGCAGCTTAATTTCATGTAAAATGTAGCTTATGTTGGATCTATCGGTACTACTTTTGGATCTGTCCTGAATATATCTATGCTATGTTGGTTGCTGTATGCAGCTTATCCTATATTTTTTCTCTGGATTTGTGCCCTAGATTTCCTACCTGATTGGGTAAAAACGAAGGCATAAAGAAATGAATGGCGTTAAAAAACAGAAGGAGAAGCTGCTCTAGATTTGCTACCAATTTGGGCTATCAAATATGAATGAGATCGAGCGATAGAGAGGAAAAAGGTACATTGAAAACTGCTAATCTGGGCGAAAGAGACAGAAACCACTCGTGCCCCCGTCCCGGACCCACACGCTACGGCCCCACACGCTACGGCCACACAAACACGGCCTCGTCCTGTCCCACGCGGTCCCTTCCTACCAGCCCCACACGACGCGGTCCCACACGACGCGACCCCACAAACGACACGACCCCACTCGTCAGCACGGAACGGTCAACTTAACGGATTCCTTCCGTCCGAGCTCCTTCTGCGGTTCAGACAAGGGCTTGGGGAAAACTGAGGAAAAACTAAGGAGCTGGGGAAAACTGAGTACAACTAAGGACCTGAGGGCACGAAAATAGAAATCCCATAGATAAAAGACAAGTATGATGGTGGAATAGAAAGTTATACGTACCGCATGCTGTCGACTACCGGCTGTGGACTGAATCGGGTACATATCGTGCATAGACGCAGGTGGCGCCTCAGCTGGATCAGTCGACTGGATGAGGCGCACTCGCGTGGCTGCAGTGTACCTCTGCAGATATGCGTCAAACTCCTGTGGGTCAAACTGCTCATTGTTCGGCCAGACGTGTGTTGTCGCGCCATCCCACTCAGCAACATACGAGCCAACGCGCTGAAGCCACCATGTCGAGGAGTGGCTAGTACCCTTCCTGTTGTACCTGCAGAAAATAATTGTGTCGGTTAGCCGAACCATGATGAACAATCTTAAACTTAGCGATACTCAGAACTTACTTGTGGACGTAGGCAGGGAGAGGTGCTATCGGTGGTGGAGGATCGACCAGCTACCGAGAGCCGAACTGCCTCATGATCCTCTGCTGGGCCATTATCTCCACGGACACATCGAAGATGATCTTCGACTGTGTCATCCAGTACGCACAATCTCTATAGCAGAGGTTAGAGATCCCGCCGGGGTACCTTGCATGCACGGCGGCGGCCATATAGGGCTGCCAGATCACCGCCCTATCATCGAGCACGTCGAACTGCTCGGTGAACGCATGGTAGCAGTTCCTGACCTGGTCGCGAGCAAATCGTCTCTGCGGAGAGAAATAGTCAGTACTCATGCAAAACTATAAATTACGAAAGAACTATGTTCTACGGTCTACATACCACGCGACGTGTCCAAAGTATGCCGAAAGTAGGCATATCGATGTGGTCCGGATCATCCAACTCGTTTGCCCCGAAAGGGCGCTCAGCATCTATGTCTGGCCGACCAATCGGGAACCTCTCCCAGGACCACAGCTGCAAGAACAGTGGGCAGCCAAGAAGCCCAGACTTGGGGGAGACAAGTGTACAAGCATTGCACAAACCTCGGTATGTGGCTGCTAGAACCGCGGAACCCCAACTCCGCTGTATGATGTCGTCGGCGGTTTGTGCCTCTGCTATCTCCAGTGCAATGGGGATGAAGCGCCTGCTGATGGTGGTCTGATGGTTCTCTGTGAACATGACCTTTCCAAGCAGCCACAATATGTACGCCTCGAGACTCCTAGTGATCTGTGCCTCACTCATCGGCGGTGTGAACTGTGAAACCTACAACCATGAAAAAAAGATGTTAGTTATAACAACGCAATAACCATAAATAAATTTGTTATAACAATGGTTACCTCGAAGTTGAGTAACCAAATACACTTTGGACCGTGGTCCTCACAGAAACTTCGATGGCCCGCACGAGTTCCCTCAAAACGTGCAGACATTTCTTCATCCCAACGCACTGGTTCTGCTAGCGGGCCTATGGGCTGACCCGCCAACGGTAGGCCCAGTAAGAAAGACACGTCCTGGAGAGTAGGGGCCATCTCTCCCCATCGAAAGTGGAACGTGTGTGTCTCGGGCCTCCACCGATCCACCAGGCTGGTCAGTAGGGAGTGGTCCCGTCAAGGCGCTTGATCGGTGTGCCTACTCGCTCACCGATGACCTCTGACCTAGTGGCCTCAACCAACCGTGCAAAAGGTAGAAGTCCAGCCCACTTCAACCTACAAATTCATATAAGAATCCAATTAGTATGTGCCAGTACTTCAAATTGAATATACCAAATAAATCGCACATACCTCTGAACCCAACCGGGGTGTATTTGCCAATTTTGATTACCCCCGCGTGTCACCATTGGTGACAAGCTATTAGGGTTGGCCTCTAGCTTGGCCGCACGGTGCGCCCGCTCAATGTCCCTATTGAGCAATGATCTTCCTGCCATTTCTGTAAACAACAAAACATTCGTTATTACTCATTACAAATGATAACATAGTTGCAAAACCAAAATGACATAATACGGATATAAATTATTGTAACGTACATGACCATAATAAAATTGCAAAGTAGTTCCATACTTATTACAAATTCATTGTTCAATACATAAAGGTACAATACGATAGGTTCACATTTCAAATTGCAAAGTAGTTTCGTACTTATTACAAATTCATTATTCACTACATAAAGTTGCAACAAAGTTGCGAACTAGTTTCTTCCCCTCCCGCGACGTCCCCTCGTGCCTCGCTGCCCCCTTCTTGCTGTGCCAGTGCCAAATGTTGGACAATTAGTGTCCCAGTGACCAAATTCATTGCATAGGAAACATTGTATCGTTGGCCCTCCCGCTTCAGATTCATCCATATCATTCTGGATGCGCTGCGATGGCCTTCTACCGATGCCTGTCCTCAGTAGCGCCGGGTGTCGGATATATCGCCTTTCAGCAGGGTTTACAGTATTGAAATTTCCCAATGACCGAAATCCTTGCAGCTCTCCGGTCCAGGTGTTCAGCACGGCCTCCTTAAGGTAATACGGAGAGACGAACGAGATTTCCGGCATCCCAAGGACACCACAAACAGCTAGCACATGCGAGCAAGGAAGATGAAGTAACTTTGGTTTGTTGCATGTGCACTCGCACGTTGGCCATTCTTCACTGCCAATTTTCACATCATGCGTCATCTGCGGATTCCCACACCCGAACCTATCTGTAGGTAAGCGGACTTCAAACCTTCTTTCCACATTTCCAATGGGAACAACAGCGAGATGTCTAGCTTTCTCCTTCTTCTTATGCATGTACTCCATAATCTTCGAACAATACGGTGTGCCTAGGTTGTTCACCATATGAATATGCGCCTTCTCGCGTCTCTCTCTGTAATATTTAACTGTGCCCATGAAAATACCCTCTACTATAGCTGTAAGTGGCAAAGCCCTGTTGCCTCTCAGCACAAAGTTATACGATTCTGCGAGGTTGGTTGTCATGACACCGTATCTAGCTCCATGTGTGTCGTGCAACAAGGACCACCTCTCCGTAGGCTCGTGCTCTATCCGGCAAAAACAAGTCCTGGATGTTTATATATGTGTCTGGGTTCCTCTCCTGCAGTGTCCGCAATAAACGAACAACTGCGTCGTATGCGTCTCGAAACGAACCAAATCTCATCTCCAGCGCCCTTTGTTTAGCCCTCTGATACGCGTACAACACGCGTCCGTTGGGAACCCCAAGAGGAAGGTGTGATGCGTACAGCGGCAAGTTTTCCCTCAGTAAGAAACCAAGGTTTATCGAACCAGTAGGAGCCAAGAAGCACGTTGAAGGTTGATGGCGGCGAGATGTAGTGCGGCGCAACACCAGGGATTCCGGCGCCAACGTGGATCCTGCACAACACAACCAAAGTACTTTGCCCCAACGAAACAGTGAGGTTGTCAATCTCACCGGCTTGCTGTAACAAAGGATTAGATGTATAGTGTGGATGATGATTGTTTGCAGAGAACAGTAGAACAAGTATTGCAGTAGATTGTATTCGATTAAAAGAACGGACCGGGGTCCACAGTTCACTAGAGGTGTCTCTCCCATAAGATAAATAGCATGTTGGGTGAACAAATTACAGTTGGGCAATTGACAAATAGAGAGGGCATGACAATGCACATACATGATATGATGAGTATTGTGAGATTTAATTGGGCATTACGACAAAGTACATAGACCGCTATCCAGCATGCATCTATGCCTAAAAAGTCCACCTTCAGGTTATCATCCGAACCCCTTCCAGTATTAAGTTGAAAACAACAGACAATTGCATTAAGTATGGTGCGTAATGTAATCAATAACTACATCCTCGGACATAGCATCAATGTTTTATCCCTAGTGGCAACAGCACATCCACAACCTTAGAACTTTCTGTCACTGTCCCAGATTTAATGGAGGCATGAACCCACTATCGAGCATAAATACTCCCTCTTGGAGTTAAGAGTCAAAACTTGGCCAGAGCCTCTACTAATAACGGAGAGCATGCAAGATCATAAACAACACATAGGTAATAGATTGATAATCAACATAACATAGTATTCTCTATCCATCGGATCCCAACAAACACAACATATAGCATTACAGATAGATGATCTTGATCATGTTAGGCAGCTCACAAGATCCGACAATGAAGCATAATTAGGAGAAGACGACCATCTAGCTACTGCTATGGACCCATAGTCCAGGGGTGAACTACTCACTCATCACTCCGGAGGCGACCATGGCGGTGAAGAGTCCTCCGGGAGATGATTCCCCTCTCCGGCAGGGTGCCGGAGGCGATCTCCTAAATCCCCCGAGATGGGATTGGCGGCGGCGGCGTCTCAGGAAGGTTTTCCATATCGTGGCTCTCGGTACTGGGGGTTTCGCGATGAAGGCTATAAGTAGGCGGAGGAGATAGGTCAGGGGGCCACACGAGGGCCCCACACGCCAGGCCGGCGCGGCCAAGGCTTGGGCCGCCCTACTGTGTGGCCAGCTCGTGGCCCCACTTCGTATCATCTTCGGTCTTCTGGAAGCTTCGTGGAAAAATAGGCCCCTGGGCGTTGATTTCGTCCAATTCCGAGAATATTTCCTTACTAGGATTTCTGAAACCAAAAGCAGCAGAAAACAGCAACTGGCTCTTCGGCATCTCGTTAATAGGTTAGTGCCGGAAAATGCATAAATATGACATAAAGTATGCATAAAACATGTAGATATCATCAATAATGTGGCATGTTTTATGCACACTTTATGTCATATTCGTGCATTTTCTGGAACTAACCTATTAACAAGATGCCGAAGTGCCAGTTGCTATTTTCTGCTGTTTTTGGTTTCAGAAATCCTAGTAAGGAAATATTCTCGGAATTGGACGAAATCAACGCCCAGGGGCCTATTTTGCCACGAAGCTTCCAGAAGTCCGAAGACGAAACGAAGTGGGGCCACGGGGTGGCCAAACCCTAGGGCGGCGCGGCCCCCCCCCCTTGGCCGCGCCGGCCTATGATGTGGGGCCCCCGTGCCCCCTCCTGACTTGCCCTTCCGCCTACTTAAAGCCTCCGTGACGAAACCCCCAGTACCGAGAGCCACGATACGGAAAACCTTCCAGAGACGCCGCCAACGCCGATCCCATCTCGGGGGATCCAGAGATCGCCTCCGGCACCCCCGCGGAGAGGGGAATCATCTCCCGGAGGACTCTACGCCGCCATGGTCGCCTCCGGTGTGATGTGTGAGTAGTCTACCCCTGGACTATGGGTCCATAGCAGTAGCTAGATGGTTGTCTTCTCCCCATTGTGCTATCATTGTCGGATCTTGTGAGCTGCCTAACATGATCAAGATCATCTATCTGTAATTCTATATGTTGCGTTTGTTGGGATCCGATGAATAGAGAATACTTGTTATGTTGATTATCAAAGTTATATCTATGTGTTGTTTATGATCTTGCATGCTCTCCGTTACTAGTAGATGCTCTGGCCAAGTAGATGCTTGTAACTCCAAGAGGGAGTATTTATGCTCGATAGTGGGTTCATGCCCCGCATTGACACCGGGACAAAGGATGTAAAGTTCTAAGGTTGTGTTGTGCTGTTGCCACTAGGGATAAAACATTGATGCTATGTCTAAGGATGTAGTTGTTGATTACATTACGCACCATACTTAATGCAATTGTCTGTTGCTTTGCAACTTAATACCGGAGGGGGTTCGGATGATAACCTCGAAGGTGGACTTTTTAGGCATAGATGCAGGCTGGCTGGCGGTCTATGTACTTTGTCGTAATGCCCAATTAAATCTCACTATACTCATCATGATATGTATGTGCATGGTCATGCCCTCTTTATTTGTCAATTGCCCAACTGTAATTTGTTCACCCAACATGCTGTTTGTCTTATGGGAGAGACACCTCTAGTGAACTGTGGACCCCGGTCCAATTCTCTTTACTGAAATACAATCTAGTGCAATACTTGTTCTACTGTTTTCTGCAAACAATCATCTTCCACACAATACGGTTAATCCTTTGTTACAGCAAGCCGGTGAGATTGACAACCTCACTGTTTCGTTGGGGCAAAGTACTTTGGTTGTGTTGTGCAGGTTCCACGTTGGCGCCGGAATCCCTGGTGTTGCGCCGCACTACATCCCGCCGCCATCAACCTTCAACGTGCTTCTTGGCTCCTCCTGGTTCGATAAACCTTGGTTTCTTTCTGAGGGAAAACTTGCTGCTGTGCGCATCATACCTTCCTCTTGGGGTTCCCAACGAACGTGTGAGTTACACGCCATCAAGCTAAATTTCTGGCGCCGTTGCCGGGGAGATGAAGACACGCTGCAAGGGGAGTCTCCACTTCTCAATCTCTTTACTTTGTTTTTGTCTTGCTTAGTTTTATTTACTACTTTGTTTGCTGCACTAAATCAAAATACAAAAAAATTAGTTGCTAGTTTTACTTTATTTGCTATCTTGTTTGCTATATCAAAAACACAAAAAAATTAGTTACTTGCATTTACTTTATCTAGTTTGCTTTATTTACTATTGCTAAAATGGCCAACCCTGAAAATACTAAGTTGTGTGACTTCACAACCACAAATAATAATGATTTCTTATGCACACCTATTGCTCCACCTGCTACTACAGCAGAATTCTTTGAAATTAAACCTGCTTTACTGAATCTTGTTATGCGAGAGCAATTTTCTGGTGTTAGTTCTGATGATGCTGCTGCCCATCTTAATAATTTTGTTGAACTATGTGAAATGCAAAAATATAAAGATGTAGATGGTGATATTATCAAACTAAAATTGTTCCCTTTCTCATTAAGAGGAAGAGCTAAAGATTGGTTGCTATCTCTGCCTAAGAATAGTATTGATTCATGGACTAAATGCAAGGATGCTTTTATTGGTAGATATTATCCCCCTGCTAAAATTATATCTTTGAGGAGTAGCATAATGAATTTTAAACAATTGGATACTGAGCATGTTGCACAAGCTTGGGAAAGAATGAAATCTTTGGTTAAAAATTGCCCAACCCATGGACTGACTACTTGGATGATCATCCAAACCTTCTATGCAGGACTAAATTTTTCTTCGCGGAATTTATTGGATTCAGCTGCTGGAGGTACCTTTATGTCCATCACTCTTGGTGAAGCAACAAAGCTTCTTGATAATATGATGATCAACTACTCTGAATGGCACACGGAAAGAGCTCCACAAGGTAAGAAGGTAAATTGGTCAAGAAACCTCTTCTTTGAGTGATAAGATTGATGCTATTATGTCTATGCTTGTGAATGATAGGACTAATATTGATCCTAATAATGTTCCATTAGCTTCATTGGTTGCACAAGAAGAACATGTTGATGTAAACTTCATTAAAAATAATAATTTCAACAACAATGCTTACCGGAACAATTCTAGTAACAACTATAGGCCATATCCTTATAATAATGGCAACGGCTATGCTAATTCTTATGGGAATTCTTACAACAATAATAGGAGTTCACCCCCTGGACTTGAAGCTATGCTTAAAGAATTTATTAGTACGCAAACTGCTGTTAACAAATCTGTTGAAGAAAAGCTTGGGAAAATTGATATACTTGCTTCTAAAGTCGATAGTCTTGCTGCTGATGTTGATCTTTTGAAATCGAAAGTTATGCCTAATGAGAATCATCATAATAAAATTGTTACTACAGCAAATGCCATCCAAGTTAGAATTAATGAGAATATAAGATTAATGGCTGAACTGCGTGCTAGGTGGGATAGAGAAGAAAATGAAAAACTAGCTAAAGAGAAGAATGTAGCTAAAGTTTGGACTATTACCACCACTAGTAATGCTAATGCTACACATGTTGCTGCACCTCCTACTAATAATAATAAAAGAATTGGTGTTAGCAATGTTTCCACTTCTAATGCAAAGTGCGAGAAACTGCTAAACTGCTAAAATCATTAAACCGCTCGTGATAAAGCTGCTGAAATTTTTTCCAACATTGGGGATGATGATCCCATTGCTTTAGATTATAATGGATTGAATTTTGATGATTGCCACATCTCTGAAGTTATAAAGTTCTTGCAAAAACTTGCTAAAAGTCCTAATGCTAGTGCTATAAATTTGGCTTTCACGCAACATATTACAAATGCTCTCATAAAAGCTAGAGAAGAGAAACTAGAGCGCGAAGCCTCTATTCCTAAAAAGCTAGAGGATGGTTGGGAGCCCATCATTAAGATGAAGGTTAAAGATTTTGATTGTAATGCTTTATGTGATCTTGGTGCAAGTATTTCTGTTATGCCTAAGAAAATTTATGATATGCTTGACTTCACAAGCTCCACGAAGGAGAAGCCCGGGCCTCTTCACAATCTTCTTGAAGAGATCACCGGAGCACCAACCGCCAAGCCAACTAGGAGGTTTCCCTCCAAGAGTAACAAGCTCACGGTCTCTCACTCGAACTAATCGTGGTGGAGAGCTCAACACTATGCAATGATGCAAAGCAAGAACACTAGAGGTGTTCAAGTCCTTCACTCTCAAAACCCACCCAAACAACAAATGCTAGGATGAGATTGGAGAGGAAGAACAAGGGGGAAAGTCAACCAAAGACTCCAAGATCTAGATCCCAAGAGATTCCCTCACTTAGAGAAGAAACGGTTTGGTGGAAGTGTAGATCTAGATCTCCTCTCTCAAATCCTCAAATATGAGCAAGAATGGTTGGAGGAATCAAGGGGGAGAGCAAGTTCTTCAAATAGCAACAATGGAGGTGAGAGAATGGGAAGAACTACACAGCCCAAGGTGGAAGAAGGGCTATTTATAGCCCAAGAGCAAATATAACCGTTGGGGAAAAGTTGGGCTGAGAAAACCGTCGAGGAGACCGGTCAACCGGGCCTGGGGCCGGGCTGTCCGGTCCAGGGCCCGGTCAGACCGGACCACAGACCGGACCAGCCGGTCCAAACCGGGCGGCAGACCGGACCTCGACCGGGGACACTTTGCGTCTTCCAGGAACTCATCCGGTTGGCGCCCGGTTGGCGACCGGTTGGCGACCGGTCGACCGGACGGCACGCCGAGCCCGCCGGTTGGTAGGCCGGCTGACCGGGCGGCAGGCCGGAGCTAGTCCGGCGCACGGGCCGGTCCGACCGGGTCCCAGACCGGGTGAGCAGGAAAACATGTTTATACAAAAACTGTGATAACTTTTGTGTCCGGACCCCGATTGACATGAAACCAATTTTGTTGGAAAGATAACGACGAATAGAACCCCAACAAAAACTGGAAATATGGAGACTCCTCACAGAACATTTTATATGATTTTAGAGAGAGAGTCTCCCACCGTCAAGAAACGGTGAAGACGTCCAAACTCGAAAACGCAATAGAAGATGCATGCGGATTCCGTTTTCGATGAACTTGGGCTTGTTGTAAAGCTAGCAACAAGCTCAAGAACCTCACACAGAGAAACACCAAGAAGCAATAGGGATATGCAAAGTATGCAAAGGATTGAGCTCCCTAAGACGATGCGATCAAGTTACCCAACCGAAAGCCCCTCTTGATAGTGCGGCTATCTATCCTATAATCTGGTCTCCCAACAACCACCTTGAGACCGGTAAAAGGAAAACCTAGCAAGGTCATACCTTTGCCTTGCGCATCCCGCTTGATCTTGATGATAGCTCTTCAAGCTCCACTCAAGCCGGAATGCCTCACTTGATCATCGTCGCTTCGTGAAGACTCACAAATGCTCCCCCATACACCATGATGGGAAAGCTCTATTGATGCACATCTTCACAAGTCCATTATCACCAAATGGACGGCAAGCTTCAAGCATGTTATCCACTTGAGATGCTTATCTTGAACTTGCCCAACTCAACCTTGTATCTTCACATACTCACTTAAGATAGAGCATGGCTAATATTGAGTTCCACATAAGAACTCCATCTTCATTTCTTCTTCTTGATCATATCACATATATATCTTCAAACCGATGATCATGATGCCAATACACAAGATATATCTTTATCTTCATGGCATCCATACTTGAATCCAACACATAGAGTACAAGTAGTACCTATGGAATATTCCTTCATATAAACTCAATGGAAACATTAGTCCATAGGGGTTGTCATTAATTACCAAAACCACACATAGGGGCAATGTACCCTTACAATCTCCCCCATTTTGGTAATTGATGACAACCACAATAAGAGGGTTTATATAATGAATATTAGTGACAAGTACGCAACTTATCCGAGAATAAGTTGTATACAAGAGGTTGTATTTGATATGGTCAAGTAACGCAAAGCTACTAGCCCATATCAAAACCGGCTCTACTCACACAACTACAACAAATGCAAGAGATGTGAGTAGAACCAATATATATAGAGAAAACTCCCCCACAATGTATGCACATGTGATGAACATGAATTCATTGCATATATTGTCAAGATTAACCTTTGGGATAGTTTCCACTATATATACACAACCATGCAAGACATATAAATATGGAATGCATGAGAGGCAAAACACCTAAGCACAAACCGAACTTAAGTATAAAACCATTCCCTTAAACCCTCTAAACTTCTCCCCCATTGGCATCGATTGTCAAAATGGGTGAAAAATTTAGAAGGCCAATATAATGTGAGTTCCTCCCCAAAGTGTGCACTTCTCATAATTTGAGTGGAATCAAGTGCACATATCCAATGATGAATACTTGAAGGAAATCAAACTATATTGAGGATCAAAGATTGCATAAAGATAACATGGTGAAGTGAGCTTCAACAAATAAAGCAAGCAATCAAGGATCCAATTGGACAAACAAAGATATCATGATAAGAGAGATATAGTGCTCAAAAAATAAGAAAGCTCCCCAAGGTTCGTGCACAATTTATAATGTTTGCATTTGAATACAATATGCACAAACATGGAATCCTTACTCCCTATATATCATTTAGAACACAACTAAGATAAAGAGAGTATGCTTATCAAGAATAACTTGAGTCCAACAATTACGAGATATGAGTGCATGAAGAAAAACAAGTAAAGCAAGCACTCATAAATCTTCTTTACCAACACCACTAAAAGCAAAAGGGTAAAAGATGATTGGCAAGGAACAAGGATATCAAGTTGATGGATTAACGCTCTCATGTATATAAGTTTCTAAAGTGGACATAGTGATCCATAAAGAAACATGCACACACAAGAGGTTAACAAAATAAATAAGACATGATATCCAAGATGAAGTCATAAAATATACCAAGGATGTTTGCTTAAAAAGCATATATAGCCTATGGCTCCAATTTACACACATGTGGTATATGAATGAGCTTCAACCAAGAAAATCTCAAAAACATCACAACTAACAATAAGGGAAGTAAAGCTAGTTGGAATGTTTTGAGAGAGGCAACAAGTATCACAAATACGGATTTATTTCACAATTTCATCAATATTGTACACAAGAGCTCTTTGAGGAATTGATATGCAATAAATTGCTAGAGGGCATATTTGTGATAGGTGAATCATAAAATATGATATATATATATATGTATATAACCTATCATATGCATCTTCTCAAATTACTCAAGTGTTCAACAAGAAGTTTTACTTAAAAAGGGTTTTTCAAGAACCGCAATATTTTCAAAATAAATAATTTCATGCCAAGATACAACCTACAAGAGGTTGGATGCTATATGAGAGTGCATGAATAAGATACTTGTTACCGAGATGGCAATGGCTTGATGTAGTAGATAAGAGTTCATCGATCATCCTAGCTTGACTCCAATCCTCATATGGTGACAACACCTTCCTTATAGATGAGACAAGCCTCCATTGCATCTCCAATGTACCTAAAACATCATTCAAGTACATCTTGGTCCCCAAACTTATTGGGTCCAACATGGTTAGACTAACCACAATATATAGGACACACTCCATATAAACATGTGTATATTTAGATGAAATTTGAATTTCATGCACATCTTAGCCATTTAGGATTTGATGGAGTATATCCTACATAATGGATCAAAAGAAAGCAAGCATGCTACAAGCATAAACAAATTACATATAAGCATGCACCAAAACTTTTAAAGATCCAAGAAAGATATACTTTGGACAAAACACCAAAAGAATTAAATAAGGCATAGAGGTGTCACAAAACAAATTTGTTGTCCGAATTATATCTAAGAAGCAAATCACAAAAGATTTGTTCAACAAAGTTCAACAAGTGAACTAAGAAGAAACCATTGAGCATAGAGGATGAAATAAAGCAAACATGCTCAAAGATTTATCTCATTCAAGCTAATAAAATATGTAAGAAGGAATGAGATAGCAAACTCCCCAAAAGAGCAAGGTTCAAACAAAATAAACCAAACCCTATACACTTTTCACAATGGCACAATGTACCGTAAGGAAAAGGTTTGTCTTCCAAAACAAACACTTGATATGAATCAAGAGAATTTATCAAAACATTTTTCAAAGGGACAAGAAAGACACATGGGAGCAACAAAGATTTGGTGGAAGTAAAATAAGGCAATAAGAAACAATCCAAGGTGAAGATGATCCAAAAATTCAACCACATACAAGGTTATCAATTGTCGAAGACAATGAGTATATTGGAAATAATTTCCGGTGGAGTATTGACAATGTTAGAAAGGATCAACTTCACAATAAAAGGCATAGGATAAGTATATAGAATTGAGCACTATGCGCGGATGAAGATTCTTGATAACTTCAACTAGTCACACAATCACGCACGGCAATGATTAGAATAACTTGAAGCAAACGGTGTCCCAAATAAGATATAGAGATATGTATTTGAGGAAAAACCGCACCAAGAATTTCATATTCAAACAAGAGCCCACAAGATGAGTAATAAAATATTTTTATTAGGAATGGAGCTTGTTTGAGCAAACATGCCACCTAGGAACAAGATAATTAAGAGCATCAACACTAAGTGGCATAACCTCATATGTTCACATTTTCTAGGCTTGTGATATGTACAAAACATATTACTCCCCCATAATGTGATAAAACATTTCTTCTAAATAAGAGGCAACTAAAATTCAACTAGAGATGATTAATGGATATTTAGAATTTGAATTTCTCATGAGTATGGCACACCACATAGTGACTAGATAATCTTGCAATATCAATACTAAGTGGTGGTACCCATGTACACACATTTTAAAAAAGGAGAGATGCACAAAGCATATCACTCCCCCAAAATGGGATGTTCCATTAATCACTTCAAAGAGAGCCAAATAAGATATCATCAAGATGCATTAGGCTCAAAACAATACACAAGTATATGGTGAGTCAAACAAACATACTTGAACACACAAGATAAGCAAGTAAGACACAACACATACATACACATATTTGGTACAAAACCAAACATGCAAAGGGGCAAGTAACTTACAATAAACATGAAGAGTTGAAGTATAAGTTACCGCAAGGAGGAACATTGGATTATGAGATATAGATGATAATCCATACGACTTGGCTTGGTCAAAATATAATATATGAAGATCCCTTAATTCTTCATGAAGTAGCCAAGTCTCCAATGACCTCCACTTGCACCTATTGATCAAGTTTGAGATTGTTGGTCCCCAACCAAGTTGGGTCCTAAGAGATTAGTCACAATAGGCTTGGCAACCCAAATGGTTCTTTTCTTGAAACCACTTTGAGTTCCAACAAACTTGGCAAACACATTGCCATCCTTATCCTTCCCTAGAGAATAATCATTATCAACAATTATAGGGTTAGATAAGGTACCACCTAAGCAAGAAGAAGCAAAGTGCCCCTTCTCACGACATAAGTAGCAAGTGTTCCCCTTTCTCTTCTTTATTGATTTCTTCTCTTGGGGAACAATGTCTTGATTCTTCTTGGGAAGTGCCCTATCTTCAACTTGAGGTCGAGCATGAGCTTGACCTTGACCTTGTGGCCGTTTCCCTTGTTGTTTCTCACTCAAGTGCTTCTTCTTCTTCAATGGGCATGATCTAACATGATGCCCTTCAACCTTGCACTTGAAGCAAACCAACTTGGCCGGATCCTTGACTTTGTCTTGGCCCTTCTTCTTGTTGCTCTTGCTCTTGGACTTGTTTTTGTTATTGGAGTTGAATCCAAGTCCACTTTTGTCATTGGGGGTTTGTTGCACACTTAGCATCTTGTCAAGTGCGGATTTCCCTTCATGACGCTTTTCCAAGTCTTTCTTCAAAGAAAGGACTTGAGCCTCGAGCTCTTTTATTTCCTCTACATGGTTAGTAGAAATACAAGTACTAGAGGAAGTAGAAGCTTCATTGTTAGAGCAACAAGGCAAAGTGAGTAATCCAACACAAGGTGTATCACTAGTTTGACTAGATGGATTACAAGGACTAGCACATGGCAATGTAACATTTGTAGTATAGATTGTGCTAACATCCATATGAGGCTCACAAGATGTTACCTTAGTGATACTTGCCTCATGAGCTAACTTTAGCCCATTATAGGAAATTAGAAGATCATCATGAGAGCTTGAGAGCTTTTTATGACTTTCTTCCAATTCCCTATAATTGCTAGTTAGCAACTCAAGTTGAGCCCTTAGCTCAACATTCTCCTTTAAGGTCGATGCTTCACAAGAATTAGAGTTAGTAGCACAAGCATCAACAATAGTTTTCTCATTTTCATGCATATAGGATTCAATTTTTTGTGTAAGCATGAAATTAGCATGCTTCTCATCTTTTAGCTCATGCTTGAGGAGAGTGAATCTCATTTCCCCATTTTCAACATGGGACTCCAACTCCACTATGGTTTCCCTATATTTATTCAAGGTATCCATAGAGTGTTCAAGATAAGCACGAGCTTCTTTATTACCACGAAGAGAAGCATATACCATTGCCATATCATGCACCAAGATATTATGTTCTTCATCATTATCATCATCATCACTCTCATCATTAGAGGATGTGTTAGGAGTCAAAGTAGGAGATACCTTTGGTCCATTTGCCATAAGGCACATGTGCATACCGGAGGATGAAGATGAAGATATTCTTGAATCCTCATTTGAAATCATGTCTTGATCCATAGAGTGTTTGGTTTCCTCTACAATGTTAGTCAACAAGCAACTAGAGGAAATAGAAACATTTTGATTATGTGAGCAAGACAAGGCAAGCATATCCTCATGAGATCTATGTAAGCAATTTACACATGATATGCAAGGACTATCAACACAAGCATGTAGATTATTTTCAATGCAAGATGTGTTTAAGTCCAAAGAGGAAACATTGCAATGAGATAGAGATGAAGAGTCATCACTATTGAGCATAATATCAACATTGCAATTTCCCTCACCACTCACCATATCATTACCTTGTGTCTTGCAACACGTTGGTGAAGTGGAAGAAGATGATGACTCATCACGGCCGGAGGTGGAAGCAACTTGGAGCTCTTCATGATGTGAAGAAGAAGAGAGCTCCTCGGAGTCACCACCGACCAAATGAGAAGTGGATCCACCAAACATTTCCTTAAGCTTGATCCACATCTCATGAGACGACTTTCGCTTTATATATATCAAGAATCTACGAAAATCGGGTCTCAAGGAGAATAAAAGCTCATTAGATACTTGAGCTTCAAGATGTAAGTTTTTCTCATCCTCTAAAGATAGATTTTTAGGATCCATCGGAGGAGAAAAACCTACATCTAGAAATTGCTCAATGTTTGGACACAAGGTCCGAAGTTTACAAAGCAAGCAATTTCGCCACAAATGATAATTTGTGCCAACAAAGATAATTGTGTCATTGTGCACTAAATTACTAGCCGACATCTTTACTCTCAAGGCGGTGAAGCCTAAAACAAGGAGAGACCTTGCTCTGATACCAATTGAAAGATCGAGATGTCGCCTAGAGGGGGGGGGGGGGTGAATAGGCAATTAAAAACTCTTGCGGATTTGTCTTGTAAGAATGCGGAATTAAACTAACGTTTAGTTTACAAGCACAAACCCTAAGTATGCTAAGCTCAACTAAGTGTAACAATAGCAACTAGAGCTAAGCAAGATAGGCACAAGATATATGTAGCACAAGTGATAGCAAGATATATGAACTTCAAGCACGATGGCTATCACAAGGAAAGAGAGCTCGGGTATAGAAATAACCGAGGCACGCGGAGACGAGGATGTATTCCCGTGTTCCCTTGCTTTGCAACAAGGTACGTCACGTTTGGAGGGGTGGAGGTCCCACGAAGGATTCCCCACGCCACGAAGGCTCACCCTATTCTCCGAACCACACCCACGAAGGATAATGGCCCTTTCCTTATGGTTAGCTTTTCCTCCGCTCCGGAGATGGCAAGCTCCACAACCACTTCACAAGCTCCACGAAGGAGAAGCCCGGGCCTCTTCACAATCTTCTTGAAGAGATCACCGGAGCACCAACCGCCAAGCCAACTAGGAGGTTTCCCTCCAAGAGTAACAAGCTCACGGTCTCTCACTCGAACTAATCGTGGTGGAGAGCTCAACACTATGCAATGATGCAAAGCAAGAACACTAGAGGTGTTCAAGTCCTTCACTCTCAAAACCCACCCAAACAACAAATGCTAGGATGAGATTGGAGAGGAAGAACAAGGGGGAAAGTCAACCAAAGACTCCAAGATCTAGATCCCAAGAGATTCCCTCACTTAGAGAAGAAACGGTTTGGTGGAAGTGTAGATCTAGATCTCCTCTCTCAAATCCTCAAATATGAGCAAGAATGGTTGGAGGAATCAAGGGGGAGAGCAAGTTCTTCAAATAGCAACAATGGAGGTGAGAGAATGGGAAGAACTACACAGCCCAAGGTGGAAGAAGGGCTATTTATAGCCCAAGAGCAAATATAACCGTTGGGGAAAAGTTGGGCTGAGAAAACCGTCGAGGAGACCGGTCAACCGGGCCTGGGGCCGGGCTGTCCGGTCCAGGGCCCGGTCAGACCGGACCACAGACCGGACCAGCCGGTCCAAACCGGGCGGCAGACCGGACCTCGACCGGGGACACTTTGCGTCTTCCAGGAACTCATCCGGTTGGCGCCCGGTTGGCGCCCGGTTGGCGACGGCCGACCGGACGGCACGCCGAGCCCGCCGATTGGTAGGCCGGCTGACCGGGCGGCAGGCCGGAGCTAGTCCGGCGCACGGGCCGGTCCGACCGGGTCCCAGACCGGGTGAGCAGGAAAACATGTTTATACAAAAACTGTGATAACTTTTGTGTCCGGACCCCGATTGACATGAAACCAATTTTGTTGGAAAGATAACGACGAATAGAACCCCAACAAAAACTGGAAATATGGAGACTCCTCACAGAACATTTTATATGATTTTAGAGAGAGAGTCTCCCACCGTCAAGAAACGGTGAAGACGTCCAAACTCGAAAACGCAATAGAAGATGCATGCGGATTCCGTTTTCGATGAACTTGGGCTTGTTGTAAAGCTAGCAACAAGCTCAAGAACCTCACACAGAGAAACACCAAGAAGCAATAGGGATATGCAAAGTATGCAAAGGATTGAGCTCCCTAAGACGATGCGATCAAGTTACCCAACCGAAAGCCCCTCTTGATAGTGCGGCTATCTATCCTATAATCTGGTCTCCCAACAACCACCTTGAGACCGGTAAAAGGAAAACCTAGCAAGGTCATACCTTTGCCTTGCGCATCCCGCTTGATCTTGATGATAGCTCTTCAAGCTCCACTCAAGCCGGAATGCCTCACTTGATCATCGTCGCTTCGTGAAGACTCACAAATGCTCCCCCATACACCATGATGGGAAAGCTCTATTGATGCACATCTTCACAAGTCCATTATCACCAAATGGACGGCAAGCTTCAAGCATGTTATCCACTTGAGATGCTTATCTTGAACTTGCCCAACTCAACCTTGTATCTTCACATACTCACTTAAGATAGAGCATGGCTAATATTGAGTTCCACATAAGAACTCCATCTTCATTTCTTCTTCTTGATCATATCACATATATATCTTCAAACCGATGATCATGATGCCAATACACAAGATATATCTTTATCTTCATGGCATCCATACTTGAATCCAACACATAGAGTACAAGTAGTACCTATGGAATATTCCTTCATATAAACTCAATGAAAACATTAGTCCATAGGGGTTGTCATTAATTACCAAAACCACACATAGGGGCAATGTACCCTTACAATTTCTTTGATCCATTAATATCCAGTAGCATTATGCAATGTCCAGAAGTGTTAATAATGATTGTGTCACTTCTGAATATGTTAATTTTTATTGTGCACTAACCCTCTAATGAGTTGCTTCGAGTTTGGTGTGGAGGAAGTTTTCAAGGATCAAGAGAGGAGTATGATGCAACATGATCAAGGAGAGTGAAAGCTCTAAGCTTGGGGATGCCCCGGTGGTTCACCCCTGCATATATTAAGAAGACTCAAGCGTCTAAGCTTGGGGATGCCCAAGGCATCCCCTTCTTCATCGACAACATTATCAGGTTCCTCCCCTGAAACTATATTTTTATTCCATCACATCTTATGTGCTTTTTCTTGGAGCATCGGTTTGTTTTTGTTTTTTGTTTTGTTTGAATAAAATGGATCCTAGCATTCACTTTATGGGAGAGAGACACGCTCCGCTGTAGCATATGGACAAGTATGTCCTTGGTTTCTACTCATAGTATTCATGGCGAAGTTTCTCCTTCGTTAAATTGTTATATGGTTGGAATTGGAAAAATGATACATGTAGTAATTGCTATTAATGTCTTGGGTAATGTGATACTTGGCAATTGTTGTGCTCATGATTAAGCTCTTGCATCATATGCTTTGCACCCATTAATGAAGAAATACATAGAGCATGCTAAAATTTGGTTTGCATATTTGGTTTCTCTAAGGTCTAGATAATTTCTAGTATTGAGTTTGAACAACAAGGAAGACGGTGTAGAGTCTTATAATGTTTTCAATATGTCTTTTATGTGAGTTTTGCTGCACCGGTTCATCCTTGTGTTTGTTTCAAATAAGCCTTGCTAGCCTAAACCTTGTATCGAGAGGGAATACTTCTCATGCATCCAAAATACTTGAGCCAACCACTATGCCATTTGTGTCCACCATACCTACCTACTACATGGTATTTTCCGCCATTCCAAAGTAAATTGCTTGAGTGCTACCTTTAAAATTCCATCATTCACCTTTGCAATATATAGCTCATGGGACAAATAGCTTAAAAACTATTGTGGTATTGAATATGTAATTATGCACTTTATCTCTTAATAAGTTGCTTGTTGTGCGATAACCATGTTCACTGGGGACGCCATCAACTACTCTTTGTTGAATTTCATGTGAGTTGCTATGCATGTTCGTCTTGTCTGAAGTAAGAGCGATCTACCACCTTATGGTTAAGCATGCATATTGTTAGAGAAGAACATTGGGCCGCTAACTAAAGCCATGATCCATGGTGGAAGTTTCAGTTTTGGACATATATCCTCAATCTCAAATGAGAAAATTATTAATTGTTGTTACATGCTTATGCATAAAAGAGGAGTCCATTATCTGTTGTCTATGTTGTCCCGGTATGGATGTCTAAGTTGAAGAATAATCAATAGCGAGAAATCCAATGCGAGCTTTCTCCTTAGACCTTTGTACAAAGCGGCATAGAGGTACCCCTTTGTGACACTTGGTCAAAACATGTGCATTGTGATGATCCGGTAGTCCAAGCTAATTAGGACAAGGTGCGGGCACTATTAGTACACTATGCATGAGGCTTGCAACTTGTAAGATATAATTTACATGATACATATGCTTTATTACTACCGTTGACAAAATTGTTTCATGTTTTCAAAATCAAAGCTCTAGCACAAATATAGCAATCGATGCTTTTCCTCTATGGAGGACCATTCTTTTACTTTCAATGTTGAGTCAGTTCACCTATTTCTCTCCACCTCAAGAAGCAAACACTTGTGTGAACTGTGCATTGATTCCTACATACTTGCTTATTGCACTTATTATATTACTCTATGTTGACAATATCCATGAGATATACATGTTACAAGTTGAAAGCAACCGCTGAAACTTAATCTTCTTTTGTGTTGCTTCAATGCCTTTACTTTGAATTATTGCTTTATGAGTTAACTCTTATGCAAGACTTATTGATGCTTGTCTTGAAGTGCTATTCATGAAAAGTCTTTGCTTTATGATTCACTTGTTTACTCATGTCATATACATTGTTTTGATCGCTGCATTCACTACATATGCTTTACAAATAGTATGATCAAGATTATGATGGCATGTCACTCCAGAAATTATCTGTGTTATCGTTTTACTCCGCTCGGGACGAGCAGAACTAAGCTTGGGGATGCTGACACGACTCCGACGTATCGATAATTACTTATGTTCCCAGCCACAATATTGAAGTTCACTACAAGATTTATGCACACTTTATGTCATATTCGTGCATTTTCTCGGAACTAACCTATTAACAAGATGCCGAAGTGCCGCTTGTCGTTTTCTGCTGTTTTTGGTTTCAGAAATCCTAGTAAGGAAATATTCTCGGAATTGGACGAAATCAACGCCCAGGGGCCTATTTTGCCACGAAGCTTCCAGAAGTCCGAAGACGAAATGAAGTGGGGCCACGGGGTGGCCAAACCCTAGGGCAGCGCGGCCCCCCCTTGGCCGCGCCGGCCTATGGTGTGGGGCCCCCGTGCCCCCTCCTGACTTGCCCTTCCGCCTACTTAAAGCCTCCGTGACGAAACCCCCAGTACCGAGAGCCACGATACGGAAAACCTTCCAGAGACGCCGCCAACGCCGATCCCATCTCGGGGGATCCAGAGATCGCCTCCGGCACCTGCCGGAGAGGGGAATCATCTCCCCGGAGGACTCTACGCCGCCATGGTCGCCTCCGGTGTGATGTGTGAGTAGTCTACCCCTGGACTATGGGTCCATAGCAGTAGCTAGATGGTTGTCTTCTCCCCATTGTGCTATCATTGTCGGATCTTGTGAGCTGCCTAACATGATCAAGATCATCTATCTGTAATTCTATATGTTGCGTTTGTTGGGATCCGATGAATAGAGAATACTTGTTATGTTGATTATCAAAGTTATATCTATGTGTTGTTTATGATCTTGCATGCTCTCCGTTACTAGTAGATGCTCTGGCCAAGTAGATGCTTGTAACTCCAAGAGGGAGTATTTATGCTCGATAGTGGGTTCATGCCTGCATTGACACCTGGGACAGTGACAGAAAGTTCTAAGGTTGTGTTGTGCTGTTGCCACTAGGGATAAAACATTGATGCTATGTCTAAGGATGTAGTTGTTGATTATATTACGCACCATACTTAATGCAATTGTCTGTTGCTTTGCAACTTAATACTGGAGGGGGTTCGGATGATAACCTGAAGGTGGACTTTTTAGGCATAGATGCAGTTGGATGGCGGTCTATGTACTTTGTCGTAATGCCCAATTAAATCTCACTATACTCATCATGATATGTATGTGCATGGTCATGCCCTCTTTATTTGTCAATTGCCCAACTGTAATTTGTTCACCCAACATGCTGTTTGTCTTATGGGAGAGACACCTCTAGTGAACTGTGGACCCCGGTCCAATTCTCTTTACTGAAATACAATCTACTGCAATACTTGGTCTACTGTTTTCTGCAAACAATCATCTTCCACACAATACGGTTAATCCTTTGTTACAGCAAGCCGGTGAGATTGACAACCTCACTGTTTCGTTGGGGCAAAGTACTTTGGTTGTGTTGTGCAGGTTCCACGTTGGCGCCGGAATCCCTGGTGTTGCGCCGCACTACATCCCGCCGCCATCAACCTTCAACGTGCTTCTTGGCTCCTCCTGGTTCGATAAACCTTGGTTTCTTTCTGAGGGAAAACTTGCTGCTGTGCGCATCATACCTTCCTCTTGGGGTTCCCAACGAACGTGTGAGTTACACGCCATCAGGAGTTCACCTAGATTTTTAATTATGTTGAATTAAAATTTGAACTTAATTTGTCATAAACTTAGTCTAAACTTTTGCAAATATATGTTGTAGAGATGGCGTCCCCAATCAATTTTAACCAGTTCCTAGAGAAAGAAAAGCTTAAGAGCAACGGTAGCAACTTCACCGACTGGTTCCGTCATGTGAGGATCTTCCTCTCTGGCGGAAATCTGCAATTTGTGCTTGATGCACCGCTAGGTGACCCTCCTGCAGAAACTGAAACCGATGAAGTAAAAGTTGTTTACGCGACTCGGAAAACTCGGTACTCTCAAGTTCAGTGTGCCATCCTGTGCAGTCTGGAATCCGATCTTCAAAAACGTTTTGAGCACCATGATCCTCATGAGTTGATGAATGAGCTGAAAGCTATATTTGAGACTCATGCGGTCGTGGAATGCTATGAAGCATCGAAACATTTCTTCAGCTGTATGATGGAAGAAGGCAGCTCCGTTAGTGAGCACATGCTCGCCATGACCGGGCATGCAAAGAAACTCAGTGACTTGGGAATAGTGATTCCTAACAGAATGGGGATTAATCGTGTCCTTCAATCACTGCCACCAAGTTACAAGAACTTTGTGATGAACTACAATATGCAGAACATGAACAAGGAGTTACCTGAACTCTTTGGCATGCTAAAAGCTGCTGAGATTGAGATCAAGAAAGAGCACCAAGTGTTGATGGTCAACAAGACCACCAGTTTCAAGAAACAGGGCAAGTTTAAGGGAAAATTCAAGAAGGGTGGCAAGAAAGCTGCCACGCCTCCTATGACACCTAAGAACGGCCCTAAGCCTGATGTTGAGTGCTATTACTGCAAGGAGAAGGGACACTGGAAGCGTAATTGCTCCAAATATCTGGCTGATCTGAAGAGCGGCCTTGTCAAGAAAAAGAAAGAAGGTATATCTGATATACATGTTATAGATGTTTATCTCACTAGTTCTCGTTCTAGTACCTGGGTATTTGATACTGGTTCGGTTGCTCATATTTGTAACTCGAAACAGGAACTAAAGAATAAACGAAGACTACTGAAAGATGAAGTGACGATGCGCGTTGGAAACGGATCCAAAGTCGATGTGATCGCTGTCGGCACAGTTCCTCTACATCTACCTTCGGGATTAGTTTTAAGCCTAAATAATTGTTATTTTGTACCCGCGTTGAGCATGATCATTATATCTGGATCTTGTTTAATGCAAGACGGTTATTCATTCAAGTCTGAGAATAATGGTTGTTCTATTTTTATGAATAATATCTTTTATGGTCGAGCACCTGAAAAGAATGGCTTATTTCTGTTAGATTTCGATAGTAGTGATACGCATATACATAACATTGATGCTAAGTGATACGTCTCTGACGTATCGATAATTTCTTATGTTCCATGCCACATTATTGATGTTATCTACATGTTTTATGCACACTTTATGTCATATTCGTGCATTTTCTGGAACTAACCTATTAACAAGATGCCGAAGTGCCAGTTCCTGTTTTCTGCTGTTTTTGGTTTCAGAAATCCTAGTAACGAAATATTCTCGGAATCGGACGAAATCAACGCCAAAGATCTTAGAATCCCCGGAAGCATCCAGAACACACGAGAGGGACCAGAGGGGGGGCACAGGCCCACCACACCATACCCTGGCGTGGCCTAGGGGGGGCCCACGCCCCCCTATGGTGTGGCCACCCCTTCAGCCCTCCGACGCCGCCTCTTCGCCTATAAAAAGCCCCTGGATCGAAAACCCTGAGGCGTTCGACGAAACCCACAGAAACCTTCCAGAGCCGCCGCCATCGCGACGCCAAGATCTGGGGGACAGGAGTCTCTGTTCCGGCACGCTGCCGGAACGGGGAAGTGCCCCCGGAAGGCTTCTCCATCAACACCGCTGCCATCTCCACCGCCATCTTCATCACCGCTGCTGCTCCCATGAGGAGGGAGTAGTTCTCCATCGAGGCTCGGGGCTGTACCGGTAGCTATGTGGTTCATCTCTCTTCCATGTACCTCAATACAATAATCTCATGAGCTGCTTTACATGATTGAGATTCATATGAGTTTTGTATCACTATTCATCTATGTGCTACTCTAGCAATGTTATTAAAGTAGTCCTATTCCTCCTGCACGTGTGTAAAGGTGACAGTGTGTGCACCGTGTTAGTACTTGGTTTATGCTATGATCATGATCTCTTGTAGATTGCGAAGTTAACTATTGCTATGATAATATTGATGTGATCTATTCCTCCTACATATGCATGAAGGTGACAGTGTGCATGCTATGTTAGTACTTGGTTTAATCTGTTGATCTATCTTACACTATAAGGTTACTTAAATATGAACAACTTGTGGAGCTTGTTAACTCCGGCATTGAGGGTTCGTGTAATCCTACGCAATGCGTTCATCATCCAACAAAAGTGTAGAGTATGCATTTATCTGTTCTGTTATGTGATCAATGTTGAGAGTGTCCACTAGTGAAAGTGTAATCCCTAGGCCTTGTTCCTAAATACTGCTGCGTTACTACTGCTTGTTTACTGTTTTACTGTGTTACTACTGCTGCAATACTACCACCATCAACTACACGCCAGCAAGCTATTTTCTGGTACCGTTGCTACTGCTCATACTTATTCATACCACCTGTATTTCACTATCTCTTCGCCGAACTAGTGCACCTATTAGGTGTGTTGGGGACACAAGAGACTTCTTGCTTTGTGGTTGCAGGGTTGCATGAGAGGGATATCTTTGACCTCTTCCTCCCTGAGTTCGATAAACCTTGGGTGATCCACTTAAGGGAAAACTTGCTGCTGTTCTACAAACCTCTGCTCTTGGAGGCCCAACATTGTCTACAGGAAAGGAGGGGGAACGTAGACATCAAGCACTTTTCTGGCGCCGTTGCCGAGGAGGAAAGGTAAAAGGCACTCATACTTCGGTTCCAGGTAAAGTACTTTTCTGGCGCCATTGTGTTTGTGCTCGAAGCTATTTCCTTTAGATCCTGCAATTGCAACTTTTTGTTTCTTGTTTACACTAGTTTGGCATAATGGAAAACATCTGTGAGCTCTTTGTACTATTTCCTGAGTCAAGACATGAATGGTTTAATGCGAAAATTAAAAAACCCATGGAACATATTAATATGAACACTTTGAATGCCATTGTTGCTAATGATATGGAAAATTCTAAGCTTGGGGAAGCTGGTTTTGATGAGCATGATCTTTTTAGTCCCCCAAGCATTGAGGAGAAAATTTTCTTTGATGATACTTTGCCTCCTATTTATGATGATTATAATGATAGTGGTCTTTTGGTACCACCTACTATGGAGAGTAAATTTTGTTGTGATTATACTATGCCTCCAACACTTGATGAGAATAATAATGATAGCTACTTTGTTGAATTTGCTCCCACTATTACTAATAAAATTGATTATGCTTATGTGGAGAGTAATAATTTTATACATGAGACTCATGATAAGAATACTTTATGTGATGGTTATATTGTTGAGTTTGCTAATGTTGCTACTGAAAGTTATTATGAGAGAGGAAAATATGGTTGTAGAAATTTTCATGTTACTAAAACACCTCTCTATGTGCTGAAATTTTTGAAACTACACTTGTTTTATCTTTCTATGCTTGTTGCATTATGCTTCTTGAACTTGTTTATTTACAAGATTCCTATGCATAGGAAGCATGTTAGACTTAAATGTGTTTTGAATTTGCCTCTTGATGCTCTCTTTTGCTTCAAATACTATTTCTTGCGAGTGCATCATTAAAACTGCTGAGCCCATCTTAATGGCTATAAAGAAAAGAACTTCTTGGGAGATAACCCATGTGTTATTTTGCTACAGTACTTTGTTTTTATTTTGTGTCTTGGAAGTTGTTTACTACTGTAGCAACCTCTCCTTATCTTAGTTTTGTGTTTTGTTGTGCCAAGTAAAGCCGTTGATAGAAAAGTAAGTACTAGATTTGGATTACTGCGCAGTTCCAGATTTCTTTGCTGTCACGAATCTGGGTCTACCTCCCTGTAGGTAGCTCAGAAAATTAAGCCAATTTACGTGCATGATCCTCAGATATTTACGCAACTTTCATTCAATTTGAGCATTTTCATTTGAGCAAGTCTGGTGCCATTTTAAAATTCGTCAATACGAACTGTTCTGTTTTGACAGATTCTGCCTTTTATTTCGCATTGCCTCTTTTGCTATGTTGGATGAATTTCTTTGATCCATTAATGTCCAATAGCATTATGCAATGTCCAGAAGTGTTAAGAATGATTGTGTAACCTCTGAATATGTTAATTTTTATTGTGCACTAACCCTCTAATGAGTTGTTTCGAGTTTGGTGTGGAGGAAGTTTTCAAGGGTCAAGAGAGGAGGATGATATACTATGATCAAGAAGAGTGAAGGGTCTAAGCTTGGGGATGCCCCGGTGGTTCATCCCTGCATATTTCAAGAAGACTCAAGCATCTAAGCTTGGGGATGCCCAAGGCATCCCCTTCTTCATCGACAAATTATCAGGTTCCTCCCCTGAAACTATATTTTTATTCCACCACATCTTATGTGCTTTTTCTTGGAGCGTCTGTTAGTTTGTTTCTATATTTGTTTTTGTTTGAATAAATGCTTGTGTGGGAGAGAGACACGCTCCGCTGGTTCGTATGAACACATGTGTTCTTAGCTCATAATATTCATGGCGAAGTTTTCTTCTTCGTTAAATTGTTATATGGTTGGAATTGGAAAATGATACATGTAGTAATTGCTATAAATGTCTTGGGTAATGTGATACTTGGCAATTGTTGTGCTCATGTTTAAGCTCTTGCATCATATGCTTTGCACCCATTAATGAAGAAATACATAGAGCATGCTAAAATTTGGTTTGCATATTTGGTTTCTCTAAGGTCTAGATAATTTCTAGTATTGAGTTTGAACAACAAGGAAGACGGTGTAGAGTTTTATAATGTTTTCAATATGTCTTTTATGTGAGTTTTGCTGCACCGGTTCATCCTTGTGTTTGTTTCAAATAAACCTTGCTAGCCTAAACCTTGTATCGAGAGGGAATACTTCTCATGCATCCAAATCCTTGAGCCAAACAACACTATGCCATTTGTGTCCACCATACCTACCTACTACATGGTATTTTCCGCCATTCCAAAGTAAATTGCTTGAGTGCTACCTTTAAAATTCCATCATTCACCTTTGCAATATATAGCTCATGGGACAAATAGCTTAAAAACTATTGTGGTATTGAATATGTAATTATGCACTTTATCTCTTATTAAGTTGCTTGTTGTGCGATAACCATGTTCACTGGGGACGCCATCAACTATTCATTGTTGAATTTCATGTGAGTTGCTATGCATGTCCGTCTTGTCTGAAGTAAGAGAGATCTACCACCCTATGGTTAAGCATGCATATTGTTAGAGAAGAACGTTGGGCCGCTAACTAAAGCCATGATCCATGGTGGAAGTTTCAGTTTTGGACATATATCCTCAATCTCATATGAGAAAATTATTAATTGTTGTTACATGCTTATGCATAAAAGAGGAGTCCATTATCTGTTGTCTATGTTGTCCCGGTATGGATGTCTAAGTTGAGAATAATCAATAGCGAGAAATCCAATGCGAGCTTTCTCCTTAGACCTTTGTACAGGCGGCATAGAGGTACCCCTTTGTGACACTTGGTAAAAACATGTGCATTGTGATGATCCGGTAGTCCAAGCTAATTAGGACAAGGTGCGGGCACTATTAGTATACTATGCATGAGGCTTGCAACTTATAAGATATAATTTACATGATGCATATGCTTTATTACTACCGTTGACAAAATTGTTTCATGTTTTCAAAATCAAAGCTCTAGCACAAATATAGCAATCGATGCTTTTCCTCTATGGAGGACCATTCTTTTACTTTCAATGTCGAGTCAGTTCACCTATTTCTCTCCACCTCAAGAAGCAAACACTTGTGTGAACTGTGCATTGATTCTTACATATTTGCATATTGCATTTGTTATATTGCTTTGCATTGACAATTATCCATGAGATATACATGTTATAAGTTGAAAGCAACCGCTGAACTTCATCTTCCTTTGTGTTGCTTCAATACCTCTACTTTGAATTATTGCTTTATGAGTTAACTTTTATGCAAGACTTATTGATGCTTGTCTTGAAGTGCTATTCATGAAAAGTCTTTGCTATATGATTCACTTGTTTACTCATGTCATATACATTGTTTTGATCGCTGCATTCACTACATATGCTTTACAAATAGTATGATCAAGATTATGATGGCATGTCACTCTAGAAATTATCTGTGTTATCGTTTTACTCGCCGGGACGAGCAGTAACTAAGCTTGGGGATGCTGATACGTCTCTCGACGTATCGATAATTTCTTATGTTCCATGCCACATTATTGATGTTATCTACATGTTTTATGCACACTTTATGTCATATTCGTGCATTTTCTCGGAACTAACCTATTAACAAGATGCCGAAGTGCCGCTCTGTTTTCTCGCTGTTTTTGGTTTCAGAAATCCTAGTAACGAAATATTCTCGGAATCGGACGAAATCAACGCCAAAGATCTTAGAATCCCGGAAGCATCCGTAACACACGAGAGGGACCAGAGGGGGCACAGCCCACCACACCATACCCGCGCGTCTAGGGGGCCCGCGCCCCTATGGTGTGGCCACCCCTTCAGCCCTCCGACGCCGCCTCTTCGCCTATAAAAGCCCCCGGATCGAAAACCCCGAGGCGTTCGACGAAACCCACTGTAAACCTTCCGTAGCCGCCGCCATCGCGACGCCAAGATCCGGGGGACAGAGTCTCTGTTCCGCACGCTGCCGGAACGGGGAAGTGCCCCTAAGGCTTCTCCATCAACACCGCTGCCATCTCCACCGCCATCTTCATCACCGCCGCTGCTCCCATGAGGAGGGAGTAGTTCTCCATCGAGGCTCGGGGCTGTACCGGTAGCTATGTGGTTCATCTCTCTTCCATGTACCTCAATACAATAATCTCATGAGCTGCTTTACATGATTGAGATTCATATGAGTTTTGTATCACTATTCATCTATGTGCTACTCTAGCAATGTTATTAAAGTAGTCCTATTCCTCCTGCACGTGTGTAAAGGTGACAGTGTGTGCACCGTGTTAGTACTTGGTTTATGCTATGATCATGATCTCTTGTAGATTGCGAAGTTAACTATTGCTATGATAATATTGATGTGATCTATTCCTCCTACATATGCATGAAGGTGACAGTGTGCATGCTATGTTAGTACTTGGTTTAATCTGTTGATCTATCTTACACTATAAGGTTACTTAAATATGAACAACTTGTGGAGCTTGTTAACTCCGGCATTGAGGGTTCGTGTAATCCTACGCAATGCGTTCATCATCCAACAAAAGTGTAGAGTATGCATTTATCTGTTCTGTTATGTGATCAATGTTGAGAGTGTCCACTAGTGAAAGTGTAATCCCTAGGCCTTGTTCCTAAATACTGCTGCGTTACTACTGCTTGTTTACTGTTTTACTGTGTTACTACTGCTGCAATACTACCACCATCAACTACACGCCAGCAAGCTATTTTCTGGTACCGTTGCTACTGCTCATACTTATTCATACCACCTGTATTTCACTATCTCTTCGCCGAACTAGTGCACCTATTAGGTGTGTTGGGGACACAAGAGACTTCTTGCTTTGTGGTTGCAGGGTTGCATGAGAGGGATATCTTTGACCTCTTCCTCCCTGAGTTCGATAAACCTTGGGTGATCCACTTAAGGGAAAACTTGCTGCTGTTCTACAAACCTCTGCTCTTGGAGGCCCAACACTGTCTACAGGAAAGGAGGGGGAACGTAGACATCACTAAGCGAATTAAATTGAATGATAATTCTACTTATATGTGGCACTGTCATCTTGGTCATATTGGAGTGAAACGCATGAAGAAACTCCATACCGATGGATTACTTGAATCACTTGACTTTGAGTCACTTGATAGATGCGAAGCATGTCTAATGGGAAAAATGACTAAGACTCCATTTTCTGGTATGATGGAGCGAGCTACTGACTTATTGGAAATCATACATACCGATGTGTGCGGACCAATGAGTGTAGCATCGCGCGGTGGTTATCGTTATGTTCTAACCTTCACAGATGATCTGAGTAGATATGGGTATATCTATTTCATGAAACATAAATCCGAAACTTTCGAGAAGTTTAAGGAATTCCAAAGTGAAGTAGAAAATCAACGTAACAAGAAGATTAAATTTCTACGATCTGATCGTGGAGGTGAATATCTGAGTTATGAGTTTGGCATGCATTTAAAGAAATACGGAATACTTTCACAATTGACACCGCCGGGAACACCACAACGAAACGGTGTGTCCGAACGTCGTAATCGAACTCTCTTAGATATGGTTCGTTCCATGATGTCTCTTACTGATTTGCTGTTATCATTTTGGAGTTATGCATTAGAGACAGCCGCATTCACTTTAAATAGAGCACCATCAAAATCCGTAGAAACGACACCGTATGAATTATGGTTTAATAAGAAACCTAAGCTGTCGTTCCTTAAAGTTTGGGGTTGCGAAGCCTATGTAAAGGAGTTACAACCGGACAAGCTAGAACCCAAAGCGGAGAAATGCGTCTTCATAGGATACCCTAAGGAAACTATAGGGTACACTTTCTATCACAGATCCGAAGGCAAAATCTTTGTTGCTAAGAACGGAACCTTTCTTGAGAAAGAATTTCTCACTAAAGAAGTGACTGGAAGAAAAGTAGAACTCGATGAGATTGATGAATCTATACTCGTGGATCGCAGTAGCGCAAAGCATCGGAAGTTGTACCTGTACCGCCTACACCGGCAATAGAGGAAGCTAATGATAATGATCATGAAACTTCGAACGAGGAAACTACTGAACCTCGCAGATCGACAAGGGAACGTGCCACTCCTGATTGGTATGATCCTTGTCTAAATGTCATGATTGTAGACAATAATGATGAGGACCCTGCGACGTATGAAGAAGCGATGATGAGCCCAGATTCCAACAAATGGCAAGAAGCCATGAAATCCGAAATGGGATCCATGTATGATAACAAAGTATGGACTTTGGTAGACTTACCTGATAGCCGCAAGGCTGTCGAGAATAAATGGATCTTCAAGAGAAAAACAGATGCTGATGGTAATATTACTGTCTATAAAGCTCGACTTGTCGCAAAGGGTTTCCGACAAATTCAAGGAGTTGACTACGATGAGACTTTCTCACCTGTAGCGAAGCTAAAATCTGTGAGGATTTTGTTAGCAATAGCTGCATTTTTCGATTATGAGATTTGGCAGATGAATGTCAAAACGGCATTCCTTAATGGAGACATTGAGGAAGAGTTGTATATGGTACAACCCAAAGGTTTTGTCGATCCTAAAAATGCTGACAAAGTATGTAAACTTCAGCGTTCAATCTATGGACTGAAGCAAGCATCAAGAAGTTGGAACCGACGCTTTGATAAGGTGATCAAAGACTTCGGGTTTATACAGTGTCATGGAGAGGCCTGTATTTACAAGAAAGTGAGTGGGAGCTCTGTAGCATTCCTGATATTATATGTAGATGACATATTATTGATTGGGAATGATATAGAACTATTAAGCAGTGTAAAAGGTTATTTGAATAATAGTTTTTCAATGAAAGACCTTGGTGAAGCATCGTATATATTTGAAGGAGATATGCCCTAGAGGCAATAATAAAGTGGTTATTATTTATATCTTTATGTTTATGATAAATGTTTATATATCATGCTATAATTGTATTAACCGAAACATTAGTACATGTGTGATATGTAGACAAACAAGAAGTCCCTAGTATGCCTCTTAAACTAGCTTGTTGATTAATGGATGATTAGTTTCATAATCATGAACATTGGATGTTATTAATAACAAGGTTATGTCATTGTATGAATGATGTAATGGACACACCCAATTAAGCGTAGCATAAGATCTCGTCATTAAGTTATTTGCTATAAGCTTTCGATACATAGTTACCTAGTCCTTAAGACCATGAGATCATGTAAATCACTTATACCGGAAAGGTACTTTGATTACACCAAACACCACTGCGTAAATGGGTGGTTATAAAGGTGGGATTAAGTATCCGGAAAGTATGAGTTGAGGCATATGGATCAACAGTGGGATTTGTCCATCCCGATGACGGATAGATATACTCTGGGCCCTCTCGGTGGAATGTCGTCTAATGTCTTGCAAGCATATGAATGAGTTCATAAGAGACCACATACCACGGTACGAGTAAAGAGTACTTGTCAGGAGACGAGGTTGAACAAGGTATAGAGTGATACCGAAGATCAAACCTCGGACAAGTAAAATATCGCGAGATAAAGGGAATTGGTATTGTATGTGAATGGTTCATTCGATCACTAAAGTCATCGTTGAATATGTGGGAGCCATTATGGATCTCCAGATCCCACTATTGGTTATTGGTCGGAGTGAGTACTCAACCATGTCCGCATAGTTCACGAACCGTAGGGTGACACACTTAAAGTTGGATGTTGAAATGGTAGTACTTGAATATGGAATGGAGTTCGAATATTTGTTCGAAGTCCCGGATGAGATCCCGGACATCACGAGGAGTTCCGGAATGGTCCGGAGAATAAGATTCATATATAGGATGTCATTTTATGTGAATTAAAATGTCGCGGAAGGTTCTATGGAAGGTTCTAGAAGGTTCTAGACAAGTCCGAAGAAACCACCAAGGAAGGTGGAGTCCACATGGGACTCCACCTCCATGGCCGGCCAACCCTAGTGGGGGAGGAGTCCCAAGTGGACTCCCCTTAGGGGGCCGGCCACCCCCATATGGGAGGTGGAACTCCCACCTTTGGTGGGAGTCCTAGCTTGGCTAGGTTTCCTCTTATGGAAGGTTTTTGGTTCGGGTCTTATTCGAAGACTTGGACACCAACACTTGGGGATCCACCTATATAATGAGGGGCCAAGGGAGGGGGCCGGCCACCCCAAGACCACAAGCTGGCCGCCCCCCTTGAAGTGGCCGGCCACCCCCTCCCAAACCCTAGCCGCCCCCCTCTCCTCCATATCTCCCGCGTAGCTTAGCGAAGCTCCGCCGGACTTCTCCACCGGCACCGACACCACGCCGTCGTGCTGTCGGATTCAAGAGGAGCTACTACTTCCGCTGCCCGCTGGAACGGGAGGTGGACTTCGTCTTCATCAACAACCGAACGTGTGACCGAGTACGGAGGTGCTGCCCGTTCGTGGCGCCGGAACCGATCGTGATCAAGATCTTCTACGCGCTTTTGCAAGCGGCAAGTGATCGTCTACCGCAGCAACAAGAGCCTCCTCTTGTAGGCTTTGGAATCTCTTCAAGGGTGAGACTCGATATCCCCTCGTTGCTACCGTCTTCTAGATTGCATCTTGGCTTGGATTGCGTGTTCGCGGTAGGAAATTTTTTGTTTTCTATGCAACGTTATCCTACAAAGGGTATCGAGCCGTGTCTATGCATAGATGGTTGCACGAGTAGAACACAATGGTTTTGTGGGCGTTGATGCTCTTGTTATCTTTAGTTTGAGTACTTTGCATCTTTGTGGCATAGTGGGATGAAGCGGCCCGGACTAACTTTACATGACCGCGTTCATGAGACTTGTTCCTCGTTCGACATGCAACTTGTATTGCATAAGAGGCTTTGCGGGTGTCTGTCTCTCCTACTATAGTGAAGATTCAATTTACTCTTCTATTGACAACATTAGTATCACCGTTGTGGTTCATGTTCGTAGGTAGATTAGATCTCTCTCGAAAACCCTAAACCACGTAAAATATGCAAACCAAATTAGAGGCGTCTAACTTGTTTTTGCAGGGTTTGGTGATGTGATATGGCCATAATATGATGATGAATATGTATGAGATGATCATTATTGTATTGTGGCAACCGGCAGGAGCCTTATGGTTGTCTTTAATTTTCATGTTGAGTAGTATTTCAAAGTAGTTGTAATAGTTGCTACATGAGGTGAACAACCATGAAGACAGCGCCATGAACCTTGACGCTACGCCGACGATGATGGAGATCATGCTCGTTGATGATGGAGATCATGTCTGTGCTTTGGAGATGAAGATCGAAGGCGCAAAGACAAAAGGGCCATATCATATCACATATGAACTGCATGTGATGTTAATCCTTTTATGCATCTTATTTTGCTTAGATCGCGACGGTAGCATTATAAGATGATCCCTCACATTAATATCAAGATAATAAAGTGTTCTTCCCTCGTATGCATCGTTGTAACAGTTCGTCGTTTCGAAGCATCTCGTGATGATCAGATGTGATAGATTCAACGATTCACATACAACGGGTGTAAGCCATGTTGCACACGCGGAATACTTGGGTTTGCTTGACGAGCCTAGCATATACAGACATGGCCTCGGGACAACGGAAACCGAAAGGTTGAACACGAGTCATATGGATGATATGATCAACATGTTGATGTTCACCATTGAAGCTACATCATCTCACGTGATGATCGGTTTTTGGTGTAGTGAATTTGGATCGTGTACCACTTAACAACTATGAGGGATGTTGTATTAAGTGGGAGTTCATTAGTAATTAGATTAAAATATGAACTAATTATCATAAACATAGTCTGAGTAGTATTTTGAATTAATTTTGTAGTATTGGCATCCGTTTTCTACCATGCGCTAGTCTTGTAATTGAGATAAAAATACTGTTAAAATCTGACAAGAAACTTTACGGATTGGTACCGTATTGTTAAAGAATCAAGAATTGATTAAGTCCTATTGCAAACTTTTAGTAAACCTCACATTGTTGTTTCAAAGAGCTATGATTTCAATTAGTACCTAAAGTTATCTTGTCTCCGTGAAACTTGAAGTTCAAATCTGTTTGAAAAGTAAGGAGCTGAAAATTTAGTTTTCAGAAATAATCAAGGTATGAGATATATGTGATATCTAAGACCTTATTGCAAGATGATAGAATAAAGTTAGGTGAGACTACATAAACTCATAAGTTTTATGGGAATGTACGAAGGTTGAAGACGCAAGGCGTCACAATCCTCCAACTATTGGGGCACTAACGATATTCGCATATCCATGAAGTGACCATCCTTAAATATGCACCGTTACTAAGACTCGTCGTTTCGAAGTATCACGTGATGATCGGGTGTGATAGATTCTACGTGTGCATAAAACGGGTGCAAGCTAGATTTGCACATGCAAATACCAAGGTTAAAACTTTACGAGCCTAGCATGTACAGACATGGTCTCGGAAAGTCGTCATGATATGATGGATAAAATTATGAGTGAAATTGTTCATCATATTACAAAGTTACTAATAGTGAAATCTGGAACACTTGTCATATGATGATCAACTTCAAAGTAAGAACCTCAAGGTTATTGGTATTTGAACAACAAACCTAGAAGTTAATGATGTTGAAGTGTTTTTCTGAATAATGAGGAAAGCTAAAAGAGAAACTGCAAAAGATATTTTGGCAAAAAGAAAAGAGAAGACTAGAAAGTCTAGCTCAGGTGTATATAAATGATATACATGTTATGGTTGTATTCCTAGTTAACTCACACTATGAAATTCTTGGGTATTAGTACTATATTGGTTGGTATGAAGTGTCATACAAAACAACGCAATACAAGAATACAATGGCCTAAGTGACTGACAAGGAATATGATAGGAATGCACGTCAGGAACAAAAATAAAGTGTTATTATGTTCGTCATTGGCATTCTATCTAGCCCTTAGAATTTATAATAAAGAGCTTAATAAATTGTTATTCTGCTCTGGTCAAATAAAAACAATGAGTTGTTTAAATTATGACATTACTCCATGTACGATGGATAAGTTATTATAAATCTTAATGGTGAAACACACATACATAACACTGACGCTAAAATGCCATAAGGCAAATGATTTGAATTCCACTTATTTGTGGAACCGCCATTTAGGTCATGTTAGAAAGGAACACATGAATGAACTCCATGCAAATGGATTTCTGGAGTCATTTGATTTTTTGAATCATTTGGCGCTTGCAAATTTTTTCTAAAGAGAATGATTAAAATACCGTTCATAGGCCAAGAGTTGAACGGGCAACTAACTTAGTGAAAAATACATGATGATGTATATGGTTCACTGGGCATAGTTGTGTGCGGGAGATTCTTCTACTTCATGAAAACTTCCAACAATGAATTGAGTATATATATGTGGATATATTCAATAAGGAAGAAGTTTGAAACATTTGAATGGATTCAAATAAATTTCAGCATGAAGTAGAAATCATCGTAATAGAAAAGTTAAATATCTATGATAGGATCATGGTGGAAATATTTGAATTACGGGTTTTAGCGAACATCTAAGAGAGTTATGAAATTGTTCTACAACTCACGTTTCTTGGAGTATCATAGTGATGATGAAGTATCCGAGAGATGTATCCAAACCTTGTTGGATTAATGATGAGATAAAATATTATGACGCCATTATATTTTTGTGGATTATGCTTTAGTGACTACCGCTTTTTACACTTAATAGAGCATCATCATGATCCGTTGAAATGACACCATACGAGTTATGGTATGGGTATGAATCCTAATAGTCTTTTCTTAAAATTTTGGTATGCATAGCATAAGTAAATAAGTTTACAACCAAAATCGGATGAATGTCTTTGTTGGTTATCCCAGAGAATTGATTGGGAATTCTTCCCACTATGTAGACAAAGACAAAAGTTTTTGTCAATGTTTCTTATTTCCAAGAAATTGTTTCTAGTGAAGTATTTGAGTGGGAGGACAATATAATTTGATAAGGTTTATGAACCTGAGCATAATGATTAGTGTAGCGCAGCATCGAAAATTGATTCCGGAAGCGATCACGATGATCATGGCTCCCATGACTACAAAGTGTTTTAGCCATGGAGATCGAAGTACATATTGAACCTTGTAGGTATGGTTTACTTTGTGATCAAATAAATGATTTGTGGACAAAGGATTGATTATGAACAATGATAAACCAACTACAAACAAAGAAGCTATGATGGGCCCTGACTCCGTTAAAATGGCTATACGCCATGAAATCCAAGATAGATGAATACTTTTTGAAAGTAAATGGATCTATAAAATTGATGGACTTGGATGAAATATCCTTGAAGAAGCTTGACTTGTCGAAAAGTTGTTTACGACAAAGTTCAAATAGTTGACTACAACAAGATTAGATCTTCCGTAACAATGCTTATAGTCTATGTGGATTATTCTAGTAATCACTACATATTTCTTTTATGAGATATGTTAGTAGGATGGCAAAATACATTACTTATCAGAAGTGTGTATTAAAGGTGTATACAAGATACAACCAAAAGTTTTGCTGGTCCGTGGAATACTAGATAAGTATACGAACTTCAATTGGATGAAGTAAGTATCACGGAGTTAGAATCTTCACCAGATGAAATAGTCAAAGAGTTTTTTGATTTCATCAGAGACGATGAAGAGGCTTGCATTTGCAAGAAATTAAGTGGGAGCGCTAAGACATATTTATAATACTTTATGTAGGTGACATATAGTTGGTTATAAATGATGTAATTATATACTTGATTAAAAAGGTTTCATTGAGAAATTAATTTCAATGAAAGGAAATGGACTGAAACATATCTAGTGTCAAGATCTATGAAGATAGATTGAAACACAAAATAAGTTTAAGTCAAAGTACATAGAATGGATATTGAAATAGTTCAATATAGAAATATTAAGAAAATGTTCTTGTCATGTGAAGTTTTAACAAGACTTGAGTGTATCTGATACTCAATGAGTAAAAACACATGAGTGATTATGGATCACGAATAATATGTACACAATCAGATGTCCTGTGCGCTAAAATGTTATGAGCATATACCAGAATGATTCATGAGATGATCATTGGACGACAGTAAGAGTATCCTTGAGTACTTTACAAGAACCAAGGATATATATATATAGTTTTGTATGGAGAAATGACAAACAAATCGCTGTAATGTGATTACACCGATATTTGTTTTGTCACATATAAAAATAGAATTTCAATCTCAAATTAGACTAAGTGTTGTTTTAAAGGTAGCACAATGAGCTAGAAGTTGTCTATGTTAGATTTAGAAGAGTTCTAAATATTGTGACGGATTCTACAAACGAAAGGCAGAGCATGTCATTGTTTTGACAATGATTGAGGATGTTAAGTCAAGAAGTTCTTTGAGAACTTGGTGTAGTTCCGATAGTGTCAGAACTTTGAAGCTATATTGTGTGTGACAATATTAGTGACATATTTCAGACCGCGGAATTAAGGTTCCACCAGAAGACCAAAACATTTTTAATGCCGACTCATTTGGAAATGAGTGATGCGTTGAGACGCAAATGAATTACAAAATACATACGTTTCTGAGCATGTCAGATCCGTTGACTAAAACCTCTCCCGTGAGCAAAACATGATAAAACACCAGAAGGCCAAGGTGTTATATCTTTACAAATGTAAACTAGATTATTGACTCTAGTGCAAGTGGGAGACTGAAGGAGATATGCCCTAGAGGCAATAATAAAGTGGTTATTATTTATATCTTTATGTTTATGATAAATGTTTATATATCATGCTATAATTGTATTAACCGAAACATTAGTACATGTGTGATATGTAGACAAACAAGAAGTCCCTAGTATGCCTCTTAAACTAGCTTGTTGATTAATGGATGATTAGTTTCATAATCATGAACATTGGATGTTATTAATAACAAGGTTATGTCATTGTATGAATGATGTAATGGACACACCCAATTAAGCGTAGCATAAGATCTCGTCATTAAGTTATTTGCTATAAGCTTTCGATACATAGTTACCTAGTCCTTAAGACCATGAGATCATGTAAATCACTTGTACCGGAAAGGTACTTTGATTACATCAAACACCACTGCGTAAATGGGTGGTTATAAAGGTGGGATTAAGTATCCGGAAAGTATGAGTTGAGGCATATGGATCAACAGTGGGATTTGTCCATCCCGATGACGGATAGATATACTCTGGGCCCTCTCGGTGGAATGTCGTCTAATGTCTTGCAAGCATATGAATGAGTTCATAAGAGACCACATACCACGGTACGAGTAAAGAGTACTTGTCAGGAGACGAGGTTGAACAAGGTATAGAGTGATACCGAAGATCAAACCTCGGACAAGTAAAATATCGCGAGACAAAGGGAATTGGTATTGTATGTGAATGGTTCATTCGATCACTAAAGTCATCGTTGAATATGTGGGAGCCATTATGGATCTCCAGATCCCACTATTGGTTATTGGTCGGAGTGAGTACTCAACCATGTCCGCATAGTTCACGAACCGTAGGGTGACACACTTAAAGTTGGATGTTGAAATGGTAGTACTTGAATATGGAATGGAGTTCGAATATTTGTTCGGAGTCCCGGATGAGATCCCGGACATCACGAGGAGTTCCGGAATGGTCCGGAGAATAAGATTCATATATAGGATGTCATTTTATGTGAATTAAAATGTCGTGGAAGGTTCTATGGAAGGTTCTAGAAAAGTCCGGAAGAAACCACCAAGGAAGGTGGAGTCCACATGGGAATCCACCTCCATGGCCGGCCAACCCTAGTGGGGGAGGAGTCCCAAGTGGACTCCCCCTTAGGGGGCCGGCCACCCCCCCATATGGGAGGTGGAACTCCCACCTTTGGTGGGAGTCCTAGCTTGGCTAGGTTTCCCCCTCTTATGGAAGGTTTTTGGTTCGGGTCTTATTCGAAGACTTGGACACCAACACTTGGGGATCCACCTATATAATGAGAGGCCAAGGGAGGGGGCCGGCCACCCCAAGACCACAAGCTGGCCGCCCCCCTTGAAGTGGCCGGCCACCCCCTCCCAAACCCTAGCCGCCCCCCTCTCCTCCATATCTCCCGCGTAGCTTAGCGAAGCTCCGCCGGACTTCTCCACCGCCACCGACACCACGCCGTCGTGCTGTCGGATTCAAGAGGAGCTACTACTTCCGCTGCCCGCTGGAACGGGAGGTGGACGTCGTCTTCATCAACAACCGAACGTGTGACCGAGTACGGAGGTGCTGCCCGTTCGTGGCGCCGGAACCGATCGTGATCAAGATCTTCTACGCGCTTTTGCAAGCGGCAAGTGATCGTCTACCGCAGCAACAAGAGCCTCTCTTGTAGGCTTTGGAATCTCTTCAAAGGTGAGACTCGATATCCCCTCGTTGCTACCGTCTTCTAGATTGCATCTTGGCTTGGATTGCGTGTTCGCGGTAGGAAAATTTTTGTTTTCTATGCAACGTTATCCTACAATATTAGGCATCAAGATTTATAGAGATAAATCAAGACGCCTAATAGGGCTATCACAGAGTACATACATGGACAAGATTCTAAAGAAGTTTAGAATGGACGAAAGTAAGAAAGGGTTTTTACCTATGTTACCAGGCAAAGTCTTGAGTAAGACTCAAGGACCGGCTACGGCAGAAGAAAGAGAAAGGATGAGTAATATCCCCTATGCCTCGGCAGTAGGATCTATCATGTATGCCATGCTATGTACTAGACCGGATGTAGCACATGCTGTTAGTTTGACTAGCAGATATCAAAGTGATTTAGGAATGGAACACTGGACAGCGGTCAAGAATATGCTGAAGTACTTGAAAAGAACTAAGGATATGTTTCTTTGTTATGGAGGTGACCAAGAGCTCGTTGTAAGAGGTTACACCGATGCAAGTTGGAACACTGATCCTGATGACTCTAAGTCACAGTCTGGGTACGTGTTTATATTGAATGGTGCTGCAGTAAGCTGGGCAAGCTCGAAGCAGTGCACGGTGGCGAAGTCTTCAACAGAATCAGAGTACATAGCGGCTTCAGAGGCTTCATCAGAAGCGGTATGGATGAAGAGGTTCATTGTAGAGCTCGGTGTGGTTCCTAGTGCATTGGACCCACTAGTCATTTACTGTGACAACATGGGTGCCATCGCCAATGCACAAGAACCAAGGTCACACAAGAGGCTGAAGCATATCAAGCTGCGTTACCACTCGATTCGTGAGTACATCGAAGATGGAGAAGTAAAGATTTGCAAAGTACACACTGATCTGAATGTAGCAGATCCGTTGACTAAAGCTCTCCCTAGGGCAAAGCATGACCAACACCAGAATGCCATGAGTGTTAGGTACCTGACAATGTAATCTAGATTATTGACTCTAGTGCAAGTGGGAGACTGAAGGAGATATGCCCAAGAGGCAATAATAAAGTGGTTATTATATATCTTTATGTTTATGATAAATGTTTATATACCATGCTATAATTGTATTAACCGAAACATTGATACATGTGTGATATGTAAACAACAAAGAGTCCTTAGTATGCCTCTTAACTAGCTTGTTGATTAATGGATGATTAGTTTCATAATCATGAACATTGGATGTTATTAATAACAAGGTTATATCATTGTATGAATGATGTAATGGACACACCCAATTAAGCGTAGCATAAGATCACATCATTAAGTTATTTGTTATAAGCTTTCGATACATAGTTACCTAGTCCTTATGCCCATGAGATCATGTAAATCACTTATACCGGAAAGGTACTTTGATTACATCAAACACCACTGCGTAAATGGGTGGTTATAAAGGTGGGATTAAGTATCCGGAAAGTATGAGTTGAGGCATATGGATCAACAGTGGGATTTGTCCATCCCGATGACGGATAGATATACTCTGGGCCCTCTCGGTGGAATGTCGTCTAATGTCTTGCAAGCATATGAATAAGTTCATAAGAGACCACATACCACGGTACGAGTAAAGAGTACTTGTCAGGAGACGAGGTTGAACAAGGTATAGAGTGATACCGATGATCAAACCTCGGACAAGTAAAATATCGCGTGACAAAGGGAATTGGTATCGTATGTGAATGGTTCATTCGATCACTAAAGTCATCGTTGAATATGTGGGAGCCATTATGGATCTCCAGATCCCGCTATTGGTTATTGGTCGGAGAGAGTACTCAACCATGTCCGCATAGTTCACGAACCGTAGGGTGACACACTTAAGGTTTGATGTTGAAATGGTAGAACTTGAATATGGAATGGAGTTCGAAGATTTGTTCGAAGTCCCGGATGAGATCCCGGACATCACGAGGAGTTCCGGAATGGTCCGGAGAATAAGATTCATATATAGGAAGTCATTTTATAAGATTTAAAATGATCCGGAAGGTTATACGGAAGGTTCTAGAAGGTTCTAGAAAAGTCCGGAAGAAATCACTAAGGAAGGCGGAGTCCCGGAGGGACTCCACCCCCCATGGCCGGCCAACCCTAGGAGGGGGGAGTCCACCTTGGGCTCCACCAAGGTGGCCGGCCACCCCCCTCCCAAGGGAAGGTGGGAATCCCACCTCTAGTGGGAGTCCTAGCTTGGGTAGGTTTCATGTGATATGGAAGGTTTTGGTTTGGGGTCTTATTCGAAGACTTGTAGACCAACTCTTGGGTGTTCCACCTATATAATGAGGGCCAAGGGGAGGGGGCCGGCCACCCCAACAAGCACAAGGTGGCCGCACCACCTCAAGTGGCCCGCGCCCCCCTCTCCCCAAACCCTAGCCGTCCCGCTCCTCCACTTCCCGCACGCTTAGCGAAGCTCCGCCGGATTTCTCCACCACCACCGACACCACGCCGTCGTGCTGCCGGATTCAAGAGGAGCTACTACTTCCGCTGCCCGCTGGAACGGGGAGGTGGACGTCGTCTTCATCAACAACCGAACGTGTGACCGAGTATGGAGGTGCTGCCCGTTCGTGGCGCCATGATCAAGATCTTCTACGCGCTTTTGCAAGCGGCAAGTGAACGTCTACCGCATCAACAAGAGCCTCATCTTGTAGGCTTTGGAATCTCTTCAAGGGTGAGACTCGATAATCCCCTCGTTGCTACCGTCTTCTAGATTGCATCTTGGCTTGGATTGCGTGTTCGCGGTAGGAAATTTTTTGTTTTCTATGCAACGAATCCCTACATAAACATCTTCCGCATGACTGCTCTGTCCAGGCTCGTAACTACCGCCACCACCGGGTGCTTGACTGCTTTGGCCTGATTCATAACCACCGCCACCGCCCGGTGCTTGACTGCTATGGCCTGATTCGTAACCACCTCCTCCACCATAACCGCCTTCAGGAGGCGCTACCTCCTTCGCCACCGGAAGAACTAATGCCACAGGGTTAGTTCCTCTCCTATCAGACCCTTTTAACCAGCTCACCCACTTAGAGGTATCATCTACAGGCCTCAGATACCATAAAATGTTTGATAACGACTTAGTCCATTATGCATGCACACTCACTGTATGCACTTCAGGATTAAGCCCGAAACATTCTGTCAACCAGTCCTTCACCTGCTCAATTGTCCATGTTCTAGGGGCAGTCAAATTCATCTCTACATACTTGAACTCACTCAGATCAACTCCCATCTCATTTGATCGGACACTACCCAAACCATAGTAAAATACTATCTTCACTACATCTGTCATCTTTGCTCACCTAAAAAAATTTCCATCCGCGTCAACAAACGTAAGTACTACACAGCTGATGACCCACAAGTATAGGGGATCGCAACAGTCTTCGAGGGAAGTAAAACCCAATTTATTGATTCGACACAAGGGGAGACAAAGAACACTTGGAAGCCTTAACAGCGGAGTTGTCAATTCAGCTGCACCTGGAAACAGACTTGCTCGCAAGGGTTTATCAAGAGGTAACAGTTTTATAGCGATAGCAGAGTGAAATAACAAACAGCAGAGTAACAGAGACAGCGTAGTGATTTTAGTAAACAAAGAGGATTAAAATACTGTAGGCACGGGGACGGATGACGGGCGTTGCATGGATGAGAGAAACTCATGTAACAATCATAGCAGGGCATTTGCAGATAATAATAAAACGGTGTCCAAGTACAAAGCAATCAATAGGCATGTGTTCCATATATAGTCGTGCGTGCTCGCAATGAGAAACTTGCACAACATCTTTTGTCCTACCAGCCGGTGGCAGCCGGGCCTCAAGGGAAACTACTGGATATTAAGGTACTCCTTTTAATAGAGTACCGGAGCAAAGCATTAACACTCCGTGAACACATGTGAACCTCACATCGCTACCATTCCCTCCGGTTGTCCCGATTTCTGTCACTTCGGGGCCATCGGTTCCGGACAGCGACATGTGTATACAACTTATAGGTAAGACCATAAACAATGATTATCTTGATGAAACAATAACATGTTCAGATCTGAGATCATGGCACTCGGGCCCTAGTGACAAGCATTAAGCATAACAAGTTGCAACAATATCATCAAAGTACCAACTACGGACACTAGGCACTATGCCCTAACAATCTTATGCTATTACATGACCAATCTCATCCAATCCCTACCATCCCCTTCGGCCTACAGCGGGGGAATTACTCACACATGGATGGGGGAAACATGGCTGGTTGATGTAGAGGCGTTGGCGGTGATGGCGGCGATGATCTCCTCCAATTCCCCGTCCCGGCGGAGTGCCAGAACGGAGACTTCTGGCTCCCGCGACGGAGTTTCGCGATGTGGCGGCGTTCTGGAGGGTTTCTGGCGACTTCGACTTCTCCCCGTGCGTTTTTAGGTCGAGGCCGATAAATAGTCCGAAGGAGGGCGTCGGAGGCCGGCCGAGGGGGCCACACCACAGGGCCACGTGGGCCCCCCCTGGGCCACGCCGCCCTATGGTGTGGGGCCCTCGGGCCTCCACTTCAATTGCCCTTCTGGCTCCGTTAGTTTCCTGGGAAAATAGGGCCTTCTGCATAAATTCCGAGGTTTTTCCCGAAAGTTGGATTTCTGCACAAAAACGAGACACCAGAGCAGTTCTGCTGAAAACAGCGTTAGTCCGTGTTAGTTGCATCCAAAACACACAAATTAGAGGCAAAACAATAGCAAAAGTGTTCGGGAAAGTAGATACGTTTTGGACGTATCAACTCCCCCCAAGCTTAGCTTATTGCTTGTCCTCAAGCAATTCAGTTAACAACTGAGCGATAAAAGAACTTTCACGAACACATTTGCTCATATGATGTATATATTCTCATGCTATGGCTAATACTCGAGCAATTCATAATGAAATACATGTAAATAAGATCATCTAACAGCTATGTCAATCATGGAGAGGTACCAACAATTAATAATAAGCATCATGAATCATGTATATAAGCAGGATTGCAATGTTCATAAGAGAGTATGATAAAGTGGTATCTCGCTTGCCTGTATTTGGTTGGCAAAACATAAATGCCCGGGCACCTCTGGAGTTCATAGAAAGACTAGAAGTAGTGATTGTCAAAAGATAAATGCATCAAAGTTATACCACAATCAATCATATTTTGAGACAAGCATATTGTACTAAGAATGACAGTTGTGCTCTCAAGATAGTGCTCAAAGAAATAATGGAGACACAACATAAAAGTAAAAGATTGACCCTTCGCAGAGGGAAGCAAGATTAACATGCGCTAGAGCTTTTCATTTTTATAAAGACAGGAGTAAAATTATTTTGAGAGGTGTTTGTTGTTGTCAACGAATGGTAATGGGTACACTAACTACCTCGCCAACCGGACTTTCAAGAGCGGCTCCCATGAATTATTGCATATTTATTTGGCACTCCTTCCAACCTTTCTTTCACAAACCATGGCTAACCGAATCCTCGGGTGCCTGCCAACAATCTCATACCATGAAGGAGTGCCTTTTTATTTTAGTTTTATTATGATGATGACACTCCCCCCAACCTTTGCTTACACAAGCCATGGCTAACCGAATCCTTCGGGTGCCGTCCAACAATCACAAACCATGGAGGAGTGTCTATTTAAGTTAATTAATTCGGGACTGGGAATCCCATTGCCAGCTCTTTTTGCAGAATTATTGGATAAGCGGATGTGCCACTAGTCCATATGAGAGTCCGTCAAAAGTAAATGACAAGGTTGAAAGCTAAACACCACATACTTCCTCATGAGCTATGAAACATAAACACAAATTGAGAAGCATTTTGAAGGTTTTAAAGGTAGCGCATGAGAATTTACTTGGAATGGTTTGAAATGCCATGCATAGGTATTTATGGTGGACACTTTTGGAACAACTTGGTTTTCAGGTGTTTGGAAGCACGAGCAGCGTTCCCGCTCAGTACAAGTGAAGGCTAGCAATAGACTAGGGAGCGACAAATCAAGAGAGCAAGAATCGTCATAATCATGCTTGCGGCAAAATAAATTAACGGAGGCATAAAAGTGATACAAGAACTCTGAAGCAATATAAATCATCGAGGCTTAATTGACTTTTTGTTCAGTCATATGCATGCGTGAGCATGTGCCAAGTCGATATAAATGAATTATTCAGAGGAGGATACCACAATGCCACACTTACTTATGAATAAAACAATGCAAACAAACATACATGACATGCTACTCATATTAATAAATTGGAGCTAAACATGAGAGATCATGAACCACTAGACTTTCCCAAATAACATATACCTCACATGAACCAACTAAGCATGCTCACATGGATGAGTATATGTACAAAAATGAAAACAAATAGAGTTCATACCAGCCTCTCACCATAATCAGATTGTCGTAGATCGTCATTATTGCCTTTTCACTTGTGCAGCTTGGATAATATGAAATGAAAACCACGCTCCAGCCACCGAAGACCATTGAACTCATAAAGAACTTTACAAACTAGAGAAGAACAGCAAATATTTTTGGTGTTTTCAAATTGCAAATAAGAACAAGAGGAAACAAACAAACAAAGCAAAATCTTTTTGGGTTTTCTTATAGCAAACTAGCAATAGCAAATAAAGTGAAACAAATGCAAGAAACTAAAGCAAACAAATGGTGAAGAGAAATAACAGAAATATTTTTGCTCTTTTTGTGTTTTGGGAAGGAAACAAAGCGAAATCAAGAAATAGCAAACTGAAAGAAACACAGAAAAGCGAGATGGCAGAAATCTGCCAAAACCTGACAGCAGTACAGAAATCGATTTTAACAAAAATCTTACGTTGCTCAGATCGAAAAGTGTTCAACTAATGAAAGTTAGATAACAACCTGGGGAACCTGCACAAAAATTGGCAGCTCAAAATGACGCTCTGGCTATTTTTGAGAATTTTTACGGTAACGTTCCAGAATCTGTTTTCAGGCAGCACTTCCCCAAATATTATCTTCTTCTCATTAGAAAACCACTCAAACGAACAAAACAAGTATGTACAAGTATCCAGCAACCATAGTATGCAAAGAATGAGTGATGCTGGTATACCTCCCCCCAAGCTTAGGCTTTTGGCCTAAGTGGAGTTCAACCCCAACGAGGGTCGTTGTTCCTCGCCGGTGGGTAGTCCATGGAGTAGTCATAGTAAAGCTCCTGCGCAGAAGAAAAGCGTGGAGGCTCCACATATCCACCATGTTGATGCGAGGAACTTGCTGCATCGGATGATGAGTCGAGGTGCTCCTCGACCTCTATGTCGTCTCTTGCATGATGGCCTCCTCTCTCTATGTGTGCATCGAGTGCACCTTCTGTAACCGACCAATCTCCCCTGGAATCAAGGTTAGACAGAACAAAGCAGCAATCTTACTAATTTCTCAGTTTTCTTAGTTATTCTCCAAACTTTCTTATAAAATATCATCCTATAATACAGGTTACCCAAGTTGGAGGAATCTGAAACAAATTCATGTTTAATCATAGAGGCTATGTCAAGTTTTTCTATGGGGAACGGAATATCAAAATGATGAGGTTCTACATTATGAAAAGCTAGTAAACGGGAGGCGATGAGACCTCCACAAATTCCACCTTTCTCACGGTTAGTGGCAAGTCTATAAGCTATTAATGCCCCCAAATTATAAGACCTACTATTTTGCAGTGCCGCAGCTAGAAAAGCCAAATCCGGGATAGAAAGCTTACCACCAATCTTTTTAGCAAGAACGCATTTGGTAATAAAATAGGCAAAGTAGCGGATAGCCGGGAGCTGAATACTCGTGATTTTACCACTTTCACCTGAGAAACTCCTTCCATCGCAAATCATCTTGTAAAGATCCGAGAGTTCTTGCGGCGATCCCCTTATCTTCTCGCACGACCCCCATTGCGGTATTCTAATTGCTGCACAAAAAGCACTAAATGGCAAGTTGACAGCTTTATTGTAAATTTTATCTTTTGGACCGTGGGGTTAGACCGTGACCAATTAAACTTGAAGTCCTGCACAAAAGCCATAGTTAATTTTACATATTGTCTTGGCTCTCCTTCAACAAAGTCACTCAGCCCGCACGAGAAATTAGAGTTTGAACATCTTCAAGTATCCCCGCTTCTCATGAAATCCGCGCACGGGTAGTAAGAGGGGTATACTCCCTCTTCACGATTGACTATCATAACTTGTTGGACTTCCAATTCTTGCTGGTTCAAGTGATATCTATTCCACTCCATTTTCTGAAATTTCAACAACCAATATAAAATTTTTGATTTGGTGACATATAATTGAGGGAAACTACCATAGGAACTTGCTAGAGTACTAATCATGCATCAAAACTAGTTTCTACCACTTAGAACAAGCATGCAAGCTCACTAAACATGTTACCTACAGCAGCAAAATATTCAAGATATACTCAACCAAACGAAATTCTACTTGGATGGGTGGAGGAGTCACATACCGAAGAGCAAATGTGCCAAATTTCTACAGAAATCTGGGCTGAGCAAAGAGATCGAAAAATCCGGAGCTCGGAGCAAAAACGCGAGTGAGAGGAACTTGGTACGAGTTTTTTCGGAGAGAGACTGTTCGGGCGAAAGAGATGACAAAGTGGGGCAGAGGGGACCCACACCACATGGTGGCGCGCCACCTCCTTGGCCGCGCCGGCCCGTGGTCCGCGCCCTCGGTGCCCCACAGGTCATCCCCCGGTGTTCCTGTGTGCCTCGTCGAAAAATAGGACCAACGGTATAATTTTTGTGATTTTTTGAAAACTTTGAAAAACGCACATTTCGGGTACTTAGTTTATTATTACCGGCCAGAAAAATTTGAAATCTTCAAATAACTAAAGAACTTTGCAAATTAAAAGTGCTACAGCAACTAGAGCAAGTGGAGGAAGAAAGATATGTTGTTTACCTCCTCTATGCATATAAAAAGTATCCGTTAACAAGGTTGATCAAGTCTTGTCACCAAATAAATTTTACATAGCATAAGAAGAAATAAACCTCAAATCAATCATGTTACCTTGAATTGTATTGATATGGATCCAATCACAAGAATTTGATATTCTTCCTTAGGCTCATATATAGGACAATCAATAGTTCCCAATTTGATAGTTCTCACATTAGAAATAGTATTAACTCCACACGCTTTCTCAATCTTCTTGGGAAAATAAACGGTATGCTCCCTATCATCAACATTGAAAGTAACCTTTCCTTTATTGCAATCAATAACAGCCCCTGCGGTGTTAAGAAAAGGTCTCCCAAGAATAATAGACATATTATCATCTTCAGGCATTTCCAACACAACAAAATCAGTTAATATTAAGCAGTTAGTAGTAACTTGAACAGGAACATTCTCACATATACCAACAGGAATAGCAGTAGATTTATCAGCCATTTGCAAAGATATATCAGTAGGTATCAACTTATCTAAGTAAAGTCTCTTATAAAGAGAAAAAGGCATAACACTAACACCGGCTCCCAAGTCACATAGAGCAGTTTTAACATAATTATTCTTGATAGAACAAGGAATAGTAGGTATACCTGGGTCGCCCAACTTCTTCGGAACTTTGCCATTGAAAGAGTAATTAGCAAGCATAGTGGAAATTTCCTCATTGGGGATTTTCCTTTTGTTAGTAACAATATCTTTCATATACTTTGAATAAGGTGGCAATTTAATAGCATCAGTCAAAGGGATTTGCAAGAATAAAGGTTTCATCCAATCGCAAAATTTATTATAGTGTTCTTCTTCCTTTGATTTTAATTTCTTAGCAGGAAAAGGCATTTGCTTTTGCACCCAAGGTTCTCTTTCATTACCATGTTTCTCAGCAATAAAATCTTCTTTAGTGTACTTTTTATTTTTAGCATGCTTTTCAGGTTCTTCTTCAACCTCTTCTTTATCAGGAGTATCATTCTTATCATTATCATTATCATTATCATGTTCATTACCACTTTCAGTTTCAGCATCAGAAATAGAAATACTATTAGGATCATTAACAGGTTCAGAGGATTCTACAACATTTTTATGTTTCTTCTTCTTTTTCTTCCTAGAATGAGCACTAGGTTCAATGCATTGAGAATCTTGTTCAACTCTTTTGGGATGCCCTTCAGGATATAGAGGATCCTAGGTAGAGACACCACCTCTAGTTGTTACTTCATAAGCATGTTTCTCTTTAGAATTATTCCCTAACAAGTCATTTTGCACTTTAGTGAGTTGATCAATTTGAGTTTGAATCATTTGAAAATGTTTAACAAGCATCTTAACATCATTGGAGGTTCTCTCCACAATATCATGCAATTCACTAATAGCTTGAGAATTTTCCATTAAATGATTCTCTAGTCTCATATTAAAATTTTCTTGCTTAACAATATAATTATCAAACTCATCTAAGCATTGTGCAGGAGGTTTCGAATACGGAATATCTTCCCTAGTAAAGCGTTGAAGGGAGTTTACCTCAATCATGGATGAAGGGGGAATTATCTCACATATATCTTCAATAGGAGGTAGATTCTTCACATCTTCAGATTTAATACCTTTCTCCTTGAGAGACTTCTTGGCTTCCCTCATATCTTCATCATTCAATTTAATTAAACCCCGCTTCTTCAATATTGGAGTTGGAGTCGGTTCAGGCGTAGTCCAATCATCATGATTCCGGCTTATTTTAGCCAATAATTCTTCGAGCTGTCGGAGTTCTTTTCCTGAAAACACAACCAGCACAACTATCCAGGTATGCCCTAGACTCAATGGTTAGTCCACTATAAAATATATCAAGTAAATCATGCTTTTCCAAATCATGCTCAGGTCGAGCTCTAATAAGAGAGCAGAATCTCGACCAAGCCTCAGGCAATTTCTCTTCATCTCCCTGATTAAAATTATAAATTCTCTGCAAAGCAATATGTTGAGCGCTAGCAGGAAAGTATTTGCGGAAGAAAATATCAAGCAATTCTTTCGGGCTTTTAATAGAATTAGGTGGCAAATTATTATACCAAGTTTTAGCGTCATCCTTCAATGAGAATGGAAATATTTTAGTAACAAAGTAAGTACGCATCTTAACATAATCAGAAAACAAGCTACTAAGAGTAGATAGCTCAGTCATGTGTTCAACAGCACTTTCTTTTTCAGTACCACAAAAGGGTGTTTTCTCAACAATAGCTATATGAGATAGATCAAGAGAAAAATCATAATCTTTATCCCTAATGTTTATAGGAGATGTGGCAAACTTAGGATCAGGAGACAGTTTATATCTAACAGCATGTTCTGCAAGCAACTTTTTAATTTTTCTTGCATCAGTAGTAGCATTGCATTTTTCAATAAAATCATCATTAAGCTCTATATAATCTTCCTCAGGATCATCACTAAAATAACCAAGTTCAGGTGAACTAACAGGTGTAGTAGCATTAGGAGTTTCAGTATTTTCAATTTGTCTAGACCTAGCAATTGTAGCATCTAGAAAAGATCCCAATGAACCACTATCATCAAGCACAGCAGAAACATTATCAATATTATGAGAGTGTTCAGATTCAGCAGATGTACCCGCATGCGAAGCATGTGGCGGTGAAACAAGTTTATCAATCACAGATGGTGAATCAAGAGCAACAGAGGTATTCAGAATTGTACCTTTTCTTGTAGTGGATGGTAATATGGCGATCTTAGTATCGCGAGGTTTACCCATGATGGAGAATTTGCAGCGAACAATATTAATCCAAGTGAACTTCCAAATAAAGCTATGCTCCCCGGCAACGGCGCCAGAAAATAGTCTTGATGACCCACAAGTATAGGGGATCGCAACAGTCTTCGAGGGAAGTAAAACCCAATTTATTGATTCGACACAAGGGGAGACAAAGAACACTTGGAAGCCTTAACAGCGGAGTTGTCAATTCAGCTGCACTGAAACAGACTTGCTCGCAAGGGTTTATCGATAACAGTTTTATAGCGATGGCAGTAGTGAAATAACAAAGAAAGAGTAACAGAGACAGCAGTAGTGATTTTAGTAAACAGCAGGATTAAAATACTGTAGGCACGGGGACGGATGACGGGCCTTGCATGGATGAGAGAAACTCATGTAACAATCATAGCAGGGCATTTGCAGATAATAATAAAACGGTGTCCAAGTACAAAGCAATCAATAGGCATGTGTTCCATATATAGTCGTGCGTGCTCGCAATGAGAAACTTGCACAACATCTTTTGTCCTACCAGCCGGTGGCAGCCGGGCCTCAAGGGAAACTCTTTGGATATTAAGGTACTCCTTTTAATAGAGTACCTGAGCAAAGCATTAACACTCCGTGAACACATGTGATCCTCACATCGCTACCATTCCCTCCGGTTGTCCCGATTTCTGTCACTTCGGGGCCATCGGTTCCGGACAGCGACATGTGTATACAACTTATAGGTAAGACCATAAACAATGATTATCTTGATGAAACAATAACATGTTCAGATCTGAGATCATGGCACTCGGGCCCCAGTGACAAGCATTAAGCATAACAAGTTGCAACAATATCATCAAAGTACCAACTACGGACACTAGGCACTATGCCCTAACAATCTTATGCTATTACATGACCAATCTCATCCAATCCCTACCATCCCCTTCGGCCTACAACGGGGGAATTACTCACACATGGATGGGGGAAACATGGCTGGTTGATGTAGAGGCGTTGGCGGTGATGGCGGCGATGATCTCCTCCAATTCCCCGTCCCGGCGGAGTGCCGTAACGGAGACTTCTGGCTCCCGCGACGGAGTTTCGCGATGTGGCGGCGTTCTGGAGGGTTTCTGGCGACTTCGACTTCTCCCCGTGCGTTTTTAGGTCGAGGCCGATAAATAGTCCGAAGGAGGGCGTCGGAGGCCGGCCGAGGGGGCCACACCACAGGGCCGCGCGGGCCCCCCCTGGGCCGCGCCGCCCTATGGTGTGGGGCCCTCGGGCCTCCACTTCAATTGCCCTTCTGGTTCCGTTAGTTTCCTGGGAAAATAGGGCCTTCTGCATAAATTCCGAGGTTTTTCCCGAAAGTTGGATTTCTGCACAAAAACGAGACACCAGAGCAGTTCTGCTGAAAACAGCGTTAGTCCGTGTTAGTTGCATCCAAAACACACAAATTAGAGGCAAAACAATAGCAAAAGTGTTCGGGAAAGTAGATACGTTTTGGACGTATCAACAGCACATAAATACACTAACACCAACAACACCCCACATTAACCTACACAGTTAACACTACTATGCAAAGATTAGGGTTTACCCTTGTAGCGTGAGCAGCCTCTCCAACTGCAGTAGCACGAGCAAAGACGAACAAAGACACAGCAGCTCAGCACCACCACGAACCAGCAGCACCTCAGCCCCTAACACCACCACCAACCTCCACCACTTCATCACCATTGCTACTAAATAGCACCACCAATCGTCTCCAAAACCTAACCCATCTGTAGATCGGGCTTCCCTCAACTAATAGCAGCAAAATGGTGAAATTTTATCGGCTAAATCATTAGGGATCTGCAAAAATGGTGAAGTTTCGAGCTGTGTTCTTGCGTGCAGGGAAGAGAGCAGGGAAGAAGAGAGGAGGAAGAAGAGAGCAAATGAGGCCGGCGTGTCTCTGCGGCAGCGCGTGGAAAGGAAAGCCGCGCCCGCGTGTCCGGCCATGCACAGCTTTGGATGCTGCTGTCCGATCGCCGACAGGGTGCTGTCGGCTGGGCAGGTACAACGGCCACCTGCAATCGGCCTGCTATAGTCCGATTGGCCCACAGTTGTCCGATCGGCCTGCGGTAGTCCGACCGGGTCACACTTTTGGAAATATTTGAAAACGCGTGATAGTTCTGGAATTAAATAATTAATTCATATTATTTTAAAAAAATTGGCTATACCTAGCACATAGAACCCACTATCTCATAGGATATTTCCCTTTTTCCACTTATATCTAACACATAATGACGTACATTGCTCGGGTCAAATGTCGAGCTCTCATGGACTGTACGTGGACGACCTCAAATTTGACTGATAAATGATTTAGTTTGTTATAGGAACCACTCGGACTCGTTGAATGTTCCAGCCACTCTAGGGTCAGCACAGTGATGGTTGATGTGAAAATTCCATCACACTAACCCTTCATGTGGTTTGTGGTTTACCTTAAAAGCGCACATCAAAACCGCACATATAAAACACCAGAGCTGCGCTTTAAAGTTTACCGCCAAAATAAACAAACAAAGAATGCAGCTCAGCCCGGTTTGAGAATCTAATCCGAACAGTTTTTCACCTAAACCCACAAAATAGAGGTTATTTTGCAGTTTTGTCTCTTCTGCTAGAAATGCTCTTAAAGAATAATGGAGTAGCCTCTTTTGGATGTCGCCAAATATATGTAGGATTGCCTACCTAAAAGAGGCAAAAGAGACAAGTAAAAAAGGAAGAAGCAAATAATGCAATTTCCGGCTTAAAGCCGTTTATCGGTGGCCAGGACCACAAAATCGGTTTCATGCATAAGCGGAGGCGGGACCTTGAAAGTTGAAACTGACAAATGATTCCTTGACGCGCATTGCCACAGTAAGCTAGTCCACAAGCGATAATTAGCTGACGATGAACCTGTGTTGAAGTAACCCGCGGCTCAAGTTCAGCCAAGCAGCCGTACCTGGGCTGCTGTATAAGCAGTGGCATCATGGCAACCACAATTCTCGATCCAGCTAGCTCATAAATTTTTGATAGCCATGTGCCTAGAGGCGCACCTGTAGACGCTGCCAGCCATACGACGAGGACATTAGTTCAATGCACAGAGCGTTGGCAACGCATTGCCCTGCGTACTGCAAGTTCTGAAACCAAATCGACCCCTGCTTGATCAAAACTTCCTGAAAATAGCGATCTTCCTTACGCTCCGAGAGTCAAATGGAGTTATCCGTTGGTCAACTGCCATGTTGTTTCCTCGAATCGCTGCTCCCTTTGCTGCGTTTCTTCAAAATCTGAATCGTCGAAAGTACTACGATGCGTTCAAATGCCATCCTGCGAAAAGTCTGTTCATTTTGTGTCCTGGTACAGGATAATTAACGACGAAGTCAAGTAGGCATGTCAAGAAAAAAGAGAAAGTCAAGTGGATATGCGTGGCCTACTCTACTTCGCGTAAGGATTCACGTAGACTTGAGCAAGATGACAAGATCGTGTAGGAAGACGTGAGATCTTGTTTCTCGTGGTGTTGGCAACAAATTTGGTAAAAGAAACCTACTACTATGTCTGTTCCAAAATAATTGTCACAGTCTTTCTTTAGATATGAATATATCTATATATTAAAAACGCGTGTAGATAAAATAACAATACTTTTTTTAAAACGGAGGTAGTACTCACTCTATCTATAAAAGAATGTCCCAGCTTTATCTTTATCAGAAGATGTCTCAACTTTATCTCTCGCCCAATTAAGTAAAAAATCTAATATGACAACTATAAGGGAAGGCTAATGTCACCAAATTGTATATGCCCTAAGTGGAAATTGTGGCACGCCGTGTGTTTACGGAACCTTTGCACAAGTAGTAACCCCTGCTAAGTGCCCAACCGGTCACCCGTAAATTCTACTATTAACCCCTCTACAAAGTAGGAAGCTCCTAGTAAAGTCAAAACCATATAATTCTATTTACTCACTTTAAATTCTGTATCAATTACCTCATTTTCTAGCTAGAATTAGAAACTTGGTACTTTCCATATCCTTATGATCGAGCCCTTTGGTTTTCGAAATGGTGTAATGGAAAAAAGAAGTGCTTCAAATCATTGTTATTTGACTCGGATGAAAAGTTATGGTATTTTGAATGTTTGTTGAAGGGAAAACCTTGTACTTTGTCGAAGGAGTGACCCCCCCCCCCCCCCTCCCGATGCAACATACAAAGCACACCTCATTAGTTATACAAGATAAACTCTTGAAATTATCGCGTTTATGTTTCACTCTTTGTGAAAAGTCAGTCCGATTATTTTTCCTCCTCCGCCTGAATAGGCAATCTACGTAGCAAGGCGATCAACATAGGTGAAAGTGCATGGAACCCCCATGTATGGTTTTGGTAGTTAATAATAATTCATATGGACTAATGTTTGCATTGAGGCATGCTTGTACATTTGTCCATAGGCAATGCTTTAACTATATGTTAATTTCAAGGTTGAAAGAAGAAGAAAGTAAAGAAGACCAAGTGATGAACAAGATAATCATGGAGTGATCCAAAGATTGATCTAATGAGAGTTGAGCCTGTTGGAAGTATTGGAAGTATGTCTTAAAGAACAATATGGAGTGTGCTCTCATGTTTATATTCAAGATCAACACTATGAATAAAAAAGAAATAAAGTGCAAGTAAGATGAGCCATCTCGAAGAGATCATATGCTTGAAACTTGCCATCCACTAGTTAATCATGGATATGTGAAGATATGTTGGATAAGATGCTCTCACATATTGGATTATGAGGGAGAAATCCGCAAGACTTCATCAAGCAAGCATTGTTAGGATTGGTTGTCGTCCTATCAAGAGGGCTCTTGAATGAGTAAATTGATTATATCGTTCAGAGAGCTCAAAGATCCGTGGCATCATGTTTTTTTGAATCTTATCCATGTGGTATTATAGATAGAGCTTGTGGTTATTTCCATGACAAAGATGCTCTCCCATATTGGATTATGAGGGAGCAATCCGCAAGACTTCATCAAGCAAGCATTGTTAGGATCGGTTGTCATCCTATCAAGAGGGCTCTTGAATGAGTAAATTGATTATATCGTTCAAAGAGCTCAAAGATCTGTGACATCATGTTTTTTTGGATCTTATCCATGTGGTATTCTAGAGCTTGTGGTTATTTTCATGACAAATTCTAGCTCATCGAAAACCGATTTTGCATGAAATACTTGTTGCATTTTTTAAATTAGAGTTTTTGCTGGTTCTTCGAGTTGAGAGTTTTCACCTCGGAATTAATGGTAAAATATCCATTTTTGTGGGTAGCTCTTGTCGTTATCTTTTCAACAAAATTGTTTTCACTTTAATTAGAGTTTCTAAACTCTATTTATTGTAGTTTTCATAAAAAAATTTGGACCGGAAGTTCTGCTCGGGGAGGCCGGTACTACCGCCTGCTAGGCCAGAAGTTTTCCGGTACTACCGGTCCTCCTTCTTTGTTCTTCACCCCTATAGGCGGCTTGGAGTTTGATTTGATGTTGTTTTAAAAATATCGAGAGTGAAAGAATGGGAGGGTTGGGCTTCTCATCTAGATGTGTGACATCCTTCATGTAAATTGTATCGTGCGCATTGAGTCGACAATGGCGTAGACAAAAACACCTACATTCTACCACACTGGCCTTACTCTCTGCCAAAACGAAATGCATGCAGCTAGGGCGCGAGGCAAAGCTCACACGTCTGTCTAATAGGAACTAATCCTATATAAATTTAGTAATGTAAATCATATAGGAAAAAATATTATGTCATACTTAATGGAAAAATCATTTGCTATAATCAAACACATTTCATTTTTTTTCATAGTATTCGGTAGGCATGATATATCATTTATATATATTTCCTATTCCTATATTTTTCCTATCCTATGAAATCAATGGAGTCCTAAGTGGCCTCCACGGAAACGGTTAAGTCCAATTGAGATAGCGTACATAGTCATCAGAAAGGTAATCTCTCCGCCACGTTTCGTTATCTGTAGTCGATCTCTTAACAAAGTGGTTGCTAGTTCTATTTTGTGAACTCCACTTTAACTTCCTCTTTGTGATTTTTTAACATTAGTTACCTCACTCATTTTTTGTGCCGCTTTTACCGCATCTTTTTGTGATGGAGTGTAAATATTTGCTCCCGTCTAACCATTTTTTCTCATCCTGACATCTTGGGCCTAGTGTAGGTAGGCCTACATTGAATGGTGTCTAGCTCGAAGGCGCATTCTAGTTTCATGTTTTCTTCTTGAAATAAGTCCATCCGCTACACCTAACCACACCTGGTACACCTTACACGCATTCCACACCCTTCCACCCACCTAGCATGCCACACACTGATACCGCCAATTCTCCACCCCTTTATCTTCTAGGGTCACGCAAAAGCTTCGAGCAACGACATTCGTAGCAAGCAAGGTCGAGTTGCCCACCGATTCAGCGTCCACATTTGTGTGCCTATGGTCTCGGGCTATTAGGAACCGAGAAAAATAGTTTAATGGGGGTAATTAATTAGTGTCATAAAATCATAAAGATATGCCACAAACATAGGGTAAAAAGTGAAATTCAGTTAGCTATTCCTTGCCACCCTATCTTCAATGGATAAACAATTACAATCATAACACGTAAGACAAACAAGAAGTTGGTGTACACGACTTCACGCCTTTTTAGATGTCCGTATGCAAAATTTGTTACGCTTGCGTCGATGGCGTGCCTTGAAGGTTAATGCCGTTGTGCAGCACCTTCTCTTCGTTTATCCTTCTTTACGTGGTGTTGAAAACTTCTGTAAGTCCTATGCTTAGTGATTCTTCTTTGGCACGAAATAAATGTTATTATAAACTTACCATTTTGGTGTCCCCACTCATATTTCGGCGGTTAATAACTCGATGTTATCTTTTTTTTTCTAAAAACTTATGTTGCTTCTTTATTTTGATATTTTTTTACAAAACATGAATAACACAATTGGAGGGTGGAAACAAGAAGTTGTACTTATGTCGTAACCCTTACGAAAACCAGAGCCGGTGACCAGCGGTTTCCACCGGCGACCCGCCTGTAAAACGGGGAGCAGCCGGTACGGTGGAAATGGCGTGCGGAAATGACCGCGGCGAGATAATATAAAGTACTCCGCCGCACCGCAGGCAGGCCCGCCCGACGCCAAATACAAAGCGCACGGCCCCCCTTTTATAGCCCCCCGTCTCCTCCGTCTCCTCCTCGCCCCGTCTCCAGAGACTCGCCAACCCACCACCTCCCTCGCGCGCAGGCAGGCAGGGCTCCTTCCGGGCTGAGCACGGAAGCAGGCAACCGCCCCACCGCGCGCGCGTCGGAACTCTCCGAGGAATTCGCAGCCATGCTCTCCGCGCGCGCCGCCGCCGCGTCCCACGCCGCCTCCCTGGTACGTACCGACTCCGCCACCGTTCTGCGCTCTTTGCTCGCTGATCCCGCCTCCGGTGCCTCTCTCGCGCCGCGCCGCTCGCTTCGAGTCGTGCGATTGCACAGTGGTGTTGCATACGAGGAAGTAACCGTTGCTTGTCTGTCTGTCTGCGTTTTTCTGTCTGAACAGTGGAAGCGCGGAGGCGGCGATGCGGGCGGCGGCAGCGGCTGCATGAGCTGTATGGAGGTGCGGCGGAGGAGGGCCGCGGCGGCGCCGGTCCGCGCGGCGCCGCCGAAGCGGGTTGAGGCGGTGGCCATGGAGTCGGCCGCCGAGACCGCGCACTCCGACAAGGAGGCACCGGCGGCCGAGGACACGTACGGCGAGGACAGCCCCCCGGAGGAGGAGCTGCCCGTCACGCCCTGGGCCTTCTCTGTCGCGAGGTGAGCGGATCGGATCCGATCGCCGCGTGCTGGATCTGGGTGTGTGCGGTGGGGGCGGACGTTTCGATGACGCGATCTGGGGTGGGGGATTTCGATTGATTTCGGTGCCGTTTTAGCCTGGGATCCATTCGTTCGTTCGGGGTTAGCTCTACGGTTTCCCCCGCGTGTTGCTGCTTCGCTTAAGCTACTACTAGTACTCCAGTACTACCCAATATTTTTAGGAGCCCATTTTAGTTAGAACTTCGACGTGCCTGGACTCTGGAACCCAGGATGCGTGTCTCCTTGCTCGCGTCGCCCGAAACAAATCTAATCGCGTAATGGTTTGGTTTTTGCGCCTCCATATCCGGTAGATTTCCGCGTTGTGTGGGGGCGTTCAGCAAGGCGGAAGATAACTGTCGCTTTCTCCTTCTGGCGAGAAACCCAGGTCAGCCGAGTTTTGTTGGTTCCCTCACACACGGTATGGGTTTCCCCGGTATCGTTGGGGTCGCCCAGCCTAGCTGGTCCCGCATTAAAATTTCTGGTACTAGCAGTATATTGTTTTTACGTTTTCAATTCCAGCCTACTTATTAGATAATATTGTTTCCTTGTTTCATCATCATCGTGTAGAGTTTTAAAGCGGACCGGGTTGCCGCTGGACGGATTTTGAGTAGGTCGTGAGTAGTTGAGCAACGCAACGAATTGGAATTGGTTGTCCTGTTTTGGTCTCTTCTACGTAGTATTTTTCTTGCATTCTTGTGGGTGGAGTATATTCTAGTCTGGCCCACTGCAATATCTGCACGCCTTGCTTTCTCCAGCACGCCTGACAGCGAAATTTGCCTGCATATTCATACTGAATTGACACCTTATGGTGAATGATAACAATTAAGTTTGTCAGTTAACTGAAAGCAAGCAGATAACAGTAACTTCAGCAAGGAAAGTTGAGTACCCAATTGATCACAAGAATTTTTACAACTTCTATGCGTAGAATTTTGATTAGGTCGCAAGGTTTGTTTCATGTACGAATCGGTTCTCTTGTTTTGGTTTCTCCTTTTTCTTGCAATTCTTGTGGGTGGGGTATATTCTAATCTGGCCCACAGCAGTATCTGTGCGTCTTGTTTTCTCAGCTACCCCTGACAACGAAACTTGACTGCATATTGATACTGAATTGAGAACTTATGGCGAATGATAGCAAATAAGTTTGTCAGTTAACTAAAAGCAAGCGGATAATAGTAACTTCAGCAAGGAAAGTCAAGTATCCAGTTGACTAGGACAACAGCCGTAGTTGGTGCAATGGACTCAATTAGTTTTGCGCCCAAGGTTAAATCAAAAAATGCTAATAAACCTCTTGTGCCACAGTGGTTACACCCTTCTGAGAGATCCTCATCACAACAAGGGACTTGCATTTTCCGAAAAGGAGCGGGATGCGCACTACTTGCGTGGCCTTCTTCCTCCAGCAGTTGTTTCCCAGGAGCTCCAAGTATGTGCAACCATCACTAGCCAAGTTGAGCTGTAAATCATTCTGGTCTTCGTTTTCCAAATGGTACTCTCGGTGTGTATGCAGGTAAAGAAGATCATGCACGACCTTCGCCAGTACAAGGTCCCTTTGCAGCGCTATGTGGCCATGATGGACCTTCAGGTAGCCTGATTAGTCTTTTTGATTCTATATTCCACTGAACTATGTATTTGCTCATGTAAGAAGATTGACTATGCAACGTGGGGAATTCGTCCGTTGAAAATATGATAAAATAAAACCAACCTTTATTGCAGTCAAAATGACTTACTGATTGCAACGCTGTTCGCAATTCTTTGTGATTTCAGGAGAGGAATGAGCGGCTTTTCTACAAGCTTTTAATTGATAACGTGGAGGAGCTGCTCCCTGTGGTTTATACACCAACTGTAGGTGAGGCCTGCCAGAAGTATGGGAGCATATTTAGGCGCCCACAGGGTCTGTATGTCAGCTTGAGAGACAAGTAAGTTCACTCAGCTTTGACTGAACTTACAAGAGTTATCTGTTTTGTTTATTATTGGGGCTTAATTGAGGTGATTGTAGGGGGAAGGTCCTTGATGTGCTAAGGAACTGGCCTGAGAGGAACATTCAAGTTATCGTTGTTACTGATGGTGAGCGCATTTTGGGGCTTGGAGATTTGGGTTGTCAGGTATGCTTGTCGAATTAGCTGCTTACTTCAGGAACTTTGCTTACATTTTGTTGGATTGATATCCTATAGGGCATGGGAATTCCTGTTGGCAAACTTTCTCTGTACACTGCCCTTGGAGGAGTTCGCCCGTCAGCTGTAAGCTTTCACATATTGTTGCGGTCTCCTTTAATGATCCCACTATATTGCTACCAGCTAAAAACGGCCAAATAATTTCAGTTTCTTAAATGTGAACTTTGCAGTGCTTGCCTATTACAATTGATGTTGGTACTAACAATGAGAAATTGCTTAACGACGAGTTCTACATCGGGATTCGGCAAAGACGTGCCACCGGGGAGGTATAGAGATCTACAAACTTTGCTTGGAGGAATCAAAGTCATTCTCAAAATAACCAACACTTAGGTCTGATCTGTACTTATCCTTGATTGCAGGAGTATCATGAGCTCATGGAAGAGTTCATGGATGCTGTTAAGCACATATACGGTGAAAAGGTTCTCATCCAGGTCAGTTCAGACACCCAGTAATTTTCTTTTTTATATAGTGATCATTTTGATTTTGTTATTAAAAATAGTGAGCCTGAATCTTCCTTTTGCCAGTTTGAAGACTTCGCCAATCACAATGCGTTTGATTTGCTTGCAAAATATAGCAAGAGTCATCTTGTTTTCAATGATGATATCCAGGTGTGTAACTGTTTGTTTTGTTCATAGAGATTTTGTGTGCAAAAATGATGATGTCATAAAAAGAAGAACTAAAGAGGATAAAGGGTACCTAACATTGGCCCACTTGCATCTATAATTGTTCATGCCGAAGTTTTCAGTTTTATCAGATGCTGTCCATATTGTATTATTCAGTATTGCATTCAGTTTGTTGTCTTCACGTATTGATATGAAATGTGTTGATTGCAGGGAACAGCATCTGTGGTCCTTGCAGGCCTGCTATCTTCCCTGAAGGTCGTCGGTGGAACCCTAGCAGAGCACACATATTTGTTCCTTGGTGCTGGCGAGGTCAGTGAAAATTTCTCAGTGTAATTTTTGCAGAACTGTTAAAACATGATGCGTTGTCTGGAACACATATGATGGTACATTCTCTGGAACAATATGATGATGCATTTCACTGCAGGCTGGAACCGGTATTGCAGAACTCATTGCTCTTGAGATTTCAAAACAGGTAACTAACTTCAATCTTTCAAAATGTCAGTGTTGTGCATACAGTTTTAATGGTGGTGCTAATACATGCTGATATTGATCAATTTATAGACAAATGCTCCAATAGAAGAGTGCCGCAAAAAGATTTGGCTGGTGGATTCAAAGGTATGGAGCCAAAGAATAGTTTTTAGCACAATACTTTGAATGCTGTAGCTAGCTGCCTGACACAATATTACTCTGTTACATATTTAGGGTTTGATCGTCAACTCCAGAAAAGATTCCCTTCAGCCATTCAAAAAATCTTGGGCACACGAGCATGAACCTTTGACAACCTTGTTAGACGCAGTTGAGGTATTCATTATTTACGCACATTTAAGAATTCAGTTCAATTAGTGGTGATGTTTTTTTCCGGAAATTGTTCTGTTAACGCTGTATCTTACTAAAGTTGGTGTATTATTTCTCAGTCCATCAAACCTACAGTGCTGATTGGAACTTCTGGAGTTGGCAGGACTTTCACAAAAGAAGTTATTGAGGCCATGGCTTCTTTCAATGAGGTATTTTGAACTTTGAACATTATTATTGGTGTTCAAGTTTTAACTTCCTGGAACCAGTGAGATGGTTGAATAACTTCTGATCTTTAAAATTATATCTAAACGTAGAGACCTATCATTTTCTCATTGTCAAATCCAACATCGCACTCTGAATGTACTGCTGAAGAAGCATATAACTGGACCCAGGTGAGTTTCTCAACGAATCACTGTGATATCCTATTTGAAATGCAACAAAGATTAATGAAAGATGTTCCATGTATGGTCTTATACAATTTTTCCAAAATAAGTTTCCTCTAGTATTCATGTATCGCCATAGCTGGTGTTTCATAATTGGCACAATAAGAACTTCACTAAAACATGCAAATGCATCTCCATATTTGCAGGGTCGTGCAGTGTTTGCCAGCGGTAGTCCGTTTGATCCTGTGGAGTACAATGGAAAGACTTATGTGCCTGGCCAGGTATGATTTTACTCTCTTCCAACGGAAATAAATATTGCTGGTCCAAAAGCTTGCTTATTCGCAAAGCAGAAGTTCCTCAAATCTAATTCTTTTGTCTACCCACAACAGTCAAACAATGCTTACATTTTCCCTGGATTTGGCCTTGGTGTTGTCATCTCTGGAGCAACCCGTGTACATGAGGACATGCTTCTTGCTGCATGTAAGTAACTTCAAAGGGAACTGCTGAATATGTTATCCATGAAGCCCTGCCATTCCCCTAACTATCCTACGCTTTAAACGATATTCACATTATGGGATGTTGACGAGTTGTCATTCTTTTGAACAGCGGAAACACTAGCTGAACAGGCCACCCAGGAGAACTTTGACAAAGGATCAATCTTCCCACCCTTCACGAACATCAGAAAGATATCTGCCCAAATCGCTGCTAGCGTGGCTGCAAAGGCCTATGAGCTCGGTATGTTCTTCTGACACCTGAACTCTTTCAGGTCCCTTGGAAAAACCTGGGTTTGAACTTTGGAAACTGACATTGCCCAACTTTTTCTGCAGGCTTGGCGACTCGCCTGCCACGCCCTAGAGATCTGGAGAAATATGCTGAGAGTTGCATGTACACTCCCATCTACCGCAGCTACCGGTAGTCCAGCGGAGGTCAATTTTGCAGTAATAAAAGATATCGCAGGACCTGCGATGCTGTTGTTGTTTGTTGCTGTTGTTCCCGCTGCTGCTGCTGGACATTGTATCTGTCTATACATATATGCCATGACTGTTGTAACGCTATGGAAGGAAGTCTAGTGAACCGTCTCTCATGTGTGCCAACGTTTGCTATTCTTGTCACTTGAGTATAAAGAAATGCTCTCTGGCCGCTCACCCACCCCAGTCCTCTCTTCCTACCCAAACTCCTCTTCCTTACCATTTTTTTTGTGTGTCTGCACACAGAACCAGATTGAAAGAGAGAGGGAGAACGAGAGAGAGCTGTGGCTGTGGAGTCCACTGAATTGTAGTTGGGGCTTACATGGTGTGAACTCCAGCGAGGAATAGGGAGGGGTGGCTGATCAGGGAGTGGTGGGCTGGCAGAGGAGGTGGCTGGGGGCAGGTTGTCGGGTGAGGTGGTTGTTCCAGCACACCAGCCATGGGTGGGGTGGCAGTAGCAGGCAGAGGACGGAGTGAGGAAGGGAAGACGGAGGCGATGAGACATGAGAGACATGACGCTTTTGTGGAAAACACACATGGCTCTCACGGCAGTATGGCCAATGCACATATAATATCATCTGAACAAGAATTTTAGGACACATGATATATGGGAGAATATGTGTAGGGTGTGCATATGTCAATAACATCATGTATGGTGGAGCAAGAATTTGGAACTCAAACCAAAGAAATAGACATCGCTGACAATACAGTCAATGGTTTACACCTTAGTATACACTGGTAATTTACAAACTTAATATCAAGCTATGACAACAAAAAATAGCACATGTCTTTAGTAAATGAGTAGGTATGTCTAGTCATGAATCTATCTTAGTGCTTCAAATGTTTCTTCAGATTCCTTGTCCTTCGTATCCCCCTTCTGTTTTTGGTCCGCGTGCCAGTATGGCCCAAGCGCGTAGAACTCTGCAATGACTTCAAGCGGCATGCCTCTTGTTTCTGGCACTCTCATATACACAAATAACATGGCCAAAATGCAAACGATCGCATATAACCCGAAAACACCAGTAAAGCCGAGAGAGCTCATCATTAGAGGAAGGGTGTATGTAACAATGATATCACTTATCCAAAATGTGAGGCTGCATATAGCAGAGCAAATGGCTCGGACTCTGGCGGGGAAGATTTCCGAACAAAAAATGTTGGGTATTGGACCAAATCCCATCACAAATATGCAAAAGTATACGATGACACTTGTTGTTGAAAGGGCAGCATGTAATCCAACACTCAAGTCCACAATGTTGACGACAATCAAAACAAGTAGCGCTAGTACCAAGATCGGTATGGTGACAAGAAGCAGCTTCCTAGACATGATAAGAAAGAGTACATATCACATTTGATATATATTTGATTTGTATAAAAAGATATGCATGTAGTCCAACGTTAAATGATACTCCATCCATTCCTTCTTACAAGGTGTATTAGTTTCTGAAAAGTCAAACTATAATATCTTGGTGAATTTTATAGAAAAAACTATCAACCTCCGTAACACCAAATTGACATCATTAGAACTATCGTGAAGTATATTTTCATATTTTATTTATTTAGTATTATAGGCATCGGTAGTTTTTTAAAAACTAGTGTAGTTTGACTTTTCAGAAAAGTAATACCTTATAACAAGGAAAGGAGCGAGTACCGATAGGTTTATAATGACAGAAAAAATATACCTTCTGCCCGCTCGATCAATGAGCCACATTGCAATACCAATAAAGGGAAGCATCAATAATGTCGTAAGGGCACTCATAAGAATAGATGCAGAAGTTGAACTGAGACCAATACTGGAAATAAGAACCCCAACACCAGCTTGGTCAAGTATCTGTGGAGTATAATAGAGAATGCCGTTGATTCCAGCAAACTGCATAGAAGAACCAACTAAGAAAGTTAGAACATATTTATCCAAAGTAACCTTTTTTTCTTATTTATTCATGTCTCATTTGACTCTTATATAATATGTGAAACTAATTCTATAAAAAATGGCTGAGTCACAAATAATATAGTCCACACATTCACGATCCTAGGAAGAAGTCATCTTACCTGCTGAAGTAACTGTATTCCAACACCCGCTATCAATGCACGCTTTACTCCAGGTTCTAATAGATTACCCCATTTTGTGCCTTTCAAGTTTTTCTCCGACGAGTGAAGATCAATGTTCTGACTTCCAAACTGATCTTTGTGAAAAACGGACTTATTAACCAAAGCAGTAGCTTGTGTGAATTTGCAATCTGTTGAATTATCCAAACTGGATTTCTTTTCTGGGTTTGGCACACCTTCATGCAAGTATACTCGGTCCATACAATCTTGTACTTGTCCATTTGAAAACACATCAGAAGATTTCCATGCTAGTTGCCAACCTCCACCAATATAGCCACTTTTCCGAGAAGGAAGCAAACCTCTTCTTCTGTGCGATGTAACCAATTCACTTCTTTCTCTGCCTATTGAACCATCAATCAGTGGATCATTGATATTCTCCTCCATATCATCTCTTTCATGTTCTGGTTCATCCTCTGTGGGTCCTTTTTGATTCTCCTCATCCCACATAGTTGCACATTGTTGTTCTACTTCACCAAACATATTGCATCCCTGCCAGTGTATAAACATAGAGAGTGTCTATGAGGTAAATGTTCTGTTGAATTAGAAAATATGTAAATAAAATGCATGTCACATAAACAAGTGATTCTCGATAGCCGAACATGATTATTGTTAGAAATATATTTAGTACAAAATAAAGTAAACCATGTCCCATGAGATGCATACGAAAAACTTCCAATCATAGCTATTCTAAAGATAAGTAAAACGTAAAACAAAATTATCACGGATTCATGCTAATAATTGAAAAAAGGCAAAACCTTGCAATAAACATTGATGCTCCAATGTTAACAAAAAATGATAAGACAAAAGGTAATGGAAACGCTACATTACCTCAAGGGAACTCTCATGTACACTCCCAATAAGGCTAACAAGTGGATCAAAAAAGGATGCTCCATGACTAGTGAAAGAACTAACAATATTTTCATCTGTGGTTTCCTTAATCATATAGGCAACACGAGGTAAATCTTCTTGAAGGACATACAGTTCAGAGTCTTCTCCATTTAAAACCATTGTATCATTTACAATTTCCTTCGGTCTAATTTTGTACTCTTGTAAACACGGAGCCTGATCAATTTTTGTGCCTTCAATAAGACTCGCAATTTCACCTATCCAAAAAGATAAGAATATCAATATTCATTTAACGCTAATATTTAGCAGTACAATAACGAGAGAAGGGAGAAATGAAACTGAAATTTCAGTGTGATTTTTGTCATACCTGAGACATCTTGCCTTCTTCGTAGTCTTTGTAAAACTTTCTTTGCTTCATCGACCCTTCCTTGCCTCACAAGCCAACTTGGAGACTCGGGCAAATAGAAAATGATTAACGCTGAATATATCATTGATGGTATCGATTGTATCCCAAGCATGATTCTCCAGTCAACCTTAGGCATTAGGGACATCCAAAACACCATACAATAGGATAATAACATCCCTAAAGAACCACTTAACTGAGGGAATGTATTTAATTTTCCTCTTATCTCTGAAGGGGCAATCTCTGAGATATATATTGGGACAAGTGTGACTGCCAAACCAATACTGAATCCCATAATAAGCCTCGTGAGTAGTAACATGTAAACTTGTTGAGACCAAAATATGACCATCATCGCAGTAATAAAGGATAATACTGCCGAGACTAATAGCATCATCCGCCTACCAAATGCATCAGCCAAAATCCCTGAGATTGTTGTGATCATTGTCGCACCAAAAAGTGCCATGGCCATGATAGCTCCCTCAACCATTGGCATGCTCTGCAAGTTGAACTCCTCCTTTATGTAGAGCATAGAACCTAGCAAAGTCATGCAACATATGTCAAACTAGGAAACATAATTTGAATTCTTGGTATGTGTGTAATAATATACAGTTGTACTTAGTACCATTTATCAATATAAACATGATTCAATAAATGTCGTGAATAATATTACGAAGAACCTAAAATTTGGGAAAGCTAACAGTGGAGATGTACTTTTCTCTGAAAAGATTTAATATGCAGTTTAGGACAAGATTTCAGTGTATGAATTATACAACTATCAGTTTGTGTAGTCACTCATTTTTTTTAATATGCAGTAGGTACGCAAGCAGTTACAAAAAAAATCAACACGATGATATTTGAAAATATTAGTACATTAATAATAGATTGCAGCCGCATCTAATTCTATTTTTGGTACGTCTCCTCCTATCTACAATAAATATCATTGATTTAATACAAAATTATACCAAACTAACGACACTTAATATGGATCGGAGGGAGTATATATGTGTAGTCTAATAGTAGGCTATATAGGACTTGCATCAGAGACTTTTTACCACATGAAATCTGTTGCATAAACAAGCAGGAAAATACCCTTTTACAATTCGTATTTAAGGTATGAAGAAAGGAATCTTTCCGTAATAAAATGCCTGTTATGCTTGAGATGGGTCACGCCACCGATTTTTAATATGGACACAAAGATCTGTGTGTTAATTAAACGATGCAGACACACAGCCACGTCGGAGTGTATGTACTGCACGTTTGCATGTACAGTTAGTTCCTATCATGCAGGTAGTGTACCTTCTCGAAATAGGCTTTCGTCCCGCTATATTAATATAGCAACCACACGATACAACGATCACGCTGGGTCCGCAGCACAAGCAAGCCCAAAAGAAAAAGACACAAAAAGAAAGAGAGAGAAACAAAATGCCATTATCGGCAGCTCGACGGAAAAACGAAGACGAGTCGCCACCGCTGCGCCCTCCCGACACGTCCCACCACGCTCGTTGCACTCTGGATCGCCCCCATACCAAGCAACACCTCCAACAAGGAAAGTGACGACAACGCCGCTGCTGCCCGGACAAGTCCTAGGGTTTCCCCCGGTACGCGGAGGGGGTGAGGAGGGAGGTACACCCGATGCCCTTCAGGAAGGAAGGATGGCACCCGCAGGCGTCACCGCATCGGTGCCGAACGAGCTGGCAAGGATTTCTCCTGACCCCGACCAACACCACCCTGAACGATCCAAAGAGCCCACCCAACATGTCGCCCACCAGCCTGCGCCACCACGGACTTGACTACAACTTCGCCGTCTCACTGCGGACACCGTCGCGAGGCCTAGAGGAAGGAAAGGGACATCGGGTAAGGGGCAGTAGCACCGCAGCCGTGCGGGAGGGCACTACCTCCACCGCCTTCGCGATAGCCGACCGGACGTAGCAGCAGAGACACACCAGGCCCGAACTGGCCCGGCCGGGCCCAAACTGGCCCGTTTAGTCTCCGCCGCCGCGCTGCAGCAAGCCGGCTGACAGTACTGCCACAACCTTACCCACCGCCGCACCTCCGCCACCTCCAGGGAACGACCACAGCGCGTGTAGGGCAGCCCGTCCAAGCCCAGATTGGGCCCAAGCTGGTCCAGATCTGGGCCGAGACGACCCTGCCGGCCGCACGCCGGCGACCAAGCCTGCCGCCTACCTGCGCCACCCCGCCCCGCCGCCAAGGAGAAGCACCGTCGCCACCGTATCCACCCAGCCGCGCCGGACCGACAACCGCCGAAGAGCACCGCCGCGGCGCCGAGTGCCGGGCCTCCTTGCCACGCGCGGGAATGGCCGGCCGCCGCCGCCGGCACCGCACGAGCAACGCCCGGCGGCACGCGCCGGCGGCGGCGGAGGGGAGGGGGAGGAGAAGGGGGGCCGGGCGGCGGCGCTAGCTAGGGTTAGCTCCCTCTCGCCCGCGCGGGGGGCGAGAGCGAGCCCGAATCGTTTTGTCCCCACTGACCCCGAATATAGTAGAGACTTCGCAGGTAGTGTACCTTTACCAGTTCCATTCAGTGATTAAGCATGTTGTTGTTTTTTATTTAGACCTTGTTTGGTATTAGAGTTTTTTGGAGATTAGTAGGAATAATTCTCACAGGAATTGGGTGAAACCTCTACCTTCATCCAATCCCCACGTCACTAGGTAGAGATAGAGTATCAGTGATTGAGAAAATTACACCAAAATTTGGAGAAAAGTAGGAATTAAACTAGCTCAATGATCTAGTACCAAACATGGTTTTAGGAGGAGTGAGGATTTGGGGTTTTGTGGGATCCCACGGATTCCCACAAAAACTTTAGTACCAAACAATGCCTTAGCGGGGAGTTGAGGGTGATTGTTACTCTGCTATCTGTTGAGAGTCATGCCTCCCATCCAAATTTGTTGATCCAAATTTTTTTTCAAAATAAGTGAACCTACACATTAAAGTGCGTCTAGCTATATGCAAATTTGACCAAATCTGTATCAACTAATCTGGAACGGAGGGATAACTCATATTTCGATGGATTGAAACTGTAACAATGTCGCCCAGATATATTCATTATTCTAGAAAAACACTCCTAAATTTATATCCGGCTTTGCTAATATATAATGTTCGTCACCCTTGCATGTTGGTATGTCAAAGGTGTGCATATAACTACACCCATGTGATCAATTGAGAGATTAACTATACGCACGAGAGAGGAAGATTCTAACATGGGCTAGACAGATTGACAGATTGGTGAATCGTGGTAATGCAAACCTTATGGTAGCAACCCATCCGACTAGCTACAGAGTATAAAAGTATATTATAAGAACAGAGAAGCAGGAGATTTTATCTTTACCAGCGATACTCGCATTGTCCCACCCCTGGAGTAAGTTGCCGATGGATGCCACCAATCCAAAGAGCACTGCCCCATCGATGTGGGCAAAATCAGGCAACATCGTGCGCCATACTGCAGCCATCGAGAAGGAAACAAAGGACAACTCGTCAATTTCAGCCAATCTTACATTACTCCAGCGATCACACGAAGACATTGAACAATGTCAAGTACGTGAGATCAGTACGAAACCTGATCCGTTCCATAACTTACCGCATTTATAGGCCGACAGACTAAAGCCTGAAGATCCATGGCGCGATGGAATAGTGTTGGCCGGAGGAACACTGGCGAGGCCATCGGTCAACGGAGCGGCCAAGTCATCCATATTGAAGACGAAAGACGAGGTTGGCTGCTCGCCGATGAGTACCGCGCCCAGGGCCGGCTCTATATTTTGCGGACCCTAGAGCGTAGTTCACAATTGGGCCCCAGGGATAATATGTATATATGTCATATATCAAAATTTACACACATATGTGTCTACTTATACTTGTAAAATATGAAAAAATAACATCTAACCACACATGTATTGATGTATAGTATGAAATAATTGCTAAACACTTAGGTAATGTCATATTACGATAGAAAGACTAAAAGAGTAGCAAAATATAGTATACCCTCAAATAAGAACCAAATTTCTATGAGATGCATGAATAATATGTAAACCGCGTAATGCTTTTCTGTTTAGCAGAGTCAATCAACGAGACAAAAGACTGAAAGTCATTATCAGATCATGGATTCATGGACGGTGGTACGTACCAGTGTACCGTGGAGCAGGGTCGGGCAGCCGGCACAGGCGAGCAGCAGCCAGCAGTGGGCTGTGATACACAAAGACGAGGCGCGGATGAACAAGGGCAGGGGCGATCTCCAGACTCCAGGCGGCCGACTAGCGTCGCTAGCCGAGGTGGTGGAGTCGAAGACGACGAAGAGGAGGTCTAGATCGATCGCAGGATGGCTTCGGCAAACCCTATTCTCCGCCTATTGCGGGCTGTATCTGGCTCGCCGCACAGGGTTCCTATTTTCTGCCCAGGTTTTCCTCGGTTTTTCCGCTGATTCTTCTTCGGTTTTTCATTTTCGATTTGTTCTGTTTCTGTTTTTTGTTTACTTTTCTTTCATCTAATATCAACAATTTCAAAATATGGAAAAATTTAAATGCAAACAAATTTCAAAATTGAGCGAATTTTATATTCAAACATTTTTGGGTTTGAACAATTTTTAAATTTGAACATTTTTTTAATTTGAACATTTTTCAAATTTGATTTTTTTACAATTTAAACGGTTTTAATCCGAACAATTTTCATGTTTGAACATTTCTAGAATTTGAACATTTTTAAATTTTTAACTTTTTAAATTTAGAAATTTATTTAAAATCCGAATACTAAAAATCTCGAGAAAACCGGAGCAAAACCATTTAGTTTACCTGCTAGCGATAGACTAAACATGCGAGCAAAGAAGCCACGCTAGCGTAAATGGGCCAGGCCCAACTATAGGTATCTTGAGCGGAGCCCCACGTAGGTATCGCTAAAGGCGGGGAATAGGGGCTCCCATAATTATCGGTGCAGACTCTGCGAGACGGCAACGCTTAAATCTCTGCACCGCAGGCCGAGCGGTCTCGGCCCATGAGGCCCAGTGCAAAGGCTGGCCTCTGTAAAACCGACCGTGTTGCTTTCAAATTGGTTGAGTTTGGGGCATGTTCTCTTTGGGGCGGTCAGCGGTGCTACGCATCTTCCGGAGGATCTACTCAACATATCATCCGCATGCGGAACCGCACGATCACGTCAGGCCGATGACGCACGACCGTCAGATGGGTTTGGGACCGTACACGCGTAGGCCGCAGTTCACGCAATCCTCCGCACCAGAGAACAATCCCCTTCAACCCCGCGCATAGTAGAAATCCAGGCGCAATCCCGCTGCCGAGCACCGCATGAAATTCCGGCGAGAGACCGTCTCCATTTCACCCGTGGTTAACAACATCTTCAGTCACGTCTTTCAAAACGAACTCAAAACGCGCCGGATGTTGTTGCTTGGTGTCGCGTTTGGGACACGTCTCTCTAGTCGTATCCCCAAATAGAATTTTAGATTGTTTTAATTTAACTAAAACCAGTCGAATTCATTGAAATTTGTTATATATTACATGGATTTAAACAAAATTACATGATGCCATCGATGGCATCATGCTTGCCACGAGGGTCAGCGTCCTCGTTGACGGGCTCGTCCTTCACCGCACCTCTGGTGTCCTCGTCGACGGGCTCGTACTTCACCGCGTCGCTGGGTCCAACTTCCTCACCGTCGTGGGTGAGATCGAAGAGCGTGTAAGGGTATTTCACCCTTATCCATTATTTTGGTAACGATGACACCGTGCTAAAGTATTTGGCCTAATATGTTTATAAGGATAATCTCAGGTATTAGGCAATGAGGCGTAAATGGTGTATCAAAGGAACAAGAAGGCTAAAGGAGACCCCCCCATTTCAACAACAATCAAAAAGGGGTTACAGGAGAAATCCGGTCACCAGCCCGGTCCAACCGGGCCAGCAACCGGCCAGTCCGGCATGCTGGCCGGTCAACCGGGCGGCAACCGGGTTCCAAAGGAGGAGCCAGCAGATCCGGTTTGCGCCCGGTCAACCGGGCTCCTGACCGGAGGGTCCGGCGCTCCGTCCGGTCGACCGGGCGGCAACCGGCCACCAACCGGAGAAGCGCCAGGACGACGCAAAGCTGATCCGGTCACTGATCCGGTCTGACCGGCCTCTCGACCGGGCTGTCCGGTCTGTGGCCCGGTCAACCGGGTTTGTCGAGGAAAAATGCTGAGGTGGCAAGTGGCAACGGCCAGATTTTGAAGAACACTATAAATACCCCTTCTTCTACCTTGGAAGGGTTAGGCAACATACTACAAGCTGTTCTTGAGCTCTCTCTCTCTTACTCCATTATTAGAAACACCAAAAGCCTCCGATCTCCCTCCTCCTCCACCCAAACTCAAATCCCTCCGGGGAATCACTAGAGGAGGACCCGATGTACTGTTCTACCAAGCCAAATCTCATTCCCCCTTGTATTCATCGAGAAGCTTGCTTCCTAGGGTTCTTTGGAAACCCTAGGTGGGCAAGAGGAGTCCGGAAGCATCCGGGCTGTGGATTTGCTCCGGGCAAGATTGTGAAGGTTTGGAGGCTACCTCAAAGTCTACCACAAGTGAGTGAGCTATTCCTTCGTGGGATAGGCTCCGGAGAATAGGGTGAGCCTTCGTGGCGTGGGGAATCCTTCGTGGGACCTCCACCCCTCCAAACGTGACGTACCTTGTTGCAAAGCAAGGGAACACGGGAATACATCCTCGTCTCCGCGTGCTATCGGTTATCTCTAACCGAACTCCTTACTTGTGATTTAAACTGCCTGAGAGAGCCTTCGTGCTCGAGATAGTTGTATCTTCATATAGGTTGCTTCACCTAGTTTGCATTAGGCTCATCTTTATATTCCGCAAAGCCTAATATTGCAAAGAAAGAATTAAAATTTGTAGAAACCTATTCACCCCCCCTCTAGGTTTACCATCTCTATACTTTCAATTGGTATCAGAGCCTGGACTCTTATTAAGGGCTTCACCGCCTTAAGAGTGAGATGGAAAAACTATTCGAGGGTCTAGATGAAAACTCTAACCTTTCGGTTAAAGAGATGAAATCTAGATTCTTGGCATATGATGCCGAGAAGAAGAAAAAGGAGGATGAGCTACAAAGCCAAATGGCAGAGATGTCTACCATGCTTAAGAACTTGACTAGTGGGCCTTCTAGTACGGCTTCGGCCTCACTAGAGAGCTATCGCGAAGTCAACCATAACTATCCCAAAAACACTTCACCCATGCCTCATATAAACCATAGTGGGAATGTTCCCCATTTTGATGGAACTCACTTTCCTTTTTGGAAATCTTCTATGGAATCTCATATTCGCAGCTGCAGCGTGGAGTTGTGGGAGATCATTGTTCATGGATACCGGGAGCCACAAGATTCCATTCGGTTGACCTCCACCGAATTCTACAACCGTCAACTCAACGCCTCCGCCCGTGACAAGATTAGGAGTGGCATCAACCGCAAGCTCCTTGATCAAGTCAATGACATAGAGTCCGCTAAAGAGTTGTGGGATCGAATCGTAGTACTCCAAGAGGGAACCGATTTGATCCAATCCGCTCTTTATGAGACCGCAAAGCAAGAGGCTCATCAATTCATGATTCGAGAAGGAGAGTCCGTGGCCGATGCTTATGCAAGACTCGGTGCTCTTAGAGTAAGGGTCAAGGGACTCGGTGTTGAGAAGTACAATGACGGCTTTGAGATGAATGAAGCATTCATAAAGTCCAAGGTCATTGCTATGATTGCCGTCAAACAAGAAGACACCAACCTTGCACTCAACTTGCAAATCATGACCAAGAGTGCCGACCTCAACTCCGATGATCTAGTCTCCTATGTGGCCGCCAATGAAAACATGGCCAAAGCGGGAAAGAGGCTCATGGCAATGAACCGTGTTGATGAAGCCTCACACAACCATGAAGCGCCACGCAACCTTGCTCTCAAAGCTAGGGCCGATCATGAAAGAGAGGAAGACTATGAGATTGAAGAAGAGGAAGAGATGACTTCAACTAGTGACATGGCTACCGACTTTGCTTTCTTTGCCAAGAAGTACAAGGCTAAGTTCCCTATGCTCCTTAATGACAAGAAGAAGAAGAGAACTTGCTACAATTGTGATGAAGATAGCCACTTTGCAAATGAGTGCCCTTATGAGAAAATGGTGGACAAGCCAAGATTCATCAAAGGGATCAAGCCAAGATTGAAGCCAAACCCAATCAATGATCGATACAAGAAGAACAAGGGAAGAGCCTTTGTTGGGGCCGAGTACTTGTCCGATGATGAAGAGGAAGATGAGGAGAAGGAGGCTGGGGTGGCCGGTTTGGCCTTCTCTAAGCCCGGGTCACTTTTCACATATGACTACTCCAAGGACTACTCCACGGAGAATGATGTTGGATCCTCCTTCATGGCAAGGATAACTCAAGATGATGACTCCGATGACTCCACCTCATCTACAACCATTGGCTCTTGTCTTATGGCAAGGGAAACCAAGGTAATGGAACCTCCACCTTCCCTATCTAGTGTTCTTGATGATGAGAACGAAAATCAAGATGAATTAATTGTGCTTAAGGAACTCTATGATGTTAGATGCACCCTTCGTGGTGAAGCTCTTGTCAAGTTTGATTTCTTGATGGACTCACTCAAAGAAAAGGATGAGTCCATTGAGGAATTAGAATATCATTTGAATGAGAAGGAACGGAGATTCAATCTCCTAAGACAAGAGCTAAAAACCGAAAGGTGCATATCACAAGGCCTTAAGCAACAAATTGAAACTTATGAACTTGATAAAGTTAAGGACCTAGAAACTATTGATAGGGCTCAATTATTGAATCAAGAGCTCAATGCCTCAAAGGAGGAGTTTGAAGTTGCTCATGCTTCTCTCACTAGGGATCTTGACCACCTTGAAAGAGCTAACAAGCTTGTCAAGGATAAGCTCAAGAAACTTGGAGAGAACCATGATCTACTTCAAGAATCCTACAAAAGGGCTCTTGGATCAATGAAGGATCCCATTGATGTTGAAAAGCTTGCTTGTCCCTCCACTTCCTTTACTAGTGAGCATGCTAAACTTGTTGAGGAACATGTTCGTTTACAAGAGGAACTTTCTTTGCATGTTGAGACCAATGCATATCTTGAGTCCTTGGTGACTAAATATGGTCTTGACTATCATCCTAATGAATCTTCTTGTGAGCAAGCATCTATTCTTGAGGAAAATGTTAGGCTAACAAAGGAACTTGCAAAGTTCACCACCGCCAAGAACAAGATGGGATTGGATGACCTCTTGAGTAAGCAAAGGTCAAACAATCAAAAGTATGGACTTGGATATGCTCCCAAGTCCCACAAGAAGAACAACTACAAGAAGGAGAAACCCGCTCAAGATAAGAACAAGAAGGTCACTAACAATGGCAAAGCCTCAAAGGGCAAAGCCACTAGTGGTGACCGCACGGGGCCAAACGATCACTATGCATTATTTGTTGATTATTATGGTGATGTCTATGCTAACTATGTTGGCCCTCCTAATGGCTATGCTTATAGAGAGTACTCAATTTGGGTACCAAAAGATATTGTTGCCATTGCAAAGGAACCCATTAATCGATGGGTTCCTAAATCCTCTACTTGATTTTGTAGGGGTATTCCTCCGGTGGTCCAAAATGGGTGTTTGATAGTGGATGCACCAATCATATGACCGGAGGAAAAGGTGTGCTTGATCAATTCATTGAAGATATCAACAAGAAGTCAAGCATTACCTTTGGTGACAACTCAAAGGGAAAGGTACTTGGGTATGGCAAGGTAGCAATCTCTAAGGACTTGTGCCTTGAGACGGTTATGCTTGTTGAGCACCTTGGCTATAACTTACTTTCTATATATCATCTTGCCGATGCCGGTTACAATTCATATTTCACTAAATATTATGTGCAAGTCTTTAGGAGTGACAATCTCAAATTGGTCCTTGTTGGATATGTGGAGAACAACCTTTACGTGGTTGACCTCTCGAAAGAGAGCCCCTCCTTCTCCACATGTCTAATGGCGGCCAAGCATGACGAAGGTTGGTTGTGGCATCGCCGCCTTGGTCATGTTAACATGAGGAATCTTAAACAACTCCTAAAGGGTGAGCATATTGTGGGACTAACCGACGTTTCTTTTGAGAAAGATCGTGTTTGTAGTGCATGTGTAGCCGGAAAGCAACTCAAGAAGAAGCATCCCATCAAGAGTATTGTTACCACATCTAGGCCTTTGGAGCTCCTTCATTTGGATCTCTTTGGGCCATCACATTATGATACTCTTGGTGGGAGCAAGTATGGACTTGTCATTGTTGATGATTACTCAAGATACTCTTGGGTCTTTCTCCTTAAGTCTAAGGACGAGACCCATAGAGAGTTCATCACCTTCGCCAAGAAAGCTCAACGTATGTATGAATCCGAGATCAAGGCAATTAGGACCGACAATGGCACCGAGTTCAAGAACTACACTATGCAAGAGTTTGTTGATGATGAGGGCATCAAGCATGAGTTTTCGGCGCCATACACCCCTCAACAAAACGGTGTTGTTGAAAGGAAGAACCGGACTATCATTGAGATGGCAAGAACCATGTTGAGTGAATTCAACTCACCCCACAACTTTTGGGGAGAAGCCATCTCTACGGCCGTCCACTACTCCAACCGGCTCTTCCTCCGTCCCCTCCACAACAAAACCCCATACGAGCTCCTTACCGGTAACAAGCCTAACGTCGTGTACATTCGTGTTTTTGGATGCAAATGTCTTGTTAAAAACAACAAAGGAAAGCTCGGTAAATTTGAAACTAGAACCATAGAGGGTATATTTGTTGGATATGCGGAGAACTCTCACACCTATAGATACTACAACCGGTCCACCGGGACTATTGAAGTATCTTGTGACGTGGTGTTCTTGGAGGATAATGGCTCCCAAGTGGAGCAAGTTGTTCCATGCGTTGCAGGTAATGATGATGATCCATCTAGTGCCATCAAGCATATGGGCATTGGACACATCCGGCCCATGGAGGTTCATAATGATGATCAAGATGATGGAGTAGATGTTTCAAGCACGCCACAAGTGGAGCCTAGCTCAACTCAAGCCGAACCATCAAGTGCAACTCAAGAACCATCCTCTACTCAAGATGAGTCACAATCCGAAGAACAAGAAGAAGATCCTCATTCCACGGAGCAAGATCATGATGACGATCAAGAAACATCCTCAACTCATGATCAAGCTCAAGTTGTCCCTCATGATCAAGTACTAGCAAGAGATGAATTCATTGATCATGAAGGAACCGTTCGGAAGATCAAGGCCGCTACAAGGGCAAGTGACATGAAAGTGGATCAAGTCCTTGGTAGCATCTCAAGAGGAGTGGTAACTCGTAGACACCATGCATTACTTATCACTTATTGTCAACATCATGCTTTTGTGTCTAGTTTTGAACCACTTAAGGTACATGAAGCCTTGGTTGATCCGGATTGGGTAATTGCCATGCAAGAAGAATTGGAGTGTTTCACTCGTAATGAAGTATGGTCTCTAGTTGAGAGACCCAAGGATCATCGCACCAATGTCATTGGGACCAAATGGGTATTCAAGAACAAGCAAGATGAGAATGGCATTGTCATACGAAACAAAGCAAGGTTAGTGGCGCAAGGGTTTGCCCAAATAGAAGGTATGGATTTTGAGGATACCTTTGCGCCGGTAGTCTGCCTTGAAGCTATTCGTCTTTTGCTTGCATTTGCATCTTTCCACAATTTCAAATTATATCAAATGGATGTGAAAAGTGCATTTTTGAATGGTCCCCTAAAAGAAACCGCATATGTGGCTCAACCCCCGGGTTTCGAAGACCCATGCCGACCCAACCACGTGTATTTACTCCATAAGGCACTCTACGGTCTCAAGCAAGCTCCACGTGCTTGGTATGAGTTCCTTAGGGATTTCTTACTACATGATGGGTTTTGCATGGGTACGGTCGATTCCACCCTTTTCACCAAGCGGGTTAAAGGGGGTGGCCTCTTTATATGTCAAATATATGTTGATGATATTATCTTTGGTGGAACTAACCCCAATCATAACAAAGCTTTTGAGCTATTGATGACTAGGAAATTTGAGATGTCCATGATGGGAGAGTTGAAGTTCTTTCTAGGCTTCCAAGTAAGGCAACTTGCAAAAGGCACCTTCATCTCTCAAGAAAAGTATGTGAGGGACGTGCTCAAGAAATTCAACATGACCAATGCGAGTCCAATGAAGACACCCATGCCCGTAAAGGGGCAACTTGGTTCATGTGACGGTGAGAAGGATGTGGACATAAAGGTATACGGCTCCATGATAGGATCCTTGCTCTACCTTTGTGCCTCTAGGCCGGATATCATGCTAAGTGTAGGGATGTGTGCTCGTTTTCAATCCGCTCCCAAGGAGAGCCATTTAGTGGCGGTCAAACGGATACTAAGATACCTTGTTCTCACTCCTACTCTCGGGCTATGGTATCCAAAGGGGTCAACCTTTGAACTCATTGGCTATTCGGATTCCGATTGGGCCGGTGATAAGGTTGATCGGAAGTCTACCTCCGGGGCTTGCCAATTTATTGGCCGGTCATTGGTGAGTTGGTCATCCAAGAAACAAAACTCCACCGCCCTATCCACCGCCGAAGCCGAATACATATCCGCGGCATCTTGTTGCACTCAATTGTTATGGATGAAGCAAACCTTGAAAGACTATGGTGTGTCTCTTGGTACGGTGCCTCTTCTTTGTGACAATGAAAGTGCAATAAAGATCGCCAATAACCCGGTTCAACATTGTCGCACCAAACATATTGACATTCGCCATCACTTCCTACGTGATCATGTTGCCAATAAGGATATTGATCTCACTCATGTGGGAACAACCTACCAATTGGCGGATATTTTCACTAAGCCTTTGGATGAAGCCGGCTTTGTTAACTTGAGAGGAGAACTTGGTATTCTTGATCCTAAAAACTTGGATTGATTAACTTCTTGCACTATATTCTTGCATTTATCTTGCTATCTAGCTTAGAGGCATAGCACATATGGGGATAGTCATCTTACCATGTCTTGGTATGATGCATACCTATGTGTGCAACATAAATAGACCCAATGTCATTATATGGACCCAAGCATGTCTCTTCGCGGTCACATGACATTTGCACTTTCACATAGGGGGAGTAATCCCCCGCCCCTCATTGAGCCTTCATTACAACTTGATTTGACTATATAAGGCCCAATGATCTTATTGCGAGCATCATTTCCAAAATGACTTATGATTCTTGATATACACTTCGAATCATGCCCATTGTTGCTATTCACATCTTGTTTGGATTTTCTCTCCAATGGATATGCCTAGAGAACTTTGTTTCCAACCCCATGTCTATGCTCATCTCATCATCATCTATCTATCTATCTATATGTACATGTCATCATTTGAGCACTCACACACATTTACACAAAGCATAGGGGCAAAAATGAGGCAAAATTAGACAATTCTGGGCTGGCCGGTCCCTGGCCCGGTTGGACCGGGTCCCTGACCGGATGGTCCGGTTGACCGGGCGGCAACCGGGGTCTGAGCCGGGCCAGCCGGTCACCAGCCCGGTCGACCGGACTCTTGACCGGTCGCGCAAGCCTACTATATATTGGGGAAGGGATACCCCTTGGGGTCATCTTCCCCATTGTTCCCCAACCTCCAACCTCCATGGCCGGCGCCCAGACCATCTCCACCACAGCCTAGGTCCTTCCCACCGCTAGTTCCTCCCCAAACTTCACCCAACCGTAGATCGGGGTCTCTCAAGCTTCTTCACCGAAGGATTTGGTCCTTCTCGAGTTCGTTTGGGAGATCTTGGGGATTTGGCCCTCAAGCCCTCTTCACGTGTTCTTCTTGCTCACTTGGGCAACAAGGACAATGTCATCGGGTAAATCTCCCTTCTATTCCCTCTCCTTCTTGCTTTCCCTCTCCCATTGCCACATGTTGAGGAAAGTTGAGAAAACTTAGGGTTAGGGTTAGGGTTTGTAAAGTCCTCATGCCTTTAGAGTGTCTTACACCACAATGCACTTCTCCACTATCTTGCTATAGTCTATATTCAAGTTTATGAGCTTTTGCATGGTTTTGTGGTAGAAAATCTGGGCACAACATCACAACTCGACAGACCCGGTCACTCGCCCGGTCGACCGGCCCCTCAACCGGCCGGCCCGGTGCATGGCCCGGTCAACCGGGCGCAAACCGGCCAGTCCGGTCTGCTGTCCGGTTTGACCGGCCTGTGCGCCAGGTTGCCCAGTTTTCGCACAATTTCATCATTACACTTGGATATATGCTATGCTCTTTTGCTTCCCTCTTACTGATGACATGTACACTTACCCCACTGCTATCCATGCTCTATTTTTCTCATTCACTGATAGTTGGAGTGGTGAGCCCAACCGTGGCAATGTTGCCAAGAGAGGAAGGACTGTTGATCCTCCCCGCCGTTCTAGTAGTCGCGCACCACCTCAAGCTCATCAAGGCACTGACATTGACAGCTCATCTCGGGGTAGAAGCAAGTCTGTTGCTAGCAAGAAAAAAGGATAAGCATGTCGCCCAAGAGGATGATGAGATAGTGCCAACCATCAATGTTGGAAATGCAAACCGTCTTGAGTGGCAGGAATGGAGGACAGTGAATCCGTATCGCTTTGAGAAGCCGACTTACACTGGTGGGGATAAGTCCTTCTGGACCAAGACACAAGCAGTCCTCTGGGAGGGTTACTATGATTCTCATGAGTTTATGAAGCATGGTAATGTTGTATCACCCAAGGCCATCAATCCTGACGAACTTGCCTTGCATGACGCCACAAAGTACCGCTTTGTGGTTCAAACCTTGAAGCGTATGGGATTGTATGACCTTGTGTGCCTCAAGCCTGATGATACCCAAGATGATCCTATCTTTTGTCCCATGCTTGTCCGTCAGTTTCACTGCACCGTCTTCTTCCATGATGATGTGGACCGCACCCTCACCTGGATGACCGGCAGGGAGAAGTACTCATCCTCCTACTCTCAGTTCCGTGCAGCCATGGGTTGTGGTGATGACAGTAATCCAGGGTACAGGATTCATTCACGGTCCAGGCTTACTAAGGGTGACATCTCCTTCTGCTATCCTGCGAACCCTTCGCCTGGACCTCCCACTATCTCTGGGATGTATTACTCCTATCTGGTGCTTGCCAAGATGTTCCGTGAGAACCTCATCAGCAAGTCTGGAGACTCCAGTGAAGTCCGGAACTATCACCTCAACTTGATGTACTATTGTCATCCTGACAGAGTGAGGAAGATTGATGGCTGTGATCTTATCTACTGTGAACTGAAGAGAGCAATTATGGACCGCATGACTCCCAACTACGCTCAGTATGTTCAGCGGCTCCTCAACTACATTGTTCCCGCTCCTAAGAACGTTCTTGGTGAACGAGTCATCATGGACACATTCAAGTTCCCCATTCAGGAGGCCACTCGTCCAGACGTTCCCTCCATGATGCCCCCCTCTGAGCGCCGTTCCAAGGCACACCATGATCATGATGCTAGCTCCAGTCACTCTCGGCGCTCCCAGCATGGGGCCGCTCGATTCTTCACCAGCATGTGGCAAATGTGCAAGAACAGCAATGATGTTGCACATCAGACCCTTACTATGACCCAGGAGACACGGAGGCATCAGAATGAGTTCATGGCCTCTAGGAACCACCCTGTTCCTCCTCCTGGACCTGAGATGGAGCCTGTGGTAGCGCCTCAGTGGGAGATGCCTCCTCTTACCGATGAGATGCTCCAGAACTTCGACTTCTCTGTGTACGCTCATGGTGCTCTTCCTACTAGGACTGCTCGTGCTCCCACTCCTGATGATGATGATGGTGGTCATGACGATGATGATGATGAGGTTGCTGCGGGTGCACGCGATGGTGATGGCGAGAGCTCCTCCTCGATGGGGCTTGGTCACTACTGATGGGTTCGATAGCATCTCTCCTTTTTTTCTTGGGATTTCTATTTTCGTGCCCCTCGTTCCTTAGTTGTGCTCAGTTTTCCCCAGCCTCTTAACTTTTCCTCAGTTTTCTCCTTCCTCTAGTTTGAAACCCCTCGGACGGGAGGGTTGCCGTCAGGTCAGAGGCCTTACCGTTACCGTTCTGATGGGTGGGGCTGCACAGATCGAGGTGGGGCTGCACAGAGGGCAGTTCCTCTCTGACCGTCTCGTGCTGACGGGTAGCCATCCATTTGTCGCTGACGCGTGGGCCGTTTTATTTCCTGATTGTATACGCGGTGCTGCCAATAACAAATGGGGCCGCTCTATAGGGCTGCCGCAGCCAATGACCAGTGGGGTCGTCTATTTTTCAAGAAAATACATATATAACCGCTCTGTGTGGCTGCCGCAGCCAATGACCAGTGGGGTCGTCTATTTTTCAGGAAAAGACATATATTACCGCTCTGTGGGGCTGCCGCAGCCAATGACCAGTGGGGTCTTCTATTTATTTAGAGAAAATTATATATTCCCGATCTGTGGGGCCTCCGCAGCCAATAACCGCTGGGGTCGTCTATTTATTTAGAGAATATCATATAGAGCCGCTCTGTGGGGCCGCCTCAGCCAATGGCAGGTGACTATTTTCACAGCTTAATCTAAAGTGAATCTTATGCTAAACATGGTGCTTCCCGACGGTGACCTAGCAGTGGCGGCGAGCATAGCCGTTCTGACCATGCCGATATCGGCATCGTTTGGAGGCTGTGGTGCTCGAATCATGGTGGAAATTGCGATATAATTTTTTAAATGCATAATATATAGCTAGATCTCTAAATCGATGCATATGAAGCTACATATATATTCTTGGTCATAATTCCCTTATCTAAAGGGGATGGATGCATGGCTTCACATCGTCGTCGCTTTCATCGTCAGTATCTTCGTCGTCCGAGTAGTAGTACATGTAATATTAATAGAGTCCATTTATTGCCTAATTCTTTCATGGAAAAATTTAGGTGGAATTTTCATGCAAGATGTCTAAGGCTATCATAGTGTCTGGTATTATGCAGCGAGATCGGATGCAAGTGCAATCTGCGAGGTGGTAATTTTTGTTTTATTTGCAAAATAGCAAATTTTCACCATATGTGTTGGCACCATGGTTATTAGTTATTAGCTCCGCCACTGATATTATGCAATAGTAACATAGTCTGAAACGAAACGGAGGGCGAAATACATGTAGCCCCCATAATTAATCACATGCATCATATATGTCGGAACGCGGACGTACCTTCTTGACCAAAGGATCTTCATAGACGACGATGAAGAACTCCTCTATGATCAATGGCAGTGTTGACGGTGGTGGTGGCAATGATGATAATCCACGTGGAAGCCATGGCAATGGATCAAGTGTATGTGAACGAAGAAGAGAGAGGCAGAACCTCTTCGACACAAGGGGTGGCCGTTGTGGGTGTTTATAAGGGAGAGATGACCGTTGTAGGGGTTTACACAATAAATTAAGGAGGAGGTGACCGTTGTGGCCTTGTGGGGGTTTACACAATAAATTAAGGCTAGTCATAGTGCATAGTATCATATTGTTGTATCATGCATATGGTATTTGCCTCCCATGATACTATCACTATAGTGGGTGGTATTATAGGGTAATATCATAATCTTCTAAATTTATTGTTTTGTAGAATCTCAATACAAAATGTGTGTACAAGATCTATTTAGATACTAGCACTATGGACAGCCTAAGGAGGACATGATCGTTGTGGGGGTAGTCATCTAGGTTTTGTGTTTCGTCAAACTTCCCTTTAAACTTTGACCACATATATAGGAAAAAGTAGTAGCATTTATGACACTAATTTAGTATCCCGAGATCCCTTCAAATGGTAATTCATGATAGTTTATCATTTTGCCGTAATGGCTACAAGAAATGGGTGATTGTTCATCATTTTACCGTGAAAAGTAATGCCTAAAAGAAATGGTAATTCATGATAGTTTATCATTTTACCGTAATGGCTACAAGAAATGGGTGATTGTTCATCATTTTACCGTGGAAAGTAATGGCTACAATAAATTGGTGATGGTGTATCATTTTTTGCGTGAAAAGTAATGGCTACAACAAATGGGTGATGGTGTATCATTTTTTGCGTGAAAAGTACAAATCGGTGATGGTTTATCATTTTTTGCGTGAAAAATAATACCTAAAAGAGTTTATAATTTATCTTGTGAAAAATAATGCAGAAAACCAAACTTTAGCGTACTGGATAACCGCCCTTTAGCATACATAGAGGGTGGAAGCTAACCGCCGACAGAGAGAGAGAGGATGGTGGCCCCGACTAGAGAGAGATAGGGGTTATCCTGCCCGTTAAATCATACGATCAACGGTCGGCGGGCACGATCCGCGTGACATGGGCTAGACCAATTAGGGCAATGTTGGGCGTCTGTGAGAATTTGTGAAGGGAGAGGGCAAAGCGAGTAGTATCAAGAAACCAAGGGCAAGTGAGTAGTAAACCGACTAAGGAATTCAAATATGAGATTTAAAAAATGAAAAATGCGTGTTTTGTACAATGAAACCCATCTTGGCCTACCTCAAACTATTTGCAATACAAATATACATGAGTGTGAAAATTATGGCCTCATTCAGACAAAGTATGTTTTGGGGAAAGCTGTTTTGGGTAGGGCTTATTGTGGAAAACCATGCACCTTCATAGCTACTAGGTGATTTGAGAAGTGGTAATTTGTGGTAAAACATGATTTATCTACGATTTATCTATGATTTGAGAAGTGGCAACTTGTGGTAAAGACTCCATGAGTAAGTGCCACTCTTTTTCGTAATTTTTTGCACATTAAATAACTCATTTAACTGGTTAATCCCATTTGTTGACTCTCTGTTGACCAGCCAGTTGAGGGTAAAACTGAGTATATTGCACTAGCCAGTATTAGCACCCAAGGGGAAAACTGAGCACACAAAAAATGCTAGTATATGACTCGAGGGTATACCTGAGTATATCTAAATTTCCAAGGTTAGACTCGAGGACGTGTTGCGGTGCAGAAGTGGAAGACGTGCCATTGTTGACGCGTGTCGCGGTGCAAACGTGCACTAGTGGACGCGGGTCGCATTTAGGACGCGTAAGCCCCTCTCTCCCTCCCTCTTCACACATTACGTCTCATTCTCGCTCACGCACGAAACCACGCCTCTCACGTCCCATCAACTTCTCCAAATCGAAGGAAAAACCCCAACCGCCGTACGAGCCCTGCCGGCGATGGAGAAGAAGAATGCGCCGGCGGCCATCGCCCCCGAGCCCGTCGCCTCCGAGCCCGTCGCATCCGAGCCCGTCGCCGCCGAGCCCGTCGCATCTGAGCCCGTCGCATCCGAGCCCGTCGCCGCCGAGCCCGTCGCCGCCGAGCCCGTCGCCTCCCGAGCCCATCGCCTCCAAGCCTGTCGCCGCCGAGCCCGTCGCCGCCGAGCCCGGCGCCTCAGAGCCCGTCGCCGCCGAGCCCGTCGCCTCCGAGGGCGGCGCATCCAAGCGCGGCGCCTCCGTGAGCTGGGCCTCTCTCGTGGGTGACGGACCACTTCACAAGATCGGCGAATGCTTACTGGCGAATGAGGAGTACGTGGACGCCTACTCTGATATGAGGCAAGTCTATAGAAATTGGCGCTCAGGTTTACCTGAGCCCGACGTGCACCTGCACGAATGGATCATGGTAGACCACGCCCTTCCACGCGCCGCTGAGTTCACCTTCCTCCAACTCGGCACGTCCCGCTACGTCACCATAGATCTATCGGAAGTTCGTGCAAGGTTCAAATTCCTCCAAATTCCTCCATATCTATAGGGTTAATATATTCTTATTTTCAATCTTAGTGTTGAATGTTATTTTCATCAATATATTTTAGATACTACTTCATCGGCTTTTACCGTGGTGTCATCGTGCTTGCCCAGAAGAACCCGCCGCACAAGATACGGCTTCTGAACCCACTCACAAAGGCATCGAACACTATGTTTGAAGCGCAGATGCCATCTGTTTTTGTGAATTCAGTCGCTGTGATCAAATCCCCGACTATGGTCTTAGTTTTCTCACATTACCCGAACGAAATTAGTTGGGTCGATGAGAGCACTCCAACTAAGGATATATATGAAGATTGGGGAGATGGTAGTTTTTCGATGGAGAACCATAGTTTGCGTTGCATTACCCCGTTCAATGGTGAACTGTATGCAATAGCTGTGGATAATTTTGAGTCCGGAAGAATAGTGTGCACCAATGTACAGTTGCAGCAGCGCGCGAGCACTGTCAAGATGGAGACACTAATTTCATTTCCACAACTTGGAAATGACAAGTTCTATCTTGTGAAGTCGGATGGTGATCTGCTGCTTGTGTTGTTGGACAACATGCTTTTGGAGGACCAACCATTGGTGTACCGTGTGGACACTCAGAGCCGCTCTCTCCATCCGGTCAGTAACATTGGCAGTCATGCCTTCTTCGTGCATTATATCCGGTGTACCTCCATCGACACCACAGTGCACCCGACACTTCTACCTGGCTGCATCTACTACGCCGATTTGGGTTATATCAGAGAGTACATTCATGATACAAAGGCCTGGGATGAGTGGCCACGATATGTGAATAGAATGGGAAGCTACGGTCTGAGAAATGAACACAGGCCATACCGTCTGGAGGATGTATTGGCCGCATACTGCAGACGGAAGGAGTTCAATGAATATTTCCTTGGGATAATGCACGGATGGGACGACGAAGAAATATATGAGCAATGAGGAATCTTCTAGCTGGCCATACATTGCGTGCGTCTTGTATTTTTTTTCATCTTAGTTTGTCGTGAACATTAACAATGTTATTAGCTGCTTTTGGCTGCTGTATGCAGTTTATGTATTATACGTTTTCTAATTATGCTGCTGTGAATTTATCATATACTAGCTTCTAGATTTGCTGCCATATTGGGCAAAAAACGAGGGTCAAAAGGCAGAAATAGAGAAGCTTCTCTAGATTTGATACTAATTTGGTGAAAAAGACAGAGAGAGAAAGAGGGGAAAATGTGCTCTTAAAAGGGAAAATGCCAATTTGGGCCGAGAGAGACAAAACTGAGCTCCTGCTCACGTGCAACCAAACGCTATCTCGTCCTGTCCCACGCGGTCCCTTTCTACCAGCTCCACGCGACGAGGGCCCACACGACGCGGCCCCACACGTCAGCACATCACGGAACGGTCAACTTAACGAGAATCCTGCCGTCTGAGCTGCTTCTGCGGGTTTCAAACAAGGACTTGGGGAAAACTGAGGAAAAACTAAGGGGCTGGGGAAAACTGAGCACAACTAAGGAACCGAGGGCACGAAAATAGAAATCCCTTTTTTCTTCGCCTTTTTGGTGTTCCGATGCCAAAGGGGGAGAAGAGAGTAGAGTCTAGGACCACGGGGTTCTTTGATTACCACAAGCCATGGGAGTTGCTTTATTTGGATTTTATATGGCTTGTGCTTGTTTACTTTGAGTTTTTCGAGAACCATTTGCTATTTCCAATAATTCGTGTATGGATGTGTATGGACGACTATTATGTGTGCTACTCTATGTTAGGATGATTATGTGTGCTATGCTTATATATCTTGATATGCACATCTCCATACCATGCTTGTTTCCTAAAGATATTGGGGGAGCTTCTCATGTTTCACAAATGGTGCACTTTGCATTCAAACGCAAATTCTCCAAGTGCACACATTATGGGGGAGCTTTCGTAATATCTTATATGGAATCAAGGTTTAGAGCTTATCATAATATCTATTTGTGACTCTAGCTCGGTTTATCATCGTATACCAAAAAGGGGGAGATTGTAAGGGTATTTCACCCTTATCCATTATTTTGGTAACGATGACACCGTGCTAAAGTATTTGGCCTAATATGTTTATAAGGATAATCTCAGGTATTAGGCAATGAGGCGTAAATGGTGTATCAAAGGAACAAGAAGGCTAAAGGAGACCCCCCATTTCAACAACAATCAAAAAGGGGTTACAGGAGAAATCCGGTCACCAGCCCGGTCCAACCGGGCCAGCAACCGGCCAGTCCGGCGTGCTGGCCGGTCAACCGGGCGGCAACCGGGTTCCAAAGGAGGAGCCAGCAGATTCGGTTTGCGCCCGGTCAACCGGGCTCCTGACCGGAGGGTCCGGCGCTCCGTCCGGTCGACCGGGCGGCAACCGGGCGGCAACCGGCCACCAACCGGAGAAGCGCCAGGACGACGCAAAGCTGATCCGGTCACTGATCCGGTCTGACCGGCCTCTCGACCGGGCTGTCCGGTCTGTGGCCCGGTCAACCGGGTTTGTCGAGGAAAAATGCTGAGGTGGCAAGTGGCAACGGCCAGATTTTGAAGAACACTATAAATACCCCTTCTTCTACCTTGGAAGGGTTAGGCAACATACTACAAGCTGTTCTTGAGCTCTCTCTCTCTTACTCCATTATTAGAAACACCAAAAGCCTCCGATCTCCCTCCTCCTCCACCCAAACTCAAATCCCTCCGGGGAATCACTAGAGGAGGGCCCGATCTACTATTCTACCAAGCCAAATCTCATTCCCCCTTGTATTCATCGAGAAGCTTGCTTCCTAGGGTTCTTTGGAAACCCTAGGTGGGCAAGAGGAGTCCGGAAGCATCCGGGCTGTGGATTTGCTCCGGGCAAGATTGTGAAGGTTTGGAGGCTACCTCAAAGTCTACCACAAGTGAGTGAGCTATTCCTTCGTGGGATAGGCTCCGGAGAATAGGGTGAGCCTTCGTGGCGTGGGGAATCCTTCGTGGGACCTCCACCCCTCCAAACGTGACGTACCTTGTTGCAAAGCAAGGGAACACGGGAATACATCCTCGTCTCCGCGTGCTATCGGTTATCTCTAACTGAACTCCTTACTTGTGATTTAAACTGCCTGAGAGAGCCTTCGTGCTCGAGATAGTTGTATCTTCATATAGGTTGCTTCACCTAGTTTGCATTAGGCTCATCTTTATATTCCGCAAAGCCTAATATTGCAAAGAAAGAATTAAAATTTGTAGAAACCTATTCACCCCCCCTCTAGGTTTACCATCTCTATACTTTCAATTGGTATCAGAGCCTGGACTCTTATTAAGGGCTTCACCGCCTTAAGAGTGAGATGGAAAAACTATTCGAGGGTCTAGATGAAAACTCTAACCTTTCGGTTAAAGAGATGAAATCTAGATTCTTGGCATATGATGCCGAGAAGAAGAAAAAGGAGGATGAGCTACAAAGCCAAATGGCAGAGATGTCTACCATGCTTAAGAACTTGACTAGTGGGCCTTCTAGTACGGCTTCGGCCTCACTAGAGAGCTATCGCGAAGTCAACCATAACTATCCCAAAAACACTTCACCCATGCCTCATATAAACCATAGTGGGAATGTTCCCCATTTTGATGGAACTCATTTTCCTTTTTGGAAATCTTCTATGGAATCTCATATTCGCAGCTGCAGCGTGCAGTTGTGGGAGATCATTGTTCATGGATACCGGGAGCCACAAGATCCCATTCGGTTGACCTCCACCGAATTCTACAACCGTCAACTCAACGCCTCCGCCCGTGACAAGATTAGGAGTGGCATCAACCGCAAGAACAATGTCGCACGATGGAGGTAAACCATTATCGCACGAAGAACAATGTCGCACGATGGAGGTAAACCATTAGTTGAGGAGCCGCTGAACAATGTTGTATGCATAAGATTAGTATGTGATGGAGGTAAACCATTATCGCACGATCCCTGAATCATGATACAAAGTTGTGAGAAACCAAAGTTTCAATTTTTTTAAGTTTCGTCATAATAAACTAATTAGGATCTTACCAACAACGAATCCGTGAAACCAGTAGATGTTGTATACATACGATTAGTGTGTAATGGAGGTAAACCATTATCGCAAGATCCCTGAATCATGTTATAAACTTGTGAGAAACCAAAGTTCCAATGTTCTCAAGTTTCATCATAATAAAGTAATTAAAACCTTACCAACAACAAATCTGTGAAACTAGTAGATGTGGTATCCGTAAGATTAGTATATGATGGAGGTACACCATTATTGCAAGATCCCTGAATCATGGTACAAACATGTGAACAAACAAAGTTTCAATTTTGTCAAGTTTCGTCTTAAATAAAGTCTTTAGAATCTTACCAGCAACGAATCCGTGAAACCTGCATCATCTCTGTTTTCATTCATCCACAAGATATCTATCGGTACCTCGACACCCTATAGTTAAAAAAACAGTACTATGGTTAGTCTCATACATGTAGAATAAATATTTATGGTGCCATGAGCTGAATAGTAGTTGTTACATTATTGTTGTAGTATTGTACTTCATCACCTGGACCTTTCTTTCTGTTGGTTCCACTTTTGCTTGTTTTGTTTGATTTCCCTTGCTTTGACTTGGCCTGTTTTTTCTCTTTCTTTTTAGCCTTTTCTTGCATTGACTCGACCCAATCCTTTGGTCTCTTATTACTCTTCCCCCTCTCTCTTTTTTAAACCAGCCACTCTACTGTCCAAAGTTTGTTCTGGCATCGGCAAACTTTCTTCATGGGAATCTTCTGGCTTGAAAATTTCTTTTATTTTGTCTTCTATGGTTTTGCTCATTGAATCAAGTGAACTATCCAGTAAGAAATATGATTCATCAAAGTCCACTGCCCTCGAAGCCATGCGAGCAAATTTTTTGCATACTGATCTGTATCGCTGCAATTTTTCCAACTTAGGATCTTCCACAATATCCTTTCCGTTGTTATCTTGCACGATGTCTGATCTTGCTTCTTTTGTCCATCGTTTAAGAATATATGCTTCTGGAATCAACTTGATATTCATCATATCTAGTGATTTTAAAGCATGGCTACAAAGGATGCCGTGTTTCTCAAATTTCTTACAACTGCAAGAAACTGTTTGATTAATGGGATGAACGGAAACTTTGTATCCATAAGTACTAGTTGGCCGCCCTTCAAGATTGCAGATGGCAACAATAAACTCATTAATCGAATCATTTTGCACTGAGTTCTTGATGTAAGCTGCTGTTGATTTTTCAAACTCCTCCTGGAAGAGTTTAAATATAGGTGGTGTATAAACATTTGCTGCTTGCTGTAGTACCGGTGTGCCCTTCAATTTTAGCATCGGCAACTTTTTCCTAGCTTCATGTTCAGACTTTACTTCCTTCTCCCGCTTCTCTTGTACGGCTCTTTCAAAATGTTTGAAGAACCTCACTATGTCCAAATTAAATTTCAGATGCTGCTTAAGGTCTTTATTGAAGCTCTCACTGAGTTGTGTGCTTCGCATTCCCAATGTAAACACATCCTTCATGTAGCAATACGCCCACTTGTGTTTTAGTTTGTAAATGCCATCCAACCAGCTTCCATTCTTCACCTTAGATCGCATTGACTTGAAAACTTCTTCAAACTTCTCTTCCTTTTCATATAAATACATGCAGCGGTTGTATTCCTTCAAAATTGTTGTTGCTTCATCCTTCTTTTGATTTGAATCACTAGGAAGGTCCCCTTCTGTTGGTTCTTCATCCTCTTTTTCACCAGGATCACTAGGGAGGAACCCTTCTGTTGGTTCTTCAGCCTTATGCGAGCTTAAATGCTTTATTGCATTTTGACCCATATGCCAACAACACAAACCATGTATTGTATCAATAAACACCTCACCAACTGCCCTTCCCATTGCCGCATTTTGATCGGTAAAAATTGTTTTTGGATGCTTCTGATTATGTGCTGCTAGGAAAGTTTCAAATAACCACCTAAAAGAATCTAGTGTTTCATCATATAAGAGAGCTGCTCCAAAAACAACTATTTCTCGAAAATGATTAAATCCTACGAAAACTCCAAAAGGTCTGTACTCTTTGTTGGTAGAATATGTGGTATCAAATGTAATTACATCACCAAATAAAGCATAGTCTATCAACATCTTAGCATCAGCCCAAAATATATTAGTTATTTGTTCTTCACTATCTAGTTGAATAGCATGTTGAAAGGATGGATTGTCAACGACTTGTTGTTCAAAATACTTTAACAAACCTCCTGCTTCTCCATACTGCAAGCTACGTTGGCGCTTACTCCTCAAATAATTTTTCCGATCTTGCAGTGTGTACCCAAGATTGGACGCTCCACCAACAACTTCTCCGGAAAAGACATGCGCTGCCTTTGGTGCAATGCCAGCGTGATCTGCTGCTTCTATGTCCATGGCATCCACCGGACATACCTTTCGCTGAGATGGGATCAAGTGGATCATATCTGCCCGATACAAGATATGATTGTGCTCTGCCTCAAAGTCATGTACTCTATATTTGTTGGTACTTCTGTCTAGAAGAATTCCCATGCGTGCTTTACATCCTGTTCTTGTTTTAGCTGGCGAAGACTTGTATTGGCCCTCACGTTTATCTTTTGATCGATGACCTTCCTTTCCACATAAGAATCTTGTTGATGTCACAACTCCATCCTTATTCTTATTGCTGTAATGCTTTCTAGCATCAAATCCAGTTTTTCCTGCATAAGAAACCCAGAAAGTCCATGCTTCATCTGTTGTACTGAATTCCATACCTATCCTGGGAACCCAACTTACAGCCTGTCCATTGTTGTTGTTTGACTCCACATTGAGATTTCCCTGTTCATGTTTGTTGTTTGATTCCTCATTGAGATTTCCATTACCGTCTTCTGCTTGCATTAACGAATGTCACCAAAATCAGCAGAGAAGTATGTAGACCTCAAGGTCTGGGGAAGTATGCAGATCTGAAGGTTTGGGAAAGTATGCAGATCAAGGTTTGGGGAAGAATAAGAACACAGATCTGGTGGTTTGGGAAATATTGATGTTCTAGTTTTTGGTGGGAAAAAGCAATACGTGAAGTACTTTTGGTGGGAAAAAGCAATACGTGGAGTACTTTTGGTGGGAAAATGGGGCGACCAATTCTTTTTGGAGGGAACCATCAATTGGAAAAAAAAATTACCTCCAGATTAGTAGATAAATTAGAGTTTGTTATGACTTATTAAATCTGGGCCATAGAGGTAAAACAAGGGTCGGGATTCTCCCAACTCCATGCGGTGGAGTTGAGGCCAACTCCAGGGGATCCGGACCCGGACCCGGTTGCCGCTGGACGGATTTTGAGTAGGTCGTGAGTAGTTGAGCAACGCAACGAATTGGAATTGGTTGTTCTGTTTTGGTCTCTTCTAGTAGTATTTTTCTTGCATTCTTGTGGGTGGAGTATATTCTAGTCTGGCCCACTGCAATATCTGCGCGCCTTGCTTTCTCCAGTACGCCTGACAGCGAAATTTGCCTGCGTATTCATACTGAATTGACACCTTATGGTGAATGATAACAAATAGGTTTGTCAGTTAACTGAAAGCAATCAGATAATAGTTACTTCAGCAAGGAAAGTCAAGTACCCAATTGTTCACAAGAATTTTTAGAACTCCTCTGCGTAGAATTTTGATTAGGCCCCAAGGTTGCTTCATGTCAACGAATTGGTTGTCTTGATTTGGCTTCTTCTTTTTCCTGCATTCTTGTGGGGGGAGTCTGTGCGTCTTGTTTTCTCCGCTACCCCTGACAGCGAAATTTGACTGCATATTGCTACTGAATTGACAACTTATGGCGAATGATAACAAATAAGTTTGTTAATTAACTGAAAGCAAGCAGATAATAGTAACTTCAGCAAGGAATGTCAAGTATCCAGTTGACTACGAGAACGACCATAGTTGGTGCAATGGACTTAATTATTTTGGCGCCCTATGCTAAATCAAAAAATGCTAATAAACCTCTCGTGCCACAGTGGTTACACCCTTCTGAGAGATCCTCATCACAACAAGGGACTTGCATTTTCCGAGAAGGAGCGTGATGCGCACTACTTGCGTGGCCTTCTTCCTCCAGCAGTTGTTTCCCAGGAGCTCCAAGTATGTGTAACCATCACTAGCCAAGTTGAGCTGTAAATCATTCTGGTCTTCGTTTTCCAAATGGTACTCTCGGTGTGTATGCAGGTAAAGAAGATCATGCACGACCTTCGCCAGTACAAGGTCCCTTTGCAGCGCTATGTGGCCATGATGGACCTTCAGGTAGCCTGATTAGTCTTTTTGATTCTATATTCCACTGAACTATGTATTTGCTCATGTAAGAAGATTGACTATGCAACGTGGGGAATTCGTCCGTTGAAAATATGATAAAATACAACCAACCTTTATTGCAGTCAAAATGACTTACTGATTGCAACGCTGTTCGCAATTCTTTGTGATTTCAGGAGAGGAATGAGCGGCTTTTCTACAAGCTTTTAATTGATAACGTGGAGGAGCTGCTCCCTGTGGTTTATACACCAACTGTAGGTGAGGCCTGCCAGAAGTATGGGAGCATATTTAGGCGCCCACAGGGTCTGTATGTCAGCTTGAGAGACAAGTACGTTCACTCAGCTTTGACTGAACTTACAAGAGTTATCTGTTTTGTTTATTATTGGGGCTTAATTGAGGTGATTGTAGGGGGAAGGTCCTTGAAGTGCTAAGGAACTGGCCTGAGAGGAACATTCAAGTTATCGTTGTTACTGATGGTGAGCGCATTTTGGGGCTTGGAGATTTGGGTTGTCAGGTATGCTTGTCTAATTAGCTGCTTACTTCAGGAACTTTGCTTACATTTTGTTGGATTGATACCCTATAGGGCATGGGAATTCCTGTCGGCAAACTTTCTCTGTACACTGCCCTTGGAGGGGTTCGCCCGTCAGCTGTAAGCTTTCACATATTGTTGCTGTCTCCTTTAATGATCCCACATATTGCTACTAGCTAAAAAACAGTCAAATAATGTCAGTTTCTTAAATGTGAACTTTGCAGTGCTTGCCTATTACAATTGATGTTGGTACTAACAATGAGAAATTGCTTAACGACGAGTTCTACATCGGGATTCGGCAAAGACGTGCCACCGGGGAGGTATGGAGATCTACAAGCTTTGCTTGGAGGAATCAAGTCATAACCAACACTTAGGTCTGATCTGCACTTATCCTTGATTGCAGGAGTATCATGAGCTCATGGAAGAGTTCATGGATGCTGTTAAGCATATATACGGTGAAAAGGTTCTCATCCAGGTCAGTTCAGACACCCAGTAATTTTCTTTGTTATATAGTGCTCATTTTGATTTGTTATTAAAAATAGTGAGCCTGAATCTTCCTTTTGCCAGTTTGAAGACTTCGCCAATCACAATGCGTTTGATTTGCTTGCAAAATATAGCAAGAGTCATCTTGTTTTCAATGATGATATCCAGGTGTGTAACTGTTTGTTTGTTCATAGAGATTTTGTGTGCAAAAATGATGACGTCATGAAAAGAAGTTAGTTCATTTTGTTGAACTAAAGAGGATAAAGGGTACCTAACATTGGCCCACTTGCATCTATAATCGTTCATGCCGAAGTTTTCAGTTTTATCAGATGCTGTCCATATTGTATTATTCAGTATTGCATTCAGTTTGTTGTCTTCACGTATTGATATGAAATGTGTTGATTGCAGGGAACAGCATCTGTGGTCCTTGCAGGCCTGCTATCTTCCCTGAAGGTCGTCGGTGGAACCCTAGCAGAGCACACATATTTGTTCCTTGGTGCTGGCGAGGTCAGTGAAAATTTCTCAGTGTAATTTTTGCAGAACTGTTAAAACATGATGCGTTGTCTGGAACACATATGATGGTACATTCTCTGGAACAATATGATGATGCATTTCACTGCAGGCTGGAACCGGTATTGCAGAACTCATTGCTCTTGAGATTTCAAAACAGGTAACTAACTTCAATCTTTCAAAATGTCAGTGTTGTGCATACAGTTTTAATGGTGGTGCTAATACATGCTGATATTGATCAATTTATAGACAAATGCTCCAATAGAAGAGTGCCGCAAAAAGATTTGGCTGGTGGATTCAAAGGTATGGAGCCAAAGAATAGTTTTTAGCACAATACTTTGAATGCTGTAGCTAGCTGCCTGACACAATATTACTCTGTTACATATTTAGGGTTTGATCGTCAACTCCAGAAAAGATTCCCTTCAGCCATTCAAAAAATCTTGGGCACACGAGCATGAACCTTTGACAACCTTGTTAGACGCAGTTGAGGTATTCATTATTTACGCACATTTAAGAATTCAGTTCAATTAGTGGTGATGTTTTTTTCCGGAAATTGTTCTGTTAACGCTGTATCTTACTAAAGTTGGTGTATTATTTCTCAGTCCATCAAACCTACAGTGCTGATTGGAACTTCTGGAGTTGGCAGGACTTTCACAAAAGAAGTTATTGAGGCCATGGCTTCTTTCAATGAGGTATTTTGAACTTTGAACATTATTATTGGTGTTCAAGTTTTAACTTCCTGGAACCAGTGAGATGGTTGAATAACTTCTGATCTTTAAAATTATATCTAAACGTAGAGACCTATCATTTTCTCATTGTCAAATCCAACATCGCACTCTGAATGTACTGCTGAAGAAGCATATAACTGGACCCAGGTGAGTTTCTCAACGAATCACTGTGATATCCTATTTGAAATGCAACAAAGATTAATGAAAGATGTTCCATGTATGGTCTTATACAATTTTTCCAAAATAAGTTTCCTCTAGTATTCATGTATCGCCATAGCTGGTGTTTCATAATTGGCACAATAAGAACTTCACTAAAACATGCAAATGCATCTCCATATTTGCAGGGTCGTGCAGTGTTTGCCAGCGGTAGTCCGTTTGATCCTGTGGAGTACAATGGAAAGACTTATGTGCCTGGCCAGGTATGATTTTACTCTCTTCCAACGGAAATAAATATTGCTGGTCCAAAAGCTTGCTTATTCGCAAAGCAGAAGTTCCTCAAATCTAATTCTTTTGTCTACCCACAACAGTCAAACAATGCTTACATTTTCCCTGGATTTGGCCTTGGTGTTGTCATCTCTGGAGCAACCCGTGTACATGAGGACATGCTTCTTGCTGCATGTAAGTAACTTCAAAGGGAACTGCTGAATATGTTATCCATGAAGCCCTGCCATTCCCCTAACTATCCTACGCTTTAAACGATATTCACATTATGGGATGTTGACGAGTTGTCATTCCTTTGAACAGCGGAAACACTAGCTGAACAGGCCACCCAGGAGAACTTTAACAAAGGATCAATCTTCCCACCCTTCACGAACATCAGAAAGATATCTGCCCAAATCGCTGCTAGCGTGGCTGCAAAGGCCTATGAGCTCGGTATGTTCTTCTGACACCTGAACTCTTTCAGGTCCCTTGGAAAAACCTGGGTTTGAACTTTGGAAACTGACATTGCCCAACTTTTTCTGCAGGCTTGGCGACTCGCCTGCCACGCCCTAGAGATCTGGAGAAATATGCTGAGAGTTGCATGTACACTCCCATCTACCGCAGCTACCGGTAGTCCAGCGGAGGTCAATTTTGCAGTAATAAAAGATATCGCAGGACCTGCGATGCTGTTGTTGTTTGTTGCTGTTGTTCCCGCTGCTGCTGCTGGACATTGTATCTGTCTATACATATATGCCATGACTGTTGTAACGCTATGGAAGGAAGTCTAGTGAACCGTCTCTCATGTGTGCCAACGTTTGCTATTCTTGTCACTTGAGTATAAAGAAATGCTCTCTGGCCGCTGACCCACCCAGTCCCCTCTTCCTACCCAAACTCCTCTCTTCCTTACCATTTTTTGTGTGTGTCTGCACACAGAACCAGATTGAGAGAGAGGGAGAACGAGAGAGAGCTGTGGCTGCGGACACTGAACTGTAGTTGGGGCTACATGGTGTGAACTCCAGCGAGGAATAGGGAGAGCGGCTGATCAGGGAGTGGTGGGCTGGCAGAGGCGGTGGCTGGGGGCAGGGTGTCGGGTGAGGTGGTTGTTCCAGCACACCAGCCATGGGTGGCACTAGCAGGCAGAGGGGTGACGGAGTGAGGAAGGAAGACGGAGGCGATGAGAGACATGACGCTTTTGTTGATGTCGGAAAACACAGATGGCTCTCACGGCAGTATGGCCAATGCACATATAATATCATTGAACAAGAATTTTAAGACATATGATATATTGGAGAATAAGTGTAGAGCGTGCATATGTCAATAACATCATGTATGGTGGAACCAGAATTTGGAATTCGAACCAAGGAAATAGACATAGCTGACAATACCGTTTAAAAAACAATGCTTTACACCTTAGTATACACCGGTATACAAACTTAATATCAAGCTATGACAACAAAAAATAACAGTGTGCACATGTCTTTAGTAAATGAGCGGGTATGTCTAGCCATGAATCTATCTTAGTGCTTCAAGTGTTTCTTCAGATTTCTTGTCCTTGGTATCCCCCTTCTGTTTTTGGTCCGCTTGCCAGTATGGCCCAAGCGCGTAGAACTCTGCAATGACTTCAAGCGGCATGCCTCTTGTTTCTGGCACTCTCATATACACAAATAACATGGCCAAAATGCAAACGATCGCATATAACCCGAAAACACCAGTAAAGCCGAGAGAGCTCATCATTAGAGGAAGGGTGTATGTAACAATGATATCACTTATCCAAAATGTGAGGCTGCATATAGCAGAGCAAATGGCTCGGACTCTGGCAGGGAAGATTTCCGAACAAAAAATGTTGGGTATTGGACCAAATCCCATCACAAATATGCAAAAGTATACGATGACACTTGTTGTTGAAAGGGCAGCATGTAATCCAACACTCAAGTCCACAATGTTGACGACAATCAAAACAAGTAGCGCTAGTACCAAGATCGGTATGGTGACAAGAAGCAGCTTCCTAGACATGATAAGAAAGAGTAGATATCACATTTGATATATATTTGATTTGTATAAAAAGATATGCACGTAGTCCAACGTTAAATGATACTCCATCCATTCCTTCTTACAAGGTGTATTAGTTTTCTGAAAAGTCAAACTATAATATCTTGGTGAATTTTATAGAAAAAACTATCAACCTCCGTAACACCAAATTGACATCATTAGAACTATCGTGAAATATATTTTCATATTTTATTTATTTAGTATTATAGGCATCGGTAGTTTTTTATAAACTAGTGTAGTTTGACTTTTCAGAAAAGTAATACCTTATAACAAGGAAAGGAGCGAGTACTGATAGGTTTATAATGACAGAAAAAATATACCTTCTGCCCGCTCGATCAATGAGCCACATTGCAATACCAATAAAGGGAAGCATCAATAATGTCGTAAGGGCACTCATAAGAATAGATGCAGAAGTTGAACTGAGACCAATACTGGAAATAAGAACCCCAACACCAGCTTGGTCAAGTATCTGTGGAGTATAATACAGAATGCCGTTGATTCCAGCAAACTGCATAGAAGAACCAACTAAGAAAGTTATAACATATTTATCCAAAGTAACCTTTTTTTTTCTTATTTATTCATGTCTCATTTGACTCTTATATAATGTGTGAAACTAATTCTATAAAAAATGGTCGAGTCGCAAATAATATAGTCCACACATTCACGATCCTAGGAAGAAGTCATCTTACCTGCTGAAGTAACTGTATTCCAACACCCGCTATCAATGCACGCTTTACTCCAGGTTCTAATAGATTACCCCATTTTGTGCCTTTCAAGTTTTTCTCCGACGAGTGAAGATCAATGTTCTGACTTCCAAACTGATCTTTGTGAAAAACGGACTTATTAACCAAAGCAGTAGCTTGTGTGAATTTGCAATCTGTTGAATTATCCAAACTGGATTTCTTTTCTGGGTTTGGCACACCTTCATGCAAGTATACTCGGTCCATACAATCTTGTACTTGTCCATTTGAAAACACATCAGAAGATTTCCATGCTAGTTGCCAACCTCCACCAATATAGCCACTTTTCCGAGAAGGAAGCAAACCTCTTCTTCTGTGCGTTGTAACCAATTCACTTCTTTCTTTGCCTATTGAACCATCAATCAGTGGATCATTGATATTCTCCTCCATATCATCTCTTTCATGTTCTGGTTCATCCTCTGTGGTTCCTTTTTGATTCTCCTCATCCCACATAGTTGCACATTGTTGTTCTACTTCACCAAACATATTGCATCCCTGCCAGTGTATAAACATAGAGAGTGTCTATGAGGTAAATGTTCTGTTGAATTAGAAAATATGTAAATAAAATGCATGTCACATAAACAAGTGATTCTCGATAGCCGAACATGATTATTGTTAGAAATATATTTAGTACAAAATAAAGTAAACCATGTCCCATGAGATGCATACGGAAAACTTCCAATCATACCTATTCTAAAGATAAGTAAAACGTAAAACAAAATTATCACGGATTCATGCTAATAATTGAAAAAAAGGCAAAACCTTGCAATAAACATTGATGCTCCAATGTTAACAAAAAATGATAAGATAAAAGGTAATGGAAACGCTACATTACCTCAAGGGAACTCTCATGTACACTCCCAATAAGGCTAACAAGTGGATCAAAAAAGGATGCTCCATGACTAGTGAAAGAACTAACAATATTTTCATCTGTGGTTTCCTTAATCATATAGGCAACACGAGGTAAATCTTCTTGAAGGACATACAGTTCAGAGTCTTCTCCATTTAAAACCATTGTATCATTTACAATTTCCTTCGGTCTAACTTTGTACTCTTGTAAACACGGAGCCTGATCAATTTTTGTGCCTTCAATAAGACTCGCAATTTCACCTATCCAAAAAGATAAGAATATCAATATTCATTTAACGCTAATATTTAGCAGTACAATAACGAGAGAAGGGAGAAATGAAACTGAAATTTCAGTGTGATTTTTGTCATACCTGAGACATCTTGCCTTCTTCGTAGTCTTTGTAAAACTTTCTTTGCTTCATCGACCCTTCCTTGCCTCACAAGCCAACTTGGAGACTCGGGCAAATAGAAAATGATTAAGGCTGAATATATCATTGATGGTATCGATTGTATCCCAAGCATGATTCTCCAGTCAACCTTAGGCATTAGGGACATCCAAAACACCATACAATAGGATAATAACATCCCTAAAGAACCACTTAACTGAGGGAATGTATTTAATTTTCCTCTTATCTCTGAAGGGGCAATCTCTGAGATATATATTGGGACAAGTGTGACTGCCAAACCAATACTGAACCCCATAATAAGCCTCGTGAGTAGTAACATGTAAACTTGTTGAGACCAAAATATAACCATCATCGCAGTAATAAAGGATAATACTGCCGAGACTAATAGCATCATCCGCCTACCAAATGCATCAGCCAACATCCCTGAGATTGTTGTGATCATTGTCGCACCAAAAAGTGCCATGGCCATGATAGCTCCCTCAACCATTGGCATGCTCTGCAAGTTGAACTCCTCCTTTATGTAGAGCATAGAACCTAGCAAAGTCATGCAACATATGTCAAACTAGGAAACATAATTTGAATACAGTTGTACTTAGTACCATTTATCAATATAAACATGATTCAATAAATGTCATGAATAATATTACGAAGAACCTAAAATTTTGGAAAGCTAACAGTGGAGATGTACTTTTCTCTGAAAAGATTTAATATGCAGTTTAGGACAAGATTTCAGTGTATGAATTATACAACTATCAGTTTGTGTAGTCACTCATTTTTTTTAATATGCAGTAGGTACGCAAGCAGTTACAAAAAAAATCAACACGATGATATTTGAAAATATTAGTACATTAATAATAGATTGCAGCCGCATCTAATTCTATTTTTGGTACTTTTCCTCCTATCTACAATAAATATCATTGATTTAATACAAAATTATACCAAACTAACGACACTTAATATGGATCGGAGGGAGTATATATGTGTAGTCTAATAGTAGGCTATATAGGACTTGCATCAGAGACTTTTTACCACATGAATTCTGTTGCATAAACAAGCAGGAAAATACCCTTTTACAATTCGTATTTAAGGCATGAAGAAAGGAATCTTTCCGTAATAAAATGCCTGTTATGCTTGAGATGGGTCATGCCACCGATTTTTAATATGGACACAAAGATCTGTGTGTTAATTAAACGATGCAGACACACAGCCACGTCGGAGTGTATGTACTGCACGTTTGCATGTACAGTTAGTTCCTATCATGCAGGTAGTGTACCTTTACCAGTTCCATTCAGTGATTAAGCATGTTGTTGTTTTTTTTATTTAGACCTTGTTTGGTATTAGAGTTTTTTGGAGATTAGTAGGAATAATTCTCACAGGGATTGGGTGAAACCTCTACCTTGATCCAATCCTCACGTCACTAGGTAGAGATAGAGTATCAGTGATTGAGAAAATTACACCAAAATTTGGAGAAAAGTAGGAATTAAACTAGCTCAATGATCTAGTACGAAACATGGTTTTAGGAGAAGTGAGGATTTGGGGTTTTGTGGGATTTCCACGGATTCCCACAAAAACTTTAGTACCAAACAATGCCTTAGCGGGGAGTTGAGGGTGATTGTTACTCTGCTATCTCTTGAGAGTCCTGCCTCCCATCCAAATTTGTTGATCCAAATTTTTTTTCAAAATAAGTGAACCTGCACATTAAAGTGCGTCTAGCTATATGCAAATTTGACCAAATCTGTATCAACTAATCTGGAACGGAGGGATAACTCATATTCCGATTGATTGAAATGTAACAACGTCACCCAGATATATTCATTATTCTAGAAAAACACTCCTAAATTTATATCCGGCTTTGCTAATATATAATGTTCGTCACCCTTGCATGTTGGTATGTCAAAGGTGTGCATATATCTACACCCATGTGATCAATTGAGAGATTAACTATACGCACGAGAGAGGAAGATTCTAACATGGGCTAGACAGATTGGTGAATCGTGGTAATGCAAACCTTATGGTAGCAACCCATCCGACTAGCTACAAGTATAAAAGTATATTATAGGAACAAAGAAGCAGGAGATTTTATCTTTACCAGCGATACTCGCATTGTCCCACCCCTGAAGTAAGTTGCCGATGGATGCCACCAATCCAAAGAGCACTGCCCCATCGATGTGGGCAAAATCAGGCAGCATCGTGCGCCATACTGCAGCCATCGAGAAGGAAACAAAGGACAACTCGTCAATTTCAGCCAATCTTACATTACTCCAGCGATCACACGAAGACACTGAACAATGTCAAGTACGTGAGATCAGTACGAAACCTGATCCGTTCCATGACTTACCGCGTTTATAGGCCGACAGACTAAAGCCTGAAGATCCATGGCGCGATGGAGTAGCGTTGGCCGGTGGAACACTGGCGAGGCCATCGGTCAACGGAGCGGCCAAGTCATCCATATTGAAGACGAAAGACGAGGTTGGCTGCTCGCCGATGAGTACCGCGCCCAGGGCCGGCTCTATATTTTGCGGACCCTAGAGCGTAGTTCACAATTGGGCCCCAGGGATAATATGTATATATGTCATATATCAAAATTTACACACATATGTGTCTACTTATACTTGTAAAATATGAAAAAATAACATCTAACCACACATGTATTGATGTATAGTATGAAATAATTGCTAAACACTTAGGTAATGTCATATTACGATAGAAAGACTAAAAGAGTAGCAAAATATAGTATACCCTCAAATAAGAACCAAATTTCTATGAGATGCATGAATAATATGTAAACCGCCTAATGCTTTTCTGTTTAGCAGAGTCAATCAACGAGACAAAAGACTGAAAGTCATTATCAGATCATGGATTCATGGACGGTGGTACGTACCAGTGTACCGTGGAGCAGGGTCGGGCAGCCGGCACAGGCGAGCAGCAGCCAGCAGTGGGCTGTGATGCACAAAGACGAGGCGCGGATGAACAAGGGCAGGGGCGATCTCCAAACTCCAGGCGGCCGACTAGCGTCGCTAGCCGAGGTGGTGGATCGGAGTCGAAGACGACGAAGAGGAGGTCTAGATCGATCGCAGGATGGTTTCCGCTGGGTTTTGCCTTTCCTCTCTGTCACGATCGGCAATTCGGCATCCGTATGCGTTTTCTGGCCGGCTGGGCCTTTGCTCACAAATTTTTTCCGAGCAAAAACAGATAACAACAGCGGCTAGTGACGGTAATGGGCCTTCCTCGGGCGTGGGCCCCTGGGCATTGCCCATGGTTGCCTAGGGCCAGGGCCGGCCCTGACCGCGCCGTAGGCTCAATTGCATAGACGAAAGACGATCTATGTATCTTACTTAACCTGAATAATTATTGGCAAACCCTATTCTCCGCCTATTGCGGGCTGTATCTGGCTCGCCGCACAGGGGTTCCTATTCTGGACCGGCCCATTGGATCAAATCGAGCTATGTGTTCCTGCCTTCCTGCCTTCCCCATACTTCCCGGTTTTTCCATTTTCTGCCCAGGTTTTCCTCGGTTTTTCCGCTGATTCTTCTTCGGTTTTTCATTTTCGATTTGTTCTGTTTCTGTTTTTTGTTTACTTTTCTTTCATCTAATATCAACAATTTCAAAATATGGAAAAATTTAAATGCAAACAAATTTCAAAATTGAGCGAATTTTATATTCAAACATTTTTGGGTTTGAACAATTTTTAAATTTGAACATTTTTTTAATTTGAACATTTTTCAAATTTGATTTTTTACAATTTAAACGTTTTTAATCCGAACAATTTTCATGTTTGAACATTTCTAGAATTTGAACATTTTTAAATTTTTAACTTTTTATATTTAGAAATTTATTTAAAATCCGAATACTAAAAATCTCGAGAAAACCGGAGCAAAACCATTTAGTTTACCTGCTAGCGATAGACTAAACGTGCGAGCAAAGAAGCCACGCTAGCGTAAATGGGCCAGGCCCAACTATAGGTATCTTGAGCGGAGCCCCACGTAGGTATCGCTAAAGGCGGGGAATAGGGGCTCCCATAATTATCGGCGCAGACTCTGCGAGACGGCAGCGCTTAAATCTCTGCACCGCAGGCCGAGCGGTCTCGGCCCATGAGGCCCAGTGCAAAGGCTGGCCTCTGTAAAACCGACCGTGTTGCTTTCAAATTGGTTGAGGTCGGGGCAGGTTCTCTTTGGGGCGGTCAGCGGTGCTACGCATCTTCCGGAGGATCTACTCAACATATCATCCGCATGCGGAACCGCACGATCACGTCAGGACGATGACGCACGACCGTCAGATGGGTTTGGGACCGTACACGCGTAGGCCGCAGTTCACGCAATCCTCCGCACCAGAGAACAATCCCCTTCAACCCCGCGCATAGTAGAAATCCAGGCGCAATCCCGCTGCCGAGCACCGCATGAAATTCCGGCGAGAGACCGTCTCCATTTCACCCGTAGTTAACAACATCTTCAGTCACGTCTTTCAAAACGAACTCAAAGCGCGCCGGATGTTGTTGCTTGGTGTCGCGTTTGGGACACGTCTCTCTAGTCGTATCCCCAAATAGAATTTTAGATTGTTTTAATTTAACTAAAACCAGTCGAATTCATTGAAATTTGTTATATATTACATGGATTTAAACAAAATTACATGATGCCGTCGATGGCATCATGCTTGCCACGAGGGTCAGCGTCCTCGTTGACGGGCTCGTCCTTCACCGCGCCTCTGGTGTCCTCGTCGACGGGCTCGTACTTCACCGCGTCGCTTGGTCCAACTTCCTCACCGTCGTGGGTGAGATCGAAGAGCGGCATGCTGGAGTCGCGGGTAGACATGGCGATCACGTCATTGATGTCTCCCCTCCGGGCGTCCTTGTCATTCAGCAACGCCATGTGCGTCGTCTTGTATCCCGGACAGTCCTCGGGGTCGTCGCTGTTGGCGATGAGGTGCTGCCGATGGAGGTACTCCGCTACCTTCGCGGCCTTCGCGTCCTCCTCGTCGTTGTCCTCCTCTTTCACCTCCAGCTTCGAACGAGGAGGGTCCTGCCGCCGGAACCCGTGGCGAATCGCGGATTGTAATTCCGTCGCCGCTGCCACGCCTCCGATTTGGGGGCGGCGTCGCGTACTCCTTCTTCACCTCGCGCTTCGGCACGGTGTAAGGGGAGGCACGGTGAGAGGACGACGATGACCGCGCCGCTCCCGAGGAAGAAAAATGGGGGGTCGTCCTCCTCTACTGCCACCGTGAAGGAGCCGTAGGCGATGGCGGCGACGACTCTGGCATTTCCAGCCTGGAGCCACCGTTGCGAAGGCCGTCGAGGACGGCGGGGAGGGTGCGCCCGGGTACTCCTCAAAAGAGGATGTGCCCCTCCATGTTCCAGGTGTTCGCCCTCCTGATGAGGCCGATGGTGTTGCACATGCCGGTGTCATAGCGCGCCTGGAAGAAATCCCACCACCATGTGTCGTTGTTGGTGGGGGCCTAGATGGGATTGGCGCGCTTCTCGGGCTTCAGGCGTAGGCGCTGGGCCCTGATCTCGTCCATCCATTGTTGTGTATCCGGCACTGGCAGAGGTGGGACGCCGATCCCGTTGTCCACCATCTTACAGGCCAGGTACCGCTCATTGTACAATGCCCATGTCTCCGCCACGGTGAGGCTGCCATGCCCGAAGCTGTTCACGGTGATGATGTTCTTCCGGTCAGACGACATCGGCAAGATCTGGGGACTGGTGGTGGGAGCGTTGTCGAGAGAGCGGCACGGATGGTGTGTGGAAGGGACGAGAAGGAAGGAGGGGCCGCTGATACGTCTCCGACGTATCGATAATTTCTTATGTTCCATGCCACATTATTGATGTTATCTACATGTTTTATGCACACTTTATGTCATATTCGTGCATTTTCTGGAACTAACCTATTAACAAGATGCCGAAGTGCCGATTCTTTGTTCTGCTGTTTTTGGTTTCAGAAATCCTAGTAACGAAATATTCTCGGAATTGGACGAAATCAACGCCCAGGGTCCTATTTTGCCACGAAGCTTCCAGAAGTCCGAAGAAGAGACGAAGAGGGGCCACGAGGGGGCCACACCCTAGGGCGGCGCGCCCCCCCCCCCCTTGGCCGCGCGGCCCTGTGGTGTGGGGCCCTCGTGCCGCCTCTTGACCTGCCCTTCCGCCTACTTAAAGCCTCCGTTGCGAAACCCCCAGTACCGAGAGCCACGATACGGAAAACCTTCCAGAGACGCCGCCGATCCCATCTCGGGGGATCCAGGAGATCGCCTCCGGCACCCTGCCGGAGAGGGGAATCATCTCCCGGAGGACTCTACGCCGCCATGGTCGCCTCCGGAGTGATGTGTGAGTAGTCTACCCCTGGACTATGGGTCCATAGCAGTAGCTAGATGGTTGTCTTCTCCCCATTGTGCTATCATTGTCGGATCTTGTGAGCTGCCTAACATGATCAAGATCATCTATCTGTAATTCTATATGTTGCGTTTGTTGGGATCCGATGAATAGAGAATACTTGTTATGTTGATTATCAAAGCTATGTCTATGTGTTGTTTATGATCTTGCATGCTCTCCGTTATTAGTAGATGATCTGGCCAAGTTGATGCTAGTAACTCCAAGAGGGAGTATTTATGCTCGATAGTGGGTTCATGTCTCCGTGAATCTGGAGGGGTGACAAGAACCTCTAAGGTTATGGATGTGCTGTTGCCACTAGGGATAAAACATTGGTGCTATGTTCAAGGATGTAGTCACTAGTTACATTACGCGCAATACTTAATGCAATTGTCTGTTGTTAGCAACTTAATACTGGAGGGGGTTCGGATGATAACCTGAAGGTGGACTTTTTAGGCATAGATGCAGTTGGATGGCGGTCTATGTACTTTGTCGTAATGCCCAATTAAATCTCACTATACTCATCATAATATGTATGTGCATGGTCATGCCCTCTTTATTTGTCAATTGCCCAACTGTAATTTGTTCACCCAACATGCTGTTTATCTTATGGGAGAGACACCTCTAGTGAACTGTGGACCCCGGTCCAATTCTCTATACTGAAATACAATCTACTGCAATACTTGTTCTACTGTTTTCTGCAAACAATCATCTTCCACACAATACGGTTAATCCTTTGTTACAGCAAGCCGGTGAGATTGACAACCTCACTGTTTCGTTGGGGCAAAGTACTTTGGTTGTGTTGTGCAGGTTCCACGTTGGCACCGGAATCCCTGGTGTTGCGCCGCACTACATCCCGTCGCCATCAACCTTCAACGTGCTTCTTGGCTCCTCCTGGTTCGATAAACCTTGGTTTCTTTCTGAGGGAAAACTTGCTGCTGTGCGCATCATACCTTCCTCTTGGGGTTCCCAACGAACGTGTGAGTTACACGCCATCAGCCGCCTCTTTATATAGCGGCGGCAGGCGAATCGGCAACGGGAGTGTTGGCCGTAATAAAGCCAGCGCAGATGGCCACGCGGCCATGCGCGGCGAGACGCTTCACTGTGCCACCTAGGAAATCCGCGAGGCCATTAACGCCGCTTGACCATAGGTAGGCGATGGGTTCAACCTTCCGCTTCAATGACGCATCGGGCCCGCCACTCACGACTCGTTTCTGCACTTTGTCGGGCGCACCCGCGGCGTACCCCATGGAACAGAGATGGCCTCGGGCGTCAGACACCGTATTGGTCCGCGCCGGACGAAAATGTCCTTTGGGGGTGCGGCTGGGGGTGGTAAAATAGTCGGCCCGCCCCAAAAAGCTTGGGGAGGGGGCGCTTTGAGGGGCGCGACTGGAGATGCTCTGAGGTGGCGGCTTCGCAGTATCACCCATCCTCATATTTTTGCACAAGCTATGCGCTAGCGCCATTACTTCGCGTCCGACGCCGGAGAAGACGTCGTTGCAACTTCACACTATCACTCGCTTGTAGCACCAGCGGTGGCCATTCGTAGCTCCGGTGATGGTCATTTGCAGCTTCGACATTGGCCTCTTGCAACTCCGCGGTAGGCTCTTGTAGCATAGACGGCCGTTGTCTACAGCTCCGGCATAGGACATTCGTAGCTCCTGTGATAGCCGTTTGCATCACTGCTCGCCGGCGGTGGTTTGTAGTTTCTACGTTGGCCGCTTGCAGCTCCGCAGTAGGGTCCTGTAGCATAGACATCCGTCGTTTACAGCTCTGACCTAGGTCGCTTGTATCTCCGACGGTACACACTTGTAGCTCCACCCGGTAGCACTTGTAGTATCGGTGATGGTCGTCGGAAGCTCCGGTGTCGGGTCTTGCAGCTCCGGCAATAGGTGCTTGAAGCACCGCCTCTCTCGCCGGCGACATTGACTCTTGATTCCGGATTAGATGCAGCAGCACCGCCCAACTCGCCAGCACTCATCTCTTCGCCCGCAGCATCGTCTCCGCCAGCTCGCAACACCCGTCGTCCGCTCGCAGTATTGTTGGTGTCTTGGAGGATATCATTTTGAAGCAGTGCGTGTCCACGCCGATAGTTTTTGTCAGGAGAAACGCAGGGATCAGCGGCGGCGGCCGACCATTCGTGAAACCACAGACGAGCTACAACCTACAGGAGAGGGAGAGGAGGAGTAGCGAAGGAGCGGTCGTCAGTCGAACGATGGAGACCGAGTCACCAAGGAGATAAGTAGAAGACTTTCCATGCAGGAGCTGGCTTGGTGGGGCCTAGGAAAGGAATGTCCATAGGATCGACGAAGATCAACGGCCGCGCGCCCGGAGGTTTCAAGGTAGGGAGCCTCCGGCTGAACAAGATCATTTGCCTTCTCTTTGTGTGTCCTTAGAGCATCTGTAGAAAAAGTACGAACAAGACTTAGAGGAGGAGATATGCACCGCTAACGGCTGAAGCCAAAAATGGTTAGAGGAGGAAAGATAGGATACTGATCCCTAAAAATCGAGGCGCCTCTCATCTTTCCTCCCCGACGCAGTCCCTCCCCAAAAATTAAGCTCCCGCCCAACCGGCCGCCACTCCCGCCCAAAACCATCGTCTGTCGTCACCTGTGCCACCTTTCTCCCCCGACGCGCCAAAATGGCACCAGTGCTCATCCCCGCATGTCCGCCAGAGTTTTTGGGCGGCGAATCGGCGCCCGATTTGACCCCCGTGATGCTTTCGACGCCGCGAAAGAGGTTGGGCAACACCGGACCGGTGGGCCAATGGGTGTGACCAACAAGGCCACCGGAAAGCCCGTGGCCATTGGTAAGCCGCTTCTAGCTCCGGTGTTGAGCGGCCCACGGTCGCGGAAGCCGACGGCGGTGATGCAAGCCCTCACTAAGTCGTTGACGGAGAAGAGGAAAAGGAAGGCCACGGCGGCATCGAACTCGACGCCTATGCACAAGGCCAGGGCTTCACCGGCTTCGTCAACAACCATGGCTTCTCTCTCAGCCGGTTTTGCACGTCCTCGAGTGGACACTTACGACGTGGTCGACGAAATGACCGAGAGTCAAGCAAGCGCGACCGATATTGGGGTGGCCGAATTCATTTCTTAGTTGGATTCTTCACACACCCAAGTCATTGATGAGCTCAACTTCGTCGTTGGTGATAGCTACGGTGTCTACGCCACGTAGGATGAAGAAGCCGAAGAAGAGGTGACCGAGGTGGAAGAAGTCGAAGAAGAGTTGATCGAGGTGGCGGCGACAAAATAGAAGGGCAAGAAGCCGAACAAGAGATCCGCCAATTATAGTGAAGAAGAAGACATTGCATTGTGCCATGCTTGGATGAATGTTTCGCTTGATGCATCGGTTGGCACCGATTAATGCAAGGACAAGTTTTAGCAAATAACTCAAAAGCACTACCGCAATGTTGTCAAGATACCGTCCTATCGCACCCAAGGCTCTCTTAGTCAATGTTGGGGTGCAATACTTGAGTGTTGCAATCGGTGGTCCGGCGCCATTGAGATGGTGAATAATTTACCACCAAGTGGTGGGATAATCACCCAATATATGACATTGGAACAAGAAGTGTACAAGCATCGCAACAAGAAGGGTGGCCACAAAGATTTTACATTGTTTCATTGCTACAAGGAACTAGAGGGCAATGATAAGTGGGCAAGAAGAAACTATGAGACTACACCCATGAGGTAAAGAATCACCACGGCCATTGATGTCGATGATGATGATGATGACGGAGAAGAAGACCTCAACAAGAGGCCGAGGTGGTGATGGGGTCCACAACATTTACATGCTATGTTGTGCTTTTGGATCAAACTTGATCAATATGTTATTTTTTGGATAATATGTATGCATGTTTAAACTTTGTATGTTTGAGTTATTTGCAAAACCATGTCAAAAAATCTCTCCTTTAAATATAGGGGATCAGATCTAGCGGCCACCATTTAAAGGAGCAAATTTAACCTTCTCTATTTTGCGACGCAGTTTCCTCCTATAAGTTTTAGGGGATCTGCTAGAGATGCTCTTATATGTTTAGGTTATCTTTCTGTGCACGTATTTTCTACTAAAAATTAAAGAAAATAAACATCACGAGAAAAAGGAGTTGTAAGTGATGGTTTCCTTTTTTGCAAAAAGTACCACCGATCTATTAATCATCATTAACATGAGTATAAAGAAACATCAAAGGTAATAAAAAATATAAATAGATCTTTGTACCACCTAGGGAAGACTACATGCACTAGAGCGACTGAAGGCGCGCCGCCGTCCTCACTCCTCCATCACCGGAGTCGGGCAAAGCTTGTCGAAGTAGCTTGTTTTAGTACATTGATGGAAAATCGCCGTGCTAAGGCTCTAAAGGAACAATGTAGCAGAGAGCAACAACCATCATCAATATTCCGCAACTTCGCATCTAGTGGTAAGGATTATTTACCTTGCATAATTCCCTAAGACGGATCCTTGGCGGTGACCATGTTTGGTGCCTGAGGTGTAGAAAACTTTTGTTTGATACGCTTGTATATGTGTGGCCCAACATAAACCTCCCATATGCACACCCTCGGGAGCATCGAACATTGGGATCCTCCTCACCCAGGAACCTAGGGGTCTACACCTCGGATGATCACTCTACATCCATTCTCCATTGTTGTAGGTATAACTCTTCACTACAATGCTTCACCGAGGAGCCTTGCCTACGCCCTTCCCCTTTCCATGGTCTGCCACTTCCACTTAGCAATTATCTCTTCTAGAATACAATATTTTTATCCATGTTTTAGTGCTTCCTTTACCATGATCTTTCTCATACGAACGTTTGTTCCTCTTCGGTGGTTTATATATTTCCTATTTATTGGAATACAAGACGACTTAGTTTTGTGGGGGGGGGGGGGGGGGGGGGTGGGTTCTAAAACGGGAGTGTTCATTACCTTGTGATATAAGCGACAAAATTGATTTTGTGCTAATGAAATCGAGATAATTTTGTTGTGTAGATAGGGGGGCTTTTTTTGACAAAACATTTGATGGATTCTAATGCCCTCGTAAACCATGATGAATGTGATCTAGTTAGGATGTGAATAGTGTGATTCATTTTGGGTTAATTAGTGTGTTCGGTATCATCATTTTCTGTTAATGTAGCAACATCAAAAGTTGTTGCACATATAAAAGTTGTTACTTAATGAGTGTAACATCATTTTCTACTCATATTAGATGTTTTGTGCTACTTAATGAGTGTAAAGCCATACAAAATTTGTTACACATACCCGTATCTTCAATTGTAGTGAGACTTAACATGTAATGACATTTTATTCCCATGTATTTACAATTTATGTGTTTTAAAAATCCTACAAAGCAAAGAAGAGACACTTGGATTAAGCTTAATTGTAACTCATTATTTGGTTTATATATGAAGCACATATTCGAGGATAGTTTCAAGCCCATATTATTTGGGGAGTGAGAGCACCACCAATATATAAAAGGTAATGTTCCAAAAAAATACCAATGAGTCAATTGTTTTACATGAGTTCACAAAAATGTAAATAATGTGTTCTTATTGTGTGTGGTCAACCAATAAGTGGTTAGGCCTAAGCTAGACTAGAACCTAGATTCTTACAATGTATTCATACGATTTGCCAAGCACACACACGTCAAGGTGGCATATCATATTGTTTAGGCATATCCATAAATAATAGAACTACGTGAGTTGGATATGTACATAAAACTCACAACTCAATGAAATGTAAAACACACACATATATACATGAATTGTGTGAAAACAAATCAGCTCACTCACCGAGGGCATATGCCACTGAGCCACATACTGAATTACACTTGCTCTACCGTTGTACCATCTGATTGCCAAGTGTGTTCGTTGCTTGATGAGTGGTAAACACACTCATCTTGATCTCCATTTAAACTGGGTATCTATCATCATTATGATGAAAATTATCTCTCTAGACCTACCATTAATCGCTAGTCATTGCAAAAATGTCCAAATCTTCTTATTATTTTATTTTGTGTAGAAAATGACACTTTAAGGAGTAAATCATGCGCAATTAATGAAGAATCACGAGCTGGGAATATCACTAAGTCAACTAGGCCTCGAAGACAATCAACACACGCTTTAACGAGCACCGATACGGCCATCCCCGCCCGATGACGGTACGACGAATCCGTTGCATCGCCTCCCCGAACCAAGTATTTAACATGAAGGCACCCATGGCATTTGAGAGATATAACACAATGAAAACCTCATTCCGCAGCCACAGTCAGATCTCATCTTGAAATATCAGAGATTGTAAACCTAGAGGGGACCAGAAAAAGAGTTTGATGTCTACGCACGCTTCTATTCTTGTAGACAGTGTTGGGCCTCCAAGTGCAGAGGTTTGTAGAACGGCAGCAGGTTTCCCTTAAGTGGATCACCCAAGGTTTATCGAACTCCGCGCGGTAGAGATCAAAGATATCCCTCTCAAGCAACCCTGCAATTAAGATACAAGAAGTCTCTTGTGTCCCCAACACACCCAATACACTTTTCAGATGTATAGGTGCACTAGTTCGGTAAAGAGATAGTAAAATGCAAGTGATATAGATGAATATGAGTGGTAATAACAATCTGAAATAAATATGGTAGCAAGTAAATATGCAATAAAACAGTAAATAAACGGTGATTCGATGCATGGAAACAAGTCCTAGGGATCATACTTTTACTAGTGGTCACTCTCAACAATGATATCATAAAGGAGTATAAATATAAGCACTTCACTATGCTACTCTGAACTACTCTCCGGTTGGATAACAAACACTAATTCACCGCGTAGGACTGCAAAAGCAAACCTTAAAGATGTATTCCCGAGTACTAATGAACACCACACGCTGTACTTTGAGCATTCATAGGAGTTACTAACACACCACAATTTCATAGATACATCCAACTCAAATCATAATTCAGTGAACAAGTATTCTTTGAAATATAGCCTAAGAGACCCACACGGTGCACACACTCCACCTTTACACATGTGGGACAAGGAGTCTCTGGAGATCACATAAGTAAAATCCACTTGAATAGCATAACGACATCTAGATTACAAAGCTCATGGTCACATAAAGATCACACCATGGGAGAGAGAGATAGACCACATAGTTACCGGTAGAGCCCTCAGCCCCGGGGGAGAACTACTCCCTCCTCATCATGGGAGTCAGCAACGATGATGGAGATGGCGGTGGAGTCGATGGAGATGGTTCCGGGGGCAATTCCCCATCCTGGTAGGGTGCCAGAACAGATACTTCTGTCCCCCAGATCTTGTCTGCGGTGGTAGCGGAGCTACGGAACTTTTCGTGGTCGGAGGCTGGTATATTTATGGTTTTTGCGTCGGGGGCTTTATATAGGCGGAAGGGAGAGGTCGGTGGAGGCCTGGTGGCCACAGACCACCCCTAGGCGCGGGCCAGGCCACGCCTAGGGTAGGTCTGGCCACCATGTGGCCCTCCTCCGTCTCTTCTCTAGACTCCATCTCCGCTCCGAGAAAAATAGGAACTTTGTCTTTTGTTTTGTCCAATTCCGAGAATATTTCCTGTACAACTTTTTTGAAATACAAAAACAGCAAAAAACAGGGAACTGGCACTGTGGCATCTTGTCAATAGGTTAGTTCCGGAAAATGCATAAAAGTGTCACGAAGTGTAAAAAAACATATAGCAATTGGTGTAAAACAAGCATGGATCGTCAAAAATTATAGATACGTTTGAGACGTATCAAGCATCCCCAAGCTTAACTCCTACTCGTCCTCGAGTAGGTAAGTGATAAAAAAAAATTGAAGTGACATGAAGCCAACACAATCTTGATCAAGCATGTAAAGCATTGTGAGCTGGGGTCTAATTACTCTAACATAGGCATGATAGATATAATTCAATAGAACTTAGCAACTATGTTATAACATGAGAAGTAACTCAAACAAAGGGTCATGAATAATAGTGCATTGAAAGTAAACATAACAAAGTGTTACTCAACATGTCCTTTATGGAATAGCAAAACATAAATGCTAGGACACCTTGAAAGTTCAGAGGGTAACTAGATACAAGTAACTTGAGAGCAAGCAATAGCACACTCATTAATCAATCAATAATAATTTTGGAACTATGCACATTGCACTAAGAATGACAACTATGCTCTCTTAATCAGTGCATAAAGTAGAAGGTGAAGACTCAACATAAAAGTAAAAGAGAGACTCTTAGCAGAGTAAGCAAGATAAAAAAGTTTTATAAACCTTCCAAAAAGTATGGTACTTATTAGCTTTGATTTCTCATTTCCCCTATCATGATAAGCATCTTGAATGGTTAAAGTTACCGTGAGTCAAAAATGAGCTATATGCTTGCAAATCACAAGTTGAAAATCTCATGCCCCTTAAATGCGAGTACCAAAACCTCATGCTACTCAGCTTAGGTCCCAAATAAGTTCTTGTAATTGTAAGTATACATGTATCATTGAGAACCGCCAATGGGGTACCTCTTGCCCGATGATATGTAGGTACTCTTGTGGAGCAATCCCATGCCAAAATGACAAGACAAATAGACAATGAGCACCTCAGCAATTTTTTATTTACTATGAGTATAGCTTTTTATTGCAAATGCTTCATAGAATGCTCACTATGGCTTAGCTATAAATTTCCACCATGAATGATGCATGGCTTAGATTATAGCGGCCCAGGCGTTTCCCTAACTCATATACAAACTCCATGGACTTATAAGTTTCCATTTTATTTCGCACCGCTAGGCATCCATAGACAAAAGAACATGACATCAACTAAATATAAGTGCAATGTCGAAAGTGTTCCCCATGAAAGCATGGTTCTAATAACTCCCAACTCGCAATTTGCAAACATATAAATTTCATAAGATATGCACAATGATCATATTCATTAAGTACAAGAAAGTAAATGTGCCATCAAGTTCGTGAGAGCTTTACTGACTAATTTTCTCATGCCAAGATTTAATTTGGAAGATAAAAACATGATGAATTACTTGGAATAGCAATAATGCTACTATGTAGATATGGTGGACACAATTGGCAAAGTTTGTTTTATGGTGGTTGGATGCACGAGTAGAGGTCATACTCAGCACAGGCGCAGGCTAGCAAAAGACTGGGAGCGACCAACTAAGAGAGCAGTAATGGCCATAATCATGCATAGCGACAAAACATTATCAATCAAAGCATAAATTGATATTACAAGTCAAAAACTAAATGATCATAGAGGCTTTAGTTGACTGGTTATAGTCATAACATGGTATAAGCATCTGCCAAGTCAACCCAATAAAGCATCAAAGGAGAATACCACAATATTATGCTTTTATGATGGAAACAATACATGATTCTTTCAATGACACATTATGCACTCTCAGCCATTTGAAACAAGTCATGCTACAACAATAAATACTAAGCATATGAAAATAATAACATCCAACATGATATGCCAAAGTCTATACCACAATCTAGACAAGCTTCCTTTTGCATCACTATAGACATGAAACATTTTACTCGTATCCAACACTAATCAACTTGTCTGAAATAGCTCTCAAAGATGAAAATCAATATGTACCAGAGAGATAATCATACACAAATAAAGAATACTAACGAGCTCTGAATAAAATTAGAGTGAAAGAACAAGAGCTAAACGCAGTACCAGAAAACTAGAACACTCGCAGAACAATAAGAGCGAAAACTAGAGTGTTCTATGCAATTAAAACAGAGCGTGTCTCTCTCCCACACAAGAATGCTAGGATCCAACCACATGCTTCAGAAATAAAAACAAAATAAAACTAAAAACAAAAATAAAGACTCTCCAAGAACAACACATAGCGTAAGAAGCAATAAAAATATAGTGCATAGAAAGATGACATGTTGCTTTGTTGATGAAGAGGGGATGTCTTGGGCATCCCCAAGCTTTGACGCTTGTACATATTGGATATTTATTGGGGTGCAGGGGCATCCCCAAGCTTGAGATTTTGTCCATTCTTCATCTCATTACATCATTCTTCTCTCCCTACACTTGAAAACTCCCTTCATACAAAACTTAACACAGTTCTCTATTAGCAGCATTAGTACAATCAAAATAAACAAATTCACTTGGGTTCAGTTCTAACATATATCAAACATCTATTAAAGCATTATCTACTGTATCAACCTTTCAAAAAGCTCTTTGATCAAAAGAACTCAAAAAGAAAGAGATATAAGAGGCAAATGCAAATAGTGCAGAAATCTGTCAAAACAGAACAACAGGTAAAGATCGATTTTTTCGAAACTCCTCTGTTGCTCATCTCGAAAAGTGGTCAACTAACGAAAGTTATATAATAACCTGGAGCATATGCATAAAAAATGATAGCTCAAAATTCCTCTCGGCCTATTTTTACAAATTTTTATGGTAACAGCACATAATCTGTTTTCAGGACAATAACTTCCCCAAATCTTACTTTCTTCCTATTAGAGGCTATTCTGGGCACAAAAACGAAATAAAAATGATAAGGAGAGGTTATTACAGAGGTAATAACTTCCAATACTCAACATAAAAGAAAAATTACAGTAAATAAACATGGCTTATCTTCCAAGAGTGCTTTTCTTTAACGCCTTTCAGCTAGGCTCAGTAATTTGAGAAGATGCTCACCTAACATATATGAATTGAATCAAAAGAGAGCATCAAGGAGCAAATATGAAACACATTTAAGTCTAACCCACTTCCTACGCATAGGAATCTTGTACACAAGATTCACAAAGAACAAAGTGACAAGCATAGGAAGATAAAACAAGAGCAACTTCAAAACTTTCGGCATATAGAGAGCTGTTTTAGTACCATGAAAACTTCTACAACCATATTTTACTCTCTCATAATAATTATCAGTAGCATCATGATAAAATCAACAATATAACTATCACATTAAACATTCTTATCATGATTAATATGCTAAAATTATTACTCCCCACATAAGCATAGTCATTCTTATTAATTGTAGTGGGAGCAAACTCAACAAAAATAGCTATCATTATTGTTCTCATCACCATAACCATCAAATATAGGAGGCATATTGTGATCATAATTAACTTTCTCCTCAATAGTAGGTGGACTGAAAATAACATAATCATCACTTTAATCATCATATATTGGAGACATAGTATCATCATAGCAAAAAAATTCCTCCTCCAAACAGGGGAACTAAAAGATCATTTTCATAAAAACTACCTTCCCCAATCTTAGACTTTTCCATAGCATTAGCAATAATAGTGTACAAAGCATTCATACCAATAACATTACTATTAGCATGCAAGTAAAGTTCCATAGGTTTTTAATTTTTTATTCAAACACCTCATGTCCTAACTTAAGATAAATACTATAAAGCTCTCTATTTTTGTTGTTGTTTTCCATTAAGCCTAACTAGTGAAAATAAAAAAAAAGAAACAAAAAGATGTAATTGCAGAATCTGAAGGAAATAACTTCGAGCGCTCACCAGATACTAAAATACATAGTAACCATAGGATGTGAGTACCTTTTACCTTACCTCCCCGGCAATGACACCAGAAAAGAGCTTGATGTCTACGCACACTTCTATTCTTGTAGACAGTGTTGGGCCTCCAAATGCAGAGGTTTGTAGAACAACAGCAGGTTTCCCTTAAGTGGATCACTGATGTCTACGCACGGCTCTTTTCCTGTAGATAGTGTTGGGCCTCCAAGAGCAGAGGTTTGTAGAACAGCAGCAAGTTTTCCCTTAAGTGGATCACCCAAGGTTTATCGAACTTAGGGAGGAAGAGGTCAAAGATATCCCTCTCAAGCAACCCTGCAACCACAAAGCAAGAAGTCTCTTGTGTCCCCAACACACCTAATACACTTGTCAGATGTATAGGTGCACTAGTTCGGCGAAGATATAGTGAAATACAGGTGGTATGAATAAATATGAGCAGTAGTAACGGCACCAGAAAATAGCTTGCTGCTACAACTGGCGTGTGGTTGATGGTGGTAATATTGCAGGAAGTACAGATGCAGTAAAACAGTAAACAAGCAGTGATAGCAGTATTTGGGAACAAGGCCTAGGGATTATACTTGCACTAGTGGACACTCTCAACATTGATCACATAAATGAATAGATAAATGCTATACTCTACACTCTCTTGTTAGATGATGAACACCACTAATTGCGTAGGGCTACAAGAGCACCTCAATGCCGGAGTTAACAAGCTCCACAATATTCGATATTCATATTTAAATAACCTTAGAGTGCATGATAGATCAACACAACTATACCAAGTACTAACATAGCATGCACACTGTCACCTTCACACTATGAAAGGAGGAATAGATCACATCAATACCATCATAGTAATAGTTAACTTCATAATCTACAAGAGATCACAATCATAAACTATGCCAAGTACTACATGATGCACATACTGTCACCATTACATCATGGAGGAGGAATAGAATACTTTAATAACATCACTAGAGTAGCACATAGATGAATAGTGATACAAAGCTCATATGAATCTCAATCATGTAAGGCAGCTCATGAGATCATTGTATTGAAGTACATGGGAGAGAGATTAACCACATAGCTACCGGTACAGCCCTTAGCCTCGATGGAGAACTACTCCCTCCTCATGGGAGACAGCAGCGGTGATGAAGATGGCGGTGGTGTCGATGGAGATGCCTTCCGGGGGCACTTCCCCGTCCCGGCGGCGTGCCGAAACAGAGACTCATGTCCCCCAGATCTTGGCTTCGCGATGGTGGCGGCTCTGGAAGGTTTCTCGTACCGTGGCTTTTTCGTGTCGAAGATTTAGGTCAGGGACCTTTAAATAGACGAAGAGGCGGAGTCGGAGGGCTGACGAGGCGGTGACACCATAGGGGGCGCGGCCCACCCCCTGGCCGCGCCGGCCTGTCATCTGGGCCCCCAGGGCTCCCCTCTGGTGGCTCTCGGGTGTTCTGGAAGCTTCGTGGGATTTTAAGATCTTGGGCGTTGATTTCGTCTAATTCCAAGAATATTTCCTTACTAGGATTTCTGAAACCAAAAACAGCAGAAAACAGGAACTGGCACTTCGGCATCTTGTCAATAGGTTAGTTCCAGAAAAACGCATAAAATCATCATAAAGTGTGAACAAAACATGTAGGTATTGTCATAAAACAAGCATGGAACATAAGAAATTATCGATACGTTGGAGACGTATCAGCATCCCCAAGCTTAGTTCCTACTCGTCCTCGAGTAGGTAAACGATAACAAAGATAATTTCTGAAGTGACATGCTACCAACATAATCTTGATCATACCTGGACTATGGGTCCATAGCAGTAGCTAGATGGTCGTCTTCTCCTAATTGTGCTTCATTGTTGGATCTTGTGAGCTGCCTAACATGGTCAAGATCATCTATCTGTAATGCTACATGTTGTGTTTGTTGGGATCTGATGAATAGTGAATGCTATGTTATGTTGATTATCAATTTATTATCTTTGTGTTGTTTATGATCTTGCATGCTCTCCGTTACTAGTAGAGGCTCTGGCCAAGTTTTTGCTTGTAACTCCAAGAGGGAGTATTTATGCTCGATAGTGGGTTCATGCCTCCATTAAATCTGGGACAGTGACAGAAAGTTCTAAGGTTGTGGATGTGCTGTTGCCACTAGGGATAAAACATCGATGCTATGTCTAAGGATGTACGTGTTGATTACATTACGCACCATACTTAATGCAATTGTCTGTTGTTTGCAACTTAATACTGGAAGGGGTTCGGATGATAACCTGAAGGTGGACTTTTTAGGCATAGATGCATGCTGGATAGCGGTCTATGTACTTTGTCGTAATGCCCAATTAAATCTCACAATACTCATCATAACATGTATGTGCATGGTCATGCCCTCTTTATTTGTCAATTGCCCAACTGTAATTTGTTCACCCAACATGCTTATTCTTACGGGAGAGACACCACTAGTGAACTGTTGTAGCACCCTACCTTTTAAATAAAGGCAAGATACCTGTGTATAGTGCTATTCCCGGGATCACTGATAGCACACACATTTCAAATGTAGTAATCATAGCAATAGTATCAAATTTATTACAACGCAAATCCTTGGGAGAATAAAATAAAGTCTTACAAATTGCATAGTCAAAAGGACTAGCTCAAATATAAATGTTCAAAGCAAACACAACGGAAAAATAACTGCAGTGAGCCTCCATTGTCTTCATGCGCCACAGGCAGACATGTTGGAATGTAGACTCGAGATCCTACCTAGTACTCCTCCTCAGACGATCCTGCACGTTTGAATATGCAGCCCCACGAATGGAGGTCAGTACAATGATGTACTGGCAAATGACACTTATTTGGTGGCAGTTTTGGGCTTATCTATCTACATGATATTTGGCAAGTGGAGTTCAGGCAAATTTGCATAAAGCCAATTTTATCCTACACTTTTATTTCAAAACAAAACATTTTACAAAACTCATTATGATGTCATAAATAGTATCATGGTTACATCTCCCATGTACTATCCGACAGTTGCTACTCAAATTTTAACTTATTCAGAAAGGGTGATGAGATTCTTCCGTACATTCCCTGCCTAGAAAGCTCAAATTGTCCGTAACCGGGGACACGGCTAAGATCTTAGGTTTTAACTCTCGAGAGGTCGCGCTCTTTACCCACAATTTGCAACCAAGCCTTTTTGCCAAAATTCTTCATTTTCATTAAGGCCAGGACAAGGCCACTACGAAGCTTTTCCTTAGTAGCCCCCCTACCTACCGGATCCACCCGTACCCAGATTCCCCCCACTGGCGGTACCCTAGGCGAGGTTTCCCACTACATACTTAGCCAAGACAGAGCCCATATTGTATTGTGGTTGCACTGGAAGCTATCTAAAACATGGACGACATAATAATCTCTTTAATCCTGGGTGGTCATCCACAAGTACACTCTCAGGCGATGACAACCACAATGTGGCCCCGAGTAGCCACTCAACATAATCCAAAACCACACCAATTCCACCCAGGCGTTTCATTAATGTTGTTAATTTTTTTAATTTCCCAATGATCACAATCCAGAATAATCAAAACAGCATTGGCATTTTTGTTATTGCTGAGCACACTAAGGATACTAGCAATGGTTCAAGGGTGGCTACACACTACTAGGATCTAATAGGCATAGCATAATTTTTCAAAAACAAAAATCTACCATGCATACTAGTTTGAAAACGCTAATGCATAATAAAAAGTAAGTAGGAAATGAGCGTCACTTGCCTTGATCAAAGCAACCAGCACAATCACAGCAATCACAAGCACCACCTTGATCTCCTCCACAATCTATTCAAACAATTTACAACAAATAAACAAACATTCGATATGAACAATCATAGACATGTATGCATGCATGCTATGCAACAATTTAATCTTCACGAGAGAGGTGGTGTGTAAGTGTTGCATTATGTGCTCTCTGATATGTGTCATGTTAATAAAATATTCTGGGCATTTAATTGATTTAGAAAAATCATTAACCGAGTATCTATTTAACATATACAATCTTAATAATTAGCTACTGCAAGCATTATGTATTGTAAAAATATGAGTTTGACCTCCCTGGATAGGTTACAGTAATACAAAAGTAGTGCAATTGGAATTATTCGAAAACGATTTATAAAATTTGAATTATCTTTGCATTACTGATTTGAATAGATTTTACTAAAGAAAGTTTGTGCACATATCAAAGTTGTGCAATACCTATACCAAGTTGAAGTACATAATCTGAGGATTCCAGAAAGTACAAAATCATCAAATTTGGACCAGTAGATTATTTTATACAATTTTTATAGTGTAATCTGGTCTATTTCTCTAATTGAAATTTGATGCGAAATCTAACACAGTACATATGCCATATTACTGCATAAACGTGTAGTACATACTGTAAGCTTTCCAAAACTATAAAGTTTACAAAATTTGGCCCTACGGTTGAATTTATATCGAATTTACAAGTTCTGCTACAAATCTGAGATTCAAAAACAATTTTAAAACGTATTTGACCAAAAATTGACTGGGCGCTGACTCAGCCTGCCACGCGGCGCGCTCGGATTGGCCGATACCGATTCGGTATTGGCTCTAATCTGGTCCACCAGATCTAGATCTAACGGCGCGAGAAAAAGAAAATAAAAAAAAATAAAAAGAAAAAGAAAAGGGGAGATGCTGCTCACCTGCCGGCCGGGGTTGGGGAAGACGGCGGCGGGCGGCTCGGGCGGACGGCGTCGGCGGCGTTTCGGCGAGAGCTGGCGGCGACGGAGGCGGCTACGGCGTGCGGCGCGACGCGGCGGAGCGAGTGGTGGTGGCAGCGCGGGCAATGGCGGGCTAGGGCGGCCGGGGGCGGCGGCTGAAGGCGGTGCGGGCGCGGCAACCTCGGCGAGAGATTGGCGGCTACTGGTGGCGCGATAGGGGTGGCGGCTTAGGGGAAAAAGTCCGCGGGGGTCGTGGCTATAAATAGGCGGGGCACGGACGTCGAGGCGGCATCGGACGGTGCGGATTCGTCCGCGCCAATCTAGGTCAACGCGGCGGCGGCGGTGTGTCCGCGTCGGACACGGGAGGAAGACGACATGGGCCCCGCGTCAGGCGGTCCCACCCGTCAGCGAGGGGGCAGAGGCGGCTCCGTGCGGCCGCGTTTCCAGGCCGCAGTGGGCCGGTGAGGTGCGGGCCGTTTTGGGCCGACGCGGTCGGGCTGGCCCAGCTCGGCCGGTCCGATCCGTTGCTTCTTTTTTTTTTGTTCTTTTATTTTTCTTTTTTTCTTTTTACTGTTTTTGACATAACTTTAGTTTTAGGTATCCAAATTGACCCAAACCAATTTCTAAAATTTTGTAAAATTCAAGGCTTTGTTTTAAACAACAGAGAACAATGTTTAGGCACAAATTACTATGGTAGGATGATAAGGTTCTTTGCATAAAGGATATGTAGCTATGGTTGTGTTAATTGTAATTAACATTTTATGTGTATATGAACAAATGCAAGGATGCCATGAATGCATGCAGGTTTTTGTATTTTGAAAACTAGGGATGTTACAACTGTGGACCCCGGTCCATTCTTTTAATCGAATACAATCTACTGCAATACTTGTTCTACTGTTTTCTGCAAACAATCATCATCCACACTATACATCTAATCCTTTGTTACAGCAAGCCGGTGAGATTGACAACCTCACTATCACATTGGGGCAAAGTAATTTGGTTGTGTTGTGCAGGTTTCACGTTGGCGCCGGAATCCCTGGTGTTGCGCCGCACTACACTTCGCCGCCATCAACCTTCAACGTGCTTCTTGACTCCTACTGGTTCGATAAACCTTGGTTTCTTACTGAGGGAAACTTACTGTTGTACGCATCACACCTTCCACTTAGGGTTCCCAACGGTCGCGTGCTGTACGCGTGTCAAGCATAAATTTCTAGCGCCGTTGCCGGGGAGATCAAGACACGCTGCAAGGGGAGTCTCCACCTCCAATCTCTTTACTTTGTTTTTATCTTGCTTTACTTTATTTACTACTTTGTTTGCTGCATTATATCAAAACACAAAAAAATTAGTTGCTAGTTTTACTTTATTTACTATCTTGTTCTCCATATTAAAAACACACAAAAATTAGTTACTTGCATTTACTTTATCTAGTTTGCTTTATTTACTGTTAATAAAATAGGTACTCCTGAAAATACTAAGTTATGTGACTTCACAACCACAAATAATAATGATTTCTTATGCACACCTATTGTTCCACCTGCTACTACTGCAGAATTCTTTGAAATTAAACCTGCTTTACTGAATCTTGTTATGAGAGAGCAATTTTCTGGTGTTAGTTCTGATGATGCTGCTGCCCATCTTAATAATTTTGTTGAATTATGTGAAATGCAAAAGTATAAGGATGTAGATGGTGACATTATAAAATTAAAATTGTTTCCTTTCTCATTAAGAGGAAGAGCTAAAGATTGGTTGCTATCTCTGCCTAAGAATAGTATTGATTCATGGACTAAATGCAAGGATGCCTTTATTGGTAGATATTATCCTCCTGCTAAAATTATATCTTTGAGAAGTAGCATAATGAATTTTAAAAATTGGATAATGAGCATGTTGCCCAAGCATGGGAAAGAATGAAATCTTTGGTTAAAAATTACCCAACCCATGGACTGACTACTTGGATGATCATCCAAACCTTTTATGCAGGACTGAATTTTTCTTCGCGGAACTTATTGGATTCAGCTGCTGGAGGTACCTTTATGTCCATCACTCTAGGCGACGTAACAAAGCTTCTTGATAATATGATGATTAATTACTCTGAATGGCACACTGAAAGAGCTCCACAAGGTAAGAAGGTAAATTCTGTCGAAGAAACCTCTTTCTTGAGTGATAAGATTGATGCTATTATGTCTATGCTTGTGAATGGTAGGACTAATGTTGATCCTAATAATGTTCTGTTAGCTTCATTGGTTGCTCAAGAAGAACATGTTGATGTGAACTTCATTAAAAATAATAATTTCAACAACAATGCTTATCGGAACAATTCTAGTAACAACTATAGGCCATATCCTTATAATAATGGTAACGGTTATGGTAATTCTTATGGGAATTCTTACAACAATAATAGGAACACACCCCCTGGACTTGAAGCTATGCTTAAAGAATTTATTAGTACACAAACTGCTTTTAACAAATCTGTTGAAGAAAAGCTTGGGAAAATTGATATACTTGCTTCTAAAGTCGATAGTCTTGCTGCTGATGTTGATCTTTTGAAATCGAAAGTTATGCCTAATGTAAATAATAATAATAAAATTGTTACTACAGCAAATGCCATCCAAGTTAGAATCAATGAGAATATAAGATTGATGGCCGAATTGCGTGCTAGATGGGAAAAAGAAGAAAATGCTAAAGAAGATAATATAGCTAAAGTTTGGACTATTACCACCACTACCAATGCTAATGCTTCACATGTTGCTGCACCTCCTACTATTAATGGTAAAATAATTGGTGTTGGCAATGTTTCCACTTCTAATGCAAAGCGTGAAAAACTGCCTGAAACTGCTAAAACTGCTGAAACTGCCTGTGATAAAGCTGCTGAATTTTTTTCCAACATTGGGGATAATGATCCCATTGCTTTAGATCATAATGGTTTGGATTTTGATGATCGTCACATCTCTGAAGTTATAAAGTTCTTACAAAAACTTGCTAAGAGTCCTAATGCTAGTGCTATAAATTTGGCTTTCACAAAACATATTACAAATGCTCTCATGAAAGCTAGAGAAGAGAAATTAAATCGCGAAGCTTCTATTCCTAGGAAGTTAGAGGATGGTTGGGAGCCCATCATTAAGATGAAGGTCAATGACTTTTATTGTAATGCTTTATGTGATCTTGGTGCAAGTATTTCCATTATGCCTAGAAAAATCTATAATATGCTTGACTTGCTGATACGGCTCCGACGTATCGATAATTTCTTATGTTCCATGCCACATTATTGATGATATCTACATGTTTTATGCATACTTTATGTCGTTTTTATGCGTTTTCCGGAACTAACCTATTGACGAGATGCCGAAGGGCCAGTTGATGTTTTCTGCTGTTTTTGGTTTCAGAAATCCTAGTAAGGAAATATTCTCGGAATCGGACGAAATCAACACCCAGCATCTTAGAATCCCCGGAAGCATCCAGAACACCCGAGAGTCGCCAGAGGGGGGCCACAGGCCACCCAGATGATAGGCCGGCGCGGCCCAGGCCCTGGCCACGCCGCCTTATGGTGTCGTCGCCTCGTTGACCTTCTGACGCCGCCTCTTCGCCTATTTAAGCCCCCTCGACCTAAAACCTCGATACGAAAAAGCCACGGTACGAGAAAGACTCCAGAGGCGCCGCCACATCGCGAAACTCCAATTCGGGGGACAGAAGTCTCTGTTCTGGCACCCTGCCGGGATGGGGAATTGCCCCCGGAGTCATCTCCACCGCCGTCTCCACCGCCATCTTCACCGCCATCGTTGTCTCCATGATGAGGAGGGAGTAATCCACCCCCGAGGCTGAGGGCTCCGCTGTAGCTATGTGGTTCATCTCTCTCTTTATGTGATCTAGTTGAATATCATCTATGTGCTACTCTAGTGATGTTATTAAAGTAGTCTATTCCTCCTCCATGATGTAATGTTGGCAGTGTGTGCATCATGAAGTACTTGGTTTATGCTATGATTGTGATCTCTTGTAGATTATGAAGTTAACTATTACTATGATGGTATTGATGCGATCTATTCCTCCTTTCATAGTGTGATGGTAGAAGTGTGCATGCTATGTTAGTACTTGGTTTGGTTGTGTTGATCTATCTTGCACTCTAAGGTTATTTAAATATGAACATTGAATATTGTGGAGCTTGTTAACTCCGGCATTGAGGGTTCGTGTAATCCTACACAATGGTGTTCATCATCCAACAAGAGGGTGTAGAGTAGTCCTATTATGTGATCATTGTTGAGAGTGTCCACTAGTGAAAGCAGGATCCCTGGGCCTTGCTTCCAAGCATTGAATCTCCGTTTGTTTACTATTTTGTTGAATGTTTACTCGCTGCCATAATTTATTCAGATTGCTATTATTACTCATACTCATCCATATTACTTGTATCTCACTATCTCTTCACCGAACTAGTGCACCTATACATCTGACAAGTGTATTTGGTGTGTTGGGGACACAAGAGACTTCTTGCTTTGTGGTTGCAGGGTTGCTTGAGAGGGATATCTTTGACCTCTTCCTCCCTGAGATCGATAAACCTTGGGTGATCCACTTAAGGGAAACTTGCTGCTGTTCTACAAACCGCTGCTCTTGGAGGCCCAACACTGTCTACAAGAATAAAGGCTCCCGTAGACATCAAGCACTTTTCTGGCGCCGTTGCCGGGGAGGAAAGGTAAAAGGCACTCATACTCCTGCCTGTGCAATAAAGATTTTCTGGCGCCATTGTGTTTATGCTCGAAGCTATTTCCTTTAGATCCTGCAATTGCATCTTTTTGTTTCTTGTTTTACACTAGTTAGGCATAATGGACAACAATGAGCTTCTTATTTTATTTCCTAAGTTAAGACATGAATTGTGTGATGCGAAAATTAAAGAACCTATGGAGCCTCAATTGCATGCTAGTAGCAATGTTATTAGTATGAACGCAATCACTGCTAATGCTATGGATAAGTCTAAGCTTGGGGAAGCTAGTTTCTGTGATCTTTTTAGCTTCCCATCTTTAGGGGAGAAAATTTGTTCTGATAATGCTTTATCTCCCATATGCGATAACTCTAATGATGCTTGTGATATTTTAAATCCACCTACTGCAAGTACTGCTTTCAAGATACCCATGAAAATTATTGAACGTGTTATTGATAACCGCTATGAAGGGGATGGAACTGTCCATCCTGGAGATCATTTACTGTTTTTGCATGAATTATGCGGGTTATTTAAGTGTGCAGGTATCTCTATGGATGAAGTGAGGAAGAAGCTATTCTCTTTTTCGCTGTCTGGTAAAGCGGCGCATTGGTATAAATTGTTGAAGAATAGTCATTCTCTTGGTTGGGAGGAAATTGTACCTCTCTTTTATTCTAAATTTTATCCTCCTCATGAAATGCATATTGATAGGAATTATATTTATAACTTTTATCCTCGTGATGGAGAGAGTATTCCTCAAGCGTGGGGGAGATTGAAGTCACTAATGCTCAAATGTCCCATTCATGAGCTTCCCCATAATGTTATTGTTAACAATTTTTATGCGAGGCTTTCAGGACAACACAAGGACTATCTGGACGCATGTTCGGAGGGATCTTTCACAAGCAAGGAGGTTGAAGCTAGGTGGGATCTTCTTGATCGGATTGAGGAGAACGCTGAAGGATGGGAGAACAACAAAGGTGAAGAGTCAGGTATAAATTATGATTATGAATGCATTGAAGCTTTTATGGATACTGATAAATTTCGAGATATGAGTGCTACTTATGGTCTTGACTCTCAAGTTGCTGCAAATCTTTATAAAGCCTTTGCTTCTCATTTTGAATTGCCTAAGAAGAATTTTGATAAGTATCATGAACCTTTTAAAGAGGCTTGCATGAAGAATGAAATTGTTGTTAATTATTGCAATAAGCATGCTCAAACTCCTAAGAATGCTATTTCCTATAAGCATGTTAATTTTTGTGGAATGCATAGACCTTGTGGAATTAATCAAATCGAAGATGAATATTGTATCCATCATATTAATGAAAAAACTAGAAAGTGGGCTAGGACTCTAGATGATCTTGGTAAAAAAGTTTGTGCCCTCTATCCTTTTATTTGTGAAGTTTGCCATGAAGTGGGTCATTTTAATTTTCAATGCTCCTCCAATGATAATTTGAACCCAATGAGTGCTACAAAGTTGTATTGTGATGATGAAATTACTCTTAATCAGCATGATGAACTTACTTTATTTTTGTGGTGTGAAGAACTATCGAGAAAAATCTCTCTGTTACATATGAGTGATCTTGATATTGATGATGTCCTGCATGGGTGTTTTTCTTATTGCATTGATAATAGCCATACAAATACTTACATACAAAATATTTTAGAAGATGACACCTTGCCAAAATATGATAGGACCGCTGTGTGTTTTGAACTAATTAATGAAAAGGAGGGATCCTCCCAAGTTTCTTCTATTGTTTCTGAAAGTAAATCAGGTTATGCGGACAAGCCACCCTTCAAGCCTCTTCCTCCTAAAGAAGGGAACGAGGAGAAGGAAGAGAAGAAGAAGAAGAAGAAGAAGAAGAAGGGAACGAAGAAGAAGAAGAAGAAGAAGGAGAATAAAAAGAAAGAGGTAACGGCATATCCCCGCGTGAATGAGATAACGCTAGGTAACCGTAAGTATGTTGCTCCTAATGATTATTATGATAATGAATCTGAATACAATGATCTTCCTATGCCCTTTACATACATTAGTGATCATGATTTGAATGAGCACACTACTTTTGATATTGCAAATCTCTGGGAAACTAATTCTGAAAATGATGATGATAATAATTGCCATAGTGTCAGTGCTATCCATGCTTCCTCCCATAATGATATAGAAAGCTCTAAGCTTGGGGAAGAGGTGTTTGAAAATCCTTTTGCTACTGATCATTATGTGTTTGATACATCTCCTTCTAATAACAATGATGGTATGGACACAGATAAACCGACTGTGAAAGATAACTATTCTATTTCTTATGATGACACTGTGCCTCCGACCTTTGATGATTATTATAAAGAATGCTATGATATAGGTTATAACTATCCTTATGAAACTTATCATAGTCATGATTGGATTACCAAAAACAATTCCCTTAATATGCAACTTGTTTACCATGTTCAAATACTTGATAATAATCTCGCTCCAATTACTATTAATGAGAAGAATTCTTCTTATGCCAAAATTAATGATACTTTTATGCATATGAACCATGATAAGAATGTTTTAAGTGATGGGTATATTGTGGATTTCATCAATGATGCTACTGAAAGTTATTATGAGAGAGGGAAACATGGTTATATGCATCTTAACAATATTAAGTTTCCCCTCTTTATGTTGAGAATCTTGAAGTTACTCGTGTTTTATCCTCTTATGCTTGTCACTTTGTTCCTCATGAATTCATTTGTGTATAAGATTCCTTTGCATAGGAAGTGGGTTAGATTTAAATGTGTTTTGAATTTGCCTCTTGATGCTCTCTTTTTGCTTCAAATACTATTTCCTGCGAGTGAATCATTGAAACTGCTGAGCCCATCTTAATGGCTATAAAGAAAGAACTTCTTGGGAGATAACCCATGTGTTATTTTGCTACAGTACTTTGTTTTATATTTGTGTCTTGGAAGTTGTTTACTACTGTAGCAACCTCTCCTTATCTTAGTTTTGTGTTTTGTTGTGCCAAGTAAAGTCTTTGATAGCAAGGTTGATACTAGATTTGGATTACTGCGCAGAAACAGATTTCTTTGCTGTCACGAATCTGGGCAAAATTCTCTGTAGGTAACTCAGAAAATTATGCCAATTTACGTGATTGATCCTCAGATATGTACGCAACTTTCATTCAATTTGAGCATTTTCATTTGAGCAAGTATGGTGCCTTAATAAAATTCGTCTTTACGTACTGTTCTGTTTTGACAGATTCTGCCTTTTATTTCGCATTGCTTCTTTTGCTATGTGGGATGGATTTCTTTGTTCCATTGACTTCCAGTAGCTTTGAGCAATGTCCAGAAGTGTTAAGAATGATTGTGTCACCTCTGAACATGTGAATTTTTGATTATGCACTAACCCTCTAATGAGTTGTTTTGAGTTTGGTGTGAAGGAAGTTTTCAAGGGTCAAGAGAGGAGGATGATACAATGTGATCAAGAAGAGTGAAAAGTCTAAGCTTGGGGATGCCCCGGTGGTTCATCCCTGCATATATCAAGAAGACTCAAGCATCTAAGATTGGGATGCCCAAGGCATCCCCTTCTTCATCGACAAAATTATCAGGTTCCTTCTCTTGAAACTATATTTTTATTCGGTCACATCTTATGTACTTTACTTGGAGCGTCTGTATGTTTCTTGTTTTTGTTTTTGTTTGAATAAATGCTTGTGTGGGTGATACGTCTCCGACGTATCGATAATTTCTTATGTTCCATGCCACATTATTGATGTTATCTACATGTTTTATGCACACTTTATGTCATATTCGTGCATTTTCTGGAACTAACCTATTAACAAGATGCCGAAGTGCCAGTTGCTGTTTTCTGCTGTTTTTGGTTTCAGAAATCCTAGTAAGGAAATATTCTCGGAATTGGACGAAATCAAAGCCCAGGGGCCTATTTTTCCACGAAGCTTCCAGAAGTCCGAAGGAGAGACGAAGAGGGGCCACGAGGGGGCCACACCCTAGGGCGGCGCGGCCCCCCCTTGGCCGCGCGGCCCTGTGGTGTGGGGCCCCCGTGCCGCCTCTTGACCTGCCCTTCCGCCTACAAATAGCCTCCGTGACGAAACCCCCAGTACCGAGAGCCACGATACGAAAAACCTTCCAGAGACGCCACCAACGCCGATCCCATCTCGGGGGATCCAGGAGATCGCCTCCGGCACCCTGCCGGAGAGGGGAATCATCTCCCGGAGGACTCTACGCCGCCATGGTCGCCTCCGGTGTGATGTGTGAGTAGTCTACCCCTGGACTATGGGTCCATAGCAGTAGCTAGATGGTTGTCTTCTCCCCATTGTGCTATCATTGTCGGATCTTGTGAGCTGCCTAACATGATCAAGATCATCTATCTGTAATTCTATATGTTGCGTTTGTTGGGATCCGATGAATAGAGAATACTTGTTATGTTGATTATCAAAGTTATATCTATGTGTTGTTTATGATCTTGCATGCTCTCCGTTATTAGTAGATGCTCTGGCCAAGTTGATGCTAGTAACTCCAAGAGGGAGTATTTATGCTCGATAGTGGGTTCATGTCTCCGTGAATCTGGAGGGGTGACAAGAACCTCTAAGGTTATGGATGTGCTGTTGCCACTAGGGATAAAACATTAGTGCTATGTTCAAGGATGTAGTCACTAGTTACATTACGCGCAATACTTAATGCAATTGTCTGTTGTTAGCAACTTAATACTGGAGGGGGTTCGGATGATAACCTGAAGGTGGACTTTTTAGGCATAGATGCAGTTGGATGGTGGTCTATGTACTTTGTCGTAATGCCCAATTAAATCTCACTATACTCATCATGATATGTATGTGCATGGTCATGCTCTCTTTATTTGTCAATTGCCCAACTGTAATTTGTTCACCCAACATGCTGTTCGTCTTATGGGAGAGACACCTCTAGTGAACTGTGGACCCCGGTCCAATTCTCTTTACTGAAATACAACCTACTGCAATACTTGTTCTACTGTTTTCTGCAAACAATCATCTTCCACACAATACGGTTAATCCTTTGTTACAGCAAGCCGGTGAGATTGACAACCTCACTGTTTCGTTGGGGCAAAGTACTTTGGTTGTGTTGTGCAGGTTCCACGTTGGCGCCGGAATCCCTGGTGTTGCGCCGCACTACATCCCGCCGCCATCAACCTTCAACGTGCTTCTTGACTCCTACTGGTCCGATTAAACCTTGGTTTCTTACTGAGGGAAACTTGCCGCTGTGCGCATCACACCTTCCTCTTGGGGTTCCCAACGGACGTGCCAACCACACGCATCAAGCAAATTTCTGGCGCCGTTGCCGGGGAGATCAAGACACGCTGCAAGGGGAGTCTCCACTTCTCAATCTCTTTACTTTGTTTTTGTCTTGCTTAGTTTTATTTACTACTTTGTTTGCTGCACTAAATCAAAATATAAAAAAATTAGTTGCTAGTTTTACTTTATTTGCTATCTTGTTTGCTATATCAAAAACACAAAAAAATAGTTTACTTGTATTTACTTTATCTAGTTTGCTTTATTTACTGTTGCTAAAATGGCCAACGCTGAAAATACTAAGTTGTGTGATTTCACAACCACAAATAACAATGATTTCTTATGCACACCTATTGCTCCACCTGCTACTACAGCAGAATTCTTTGAAATTAAACCTGCTTTACTGAATCTTGTTATGCGAGAGCAATTTTCTGGTGTTAGTTCTGATGATGCTGCTGCCCATCTTAATAATTTTGTTGAATTATGTGAAATGCAAAAATATAAAGATGTAGATGGTGATATTATTAAACTAAAATTGTTCCCTTTCTCATTAAGAGGAAGAGCTAAAGATTGGTTGCTATCTCTGCCTAAGAATAGTATTGATTCATGGACTAAATGCAAGGATGCTTTTATTGGTAGATATTATCCCCCTGCTAAAATTATATCTTTGAGGAGTAGCATAATGAATTTTAAACAATTAGATACTGAACATGTTGCTCAAGCTTGGGAAAGAATGAAATCTCTGGTTAAAAATTGCCCAACCCATGGACTGACTACTTGGATGATCATCCAAACCTTCTATGCAGGACTAAATTTTTCTTCACGGAATTTATTGGATTCAGCTGCTAGAGGTACCTTTATGTCCATCACTCTTGGTGAAGCAACAAAGCTTCTTGATAATATGATGATCAATTACTCTGAATGGCACACGGAAAGAGCTCCACAAGGTAAGAAGGTAAATTCTGTTGAAGAAACCTCTTCCTTGAGTGATAAGATTGATGCTATTATGTCTATGCTTGTGAATGATAGGACTAATATTGATCCTAATAATGTTCCATTAGCTTCATTGGTTGCACAAGAAGAACATGTTGATGTAAACTTCATTAAAAATAATAATTTCAACAACAATGCTTACCGGAACAATTCTAGTAACAACTATAGGCCATATCCTTATAATAATGGCAACGGCTATGGTAATTCTTATGGGAATTCTTACAAAAATAATAGGAGTTCACCCCCTGGACTTGAAGCCATGCTTAAAGAATTTATTAGTACACAAACTGCTTTTAACAAATCTGTTGAAGAAAAGCTTGGGAAAATTGATATACTTGCTTCTAAAGTCGATAGTCTTGCTGCTGATGTTGATCTTTTGAAATCAAAAGTTTTGCCTAATGAGAATCATCATAATAAAATTGTTACTACAGCAAATGCCATTCAAGTTAGAATTAATGAGAATATAAGATTAATGGCTGAACTGCGTGCTAGGTGGGATAGAGAAGAAAATGAAAAACTAGCTAAAGAGAAGAATGTAGCTAAAGTTTGGACTATTACCACCACTAGTAATGCTAATGCTACACATGTTGCTGCACCCCCTACTAATACTAATAAAATAATTGGTGTTAGCAATGTTTCCACTTCTAATGCAAAGCGCGAAAAACTGCCTGAAACTGTTAAAATCATTAAACTGCTCGTGACAAAGCTGCTGAAATTTTTTCCAACATTGGGGATGATGATCCCATTGCTTTAGATTATAATGGTTTGAATTTTGATGATTGCCACATCTCTGAAGTTATAAAGTTCTTGCAAAAACTTGCTAAAAGTCCTAATGCTAGTGCTATAAATTTGGCTTTCACGCATCATATTACAAATGCTCTCATAAAAGCTAGAGAAGAGAAATTAGAGCGTGAAGCCTCTATTCCTAAAAAGCTAGAGGATGGTTGGGAGCCCATCATTAAGATGAAGGTTAAAGATTTTGATTGTAATGCTTTATGTGATCTTGGTGCAAGTATTTCTGTTATGCCTAAGAAAATTTATAATATGCTTGACTTGCCACCGCTGAAAAATTGTTATTTGGATGTTAATCTTGCTGATCATTCTACAAAGAAACCTTTGGGGAAAGTTGATAATGTTCGCATTACCGTTAACAATAACCTTGTCCCCGTTGATTTTGTTGTCTTGGATATTGAATGCAATGCATCTTGTCCCATTATATTGGGAAGACCTTTTCTTCGAACTGTTGGTGCTATTATTGATATGAAGGAAGGTAATATAAAATATCAATTTCCTCTCAAGAAAGGTATGGAACACTTCCCTAGAAAGAGAATGAAGTACCCTTTTGATTCTATTATGAGAACAAATTATGATGTTGACACTTCGTCTCTTGATAATACTTGATATACACTTTCTGCGCCTAGCTGAAAGGCGTTAAAGAAAAGCGCTTATGGGAGACAACCCATGTTTTTTTTCCTACAGTACTTTGTTTTTATTTTGTGTCTTGGAAGTTGTTTACTACTGTAGCAACCTCTCCTTATCTTAGTTTTGTGTTTTGTTGTGCCAAGTTAAGCCGTTGATAGAAAAGTAAGTACTAGATTTGGATTACTGCACAGTTCCAGATTTCTTTGCTGTCACGAATCTGGGTCCACCTCCCTGTAGGTAGCTCAGAAAATTAAGCCAATTTACGTGCATGATCCTCAGATATGTACGCAACTTTCATTCAATTTGAGCATTTTCATCTGAGAAAGTCTGGTGCCATTTTAAAATTCGTCAATACGAACTGTTCTGTTTTGACAGATTCTGCCTTTTATTTCGCGTTGCCTCTTTTGCTATGTTGGATGAATTTCTTTGATCCACTAATGTCCAGTAGCATTATGCAATGTCCAGAAGTGTTAAGAATGATTGTGTCACCTCTGAATATGTCAATTTATATTGTGCACTAACCCTCTAATGAGTTGTTTCGAGTTTGGTGTGGAGGAAGTTTTCAAGGATCAAGAGAGGAGTATGATGCAACATGATCAAGGAGAGTGAAAGCTCTAAGCTTGGGGATGCCCCGGTGGTTCACCCCTGCATATATCAAGAAGACTCAAGCGTCTAAGCTTGGGGATGCCCAAGGCATCCCCTTCTTCATCGACAACATTATCAGGTTCCTCCCCTGAAACTATATTTTTATTCCATCACATCTTATGTGCTTTTTCTTGGAGCGTCGGTTTGTTTTTTTTGTTTTGTTTGAATAAAATGGATCCTAGCATTCACTTTATGGGAGAGAGACACGCTCCGCTGTAGAATATGGACAAGTATGTCCTTGGTTTCTACTCATAGTATTCATGGCGAAGTTTCTCCTTCGTTAAATTGTTATATGGTTGGAATTGGAAAATGATACATGTAGTAATTGCTATAAATGTCTTGGGTAATGTGATACTTGGCAATTGTTGTGCTCATGATTAAGCTCTTGCATCATATGCTTTGCACCCATTAATGAAGAAATACATAGAGCATGCTAAAATTTGGTTTGCATATTTGGTTTCTCTAAGGTCTAGATAATTTCTAGTATTGAGTTTGAACAACAAGGAAGACGGTGTAGAGTCTTATAATGTTTTCAATATGTCTTTTATGTGAGTTTTGCTGCACCGGTTCATCCTTGTGTTTGTTTCAAATAAGCCTTGCTAGCCTAAACCTTGTATCGAGAGGGAATACTTCTCATGCATCCAAAATACTTGAGCCAACCACTATGCCATTTGTGTCCACCATACCTACCTACTACATGGTATTTTCCGCCATTCCAAAGTAAATTGCTTGAGTGCTACCTTTAAAATTCCATCATTCACCTTTGCAATATATAGCTCATGGGACAAATAGCTTAAAAACTATTGTGGTATTGAATATGTAATTATGCACTTTATCTCTTATTAAGTTGCTTGTTGTGCGATAACCATGTTCACCGGGGACGCCATCAACTATTCATTGTTGAATTTCATGTGAGTTGCTATGCATGTCCGTCTTGTCTGAAGTAAGAGAGATCTACCACCTTATGGTTAAGCATGCATATGTTAGAGAAGAACATTGGGCCGCTAACTAAAGCCATGATCCATGGTGGAAGTTTCAGTTTTGGACAACAATCCTCAAATCTCAAATGAGAAAATTATTAATTGTTGTTATATGCTTATGCATAAAAGAGGAGTCCATTATCTGTTGTCTATGTTGTCCCGGTATGGATGTCTAAGTTGAAGAATAATCAATAGCGAGAAATCCAATGCGAGCTTTCTCCTTAGACCTTTGTACAGGCGGCATAGAGGTACCCCTTTGTGACACTTGGTTAAAACAATGCATTGTGATGATCCGGTAGTCCAAGCTAATTAGGACAAGGTGCGGGCACTATTAGTACACTATGCATGAGGCTTGCAACTTATAAGATATAATTTACATGATGCATATGCTTTATTACTACCGTTGACAAAATTGTTTCATGTTTTCAAAATCAAAGCTCTAGCACAAATATAGCAATCGATGCTTTTCCTCTATGGAGGACCATTCTTTTACTTTCAATGTTGAGTCAGTTCACCTATTTCTCTCCACCTCAAGAAGCAAACACTTGTGTGAACTGTGCATTGATTCCTACATACTTGCTTATTGCACTTATTATATTACTCTATGTTGACAATATCCATGAGATATACATGTTACAAGTTGAAAGCAACCGCTGAAACTTAATCTTCTTTTGTGTTGCTTCAATGCCTTTACTTTGAATTATTGCTTTATGAGTTAACTCTTATGCAAGACTTATTGATGCTTGTCTTGAAGTGCTATTCATGAAAAGTCTTTGCTTTATGATTCACTTGTTTACTCATGTCATATACATTGTTTTGATCGCTGCATTCACTACATATGCTTTACAAATAGTATGATCAAGATTATGATGGCATGTCACTCCGTAAATTATCTCGTGTTATCGTTTTACCTGCTCGGGACGAGCAGAACTAAGCTTGGGGATGCTGATACGTCTCCGACGTATCGATAATTTCTTATGTTCCATGCCACATTATTGATGTTATCTACATGTTTTATGCACACTTTATGTCATATTCGTGCATTTTCTGGAACTAACCTATTAACAAGATGCCGAAGTGCCAATTGCTGTTTTCTGCTGTTTTTGGTTTCAGAAATCCTAGTAAGGAAATATTCTCGGAATTGGACGAAATCAAAGCCCAGGGGACTATTTTTCCACGAAGCTTCCAGAAGTCCGAAGGAGAGACGAAGAGGGGCCACGAGGGGGCCACACCCTAGGGCGGCGCGGCCCCCCTTGGCAGCGCGGCCCTGTGGTGTGGGGCCCCCGTGCCGCCTCTTGACCTGCCCTTCCGCCTACAAATAGCCTCCATGACGAAACCCCCAGTACCGAGAGCCACGATACGGAAAACCTTCCAGAGACGCCGCCAACGCCGATCCCATCTCGGGGGATCCAGGAGATCGCCTCCGGCACCCTGCCGGAGAGGGGAATCATCTCCCGGAGGACTCTACGCCGCCATGGTCGCCTCCGGTGTGATGTGTGAGTAGTCTACCCCTGGACTATGGGTCCATAGCAGTAGCTAGATGGTTGTCTTCTCCCCATTGTGCAATCATTATCGGATCTTGTGAGCTGCCTAACATGATCAAGATCATCTATCTGTAATTCTATATGTTGCGTTTGTTGGGATCCGATGAATAGAGAATACTTGTTATGTTGATTATCAAAGTTATATCTATGTGTTGTTTATGATCTTGCATGCTCTCCGTTATTAGTAGATGCTCTGGCCAAGTTGATGCTAGTAACTCCAAGAGGGAGTATTTATGCTCGATAGTGGGTTCATGTCTCCGTGAATCTGGAGGGGTGACAAGAACCTCTAAGGTTATGGATGTGCTGTTGCCACTAGGGATAAAACATTAGTGCTATGTTCAAGGATGTAGTCACTAGTTACATTACGCGCAATACTTAATGCAATTGTCTGTTGTTAGCAACTTAATACTGGAGGGGGTTCAGATGATAACCTGAAGGTGGACTTTTTAGGCATAGATGCAGTTGGATGGCGTTCTATGTACTTTGTCGTAATGCCCAATTAAATCTCACTATACTCATCATGATATGTATGTGCATGGTCATGCTTTCTTTATTTGTCAATTGCCCAACTGTAATTTGTTCACCCAACATGCTGTTCGTCTTATGGGAGAGACACCTCTAGTGAACTGTGGACCCCGGTCCAATTCTCTTTACTGAAATACAACCTACTGCAATACTTGTTCTACTGTTTTCTGCAAACAATCATCTTCCACACAATACGGTTAATCCTTTGTTACAGCAAGCCGGTGAGATTGACAACCTCACTGTTTCGTTGGGGCAAAGTACTTTGGTTGTGTTGTGCAGGTTCCACGTTGGCGCCGGAATCCCTGGTGTTGCGCCGCACTACATCCCGCCGCCATCAACCTTCAACGTGCTTCTTGACTCCTACTGGTCCGATTAAACCTTGGTTTCTTACTGAGGGAAACTTGCCGCTGTGCGCATCACACCTTCCTCTTGGGGTTCCCAACGGACGTGCCAACCACACGCATCAGTGGGAGAGAGACACGCTCCGCTGGTTCGTATGAACACATGTGTTCTTAGCTCTTAATTTTCATGGCGAAGGTTGAAACTGCTTCGTTAATTGTTATATGGTTGGAAACGGGAAATGCTACATGTAGTAATTCTAAAATGTCTTGGATAATGTGATACTTGGCAATTGTTGTGCTCATGTTTAAGCTCTTGCATCATATACTTTGCACCTATTAATGAAGAAATACATAGAGCTTGCTAAAATTTGGTTTGCATAATTGGTCTCTCTAAGGTCTAGATAATTTCTAGTATTGAGTTTGAACAACAAGGAAGACGGTGTAGAGTCTTATAATGTTTACAATATGTCTTTTATGTAAGTTTTGCTGCACCGGTTCATCCTTGTGTTTGTTTCAAATAGCCTTGCTAGCCTAAACCTTGTATCGAGAGGGAATACTTCTCATGCATCCAAATACTTGAGCCAACCACTATGCCATTTGTGTCCACCATACCTACCTACTACATGGTATTTCTCCGACATTCCAAAGTAAATTGCTTGAGTGCTACCTTTAAACAATTCAAAATTTATCACCTCTGATTTGTGTCAATGTTTTATAGCTCATGAGGAAGTATGTGGTGTTTATCTTTCAATCTTGTTGGGCAACTTTCACCAATGGACTAGTGGCTTCATCCGCTTATCCAATAATTTTGCAAAAAGAGCTGGCAATGGGATTCCCAGTCCCAAATTAATCAAACTAAATAGACACTCCTCCATGGTATGTGATTGTTGGACGGCACCCGAAGGATTCGGTTAGCCATGGCTTGAGAAAGCAAAGGTGGGGAGGAGTGTCATCATAATAAAACTAAAATAAAAAGGCACTCCTTCATGGTATGAGATTGTTGGCAGGCACCCGAGGATTCGGTTAGCCATGGTTTGTGAAAGAAAGGTTGGAAGGAGTGCCACCCAAAAATAAAAATAATTCATGGGAGCCGCTCTTTGAAGGTTTGTCTGGCAAGGGGGTTAGAGTGCCCATTACCATTCGTTGACAACAACATACACCTCTCAAAACTTTATTTTTATGCTCTCTATATGTTTTCAAAACCAAAGCTCTAGCACAAATATAGCAATCGATGCTTTCCTCTTTGAAGGGCCATTCTTTTACTTTTATTGTTGAGTCAGTTCACCTATTTCTCTCCATCTTAAGAAGCAAACACTTGTGTGAACTGTGCATTGATTCCTACATACTTGCATATTGCACTTGTTATATTACTTTACATTGACAATTATCCATGAGATATACATGTTACAAGTTGAAAGCAACCGCTGAAACTTAATCTTCCGTTGTGTTGCTTCAATGCCTTTACTTTGAATTATTGCTTTATGAGTTAACTCTTATGCAAGACTTATTGATGCCTGTCTTGAAGTACTATTCATGAAAAGTCTTTGCTATATGATTCAGTTGTTTACTCATGTCATTTACATTGTTTTGATCGCTGCATTCATTACATATGCTTACAATAGTATGATCAAGGTTATGATGGCATGTCACTCCAGAAATTATCTTTGTTATCGTTTACCTGCTTGGGACGAGTAGAAACTAAGCTTGGGGATGCTGATACGCCTCTGAAGTATCGATAATTTCTTATGTTCCATGCCACATTATTGATGATATCTACATGTTTTATGCATACTTTATGTCATTTTTATGCGTTTTCCGGAACTAACCTATTGACGAGATGCCAAAGGGCCAGTTGTTGTTTTCTGCTGTTTTTGGTTTCAGAAATCCTAGTAAGGAAATATTCTCGGAATCGGACGAAATCAACGCCCAGCATCTTAGAATCCCCGGAAGCATCCAGAACACCCGAGAGTCGCCAGAGGGGGGCCACAGGCCACCCAGATGATAGGTCGGCGCGGCCCAGGCCCTGGCCGCGCCGCCTTATGGTGTCGTCGCCTCGTTGACCTTCTGACGCCGCCTCTTCGCCTATTTAAGCCCCCTCGACCTAAAACCTCGATACGAAAAAGCCACGGTACGAGAAAGACTCCAGAGGCGCCGCCACATCGCGAAACTCCAATTCGGGGGACAGAAGTCTCTGTTCCGGCACCCTGCCGGGACGTGGAATTGCCCCCGGAGTCATCTCCACCGCCGTCTCCACCGCCATCTTCACCGCCATCGCTGTCTCCATGATGAGGAGGGAGTAATCCACCCCCGAGGCTGAGGGCTCCGCTGTAGCTATGTGGTTCATCTCTCTCTTTATGTGATCTAGTTGAATATCATCTATGTGCTACTCTAGTGATGTTATTAAAGTAGTCTATTCCTCCTCCATGATGTAATGTTGGCAGTGTGTGCATCATGAAGTACTTGGTTTATGCTATGATTGTGATCTCTTGTAGATTATGAAGTTAACTATTACTATGATGGTATTGATGCGATCTATTCCTCCTTTCATAGTGTGATGGTAGAAGTGTGCATGCTATGTTAGTACTTGGTTTGGTTGTGTTGATCTATCTTGCACTCTAAGGTTATTTAAATATGAACATTGAATATTGTGGAGCTTGTTAACTCCGGCATTGAGGGTTCGTGTAATCCTACACAATGGTGTTCATCATCCAACAAGAGGGTGTAGAGTAGTCCTATTATGTGATCATTGTTGAGAGTGTCCACTAGTGAAAGCAGGATCCCTGGGCCTTGCTTCCAAGCATTGAATCTCCGTTTGTTTACTGTTTTGTTGATTGTTTACTCGCTGCCATATTTTATTCAGATTGCTATTATTACTCATACTCATCCATATTACTTGTATCTCACTATCTCTTCGCCGAACTAGTGCACCTATACATCTGACAAGTGTATTTGGTGTGTTGGGGACACAAGAGACTTCTTGCTTTGTGGTTGCAGGGTTGCTTGAGAGGGATATCTTTGACCTCTTCCTCCCTGAGATCGATAAACCTTGGTGATCCACTTAAGGGAAACTTGCTGCTGTTCTACAAACCTCTGCTCTTGGAGGCCCAACACTGTCTACAAGAATAAAGGCTCCCGTAGACATCAAGCACTTTTCTGGCGCCGTTGCCGGGGAGGAAAGGTAAAAGGCACTCATACTCCGGTTCCAGGTAACGCATTTCTTTCGGCGCCATTGTGTTTGTGCTCGAAGCTATTTCCTTTAGATCCTGCAATTGCATCTTTTTGTTTCTTGTTTTACACTAGTTAGGCATAATGGACAACAATGAGCTTCTTATTTTATTTCCTAAGTTAAGACATGAATTGTGTGATGCGAAAATTAAAGAACCTATGGAGCCTCAATTGCATGCTAGTAGCAATGTTATTAGTATGAACGCAATCACTGCTAATGCTATGGATAAGTCTAAGCTTGGGGAAGCTAGTTTCTGTGATCTTTTTAGCTTCCCATCTTTAGGGGAGAAAATTTGTTCTGATAATGCTTTATCTCCCATATGCGATAACTCTAATGATGCTTGTGATATTTTAAATCCACCTACTGCAAGTACTGCTTTCAAGATACCCATGAAAATTATTGAACGTGTTATTGATAACCGCTATGAAGGGGATGGAACTGTCCATCCTGGAGATCATTTACTGTTTTTGCATGAATTATGCGGGTTATTTAAGTGTGCAGGTATCTCTATGGATGAAGTGAGGAAGAAGCTATTCTCTTTTTCGCTGTCTGGTAAAGCGGCGCATTGGTATAAATTGTTGAAGAATAGTCATTCTCTTGGTGTCTCTTAGAAATTCATCTTTACAAACTGTTCTGTTTTGACAGATTCTGCCTTTTATTTCACATTGCCTGTTTTGCTATGCTTGATGGATTTTTCTATTCCATTAACTTTCAGTAGCTTTGTGCAATGTCCAGAAGTGTTAAGAATGATTATGTCACCTCTGAACATGTGAATTTTGATTATGCACTAACCCTCTAATGAGTTGTTTTGAGTTTGGTGTGGAGGAAGTTTTCAAGGATCAAGAGAGGAGGATGATACAATATGATCAAGGAGAGTGAAAGCTCTAAGCTTGGGGATGCCCCGGTGGTTCACCCCTGCATATTTCAAGAAGACTCAAGCGTCTAAGCTTGGGGATGCCCAAGGCATCCCCTTCTTCATTGACAACATTATCAGGTTCCTCTAGTGAAACTATATTTTTATTCCATCACATCTTATGTACTTTGCTTGGAGAGTCTGTTTCCTTTTGTTTTTGTTTTGTTTGAATAAAGTGGATCCTAGCATTTATTGTGTGGGAGAGATACACGCTCCGCTGTTGCATATGGACAAATATGTCCTTAGGCTTTACTCATAATATTCATGGCGAAGGTTGAATCTGCTTCGTTAAATTGTTATATGGTTGGAAACGGGAAATGCTACATGTAGTAATTGGTAAAATGTCTTGGATAATGTGATACTTGGCAATTGTTGTGCTCATGTTTAAGCTCTTGCATCATATACTTTGCACCTATTAATGAAGAAATACATAGAGCTTGCTAAAATTTGGTTTGCATAATTGGTCTCTCTAAGGTCTAGATAATTTCTAGTAAGGGTCGAACAATAAGGAAGACGGTGTAGAGTCTTATAATGTTTACAATATGTCTTTTATGTGAGTTTTGTTGCACCGGTTCATACTTGTGTTTGTTTCAAATAACCTTGCTAGCCTAAGCCTTGTATCGAGAGGGAATACTTATCATGCATCCAAAATCCTTGAGCCAACCACTATGCCATTTGTGTCCACCATACCTACCTACTACATGGTATTTCTCCGTCATTCCAAAGTAAATTGCTTGAGTGCTACCTTTAAAATTTCCATTCTTTGTCTTTACAATATATAGCTCATGGGACAAATAGCCTAAAAACTATTGTGGTATTGAATATGTATTTATGCACTTTATCTCTTATTGTAAGAGCAAGATCCATATCCCATGTTTTGTGTGTTTGATAACAACACTCGAACAATTCTAACCGTGCACAAAGTTTGTCATTGATAGGTTTGCAAGATGCACGGTACCCTCGCTGAGCACATTATGATCAGAAGACCGAAGCGTAGCTCTTAGGGTTTCTGGTTTTGCGTGTGTGTCGTGAGGTGACATGGTAGGAGATGAAGAGAGGAAAACTGTTTTAGCCATAGCGGTACTACCGGTACCAGGAGCGGTAGTACCGCTACCTCTACTGGTACCGCCCGTGATACCGCTCTGAGCCTTGCACATGGATTTGTCCCACAGAACACGTTGCGGTACCTTCACGGTACCTGGAGCGGTAGTACCGCTTGAGGGCGGTAGTACCGCCCACGGTACCGCGCTAAGTACCGTAACGCGTTACGGTAGTACCGCTCTGGTACCGCTCAGGTACCGCTTGGGATCCAGTAAGGTCTGGACCCTATTGCGGTACCGCAAGCGGTACCGCGAGCGGTAGTACCGCAATGTGTCCACGTGGACAAGTTCAGTGGGGAATTCGAACTCAGAGCGGTAGTACCGCTTCTAGGAGCGGTAGTACCGCTTAGGCAAAAACAGTCGGCAACGGTTGGATTTGGAGGGACCTATATAAAGGGCCCTTCTTCTCCACCCAGCCTTAGCTCTTCTCTCTCTCTCCTCCATTGTTGCTGAGCTCAAAATTGAGGGGATCTCCTCATCCACCCAACCAATCTTGTTCATACTTTGTGTGGTGGTGGAGGAGACCCCGATCTATCATTCTACCGAGAGAAAGTTCATCAATTTGTGGTAGTCCTTAGTGGATCTTGTTGTTAGGGTTCCTTGGTGGAAGAGCCTCTTGGTGGAGCACTGGAAGAGCTTCTTGGTGGAGCATTGGAAGAGCTTCTTGGTGGAGCACTGGAAGAGCTTCTTGGTGGAGTATTGGAGGGGTTCCTTTGGTGGAGCATTGGAGATGGGTTCCTATGGTGGAGCATTGGAGATGAGCAGCTATGGAGTCTAGCTTGGTGATGTACTAGCTCCATAGGGTGTTGGGAGCATCCTTGTGTGTGTGGAGCTCGCCCCAACCTTGTGAAGGAATCACCGCCTCGACCGGTGCCTTAGTGGAAAAGGGAGAGCACCTCCGTGGAGCTCTCTCGAGGAAGAGGGTGAGGCCTTCCTTCGTGGTGTGGCCACCTAGTCTCTTGTGTGAGACTAGCACCTCCTCAACGCAGACGTACCTCCTTTAGTGGAGGGAACTGCGGGAAACAAACCTCGACTCGCCTCGCCCCCCCCCCCCCCCGGTTGTCTCGCTCCTCACTCTTACTATCTTGTTGATTCCTTTACTTGTTGCACATGCTCTAGCTTCATTGTAGGAACACCGCTATAGCAAAAGTTATCACCTTTACCTTCTGTTGCGCTAAAACTTGAAAAAGGTTAAAACTTGCCGTAGCGCCATTCACCCCCCCTCTTGTTCGCTACGATCCGTTCAAGTGGTATCAGAGCAAGGTTTTCTTGCTCGGGCTTTACCGCCTAAGAAATGGCCGAACAAGAGGTGGTTGTGAAAGGAGCCCTTTCCCGTGAGCAATCATCTCCATCATCAAGTGCCGATAATACTCCGGCTACTTTGTATGACCTCAAGAAATTGGAGTCATCCATTGTATCTCAATTGAAGGCCATGATGATGGAGTTGATTACTCCAAAGCCTAACCCCATCATAGATACTAATAGAGGTGTCAATGTTTCCCCATCACAAGTCGACTCTTTTCCTTGTGTTGAGATTGTTGAGCAATCAACAAATTCACATCGGGAAAAGGATCTTGAGGATATTGACACCTCATCAAAGGGGAAGGATGCATCTCCATCAAGTGATTATGACTCAAATGCTCAAATACCCATGCCATGCATTTTACCTCATGGTCCTCCACCTCTACTACTTGATTATAATCGATTTGGTGATTGGAAATTCTTAATGCGTTCCCATATGCGCAGTGCTTCCACCGAGTTGTGGCGTATCATTGAGGAAGGCTATTCACCACGAGACCATATGAACTTGACAAGAAGAGAAGTGGTGGACAACCAACTAAACGCCATCGCCATCAACATGATCCACTTGGCCATTACTCCCAAGGATCGCGCTCATATCCGCTCGCTCAAGACCGCCAAGGAAGCTTGGGACAAACTTGACATGCTCTTCCTCGAACATGTGAACAACCAACGCTCTTGCTCAAATGAAGTGAACAACATGGCCATGACAAAGCCAATGGCCATATCTAAGAAGAACGCGGAAGACCATCTTGCTCACCCACACTCTAACCGCAAGCTTGAGTTTGAGTTTGCATTGTTTCGAGAACACATGAAGGGAATCAAGAGACGAAGCTCAAGATTATCGTGCTCCAATTGTGGTGACAAAAGGCATCTTGTTGCGGAATGTATCTTTGAGAGAAGAGATGAACATGATGGAAAGCTCGTTTGCAAGAGCGGGTGTAGTCCTCTTCTCAAAGGGCTCCCCAAGTTATTCCCCAACTACGAGGTCTTCAAGATTTCCTCCACCGAGAAGCCTAGAACTAATATGCTTGAAGATGAAGATCACATGGTAGAAAATGAAGGGCTCGAAAAGAAGAAGGAATTGGAGCTTATCTCTCTCACCCAAGCTTATGAGGAAGAAGTGTGCTCGCGTATGACTCTTGAAACTAGAGCTCTTATTCTTGAAGACTACAACTACTCTCTCATCTCCCATCTCAAGGATCGAGATTATGCTCTTGGTTGGTTGGACAAGCTCAAGACAAAGAATAATTATCTTGAAGAAGATCATGAATGGTCAATTGAGGATGTTGCAACCTTTGCCAAGAAGAAAGAAGATGAAGGTCCTAATTCATGTTGTGACAAGCTCCTTGACGAAGTATGCTTCTTGAGAAAACACAATGCAAAGTTCTTGGATGTAATCTCAACTCAAGAGGAGGCCTTAGATGAATACTATCGCTTGAGTAAAGAGAAGGTGCAATGTTGTGATCATGAAGAAGAGATTGCCACTCTAAAGAAACACAAGGCCAAGCTAGTTGAAGTCAATGAGAGGCAAAATGAGTCCTTGTTGGAGTGGATCCGTTCGAGCAAAGAAAAGGTCACTTGTTGTAACCATGAGGATGAAATTGCTTATCTTAAGAGGAGCAAGGACAAACTTATGGTGATCAAGCTTATGCAAGATGAAGCCATAGAAGAATACAAACGCTCAAGCAAGGACTACATTTGTCGCAATCATGAGGACGACATTGCCACCTTGGAGAGACACAAGCATTCACTCAAGAGAAGGAATTCATTTCTTGAGGAAGCTCTAGTGGACCGAGAAGATGAAGCTAATGACTTGAGGTCCGAGATTGAGAGTCTCCAAATTCAAGTCCAATTCTTGGAAGGAGTTATTGAAGCCCACGAGGACTTATGCCATGAAGGAGAAGTGGCAATTATGCCAAAGAAGATTGAGAGAGAAGGAAGGATCAATGAAGCAAAGGATATGGAGGTAGAGCCCATTGAAAAGTGGGCTCCTATTTCCAACTCTTGATCCATGAAGGGCCTTGCTTTCGGAGGTGCTTATTGGGTGGTTATCTTGAAGCCACAAGTCTTATGTCCGGAAGCAAGGAATTTGGTGTCGTCATCAAGTCCTTATATCCATCTTTCTCATGACGACGACACAATCAAGCTTAAAGGTATTGGAGCCTTGACAAAGTGGTGATCAAAGTCCTATCTTGTCAAGACTCCTACATATGTACTCTTTGTTCATTGCTCTACACTCTTGGGCCTTTGTACCTACTATTATGAACATGTTGTGGTCCGCTTGTGGAGCTAGTCTCTTCAAGAGGCCACGGTCTAGGACTAATGGAATTTGCTTCTTTGTGTAGAGATTGTGTTTTGTAGGAATTGTGTTGAAAGGAAATGCATCATGATGAAGCTTCCCAAACAATTTCAATACAAGTTCTATGACATAATCCTTGCAAGAAGAGGCAACAATGGAACGGAGTTTGTTCTCAAGATCTTGGAGTTCTTCATTGGCAAAGAAGGAATCCACCTTTTGCTCCTAGCCATACTCTTACCGTAACCTCATAGGGTTGCCGGAAGTGAGAGTCAAATCTAAGAAGACACTCAAGCATAATGATGGAGTATGAGTCTATTGAGAGGCTTGTGGTATTGTGTGATGAGACTTCTCGATGGATATGATAGTTCTTTGGAGAAGGCGAAGTGCTTCTTGTGAGAAAGGAGATGTAATTCCCCCGATTACCATAGGAAGGATGAGTGTTGGCTCTCACCAATCTCAAACGCTACCTTCTATGAGTACCGGGGAAGGACGAAGTTCCATCTATATGGAGCCATCTACACCACAAGGCCAAGTCACCTCCTTTGGACAACCAAGTGATAAGTCACCTCTTCCACAACCTCAAGTTCGACATCAACATCAATGACGTCAAGGCGAGGACCCTAATCTCGATGATGATCAAGGAACCTCACACGAACCTATCCTTTTGATCTTCTCTCGCCGGGATGCTAATGCGTCAAGACTCCCTCATAATCCTAGCAAAGCACAAGATATTCTCAAGAGCAAGATGTGATGGGATTCAACGGTATAGCAATCCCAAGGATCTATTCTTCCTAAATGTGTCCAACAAGACAATGGACTCACTCTCTATCGTTTATCGTCAAGGTTTGCCTCTCAACCCTTGTGCTTCTCATTTGGACATTGTGTCATAAGTGGATACCTATACCACTCTTGTGCCATATGTCTAGATGTAAAGCACGCATGGACATAGGGGGAGTGCGGTTTAAATTATTGAGCTATCCCTCCCCCCATGATGCACAAAGAAACCCAAAGCATATGCTATTCGTCAATCAAGTGACTATGAGCTTCATGTTGAGTAGTAGTCGTGAGTCCTCGACCTCACACTACCAAACTCTTACACGGTGGCCTCGGCCACCAAACCTTCTCTTCGAGGAGGTGTTGTTCTTTTTGATTTCTTTTTCTTTTCTCTTATTGTTTTTGTTTGTCGTTTCTTCTTTCCTCTTTGTTTCTTCTCGGGAGATTCACCCAAGCTTGGCTTTTCTAGCTTTGATTCTTGCAAGCTTGATTGGGTAGTACCTTAATAGTTCCGTAATCTAATCCCAAGCCATTGATACGTCTCCGACGTATCGATAATTTCTTATGTTCCATGCCACATTATTGATGTTATCTACATGTTTTATGCACACTTTATGTCATACTCGTGCATTTTCTGGAACTAACCTATTAACAAGATGCCGAAGTGCCGATTCTTTGTTTTCTGCTGTTTTTGGTTTCAGAAATCCTAGTAAGGAAATATTCTCGGAATTGGACGAAATCAAAGCCCAGGGGCCTATTTTTCCACGAAGCTTCCAGAAGTCCGAAGGAGAGACGAAGAGGGGCGATGAGGGGGCCACACCCTAGGGCGGCACGGCCCCCCCCTTGGCCGCGCGGCCCTGTGGTGTGGGGCCCCCGTGCCGCCTCTTGACCTGCCCTTCCGCCTATAAAAAGTCTCCGTGACGAAACCCCCAGTACCGAGAACCACGATACAGAAAACCTTCCAGAGACGCCGCCGCCGCCGATCCCATCTCGGGGGATCCAGGAGATCGCCTCCGGCACCCTGCCGGAGAGGGGAATCATCTCCCGGAGGACTCTACGCCGCCATGGTCGCCTCCGGTGTGATGTGTGAGTAGTCTACCCCTGGACTATGGGTCCATAGCAGTAGCTAGATGGTTGTCTTCTCCCCATTGTGCTATCATTGTCAGATCTTGTGAGCTGCCTAACATGATCAAGATCATCTATCTGTAATTCTATATGTTGCGTTTGTTGGGATCCGATGAATAGAGAATACTTGTTATGTTGATTATCAAAGTTATGCTTATGTGTTGTTTATGATCTTGCATGCTCTCCGTTACTAGTAGATGCTCTGGCCAAGTAGATGCTTGTAACTCCAAGAGGGAGTACTTATGCTCGATAGTGGGTTCATGCCTGCATTGACACTGGGACAAAGGATGAAAGTTCTAAGGTTGTGTTGTCTTGTTGCCACTAGGGATAAAACATTAGTGCTATGTTCAAGGATGTAGTCACTAGTTACATTACGCACCATACTTAATGCAATTGTCTGTTGTTAGCAACTTAATACCGGAAGGGGTTCGGATGATAACTTTGAAGGTGGACTTTTTAGGCATAGATGCAGTTGGATGACGGTCTATGTACTTTGTCGTAATGCCCAATTAAATCTCACAATACTCATCATGATATGTATGAGCATGGTCATGCCCTCTTTATTTGTCAATTGCCCAACTGTAATTTGTTCACCCAACATGCTGTTCGTCTTATGGGAGAGACACCTCTAGTGAACTGTGGACCCCGGTCCAATTCTCTTTACTGAAATACAATCTACTGCAATCTTTGTTCTCTTGTTTTCTGCAAACAATCATCTTCCACACAATACGGTTAACTCTTTGTTACAGCAAGCCGGTGAGATTGACAACCTCACTGTTTCGTTGGGGCAAAGTACTTTGGTTGTGTTGTGCAGGTTCCACGTTGGCGCCGGAATCCCTGGTGTTGCGCCGCACTACATCCCGCCGCCATCAACCTTCAACGTGCTTCTTGGCTCCTCCTGGTTCGATAAACCTTGGTTTCTTTCTGAGGGAAAACTTGCTGCTGTGCGCATCATACCTTCCTCTTGGGGTTGCCCAACGAACGTGTGAAATACATGCCATCAAGCATAGATTTCTGGCGCCGTTGCCGGGGAGATCAAGACACGCTGCAAGGGGAGTCTCCACTTCTCAATCTCTTTACTTTGTTTTTGTCTTGCTTAGTTTTATTTACTACTTTGTTTGCTGCACTAAATTAAAATACAAAAAAAATTAGTTACTTTTGTTACCATGTCTAGCTCTGAACCTGTTACTTCTTCGCCTGAAGAATTAGTCTTCACTTTTAAACAAGGGGATGAGGAGAGTTTTAAGGATGCTTGGTCTAGAATTTTTACTTCTTATCGTAAAACTGAACCTCAAATGACTCTAAGTTTGCTCCTCAAGAATTTTTATTTTGGTCTTATGGTTCGCTATAGATATGCTTTGGATACTTTAGTGGGAGGAGATTTCCTTCATTGCAATGGGGATCAAGCTTTTAATGCCATAAAGAAGTTGGTTGCATCACATGATTCAGCTAATAACTTTGATTCAGTCCTCACTAGCATTTATAGTAGATTAAATAATCTCGAGATAAGTACATCTCGCTTGAATGATAATTATTGCCACGTTCGTAATCGTCTTGAACAAGTCTTAGTGAACTCTAAACTCTCAATGTGGGATCCTGCTGTTAAAATTGTCATCGGTGATCGAACTCTCCACGCCTACTGTGATATTATGTATGAATTTTGCCTTATGCCTGAAAGTATTTATAAATATTTGAAACTTTGGGGAGTCGAGGAAGGAGGAGAAGAAATAACTCTCATTGATAACTCTACTATAATTCCTAAAGGAATAGCCGCAGGTGTGCATACAACCATTCTTGGAAGAACAATATCCATTGATTATCTTGTTGTTGAAACAGGAAAACTCACACTCGGAAGATCCCTGCTGAAACTATTGGGAGCAGTCATTGATGTTGGAGAAGGCACTCTGAAATTCACCTCTATACCGGGGGAAACTCATACATTTCCTAAACCAAAGGGAAAGAAAAACAATAAGAAAGGTAAGGGTAAAGCCCAAGGTAATGTTGACACTTCGTCTCTTGATAATACTTGATACACACTTTGTGCGCCTAGCTGAAAGGCGTTAAAGAAAAGCGCTTATGGGAGACAACCCATGTTTTTACCTACAGTACTTTGTTTTTATTTTGTGTCTTGGAAGTTGTTTACTACTGTAGCAACCTCTCCTTATCTTAGTTTTGTGTTTTGTTGTGCCAAGTTAAGCCGTTGATAGAAAAGTAAGTACTAGATTTGGATTACTGCACAGTTCCAGATTTCTTTGCTGTCACGAATCTGGGTCCACCTCCCTGTAGGTAGCTCAGAAAATTAAGCCAATTTACGTGCATGATCCTCAGATATGTACGCAACTTTCATTCAATTTGAGCATTTTCATTTGAGCAAGTCTGGTGCCATTTTAAAATTCGTCAATTCGAACTGTTCTGTTTTGACAGATTCTGCCTTTTATTTCGCATTGCCTCTTTCGCTATGTTGGATGAATTTCTTTGATCCATTAATGTCCAGTAGCATTATGCAATGTCCAGAAGTGTTAAGAATGATTGTGTCACCTCTGAATATGTCAATTTATATTGTGCACTAACCCTCTAATGAGTTGTTTCGAGTTTGGTGTGGAGGAAGTTTTCAAGGATCAAGAGAGGAGTATGATGCAACATGATCAAGGAGAGTGAAAGCTCTAAGCTTGGGGATGCACCCGGTGGTTCACCCCTGCATATATCAAGAAGACTCAAGCGTCTAAGCTTGGGGATGCCCAAGGCATCCCCTTCTTCATCGACAACATTATCAGGTTCCTCCCCTGAAACTATATTTTTATTCCATCACATCTTATGTGCTTTTGCTTGGAGCGTCGGTTTGTTTTTGTTTTTTGTTTTGTTTGAATAAAATGGATCCTAGCATTCACTTTATGGGAGAGAGACACGCTCCGCTGTAGCATATGGACAAGTATGTCCTTAGTTTCTACTCATAGTATTCATGGCGAAGTTTCTCCTTCGTTAAATTGTTATATGGTTGGAATTGGAAAATGATACATGTAGTAATTGCTATAAATGTCTTGGGTAATGTGATACTTGGCAATTGTTGTGCTCATGTTTAAGCTCTTGCATCATATGCTTTGCACCCATTAATGAAGAAATACATAGAGCATGCTAAAATTTGGTTTGCATATTTGGTTTCTCTAAGGTCTAGATAATTTCTAGTATTGAGTTTGAACAACAAGGAAGACGGTGTAGAGTCTTATAATGTTTTCGATATGTCTTTTATGTGAGTTTTGCTGCACCGGTTCATCCTTGTGTTTGTTTCAAATAAGCCTTGCTAGCCTAAACCTTGTATCGAGAGGGAATACTTCTCATGCATCCAAAATACTTGAGCCAACCACTATGCCGTTTGTGTCCACCATACCTACCTATACTACATGGTATTTTCCGCCATTCCAAAGTAAATTGCTTGAGTGCTACCTTTAAAATTCCATCATTCACCTTTGCAATATATAGCTCATGGGACAAATAGCTTAAAAACTATTGTGGTATTGAATATGTGATTATGCACTTTATCTCTTATTAAGTTGCTTGTTGTGCGATAACCATGTTCACTGGGGACGCCATCAACTATTCATTGTTGAATTTCATGTGAGTTGCTATGCATGTCCGTCTTGTCTGAAGTAAGAGAGATCTACCACAATATGGTTAAGCATGCATATGTTAGAGAAGAACATTGGGCCGCTAACTAAAGCCATGATCCATGGTGGAAGTTTCAGTTTTGGACAACAATCCTCAAATCTCAAATGAGAAAATTATTAATTGTTGTTATATGCTTATGCATAAAAGAGGAGTCCATTATCTGTTGTCTATGTTGTCCGGTATGGATGTCTAAGTTGAAGAATAATCAATAGCGAGAAATCCAATGCGAGCTTTCTCCTTAGACCTTTGTACAGGCGGCATAGAGGTACCCCTTTGTGACACTTGGTAAAAACAATGCATTGTGATGACCCGGTAGTCCAAGCTAATTAGGACAAGGTGCGGGCACTATTAGTACGCTATGCATGAGGCTTGCAACTTATAAGATATAATTTACATGATGCATATGCTTTATTACTACCGTTGACAAAATTGTTTCATGTTTTCAAAATCAAAGCTCTAGCACAAATATAGCAATCGATGCTTTTCCTCTATGGAGGACCATTCTTTTACTTTCAATGTTGAGTCAGTTCACCTATCTCTCTCCACCTCAAGAAGCAAACACTTGTGTGAACTGTGCATTGATTCCTACATACTTGCTTATTGCACTTATTATATTACTCTATGTTGACAATATCCATGAGATATACATGTTACAAGTTGAAAGCAACCGCTGAAACTTAATCTTCTTTTGTGTTGCTTCAATATCTCTACTTTGAATTATTGCTTTATGAGTTAACTCCTATGCAAGACTTATTGATGCTTGTCTTGAAGTGCTATTCATGAAAAGTCTTTGCTATATGATTCACTTGTTTACTCATGTCATATACATTGTTTCGATCGCTGCATTCACTACATATGCTTTACAAATAGTATGATCAAGATTATGATGGCATGTCACTCCGTAAATTATCCGTGTTATCGTTTTACCTCGCCGGGACGAGCGTAACTAAGCTTGGGGATGCTGATACGTCTCCGACGTATCGATAATTTCTTATGTTCCATGCCACATTATTGATGTTATCTACATGTTTTATGCACACTTTATGTCATACTCGTGCATTTTCTGGAACTAACCTATTAACAAGATGCCGAAGTGCCAGTTCTTGTTTCTGCTGTTTTTGGTTTCAGAAATCCTAGTAAGGAAATATTCTCGGAATTGGACGAAATCAAAGCCCAGGGGCCTATTTTTCCACGAAGCTTCCAGAAGTCCGAAGGAGAGACGAAGAGGGGCGACGAGGGGGCCACACCCTAGGGCGGCGCGCCCCCCCCTTTGGCCGCGCGGCCCTGTGGTGTGGGGCCCCCGTGCCGCCTCTTGACCTGCCCTTCCGCCTATAAAAAGTCTCCGTGACGAAACCCCCGCACGAGAACCACGATACGGAAAACCTTCCAGAGACGCCGCCGCCGCCGATCCCATCTCGGGGATCCAGAGATCGCCTCCGGCACCCTGCCGGAGAGGGGAATCATCTCCGGAGGACTCTAAGCCGCCATGGTCGCCTCCGGTGTGATGTGTGAGTAGTCTACCCCTGGACTATGGGTCCATAGCAGTAGCTAGATGGTTGTCTTCTCCCCATTGTGCTATCATTGTCGGATCTTGTGAGCTGCCTAACATGATCAAGATCATCTATCTGTAATTCTATATGTTGCGTTTGTTGGGATCCGATGAATAGAGAATACTTGTTATGTTGATTATCAAAGTTATGCTTATGTGTTGTTTATGATCTTGCATGCTCTCCGTTACTAGTAGATGCTCTGGCCAAGTAGATGCTTGTAACTCCAAGAGGGAGTACTTATGCTCGATAGTGGGTTCATGCCCGCATTGACACCGGGACAGGACGAGAAAGTTCTAAGGTTGTGTTGTGCTGTTGCCACTAGGGATAAAACATTAGTGCTATGTTCAAGGATGTAGTCACTAGTTACATTACGCACCATACTTAATGCAATTGTCTGTTGTTAGCAACTTAATACTGGAAGGGGTTCGGATGATAACCTGAAGGTGGACTTTTTAGGCATAGATGCAGTTGGATGACGGTCTATGTACTTTGTCGTAATGCCCAATTAAATCTCACAATACTCATCATGATATGTATGTGCATGGTCATGCCCTCTTTATTTGTCAATTGCCCAACTATAATTTGTTCACCCAACATGCTGTTCGTCTTATGGGAGAGACACCTCTAGTGAACTCGTGGACCCGGTCCAATTCTCTTTCTTGAAATACAATCTCATCGTAATACTGTTCTACTGTTTTCTGCAAACAATCATCTTCCACACAATATGGTTAACTCTTTGTTACAGCAAGCCGGTGAGATTGACAACCTCACTGTTTCGTTGGGGCAAAGTACTTTGGTTGTGTTGTGCAGGTTCCACGTTGGCGCCGGAATCCCTGGTGTTGCGCCGCACTACATCCCGCCGCCATCAACCTTCAACGTGCTTCTTGGCTCCTCCTGGTTCGATAAACCTTGGTTTCTTTCTGAGGGAAAACTTGCTGCTGTGCGCATCATACCTTCCTCTTGGGGTTGCCCAACGAACGTGTGAAATACACGCCATCAGCCATCATCTACCTCTTGAGCCAATTCCTTCTAAAAGCACAAGTCTACACTAAAATCTAAGCTCTTTTTGAATTTGTGGACGGTACTACCGCTTCTTGGGGCGGTACTACCGCTCTGGGGCAGTTCTCTGACGAAACTGACAGTTATCCCCATAACGGTACTACTGCTCTAAGTACTGGGCTAGTACCGGTAAGCGGTACTACCGCTTCTAGGAGCGGTACTACCGCTTGCTCCTTTTGACAAGAGGTACCGGTTGGGGTCGGGTCATCCCAACTCACCACTTCTTCCTCTTCCACCTCGAGTCAAAGGGCAGCCCCAAGTTCAAGAGCTCGAGGAGATCGGCCCCGATCTCCTTTTCCAGCCGCCATCGGCCCAATCTCCTCCGTGGAGAAGCTTCCCCAACCCCTTCTCCGCCATGTCCTCCGGTATGAACCCTAACTTCTCTCTCTAGGGTGAGTTGATCTCCCTAGATGCATATGCTAGGGTTTGTTGGAGATTTGAGGTGGAGAAGCACTCTTGGAAGCTATTCATGTGTAAGGATACTAGCTAGCAACAATGTGTGGCTCTAGAGTTGATTTTGGCCATGAACCAATCTCGATTTGGATGTGCAAGCTTGAGCGGTAGTACCGCTCATTGGCGGCACTACCGGTCAAAGCGGCACTACCGGTTGGGATTGCGGTACTACCGCCATGTATAGAGTCGCCAATGTTGCTTGTTAGTGTCCATTTTGATCTCTAATTTCTCGGCTTGTGCACTTATCCCCTATTCCCTCCCAAACCTCTGTTGTTCACAGGTGCACCAAAGACCCGTGGTGGCAAAGTCAAGCCGTCCTCTCGTCGTCATTGCGATGATGAGCAAGAGGAGATCATGCCGACAAGGACCACCAAGAGACAGACAGATGCAGCAGCAGGGACAAGGGGACCTCAACAGTCAATGCTTGATGTGAAGAAACGCCAATTCTTGGAGGTGCGGGGAGCCAATCCTTATTTGCTCCCAAGAAATGCTCGCCAATGCCCCAATGCCTACTTTCATCATATAAGTCAAGAGAAGATCTACTACGAGGTCTATGGGGCCAAAGAGTTCAAGTGCTGCCCCAATACTCCATAAGCATGGACAAGCTCCGCTCCGACCTCGACTACTTTGGAGAAGCTTTGGAGATATGTGAAGAACAAGGTCTCATTCCTATCATGACGTTCTCTCATGATTTCTCCCAGGAGGTGATTTGCCAATTCTATGCCACCGTGGTCTTTCTTGAGGATGAAGGAGGCTATCGCTCTTTGAAGTGGATGACCAAGGAGCATGTGATGGAGGCCTCATGGCAAGACTTTGCTCGATGCCTTGGTTATGAGATCCCCTTGAATGACTCCAACTACTTCCGCATTGATCTCCAAGCCAAGCCCATGGCCAAGGAGAAGATGGCCGACCTCTACATTCGAGGGAGGATGTTGTGTGGCAGCACCAAGGGACTCCTGCCGGTCTATGATATCATGAACTGCATCTACCGCAGCACCATCAACCCCAAGCATACCAACCACGATGAGGTGCACGGATTCCTTGTGAATCTCCTTGTGCGCACACATCAATTGAGGGGCCGCGGCAAGCAGCTGGACATCATGGACTACATGTGGCATGAGATGCGTGATTGTGCCTTTATCCGCAAGCTTCCTCAGTACGCTCCCTATCTCATGAGGCTCATTTGTCTCAAATGGGATCAAGAAGGCCGCGGAGATCTTCTAGCGCAATGCCGCCCCAACGTCACCATTCACAAGGAGAAGAGTCCTCTTGTCAAGGACCATGACCTTCCAAGGTTTGGCAAAGGAGCCGCCAGGGACAAGGACGAAGATGATGCCGACAGCGACGACTCTGACTATGTGCCCAACTCCATCAAGCAAAAGGGCCTCTTTGCCAAGCTCACCGCTCGCCTCAAGAAGTCCCTTTGCTTCAAGAGGGACCTCGAGAATAGAATGTACCAAGCCCATCACGACAACAAGAAGATCCGCCAACGCCAAAAGGCGATGATGAGGCACATGCAACTCCCGGTCTCCGAGGGCTCCGAGGACAACATCACTCCTCCCGGTGAGTGGAAATCCAAGCTCGTTTGGTCTAGCTCCGAGGAGTCCATCCCCGAGCCACCTCATGGCAAAGGACTTGCCCAAGATGAAGAGTATGAGGATGAAGAGGAGGAGGACGTCGAGGATGAAGGTGATGACAATGAGGGTGATGATGACGAGGAGGATGATGATGAGGAGGATGACGACGACGAGTGATTCCCTTGGGACGCTAGTATGCTCCTTCTCCCTTTTTGGTGTCTCGATGCCAAAGGGGGAGAAGTTGATCTATTAGGACGGGAATTTGCATGGGGATGCCAAGGGCTTGGTGACTTCGTTTTGGTTCTTTCGGCCTTGGCATCAAAACTTTCCACTAGTTATTTGGAACTTATTCGTATGTGTTTGCTACTCTATTCGTGGGTCTCCCGACCCCCCGTTTGTATTAAGACTTAATCGTGCGTAGCTTTATGGTCAATGGTCTCCATTATTTATTCTTTGTTTGGCCATATCATCCCTATGGAGGCACTTATTATTATGGTGGTGGCACTTATTCTTATGGTGAGTTTGGGTTTTCTCAAGGCAAAGGTATGAAAAGGTTCACCCAAACTCCCCTATACACATATTCTTGCCTCTATAGTCCTATACACACATATTCTTGCCTCTATAGTCCTATACACACATATTCTTGCCTCTATAGTGTACTTGTGCTACATAATCTTGTCATATGATCATCTTAGCACTTGTGCTTGGTTTGTGAAATTTAGGGGGAATTCTCTCTATGATGTGTGCATTTGTATACAAATGCATATTCTAAATATGCACACATCTAGGGGGAGCTTCGCCTATACTTGCAAACCAAAATTCCTTATCATAATATCCTATGATTTAGTGCAAATTCGTGTGCTGTCATCAAACACCAAAAAGGGGGAGATTGTAAGAGCAAGATCCATATCCCATGTTTTGTGTGTTTGATAACAACACTCGAACAATTCTAACCGTGCACAAAGTTTGTCATTGATAGGTTTGCAAGATGCACGGTACCCTCGCTGAGCACATTATGATCAGAAGACCGAAGCGTAGCTCTTAGGGTTTCTGGTTTTGCTTGTGTGTCGTGAGGTGACATGGTAGGAGAGGAAGAGAGGAAAGCTGTTTTAGCCATAGCGGTACTACCGGTACCAGGAGCGGCAGTACCGCTACCTCTACTGGTACCGCCCGTGATACCGCTCTGAGCCTTGCACATGGATTTGTCCCACAGAACACGTTGCGGTACCTTCACGGTACCTGGAGCGGTAGTACCGCTTGAGGGCGGTAGTACCGCCCACGGTACCGCGCTAAGTACCGTAACGCATTACGGTAGTACCGCTCTGGTACCGCTCGGGTACCGCTTGGGATCCAGTAAGGTCTGGACCCTATTGCGGTACCGCAAGCGGTACCGCGAGCGGTAGTACCGCAATGTGTCCATGTGGACAAGTTCAGTGGGGAATTCGAACTCAGAGCGGTAGTACCGCTTCTAGGAGCGGTAGTACCGCTTAGGCAAAAATAGTGGGCAACGGTTGGATTTGGAGGGACCTATATAAAGGGCCCTTCTTCTCCACCCAGCCTTAGCTCTTCTCTCTCTCTCTCCTCCATTGTTGCTGAGCTCAAAATTGAGGGGATCTCCTCATCCATCCAACCAATCTTGTTCATACTTTGTGTGGTGGTGGAGGAGACCCCGATCTATCATTCTACCGAGAGAAAGTTCACCAATTCGTAGTAGTCCTTAGTGGATCTTGTTGTTAGGGTTCCTTGGTGGAAGAGCCTCTTGGTGGAGCACTAGAAGAGCTTCTTGGTGGAGCATTGGAAGAGCTTCTTGGTGGAGCACTGGAAGAGCTTCTTTGTGGAGTATTGGAGGGGTTCCTTTGGTGGAGCATTGGAGATGGGTTCCTATGGTGGAGCATTGGAGATGAGCAGCTATGGAGTCTAGCTTGGTGATGTACTAGCTCCATAGGGTGTTGGGAGCATCCTTGTGTGTGTGGAGCTCGCCCCAACCTCGTGAAGGAATCACCGCCTCGACCGGTTCCTTAGTGGAAGAGGGAGAGCACCTCCGTGGAGTAGTCTCGAGGAAGAGGGTGAGGCCTTCCTTCGTGGTGTGGCCGCCTAGTCTCTTGTGTGAGACTAGCACCTCCTCAACGCAGACGTACCTCCTTTAGTGGAGGGAACTGCGGGAAACAAACCTCGACTCGCCTCGCGCCCCCCCCCCCCGGTTGTCTCGCTCCTCACTCTTACTATCTTGTTGATTCCTTTACTTGTTGCACATGCTCTAGCTTCATATTAGGAACACCGCTATAGCAAAAGTTATCACCTTTACCTTCCGTTGCGCTAAAACTTTAAAAAGGTTAAAACTTGCCGTAGCGCCATTCACCCCCCTCTTGTTCGCTACGATCCGTTCACTTATTAACTTGCTTGTTGAGCGATAACCATGTTCCTGGGGACGCCATCAACACTTTGTTGAATATCATGTGAGTTGCTATGCATGTCCGTCTTGTCTGAAGTAAGGGCGATTTACCATGAGTTGAATGGTTAGAGCATGCATACTGTTAGAGAAGAACATTGGGCCGCTAACTAAAGCCATGATTCATGGTGGAAGTTTCAGTTTTGGACAAATATCCTCAATCTCATATGAGAATATTAATTGTTGCTAAATGCTTAAGCATTAAAGTGGAGTCCATTATCTGTTGTCTATGTTGTCCCGGTATGGATGTCTAAGTTGAGAATAATCAAAAGCGAGAAATCCAATGCGAGCTTTCTCCTTAGACCTTTGTACAGGCGGCATAGAGGTACCCCTTTGTGACACTTGGTTAAAACATATGTATTGCGATGATAATCCAGGTAATCCGAGCTAATTAGGACAAGGTGCGTGCACTAGTAGTATACTATGCATGAGGCTTGCAACTTGTAGGATATAATTTACATGATGCATATGCTTTATTACTACCGTTGACAAAATTATTTCTTGTTTTCAAAACCAAAGCTCTAGCACAAATATAGCAATCAATGCTTCCCTCTGCAAAGGGCATTTCTTTTACTTTTATGTTGAGTCAGTTCACCTATCTCTCTCCACCTCAAGAAGCAAACACTTGTGTTAACTGTGCATTGATTCCTACATACTTGCATATTGCACTTGTTATATTACTTTACATTGACAATATCCATGAGATATACATGTTACAAGTTGAAAGCAATCGCTGAAACTTAATCTTCCTTTGTGTTGCTTCAATGCTTTTACTATGAATTTATTGCTTTATGAGTTAACTCTTATGCAAGACTTATTGATGCTTGTCTTGAAAGTACTATTCATGAAAAGTCTTTGCTATATGATTCATTTGTTTACTCATTACATTACCATTGCTTCGAATCGCTGCATTCATTACATGTGCTTACAATAGTATTGATCAAGATTATGATGGCATGTCACTTCAGAAATTATCTTTGTTATCGTTTACCTACTCGGGACGAGCAGGAACTAAGCTTGGGGATGCTGATACGTCTCCAACGTATCGATAATTTCTTATGTTCCATGCCACTTTATTGATGATACCTACATGTTTTATGCATACTTTATGTCATATTTATGCATTTTCCGGCACTAACCTATTAACAAGATGCCGAAGAGCCAGTTGCTATTTTCTGCTGTTTTTGGTTTCAGACATCCTAGTAAGGAAATATTCTCGGAATTGGACGAAATCAACGCCCAGGATCTTATTTTTCCACGAAGCTTCCATAAGTCCGGGGAGGAAACGAAGTGGGGCGACGAGGCGGCCAGACGCTAGGGCGGCGCGGCCCAAGCCCTGGCCGCGCCGGCCTAGTGTGTGGGCCCCTCGCATCGCCCCCTGACCTATCTCCTCCGCCTACTTAAGCCTTCGTCGATAATAACTCCAGTACCGAGAGCCACGATACGGAAAACCTTCCAGAGACGCCGCCGCCAATCCCATCTCGGGGGATTCAGGAGATCGCCTCCGGCACCCTGCCGGAGAAGGGAATCATCTCCCGGAGGACTCTTCACCGCCATGGTCGTCTCCGGAGTGATGTGTGAGTAGTTCACCCCTGGACTATGGGTCCATAGCAGTAGCTAGATGGTCGTCTTCTCCTAATTGTGCTTCATTGTTGGATCTTGTGAGCTGCCTAACATGATCAAGATCATCTATCTGTAATGCTACATGTTGTGTTTGTTGGGATCCGATGAATAGTGAATGCTATGTTATGTTGATTATCAATTTATTATCTTTGTGTTGTTTATGATCTTGCATGCTCTCCGTTACTAGTAGAGGCTCTGTCCAAGTTTTTGCTTGTAACTCCAAGAGGGAGTATTTATGGTCGATAGTGGGTTCATGTCTCCATTAAATCTGGGACAGTGACAGAAAGTTCTAAGGTTGTGGATGTGCTGTTGCCACTAGGGATAAAACATCGATGCTATGTCTAAGGATGTACGTGTTGATTACATTACGCACCATACTTAATGCAATTGTCTGTTGTTTGCAACTTAATACTGGAAGGGGTTCGGATGATAACCTGAAGGTGGACTTTTTAGGCATAGATGCATGCTGGATAGCGGTCTATGTACTTTGTCGTAATGCCCAATTAAATCTCACAATACTCATCATAACATGTATGTGCATGGTCATGCCCTCTTTATTTGTCAATTGCCCAACTGTAATTTGTTCACCCAACATGCTTATTCTTACGGGAGAGACACCACTAGTGAACTGTGGACCCCGGTTCATTCTTTTAATCGAATACAATCTACTGCAATACTTGTTCTACTGTTTTCTGCAAACAATCATCATCCACACTGTACATCTAATCCTTTGTTACAGCAAGCCGGTGAGATTGACAACCTCACTGTCACGTTGGGGCAAAGTAATTTGGTTGTGTTGTGCAGGTTCCACGTTGGCGCCGGAATCCCTGGTGTTGCGCCGCACTACACTTCGCCGCCATCAACCTTCAACGTGCTTCTTGACTCCTACTGATTCGATAAACCTTGGTTTCTTACTGAGGGAAACTTACTGCTGTACGCATCACACCTTCCACTTGGGGTTCCCAACGGTCGCGTGCTGTACGCGTGTCAGTTACGACCCACTATGAGTACTAATCTAATTATCTTATCTAAAATTTAAGCTTAGTTACAAACTATTACACAAATACTTGGTGATTCGTAAACATGTCACCGAAATTTGCATAGGTGAACTCACTCTCCAAGGGAAATGAGCCAATGAGTGGCCACTCACGATAACTATGCCTCGACTGTACTCCTCGTTGCAGCACACTTGTCTTGCAGTGGCAAAAGCGGAGACGGACGGCCACATGTTAACTGCTGACTTCCTTTGCTACCTCACCCGAAACTGGAGGAAAACTTGCTTGATTACCTTACTTGAAAACGAACCGCTTGAGCTGTAACCGAAGAAAAAAGATTTGATGACCTCTGCTCACTGCTGCCAATGCTATGACATCCACCCTATCTCTTAAGCAGCGGCAAACCTGCATTTGACACCATGCAACGGGCCTTAAAGATGATGGTCGTGTTCATACGCTCAGCTACACTGTTTTGTTGACGAGTGTGAGCAACAAAGCTACCTAACAGTGCCTCCCAGACTTGCAATATGATTCAAACTTATTAGAACAGAATTCCATACCATTATTGGTGCGAAGCTTCTTTGTCTTCCTTTCAATTTGCTTGTAATTAGCTTAATCTAAGATTTGTGCTTAGTTGCAAATTATTACTATAATAGATTGCGATTTGTGAAAGAACGAGTAAAGATGAATAGTTTGAGCAACAAAAAGTTAATAGTTGATGTTTTATGTGGTATTTCCTTCCTAGCCTTGTACGATGAAAGATTAGCGGTGCGCTGGAGGCTGGTTACACTAGGTAAGTTTGATTTTGCGTGTGTCGTGCGCAATACATGGTAAGGCGCGTGTCGCCTGATCCATGGTAAGTGTTGTATGTGTAGCACTGTTTCCTCCATCCCAAAATATGTCGCAGGTAAGTTTTAGTCAAAGTTAAACTTGTAAAGTTTGATGGACCATATAGCAAAAAAATATGGAAACTGCTAGGCGTCCCCCGGGGGATCTGATTTCCCAGCCCCCGGGTCCGTAGCCGTCCGATCAAACGTCCTAGGCCGTAGGATCTGGGCGGAAGGGAGACACGGTCCTGCTTTTGCTGCCGGGTAGCAAAAACTGTCCGATTGCAGCAAAGTACCTGAATTAACTTGTCCGCAGCTCCGCCACTAGTGACAGTCTCGTGGCAACCGCCGGTGACAAGCCCTGCAACAACATCCGCCGCGTAATCCATGGCGCATTTGCTACGATCCGTGCTGTACCCCCTCCTGGCAATGAGAACCACCTAGTCCCACCACCAATTGTTGCTTCAAGCTCTGGATCTAATCAGGGTCCTCGCCGGCGAGGCGGCAAATACGGCGAACGCGAGCGCAGGAGGACCGTTGTAGCAACCCATCCATGGAAGATTCAACAACCCTCCCGTGTTTTTCGACCACACCCCGAGGTTGACCAACCAGCTACATCGGTGAGTTCTTCCATCCAATCTCCATGAGTTTTGTTGCTGCAGTTTGCTTCTATACTTCAAAAAACTTGTGGAATTAGTTACCCTATAGTCAGGTGATGAACATTGCTACAAGTGATCAAAAATTGTCTTGTATTAAAAATTTTGTGCTCATGCAGCAATGATGCTGCATAGAATTTGCTTCTACAAAAAATAGTGTTGCACATATTCTTAACCATATTTAGTTGAGGATTGTTTTATTTCTACTTGAGCATTTCCTAATTACATTTGTGACAAAAAATTAATGCAGTTACAACATAGAAGAACAAGGCCTTAAATTTTACACAAGGGAAGTCTTCGACAGGTTCCAAAAAATGGTGCAGAGTTCAACAAGATTTTACCCTATCCGTGTAGAGGCAGAAGGCCTATGTTTTGATCTGGTTCCAAATCAAGACCTTGATGTGAAAACTTATCGGGTTGCAGTTGACCCTGAAGAAGGATGTTACACATGTGGCTGCAACATGTTTGAGATGTGTGGTTTAATATGCCCACATATCATTAGAGTGATGGTGCACCTCAATGTGCAGCAAATACTAGAAAGATACATGCTTCAAAGGTGGTATGCGGCAACAACAACACATGCCCGAGAACCTGGGACAAATACAATCAAATTTGGTGTCCCACTCACTAACACACTAAAGTACAACTCATTGTGCAGAAAGATGAACCAGTTGGCATCTGACGCATGCTTCGATGATGAGACCTATGTTGCTGTCTCCCGCATTGTTGACGAATGATACGTCCAATTTGCATCACTATTTTATATCATAATTTGCTGTTATTCATTGATATATTTCATATTGGGACACAATACTTATGTTATTTCATCTATTTTGCATGTTTCATCATTATTGGAGGATCAAGCACCGGAGCCAGGATTCTGCGGGAAAAAGCACCGTCAGAACGCAATATTTCGGAAGATCAACTGTGGAAGGAAATTATACCAAAAATCCTATTTTTCAAGATGACGAAGAAAGCCAGAAGGGGGAGCCAGGAGGACCCAGGGTGGGCCCACACCCTAGGGCGGCGCGGCCCATGCCCTGGCCGCGCCGCCATGTGGTTTGGGGGGCCCACGACCCCTTTCGCCTCCTTTTCTTCGCGAAATCCTTCGTCCCGAAAACCTAAGCCACAGAGGGTACCTCGCGAAGAGTTACAGCCGCCTCTGCGGGGCGGAGAACACCAGAGAGAAAAGAGCTCTCCGGCGGGCAGGAATCCGCCGGGGAAATTCCCTCCAGGAGGGGGAAATCGACGCCATCGTCACCGTCATCGAGCTGGACATCATCTCCATCACCATCATCATCATCTCCACCATCATCACCGCCATCTCCACCGCTGGACACCGTCACCGCCGTAGCAATTTGGGTTTGATCTTGATTGTTTGATAGGGGAAACTCTCCCGGTATCGATCTCTACTTGTTGTTGATGCTATTGAGTGAAACCATTGAACCAAGTTTATGTTCAGATTGTTATTCATCATCATATCACCTCTGATCATGTTCCATACGATGTCTCGTGAGTAGTTCGTTTAGTTCTTGAGGACATGGGTGAAGTCTAAATGTTAGTAGTGAACTATGGTTGAGTAATATTCAATGGTATGATATTTAAGTTGTGGTGTTATTCTTCTAGTGGTGTCATGTGAACGTCGACTACATGACACTTCACCATTTATGGGCCTAGGGGAATGCATCTTGTATTCGTTTGCCAATTGCGGGGTTGCCGGAGTGACAGAAACCTAAACCCCCGCTGGTATATCGATGCAGGAGGGATCGCAGGATCTCAGAGTTTAAGGCTGTGGTTAGATTTATTCTTAATTACTTTCTTGTAGTTGCGGCTGCTTGCAAGGGGTATAATCACAAGTATGTATTAGTCCTAGGAAGGGCGGTACATTAGCATAGGTTCACCCACACAACACTTATCATAACAATGAAGATTATTTAGCCGTATGTAGCGAAAGCACTAGACTAAAATCCCGTGTGTCCTCGAGAACGTTTGGTCATTATAAGTAAACAAACCGGCTTGTCCTTTGTGCTAAAAAGGATTGGGCCACTCGCTGCAATTATTTCTCTCGCACTTTACTTACTCGTACTTTATTCAACTGTTACATCAAAACCCCCTGAATACTTGTCTGTGAGCATTTACAGTGAATCCTTCATCGAAACTGCTTGTCAACACCTTCTGCTCCTCGTTGGGATCGACATTCTTACTTATCAAAGATACTACGATACACCCCCTATACTTGTGGGTCATCAAGACTATTTTTTGGCGCCGTTGCCGGGGAGTGAAGCGCTATTGGTAAGTGGAATTGGTAAGGAAAACCTTTACTGTTGTGCTGATTTTATTTACTCGCCATTGCTATAAGTCATTATGGAGAGATCTTCTCTTCAATTTTTATTTGGGAAATCTACTACTACTGCAACGGTAGTGGATGAGGCGCCAGGTGAGGAAGTGATACCATATAAAAAATTATTGAACGTGTTATGGATAACCGCTATGAAGGGGATGGAACTGTCCATCCTGGTGATCATTTACTGTTTTTGCATGAATTATGCGGGTTATTCAAATGTGCAGGTATTGCTATGGATGAAGTGAGGAAGAAACTATTCTCTTTATCGCTGTCTGGTAAAGCGGCGCATTGGTATAAATTACTGGATAATGGGGATTCTCTTGAATGGAATGATATTGTGCCCCGGTTTTATTCTAAGTTCTATCCTCCAAGTGAAATTCACAAGGATCGGAATCGCATATATAATTTTTGGCCTAATGATGGAGAGAGTATTGCCCAAGCTTGGGGGAGATTGAAGTCTTTAATGCTCAAATGCCCCATTCATGAGCTTCCTGGTAATGTTATTATTGATAATTTCTATGCAAGACTTTCTTTTCAAGACAAGACCTTGCTGGATACTTCTTGTTCTGGATCATTTACACGCAACAAAGAAGAGTTTAAAAGGGATCTTCTTGATCGGATCCAAGAAAATACTGAAGGATGGGAGAACGACAAGGATAGAGAATCAGGTATAATTTATGATTATAAATGCATTGAAGCTTTTATGGATACTGATAAATTTCGTAATATGAATGCTACATATGGTCTTGATTCTCAAGTTGCTGTAAATCTTTATAAAGCTTTTGCCTCTCATTATGAATTGCCAAAGAAGAATTTTGATAAGTATCATGAACCGTATAAAGATAAAATTGATTCATCTATTAATAAATGCGTTGTAGTTGAAACTGCTGATCATATTATTCCAGAAGCTTATATTGAAAAAACTCCTTTCCCTGCTAAAATGAAGGAGTACTCTGTTATAAATAGTGCGGTTCATAAAAGTGAAAAGAAACCTGTAGAACCTGAAGAACAAATAAAAGTTGAACCTGCTGTTGCAATAGTTAAAGATCTTGTGACTGAAAATGTAGAGGATGGTCATATTATTTTCTGTGAAGATGCTTCTAATATTGTTTCACATCCTAATAAACCCAAACAAGCTAGTGTTCCTATGCTATCCGTTAGAATTGGTGATCATTGCTATTATGGATTATGTGATATTGGTGCAAGTGTTAGTGCTATTCCTTATGAGCTTTACACGGAGATTATGCACGAAATTGATTCTTGTGAACTTGAAGATATTGATGTGGTTATTCAGCTGGCTAATAGAGAAACTATTTCTCCAATTGGTATTGTTCGAGATGTGGAAGTTTATGCGGTAAGATTAAATATCCTGCTGACTTTTTGGTACTTGGTTCTGCTGCTAGTGATTATTGTCCTATTATTTTTGGTAGATCTTTTCTAAATACTTGTGGAGCTATTATAGATTGCAAGAAAGAGAAAATTTTGACTAAATTTGATGGTGAATCTTATGAGTTTAACTTCTCTAAATTTACCAAAACTCCTTATAAAGCTGATTTGCCTAGTAATGATTTTAAAATGGAGCAGTGTGCATCTATTGTTCTTGTTCCTAATAATCCTTTGCAGCAACATTTGGAGGATAGTGAGAGTGAAGTTTTTAGGAAAGAAAGAGATGAGCTCGAGGAAATTATTCTTCGCCAACCCATTCTCAAGCATGATTTACCGGTGGAAGATTTGGGTACAACACCGCCACCAAAGGAAGATCCTGTTTTTGATTTAAAGCCTTTGCCTGATAATCTTAAATATGCTCATATTGATGATAAGAAAATATATCCTGTTATTATTAGTTCTAAGCTTTCAGAGATTGAGGAAGAAAGGTTATTGGAAATATTGAAGAAGCACCGAGGAGCTATTGGCTACACTCTTGATGATTTGAAAGGGATTTCTCCTTCTATTTGCCAACATGCTATTAATATGGAAGATGATGCAAAGCCTGTTGTTGAACATCAGCGTCGTCTAATTCCGAAGATGAAGGAAGTGGTAAGGAATGAGGTATTACGACTTCTTGAAGCTGGTATTATATATCCTATTGCTGATAGTAGATGGGTTAGTCATGTGCATTGCGTTCCCAAGAAAGGAGGAATGACTGTTGTGCCTAATGATAATGATGAGCTCATCCCTCAAAGAGTAGTTGTAGGGTATAGAATGTGCATTGATTTTCGAAAAATTAATAAAGTTACTAAGAAAGATCATTACCCTTTACCATTTATTGATCAAATGCTAGAAAGATTGTCTAAAAATACTCATTTTTGTTTTCTTGATGGTTATTCTGGGTTTTCACAAATTCTTTGTCATAAAGCTAAAGATCAAGAGAAAACCACCTTTACTTGTCCCTATGGAACTTATGCTTATAGACGCATGCCTTTTGGTTTATGTAATGCTCCTGCTACTTTTCAAAGATGCATGTCTGCTATTTTTCATGGTTTTTGTGAAAGTATTGTAGAGGTATTCATGGATGATTTTTCCGTCTATGGGAATTCTTTTGATAGTTGCTTGCGAAACCTTGATAAAGTTTTGCAGAGATGTGAAGAAACTAACCTTGTTCTTAATTGGGAGAAATGCCACTTTATGGTTAATGAAGGAATTGTATTGGGACATAAAATTTCTGAGAGAGGTATTGAAGTTGATAGAGCTAAAGTTGAAGCAATTGAGAAGATGCCCTATCCGAGGGATGTTAAAGGTATTCGTAGTGTTCTTGGTCATGCTGGGTTTTATAGGAGATTTATTAAAGATTTCTCCAAGATTTCAAAGCCTCTTACTAGTCTTCTTCAAAAAGATGTACCATTTGTTTTTGATGATGATTGTAAGGAAGCTTTTGAAACTCTTAAGAAAGCCTTAACAACTGCTCCTATAGTTGAACCTCCTGATTGGAACTTACCCTTTGAAATTATGTGTGATGCTAGTGATTTATTTGTAGGCGCTGTTCTTGGACAACGAGTAGATAAAAAACTGAATGTTATTCATTATGCTAGTAAAACTCTTGATGCTGCTCAAAGAAATTATGCTACAACTGAAAAAGAATTATTAGCTGTAGTCTTTGCTTGTGATAAATTTAGATCTTATATTGTTGATTCAAAAGTTACTATTCATACTGATCATGCTGCAATTAGATACCTTATGACAAAGAAAGATGCTAAGCCGAGGCTTATTAGATGGGTACTTCTTTTGCAAGAATTTGATTTACATATTGTAGATAGGAAAGGTGCTGATAATCCTGTTGCTGATAATTTGTCTAGATTGGAAAATATTGCTTATGATCCTGTTCTCGTTAATGATAGTTTTCCAAATGAACAATTGGCTGTAATAAAGGTGAGCTCGCGAGACAGTCCTTGGTATGCTGATTATGCTAACTTTATTGTTTCCAAGTACTTGCCTCCGACCTTTTCAGCTCAGCAAAGGAGGAAATTCTTTTATGACTTGAGGCATTATTTCTGGGATGACCCACACTTATATAAAGAAGGAGTGGATGGTATTATGCGAAGGTGTGTTCCCGAATATGAACAACAAGAGGTATTGAGTAAATGTCATGGTAGTGCTTATGGAGGACATCACGCCGGAGAAAGAACCGCGCAAAAGGTTCTACAATCAGGTTTTTATTGGCCAACTCTCTTCAAGGATGCGAGAAAATTTATTTTATCTTGTGATGAATGCCAAAGGGTTGGTAATATCTCCAGACGCAATGAAATGCCTATGAATTATACTCTTGTTATTGAACCATTTGATTGTTGGGGATTTGACTTCATGGGACCTTTTCCGTCTTCAGAAGGTAACACTCATATACTTGTTGCTGTTGATTATGTTACTAAATGGGTGGAAGCTATACCTACAAAAAGTGCTGATGGTGAGACCTCTTTAAGAATGCTTTTAGATATTATTTTTCCTAGATTTGGAGTACCTAGATATATTATGACTGATGGAGGTTCTCATTTTATTCATGGAGGTTTTAGAAAAACTCTTGCTAAGTATGGTATTAATCATAGAATTGCTTCCGCTTATCATCCTCAAACTAGTGGTCAAGTAGAATTATCAAATAGAGAGATTAAATCTATTTTGGGAAAGACCGTTAATAAAACTAGAAAGAATTGGGCTAGTAAATTGAAGGATGCACTATGGGCTTATAGAACTGCTTACAAAAATCCCATGGGAATGTCACCTTATAAAATGGTTTATGGGAAAGCTTGTCATTTACCTTTAGAACTAGAGCACAAAGCTTATTGGGCTGTTAGAGAATTAAATAAAGATCCTAAACTTGCCGGTGATAAGAGGTTGTTGCAATTAAGTTCTCTAGATGAATGGAGAAGTGAAGCTTATGAAAATGCTAAACTCTTTAAAGAGAAAGTTAAAAAATGGCATGATAGGAGGATTATCAAAAGAGAATTTAATATTGGGGATAAAGTCCTATTGTATCGGTCTCGTCTCAGATTCTTTGCAGGGAAATTACTCTCGAAATGGGAAGGACCATATGTTGTTGAGGAGGTGTATCGTTCAGGAGCAATTAAAATTAGCTCTCTCCAAGGCAATGCTACGCAAGTGGTGAATGGACAAAGACTCAAGCATTATATCTCGGGTGATTCCTATAATGTTGATGTTGATATTATTCAAGTGGAAACACCGGAGGCTTTCATTAAAGGACAAATTGACAGTCCGCCAGAACTCGACTTTGAATAGGTAACAGTACTGGTAATGAAAAGTACGCGATTTACTTTCCGAACAATATTTTTGCTGTTTTTGGAAAATATGAAAAATTACGAGTTCGAAACGGAGTGGAAAGGACGCACGAGGGCGTGGCACCATAGGCCGGCGCGGCCAATCCTGGGCCCGCGCCGCCCTATGGTTTGGCCGCCTCGTCGCCCCTTTCCGACTCTGTTTCGATCTGGTACTTTCCGTTTGTCGAGAATTTTTTTGCTATATAATCCCCCGGACCCCTGGAGGTCCGTATATCGTGTTTTCGACGTGTTTTGTTTCGAGCTGTTTCTGCCAGGATCTGTTTTCAGTTTAGAAGCACCATGGTCTCCAAGAACAAGGGCAAGGAGTTTCCGGATGAAGATGATCGAGATCTTGGGTGGAAAGAGGAAGACAAGGACGTCAAGGAAGAGGATGAAGAAGAGGCGGAGGAAGATTCGCGCGCACACCCGCGTGCTACTATCGCAAGCATCAAGGTGGTGGACAACCCTTTTAGTGCAAACAAGAGCGCAAGAATTCGCACTGGAGGAGGGGTTCCACGTCATTACCTAACTTCGAAAACATCTCTATCAGGCACTCATCACCCCTTCCACAATCTAATTTTCAATAATCAAATTGAAGGGACTCCCAAGGCAGCATTGCCTAGCCAGTGGGATATAGATCGCTCTAACACTGCAGGAGAGAAGGAGCCTGAGGCTGAAGAGTGGGGAAATAACTCCAAGAGCTGGGACTCGCCGTCAGACAGACTCTTTAACCGCGTCGAGCACAATTCAGAGATGATTCGCAATCTCATATACAGGATTGACGAGCTTCAGGAGCTTATTGAGAAGCTTGTCAGAAATTCATCACCACCATCGCCAAAGGAGTAATTCATCATCGGTATTGGCATCCCCTTGGTTTGTTCCAAGCTTGGGGGAGTGCCGCGGTATCACATTATCACTATCTTTTACTTTTATTGTCAAGTAGTGTCATATCATGAGTAGGTAAGTTATCGTATAAGATGGGTTGCAGTTGGAAGTATCTCTCCATTAGTTGGTTATCTATGTATCCCTTGGTGTGAGTTATCGTTATGGAATATTAATGAGAAGTCTTATCATTTACATATTGCACATCTTATTCTAGTTTGCAATCTCTATCATATGATTTACCTTGTTGTTAGTATTGGTATCACTTTGGGAGCATTGAATAAATCTATTTGGTTTTGGCAAACTTAGCATTGGTCAATAGCAACAACACTTTGAGGTTTAAGTAGAAAAGAGAAATACATGTAGATGTTTCATTGTCTTTCTTGTTAGCTCATAGCTTATTATTCTGAAGTTAAGATTGTTTGTGCTTACAAGGAAGATGCATGATTGTTTCTACCATATGTATATTTGTTTGTTTCCCTCGACTCTTATGCTTGCTAATTAACCTTGCTAGCCAAAGGCCTGTACTGAGAGAGAATACTTCTCGTGCATCCAAACCTTAACCCAAACCTATGCCATTTGTGTCCACCATACCTACCTACTACATGGTATTTTCTGCCATTCCAAGTAAATACTTCATGTGCTACCTTTAAACAATTAAAAACTTAGTATCTCTTATTTGTGTCAATGTTTCATAGCTCATGAGGAAGTATGCGGTGTTTTATCTTTCAATCTTGTTGGGCAACTTCCACCAATGGACTAGTGGCTTCATCCGCTTATCCAATAATTTTGCAAAAAGAGCTGGCAATGGGATTCCCAGTCCCAAATTAATCAAACTAAATAGACACTCCTCCATGGTATGTGATTGATGGATGGCACCCGAAGGATTCGGTTAGCCATGGCTTGTGTAAGCAAAGGTTGGGGGGAGTGTCATCATCATAATAAAGTTAAAATAAAAAGGCACTCCTTCATGGTATGAGATTGTTGGCAGGCACCCGAAGGATTCGGTTAGCCATGGTTTGTGAAAGAAAGGTTGGAAGGAGTGCCACATAAAATGAAAATAATATGGGAGACGCTCTTAGGAGGCTGTTTGGCAAGGGGGTTAGAGTACCCGCTACCAGTCGTTGACAACAACAAACACCTCTCAAAATGTTACTTTTATTCTCTTTATATGATTGCAAAACTGAAAAAGCTCTAGCACATGATTTAATCCCTTCTTCCCTCTGTGAAGGGCCTGTCTTTTACTTTATGTTGAGTCAGTAAACCTATTTCCCTCCATCTCAAGCAAGCATTTGAGTAGTTGTGATCAAACCATTATATTGTGATTTGCTACATCATGTCTTTTATTCTTCCTTGTTTAGTACAAGTTTTATCTGAATGAATATAGCTTTGCAAGTTATCAATGATTATGAAAAGACCATTATGATTGAGTATGCAAGTTGTGCCTTATAAACTTTAACATGAGAGCGCTGCTCAATGAGATAAATATAATCTGTTAATTGTTCTCTGACCAAGAACGAAGTTTGCCATCACCAATTATGATTTCTTATGCACCTTTACTTGTGATTACCTTATACTTGTTTCAAGTTGAGTTATAAGAGGTTGTTTACTATAATGTCTTGTGTGAAAGAATATGATGCTTCTTGTCCGTATTTTATTTATCGACTTTTCACTCCATAAACATGTGGTCCTGTCTATCGAGTTCAGTTTCGCTTGGGGACAAGCGAAGTCTAAGCTTGGGGGGAGTTGATACGTCCAATTTGCATCACTATTTTATATCATAATTTGTTGTTATTCATTGATATATTTCATATTGGGACACAATACTTATGTTATTTCATCTATTTTGCATGTTTCATCATTATTGGAGGATCAAGCACCGGAGCCAGGATTCTGCGGGAAAAAGCACCGTCAGAACGCAATATTTCGGAAGATCAACTGTGGAAGGAAATTATACCAAAAATCCTATTTTTCAAGATGACGAAGAAAGCCAGAAGGGGGAGCCAGGAGGACCCAGGGTGGGCCCACACCCTAGGGCGGCGCGGCCCATGCCCTGGCCGCGCCGCCATGTGGTTTGGGGGGCCCACGACCCCTTTCGCCTCCTTTTCTTCGTGAAATCCTTCGTCCTGAAAACCTAAGCCACAGAGGGTACCTCGCGAAGAGTTACAGCCGCCTCTACGGGGCGGAGAACACCAGAGAGAAAAGAGCTCTCCGGCGGGCAGGAATCCGCCGGGGAAATTCCCTCCGGGAGGGGGAAATCGACGCCATCGTCACCGTCATCGAGCTGGACATCATCTCCATCACCATCATCATCATCTCCACCATCATCACCGCCATCTCCACCGCTGGACACCGTCACCGCCGTAGCAATTTGGGTTTGATCTTGATTGTTTGATAGGGGAAACTCTCCCGGTATCGATCTCTACTTGTTGTTGATGCTATTGAGTGAAACCATTGAACCAAGTTTATGTTCAGATTGTTATTCATCATCATATCACCTCTGATCATGTTCCATACGATGTCTCGTGAGTAGTTCGTTTAGTTCTTGAGGACATGGGTGAAGTCTAAATGTTAGTAGTGAACTATGGTTGAGTAATATTCAATGGTATGATATTTAAGTTGTGGTGTTATTCTTCTAGTGGTGTCATGTGAACGTCGACTACATGACACTTCACCATTTATGGGCCTAGGGGAATGCATCTTGTATTCGTTTGCCAATTGCGGGGTTGCCGGAGTGACAGAAACCTAAACCCCCGCTGGTATATCGATGCAGGAGGGATCGCAGGATCTCAGAGTTTAAGGCTGTGGTTAGATTTATTCTTAATTACTTTCTTGTAGTTGCGGATGCTTGCAAGGGGTATAATCACAAGTATGTATTAGTCCTAGGAAGGGCGGTACATTAGCATAGGTTCACCCACACAACACTTATCATAACAATGAAGATTATTTAGCCGTATGTAGCGAAAGCACTAGACTAAAATCCCGTGTGTCCTCGAGAACGTTTGGTCATTATAAGTAAACAAACCGGCTTGTCCTTTGTGCTAAAAAGGATTGGGCCACTCGCTGCAATTATTTCTCTCGCACTTTACTTACTCGTACTTTATTCAACTGTTACATCAAAACCCCCTGAATACTTGTCTGTGAGCATTTACAGTGAATCCTTCATCGAAACTGCTTGTCAACACCTTCTGCTCCTCGTTGGGATCGACATTCTTACTTATCGAAGATACTACGATACACCCCCTATACTTGTGGGTCATCAACGAAGCAAACAAACTTGTTGCTACAATGCTTAAAGCAAAAGGTCAAGTGCAGCAAAAATGGGAAGGATATCAGCATCGACAGGGTGAAAACCAGAGACAACAAAAACCTGAAGCTCAATAGCAACATCAACAAACAGCAACAATAGATGGTACTACAAGTCAACATGTGAAGAATCCTCCACGTACGAAGCCAAAAGGTCACCCAAAGTTGACAGAAAAGAGAATGAAGACATTGGTTGAACTACGGGATGAGGCCAATGAGAAGAGAAGGAAGAAGCAAAGTGAACCTAAAACAATACTGTGGTGATGAATATCATATGTCTGTAAGGGAATGCAAGTACATGAAAATTGCTTTGGCTAGAGAAGCTACGATGAAAGCGGTAGCAGATTTGACGTTATAGATTGCTTCATCGAGGAATTATACAAATTCATTTTGAAAATTAGTTATACGAGAATATGTTACATATGCTTACAATTATAGTATAAAAAGAACAATGTCGGAAAATGTTACAAATGCTACATCATTGATTTTGTACCCCTATCTGTCTTATAATGATTTTGTAACCTGGAAAGTGTTATAGCATCAATAATGTTGCAGCATCAAACAAATGCAGATGCAACACTTATAGCTTGTGAAAAACAACATAATAAATATGAGTTTGCAACAACAATTAATCCCAGTCAGGAACATATGTTTTTACTGTATTTGTCGTACCGGGGACAGAAGGAAGCATTTCAATTGACATGTTAATGTAATTTCTTGATGGTTCATGCCTTGAAGCGTTTTATTGTACCATCTTGTTTGCAGCATAGAATAAAATGGAAAAAGTTAAACCTACTTGCTAGAAGCATGCATGTGGAAAATAAAGTTGAGGTATAAATTTGCTTGAAGCAAAACTTGTTTATGACATTATCAGGGAGGTAAACTTGTTTTTGAAGCAATGCTTGTAGCATATTTTTTGTGTTGAGCAACACTTAAAATGTTGGGAAGTGCATGTACCACATGTATATTGACAACAAAAATATATGATGATGGTAGCTGATGTCTACGTTCCCCCTCCTTTCCTGTAGACAGTGTTGGGCCTCCAAGAGCAGAGGTTTGTAGAACAGCAGCAAGTTTTCCCTTAAGTGGATCACCCAAGGTTTATCGAACTCAGGGAGGAAGAGGTCAAAGATATCCCTCTCATGCAACCCTGCAACCACAAAGCAAGAAGTCTCTTGTGTCCCCAACACACCAAATATGTGCACTAGTTCGGCGAAGAGATAGTGAAATACAGGTGGTATGAATAAGTATGAGCAGTAGCAACGGTGCCAGAAAATAGCTTGCTGGCGTGTAGTTGATGGTGGTAGTATTGCAGCAGTAGTAACACAGTAAAACAGTAAACAAGCAAAAGAGTAACGCAGCAGTATTTAGGAACAAGGCCTAGGGATTACACTTTCACTAGTGGACACTCTCAACATTGATCACATAACAGAATAGATAAATGCATACTCTACACTTTTGTTGGATGATGAACACATTGCGTAGGATTACACGAACCCTCAATGCCGGAGTTAACAAGCTCCACAATAATGCTCATATTTTAGTAACCTTTAGTGTAAGATAGATCAAAAGACTAAACCAAGTACTAGCATAGCATGCACACTGTCACCTTCATGCATATGTAGGAGGAATAGATCACATCAATATTATCATAGCAATAGTTAACTTCGCAATCTACAAGAGATCATGATCATAGCATAAACCAAGTACTAACACGGTGCACACACTGTCACCTTTACACACGTGCAGGAGGAATAGAACTACTTTAATAACTTTGCTAGAGTAGCACATAGATAGTAGTGATACAAAACTCATATGAATCTCAATCATGTAAAGCAGCTCATGAGATCATTGTATTGAGGTACATAGGAGAGAGATTAACCACATAGCTACCGGTACAGCCCCGAGCCTCGATGGAGAACTACTCCCTCCTCATGGGAGCAGCAGCGGTGATGAAGATGGCGGTGAAGACGGCGGTGGAGATGGCTCCGGGGGCAATTCCCCGTCCCGGCAGGGTGCCGGAACAGAGACTTCTGTCCCCCGAATTGGAGTTTCGCGATGTGGCGGCGTCCCTAGAGTCTTTCTAGAGTTTCGTCAATCGGTGTCGAAGTTTTAGGTCACGACGGCTTAAATAGGCGAAGAATCGGAGTCGGAGGGGGCCTGGGCTGCCCAAACCATAGGGGGGCGCGCCCCCCTTGGGCCGCGCCGCCCTAGGGTGTGGGGCCCCCTTGGCACCCCTCTGGCCTTTCTCCGGTGCTCTGGAAGCTTCGCGTATTTCTAAGACTTTCGGTGTTGATTTCGTCCGATTCCGAAAATATTTCCTTACTAGGATTTCTGAAACCAAAAACAGCAGAAACAAGAATCGGCCTCTCGGCATCTCGTCAATAGGTTAGTTCCGTAAAACGCATAAAAATGATATAAAGTGTGAACAAAACATGTTGGTATTGTCATAAAACAAGCATGGAACATCGGAAATTATAGATATGTTGGAGACGTATCAGCATCCCCAAGCTTAGTTCCTACTCGTCCTCGAGTAGGTAAACGATAAAAGATAATTTCTGAGGTGACATGCTACCAACATAATCTTAATCATACCATTGTAAAGCTTATGAGATGAATGCAGCGATTCGAAACAATGTAAATGCAATGAGTAAACAATTGAATCATATAGCAAAGACTTTTCATGAATAGTACTTTCAAGACAAGCATCAATAAGTCTTGCATAAGAGTTACTCATAAAGCAATAAATTCTTAGTAAAGGTATTGAAGCAACACTATGGAAGATTAAGTTTCAGCGGTTGCTTTCAACTTGTAACATGTATATCTCAGGGATAGTTGTCAATGCAAAGCAATATAACAAGTGCAATAAGCAAGTATATAAGAATCAATGCACAGTTCACACAAATGTTTGCTTCTTGAGGTGGAGAGAGATAGGTGAACTGACTCAACAATAAAAGTAAAAGAATGGTCCTTCAAAGAGGAAAGCATCGATTGCTATATTTGTGCTAGAGCTTTTATTTTGAAAACATGAAACAATTTTGTCAACGGTAGTAATAAAGCATATGTATCATGTAAATTATATCTTACAAGTTGCAAGCCTCATGCATAGTATACTAATAGTGCCCGCACCTTGTCCTAATTAGCTTGGACTACCGGATCATCACAATGCACATGTTTTAACCAAGTGTCACAAAGGGGTACCTCTATGCCGCCTGTACAAAGGTCTAAGGAGAAAGCTCGCATTGGATTTCTCGCTATTGATTATTCTCAACTTAGACATCCATACCGGGACAACATAGACAACAGATAATGGACTCCTCTTTTATGCATAAGCATGTAACAACAATTAATAATTTTCTCATTTGAGATTGAGGATATATGTCCAAAACTGAAACTTCCACCATGGATCATGGCTTTAGTTAGCGGCCCAATGTTCTTCTCTAACAATATGCATGCTTAACCATAAGGTGGTAGATCGCTCTTACTTCAGACAAGACGAACATGCATAGCAACTCACATGAAATTCAACAAAGAGTAGTTGATGGCGTCCCCTGAACATGGTTATCGCCCAACAAGCAACTTAATAAGAGATAAAGTGCATAATTACATATTCAATACCACAATAGTTTTTAAGCTATTTGTCCCATGAGCTATATATTGCAAAGGTGAATGATGGAATTTTAAAGGTAGCACTCAAGCAATTTACTTTGGAATGGCGGAAAATACCATGTAGTAGGTAGGTATGGTGGACACAAATGGCATAGTGTTGTTTGGCTCAAGGATTTGGATGCATGAGAAGTATTCCCTCTCGATACAAGGTTTAGGCTAGCAAGGTTGTTTGAAGCAAACACAAGCATGAACTAGTACAGCAAAACTCACATAAAAGACATATTACAAGCATTATAAAACTATACATCGTCTTCCTTGTTGTTCAAACATCTTACTAGAAAATATCTAGACTCTAGAGAAACCACTCATGCAAACCAAATTTTAACAAGCTCTATGTATTTCTTCACTAATGGGTGCAAGGTATATGATGCAAGAGCTTAAACAAGAGCACAACAATTGCCAAATATCAAGTTATTCAAGACATCATACCAATTACTACATGTAGCATTTTCTGTTTCCAACCATATAATAATTAACGAAGCAGTTTCAACCTTCGCCATGAAAATTAAAAGCTAAGAACACATGTGTTCATACGAACCAGCGGAGCGTGTCTCTCTCCCACACAAGCATTTATTCAAACAAAAACAAAAACAAGAAACATACAGACGCTCCAAGTAAAGTGCATAAGATGTGACGGAATAAAAATATAGTTTCAGGGGAGGAACCTGATAATGTTCTCGATGAAGAAGGGGATGCCTTGGGCATCCCCAAGCTTAGACGCTTGAGTCTTCTTAGTATATGCAGGGGTGAACCACCGGGGCATCCCCAAGCTTAGAGCTTTCACTCTCCTTGATCATGTTGCATCATACTCCTCTCTTGATCCTTGAAAACTTCCTCCACACCAAACTCGAAACAACTCATTAGAGGGTTAGTGCACAATAAAAATTAACATATTCAGAGGTGACACAATCATTCTTAACACTTCTGGACATTGCATAATGCTACTGAACATTAGTGGATCAAAGAAATTCATCCAACATAGCAAAAGAGGCAATGCGAAATAAAAGGCAGAATCTGTCAAAACAGAACAGTTCGTATTGACGAATTTTAAAATGGCACCAGACTTGCTCAAATGAAAATGCTCAAATTGAATGAAAGTTGCGTACATATCTGAGGATCATGCACGTAAATTGGCTTAATTTTCTGAGCTACCTACAGGGAGGTGGACCCAGATTCGTGACAGCAAAGAAATCTGAAACTGCGCAGTAATTCAAATATAGTACTTACTTTTCTATCAACGGCTTTACTTGACACAACAAAACACAAAACTAAGATAAGGAGAGGTTGCTACAGTATTAAACAACTTCCAAGACACAAATATAAAACAAAGTACTGTAGCAGAATAACACATGGGTTATCTCCCAGAAAGTTCTTTTCTTTATAGCCATTAAGATGGGCTCAGCAGTTTTAATGATGCACTCGCAAGAAATAGTATTTGAAGCAAAAGAGAGCATCAAGAGGCAAATTCAAAACACATTTAAGTCTAACATGCTTCCTATGCAAAGGAATCTTGTAAATAAACAAGTTCATGAAGAGCAAAGTAACAAGCATAGGAAGATAAAACAAGTGTAGTTTCAAAAATTTCAGCACATAGAGAGGTATTTTAGTAACATGAAAATTTCTACAACCATATTTTCCTCTCTCATAATAACTTTCAGTAGCATCATGAGCAAACTCAACAATATAACTATCACATAAAACATTCTTATCATGAGTCTCATGCATAAAATTATTACTCTCCACATAGGCATAATCAATTTTATTAGTAATAGTGGGAGCAAATTCAACAAAGTAGCTATCATTATTATTCTCATCAGGTGTAGGAGGCATAGTATAATCACAACAAAATTTACTCTCCATAGTAGGTGGCACCAAAAGACCACTATCATTATAATCATCATAAATAGGAGGCAAAGTATCATCAAAGTAAATTTTCTCCTCAATGCTTGGGGGACTAAAAAGATCATGAAAACCAGCTTCCCCAAGCTTAGAACTTTCTATATTATTATCAACAATGGTGTTCAAAGCGTTCATACTAATATTACTACCAGCATGCAAATAAGATTCCATAGGTTTTTTAATTTTCGCATCAAACAATCCATGTTTTAAATCAGGAAATAGAAATAGAAGCTCATTCTTGTCCATTATGCCAAACTAGTGTAAACAAGAAACAAAAAGATGCAATTGCAGGATCTAAAGGAAATAGCTTTGAGTACTTACAACGTCGGAAAATAGCTTGGTGGCCGAGGTCCGGAGTGTGAGTACCTTTTACCTTTCCTCCCCGGCAACGGCGCCAGAAAATAGCTTGATGTCTACGTTCCCCCTCCTTTCCTGTAGACAGTGTTGGGCCTCCAAGAGCAGAGGTTTGTAGAACAGCAGCAAGTTTTCCCTTAAGTGGATCACCCAAGGTTTATCGAACTCAGGGAGGAAGAGGTCAAAGATATCCCTCTCATGCAACCACCGCAACCACAAAGCAAGAAGTCTCTTGTGTCCCCAACACACCAAATAGGTGCACTAGTTCGGCGAAGAGATAGTGAAATACGGGTGGTATGAATAAGTATGAGCAAGAGCAACGGTGCCGTAAAATAGCTTGGTGGCGTGTAGTTGATGGTGGTAGTATTGCAGCAGTAGTAACACGGTAAAACGATAAACAAGCGAGTAACGCAGCAGTATTTAGGAACAAGGCCTAGGGATTACACTTTCACTAGTGGACACTCTCAACATTGATCACATAACAGAATAGATAAATGCATACTCTACACTTTTGTTGGATGATGAACACATTGCGTAGGATTACACGAACCCTCAATGCCGGAGTTAACAAGCTCCACAATAATGCTCATATTTTAGTAACCTTTAGTGTAAGATAGATCAAAAGACTAAACCAAGTACTAGCATAGCATGCACACTGTCACCTTCATGCATATGTAGGAGGAATAGATCACATCAATATTATCATAGCAATAGTTAACTTCGCAATCTACAAGAGATCATGATCATAGCATAAACCAAGTACTAACACGGTGCACACACTGTCACCTTTACACACGTGCAGGAGGAATAGAACTACTTTAATAACTTTGCTAGAGTAGCACATAGATAGTAGTGATACAAAACTCATATGAATCTCAATCATGTAAAGCAGCTCATGAGATCATTGTATTGAGGTACATAGGAGAGAGATTAACCACATAGCTACCGGTACAGCCCCGAGCCTCGATGGAGAACTACTCCCTCCTCATGGGAGCAGCAGCGGTGATGAAGATGGCGGTGAAGACGGCGGTGGAGATGGCTCCGGGGGCAATTCCCCGTCCTGGCAGGGTGCCGGAACAGAGACTTCTGTCCCTCGAATTGGAGTTTCGCGATGTGGCGGCGTCCCTGGAGTCTTTCTGGAGTTTCGTCAGTTGGTGTCGAAGTTTTAGGTCACGACGGCTTAAATAGGCGAAGAATCGGAGTCGGAGGGGGCCTGGGCTGCCCAAACCATAGGGGGGCGCGCCCCCCCTTGGGCCGCGCCGCCCTAGGGTGTGGGGCCCCCTTGGCACCCCTCTGGCCTTTCTCCGGTGCTCTGGAAGCTTCGCGTATTTCTAAGACTTTCGGTGTTGATTTCGTCCGATTCCAAAAATATTTCCTTACTAGGATTTCTGAAACCAAAAACAGAAACAAAGAACTGGCCTCTCGGCATCTCGTCAATAGGTTAGTTCCGTAAAACGCATAAAAATGATATAAAGTGTGAACAAAACATGTTGGTATTGTCATAAAACAAGCATGGAACATCGGAAATTATAGATACGTTGGAGACGTATCAGTAGCAAACTGGGTTATGTATTTACAACAAACAAAAACAACTTATGTAGAAAGTAAAGAAATAATGATACTGGAAAGACCATAAAACATGAGATACTGATCATAATTAAAACAAGATTATCCATATTGCAGGGCCAACATTCCAAAAAACAAAAAAGCTTAGGTCTGGTAGATTGTACTGAGAAACATAAAAGTATTGATCATTCAACTAACAGGTCCAACATAAAAACCCATCATCAGAAGCCTAGTTCTACTCCATGGTCCAGTACATGGTTACAGTTACAAGAAAGCAACACCATGAGTTTTGAAAAATCTAAACTATCCTTGCTGCAAGTCCTCGTTCATTATCAGGTCAACATCTTCGCTCTGATTGTCCCTGTTGTCGATTAGGCTTGCTGCGAGCACCATTCGAAAATCTGGAATTGCATCATTCTCGAAATTCGGCATGACTTTCCCATTAAAGTGCTCCATGTAAAGGATGCAGTAGAAGCCACAGTCAAACCTGCATCAACAAAAAATTGGTGAAAAACAAGGTAAAAAAGAAGAAGGAACCAGTGAACATTATGGAAGTATCAACTAATTGTCAAAAACAGTGAAGCAAACTTACAAAGTGTATTGTTGCGGATGGTCATGTGTGATTTGCTTGAATTTCCCAAAGTCAACCCATGAAACTTTGGACTCGTTTGTAGTCCGGACGAAATTGGAGAACTTTGGAAAAAGCCAATAGCATGGGATAGTAAGGACAAATCAGAAAAAATCAATTTAGTTGAAGCAAAATTGAGAAAAAAGTGGGATTTGCTACCATGTTATTTGCTTCATTTGCTAAGGTGCTCGCACCATTCTCTGGCATCATTGAATAAAAAATGTGATTTTTTTTGGGGAAAAGCAGCAGAAGAGGAAGTACTAGACGAGGAAGAGGTAGGGAAACTCACCGGAGGAAGCGGAGGAGCACATCGTCTTCTCCGGCGGCAATAATCGTCGGCAGCGCGCGGATTCGCTCCGCGGTCGCCAACCTCTCCACCACGAACAGCCCACGAGCCGCCCAGACACGAACCGGCCGTCTCGACCAGGTGGTGGGTGGGATGCACCAAATGCGGGATGGAGTAACGCCCTCTCCGCGAGGTGGGTGACGTGTCGCAATATTAGCCGATGATTGAACCCCCATCGGACAACTCTCCACCAGTAGGTTCCGACGCGCGCGTCCCCCAGGGAAATAGGATCATTTTCCAAAAAAATATCATCATATGTCATATAAAATATATATAATGTTAAAATATGTGTCATCATGATTCTAATAACATTGTTTTCATTGTATGAAAGTACTATATGCGCAACGTTAGGATGGAGGGGTACAGTACATGAGGGCATCTCTAGCGGCGCGACGCAAACGAACGCTGAGCGACCGTTTGTGTCCGCCGTGATCGAAAATGCGTCGTGCACCACCTCCAGCGGCGTGACGCAAAGTGACTGGGCCGTCCGCGGAGACGCAAACCTGGCCCAAATATGCGCCAGATTTGCGTCTCGGCGGACGCTCCGCGGACGCGCAAAGTGTCCGTTCGCCTCTCCACCGGGCCCGCCTGGCAGCGAGTCTGCACCGAGGGCACCGCTTCGGCGGTCAGCGCTTCCGCGTCTGCGCCGCAGGATTCGCCATCAATGGCGCGGCTGCCTGTTCTGCGCGCGCACTGGCGGGCGGCGGCTGGGCTTCTGCGCCGCCTTCAATGGCATCGTATCCCGCGCGCGGCCGCCCTTAAAAGTCCACCGGCCGCGTCGCTCCTTCACCCACACCACACCTCCACTCGCACCACCATCGCCGCAACGCCTTGGGGAAGAAAAACGACTTCGAGGCCTCAGGAAGCGGCACCAAAAAGATCCCGCTCCCCGTCACGGTGGGGAGGATCATGCACGGCAAATGGATGTCGTGCGACGACGCCTGGTCCGGCGTGCGGTACTGGCGGTGGCGGCTCAGCTGCCGCCGGGTGCCCATCCCTCCAGTACCTGCGCGTGAGCCTGATCAGACGGCGGAGATCCAACGCAGGAGGCGGTATCTGCCGGCGGACCTCCGCGCCGATCCGGCGTACGCCATCGACTCGGAGCTTTGACGTACGTACCTGTCCACGGAGACGGACAGGAGACGAAGGGCAGGCTTCATGGGCGACAGGGATTATCCCTTCGGCCCTGCACCGCCGGCTCGTCATCAGCAGGCGCGGACGCGACGTCAGCAGATGCAGCACAACGTCGCCGACGACCGCGAGGACGACGACGACGAAGCCTACGCCGTGTACGACGACGTCGCTGTCGTCTTCCACGAATGGCAGCAGGCCTTGGCGGAGGGCTGGAACTTCGACTTCCCGGACAACATGACGGACGACGAGATGGCGAAGGTCGCCGTCCTCATCTCCGAGTACGACGCGCCTGTGCAGCCACCGCTGCCCCGCTACGCCACCGCCGTCATGCCGCCGGGCCTATCGGCGGATGAAGCACTACGACAAAGCGCTCCCGAGTGGCCAGCCGCTCCGCCACCGCCACCACGCCCGCAGACGGGCGCTTCCACCGCCGCCACGGCCGCAAAGATCGGGCGCTCCACCGCCGCCACAACCGCAAAGATCGGCCTCCACCGCCGCCACGCCCGCAAAGATCGGGCGTCTCCACCGCCGCCACAGCCACAACACTGGGCGCCTCCACCGCCGCCACAGCCGCAGCCTCCTCAACCTCGAGCACCGGCGGCGGTGCGCCCGGCGTACGCTCCTCCGGATGGCAACTGACCTTGGGTCATACCAGAGCTCATCGTGCTCGACAAATGACGAGGAGCAAGACAAATGACGAGAGCGAGAGGCGTTTAGGTTTATTTTGTATGTTTTAAGTATGTAAATTATGTTTCATGTTTAAAAAAAATGATTCGTCCTAAAAAAAATGCGTCGTGTCGCTGGAGCCACCCGACGCAAACGGACGTGGTCGATTTCGACCAAAAGAATCGACGACGCGGACAGTAAAATGCGTCCGCCCGCTGGAGATGCCCTGAATTGTATGGAATCATGTCATCGAAACTTGCATAGGTGGACTCACTGTCCGAGGGCACCGAGCCAGTGAGGTGACCAGTCACGATAACTGTACCTCGATCTGTACTCACACTTGTCCTGCGATGCCACCACCTGGTGACCGTTTCCCACCCGTAGTTACAGCCTTGGGTGAGCCGCAGAAGATCCCGTCGATTCTCGCGCGGCGGAGCTCTCACTCTCAGCCACCGGATCTGACCGGTGGACGGCTCTGCCCTCATCACGCCCCCACTCCGCCACTCACACAGCCTCCCACCTAAACCCCTGCCCTGTCTCCGGCTCCCCTCCCCCACCCAACCTCGGGAGCACCGGACGCCCGCACCAAGGAACCCGGCGGCGGCATCGCCGGTAAGCCACCTCCCCTGGACCTCCTCTCCCCCGGCCGCCCTTCCCCTCCAGAGGCCCGCACCTAACCCTAGATCGACGGGCGGGAGCAGAACGCCGGCGGCATCCGGCTCGGAGGCATCCGGCCTCCTCCTGACCCTCTTCTTCCGCAACTCCGGCGAAACCTCACATTCGAACTCCTCCTCGCCCTTCCTTCCTCTCGCGGCCACTCACCGGGAGAGGAGCTGCAGAATACACAACATTTTTCTCTTCTTTCTATTGTCCCCTTTACTGTCAGCAGTCTGATCCGGACATTACCTCGTCTCCGACGCGTCCAGTCCCACATGGATTTGTTCGAGCTGTAGGATCAGTCTATATTTTGTCGTGTTTTCGGTGAAACGTGTGTGTCCCCTTTTTCCAACTTAGATCTTCCAGTCTGTTATATAGGCGGGGCGTATTGGTTTGCTTTTCTGGGTGGGCTTCGCTGAAGCGTGTGTGTGTGCTCCCCACATCCCCTTTGGCCTTTACGGGTATGGTATAATCGAGATCACTGGAGCGCATAAATTTTACTCTACTTTTGTGTGTGGGGAGAGACAGTTTTCAGTTGTTGTGCGAAAACTTTCTGTGGCTTCTAATGCCCTCAGCTCGTGAACCCTCATGAATGTCTCAATTTCTTCAGTTCTACCTTTGTACATAACATTTTATCAATAGAAAATCTCAAATCCCCTACCGTTTTACTGTCAAAAAAACCCGTCATGAATGTCTCAATTTCTTGAGTTCTACCTTTGTACATAACATTTTATCAATAGAAAATCTCAAATCCCCTACGGTTTTACTGTCAAAAAAACCCGTCATGGATGTCTCAATTTCTTGAGTTCTACCTTTGTACATAACATTTTATCAATAGAAAATCACAAATCCCCTACGGTTTTACTGTCAAAAAAACTCGTCATGGATGTCTCAATTTCTTGAGTTCTACCTTTGTACATAACATTTTATCTATAGAAAATCACACCGTAGGGGATTCCCCTACGGTTTTACTGTAAAAAAAAACCCATCATGAATGTGAGTCAGGATGTCCGGTGTGGCGTGTTTGAGGTTAGGGTGGCACGAATCGTAGTTTTGTTGTTAGTTTATGTCTGACACTGCACTAAGGTTGTTTGGATGTGTGGGATACACAGAACCCAGTGAATCCTACAAACCAGGGAAACTGTTTAACGGAACAAAACCTTGTTTGGCTCCTGTGAAAAGTCCGAGGGACGTAGAAAACTTAGTTCTCGAAAAGCTCTGACTCCAGGTTTTCAGAAAAAGACGACTATTACTCGTTTTTCTGAAAGGCGAGTTCTTCACGTATTCGATCGAACTAACTCATTCCAGCCCGTTCTTTTCTCAACTAAATTCGTAGGCGCCTTCTTGCTGCCGCTGGCCACCATGCCTTTTTTCAATGCCTCTATGCCGACGTATTCCAGGGCATGCGGCCAGCCACCGTCAAGGAGGCTTGCAATGGCCACGTTGAGGAGCATTAAGCATGGCGTCCTAGCCCCTAGGTCGTCGAGGAGCATTAATCAGGCGAGCCGGCTCTTCGAGGGGCCTGCGTTGGTCGTGTCGATGAGCGGCAAGCGCGGCGTCCTAGGCGTCGAGGGAGCTACGCCGTGCCTCTTGGTCCGCGTCGAGGAGCTGGTAGCGTCCTAGTACTGTGCGGTGACCGCCGTCTAGCGATTCCACGCCGTGAGGTGAGCTTCGCTTGCAGCCATGGCGATTCCTCCGGTTGTTTGCTCCTCTGGAGATCGGCAATAGTGGCAAGCATCGGTGGCGAGGACTCCATAGACAGCAAGGTTGAACGAGCATGCACCTCTGTTGCCGGAGTACTGAAACGCTAATCTTTATCTAAACAAGAAATAGTACAAACCCGTATTTCACTTTTTCAACCCAAATGTGATTTCCTATAAACTAATTCTCAGCCAAAATTTTAGTAAAAGTGATTTTTCCTGAAAACCAGTCTAAAACTTGTTTTACAATATCTGGCCGCTAATCTCACGTATCCAAACCGCCACTAAAAGTAGCACAGAATATCTGGTAGTAGCAGATTGCGCAAATAAAAAGAAACCCTGCCCTAACTTACTTTGACGCCACTACATGAGCAGAAAATGACGATTCGCGCCACCCTAACCTCGTACACCTCACTCATCATCTAAAAAAGGCCATATGTTTCATTTACTGTCCTGCTGAGATTGATGTATTTACCTTTTCGAGAAAATGATGCGTATGTGGATTTGTTTGTGCTGAATGTTAGAATCGTTTTTTGGGGGGATTTTGCTGTGTGTGCCCTCCATGTTCCCTTGTTAGATCTCCCATCTGTTATATAGCCAGCCATATTGATTTTGTACTGATGAAATCGAGATTATTGTGGCGCATAGATGGTGGTGTGCGGACTGAATTGAGTTGTTTTGAAAAAACTTTGATGGCTTCCAATGCCCTTATGAATGTGAAGCTAGGGTGCCCTGTGTGATCGGTTTAGGGTTAGGGTGTCTGTTATTGTCTTTTACTTCATGTAGCGGCGTTGAATTAAGTTAAGGCTGGCTTTCTTTTTATTGCGCAATCTGTTAGATCATTTTGTGCCGTTAGTAGATGTCTTGTGTTACTTTTAGTGCAGTGTAAGCAACACACTTCATTCATCTAAAAAAGGTCATGTCTTCATTCATTGTCATATGGAGATTGAGGTATTAACCTTTTCGAGATAATGACGTATACGTGTGTGCGTACACATACCACGTGTTGGAGCTATGCTATCTACTAGCTCTCACTCAGGACTATCTCTCTCCCCTAAAGAGATGTGCTTCACACACAGCTCTGTTTTGATGTGCCTCACACACATGTGCACACACATGGCTTATACTACTAGGAACTAGGAAGCTTGTGCTTCACACGCATGGCTTCTACTAGTAGGAAGCTTTGTTAGATATCTCAAGTGTACCAAGCTTGCTTAGATGGGAGGGGTGATACCCCTATTTATACTTGTACATGACCCTTTTGTTGCCATATATCACAATCCAAACCCTACACCATACTTTTAGAATTCTCTACAAACTCTAGATATTTAATACTACTCCTAAATATCTCACTCTTGAACATTCTTAATTCTAGAGTTCTCTATACATGCCCTAGATACTTCATGACTAAGCTAGCTCCTTCTACTAGCCAACTACTTTGACAAGATTAATACTAACACCACGAGTATCGCCATTTATGGCTAATAATCATTTCAACAGTTCAATTTGTAGTATTCAATGCTGCACTGTAGAATGCATTTTGTATGTTCAAATTATCAGTATCTAATGTGGTGTTTTTTGTATGATGGCATTGCGAATCGCGATACTTGACATGGTATTAGCGTCCTCTGCTCGTGTAATGGAAGATCCACCAAGGGACAGTGGGCAATCAACAAATGGCCCTGAGCCTGAGCTGGAATCTACGATACTGGATGACACTGGAGGGAGCAGATCCCATACCATGGATGATTCGAACGGGCAGTCTTCTATGGATGTTAACAGAGATCTGTCTTTTATGGATGTGGATGCGAATGGGAGATCATCCCTGGATGATGATAGTAAAGGGAAGTACTCTTCTGAGTCACATCCAGAAGTTCCCATTGACATGAGCTTGGGAAGTCTAGAGGAGTTCTGCAAGGAAGCCTCAAGGTCATTTTTTGACGAGATTGGTCTGATTAGCCATCAGTTGAATTCCTACAACCAGTTTGTCTCGCATGGGCTCCAGGAGCTTTTTCATTCGCTAGGGGAAATTACCGTCGAGCCGGATTATGATCCTTCAAGGAAAGGACCAGGTGGTTGGAGGCATGCCATCATCAAGTTTGGGAAAGTGGAACTACATAAGCCTGTATTTTGGTCTGAAAAAACTGATTTTGCTGAGGAGTCACTCGTCCTCGAGCCGAGACATGCTCGCCTCCAAAATATGACATATTCTTCCAAAATGGAGGTAGAAGTGAATATCAAGGTCAGCAGTTTTCATGTTCTATATATGTTAATTACATATTCTTTTTGCTGTTATCTATTTGCGAAGTGTCTCATGCATGCACACAATCTGTAGAATCCCCAAAATTTACTTGAAATTGCAAAACGACATGTATGGCATAACCTACTTTTAAATGCTGTTGACAACACACAGTTTCAATTTTGTTCTCATAAGCTAATCCTGTAAAAGTACTCAATTCCTTCTCTGTCTCTCTACTGATCTTGTGAAGCTTTTGTCGTCTACATTCAATACGGTAGCTGTTCTTTCACTGGTGCCCTAATCAATATACCAAAATGGTCCATTGACAGTACATGAATTGGTGCAGTCAAGGAACCAATGTTTGCATGATGTTGGTTCAGCAGTCATTCAGTAGCATACATAGTTGTAGATGTCATTATGTGTGTTAATGTTTTTTGCACTTTATCCTATTGAACTGTTGTGTTGATATCCTATTGAACTGTTGTGTTGATATGTCATTATTTTTACCTCCGTTTCAGAATATAAGATGTTTTGGGTAGGTTAAAGTCTTCTATTATGAAACAGAGGAAGTATGTGCTAAGTTGTCTGATACTGTATTTTGAGGTTACGACATCGATATTGGTGCTCATATTTGCGTCCTTAGTTGTTGTACAGTCACTGAGTCACCCTATTGACTGTCATGTTCTAAACTGTTAACAGGTTTATTCTATGGAGAAAAGTGACAAGGCTAAAACAGGGAATGATCTTTCTGTTCAGAGCAGAGTTCTTATCATGAACGAAACTACAACAATGAATATTGGCCGCCTTCCAGTTATGGTTAATTCAAACTTATGCTGGCTGCATAAAGATAAGAAAAGTGAGCATAAAGATAAGAAAAGTGGGCATGCAGATAAGGCAATTGACTGCCTTTATGATTCTGGTGGATACTTTTTGATCAAGGGAATGGAGAAGGTATAATAATATTGATGTCTCGTTGCTTATTTTATTTAATCTATCATGCTTGGAGTGTTGCATTATCAGTACTATGGAGCTGTGGATTTTTTTATATTTTAATTGGATAATCTTATATATTCTTGCTCTTATCTAATGAAAGGAAGCCCACATATCTGTTTTCGAAGGCATTAGTGCCAAACACTATGATCTTTTACGATAATTCTATTATAGTATACAACTGCACATGGAGTGCTATCAAAAGAGTTAACTTATACCCTACAGAAAAAGACCAGTTAAAATGTTTATCATGTGCATGGGTCTGCTTCCATAGGTTGAACTCTTGTGTGTGAGCCCATTAGTCAAATATGATCTTAGTAAGCTACAATATGTTTTTTTAAAGACAAGGTAGAATTCTATCGAACTAGCTAAATACTCATGCTTTGCTACGGAAAACAACAATGCGAGTGATCATGTTAATCACCGGCCTAGTCTGTTCCATACTTTAGGAACACGATCATGTTAATCACCGGCCTAGTCTGTTCCATACTTTAGGAACACCTTCATGCCTACCTAAGTTCAGCCTAGACCAGTGTCACTTCTGCACATTTGTGCTTTTTGTCATCTTGCATCTTTGTTTTGGAGGTGGTTACCTTTGCGTGGGAGTCTCATTGTGTTCCAGTTAGTTAGTTTGTGCATCTTGTTACAAATCTTTTAGTAATGTTGGAAATGGAGGCGGAGGCATGGAGAACTGCGCGTCATCAACTCCAGTCTATGCCATATACTACCTCTGCTCCAATGAATAAGGCTTATATATTTTTCAAAAAGTCAAGCTAAGCAAAGTTTGACCAAACTTTTAGAAAAGTCTGTCAACAAATATGACATTTTATAGATATCATATGAAAATATATCTCATGATATATTTAATGATATTGATTTTGTATTTTGCATGTTAGTATTATTTTGTAAAAACTTGGTCAAACTTTAGATGGTTTGATTTTTCAAAAATAATATAAGCCTTATTCATTGGAATGGAGGTTACTAGTTAAGATTTTCCAAAATTAGGCCAATGATGCATGGACATGAGGTTCTGCTGATAACATAGGCACATCTAGACTCACTTAATGATCTTGTTAGGCAATTAAGCTATTCTCTTGGGGAGCGGTTCTTTTAGAGTAGCAGTTGTCTGATACAGTGGTAATTTTATAACATATTGCAAGCTTCTTGGATCTCACTATATTTCAACTCTAAAGGTATTCATCGCGCAAGAGCAAAAATGCTTGACCAGGATTTGGGTTGCTGACCGGCCTTATTGGACTGTCTCTTATTTGTCTGAAATCAGAAAAAGAAGAGTATATATCACACTAATTGATTCTACAAAGAATAATGATACCAGTGGGAGCAAAATCATTTCCTTCTCCTTTTTGTATGCCAATATGCCTATTTGGCTAATGTTTTTTGCGCTGGGCGTATCATCTGACAAGGAAGCATTTGATATGATAGACATGGGAGACTGTGATGCTTCTGTCATGAACGCGATATCTGCAACTATTAGTGAATCAGGTGAACTGTGTGAAGGCTTTCGCAAGTCCGATAAAGCCCGCCAATATGTGGATGATTTGGTCAAGAGTCAAAAATTTCCTCCAGCAGAGTCGTTTGATGATTATGTTGCTAAGAATCTGTTTCCTGGTATAAGTGGGAATAGGAATAAAGCATATTTCTTAGGTTACATGGTCAAATGCCTTCTCATGGCTTTTACTGGGAAGCGCAAATGTGATAATAAGGATGATTTCAGGAACAAAAGGTTGGAGCTACCTGGTGAATTGCTTGGAAGAGAACTTCGTGCACATCTTAGGCATGCAGAGAGACTCATGGTTAAGGCCTTGCAGAGAGATTTGAATAGTGACCGCGATTTAGAGTTTCCTCTGCGCTACCTTGATGCTTCAGTTATTACTAATGGTATAAATCGTGCCTTTGCTACTGGTTCTTGGTGCCACCCCTTCAAAAGAAATGAAAGATGCTCAGGAATTGTTGCAACGCTAAGGAGAACAAATCCTCTTCAAATGATGTCAGACTTGAGGAAAAGTCGCCAGCAGGTTGCTTATGCTGGGAAAGCTGGTGATGCAAGATATCCGTAAGTAATTTCTTAGACCAAGTGTTGTGCACTTGCATGTCCATTTTGTGATTTATATGCCCTCATTTAAACTAACATCAAGGAAAAACCTTGCAGCAATCCGTCCTACTGGGGAAAGATGTGTTTTATGTCCACTCCTGATGGTGAAAACTGTGGGCTTGTGAAAAATCTAGCTGTGACTGCTATTGTTAGCTGCAGAGTGGCACAGCCATTGATTGACAGATTTATTTCTTGTGGAATGAATAAACTGGATGAAATTCATGCCGAGGAGATTCCTAAAATGGTTAAGATCTTTCTCAATGGCGATTGGGTAGGATCCTGTACTGATCCAGCTTCATTTGTCATGCGTTTAAGGTGTATGAGACGCGGTGGTCTGATTGATCCACAGGTTTGCTCTCTTTCTCATGGTTAGATTAGAAGCATTGTTTTTATCTTGATTTTTCTATCTATGTTCAATAACATTAGTAACTCTTCTTAAACTAAACATGGCATGTATGCAATCTTATAGAGTATCATGATGTTCTGTCATGTATATATTTGTACTTAATTATTTCTGGAGAATCATTATTTTACAGGGTTCAGTTAATGATAACCAAGATTATAATCTCTTCCTGTTTGTCATATTCTGATTTAATTTTTTTTGTTGGTGCTATCTCCTAAACTGATTTTTGCCTTTTTGGTACTGCCTAACTTTCAATTTGCATTTCTTTTGTGTTTTGTACCGAAAATTAGGTATCTGAGTAATATAATTTTAGACAACTTTCTTATCTGATATACAATAATGGAGATACCTATTGCTACATGTGCGTTCCCCTTGCATATTATGTGCTAACATCAGACACCACAATGTCATTTGTGGTATTGCTTATGCTTCCATCTGATCAGGTTGAAATCAAAAGGGACAAGCACCAACTTCCTGGAGAAGTACGGGTGTTCTCTGATGCAGGGCGAATCCTCAGACCTCTTCTTGTGGTTGAGAACCTAAATAAAATTACAAAACGGAAGGGCTGTCCTTACTCTTTTCAGACACTAGTGCAACAAGAAATAATTGAGTTCATTGGTGTTGAAGAGGAGGAAGATATACAATGTGCATGGGGAATTAGGCACCTATTTCCGAGCAGTGGGCAGGAGGTTCCTGGTTATACTCACTGCGAGCTGAATGGATCTTTTCTGTTGGGATTAAGTTGTGGTCTTATCCCTTTTGCAAATCACAATTTTGCTCGAAGGGTGCTGTACCAGTCGGAAAAACACTCACAGCAAGCTATTGGATACTCCACAACAAATCCACGTACCAGAGTTGATACTCTTTCCCATCAACTTTACTACCCTCAGAAACCCCTTTTCAAAACAGTTACAGCTGATTGTATTGGGAGATCAGATTATCCTTTTGGAAGAAAAGATGGATTTTCTAGGCCAGAGTATTTCAATGGACAAAATGCGATAGTGGCAGTCAATGTTCATCAGGGATTCAACCAAGAGGATTCCCTGGTTATAAATAGGGCTTCTCTTGAACGGGGCATGTTCAGAACTGAGCTCATACGGAGCTATAAGGCAGAAGTAGAGACCAAAGAGCCCATCAAACGGCTGAAAATGAAGGAAAAGGTGAACTTTGGTAAAATGGAAAGCAAGAGAGGGCGAGTTGACAATCTTGATGACGATGGATTACCATACGTGGGTGCAAGTCTCCAGAGTGGAGACATTGTCATTGGGAAAGTGTCAGAATCTGGTGAAGACCATAGTATTAAACTGAAGCATACGGAAAAGGGAATGGTCCAGAGAGTGTTGCTCTCAGCCAATGACGAGGGGAAGAATTTTGCTGTTGTGTCTTTAAGACAGGTAAATCTTCAGTAAATAATAACTATTTTCTAGTACTTGCATCAACTCAACTTCACTGGTGATTTCGTTCGTCTTATAAACAGTAAAACCACTGGCGGAGCTATGTGCATGTCAGGGGGGGCAGTGGCCCCCCCAACTTTTGACCATTCTCTAAAGATTTTTTTGGGGGATAGGCTTAAATGGGATTTTTTTAACCTTTTGCCCCCCCAAACTTAGAGATTTTACATTTCGCCCCCCCAGTACTTCTTGCCTAGCTCCGCCACTCTATGTTTGCCTTCTGCTCTACAGATTGATCAACATAAACCAACTGCAACTGAAATGTTTCTTAGTTGTGTTTGCTCTCCTTTCATGTGCCCAATACTATAGCATGATCTAGTGAACTAGCAAATTGCTTCTTTTGAGTTTGTTGTATATATTTATCTTTCCCTTCTCGAAACATGAATTTGCTACCCTATTTTCCTCTATATCCTTCCATATAGGAGCTAAATGGAAGTTTAGAAAGGTAAGCATCAGTGTGCACTAATGGTACGCAAGAGAAGTAATTGATCCGAAGTGGTATTTTCATAGTTAAATGTCTGTGCTTGAAACATGTAGTATGTAATTACTCTAGTAACAATTCAGAATTAGCTCAAGCATAATGGTGGGTGATAAGATCACTAATTATGTCTTAATTAATGCATATGGTACACGCTTCATTTATAAACCATATCTTCTTGGGAACTTCAAATAAAATAAATCAACTTTGCCTAGCAGTATATGCGCATTTGTCGATAAAGAAAAGGTATTACGTATAGATATATCCTGAAAAACATTCTCATGCCGCTAACAATTTGTAGCATTTACTGACATTTTGGGTCTATCAAAGAAGTCTGCATCTAGGTGGAAAGCAAGAGCAATGATCCTTGCAACCGATTTTGCCACTCCTGAAACCAATATTCCAATAAAGGCAGGCCAAATAAGACATCTTTGTCTTACGTTTGAACCATGGTTTAAAGGCGATGCTTAGGCGTCCAGGCGCCCCCCCCCCCCCCTCTGCCTTGGAAAATCGACCGCTTTAGGCACCCCCCCGGCCGCGCGCTGTAAGACGCCTTAACGCCTTTGAAACCATGGTTTGAACGAAGAAAGAAAACATCGATTATCAGACACATAAGGCGCCCCAAAAAGGCAAAGAGACATTTCATTGACCACTTGGAAGCCACTTTATTAGCTCAGACTCAAGTTTACAGGAAGCCACTGTTTTGGACCATAAAATGGCCTGGTACCTCAACACCTATATTATACCTTTCCTTGTAGTCACCTAAAGAGTCAATTGTAAGAAACCCAGTTTGCAGTGCAGCTTGTATCTCCTTTTTACAATGTAGGAGACTCATGATTTTTAAGTTTACAAAGTAGCAACGGATGGATGAGTCAATAGATTACCATTCACTTGATTTTCTGGATCAAGAATCTCATCTAAAATAAGAGCATACACACGATTCTTTTCATTTCCGAGAAGCTTCAGTTTCTCACTGTTTGGTAGATCAAAGAACATCTTGCTCTGGGTAAAAACCTCATCCATGAACTCCTAGCTTACTCCATGATCCAGCACACAGAAGAAGCCTGAATCCAGCCATGGCTAAAAGTAATTTGGAACATTTGTTTAGAAAAATTTGGTTCAAAACTGTTGCGAGAAACAGAACTCAGTAACCATGTTTTCAACACTAAATATCATGAGGATTTCATCAAGGCACTCTAGTGGCCCTTCTTTGTACTCCCAGATAGTTTGCAATAACTGATATTTTAGAGGTTGGGGAAAACTATGGCTAGTAAGAGGCAAGACAACATATGCAAAGTAATTAACAGTACTAATACTGAGCGTTTCTGCAGAATAACTACAAAAATCCTTACAGCATGGATTGCTTGGGTTATCTATCATAGAACTCGGACTATGATACTGACTGGCGTCTTGCTCATTACATTATTCATAAGAACGAGAACGCTTGATCCTTTATAGAATATCATCTTTTAATATGTAATTTGGTATCTAGTCCTAGAGGCCAACATCATAAAATGTCATTTTGGCATAATAGAGATTCTATTTTAAAATGTATACTACTGTAAATAGTTAGTGAGAAACAAATATAGCCCATATTGTTGGGGGGTATACATGCCTTCTTCTATTAACACAATAACCCTCGGTAACACTGCCCTTAACAATTTGTTCCTTGGTATCCTAATATACGGAATACTCAAAGACATAGATCATGTACGAAGTAGGAAAAGCAAGCCCACTGAAAAATGTCAGTACAATTAAATACTGCTATGGTGTGTTCAGTACAGAATAACTACTAAAACGGACAAAAGCAGAAGCCAAGCCTAATGCTTTTAATGACCTTTTATGCACCAACTGTAACTAGTACTTCCTGTTTCTTTCCTCTTCAAGCAATCAGATCTTTTTATTTCTCTGTCAAATATGATATAATAAATCCAGCCGGTCACTCGATATATTATAATATTTTCCTATCCTTTTTGCTATGCCTTCGTATTCCTAGAACTTGTGTTTCCTTTAGATGGCCATAAAGTTCTGTTGCTGATGATTTTTCAGGTTCGATCTCCTTGTGTCGGAGATAAATTTTCTAGCATGCACGGACAGAAAGGTGTTGTTGGTTTTCTAGAATCCCAGGAGAACTTCCCTTTTACTTGCCAAGGAATAGTTCCGGATATTGTGATAAATCCACATGCCTTTCCTACCCGTCAAACTCCAGGCCAGCTGCTTGAAGCTGCTTTGGGGAAGGGAATTGCTCTTGGTGGTAAAATTAGATATGCAACGCCATTCACAACAGCATCACTTGAAGTGATCTCGGAACAATTGCACAAGTAAGTGCCTTCTTAATTCTCTGAATTAATTCAAAATGAGCCTCTTGTTGAACATAGATACAGCAGAGTGATATATTTACTGATTTAAAATGGCTGAGCACAGGGGTGGAGCTATGTGTTGGCCAGTATGGGCCATAGCCCCTCCTTTAGTATCACAATCTATAGAGGGTAGTTGTACATGATAAATGCCTTGGCAAGAAATCATCTTCTTTCTATGCATTTTTTTCCCCTCAGGTGATGGCCAACTCTCCAGTTTTGCGGTTATCCTCTATTAGTTCAACTTGGTAATTACTGGTACATTTGAAGTTACATCTGTTTCAATTTTTTTTACGTCACTGGATGGCACCCTGTTATCCTTGAATCTTATACTTCACTGTAGTATGGATCAAATTAGCAGCAGTGTAATGTTAGTGAAACTAGCATAATGGTCTGCACATAGTTTTGGTCCTGATATATCGATCAATTGGGGAAACAGATTCTGGTAAAAGAACTGGGAAAATGTACTATACATGTTTTGTAAGGTCTGCGCTTACATTTCACTGTATTTACAGATTGTTCAAGGTACAAAGTAGTGCACGTTATTGCCTTAAAAGGTCCAAAGCTGATGCATCTTGTTGTATTCAGGGCTGGATTTCAAAGATGGGGAGCTGAAGGTGTTCTCAACGGCCAAAGTGGTGAAAGAATGAAATCCCTGATTTTCATGGGACCTAACTTCTACCAGAGGCTGACACACATGTCCGAAGACAAGGTGAAATTCCGGAACACGGGGCCAGTGCACCCCCTCACAAGGCAACCTGTCGCAGACAGGAAGAGGTTTGGAGGTGTGAAGTTTGGCGAGATGGAGCGCGACTGCCTCCTTGCCCACGGAGCAGCTGCCAATCTCCACGAGCGGCTCTTCATGCTTAGCGACTTCTCAGAGATGCATGTGTGTCAGACGTGTGAACGGGCGGCGAACGTCATCATAAGGCCCGTCCAAGGAGGGAAGAAGATCCGAGGTCCTTACTGTGGGTTCTGCCGGTCTTCGGAGAACATAGTCAGGATTGCCGTCCCCTACGGCGCGAAGCTGCTCTACCAGGAACTCTTCAGTATGGGGATCTGCCTCAAGTTCAAGACGGAAGTCTGCTAGAACTCCGTTGTCAGACTCATGATGTATATAGGTTATCTATGGTTATGGACATGTATGCTATGCGAAACCCCCTTGTGACAATGGTGTTTGCATTAGCTAGCTATGATGGGGTGAGCCCTGTGATGCGAAGCTGCTCGTGAAGGATATCTTAAGCCGTGTGGGATCTACCCTCCGGCCTGGGAAGTTGCGTTGAAACATTATATTAGCTAGACCTGTTTTAATGAACTTCCTCCTAAGTGACTGGAACTTTTGTCTACCCTAGCACTCTTCTGGGAAGAAGTTAATCGTGCGCATTGCTGGTTTGGATGGGTCGCATCATGATTACCTTTGACCACCAGCTATCGCTGACCACCCTATGTTGGCTTCAGAGTCAGGTTAGGGCCGAGCTAGTCGTGTTATGTGAATGTCTAATGTCTTGTTGCAGGTTATGTCATATATTGTGAATTACGATTACCTGTGTTCACGAGAGCATGTAACCCGCTGCATCTATATGCATAAGATAGAAATCACATGCCTGAATCAAAATGTCCCGTGAATTGGCAGCATGCTCTGGGGACATGTGCGGATGAAACAATATTTCATGCTCTGGTTGTGTCTGAGCATGCTAAGTTTTTCTGGACAGTCCTAGTCTCCTAGAGGAACAACGACCCGAGGAGTTGGGCCTCTGGTTCTGGATGATGTCAGTTCGAACGAAGATAAGGCGGTCTGCATCACCTTGATGTGGTGTAGCTGGACGAGTAGGAATATAATCGTACGCGGGGGAACAGTATTTAGCCAGTACGGTCCCTTCTACTTATCGATGAACTGGTCTCATGCCTGGAGTAACCTCAAAAACCTTCGGCTTCTGTGCCTCATGCTGCCGCCAGGCTGATTGGACATTTGGACAACTATTAACACTCTTGATTTGGTTAGCAGGACAAGTGACGGTGGGCTGATTGAAGGTGGTTGTACCACCATGAATCCGCACACAAGAATGTTATGGCTCATCACGCGCCACGTGGACCGAGCAATTCACGTCACTAGTACCATGGGGATGTAGACGCCAGAATTATCACCCCTCCGTTCATCCCACTCGAAAGCGATTGCCAGAAAACAGAGGTCCTCTCAAAACTCTGCCTCTCATTCATAAACACATTCAGAAAGAAGGACACTGTTCTCTTGATGATCAATACCATCTGCACAACTATGGTTACGCTGATACTCGCACATTAGTACATTACCTTCTCCGCCTTAGGGTAGAATAAGATGTTGTGCTTGATCAAAGTTTACTGGTCGAGTGGTCGTTGATAAAACATGCTTAGAAAATGCACCCCCCCCTGTAAATCTAAGAAACTAACCTTCCTAATCACTGAGTCATTCCTCGACCTCGATCCCCAAGAGTGATGGTATACCAGTGATCCATGTACAGGGTCTCCCTGCAAAGATGGATGGTAAACTGTCCACCACTTCCCAAATGCCCACTGTCACTAGTAGTCCTGGCGGCATGGTTACACAACGCGTCACGAAGAGTGAGCCTGGGAGGGCAGGCAGATGAGCCATAGGACTGCAGCTTGCCAAGACTTGACAGTAACTCGAGCAGAAAATTCACATGGACAGGATAAGGCCGCCTTCCGGAGCACTTGACCATAGCTTCCATCAAACGACGCCAGAACCGGACGTCAAATTTCGACCTGAGCAGCGTGCCAACCATCCTTGCGCCCAAGAACGTCCCGCCCAGCTGCCGGGCCATCTCCTTGCCCATGGCCGCCATCCTCGGGTGGTCGCCGGCGTCCATGCCGCCGAACGCGAACGCCTTGAAGTAGTACCAGTACTCCTCCTGCGGCAGCGGTCTGACCACAACGGGGTCCACCGTGCCGAGGCATGCGTTGTCGCTGTCGCGGCTCGTGAGCAGGAGCTTGCTCCCGGCTGCCAGCATGGTGGCGGCGGCGGGCGACGCGGCGAACGCGCTCCACGCCGACGGGTCGATGGGCCAGGCGTCCTCGAAGATAAGGAGCGACCTCCGCGACGCGAACCTCTCGTCCTTTCCGAGGATCCTGCGCACGCCGGCGAGGTACTCGCCGCCGTCGCTGGCCCAGAGGGTTTGGTCCGGGTGCCCACCCTCCCTGACGACGTGGTCCAGCTGGAAGCACTCGACGAGCGAGAAGTGGCCGCGCACGCGCTCGTCGTCGCAGGCGTGCCTGACGAGCGTGGTCTTTCCTGCCTTGATGCGGCCGATGATGGGGAGGACGCTTAGGTACGGAGGAGCACCGGCCGGCTCCGGCTGCAGCAGGAAGTTAACCACGCGCTCCGTCTCGACGTGCCGCCCGAACACGCGCCGGTCCATGTACAGCGTAGTGGCGACCGGCCGGTGCACCCGCCGGGGGTAGCCCTGCACCAGCAGCACGAACTCTCGCATGCAGTCGCGCGTCAAGCTCTCCAGCTCCTCGATGGCGACGGCGAGTTTTTCGTCGTGGTTGACCCGGCCGAAGACCAGGCTTGCGACGCGGAGACGCTTGGCGCTGTTGAACGTAGACGAGAGCGCGAGGGAGCGTCGACGCTCGACCACGTCGTCGTCGCCGACATCGATGTCCGTCGCTTCGAGGGCGAAGCGGGCACGGTACATGCCGGCGGTGAGCGCCTTTAGGTGTGAGAGGAGGTGATCGTTGGTGATGTGCCGTCCCTCCGCCTCCTCCACCGTGCCGCCGATGCTCGCGAGGAGGCGCTCCAGCCTACGTCGGTGTGCGTCGCCGCTCCCTCGTCCGCCCAGTCGTGGGAAGTTGTCGAGCGCGAAGGAGAAGAGCCTGGCGAGAAGCTCGGACAGTGCCGCGGGGAGAACCACTTCCTTGGCAAACTCCATCTTGATTCTTCACTGCGAGAGAGAGGGTCAGAGAAATGATGGAGAGAGAACTGAGAAGTCTTTTACTATCTAAGCTAGACTAGAAGCAACGAAAAGTCTTTTTTTTTAATATCAAACCGCGTCTGATGGGGATATGCCCATAGGAGGTCGGTCGCAAGTCCCACTCGCCATGAGATGAAGGCCCAAGTAGACTGCCAGTCGCCCGGCCAACTGGACTCGAAGGCGACTGGGCCGAAGATCCAAGGAGGAAATCCGTACGGCCGGATAAGGAGATTACTTGCAGAAGGGTGATGTATCCCGGATTAGTAGCAACTGACATGATTCGGAGTTATCTCCTTGTAACCCTAGACCGAGGGTGGATATATAAACCCCCGGGCTAAACCCTAGAGGGGACAACCTCTGAGATCCAATCTCCCCCTGTAAGCTCTTGGCTCCGCGCCGACTGAGCCCCCCCCATTGTAATTCTCCACTGAGCAATAAGATCTAGCAGGACGTAGGCCTTTTACTCTCCGGAGGGGCTGAACCTGGGTAAAACCTTGCGTCCCTTGCACCTCGACCCGCAGATGGCAATGTTCCCTTGCCCCCGCATCAACGAAGTGCTACCCCCCGTAGCATCTGCTGTGGTCATATCCACGACAGTGGCGCCCACCGTGGGGCATGGGACATCAAGCCTCCGAGCTGCGGCGAGGCCCTACTCGCCAGTGCGGCGGCCGGTCGCTTCCGGCAGGATGATCACCACCGGCAACTTCTTCCACATCCAGCCAAGCACCTACCGGCCCGCCTCATCGCCCCTCAAGCACGCCTGGATGGTGCCGTTCGGCTCGATCAACCTCTTCGTTGGGCTCGCCGGCGTCAGCGACCCCACCGAGCCCCGTCCCGGCCGATCACACGACCCCTTCGCGCTGGGCCAACTCCTCACCGCCACTCGCCCAGTCACCGGCGAGGTGTACACGGAGGCCGAGTTGGCCCTGGAGGACGACGCCGACTCGGGGCCGCGGCGCCGATCGCCGATCCCACCATCACGGCGTCAGCCGCCAACTCCGTCGCTGCAACCCCAGCCGCCGACTCCGTCGTCGCGGTGTCCGATGCCGACTCCACCACGGCATCAGTCGCCGGGTCCACCGCCGTGTCCCCGACCGTCGGCTCCATTGCCACGGCGTCATTTAAAGACTCCATCTCCCTGGTCTCTCACCCAAGCGACTTTGAGGACGATTCCGTTCTCTCCCTCTTCGGCAGCGATTCCGACTCGGACTCCATGGAGGCCCCGCGCTACTGCTACCCAACCGCCGTCTTCATGGCGGGAGGCGAGGAGGAACCTCCGAATGACGCCTTCACCACTCCTCTCCCTGCAACCGCCACCGTGACCGAGATCGAGGCGCATCGGGCGGCCCTCGAAGAACAGAGGAAGAAGGAGCTCGCCGAGCGGCAGAAATTTCGCCTCGAGCAAGACGAGGTGAGAGCCGTGTCCCACTATCGCCAACAGCGCAATCGCTTGCGCATGGAGCGTGCCCGCGCGCACGACTTCCCCAGCGCGCGTCTCAACTTTGACGACCCGGATGGAGAAGTTCGGACTACCCGAGTCCAGAACCCCGACATCCCAGAAGGAAGTCGGGTCGCCGCCGGCAGGACGGCGCATGGAGCGCCACCACCACCACCACCTCCACCGCCACCACCACCCGAAGTTCCTCGGGCGGAAGTCGACGCCAATGGCCTACCACTACACTCGTCTCCAGCTGACAACGTTGCAGCCGCCCAAGCTGTTCTCGCGAGGCTCCCCGAAACGGGAGATGGCGCGATCCTCATCCAGCACGCCAAGGCCCTGGTCGCCAAGGCTTTGGAGCAGCAACACGCCGCCGCCGACTCGCAAGGGCGATTCTATTCGCGCTCCTCCGCCAGTCGCGCGGCGTCTTCCGGAGCGGCGAACCGCGCGGTCGCCAACGCCAACAACTGCCCACCACCAGCACCACGCGCGGCCCACTCGACCAATAACCGAATCGAGCCGCGCCCCGCGCGAGTGATGGTCGCCGCCAATGGACAACCCGTCGATGCGCGCACCCACATCGTCAACGATCAAGAATGGCGGGCGCGAAACCGCATGAATGACCGCTACGCTGACGAAGCCCCGCGCCAGAGCGCGTTCACTCGGGTCGGCCCCGCCTGTTTCGGGCCGATGACCAGAGGCGAGCCGTACCCCGCAGGGTTTAAGGGGCCCCGCGACATCGAGAAGTACGATACTCACATCGACCCCACGGTCTGGATCGATTCGTACGCCATGGCAATGGGCATCCAAGGCCATTCTGAGTTGCTCGCGGCACGCTACCTGCCTCTCATGATGGACGGCGTAAACCGCCACTGGTTCAACACCCTCACCGCCAACAGCATCGACTCTTGGGAAGAAGCCCGTGCCGCATTCATCCAGCACTTTGCCAGCGCGTACACTCGCGCAACAACTATAGAAGACCTGGATCGCTGTGTCCAGGGCCCGCGCGAGTCGACTCGCCGGTGGGTGCAGCGCTGGCAAGATATGTGGACGACCTCCAGCGGCATTAGCACGGACACGGCGATCTAATGCTTCTGGCGGTGCTGCCGGTATGAACCGCTAAGCGCCAAGCTCCACCGCGTTAGCAGAGATAACATCTCAATCTCCGAGCTCTTCGATATCGCCACCCGCTACGCCGACGAAGACCCTACAGTCGACTCGGACGACGAGTACGGCCAGCGGCGCAATCGCCGCCCCGTTCACACCGATTCTCGATGCGGCGATTACCGGTTCGGCGGCCGATCCAACAACGGCAAGCGCCGCGCCGACGGAGGACACAACGAGCTCGTCGCCAACGCCGACTATGAGCAGCGCGAGCCAAAATCCTTCCGACGCGACAACCGTGCACCGCGGGAGGACCGACCTCAGCCCAAGCGCTTCGATGCCCGTAGTCTGCTGGACGCTCCGTGCATCTACCACAGCAGGGAGGGCAAGCCCTCAACACACACGACGTGGAACTGCTACTCCCTGAAGCAGATAGAGAAGGCCCGCCGCGCCAAGGAGAACGACGGCGGCAATCAGCACAAAGATCGCGCCAAGGACCCAGATTAGCACAAGGGAGAAGGGTTCGGTCACAGCGCCGGCTCACTCCACACCTTCACCGGAGTCGGCGATCGTCGGGACAGGAAGGTCCTCGCAAGGGCAGTGGCAGTACACGCGGTCGTCCTCGACGTGCCCCGGTGGCTCAACTGGTCCGAGCAAAGCATCACCTGGAGTCGCGAAGACCATGCTCCCCGCATCGAGTACCCCGGCCGAGTGGCGCTGGTCGTCAGGCCCAAGGTGGCCGACTACTGGCTGCCAAAAACCTTGATGGACGGAGGAAGCTCCATCAACATTCTGTACTACGAGACCTTCCAGCGACTCGGCTTACCAGACTCGCGCCTTGAGAACACCAAGGGCACATTCCATGGCATCGTCTCCGGGCGGAAGGCCTTCCCGATCGGCAAGGTCACGCTGCCAGTCACCTTTGGCACAACCGTGAACTACCGCACCGAGCGGATAACATTCGAGGTGGTCAACTTCCGCAGTTCCTATCACTGCGTGCTCGACCGACAGGCGTTCGCCCGGTTCATGGCCGCACCTCACTACGCCTACAACATGATGAAGATGCCCGGGCCTCGCGGCGTCATCACCGTCCACGGCGACCCGGAGATGGCACTGGAATGCGAGGACGTCAGCGCCAAGCTCGCCGACGCCGTCATCGCCGACGAACACGACAACTCCGCCGAGCTCGCCAAGTACCCAGTCGACCGCAACGACCCGGCCATCCTGGTGAAGCCGACCGAGCTCGACTCGTCCGCAGCAACCTTCAAGCCTACAACCGACACTGATGAGGACATCCCTACTACACCACTACATCCGTCAATGATAAATGAAGATGAACCTGTTGTGGAGCTCAAGTCCAATGAAGTTCGGATTGGACCAATTACAAGGGCTCGTGCGGAGCTACTTAAATAACAGGTGAACTTGTTTCTAAACGGTACTTTGATTGATGAGGACTTTATACTGCCTAAGTCCTATTACTTGTGTATCATCAAGTATCAAGAGGAGACGAGCATCGCACGAGGAGGAGAGGAGCAGCTGGACATGAAGACGGACATCAAGATGGACGTGAAGCTGGACATGGAGCTGGACATGAAGATATCTCATGGACGCGCGAGGGAGGAGCGGGAGGCATGCGCGAGAGGAGAAGAAGACGTCCAGGCCGGTCCAACACCCGGTCCGACCGGCCGCCAGACCGGCCGACCCGGTCACTGACTCGGTCGACCGGGCGCCAACCGGATTTGATTTATCGTACCGGATGAAAACCGGAAAACCTCGCAACTATCCGGTTGCCGCCCGGTTGACCGGACCCCAGACCGGCCGACCCGATTGCCGCCCGGTTGACCGGACCCCAAACCGGCCGACCCGGTCCCTGGCCCGGTTGACCGGATTCCAGACCGGATTTGTCCGAGTCTGTCTCGACCAGATCTATTCTGGGTCGGTTATTTTTGTATCTTTTCGACCAGAACTCGTCCCGGACGCCTATATAAGTGCCCAGGACGCCCCCCTAGCTGCTTTAGACCACGTTTAAGATAAACCCTAGTTCTTACTTGTTTGCTCTAGCAAAACTATTGAATCCCTACACCATATTTCTTGAATATTGTGTAGATCCTGAAAATGTCTTGTGTGATCTGCTGTTCCATTGGGAATTAGACGGTTGCAACTTACCGCTTCGTGGTCGGCGGCTACGTGCGCAAGTGTGTGGAGTTGCGAATATCTTGCAGGGTTGAGAGCTGTTGCATTGGCGACAGGGACCAGTCGAGAGATCTCGTTGCGTCATACAAGTTATCATCCACTTCATCGTCGTGTATCTCCGCTGCCATCCCCCCGTGATCATCATCACCACCGTTGCTTACTGAGAAGATCGGGCCACCCCTTATCATCTTGGTATCAGATTTCCAGTTTTCCTCGGTAAGCCATCCACAATCCACCCCATAGTTGAGTTGTGAGTGTTTCCTATCCAGAAAAAGCCAAAAAAAAAATTAGGGTTAGGGTTTGCCATAGCTTTAGATTGCACTAATTTCAAGTTTTAGTTGCTTTTAGTTGTTGTTTTTGCGTATCTTTTCTTTCCATCTAGTCTTTTAGGGTTTGAGTTTACTCTACCATCTTGTGTTCCTTTATCTTGTGGTGTCAGTTTTTGTTACTCCGAGTCCACATAGCGTACAGTGTGCTTGTTCCCAACCATAGACACAGCCTTTCGATATAAAGTGACTAGGAACTTTCCCAGAAGAGACTAGTTTTACCGCTCGACAGGCTGCTCGTTAGGTTATTGGTGCTTTGCATTTTTCTGTTGGCCGTGTTATCAAGGAGTTGTGTCAGAAAGTCAAAAAAAAAGAGAAAATTGAAAAGAAGCAAAAAGAGCTACATAGCTGCGTGTGTTATATAAAAGAAAATTCCAAAAAGAAAAGTGTAGTGCTAGTTGAATCAAGTGAAGGCCTAAGTTTACTTTACTGCACCTGTAGTTGAGCAATCTTGTGCCTGTCTCGTTGAGCTTTGCTAGCGTCTCTCGTGTGCATTGCAACCTTTCCCACATATAGTTGCATTGCCCCATTATATCGCCTTGTGTGAGTATCATTGGTTGTCTACGGTCAGCGCTAGATCTTGTTATTGGTGCAAATAGGTAGCCTACCTACAGCCCCACATATACCCTGCTTTGTCGTGTGATTTGTTCTTATACCCTTGATATTCGCTTCGCTACATCCGTGCACTAGTTGTTACTACAAGTGGTAAGCAACACTAATTTACTTTGGAACGGTAGGATCTCCTTTTCTTATCAGTTTTGAGTGAGTTGTGAGCGTACCACCATATATTTTTGATTTAGTGCACTAATCTACTAACGATGTCTGCTAGTGATCATAGAATTGTTAACCAGGAAAACAAGAGTGCTGCAGATATCATCACATGGAGGGAGTATGAGGCTCTTCGTAATGAGATGCAACATGAATTCCGCGCTCAGGACGAGGTGCTTAATGGAAAGATTGATGAGATCTCCCAAAAGCTGGATGCTACTCATGTGACCGTCACTACAATGCAAGATCAAATGACGGATGTACAACGCAATCTTGCTGATTTGCGCTTAGCTGTTGAGAATTTGACCGCGCAACAACAACAAGAAGATGGCGATGATCCTGAGCTTCAAGATGATGCACACAATGCTCGTGATGCGCCACGTGGTAATCGTCCTCGCGGTTGGGTTCCACTTGCCCGCCATGGTCGTGGACAAGATGAGGAAGATGGTTTGGGTAAGCCCAAATTTTCTATACCCAAGTTTGAAGGAGGAGCTGATGTTGAAGAATACCTCACTTGGGAGCTGAAGATTGAGAAGTTATGGAGCTTACATCCGCATTATACTGAAGACCGGAAGATCAAGCTTGCTTCTTCCGAATTTGATGGCTATGCTTTGCATTGGTGGGATGCTTTTGTTCGTAACCGCGAAGAGGATCGTGAACAGCCTATACGCACATGGCGTGCCATGAAGGAGGCGATGACTGCTCGCTTTGTGCCTACAAATTACTTGCGGATTATATATGATAAGCTGACTCTATTGAGACAAGGTGTGAAGACTGTGGATGAATACTACATGGAGATGGAGATGCTTATGCAGCGTGGCCGTGTCCGTGAGTCTCTTGAGATGACAATGCAGCGTTTCCTCAACGGTTTGAAGTATGACATCAAAGGCATTGTTCGTCACTACAGCTACACCAATATGAATCAATTGTTACATCATGCAAGAGAAGCTGAATCACAGTTGGCTGACGAAGCAAAGATCAAAGGTCGAGCTACAGGAGCTAGGCGTTTCACACCCCGCGCGGCCCCATCTATGGCGCCGGCGCCTTCGACGCGCTCCGCCCCTCCGCCTAGTAAGTCGGTCTCCAATGTGTCTAACACAAAGAAGTCCGAATCTGCTGCAAGTACAAGTGGCTCTAATGTGTCTACTGCGCGTAACCGTGATATGGTTTGTCATACATGTGGTGGCAAGGGTCACTTCAAGAGAGATTGTCCTAACCGCAAAGTCATGGTTATCAATGAGGACAATGAGTATGAGACGGGAGATGATGTTGATCCTAATGCTCCAGAAGATGATGACTATGACACTGATGGTGAAGATGCATATCCGTCTGATGCTCGCACCATTGTTGTGTCGCAGCGTGCTCTTAATGTGTTGCCTAGTGCATCTACGCAGCGCTGCAATTTGTTCCAAACAAAGGCTTTAGTTGGTCCTGACAAGGCTTGCAAGGTCATTATTGATGGCGGGAGTTGCCGCAATTTAGTAAGCAAGGAGTTGTGTACCAAGCTGAAGTTGAAGTATCTACCGCACCCGCATCCATACTATATTCAGTGGTTGAGCGACAATGGTGAGATGAAGGTAAACCACATGGTGCGTGTTGAGTTTGCTATTGGACCGTATAAGGATTGCATTGATTTTGATGTTGTTCCTATGACGGTGTGTCACCTACTATTGGGGCGGCCTTGGCTCTATGACCATTCTGTGCAACACAATGGCCGTGCCAATACATATCACTTGGAGTTCAAGGGCAAGAAAATCAATTTACAGCCTATGACACCACAGCAAATTGTCAATGAGTCCCATCAGCAAGTTGAAGTCAATTTGGAGGATGCTTCTTTCGATAGGCGAGAGAATTGTAATGTTGTGAGTGATATAATGAAAAGTGAGAGAGTGAATTCCTTAGTCTCATTAGCCACCAAAGAAGACATGAGAGAATTTAGTGAGGATTCTACAACCATGCCTCTTGTGCTCTTGTACAGGGGTACGGTTTTGGTTTCTAACGACATGACCCCTCTTCCTCTTGGTGTTTCTAATGTTTTGCAGGAATTTGGCGACGTGTTTCCGGATGAGGTACCCGCAGGACTTCCACCATTGCGAGGTATTGACCATCAAATCGACTTGATTCCCGGAGCTTCGCTACCCAATCGGGCACCATATAGAACGAACCCCGAAGAAACGAAAGAGATACAGAAGCAAGTACAAGCGCTACTCGACAAAGGTTATATCCGCATAAGCCTTAGTCCTTGTGCTGTTCCTGTTATTCTTGTTCCTAAGAAAGATGGTACATGGCGTATGTGCGTAGATTGTAGAGCTATAAACAATATCACTATTCGATATCGTCACCCTATTCCCCGTTTAGAGGATATGCTAGATGAATTGAGTGGTGCTGCTGTGTTCTCTAAAATTGATTTGCGTAGTGGTTATCATCAAATTAGGATGAAAGAAGGGGATGAGTGGAAAACCGCCTTTAAAACAAAATTTGGTTTATATGAGTGGTTAGTAATGCCTTTTGGTTTGACTAATGCACCCAGCACTTTCATGAGACTGATGAACCATGTTTTGCGTGATTTATTGGCAAGTTTGTGGTTGTGTATTTTGATGACATATTAATTTACAGCCGCAATGAATCTGATCATATTATACATATTCGACAAGTTTTGCAAGTGTTGCGTGATAGTAAACACTATGGTAATCTTGAGAAGTGCACATTTTGCAAAGATAAGGTCATATTTCTGGGTTATGTTGTCTCTAAGCATGGAGTAGAAGTAGATGTGACTAAAATTGAAGCTATTCAAAATTGGCCTACTCCCATGAATGTGAGTCAAGTTAGGAGTTTTCATGGTCTAGCTGGGTTTTATCGCCGTTTTGTGCCCAATTTTTCTACTATTGATGCACCTTTGAATGAATTGACTAAAAAGGGTGTTGCATTTGAGTGGGGCGTTGCCCAAGATCATGCTTTTGATGAACTGAAACGATTGTTAACTTCTGCATCATTGCTTGCACTTCCTGATTTCAATAAGCAATTTGAGATTGAATGTGATGCTAGTGGTATTGGAATTGGTGGTGTGTTGATGCAAGAGGGTCGCCCAATTGCATATTTTTCTGAGAAACTTTCTGATTCTAAGTTGAACTATCCAATATATGATAAAGAATTGTATGCTTTAATTAGAGTTCTTGAGGTTTGGCAACATTATTTGTGGCCAAAAGAATTTATCATACATTCTGATCATGAAGCTTTGAAATATCTGAAAGCCCAATCTACTTTGCATAGGCGTCTTGCTAAGTGGGTTGAGTTCATTGTGTCTTTTCCATACATTATTAAGCATAAGAAGGGAAAAGATAACATTGTTGCTGATGCTCTATCTAGGAAGAATATGCTATTAACTCAACTTGATGTTAAAATTCCTGGTTTAGAGGTGTTATGTGATTTGTATGCTACTGATCATGATTTTGCTGAACCATATCGTTTATGTGCTCTTGGTAAAGCATGGGAAAATATCACATACATGATGGGTTCTTGTTTCGAGCTAACAAACTATGTGTTCCAGAATCGTCTGTGCGTTTCCTCTTATTGCAGGAATCACAATGCTGGAGGTTTGATGGGTCACTTTGGGCATGAGAAGACGCTACTCATGCTCGCTGATCATTTTTATTGGCCAAAGATGAGGCGGGATGTGGACAGGTATGTGAAGAGGTGCATTACTTGCAATAAGTCCAAGTCCAAGATGAAGCCTCACGGTTTGTATACTCCATTACCGGCACCTACTACACCTTGGGAAGATATTAGTATGGATTTTGTGTTGGGTTTGCCGCGTACTAAAAGAGGCCATGATTCTATATTTGTGGTAGTGGATAGATTTTCTAAAATGTCACACTTTATTGCCCGCCACAAAAGCGACGATGCGTCGCATATTGCTAACCTGTTTTTCAGGGAGATTGTTCGACTACATGGAGTCCCGAAGACTATTGTTTCTGATCGTGATGTGAAGTTCATGAGCTACTTCTGGAAGACACTTTGGGGAAAGCTTGGGACAAAGCTACTGTTCAGTACTACTTGTCATCCCCAAACTGATGGTCAAACTGAGGTGGTGAATCGAACCTTGTCACAACTGTTGAGATCTATGATCAAGAAGAACCTGAAGGAGTGGGAAGAGTGTTTGCCGCATGTAGAGTTTGCTTACAACAGGGCGGTACATTCTACCACGGAGCTATGTCCTTTTGAGGTGGTGTATGGTTTCAAACCCATTACTCCACTTGACTTGTTGCCTTTACCCATACATGAGAGAGTTAATATGGAGGCATCAAAGAGGGCAGATTTTGTGCGAAAGATCCATGTGAAGACTAAAGAGTTGATAGAGAAGAAAGGCAAGAGCAATGCTGCAAGGATGAATAAGAAGCGCAAAGAGATGTTGTTCAAGCCTGGTGATATGGTCTGGGTACATTTTCGCAAGGATAGGTTCCCGAAGCTGCAGAAGTCTAAGTTGAAGCCTCGTGGTGCTGGTCCTTACAAAGTGCTTGCCAAGATCAATGATAATGCATACTCGATAGATCTTCCAGTTGATGAGTTTGGTGTCAGTAATTCTTTCAATGTTGCTGATTTGACACCATATGACGGAGAAGACCTTGGAGCGTCGGGGTCGACGCCTTTTGAAGGGGGGGGGGGGGGAGATGATGAGGACATCCCTACTACACCACTACATCCGTCAATGATAAATGAAGATGAACCTGCTGTGGAGCTCAAGTCCAATGAAGTTCGGATTGGACCAATTACAAGGGCTCGTGCGAAGCTACTTAAACAATAGGTGAACTTGTTTCTAAACGGTACTTTGATTGATGAGGACTTTATACTGCCTAAGTCCTATTACTTGTGTATCATCAGGTATCAAGAGGAGACGAGCATCGCACGAGGAGGAGAGGAGCAGCTGGACATGAAGACGGACGTCAAGATGGACGTGAAGCTGGACATGGAGCTGGACATGAAGATATCTCATGGACGCGCGAGGGAGGAGCGGGAGGCATGCGCGAGAGGAGAAGAAGACGTCCAGGCCGGTCCAGCACCCGGTCCGACCGGCCGCCAGACCGGCCGACCCGGTCACTGACCCGGTCGACCGGGCGCCAACCGGATTTGATTTATCGTACCGGATGAAAACCGGAAAACCTCGCAACTATCCGGTTGCCGCCCGGTTGACCGGACCCCAGACCGGCCGACCCGGTTGCCGCCCGGTTGACCGGACCCCAGACCGGCCGACCCGGTCCCTGGCCCGGTTGACCGGATTCCAGACCGGATTTGTCCGAGTCTGTCTCGACCAGATCTATTATGGGTCGGTTATTTTTGTATCTTTTCGACCAGAACTCGTCCCGGACGCCTATATAAGTGCCCAGGAAGCCCCCTAGCTGCTTTAGACCACGTTTAAGATAAACCCTAGTTCTTAGTTGTTTGCTCTAGCAAAACTATTGAATCCCTACACCATATTGCTTGAATATTGTGTAGATCCTGAAAAAGTCTTGTGTGATCTGCTGTTCCATTGGGAATTAGACGGTTGCAACTTACCGCTTCGTGGTCGGCGGCTACGTGCGCAAGTGTGTGGAGTTGCGAATATCTTGTAGGGTTGAGAGCTGTTGCATTGGCGACAGGGACCAATCGAGAGATCTCGTTGCGTCATACAAGTTATCATCCACTTCATCGTCGTGTATCTCCGCTGCCATCACCCTGTGATCATCATCACCACCGTTGCTTACTGAGAAGATCGGGCCACCCCTTATCAGACACTCGCCAAGTAGATCTTGTAGATGATGATTCGAGTAGGCAAATTACCATTGGGACGGGCCTGTCCGCCCAATAGGAAAGCGCGCTCATCAAGTTCCTCCGTGAGAATCGAGATATCTTTGCATGGAAACCATATGACATGCCGGGTGTCCCGAGAGAACTTGCTGAGCACAAATTACAAGTCGACCCCTCCGCATGCCCCGTTAGGCAGGCAATGCGCCCCGTAGGAGAAGAGCGGCGGCGCGCAATCGCTGAAGAAGTGAACCGGCTGCTCGCCGCCGGCTTCATCATCGAAATCAAGCACCCCAAATGGCTGGCAAACCCAGTCTTGGTGCTAAAGAAGAACAAGACATGGCGTATGTGTATCGACTACACTAGCCTCAATCATGCATGCCCCAAGGACCCATTCGTCCTGCCGCGAATCGACTAGATTATCGACGCGGTCGCCGGGTCCAAGTCGCTGTGCTTCCTCGATGCTTACTCCGGGTACAATCAAATAAAAATGGCCAAAGAAGACCAAGAGAAGACATCATTCATCACGCCATTGGGTGCTTACTGCTACACATCCATGACCTTTGGCCTCAAAAACATCGGAGCGACATATCAACGGTGCATGAACAGCTGCCTGGAGAGCCAAATCATCCGCAACGTACACGTCTACATAGACGACGTGGTAGTCAAGTCGACTCGACGGGCCGACCTCATCACCGACCTCGCCGAGACATTCGCCAACCTACGACGATACAAGATCAAGCTCAACCCTCTGAAATGCACCTTCGGGGTCCCCTCGGGACAGTTGCTCGGCTACGTCGTCTCCAAGCGTGGCATCGAGCCCAACCCGGAGAAAACCCTGGCGGTCATGCGAACCAAGCAGCCAACCTGCCTGGTCGATGCGCAAAAGCTCGCCGGCCGGGTCGCAGCCCTCAGTCGCTTCATACCCAGACTCGCGACAAGGCCACGCCACTCTACCGCCTGCTCAAGAAGTCGGAGTCATTCGAGTGGACAGAAGAAGCACGACGGGCCCTGGAAGAGCTCCAACACGCCCTTCAGAACGCCCCCATCCTCGCGGCCCCACTACCACAAGAAACTATGCTACTATACGTTGCTGCGTCGAATCGCGCGATAAGCGCGGTCATGGTCGTTGAGCGCAAGGAAGAAGGAAAAGAGCAGCTGATACAACGCCCAGTCTACTACATCAGGGAAGCCCTAATCGACTCAAAGCAACGGTACCCGCACTATCAAAAGCTGGTGTACGCAGTCCTCAGGGCCCAGAGGCGACTAGCCCCCTACTTCCACGAGCACCCCATCAAGGTAGTCGCTTCAACACCACTCACCGACATTATTCGCAACCGTGACGCAACTGGCCGGATCGCCAAGTGGGCAGTCGAGCTCGGCGTCCACAACATCACGTACGAGTCGCGCCACATCATCATGTCTCAGGCACTCGCCAACTTCCTCGTCGACTGGGAAGAGGCCCAGCAACCGAGATCCCCCGCGGACCTCAAGCATTGGACACTGCACTTCGACGGCTCCAAGAACCTTGAGGGGGCAGGCGCAGGAGTCGTCCTCACGTCGCCAAAAGGCGACATCGTGAAGTACGTCCTGCAACTCCGGTTCGAGCCCTGCACCAACAACATGGCCAAATACGAGGCGCTCCTACACGGCATGCGAGTAGCAAAAGAGATGGGCGCAACACGGCTGCGCTGTCTCGGCGACTCCGACCTCGTCGCCAGCCAGACATCCGGCACCTGCGACGCTACCGACGCCACCATGATCGCGTACAAGCGAGCGGTCGACCAAGCCGGCACCAGCTTCGCCGGCCACGTCGTCGAGTGGGTCGAAAGGCGCAAGAATGAAGAGGCAGATGCGCTAGCCAGACTCGGGTCCAAGCGACTCCAACCTCCTCCAGGCGTCTTCCTCGATATCCTCAGCGACCCCTCGGTGCGTGCACCTCGCGAGCTGGACATCGCCGAGCCTCCTGCGCCCGACTCCATCCTAGTCGCACTCGCCTCCGATAGCAGCGACTGGACGGAGCCATACCTAAGCTACCTCGAACGCCAGGTGCTGCCAATGGATGAAACGGAGGCACGAGCGATCGTATGCAGGTGCAAGTCTTTCACCATTATCAACAACGAGTTATACAAGCGCAGCGTCTCGGGGATATTCCAGCGGTGCGTCGGCGCTGACGAAGGACGCAAGATCCTGCGCGACATCCACGCAGGGGACTGCGGCCACCATGCAGGCGCACGCTCAATCGTCGCCAAAGCCTTCCGACATGGTTTCTATTGGCCAACAGCCCACGAAGACGTAGTCGCGCTCGTCCGCTCGTGCGCCGGATGCCAAAAGTATGCAAGCCAGTCGCACATGCCGGGATCGGCATTGATGACCACCCCCCTCACCTGGCCGTTCGCCGTCTGGGGCCTGGACATGGTAGGAAAATTCAAAACAGCCCCCGGCGGGTACACTCACCTGTTAGTCGCGGTGGACAAGTTCACCAAATGGGTCGAAGCAAAACCCATCAAGAAGTGCGATGGAAAGACAGCCACCAAGTTCCTACGCGAGCTCATCTACCGGTATGGCTACCCTCACAACATCATAACCGACAATGGCACAAATTTCGCCAAAGGGGAGATGGCCGATTTCTGCGAGGACAAAGACATCCGACTAGACCTCGCATCGGTCACATACCCCGAGTCGAACGGCCAAGCGGAAAGAGCAAACCAGAGCATCCTCCACGTACTCAAGCCGCGACTAATGGTGCCTCTCGAGCCCGCAGCCGGCTGCTGGGCAGAAGAACTCCCCTCCGTACTGTGGGGCATTCGCACAACATCAAACAGGTCGACCGGCTTCACGCCCTTCTTTCTAGTATACGGCGCCGAGGCGGTCATGCCCACGGACATTGCTTACGACTCGCCACGGGTCACCAATTACGCCGAAGAAGAGAACGAGCGCGCTCGCCAGGACGACATTGACCTCCTCGACGAGGCCAGGGACCTCGCACTCTCGAGGACCGCCATCTACCAGCAAGGTCTCCGCCGCTACCACAGTCGTCGCGTTCGGAGTCGCTCCTTCCAAGTAGGGGATCTCGTGCTCCGGCTAATCCAAGACAAGAAGGGCATGCACAAGCTGTCCCCCCCCATGGGAAGGACCTTTCGCCGTCAGCCGCGTACTCGGCAACGACTCCTACTATCTCACTGACGTCCGCAAGGATGACAAAGGCGAACCACTCACCCGAGAGGTGGAGCGCCCCTGGAATGTCAATCTCCTCAGACGGTTTTACACCTAAGGAAGATATGTAACTCACAAATTCAGTGATTAATCAAAATCGCCGATTGCGTCAATCTCCAACACCGATCGCCTCTCCGTTGTTCGCCGGATAACTGTATCTCCCATCTCGTTAAACACGAGCCCAATCGCCATGACACGCGACTTGGTACTGGGAGACCTTCGATCGCCGCTGCTGGAAGAGAAAAGTCCACGATCGGCCAAGTAGCCTGGCTAACAAGGGCACGACGGGCAACCCGGGCGCAACACCAGGCCCAGCTTACCCCACCCCTTACGCTGACAGGTGAAAACGGCGACTGGAACCTACATCAGGGTCGCATGCCCGACCAGCCCCCCGGGCCTCAGCGATCGTCTAGTGCTACGCTATACATCACACCAATGCCCTCCTCTACCTTAGGCTGGTGACTTGAACGGCTAAGTACTTCGACCAGGGACCCCGCAAAACGGACCCGCGGCTCGCCAAGGAACAACGCCCCCAAGAACCCCCTTTGGAGTCGCCACGCGACTGGCTCACCGAGCCACGACGAGAGGCGCGCTACATATAAAACAGCGCAAACATAACCAACCCGCTACTCCACCCATGAGGCTGCTACTCGCACTAAAATGACTACGTACCGCGACTGGGGACGCCCAGTTCGACAGGGAAAACATTCAAGTCGATAGCCTTCATCGGGGTCGCATGGCGACTGGCCCGCTGGCCATGGAGAGTCGGACCCAACTCAACCAGAAAAGCATTACCAATACGTTTACATACTTCAAAAGTGGTCACCAAATCTTACTTAAACAAAAGCTAGTACTTTATTTACAACTAACACCAGCGAGTCATACCCTCGCGGGAATTTGAGTGGCATCATCTACAGGTTTACAAGGCCCTACTGGGACGCCCCTGGGGTTTCCTCTACGACCGGCTCGGCGCCGCCATCACCATGACGGAACTTCGGGGTGTACCGAACGACCGGGTAGGTGGACAAGGAGTTGGCAGTCACGGCATGGAACAGCCGCTCCGCAGGGAAATCCACCGGGCCAGCTTCCTTCTCCGCGTCCTCTGGCGCCGACTGGCTGGCAAGGTGCGTCTCCAAGTCCACGGTCGCCAACACTCGGTCGGCATAGGGGCGCACCGCCTCCATCAAGCGCAGCACCTCGGCGACATCAAACTCGCTAGTCTCCGAGGGGAATCCAGCCGTAACCTCCTCCACATCAAACCCCTCCGAGTAGTGTGCCAGCACCATGCTCAGCGCCATGGTAATACCCACGCGGCAAGAGGAGCGGCGGAGCCAGTCGACAACCGCCGGAATGTTGGAGACGGCCTTGAAGACTGACGGCGTGTCCCGTGGAATCACCTCCCGAGGACTTAGATACTGGAGAGCCGCCAGGATCTCCCCCGCGCAGGCGATAATGCGCGCGGTCGCAGTCGACAGGCAATCCCACGGGGTCGCCGTCTCCACGAAGTCGCTCGTACCTGAAACGAGCAACAAGAAAAAATTCAAGTCAGAATTCGCTCCCGGTGCCGACTCGCCACGCTCGGGGAGTGGCCCCCGAGGCCGACTCGCCATGCTCGGGGACTGGCCCCCGAGGCCGACTCGCCACGCTCGGGGACTGGCCCCCGAGGCCGACTCGCCACGCTCGGGGACTAGCCCCCTTGAGCGGACTCGCCCACCGGGCGATCAACAAAAATCAACGGAGGACTGCAGGAACTTACCAAGGAGCTGCCGCGACATCTCGGTGACTGTTATCACCAGAATTTGACCGAGTCAGAGGTGGGCCGCGATCAAGATAGATTTGAAGAATATACATGGAAGAAATATGAGGATCGGCCTTTATGTGCAAAATATGGGCTAGTTGGCCCGTGTATCTGTAACATAGTAGATTACGTGTCGTTTTAGTTAGAGTTGGCCTCGTGCACGGTTGGGATTATTCCCACGTTAGAAAGTCCCCTGGACTATAAATATGTATCTAGGGTTTATGAAATAAACAACAACCAATGTTCAACCAACAAATCAATCTCGGCGCATCGCCAACTCCTTCGTCTCGAGGGTTTCTACCGGTAAGCATCATGCTGCCTAGATCGCATCTTGCGATCTAGGCAGCAGAAGCTTTATGTTGTTCATGCGTTGCTCGTGCTGAAGCCTTTTTGATGGCGAGCAACGTAGTTATCTTAGATATGTTAGGGTTAGCATTGTTCTTCGTATCATATGCTATCGTAGTGCAACCCTTGCATATCTAGCCGCCCTCACACCTATCTTAGGTGTGGGGGCGGCACCCCGCTTGATCATTATTTAGTAGATCCGATCCGTTACGGTTGCTCCTTGTTCTTCAAGGATTAGTTTAATATCTGCAATAGTTAGGCCTTACAAAGGGTTGGAGGATCCAGCGGCACGTAGGGTGTCGTTTGCTAGTCCTAGACAGGATGTTCCGGGGATCAACCTCGCGCTGGTTTTTAGGCCCTACCTAGGATCGGCTTACGATCACCGTGCGTGGCCGCGAGGCCCAATCGTGAGTAGGATGATCCGATTATGCGGTGAAAACCCTAAATCGTCGTAGATCGCATTAGCTTTATCTTGATCAAGCAGGACCACCATATATTCGTGCACCTCGTACGAATCATGGGTGGATCGGCTCCTTGAGCCGATTCACAGGATAACCTGAGAGCCGATCGAGGCTCGTATTTAATGTTTACGTGTATGCCATGCAGGAAACTAAGCGAGGCATCTCCATCACCTTCCTGACCAGGTATAGGTCAGGTGGCACGCCCTTGCATCAGCATCGGACGTGTGTACCAGAGGCTTTGCGGGCCATCGCTCGGAGGGACCAAGGCCAGCCGCAGCCCTAGGTTGTTCCCGGCTCTACTGTGTTGCCCGTCGCTGCCCGCCGGTGGGTTTTGACCGCAACACATTCTGGCACGCCCGGTGGGACAAGCTTCGACATCAACCACCTCGCCATCTACATCTGAGATGGCGGACGGCACTCCAGTCACGTACGAGGATCTGACCGACGAGCTCAAGAAGAAGCATGACGAGGTCAAAGCTATCCTCGAAGCCGACCTCATCGGCTCTTTCCACAGAACCCGTTCACATGGCATCAGGTGGAAGGGGTTCTCGCCTAATGGTGCACTCGATGGGATAGACCTCTCTGCCCCGTCGGAAGAACGCACCAGGTCCCTGCGGCAGAGATCAAACTACTTGGTGGCTCACTCGCTACACCGCCACTCTGAGAACCTGGTAAACACGTTGGAGCGTGTCGCTCTTCGCGTGATCCAGGAGATCATGAGGCACCAGTACTCGCCGTCAGGACCAGCTCTCGGGACGCATCAAGGAGAGTTGCCTCTCCAGTCCCGTCCACCGCTGCCATTTGCGTTGGCAGCGCCAGAAGTGCCGACTTCACCGGCATTCGTCGTCTACAAGATCGGTGGTGACCCTAGTGACTGCCAGTTCTTGCATGAGGCGCCTAAGGAGATCCCTCACGGGTACACGTGCACGTATGTGCCAGATTGCGGTAACTGGGCGCTCACAAACCAGGCCACAACATCAGGGACTTCTGGGAAAACAGGAGGGACGTCGGCGACAGATCTTGAGAAGCGAGACGTGGCTAACTAAGTACGCCACCCCGACGAACCTCCGGAGCTCAGCTCCTGCAGTTGGCTCGTAGCTGGAAAAGCAAACATGGCTGGCTAAGTACGCCACCCCGGCGAATCTTCAGAGTTCAACTCCTGCAGCTCGGCACGACGGATCAGATCAGCACCATACTGAGAGACCAGTTCGGCATGGTGCCGAAAAGGAGGGCAATCGGCTATTCCAAGCCGTACCCTGACGACTACGAGTTGATCCCGCTACCACCTAAATATCGGCTCCCTGATTTCTCCAAATTCAGTGGATCAGATGGTTCCAGCTCCATCGAGCATGTGGGCCGATATTTGGCACAGCTAGGAACGGCCTCAGTGTCGGATTCACTACGCGTGAGGTTCTTCTCATAGTCCCTCACGGGATCGGCTTTCGGGTGGTACACCTCGTTGCCACCAGATTCGATCCGGACTTGGAAGCAGTTGGAAGAACAATTCCATATGCAGTATCACTCAGAGGCTTTCGAGTCTGGCCTTGCCGATCTAGCACAAATACGTCAGAAGCGTGGAGAAACTGTGACAGAATACATCCAGCGCTTCAGGAATCTTAGGAACCGATGTTATTCGGTTCGTGTGACTGAAAAGGAAGCAGTCGAGTTGGCAGTAGCGGCCTTGCAACACCGCTCAAGGACATGGCCTCCCAAGCAGACTACCCCTCACTGGCGCACATGGTTCAGAAACTATCGGCATATGAACAGCGCCACCCGGACCTGTACCAGGACAAATTCAAGCGTGCAGTAGTCCTGGTCGAGGCAGAGGAAGACGAAGTTTCTGCGGGAGATCAAGAGGTAGCAGTGGCTGAATGGACTCGGGGGGCAACCCCCGTGTCCTGCAAATGGGTAAAGCCACCAGGCCCGCCCAGGGGATTCGATTTTGACGTGACCAAAACTGAGCAAATCTTTGACCTCCTGCTCAAGGAGAAGCAGTTGACGATTCCCGAAGGTCTCAAATTCCCCACGGTACAAGAGCTGAACGGAAAGCCATACTGCAAATGGCATAACTCGCTCTCCCATGCCACCAACGACTGCAGGGTGTGGCGTCAGCAGATCCAAATGGCGATAGAAAAAGGACGTCTGATTTTCAACCAGTACGCCATGAAGGTCGACACCCAACCCTTCCCCGCCGTTAACATGGTGGGATGCACTTACCCTGAAGGTTGCCAGCCAGGATCCTCGTTCAGCATCCACATGGTAGGACCTGGGCGCCACTCTGGCAAAGATGGAGACGAGGGCAGCTGCTCTCGTAGCAAGGACACAGAGGAGGCCGCTCCACGCGATCGGCTCCGTCATGATGGCAAGCGCTACGTCACAGAGGGAGAAGTGAAGAACATTAGATATCAGCGACCCCTCTCTGATCACCTCCTCAACAAGTATGTGAGTCAGTATGACCAACGCCGACGATCCAGCGATGATGATGAAAGAGATCGTCTGGCTAGAGAAGCCATAAGATATCGTCGGCATGATCGCGATGAGGAGGAGCACGAGCGCCGTGCCAAAGGAAAATCAAGGGAGCAAGACGACAACGACAGGCACTGGGACTGCCCCTTCTTCAGACACTGCTGGGATTCAGGAATGAGCCGATTGCCCACAATCGGCAATTGCCCAGAATGCAACCAAAAGAAGAAGGAGGCAGCCAACGTGTCCGTGTTCAAGCGCTTGGGGCCTCTCCCGCCACAAAGCAAACGCGCTGAGTCCCCTCGATGGGAAGATCTCGAGGATTCAGAAGACGAGGGACAAGAAGAAGAAGAAGACAGGTACCACCGGCCAAGGTGGTGCCCTGATGGACTCAGCCGTTCCCAAAAGCGCAGGGTTCAGCGATTGCGCAGCCTGGAGGAAGCCGAACGGTTATACTTGCATACGCTAAGGAAGGCACGACCTGATCTGGCTGTGAAAGTTCAGCGAACCCTGGACGAAGAGGGCCGTCCATGGAAAATGGAGTGGCGTCCCAAGCAAAGGAAAGCCGATGATGAAACATCGGCTGGCACAAACATGGTGTTCATCCTCCCTTCGGAGTTCAGTGCTCCAGGATTAGACGAGGCATCTGTGGCACAACTTGACTGCGGCCCACGGCCGGTTATCTTTGAGAAGCCACGAGAAAGAAGCTACAGACATCTGAAGGCCCTGTACTTGCGAGGTTATATCGATGGGAGGCCTGTAAATAAGATGCTGGTGGACACCGGAGCGGCAGTCAACATCATGCCATACTCTATGCTACGTCGGTTGGGACGCTCTAGCTCAGATCTAATTAAGACCAACGTGACATTGAGCGATTTCAACGGCCAAGCGTCTGACGCACAAGGTGTTCTGAATGTGGATCTGACCGTAGGAAGGAAAACCATCCCTACAACGTTTTTCATCGTCGATAGCAAGAGCACTTATGCTGTTCTGCTAGGAAGAGATTGGATCCACGCCAACTGCTGCATTCCCTCCACTATGCACCAATGCATAATACAGTGGGATGGAGATGAGGTAGAGGTCGTTCAGGCCGATGACTCAGCCGAAATTTCAACGGCTGGCATGAACGCATGGGAAGCAGCAGGCCAAGAACCCCTCTCAGGTATCAATTTGGACGACTGCGAGCGCATCAATGTGACGAAGGGAAGGGTTAAGCTGGTTTTATCCACTGGCCTTACCATGTAGCTGAAGCAAAGCAATGAGCAAACGTGGCGAGGCTGATCCTTGTGATTGGCCCCAAAAATCTATGAAGGGACATTACAGAACCTTCAGTCAGCGCTTCAATCAATATGGAGGCCGATCCCAGCAATCGGCCAAAATTATCCTCACCACATGTTCTGCTGGTGTTCGTCATTGATCCTACCGGAGCCGACGTACGAATTACAGAGCCGATATCTGCCATTCCCTGACAGATTTGGCTCGGGGGGCACCTAAACACGATGAACATGTGAACATGTGCAGGAGAACATGTGGCCAGTGAAATATTGGGGCCGATAGGAAAAAATCGGCCATTAAAATTTTTTTTTTTACATAACGTACAGCCGATGCGCAGCCATCGACTCTAGTGCAATTATACGAGGTTTACCGGATCTCCACCAAATCCAGTTCAGCTGTGGGGCCCTCTGCTTCTTCGCGGGAGTAAAACAATGAGAACTTCTTCAGCTACTTTGAGCCGATCCGGGTTCCTGAACCTTCTTGTCGAGGATTTTCAACCCTTGGTACTAGTTCAGCAGTGTTGACAAAAGGGGTATATCGGCTTTGGTGCATCCTCTCTGACATTCTCGCCCCGAGTAAGGCTCGGGGGGCAGCAGGCCTGGTGGACGCTCTGTTCAGGAGCCGATTGGGGTACCATCGGCTGATCTTTCGTCGCAACCTTCTTCACAAAATGATGAGTGTTTAAAGAAGACCATTAGGTTTGGTTGGAAGAATTCAAAGGCTTCCCTGAAGACTCTACATTATCCACCAGATTTCAAAATCATCAGTTGAAGAATGGAAGGGTGAATTTTAAAGGACCGATGCGTTGCTATCGGCTCATTACGCATTGGCAAAGGGGGCAAATCGGCAAGATCAGTATGAGAGGAAATCGGCTAAATTAAGCTCAAAGGAAATCGGCAAAATCAAATTGGGAAAAGTTCTTCATTGATAGATTTCTTACATAAAGAGCTGATTGCTCTCAAAAGGAAGTACTAGGGGATACATTGCCCCATCTACTGCTACTGGTCCTATACTAGAGGTCCTATCTACGGGCCGTCGCTGCCCTCGTCGTCGCCGTCGTCGCCACTGTCGGCGCTGCTCCCGGCGGGCTCGTCGTCGCTCCAATGGCCACCAACCGGGCCCTCATTGTCCTCGTCCTCTTCGTCAGCGTCATCATCGTCGCTGTCGAAGTCGCTGAGGTTCCCCGGCCAGGGGCAGAACCGTTTGGCCGACGGCTCGTCGGAGGAGGGGTCGTCCTCCTCCTCCTCCTCCTCTTCCTGCTCCTCCTCCTCCTCCTCGGAAGAGGTGAAGTCGCAGGAGAAGCGATCGTCATCGCTCTCCTCCTCCGTTTCCCCGTCGGCGAGGAAGCGGAGGTCGCTTTCCCCGTCGGTCAAGGACTTATCGTCCTCAGACCAGACAGAGAAGTCATGGCTGGACTCCTCCCCAGCTTCGATGGCGCGGCGGGTGTTCGCCGCGTGGACCTCCTCCTGGGTCGGCTCCGGCGTCGGCTCACGGGAAAGGGAGGACTGGTTGGAAAGATCCGATGGAGCAGAGGAGGAAGAAGACATGGTGGCGCAGGAGGGCTTTTGGAGTACTAATGCGAAGAAGATGCGGAAATAAACTGTGCGGAGCGGTTAAATAAAAGGGGATATAGTGGAAATTCAATGCCACAGCAGTTTCCGAGGAAGTGGTGCCTAAGAAAAAAAAACTGCCAGGTCACGCGGAGAAGTTGAGAAGGCAAGGCATCATGATGATGGATACTGCAACGGTTCTGCCACGACATGACCCAACGAAGGAAAAGCAGAGTGATTTTGGAATTACCAATTCCAAAACCAGGGGGGCATGTGTTATCACCAGAATTTGACCGAGTCAGAGGTGGGCCGCGATCAAGATAGATTTGAAGAATATACATGGAAGAAATATGAGGATCGGCCTTTATGTGCAAAATATGGGCTAGTTGGCCCGTGTATCTGTAACATAGTAGATTACGTGTCGTTTTAGTTAGAGTTGGCCTCGTGCACGGTTGGGATTATTCCCACGTTAGAAAGTCCCCTGGACTATAAATATGTATCTAGGGTTTATGAAATAAACAACAACCAACGTTCAACCAACAAATCAATCTCGGCGCATCGCCAACTCCTTCGTCTCGAGGGTTTCTACCGGTAAGCATCATGCTGCCTAGATCGCATCTTGCGATCTAGGCAGCAGAAGCTTTATGTTGTTCATGCGTTGCTCGTGCTGAAGCCTTTTTGATGGCGAGCAACGTAGTTATCTTAGATATGTTAGGGTTAGCATTGTTCTTCGTATCATATGCTATCGTAGTGCAACCCTTGCATATCTAGCCGCCCTCACACCTATCTTAGGTGTGGGGGCGGCACCCCGCTTGATCATTATTTAGTAGACCCGATCCGTTACGGTTGCTCCTTGTTCTTCAAGGATTAGTTTAATATCTGCAATAGTTAGGCCTTACAAAGGGTTGGAGGATCCAGCGGCACGTAGGGTGTCGTTTGCTAGTCCTAGACAGGATGTTCCGGGGATCAACCTCGCGTTGGTTTTTAGGCCCTATCTAGGATCGGCTTACGATCACCGTGCGTGGCCGCGAGGCCCAATCGTGAGTAGGATGATCCGATTATGCGGTGAAAACCCTAAATCATCGTAGATCGCATTAGCTTTATCTTGATCAAGCAGGACCACCATATATTCGTGCACCTCGTACGAATCATGGGTGGATCGGCTCCTTGAGCCGATTCACAGGATAACCTGAGAGCCGATCGAGGCTCATATTTAATGTTTACGTGTATGCCATGCAGGAAACTAAGCGAGGCATCTCCATCACCTTCCTGACCAGGTATAGGTCAGGTGGCACGCCCTTGCATCAGCATCGGACGTGTGTACCAGAGGCTTTGCGGGCCGTCGCTCGGAGGGACCAGGGCCAGCCGCAGCCCTAGGTTGTTCCCGGCTCTACTGTGTTGCCCGTCGCTGCCCGCCGGTGGGTTTTGACCGCAACAGTGACAAACGCCTCGAAGCTGGTCTTCTCGGCCTGCACCGCCAGGACAATGCCCTCGGACGCCTCCTTCTCCGCGGCAAGCTCCTTGGCGTGCTGCAGCTTCAAAGCCGCGACTTCCTCTCGAAGAGCCGCGGCGGCCCCCCGTGATACGTCTCCGACGTATCGATAATTTCTTATGTTCCATGCCACATTATTGATGATATCTACATGTTTTATGCATACTTTATGTCATTATTATGCGTTTTCCGGAACTAACCTATTGACGAGATGCCGAAGGGCCAGTTGCTGTTTTCTGTTGTTTTTGGTTTCAGAAATCCTAGTAAGGAAATATTCTCGGAATCGGACGAAATCAACGCCCAGCATCTTAGAATCCCCGGAAGCCCCGAGAGTCGCCAGAGTGGACCCACAGGGGGCCCAGGAGGTAGGCCGGCGCGGCCCAGGCCCTGGCCGCGCCGCCCTATCATGTCATCGCCTCTTCGACCCTCTGACGCCGCCTCTTCGCCTATTTAAGCCCCCTCGACCTAAAACCTCGACACGGAAAAGCCACGGTACGAGAAACCTTCCAGAGCCGCCGCCATCGCGAAGCCAAGATCTGGGGGACAGGAGTCTCTGTTCCGGCACGCCGCCGGGACGGGGAAGTGCCCCCGGAAGGCTTCTCCATCGACACCACCGCCATCTTCATCAACGTTGCTGTCTCCCATGAGGAGGGAGTAGTTCTCCATCGAGGCTCGGGGCTGTACCGGTAGCTATGTGGTTAATCTCTTCCTATGTACTTCAATACAATAATCTCATGAGCTGCCTTACATGATTGAGATTCATATGATGATGCTTGTAATCTAGATGTCATTATGCTAGTCAAGTGGATTTTACTTATGTGATCTCCGGAGACTCCTTGTCCCACGCGTGTAAAGGTGACAGTGTGTGCACCGTGTGGGTCTCTTAGGCTATATTTCACAGAATACTTATTCACTGTTATGAATGGCATAGTGAAGTGCTTATTTATATCTCTTTATGATTGCAATGTGTTTTGTATCACAATTTATCTGTGTGCTACTCTAGTGATGTTATTAAAGTAGTTTATTCCTCCTGCACGGTGTAATGGTGACAGTGTGTGCATCGTGTTAGTACTTGGCGTAGGCTATGATTGTGATCTCTTGTAGATTATGAAGTTAACTATTGCTATGATGGTATTGATGTGATCTATGCCTCCTTTCGTAGCGTGAAGGTGACAGTGTGCATGCTATGTTAGTACTTGGTTTGGTTATGTTGATCTGTCATGCGCTCTAAGGTTATTTAAACATGAACATCGAATATTGTGGAGCTTGTTAACTCCGGCATTGAGGGTTCGTGTAATCCTACACAGTTAGTGGTGTTCATCATCCAACAAGAGGGTGTAGAGTCTAGCATCTATCTATTTATTCTGTTATGTGATCAATGTTGAGAGTGCCCACTAGTGAAAGTATAATCCCTAGGCCTTGTTCCTAAATACTGCTATCGCTGCTTGTTTACTGTTCTACTACATTTGTACTGTCCGCAATATTACCACCATCAACCACACGGCAGCAAGCACTTTTCTGGTGCCGTTGCTACTGCTCATATTTATTCATACCACCTGTATTTCACTATCTCTTCGCCGAACTAGTGCACCTATTAGGTGTGTTGGGGACACAAGAGACTTCTTGCTTTATGGTTGCAGGGTTGCATGAGAGGGATATCTTTGACCTCTTCCTCCCTGAGTTCGATAAACCTTGGGTGATCCACTTAAGGGAAACTTGCTGCTGTTCTACAAACCTCTGCTCTTGGAGGCCCAACACTGTCTACAAGAATAGAAGCTCCCGTAGACATCAAGCACTTTTCCTGGGCGCCGTTGCCGGGAGGAAAGGTAAAAGGCACTCATACTCCGGTTCCTGTGTAATGCATTTTTTCTGGCGCCATTGTGTTTGTGCTCGAAGCTATTTCCTTTAGATCCTGCAATTGCATCTTTTTGTTTCTTGTTTACACTAGTAAGGCACAATGGAAAACAACAAAAATATGAGAGATCTTTATGAACTTTATCTTGAATTAGGACATGATGTGTTTGAAGAGAGAATTAAAAAACCCATGGAACTTTATATGCATGCTAATGGGAATGTTATTGATATGAATGCTTTGAACACTATTGTTGCTAATGCTATGGAAAATTCTAAGCTTGGGGAAGCTGGTTTTGATGAGCATGATCTTTTTAGTCCCCCAAGAATTGAGGAGAAAATTTACTTTGATGATACTTTGCCTCCTATTTATGATGATTATAATGATAGTAGTCTTTTGGTACCACCTGTTATGGAGGATAAATTTGATTATGATTACAATATGCCTCCTATATTTGATGATGAGAATAATAATGATAGCTACTTTGTTGAATTTGCTCCCACTACAACTAATAAAATTGATTATGCTTATGTTGGGAGTAGTAATAATTTTATGCATGAGACTCATGATAAGAATGCTTTATGTGATAGTTATATTGTTGAGTTTGCTCATGTTGCTACTGAAAGTTATTATGAGAGAGGAAAATATGGTTGTAGAAATTTTCATGTTACTAAAACACCTCTCTATGTGCTTAAAATCTTGAAGTTGCACTTGTTTTATCTTCCTATGCTTGTTATTTTGCTCTTCATGAACTTGTTTATTTACAAGATTCCTTTGCATAGGAAGCATGTTAGACTTAAATGTGTTTTGAATTTGCTTCTTGATGCTCTCTTTTGCTTCAAATACTATTTCTTGCGAGTGCATCATTAAAACTGCTGAGCCCATCTTAATGGCTATAAAGAAAGAACTTCTTGGGAGATAACCCATGTGTTTATTTTGCTACAGTAATTTTATTTTATATTTGAGTCTTTGAAGTTGTTACTACTGTAGAAACCTCTCCTTATCTTAGTTTTGTTGCATTGTTGTGCCAAGTAAAGTCTTTGATAGTAAGGTTGATACTAGATTTGGATTACTGCGCAGAAACAGATTTCTTTGCTGTCACGAATCTGGGCAAAATTCTCTGTAGGTAACTCAGAAAATTATGACAATTTATGTGATTGATCCTAAGATATGTACGCAACTTTCACTAAATTTGAGAATTTTCATTTGAGCAAGTCTGGTGCCTCAATAAAATTCGTCTTTACGAACTGTTCTGTTTTGACAGATTCTGCCTTTTATTTCGCATTGCCTCTTTTGCTATGTGGGATGGATTTCTTTGTTCCATTGACTTCCAGTAGCTTTAAGCAATGTCCAGAAGTGTTAAGAATGATTGTGTCACCTCTGAACATGTGAATTTTTGATTATGCACTAACCCTCTAATGAGTTTGTTTCGAGTTTGGTGTGGAGGAAGTTTTCAAGGGTCAAGAGAGGAGGATGATACAATATGATCAAGAAGAGTGAAAGCTCTAAGCTTGGGGATGCCCCGGTGGTTCACCCCTGCATATTTCAAGAAGACTCAAGCATCTAAGCTTGGGGATGCCCAAGGCATCCCCTTCTTTATCGACAAATTATCAGGTTCCTTCTCTTGAAACTATATTTTTATTCGGCCACATCTTATGTACTTTACTTGGAGCGTCTGTTTGTTTTTGTTTTTGTTTTTGTTTGAATAAATGCTTGTGTGGGAGAGAGACACGCTCCGCTGTTGCATATGGACAAATATGTCCTTAGGCTTTACTCATAATATTCATGGCGAAGTTTCTTCTTCGTTAAATTGTTATATGGTTGGAATTGGAAAATGATACATGTAGTAATTTGCTATAATGTCTTGGGTAATGTGATACTTGGCAATTGTTGTGCTCATGTTTAAGCTCTTGCATCATATACTTTGCACCTATTAATGAAGAAATACATAGAGCATGCTAAAATTTGGTTTGCATATTTGGTCTCTCTAAGGTCTAGATAATTTCTAGTATTGAGTTTGAACAACAAGGAAGACGGTGTAGAGTCTTATAATGTTTACAATATGTCTTTTATGTGAGTTTTTCTGCACCGGTTCATCCTTGTGTTTGTTTCAAATAACCTTGCTAGCCTAGCCTTGTATCGAGAGGGAATACTTCTCATGCATCCAAATCCTTGAGCTAACCACTATGCCATTTGTGTCCACAATACCTACCTACTACATGGTATTTCTCCGCCATTCCAAAGTAAATTGCTTGAGTGCTACCTTTAAACAATTCAAAATTTATTACCTCTGATTTGTGTCAATGTTTTATAGCTCATGAGGAAGTATGTGGTGTTTATCTTTCAATCTTGTTGGGCAACTTTCACCAATGGACTAGTGGCTTCATCCGCTTATCCAATAATTTTGCAAAAAGAGCTGGCAATGGGATTCCCAGTCCCAAATTAATTAATAAAAATAGACACTCCTCCATGGTATGTGATTGTTGGACGGCACCCGAAGGATTCGGTTAGCCATGGCTTGAGAAAGCAAAGGTGGGGAGGAGTGTCATCATAATAAAAATAAAATAAAAAGGCACTCCTTCATGGTATGAGATTGTTGGCAGGCACCCGAGGATTCGGTTAGCCATGGTTTGTGAAAGAAAGGTTGGAAGGAGTGCCACCCAAAAATAAAATAAAATGGGAGCCGCTCTTTGAAGGTTTGTCTGGCAAGGGGGTTAGAGTGCCCACTACCATTCGTTGACAACAACAAACACCTCTCAAAATTTTACTTTTATGCTCTCTTGATGTTTTCAAAATCAAAGCTCTAGCACAAATATAGCAATCGATGCTTTCCTCTTTGAAGGACCTTTCTTTTACTTTTATGTTGAGTCAGTTCACCTATTTCTCTCTACCTCAAGAAGCAAACACTTGTGTGAACTGTGCATTGATTCCTACATACTTGCATATTGCACTTGTTATATTACTTTATATTGACAAATATCCATGAGATATACATGTTACAAGTTGAAAGCAACCGCTGAAACTTCATTTTCCTTTGTGTTGCTTCAATACCTTTACTTTGAATTATTGCTTTATGAGTTAACTCTTATGCAAGACTTATTGATGCTTGTCTTGAAAGTACTATTCATGAAAAGTCTTTGCTTTATGATTCATTTGTTTACTCATGTCATTTACATTGTTTTGATCGCTGCAATCATTACATATGCTTACAATAGTATGATCAAGGTTATGATGGCATGTCACTCCAGAAATTATCTTTGTTATTGTTTACCTGCTCGGGACGAGCAGAAACTAAGCTTGGGGATGCTGATACGTCTCCGACGTATCGATAATTTCTTATGTTCCATGCCACATTATTGATGATATCTACATGTTTTATGCATACTTTATGTCATTATTATGCGTTTTCCGGAACTAACCTATTGACGAGATGCCGAAGGGCAGATTCTTTGTTTTCGCTGTTTGTGGTTTCAGAAATGCTAGTCAGGATTTATTGTCGGACTCGGCCGAAATGAACGCCCAGGATCTTAGAATCCCCGGAAGCATCCAGAACACCCGAGAGTCGCCAGAGTGGACCCACAGGGGGCCCAGGAGGTAGGCCGGCGCGGCCCAGGCCCTGGCCGCGCCGCCCTATCATGTCACCGCCTCTTCGACCCTCTGACGCCGCCTCTTCGCCTATTTAAGCCCCCTCGACCTAAAACCTCGACACGGAAAAGCCACGGTACGAGAAACCTTCCAGAGCCGCCGCCATCGCGAAGCCAAGATCTGGGGGACATGAGTCTCTGTTCCGGCACGCCGCCGGGACGGGGAAGTGCCCCCGGAAGGCTTCTCCATCGACACCACCGCCATCTTCATCAACGCTGCTGTCTCCCATGAGGAGGGAGTAGTTCTCCATCGAGGCTCGGGGCTGTACCGGTAGCTATGTGGTTAATCTCTTCCTATGTACTTCAATACAATAATCTCATGAGCTGCCTTACATGATTGAGATTCATATGATGATGCTTGTAATCTAGATGTCATTATGCTAGTCAAGTGGATTTTACTTATGTGATCTCCGGAGACTCCTTGTCCCACGTGTGTAAAGGTGACAGTGTGTGCACCGTGTGGGTCTCTTAGGCTATATTTCACAGAATACTTATTCACTGTTATGAATGGCATAGTGAAGTGCTTATTTATATCTCTTTATGATTGCAATGTGTTTTGTATCACAATTTATCTGTGTGCTACTCTAGTGATGTTATTAAAGTAGTTTATTCCTCCTGCACGGTGTAATGGTGACAGTGTGTGCATCGTGTTAGTACTTGGCGTAGGCTATGATTGTGATCTCTTGTAGGTTATGAAGTTAACTATTGCTATGATGGTATTGATGTGATCTATGCCTCCTTTCGTAGCGTGAAGGTGACAGTGTGCATGCTATGTTAGTACTTGGTTTGGTTATGTTGATCTGTCATGCACTCTAAGGTTATTTAAACATGAACATCAAATATTTTGGAGCTTGTTAACTCCGGCATTGAGGGTTCGTGTAATCCTACACAGTTAGTGGTGTTCATCATCCAACAAGAGGGTGTAGAGTCTAGCATCTATCTATTTATTCTGTTATGTGATCAATGTTGAGAGTGTCCACTAGTGAAAGTATAATCCCTAGGCCTTGTTCCTAAATACTGCTATCGCTGCTTGTTTACTGTTCTACTACATTTGTACTGTCCGCAATATTACCACCATCAACCACACGCCAGCAAGCACTTTTCTGGTGCCGTTGCTACTGCTCATATTTATTCATACCACCTGTATTTCACTATCTCTTCGCCGAACTAGTGCACCTATTAGGTGTGTTGGGGACACAAGAGACTTCTTGCTTTGTGGTTGCAGGGTTGCATGAGAGGGATATCTTTGACCTCTTCCTCCCTGAGTTCGATAAACCTTGGGTGATCCACTTAAGGGAAACTTGCTGCTGTTCTACAAACCTCTGCTCTTGGAGGCCCAACACTGTCTACAAGAATAGAAGCTCCCGTAGACATCACCCCGTGCAGCGTACCATGCCTCCGTCGCGGCCTCCAGCTTCCCCTTGTATTCCGCGATAACGTCCTCGAGCTCCCGGCTCTTGTCCTTCAGGACCTTCGTTAGGTCCACCACCTCCGCCTTCTCCTTCTTCCTCGCCTCTTCGGCCTGCTTCGCCCGGAACTCGGCTTCCCGGTAAAAGGACTCCTTCACGAACCCTTCACGGGCTTCGGCAAGCGCCTTCGCCTGCGCCTCTGCTACAGGAAAAAGGATATGATGAGAACAAGGTCAACACGCACGCGCGCGACTAGGAGGGGGAGACATGTGGAAGCGACTTACTGCCCAGGGCGATAAGCTTGCGGTTCTTCTGCGCCGCCTCCTCCACGAGCGCCGTTAATCGTTTCACCTCCGCCTGCACAGAGAATGGTGCGAAGGTCAACAACAGCAGTCCAGGTGCAAAAAAGAGCCTCGACTCGCCCCTTCAGACCAAGTCGACCCTCAGGGACTGGGGGAGGACCGGACTGCGAGTATAGGAGCGCTTACCACATGCACTTCACCGAGCGCTGTGTGGAGCTCAGTGAAGGACAGAGTCGAAGGCGGAGGACGGCGCGACTCGGCCGCTTCACCCGCCTGCATCACCGCTTCAGTCGATGGCGCCCCCTCCGCTCGCGTTTCGGGGTCGCTGGGACGGACTTGGTCCCTAGCGGCCTTGGACTGACGTTCTTTCATCGGCGCCGAGAGGCCACCCTCCTCGGCGGTGTCCTCTTCGACCTCGGGCGCCACGACATCCGCCCCCTGGGCTTTAGTCGATCCGACGCCGGCCGACTCCTCCTCTACCAATGGGGGAGAGGCGCCTGGTGATACGCGTACAGCACGCGACCGTTGGGAACCCCAAGAGGAAGGTGTGATGCGTACATCGGCAAGTTTTCCCTCAGTAAGAAACCAAGGTTTATCGAACCAGTAGGAGCCAAGAAGCACGTTGAAGGTTGATGGCGGCGAGATGTAGTGCGGCGCAACACCAGGGATTCCGGCGCCAACGTGGAACCTGCACAACACAACCAAAGTACTTTGTCCCAACGTAACAGTGAGGTTGTCAATCTCACCGGCTTGCTGTAACAAAGGATTAGATGTATAGTGTGGATGATGATTGTTTGCAGAAAACAGTAGAACAAGTATTGCAGTAGATTGTATTCGATGTAAAGAATGGATCGGGGTCCACAGTTCACTAGAGGTGTCTCTCCCATAAGATAAATAGCATGTTGGGTGAACAAATTACAGTTGGGAAATTGACAAATAGAGAGGGCATGACAATGCACATACATGATATGATGAGTATTGTGAGATTTAATTGGGCATTACGACAAAGTACATAGACCGCTATCCAGCATGCATCTATGCCTAAAAAGTCCACCTTCAGGTTATCATCCGAACCCCTTCCAGTATTAAGTTGCAAACAACAGACAATTGCATTAAGTATGGTGCGTAATGTAATCAATAACTACATCCTCGGACATAGCATCGATGTTTTATCCCTAGTGGCAACAGCACATCCACAACCTTAGAACTTTCTGTCACTGTCCCAGATTTAATGGAGGCATGAACCCACTATCGAGCATAAATACTCCTCTTGGAGTTAAGAGTAAAAACTTGGCCAGAGCCTCTACTAATAACAGAGAGCATGCAAGATCATAAACAACACATAGGAAATAGATTGATAATCAACATAATATAGTATTCTCTATCCATCGGATCCCAACAAACACAACATATAGCATTACAGATAGATGATCTTGATCATGTTAGGCAGCTCACAAGATCCGACAATGAAGCATAATTAGGAGAAGACGACCATCTAGCTACTGCTATGGACCCATAGTCCAGGGGTGAACTACTCACTCATCACTCCGGAGGCGACCATGGCGGTGAAGAGTCCTCCGGGAGATGATTCCCCTCTCCGGTAGGGTGCCGGAGGCGATCTCCTGAATCCCCCGAGATGGGATTGGCGGCGGCGGCTGATACGTCTCCGACGTATCGATAATTTCTTATGTTCCATGCCACATTATTGATGTTATCTACATGTTTTATGCACACTTTATGTCATATTCGTGCATTTTCTGGAACTAACCTATTAACAAGATGCCGAAGTGCCGATTCTTTGTTTTCTGCTGTTTTTGGTTTCAGAAATCCTAGTAAGGAAATATTCTCGGAATTGGACGAAATCAAAGCCCAGGGGCCTATTTTTCCACGAAGCTTCCAGAAGTCCGAAGGAGAGACGAAGAGGGGCCACGAGGGGGCCACACCCTAGGGCGGCGCGGCCCCCCCTTGGCCGCGCGGCCCTATGGTGTGGGGCCCCCGTGCCGCCTCTTGACCTGCCCTTCCGCCTACAAATAGCCTCCGTGACGAAACCCCCGATGCACCGAGAGCCACGATACGGAAAACCTTCCGGAGAGACGCCGCCAACGCCGATCCCATCTCGGGGATCCAGAGATCGCCTCCGGCACCCTGCCGGAGAGGGGAATCATCTCCCGGAGGACTCTACGCCGCCATGGTCGCCTCCGGTGTGATGTGTGAGTAGTCTACCCCTGGACTATGGGTCCATAGCAGTAGCTAGATGGTTGTCTTCTCCCCATTGTGCTATCATTGTCGGATCTTGTGAGCTGCCTAACATGATCAAGATCATCTATCTGTAATTCTATATGTTGCGTTTGTTGGGATCCGATGAATAGAGAATACTTGTTATGTTGATTATCAAAGTTATATCTACGTGTTGTTTATGATCTTGCATGCTTTCCGTTGCTAGTAGATGCTCTGGCCAAGTAGATGCTTGTAACTCCAAGAGGGAGTACTTATGCTCGATAGTGGGTTCATGCCTGCATTGACACCTGGGATAGTGACAGAAAGTTCTAAGGTTGTGTTGTGCTGTTGCCACTAGGGATAAAACATTGATGCTATGTCTAAGGATGTAGTTGTTGATTACATTACGCACCATACTTAATGCAATTGTCTGTTGCTTTGCAACTTAATACTGGAGGGGGTTCGGATGATAACCTGAAGGTGGACTTTTTAGGCATAGATGCAGTTGGATGGCGGTCTATGTACTTTGTCGTAATGCCCAATTAAATCTCACTATACTCATCATGATATGTATGTGCATGGTCATGCCCTCTTTATTTGTCAATTGCCCAACTGTAATTTGTTCACCCAACATGCTGTTCGTCTTATGGGAGAGACACCTCTAGTGAACTGTGGACCCCGGTCCAATTCTCTTTCTTGAAATACAATCTCTTTGCAATACTTGTTCTACTGTTTTCTGCAAACAATCATCATCCACACTATACATCTAATCCTTTGTTACAGCAAGCCGGTGAGATTGACAACCTCACTGTTTCGTTGGGGCAAAGTACTTTGGTTGTGTTGTGGAGGTTCCACGTTGGCGCCGGAATCCCTGGTGTTGCGCCGCACTACATCCCGCCGCCATCAACCTTCAACGTGCTTCTTGGCTCCTCCTGGTTCGATAAACCTTGGTTTCTTTCTGAGGGAAAACTTGCTGCTGTGCGCATCATACCTTCCTCTTGGGGTTCCCAACGAACATGTGAGTTACACGCCATCAAGCATATTTTCTGGCGCCATTGCCGGGGAACGAAGAAAAGTTACACCACAAAGATTTCTAACTCCCACGTCAACTACACGCCAGCAGCATATTTTCTGGCGCCGTTGCCGGGGAGATCAAGACACGCTGCAAGGGGAGTCTCCACTTCTCAATCTCTTTACTTTGTTTTTGTCTTGCTTAGTTTTATTTACTATTTTGTTTGCTGCACTAAATCAAAATACAAAAAAATTAGTTGCTAGTTTTACTTTACTTGCTATCTTGTTTGCTATATCAAAAAAAAAAACACAAAAAAATTAGTTTACTTGCATTTACTTTATCTATTTTGCTTTATTTACTACTGCTAAAATGAGTAATCCTGAAGTTGAAGTTCGTTCGTTTAAGCAACAAGGGGGAGAATGTTTAAGAGATGCTTGGTATAGAATTAGTAATGCCCATAATAGGTGCACTAAGAAACACTCCACCACTATTTTACTCAGGAATTTTTATGTTGGTATCTCTAGCTGGAATAGGCATGTTCTTGATTGTCTCGCAGGAGGTAACTTCTTAAGCACCCCTGCATTAGAAGCTAGCTGCATTATTGAGAGTCTATTTGGAATACCCCCTGTTGATAAAGTTAAAACTGAAATCTCTCTTGAAGATGTTATGAAAAAAATTGGAAACCATAGAGAAAAATTTTCCAAGTGTTGAAACTAAATTGGAAATGTTACTTGATAAAACTGATGAACTTGATAAATCCTTAGGAGGAATTGATGAAAGAATTAGTGTCCTAGGAACTTGTGTTTTCCATGATGATCAAATTAATAGGATTGATGAACTTGAAAAAGCTATGGGAACCTTGGGTTCAACATTTTCTTCTCTTAAATATAAGGAGAAAGCTTATGTGGGTAAGGAGCAAAAGTTTATGTATGTCTCTAAAGTGCCTAAACCAAAGAAATATTACTATAGGCCTAAAATTTATAAAGCCCTTAGTACCACCACGGATGGGGGAGCTTGTGATAACGATACACCATCTTTCGATAATACTTGATACACACTTTCTGCGCCTAGCTGAAAGGCGTTAAAGAAAAGCGCTTATGGGAGACAACCCATGTTTTTACCTACAGTACTTTGTTTTTATTTTGTGTCTTGGAAGTTTTTTACTACTGTAGCAACCTCTCCTTATCTTAGTTTTGTGTTTTGTTGTGCCAAGTTAAGCCGTTGATAGAAAAGTAAGTACTAGATTTGGATTACTGCGCAGTTCCAGATTTCTTTGCTGTCACGAATCTGGGTCTACCTCCCTGTAGGTAGCTCAGAAAATTAAGCCAATTTACGTGCATGATCCTCAGATATGTACGCAACTTTTATTAAATTTGAGCATTTTCATTTGAGCAAGTCTGGTGCCATTTTAAAATTCGTCAATACGAACTGTTCTGTTTTGACAGATTCTGCCTTTTATTTCGCATTGCCTCTTTTGCTATGTTGGATGAATTTCTTTGATCCACTAATGTCCAGTAGCATTATGCAATGTCCAGAAGTGTTAAGAATGATTGTGTCACCTCTGAATATGTCAATTTTTATTGTGCACTAACCCTCTAATGAGTTGTTTCGAGTTTGGTGTGGAGGAAGTTTTCAAGGATCAAGAGAGGAGTATGATGCAACATGATCAAGGAGAGTGAAAGCTCTAAGCTTGGGGATGCCCCGGTGGTTCACCCCTGCATATATCAAGAAGACTCAAGCGTCTAAGCTTGGGGATGCCCAAGGCATCCCCTTCTTCATCGACAACATTATCAGGTTCCTCCCCTGAAACTATATTTTTATTCCATCACATCTTATGTGCTTTTCTTGGAGCGTCGGTTTGTTTTTGTTTTTTGTTTTGTTTGAATAAAATGGATCCTAGCATTCACTTTATGGGAGAGAGACACGCTCCGCTGTAGCATATGGACAAGTATGTCCTTGGTTTCTACTCATAGTATTCATGGCGAAGTTTCTCCTTCGTTAAATTGTTATATGGTTGGAATTGGAAAATGATACATGTAGTAATTACTATTAATGTCTTGGGTAACGTGATACTTGGCAATTGTTGTGCTCATGTTTAAGCTCTTGCATCATATGCTTTGCACTCATTAATGAAGAAATACATAGAGCATGCTAAAATTTGGTTTGCATATTTGGTTTCTCTAAGGTCTAGATAATTTCTAGTATTGAGTTTGAACAACAAGGAAGACGGTGTAGAGTCCTATAATGTTTTCAATATGTCTTTTATATGAGTTTTGCTGCACCGGTTCATCCTTGTGTTTGTTTCAAATAACCTTGCTAGCCTAAACCTTGTATCGAGAGGGAATACTCCTCATGCATCCAAAATACTTGAGCCAACCACTATGCCATTTGTGTCCACCATACCTACCTACTACATGGTATTTTCCACCATTCCAAAGTAAATTGCTTGAGTGCTACCTTTAAAATTCCATCATTTACCTTTGCAATATATAGCTCATGGGACAAATAGCTTAAAAACTATTGTGGTATTGAATATGTAATTATGCACTTTATCTCTTATTAAGTTGCTTGTTGTGCGATAACCATGTTCACTGGGGACGCTATCAAATATTCATTGTTGAATTTCATGTGAGTTGCTATGCATGTCCGTCTTGTCTGAAGTAAGAGAGATCTACCACCTTATGGTTAAGCATGCATATGTTAGAGAAGAACATTGGGCCGCTAACTAAAGCCATGATCCATGGTGGAAGTTTCAGTTTTGGACATATATCCTCAATCTCAAATGAGAAAATTATTAATTGTTGTTACATGCTTATGCATAAAAGAGGAGTCCATTATCTGTTGTCTATGTTGTCCCGGTATGGATGTCTAAGTTGAAGAATAATCAATAGCGAGAAATCCAATGCGAGCTTTCTCCTTAGACCTTTGTACAGGCGGCATAGAGGTACCCCTTTGTGACACTTGGTAAAAACAGTGCATTGTGATGATCCGGTAGTCCAAGCTAATTAGGACAAGGTGCGGGCACTATTAGTACACTATGCATGAGGCTTGCAACTTATAAGATATAATTTACATGATGCATATGCTTTATTACTACCGTTGACAAAATTGTTTCATGTTTTCAAAATCAAAGCTCTAGCACAAATATAGCAATCGATGCTTTTCCTCTACGGAGGACCATTCTTTTACTTTCAATGTTGAGTCAGTTCACCTATTTCTCTCCACCTCAAGAAGCAAACACTTGTGTGAACTGTGCATTGATTCCTACATACTTGCTTATTGCACTTATTATATTACTCTATGTTGACAATATCCATGAGATATACATGTTACAAGTTGAAAGCAACCGCTGAAACTTAATCTTCTTTTGTGTTGCTTCAATGCCTTTACTTTGAATTATTGCTTTATGAGTTAACTCTTATGCAAGACTTATTGATGCTTGTCTTGAAGTGCTATTCATGAAAAGTCTTTGCTTTATGATTCACTTGTTTACTCATGTCATATACATTGTTTTGATCGCTGCATTCACTACATATGCTTTACAAATAGTATGATCAAGATTATGATGGCATGTCACTCCAGAAATTATCTATGTTATCGTTTTACCTGCTCGGGACGAGCAGAACTAAGCTTGGGGATGCTGATACGTCTCCGACGTATCGATAATTTCTTATGTTCCATGCCACATTATTGATGTTATCTACATGTTTTATGCACACTTTATGTCATATTCGTGCATTTTCTGGAACTAACCTATTAACAAGATGCCGAAGTGCCGATTCTTTGTTTCTGCTGTTTTTGGTTTCAGAAATCCTAGTAAGGAAATATTCTCGGAATTGGACGAAATCAAAGCCCAGGGGCCTATTTTTCCACGAAGCTTCCAGAAGTCCGAAGGAGAGACGAAGAGGGGCCACGAGGGGGCCACACCCTAGGGCGGCGCGCCCCCCCCCTTGGCCGCGCGGCCCTATGGTGTGGGGCCCCCGTGCCGCCTCTTGACCTGCCCTTCCGCCTACAAATAGCCTCCGTGACGAAACCCCCAGTACCGAGAGCCACGATACGGAAAACCTTTGATGACCCACAAGTATAGGGGATCGCAACAGTCTTCGAGGGAAGTAAAACCCAATTTATTGATTCGACACAAGGGGAGACAAAGAACACTTGGAAGCCTTAACAACGGAGTTGTCAATTCAGTTGCACCTGGAAACAGACTTGCTCGCAAGAGTTTATCGAGGTAACAGTTTTATAGCAAAGAGTGAGAGAAATAACAGCAGCAGAGTAACAGAGACAGCAGTAGTGATTTTAGTAAACAGCAGGATTAAAATACTGTAGGCACGGGGACGGATGACGGGCGTTGCATGGATGAGAGAAACTCATGTAACAATCATAGCAGGGCATTTGCAGATAATAATAAAACGGTGTCCAAGTACAAAGCAATCAATAGGCATGTGTTCCATATATAGTCGTGCGTGCTCGCAATGAGAAACTTGCACAACATCTTTTGTCCTACCAGCCGGTGGCAGCCGGGCCTCAAGGGAAACTACTGGATATTAAGGTACTCCTTTTAATAGAGTACCGGAGCAAAGCATTAACACTCCGTGAACACATGTGATCCTCACATCGCTACCATCCCCTCCGGTTGTCCCAATTCTTGTCACTTCGGGGCCATTGGTTCCGGACAACGACATGTGTATACAACTTATAGGTAAGACCATAAACAATGATTATCTTCATGAAACAATAACATGTTCAGATCTGAGATCATGGCACTCGGGCCCTAGTGACAAGCATTAAGCATAACAAGTTGCAACAATATCATCAAAGTACCAATAACGGACACTAGGCACTATGCCCTAACAATCTTATGCTATTACATGACCAATCTCATCCAATCCCTACCATCCCCTTCGGCCTACAGCGGGGGAATTACTCACACATGGATGGGGGAAACATGGCTGGTTGATGTAGAGGCGTTGGCGGTGATGGCGGTGATGATCTCCTCCAATTCCCCGTCCCGGCGGAGTGCCGTAACGGAGACTTCGGCTCCCGCGACGGAGTTTCGCGATGTGGCGGCGTTACGGAGGGTTTCGGCGACTTCGACTTCTCCCCGTGCGTTTTTAGGTCGAGGCCGATAAATAGTCCGAAGGAGGGCGTCGGAGGCCGGCCGAGGGGGCCACACCACAGGGCCGCGCGGGCCCCCCCTGGGCCGCGCCGCCCTATGGTGTGGGGCCCTCGGGCCTCCACTTCAATTGCCCTTCTGGCTCCGTTAGTTTTCTGGGAAAATAGGGCCTTCTGCATAAATTCCGAGGTTTTTCCCGACAGTTGGATTTCTGCACAAAAACGAGACACTGTAGAGCAGTTCTGCTGAAAACAGCGTTAGTCCGTGTTAGTTGTATCCAAAATACACAAATTAGAGGCAAAACAATAGCAAAAGTGTTCGGGAAAGTAGATACGTTTTGGACGTATCAACTCCCCCCAAGCTTAGCTTATTGCTTGTCCTCAAGCAATTCAGTTAACAACTGAGCGATAAAAGAACTTTCACGAACACATTTGCTCATATGATGTATATATTCTCATGCAATAGCTAATACTTAAGCAGTTCATAATGAGATACATGCAAATAAGATCATCTAACAGCTATGTCAATCATGGAGAGGTACCAACAATTAATAAGAAGCATCATGAATCATGTATATAAGCAAGATTGCAATGTTCATAAGAGAGTATGATAAAGTGGTATCTCGCTTGCCTGTATTTGATTGGCAAAACATAAATGCCCGGGCACCTCTGGAGTTCATAGAAAGACTAGAAGTAGTGATTGTCAAAAGATAAATGCATCAAAGTTATACCACAATCAATCATATTTTGAGACAAGCATATTGTACTAAGAATGACAGTTGTGCTCTCAAGATAGTGCTCAAAGAAATAATGGAGACACAACATAAAAGTAAAAGATTGACCCTTCGCGAGAGGGAAGTTGGATTAACATGCGCTAGAGCTTTTTATTTTTATAAAGACAGGAGTAAAATTATTTTGAGAGGTGTTTGTTGTTGTCAACGAATGGTAATGGGTACACTAACTACCTCGCCAACCGGACTTTCAAGAGCGGCTCCCATGAATTATTGCATATTTATTTGGCACTCCTTCCAACCTTTCTTTCACAAACCATGGCTAACCGAATCCTCGGGTGCCTGCCAACAATCTCATACCATGAAGGAGTGCTTTTTTTATTTTGGTTTTATTATGATGATGACACTCCCCCCAACCTTTGCTTACACAAGCCATGGCTAACCGAATCCTTCGGGTGCCGTCCAACAATCACAAACCATGGAGGAGTGTCTATTAGTTAATTAATTCGGGACTGGGAATCCCATTGCCAACTCTTTTTGCAAAATTATTGGATAAGCGGATGTGCCACTAGTCCATATGAGAGTCCGTCAAAAGTAAATGACAAGGTTGAAAGCTAAACACCACATACTTCCTCATGAGCTATAAAACATAAACACAAATTGAGAAGCATTTTGAAGGTTTTAAAGGTAGCGCATGAGAATTTACTTGGAATGGTTTGAAATGCCATGCATAGGTATTTATGGTGGACACTTTTGGAACAACTTGGTTTTCAGGTGTTTGGAAGCACGAGCAGCGTTCCCGCTCAGTACAAGTGAAGGCTAGCAATAGACTAGGGAGCGACAAATCAAGAGAGCAAGAATCGTCATAATCATGCTTGCGGCAAAATAAATTAACGGAGGCATAAAAGTGATACAAGAACTCTGAAGCAATATAGATCATCGAGGCTTAATTGACTTTTTGTTCAGTCATATGCATGCGTGAGCATGTGCCAAGTCGATATAAATGAATTATTCAGAGGAGGATACCACAATGCCATACTTACTTATGAATAAAACAATGCAAACAAACATACATGACATGCTACTCATATTAATAAATTGGAGCTAAACATGAGAGATCATGAACTACTAGACTTTCCCAAATAACATATACCTCACATGAACCAACTAAGCATGCTCACATGGATGAGTATATGTACAAAAATGAAAACAAATAGAGTTCATACCAGCCTCTCACCACAATCAGATTGTCGTAGATCGTCATTATTGCCTTTTCACTTGTGCAGCTTGGATAATATGAAATGAAAACCACGCTCCAGCCACCGAAGACCATTGAACTCATAAAGAACTTTACAAACCAGAGAAGAACAGCAAATATTTTTGGTGTTTTCAAATTGCAAATAAGAACAAGAGGAAACAAACAAACAAAGAAAAATCTTTTTGGGTTTTCTTATAGCAAACTAGCAATAGCAAATAAAGTGAAACAAATGCAAGAAACTAAAGCAAACAAATGGTGAAGAGAAATAACAGAAATATTTTTGGTCTTTTTGTATTTTGGGAAGGAAACAAAGTGAAATCAAGAAATAGCAAACTAAAAGAAACACAGAAAAGCGAAATGGCAGAAATCTGCCAAAACCTGACAGCAGTACAGAAATCGATTTTAACAAAAATCTTACGTTGCTCAGATCAAAAAGTGTTCAACTAATGAAAGTTAGATAACAACCTGGGGAACCTACACAATAATTTGCAGCTCAAAACGACGCTCTGGCTATTTTTGACGATTTTCACAGTAACGTTCCAGAATCTGTTTTCAGGCAGCACTTCCCCAAATATCATCCTCCTCTCATTAGAAAACCACTCAAACGAACAAAACAAGTATGTACAAGTATCCAGCAATCATAATATGCAAAGAATGAGTTATGCCGGTATACCTCCCCCCAAGCTTAGGCTTTTGGCCTAAGTGGAGTTTAACCCCAACGAGGGTCGTTGTTCCTCGCCGGTGGGTAGTCCATGGAGTAGTCATAGTAAAGCTCCTGCGCAGAAGAAAAGCGTGGAGGCTCCGCATATCCACCGTGTTGATGCGAGGAACTTGCTGCATCGGATGATGAGTCGAGGTGCTCCTCGACCTCCGTGTCGTCTCTTGCATGTTGACCTCCTCTCTCTATGTGTGCATCCAATGCACCTTCTGTAACCAACCAATCTCCCCTGGAATCAAGGTTAGACAAAACAGGCGCAGGCAATCTTACTAGTTTCTCAGTTTTCTTAGTTATTCTCCAAACTTTCTTATAAAATATCATCTTATAATACAGGTTACCCAAGTTGGAGGAATCTGAAACAAATTCATGTTTAATCATAGAGGCTATGTCAAGTTTTTCTATGGGGAACGGAATATCAAAATGATGAGGTTCTACATTATGAAAAGCTAGTAAACGAGAGGCGATGAGACCTCCACAAATTCCACCTTTCTCACGGTTAGTAGCAAGTCTATAAGCTATTAATGCCCCCAAATTATAAGACCTACTATTTTGCAGTGCTGCAGCTAGAAAAGCCAAATCCGGGATAGAAAGTTTACCACCAATCCTTTTAGCGAGAACGCACTTGGTAATAAAATAGGCAAAGTAGCGGATAGCCGGGAGTTGAATACTAGTGATTTTACCACTTTCACCTGAGAAACTCCTTCCATCGCAAATCATCTTGTAGAGATCCGAGAGTTCTTGCGGCGATCCCTTTATCTTCTCACATGATCCCCATTGCGGTACTCTAATTGCTGCACAAAAAGCACTAAATGGCAAGTTGACAGTTTTATTGTAAATTTTATACTGGACCGTGGGGTTAGATCGCGACCAATTGAACTTGAAGTCCTGCACAAAAGACATAGTTAATTTCACATATTGTCTTGGCTCTCCTTCAACAAAGTCACTCAGCCCTGCACGAGAAATTAGAGTTTGAACATCTTCAAATATCCCCGCGCTTCTCATGAAATCCGCGCACGGGTAGTAAGAGGGGTATACTCCCTCTTCACGATTGACTATCATAACTTGTTGGACTTCCAATTCTTGCTGGTTCAAGTGATATCTATTCCACTCCATTTTCGAAGAGCAAATGTGCCAAATTTCAGACAGAAATCTGGGCTGAGCAAAGAGATCGAAAAATCTGGAGCTCTGGAGCAAAAACGCGAGTGAGAGGAACTTGGTGTCGATTTTTTCGGGAGAGAGAAGAGTCTGGGAGGAAGAGATGGCAAAGTGGGGCAGAGGGGGACCCACACCACATGGTGGCGCGGCCACCTCCTTGGCCGCGCCGGCCAGTGGTCTGGCGCCCTCTGGTGCCCCACAGGTCATCCTCTGGTGCTCCCAGGTGCCTCGTCGAAAAATAGGACCAACGGTATAATTTTTGTGAATTTTTGAAAACTTTGAAAAACGCACATTTCTGGGTATTTAGTTTATTATTACTGGCCAGGAAAAATTTCGAAATCTTCAAATAACCAAAGAACTTTGCAAATTAAAAGTGCTACAGCAACTAGGGCAAGTGGAGGAAGAAAGAGATGTTGTTTACCCTCTCTATGCATATAGAAAGTATCCGTTAACAAGGTTGATCAAGTCTTGTCACCAAATAATTTTTACATAGCATAAGAAGAAATAAACCTCAAATCAATCATGTTACCTTGAATTGTATTGATATGGATCCAATCACTAGAGTTTGATATTCTTCCTTAGGCTCATATATAGGACAATCAATAGTTCCCACTTTGATAGTTCTCACATTAGAAATAGTATTAACTCCACACGCTTTCTCAATCCTCTTGGGAAAATAAACGGTATGCTCCCTATCATCAACATTGAAAGTAACCTTTCCTTTATTGCAATCAATAACAGCCCCTGCGGTGTTAAGAAAAGGTCTCCCAAGAATAATAGACATATTATCATCTTCAGGCATTTCCAACACAACAAAATTAGTTAATATCAAGCAGTTAGTAGTAACTTGAACAGGAACAGTCTCACATATACCAACAGGAATAGCAGTAGATTTATCAGCCATTTGCAAAGATATATCAGTAGGTATCAACTTATCTAAGTAAAGTCTCTTATAAAGAGAAAAAGGCATAACACTAACACTGGCTCCCAAGTCACATAGAGCAGTTTTAACATAATTATTCTTGATAGAACAAGGAATAGTAGGTATACCTGGGTCGCCCAATTTCTTTGGAATTTTGCCATTGAAAGAGTAATTAGCAAGCATAGTGGAAATTTCCTCATTGGGGATTTTCCTTTTGTTAGTAACAATATCTTTCATATACTTTGAATAAGGTGGCAATTTAATAGCATCAGTCAAAGGGATTTGCAAGAATAAAGGTTTCATCCAATCGCAAAATTTATTATAGTGTTCTTCTTCCTTTGATTTTAATTTCTTAGCAGGAAAAGGCATTTGCTTTTGCACCCAAGGTTCTCTTTCATTACCATTTTTCTCAGCAATAACGTCTTCTTTAGTATACTTTTTATTTTTAGCATGCTTTTCAGGTTCTTCTTCAACCTCTTCTTTATCAGGAGTATCATTCTTATCATTATCATTATCATTATCATGTTCATTACCACTTTCAGTTTCAGCATCAGAAATAGAAATACTATTAGGATCATTAACAAAGTTCAGAGGATTCTACAACATTTTTATGTTTCTTCTTCTTTTTCTTCCTAGAATGAGCATTAGGTTCAATGCGTTGAGAATCTTGTTCAACTCTTTTGGGATGCCCTTCAGGATATAGAGGATCCTGGGTAGAGACACCGCCTCTAGTTGTTACTTCATAAGCATGTTTCTCTTTAGAATTATTCCCTAGCAAGTCATTTTGCACTTTAGTGAGTTGATCAATTTGAGTTTGAATCATTTGAAAATGTTTAACAAGCATCTTAACATCATTGGAAGTTCTCTCCACAATATCATGCAATTCACTAATAGCTTGAGAATTTTCCATTAAATGATTCTCTACTCTCATATTAAAATTTTCTTGCTTAACAATATAATTATCAAACTCATCTAAGCATTGTGCAGGAGGTTTCGAATACGGAATATCTTCCCTAGTAAAGCGTTGAAGGGAGTTTACCTCAATCATAGACGAAGGGGGAATTATCTCACATATATCTTCAATAGGAGGTAGATTCTTCACATCTTCAGATTTAATACCTTTCTCCTTGAGAGACTTCTTGGCTTCCCTCATATCTTCATCATTCAATTTAATTAAACCCCGCTTCTTCAATATTGGAGTTGGAGTCGGTTCAGGCATAGTCCATTCATCATGATTCCGGCTTATTTTAGCCAATAATTCTTCAGCGTCATCCGGAGTTCTTTTCCTGAAAACACAACCAGCACAACTATCCAGGTATGCCCTAGACTCAATGGTTAGTCCACTATAAAATATATCAAGTAAATCATGCTTTTCCAGATCATGCTCAGGCCGAGCTCTAATAAGAGAGCAGAATCTCGACCAAGCCTCAGGCAATTTCTCTTCATCTTCCTGATTAAAATTATAAATTCTCTGCAAAGCAATATGTTGAGCACTAGCAGGAAAGTATTTGCGGAAGAAAACATCAAGCAATTCTTTCGGACTTTTAATAGAATTTGGTGGCAAATTATTATACCAAGTTTTAGCGTCATCCTTTAATGAGAATGGAAATATTTTAGCAACAAAGTAAGTACGCATCTTAACATCATCAGAAAACAAGCTACTAAGAGTAGATAATTCAGTCATGTGTTCAACAGCACTTTCTTTTTCAGTACCACAAAAGGGTGTTTTCTCAACAATAGCTATATGAGATAGATCAAGAGAAAAATCATAATCTTTATCCCTAATGTTTATAGGAGATGTGGCAAACTTAGGATCAGGAGACAATTTATATCTAACAGCATGTTCTGCAAGCAACTTTTTAATTTTTCTTGCATCAGTAGTAGCATTGCATTTTTCAATAAAATCATCATTAAGCTCCACATAATCTTCCTCAGGATCATCACTAAAATGACCAAGTTCAGGTGAACTAACAGGTGTAGTAGCATTAGGAGTTTCAGTATTTTCAATTTGTCTAGACCTAGCAATTGTAGCATCTAGAAAAGATCCCAATGAACCACTATCATCAAGCACAGCAGAAACATTATCAATATTATGAGAGTGTTCAGATTCAGCGAGATGTACCCGCATGCGAAGCATGTGGCGGTGAAACAAGTTTATCAATCACAGATGGTGAATCAAGAGCAAGCAGAGGTATTCAGAATTGTACCTTTTCTTGTAGTGGATGGTAATATGGCGATCTTAGTATCGCGAGGTTTACCCATGATGGAGAATTTGCAGCGAACAATATTAATCCAAGTGAACTTCCAAATAAAGCTATGCTCCCCGGCAACGGCGCCGAGAAAATAGTCTTGATGACCCACAAGTATAGGGGATCGCAACGAGTCTTCGAGGGAAGTAAAACCCAATTTATTGATTCGACACAAGGGGAGACAAAGAACACTTGGAAGCCTTAACAACGGAGTTGTCAATTCAGTTGCACTGGAAACAGACTTGCTCGCAAGAGTTTATCGAGTAATGCAGTTTTATAGCGATAGCGATGAGAGAAATAACAAGCAGCGAGTAACAGAGACAACGGTAGTGATTTTAGTAAACAGCAGGATTAAAATACGTAGGCACGGGGACGGATGACGGACGTTGCATGGATGAGAGAAACTCATGTAACAATCATAGCAGGGCATTTGCAGATAATAATAAAACGGTGTCCAAGTACAAAGCAATCAATAGGCATGTGTTCCATATATAGTCGTGCGTGCTCGCAATGAGAAACTTGCACAACATCTTTTGTCCTACCAGCCGGTGGCAGCCGGGCCTCAAGGGAAACTACTGGATATTAAGGTACTCCTTTTAATAGAGTACCGGAGCAAAGCATTAACACTCCGTGAACACATGTGATCCTCACATCGCTACCATCCCCTCCGGTTGTCCCAATTCTTGTCACTTCGGGGCCATTGGTTCCGGACAGCGACATGTGTATACAACTTATAGGTAAGACCATAAACAATGATTATCTTCATGAAACAATAACATGTTCAGATCTGAGATCATGGCACTCGGGCCCTAGTGACAAGCATTAAGCATAACAAGTTGCAACAATATCATCAAAGTACCAATAACGGACACTAGGCACTATGCCCTAACAATCTTATGCTATTACATGACCAATCTCATCCAATCCCTACCATCCCCTTCGGCCTACAGCGGGGGAATTACTCACACATGGATGGGGGAAACATGGCTGGTTGATGTAGAGGCGTTGGCGGTGATGGCGGTGATGATCTCCTCCAATTCCCCGTCCCGGCGGAGTGCCAGAACGGAGACTTCTGGCTCCCGCGACGGAGTTTCGCGATATGGCGGCGTTCTGGAGGGTTTCTGGCGACTTCGACTTCTCCCCGTGCGTTTTTAGGTCGAGGCCGATAAATAGTCCGAAGGAGGGCGTCGGAGGCCGGCCGAGGGGGCCACACCACAGGGCCGCGCGGGCCCCCCCTGGGCCGCGCCGCCCTATGGTGTGGGGCCCTCGGGCCTCCACTTCAATTGCCCTTCTGGCTCCGTTAGTTTTCTGGGAAAATAGGGCCTTCTGCATAAATTCCGAGGTTTTTCCCGACAGTTGGATTTCTGCACAAAAACGAGACACCAGAGCAGTTCTGCTGAAAACAGCGTTAGTCCGTGTTAGTTGTATCCAAAATACACAAATTAGAGGCAAAACAATAGCAAAAGTGTTCGGGAAAGTAGATACGTTTTGGACGTATCAACCTTCCAGAGACGCCGCCAACGCCGATCCCATCTCGGGGGATCCAGGAGATCGCCTCCGGCACCCTACCGGAGAGGGGAATCATCTCCCGGAGGACTCTACGCCGCCATGGTCGCCTCCGGTGTGATGTGTGAGTAGTCTACCCCTGGACTATGGGTCCATAGCAGTAGCTAGATGGTTGTCTTCTCCCCATTGTGCTATCATTGTCGGATCTTGTGAGCTGCCTAACATGATCAAGATCATCTATCTGTAATTCTATATGTTGCGTTTATTGGGATCCGATGAATAGAGAATACTTGTTATGTTGATTATCAAAGTTATATCTACGTGTTGTTTATGATCTTGCATGCTTTCCGTTGCTAGTAGATGCTCTGGCCAAGTAGATGCTTGTAACTCCAAGAGGGAGTACTTATGCTCGATAGTGGGTTCATGCCTGCATTGACACCTGGGACAGTGACAGAAATTTCTAAGGTTGTGTTGTGCTGTTGCCACTAGGGATAAAACATTGATGCTATGTCTAAGGATGTAGTTGTTGATTACATTACGCACCATTCTTAATGCAATTGTCTGTTGCTTTGCAACTTAATACTGGAGGGGGTTCGGATGATAACCTGAAGGTGGACTTTTTAGGCATAGATGCAGTTGGATGGCGGTCTATGTACTTTGTCGTAATGCCCAATTAAATCTCACTATACTCATCATGATATGTATGTGCATGGTCATGCCCTCTTTATTTGTCAATTGCCCAACTGTAATTTGTTCACCCAACATGCTGTTCGTCTTATGGGAGAGACACCTCTAGTGAACTGTGGACCCCGGTCCAATTCTCTTTACTGAAATACAATCTACTGCAATACATGTTCTACTGGTTTCTGCAAACAATCATCATCCACACTATACATCTAATCCTTTGTTACAGCAAGCCGGTGAGATTGACAACCTCACTGTTTCGTTGGGGCAAAGTACTTTGGTTGTGTTGTGCAGGTTCCACGTTGGCGCCGGAATCCCTGGTGTTGCGCCGCACTACATCCTGCCGCCATCAACCTTCAACGTGCTTCTTGGCTCCTCCTGGTTCGATAAACCTTGGTTTCTTTCTGAGGGAAAACTTGCTGCTGTGCGCATCATACCTTCCTCTTGGGGTTCCCAACGAACGTGTGAGTTACACGCCATCAAGCATATTTTCTGGCGCCGTTGCCGGGGAACGAAGAAAAGTTACACCACAAAGATTTCTAACTCCCACGTCAACTACACGCCAGCAGCGGCGTCTCTGGAAGGTTTTCCGTATCGTGGCTCTCGGTACTGGGGGTTTCGCGACGAAGGCTATAAGTAGGCGGAGGAGATAGGGCAGGGGGCCACACGAGGGCCCCACAAGCTAGGCCGGCGCGGCCAGGGCTTGGGCCGCGCCGCCCTAGTGTGTCGCCAGCTCGTGGCCCCACTTCATATCATCTTCGGTCTTCTGGAAGCTTCGTGTGAAAATAGGCCCCTGGGCGTTGATTTCGTCCAATTCCGAGAATATTTCCTTACTAGGATTTCTGAAACCAAAAACAGCAGAAAACAGCAACTGGCTCTTCGGCATCTCGTTAATAGGTTAGTGCCGGAAAATGCATAAATATGACATAAAGTATGCATAAAACATGTAGATATCATCAATAATGTGGCATGGAACATAAGAAATTATCGATACGTCGGAGACGTATCAGCATCCCCAAGCTTAGTTTCTGCTCGTCCCGAGCAGGTAAACGATAACAAAGATAATTTCTGGAGTGACATGCCATCATAACCTTGATCATACTATTATAAGCATATGTAATGAATGCAGCGATCAAAACAATGGTAATGCAATGAGTAAACAGATGAATCATATAGCAAAGACTTTTCATGAATAGTACTTTCAAGACAAGCATCAATAAGTCTTGCATAAGAGTTAACTCATAAAGCAATAATTCAAAGTAAAGGCATTGAAGCAACACAAAGGAAGATTAAGTTTCAATGGTTGCTTTCAACTTGTAACATGTATATCTCATGGATATTGTCAATGTAAAGTAATATGACAAGTGCAATATGCAAGTATGTAGGAATCAATGCACAGTTCACACAAGTGTTTGCTTCTTGAGATGGAGAGAAATAGGTAAACTGACTCAACATAAAAGTAGAAGAAAGGCCCTTCGCAGAGGGAAGCATTGATTGCTATATTTGTGCTAGAGCTTTGGTTTTGAAAACAAGAAACAATTTTTTCAACGGTAGTAATAAAGCATATGTGTTATGTAAATTATATCCTACAAGTTGCAAGCCTCATGCATAGTATACTAATAGTGGCCGCACCTTGTCCTAATTAGCTCGGATTACCTGGATTATCATTGCAATGCATATGTTTTAACCAAGTGTCACAAAGGGGTACCTCTATGCCGCCTGTACAAAGGTCTAAGGAGAAAGCTCGCATCGGATTTCTCGCTATTGATTATTCTCAACTTAGACATCCATACCGGGACAACATAGACAACAGATAATGGACTCCTCTTTAATGCTTAAGCATTCAACAACAATTAATTTTCTCATATGAGATTGAGGATATTTGTCCAAAACTGAAACTTCCACCATGGATCATGGCTTTAGTTAGCGGCCCAATGTTCTTCTCTAACATTATGCATGCTCTAACCATTCTAGCGGTAAATCTCCCTTACTTCAGACAAGATGGACATGCATAGCAACTCACATGATATTCAACAAAGAGTAGTTGATGGCGTCCCCAGGAACATGGTTATCGCACAACAAGCAACTTAATAAGAGATAAAGTGCATAAGTACATATTCAATACCACAATAGTTTTTAGGCTATTTGTCCCATGAGCTATATATTGCAAAGGTAGAGGATAGAAATTTAAAGGTAGCACTCAAGCAATTTACTTTGGAATGGCGGAGAAATACCATGTAGTAGGTAGGTATGGTGGACACAAATGGCATAGTGGTTGGCTCAAGGGTTTTGGATGCATGGGAAGTATTCCCTCTCAATACAAGGTTTAGGCTAGCAAGGTTTATTTGAAACAAACACAAGGATGAACCGGTGCAGCAAAACTTACATAAAAGACATATTGTAAAAATCATAAGACTCTACACCGTCTTCCTTGTTGTTCAAACTCTTTACTAGAAATTATCTAGACCTTAGAGAGACCAATTATGCAAACCAAATTTTAGCAAGCTCTATGTATTTCTTCATTAATGGGTGCAAAGTATATGATGCAAGAGCTTAAACATGAGCACAACAATTGCCAAGTATCACATTATCCAAGACATTTTAGCAATTACTACATGTATCATTTTCCGTTTCCAACCATATAACAATTTAACGAAGAAGATTCAACCTTCGCCATGAACACTATGAGTAAAGCCTAAGGACATATTTGTCCATATGCAACAGCGGAGCGTGTCTCTCTCCCACACAATGAATGCTAGGATCCATTTTATTCAAACAAAATGAAAACAAAAACAAACCGATGCTCCAAGCAAAGTACATAAGATGTGATTGAATAAAAATATAGTTTCAAGAGAAGGAACCTGATAATTTGTCGATGAAGAAGGGGATGCCTTGGGCATCCCCAAGCTTAAATGCTTGAGTCTTCTTGAAATATGCAGGGGTGAACTACCGGGGCATCCCCAAGCTTAGAGCTTTCACTCTCCTAGATCATATTGTATCATCCTCCTCTCTTGATCCTTGAAAACTTCCTCCACACCAAACTCAAAACAACTCATTAGAGGGTTAGTGCACAATTAAAACTTACATGTTCAGAGGTGACATAATCATTCTTAACACTTCTAGACATTGCACAAAGCTACTGAAAGTCAATGGAATCGAAAAATCCATCAAGCATAGCAAAACAGGCAATGCGAAATAAAAGGCAGAATCTGTCAAAACAGAACAGTTTGTAAAGACGAATTTTATTGAGGCACCAGACTTGATCAAATGAAAATGCTCAAATTGAATGAAAGTTGCGTACATATCTGAGGATCACTCATGTAAATTGGCATAATTTTCTGAGTTACCTACAGAGAATTAGGCCCAGATTTGTGACAGCAAAGAAATCTGTTTCTGCGCAGTAATCCAAATCTAGTATGAACCTTACTATCAACGACTTTACTTGGCACAACAATGCACAAAACTAAGATAAGGAGAGGTTGCTACAGTAGTAAAAACTTCCAAGACTCAAATATAAAATAAAGGTGCAGAAGTAAAAAACATGGGTTGTCTCCCATAAGCGCTTTTCTTTAACGCCTTTCAGCTAGGCGCAGAAAGTGTTTATCAAGTATTATCAAGAGATGGTGCACCAACATTACCTTGGGTTTTGCACCTACCTTTCTTGTTCTTTTTCTTACTCTTTGATTTAGGGAATACATGTCTACCCCCGGGTGTAGAGGTGAATTTTAGGGTGTCTTCTCCCATATCTATGACTGCTCCCAATAGTTTCAACAGGGATCTTCCGAGTGTGATTTGTCCTGTTCCTACACATTCAATAACAAGATAATCAATGGATATTGTTCTTCCAAGAATGGTTGTATGCACACCCGCAGCTATTCCCTTAGGAATTATAACAGAGTTATCAATAAGAGTTATTCCTTCTCCCCCTTCAACGAATCCCCAAAGTGCCAAAGATTCATGAATACTCTTAGGCATAAGGCAAAATTCAGACATAATATCACAATTAGCATGAAGAGTTTGATCACCGATAACAATTTTAACAGTAGGATCCCATAATGAAGGTTCATAGTTCACTAAAACTTGATCAAGATGGTTACGAACATATCTATAATTTTCGTTCAAGCGAGATGCACTTGTCTCAAGAGTGTTTAATCTATTATAAATGCTAATAAGGGCTGAATCAAAGTTATTAGCTGAATCATGTGATGCAACCAACTTCTTTATTGCATTAAAAGCTTGATCCCCATTGCAATGAAGGAAATCTCCTCCCACTAAAGCATCCAAGGCATATCTATAGCGAATCATAAGACCAAAATAAAAGTTACTAAGAAGCAAACTTAGAGTCATTTGAGGTTCAGCTTTACGATAAGAATCAAAAATTCTGGACCAAGCATCTTTAAAACTCTCCTCATCCCCTTGTTTAAAAGTAAAGACTAATTCCTCAGGTGAAGAAGTAACAGGTGCAGAACTAGACATGGTAACAAAAGTAAAATGCAAGTAACTAATTTTTTTGTGTTTTTGATATAGCAAACAAGATAGCAAATAAAGTAAAACTAGCAACTAATTTTTTTGTATTTTGATTTAATGCAACAAACAAAGTAGTAAATAAAATAAAGAAAGACAAAAACAAAGTAAAGAGATTGGGATGTGGAGACTCCCCTTGCAGCGTGTCTTGATCTCCCCGGCAACGGCGCCAGAAAACAGTCTTGATACGCGTACAGCACGTGACCGTTGGGAACCCCAAGAGGAAGGTGTGATGCGTACAGCGGCAAGTTTTCCCTCAGTAAGAAACCAAGGTTTATTGAACCAGTAGGAGCCAAGAAGCACGTTGAAGGTTGATGGCGGCGAGATGTAGTGCGACGCAACACCAGGGATTCCGGTGCCAATGTGGAACCTGCATAACACAACCAAAGTACTTTGTCCCAACGTAACAGTGAGGTTGTCAATCTCACCGGCTTGCTGTAACAAAGGATTAGATGTATAGTGTCGATGATGATTGTTTGCAGAAAACAGTAGAACAAGTATTGCAGTAGATTGTATTCGATGTAAAGAATGGACCGGGGTCCACAGTTCACTAGAGGTGTCTCTCCCATAACATAAATAGCATGTTGGGTGAACAAATTACAGTTGGGCAATTGACAAATAGAGAGGGCATGACAATGCACATACATGATATGATGAGTATTGTGAGATTTAATTGGGCATTACGACAAAGTACATAGACCGCTATCCAGCATGCATCTATGCCTAAAAAGTCCACCTTCAGGTTATCATCCGAACCCCTTCCAGTATTAAGTTGCAAACAACAGACAATTGCATTAAGTATGGTGCGTAATGTAATCAATAACTACATCCTCGGACATAGCATCGATGTTTTATCCCTAGTGGCAACAGCACATCCACAACCTTAGAACTTTCACATCACGTCCTGCAGTTTAATGGAGGCATGAACCCACTATCGAGCATAAATACTCCCTCTTGGAGTTAAGAGTAAAAACTTGGCCAGAGCCTCTACTAATAACGGAGAGCATGCAAGATCATAAACAACACATAGGTAATAGATTGATAATCAACATAGCATAGTATTCTCTATCCATCGGATCCCAACAAACACAACATATAGCATTACAGATAGATGATCTTGATCATGTTAGGCAGCTCACAAGATCCGACAATGAAGCATAATTAGGAGAAGACGGCCATCTAGCTACTGCTATGGACCCATAGTCCAGGGGTGAACTACTCACTCATCACTCCGGAGGCGACCATGGCGGTGAAGAGTCCTCCGGGAGATGATTCCCCTCTCCGGCAGGGTGCCGGAGGCGATCTCCTGAATCCCCCGAGATGGGATTGGCGGCGGCGGCGTCTCTGGAAGGTTTTCCGTATCGTGGCTCTCGGTACTGGGGGTTTCGCGACGAAGGCTATAAGTAGGCGAAGGAGATAGGTCAGGGGGCCACACGAGGGCCCCACACGCTAGGCCGGCGCGGCCAGGGCTTGGGCCGCGCCACCCTAGTGTGTCGCCAGCTCGTGGCCCCACTTCGAATCATCTTCGGTCTTCTGGAAGCTTCGTGTGAAAATAGGCCCCTGGGCGTTGATTTCGTCCAATTCCGAGAATATTTCCTTACTAGGATTTCTGAAACCAAAAACAGCAGAAAACAGCAACTGGCTCTTCGGCATCTCGTTAATAGGTTAGTGCCGGAAAATGCATAAATATGACATAAAGTATGCATAAAACATGTAGATATCATCAATAATGTGGCATAGAACATAAGAAATTATCGATACGTCGGAGACGTATCACCTGGTCCAATGACCGCGCTCGCCGCGCCCCCGCGACCCACGCTGGCCAAGGGGTAAGTCTCAACAATGGGCTCGGTGCGGCTGGCGGTCGCATCCCCCGCCTTGCCCGCAGCGACGGGCTCTTCCCGGGCCGACCCCATGTCCGCAGGGTCGGCGGGCGCTTTCTTCGTTTCGGCGGCCTTCTTCAGGTCGGCCGCCTTCTTCGCCTCGGCCGCTCTCGTGGCCGCTGCCCCAATCGAGGCGGGTCTTGCCAAGACCTTACTCTTAGACCTGCGGGGAATTGAGGCAGGTCATTCGTAAATCCCGCCCATAAGGAAGCAAAGCTCTACAGGAGATACTTACTTCACCGTGGGGATCGCCTTCACGCCCGGACCGGCTCGGGCTCCAGCATCGATGGCGTCCTTCAGGGGGCGCTGGAGCTTTATGGAACCCTCAAGGATGGTCTGGCGCAGCCGCTTGGGCTGCGGCTCGACTCCTCCCTTCGAGGGCTCCCCTTCCTCCGGGTGTGAGGTCGCCTCTTCATCCCCGTCACCCTCCGGCGGTCTCGGCGCGCCCTGCGACGAGGACGTCGCGCCCCTCTTCGCCCCGCGCGGGAGCCGGACAAAGTCCCTTGCTTCGGAGTCCGACTCGGTGCGCTCCTCCTCGTCATCGACCTCCTCCTCCTCGCCCTCGGTCATCTCCGGAGGCTCTTTCCTCGAAAGGGGGGGAAGATGGTCAGCGACCTTCTGTCATTGCTGCATCCGAGCCAAGGAAATGGGTCAGAAAAGGAGGAGCACAGTTTAGGCATCTAGGGTCGCAGCAACAAACAAGATTAATACCTGGGGCACCGGTTTGTCCTCGGAGAAGGGCTCCAGGCCATCCTCGAAGGAAGTGAAGGCGGCCGTGGTGATCTTGGCGAGCGCCTTCAGATACTCGGCCTCGTCCCACTCGGTCGCCATCGACCGGGTGCAATCGTTCTGCCCCCGGTACTCCCACATAGAGTGGGCTCGACACCGCAGAGGGATCAAGCGGCGACCAAGCCAACAGTTGTACATGTTGGCTGCCGTCAAACCATCGTCCTTCAGCACCTGGATCGCCTGGCGCATCTCCTTCACCAGCTCCTCCTGCTCGCGCGGCAGCGACCGGACGTTGAGACGCCGAGGGACGCTGGGCTCAGGGTCATATTGAGGGATGCAGACCTCGCCGGGGGGAGTGTACTCCTTGGCGTAGAACCAGAACCGGTGCCATTGCGATTGCGCCTTCTTGGGGAGCGCCATGTCGATGAAGCTCTCCCCCGACTTCACCTGGAAGGTGATCCCGCTGTTTGGGATGAGCGCCTGGTTGTTCTTGCTGACCCGGGTCGCCCGCCCGTGGAAGATTGACACCCACAGCGGGAAGTACGGCGGGCAACCCAAGTAGCACTCGCACAGTGCCACAAACAGCGAGATTTGCTCCACGCTGTGCGGCCCAAGGTCGCATATCTTGATGCTGCAGAAGGCTAGCAGCTGCCGGATGAAGTCGGAGGAGGGGAGCGCGAATCCGCGGTCCAGGAAGCTGAGGAAGAGCACGAACTCGCCCGGCCTTGGAAGCGGCTCCACCTCATTCAGCGCCAGGACCCGCCATCGCTCCTGCTTGAATTCGGGAATGACCCCGGAGGCGACATACAGGAGGAGAGACTCGCGCGTGACCTTGGACTTGCCCCAACCTCTCGCCGCCATGATTGCGCTTGGAGCTCTCAACATGAAGCAGATGAGAAGAGAAGGGGAGGAGAATGCGGCGGAATGATAAGCCCTAACCCCCGGACTCGACCCTTTATACCATCACACCCGCTCAAGCGAAGCATGAGATCCGTCCGTTGGTTCACCCCGAAATCGCCGCCCGCAATTGACGGTCGAGATTAATGTCGGGTCCGGTGGAATAGGCGTTAAGCTAGCCGTTAACGGTCACATCAGGCTCAACGGTCAACTACATACAAACGGCTCGCGCCTCGGTCAACGTGAGATCTAGCCGTTGGCTCCTCCACGTGTCCACAGAGTGGACCTGCGCCGACCGGCCTACAACGACTGGCTCACGCCGACTGTCAGACAACGACTGGCTCACGCCGACTATCATACACCGACTGGCTGATCGAGTTGCGATTGGAGACTGGCGGCCAGCTGGTGATTTCTTCTTTGGGGAGCCCGGTGGCGATTCACCTTAACCCGTCCCTGTGCCTCTTCGCGACCCGCTCCGGATCCGCGCCTCGTCACCACCGCGCTCGGGGACTACTGATGGGGATATGCCCATAGGGGGTGCGTCGCCAGTCCCACTCGCCATGAGATGAAGGCCCAAGTAGACTGCCAGTCGCCCGACCGACTGGACTCGAAGGCGACTGGGCCGAAGATCCAAGGAGGAGATCCGTACGGCCGGATAAGGAGATTACTTGCAGAAGGGTGATGTATCCCGGATAAGTAGCAACTGACACGATTCGGAGTTATCTCCTTGTAACCCTAGACCGGGGGTGGATATATAAACCCCCGGGCTAAACCCTAGAGGGGACAACCTCTGAGATCCAATCTCCCCCTGTAAGCTCTTGGCTCCGCGCCGACTGAGCCCCCCCCCCCCCCCATTGTAATTCTCCACTGAGCAATAAGATCTAGCAGGACGTAGGCCTTTTACTCTCCGGAGGGGCTGAACCTGGATAAAACCTTGCGTCCCTTGCACCTCGACCCGCAGATGGCAATGTTCCATTGCCCCCGCATCAACGAAGTGCTACCCCCCGTAGCATCTGCCGTGGTCATATCCACAACAGCGTCCTAGGGGACACGCACGGAACCGTGTACATATATTCTTACCAGTATTTTATGTGTATATGATGTATGTTGTTCAGGATTAATTTTGCTAGATTTCAAAATAGCTTTTTTTTACTATCAGATTTGAACATATTTTTTTTGAAATTATTTCAGATATTTAGGCGATATTTCACTGTTTTGTTTTTTCAGATAAATTTTAGAAATAGACACATAAATTTCAAAAACATTGCAGGTAGTTTTCACAAATATTTGGATGAGTTCAACTCTATTTCAATCAATTACTACCTCCTTTCTAATTAATAAGGCTCATATTATTTTTGAAAAGTCAATTCGTATAAGTTTGACTAATTAAGGTTTTACAAAAAAACATTAACACGCAAAATACGAAATTAATATCGCTAGATACATCGTGAAACATATTTCCATATGATATCTGTAGAATAATAAATTTGTTGATAGATTTATCTAAAAGTTTGATCAAACTTTAGTTGGTTTGACTTTTAGAAAAAAAATATAAGCCCTATTTATTGGAATGGAGGGAGTACCATTTAAGCACGACTTGCTAACTGTTTACATGTTGTATTAACGTTTCATCTAAGATTTTTTCTTCAAGAACACAAAAGCTGTGTGTCTTCTATATTAAGAAAGATGACAGATTTACAAAAGTAGATACTCGCGAGCCTAGATCACAGACGATCTGACTCAGCTCTACCCTCCTAAAACACTCACTCTAGTTTCATCTAAGTTTGAACAGATATATGAGAGATATGCTCAAAACATGATGAAACTCTATATATGTTGGAATTTTTTATGAAACATATGTGGTATCACAATAGACCATAACAGAATATGAATGAAGCCTCCATCATACTCCAACATATATCATATCTATATAAAAAGGTCAAATATGATAAATTAGTTTCATTAATTTTTCATTTCAATTTCAAAATTCAGATTGAAACCCTAGAGCTCAAGCTCGTGCAGGCAGTAAGGAGACGGAGCTATCCGGCCAGCCCATCCGAGATGGATTCCGCCGAAGGCTGGCTGTGCAAAGATGAATATGCTGATGTGGCAACTGAAAAAAAATGGTCCTGGTGGCGCGGTGGTTGTTCTTGATGGGCTAACCTGCAGGGAGGCTTTAGCCCTAGCGCATGATCCGTAACTGCGGCGCATCAATGTGGCTTCAGACTATCTTTCAGTTATTAATGCCATTATGGCAGATACAAGTAATTGCTCCATATGCGGAGCTACAGATTCATGGCGGCACTCTCTTCTGGAGTGCAACATGTCGCAGTGCTTGTGGGCTTTGATGAGCGAGGACACGACGCAACACATGGCTATGACCATTGAGCCGTCAACGAAGAATTGGCTCTTCACCATGATGGAAACCCTGAGTAGGGAGGCTTTTGTGGAAATGGCAGTGACCCTATGGGCCATTTGGTATGCACGTCGTCGTCTGATTCGCGACGGTGAACAACAAAGCCCTCTCTCCACGTTCTTATTAGTGAGGCGTTTCATTGATGTATCGAAGTGGTTGGCACCTCTTGAGGGATATGTTAAGATCAATGTGGACGCTGCTACGTCCAAAACGGGTGGTGGCGGCGTAGTTGCAGCTGTTTGCAGGAGCGGAATTGGCGAGTTTATGGGTGCTTCTGCTCTCACCATCAGCGATATTGTTCTGCTCTCACCATCAGCGATATTGGTAGTCCTGCAGCACTAGAAGCCCTAACCTACCGTGAGGCGTTAGCTTTGGCACAAGACCTGAATGTCCAGAGTGTTTGCATTGCAACTGATTGCTTGGAAGTCGCCAACAATATTCAGCGGCCCTATTTTGGTGAATATGGCATGATCATCCAAGAGATAAAAGAGACGACATCTCTATTCATGGCGGCATCTTTTAGGCATGAAAATCGAGTCTCTGATACGTCCAAAACGTATCTACTTTCCCGAACACTTTTGCTATTGTTTTGCCTTTAATTTGTGTATTTTGGATACAACTAACACGGATTAACGCTGTTTTCAGCAGAATTGCCCTGGTGTCTTATTTTTGTGCAGAAAATCAACTTTGAGGAAAATCCCCGAAAATAATTGCAATGGGCCTATTTTCACAGAAGACCTACGGAGCCAGAAGACGAGATGGAGGGGGGCCACGAGGGTCGCCCACCACATGGCGGCGCGGTGGGCCCCTGGGCCGCGCCGCCCTATGGTGGCGCCGCCTCGGCCAGCCTCCGACGCTCCCCTCTGGACTACTTAAAGCCCTTGACCTAAAAACGCGAGGGGGTTCGACCAACTTTCGAGAAGACATCCAGAACTCCGCCGCCGTCGCGAAACTCAATCTCGGGATCAGAAACTCCGTTCTGGCACCCTGCCGGGACGATAAATTGGAGGAGATCATCGCCATCATCACCACCGACGCCTCTCCATCAACCATCCATGCTTCCCCCATCCATGTGTGAGTAATTCCCCCGCTGTAGGCTGAAGGGGATGATAGGGATTGGATGAGATTGTTCATGTAATAGCCATAAGATTGTTAGGGCATGGTGCCTAGTATCCGTTGTTGGTACTTTTATGATATTGTTGCAACTTGTTATGCTTAATGCTTGTCAGTAGGGCCCGAGTGCCATGATTTTAGATCTGAACATGTTACTGATTCATGATGGTATTCATTGTTTTATGATCTTACCTGCAAGTTGTATACACATATTACTGTCCGGAACCCGAGGCCCCAAAGTGACAGAAATTGGGACAACCGGAGGGGAAGGCTGTGATATGAGGATCACATGTGTTCACGGAGTGTTAATGCTTTGCTCCGGTACTCTATTAACAAGAGTACCTTAATTACCAGTAGTTTCCCTAGAGGCCCGGCTGCCACCAGCTGGTAGGACAATAGATGTTGTGCAAGTTTCTCATTGCGAGCACGTACGACTATATACGGAACACATGCCTATGGTTATCTAGTACTTGGATACTGTTTTATTATCATCTGCAAATGCCCTGCCTTGATTATTACATGAGTTCTCTTATCCATGCAGCGCCCGTTCATCCATCCCTATGCCTACAATATTTTAATCCTGCTGTTTACTATAATCACTACTGCTGTCTTTATTACACTGCTGCTTATATTTCACTACTGCTACTGCTATAAAACTGTTGCTACTGATAAACTCTTGCGAGAAAGTCTGCTTCCTGGTGCAGCTGAATTGACAACTCCGCTGTTACGGCTTACAAATTATTTGGCTCCCCTTGTGTCGAATCAATAAATTGGGTTTTACTTCCCTCGAAGACTGTTGCGACCCCCTATACTTGTGGGTCATCAAGACTATTTTCTGGCGCCGTTGCTGGGGAGCATAGCTTTATTTGCAAGTTCACCTGAATTGATATTGTAAGCTGCAAATTAATCCTCCATCATGGGTAAACCTCGCGATACTAAAGTCGCCATATTACCGTCCACTACAAGAAAAGGTACAACTCTGAGTACCTCTGCTGCTCTTGATTCACCATCTGTGATAAGTCAACTTGTTTCACCACCACAAGCTTCACATGCTGGTACTTCTGCTGAATCTGAAAATTCCTCTTATAATTTTAATGATGCTTCTACTGTTCTTGATGATAATGGTTCATTAGGTCCTTTTCTAGATGCTACAATTGCTAGGTCTAGACAAACTGAAAATACTGAAATTCCTAATGAAAATACTGTTACACCTGTTAATTCACCTGAGTCTGTTGAATACTCTAGTGATGATCTTGATGAAGATTATGTGGAACTTGATGATGATTTTATTGATAAATGTAATGCTACTACTGATGCAAGTAACATTAAAAAGCTTCTTGCACAACGTGCTATTAGATATAAACTATCTCCTGATCCTAAATTTGCCACATCTCCTAAACATTAAGGATAAGGATTATGATTTTTCTCTTGATTTATCTCATATATCTATCGTTGAGAAAACACGTTCTTGTGGTACTGCAAAAGAAAGTGCTGTAGAGCACATGAATGAGCTTTCTACTTTGAGTAGCTTGTTTTCTGATGATATCAAGAAGCGTACTTATTTTGTTGCTAAAATTTTTCCTTTCTCATTAAAGGATGATGCTAAAACTTGGTATAATAGTTTGTGTAACATCCCAAGTTTCAACAACAATCAACAAGAAAGAAATTTCCCAAACTCAAAATTTGCAATTAACAAAAACTTTTTCTATGCATATAGTGCCACATAAAGGTTCATGCATTTGAGTGATTTTCTTTTGTGCAATTGCCATGATGAGTGTTAGTATGATTAACAATTGCTATTGGAACCCTAACAAAGATCATCAAACCCTAAATTGAGGAGAATTGAAGAAAATGGGAAAAAACCCATATTTCACTTACATACACAATATGCCAAAATGCAAATCCTCACCCTAGGCCATAATGGCTTGCTCCCTTGCTTGTAGAATACTTCAATATGATAAACTAACACAATTGCATCATTGGAACAAGAATCAAACACAAGGAAATCTCAAATTCATCATACATATGATAATGGTCACTTGTCACCAAAATATTTTCTTCACTACTTTACCCCTCTGGTTTTCTCATTTCTTAAACTAAACTGGGTCAACCAAAGCCATGTCATCCAAGACCATGTCAAGGTGAGTAACTTTGATGTTGACCACCATGGCTAGAGTTGACTAGGTTGACCAGTATAAAGGTGACAAGTAGTGATGCTGAAATAAAGAGAAGATCATGTCACATTTGCCATTTTGCAAAACAACTCCAAATTGAACCCCACCACCACCATTCTAACCCATAATTCATATGTTTAAGTTCCACCAAAAAGAATTTCAAAATTCAAATAAAAATCTCATGCGGCCATTTCATCGAACACCTGGCAGGCATGAATTCTGAAATGCAACACACCTCTTTGTCCAACAGATTTTGGGCTAAACCACTTTTGGTTTGTGATGATCACCCTCTCCTACATCCCCTGCACCTCTACTCGTCCTTGCCCCGTCGATTAAAGCATGGCAACAAGCTTAAACAATGCAAAACTTTGCAATGCCGGCCACCTTTGGCCACCACTCCTCACTTTCCCTCTGGCCACCATCTCGCCCCATCTCCTTGTCCTGGAGCTTCCCTGTCACTCAAGGAACCGCACGGTACACGGCCCATGCTCGCCCAGCCACGGCATTGGCCAGCCCAAGCACGCCCAGCACCATGCCAGGATGTGCCAGGCACGCGGTGAGCGCGCTCTGGAGCGCGCCAGAGCATCTCGCGCCAGCACGCTGTCGTCCTCCCCCTGCATCCCTACCTCTGTAACGAGCATTGCCTCCCCGCCCTCTACCCCCTAGACACACTCAAGCGACTGCGGCCGCCTCGTCACCGTCGTCCTCGTCGGAATCTTACCGCAAGGACTGCCGCACTCGAATCGACCTCCTGAGCGATCCCGTCGTCCTCTCGCTGCGCCAGCTACTCCTCGAGCATCGCCAGGACAACGCCTACACGCTGCCATCCTTGCCTTGCCCCTTCGAGCACCCCAAGCACCGCACCATGGCCGTTCCTCCACAGCACCTCACGGCCACCCCCGCCCGCTATAAATAGAGGAGCTCAGCGCTCAACTTCTTCACACCATCTGCTCTCCTCTCCTCACTGATCACTCTCCCCACATCAATTTAACACCACACCGCCGGAGCTGCTCCAATCGCAAGACGAAGGCCGCCGAAGACCTGAGATCGACGCCGTTGATCCACTCCGCCCCAGGCCTCGCCACTGCTACCAGACGCTTCAGCACCCTCGACAACGCCACCTCGTCCTCACCAGAACCCCGCGGGAACGCCGGTAGGCCCTCCGACCCCCTAGGCTCGCCGCCAGTGAGCTCGTCGCTCGTCGGAGACGACGACGACCACTGACCGTCGGATCGTGTTCTAATCCTACGGCCTAACGCGCGCGTACCGTTTCGCGTGGTTAAGAGCCACTGACGGGTGGCCCCCACCTCATCAGGGCAGCCCACCCGCACCAGTTGCTAGTTGGGCTGCGAAGTGTGATTTAAATCTGTTTCGGCCCGTTTAGTTTTCCCGCCCAAGCCCACGATTCAAACTGAGGTTTAATTATTATTCAAAATGTGCTGCAGATGGTTTAGTAAAATTAGAATAGTTTGAAATCTGCCAAACCAAATTTAGCAAACTTTGTACCGTTGGAAAGCCCATGAAATTATCTATCCAATGCCACTGGTCCCACCTCCAAATTCATAGTAGATTTAAATTGACGAAAAAGACAAGACAGGGACTTTTGAACATTCAAACTTTATTTAAAATTTAACCAGAATAGATTTTGAATTGATTCCAATTCTAATAAATCACAAATGATGTCCTCTAATTGATTATGAAATACTATAGACATGTTGTTTGTATGATCATGGACTAGATCAAATAAAATGGCTATGTAGTCAATTCTAGAGCAATTGAAATTGGAATTCAAACTCAACAACTAATATGAGAGCTACCCCTCATTTAAATTTTGATCCTAAGTAATATAACCAGGGGGAATGACTTAGGCTAATGAACCCTTGAGAATTATTACTTAGAGATTTTAATTCATTTAAATGTTAACTATTCAAATTATGTGAAGTGTAGCACTTCAATTAAATTCTACTCACATATAATAGATATGAAATGTTGACTTTGGGTCAACCTATATTTCATACCTTATTATTATATGAAGAGATTAAATCTTAATAAGAGGTAATGAGAAGAAATGAATTCCTCTAAGGATCTACATACCAAATTTAAGAAATAGGAATAATGAGAAGAGATTATTCTTCTTTCAAATAAAGACTAATCAAATAATCCACCATGCCATGTTTGATTGATGATAGGACTAGAGTGTGAACTCTTTTGAGTGTTTCTAGTTTAGTATGTGAGCTTGGTTTAGTATTTATACCTCATATTCGTATATAGACGCTAGTAACGAGGAATACCAAGAGGAGGAGGCCTACTCTCAGGAGGAAGAAGAGAACTTCGATAACTACCCAGCTCAAGGCAAGCTAACCCTTGCTCAACACAAGTGCTTAGCTCTATAAGAGCAAAGGCACCATCACACTTTACTTTTATGTATTACCTATCCCATGTTTTTACCTACATTTACTTTTGCTTATTTATTTCAAAGTACTTTTTGATTTATGATTCACTTGGTCTAGAGTAGAACACTACTTGAAGTTAGATTAGCACAACTCAAAGCTAGATAGCACCCCTCATATAGTTGCTAGTGCTAATCAATTAAAAATTGACTACTCTAGATGGGAACATGGTGAAGTGAATTGACTTTGAAAGAAAGTAAAGTGGAGGTGGATTTGAACAAGAGAAGATGGTGATTTTTGATAAAATTGATGATTGGGTTTGAATGCGATACCCTTCCAATTATACGAGTACCCCCACAATACCTAATTATGGGTAGGGCTTAACTAGAAACTTGTGTATTTTAGTATGGGTTCCCTCTAAACAAGCATCATAGGGGTTACGCCGAGGCTGCCTCCGTTAAGTATGGAATGATGTTAATATGAGGTGAATGTACGGCCCAAGCCCTGTGCAGTTCCCGGGTTAACTGCGGTTTCCACCGGGAGGCCAAGCTCATGGGGAGAGGTGCTCATACTAGCATATATAAGTGAAAGGTTACGGTTGATGATCCGCGTACTGTGTTACGATGATTCGGGGTTATCCTTGACGGATGAAATCAAAAGTTGTGGCACAAGAGTACAACCTCTGCAGAGTGTTAAACCTATTCGAATAGCCGTGTCCACGGTTACGGACGATTGGAAAGGCCATACTATCTCCGTTATCATTAATATGTTTTGATCTTAAAAATGAATGGTGAATTGAAAGGTGATATTGTGGTGAATCAATATGAGTTGTGGGAATGACACTAATGTTCCCACTTGAGTTAGTCTAGCACATGACAAGGCTTTACTAAATGTTTATCAAACTAAAACTTGGCTTTATGCAAATAAACCTAGAGCTTAGCACCCCCTTATTACACTTAATGAGTAATTACTGTAGAGTTAGTTTGCGAGTACTTTAAAAGTACTCATGGCTTTGCCCTGGCTATTCAAATGCCAGACTATGAAGGAGAGCACCAGTATCAGGAGGACGGACAACAGGACGTCTACGATAACTAGGATCGTCTTCTAACGTCAAGCGTTGCCTGTGAAATAGATAGTCCACTACTACTTCGCTTCCGCTACTATTTGTGATGTTGAACAATATATTCGTGTAATATTGGATCATGTGATCTATGGTTGTAAGACAATATGTGTTGTAATAAATGATGACTCTATGCTACTTACTATTATGTCTCGCAAAAACATTATTCCTGGGATTGCGATGTACGGCATAATAGGCATCTGGACTTAAAAATCCGGGTGTTGACAAGTTGGTATCAGAGCCATTGTTTGACCTTAGGAGACCCTAGTTAGAATGGACGCTCAAAAACTTAGTTTCAAATTCCATGATTTGACTAGTTATGAAAACTTTATTCACCCCCTTACCTTGAAGAGTCTATTACAAACTTTAAATTCATGCCCTTCTTATAAGTGAATTAAAATTTGGAACACTTGCACTTCTCTAACTTAATCATCTAATCTCTCTACAGATGGATCACGTCGTTGATGCGCAGCCCTTTCTCCAGACTGAGTTCTATCAGTTGGGGAACGGTGGAGAGATCATCTTTGAGAGGGACCTCTTCTCCCTCTCAGAGTTCCTCGGGCGCCCACCACCGGAAGTCTTTGGTGGAATGGTCAATGACCAGCCCGGTGGTCAACTTCAGTGGGTGATCATGGTGGACCTTCGTGGAAGGTTCACGCTCCCAATGAGCGCAAGGATCCAGTTCTCCTTCCGGGAGAACAACTGGGTGGATGGTCTCGCAAGGGGACTTCAGGAAGGGCTCGCACGTCTGTGCGGGCAAAACTTCATGGACTTCGAGGATAGCCGCTTTGTGCACTATGCAAGGCACAACTCCCTCGGAGTGCCAATGAACCTGCCGTCGCACCCGCAACTTCGCCACCATGTGGATCGTCTCGACTTCATGTTGAATGAGACCCGCATCGACCTCGACAACTCCCGCGAATACGCCAACCACACTCACATCCAGTTGGCGCAGCAGGCGGAGACCATCAAGGTCATCGCCGGAGAACGCAGGGCACTCCGCCGTGCCAACCAGAAGAAGGATCACGCCATCAACCGCCTCAAGGCCAGGATCGCCACTCTGAAGGCGACCATCGCCGCCCAAGCTGAGCAGATCCAGGAGCTGGAAGGCGAAGGTGAAGGGGAGAACATCCAGGGGGACGGCTACTCCTACGTCAGCAACGACGACGACTACGAGGAGGAGGAAGACGATGACCTGGAGTTCCACCCTTACGAGGATGGCCACGAGCACCTTGCTGCCGGGGTAGACAATGTCTACCCTATCAACGTCGATGGCGAGTAGTCCCGTCTGAGCACTTGCGTCCCGTGTTATGTATCGGTCCTTTGTACCCGCCCCATGTATCGTAGTTTGTTGAAAGGGTTCTTCAAACCCTCCGGAACATTTGGCTTGTAATATTTGCTACCTCCATGACTATGTTTGTGTGTGTGTAATATTATTATTATTATGAATCAAGTTTTAAGTTGTGTGAAATTTTATCCCAAAATGAGCCATAGAAATTTCCCTCTCATCTCATGATCCCTATCACTGTTCAGATGGCACCCCCAACTCGTAGCGAAGCCGCAATGATGCAAATGCTGCAACAGATGATGGCAGAGAGAGAAGCTGAGAGAGTTGACCGTCAAGCCAACCTAGCTGCACTTCAACAGATTGCTCAGGGCAATCAAGGCCACGGAAACCACGACCACCCAGGGTCGAAGCTGAAAAACTTCCAAAACACCAACCCACCGGTGTTCAGCAAGACAGAGGAACCCCTCGATGCTGATGATTGGCTCCAAACTATGGAGAACAATCTCGAGGTTACCGGAGTGGAGGACAACGAGAAGGTGTTGTTCGCCACCCACTATCTGGCTGGACCTGCACGTGCCTGGTGGACAAGTGCCCGCGCATTAAATGCGGGGCAAATGATGACTTGGGAGGACTTCAAACTCAAGTTTAGCAAGTATCACGTGCCCCCGGGCCTGATTAAGAAGATGAGGGATGAGTTCAGGGAACTGAAGCAAGGCAGAATGACCGTGGTGGAATGCCGCGACAAGTTCCTCACTTTGTCAAGGTACGCCCCGGATGAGACAGATACCGTCGAGAAGAGGAAGGAGAGGTTTCTGAATGGACTGCATGATGAGATGCGCATCAGTCTTGATCAATATTCCCTTTGCTGACTTAGAAGCCCTCATTGACTCCGCCATTCAGATGGAGGGGAAGATACACCAAGCCAATGAGAACCGCAAGCGCCGTATGATGAACCAGAGTGGGCCCAGCAATAACCACAAGTATCGCCCCAGCTCAAGTGGAGGGTTCGCCCCAAGAAACAACAAGCCCCCGATGCAGAATCCACGTCCGAGTTATCAGAACCGGAGTGGAGGAAACCCCAGGTCAGGAGGACACAACAACCACAACAACTACAACAACAACAACAACTTCAACCGCGCTCCACCTCGCGCCCCCAACAACAACTCCAACACCGCTCCAAGGACTGGGAGCAATGCTGTTCCCATCACCCCCAAGGACAAGTCCACCTACAACTGCTACGAGTGCGGAGTGGCTGGGCACTTCTCCTACGAGTGCCCCAAGAAGCTCGCCAAGACTGCCGCCAACACCTCAGGCCCTGCTCAGCAGCAGCGTCGTGTCACCACCAACAAGAAGTTCGCCCCCAACAACCCGAACAACCGCAACGGCCGCCTCTACCACATGAATGCAGAAGAAGCTCAGGAAGCCCCGCACGTTGTCCGGGTATGTTCTCTGTTAACTCAATACCTGCAAGAGTGCTGTTTGATTCTGGAGCATCGCATTCGTTTATTACCGAAGATTTTGCATGCACTAGTAAGATTCAACCCATCAGTTTGAAGCATGTCATGATAGTTCAAATACCTGGATCAACCACTAAAGCTAGAAAACTTTGCAAAGATGTGCCAATCAGAATACATGAAATAGAATTCTATGCAAATTTGATTGTTCTGGGAGCCAAAGGTTTGGAAGTAGTCCTGGGAATGGACTGGATGGCGAAACATCATGGACTGATTGATTGTGCCAAGAAGGCCATCACCATGACTAGTAGCACCGGAATAATAGTCGAACACATATCTGAAAAGATGCCCCGAAAGTTCACTTGTAACCAAAGCCTAGCCAAACCCACCTTGGATCAGATCAGGGTCGTTTGTCGATATCCTGATGTGTTTCCGGTTGATCTACCCGGTATGCCCCCAGATCGGGATATCGAGTTTATCATCGAGTTAATCCCCGGAACCGGACCTATAGCCCAGAGAGCCTACAGCATGAACCCGGCAGAGTTAGTGGAACTGAAGAAGCAACTGGTGATATGCTATTCAAAGGTCTGATTCAACCAAGTGCGTCACCTTGGAGATCCCCAGTTTTGTTTGTGGATAAGAAAGACGGTGCCACTCGTTTGGTTACGAACTATCGTAAACTCAACGATGTCACCATCAAGAACAAGTACCCGTTGCCAAAAATAGAAGATCTGTTTGACCAGCTTACCGGAGCCCAAGTATTCTCGAAGATTGATTTGCGGACAGGATACCATCAGCTGAAGATTCGTGCCACCGATATCCCCAAAACTGCCTTTACCACCAGATATGGATTGTACGAGTACAATGTCATGTCATTTGGATTGACCAATGCCCCCGCTTACTTCATGAATATCATGAATAAGATCTTTATGAACTTCCTAGACAAGTTTGTCGTTGTCTTCATCGACGACATCCTCATATACTCCAAGTCCGAAGAAGAACATGAGCAACATTTGGAAGTGGTCCTAGATACCCTTCGGGAGCATCAGTTGTATGCCAAGTTCAGCAAGTGTGAGTTCTGGTTGAAAGAAGTAGGATTCCTGGGTCATATCTTGTCAGCCGGAGGAATTGCCGTTGACCCCGCAAAAATCAAGACTGTTGAAGAATGGAAAGCCCCAACCACTCAGACCGAAGTCCGTGCATTTCTCGGATTGGCGGGATACTACCGCCGATTCGTTGAAGGATTCTCAAGCATAGCAAGACCGATGACTCAATTGTTGAAGAAGGACCGGAAGTTCGAATGGACCGACAAGTGTGAAGAGAGCTTTCAACAGCTCAAGCTAAGATTGACAACAGCCCCAATACTGGTTATGCCGGACATTACCAAGCCATTTGATGTGTACTGTGATGCCTCCAAGATTGGTCTTGGATGTGTGCTGATGCAAGAAGGCAAAGTGATATCCTACTTATCAAGACAGCTGAAGCAGCATGAACAGAACTATCCAACCCATGACTTAGAGCTAGCAACCGTGGTTTTAGCACTGAAAGTATGGCGTCATTACCTCATGGGTCATCGATGCGAGGTTTACTCGGATCACAAGAGCCTGAAGTATATCTTCACGCAGAAGGAGCTGAATATGAGACAGCGCAGATGGATAGAGTTAATCAAGGATTACGACATGGAAATCCACTATCACCCCGGCAAGGCCAATGTGGTAGCGGATGCTCTGAGTAGACTGCCGTGTCAGTTGAACTCCATGTTAGCAATTGAGCAACCCAGCCTGTTTGAAGAGTTTGAACAGTTTAGGCTTGAACTGGTTAGCGAAGGATACCTCGCCAGCATTGAACTCCAACCCACCCTGATTAGTCAGATCAAGGAAGCTCAGAAAGGAAATGCTAGCATTGACGGAATCAAGAACCAAATAGCCACCGGAAAAGCACCAGGATTCACCGTAGATGAAGAAGGAGTGCTATGGTATAACAAGCGCCTTTGCGTGCCGTCAGACTCAGAGTTGAAGCAAGTTATTCTGAAAGAAGCTCACGACACCCTGTACTCCATTCACCCCGGAGGAACCGAGATGTACCAGGATTTGAAGGAACAATTCTGGTGGCATGGAATGAAGAGAGAAATTGGGAGCTACATCACCAAGTGTGACATCTGTCAAAGAGTCAAAGCAGAACACCAACGCCCCGCAGGACTGTTGCAACCCCTACAGATTCCCGAATGGAAGTGGGATTCTGTAGGAATGGACTTCATCACCGGACTGCCCAAATCTAGTAAAGGAAATGATTCCATCTGGGTAGTGGTCGATAGACTAACCAAAGTTGCCCACTTCATCCCCTTCAAGACCACCTATCAAGGACCGAGACTCGCAGAGCTATATATCTCAAGGATAGTCAGCCTGCACGGAACCCCGAAGTCGATAGTATCCGACAGAGGATCCCAATTCACCTCCAGATTCTGGTAGAAAGTACATGAAGGACTCGGAACTCGTCTGAATTTCAGCACAGCCTATCACCCGCAGACAGATGGACAGACTGAACGAGTCAACCGGATACTCGAAGATATGTTGAGAGCATGTGTGCTAGAGTATGGATCTAAGTGGGAAGACTGCTTGCCGTACGCAGAATTCTCGTACAACAACAGCTACCAAGCCAGCTTGCAGATGGCCCCCTTTGAAGCGCTGTACGGAAGGAAGTGCCGTACCCCTCTGAATTGGTCGGAAGTAGGAGAGAGTCAAGTCTTTGGACCAGATATTCTCCGAGAAGCCGAAGAGAAGGTTCACAAGATCCGCGAGTATCTCAAGACAGCCCAATCAAGACAGAAGAGCTACGCCGACAAGAGACGCCGAGAGATGACCTTCGAGATCGGAGATTTCGTATATCTCAAAGTGTCCCCTCTTAAAGGAATGCAGAGATTCCAACTTAGAGGAAAGCTCGCACCCCGATATGTCGGACCTTTCAAAGTCCTGAGTCGCCGAGGAGAAGTATCCTATCAGCTGGAATTACCGGAAGAAATGTCAGCGGTGCACAATGTGTTTCACATCTCGCTACTCCGGAAGTGCTTAGAAGTGCCTGAGAAGACCGAGGTTTTCAAGAACATCGACCATCGAGTTGTGGATATCAACTCAGATCTGACATACCGCGAAGTACCTATTCGCATCCTGGAAGAAGCTTTCAGAACCACCCGTACCCGAAGTATCAAGTTTCTGAAGATCCAATGGAGTAACCACACTGAAGAAGAAGCCACTTGGGAGAGAGAAGACTTTATGAGGACTGAGTACCCAGATCTCTTTAGTACCTAGTTTTCTCAGATCTCGGGACGAGATCTTTTGTAAGGGGGAAGGGTTTGTAACATCCCAAGTTTCAACAACAATCAACAAGAAAGAAATTTCCCAAACTCAAAATTTGCAATTAACAAAAACTTTTTCTATGCATATAGTGCCACATAAAGGTTCATGCATTTGAGTGATTTTCTTTTGTGCAATTGCCATGCTGAGTGTTAGTATGATTAAAAATTGCTATTGGAACCCTAACAAAGATCATCAAACCCTAAATTGAGGAGAATTGAAGAAAATGGGAAAAAACCCATATTTCACTTACATACACAATATGCCAAATTGCAAATCCTCACCCTAGGCCATAATGGCTTGCTCCCTTGCTTGTAGAATACTTCAATATGATAAACTAACACAATTGCATCATTGGAACAAGAATCAAACACAAGGAAATCTCAAATTCATCATACATATGATAATGGTCACTTGTCACCAAAATATTTTCTTCACTACTTTACTCCTCTGGTTTTCTCATTTCTTAAACTAAACTGGGTCAACCAAAGCCATGTCATCCAAGACCATGTCAAGGTGAGTAACTTTGATGTTGACCACCATGGCTAGAGTTGACTAGGTTGACCAGTATAAAGGTGACAAGTAGTGATGCTGAAATAAAGAGAAGATCATGTCACATTTGCCATTTTGCAAAACAACTCCAAATTGAACCCCACCACCACCATTCTAACCCATAATTCATATGTTTAAGTTCCACCAAAAAGAATTTCAAAATTCAAATAAAAATCTCATGCGGCCATTTCATCGAACACCTGGCAGGCATGAATTCTGAAATGCAACACACCTCTTTGTCCAACAGATTTTGGGCTAAACCACTTTTGGTTTGTGATGATCACCCTCTCCTACATCCCCTGCACCTCTACTCGTCCTTGCCCCGTCGATTAAAGCATGGCAACAAGCTTAAACAATGCAAAACTTTGCAATGCCGGCCACCTTTGGCCACCACTCCTCACTTTCCCTCTGGCTACCATCTCGCCCCATCTCCTTGTCCTGGAGCTTCCCTGTCACTCAAGGAACCGCACGGTACACGGCCCATGCTCGCCCAGCCACGGCATTGGCCAGCCCAAGCACGCCCAGCACCATGCCAGGACGTGCCAGGCACGCGGTGAGCGCGCTCTGGAGCGCGCCAGAGCATCTCGTGCCAGCACGCTGTCGTCCTCCCCCTGCATCCCTACCTCTGTAACGAGCATCGCCTCCCCGCCCTCTACCCCCTAGACACACTCAAGCGACTGCGGCCGCCTCGTCACCGTCGTCCTCGTCGGAATCTTACCGCAAGGACTGCCGCACTCGAATCGACCTCCTGAGCGATCCCGTCGTCCTCTCGCTGCGCCAGCTACTCCTCGAGCATCACCAGGACAACGCCTACACGCTGCCATCCTTGCCTTGCCCCTTCGAGCACCCCAAGCACCGCGCCATGGCCGTTCCTCCACAGCACCTCACGGCCACCCCCGCCCGCTATAAATAGAGGAGCTCAGCGCTCAACTTCTTCACACCATCTGCTCTCCTCTCCTCACTGATCACTCTCCCCACATCAATTTAACACCACACCGCCGGAGCTGCTCCAATCGCAAGACGAAGGCCGCCGGAGACCTGAGATCGACGCCGTTGATCCACTCCGCCCCAGGCCTCGCCACTGCTACCAGACGCTTCAGCACCCTCGACAACGCCACCTCGTCCTCACCAGAACCCCGCGGGAATGCCGGTAGGCCCTCCGACCCCCTAGGCTCGCCGCCAGTGAGCTCGTCGCTCGTCGGAGACGACGACGACCACTGACCGTCGGATCGTGTTCTAATCCTACGGCCTAATGCGCGCGTACCGTTTCGCGTGGTTAAGAGCCACTAACGGGTGGCCCCCACCTCGTCAGGGCAGCCCACCCGCACCAGTTGCTAGTTGGGCTGTGAAGTGTGATTTAAATCTGTTTCGGCCCATTTAGTTTTCCCGCCCAAGCCCACGATTCAAACTAAGGTTTAATTATTATTCAAAATGTGCTGCAGATGGTTTAGTAAAATTAGAATAGTTTGAAATCTGCCAAACCAAATTTAGCAAACTTTATACCGTTGGAAAGCCCATGAAATTATCTATCCAATGCCACTGGTCCCACCTCCAAATTCATAGCAGATTTAAATTGACAAAAAAGACAAGACAGGGACTTTTGAACATTCAAACTTTATTTAAAATTTAACCAGAATAGATTTTGAATTGATTCCAATTCTAATAAATCACAAATGATGTCCTCTAATTGATTATGAAATACTATAGACATGTTGTTTGTATGATCATGGACTAGATCAAATAAAATGGCTATGTAGTCAATTCTAGAGCAATTGAAATTGGAATTCAAACTCAACAACTAATATGAGAGCTACCCCTCATTTAAATTTTGATCCTAAGTAATATAACCAGGGGGAATGACTTAGGCTAATGAACCCTTGAGAATTATTACTTAGAGATTTTAATTCATTTAAATGTTAAGTATTCAAATTATGTGAAGTGTAGCACTTCAATTAAATTCTACTCACATATAATAGATATGAAATGTTGACTTTGGGTCAACCTATATTTCATACCTTATTATTATATGAAGAGATTAAATCTTAATAAGAGGTAATGAGAAGAAATGAATTCCTCTAAGGATCTACATACCAAATTTAAGAAATAGGAATAATGAGAAGAGATTATTCTTCTTTCAAATAAAGACTAATCAAATAATCCACCATGCCATGTTTGATTGATGATAGGACTAGAGTGTGAACTCTTTTGAGTGTTTCTAGTTTAGTATGTGAGCTTGGTTTAGTATTTATACCTCGTATTCGTATATAGACGCTAGTAACGAGGAATACCAAGAGGAGGAGGCCTACTCTCAGGAGGAAGAAGAGAACTTCGATAACTACCCAGCTCAAGGCAAGCTAACCCTTGCTCAACACAAGTGCTTAGCTCTATAAGAGCAAAGGCACCATCACACTTTACTTTTATGTATTACCTATCCCATGTTTTTACCTACATTTACTTTTGCTTATTTATTTCAAAGTACTTTTTGATTTATGATTCACTTGGTCTAGAGTAGAACACTACTTGAAGTTAGATTAGCACAACTCAAAGCTAGATAGCACCCCTCATATAGTTGCTAGTGCTAATCAATTAAAAATTGACTACTCAAGATGGGAACATGGTGAAGTGAATTGACTTTGAAAGAAAGTAAAGTGGAGGTGGATTTGAACAAGAGAAGATGGTGATTTTTGATAAAATTGATGATTGGGTTTGAATGCGATACCCTTCCAATTATACGAGTACCCCCACAATACCTGATTATGGGTAGGGCTTAACTAGAAACTTGTGTATTTTAGTATGGGTTCCCTCTAAACAAGCATCATAGGGGTTACGCCGAGGCTGCCTCCGTTAAGTATGGAATGATGTTAATATGAGGTGAATGTACGGCCCAAGCCCTGTGCAATTCCCGGGTTAACTGCGGTTTCCACCGGGAGGCCAAGCTCATGGGGAGAGGTGCTCATACTAGCATATATAAGTGAAAGGTTACGGTTGATGATCCGCGTACTGTGTTACGATGATTCGGGGTTATCCTCGACGGATGAAATCAAAAGTTGTGGCACAAGAGTACAACCTCTGCAGAGTGTTAAACCTATTCGAATAGCCGTGTCCACGGTTACGGACGATTGGAAAGGCCATACTATCTCCGTTATCATTAATATGTTTTGATCTTAAAAATGAATGGTGAATTGAAAGGTGATATTGTGGTGAATCAATATGAGTTATGGGAATGACACTAATGTTCCCACTTGAGTTAGTCTAGCACATGACAAGGCTTTACTAAATGTTTATCAAACTAAAACTTAGCTTTATGCAAATAAACCTAGAGCTTAGCACCCCCTTATTACACTTAATGAGTAATTACTGTAGAGTTAGTTTGCGAGTACTTTAAAAGTACTCATGGCTTTGCCCTGGCTATTCAAATGCCAGACTATGAAGGAGAGCACCAGTATCAGGAGGACGGACAACAGGACGTCTACGATAACTACGATCGTCTTCTAACGTCAAGCGTTGCCTGTGAAATAGATAGTCCACTACTACTTCGCTTCCGCTACTATTTGTGATGTTGAACAATATATTCGTGTAATATTGGATCATGTGATCTATGGTTGTAAGACAATATGTGTTGTAATAAATGATGACTCTATGCTACTTACTATTATGTCTCGCAAAAACATTATTCCTGGGATTGCGATGTACGGCATAATAGGCATCTGGACTTAAAAATCCTGGTGTTGACAGTTTGCCTCCTGATTCTATTGATAGTCCAAGTAGTTTGCTTGATGTTTTCTTTCGAAAATATTTTCCTGCTAGTGCTCAACATATTGCTTTGCAGAAAATCTATAGTTTTGACTAGGAAGATGGAGAGAAATTGCCTGAAGCTTGGGCAAGGTTTTGCTCTCTTCTTAGAGCTCGGCCTGGACATGATTTGGAAAAGCATGACTTACTTGATATATTTTATAGTGGACTAACCATTGAGTCTAGGGCATACCTGGATAGTTGTGCTGGTTGTGTTTTCAGGAAAAGAACTCCAGACGAAGCTGAAGAATTAATGGCTAGAATAAGCCAAAATCATGATGATTGGACTACACCTGAACCAACCCCAACACCATTATTGAAGAAGAGGGGTATGATTAAATTAAATGATGAAGATATGAGGGAAGCCAAGAAATCTCTTAAAGAGAAAGGTATTAAATCTGAAGATGTGAAGAATTTACCTCCCATAGAAGATTTATGTAAGATAACTCTCCCTTCATCCACAATTGAGGTACATTCTCTTCAACGCTTTGATAGAGGAGACATTCCTTACTCAAAACCTCCTGATCAATGTTTAGATGATTTTGATAATTATGTTGTTAAGCAAGATAATTTTAATATGAGAGTAGAGAATCATTTAATGGAAAATTCTCAAGCTATTAGTAAATTGCATGATATTGTGGAGAGAACCTCCAATGATGTTAAGATGCTTGTTAAACATTTTCATATGGTTCAAACTCAAATTGATCAACTCACTAAAGTGCAAAATGACTTGTTAAAAAATAATTCTAAAGAAAAACATGCTTATGAAGTAACAACTAGAGGTGGTGTTTCTACTCAGGATCCTCTATATCCTGAGGGGCATCCCAAAAGAGTTGAACAAGATTCTCAACGAACTAAAGAAATTAGTGCTACTTCTAAGAAAAAGAAAAAGAAACATAAAACTGTTGTAGAATCCTCTGAGCCTGTTAATGATCCTAATAGTATTTCTATTCCTGATGCTGAAACTGAAAGTGGTAATGAACATGATAAAGATAATGATAAGAATGATGTTTCTGATAAAGAAGAGGTTGAAGATGAACCTGAAAAGCATGCTAAAAATAAAAAGTATACTAAAGAAGATTTTATTGCTTAGAAACATGGTAATGAAAGAGAACCTTGGGTTCAAAAGCAAATGCCTTTTCCTATTAAGAAAATAAAATCAAAGGAGGAAGAACACTATGATAAATTTTGTGATTGGATGAAACCTTTGTTCATGCAAATCCCTTTGACTGATGCTATTAAATTGTCTCCTTATTCAAAGTATATGAAAGATATTGTCTCTAACAAAAGGAAAATTCCTAATGAGGAGATTTCCACTATGCTTGCTAATTACTCTTTCAATGGCAAGGTTCCAAAGAAGCTGGGAGACCCAGGTATACTGACTATTCCTTGTTCCATCAAGAATAATTATGTTAGAACTGCTCTATGTGATTTGGGAGCAGGAGTTAGTGTTATGCCTTTTTCTCTTTACAAGAGACTTTATTTAGATAAGTTGATACCAACTGATATATCTTTGCAAATGGCTGATAAATCTACTTCTATTCCTGTTGGTATATGTGAGGATGTTCCTGTTCAAGTTACTAATAATTGCTTAATATTAACTGATTTTGTTGTGTTGGAAATGCCTGAAGATGATAATATGTCTATTATTCTTGGAAGACCTTTTCTTAACACTGCAGGGGCTATTATTGATTGCAATAAAGGAAAAAGTTACTTTCAATGTTGATGACAAGGAGCATACTGTTTATTTTCCCAAGAGGATTGATAAAGTATATGGAGTTAATACAATTTCTAATTTGAGAACTATCAAAGTGGGAATTATTGATTGTCCTATATATGAGCCTAAACAAGGATATCAAAATATTATGATTGGATCCATATCAATACAATATAAGGTAACATGATTGATTTGAGGTTTATTTCTTCTTATGTCATGTAAAATTTATTTGGTGGCAAGACTTCATCAACCTTGTTAACAAGTACATTTTATATGCATAGAAGAGCTAAACAACATTTCTTTCTTTCTCCACACATGTTTACTTTCTGTAGTACTACTTGCTTTGCAAGATGCTTTAGTTGTTTAGAAGTTTGAAAATCTTTTTCTGCCCTGTAATAGTTATTTTAACACCCAGAAATGTGCATTTTACGAAGTTTTAAAAAATTTACAAAAATTATACCGTTGGTCCTATTTTTCAAAATGCAACCTGGGAGTGTCTGGGGCCGACCAGTGGGGCACCCCAGGGCTGCACCCCATGTGCCGGCGCGGCCAGCAAGGGGGGCGCGCCACCCTGTGGTGAGGGCCCCACCTGGCCCTCCACTTACTCCTCCACCTACCACTCCACTCTCTTTCACGGGAAAACACACCACCATTGTTCAAACCCGAGTTTCTTGCTGTTCTTGCTCGAGATTTTCGATCTCCTTGCTCAGCCCATCTTTGCTGCTGAGATTTGGGGTATTTGTTCTCCGGTATGTAACTCCTCCGATTATCCAAATAGAATTTTGTTTGGTTGAGTATATCTTGAGTATTTTGCTGCTGTAGGTGACATGTTAAGTGAGTTTGCATGCTTGTTCTAAGTTGTAAAAATTAGTTTTGATGCATGTTTAGTACTCTACCAAGTTCCTATAGTAGTTTCCCTCATTTATATGTCTCAAAATCAATTTTTATAATGATTGTTGAAAAATTTCAGAAAATTGAGTGGAATAGACACCAACTCAACCAACATGAATTGGAGGTGCATGAAGTTATGAGAGTCCACCGTGAAGAGGGAGTATACCCCTCCTACTACCCATGCACCGATTTCATGAAGAGTGCAGGAATTTTTCAGGATGTTCAAAATCTAATTTCTAATGCAGGGTTAGAAGATTTTGTTGTTGGTGAACCTTACCAATATGCAAACTAACCATGTAAGTGGTGCAGGATTTTGAATCCATTGGTCCCAACCTAACCCCATGGTTCGATATAAAATCTACAATAAAACTATCAACTTGCCCTTTGATGATTTTTGTGCAGCTATTAAAGTGCCACAATGGGGATCATGTGAGAAGATTAGGGGACTACCACGACAACTCTTGAATCTATACGAGATGATCTGTCAAGGGAGAAGCTTCTCAGATGAGAGTGGTAAAATTCATAGTATTCAACTCCCCTCTATTCGCTATTTTGCTTATTTTGTCACCAAGTGCGTACTTGCTAGAAAGAATGCAAATAAGTTATCCATCCATGATTTGTTTTTCTTAGCTGCTGCATTGCAACGTGATAGAACTTATAATTTGGGTGCTTTGATAGCTTTTAGGCTTGCTACTAACCGTGATAAAGGAGGAATTTGTGGAGGTTTCATTGCCTCTCGTTTGCTAGCTATGCATGGTGTAGAACCTCACCCTCTTAATGTTCAGCTCTCTATAGAGAAACTTGATATTGTTTCCATGATAAAACATGACTTTGTTTCTAATTGGTCTAATTTGAATAACCTGTCCTATGAGATAACCTTTTTCAAGAAAAAGTGGAGAGTAACTAAAACTGAAAGGCTAGTTGGATTGCCTGCACCTACTTTGTTTAACCTTGATTCCAGGGAAAGTTGGTCGGTCACAGAAGATGAACTTGATGCATACATAGAAAAGAGCGGCCATCATGCAGGGGACGGCATGGAGGAGGCCGAGGAACCCCTCGACTTGTCATTCGATGCAGCAAGTTCTTCACATCAGCATTTTGGGCATGTGGAGCCTTCATCCTTTTCTTCTGCACAAGCATCTTATTATGACCACGCCATGTATGATCCACCGGCGTGGAACCCTGACCCTCGCTGGGGTTGATCTCCACTTAGGCCAAAAGCCTAAGCTTGGGGGGAGGTATGCCGGTATCACTCATTCATTGCATATTACAATTGCCGGATATTTTTACATACTTGTTTCGCTTCAGATGGTTGCCTCTAATATGAGGAAGATGATATTTGGGGAAGTGCTATCTAAAAAACAAATTCTGGACTGATACAAAAAAAAATTCTAAAAATAGCCAGAACGTTATTTTGAGAAGCCAATTTTTTTGCATGTTCCCCAGGTTATTATCTAACTTTCATTAGTTGAGCACTTTTCGAGTTAAACAGCGGAAGATTTTCAAAAAAAAAATGATTACTGTACTACTGTCAAGTTTGACGGATTTCTGCTACTTTGTGTTTATGTGACTCTTTTAGTTTTCATTTTCTTGTTTTTTGCTTTGTTTCTTTCCTAAAACACAAAAAGACCAAACATATTTCTGTTGTTACTCTTTATCATTTGTTTATTTGGTTTCTTGTTCCTATTTTGCTTTATTTACTATTGTTGGTTTGCTATAAGAAAATCCAAAAAGATTTTACTTTCCTTCTTGTTTCCAATTCGAAAACACCAAAAATATTTGTTGTTCTTCTTCGGTTTTGTAAATTTTATTATGGAGTTCAGCGGTCTCCGGTGGTCGGAGCTTGGTTTTCATTTCATATTATTCAAGCCACACAAGTGAAAGGCAATAATGACGATCTACGACAACTCGACTGTGGTGAGAGGCTGGTATGAACTCTATTTGTTTTCATTTTTGTACATATACTCATTCATGTGAGCATGCTTAGTTGGTTCATGTGAGGTATATGTTATTTAATGAAAGTCTACTAGTTCATGATCTCTCATGTTTAGCTTCAATTTATTAATAATGAGTAGCATGTCATAAATATTTGCTTGCATTGTTTTATTCATAGATAGGTATAATATTGTGGTATCCTCCTCTGAATAATTCATTTGAATCGACTTGGCACATGCTCACGCATGCATATGACTGAAAAACAAAAGTCAATTAAGCCTCGATGATTTACTTTGCCTCAGAGTTCTTGTATCACTTTTATGCCTCCGTTAATTTATTTTGTCGCAAGCATGATTATGACAGTTATTGCTCTCTTGATTGTCGCTTCCCAGTCTATTGCTAGCCTTCACTTGTACTGAGCGGAAATGCTGCTCGTGCTTCCAAACCCCTGAAAACCAAGTTATTCCAAAGTGTCCACCATAAATACCTATGCATGGCATCTCAAAGCATTCCAAGTAATTTTCATGTGCTACCTTTAAAACCTTCAAAGTACTTCTCAATTTGTGTCGATGTTTTATAACTCATGAGGAAGTATGTGGTGTTTTATCTTTCAACCTTGTCATTTACTCCTGACAGACTTTCATCAATGGACTAGTGGCACATCCGCTTATCCAATAATTTTGCAAAAAGAGCTGGCAACGGGGTGCCCAGCCCCAATTAATTAACTTTCATCAATAATTCTCTTCACATGTTTTGCCCTGATTTATCAGTAAGCAACTTAATTTACAAATAGACACTCCTCCATGGTATGTGAATGTTGGAAGGCACCGGAGGATTTGGTTAGCCATGGCTTGTGTAAGCAAAGGTTGGGGGGAGTGTCATCCATAATGAAACTAAAGTACATGTGTAAACAAAAGAGAAGAGAGATGATTTACCTTGCTGGTAGAGATAACGTCCTTCATGGGAGCCGCTCTTGGAAGTCTGGTTGACGAGGTAGTTAGAGTGCCCACTACCATTCGTTGACAACAACAAACACCTCTCAAAACAATTTTACCTCTGTTTTAAAAATGAAAAGCTCTAGCACATGTTAATCCCTGCTTCCCTCTGCGAAGGGCCAATCTTTTACTTTTACGTTGAATCACCATCCTTTCTTTGAGCACCTTCTTGAGAGCATAATTGTCATTCTTACTGTAATATGTTTGTCCCAGAATATGGTTAACTGTGGTATAACTTTGATGCTTTTATCTTTGATAATCTTTACTTCTAGTCTTTCCATGAATTTCAGAGGTGCCTGGGCATTTATGTTTTGCTGTACAAATACGGGCAAGCGAGATACCACTTTATCACATCTTTTTATGAATTAGATATGATTCATGATGCTTATTATTAGTTGGTTGGTATCTTTTTCATGATTGACATAACTATTAGATGACTTTATTTACATGTATCTTATTATGAATTGCCTAAGTACTCGTCCATATCATGAGAATATTTACATCATATGAACAAATGTGTACGTGAAAGTTCTTTTATCGCACTCAGTTGTTAACTGAATTGCTTGAGGACAAGCAATAAGCTAAGCTTGGGGGAGTTGATACGTCCAAAACGTATCTACTTTCCCGAACACTTTTGCTATTGTTTTGCCTCTAATTTGTGTATTTGGATACAACTAACACAGACTAACGCTGTTTTCAGCAGAATTGCCTTGGTGTCTTATTTTTGTGCAGAAAATCAACTTTCAGGAACATCCCCGGAAATAATTGCAATGGGCCTATTTTCACAGAAGACTTACGGAGCCAGAAGGCGAGACGGAGGGGGGCCACAAGGGGCGCCCACCACATGGCGGCGCGGTGGGCCCCTGGGCCGCGCCGCCCTATGGTGGCGCCGCCTCGGCCAGCCTCCGACGCTCCCCTCTGGACTACTTAAAGCCCTTGACCTAAAAACGCGAGGGGGTTCGACCAATTTTCGAGAAGACATCCAGAACTCCGCCGCCGTCGCGAAACTCAATCTCGGGATCAGAAACTCCGTTTTGGCACCCTGCCGGGACGGGGAATTGGAGGAGATCATCGCCATCATCACCACCGACGCCTCTCCATCAACCATCCATGCTTCCCCCATCCATGTGTGAGTAATTCCCCCGCTGTAGGCTGAAGGGGATGGTAGGGATTGGATGAGATTGTTCATGTAATAGCCATAAGATTGTTAGGGCATGGTGCCTAGTATCCGTTGTTGGTACTTTTATGATATTGTTGCAACTTGTTATGCTTAATGCTTGTCACTAGGGCCCGAGTGCCATGATTTCAGATCTGAACATGTTATTGATTCATGATGATATTCATTGTTTTATGATCTTACCTGCAAGTTGTATACACATATTACTGTCCGGAACCCGAGGCCCCAAAGTGACAGAAATTGGGACAACCACAGGGGAAGGCTGTGATATGAGGATCATATGTGTTCACGGAGTGTTAATGCTTTGCTCCGGTACTCTATTAAAATGAGTACCTTAATTACCAGTAGTTTCCCTAGAGGCCCGGCTGCCACCGGTTGGTAGGACAATAGATGTTGTGCAAGTTTCTCAGTGCGAGCACGTACGACTATATACGGAACACATGCCTATGGTTATTTAGTACTTGGATACTGTTTTATTATCATCTGCAAATGCCCTGCCTTGATTATTACATGAGTTCTCTTATCCATGCAGCGCCCGTTCATCCATCCCTATGCCTACAGTATTTTAATCCTGCTGTTTACTATAATCACTACTGCTGTCTTTATTACACTGCTGCTTATATTTCACTACTGCTAATACTATAAAACTGTTGCTACTGATAAACTCTTGCGAGCAAGTCTGTTTCCTGGTGCAGCTGAATTGACAACTCCGCTGTTACGGCTTACAAATATTCTTTGGCTCCCCTTGTGTCGAATCAATAAATTGGGTTTTACTTTCCTCGGAGACTGTTGCGATCCCCTATACTTGTGGGTCATCAGTATTCAATGAAGAAGCTCATCGACTAGCTTGGAGTTGTGTAGATCAAGAAAATGGTAGAAGGGCGTGGCTCTTACAAACCCCTGTAGGTCTCTGTATCCCTAGGCGTGTGACAATTGATCAATAAAGAGCGGTCGATTTCCTAAAAAAAAAAGTTATTAATGCCATGGACTAATCCTATGAAGGAAGCTACAGCGTGGTACTGGAAGAGGTAAAGGCCGATGCTAATCATTTGGTAGAGGCATAGGCATGAGAATCCGACTTCAAAGTCAGATTCTCGTAGATTGGCACGCTTTCACTGTTTTTAGTAGTGTTGTACTCCATCCGATCGGTTTTAATTGACGTGGATATGCAAAGATCACTACATATATCCACGTTGATTAAAACAGATCGAAGGTAGTACGTCAGGTTTTGGCTTCTATGGCCCCTTGTGGTCTTTGTATTCCAAACAATGTTTTAGACAAATATAAAGTGCCATAAATTTTCTTAAAAAAGGCGCTCTGCATCACCTTGATGTGGTGTAGCTGGACGAGTTGGAATACATTTGGTACACATTCTGAATGAGCTTATTCAAGGCTTTCAAGCTTCTCTATCAAAATTGTACATTTGTACTATACAAACTTTGGAGGCGCATCTGTGTAAAAGGAGCTCTTAAAATCGAGACTAGAGAGGGAAGAGCGTCTGGGATCTCTAGACCACCTCATAGACCAACACATGATCTCGGAGTTCTTTAAAGATGAACTTCCAAAATAAAATTGAGCTTGCTACCAATCCTATTGAGCCCTAGGCCAGGATGTCATAATTATGCCTACGACACCATGATTGTGGCCGGCCAGCCACCGGGCTAGTCTCGGTCGATAAAAGAAGCTCTTAGGTTAGCATAGATTCATCCTTAAGCTTTGATGTAACCCCTAGTTTCCCGCTTATACTTCTACAAACAGATTGTGATCATAAACCTTATGTTAAGTAAAGTGGATTACAATTCAAAAGAAGTGATGGTTTCGTTACTATTCTGTGCACAATTAAGCTCTTTTTTCCTTTCCCATCAATTTGCAGGGAAAGATAAGATGATTGGGCAGATGAAATATGTGGCACCATGAATCTGCACACGAAAATGTTATGGCTCATCACCGCCACGTGAACTGATCAATTTACGTCAGTAGTACCATGCGGATGCAGACGCCAGGATTATCACCCCGGATATATATTCCACTCTGTTTATCCCAGTCGAAAGGGATTGCCAGAAACAGCAGGGCCTCGTCAAAACTAAGCGTCTCAGTCAGAAAGAATGCCATGACCAGAGACCTTGGTAACTGAACACATTCAGAAGGAACGACACACTGTTTTGTTGATGATCAATACCATCTGCACAACTATGGTTACACCGGTAGCACATGAGTATAACCTTCACCGAGCATCATTATTACCATTTTCAGTGTTACATGCCATACTAAAATTGAAAGACAACGATGGGAGAGCTACTTTCAGGCTTTACCGTTGTCAGATCTGCATGCCGTTGCTGTAAGAACTCAGATCAGAGCTACTTTCAGACTGAAAAACTCTGCCTCTCATTCAGAAAGAATGTCATGGTGAGCCCAAAAAACCTCTGTAACTGAACACATTCAGAAATAAGGACACTGTTTTCTTAATGATCAATACCATCTGCACAACTATGGTTACACTGATACTCGCACATTAGTACATTACCTTCTCCACCCTAGGGTATTATTATTGCCATTTGCAATGTTACATGTCATACTAAATAGACTGAAACAAAACGATGGAAGCGCTACTTTCAGGCTTTGCCGTTGCTGTAAGAGCCCAGATCTGCATGTGTGTCCTTGTAGCGCTGGGATAGGTACGCGGAGCAGGTTATCGGAGGGAACCTGATCAGACAACGAGCGCAAATGCTTAGACATGAATAACATGATGTACACGACCAACTTTAGACCACGCTGGGAGGCCTCAAAACTTACTTTGGAGGATTCGCCTCGGATTTGCAGGTTGGCAGGCACTCGACTACGCAGTCGTGGCTTGGTTCCACAAAGTAGGCAATCTGTTCCAAGAACGAATATAGAGCATGATTAAAATCAACTTTTTCTATGGCACAACACTGGATTGGCTTAAGTCAGAGGCAAATAGAAAAAGGGGAAAAAGTGAGTTTTGCGTTATCAATAGCATAAGCGATGATGACTGGTAGTACTGATTTTCACTAGTTCAGCTCATGCCAGACATGAAAAAACAGATGGCTTTTACACGAGAAGAAACTTACTGAGTAACGCTCTCGTCCATCAAGGACCACTCGATGTAGAGTTGACCTGCAAGGGTGGAAACAATTGTATTGTAAGATATTACTATGATTGCAACCAAACCACAAAAGCCGTTCATGCCAACTAATTTTCCCTCAATACACAACTCATTCTTTTATTAGGGAAAATGCGACGTTTGTTTTCCCCCCAATCAAGCAAAACAAATGAATATCCAAAGGCCGAAAAGAAGAACTAGGAACATGCTTTGAGAAAGCGACTGACCAACCTGAAAATGCCATTACTCCACCGTTCAAGCATGTCGCCAAGATTGACAATAAATCCTCTGGAAAACAAAGGCAAAAAACTGAGGGTTTTTAACTTATGATTAACATAAGAGGGTGAAATTTCATGCCTTTAACATCAATTAAGAATGATATATACAAAAAAATAATTAGGTAAACAGGCTAACCCTTTCACAGGAGCTACATATTCCCATACTTGAGGCTGAGCATTCCTGTCCTTGCATATCTGCAAAATTCATAGGGCAAATCCCAGTAAATAAAGCGCAAAGACAAATAAGAGCATGGATATTGTTTCAAGATGTATTACTTGGAGACCAACAACATCATCAGTTGCTAAGAGAGTGATCAGGCCATAATCCGAATGTGCACCTGCTCCATAAACGCCCTTAGAAGGATTTGACACTTGACCTGATAACAAGAAAAACATCAAATGGAAGAATTCATCACGATTCATGCCGAATAAATATCATTTCACACGAAGGCATGACCTGTTTCTCGTCCACCTTCATAGTGCAGGAGCCTTAATGTGGCTATGGGATCACCCAGCATTTCAGGTCTGTCAAAGAAGTCTGCATCGAGGTTCAAAGCAAGAGCAATGATCCTTGCAACTGATTTTGCCACTCTCCTGAAACCGATGGAAAGCAGGCCAAATAAGAACAGTATCACCTCTGATCCAAGAAATAAAACTTCATCGAACAGAGGCTACAATAGGATGCTCCAAACAGGCATTTCCATGAATACTTTGGAGCCATTTTACTTAGTTGCAAGATCAGGTTTGCATGAGTTAAGTATGGTACTTTACTCCTTCACATTAAGTCGGTTACAACTTTATGGATAATCATTTACCACTTTGAATTCTTAAAATTTAAACCAAACAATATACATGTCTTTACTTACAATGCTTCCCTGTGATATTGCTCCATCACTTCTCTCCATTTGGGCAATACTTCTGTGTGAGCAATAAAAGAAGTATATATGAAAGAAGTAAAAGGGATCATGTAAGAGTTACCCTTAGGCACCGAACGCCAAATGCTAATGCTACCTATAGTTCATTGGGCCATGCGGCCAGCTACAAGTTACATAATAGACTGGGACATGTTACACATGATGTCTTGTTATTAACAAATCATTAAGTTTTAGAAGAGGTGTTTTAGACTTTAGTAAAGGAAAACATAAAAACAGAGATAACTTACCTTCAGAAGGCCACTGATTTGGACCAAAAAATGGCCTTTCTGATTGTGGATCATCTGAAGGTACCTCAACGCCTATATAATACCCTTCCTTGTAATCACCTAAAGAAGTGTCAATACTCAATTGTAAGAAACCCAACTGGCAGTGCTGCTTCTATACGATGCTCGTGACTCACGAAAGCGAACTTAAGTCAAGCAAGAGGCAAAACATGTGGGAGTCAATAGATTACCATTCACTTGATTTTCTGGATCAAGAATCTCATCTAGCATAGGTGTGTATCCTCGATTCTTCTCATCTCGGAGAAGCTTCATTTTTTCACTGTTGGGAAGTTCAAAGAACATCTTGCTCTGGGCAAAAACCTCGTCCATGAACTCCTGGCTTATGCCATGATCCAGCACATAGAAGAAGCCTGAATCCAGACATGCCTAAAAATAATATGGAACATTTGGTTAGAAATATATGGTTCAGAACTGTTGAAAGAAACAGAACTAGCAGCACAGTGACCATGTTGTCAACACTAAATTATCAGAAGGATTTCATCAAAGCATGCCTAGTGGCCCACGTTTTGAACCCCGAGGTAGTCTGCAATAGCAGATATTTTAGAGGTTGACAGTAGGCATAGTTATTCAAGAGAGTAAGAGGCAAGACAACATGGGAAAGATATAATGGTAACGCGAAGTAATTAACAGTACTAATAATGAGCGATCCTTACAGAGTAAGGACAAAATCCTTAGAGAGTGTAGTGCTTCGATTATCTACCGCATAACTGGGACTATTGATACTAGAAGTTGAGTAATACTGAACGCTGTCTTGCCCATTACATTATTCAAAAGAACAAGAACGCATAATCCTTTGCAGAATATGCATATCTTTTAATATGCAACTTGGTATGTAGTCCTAGAGGTCAACATCACAACCTGTCATCTTGGCTTAACAGAGATTCTATTTGAAAAGGTATGCTACTGCAAATCGTTTATCAAGTATCACTGAGACTCCACCTAGCTAAGCGAAACAGATATTAGTCCATGTCGTTGGGGTTGGGGGTAAAAATAAATTTTTTCTATTAACACAATGAATCTTAACAAATCGTAAAAAAAATTAAAGATGGCATAGATTGTGTAGGAGGTCAAAGCAACAGGTCAGTTGACCGAGTAACCACTAGAACCGACAAAAGCAGAGCCAAGTCCACTGCTTTTGCTGAACTCTTTTTTTTAATGGTTTGCTGAACTTTTATGACCAACTGTAAACACCTGTAGTTCCCTCTTCAGGAATGACTGCAATCCGATCTGGCTTTGAACCTGCCTTATGTACAAGCAGATTTCTACCATCTTACAAATTTTCTTACTACAAGAAATCACTGAACATGGTCTGCGGAATAAATTCTGCATAGACATAGATAGCCCCAAGGAGAAACAAAATTGAGCCGTTCCCAACTTTCTCGAGAAAGAAAGTTACGACGCTTTACGCTGTTCACACACCCATCGACTAAAATTCTTGGGATTATCAAGAAAAGAACCTGCTTTAGGAGCGCGACCGATCTCTGGATGTCCGGGTCCGCCAGGCTGATGCAATTCAGGCTCGTCCTCGAGGTCGAGTTCTCCATGCTTTCCCCACTACGTAATCACCTGCGGCTGCTGCCTCCTCGCCGCTCTTCTCCCAGCAACCGCCGCCGCCTCGATTGCTAGCCGCCTATCTAGGCTGATTGCCACCTAGCTGGTTAGATTGGGACACCTCCGTCGGGGAGCGCAAAGGGGCTGGGTTGGATCGCCGAATTGGAAACCAGAGGGAGATATATAGGGCGGAGGCTCGAGGTTGGTGGAATTCGGAAGAAGGTTTGCGAGAGCGAAAAAGGGCAAAAGGCAAAGCGATCTCTCTGGGTGGCTAGGAGGTCTTTGGACCAAGAAAAACTATGGAAATTCCCCTTTCTGCTGAATTTTATGTTTTCTTGTTTTGTTGTGTACCGGTGGTGGACAAGGAGTATCATGTGTTGTTTTCCACCCTTGGGAACTTTATGCTTTTGTTAATGTCACCCGAATCTAATCATCTACGGATGGATGGATCATATTTGACGGCAGCGAATTCGGCTCCGTATTCCGTTTCTTGAAAAGGACTGGTCAGAGAGAATCACAAAAAGGAACACTGTTGCGCAATCGTCTTGGTCCTCGTCTCCTTCGTGCCTAGTCAGATGGTAGGCTGTTTGGGACGACCTAAATACCGGGTAGCCACAAAAAATAGGAGCAATTTTAATCGGACTCTAGCTGTAGATGATAGAGTTAAGGGCATCTCCAGCGGCGCGACGCAAACGGACGCTGAGCGACCGTTTGTGTCCGCCGTGACCGGAAATGCGTCTGGCACCACCTCCGTGGCGACATAGTGGCCGGCCGTCATGAGATGCAAACCTGGCCCAAATATGCGCTGTGTTTGCGTCTCGCGGACACTGGCGGTCGCGGAAAATGTCCGCTCGGTCCTCGCACGGGCCCACCTCGGGCATGGCACAATCGTTTCGTCTTCCGCGGCATTACTTCCGGACGGCGGCTGCAGCTTTGTGTGGCGCGTTAATGAAGTGCCTCGGCTTCCGCGAGCGTGCGCAGCGTCGATGCGTCTTCTCCGCCAGTACTGGCACCGAGGCGTCGCTTCGGCAGTCTGCGGCCGCGTTAATGGCGATGCCTCGCGTGGCTCGCGGCCGTCGCCTACCTCTGCGCACGTAGTAATGGCGATGCCATGCGTGGCGCGGCCGTCGCCCTGCCTCCGCGCTATATATACAGGGGTCACCATGAGCACCACCTCCCCACAAACCCTAGCCGCCGCTGCCGTAGCGCCGCTTCCTCTCAAGCAGATCCACCATGAGCAGCGCCAGACGCGGCCAGGCTGCCGCGCCTCCACCTCCACCTTCACCTCCCACTCCACCTCCTCCGGCGTCGAGCTCCTCCGAGGAGTTCGACTCTGACGACAGCACGGGCGACCTCCTCGACCCGGTCAGGGACGCCGCGGCCCTGGCACTCGCGGCTGTCGGGGGGAAGACCCCGGGTAGGGCAATGGACGCGGAGCAGCCGGCTGGCCACTGGCCGGCTCGCGGCAAAGGCCGGCTGAGGAGCAGCCGGCTGGCGCCGTGGCCGGCTGGTCCGGCCGGCCGGCTCTAGGTCCTAGTCGGCCCGGCTACGGCCGCCAATGCCGTGGCCGGGCCGGCTTCTACAAGCCATATCCGACTGGGGGTTTGTACCTCAGACCGACTCGAGGCTGGCGAGTCTTGCACTAGAAGGAACCTGGTTGGTGATCCGGGTTCCCAAAGTCCACGCTGACTTCATCTTCCGTAAAGCGCGGGGCACTGTAGAGCAATAGTGCCACGCGCCGGACAGGCCATCATGGTCCACGTCGATCCGTACTGGCTACGGTTGGGCGATGGCGACAGGGACACCACCTCTCCATACCGCTCGACCTTGGCAGCCGGATGGGACAGAGCCATGAGGCCTCAACGGCTCCCGACGTCACCGCCTCGGGAAGGAGCGGAAGCCGGAGCCGGCCAAGCCGGCCGCAGACTATAGGGTCTTATATGTAAAGTGCCGGTGCCTATATAAGCCGCACTACCCCCTCTCGTGCGGGGATCGATCATTCTCACTTCACTTCCACCCTTAGCGCTGCCCCGTGAGAGAGACTCTTGTCTTCCTTAGCCTCCCAGAGCAGCCGGACACAGCTCAAGGAGCGACCTTGTATTGTGTGATCATCATATACACTCTAGCAGGAGTAGAGGTGTTACCTCCTTTGGAGGGCCTCGAACCTGGGTACGTCGCCGTGTCGCTCGTCCCCATACCCGCATCCGGATACCGCCTTGAGATCTCCTAGGAACCACCTTCGTTAGCCACCCTATGGCATATGCCGTGACGATACCACGACATTTGGCGCCCACCGTGGGGCCTTCGGCATCCTCGGCCGGTGTCTTCATCCGGACGGGTCTCACCATCACCACCGGCGAGCGAGTCGCTGTGCTTGATCTCGGAGATTCGGCTCCCTCGATCGCGTCGCCGACAACGCTGGCTGCTTCGCCGACCGGCCCATCCCAGCCGGCGGCAGCGTCATCTCCTTCGGCGGCCACGACGTCTACGTCGCCACCGTCGCACCGCCGCGCTACCCGCGGCAGGTGCTGCGCTGCGCAAGCCCTCCTCCGCGAGCGTGCAGCGCTCCCGCCAGCCCCGCCGTCGTGCAAGTCATGATGGGTGGCGAGGAGCTCCCCACCAAGAACCCGCGCACCCGCGGCCCCAACCTGGAGCGCAACGTCGACCCCAACGCCTCCGGCTCGGGCCCAAAGGCGCCCCACCTCCATCCCGGCTGGACGAAGTCCGGACGGTTGAGCTCTCCGCTCACCGCAGGCGGCGACGCCGCCACCGTCGAGGCGGACACAAGCACATCGCCGCCTCCTCCTCCAAAGAGCCGAAGAGCTGGCTGCAGCCAAGGGCCGGTGGCCATCACCCAGCGTGAGTTCGAGCACGCCCATGGCTTCACGCCGGCGGCAACAACCCCACCGAGCCGGCATGATCCGCAAGCGCGGAGGCGGCTTAGGCGCCGAGATCGAGCGCGACGGCGCGGAAGCGCCGGCTCCGTCCGCGGAGCTGCCCGTCTACAACACCCCCGACAAGAACATCCTCGCAGCCGAAGCGGCTTCGAAGGAACTAGCCCTCCTCGAAGGAGAAGAGTTGCGCCGCCAGACGCAGCGCGTAGCTGACTGTCTTGGGGCTGCGGTGAGCGGACCAAGGACCCCGGGTATGGTGCTTCGAAGCTCCTCCCGTCCGCGCTGCTGCAGCACCGGCAAGGACCCCCACAGAGACACGGCCGAGTCCGCCTCGCCCGCACCAAGCCGGCACAGACTCCCGCGACACCCGCGCATGTTCTGCCGGACAAGCCGGCCGGACGGCGCGCCAGCGGCCGCAGCCGCCCACCACCAAACCGGAACGAGGAGCATGACTCAGTCGGGCGGCGCCGAGGCGCCGGCACAAGCCGGCTCCGTAGCGAACCGGTACCCGCCGGCCGGCACGTTCCGGCCGGGCCCCCGCGTCGAGCCCGTCGACGCCAGAGACCGCCTCGATCGGCTGGTCGAGTCCCGCATCGCGGAAGAAGAGGCGCCGGCTTGCCCCAAGTGCTTCGGGCCCCGCATCGCCAACGAGCCCATGCTCGACGGCTTCCAGCTCCCCCGCGACACACCCAAGTACGACGGCACCGCCAAGCCGGAGGACTGGCTGCAGGACTACTCCACCGCAGTCGGCATCTCCAGAGGCAACAAGCGTTGGGTGGTGCGCTACTCCCCCCTGATGCTGGTCGGCTCCGCCCGCACCTGGCTCAACAACTTGCCAGCCGGCAGCATCAATGGGTGGCTTGATTTTGAGGAGGCCTTCATCAACAACTTCACCGGCACCTATCGCCGGCCGGGTCGCCCCCAGCAGCTCGAGATGTGCAAGCAGGGCCCGGACGAGACGGATCGCGCGTACCTGACGCGCTGGTGCGAGATGCGCAACTCTTGCGAGGGCGTGCACGAGATCCAGGCCATCAGCTTCTTCATGGGCTGCCGACCCAACACCATGTCAGGCACAAGGCTGCGCCGCAGCGATCCCAAGTCCATGGCCGCGCTCATGGCCATCACCGACAAGTATGCGCGGGCTCATGAAGCCGGCAAGGCCATGCCTGACCCACACCCGGCTCCCTCCAGGCGGGACCACCACAAGTCGGCTGAGCACAAGCCGGCAGACGGCGCCTCTCATGGCAGCCGGCGGGACAACTACCGCGGCAAGCGTCACAGTGACCAGCCGGACCGCCGGTACGGCTCCGCCCACGTAGCCGCCGTGGCAGACAACGCGGAAGGCGGCAGCCGCCGCCAGAAGCAAGACCGGCAATGGAAGCCAAAGTACACCTTCGAGCAGATGCTCGACTCGCCGTGCAAGTACCACAGCGGCAAGAACCCCTCCAACCATACCACCCGCGACTGCCACTTCATGAAGCGGCTGACAAGCGGTGAACCTCTCCCGCCTCCACCCCCGCCCCTCCGGCCCGGCGGGCCGGGTGGCGCAGCCGGCGCGGAGAACGCCAACCTCGAGCACCACGAGGCTAACCAAGTGCACCATGGCCGATATCTGGCCGAAGATGCTACCTACATCATCTTCACCTCCGAGCCCGAGGACAAGACGAGTGTAATATCCCAGTATTTGGGGTTACAAAAAGAGAGAAAACAGATATGTGCATTGCATTCATGCATAGAAAATCCGGAGAATTTTCGCGCTTTTGCTTAAACCCATCAAAGTGATCGAGGTTTCTCTTACGTCGATGGAATTGAGTTAGTAATCAACGTGAGTGCGTTAAACCTCGACATGACCTTTGTAAATTCATGTGTTTTAGGGAAACAAATTGAATTCAAATTCAAATATGAAAGGTAGAAATTCAAATAAGAATTTGAATTGGAACTTTAAATCTAAACAAGTATATAAACATAGTATGTAATAGTAAACACATATGATAATTCCAAATGAATAAATAATTCAAACTTTATTACAAATAACATTATTCAATAAATTACAAGTTAGAAAAGAAATAGAAAATTATAAAAGAATACAAGAGATTTCTAAACTAAATCTTCATAATCCAAATCTTCCCAATTTTCTTATCCTTTATCTGCAAAATAAACAATAAAGACAAAGAAATGTTGTGTTAAGGTTAAAATGTCTGTCTCCGCATTTTGGGAGACATTTTAATATTGGAAACTAGCTATTAGGAATTAAGAACTTGTCTTAATACCCAAACGGTGATTAGAGGGAGTAAATCTTTGATAGGCAACATGAGACAATCCGAGAAGGCTGGTCACTATTCCATCAGAGGCAACAACGAGGCATTTTCATTGACAATCACTAATCATCTCTCAGGCAACAAGGGACAAGCAGACAACAATTGATTGATTCCACTCAATTCTAGGCAACCATGCTATATTATCTTAATCTCCCTCTAATCTAGCTAGAAACCATAAAGCCCACAAAAGTATTTACCTAGATCACGATTGACATTGAAAAGTCAAAATGATCATAACATTTAAAAGCATCTGTGCTTAATTAACATAATAGTCAGACTTGATCTTATCTAGCTCACATAAGAATCTCAACCAATCAGGATTAACCACTTGGTAGTACACCAAAAATAAAGGGCAGCACTAGATAAGCACAAGCCAACCGTATGCCTTGCACTATGAGGCAAAGAAGATCAGGTTGGATACACACAGGCAGCACAGTCACTAGAAATAGGACACACACAGGTAGCACAGTCACTGCATGCACATCATGTGCTGTCACTTCCCCAGCAAACCCCAGCACTACAAAAGCAAAGCAGCAGCCAACCGCATCACACTTTGCTCACATTCACATTAGTCACCAGCAGCCCGGCTAGCCATCGTTTTCACTAGCAAAATCCACCCAAAGATCAAGAACAACACCAATAGATCCTCTTGCCAGCCTTATGCATGATCTACCAGCAAGATCACATCTGTCGCCATAAACAAACACCACCGATGATTTCTTAGAAGAAACAGGAAGCAAATCAAGCAGCCAGGAGGTGCAGGCATGCCACAAGACGCAGGAAAGCTCAGAATCCAGAAGACCAAGCCTCTCTATAGCAGCAGGTTGCTATACAGCCAAATCCAACTACAACATATGAATTCATCAGCGGTATAGATCACCGGGATCTATCCCAGGTCATATTTGCACTTGTAAATTCTTACAAGCATCCATAAGGGTTTGTTTGGGAAATTTTAACATCATCTGATCATGGTTATGGTCTTCGCCTAATACATCACTCTACATAATCTACCAACAGCACCAATCTTGCTAAATGGATATTTCTTCTGTGCACACTCCCAGGAGATACCACAGAGCGGATTAAACCTAAGCATATGGCACATGGAAAGATTTTGCAAGTAATAAAATAGGCAAACCTCAAACTATAAATCATCAGTTAAATTGTGAGAGGTGATTCTCTCAGTCTGCATAGCGATGCTATGCCTGATCATCACAGAGAAATAAGAGCTATGTCATAGTATCTGTTCTTATTACAAATCTGAGCCTCAGCCTTTGCATCATCGGCTAAAGCAAGCATAGGTATATCCATTAAAAATCAACTCAAGCATCATTAGAAGCTTGGGATGGACATTTGCATCATCTGGTCATATAGCCCAGATCAATGCCTATTTCTCTACTCTACATAAGTACCTATAGCACTATATCTTACACCAACATGTCATCACCTTATGCTCACTCAACTGTGGCACTATAGGATAATCATGCCAGTGAGATAGTACATGGGCACGTATGTAAAGAAAGAAAAGACATCAACACTAAGCTACAAAATCATCAGCCTTTGCATCTCAGGAAGGGGCCAAGAAATCAAGAATATATCTGTTCTTATCGTCAGTAAGAGAGAGACCTGCTGCGAGGGCAGCAAGATCCCTGAGTAAAAGCCATCCAAGTAATTAGGTCCATGAATCTGGAAACACACACACTTTGCACAACTACATATAAATAGTTGATATTCCACACTTGCAAATGAACAGGGGATCCTTAGATCATTGGATAAAGTAGCAAAGCCACATGAATCATGATATTACCAATCCGAGGAACATAAGTATAATTTAAGCATGTGGAGCATGCAAATAACCCACCCAGCATGCTAATAGCAAGTTAACTGTCCAACTTAGACCTAAAAGTTCCATGAACATTTTTAGTGAGATCAGTAACTTTAGCACTGCACGATCAGTAGGTTCAATTCATCAAATCGGTAAACCAGGACAGCTACAAACCAAGTAGTACTATAGTAGCAGCAAAACCACACTAAGCACTGCATGTAAGCTCACCGCCAAGCCATCAAATAAATCATGCATATGCAAGCAACAATACTTGCTTCTTGTATATGTAAACCCAATACGAATTAAGCGGAATAATAACTGAATACCCAAAGTTCACTGAAATACTGAATAAAAGCATTCAGTTTTGGTAATAGTGATATTACAACAAGACACACATGTCGGGGATGATCTATTCATCCAAACAGAGATATAAATACTAGTAACAGACCAACCCAAGTTCATTAGCACAATCTGAAACCACATATGCATAGGCCAACCACACTCCATGTCTTATCAGGGGATATATCATATATACCAGAAATGTCATAACCAACATATCAGCAAGATTATAACCGAACCACTGGCACCATCTGGATTAACACAAGGCCATAGACAGAGTAAGAGAGGAGTGGGATATAGCTCACATTGCAATTGCAGCACTAGAAGTAGAAGTTGACGCCGGGGTTGCGTCCGCGGCACCGTCCCGTCGGCGTCAAGGTCGAGGGGGTAGTAGCAGCAGCAGAGCACCATCACCATGCCACCAGCAGCAGCATCACCTCAACCACAGCACCACCAGAGCTGACATCGCAGCATCACCAGCACCAGTACACGGACGCCGGGGTTGCAGACCTGCAGTACCATCCCGCCGGCGTCTGGGTAAAGGTAGAAGACCAGAGGGCGCACCGGCGTGCGGCATCACGCCGGCGACCGAGCCAGGCCAAACTAGGGTTAGCCGCAGGGGCGCAAGCGGGTGCAGGGAGGCGGCGCCGTGAAGGAGATACAGTGGAGAGTTTATGGAGGAGTCACGCCGACGGACGGCGACGCCGGAATCGGCCGGCGATGGCTGGAACTGTAGACAGCTAGGGTTAGTTTGGGGCAAGGGTGCGGGCGACAGGGGCGTCGCGTCGAGGAGGATTTGATGGAGAAGAAGGATGAGAGGGCGGAGAAGCCTCGAAGGTGAGCTGCGGCGACGGAGACGGCCGGCGACCGACCGGAATCACAGAGTGGCGACCACATCGCTGGAGGCGTACGGTGAGGGGAATCGTGTGCGTGCTGTGCGCTTCAGCGAGAGAGAGCGAGGAGAAATGGAGAGGGTCAAACCAGGCTTGGCTAGAGCCAAGTTGGGCCAGGTCCGGCTGGACCAGTTAAGCTCAGTCCAAATTAGTCATTCTATATTTTTTAGGAAAATCATTTGTAAATAAATTAAGTCACAATAAAATCCAAATAAGGAAATATTGGACATAGAAAACTAACAGCAAATAAAAATAAGAAAATTATAATAATCATTCCTTCTACTGTATTTTACAATATTTTTGGAAGTCTATTTTTTAATTAATAATGTTGAAACTCTCAAATATGTTTTCCTCAATTATTCTAGCCACATAAAAGTAAGGAAAAATAATATTTAAGTAATAAATCATTTTTGGATCTTAATTCTAAACTTATAACCAATACATAATCATTGTATTGTTATCACTATCTTAAACTTCTTAAATTCATGTTTCACTTAACCAATTACCTAAGATATAACTTAAAATCATAAAAAATATATATTAAGTGTGTTAATGATACTATTTCATAACTATTCCATGAATTTGGATGAATAATTAAATGTTTTTTTAAGAGTTATAAGATCAAGAAAACTATTCAGATATTGCCTTTTATTTTTTAGAATATAAAAGAAGATTCTTTTAAAAGGAAGACTTAATTGAGAACCATGACACAATTAGGAATTGTTAAAAAAAAATCATTTAAATTTTCTTTATACCAACCATATAAAATCAACCATATATTATGATGTACGCTTACACATTGCATTTCATGTTCTACTAAATATCTAGAAACCTAATATAAAACTAAAATTGTTTCTTTCATGTCTTCACACTATTCCTTAATAATAGAAAAGAGTCATGATAAATTCTAAAACAAGTATCTCTTGTTTCAAGTCTTTACTCTTCAACTGATAAAATATAATCTAGTGAATCCAAAACCCTAATAAATACCTTGACTATGAAACAATGCTAAAAAGCACAACACATAACACAGAACTCACCAAACTCAATTAACATACAACTATTGGGGTTATAGCGGGGTTTTACCAAATGCATAACATATATTATGCATAATAACATCTTGCAGATCTTTAAACATTGTCCTTACCGGACAATGATGTTATTTTCAGAATTTGGAGTTTCCCCGCGAGTAGAAGCTTTTGATTACATTCTACCACAGTCACAAGGCAAGTTCATCGCTTGCTCATGTCATTTGAGTATTTCTATCAAATTACTTGCAAAGTACTATGATTATCACTATTGCATAAAAACCAAAACCACTACTTTCATAACTATGAATATGACTATGTGGTGGGCAATGGAACCATGGATTGTGTTGATATGGTGGAGGTTCCATTGCAAGGGTTTATATCCATCTAGGATTAAACAACAAATGTCGCCAGTGATTCTTGTGCCGTAATACCCGTGTTAACCATAAGATCTGGAGTGGGACGGAATAGTCAATTGTATTTCCACCTCTTGTACATCAACGGATGCGCTTTACCGTAGACCCTTGATCCAAGAGAGGACAAGTGGTACCCTTGATCCAAGAGAGGACAAGTGGTAGGGTGGGGGTCCCGATAAAGTCCCCATGGTAATTGCGGTCTATGATGGGTTGCAGCTGCCGGCGAAGGAGTTCATGGTAGAGACCTAAACTGTTGTCGTGGTCGGGGTCCATCCTTAATTGGAGTAAGAGGACCGGCGAGGACCCAGGGTCAGGGTTTGCAACAACGGGTGGGTGTATGAGGCAGCGGAGGAATATGCTTGGCTATGACCTTATACCGGGCCTCACACCATAGGAAGTGTGGACGGGTCATTCCCGGTTGGCACCAAGGTTAAGATCTCTTATGGGTAAAGCAACACACCTCTGCAGAGTGTAAAGAACCGTGACCTGTCACTCCCTATTCCGGGATATGGAACTGCGAACGCTGCCGGAAAGGAGCTCCATGAAGTTCTAGTAAACCGGTGAAGGCTGACGGACATAGTTCTTCTGAATAAAAGCAACCTTTTGAAGAAATGGTTATGAAAACTTGCATTGGTATTAGACTTTCTGGTCTAATGCCGTAGCTAGTGCATTAAACACCTCTTTCCTATAATGAACTTGTTGAGTACGCTCGTACTCATCCCACTCTTAAATCCCCTGCTTAGATATGGAGGCATCGAAGGAGGATCTACAGTGCAACTCGAAGACCGAGGAGTCAACAACTACTTCAAGAGACAGGACCCTGTCAGAGGAGTCAGATACCACATCCAACAAGGAGAAAACCTAGTATAGCCATAGAAGGGAACTAGCTTCCTAAACTTAGCTCCTACTTAGCTAGAATCTATTCTTAGCCTCTCTAGCTAGTTAAATACTCTACAAATAGAGTTCGTGATAGGACTAGACTACGAGTTGTTCTTCTGGAATTTATTTGTAACTTTGCCTCATTGTAAAGTAGGAGGCTGTGATGATCTTATGTAATAGAGTCAGTGTTGTAATTCTATAGACATGCCTTGGACCCGCATATGTTTCTGTTGTACCACTCTGAGCGATATAATACTAGTGGAACGGTGTTTCATTGGTGTTATATCAGACTTGCATACTACACCATGCAGTGGTATGCCGGGTCACCACAGTTGGTATCAGAGCAAATGCTTTGACCCTAGGATTAAAACCCTTTAAAGGAGACCTATAGGATTGGTAGTGTCTATAGGAAGTTGTCTTAGTTAAACCAAATATTTTTATGACTTGAGATGGGTATTCACTTGAGAATAATCCTGACACACTTGAGTCAACATTTCTTACCTAACTTACCAAGATAAAGTAAAGTTAGTCAGCCAATCCCAAACATGTAGTACACAATTAAGTTCCTAAACAATAGATGGGTAGATCACAGTTGGTATACAATACATGGTAGTCCAAAGAGAGGATACAACCATAAGGAAGATATCCTATTGGAAGATGTGTACCAACACATGTTATAGTTAAATAAGAATTACTCAGACCTGTAATAGGAATATTATCAAGTGATGAAGATAATTAAGATATGCTAATAGAAAATGTAGATCCAGACAAGTAATGGGTAAGTAAAATCTATCCAAACTTGTGAAACAATTGATAGTAAGTGATAACTCTGAGTGATATGAGGTAGTATAGACCATGATGAGTCAATCATGGAAAATAAGGAAAAGTGATAGGAATAATATATGTCTACTTACATGGTAGAGTTGTTAATCATATATGATTCACCTGAGAATCATTATGTGATGGAATAAAACATCTTAAACATTTAGGAGGAGAACAATAAGAAGCCAGACAATAGTGCAAGAACTGTGTTCCAAAAATATGGGAAGTGTGCCAAGCACATCATGACCATATGCTTATGGTAGAAATGCTTAGAAGTATAGGAACTTTATCCTAATAAATATGTATTCAGAGTAACCATATTAGAATTAGTGGTAGCATACAAAATAGTCCTCAATTGCATTTATATATGGTATAATACTTTGATAGTACTTCCAAACAAAACCAGGTTAACTTTAACTATCCTAGACCACTATGTTTCAAGTTTATCTCATTGCAAATGTGCAATTACGGTAAATGTTGAGACAAATAGTAGAATCCCATATATTCGTGCTAAGTATCACGATACAAACCTTTCTTATGTGGTGTTATATACTACACATCAGAGCCTGATGTTTAGAGACGTCTTACTCAACTATTATATTCAGGCTTATGATGGTGTGTATTATATGCACAAAGCTGAATCTTCTTGGATCTTATTGGATTTTCATTGATTGACTAGATCCATACATGAAGTTTGACTTTGATATGCAAATGCATGTTGCAATATCAAGTTCTTACTTGGTGCTATAGACCTAGAGGGTAATGGTAAACGTGTGAGGAAGCGACGAATTCTGGAAGATTCCGAAGACAATATGAAGGTTCATTAGAGAAAGGAAGCAAAATTGTGGGACGCAACCACAATACTCCGAAGGAAGTGACAATCAAAATTCATGCTTTACCTCAAAAGAGGAGTACTTTAGAACATAAGAAGCATGAAGGAGAGAAATCTGGTGATTATGGTGAAGTTGAAGCAGATCCATAATCCACATAGAAGAGGGAATGCATGGGAAATCACTTCGAATACTATAATCATAGTGTTAGCTAGTGGTTTTCTTGCAACAATAAACCCTCGAAGAAATGAAGATGACCTATGAACCCATAGCAGATATAAGAAGACCATAGTTGATATCAGAATACCACAATTGGTATAGGATCAATACTGGAAGATAAAGTAGAAGATGTCCAGACCAATTGATCAAATCCTATAATAGAATACATTTTTAGATAACCAATAGCCACAGTTGGTATCAAATAACTCACACTGATATCAAATAAACCACAGTTGGTATAAGATAAATCACAACTGGTAGGACAAATAAAATCTTGCCAGTCAAATAATTAAGACCTATAAACATTTAGTCGAAGGATTCATGTCGGATGTTCACAAATTGAGTGGATACACCACAAACATTCTTCGCGAGACCTTAGAAGAAGTACAAACCATAAGCTAGACCCAGACCAATATTCTAATCCTCATAAGTTCAATAGTTGGAAGAAAAGGAGTTGAAGAACATAAGTAAACTCTAAGGGGTAGAGTAAAGATTGAGTTGGATGTACAATGGCTCAATACTTTAAGCTAGATAGAAGCAGAAGGTCTGAACTGAGAGGAAGTTCGATCTTATTTTCATAAGATTATTGAAAACTACTTTCAAAAGGATGTCAGACCAGAAGTCGAGGTTCATACCTCGAGGAAGTAAGAATTGGCCTATAACTTGAGGAAGTGAGTAAGAGTTACTCAGAAGTACGAAAGCTCAAGTAAGCTAAGCTTAATGAAGTTGGAAGAAGGAAATATCGAAGGGCAAATACTGAAGTAGATTGACCATACCAAAACTAAATATTAATTGAAAGACTCCTTTCATGAAACCTAAAGGAGCCAAAATAGTTATAGGTATCAACTATAAACCATGATTGGATGGACTAAATTAGTCTAATCCATTCTTAGGGAAATAAACCATCACGACCATTTCTATGATAAGTACCTTACCAAGTACCATTATTGCACTTTTGGTAGTAAGGGAAAACAAAGACCTATTTACCAATTCGGAGTATGATATCAAACTAGTCATCAGTTAAGACTAGCAACATCAGAATAAGTCCCAATCATTGAATCTTCAATGGGAAAGGAAACAAGATTATGATATTGAAAGAAATCATGGAATTGAAAGAAGAAGCCACTGTGTTCAGAGACAAACCCTAATGGATTCCAGGAAGAATCTGGACAAGGGATATATTCAGTTATATCCAGTAAGATCACTACGGAGTTCGAGAAAAGATTAAGTCTGCATAAGCCAGAACCACACTCCGAAACGTGAGAGAGTTCAAACTTCGAGGACGAAGTTTAGTTTAAGGGGTAGAGACTGTAATATCCCAGTATTTGGGGTTACAAAAAGAGAGAAAACAGATATGTGCATTGCATTCATGCATAGAAAATCCGGAGAATTTTCGCGCTTTTGCTTAAACCCATCAAAGTGATCGAGGTTTCTCTTACGTCGATGGAATTGAGTTAGTAATCAACGTGAGTGCGTTAAACCTCGACATGACCTTTGTAAATTCATGTGTTTTAGGGAAACAAATTGAATTCAAATTCAAATATGAAAGGTAGAAATTCAAATAAGAATTTGAATTGGAACTTTAAATCTAAACAAGTATATAAACATAGTATGTAATAGTAAACACATTTGATAATTCCAAATGAATAAATAATTCAAACTTTATTAGAAATAACATTATTCAATAAATTACAAGTTAGAAAAGAAATAGAAAATTATAAAAGAATACAAGAGATTTCTAAACTAAATCTTCATAATCCAAATCTTCCCAATTTTCTTATCCTTTATCTGCAAAATAAACAATAAAAACAAAGAAATGTTGTGTTAAGGTTAAAATGTCTGTCTCCGCATTTTGGGAGACATTTTAATATTGGAAACTAGCTATTAGGAATTAAGAACTTGTCTTAATACCCAAACGGTGATTAGAGGGAGTAAATCTTTGATAGGCAACATGAGACAATCCGAGAAGGCTGATCACTATTCCATCAGAGGCAACAACGAGGCATTTTCATTGACAATCACTAATCATCTCTCAGGCAACAAGGGACAAGCAGACAACAATTGATTGATTCCACTCAATTCTAGGCAACCATGCTATATTATCTTAATCTCCCTCTAATCTAGCTAGAAACCATAAAGCCCACAAAAGTATTTACCTAGATCACGATTGACATTGAAAAGTCAAAATGATCATAACATTTAAAAGCATCTGTGCTTAATTAACATAATAGTCAGACTTGATCTTATCTAGCTCACATAAGAATCTCAACCAATCAGGATTAACCACTTGGTAGTACACCAAAAATAAAGGGCAGCACTAGATAAGCACAAGCCAACCGTATGCCTTGCACTATGAGGCAAAGAAGATCAGGTTGGATACACACAGGCAGCACAGTCACTAGAAATAGGACACACACAGGTAGCACAGTCACTGCATGCACATCATGTGCTGTCACTTCCCCAGCAAACCCCAGCACTACAAAAGCAAAGCAGCAGCCAACCGCATCACACTTTGCTCACATTCACATTAGTCACCAGCAGCCCGGCTAGCCATCGTTTTCACTAGCAAAATCCACCCAAAGATCAAGAACAACACCAATAGATCCTCTTGCCAGCCTTATGCATGATCTACCAGCAAGATCACATCCGTCGCCATAAACAAACACCACCGATGATTTCTTAGGAGAAACAGGAAGCAAATCAAGCAGCCAGGAGGTGCAGGCATGCCACAAGACGCAGGAAAGCTCAGAATCCAGAAGACCAAGCCTCTCTATAGCAGCAGGTTGCTATACAGCCAAATCCAACTACAACATATGAATTCATCAGCGGTATAGATCACCGGGAACTATCCCAGGTCATATTTGCACTTGTAAATTCTTACAAGCATCCATAAGGGTTTGTTTGGGAAATTTTAACATCATCTAATCATGGTTATGGTCTTCGCCTAATACATCACTCTACATAATCTACCAACAGCACCAATCTTGCTAAATGGATATTTCTTCTGTGCACACTCCCAGGAGATACCACAGAGCGGATTAAACCTAAGCATATGGCACATGGAAAGATTTTGCAAGTAATAAAATAGGCAAACCTCAAACTATAAATCATCAGTTAAATTGTGAGAGGTGATTCTCTCAGTCTGCATAGAGATGCTATGCCTGATCATCACAGAGAAATAAGAGCTATGTCATAGTATCTGTTCTTATTACAAATCTGAGCCTCAGCCTTTGCATCATCGGCTAAAGCAAGCATAGGTATATCCATTAAAAATCAACTCAAGCATCATTAGAAGCTTGGGATGGACATTTGCATCATCTGGTCATATAGCCCAGATCAATGCCTATTTCTCTACTCTACATAAGCACCTATAGCACTATATCTTACACCAACATGTCATCACCTTATGCTCACTCAACTGTGGCACTATAGGATAATCATGCCAGTGAGATAGTACATGGGCACGTATGTAAAGAAAGAAAAGACATCAACACTAAGCTACAAAATCATCAGCCTTTGCATCTCAGGAAGGGGCCAAGAAATCAAGAATATATCTGTTCTTATCGTCAGTAAGAGAGAGACCTGCTGCGAGGGCAGCAAGATCCCTGAGTAAAAGCCATCCAAGTAATTAGGTCCATGAATCTGGAAACACACACACTTTGCACAACTACATATAAATAGTTGATATTCCACACTTGCAAATGAACAGGGGATCCTTAGATCATTGGATAAAGTAGCAAAGCCACATGAATCATGATATTACCAATCCGAGGAACATAAGTATAATTTAAGCATGTGGAGCATGCAAATAACCCACCCAGCATGCTAATAGCAAGTTAACTGTCCAACTTAGACCTAAAAGTTCCGTGAACATTTTTAGTGAGATCAGTAACTTTAGCACTGCACGATCAGTAGGTTCAATTCATCAAATCGGTAAACCAGGACAGCTACAAACCAAGTAGTACTATAGTAGCAGCAAAACCACACTAAGCACTGCATGTAAGCTCACCGCCAAGCCATCAAATAAATCATGCATATGCAAGCAACAATACTTGCTTCTTGTATATGTAAACCCAATACGAATTAAGCGGAATAATAACTGAATACCCAAAGTTCACTGAAATACTGAATAAAAGCATTCAGTTTTGGTAATAGTGATATTACAACAAGACACACATGTCGGGGATGATCTATTCATCCAAACAGAGATATAAATACTAGTAACAGACCAACCCAAGTTCATTAGCACAATCTGAAACCACATATGCATAGGCCAACCACACTCCATGTCTTATCAGGGGATATATCATATATACCAGAAATGTCATAACCAACATATCAGCAAGATTATAACCGAACCACTGGCACCATCTGGATTAACACAAGGCCATAGACAGAGTAAGAGAGGAGTGGGATATAGCTCACATTGCAATTGCAGCACTAGAAGTAGAAGTTGACGCCGGGGTTGCGTCCGCGGCACCGTCCCGCCGGCGTCAAGGTCGAGGGGGTAGTAGCAGCAGCAGAGCACCATCACCATGCCACCAGCAGCAGCATCACCTCAACCACAGCACCACCAGAGCTGACATCGCAGCATCACCAGCACCAGTACACGGACGCCGGGGTTGCAGACCTGCAGTACCATCCCGCCGGCGTCTGGGTAAAGGTAGAAGACCAGAGGGCGCACCGGCGTGCGGCATCACGCCGGCGACCGAGCCAGGCCAAACTAGGGTTAGCCGCAGGGGCGCAAGCGGGTGCAGGGAGGCGGCGCCGTGAAGGAGATACAGTGGAGAGTTTATGGAGGAGTCACGCCGACGGACGGCGACGCCGGAATCGGCCGGCGATGGCTGGAACTGTAGACAGCTAGGGTTAGTTTGGGGCAAGGGTGCGGGCGACAGGGGCGTTGCATCGAGGAGGATTTGATGGAGAAGAAGGATGAGAGGGCGGAGAAGCCTCGAAGGTGAGCTGCGGCGACGGAGACGGCCAGCGACCGGAATCACAGAGTGGCGACCACATCGCTGGAGGCGTACGGTGAGGGGAATCGTGTGCGTGCTGTGCGCTTCAGCGAGAGAGAGCGAGGAGAAATGGAGAGGGTCAAACCAGGCTTGGCTAGAGCCAAGTTGGGCCAGGTCCGGCTGGACCAGTTAAGCTCAGTCCAAATTAGTCATTCTATATTTTTTAGGAAAATCATTTGTAAATAAATTAAGTCACAATAAAATCCAAATAAGGAAATATTGGACATAGAAAACTAACAGCAAATAAAAATAAGAAAATTATAATAATCATTCCTTCTACTATATTTTACAATATTTTTGGAAGTCTATTTTTTAATTAATAATGTTGAAACTCTCAAATATGTTTTCCTCAATTATTCTAGCCACATAAAAGTAAGGAAAAATAATATTTAAGTAATAAATCATTTTTGGATCTTAATTCTAAACTTATAACCAATACATAATTATTGTATTGTTATCACTATCTTAAACTTCTTAAATTCATGTTTCACTTAACCAATTACCTAAGATATAACTTAAAATCATAAAAAAAAAATATTAAGTGTGTTAATGATACTATTTCATAACTATTCCATGAATTTGGATGAATAATTAAATGTTTTTTAAGAGTTATAAGATCAAGAAAACTATTCAGATATTGCCTTTTATTTTTTAGAATATAAAAGAAGATTCTTTTAAAAGGAAAACTTAATTGAGAACCATGACACAATTAGGAATTGTTAAAAAAAATCATTTAAATTTTCTTTATACCAACCATATAAAATCAACCATATATTATGATGTACGCTTACACATTGCATTTCATGTTCTACTAAATATCTAGAAACCTAATATAAAACTAAAATTGTTTCTTTCATGTCTTCACACTATTCCTTAATAATAGAAAAGAGTCATGATAAATTCTAAAACAAGTATCTCTTGTTTCAAGTCTTTACTCTTCAACTGATAAAATATAATCTAGTGAATCCAAAACCCTAATAAATACCTTGACTATGAAACAATGCTAAAAAGCACAACACATAACACAGAACTCACCAAACTCAATTAACATACAACTATTGGGGTTATAGCGGGGTTTTACCAAATGCATAACATATATTATGCATAATAACATCTTGCAGATCTTTAAACATTGTCCTTACCGGACAATGATGTTATTTTCAGAATTTGGAGTTTCCCCGCGAGTAGAAGCTTTTGATTACATTCTACCACAGTCACAAGGCAAGTTCATCGCTTGCTCATATCATTTGAGTATTTCTATCAAATTACTTGCAAAGTACTATGATTATCACTATTGCATAAAAACCAAAACCACTACTTTCATAACTATGAATATGACTATGTGGTGGGCAATGGAACCATGGACTGTGTTGATATGGTGGAGGTTCCATTGCAAGGGTTTATATCCATCTAGGATTAAACAACAAATGTCGCCAGTGATTCTTGTGCCATAATACCCGTGTTAACCATAAGATCTGGAGTGGGACGGAATAGTCAATTGTATTTCCACCTCTTGTACATCAACGGATGCGCTTTACCGTAGACCCTTGATCCAAGAGAGGACAAGTGGTACCCTTGATCCAAGAGAGGACAAGTGGTAGGGTGGGGGTCCCGATAAAGTCCCCACGGTAATTGCGGTCTATGATGGGTTGCAGCTGCCGGCGAAGGAGTTCATGGTAGAGACCTAAACTGTTGTCGTGGTCGGGGTCCATCCTTAATTGGAGTAAGAGGACCGGCGAGGACCCAGGGTCGGGGTTTGCAACAACGGGTGGGTGTATGAGGCAGCGGAGGAATATGATTGGCTATGACCTTATACCGGGCCTCACACCATAGGAAGTGTGGACGGGTCATTCCCGGTTGGCACCAAGGTTAAGATCTCTTATGGGTAAAGCAACACACCTCTGCAGAGTGTAAAGAACCGTGACCTGTCACTCCCTCGTTCGGGATATGGAATCGCGAACGCTGCCGGAAAGGAGCTCCATGAAGTTCTAGTAAACCGGTGAAGGCTGACGGACATAGTTCTTCTGAATAAAAGCAACCTTTTGAAGAAATGGTTATGAAAACTTGCATTGGTATTAGACTTTCTGGTCTAATGCCGTAGCTAGTGCATTAAACACCTCTTTCCTATAATGAACTTGTTGAGTACGCTCGTACTCATCCCACTCTTAAATCCCCTGCTTAGATATGGAGGCATCGAAGGAGGATCTACAGTGCAACTCGAAGACCGAGGAGTCAACAACTACTTCAAGAGACAGGACCCTGTCAGAGGAGTCAGATACCACATCCAACAAGGAGAAAACCTAGTATAGCCATAGAAGGGAACTAGCTTCCTAAACTTAGCTCCTACTTAGCTAGAATCTATTCTTAGCCTCTCTAGCTAGTTAAATACTCTACAAATAGAGTTCGTGATAGGACTAGACTACGAGTCGTTCTTCTGGAATTTATTTGTAACTTTGCCTCATTGTAAAGTAGGAGGTTGTGATGATCTTATGTAATAGAGTCGGTGTTGTAATTCTATAGACATGCCTTGGACCCGCATATGTTTCTGTTGTACCACTCTGAGCGATATAATACTAGTGGAACGGTGTTTCATTGGTGTTATATCAGACTTGCATACTACACCATGCAGTGGTATGCCGGGTCACCACAACGAGCCAGCAGAGCCGTTCCCTCGAGGTCAACGCGGTCATACCGCCGGTCCCCCAGTTCCTAAACTGGTCAGAGCAGGCCATCACTTTTGATCGCCGTGACACACCGGCTGTCCTGCCGAAGCCGGGCAGCTACGCCATGGTCCTCGACCCCACCATTGGCACGACTCGGCGCAGCGTGCGTTTTTCGCGCGTCCTCATCGACGGCGGCAGCAGCATCAACATCCTCTACCGCGACACCGCCCGCAAGCTAGGCATCCAAGAAGCCGAGCTACGTCCCACCCCCACCGTCTTCCATGGCATCGTGCCGGGCCATTGCTGCCAGCCGATTGGCCGGATCACGCTGGAGGTGATGTTCGGGAAGCCGGATCACTTCCGCACCGAGAAGATCGAGTTCGAGGTAGTAGACCTCGTGAGTCCCTACCACGCGCTCCTGGGCAGGCCGGCCCTGACCAAGTTCATGGCGGTGCCCCACTACGGGTACCTGAAGATGAAGCTGCCTGGCCCCAAGGGGGTCATCACCATAGCCGGCGACTATCGCCGCTCCATGGACTGCGCCACGCAGAGCTCCAAGATGGCCCAGACGCTGGTCATCGCCACCGAGAAGCAGCTCATCCACGACGCTGTCGCCCTCGCCAAGGCCGCGCAGACAGACATGCCGGCTGCAGGCAACCCGGCTGGGACGTCTCACTTCCAGCCGGCCGACAACACCAAGAAGATCCTGCTGGACCCGGCGCAGCCGGACAAGTACGTCACCATCGGTGCCGGCTTGAGCAGGAAATAGGAAAGCGAACTCACCAGCTTCCTCCGTGAGAATCGGGACATTTTCGCATGGACTCCAAGAGACATGCCGGGTGTGCCGAGGGAGTTGGCTGAGCACCACCTCCACGTCCGGCCTGAAGCCAAGCCGGTGAAGCAGCCTCTCAGGCGCTTCGCCGAAGAAAGAAGGAAGGCCATCGGTGAAGAAATCGCCGCCATCGCAGCCGGCTTCATCATGGAAGTGCTGCACCCGGACTGGTTGGCGAACCCGGTCCTGGTTTTGAAGAAGAACGGCTCCTGGCGCATGTGTATCGACTACACCAGCCTGAACAAGGCGTGCCCGAAGGACCCCTTCCCCCTGCCGCGCATAGATCAAGTCATAGACTCGACTGCCGGCTGTGAACTGTTGTCTTTTCTAGATGCCTATTCAGGCTACCACCAAATTCCTCTGAATCCGGATGATCAAATAAAGACTTCGTTCATTACCCCGTATGGGGCTTATTGCTACGCGACTATGCCGTTCGGCTTGAAAAATGCAGGCGCCACCTACCAAAGGTGCATGCAAAAATGCTTACAGGATCAAATCGGCAGAAACGTTCACGCATATGTGGATGATGTCGTTGTAAAGACCAAGGAGACGACTACCCTCCTTGATGACCTGAGAGAAACCTTCACCAATCTGCGAAGATTCCGGATGAAGCTCAACCCGGCCAAGTGCACATTCGGCGTGCCGTCTGGCCAGCTCCTTGGCTACCTCGTCTCTCAGCGAGGGATCGAAGCCAACCCGGAGAAGATTAGTGCCCTGGAGAAGATGGAACTGCCGCAGTGCCTCAAGGACGTCCAGAAGTTCGCTGGCTGCCTGGCCTCCTTGAGCCGCTTCGTCAGCCGGCTGGGGGAGAAGGCACTGCCCCTGTACCAATTGATGAAGAAGGCGGACAAGTTCGTCTGGTCACCGCAGGCGGATGAAGCCTTCCGTGACCTGAAGCGCGTGCTCTCAACCGCGCCAATCCTCGCAACGTCGGCTTCAATGGAGCCGATGCTGTTGTACATCGCAGCCACCAACCGAGTGGTTAGCGTTGTCCTGGTGGTGGAGCGCAAAGAAGCCGGCAGGGAGCAGCTGGTTCAGCGCCCAGTCTACTACCTCAGTGAAGTGCTCTCCCAGTCGAAGCAAAACTACCCCCACTACCAGAAGGTCACCTACGGCGTGTACATGGCGGCCAAGAAGCTCAAGCACTACTTCCAAGAGCACCCCATCAAGGTGGTTGCCACAGCGCCCTTGGCGGAAATCATTGGCAGCAAAGACGCCAATGGCCGGGTTGCCAAGTGGGCCCTGGAGCTAGCCGCCCACACCATCCTCTACGAGCCGCGCACAGCCATCAAGTCGCAGATCCTCGCGGACTTCTTCGTCGACTGGGCCGAGATGCAATACCTGCCGCCTGTGCCAGATTCCACACATTGGAAGATGCACTTTGACGGCTCGAAGATGCGCAACGGCTTGGGAGCCGGCATCGTCATCACCTCTCCCAAGGGAGACCGGCTGGACTACGTCCTGCAGATCCACTTCGCCACATCCAACAATGTGGCGGAGTATGAAGCGCTCATTCATGGGCTGAAGCTGGCCAAGGAGATTGGCGTGCGTCGCATACTCTGCTTCGGCGACTCCGACTTGGTCATACAGCAAGCATCTGGCGACTGGGACGCGAAGGACGCCAACATGGCCTCGTACCGCTTCCACGTCCAGCAGCTATCCGGCTTCTTCGACGGCTGCGAATTCCACCACGTGCCACGGGCAAACAACGAGGCGGCTGACGCCTTGTCCAAGATTGGCTCAACCCGGCAAGCCATTCCGCCAGGTGTCGCCTTGGCGGTTCTCAAGAAGCCGTCCATCATACCGTCACCGGACTCGGATTCAATATTCGTGCCGGCTGACCCGGGGGCTGCTCAGCCGAACCCGGGGGCTTCATCGCCCAAGTCGGGGGCTAACAAGCCGAACCCGCCGGCTACCATGCCGAACCCGGGGACTTCTCAATCCAACCCGGGGGCTTCATCGCCAAACTCGGGGGCTAGCAAGCCGAACCCGCCGGCTAACAAGCCGAACCCAGCGACCATGCAGTCGAATCCGGAAGCTCCCACGCAGGAGGCCTTGTTGGTTAGCGTATTCGAGATAAAATGCATACCTTCATGGGCACAAGAATTCCTCTCCTACCTCACCGACGGTGTGCTGCCTGATGATAGAGTCCAGGCCAGGCAGATTGAGAGAAGGGCCAAGGCCTATACAATCATCAACCACCAGCTGTACAAACGCAGCGTAAGTGGGGTGTTCCAGCGGTGCGTCGAGCCGGCTGAAGGGATTGAACTCCTACGGGAAATCCATCAAGGAGAGTGCGGACATCACGCCTCATCCAGAGCCATAGTGGCCAAAGCTTTCCGGCACGGTTTTTACTGGCCGACTGCGCTCAGGGACGCAGAAGAGTTGGTGAAGAAGTGCAACGGCTGTCAGCGCTTCGCAAAGAAGAGACACCAGCCGGCTTCCGCCTTGAAAACCATCCCCATCACATGGCCGTTTGCCGTATGGGGCCTGGACATGGTGGGCCCGTTCAGAACAGCGCGAGGCGGCATGACACATCTCTTGGTGATGATTGACAAATTCACCAAGTGGATCGAGGCCAAGCCAATCAAGAAGCTGGACGGCTCCACAGCCGTCACATTCCTCAAGGAAATCATCGTGAGATTCGGCTACCCCCACAGCATCATCACCGACAACGGCAGCAACTTCTCCAAAGGCATCTTCTCTCGCTATTGCGGGGAAATGGGGATCCGGATGGCCCTAGCCTCTGTGGCGCACCCGGAGTCCAACGGACAAGTGGAGAAAGCTAACGGCTTGGTCCTAGCTGGCATCCAGCCCCGGCTGGTGGAGCCGCTCGAGCGAGCAGCCGGCTGCTGGATTGAAGAGCTGCCCAATGTGTTGTGGAGCCTGCGCACAACGACAAACCGCTCAGTCGGCTTCACACCTTTCTTCCTCGTATACGGGGCCGAAGCCGTCCTGCCGACTGATATCGAGCACGACGCGCCAAGGATCAATCTCTACACTGAAGTCGAAGCCAAAGAAGCTCGCGAAGATGGAGTCGACCTGGTCGAAGAGGCCCGGCTGCTGGCTGCGTCCAGATCTACTATCTACCAGCAGAGCCTCCGACGCTATCACAGCCGGAAGGTCCAGCCCTTAGCATTCCGAGAAGGAGACCTAGTGCTCCGGCTGATCCAACGGACAGCCGGACAGCATAAACTGTCATCCCCATGGGAGGGTCCCTTCATCGTGAGCAAGGCAGTAGGCAATGATTCCTACTATCTCATAGATGCCCAAGAGGCTAGAGAAAACAAGCCGGACAAGGCTGACGAGGAGACTAAGCGTCCCTGGAATGTCAACTTGCTCCGCCCATTTTACACTTGAGAGCAGGAATGTATGTATCCCTTGTATCCCTTTTGTAAGTTATGAAAAGCATGCGCCAAGAGCGCCGTTTCCGACAAGTTTTCGCGTACTTTACCTTGTTCCGCCAATTGGCTTAAACCCTCTCACGCGGCCGGCTCAGTAACGTGATCCGGTTTCCGACAGCCGGCTTCCGATCCAGCTACAGACCGCAACCCGGCTGTCCGGCTGGCGGGAGTAAGGCCTAGGTAGCCGGCACGTGAAAGACGACTAAGGGAAAGAGTAAAAGCGAATTGACTTGCAACTTTTCATAAAAGTGCCGGATTGCCGAAATCGGCGCGTTCGACTGAAATACTGTCGGCCTCACCCAGCGGCCCGCTCTTGATCCGGCGACGGATCGCAAGTCGGACGTACGACCGGCAAGAGCAAAGCCAAAGAGTGGGGTGGATGGGAAAAAGCGAACAAGTCGAAAGAAAGCAAGTCGGCACATAAATGATTAACAAGCACATTAAAGTGTGACATAATAAAGGGACGATAATGTTCATACATATGCACCCAGCATCCCGGGGATTTAACAAATTGTCTTGGCAAAAGCAACAGCTAAGAGACAGGTAAACTAAGCACCGGCTGGAGGAGGACCAGCCGGAGGAGCATCAGCGGAGCTGGCTGCCGGGTCGTCCTCAGGCGCATCTTCCGCCTCCTCATCTTCCATCTCCTCATCCTCGCCGTCAGACGATGGGTTCGGGTCCGCGACGAAGAGGCTCTTGTCGACGAAGTCGGCGATGGCGCTGGCTCGGGCAAGCCGGGCAGTCTTGTATTCGGCCGGGAGCTTGTCCTCCACGCCGGCTCGCCGGTACTCGAGCTGCCCAAGGTCCACCTCGTTGTACCAGGAGAGGACGAAGGATAGCGCCATGTCGGCTCCAGCGCGCGTGGCAGACTCCTTCCAGTCGAGGAAGCGATCCGGCGCCCGCTCCAGCCAGGAGATGAGGTTGGAGAGATCCTGCGGCACCGCCTCCGCGGGCCACAGCATCTGGACCAGCTCCTCAGCCGCCTTCCGGAGCTCCCAGCCAAGCTTGGTGATGGGCTCGACGCGGGCAGCCATGGATGCCATATAATCCTCCATGGTGAAGTACTCCGAGCTGCCCTCGCCAGTCGCCCGCCTCCTAGCCTTGCGTGCAACGCCAACGGCTGCCAATGCCGCATCCTGCACCTCCGGGAAGGCCGCTGCAAAGAAGAAACACGTCAGAAATCATCAAAGCCGAAATAAGCTGAAAAATGCGAATTTTCGAAGTCCTAAAGTAGGCCTGGCGGCAGCCGGTAAGAACCGACTGCCCCCAGCCCGAAGATGGAAATTTTCGAAGCTCTAAAGTAAGCCTGGCGATAGCCGGTAAGAACCGACTGCCCCCAGCCCGAAGACGGAGATAGCAAAAAATCAGAGTTTCTGCCGCCGGCTGCCACCCTAAGCCGGCAGCCGACAGCCGAAAGCCGGCAAAGGGAAAGGAAGAAAGAAAAATGCACTCACCCGACAGGCCACGGTCGAGCGCGCCAATCTCGTCCACCCAACGCTTGGCGGTGGCCGACAGCTCCGTGGTCTTGGTGGTGACCTCCTCCTGAAGCGCGAGCCGCTGCTTCTCCACCTCGGTCAGCCGCCTGCTCAGGTCCTCCACCTTCTCCTTCTCAGCCGTCCTGAGGAGGGCAAGCTCCTTGAGGTGGTTCTCCTCAAGCTGGCGCAGCCGCACCAACTCCCCCTCAGCCACCTTGAGCTTGGCGGCAGCAGATCGGCCCGCCTCCTCGCTCTCGGCACACTGAGCGCGAGCAGCCCGAAGATCCGCCTCCAGCTGCGGGACCTTGGCGGCTTCAGCTGCAAGGCAGCCAGAAAGAAGCGTCAGCCAACCAAGACTAAAGAAAGAAGACATCAAGTCAGAAGGAGAAAGATCTCACCCTTGACGGCCTCCTGCTCGCGAGCCAAGTCGGCCCGGTCAAGCTTGGCCTTGTGGTAATGGGTCACGGCGCGGTTGTACAAGTTGGTGCGCCGCTCCGCCACAGCCTAAGGAGAAAGAAAATCAGTTAGCTAGACGAAACCCGGACCGGCTCCGAGCAGCCGGCCCATGCCTCGGAGGGCTACCAGGATAATAACCAAATTGAAAAACAGATGAAGCGCTTACCTTGCTGGCTTCCTCCACCTTGGTGACGTTGGCCGCGGTCTCGGCAGCCCTGGCCTTGAGGTTGGCCTGCAAGCCGGAGAAGAACATCTTCACCGACGCTTGGCCTGGGTTCCCCTCCCGGCTGGTCACCTCGTAGGAGTCCGCGCTGAGCCACGCTTGCTCCATAGTGCCAGCCGAGCCAAGGCTGGAGTCGGAGGCGGACGGCACGTGCAGCAGCCGGGCGCCCTTGGCCACATGCAGGCTCCCCAACGGCGCCGACGGGGCTTCCGTCCTCACCAGCGCGCGCGAGTCGGCGCCCTCCACGCGCGCCGGCTCATCCCTTGCCGGCTCCCGCCTGGCCGGCTCCTCCCTTGTCAGCTCCGGCGGTGGCGGCGCTCCAGCGGCGGCTGGCCCGGCCGGCGCAGCCATCTCCGGCGCCTCGAGGTGCCCCTCCGGCTCTCCACCAACACCACCACGCTTGGCCCGGCTCCGGTTCCGATCGCGGGTGGCGCAGCCCTGCGCTCCGGCTCCGGTCGAAGGCGGCATGCCCCGGCCGGCCCCGGCGGCTGGGTCCAAGACGAGCACGGTGCGGGAACATATCGTCCAGCGTCGGCTGGCGCGTCGGCTCGGCCCGCGTGCCGCGGCCAGGCGCTGAGGTCAGTGGCACGGCAAAGGAAGGCGCCCCTACGGGAGGCGGAGTACCCGCAGGCGGCGGCGGCGTAGGCGCGCGCGACGGAGGCTGTGGCGTCGAATCCCTCCTCTGTCGCGGAAGCGGCGACACGACACGCGGGGCTTGCCGGGAGCCGCCGCCCTGAGCGAACTTGATGGGGGCCCTAGCCGAACAAATAAGAAAAAGATAAGCATAAAGAGTAAGGAAAGAAAAGGAATCAAACAAGAGAAAAAGAGAACTCACCCGGCCTGCTCCGGAACCTTCTTCGGCTGCTGCCGGCGGAGCTTCTTTGCCTTCGCCTCCAAGGCAACGGTGGAGCGGGGGTCGCCGACCTATTTCTTCCCCTTGGGCGCCGAAGTCGCCGTGGTGCTAGGCGGCCTCACGCGCAGAGGCACCGCAGGGATCGGCCCCGTGGCGGACGTCGCCGGCTCGTTGTCCTCCTGCTGCTCTGGCGAAGGAGGCGGGTTGTGCTCCCCCTGGCCGCCTAAGTCAGGCGCCTGCAGCAGGTCGTCGTCGCCGGCCTGGTCGCCGGCTTGATCAGCCGGAGCGACGTGATCCGGCGTCCACCTCCTTGTCGCCAGGTCGCCGTCCTCGACGTTCTGGCGGTCGAAGAGCTAGAAAAACAGAAGACATGAGCAAACAGCAAGCCGGAAGTCGGCAGAAAGAAAGAGAAGTCGGCCTCGCAGCCGCAAGCCGGAAGTCGGCCCAAACAGTAAAGCTTACCAGTTCGGGCGGCAGGTCCCTGTTTGACAAGGTATCAACTTGTCAATGCCTATGGATTGTTGGCTAGGGTTTAGTTGGAAGTAGAGGGCAAGTAGATCTCGAAGGTTTCAGCCGAAAAGTACTCGACGATTATGAAAACTAGGGTTTGCAGACAATGATTCGATTCCCTCTTCGTCCCTCGGCTCCCCCTTTATATAGGAGGTGGAGCCGAGGGATTCATGCTATACAAGTTACAGAGTCCGGGACGGTTTCTAACTCATCCCGCCATATTACAAATAACACTTCCTATTACAACTCTTAACTTTCCTTGATATATCTTGGGCTCCCGAATCTTCTTATTCTTCGGGTAGTGGGCCTTCAGTAAACCCCGGGTACTATATTCGGCAGGCCCATTTGGGATGCCTATGTCAGTAGCCCCTGAGATTTTGCTTGAATCGTAGAGTCAGGGAAAATCTCCACTTTTTATTTTTACTCGAAAGCTTTAACTTTTTTATATTTCTTCACATAAAATTCTATATTGTACAGGGATATTGGTAGTTGGGGCTAGTTCATCTGACGGATCAGGTACTAGTTAACTGCTCTAGTGGCAATCCGCAAAAACCTACTTCAAAATCACGTCCCTGGACATGATCTCGGGATACTGGTGTAAACTTCGACAGGTGCCGCTTAAGGTCTTACCATTCTGTCGAGTCCCAGTCAAATTTATCAGGTACCTAACGCGTCCGTTAGGATTTTTCTTCGTATCTGTTGATATGGATAAAGGTAGCAGAGCGCAGTCTTTGGCGATGCCACGCCCAGCAGAACGGATCTGGGGTCTTACCTTCGCAAATTTGCGGCATTCAGAAATTGATCGCAACTTCGGCGTTCTAAGAATATATTGTCGAGTGCTTTTCCGGCTGTTGGAATGGCACATTTTATCGAGTCAAATATGACTTATATTGCTCTCCCGATGGGAGTATATGTAGAGTTAACTATAACTCGAAATATACTCTCTTGCTTTTCTATTTTTCCTTTGTTAATTCCATCGGGCACGCGAACAGCGTTCCCGATGGGAGTAGTTTCGAGGCTACAACCAAGAACTTGTGCTTGGTTGTAGGCTCAACATTTTAGTCCACCTTGTCGCTATATTGTCATTATTTCCCAATATGATCTCTTTCTTCTTCTTCTTTTTTTTTATCTCTCGGGTGCGCGAACAGCGCTCCCGATGGGAGTAGCCCCCGAGGCTACAGCCAAGGACTTGTGCTTGGTTGTAGGCTCCCGCAATTTCTATACTGCCATACTCGAAATTTTACCTTTTGTCGAAGTAGCCCCCGAGCATTTGGGCAAAAACTTGTATTTGATCAAAGGCTCCCGAAATATTGAATAATTCTTCCTGTTGCCAATCTTCTTTTATTCTTCTTGTCGACATGCTTCCCTTAATCAAATTTACTTCATCCCTGTTGAATAGTCGTGATTTTTCTGCCCTGTGGGTCCATTGCTTCCACCACGTTGACACGTCGTGCAAGTGGGGGACACACGTCCTCCGCTTTTTCTGGCGCACGTACGGTAACGCCTATCTTAGTAAAAATACCTTTTTACCCTTGTTTCTAGAAGATCTAATCTCACCACACGATTTCTTCATCCAACGGCACACTGCTTCACCTGATTCTTATATAAACCTTTCTTCAACCTCCGTTCATCCCCTCGCTTGCGCCGCTCACCTATTCCTCTTCGCAAAACTTCCCCTACGCCCAACTCTCTCTGATCTTCCGCACTCACATACATTGCTCTGCCCATTGCCGTTGATGCCACCGCGCGCGCGTCTGACTCGCCACAGCACTCCGGAATCCAAGATGGCCGCCGAGGATCTTGAGTGGGAGAGATCCAAAATCTCCAACCAAGACACCAACATGCTGAAGAGGCTTGGCCTCATGAAGAAGGAGGACGCCATCCGCTTTCCCAGCGAAGAAAGCTACCCCAAGCCTCCAATGGAGTATCGGGTTAGTTTTGTTGATCACCTAATCCGCGGCCTTTCGACCCCAATTCATGATTTCCTCCGCGGCCTTCTTTTCGTTTATGGGATTCAACTGCACCAGTTGACCCCCAATTCCATCCTTCACATTTCTATTTTCATCACACTTTGCGAATGCTTCCTCGGAATCCCTCCCAATTGGGCTCTGTGGAAACGCATTTTCTGCCTCCGCCGCAATGGCTCCCACAACGTCACTTATAACATAGGTGGCGTTGTTATCTGTGTTCGTACTGATGTCGACTATTTCGACGTCAAATTTCCTGATTCTGTCCAAGGATGGCGCAAAAAGTGGCTCTACATTCACGAAGAAAGCGCCAACTCCGTTGAGCACAACATAGTTCCTTTCGACGGAAGTGCCAGAATTCAGCGCCGCCGCTCCTGGGATGCCGAAGCTTCCGAGGAAGAGAAAAAGGCGACAGAGGCACTCATGTCTCGTATTCGTCAGCTTCAAAACACTCGAGGCAAAGAGCTGTCTGGTGTTCAAATCACTGCCTACTTCCTTAGGATTAGAGTGCAGCCTCTTCAGGCTCGTAAAAATCCCCTTTGGACGTATTCTGGTAAAAATGACGCCAACAGAATCTCCGGTGATCTTTCCACCAAGGACTTGGAGAAGTTGATTCGAAGACTTTCTCGCCTGGGTAAAGACCCAATTCCTTCCTCTTGTCGCGTGGAACCGTACAGCGCCGCCAATCCACTCCCCGAGGTATTTTGTCTTCCCGAGTTTTTATCTTGTTTCGCACTTTCTCTGCATCTCATTATATTGTCATCTCTTTAATTTTCCTTTGGTCACTATTTTTTACAGAACCATCCTACTATGACTTCCCTTCCTCCTCTTCCGGAGGGTGGAGAAGTCGAAGAACAGGCCATCGTTGCCGAAGATACTCAAGGTTCTTCTATTCCTGAAAGTGAAGTCGCGGGTTCTCACAAATCTGCGGCTTCTCATGAAAAAGAAATTGAGTCTGAAGCCAGTGAATCGACGCAATCCCTTCCTCCGGCTGTTTCTCCAAGGAACAAAAGGAAAAGGACTGATGCCGAGGATTCTGGCACCTCTAAGGCTGAAGAAGTTGTTCCTCCTCATCCGAAGGCAACTTACGATCCTTATGTTGAATCCCTCGTCAGCTCGTAAGTCGTCTTTATTTCTTCCTATTTTTGTACTCGAAATATTTATCTTGTCTTGCTTTTTATGCTGCCGATTTTTTGATCAATAGTGATGACGAGGAAGAAGTTCCAACTACTGACGTGGCTCCTCGAACAAGCACGTCACGTACTGTACTTGCCTCAGACACGCTAGTTGAAGGAGAAGAAACCTCGCCTCCTCAACAAAACGTCGTCACCACTACTCCACCATCAAGCCCCGTTGCTCCTTCACCAAAAAGGACAAGGGTTGAAAAGATTGTTGAACCTGCCCCTCAGTTGGGCAGTTCATCGACTCTGCTCTTAGATGATGTAAGCTTGTCGACATCTATATTTTCCTTATTTTGTTTTTTCACACCTTTTCTCTTTTTCATGCCGATGTTTCTCTTGCTGTGTTCACCTTGAACAGCCGATGATCAAAGATCTTCTCCGCATCGGTTCCCAATTTATTGGGTACCGTGAATATGCTAATAGAGCCGAAGGTAACGACTTTTATACTTGCTGTTTTTCCTTGATTTTTTACTCCTGTTGCTTGTCGCGATTTTTGATCTTTCTTCTCTCTCTTTTCCATATCTCGACAGAGAAACTTGCAGAGGCCAACGAACGCGCCGACGCACTTGCTCGAAAACTTGAGCAAAGTGAGGCGGCTCGCAAGAAAGCCGAACTCACTGCTAGCAAAGCCAAGGCCGAAGCTGATGAAGCCAAGGCAAAAGCTGCTGGTGTCGAGGAACTGCAGAAAAAACTTGAGGATGCTACAGCTGCCTTAGATGAGCACAAAGCTGCGCAAGCTTCTCGTGAAGAAGGAATCCTCAAGCGCCTGAAAACTCAGAGTCGCCGCACTTTCAGTAATTTTGCTGATCCCTTCTATTTTTATGAGAATCGTTGTTTCTTGTCTTTTCACTAATGCTTTGTTTCCTTGACAGCCCAAACAAATCAGGATTTTGATCTAACGAATCCTGTCGATGATCCTGTCCTTGACGCACTTTCCTATCTGGAGCTTCATGGGTCCGAGATTCGTGAAGGTGTGTCGAATGCTAGCGCAGTATTGTCGGCATTGTCCCCCTACTTCTTCCCGAAGAAAGAGGAGCCTGCGACTTTCCTCAACCTTGCCAAGATGTTCAATACACCGGAAGACCTTGGACTGAAGATGCGCCAAGAAAATATGAAGGTTGCCGTTGAGAACACTGTCGCGTTGGTTGCTGACAGTCGACAGACTATTGACTGGATGAAAGTTGGCGACACCGAGCAGATAGAGCAATCACGGTGGAAGTCGCTGATTAAGGCAGCCAAGCCCAACACAAAGAAGATCTTGGCCTATCTCGGGATTAAGCCATCGTCGACTCCTAGCTCGTCAAGGCCGGAGGTCTAGTTGCATGCCTCTGTTTTTCTTTCTGTTTCTTTTGCTCTTGTCACCAAAGTAGTCATTTGGAGACATGTACTTCCTTAGCTCCACTGTAATGCCCTTGTAATTATTCCAAGAGATTAATGAAAACTCTATCTTTGCTTGTTGTTTGATGTTGTCTTGTTTAAATTTCAGTTGATATTTGATAACTATACTCCATCTTCCGCTCCTTCCAATGTTTCGCCTTCTTCTTCTCGCACGAGGAGAGCTTTTGCTGATGCTGCACCTGTCGACGATACCTTGTCGCAAGAACTGGATGAACTTCGACAGCAACTTCAGTATGCGAAGAAGCAAACACTTGTGATAATGGAACAATCTCGTAAGTCATCTGAAGCCGAAAAAGTTGCTCTCCAGCAAGCTCGCGAGGCCGTGGCTGCTAAGGAAATTGCTACTTCCGAGGCTGAAAAGGCGACTACTCGAGAAAATTTCATGCTCGAATTAATGAATGAAGCCAGTGCAGATATGTCGGGTATGCCTGTTTCATCCTCTGATATCTTTCATCTTCATGCTATTGTCTCTTAAAGGTTTCCACTTCTTTGTTTTGATAGGTGCCTTTACTGATGCTGCTGCCGAGGAAGAGAGGGTAAATGCTAGGACAAACCTCCTTGTTAATCTTTCCCTGGACCATGGTTCTTTGTTTTGGGCTACCCCAGAGAGGACCCGCCAAATTGTCAGATTTCAAGATCGTACCTCTCAAACTCGCGATTTCCTTGACTTCTGTACCAAGACCTTGTCCATGGTTTACAACTCTATGTTTCCTCGGAACGTCCAACCAAAAACTCTTCCTGAATTGATGGAAAGGTTCAAAGATGCTCGCAGTATCCATGATTTTGTCAAAGCTCAACTGGTAGCTGGCGCCAGATTTTCTCTTATCATGCTCCAGATTTGCCACTCGAATCTTGACCTTACCCAAGTTGTCGCGAAAGTTCATCAAAAGGTAAAACGTCGAAGAGTCGGCGTCGACAGGATTAACACGAAGGTTACGCCTATAGCCGAAGAAATGATTGAGGACCTTCTTCGGATGGATGCTGACTTTTTTGCCGAAGGCCATTATGCCGATTTTCTTGGTGCTGCCCCTGAAGAAAACAGAGTTACTCTTGATGACATATTGAATCAAGACTAGTTATTTTCCTCTTGTAGATATTTCTTCTTTGTAATCCATGACTATATTGTAAAGCAATCATTATATTTCTCTGTTTGTCTAGCCCCCGAGTGTTTCGGTGACTCTTTACTGTATTTGTATATTTGCGAGGTTTTGAACCAAGGCATTTGTATATTTATGGCGAATATGAGCCCCCGAGCTTTTTATTGTATTTTTGTTGACTCGCGAGGTATTTGAATACCAAGGCAAGGCTTTTCTTTTGTCGATGAACTATATTGAAATTTGTCGGAGCAAATACTTTGATTATGTCGATAAAGAAGAAAAGTTATATTGCCACTATCTTTATTATATTGCAGCACCGCGAGCCCGCCTCATTAAAAACCTTCTCCGGCCCCACTCGGTGCCCCGAAAAAGGAAAAGAGTGCGTCTGAAAACTCGCGGGCGTTTGAGTACATTGAAGTTTTACAAGGACTATATTTCGACTCTAGGCGTAGAACCGCCTAAGTTGCGCCACGTTCCAGGGGTTTGGCTCCTCCACCCCTGTCTTCTTGTCCTTTATCCTGTATGCTCCTCCTCCGATTACTTCCGTGACAATGTAAGGGCCAAGCCATGGTGACTCGAGTTTTTCATGACTTTTTTGCGTCAGTCGAAGAACTAGGTCTCCCACCTGAAAAGATCTTGGCCGCAAACGTCGACTGTGGTAATTCTTCAAGTCCTGTTGATATTTGGTTACCCGAGATAGTACTTCATCTCGAGCTTCATCAAGTGCGTCGACGTCGTCTTCTAGCGCTCTTCTCGACGTTTCTTCATCATATTCAGCGACGCGTGGAGAGTTGTGCTCTATCTCGATTGGTAGTACTGCCTCTGCTCCATGAACCAGGAAAAACGGAGTTTCTGCGTTCTTTGTGTTTGGTGTTGTTCGGATGCTCCACAACACGCTTGGTAGTTCTTCTGGCCAGGTATGTCGAGCTTTTTCCAGTGGTCCTAACAAGCGCTTCTTGATGCCATTGCAGATGATGCCATTGGCTTTCTCGACTTGCCCATTGGTTTGAGGATGTGCAACTGACGCAAAGTTCAGCTTGATACCCACCTCTTCGCAATAATCTTTGAATTCATGGGATGTGAAGTTACTGCCGTTGTCTGTGACGATCTTTGTGGGGCACTCCAAATCTGAAGACGAGGCCTTTTACGAATTTTACTGCGGATGCTCCGTCTGGTGAATTTATCGGCTTCGCTTCTATCCACTTTGTAAACTTATCGACAGCTACCAGCATGTACTCCTTTCCTCCTGGCCAGGATTTGTGTAACTTGCCCACCATATCAAGTCCCCATTGAGCAAAGGGCCATGACAATGGTATTGGTGCTAGCTCTGCTCGGAGAGTGAGGTTTTGCGGCAAACCTTTGACACGCGTCGCAAGTTCTTACTATGTCCTTGGCGTCCTCGATTGCTGTCAACCAGTAGAATCCTGCCCGAAAGACCTTGGCTGCGATAGCTCGACTACTTGCGTGGTGGCCACATATTCCTTCGTGTACATCCTTCAGAATTATTCTTCCTTCTTCGGGTGTGACGCACCTTTGCAAGACGCCTGAAATACTTCGCTTATACAATTCTCCCTTGACCACCGTGAAAGCTTTGGAGCGTCGAATTACTCGCCTTGCCTCGACTGGATCGTCGGGTATTTCTTTCCTGAGGATGTATGATATGTACGGCTGCATCCACGGTATTTGTATCACCATGACCAGGTCCTGATCTTCTTCTTCTTCCTCTTGCTTTTCCTTGGTAGCCCCCGAGGATTTCTTCTCCTTCTTTTTTGATTTTGTCGACTTAGTGGATCTTTCTGTTATCTCTTCCCAGAATACCCCTGGCGGGACTGCAAGGCATTGCGACCCGATGTTTGCAAGAACATCGGCTTCGTCGTTGCTCAATCTACTAATATGGTTTACTTCGCATCCATCGAACAACTTCTCGAGCTCGTTGTACACCTCCTTGTATGCCATCATGCTATCATTGACTGCGTCACATTGGTTCATAACTTGCTGTGCCACCAACTGTGAGTCGCCAAAGATTTTCAGTCGAGTTGCACCACGAGGCTTTCTCCATCTTCATCGCGTGTATTATGTCCTCATATTCTGCTTCATTGTTAGATGCGTTAGGGAACGTCATCAGAAGGATGTACTTCAATTTGTCGCCTTCAGGTGATATGAGTATTACTCCTGCGCCAGCCCCTTCTAGTCTCTTGGACCCATCAAAGTTCATGGTCCAGGTTCTCGATAAATCTGGGGGTCCTGTGTTTTGCAACTCCATCCACTCTGCGATGAAGTCCGGCAGAACTTGTGACTTGATTGCTTTTCTTTTTTCATACGTGATGTCCCGAGGGGAAAGTTCTATTCCCCAAAGGGAGACACGACCCGTAGCTTCTGGGTTGTTCAATATATTTGACAAAGGAGCTTCATTGACCACTATGATCGGGTGTGCCGAAAAATAGTGGCGCAATTTTCGTGCTGTCGTGAACACTCCATATGCTATTTTTTGGTACTGAGGATACCTTTGTTTTGAGGGTGATAAAACTTCGCTGACAAAGTATACTGGCCTCTGCACGCCGTGGAGTTTTCCTTCTTCTTCCCTTTCGACAACTAGCACCGTGCTTACCACTTGGGGCGTGGCTGCGATATACAGCAGGAGAGGTTCCCTTTCTTTTGGCGCCACCAGAATTGGTGGTGTCGAAATTGTGCGCTTCAAATCCTCGAAAGCTCTGTCGGCTTCTTCGTTCCACTGGAATTTATCTCCTTGTTTTATCAAAGCGTAGAACGGCAGCGCTTTTTCTCCCAACCTCGCGACGAATCTGCTTAAAGCTGCGACTCGCCCAGTTAGCTGTTGTATTTCTTTCAACTTTGTTGGCTTCCTCATTGTTATGATAGCTTGTATTTTATCGGGATTTGCTTCAATCCCTCTTGCTGAGACTAGGAATCCCAGAAGTTCTCCTGCTGGAACGCCGAAAGAACACTTCGTCGGGTTCAACTTGAGGCAGAACTTATCAAGGTTGTCGAAGGTTTCCTTGAGATCCTCGATCAGCGTTGCCCCCTTTTTTGACGTTATGACGACATCATCAATATATACTTGCACATTCTTCCCAATCTGTGTCGCCAAACACTTCTGCATCATCCTCTGATATGTTGCTCCCGCATTTTTTAGACCAAAGGGCATTGTTCTGTAGCAAAACACGCCGTAAGGTGTAATAAACGCGGTCTTTACTTCATCTTCTTCTTTCAATCTGATCTGGTTATAACCAGAATATGCGTCCAGGAAGGAAAGACGTTCACATCCAGCCGTGGAGTCGATAATTTGATCGATCCTCGGGAGGGGAAAGTGATCCTTTGGACAATGTTTATTGATACACGTAAAGTCGACGCACATGCGAAGGACCTTAGTGTTTTTCTTCGGCACCAGCACAGGATTTGCTACCCATGTGGCTTCTGTGAATATCTCTTTGATAAAACCAGCTTCTTGTAGCCGATTGATTTCTGACAGCATGGCTTTGCGGTTTGGTTCCGAAAAACGCCGCAAAGGTTGTTTGATTGGTCTCGCTAGTGGATCCAAGTTTAGGTGGTGCTCGGCAAGTTCCCTGGGTACTCCTGGCATGTCAGCTGGACACCATGCGAAGATTTTCCAGTGCTCACGGAGGAACTCGATGAGCGCGCTTTCCTATGCGATATCCATGTCGTTTGCGATAGATGTCGTCTTTTTTGGGTCTGTCGGGTGAATCTGCACCTCTTTTGAATTTTTCTCGGTACTGAAAGTTGATTCTTTGTTTGGCCTTCCAACGTCTGGTAGTACGTCGTAATCAGTCATGCTTTTTGACGCCAAGTACTCAGCTTGCATCCCGAAAGTTTCTGACAACCGGTGGAAATCTTTGTCGCACTTATCGGCTAAGGCGAAGCTTCCTTTGACTGTGATTGGTCCCTTTGGTCCAGGCATCCTCCACAACAAGTATGTATAATGTGGCACCGCCATAAATCTAGCATATGCTGGTCGTCCCAACAGAGCGTGATATTGCGACGGAAAATCCACGACTTCAAACTCGAGCCTCTCGATTCTATAATTTTCTCGGGTCCCAAACTGAACGTCGAGATTGATCTTTCCCAATGGATAACTTGGTTTCTCCGGTGTGATGCCGTGGAACCTTGTGTCTGTTGATTTCAAGTTTGCTAAGGATATGTTCATCTTCCTCAATGTATCTGCATACATAAGGTTTAAGCTGCTGCCGCCATCTATGAACACTCGAGAGACATCAAATCCCGCGATAACTGCTGGCAGAATAAGTGCTGACTGCCCTGGTCGAGGAACTTGCTGCGGATGATCTGCTATTGTGAAGCCGATATCTTGTCCTGACCAATTAAGGTACTCAACTGTTGGTGGAGGCATTTTCTCTGCCATAAACACCTGTCGTGAGATTACTTTCTGAGCTCTATTGGACGGCCTTCCTTTCTGAATCATCGACACTGCTCCGTTGGAGTTAGGATCAACATAAGGTGGAGGTGGAGGTGCTGCCGCTATTCTGAGCTGATGCCGATTGTCGTCTGTAATCGCGGGAGGGGGCGGCAAGTGAATCTCGCTTCTGGGTTCTCGAGGATTTCTCTGTGCTGCCTGTGCATTAGCGTTTTCTGCATACCGCAACATTGCTTGAAAATTTCGACAATCTTTCTGCAAGTGCCCTGACTGTCTTTTACCGTTGCTGTCGAGGAAAAAATGCATCTGGCACGGTCCATTCATCATCTCTTCAGGGGACACGAAAGGCCTTGGGAACCTAGGCCCGCTATTTTGCCTGTTGCGTGAATCATCCCTGTTATCACCTCGCTGTTCATTGCTTTTCTGGTAATCATCTCTATTGCTTCCTCCTGTATTTGTCCAAAAACCTGCCGAAATTTGTCCTGGAGCGTCGTAGTTCTGGTACTGCCGAGGAAATCTTCGCCTTGATTGATAGTTTCGACCACGGTCCTCCTCTGGCGACCTGTGCCGTTTGTTGTGGACAGCGTCTTCTCCATCTGCCCATTTATTTGCTATCTCCATTAATGCGGATACTGTCTTTGGATTGGTCCTTCCCAAATCTTCGACAAAATCTCCACGCCTGACTCCTGCGACAAACGCATCTATTGCTCTCTCGTCAGATATATTTTCTGCCGAGTTTTTGATGATATTCCACCTCTGGATGTACTTTCTCATTGGCTCATCTGGCTTTTGTCGACACGCTCTCAACTCCTCTAACGACGCGGGTTTTTTGCACGTGGACCTGAAGTTCTTGACGAACACATCCTCGAAACTTTCCCAGCTGTCGATGGATCCTGGAGCGAGTTTCTTTATCCAAGATCGTGCGGCTCCACTCAAATGCACCTGGATGCTTTGCATGGCTGTTGCCCTAGTTCCTCCCCGTCGCCTTCACCGTCTCCAGATAGTCGACTAGCCAATCCTCTGGATCTTGAAGGCCGTCGAACTTCTTGAAATTATCGGGTAACTTGAATCCTGAGGGGACTCGAGTTTTCCGGACTCTCCTCGTGAAGCATGGCAAGCCACACATATCTTCGTCGGTCAGCTCCGGAGATTGCCGATGATCCCTTCTGCTCTGCCGCGCTCTGTCGACTCTTGCTTGTGCTGCTGTGTCTCTTGCTCCACTTGGCCCTTCGGGTCTTTGCCGCTGTTGCTGCTGCGGGTCGTGGACTATTTTGTCTTGCCGCTCCTTCGGGAGGCGTTGATACAAACGCTGTCCCCATAGCTCCAACTCCTGCTACCGCCATATTGTATAGTGTTTCCCTTGGATCACCTGGAGGTGGTTTAGATGGAAGGATAAAAGCATGTGTCGCATATACCCAGCCTCTGGTGTCTTAGGGATGATATTTCCTCTTGTATCTATCGACATAAAGGACATGTCGAGGTTTTGGACCAAGTGCTCTCTTTCTGCTTCGGGTATATGTTGCAGCCTTGATCTTGCTCTGTTCCGCGCCTCCCGGTGGCTATCACCCGTAGTTCTAGATTGTCGACTTAGATCTGCCCTTCTTCTGCTGGATGCAGAAGCTGCCTCCTTTCTCCTGTTCAACTCAGCTGTCTGTTTTTCCAATTCTCTGGCAGCTCGTGCGAGCCTATATTGATATGCTTGCAATTCTTCTGGTGTGGCAGTGGTAGCCATTGGTTCTGTGCCGTTCATAGCTCTCGCGGCTCTGTCCCACGCTGCTTGTGAAAGTTGGACTCTATCTCGCGGCTCTGGCCCGACGTATTTGTTGCCCAGGCCTTGTCGCAGATTGGAGGGATCGACGTATGGATTTCCCAGACTGTCGAAAGCCTCAGATGTCTCCTCTTGATCTTCAATGGCGCAAATCTGATGATACTTTGTACTCAGATCTACGTTGGGTTTGGTGACATCATCGTTGAGATTGATGAAGACCTTGCCCACTGTGAGAGATTTGTCGATGAAGTCGTAATTGTCGACATCACTTGAGCCATCGCTTATATATGAGTCCGCAGATGACTCAAACGACATGTCGTTGAAGATCTTGGCGAGCTTCTCTCTTGCTCTGGTGCTGACGTATCGTGTCGCCGAAGTTTCTTCTTCTCCTGACTCGGTTGACGATGCATAGCTTGAAAAATCAGAATCGACCGCCGACGATCCCGACGAAATCGGAATCTCGACACGATACGATCCTTCCTTCTCGACGCGAAAGTGAAACCTTCCGAACGTCATCTCCATGGGCTCCGCCAGATACGCATATGCATCCAAACGGGAGGGTGGGTGAGGAACAAAATCGACAAGACCAACAGCGATCTGTTTACCTCGATCCATTGTGTTGCTTGCGGTTGACGATGTCGAAGATCTTGAGCGTGCCATCGAGATCAGCTCCTTACGCCTCTAGTTCCCACAGACGGCACCAATTGACAAGGTATCAACTTGTCAATGCCTATGGATTGTAGGCTAGGGTTTAGTTGGAAGTAGAGGGCAAGTAGATCTCGAAGGTTTCAGCCGAAAAGTACTCGACGATTATGAAAACTAGGGTTTGCAGACAATGATTCGATTCCCTCTTCGTCCCTCGGCTCCCCCTTTATATAGGAGGTGGAGCCGAGGGATTCATGCTATACAAGTTACAGAGTCCGGGACGGTTTCTAACTCATCCCGCCATATTACAAATAACACTTCCTATTACAACTCTTAACTTTCCTTGATATATCTTGGGCTCCCGAATCTTCTTATTCTTCGGGTAGTGGGCCTTCAGTAAACCCCGGGTACTATATTCGGCAGGCCCATTTGGGATGCCTATGTCACTGTTGCGGGGCGCCAGCCCGTAGGTCCACTCGTCCGGCATGTTCGCCTTGGTGATGTTATTCACCCGGCGGGCCACCTGAGCCTTGGAGAGCGGCGCCTTGGACGTCCGGGTCGGATCGAACCGGCCGGACATGTGCCCGATCTTGTGGGTGCGCATTTGGAGCGGCAGCACCCGGCGCTCGGCGATGGTGCAGAGGAGGTCCTCGGCGGTCAGCCCGTTCGCGACGGCGGCCCCCAGGAAGTCCCAGAGCTGGCTCACCTCCGCGTCCGGGTCCGTCGTGCGGGCGTTGTAGCCCCAGTTGATCCGGCCGACTGGAGGAGCCGGGTTGAATTCCGGCAGATTGATCCGGTCGACGAGCTGGCCCTCGTTGCGCACGTAGAAGAATGACATCTGCTAATTCTTCACCGAGTCAACGGTTTGGAATCTTGGGGAAGGGCGTACCCGGCCGAGTGTAGATCGAGGCGGCGCCGCAGGTCCGCAGGTGGCCGTCAGTGGTCTGCGCCTTGAGGTAGAAGAGCCGGCTCCAGAAATCTATGTCTGGCCACAAGCCGGCATACGCCTCCATGAAGGCCACGTAGCAGCTGAGGAGGACACAGGCGTTGGCCGGCAGGTGGTGCGGCTGCAAGCCGAAGTAGTCGAGGAATTGGCGGAAGAAGTTGGATGCCGGCAGGCCCAACCCACGGTCGAGGTGCGCGCCGAAGACGACGCGCTCGCCGGGCTCCGGCTTGGGCTCCGTCTCCGCGCCGGGCGCCCTCGTGGCCACCATCGACGGGATCCGGCGGAGGCGCACCAAGCGTTCGATATCATCGTCCCTCATATAGGATCCCCTCCAAGATCCGCTGGCGGAGGCCATTGACGAAGAAGACGAAGAAGAGGACCACGAAAGGCGAAATGGGGAAGAAGAACCTCGCGAGGCCGGCGGCGACGGCGGCGGCGAAGGGCGCACGGTTGAAACTCGGGGCCCCGTGGCGCCGGCTCGACGGAGTGGCGGCGGCGGCTTGACGGAGATGCGCTCGCCGGAGTTCGCCAGTGAGAGATGTTCGCCGGGGCAGCGAGAAGCTCGAGCGCGAGGAAGAGCGGAGCAAGAGCACGAGCGGAGCGGAGACGCGAGGAAGAAGAAGTGCGGGAGTGCCGCCTCGATGGCCCCCCCCCCCCGCGCGCGGCATTTATAGCCGCCCGGGGCGGACGGTTGGGCTCCAAGTGGCGTACGTGGCCACGTCGCCCGGATCTTCTGCGCAATAACTCCCCCCACGATCGCTGCGGTTACCGGAAACTGCCACACCACGTCGCCCACAACCGCACCGGATCCGGAGGAGACAGTGATGTGACCAGACGAACCGGCGGCAGAGCCCTGACGTCAGACCGGTCAAGTCGGGTGCAGGACCCGAGGCGGCGGAGACTCCGGCACGCCGCAAGCCGGAGCCGGACATTAAGTTCACCTCGGCCCAAAATTTGTCCAGCGAGGCGGAGACTTCGCCGAAACTTGCGAGAAAGCAAAAGCTGCATAAGTGTAAATAGTGGCCGGCTAGGAGCAGCCGGCCGAGACGAGCCGGAAGAGGGCGCAACCGGCTGAATGGAAATTCTCAGCCGGCCCCTCCGAGCGCCGTCAAGTATATTCAAGAGATCAAAAGCCAGGAAAACCTGCCTAGGTCCTTCTTAACGCAGGACCTTGCCAGCTTCGGGGGCTAATGTCGGGGGGAAGACCCCGGGTAGGGCAATGGACGCGGAGCAGCCGGCTGGCCACTGGCCGGCTCGCGGCAAAGGCCGGCTGAGGAGCAGCCGGCTGGCGCCGTGGCCGGCTGGTCCGGAAGCCGGCTGGCTCTAGGTCCTAGTCGGCCTGGCTACGGCCGCCAATGCTGTGGCTGGGCCGGCTTCTACAAGCCATATCCGACTGGGGGTTTGTACCTCAGACCGACTCGAGGCTGGCGAGTCTTGCACTAGAAGGAACCGGGTTGGTGATCCGGGTTCCCAAAGTCCACGCTGACTTCATCTTCCGTAAAGCGCGGGGCACTGTAGAGCAATAGTGCCACGCGCCGGACAGGCCATCATGGTCCACGTCGATCCGTACTGGCTATAGTGGCTGATGGCGACAGGGACACCACCTCTCCATACCGCTGACCTTGGCAGCCGGATGGGATAGGCCATGAGGCCTCAACGGCTCCTGACGTCACTGCCTCGGGAAGGAGCGGAAGCCGGAGCCGGCCAAGCCGGCCAGTAGACTATAGGGTCTTATATGTAAAGTGCCGGTGCCTATATAAGCCGCACTACCCCCTCTCGTGCAGGGGATCGATCATTCTCACTTCACTTCCACCCTTAGCGCTGCCCTGTGAGAGAGACTCTTGTCTTCCTTAGCCTCCCAGGAGCAGCCGGACACAGCTCAAGGAGCGACCTTGTATTGTGTGATCATCATATACACTCTAGCAGGAGTAGAGGTGTTACCTCCTTTGGAGGGCCTCGAACCTGGGTACGTCGCCGTGTCGCTCGTCCCCATACCCGCATCCGGATACCGCCTTGAGATCTCCTAGGAACCACCTTCGTTAGCCACCCTATGGCATATGCCGTGACGATACCACGACAGCGGCGCAGGAAGAGAGGAGGAGCTGGCGGGCCACGCGGCGTTGGACGCCGAGCTGGAACGGCGCAGGCTCGCGGCTGCCGCTGCAGCCGAGGACTCCGACTCGGAGATATCTTGGTCATCCGATGACCCTGATGCGCCGACGCCGGAGGAGAGGGCGGCGGAGCAGCGGGCCCTCGTCGAGTCTTTCGAGACGCTCAAGGACGAGGCCGCCAACGCGAGGCTGGAGCAGTGCCTGCAAGAGGACGCGGCGGCGCACCGAGCCATAGGGGCCGCGCGGGAGGCGGCGGAGAAGCAGGCGACGGAGCGGCGCAACGACGGTGCCGGCCCGTCAGGGAGCAAGTAGTCTAGGCCTATAGATCTACTTTGTATAGTTTTTATGCATTTTTATGTACTACTTTCAATGTTTGTACTATGTTGCAATTCAAAAAATGGGCCGCCCCAGTGGGAGCACACCCAGACGCAAACGGACGAACGAACAAAATATGTCCGCGGGGCGACGCAAACGGATGCTCGCGACCACTTTTGGACGTCCGAAATGCGTCGCGCCGCTAGAGATGCCTAAGGCGCCCGATAGATTTGCAGGTACTTCTGTTTTCTCCACACTTTCTACTTCTGTAGGTTGATAGTTTGATTGAAACAGTGAAGTGGTCAGATTAGGAAGTTGGCGATGACCTCCGAGACACGTAAAAACAGATTTGCAGGTAGTAGTACTTTTGGTTTCTCCACACTTTCTACTTTCGTAGGTTGATAGTTTGTTTGAAACAGTGCACTTGTCAGATTAGGAAGTTGGCTATGACCTCTGAGACACGTAAAACGTCGCTTGCTTGGATTCCCAGGAAAATTTCTAGCCTGACTAATATTACAAAATGGCTCAAACTAAAATCCAATGACAGAAACCACTTTTCGGTGGACTCCCAAGACTGCTAGTAAATTTGTCCCATATTATAACACGTTTTCGGTAGGCCTAGATGTAGTAGTAGTTTGTTTTGATCCCTGTTTTTTTAACCTAGCTATTGTTACTCATCATTTCTTTCATTGGGTTTCGGTTTGTGCAATTTTGCAGAAAGAAAGAAGCACCCCGAGAGGAGATGCATCTCGAGGCATATCTTTGGTGGTTCCTAGTGCTTTTTTTTTTTCGAAAAGGTCCCAGATCTATTAATAAGGCCAAAGACCAGCAGTACAACCCTCAAAAGACACCGATAATACAACCAGGTCCCTGAGGACCCAGCACTTCGCCATCGCCGCGGCGGGACAGAGACGCGCCGATCCGCCACTGCCGCCGCGCTCCTCACGAGTCGGCGCCGCCTTGACGAAGGGCAGCTTTTCCACGGCCGGGAAGTCGCCATCCTCAGTCTTCCGACTCGCACGGCGGAGACGCAAAGAGCTGGAGCACCACCGGTCACACACCGTCGCCATGAGCCCCGAGGACGAAGTCGTCGAAGCCGCACGCGACGAAGAAGATCTGGAGCCTGGAACTCCTGTACACCCGGCACCAGCCTCCCGCCGACACCGGAGAGAGCGTCGGTAGAGGGGATGCACCACCGCGACCTGGCTGCCCCGTCGAGGACGATGCCGAAAAGGGGAGGCCGCGGACCTGCAAAAAGACGACGCCGACCACCCCACCTCGACAGCGCCGCCCACGAAGCCCTTATCTACACGCCGGAACGCCGATCTGGGGATTCCCCATCCTCCCGCCGCCGGAGCGGCCGGCGGAGGGTGAGGAATCCCACAGATACGCCGGCGGCCGCCGGGAGATCCCGAGTCACCTCCGATTCGCCTCTGAGCACTGTAGATGGGGGAAGGGTCATAGCAGTGGAATCTTCTGAAAAGAAATTAGAGGGCTTTTCAGAAGATAGTGTCTATGAAGATACACTTTCTTCGCCAGCCTGGTTGCCTCATATATGCGTTCTTAGTGTCTTCACTGTACTTATTGCTACATTGTTGCCTAAGATCATATTTATCAAACAGAGGACATAATTCAACAAGTATGTCTGAATAAGCACTAGATATTTCTTCCTCCTTACCATGACATATTTTTTTCGAAATGGGGGTGTACTCCGGCTTCTGCATCGTGACGATGCACACGGCCTTTTATTAGATAAAGAGTTTAGGAAAAGTAACGTTTACAACTCACGCATCACCGAGGATTGATACAAAAATCAACCATCGATAACAACCCATATTATGGCTACACATCAGCATAACCTTCTAGTATGACGCCAACCAGCCTGGCACAAGATATCCTAAGCGACCATCAGAAGCCGTGTGCAGCCAGTAGCCATAGCATCCCGCTGCCCCTTCGGGGAGAGTAGGGCCCGAAGCTGAACCCAATGGGAGACCATATAGATGACCTTTTTTATTAAAAATTATATCATTTCTGACCCTCCAAATAGACCAATATAAAGCAGAAACCCCAATCCGGATAAAAGCCTTAGATTGTATATCTACTTCACTTAACCAATTACCAAACATATTAGTAATATTAGTCGGAGGTGGAAGATCATAAGTGAAATTAACCGTACGTCATAAGAGCTTTGCTAATGGACATTCAATGAAAAGGTGTTGAATGGTCTCCTGTTCCCCACAGAAAACACATTTTGTACACCCATTTCAATGACGTTTAGCTAGGTTATCCTTAGTTAACAAAACTTTATTACTCAAGAACCACATGAAAATCTTAATCTTAAGCGGAATTTTAACCTTCCAGAGATACTTCCTCAGAAAAGGGGTGTGGTCACTCATGAGATCTTCATACATCGACTTCACTGTAAATAAACCATTTGAAGACAATTTCCAAACAAAACGATCATTTTCTTCATTCAAAGTTACCAACATGAGTTTCCTACATAATTGCAACCATAAAGTCCATTTATTTCCACTTAAAACCCTTCGAAATGTAATGTTCAGCGGAGTTTGGGCTAAAACCTGTGCAACTGTTACATTCTTATGGTGTACAATATTATACAAAGATGGATATTGATGAGCCAAAGAAATATTTTCCAACCAGGTATCTTCCCAGAAGCGGGTATTCATGCCATTACCCACTTTGAAGAAGCCCCTAGAGAAAAACTCCTGTTTAACTCCCATCAATCCTTTCCAGAATGGGGAATCGGTAGGTCTAGCTTGTACCTCCGATAACGTCTTCTGTCTTAGGTATTTATTTTGTAGCAATTCTTGCACCACACCACGTCTTCATTAAGAAGTTTAAAGAGCCACTTACTCAATAATCATCTATTTTTTATTTCGAGAACCTCAATACCTAACCCCCTGGTCTTTGGGACGACAAACAATGAGCCGATATTTTCTTTTATTTTCATCAGACTGCCAAAATAATCGAGATCTATAAAAATCCAAGCGTTTCCTTACCCCAAAAGGTATTTGCAGGAAAGACAACATAAACATTGGTAAACTAGTTAATATTGAATTAATAAGGACTAACCTATCACCATAGGATAGTGTCTTCCCTTTCCAGCATCCTAATTTACTCTCAATCCTTGTTTCTACCGGATACCAATCCGAATTTCGAAGTTTTTTTGTAATGGATTGGGATACCCAAGTATCTAAAAGGGAGTTGACCAGCATCACATCCAAAGATCTGCTTATACTGGTCTTCTTCCTCCTTTGCCTTTTCAAAACAAAAAATCTCACTCTTATGAAAATTAATCTTAAGCCCCGATAACTCTTCAAAGAGGCACAAAATTAATTTCATATTAACCGCTTTGTTGAGGTCATGTTCCATAAAAAGGATGATATCATCCGCATAATGTAGTATAGAGAGTCCTCCATCAACTAAATGTGGGATTAACCCTCCAACCTGACCATCCTCTTTTGCACGTTCAATTAAGATGGCAAGCATATCCACTACAATATTAAACAGCATTGGGGACAAAGAGTCCCCTTGCCTTAATCCTTTCTTTTTCTGGAAATAATGACCAATATCATCATTCACCTTCACCCCAACACTGCCTCCTTGAACAAAATGTTGCACTAATCTGCCCCATTCTAGAGCAAAGCCCTTCATTCGCAAGGTTTGTTGTAAAAAAGGCCATTTCACCTTATCATAAGCTTTCTCGAAGTCGATCTTAAATAACACCCCATCCAATTTCTTAGTATGTAATTCATGAATTGTTTCATAGAGTATGACTACCCCTTCCAAAATATTCCTACCTGGCATAAAGGCGGATTGGGTTGGCTTTATAACTCTTGGGGCAATCCCCGAGATGCGATTCGTACCAACTGATACATCTCCAACGTATCTATAATTTCTGATGTTCCATGCTAGTTTTATGACAATACCTACATGTTTTGCTCACACTTTATAGTGATTTTATGCATTTTCCGGAACTAACCTATTAACAAGATGCCGAAGTGCCAGTTCCTGTTTTCTGCTGTTTTTGGTTCCAGAAAGGCTGTTCGGGCAATATTCTCGGAATTCGACGAAACAAAAGCCAAACATCTTAGTTCACCGAGACGTTCCAGAACACCGAAGGAGAGCTGGAGGGGGCCAAGGGGGACCCACACCATAGGGGGGCGCGGTTCCCACCCTGGCCGCGCCGCCATGTGGTGAGGGAACCCTGTTGCCCCTCCGACTCCGCCTCTTCGCCTATAAAACCCCTCGTGACCTAAAAACCTTATACAAATTGACGAAACTCCAGGAAGACTCCAGGGGCGCCGCCGCCATCGCGAAACTCCGTTTCGGGGGACAGAAGTCTCTGTTCCGGCACGCCACCGGGACGGGGAATTGCCCCCGGAGTCATCTCCATCGACACCACCGCCATCTTCATCGCCGTTGCTGACTCCCATGATGAGGAGGGAGTAGTTCTCCCCCGAGGCTGAGGGCTCTACCGGTAGCTATGTGGTTCATCTCTCTCTCTCCCATGGCGTGATCTTTATGTGATCATGAGCTTTGTATCACTATTAATCTATGCGCTACTCTAGTGATGTTATTAAAGTAGTCTATTCCTCCTCCATGATGTAATGTTGATAGTGTGTGCATCATGTAGTACTTGGCGTAGGTTATGATTGTAATCTCTTGTAGATTATGAAGTTAACTATTACTATGATAGTATTGATGCGATCTATTCCCCCTTTCATAGCTATTGTTGACAGTGTGTATGCTATGTTAGTACTCGGTCTAAATTGCAACGGTCTATTACGCACTCTAGAGGTTACTTTAATATGAACTCCGAATGTTGTGGAGCTTGTTTACTCCGGCTTGAGGTGTGCTTTTATAGCCCAACACAATGAATGGTGTTTTTATCCAACAAGAGAGTGTGAGAAAGTAGCACAAGTGAAGAGAAGTTATTTATTTATGTGATCATTGTTGAGAGTGTCCACTAGTGATAGTATGATCCCTAGGCCTTGTTTCCAAATATCGAATCACCATTTATTTACTGTTCTACTACATGTTTACTTGCTGCCATATTTATTTCAGATTGCAATTACTACTTATAATCATCCATATTACTTGTATTTCACTATCTCTTCGCCGAACTAGTGTACCTATACATCTGACAAATGTATTAGGTGTGTTGGGGACACAAGAGACTTCTTGTATCGTAATTGCAGGGTTGCTTGAGAGGGATATCTTTGACCTCTACCTCCCTGAGTTCGATAAACCTTGGGTGATTCACTTAAGGGAAACTTGTTGCTGTTCTACAAACCTCTGCTCTTGGAGGCCCAACACTGTCTACAGGAATAGAAGCGTGCGTAGACATCAAGCTATTTTCTGGCGTCGTTGCCGGGGAGGCATAGCTCTACTCATAAGTTCACCTGGGGAGTACACTCTACCTCTCTCTCTGTTTTTATTTTGTTTTATTTTGTATTGCTTAATTTACTTTTGTTCAATTTGTTTTTGTCTTGTTTTATTTTTCTTATATACCCAAAAATCCATAAAAATTTGAAAAACAAAAAAATTAAAAACTGTTGTTATGGGAGAACCCACAACCTATTTGGAGCTTATTGAAATATATATGAATTATAGAGAATCAAGAATGGGTAAAGTCATGAGTGCTGTGATAGAAAAATTGAATACAATTGCTAAAATCTTGCTTAAACGCCATGATATAAACTGTTTCTCTAAACAGGATACTAAACATCTGAAATTCCAATGTGGCTTTAGTGAAGAAGTTTTAATTAAGAACTATAATTGGAATAACTATATTCATTTTGGGTTCGAAGAGGTAGAACAATTTGTTTTATTTATGGGAGCCTCTGAGATAGAATCATTCATGGTTAAAAATTATGAAACTTGTGTTGTTTGTAAGGACCTTAAAAATTATGTCTCTTTTATCCTTAATTTTTTGCATAGAAAGTTACAGCGATAATCCTTATATCATTGATTATAAAGAGAGACTCATTAATGCACAAGAATGCACTCACAATTTGCAGGAACCTGTGGAAGAAGAAATTGATGAACCTGAAAGCTCATTGGATGAAAAAGAGGAGGAGATTGATGAACCTGAAAGCTCATTGGATGAAAAAGAGGAGGAGAGTGATGAACAAAAGGAGGAATAATGGATTAGCTACCCATGCCAACCTTCTAATGAGAGTAACTCTTTATCTCTTACACTATTTGATTGTCCTCAATGCTTACCAAAGGAGGATGAATGTTATGTTCCTGTGGATTCTCTTGAAATATTCCCTATGAGTAAAACTTGTGAGAATAATTATGCTACTGTTATCTATGATAATCCATGCTATTTTGATAAATCTTATGATAATGCTTTGTTTATGCCTGATGTCGAAATGCATGGTACTAAAGAGTTTTGCTTGGCAAATGTTTATGATAAAGCTCTAGATGATGGTCCTATGTTACTTGATAATATTAATTGTACTACTAATGAAAAAGGGATTGGAGAAGTCTTGACTTTATCTAGGAGTCCCATATCTTTTGAGATTGATCAATCATCTTGTTATATTATTGATAAAAGTGGGTTTGAAAGTTTTAATCCCACTATTTTTGAGCTTGATAAAAATTATGTGTTTATGGATCATGAAAAACATGCTTTATGTGATAGTTATATTGTTGAGTTTATTCATGAAGCTACTCAAAATTATTACGAGAGAGGAAAATATGGTTGTAGAAATTTGCATGGTACTAAAACACCTCTCTATATGTTGGAACTTTTGAAGTTACTCTTGTTTTATCTTCTTATACTTGTCACTTTAATCTTCATGAATTTATTTGTGTACAAGGTTCCTATGCATAGGAAGTGGGTTAGACTTAAATGTGTTTTGAATTTGCTTTTTGATGCTCTCTTTTGCTTCAACTCTTATTTCTTGCAAGAGCATCATTAAAATTGCTGAGCCCATCTTAATGGCTATAAAGAAAGCACTTCTTGGAAGATAACCCATGTTTTTATTTTGCTACTATTTTGTTGCGTCTTGGAAGTTGTTACTACTGTAGCAACCTCTCCTTATCTTTATTTTATTGAATTGTTGGGCCAAGTAAAGTCTATAATATGAAGTTGATACTAGATTTGGATTTCTGCGCAGAAACAGATTTCTATCTGTCACGAATTTGAGTAGGTCTCTTTGTAGGAAACTCAGAAAAATATGCCAATTTTCATGCGTGTTCCTCAGATATGTACGCAACTTTAATTAGTTTTGAGTTTTCTGATTTGAGCAACGGAAGTACCTCTTAAAAGTTCGTCTTTACTGGCTATTCTGTTTTGACAGATTATGTCTCTATTTTTTTGCATTGTCTCTTGTGGACTTTAAGTGAGGCTTTCTAGACGTGGAGAGCTGTAGCTAATGTTTTATTGAGTTCTTGCAATGTGTCACTACAGGAATAAAGTGGATTAAAGTTTTTTTTGAGTGCTAACCCCTCTAATGAAGTTTATGAGAAGTTTGGTGTGAAGAAAGTTTTCAAGGGTCAAGAGAGGAGGATGATATATGATCAAGAAGAGTGAAAAGTCTAAGCTTGGGGATGCCCCCGTGGTTCATCCCTGCATATTTCAAGAAGACTCAAGCATCTAAGCTTGGGGATGCCCAAGGCATCCCCTTCTTCATCGACAACTTATCAGGTCACCTCTAGTGAAACTATATTTTTATTCCGTCACATCTTATGTGCTTTACTTGGAGCGTCTGTATGTTTTTATTTTTGTTTTTGTTTGAATAAAATAGGATCCTAGCATTCTTTGTGTGGGAGAGAGACACGCTCCGCTCGTTCATATGAACACTGGTGTTCTTAGCTTTACTTTTAATGTTCATGGAGAAGGTTGAAACTGCTTCGTTCATTGTTATTTGGTTGGAAACAGAAAATGCTTCATGTGGTAATTGGTATATTGTCTTGAGTAATTTGATACTTGGCAATTGTTTTGCTCAAATAGATCATTTTTAAGCTCTTGCATCATGTACTTTGCACCTATTAATGAAGAACTACCATAGAGCTTGTTGAAATTTGGTTTGCATGATTGGTCTCTCTAAAGTCTAGATATTTTCTGGTGAAGTGTTTGAACAACAAGGAAGACAGTGTAGAGTCTTATAATGCTTGCCATATGTTCTTATGTAAGTTTTGCTGTACCGGTTCATACTTGTGTTTGCTTCAAACAACCTTGCTAGCCAAAGCCTTGTACTGAGAGGGATTACTTCTCGTGCATCCAAAACCTTGAGCCAAAACCTATGCCATTTGTGTCCACCATACCTACCTACTATGTGGTATTTCTCTGCCATTCCAAAGTAAATTGCTTGCGTGCTACCTTTAAAACTTCATTCCTTGTCTTTGCAATACATAGCTCATGGGAAAATAGCCTTAAAAACTATTGTGGTAAAGAATATGTAGCTTATGTATCTTATTTCTTATAAGTTGCTTGTTGAGCGGTAACCATGTTTCTGGGGACGCCATCAACTATTACACCTTTGTTGAATATCATGTGAGTTGCTATGCATGTTCGTCTTGTCTGAAGTAAGGGTAATTTATCATGATCAAATGGTTTGAGTATGCATATTGTTAGAGAAGAACATTGGGCCGCTAACTAAAGCCATGAATCATGGTGGAAGTTTCTGTAGGATAACGTTGCATAGAAAACAAAAAATTTCCTACGGCGAACACGCAATCCAAGCCAAGATGCAATCTAGAAGACGGTAGCAACGAGGGGGTATCGAGTCTCACCCTTGAAGAGATTCCAAAGCCTACAAGATGAGGCTCTTGTTGCTGCGGTAGACGATCACTTGCCGCTTGCAAAAGCGCGTAGAAGATCTTGATCACGATCGGTTCCGGCGCCACGAACGGGCAGCACCTCCGTACTCGGTCACACGTTCGGTTGTTGATGAAGACGATGTCCACCTCCCCGTTCCAGCGGGCAGCGGAAGTAGTAGCTCCTCTTGAATCCGACAGCACGACGGCGTGGTGTCGGTGGCGGTGTAGAAGTCCGGCGGAGCTTCGCTAAGCTACGCGGGCAATATGAAGTGGAGGAGCAAAGCTAGGGTTTGGGAGGGGGTGGCCGGCCACTCAAGGGGGGCGGCCAAGCTATGGTCTTGGGGTGGCCGGCCCCCTCCCTTGGCCCCTCATTATATAGGTGGATCCCAAGTGTTGGTGTCCAAGTCTTCGAATAAGACCCGAAACCAAAACCTTCCATAGGAGGGGGGAAACCTAGCCCAACTAGAACTCCCACCCAAAGGTGGGATTCCCACCTCCCATGTGGGGGGTGGCCGGCCCCCTATGGTGGAGTCCACTTGGGACTCCACCCCCACTAGGGCTGGCCGGCCATGGAGGTGGAGTCCCTTGTGGACTCCACCTTCCTTGGTGGTTTCTTCCGGACTTTTCTAGAACCTTCTAGAACCTTCCATAGAACCTTCCGCGACATTTTATTTCACATAAAATGACATCCTATATATGAATCTTATTCTCCGGACCATTCCGGAACTCCTCGTGATGTCCGGGATCTCATCCGGGACTCCGAACAAATATTCGAACTCCATTCCATAATTCAAGTACTACCATTTCAACATCCAACTTTAAGTGTGTCACCCTACGGTTCGAGAACTATGTGGACATGGTTGAGTACTCACTCCGACCAATAACCAATAGCGGGATCTGGAGATCCATAATGGCTCCCACATATTCAACGATGACTTTAGTGATCGAATGAACCATTCACATACATTACCAATTCCCTTTGTCTCGCGATATTTTACTTGTCCGAGGTTTGATCTTCGGTATCACTCTATACCTTGTTCAACCTCGTCTCCTGACAAGTACTCTTTACTCGTACCGTGGTATGTGGTCTCTTATGAACTCATTCATATGCTTGCAAGACATTAGACGACATTCCACCGAGAGGGCCCAGAGTATATCTATCCGTCATCGGAATGGACAAATCCCACTGTTGATCCATATGCCTCAACTCATACTTTCCGGATACTTAATCCCACCTTTATAGCCACCCATTTACGCAGTGGTGTTTGGTGTAATCAAAGTACCTTTCCGGTATAAGTGATTTACATGATCTCATGGTCATAAGGACTAGGTAACTATGTATCGAAAGCTTATAGCAAATAACTTAATGACGAGATCTTATGCTACGCTTAATTGGGTGTGTCCATTACATCATTCACACAATGACATAACCTTGTTATTAATAACATCCAATGTTCATGATTATGAAACTAATCATCCATTAATCAACAAGCTAGTTTAAGAGGCATACTAGGGACTTCTTGTTTGTCTACATATCACACATGTACTAATGTTTCGGTTAATACAATTCTAGCATGATATATAAACATTTATCATAAACATAAAGATATAAATAATAACCACTTTATTATTGCCTCTAGGGCATATCTCCTTCAGTCTCCCACTTGCACTAGAGTCAATAATCTAGATTACATTGTAATATACCTAACACCCATGGCATTTTGGTGTTGGTCATGCTTTGCCCTAGGGAGAGCTTTAGTCAACGGATCTGCTACATTCAGATCAGTGTGTACTTTGCAAATCTTTACTTCTCCATCTTCGATGTACTCGCGAATCGAGTGGTAACGCAGCTTGATATGCTTCAGCCTCTTGTGTGACCTTGGCTCTTGTGCATTGGCGATGGCACCCATGTTATCACAGTAAATGATTAATGGGTCCAATGCACTAGGAACCACACCGAGCTCTACAATGAACCTCTTCATCCATACCGCTTCTGATGAAGCCTCTGGAAGCCGCTATGTACTCGATTCTGTTGAAGACTTCGCCACCGTGCACCGCTTCGAGCTTGCCCAGCTTGCGGCACCATTCAATATAAACACGTACCTGCATTGTGACTTAGAGTCATCAGGATCACTGTTCCTACTTGAATCGGTGTAACTTGTTTCAACGAGCTCTTGGTCACCTCCATAACAAAGAAAAATATCCTTAGTTCTTTTCAAGTACTTCAGGATATTCTTGACCGCTGTCCAGTGTTCCATTCCTGGATCACTTTGATATCTGCTAGTCAAACTAACAGCATGTGCTATATCCGGTCTTGTACATAGCATGGCATACATAATAGAGCCTACTGCTGAAGCATAGGGGATATTACTCATCCTTTCTCTTTCTTCTGCCGTAGCCGGTCCTTGAGTTTTACTCAATACCTTGCCTGGTAACATAGGTAAGAACCCTTTCTTACTTTCGTCCATTCTAAACTTCTTTAGAATCTTGTCCAGATATGTACTCTGTGATAGCCCTATTAGGCGTCTTGATCTATCTCTATAAATCTTGATGCCTAATATATATGATGCTTCACCAAGGTCTTTCATTGAAAAACTATTATTCAAATATCCCTTAACACCGCGTAATAGTTCTAGACCATTACCGCTCAATACTATGTCATCTACATATAATATCGGGAATGCTACTGTAGCTCCCACTCACTTTCTTGTAAATACAGGCCTCTCCATGACCTTTGTATAAACCCGAAGTCTTTGATCACCTTATCAAAGCGTCGGTTCCAACTTCTTGATGCTTGCTTCAGTCCATAGATTGAACGCTGAAGTTTGCATACTTTGTCAGCATTTTTAGGATCGACAAAACCTTTGGGTTGTACCATATACAACTCTTCCTCAATGTCTCCATTAAGGAATGCCGTTTTGACATCCATCTGCCAAATCTCATAATCGAAAAATGCAGCTATTGCTAACAAAATCCTCACAGATTTTAGCTTCGCTACAGGTGAGAATGTCTCATCGTAGTCAACTCCTTGAATTTGTCGGAAACCCTTTGCGACAAGTCGAGCTTTATAGACAGTAATATTACCATCAGCATCTGCTTTTTCTCTTGAAGATCCATTTATTCTCGACAGCCTTGCGGCTATCAGGTAGGTCTACCAAAGTCCATACTTTGTTATCATACATGGATCCCATTTCGGATTTCATGGCTTCTTGCCATTTGTTGGAATCTGGGCTCATCATCGCTTCTTCATACGTCGCAGGGTCCTCATCATTGTTATCTACAATCATGACATTCAGACAAGGATCATACCAATCAGGAGTGGCACGTTCCCTTGTCGATCTGCGAGGTTCAGTAGTTTCCTCGTTCGAAGTTTCATGATCATTATCATTAGCTTCCTCTGTTGCCGGTGTAGGCGGTACAGGTACAACTTCCGCATCGCGCTACTCGATCAACGAGTATAGATTCATCAATCTCATCGAGTTCTACTTTTCTTCCAGTCACTTCTTTAGTGAGAAATTCTTTCTCAAGAAAGGTTCCGTTCTTAGCAACAAAGATTTTGCCTTCGGATCTGTGATAGAAAGTGTACCCTATAGTTTCCTTAGGGTATCCTATGAAGACGCATTTCTCCGCTTTGGGTTCTAGCTTGTCCGGTTGTAACTTCTTTACATAGGCTTCGCAACCCCAAACTTTCAGGAACGACAGCTTAGGTTTCTTATTAAACCATAATTCATACGGTGTCGTTTCTACGGATTTTGATGGTGCTCCATTTAAAGTGAATGCGGCTGTCTCTAATGCATAACTCCAAAATGATAACGGCAAATCAGTAAGAGACATCATACTACGAACCATATCTAAGAGAGTTCGATTACGACGTTCGGACACACCGTTTCGTTGAGGTGTGCACGGCGGTGTCAATTGTGAAAGTATTCCGCATTTCTTTAAATGCATGCCAAACTCATAACTCAGATATTCACCTCCACGATCAGATCGTAGAAATTTGATCTTCTTGTTACGTTGATTTTCTACTTCACTTTGAAATTCCTTAAACTTCTCGAAAGTTTCGGATTTATGTTTCATGAAATAGATATACCCATATCTACTCAGATCATCTGTGAAGGTTAGAACATAACGATAACCACCGCGCGATGCTACGCTCATTGGTCCACATACATCGGTATGTATGATTTCCAATAAGTCAGTAGCTCGCTCCATCATACCAGAAAATGGAGTCTTTGTCATTTTTCCCATTAGACATGCTTCGCATCTATCAAGTGACTCAAAGTCAAGTGATTCAAGTAATCCATCAGTATGGAGTTTCTTCATGCGTTTCACTCCAATATGACCAAGACGTCAGTGCCACATATAAGTAGAATTATCATTAAGTTTAATTCGCTTAGCATCAATGTTATGTATGTGCGTATCACTACTATCGAGATCTAACAGAAATAAGCCATTCTTTTGTGGTGCTCGACCATAAAAGATATTATTCATAAAAATAGAACAACCATTATTCTCAGACTTGAATGAATAACCGTCTTGCATTAAACAAGATCCAGATATAATGTTCATGCTCAACGCAGGTACATAATAGCAATTATTTAGGCTTAAAACTAATCCCGAAGGTAGATGTAGAGGAAGTGTGCCGACCGCGATCACATTGACCTTGGATCCGTTTCCAACGCGCATCGTCACTTCATCTTTCAGCCTTTGTCGTATATTATTTAGTTCCTGTTTCGAGTTACAAATATGTGCAACCGAACCAGTATCAAATACCGATGTACTAGAACGAGAACCAGTGAAATGAACATCTATAACATGTATATCAAATATACCTTCTTTCTTCTTCTTGACAAGGCCGCTCTTCAGATCAGCCAGATACTTGGAGCAATTACGCTTCCAGTGTCCCTTCTCCTTGCAGTAATAGCACTCAGCATCGTGCTTAGGGCCGTTCTTAGGTTTCATAGGAGGCGTGGCAGCTTTCTTGCCACCCTTCTTGAATTTTCCCTTAGACTTGCCCTGTTTCTTGAAACTGGTGGTCTTGTTGACCATCAACACTTGGTGCTCTTTCTTGATCTCAATCTCAGCAGCTTTTAGCATGCCAAAAAGTTCAGGTAACTCCTTGTTCATGTTCTGCATATTGTAGTTCATCACAAAGTTCTTGTAACTTGGTGGCAGTGATTGAAGGACACGATTAATCCCTTCTGTTAGGAATCACTATTCCCAAGTCAATGAAGTTTCTTCGCATGCCCGGTCATGGCGAGCATGTGCTCACTAACGGAGCTGCCTTCTTCCATCATACAGTGAAGAAATGTTTCGATGCTTCATAGCATTCCACGGCCGCATGAGTCTCGAATATAGCTTTCAGCTCATTCATCAACTCATGAGGATCATGGTGCTCAAAACGTTTTTGAAGATCGGATTCCAGACTGCACAGGATGGCACACTGAACTTGAGAGTACCGAGTTTTCCGAGTCGCGTAAACAGCTTTTACTTCATCGGATTCATCTTCTGCAGAGGGTCACCTAGCGGTGCATCAAGCACAAATTGCAGATTTCCGCCGAGAGGAAGATCCTCACATGACGGAACCACAGTCGGTGAAGTTGCTACCGTTGCTCTTAAGTTTCTCTTTCTCTAGGAACTGATTAAAATTGATTGGGGACGCCATCTCTACAACATATATTTGCAATAGTTTAGACTAAGTTTATGACAAATTGAGTTCAAATTTTAATTCAACATAATTAAAAACCTAAGTGAACTCCCACTCAAAACAATATCCCTCGCATTGTCTTAGTGATCACACGAACCAAATCCACCGCACCTAAACCCGATCATCACGAGAAAAGGTGTGATTTCAATGGCGAACACTCAAAGTGTTCATCATATCAACCATATGATTCATGCTCTACCTTTCGGTATCACGTGTTCCGAGACCATGTCTCGTACATGCTAGGCTCGTCAAGGCCACCTTAGTATCCGCATGTGCAAAACTGTCTTGCACCCGTCATATGTACTTATTGAATCTATCACACCCGATCATCACGAGGTGCTTCAAACGACAAGACTTGGCAACGGTGCTACTAAGGATGAACACTTTATTATCTTGAGATTTTAGTGAGGGATCATCTTATAATGCTACCGTCGCGATCTAAGCAAAATAAGATGCATAAAAAGGATTAACATCACATGCAGTTCATATGTGATATGATATGGCCCTTTTGTTCTTGCGCCTTTGATCTTCATCTCCAAAGCACGGATATGATCTCCATCATCTTCGGGCATGATCTCCATCATCGTCGGCGTAGCGTCAAGGTCAATGGCGCCGTCTTCATGATTGTCCTCCATGTAGCAACTATTACAACTACTTTGAAATACTACTCAACATGAAATTTAAAGACAACCATAAGGCTCCTGCCGGTTGCCACAATACAATAATGATCATCTCATACATATTCATCATCACATTATGGCCATATCACATCACCAAACCCTGCAAAAACAAGTTAGACGTCTCTAATTTGGTTTGCATATTTTACGTGGTTTAGGGTTTTCGAGAGAGATCTAATCTACCTACGAACATGAACCACAACGTTGATACTAATGTTTTCAATAGAAGAGTAAATTGAATCTTTACTATAGTAGGAGAGACAGACACCCGCAAAGCCTCTTATGCAATACAAGTTGCATGTCGAACGAGGAACAAGTCTCATGAACGCGGTCATGTAAAGTTAGTCCGAGCCGCTTCATCCCACTATGCCATAAAGATGCAAAGTACTCAAACTAAAGATAACAAGAGCATCAACGCCCACAAACCATTGTGTTCTACTCGTGCAACCATCTATGCATAGACACGGCTCTGATACCACTGTAGGATAACATTGCATAGAAAACAAAAATTTTCCTACGGCGAACACGCAATCCAAGCCAAGATGCAATCTAGAAGACGGTAGCAACGAGGGGGTATCGAGTCTCACCCTTGAAGAGATTCCAAAGCCTACAAGATGAGGCTCTTGTTGCTGCGGTAGACGATCACTTGCCGCTTGCAAAAGCGCGTAGAAGATCTTGATCACGATCGGTTCCGGCGCCACGAACGGGCAGCACCTCCGTACTCGGTCACACGTTCGGTTGTTGATGAAGACGACGTCCACCTCCCCGTTCCAGCGGGCAGTGGAAGTAGTAGCTCCTCTTGAATCCGACAGCACGACGGCGTGGTGTCGGTGGCGGTGTAGAAGTCCGGCGGAGCTTCGCTAAGCTACGCGGGCAATATGAAGTGGAGGAGCAAAGCTAGGGTTTGGGAGGGGGTGGCCGGCCACTCAAGGGGGCGGCCAAGCTATGGTCTTGGGGTGGCCGGCCCTCCCTTGGCCCCTCATTATATAGGTGGATCCCAAGTGTTGGTGTCCAAGTCTTCGAATAAGACCCGAAACCAAAACCTTCCATAGGAGGGGGAAACCTAGCCCAACTAGGACTCCCACCCAAAGGTGGGATTCCCACCTCCCATGTGGGGGGTGGCCGGCCCCCTATGGTGGAGTCCACTTGGGACTCCACCCCCACTAGGGCTGGCCGGCCATGGAGGTGGAGTCCCTTGTGGACTCCACCTTCCTTGGTGGTTTCTTCCGGACTTTTCTAGAACCTTCTAGAACCTTCCATAGAACCTTCCGCGACATTTTATTTCACATAAAATGACATCCTATATATGAATCTTATTCTCCGACCATTCCGGAACTCCTCGTGATGTCCGGATCTCATCCGGGACTCCGAACAAATATTCGAACTCCATTCCATAATTCAAGTACTACCATTTCAACATCCAACTTTAAGTGTGTCACCCTACGGTTCGAGAACTATGTGGACATGGTTGAGTACTCACTCCGACCAATAACCAATAGCGGGATCTGGAGATCCATAATGGCTCCCACATATTCAACGATGACTTTAGTGATCGAATGAACCATTCACATACATTACCAATTCCCTTTGTCTCGCGATATTTTACTTGTCCGAGGTTTGATCTTCGGTATCACTCTATACCTTGTTCAACCTCGTCTCCTGACAAGTACTCTTTACTCGTACCGTGGTATGTGGTCTCTTATGAACTCATTCATATGCTTGCAAGACATTAGACGACATTCCACCGAGAGGGCCCAGAGTATATCTATCCGTCATCGGAATGGACAAATCCCACTGTTTATCCATATGCCTCAACTCATACTTTCCGGATACTTAATCCCACCTTTATAGCCACCCATTTACGCAGTGGTGTTTGGTGTAATCAAAGTACCTTTCCGGTATAAGTGATTTACATGATCTCATGGTCATAAGGACTAGGTAACTATGTATCGAAAGCTTATAGCAAATAACTTAATGACGAGATCTTATGCTACGCTTAATTGGGTGTGTCCATTACATCATTCACACAATGACATAACCTTGTTATTAATAACATCCAATGTTCATGATTATGAAACTAATCATCCATTAATCAACAAGCTAGTTTAAGAGGCATACTAGGGACTTCTTGTTTGTCTACATATCACACATGTACTAATGTTTCGGTTAATACAATTCTAGCATGATATATAAACATTTATCATAAACATAAAGATATAAATAATAACCACTTTATTATTGCCTCTAGGGCATATCTCCTTCAGTTTCAGTCTGGACATTAATCCTCAATCTCTTATGAGAATATTATCTGTTGTTGAATGCTTATGCATTAAAGAGGAGTCCATTATCTGTTTTCTATGTTGTCCCGGTATGGATGTCCTAAGTTGAGATGTATCAAAAACGAGAAATTAAATGCGATCTATCTCCTTGGACCTTTGTACAGGTGGCATAGAAGTACCCCTTTGTGACACTTGGTTGAAACATATGTAATGCAATGATAATACATGGAAATCCAAGCTAATTAGAACAAGGTGCGAGCACTATTGGTATTCTATGCATGAGGCTTGCAACTTATAGGATGTCTTATGCATAACACATATGAATTATTACTACCGTTGACAAAATTGTTTCTATGTTTTCAAAATAAAAGCTCTAGCACAAAAATAGCAATTCATGCTTCCCTCTGCGAAGGGACTTTCTTTTACTTTATGTTGAGTCAGTTTACCTACTTCTCTCTATCTTAGAAGCAAACACTTGTGTCAACTGTGTGCATTGATTCCTACATACTTGCTTATTTGCATTCATCATATTACTTTGTGTTGACAATCATCCATGAGATATACATCCATGAGATATACATGTTGAAAGTTGAAAGCAACTGCTGAAACTTATATCTTCCTTTGTGTTGCTTCAAAACTTTATACTAAGAATTTATTGCTTTATGAGTTAACTCCTATGCAAGTCTTATTGATGCTTGTCTTGAAAGTACTATTCATGAAAAGTCTTTGCTATATGATTCAGTTGTTTAATCATTATCTTTACCATTGCTTCGAATCACTTCATTCATCTCATATGCTTTACAATAGTATTGATCAAGATCATGTTGGTAGCATGTCACTTCAGAAATTATTCTTGTTATCGTTTACCTACTCGAGGGCGAGTAGGAACTAAGCTTGGGGATGCTTGATACGTCTCCAACGTATCTATAATTTCTGATGTTCCATGCTAGTTTTATGACAATACCTACATGTTTTACTCACACTTTATAGTGATTTTATGCATTTTCTGGAACTAACCTATTAACAAGATGCCGAAGTGCCAGTTCCTGTTTTCTGCTGTTTTTGGTTCCAGAAAGGCTGTTCGGGCAATATTCTCAGAATTCGACGAAACAAAAGCCAAACATCTTAGTTCACCGAGACGTTCCAGAACACCGAAGGAGAGCCGGAGGGGGGCCAAGGGGGACCCACACCATAGGGGGGCGCGGGTCACACCCTGGCCGCGCCGCCATGTGGTGAGGGAACCCTGTTGCCCCTCCGACTCCGCCTCTTCGCCTATAAAACCCCTCGTGACCTAAAAACCTTATACCAATTGACGAAACTCCAGAAAGACTCCAGGGGCGCAGCCGCCATTGCGAAACTCCGTTTCGGGGGACAGAAGTCTCTGTTCTGGCACGCCGTCGGGACGGGGAATTGCCCCCGGAGTCATCTCCATCGACACCACCGCCATCTTCATCGCCGTTGCTGACTCCCATGATAAGGAGGGAGTAGTTCTCCCCCGAGGCTGAGGGCTCTACCAGTAGCTATGTGGTTCATCTCTCTCCCATGGCGTGATCTTTATGTGATCATGAGCTTTGTATCACTATTAATCTATGTGTTACTCTAGTGATGTTATTAAAGTAGTCTATTCCTCCTCCATGATGTAATGTTGACAATGTGTGCATCATGTAGTACTTGGCGTAGGTTATGATTGTAATCTCTTGTAGATTATGAAGTTAACTATTACTATGATAGTATTGATGTGATCTATTCCCCCTTTCATAGCTATTGTTGACAGTGTGTATGCTATGTTAGTACTCGGTCTAAATTGCAACAGTCTATTACGCACTCTAGAGGTTACTTTAATATGAACTCCGAATGTTGTGGAGCTTGTTTACTCCGGCTTGAGGTGTGCTTTTATAGCCCTACACAATGAATGATGTTTGTTATCCAACAAGAGAGTGTGAGAAAGTAGCACAAGTGAAGAGAAGTTATTTATTTATGTGATCATTGTTGAGAGTGTCCACTAGTGAAAGTATGATCCCTAGGCCTTGTTTCCAAATATCGAATCACCATTTATTTACTATTCTACTGCATGTTTACTTGCTGCCATATTTATTTCAGATTACAATTAGTACTTATAATCATCCATATTACTTGTATTTCACTATCTCTTCGCCGAACTAGTGCACCTATATATCTGACAAGTGTATTAGGTGTGTTGGGGACACAAGAGACTTCTTGTATCGTAATTGCAGGGTTGCTTGAGAGGGATATCTTTGACCTCTACCTCCCTGAGTTCTATAAACCTTGGGTGATTCACTTAAGGGAAACTTGCTGCTATTCTACAAACCTCTGCTCTTGGAGGCCCAACACTGTCTACAGGAATAGAAGCGTGCGTAGATATCACCAACCTTAGTAAAAATCTTAAAACACACATTTAGTAAACAAATAGGTCTGTATTGTTGTATTTGGACCGCATTATCTTTTTCAAGTAACAAAGTAATAACACCGAAATTTAGTTTATAAAGGGGCAAGTCCCCTCTGCTAAACTGTGAAAACAAAGCCATCGGAAAACCATCTGGTCCAGGAGCCTTATTCAGTTCCATATGAGAAATTGCCTCAAAAACCTCCTCTTCCGTAAAGGGGGGCGTCAAGATGTCATTCTCAATTGATGAAATTTTCGTAATATCATGGATGTCCTCTTCAACAAGAGAAATATTGGTTGGTGTCGGTGCCCCAAACAATTTCTTATAAAATTCAGTAATGTAAACCTTTAAATTATCTTCCCCAACAATAGTCCCCTCTTGTTGCTCCAACTGAATTTTTTTATTTTTACGATGTTTACCATTAGCTATTAAGTGGAAACACCTTGAATTATTCCCCCCTTCCAGAATATGTTTAACTTTCACTCTTTGGGCCCATTTAGACTCGTCATCTCTTCTTAATATGTTCAAGTAAGAAATGAGTATGATCGGAATCAGCTCTAGTTAAAGCTCTTACCGTTACTAAAGAAATTTTTTTGTTCCCACGATATTGATGCTAGTACTCTATCAAGTTTCTCATATGTAGGTTCTTCTCTCCTACTTCCCATGTAAATTGTCTTCCAGTTAGAGCAATTTTCTGCAAGTTCAAATGTTCAATGATAGCATTAAAAACAAAGGGCCAATGCGTTTTGAAATTATCATTATTTTTCTCTTCTCTCTTGCGAATAATATTGAAATCACCTCCTACCAACATAAGTAGTGTTTCAGATTTGCAAGTTCTCACTAATTCTGACAAAAAATATGCTTTGTGCAAGTCTTGGGCCGCCCCATAAACCGGCACCAGAATCCATTCAAAACCATCTCTCTTACATTTAATGTGAAGTTTAACACAAAAATCTCCCGTACTTACTTTTAACACCTGTAGCGAATCAGAGTTTATTCCCACTAGAATACCCCCCGAGCGACCATGTGGTGGTAAACATAACCGAGAGAAATTATAACCCGCAGCTAATTGATTCAAAAAAGGAATCGAGAAATTAGATCTTCCAGTCTCCAACAAGGCTATGAAGTCTAATTTATGTTCCCGAATCGCCTCTTTGACAAAAAAATGTTTAGCAGTATCACCAAAACCCACTGAGTTCCAATTAATTCCTTTTAAATTCTGCATTATGAAAATTGTTTTTTAATTCTTTTCCTGGTGCTTTTGCGAATATTGTTAGTATCATACACTTTTCTCTGTCTAGTCTTTTTAACCTTGACCACTGGTTTAATATGATCCAAGTGATCCTCAAAATCCAAAGAGGTCTCATCATCGTCTATCAAATCCTCACAAAGGGTGGAAACTTTTGACAAAACAAGAGTCTCCAGACCTTCCTCTTTATTCTCATTCTCACTTTCTTTCTTTTTCAAAATTGTTAAAATTCAACCCTCTTCCACCATTTTAATCCCTTTAATCGACTTGTCTACCTCTCCTGCTGAGGTTCCTAAAGATACCCCTATCCGATTCGCTCTCTTAACTATCTCAGAATCTGGAATATTACAAATAGAGTGCATGGGGATTGCCGACCGACCTGTCGTAAAACCCTCATCCCGCAACTGTGCATTCTTCATCCCGCATTATCTTACCATGACATATATTTTCTTCATTTTTTTAATGATCTCAAGGTCAACATAGAATTCATAAGATTCATCTTTCACATATATATAGCAGGAGCATAGAAAATATAAGTAAGAGAAAACATCTCTCCAATAAACTTCTTTGTAATCATTTCATGAAAACTATTAGGATCTTTATCAACAACAAATTTCATAAAAGTCTTATGAAGGAAACCTCTGCTTCACTTGACGAAGATTTAGTACTTGTACATACGGCACCTGCTTCAATTTCTTATCAGCTAAAAATTGAGATAAATATATCTCCACCGGCATTTCTACCTCATCTAAAAAATTAACATAATCAATAAGAGGTGACCTTGATAAAATAGAGGTAGGAAAATTAGTGCAAGGATTTATTAGATGCATGCACCTAGAGTAACAACAGCACGAGAGAAATTATTCCTAGATATTAAAATGCTACCACCTGCATTTTTATATGGGAGGATATAATTTATTTCCATTGTCCTTACTTTCCACATGCCAAGATAAAATATATAGAAAGTAAATAGAACACAAGTGGTCTTAGAAAATATTTTTTTTTCTCAGTGTCAACAGTGCCGGAAAACAGTCTTGATAGCAACAAGTTTATATGTGATAGTAGTAGTCTTCACTTGAAAATATTTTACCCTAGTTTATATTCATAGTGATGGGATATATATATATAGCATACATCCTAAAAGTATTTTCTATATAGCATAGTGATGGGATATATAGTGTGGTAGCATAGTGATAGTATTTTCTATATAGGTCCGCTATTCTCGAACCGGTTCGAGAATAACTATTCTCGAACCCTTTCTGAACTTCCGGGTGTTTTCCTAGTGAACTTCTCGACGGAATACCAGAATTGCATGTTCGTGCGGACAGTATTTTAATGATTATTTTCAAACCGCTTATCGGATTGATGCGTATAATATACCGTTGGATTCGCACGGAAATTTCGCAACTTTTTCTTGTTCATTGTTTTCCCAAATTCTATATTGATTAAAACTAATTTGAAATATACAAAACGACGTTTTCGCGGATTTCTCTATTTATGTACAGTTTTGGGGTTCCAATTTTCAAACCGTTTATCGGAATGATGTGTATGATACGCCATTGGAAAGGTGCTGACTAGGCGCACCTTTTTCATGAAGAACACTTTTCTAAATTCTTTATAGTTTAAGAGCAGATTTGAAAATACGTGATTACGTTTTTCTAACTTCTCGGTTTTTTGAACTGTTTTTTGGGGCTTATTTCCGAACCACTTATCGGAATGTTCCAAATGATATTGCGTTGAAAAGATATTGATTAGGCGAATCTTTTTCATGTTGAATGTTTTTCCAAATTCTAAATGATTTTAGTTTAATTTCAGAAATACTTAAAAGTGAAGATAACGCCGACACAAGAACATTTCGAAATTGGCTCATCTAGATTGATTAGGTGCGGCATTTGCGATATGTTGGAGTATTAGTAGAGTTATATTAGTGCTAATTGTACGTTGAGTTGGTCGATTTGTGCAATCGGTGGCTGTACGGACGATTTCTATGCGTATGATTTCCGTCCAAAAAAACAGAGTGCATTAGGTGCTCGAATATAGAAGTGAACTTCCTTGTATCTGTTAGTGAACTTCCGATCGGGTATAAAAGTTTCTGCATGTAATAAAATTATAGCGAACTTCAGTGGATGTGAACTTCTTCCCCTAAATCTGAACTTCCCGACGGACTTGAATATTGTACAGGTGAACTTCCGAAACTTTAGTCTACTTTGAAGTGAATTTCAGAAAATATAGCGAACTTCCGTCAGCATCGCACTTCTCTGAATACAAATCTGAACTTCCTTATCTCGCATCATGGATTCTCTATTTTCATGCACGCAGTTCTTACCGCCATTTTTGAAACTCATATCGGAATAATGAAAGTGATATACCGTTGGGAAGATGTTGAAATTTTGCAACGTTTTCATTTAGACGGTTTTTCCAAATTCATAATGATTTAATATTAATTTTAAATATACTAAACTCTATTTTCGCGAATTTCACAGTTTTCATACGATGATTTTGGCCGCTATTTTCGAACCGCTTACCGGATTGATGCATACAATATACCGTTGAAATGGTATGAAAATTGCGCAACTTTTTGTTTTAGATTGTTTTCTCAAAGATGTTACGGTTTAAGAGCAGATTTGAATTTACAAAACTCTGTTTTCACGAACTTATCCAATTTCGTACTGTTTGGGTTGATTTTTTTCGAAACCGTTTGTCGGATTGATCCATATGATATACCATTCGAAAACTGTGAAAATTGCGCACCTTTCTCATGTTGTAAGTTTTTTCAAATTATCTACCGGTTTAAACTAATTTTAAATATACTAAAAGTGGAGATGGTGGACGTTTTACTAACGGTTCGAAACTAACAAAGATTTGATGCTTGGGTGGGGCGGTGTGGCATGTTAGTGGGAAAGTAAGCTCATATGGTGCCCAATTGTTCGAGATTGTGGCCTCTTTAGGCAATCGCTGCTTGTAGCTACTAGTTTAGCACGTAGGATTTCCGCTCATGCAAAACCAAATATATAACTGTCCCTGTAATGCATGTGAACTTCCCGTTATATGCTGGTCAGGCGTGATATAGATGCTCTCTGCTGTGTCCAGTCTTTTCGTCATTTTTCAAACTGTTTATCCGAATAATACAAATGGTATGCCGTTGAAAAGCTATGCAAATTCCACAATTTTTTTATCTACTCCACTTCTCGAAATTCTTAACAATTTAAGAGCAGATTCAAATATACAAAAGTCCGTGTGAACTTCAATGTTATATCGAGAGTGAATGAGTTAACTTCCACATGTGAAGAAAAAGAACTTGTGTGGTGCTCAAGTGAACCCCTGAAGAACAAAAAAGAAATAGGTGCATTCCAGGTGAACCTTCCGAACGGTACTAAGTGAATTCCAGCCATGTCAAATAAAACTCCTGAAAAACTTAAATTCCTGGCATCTTTCAGGTTATATTTGAACATGTTTAAAGTGAACTTTCAAGGTGTTCATAGTGTACTTTATATGGGTCCAAAGTGAACTTCAGAGCGAGGCAAAGTGAAGTTCAGAGCAGGGATACATCAAGTGAAGTTACACATGATAAATCAAAAATACATTTTTGTCAACACTACACTGGATACATTTTCTCCAGGCCTCGATTGGGAGAAAAAGACATACAGAATAGTGCAAAATTTTGATGAGGCATCTCTGAACTTTCAATCATGCTATTTAATCTTCGCGCTCTTGCTTTCTCTCTCTTAACTTTACTTGACATCAACATATGCATGTACTTCTTCACTAAAAATTCATGCAATACACCTGCACGAGCATATGTTATATATAATCCAAAGACAGCAATTAGGCGCCTGTGAACTTTTTCGACTCCATCGGTGGACTCCATGTGGCGGTGTCGGTGAACTTTGTCTGATCCTCGACGTTGTAGGAGGATGGCAGTGGAGGTCCAGATGTATATGCTCTGCTGGCATTTCAGAGGAGGACCAGGAAGAGAGTCTCTCGTCCACTCCACGCCGAAGAGCAGGTACACGCCAGCAGATGAGGTCGCAAGTATGAGAAGAGGCCTGAATCATTCATTAATTTAGACAAGTGATGGATAATTAGCAAGAACTTTTGGCTATCATCATCGAGAGTATGGCAACCTGGCCACAATTACCTGGGATATTAGGATCCCCCAATTGAACACCTCCTGGAATCCACCAGATGGACAATGAATACCAGCCTGCTGCTCACCGACCTTGCTGCACAGTGGTCCTGTCATGCTAAATTGAGTCAGCAAAATTGATGTATCATGCAAAAAAAAATGTCCATGTTCAGTTGCATCTACGTGATTGCTGCAGCTGCTGACATTGTGTTCTCTATAAATAAAGACATAACATATTTTCTAGAATTCTTGCATGAAAAGCAGTAGCAAAAAAAGAATAGTCAATATCTTAATCTGCAATAGAGTCCACTAGCTGACTGCAGATTCAGTCAATGCGCACACAATCATATGACAGTTAAGAAACTAAGTTTGAGTCTGAGCAATGTTCGTGATTTTATTGACGAAACCTGACATCTATCAAGGTGGATATCCTGATCATAACCACCTCTTGGCGCCGCAGTGGTTGGATCGACATTACAGCGGTGCTGGTGTACGTGATGGTCGCCGCTGGCATCTTCGAGGGATTCCTCAATGGCTGGTGTATGTGATTTTTTCAGTGAAATATGTGTACTGCTGAACAAATCATGAACTTTTTGAAAAAACAAAAATGAACTTCCCAATAATTAAGTAAATTCATTGAAAAAACTTAAAACTGAGCTATATATGTAGACAATTTGAACTTCTATTTTATTATAGCCAGGCACGCATAAACACTTACATATGCCGTATTACTTTTTTTTATTAAGTGAACTTCTACTCTGTTTGTCATAGATAAAGAGAACTTCCATGATGAAATTGCAAGGTTCTGAACCATGCTTATTACTTTCTTTTTAAGTGCAAATGCTATTTTATTTTGTTCTGAACCTCACGCATGGATGTAGTGAACTTTCTAAAACTAAGAAGTGCACTGCTAAAACATAGACATCGACATCATTAGTGCCAACATTCGGTGGAGGTCCTAAACAGTGAGGATGGCAGGGCCAGCATGCTGCCGAGGCAACAATCAGGAGTTCAACTATGAACTACTAATAGTTCTGAACTGAAATTGTCATTCAGCTCTGAACTATGCGCAATTCTGAACTAAAACAACATTAGTTAACATGTGTTTCATGAGTGAACCGCAGATAAGAAAAATGAACCTCACATGCGTACAAGATGAAATTCTCGGGCTTAACTACTGAACTTCTCCAATTTAACAGTTTTACTATGTATGTGGTTTTTTACAGCTATTCACAAGGAAAGACAAAGAAAAGATAGCAGAAAATAGCATAGCCTCTATTGGCAGGAGCAGTTCACATCAGCACTCCACACATATAAATGAACATGTACTGCAGGTGGACATTTTCATATACTGCAAATGCATATATTTCATATACAGTGGTAAGCCATACCTTCTGTTTCGTTTCTTTTTCAATTCATCAATCCAAATGGAGCTCCAAGTGTTGTCATCACTCCCTGGAATAAATCAAATGAGTAGGTCCAACAAGCGGCAGCATATGTTATGCAAGTAAGGCAAGTACCAGACTACGAAGCATTACAAAATTGACAATTGATAAAGAGAACTGTCACATGAGAGAGGAGCTAACTTCTTACCGATGCGAGAAGAAGAATGGAACCTCGGCTGCACACGAATCCAGTACGAAAGAAGTGCCTTTTTAGTGTGATGAACAGACCGACAATGAAAATTGAACTTCTCATCTAGACAATGACGATTTCTACCCTATTTTGGTATTCGAAAATGCAAATCATCCAAGAATTTATCTGCGCACCAACCAGACCACAAAGCATTCCTGAACTTCACAGCGATAAACTGAAGAAGATATTCACGCAGATGAACTGAACCTCAGAAAATTCAGAGATTGCAATGAGGTTGTTTCTTTTCCTGGAGCCGTGATGAGGGCCAGTCCATGACAAGGGTAAGAGGCAGTGTTGTTCGTGTCGATGGGCGTCTGGTCAGAGTAGTGCGCCTAGGAAATATTTTTGAAAGTTTTTGAGAAGTTAACTCACTAACTTCAGAATACCCGATGCACTAACTTCAGAATACGTGATGCACTAACTTAATACGCGATGCACTACAGTCTACTCAAGATTTTCGGATTACACAACTGAAATAGCACAAAAGCAAGCATGAGCACTGTGATTTTTGCTAGTAATATGAATCTGACCACTACTAACAATAATTTTGTGAGTTGCAGTTTGTCTGAGTATGTAATCTCTGTAACTTTTACATATAAAAACTGTGAACTTTCAAGTGCATATGAATTGAACCTGCAACAAAAGAAAACGAATTGGCCAAATTTATGAGTAAACATATGTCCACTGTTATCTTTGTTTCATTGGCCAAGATCAATTGATCAGTCTACATTTTTGCTAGTTGAAACAGATTGACAGCACTAAACCGTCGTGGTTTGCAGAGTGTACTTTAGTTTTTAGGGATGAAATTAACTCGGAATGAACTTTGCGGACAATAGACCAGAACTTCGATTAAAAATTTAATGTCAAGATGGAAACAAATAACAAGTGCACTGTCTAAACCGAATGAATGAACTTCCTAAAACTAACATGTGCACCGAGGGCATTTTCTGCTATCTTTTTTTAACAGGAAAGTGAACTTCCTTACTAGCCTATTTGAGCTTCTCACAATTAAGAGCAGCGATCCCCAAGGATGATGTAGTGAACTTCGTGGTAAAAAAATGTGAACTTTTCTTGCTCGTGCATGAATTTTAAAATTTTTGGCAATTAAAAATGGTGAACTCCTGCGACGGATGAAGCGAACTCCACCGACAAAAAACTTGACAAGTGCTATCTGATGTGATCTTTTACCCGCAGATGTTTATGTGTTTTCATTGAGCTACCTGCTCACTGATGAAGCGGCCTGCTGCTTCGTGTGTTGTTCTTAACTTCTATCAAGAACAGTGATGTTTTTTTATGTTGAACTTTCTTAGAGCATCTACAATGGGAAGCTTGTAGTTATAGGTAGACGCTACGAATAAAATCCCTACCATTCTACCTAGTTCCCTGCCGTTTTTCAGGCATCAGCGCAAGATTAAGAGTGGCGCTTCAACAACTAGTGGAAAAGACAGCTCCCTAGGCTGCCGGCGCTTGGCTGCATGACCAACTAACTCGATAAGCGTCTACATTAGCGTCTAGGCGCTGTGGGTACTCTTATGTGTGCTTTAACCGAAATCGGTGGACAAACGAATTTCCATAACAAAAGCAAGTAAAGATCATGTGTGGACTGAGGTGAACTTCTATTTTCTGTTTCAATCCAATGAATCAATCGATGCAAATGATCAATACCTATATCTGAACTACACATTTTTCCATTTGTGAACTTCAAAATTCAGTTAACAAAATAATTCAAAATTGGAAAAACTAATTGCAGGAGATGTGAACTTCACCAAATAGGAAGCGGCGCCGTTGGCCTGAGACGGTCGAGATGCTGGGAAGGGGTCGGGCGTCCCCTACGCCAGCCAGCCGTGCAACAGGGGGTGAGGCGGCGGCGGCCGTTCCGCGGCAGGGGTGAGGGCGGCGGCCGTGTGCGCGGCAGGGGTGGGGCGGCGGCGTCCGTCCGTGCGGCATGTGGTGGGGGCGGCGGCATCCGTCCGCGCGGCAGGTGGTGGGGCGGCGGCGTCCGTCCGCGCGGCATGTGGTGGGGCGGCGGCGTCCGTCCGCGCGGCAGGTGGTAGGCGGCGGCGTCCGTCCGCGCGGCAGGTGGTGGGGCGGCGGCGTCCGTCCGCGCGGCAGGTGGTGGGGCGGCGGCGTCCGTGCGCGCCGCAGGTGGTGGGGGCGGCGGCGGCCGTGCTTGCGGCAGGTGGTGGGGGTGGCGTCGGCCGGGAAGCCAGGGAGGAGCGGGGGCGGGGGCCCGATGGCGGAGGGTGGGAAGCGGATAAGACCAGGAGGTAGGAGAGGATGGTCGGGGTTGCCGGGGAATTTTGTCGGCCGTTCAGATGGTTGTATTCGGGATAAGAAAGTAAAGCGGGATTTGGGGGTTCAAGAATAGTTATTCTAGAACCCCTCTTAAGGGGGGTTCGAGAATAGTCCAGCTCTATATATATATATATATATATATATATGGAAAATAGTGGGCTACCATGGGTGGTAGCTATGCATACACATCCAACCATTAGATCTTCTATAGGGAGCACAAAAGGAGCACACGGTGTTAGACCTTTTCGTTTTCTTCCCATTTCGAACAATCGCCTCCGTTAGTTAACCATACCGTAACTCTTGCAAATACCAAAACAACAACCAGCCACCGATACGGGTTGTACCATAGGAAAAAAACCCGTCCAACGGTAAAGTTCCAAAAACCATAGCAATTATTTTGCCAAAACAACAACAAAAGGACGGTCACGGTTGGCATCTTTTGGGAGTTGACTACGTGTGGATATGTAGCATCTGATGGCATCACCTTATTTTTTAAATCCCGTGTACTACAACTAGGACCGTGGCCGACTCAAATGTGTGAAAACAAGTAAAAAAAGCACATTTTCATACGGTATGGCTCTAGCCACCGTGACCTTGACAAATTATCAAAAGGTGTAAAAAAAGCTAAATTTTCACACGATGGATTGTAACCACGGTTTGCTTCCATCTCCTACATGCCTCACTAAACCCTCTCGTTTAGGATAGCTTCCAGGCTCTACGGCGATGAACGGCAAATGCTGCAACCCCCTCCATCCGCCTAACAGCAGGAACCAACGCAACCACAACATCAAGTAGGCTACAAGTTTCGATGCCATGCCCGATGAAATCGTGGTCACAATAATCGCAGCTGTTGCAGCGTCAGCAGCTGCGCCGGCAGATCTTGCATCCGCAGCCATGACGTGCCTATATTTTTCCTTTTGCAGATAGAATTACAAACGAGCTGCAAATCAGTAGGTCCAAATCAGTTCACTCACATTTTTTTATGATCGCACAGGTGCAAGAGATTCTGGACTCTTGGGCAGAGCAGGCACGTGAGGAAGAAGGCGTCGCACCTTTGCTTGGCCGTCCGCGCTAGGAACTGGTGCGATCACGCCGATCTTTTCTTGCAACGCTGTGCCGACGATGGTACTATCAATGCCAGATACGGGAATGGTACGTTATGTGCACATTTTTTCAGTTAAATTCCACCTACCAAGCTAGTTTAATATGAGTTCACGGAAATCCAACGAAGCTCAAATCTAATGCCCTTTTCCCACCACGTTTTCTCTAGATTCGTTTCTATTGCACAAGGGACAGAAACGCTGGAGCAGATCTATTACTATCTGCTGCCGTTGCGGCCTCAAGGAAACAATCTACTCTCTAGCAGTGATTGTATTCAATGGCAGTGGAGGCACGAGGGAAAGCCGCGGCATCTGAGCCGCCGTGCGCGGCGAGCTTGGATCAGACGCCCTACGCGAGCTTGGTTTCTGCATGCACGACGGGTATGGCATTGATCGGTCTGTACCTGACGGGCGTAGACTGATCGTCCTGGCGAAAGCAAGGGAGATGGCCGAAGCTACAACGGGGGTCAGCTTCTCTGCCACTGCCGGATGATGTGTTTGCTGAATCCATGGATCCTGCGTCTTAATACTTTAAAATGGACCCAATCCGGACAAAAAGATCGACCCCACTCGCCGAATCGCCGCCGGGGGCAAAGACTTGGCCGCTCCACCACACTACTCGCCGGCCGACAGGCGAATGGTACCGTGACATTGCCGCCGGAGGATTGTCTCCCGCCATCCCATAAATGGCCACCGCGAAGCAATCTCCACCGCGTCTTCACCGTTGTCGGCATTAGATGTTCCCTGAGATTCGGACGAGGCGTGATATTTACTCGACGGATGAAAAACACGGACGGTGCATGGCCACCGCGAAGCAATCTCCCTCTTTACTGAGTTTCTCTCCGTCCAGACTGGCTTTTCTTTTTCTGGATCTGATTTTGGTTCGTGCTGTGTTGCAGATTGTACTTGAAGCTCAAGATCCATGTCCTCCTACGTATCATGTTTCTGTGAAGGAACAACTTTGGAGAATCAGATTGGTTTCTTCCGTGAATGATTCTTGAGCTCAACTGATTTGATACAGTTAGCTGTATATGATGAATTTTTCAGCTCGTTTAATTTGATGCCATTCTAATTGATCTTTCTGGTCCCCCGTCGTCATCCTAGCAATCACAGACGGAGACCCGTGCGGTGGTCTGCCACCTCCTTCCCGTGATTCCCGTCGGTTCAAGCGCGACCCACCCTCTCCACTTCCTCCCTGCACCCGGTGGGATTTTGAGCAGGGTCAGAGCTCTACGCTTGGGAGGCCGATAAGGGGCGGCTCGCGGGGAGACGCCCCGCGTGCAAGTGGACGCGCGGGATGCCGCCGCCTTCAGGGATGCAGGTTGAAGGAACGCCGGAGAAGAAGGCTGCCGGGGAGGGAGGCGCTAGGAGTCGCGGGACGGGCGAGCAGTGGGCGAGCAGGCCGTCGGGGCATGGGGATGCAGCCGGATACGCGACGGCCGGGCACGGCGGCGAGCGAGCTAGGCCGGCCTAGTCCGTGGGCATTTCCTCACGAAATATGGCCCCGCGCTCTGCCTCGCCGGTGGCGGTGGATTCGTTGGGGCGGCGACTTGGAGAAGCTCGGGACGGACGGGCGCACGGTCGCTGGCGATGCCCAAGCCATCCCTGCGCTGGCCCATGTTCCTCCACCTCCGTGAGGCTGCAAATCTCTGTCGGCCGTGGTGGCCGGGGCTGTCGGCGAGGAAGATGTGGGCGAGCGGTGGAGATAGGAGTCAGAGGAGGATGGTCCGCCGTCAACCGCGCGTCGAGGACGAGCAGGAGCAACCGCCAGCGACTCAAACCGGCACGGGTGCTCTTTTTTTTTTTTTTGAACTGGGGCACGGGTGCTCTTAGTTGCACTTTTGTTTTGGCCATAGGGATGGAACCTTTTTTGCTGAAAGAACGCGGTCACGGTTTCTTTATTACTTTTACCGTCTTCATTTGCTAAAACGGCCTTGCCACGATTCCTATATTTGTTGGTATGAAACGGTCACAGCTAACCTTCTTTTCTAAAACGGACGGGCACAGCTCACAGGTGTTAACGCTAGCGCGGATCTTAGAACAAAAATGGGATCTCCTCATGGTTGGCCATCCTAATGGCTGGAGGCTGCCATGTCCTGATGCCTAAATTTGATGCAAAATTTGCTACCGAAGCCATCCGGGAACATGGAGTGACTTTGTAAAAATGGAGAAAAAACTAACCCCACTTTCCAGGGTGGCAAAGGGGTCTAGCTGTGTGTACCGTCAGACAAAAAAATTGTACATTCTATTAGAACGATCAGATGCGGTAATTGTATTTAATTGGGACGAAAAATCAAACCCACAATATAAAACGAGAGACCTAAAGTTTGGACTCACTGTTTATTTTTTCATGCCGTTTTCATTTAGAGCACTGTGCTAGGCGTTCTCGCAACGTACAACCAGCAACATACAGGTTGTCGTCCACACTCAAAACCGATCATATATGCATGTGATGAAAACTAAACTAAATAGTACGAAAGGTTTTCAAGCACACACCCTACTAAATGCGCACAGCTGCTGCGATTTCGACAGCACATGCACGGCCCGGACCAACCAGAACCGAGCCGTGGCTTATGTGTGGATTCAGATTTTTTACCGAAACCGCTTTGCGTTCGAAACCGCACACGCTCAATTTTTTAATCCTGCCGTTCCGTCTGAATTGTGTGAAAACGAGTAAAAAAGAGAAGTTTCACATGGTATGGCACGCGGCACCGTTTGCCGACTCAATGTGTGAAATCATGTAAAAAATGACAATTGCACATGGCATGGTACCATGCTGAGATCAGCCGACTAAACTTTGTGAAAGAAGTACCATACCGTTCCGACAAAAATGTGTGAAAACCAGTAAAAAATGACACATTTCATACGGTATGGCGCTAGCTACCGTGACATGGCTACCGTCACCGCTACAAATTGTTAAAAGATGTAAAAAAGGCTAAAATTTCACACGACGGATTGTCTTCACCGTTGCCGACTCAATGTGTGAAATCATGTTTAAAAAAGGTGTTGGAAAGTTGTGGCAATGTTTTTACTGCCTTTTAGACTGCATGCAATCACGGAGCACAAACGTCCGTTTCGTGAAAGTGCTCCTGGGTATTTGATCTGGACATGAGTAGAATAAAAACTCTTTCTATCCAACGGTTGCTACCCTATGCACAGCTACCACCCTTGGTAGAAAATCCGCGTCGATATATATATATATATATAGAGAGAGAGAGAGAGAGGGAGAGTATTGATAAGATTTATTTTAGCAGCTGCTCTCAACCACATTTGAGTTTAATATAACTTTTTATTTCGGGTAAAGCTTAAGATAACTTATATGACAACATTTTGAGTAGAAGTTGCAGTTGAAGATCAAAAAATAACCTATAAAATTGTGAGTCGTAATATGAAAGTAAAGTGTAGAGAGCTAGTAATGAAAGCCGTAGGCATATGGTGGAGCAGCGAGAGGTTGTAAGAAACTAAGGATAAGCCCATTCATATGAAGATGATTAAATAAATTAATTGAGTGTGGTCTAACATATATCTAGTAGTTCTTGATAGGTTCGTAGCACATAAAACAAAAAATTGCTATCGCAAGAACGAACAAAACCAAGATCCAATCTAGGAAAAAACCAAGATCTAATCTACTATATTGAAGCAATGAGGTAGATGAGATCATTATCCTTGAAGATCCAAAGCGGTAATGAGATCAGATCTCGTGGTTGATGTAGTTGTACACTTTCCGAACTCAAGTTCGAGATAAAGTCCTTCCGGCGCTGCAACGGGCAACACCTCCGTACTCGGTCACACGTACGTTGTTGATGAAGACGTCCTCTGCAAGCTCCAACGGCCATCGGATGTAGTAGATCCTTCATGGAATCCCAGCAGCACGACGGCGTGGTGGTGGTGGAGGAGAAATCCTACAGAGCTTCGCCAAGCCAGCACATGAGAAAGGGGGGAGAGAGGGGGCGGCTAGGGTTTGGTGGTCAAGGTGTGGTCGGCATGCCCCTCACCTCTATTTATAGACGGAGGGTGCGTCTAGGGCTTCCACCCTTGGCCCACCTCTCTCTAGGGCTAGCGCATGGGAGTGGGGGTAGAGAAATATTTCCCCCAAGTTTTCCCCCTAGTTTGGTGGGATTGATCTTATCCTTCTTGGGGTGACCAGCTGGGCCTTGAGGGCTTGGTGCGCCTAGCCGAAGAGGCCAGGCTGCACCCCCTCGGCCCATGTGGCCACCCCCGGGGTGGTTGTAAGGGTACATTGCCCCTAAGTATGTTTTTGGTAATTAATGCCAATCCTCTATGGATTAATTTTTTCATTGTGTTTATATGAAGAAATATTCTATAGGTATTTCTTGAAGTCCATATGTTGTATTCAAGTGTGGATGCCGTGAATATAATGTTATACCTTTGGTATTGGCATCAAGATCATCGATTTGAAGAGAAGAATATGATATGATCAAGAAGAAGAAATGAAGATGGAGTTCTTGTGTGGAATCAAGTTAGCCATGCTCTAGCTTATGTGTTAAGTAATGAATGATCAATATATTATGATAGAGCATAGAGCATGACGAGGTACAAGGTTGACCAAGACTAAGAGTGAAGATTGATTTCAAGTTGGTCAACACATGAAGCATAAAGATTGTACCACTTTGGATCATGTGATCTTGTGGGCGGTAAGCCTTGTCAATTATGCTTCATGAGCTAACCCACTATATATGTGCATTTGTGTTGTCTACATGGGTTATGTATCTCTCCATGCATGTGCATGCATCAAGAGTATGATCTCATATAGCCCATGAGAGGATGGCATCAAGCTTGGATGTCATCAAGGTTGAGAAGGGCAAGTTCAAGATGAGCATATCGCAGATATCATGCTTGAAGCTTATCATCCATTTGGTGACAATAGACATGTGAAGATGTGCCTCAATGTAGCTTTCCCATAGTGGTGTATGGGGGAGCAATTATGAGTCTTCATGAAGCAACAATGATCAAGTGGGCATTCCGCCTTGAATGAAGCATGAAGCTTCATCATCAAGATCAAGCGGGATGCGCAAGGCAAAGGTATGGCCTTGATAGATTTCCTTTTACCAGTCTCAAGGTGGTTGTTGGGAGACTGGGTTATAGGATAGATAGCCGCACTATCAAGAGGGGTTATCGGTTGGGTAACATGATCGCATCATCTTAGGGAGATCAATCCTTTGCATAATTTGCATCCCTATATTCTTGTTTCTTCTTGGTATTTATTTGTTTTAGGTTCGTGAGCTTGTTGCTATCTTTACAACAAGCCAAAGTTCATCAAAAATGGAATTCGTATGCATCTTCTATTGCCTTTTATAGATAGGTAAAACCTTTCATTATGTTGTTCTTACTCAATGGTTGAAATATGATTTTTCTACGCATAATGTTGTAGAGCTCGTTGTCACAATTCCAACGATCCCAAGATCATCGAAACCGGAGTCCGGATGCAGAAGTTATCGCGTTTTCGGTAAAGGTGGTTTTCTGCTAGCAGCATCCGTCGTATAGTTTGGCACCACTGGGTTCGTTGCCGAGTTGGCCGGTATATAGGTCGGTATGCCAAGTCCAGTGTTGATGTGTGTGCAAGGTATCAAGCTTCTCCTAAAGAGAGCCACATAATGGCTCTCAAAATAATCTTTCGATATTTGGTTGATACACCAAGATATGGTCTTTGGTATCCTAAAGGATCAAGTTTCTTTCTTAATGTATACACGAATGCGGATTGGGCGGGAGACAAGGATGATAGGAAATCAACTTCCGGGGCTTGCCAATTTCTTGGTAGATCCTTGGTATGTTGGTCTTCTAAGAAACAAAATTGTATATCTCTCTCCACCGCCGAAGCCGAATATGTTGCCGCCGCAAGTGGATGCACTCAATTGTTATGGATGAGACAAACTTTAAGGGAATACGGTGTCACTTGTGACGAAGTACCTCTTTTATGTGACAATGAAAGTGCCATCAAGATTTCCTATAATTCGGTGCAACATTCAAGAAGGAAGCATATTGAGATCCGGAATCATTTCATTAGGGATCATGTTGCCCGTGGTGATATTGAGCTATGATATGTTCCAACCAAAGATCAACTCGCTGATATATTCACGAAGCCTCTTGATGAATGATGTCTACGCACGCTTCTATTCCTGTAGACAGTGTTGGGCCTCCAAGAGCAGAGGTTTGTAGAACAACAGCAAGTTTCCCTTAAGTGAATCACCCAAGGTTTATCGAACTCAGGGAGGTAGAGGTCAAAGATATCCCTCTCAACAACCCTGCAATTACGATACAAGAAGTCTCTTGTGTCCCCAACACACCTAATACACTTGTCAGATGTATAGGTGCACTAGTTCGGCGAAGAGATAGTGAAATACAAGTAATATGGATGATTGTAAGTAGTAATTGCAATCTGAAATAAATATGGCAGCAAGTAAACATGCAGTAGAACAGTAAATAAACGGTGATTCGATATTTGGAAACAAGGCCTAGGAATCCTACTTTCACTAGTGGACACTCTCAACAATGATCACATAATAAAACTACTCTACACTCTCTTGTTGGATAACAAACACCATTCATTGTGTAGGGCTATAAAAGCACACCTCAAGCCGGAGTAAACAAGCTCCACAACATCCGGAGTTCATATTAAAGTAACCTCTAGAGTGCATAATAGACCGTTGCAATTTAGACCGAGTACTAACATAGCATACACGCTGTCAACAATAGCTATGAAAGGGGGAATAGATCGCACCAATACTATCATAGTAATAGTTAACTTCATAATCTACAAGAGATTACAATCATAACCTACGCCAAGTACTACATGATGCACACACTCTCAACATTACATCATGGAGGAGGAATAGACTACTTTAATAACATCACTAGAGTAGCACATAGATTAATAGTGATACAAAGCTCATGATCACATAAAGATCACATGGGAGTGAGAGATGAACCACATAGCTACCGGTAGAGCCCTCAGCCTCGGGGGAGAACTACTCCCTCCTCATCATGGGAGACTGCAACGGCGATGAAGATGGCGGTGGTGTCGATGGAGATGACTCCGGGGGCAATTCCCCGTCCTGGCAGGGTGCCGGAACAGAGACTTCTGTCCCCCGAAACGGAGTTTCGCGATGGCGGCGGCGCCCCTGGAGTCTTTCTGGAGTTTTCGTCAATTGGTATCGAGTTTTTAGGTCACGACGGATTATATAGGCGAAGAGGCGGCGTCGGTGGGGCAGCAGGGCGCCCTCCCCATAGGCCGGCGAGGCCAGGGAGGCACCCGCGCGGCCCTGTGGTCTGGGGGCCCTGGGCCTCCTCTCCGGATCCCCTTCGGTGTCCTGGTCCGTCTCGGTGAAATATGATGTTTGGCCTTTGTTTCATCGAATTCCGAGAATATTGCCCGAACAGCCTTTCTGGAACCAAAAACAGCAGAAAACAGGAACTGACACTGTGGCATCTTGTTAATACGTTAGTTCCGGAAAATACATAAAATCATTATAAAGTATGAGCAAAACATGTAGGTATTTTCATAAAACTAGCATGGAACATCAGAAATTATAGATACGTTGGAGACGTATCAAGGGTCCAAGCTCTCAGTATACCCCCCCCCCCCCCCCCGAAAATTTGCCCGGTCATTTGTGTAGAGGGGGCGGAATTTCGGGCGGGGGGGGGGGGCGAAAATTCTGGCCCCAACTTACACCGGAATTTCCGGGCCTAAAGTTTGCAACGGCTACAATTGATGGGGAGGTATAAATACCCCCTTATTCCTCCAGCTCAAAGTGCTCAATCCTGCCCAAGTTCATCCACCATTAGAGCCACTTCAAGGAACACAAGATTCACTAGATTTCCTCCTCCAACCATCCAAAGCTCTTGATCTTCGGAGAATCGAAGGAGAAGACCCCGATCTACATCTTCACCGAAGGGATTTGCATTTCCCCCTCATATGCTTGAGGGCACCCTTGCTAGTGTTACTCTTCTGGAAACCCTAGTTATTTGTAGCTGATTAGTTCTTGTTGTTGTTGTTGTATTGTTACAGATATTGCGAGCCTCCAATTCGGTTGTGGATGTGTGCCCCAAAAACCTTGTAAAGGCCCGGTTTCCGCCTCGAGGAAATCCCTTAGTGGAAGTGGGCTAGGCCTTCGTGGCGTTGCTCACATGAGACCTAAGTGAATCCTTCATGGCGTTGGTCTGGCCTTCGTAGCGACCACACTCCTCCAAACATAGACGTACTTCCTGTCAAAAGGAAGGAACTACGAGAATCATCTCTGTGTCTCCGCGTGCTCCACTCTCGATTACCTTTATCCTTATTATCTCCCCTATATATTGTCTAGCTATATCTTGTTTATTAGTTGATCTTATCATATAGGTAAATTCACATAGTTTCATATCTAGAGAATTTACCTTTGTGTCAACCCTAAATTGAAAAAGAACTATGGTTAGCACCTATTCACCCCCCTCTTGGTGCGGCATACGATCGTTTCAACAGTTCTCAACGATGCTCCTAGCCTCAGATCCAACCAAGTTTATGGAAGAGATCTTCTGGATCTGAATCCCGGTAGCGCTCCCGCGTACCGGGTGGAGTCAACTCCCTCCATATGCAGCTCTTCGAGGAACCACACGCAGGAGAGAAAACTCTAGAGAGAGGAGGAAAAGCTCCCAAAGGGGGCTGTCCTTTTTCCCACAAGGGGGATTGTGTGCTTCAGCTCCCTCGAAGCCTCCACCTTATATAGGGGGAGGGGGGTTGGGACGGCCAAATCTCTAGGGGTGGCTGGCTGGGCCAATGGGAGGTGGCCAGATGGGTGACAAAGGGCCCATGCGCCTCCTCCATCCAAAACCCGAGCCGCCCCATAAGCCCATGGGGTGGCCGACCTCTTTAATGGGCTCCCCTCTTCGGGAGGGGCCCATTAAGGGTGGGATGCCTTTATTTATTAAATAAATCAATATATTTAATATTAATTCAATTAATTTATATATAATACATATTATTTAATTCCAGATGATTTGAGACACCTCTCGTATCACTCCAAATATCCTTCGGATTCTCCTAGAATTCTTTCTGGTTCTCTCTTCTCTATTCTCCGGTGTTTCCAATGAATCCAAAACAATCTTAAGTTTTGTTGAACCCTTAATTTTGTTTTCCTACGGTTCGAGAATAACACAGGCATGATCAAGACATCTCTCTCTGATCAATGATCGCCATGGTGCTCTGGAGAACAATAGCAATCCCTATGCATTCTACGAAGATGTGATCATCGTTTGAACCATTACGTCGTATTGCATTCCCTTTGTTACTTAAATTCCGGCACTTGTATGAGACTTGATCGTCGGTATCACAATACCTAGTTCGATCTCGTTACCGACAAGACTATTCAACTCGATTCCATCCCCATGACCTAATCATGTGTTGCAACTTTGATGTAATCTCACTGAGTGGGCACAAAGTATCTTCCGTCACACGGATGAACAAATCCCGCTCTTGACCATGCGCCTCAACCCATCCCATTGGATACCTAAGTACACCTCTATGATCACCCTGTTAGAGCATCTCTAGCAGAGCCCTTATTCTTCCAAACCGAAAAAACTGAGTTCAGTCTCCCGAAAAACCAAAAGAGAGCGATTTTTAGCATGGCGCAGAACAGCACCCGAATTCGGAACCGAAAAACGTCGATTTCAAAAATTGCCGGCAAAGTGATCATCGCAACCAAGCAGTAGAACTGAAATTCAAATATATTTAAGCATAGTTCGGGTTGCTACGATCGGTAGATACATTGCATTTGAGGTGGTCGTCGGCGACCACCTCCAAAACTAACTAATTTCGCCGGCGGCGAGCTAATATACGCGCCGCGGTAGACTACGCCGTCGGTGGCCTACTCGGAGTCGAGGTCGAAGGCCTCCCGCTTCACGCGGCGGACGGCCGCCTCCTTCTGCGCGGCCTCGTACTCCCGAACGGCACGGACGGCTTCCGCTTCCTCGCGGCGGAAGCGCGCGCGCGCCTCGGCGGCGGAGATGACGGACACCTGCTGCACCGCTGTCGCCTCCTCCTCGTCGTTGAGGCCGAAGTCCCCGGACTGCAGCTGGAGGGTGCGCACCGGAGGCACCTCCTCCTCATCCTCCTCGTCGTCGCTGCTGTCGGAGGCGGGCCGCCACAACGCACGGCCGGACGCGCCCGAGGACGACCCCTCGCCGCTATTTGCATAGCGCGCGAGCTTCCCCGGCGGCGTCAGACCCCAGTTGGTCCAGCGCCGCGCGCTCCGCTTCCGAGCGCCTTCGCTGCGGTTCCATTTGCGCCGCTCGGCCTCCGACTGGAAGACGGGGGCGCGGCGTAGAGTTGCTCCCGCCAATCCGCCCACGTCCGCTGCCTCCGCTGTTCGCCCCAGCCATGCGATCGCGGTGGTGGTGGAAAGAGAGGAGAAGCGGCGGCGGCGGCTCCGCGATTGCTCGCCGGAAATCCAACCGTGCGCGCGGCGGAGGGGGCTTTGGCGGCGGAGGGAGCAGGGTTTTGGAACGCAACTCCCCTCCGCGGCCTGTATATATACGGGTCGACGGTCCAGTTTCTCGGGCCCCCGAACTCCCGATCTGGGGCCGGCCACCGGTCGGGTCTTTGTTCTGCGCCACTTTCGGCCCGAACCCGTAAATCCGCCGGAAAAATTCAGTTCCGGCGGGATATACGGGCTCTGTTAGAGATGCTCTTAGGGTGCGACGTTTGATGCAGTCAAAACAACCTCCGGTGACAGTGATTAGATATGATCTCACGGTCTAAGAATTAGGTTACTACGCTTTCATGAACATTGCAATGTTGGACTTGATATGACTTTGATGGAGTTACAATACTTATATTTGGAAATGTCCATCATATCATTCACTCAATGATATGACTCCATTGTCAATGACATGTGTGTCCATGACCGGAAAACATCGATCATTGATTGATCTTAAAGAACTAGTTTGCAAATGCTCACTAGGGACCCTGGTTTGTTTACAATACCATATGTATATCAATGTTTCCGATCGATACAGTTATAGCATGGCACAAAACTATTATAAAATATTGATATATAATAATAAACACCCTTTGTTATTTGCCTCTAGAACACTATATCCAATAAAAACTTAAATCACGTGGACATAGGCCGGTCTTGCCTAGGCTCCCATGGCCGGCTAGCCTCGTCAGTGATGGTGGTGAAATATTTTAAGGTGACTACTAAAAAGAAGCCCGATTTCTATTTCGTGCCGGGGCACTGTGTTGTCTTACGCGGTGCCCACATCTTAGCTTCGTCCGATCTCCATCTAGCGGTTTATATGAAGCAATGGGTGAGTTGGAAAGCCAAGAGCGTGTCCGGCCAACTGTGCACGTAGCCAGGCTGTAACCCAATAATTCCCCACATGCTGGTCTTCGTCTCAGGCGGTCATCCTAATCCCCATCATTTGTTTCGTCCAACTCCAGGAACCAGAGGCGGCGGTGGTGTGGATCCCACGGCACCCAGGCCGGTGCCCCAACCTCCGCCGGCGACTACCCTTCCAGTCCCGGTGCGCACGACCTCCGCCAGGCATGTGCAGGATGGAGACGGTGTGGATCCCATGACGCCCGCCTGGCCCCGGTGCCTTGTCCGCCGCCGGCAACTACCCGCCAGCCTGCTTCCTTGCAGCGGATCTGGACCACGACGGCCAGATCAGCGGGAGGCCATCACATTCTTCAACGCCTCCAGGCTCCAGCAGCCTTTGCTATTCTAGGTACTAATAGTAGATCTGATCGATTTGGGCAGGGCTTGTAATTTTAAGAGCTACCAACAATAGCACTTCTCTATAACCACACTCCACGCTGCAGCAATTAATCTCGTCAAGCTCATCACGCGTTCTCGTGACTACTAGTCAGTTCTTGTATCAGCAAGTAACTTTTTGGGATGTACCTTTCTACCCTTTTTTTCAATTCTGGCTGTAATATTGTAACTAAGAAAAGTAATTTTTCTCCAACTTCTGGCTGTAGTTTTTTTTAAGTCGATGTATTTCCTTCGTCTTTTTTACATCCAGATTGATGAATGGCTCAAGGTGTTTTTTCCAATTCTAGATGAAACTTTATGCATCTGGATGTAATTTTTAACATTTTTCTACATCTAGAATTTTTAATGGATCAATGTGCAGGATACAAATATCTTTTTTGATCCCAGGTTTGGTTCACCGGATGTAACTTTTATCTTTTTATTACATCCATGGCTGCAATTTTTACATCCTCAATTTAGATCATAGACTAGCTGGTGCTTATTTTTTAACGATGATTTGAATTTGTGTATTAAATTCTATTTTTTACATGCCAATACGCGTGTTCTTAACTAGAGGTAGAAAAAAAGGAGATGGCATGTGCATTTTTTCTGGCGTGAATTTGCAACCACGTGATGTAGTATTTCTTTCACACGATCGATCTCGTATTTTTTTCGTGAACTTGTGACGGAGCCGTGAATGAAAAGGCCTTCTTTTGCATGTGCTGTGTTTCACGTCCGGACAAAACCGGCATCAGAACTTTCTATTTTTAGAAAGTCACAGATGTTGGACCATTTTATTTCTATTTTTGGGTGGGGCATTCTGTAAAGCAAACCGGTGCTATGACACTGTGTAGCAACGTCCAAAAAGAAGGTGTGATCTTTTTTTGCGAGGAAAGATCCAGTGATATTATACCAGGAAATATTTTAAGATGACTACTAAAAAGAAGATGTGATCAGAAACATAGGCCACATGGAAATCTACATGCAACCTTGCATGGCCACATCAATTCCTCCTAACGTGAAGGTAAGCAATCACTAGGTCAAAAACGGTGCAGACCACCAAATGTGAAGTGGATAACATGGACCATGCCTCATTTTCCCATGTCCATGCCCATGGGCTTGCCCTCGAGAGCCCAAAAAAATCCACCTTACCAATCATGCCTCTACCGTCCTTGGTTCTTTGAAAACGGAAACCTTGGTGCGAGCAATTACCATGTGAGAGAGTTAAAAGAACCCAACACAAAATAGTACCTCCGCTGTAAATTATGCGTTGCGACGTTTTTTTTAAAATGAGCAAACCTACGCACTAAACCATGTTTATATACATTCGTATTAAGACTAAATATGACTAGAAACGTGACACTTAATTTGGAAAGGAGGAAGTAATAACCTAAGGGTATGAGCAACCGGTATAAGCGGGTGCTCCTGTATGCCTCATTTAGCGGGGGACAAGCCGCACACCCCACGTAGCACGCGGCGATCAGTTGCTCCTATATGCTCTCTTTCTTCTTTTTGATGTTTTTTCCGTTGATTCTTTTATGTTTCTTTTTTGTTATGTTTTCTTTCGTCCAAAAAAATTCAAAAATCTAAAAATTAATTGAACAAAAAGGAAAATATAAAAAAACCAAAAGATGAACAAATTCAATACTTTAAGAAATTAAAATTACTAACGAATTTCAAAATTTCAACAAAAAGATAAAAAACTGATAAACAGTTATAATCCGAACAAAAGTTCAAAATCTGAACAACTCAAAGTGGAACAATTTTTAAAAATCTGAGCAATTTCAAAATCCAAACAATTTTCACAATCAAGAAAATTTTCAAATCTGAACAATTTTCAGAAAATTAACATTTTTAATATGGTTTTTTAATCTGAATATTTTAAACCCAAACTATAAAAACCAGAAGAAACAGAAACCAGACATAAAACCAAACAGAAACATTGATTAGAAAACCGAAAAAAAAAACCCAACCTAAACCGCACATAAATCAACCAAACCGGACAGAAACTCCGCCTGGCCCGATTTCTCCGCGGGGTACGCACGCGGTCGATTCTATATACTGCCGAAGAAGCCGGGCCTGCCTTATCAACCGGTAGAAGCCCAACCTGCTATCTTTCTCCTGGACATCCGCCTCAAGTATACCAGTTTACAACAAGCGTGCACCGAAAACTCTAGAAAAAGGCCGACCTCTGAGAAGGGAAGAGACTTTCTCCGCGCGCGACACGTGGTTGAACGTGGGGCGCGGAATTTGCCGGTGGACTTCCTCCGCGCTCGACACGTGTTGCTTTCTGGTGATTTTGCGAACCGTCCACTTCTCGTAACGGGTCCGCTTCTCACTTAACGGGTTTACAGGGACCCGTTTCGCGTCTGCCTTTATCTCCGTTTTCTCCCTTATTCTTCTTCTGTCGTCTGGGCTGGTCGTGGGTTCTGGTTCCTTCGGCTGGTCGTCTCGTCGGCGGCGCTGCTATTTTCCCTTCTCCTCCGTTGCTGTCGAGAACCTCTCGCAACTCATCGTCGGCGGACGTTTTTCCTGCTCCAGTGGTAAGCGCTGTCGCGTTTTTCTGCCTGCTTAGGGTTTCTAAGATCTTGGTTTTTCCCTTTGATTCGATTAGATCGAATCAGTATTTTCCCTTTGTATTTCCGGGCTGTGAGTTTTCTGGGGAATTAATGGGAGGGAGGTAGCACTTTCAAATGGAAAATATGCGGAAGGCGGATGCAGATGCGTTTTCTCTCAGTAAAGTCGTTCTTTTTTTCATCGATTTCTTCCGCCTCTTCTTGGTTATACACTTTCTGAGTAACACTAGTTAGGGTTTGCCTTTGTCGGAGTAGCCGTATAATTCCACATTTCGTGGTTACATGCATCTGGATGAGCTGCTGAGTTTCACTATTTAGGGTTTCTTGGTCTTTTTTCTTGTCGATTTACCCGCTCTGGATGAGCCGCTGAGTTTCCCGTGTCGTGTTGACATGCAGATTCGATGACTCTGGTGGTTCTTGTGGTTTCTATCTGTGCATTTTGTTGTACTGTTTGGTCTAGTTTTATCACACATCGTACCTGAACTATTTCTAGGGTTTGTCCAGTGGTTGTTCATAAGATGGTTTTGTACTTCTGTATGTCCACCCGTTTCTGTTTGGTACTTGCTGTCCTTTGTGTCTTGTACTTGTTCGTGTTTGACCTTGGTACTCGTGTGACAATTTGTTCTGTACTTGCGTAGCTTAGTCTATCGTACTTGTGCACGTATATCTCTTGTACTTGTGCACCTATATCTCTTGTACTTGTGCACGTATATCTCTTGTACTTGTGCACCTATATCTCTTGTACTTGTGCACGTATATCTCTTGTACTTGTGCACCTATATCTCTTGTACTTGTGCACGTATATCTCTTGTACTTGTGCACGTATATCTCTTGTACTTGTGCACGTATATCTCTTGTACTTGTGCACGTATATCTCTTGTACTTGTGCACGTATATCTCTTGTACTTGTGCACCTATTTGTTGTAGAGTTTAGCGGCAGCAAAGGTGCTGCTCTGTTACACGTCTTCGCCAGTGCATGCGTGTAAATTATGTTGCTTTCTTTTGGTTTGTTTGGTTGTCGATGTATTTGCGCCAAAGGCGCGTATCGTTTTAGACGTGTAGTGAAGATATGCAATTGCGACGACAAAGGTGGTTTCTGTTGTAATCTTTTTTGTTGTCCTGTTTTTTCTAGTTTCGAAATTGATAAGCTGCACACATTGTACCTGAACTAATTTTAGTGTTCTCCAGTGCTTGTTCAGGTTGGAAAAGATGGCAGATCCAGGTTTTCACTCTCGTGCTGATATTCCTGACCATCTTCGTGAAGCAGTCGATCGTCACATCTCAGATATGTTTCCTGGTGAAATGCATAATGATGTAAGGTTTTTTATTATGTCTTTTGATTTTTAATTATTGTGTTATTGTAAATTGCATTCTTAATTGTGTTTTTTATTTACAGTTACGTTCTAAGCTGAAAGAAATGTGGAAGACTATCTTCATTTCGTCGATGATAAGAACGGGACGTGGTCTTGCTGATCAGATGCGTGATATGGTTTCTCTTTTGTCAATTGAGTTGAAGAAGCAGCCATGTGCTTGCAAGAGAAAGGAGCCTGAAACTGGAAATGTTGTTGGAGGTAGTTCTGTGGCACAGAAGGGTGATGGCAATGCGGACACTGATTCTGATTATTGTCTTGAGGATTGTTGTCTTGAGCGTTCGGGGCCATGTACATGCAAGGGAAAGGAGCACGAAAATGGAAATGTTGTTGGAGGTAGTTACGTGGCTCAGGAGTATGATTCCTATGCAGACGGCGATTCTGATGATTGTCTTGAGCTTAAGGAGCTATACGGGAAGAGGAAGTCCCTCAGAATCGCTTTGCATAGAATGTTGTTTGCTGATGTACTTGAGGCTCCTAGGAATTACATTGAAGGGTAACCATTGGAATTCAATTTTCCATCTATTTTTCATCTATTTTTGTATATACGGATGTTTATTCTTGTTGTTTTTAACAATTGCAGTTCCGAGAAAATACTTGAAGTTGGTGGTAAGTCCTGTCAGGTGGCATAGTTTCTACCTTGCTATGAAGGGTGGTGGTTTCATGGATCCTTCATTATGGATGTTTTTGTTAAGTGCGTTGATGATGGTCTTGATTTCTTATTTATTCCGAGCTCTTTGGCGGTACGTCATGTGTATTTGTTTTAGATTTATTTATTTTTTAACTAAATGTTTTTAGCATTTAGTTTTTTAAACATCTTCTTGTTGTTTTTTCCAGCATATTCTTGATGTGGATGAGGCTGACCCTATTCATCTTCTTTTGCCAAGCTTTGGTGAACATGATCTGAAGTACTATAGTTTGGATAGGGAAGAGGCATGTTTGTCATGTTTTGTTTGGCGCTTATATTTTTTCTACTACAAGTATCGTGGATGCTTTCTTATTTCTCGTGTGATTGTTTAATTTCAAACAGGTCTACATTACTTGTTGCGATTACAGCCATTGGTGGGTTATCTTTGTCGACTTCCATTTCAGGAAATTTAGAGTGTCTAGCTCATTGGAGTTGTTGAAGCTCGGATGGCTTCTACTCAAAGAATTGTATGGTTTTCGTTGTAATCTAGCTAATTAAATAATTATTTACACATGACAACAATAACTTTTATTTTTTATTCTTTCAGTGCAAATCATTTAAGAAACTTTACGATTATCTTCATGGTGTCGAGAGATTAAATATCTCATCGTTCAAGATAAAAGTTTGTGGCACCCCTTCTTGTTCGTAGTAATCATCTTTCCTTAATGTGAACTATGATTTTATTTTGTTTCTTGTGTTTGGATTTAATTGTTTCTTTCTTTTTGACCATTAGGACAAGCGCGAGGCGTATTTGTGGTATCTATGCAATGAGGTTTATTTGGATATTCAAGGCTAATTTTTACCCAGATGTATTCAAGGTAGGTAGTGTGTTGTGTACATAGTTTTATTCAATAGTATTTAACGCAGTTTTTTAGTACTTGTTCGCTGTATAAATAGTACATGTCAATGGTTGTTTTTAGTACTTGTGCATCTTTTTGTTTAGTCGTTGTGTACTTTTTCGTTTGGAGCTTGTGCATTCTTGTTGAAGATCATTAACCATTGTGTTGTTTCGTGTTTTCAGGTGACATCGAAAGTTTTCGACAGGTTCTTCGCCGGAATGATGCTCACTTATGATTCTCCTGATTATTTGGCAAGTTTCGTTCGCGAACAGATTGAAGAATTCGAAAGTAAGAACTGTTTTACAATGGTTATCCTTTTTTCGTCCAGTGAAGTCAATGAAGTGAACTTGATTGTACAAAATAAGGAAATGAAGTACATAATAACGTTACATATTCATTCCATTGTCTGTATCATATATTCTAAATATTCATGTGGCTTCCTCCTTGAGTGATTCCTACTTTTGTTGCTCTCCTTTTGATATCCTTTGTTCATCGTCGACGTCTGCAAATAAATATATTTTAAATTTATGTTAATTTGTAGGGAAAAGCAGATTATTTGCATCAGTAGGTTTTCATCACTGGCAAAGAAACTTCATGGGCACACTTACCTTGTTAATGTGTTTTCTGTACCAAATACTAGATATTCCAAGTTGCATCTTATTCTTCCGTTGTGGTAGTACATACCGTAAGTGTTTCCTGGTTGTGTTGTTCTCTCTGTTGTGTTACTATCGTTATTTGTGTGTCTGTTGCTTGATTGATTCTGTGCTGTATTGCTTGTATATCTTTCTGTGATCTTTCTTGCTTCTGCTTCTTCTTCTTTGCTTGTCTTCTTGCTGTCTTTGCCTCTCTGCTGCAATTTTTGCTTTCAGTTCTCCACATCCTGTTTTGTTGTGACCTGATTTCTTGCAGTATCCGCATTTTATTTGTCTAGTTTTCTGTCTTTTTCTGAACCTGGCATCATTCTGTCCCCTCTTTTTGTTCCTCTTCTGTCGGACATTGGTGGGTCACGCAATGTTTCGTTGCTACCTGCTTCTTCGTCATGAAGTTTTTTAGCTCCTTCATCTTCTCTTATTGCTGCCAGCACTTTTGTTTCCATATCACGCATACACTGAATCATGACATTGTATGCTTTGTCATTTGGGCACGCTTTGTTGCAAAGTTCTGCCATATGGCTCATCACACCGGCAAACTTTAGTGTTTCGTCTCCGCAAGAAGCATCTGCGACATTTCCTAATGTTGCGAGTTCCATGTCTATGTCTTTTCTCCATCTTTTAATCACAAAACTCTCTGGCAAATCATTGATCTCCATGTGAACCATTGCTTTTATTACATGGCAGCAATGTATACCATCCCTCTGCATCTTTTTGCAGGAACACATGAAGTTTTTTTTTTCATCGTCAAATGTGACGTCAAACAACTCCCTTTTGAATTCCATGTGGTTGTAGAATTTCACTATTCTTTTCAGCCGCAGGTGGCGACCAGGTTCAAGTGATCCATCTACCTTGAATGCCGTGTTGTTTGTGATCTCAATCTGGAACTTCTCGAATATGTCATTTGTGAATTGTTCAAGAGCTTGCTTCTCAAACGGATGTCTTGTTACTAATTTTGCTGTTTTCAGTGTTGATGTGAGCTTCTTCTTGTCCAGGGCAGATAAGCACTTGTCTTGTATTACCTCATATTGTTCAAGGAACATTGTTATCGTGTCTGTGTCTTTGGCTATAGCATTTCCACATGTTATTTGTGCTCTCGCTCCTTCCTGTGCTTGATGAGAATGGGAAAAATTTATCCATGAAGTATGCTGGTACCCACCTGTGTCTTATCCTGAATAACTTGCTTAGGTGTTCTTCTCCGCTAGCATTGTAATCCTCTATCACTTTATTCCATCCCATTTCGAACTCAGCTGGTGTGAATGCGTTCTTTGCAATGTACATTAGCATTTCCGACAGCCCTGTATTTTTTGCAAAGAAGGTGCTCTCTTTACGGCTCATCTTGGTCACGATGTGGTAGTAGCGGTTCTGTGTGTTGTGGACTTTAGAACTGTTTTTATTGCTTTCTTCATTGCCTTGTCACTGGTCTGTTATTATTGTCTTTGGTTCTTTTCCACCCATGGCTTTGAACAAATGTTTCCAGTACCCATATAAATGTATCTGTTGTTTGATCCTTTAGCGAGCAACGGCAAACAAGATCTTGTGGAGCCGTGATTGTTCACCCCAACTATAGGAACAAATGGTAAGCCATACTTATTTGTGCTGAAAGTTGTGTCGAAAGATATGTAGTCACCGAACAGCTTGTAGTTCATTACGCACATTGCGTCCATCCAAAACAGGCTCCGAACTCTTTTCTGTTGTCTATTTCCATGGCATGATAGAAACCAGGTCTTGTTTTTGGAGTGTCTTGAAGCGTTCCAGGCACTTCTGGATGTCATGGTCCTTCTCTATTTGTTGTTGTTGACTCTTTATGTTGCTTAGATCAACAACATCGAAGGGTATTCCACGGAATTTCCCTCTGATCGACCGGAAGATTAACATCATCTTCCTTGGTGGCGAACGTCCCATCGTAGTAGATGAATTAATCTCCTGTCGAGATCAGTCATCCTTTTGTGACAGTGTGCAAACCTAATGAGATAGTCTGTTAGTTCCAGCGGGTGGTTGTGTTCTAAGTGAACCTTCTTGATGTACCGATATCCATCAAATTGTTTTACAATTATCTGTGCTTTCTGATCAGTCTTGATGGTATGTTTGTTCTCCTGTGCGACGATGGTTCGGCATCTGTGTTTGTGCATCCTTCCTTGTTACATGCAAACGTTTGCATGTAAATTTCTCCGTTTTTTCCTGATCTCTTGCTGCTGAACTTCTTCACTGCAAATCCTTCCTTTCTTGCATACAGAGCGTATCTGTAGAATGCATCGTCTCTTGTTTTGAAACGTTCACCTTCCTTTGGTGTAGCTGCACTGATAATCTCTTCAACTGCTGGGTAGTCATCTGTGCTGAACATCATCTCCATTTCCTCTTCCATCTTTGATGGAGGATGTGGATATATTTCAGGATCATCAACCTTCAGTTCTTATTTAGTTTCTTGTTTGGTAGCTTGTTCCTCAGAGGCGAGTTTGAATCTCTGTCTTTGTGTTTCTGCGATGATGAATAAGCTTCTTTTTGATTTGTTTCCTTTGAGGCACTTGTTTCTTCGTCTGTACTTCCCATTTCTCTGTATTCCTGAATTCATAACATTCATATTGTGCATCAGTTTTTGTAAGATGGTGTTCCAGATGTTTAGATATTTTAATGTTTATTTCCACATATAACAAAGTGTGTACTGTTTTTGAAATCAAAAGTACGTACCTGCTGATCGATGATTTTGTTTCCCGATGTTTCTGTACATGTGTATGCTTCATATGTTTGCTGTAAATTAAAGGTATACAATTTTTTTTAATGCATTATTTTATATGTAATTTGTAATTATAAATACATACATGTAGTTACTACCTTTGCATTGCTTGTTGTGCTATCACTGGAGTTGGTGTTGGCCGTGGCAAACTTCATTTCCTGCAAATAAGTAAACCAAGTAAACTTTGTGTTAGATTCCTGGTTCTTGATGTTTCTCCATAATGCATAATCATCATTTATCTTGTATAAATTCTTGAATTGTACCTTGATAATTTTTTCTGGTATTGGTTGCTTGTGTGTTTTCTGTCATTCTGTTTGTCCAGTATAGCATAGCTGCTGCTTGGTCTTGCACAGTTCTTTGTAGACCTCACTGTAAATTGGATATAAATTATTTTTGTGAGGCTATTTTTTAATCACAGATACTTTTCTGGTCATTTCGAGAATTGTTGATTAACTGTAATCTACATGCCTTCTTGATGTCTTCTTTGTTTTGTTGAGATTGTTGTTGGGAGCTGTCGTGCTTGTCTACTAGCTTGATCTGTGTGTGGTTGTTGTCGTTGTTGTCGTCAGACATATCATCGTCGTCGATTTCTTTGAATAAACCCTGGGAAATGGATAAATAATTGTCAGTATTTATCCTAAAAATGTTTTTGATTATGTACTTTGCTTGTGTAATATTTGTTACTTACCTCATAACTTGATGATTGTCTTTGCATGTATATTTCATTTGGTGCAGGTTGAGCTGCTACGGCTGCTTGTTCTTGACACATAATTATGCTTTCCTGTTTCTTCGTGATGCTTTTGTCTCAAATTGGTGCCATTGGCATCCTGTAAGAAGATTGACAGTCAATAATATTACCATCTCAGAAAAATAATCAATTTTAAGTATATTCGTTAAATTGATTCAATAAAATCTAGTAGTGAATTTTTGGTGCCATGTCTTGTAATTAATTTTACCAACCTTCGTTGTGAACTTTTGCGATTGATTTGATTTGATGTTGCTTGGAAGCAGGGAAGGATGCTCTCTTGAACAAGCGTAGGAGGGCGCATACTGATTGATTTTCTCAGAGGTTAGCAATTTTTTTTCCTTCGTCTCTCTATCCAATTCCATTGTCGAGCTGTTGCTTTGAAGCTTCTTCCTTCTTTACTTCTATTAGAGATCGTTTAAGGTGAGCACACTGCACTCTGTACTGTGACTCAGCTTGTTTAAGTTTATTTTGTTGCATTTTCTCCCTTTTATTCCTCCACGTGTGTATTCTTGCCTGAAAAAAAAAATTGAATAAAAATTATTTTGTACATGCATGTCAAAAACAAAAGAAATATAGTTTATGTTGTGTACATTTTAAATAAAGATATATGATAACATTACAAAATAAACCACAATAAAGTTATATTATAGGCATAGTACTAGTACTTGTGTACCTGTCGACATGAGGAAGCTGTTATTGCCTGGAACTGTTTTAATGCTTCTTAATACTATGGGTTAGTACTCTTTGAACAACATAGGCATCCTAATACTGTTGCTTTTGTTTGACAGCATGGAAATTGTTTTTCCTTGCAAATGTTACTAGTACTTCTTGATATGAACAGTTAGTTTTTCCTGATCATTGTAAGCACGAGACTGGTAGTTACATTGCTTGCTACACTCGTTAGTCTGTTTTCTCCATGCAGTGTTACTAGTATTTGTTAGTATGGTGATTTAGTACTTCCCGACACCACAAAGTTTAGCACTATCATAACGGGAAGGTGCTTGTAAGTAGAGTATATTTCGGTAAGTTTTACCATTTTTGCAACTTTTGCCATCTGTTCTGCGGTTAGTGGTATCTTGACTCCAGGAGGCAGCTTGTTCAACCACAATATTGGTTGTTCTTCATCCTTGTTCTGTTGTGCCCATGTTTCATCCATCTTCTCTGATGTCTCTCTTTTTTTCTTCTCCAGCTCTGCACGAGTATGAAGTGTTCAAGTCCATGAGTATGAAGAGCAAGCGTGGAAGGTTGAGAAGTTAGACTGCTACTTTTGAAAAGTATTCAGAAGCAAATGTGCAAGTTTGAATTTACGATTACTTTTGATGAGTACCCAGTGTTTGAACTTATTTAGTGCCACCTGTTTGAGTGGTTAGTCTGTGACTCTTTAGATTCCAAAACCAATGAAAAAGAAACCTGGTGAATTTTACCTATGTGGATATTCCTATCGGATGTACTGTGCACGTTGCCTAATTCTCTCATCCCTTGTTTGTTCCTTTGCGTTGATGTTGTCCTGCACGTTCGAATTTTGAATCGTTGGAAAAAAAAAAGTTAGATGGAAAATTGCGATTGACCGAAATACATGTTAGTCGTGGATGGGGTTCCAGATGTCGAACGAGAAGAATCGGGGTACGGTATACAACGTTACAAATCTTCGAATCTGGGATTTAGATGTTTACCTTGAGTTCGTGGTCGTTCGTCTTCCTTCGTCTTCCTTGGTGGCTCCGTCGTTCCTCTCGTCTGGATCTTGATTTGAATTTTGAATCTGTTGATGAGAGAGAAAGGGATGGAAAGCGTGATCCTGCTGTCCACCAGAAGTGGAGGATTTGTTAAGATATCTATCTATCTCCGATATATTTCTTCACCTGTATTTGTGGGCCAGCACATGTCATTAAAATGGGAGTTGATGTTTCAGTATGACATGTGGGTCCTCGTTTTTCTTGTGATTCCTTTTCTGCGTGGATGACATGTGGGACTGTGGATGGGATGATTGGTTCTATTTCTCTTTCCCATTTTTTCTTCTGTGGCGTTCCCGTAATTTTTGTCGTCATTCATTGATCCCGTGAGCCATCTTCTTCCTCCCTCTTGGCCTCTTCGTACGTTTGCGCCCCCCATCTCAGATCTGTTTTCCGAAACCTCTCGTCTTGAATGCTTCCTAATCCTATTTATCGTTTGATTTCTTTCTTCGATTGTTGAATGTAGGCGGCGGGTTCTCAATAAAGAGCCCCGTGGATTTTTTCGGCTGGTTTTGTGAGTTCTCGTTGTTTTCTCGTAGCCTGCGTTGTTCAATGGATGACGAAGCTGCTGTACCTCGTGATGGTGAAGATGAGGTCACCCCTCGATTATACGATACGCAGTCTTTTTCCGTTGATGGTACTTGAGATGGTGACTCGGGAATTCATGGTGCGTGACCAGCTTGAGCGGGAAAGGATCGGGATGGAGAAGAAAGTATCTGCTAATCTTTGAAAAATTGAGCTGCACAGATTGAGAAAATCTTGGTTAGTTTAGATTGTTTGTTATTCCTAAATATGTTTTTTCATGCTTGTGGTTTATTTTCATGTCATGATCATGTGTTTATGTGTTATTGTTTTCTGTTTTCCGATTCTGGATCTATGCCTAATGGTTCATCGAATTTAGTACAAAACTTAGCCTTCCAAAGTTCATTTCTGTTTGCAAGTCCCTTAGCCCCAAACAAAGGGGTTATGTTGCTGATATAGGTCAAGAATCTCTCCTTGATATTCGTCTTGAAGAGATACCAAGGGCTTTTGTTGCTTGGATTGTCAGCAACTATGTTGCTTCAAAAAGGATGTTTGTGTTCAAGAATGGCTTTGACTTTGCTTTCAATGCCTTTGTGTGTCCATAAGGTGTTAGGCACACCAATTGGAGGACGGCGCATCCCTAACAAGTGCGATGAGCAATTCGGGGATGTTGTTAGGAATCGTTCATCTTTGTGAGCAGTACCCCAACTATAAATGAGCTAATGAATATGCTTTGTCTTCGACTTGGAAGAGGAAGATTTCAAGATATATTGGATGATGTTACGTATTCTTGCATTTCTATGTCCAACGACATATGAGTGTGTCGATCTGACTACCTTTCAGCACTTGAGGGTCCTTACGAGGAAATCCGCACGTATGGTAGTCTACGACGGTGTTTCGAAACTTTCGGTTTCCATGAAAACGTTCGTTGATTGTGGTCTACGAGGTGCCCTCTGTGGTTGCTTGGTAGTTCCTGCGGTTAGTAACTTCTTTAGTTTCTCAACAATTGCTGTTGTCATGTTATTGATTAATTCTATCCGAGTGCACAGATCTTTTTTTTTTTTGCTTTGTTGTTCTTTGTAGATGACTTACTTAGAATATCTTGATATAAAAGTCAAAGAGCTTGCTAGTGTTGTTCCAAGAATTAGCGTATGGGATTCGATTCTGAGTTAGTGAATTTGAAAAACTTGACTTGGTGTCTGCGGAGGATGGAACCTTTGGCGAAATACCGGTTAGTGTATTTTATTATCGATGATGAGCAATACATGTTTTAAAATTTTATGTTTATGTGTTGTCCCGAAACTGTGTTTTTTATTTTTCTTTGTGTGTGTTATAATTAGCTGAAGGATGTGAGACGTACTCCGTTTCATCAGAGTGGGTCTTCCACTTTCTGTATTGGAGATCTGCATCCCGGTCTCGAGACTTTTCTTTGCTCCTTTGTGAAGCCTGCGATGCGTCCGTTGGTACGTTTATTGTGATGTTCTGTTTTAATTGACATCTGTAGTGTAATGTTTTATATTTTGAAGTAATTATGCGCAATTACTAAATTTTTGTTTTGTTTTGTTTTTGATTTTGCAACAGGCTATCGATGACCTGAAAGAAATTCAGCAGGGGCTTGTACTTTGAAATATTTTCTCGCAATTCAGCCAATCATCAACAATAAGATTGCCAATGTTTTGCAGCTTGCGAGCCACTATAATGAACGAAGATTTTGCGCATCCGAAGATAAACGGGTGGTTCTTGTTCAAGGCCATGGTTCGGTAATATGGCGAATTATGCAGGTATACTCAATGATTTTGATCATATATACCGCTCGAATGGAACGGGTGATAGCCCATCTGCCGTTAGAACTGAATCAAATCAAGAAGTCTCCGTATTGAATGATCAAACATACAGCTTGCCAGAAGGCCAGAACAGGAATAAGGGTATTGCTACTAATGGTGAGATGTGCGATGACATGTGGCGTGAGCAAATCATGCCGATTAGTCAGAATGTTTATAAACAGATTAGGTTGCTTCAACAGCTCATTCCCATTAATTGCAAATACACGCCAAATGCATTGTATAAAGAGTATCTCTTGAATCTCGAAGCGTATCTTGATCGCGTTGTGGAGGATCTTCCATCAATACTCCCATCCGAAGGAGCTTTGGATTTGCTTGTCCAGAAAGGAGTTGTTTGCAACTGTTGTGGACTTTTGAATAGTCCTCTTACTTCTGAAACTTGCAACTGCTCGGTTGCCTTAGATACTGGTAAGAGCGCGGTTGGTGAGAGGTTAAACGTGCCCTCTGTGACCCCCACAGAAGGTGCTTGACAATGTTAAACAAGTTGATGCAGCTGTAGGAAATGAAGTTGTCCTTTGTTTTCCTGAGTCCACTAGCAAAGGGAGTGGCTCAGCTGCGTGTTCTTCAGGTGCTACTACGAAAATCTGCAATGCCGACTCTTTGGCTTGTGTTAACGCTGATAGAGTAGATTGCAAAGATGGTTCATCCGGTAATTCTAACGATCCAACAGTTGAAGTTAGACAAATTGGCAAGAAGCTGGCGGTTGAAACTCAATCTTATTGCACTACAGGTGCAGAACCTCCAATTAATCCCACTGTTTTTGCTGATGAGCATGCTAAGGTTTCCACTTCTAATAATCCAGCTACTGGTCTTGAAGATTCTCTTCTACAACCGTCTTCGAAGAGAAATTCATCTGAGTCTCACGGTTTCCAGCATGACTCGTCTGCGAAGAAACAAAAGATGTCTCATCTTGGAGGAGGGCAGCTCAAAGATGGCAAGTGGAGCAGACCAAACTAGTTATATTGTTCAATGTGACCCGTTGGATGAACCTTCTGCCTGGGAAGAAATAGAAAGGATTGAGAGGACGAAAACGCTTGCAATGAAGAAATTTTCATATTCATCACCCTCAGATGTCTTGGTGGCTGAGCATTTGGTGCCTGTTGGAAGTGTTTGTATGCCATCCAGTACTCAACACCAGTATCTAGACGGAGTCCCTGGTATGTCGCAGCCATCGCAACCTGTATTGTCATATGGTTATCAGGGCATTCTCCGTGATCGAAATGGAAGAACATTCCATGGAGGGCGAAGGACTGTTAATTTCGCAGACCCTCCTGCCTCCCAAGCTATTATTTCTAACATTGATGGTTTGCACTGTCAAATCATTCTTCTTTGCAAGCGATAAACACACACGGAAGGACATTATCGTGTCTGGTTTTAACTCCGGGTTTGCTGGTTATAGACATGAGAGATCTATTCCTTATGAAGCGTCTTACATTCAGAGCTCTTACAACACTGGTCATAACAGCTCTTACAACACGCTTGGGCAGCAAAATTTTCAGAGCTCTCAAAGTGCAGGAAGGTATAATAGTAGCCAACATGATGATGAAGATGTGGGTGGGAACGCTGGTTATGTGGTTACTCCCTTTCCGGAATTCATGATTCGGTCCCCACGTGTTTGTGCTACGCCGCAGTATCACCGGATGAATTATGGTGAACAGCAGGTACGATTTAACACGAGTCTGTCACAAGGCACATATAATAGAGGATCAACAGCAGGGCTTTCACAAAGTCAACCTTTGCATCATGGAAATCATCGCCCCTTCCTCTCAATTAGAGATTCGACGCAAGCTGAGATTGATATGATGGAGTGGGTGCGAAAGTATTTACCAGCGCAATTTGGAAGAAGGTATCCTACTATTTTATGCCACTGGTTTTCCATTTTATTTAATCATTTTAAATAATGTTTTTGCTATGTTGTGATTTTGTTTCGTTGTGCAGCCCAAGAATTGTTGAGACAAGGGGAAGATGGGCCACTCACAGAAATTTTGGGTTGTCAATGCAGCCTGGTGGTTATGTTCATGACTACGTTATGAATGTATTTGCTGCCACTGTAATGGAAGAGCAGTATGACAACAGTGTCTTATTTAATCAACAGCGTCCCCAGTGCCTAAAGTACATAATGTATAGTGAGAGTGTAGTAAGTTTTTACTCTTTTTTTTATTTATTAAATATGGATATTTTCTACTTTTTTTATGGATAATTGTTTGGCAGAATGGTAAAATGTGTTTTTTATTCTCTCTCTCCTCTGCTAGAGGGCATTCAGGGAATTGGGTGCTGATCCGAGCATATGAAGAATTACATTATGGAGCCTAATTTACCCTGCAGGATATATCACTTTGATGTTGTGAGTATTTTGTTTTTATGATATTTGTATCTTGAATATATACATTGTCTAGTATGCCACAAGTTTTCCTTTGATGTTTTATAATTGAATTTGGTTTCAACTGCTATTTGAACTCTTGTGCAACTGTTTGATTTTTTGTATTTCAAAAATTAAATTTGTCCTTTTAATTTTATTTTTTTAGGTATTTTAAAAATTTGGTTGTTTTTCAGGTAATTCTTCCTGTTAGAGATAATCACTTTTGGATTGTGGTTGTCGCTAATTTCGCCCGACTGCGATTTGAGACATATTGTCCTTATTATGATGCTACTGAAGCAGAACATATTGCAATGACTGTTATTGATAACTTCAAGAAGGCTTATACAGCAGCATATTACTCTGAGCGTTATGATATTTATAACTTTCAGGTGATGCCTGCCCAAATTGTTTCTGACAACATCAATGAGTAAGTAAAATTTTAGGAGATTGTATTTATCAGTGTGTTTCTATGTGTCTTTGTTTTGTTCTGTGGTAATCCATATAGTTTTATTTTCTTGATCTTACTCAATACTGTTTTTAGGAACGACTCTGGACCTCAAGCTATGAAAGTAATTCTTCAACATTGCGGTGGTTTCCAGCATAAGATAAGAGAAGTAAGTCTTTGTCTATATTTTTCTTTGCAAATGTAATTGTTGGTCTGTATATAATTTTCATTTGTTAATTGCAGAATGATGTTATCAAGCTGCGTGAGCAGCTGGCGTTCTATATGCTAACTTTCCAAGGCAATGCAAAGAAAATGCCTGCAGTCATTGATATAATGAGAAAGCATGCAAGACGGTGAATGTTGCTCGATAAGGAGATACAAACCATTTCGGAAAGAAACATGTTTCTCTGTTTGTATTCCGACAGTATCATTGATTCTCCGTTATGGTTCTATTTATATTTTAGCTTGTGCTTTTACTATTTGTAAGTGAACCCAAGAATCTCCTGTTTTGTACTGTCACCTTGTGTTGAACATATGTGGTTTCCTTTTTACGGCATATATTTTTCTGTACTTGTACTCTTATGTCTTACGTACTTGATATTTGCTTCCTGATGTACTTACCTCTTTATTGTGGTGTGAGACACTTACTATTCCTTGCTATGTTTCCCTCAAGTTATGTAGATGTTATTTTCCCGTATTCGAATTGTACTTTGTTGTTTGTTTGTTGCTGTAGTTAATACATGTGTTTGCAGTTTATATTCTAGCTTATATTTTAGCTGTATTTGTACTCTTGTATGTGTACCTAGGACTTTTGTGTTGTTGTACTTACGCCTGTACCTTCATGCACCCATCACCGCTGTACTGTACACACCTTACACACCTGTACCTTCCATCAGAACCTAGAATTTGCAGACAAATATAAAGAAACAGTCATGTTTTGCTCTTGCTGCCTAAACTGTATTCGTGCACCTTTCACCGATGTACTCCACCCTGCTGGCACATGTTCATTCCCAGAGAACCATAAAACATGCGAAGAACATAGGGAAACACTCCTGTGCTCCTCTTGCTAACGAAGCTGTACTTGTGAACCCTTCACCTCTGTACTCGACACACCTTACACCTGTACTTTCTTGAATAACCCAAAATTTGCAGACAAATATAGAAAAACAGTCATGTGTTCCTGTTGTTGGCTAACTTTGTACTCGTGCGCCCTTCACCGCTGTAATCGACCTTGCTTGGCACATGTCCATTCGCAAGTAACAAAAAACATGCAGAGAACAGAGGGAAACAATACTGTACCCCTCGTCCTAACGAAGCTGTACTCGTGCACCAATCACTGCTGTACTCGATACACCTTACACCTGTACCTTCTTGCAGAACACAAAATTTGCAGACAAATATAGAGAAACAGTCATGTTTTGCTCTTGCTGCCTAAGATGTACTTGTGCGCCTTTAACAGCTGTACTCGACACTGCCGGCGCATGTCCCTTCCCACAGAACCATAAAACATGCGTAGAACATAGGGAAACACTCCTGTGCTCCTCTTGCTAACGAAGCTGTACTTGTGAACCCTTCACCTCTGTACTCGACACACCTTACACCTGTACTTTCTTGAATAACCTAGAATTTGCAGACAAATATAGAAAAACAGTCATGTGTTCCTCTTGCTGCCTAAGATGTACTCGTGTGCCTTTAACCGCTGTACTCGACCCTGCTGGCGCATGTCCCTTTCCCAAAGAACAAACAACGTGCAGAGAACAGAGGGAAACACTCCTGTACTTATCTTGCTAACGAAGCTGTACTTGTGCGCCCATCACCGCTGTACTCGACAAACCTTACACAGTACCTTCTTGCAGAACCCAAAATTTGCAGACAAATATAGAAAAACAGTCATGTTTTGCTCTTGCTGCCTAAGCTGTACTCGTGCGCCTTTCACAGCTGTACTCGACTGATATTTTACATGGGGAACTATTGAGTACTACTCCCTCCATACCAGGGAACAGGGCGTATAATTTTTTGCCGTTTTTCATCAGGGCTTAAGTCGTGGGGGTCGTGGACGTGTGCAACTTCCGTTTCTACCCCTACTTCACGTACCCCCTCGTTTCCCGATCGTCTTCCCCAGCTCCTCGTATCCAGCGCGCCAGCAACGTCCATGGCGGCTCGTTCTTCGGCTTCTGCGCCGATTAATCGCTCCGTCCCACTACAAATTGTGGTACGTCGTCCATCTCCGTTAATTTCCTCTCCCCGGCCCCTTCTTCCTTCCGTTTCTTGGTGAGACATCCATGGCGATGGGATTTTCGCATCTGTAGGGCGGCAGCAGTTTTGGCGATGGTGGCGTTGGCGCTATCCCATGCCGCCTACGGGAACGGTGAAGGGTGTAGCTCGTCTGGTATCACGGGAAGGGCGGCTCGAGCAGCAGCCGAGGCAGCGATGGGTGAGGCGGATCCCCACCATGGATGGAAGACGGAATTGCGATGCCGGTCAGCGTGGAGGACTACATCTTTGAGGACAACTTCTTCATGGAGCAGCATCGCACGAACATGCAGGTAAGTGTGTTAATCTCTGATGATTTTTTTTTTTTGTAGATAGAACATCATGTGAGGCATATGGTAATGGAGTTTTTCCATGTAGTGGATGTTCGATGTGCAGTCTACTTTTGATGCATGGCTCGATGGCATGGATGTTGAAGATAATGTGATGAACGATGGAGTTCAAGATGTGGCCGTGCAGATGGTTGGGGAAGGAGAGTTTGCTGCAGACATAGGAGGGATTGAAGATGGTGTTCAAGATGTGGAGATAGAAGGGGTAGAAGAGGTTGTGGCGATGGATGGGGAAGGAGAGTTTGCTGCAGACATAAGAGGGATTCAAGATGTTGTTCAAGATGGTGCTGAAGATAGTGTTCAAGATGTGGAGATACAAGGGGTAGAAGAGATTGTGGAGATGGATGGACAAGAGGTTCACAAACGGCGAGCAAGTAATATTTGATGTCATGTTTGACATTCACCATCCTAAAATTTATCTTGACGACAATGGTGTTTATCGTTATTATGAGGAATAGGTAATGAGTTATGAAATGTAATGCAATCTTTAGAGATATGAAATTTATGTTATGGATTGCCTTATGGTAAGAAAATTATGGATTGCCTTATGGTAAGAAAATTATGGATTGCCTTTTGTTAAGAAAATTATGGATTGCCTTTTGTTAAGAAAATTATGGATTGCCTTTTGTTAAGAAAATTATGGTTCTAGTGAGACGAGTACATCTGCGGCACGAGTAGGAGTATCGATTATCTCGTGTTTGTTTTCGTTAATACTTTCGATTCTGCGGGGTAGGTACTGGTGCTAACAAAGGTTGTCGAGTTCATTTTTGCAGCGAGAGACGAGTGCATGTGTATCATGAATAGGAGTGCTAGATAATTTCTGTTGGTTTTCTTGTCGGGTTTTCTCGTTGTATATCGTAGGTACAGGTGCTTTATGGTATAGAGTACGGTGGTTCTAGTGAGGCAGTACATCTGCGGCACGAGTAGGAGTATCAGATTATCTATGGTGGTTTTCGTTAATACTTTCGATTCTGCGGGGTAGGTATTGATGCTAAGTGTATCGTGTACATTTTTTTGTAGATACAAGTACATCTTTACCATGAATAGGAGTGCTAGATAATTTCTGTTGGTTTTCTTGTCAGGTTTTCTGTTGTATATCGCAGGTACAGGTGCTTTATGGTATGGAGTACAGTGGTTCTCTTTTGTGACGAGTACGTCTGCAGCACGAGTAGGAGTACCAGATTATATGTCGTGGTTTTCGTTATTAATTTCGATTCTGCAGGGTAGGTACTGGTGCTAAGTGTATCGAGTACATTTTTGCGGTAGATACAAGTACATCTGTATCATGAATAGGAGTGCTAGATAATTTCTTTTGTTTTTCTTGTCGACTATAGATGAGAGAGCAAAATTGTATTGCACACACAAACACACATAATAGCTGTATAATTTAAGGTAATCGGTGTACACAAATAAATATGTCCAACATATTCGGCAAATATAATAAGCACATAACTTAATCTACCAGGTTATAAATAAAGCTCCATCCTTCTGTATTCTTCCTCATTCATCGTCGGAAACTACAATCACTTCTTTGCAGCTTTTACCTGGCGTGTCACACATGCATTTCCTTGCACGTCCACTGTCCCTGTTGATTTTATCATTGATTGCTTGCTTCTTGGATTGTGCAACTCCCATCAACATATCAATGGTGAACACTACATCATCTTTCCTCTGTTGTATTGCTCCAGGAGTTGCCTCAGGGTATTTTAGGCTGTCCAGTGACTCTAGGCTCGCATAGTAGAGGTTCCTCTCATCCTCGTCCACTGGAATTAGGTCCTCCATGTGAATAAAGTCTCTGTATTTTTCATCATCATCAGATTCTGACTCACTGTTCATCGGTAGCATTGCTTCATCACCATCACCATCATCACCATCATCACCATCATCATCGTCTTCATCGTCGGCATTGCCTCCTTGCACAACATTATCTGAATGATATTCCTGTTCTTCATCACTTATGACAATCAGTTCAACCTCCTCGTGTTCTTGATGGGTGCTCATGATTTCCTCATCTTTATCAACCTCCTCCTTTTTATCCATGGCGTACTGATCCTTGTCGAAGCTTGATTCAATTGCCTGCATTTATTGAATGACAGTTGTAGTTTAAATAAATTATTTGAGTTTTTCTTAGTAGGCACTTGTACAACTGTAGATAGTGAACCCACACATCTGATCTAAATCTATTGTGATGTACATTAATTTCAAGATAGGTAGATTAGATTCAACACAGCACAATGTAATATATATAGCATGACAGAACAATTATACATAGCATTTTATTTTTGGAGAAAACAACTCATATGATATATACTCTAGAGGTACAATAAAATCACTTACTCATAAATTTATCCTGTGTAATTGTAACAATATTATCTGAAACTGTAACTAATCAACATAGCAGTTTCTGTTTTAAAAGGTCAACAAGAACATATAATGCTGATCCGTTGTTTTCGTTTTACCTCATGAGCTGTCTCCCGGGCACATGACTCTTTGGGGAGAACCACAGTAGTAACGCGTCTGGAAGTTCTTCTGATTGGCGAGCAGGATGAGAGGGATACCATCCTTAGGAAGGGAGAAAAGCCGGTGAACGATGCAGGTCTTACATTGATTGATCTGGGGGGGTCAGGGTACGCTCGCGTGGACACTCCCGTTCTTGAGCGGCGGTATGGCAAGACATGGGTGCAGATTTGCGCCCGGGAGCGGCGGCATGGATTCACTCGGCGAGGGATCTGTATGATTGATGGGAGGTACGGAATATGGCGCGGAGGGATCGGTGTGGTAGATCGCCTCCTCCATCGGCCATCCATAGCTACCCGCGATATCGACTTTGCTCACGGATTTGCGATGGGAGGGGGAGTTTTCTGTCGAATGTGGAGATGAAACTAGGGTTTGGTAAGAGTTGTCTTCCTTCACGTGTGGGCGTGTAGCGACATGTAGCATAAATAGAAGTCCACAGCATTTGGCGGGAAATTATTCCCGGACTCTCCTTTTTCCCGCCAATGAACAATGGGATGTAGATCCCGCATCCTGGAGTTGTTTTTCTTTTTCTCTAGCGCAGCTACATTTTCAGAGGGGCGTCGAGTACGGCAATGACGGCTAGTCGAGTAAAGGTTAAACAAGGGTTTGGTAAGAGTTGTTTATCTGGAAATAATTCTGTTTTCTCTAGGGCATTTACATGTGCAACACTTGTGAAGCACCAATAGGAGCACGGTATTGTGTTTCTCTTTTGATTTATCTGGGAGAATTTCGTTTTCTCTAGTGCAGGTACATGTTCAAAGGGGTGACGAGTACGGCGATGACGGCTAGTCGAGTACGGGTTCCGCAGCAGGAGGAACACAGGTCTGTGTTTCTTTCCGCTCTCTCTATTGCAGGTACAAGTTCAAATGCGTGGAAAGTACATCGTAGAAGGCTAGTCGAGTACATGTTTCGCACCAAGTGGAGTACATGATTTTGTGTCTTTCCGTTTTCTCTAGCGCAGGTACAAGTTTAACAACGTGTGGAATACAGCGGTGACGTCTACTCGAGTACGGTCTAGTTAGGAAGAGGAGTACAGGATTGTGTCTCTTTCTTTTTTCTCTAGTGTAGTTACAGGAAGAAATGGACGACCAAGATGGGCAGACCAACGAGATAGATTTTCTGAATGATCGTATATTATGAAATGCTACTACTATAATAACTGTACAGTGTTGTAACTACGGTGTTATTTTATTGCAAAAATAAATAACGCACATTTCGTTTAATTAACTAAAGCATGGCTGATAAAATCTGTCTCTTATCCGGGACCCACGTGTCAGCATGTTTAATTAACTAAAACATGGTTAATAAAATCTGTTTCTTATCCGGGACCCACGTGTCAGCATGTTTAATTAACTAAAACATGGTTAATAAAATCTGTTTCTTATCCGGACCCACGTGACAGTCTTACTCTGCCGTTTCGTCGCCTCCGTCTTTACGCCCACCGTCTTCCTCCCCCACCCGCACAACTTCCCAGTTTTGAAAGCAGACTTGAATTTGGGAAAACCGCAAGAGCGTCGCCGGAGAAGCCGCCGCGCCGAGGAGGAGGATCCTTTGCCTCCCATAACTGTTGCGCAGGTATCAGCCTATTCGCCCGTACCTACTCTGCTGCTTTGCTCCGTTCGCGTCGGCCCTTATCGTGCTGGAATTGTTTTGTTGGTCCCGCCGCTGCTGATCTAGGGTTTCACAGTCGCCGCTTGAGTCCAAGGTCTGCACCTGTAACGAGATGTCGTCATTTTCGCGATCATCCCCGCCGTTGAATCCTGGTACACTGCTCTGTTGTATAATTTTAAGAAACCCTAGGGCGTAATAGTTTTTGTGCTGTTGAATATTCCCAATACTGCTTTAGGGTTTCCTTAGTTCTGCGGTGCTTCAGATTCGCGTGATGGGCAATTTGATTTTGGCTGTATGTTGTGTTCTGGTTTGTTAATACTTGAGGCCTGCCTTGATTTGTACTTCAGCCGCTATTGCCTCTGTACTTGTACTTATCCCCATGTTCAAACTTCAGTCCTGGGACAAAACAGTCCGGTAGTAGTTAATTTGTTCTTGTTCATTCTTGTTGTTGTGTTCTTATTTATTTTTGCAGTGCAGCGGATTGATTGCGTTTGTGCCTGTACTCGTCAACTATTTAGAATTAATTTTTAAAGCTACTTTAGTCAATATTTGCTTGTAATCTGTTTCTGAAAATCATTGGTGTCTTCTTGATGTTGTGTATATATGCTTTGATGTATTTTATTTTTGTTACGCAGATAATTTCTCAAGATCTCCAACAAGCAGGACCATTGGTGATACATTATTTCTCTTGAGCACGCCAGAGGCAGACACGGAATACCCACTCGCAGACAGTCTTCCAGTTTTAGATAGAGCTGATCCTGCAGATATTCCAGTTCTGAACCCGAGAAGGGAGGAAAAAACTTTTACTTCTGTTTTCACAAGAAGGCGAGAAAAGGAAGGCTGGAAACGACGACAAGATGCATAATTCCAACACCAAGTGTACGAGATGATGAAGCAATGCTCGGCTCGATGAAAATGCAGAGGAGTGTGCCACTTCACCGGCTGCTGATATCAAGAAGGGTAGTCATGTGCCCAAGCCGTCTAGCAGAGATAACAGAGACATAACAGGTGCTTGTGAGAAGAAGGCAAGTGGGCGTAAGAAGAAGGGAATTAAAAGAGCCAAACATTCTAGAGAATCTGTAGTTCTGCATACAGAGGGGAAAGGAGATGAAGGAACAAATGACGGAGCTAATCCGGCATCTTCATCTCAGGTTGTATTATATGATCCTCGTGTTGAAATGTGTGAAGTAGACACTTCAAAGAAGGAAAGCTGTTGAAAAAAGGACCAAAAGGTCCTTACCAAGCAAAGACAGTGGAAATAAAGTTTTGCATGCAAAAAGGATAAAGGTAAGCAAGGATCTGTTGCCTAGAGAAGTCAGTGAAGATCCTTCGGACAAGGACCATATTATGAGTCAGATGTCAATCAATATAATTATTGATGCTGCAAAAGAACTGGCGAGGATCCCTAAACTTATAGAGAGTGTTAGAAATGCAGGGTTTGGTCCTTTCATAGACACTAAAATAAAGGGATCAGTCAACCGTAAGTGCATTTCTTTCATTCTAAAGAATATAGATATTCGTACAATGACGGTGACATTCTCTGAAGAGAAGAAGATAGAGATAAATCGCTACGCTATCCATCATTTATATGGCATACCAAATGGAAATGTGTCAGCTCCAAGGCCGAATGAAAGCAGAGAAGTCCTGGCAGAACTCAAGCAAGAACTTGGGTTCAAATCAGGTGAAGATATCAATGCAAGGAAACTTCTTGATAAGCTAACATCTATGGTCGATGAGCATCTTAGTCCTACAAATGCAGTGGAAATCAATACAAACCTTGCACTGAAGATCTTCTATCTCATATTGTTTAATAAAGGTTTATGTGTTGGAATTGGATCACGTGTAACTGCAAAAGAAGCAAGCATGGTTAAAGGACTTGATTATGGCAAAATGAAAGATATGGATTTAAATAGCCTAGTGGTGGATGAGCTGCAGATTTCAGCTACTCACTGGCAGAGTTATAATGTGTTAGCAAATAAGCACTTGGAAGGATTAGCTGTAGCACCGCTAATAATGTACCTGGATTCTCTTATTTACAAAGACTTAGCCCATATGGGAAAGGAGACACCTCGGGTGTTGGTTCTTGATGAACAAAAATTAATAGCAATTTCAAGAGCTGACAGGGACATGGGAGCGCAAAAAGGGAGTGAAGACTGGGCTTTTGGAAAAATAATTGTAAGCATGCTCTTGAAACAAACATTTTTCATATTTTGTTTCTTGGTTTTGCGTAACGTCCTTTTTGCAATTAAAAGTTTGTTTCGATCTATCTATTTGCCATTGTAATGTAAGTTAAATCTTTTTATCAGACTTGGAAGGCACAAAATGATAGAGTTTACAAGACAATATCAGAAGAAAAAGCAGAGGAAACAATGGCAAAGAGGCACGGATCCATTTGCTTTGCCGTTGCAGGAAGGCCATTTCACGGTGGCGATCACATGCCTGCGGGAACCGCATCTGAGCACCAAGGAGCCCTGATGATAGGAAACAGCTATGCTGTCCAGAGTGATACGATTAACAGCATCAAGAACCTGATGCAACAGGCTTTGAATTTGACAGGCAATCTGCAGACTACGTCGCAGTTGCTAAATAGAGATATACCCGGGGATAATGATGACAGAAAGATTGAAAACCTCAAGGTCCAAACAGCCAGCCTCTTATCGATGTTTGATTTGTTTGGAGATGAGCAGATATCTTTTCTTGATAGACACCGTACAGATGGACTTGTCAGTGAAACCAACAAATTGACATCAATTCCTGATGCGAAAAAGGCACATCAAACCGTGGAGGTTGATGTAGGGAAGGTAATCCTTTAATACACTCGCACATTCTTTTATAGCTCTGTATGTTTACACAAGATATAATGTACCTTTCTCTGTGAGAAATAGGCTAATTGGTAAAAGCATAAGCATGTGTGGAATTCAGTATTTGTACTTATTATTCATTGCTAACTGTACTCCATGTGTTATCAGGAGACTTGCGAGCAGCAGGCAAAAATAGTAGAAGAAGGCTGCAAGGCCAAATCAGTAGTCAAAAAAAAGAGGAATAAGAAAAAACGTAAACTCTCGAGTAAAACAGGCATCATTGGAGACAAGGTGCTAGAAGAAACCCATCCTGATCCCAGGGAGCATCAGGCTGGTTCTCTCCCAGATATCTCTGAGAACATCCAAGAATCCAATAAGGATCTAGCCATCCAAATGACCTGTGAAAAGGTACTAACTACAAAATAACCAATTAAGTGTTAATTTTTAAATTGCCCAATTCAGGATGCTGCAGCTCACATGCCAGAGATTGTAACAAGTGCTGCTACAATCACTGGAATGAGTACCGATAAGCTAGCGGAATCACTCGATCCAAAAGTGAACCATAATTTTTTAATCATTATACTATGAAATAAATTATTATACAACTCATTGATTTTGGCCAACCACTCATTAACAGGATCAAGAAAAAACATGTACGAGCCAAACCACGATTGAAGAAGTTCATGACCCATCGGATAACTTGCAGGAAGGAATCCAGGTACACCATTACATGTTTTTATATGTCACTGTGTTTGTGCAATATGGAGACACAATTGCAATACATGTACACGGCAGCTTTGTAATAAATCATTAATATATATAATCTTCTGTATAACCTTAAGGTGAAGTTTAATATCATCGGTGCAATCCAGGCTAGTTGGAAAAAAATATAAATATAAGCATCCGTACATCCATGTGTTAACTGTATTAATAAATGTGCTTTATGTATTAAATTTATTTTGCCATCTCTATTATACGTAACTTCAGGCGACTGACGAACAACAGGCATGCATCGGAGAACAGCAGGTGAGAGAACCCCCTCTTGCTCCAGAGCAAATTATTGGACCTCTTCTTCGTACAGAAGAATCCATCAAGGAACCAGCCAGTGAAACGTCTGGTAAAGAGGTACTAATTTATATATTTTCAAATTTAGCACTATTTTTGTTTCTCAGATATAAATGTTTCTAAATTCTTCTACAGGATGCGGGAACTTCGAATGCTGGTGCCGAGGCTGATGCGCCATACGTTGAAACAAGTGCTGCGCTCTTTGTTAGTCAGAAAAGTGCTGATATGATAGCGGAGTCATCTGATCGAAACGTAAACCATCCAACATTTTATCATTCTAGTTAGATAACTTATTATATGACTCATTAACTTTAGCCAACAGAATTCCATTGAAAAGCAGGATCAAAACATAAAATCTGCAAGTGCAACCAATAGTGAAGAAGTTCAGAACCCAGGGGATTACATAGAAGGAGAACAGGCGGAACATGATCTTGTGCCTGACGTAGCACATGCAGACCAGTGCACTTCAGACAATTTGTTGGAAGATTGCGTGGAGGGCTCAAAAGCACGAATAGAAGATGAAAACTCAGCCGAAGAGGAGCTATGCAATAAGGTTGTTGAGAATACACGCGCAGACGATGATGTGCAAGTTACCCAACAAATGGATCCTGCGTGCAAAGGCAAGTTCATTGAATTTTTTTACCGTGCTATTTCGTAATTTACATAATACAATTTCTTTTTCTTTTCTTTCAGGCAATTATGACCAGCTAAAAATATCTCCACCAACGACTGAACAAATTGACGAAGAAGCCAGAGGAGCTTTCTTATTGGTAACTTGTCGCAATGTAATACAAATCCATCGATCTACCAAAATTGTATGGAATTTGATGTTAGTGCATCTCCTAATGTTGCCAACCAGGATTCTAAAACCTCGACGGGCTCAGATGGCGATGGCTGTGACATATCTGTAGTTGCAACCATTGTGGAGGAGCCCTCAACTGCTATAGTACCCGATGATGGACAAACGCTTGAGGATGGCCAGCACATAGGCAAGTACCGAAAATATATTCTTATCTATTTTCCAATCTGCACACTGAAATGCCCACCAATTCATGTTTCCACAGCAGAAGAAACTACTCAATCTGTGTCAAGCAAACTTAGTTTTGATCAGCCAGGAGATGCAACACCTAAGGAAATCATGGAGCGTCCATGTGCCACCGCTGACCAGAATGCAGATGATGGTCTTATCAAAGGTGCACACCCAATCATGGGATAAATACTTTAAAAGTAGTATAGTGGTCTATCCATAAGATGTGCAACCCAATTTGATTACATTTATGGCAGCTCATGTATTTTTCTTTTTCTGTGAAAGATGTCTCCGATGAAGGTAACATAAGGGAAGAGAACGAGTTAGCCAAAACGGGTGGTAACACAGCTGATGGGGAAGAGAAAACCAATGTCGTGTCATGTCACCACGATGAACAAGAGCAGGTTGTCAAAGAGAGTACAATTGCAACAGACGAGAACAATTGCGACAACCGCAGCCCTGAAATTGCATCAGAACCAGCCATGACCATTCAGGAAGAATTGAAAAGCATCATCGATAATTCCATCAATAAAGGCAAGAGACGAAAAACCCATGTTGCATACTTAAAATGTTGCAAATTACGTAATCTATTTTTTCCGTAAACAATACATATGTTAAAATATACGGTGTGAAAAAAGTATGATCATTCGTTGCAGATGATGGAGAAAATCCTGATGATGGGTATAATACCATTACTGATTTTGTCTATAAAGAAGTATGCAAATACAGTATCAGATCATCTATCACTGATAATCAGGATCCATCCAGCAGGGAACGCATGGAAAAATTTAGGTATCGTGTTTTGGCATATGTAATTACAGTCAATTCAAAAACACTGCCTGACAAATAATTTATTAAATTTCCGCAGGAATCAGAAGTTTATTGGATATGGTGATATGGAGGTTACCATTGGTGATGTTGCTGACTCCTTTGAAGATGGTGCTCCTATTAAAACCAGTATCATGACAATCTTGGTAGATGTAGCGCGGGATATTTTTCGAAGCCCTGATACCAAACGTCTAATAGTGCCATTCATGGCAGTGGTAAGAAATATTATTATTATTATTAATATTTTTCTTCATGCACGTTTCTATGCGAAAATTTGAGGCGGCACTAACATAAAAATATAACACCCAAACAGTTAAGGTGCAACAGGATTAATAGGAACAATGATGGCAAAATGAATACGAGGAAATTGGCAAATCTCATAAAGGCAATTAATCCGGTTGAAGATTGTTTCCAGTTGGACAAATACGTATTGTAAGTTTCAGTGTGGAGTCCATAATTATCTTAAAAGAAAAAGAGTGCCTCAAACAAATAGCTGGAATGCATTTTTTGTTTATGCAGATAAAAATTCCATGTTTCGAAGAAGGAGATAAAGAGTGTCCTGTGGGTCACTATTTCGTCATGTCCGTGAATTTAAAGAAGAAGCGGTTTGAACTTCTAGACTCACTTGGAGGGCGAGAAGCTGAACAGCACTTTGTTAACACGGCTGACGTGTTCAAGGAAATTTGGAGGGAAGCGTACAAACAAAGCAACGGAAAGCTGTCACCTGAAAACCTCGACGACTTTTCGTATCAGAAGCCTAAAATTATTCCACTTCAGGGAGAAACGTAAAAATCGTTGGACATTTATTAAATAAGAATTGTTGAACCTTTATTCATATATAAATACATGCTAATGATTTACATGGTGATCGACGCAGGTTAAACTGTGGAGTATACATGCTGATTTTCCTCATGTTCTGGAATGGACAGTCTCTGATGTTCGTTCGACAGAAAGATGTAATGTACATCAGAAAAAGATTATTATACTTGATCCTTATGTGGGAAAGTTTGGAGGTTAATATTGGTCTTATTGAATCAATTGACAAAGGTAGTCAGTACTGCCCATTTATTAATAAAGATTTCATCGCGCATATAGAAATTTCATGACATATTTATATTCTTGTTTTATTGTTTGGTGTAGGCAAGCTTAAAAAAATCATCCCAGGAGAGTACAATTTAATCAGGAAGAGTACTGTGAAGCCAAACATGGTTGTTATCATTGACCTACCTGATTGCCCATTTTTTTCTAGGAATTTCAAAGCTTAGCCGTGCATCCAAGGCTGCATATTTGACCTGATCAAAGCTTAATTCGGGTCTTGCCCATCCTTCCTCTCTTATTTTCTTGCATGATTCACCTTTCTTTTCCAAATTTGTCCCCAACACAGCATTTGACAGATCATAGAGTGATGGTATTCTTATATTCTTAACAACTGGATCTAGTTTATGAATATTGATCATCTTCTGCAAGTCGAACGCACACCTGATATTTAATCCATAAGGCATCAGCATCTTGCGATCCATATCAATTGCTGCACCAAAAAACCAAATCTTCCCCGAGCTCAAGAATTTCTTTAACAAACATGGAATCTTTGTTGCCTGAAATATCTGCGAAAATTCAAACTAAAGGTAAACGATGTATATAATTCGGAACAGTTGGTAAAAAACTTGTATGGTGTCATTTGTGATACCTGAAAAAGAATGATGTCATTGGCAACACATAGCTGCAAAACTGCTGCACGTTGCCGTTTATCCTCTGGAAGAAGTTTCTGCTTTGTTCCTTTCACTTTGTCAGTGAACTCGCAATCAAGACCAACGATCTTTGCGCTGGCGTCGCACAGGAAATCTTCGGATACGCGGTAGATCCACTTCTCCATTGTTGCAGCCCTTGTGGTTACGGTGACCTTGAATTCCATTGAGAGATGCTCGAACGAATATACGGTGTCACTTGTTTGGGGCGCCATAAGGATGGGAGAAGAAAATGGTTCAACTGATGGTTTTGATACCTATCCACTTGGTATGGGGTTCCTTTTATACAAGATCAAGGTGGTGACGATGAGTGAGAACACATCAGTGCCGATTTGTATTCCCTCGTTGGAATGTGATCAGACTGATAATTAATAGCGGATTAATCAATAATAACTGTGTGTTAGACGTACAGACGCAAAAGGGGCATGAGAGCAAGGAATTACGAACAAGGAGGGGGTTATCATCAATTATGCCTACTCTCCTACTAAGTTATCACCGTTGACCGACACAGTGGTGCCTTTTTATTTTTCTGCGCTCGTTGTGTTCGTAGGACTGCAATTGTAAGACGTGCTTCACTTGACTCGGCCAGGCCATGTCTAGCAGAAACCACCGTTTCAGTGTACCTGACCACACTTCCATAGAACATTTTTAGCCACATTAGATACATATATCAAACTAGTTATTTTTCACTTTTAGAATCACCAAGTAAATAATCTATATTTTGGATTTTCTACAAATGTTACATCGATTATAATGTTGACAAAAAAATACACCTGGTGCTACACAATGTATTTGACATGTTAAATAAAGTGAATTGTGCATAATAAATATATATACACACGGCATATTAATAAAAGCGCCGGCAACAACATGCCGGCCCCTTGGCCTAAGGCGCGAATCAGGCACGCCAGCGCCTCAAGACGCGGGAAAGTTTGGACGTGGGAGCCACATATCAGTAACGCTAGAGCGCCACGAGAGATATTTTCACCCACGACGCCCGGCCAGAAACTCTCCCGCCTGCCGCGTAGGAAATTCTACCGCGTAGGAGGTTTCCCGCCTCGCCGACAGTCTATATTATCCCACCACCCCCGCCTCATTGGTTCAAACAACATAGAAATGGAAAAATGTTCAATTCGTGGGACGACGTCGCGCTAGAGAGAACATCAGGTAGAATTCCATGAATACTTGCTGCATATGAGATGATTATTACAGAATATGGGCAACTACTGATAAATAAACACAGGAAAATGACAGTCGTTATTGGGCGGCGCCACCGTCGAAATTTTGCAGGCGGCGACCATATTTGGGCGGCGCCGCCTACAAGCCGCTGTATCCTGTATTCAACATTAAATACCACAACAACATAAAAGTTATAAATAAGCACAGCAAAATTATATATGTGAGCACAAACTGATGACATGTATAAATTCAAACTAGTTGCTTTATATTTGATCATAGCATTACATAGCATTGCATTACATAGCATCTCCAAAAGGCTACTGCATCTCCAAAATGTTACTGCACTACATAGCATTGCTTGCAAACTCTAACTTTGGTTAACTCAAAGCTACTGCATTACATAGCTACTGCATCTCCATCTACCACTACACATGTACACCACAGACTACTTCAAAAGCTAGCAGTACACATGTACTGCTCATCTTCTCCAAAAGCATACATCTCCATCATCTACTGGCTCTTAACCATGGACTTCTTCTTGTACTGCATCTACAATTAGCTTCCACTAGCAGGGGGGTTCCATGCAATCGGCACCCCAAGCGGAGCAGCCCCGTGCTCCATGGATTTCATCAACAATCGAGCCATTTCGATCTTCGAAATGTACCTCAAACCAACCCTTGGATCATCTGCATACTTGCAAACCTCAATGACCTCGGACGTGTGCTCCGGTTCGCCGCCGGCCTTGGCAGCACCGGCTCTGTATGCAGCAATGATATGCAGCGGCATCTCCACCAAATGGCGCACCTTGAACTCGGAATCCCAGCGGATGAGAAGCTCCATACCTCTGCGCCTGCACGCCACCCCCAGACGCTTCATATCGACCATGGACCGAGGAGCAAAGACCTCCTCCTGCGGCAGCCCCGCCATATCCATCAGAGCCGCCGCCGCTTTCTCCTCCTCTTGCCCTTCTTTGGTACAGGACGACGGCTGCAGGTACAGGCGACAAAGAGGCTCCATCACTGGGCCGACGGACTGCTGTGGCGATGAAGGAGAGGACGTGCCGGCGGTCTTCTGTGGCGACGAAGGGGAGGATGTGCCGCCGGTCTTCTGTGGCGACGAATCGGAGAGGTTGTGCCGGCGAGCTGCTGTGGGGGACGAATCGGCCGGCCGGCTGCTGTACAGTCGATTCGGCCGGCGGCTGCTGTGGGCGACGAATCGGCGGCGGGCTGCTGTGGGCTCGATTCGGCCGGCGGCTTCTGTCGGCGACGAATCGGCGGCGGGCTGCTGTGGGCGACGAATCGGCGGCGGGCTGCTGTACAGTCGATTCGGCCGGCGGCTGCTGTGGGCGACGAATCGAGCCTGGCCTGCTGTGGGGTCGATTCTGCCGGCGGCTCCAGTGGGCGACGAATCGGCGGCCGCCGTGGCCGAATCGGCCGACGGTGCGTACGAATCGGCGGCGGCTCCTGTGGGCGACGAACAAACAAACACAAAAACGAAGAACTGGGGGAGTGCGGGTTGGACGCGGCGGGTGGAGAATGGGGGCGGGTCAACGCCATGGGGAATGGACTTTGCATTTCTCTCCCCATGTGCTGTTTTGCAATTACGCCCCTACACTTTCTGTTTTCTGCACGACGGTCAGCCAACGCAGTTACTTTGATTCAATTCATGTCAAAGTTGAATGACCTGCACGTCCTAGCTGCTAAATACACGCTCGCGTACACCACCAGTGACCGTATAAATCATGTATGACAAGTTCGGTGACCTCCGCGGCGTATTTCGGCAGTACGGTGACCGTACCGAGCAGCTCCGACAATTACAGTGACCATTGGTGCATTTTACTCTTTCGGGGATGGGGATGGTCGGGGATCGGTGCGGCGATGGTGGAGGTTTCCCCAGAGATCCCAGTACCCATCGCCAACTTGACCCATACCAAAGTGCTAACACATCGGTCGGTAAATGAAATGTTTATATCACTTGTTATAATAAAAAAAAAGATACAACGGGTGTCGGATAGAAGATGATGTGACACAATTTACTAACAATTACAATCGTTGTTACTAAACTGCGCAACATCACCTTATATCCATACACAGTTTTACCTCAACATAAATGACACGTGAGGGGAGTTGAACTCACAACCTATGCATAATACCTTCGAACCACTAGGACAAACCATTCTGTGTGTTGCAATCCTTATCTAATGTATCAAATACTAGTACTTGTACTACATACTCTTCCCCCATTATTAAATTCTGCTGACTGCCAAACAGGGTTAGGTTTATCCAGTCCTCCGAACCAGGGCGTCGTGCAGCTGCGCTAATCAGCAGCAGCACTGCGCGCAGCATAGCAGCATCAACAACCGACAGGAGCACTGACAAAATCAATCTTCAGGACTGCTGATCTACTATAAGTCCTCTCACCGCTAGTCAACCTGTGTCAATTTTGCTTTTTCTGGTCTTGAATTAGGGTCGTCATGCCGGCTGGGAACCTGCTCTCACAGGCGAGTAATTTAACAGGATCTGTTTAGAAGTGACCCGGGAGAGCAAGCAGCTGCGGCCGAAACCAACAGGAAATCAATCAAAGGGCGCGTCGGCTTGCATACCCCGCACGTTCCGGCCATGGCCTCCGATCGATAAAACTAAGCTGGCGTCGCCTTCCGCCGCCGAGCTGTCTGTCTGGATTAGCACGGCCGCTCCGCTCCGCTCCTTCCTTCGGCGGCTCACCCCCGCCTCCGCGTCACTGTCTGCGGCAACACACACTCTCCGTGAATCTTCCTCCTCCTAATACTTCGGACGTGTACCTGCGCTAGAGGAAACGGAAAATCTTTCCAGATAAACCAAAAGAGAAACACAGTACCGTGCTCCTCTTCCTACCTAGGCTGTACTCGTCTCCACGCCGGGGATGTACTTCACACCCCTTCGGACCTGTACCTGCGCTAGAGGAAACGGAAAATCTTTCCAGATAAATCAAAAGAGAAACACAGTACCGTGCTCCTCTTCCTACCTAGGCTGTACTCGTCTCCACGCCGGGGATGTACTTCACACACCTTCGAACCTGTACCTGCACTAGAGAAAACGGAAAATCTTTCCAGATAAACCAAAAGAGAAACACAGTACCGTGCTCCTCTTCCTACAAAACCTGTACTCGTGTCCACGACGAGGATGTACTTCACACAACTTCGGACGTGTACCTGCGCTAGAGGAAACGGAAAATCTTTCCAGATAAACCAAAAGAGAAACACAGTACCGTGCTCCTCTTCCTACCTAGGCTGTACTCGTCTCCACGCCGGGGATGTACTTCACACCCCTTCGGACCTGTACCTGCGCTAGAGGAAACGGAAAATCTTTCCAGATAAAACAAAATAGAAACACGATCTTGCTCCTCTTCCTACCTAGGCTGTACTCGTCTCCACGCCGGGGATGTACTTCACACACCTTCGAACCTGTACCTGCGCTAGAGAAAACGGAAAATCTTTCCAGATAAACCAAAAGAGAAATACAGTACCGTGCTCCTCTTCCTACCTAGGCTGTACTCGTCTCCACGCCGGGGATGTACTTCACACCCCTTCGGACCTGTACCTGCGCTAGAGGAAACGGAAAATCTTTCCAGATAAATCAAAAGAGAAACACAGTACCGTGCTACTCTTCCTACAAAACCTGTACTCGTCTTTACGCCGAGGATGTACCTCACACCCCTTCGGACGTGTACCTGCGCTAGAGGAAACGGAAATCTTTACAGAGAATAAAAGAGAAAACGGAAATCTTTCCAGAGAATAAAAGAGAAAACGGAAATCTTTCCAGAGAATAAAAGAGAAAACGGAAATCTTTACAGACAATAAAAGAGAAAACGGAAATCTTTCCAGAGAATAAAAGAGAAAACGGAAAACTTTACAGACAATAAAAGAGAAAATCAAACAGAAACCTTTCCAAAAGAAAAAAAATAGAAAAAAAAAACAACAGTTTGATGCGCCGAAGGCGCCTTGATACGAGGCGAAGCCGAGCCGTAGCAATCGCTTCGACATATGGGGGTAACGACAAACGGGGACAACGACATATGTCTGCCATTCATTATGTTTATTAATGTTTGATGCGCCGAAGGCGCCTTGATACGAGGCGAAGCCGAGCCGTAGCAATCGCTTCGACATATGTCATCTCGTAGCACTCTGTTGGAATTTAAAAAAATTGTAATTTGAAAGTGCTACCTCCCTCCCATTAATTCCCCAGAAAACTCACAGCCCGGAAAGACAAAGGGAAAAAGCAAAAAAAAAAGTCCCGCCCAATTTTTTGAAAACGTACTGCGCGCGTAAAGGGAAAAAGAAGATTAACGGGTCCGCATATTGTTAACGGGTCTACCGGCGCGTAAAGGGAAAAACCAAACCCGGAAAACGATTCGCGTCTTTTCCCGGGGACACGTTCCGCGCGCGACACGTGTCGTCGCGAGAGCGCGCGCGCGGGATGGGTTTTTCCCTTCTCAAAGGTCGGCCTTCGTGTAGTGGTACCCAGCGTGCACTGTACTGATGTCGCACAATCGTAGCAGCCCACATCTGCAAAGCCTCTATCAAAGGCTATGATTCTGAGCATTTTCGGACGTAGACAGGATGCGTAAATCCTTCAGTTCTGGGCCGCACTGCTGCTGCTGTATGTTTCTTATGATCACTCGGTGTTAAATTTGTATGTTTTTGAACGTAATAACTCTGAGAACATAAATGCAGTACAAGGTCAAGGGTTTACCCAAATTTCAGAATTTTGTTTTAACTATTCTGCTATTTTTCTTGTGGTGGTAGAGGATGCGACAAGCAAGTCAGTTTGCCTGATTGCCTCACTTGATTGATCAAAAAGGACAACAACTTCATGGGTCAGAGACGGTGTTGGAAGAAAACCATGTGAATCCAATGATTTTTTTGTTGATTTGTCATTATTCTTGTTTATCAACAAAAGCGCGCCTTTGGCTCACACTAGTGTGTGTAGTCATCGCTAGATGATCCAATGACATACTTGTATTTTTTTGAAAGTTTTAAAGATCTATGTATTGTTGATAATGATTATTAATAGTTTTGTAAAAAAGGAGTTTGGCGTCAATGATCTTGTTTTCTACCCCCACCGTTCTATAATGTAAACCGTTTAGTAAACTATTTTAGTGTATTAAACAAAGTGATAGCTTTGTTCTTTGTCATGGATCCATGTTAGAATCTAGTAGTCGATTGAGTGATATTAAACGAAACAAGAGCGCCACCCCGCCAAACACTATCTGCAATTACGGATGCTCACAAATTGCCCAGTCAAGGAGAGCCTCGTTAAACTTGCAATATTTTTCCCCAGAAAAAAAACTCACCATCTTCTCGCCACCGGCAGTCATGCCCCAACACGTACCCAGCTCCTGGTCGGAGCCACTGCTGCGTCACCTTCATAAATTAGGACATCAAATGCATGCTTTTCATGCTCTAAATGATGTATTCCTTCCGATCTAAATTAGTCGCCGCATTGGGACAAATTATTTGGATCGAAGGGACGAGGAAGTAGGATAATTGAAATTTAAGTTGGACTTTTGTCCTGACTTGTAAGGCAACGGTAGCACGTTCGCCACAGCTGGTTACCGGTGGTATAGCTCAAAAATATATTTCTCTCTACTGGACAAATTACATCCACATTTCTCCTGATGCGTCGTTCTCCTCCTTTTTTCCAACTGGGAACTTTCATGGAATGAAGCAGGCGGAATATTCCTACCACTGAAACAAGTGGCACGTACTGCATCCTCCAAGAGAAAAAAAAAGGGAAAGGAGCTGAAGAGGGGAACGTCGTACTGCTTATCATGCGCTTCATTTTTGCGTTTGGTCCATAGCTTAGTTGATAAGGCAATGCACGTGCGAATCACTAGCTTACTGAGATCCATCCTTTTGCTTTAGGCAACTGCATACCACTAATTAATCAGCTCGCAAAAGGCTTCGCTTTGCTAAAGCATATGTAGATCGGCTTTGGTTTTGGTTGCGATCTCACGCTTTTAGCTAAAACCCATGTGAATATGTCGTTCTAAAGGAGTTCATGCCGTTTTTCACGACTTGGGAGAAACCATAGCCGCCGGTGAAGGCTCCCCCCCCCCCCCCCCCCCAACCGATGTAAGCCCGCTACAGTTCCTGCCCCTCCTCTCCTCCTCGCCGGGCCTCTCCTTCCTCCTCTCCGCCGGAATAGCCGGCCGGAGATGGAGAGGAGATGGTGCCGGGCTGTATATTGCTAGTATTAGCTTTAGACTTGGTCCCGTTGTGGCATTTGGCGTTGATGTCGGGAGGGACGTGGTGGATCTGAGCAGCCAGATCTGCCACCGCAACGTCTTCTTCCTCGACCTCATGGAGCTCCGGCGGTCGGAGCCGAAGGTGTGGCGGCGGAGGGAGATGAAGATCTCCATAAATAAGGCTGGCTTTGGCGGATCTGGTGGCTGCAGATGCAGCAGCAAGCTGCTTCTTCTTCCTCGTCGAGGTGGCAAGAGAAAGGAGTTCTTGCTTGCTGCATCTGCCTTGCCGTCGGATCCGCAGCAGGGAAGCTCGTCAGCTTCTTCTCGGAGGTTCTCCATGGCGCCGCTATCGCCGTACACTATGGCTGAAAGGCAGCCCCTCCACTGGAGGACTACCACGGCGCCTCTGTCGCCGGATTTCCTGGGAGAAGGGCGGCCCATCCATCCTCGTGCGGTGGCGACAGGCCGCCCTCAAGGCAGCAACAACCTCCGCAAGGCGCTTCTGCCAACTCGGAGGCTCTCCAATCTCGGCGGAGTTGGCTCCCACCTCTACGTCCCAAGTGGTTTCGTCCCCGGCGGCGCAGAGGTTGACTCCGGTGAGATTCGTAGCCGTGAAGGAGGAGCTGGACCTGATCGCGTTTGCGTTTTCTTTCAAGGTCCTCTGTGCAATTTGTACGGGCCAGTTTGTAATTTCCCAGTTCTTTCAGGCCTTATCTGTAATTTATACCTCACCGCTGATAATATGAAGCCCTAGGTCCTTCGGGACCTTTCCTTGTTCAAAAAAATAGCCGCCGGTGAGACGTCCACTCATCAAAGTTTTTCCGTCCATAGCTCCGCCGATTCCTGTTGCCTCCACTTCGGTGTGCGAGGCAAGAGAACTTCCTTAAAAACGCCAGATGTGTTATTTATACATTTTGTGTGTTTACAGAGATATATATGTTCTTACATTTTTTATGGAGCCTAACATATTAATATCAAGATGCTAGCAGTTATACACAACGTAAATGTAATGTCGAAGGGCGAGATACTGTCATCCTCTCCCGCTACAGTAGAGGCAATTTTTCTGGAACCCCGAGCAGATCCACCCCTCGCCGTCGTTTCGCCGGGTCCCTGTCCTCCGCCGGCCGCTGAGGCAGTGGGAGGATGGGGGAGCCTCGTCTCTCGTGTGTGTACAGGGTAGGCTCTATTGGGACCCTGGCCAGCGGCGTCTTAGAATGGGCGGCACAGCCGGTCTTCGTTTTGCAGGTGGTGCTCGCCCCCTCCGGCGGTGGAGTTCTTCAGAGCGCCACGGCGGAGCGCCTCCTCATCCGCCCTCGCGTTCCCCAGTGGCCGATGCATGCGTTTATCCCCCTCTGGATCTCGACGTGGCGGATACAGTTGACGACCCCGAAGCCCCTGATGTTGGATCAAGACGGCGTTACCAGCGGAGCAGAGTGGAGGCTCCCCGGAGTTTGAGGTCCGGCGACTACCCCGCCGCCTGGGGACATCTTCCGATCCAAGGTTAGCGTGGAGATGCAGCGGCGGCCCGCCACCGGCACGTTCTTCTCTTCGTCGGCGATTTTGTTTTGTTGAAAGGACATGTGTGTAATTTCTAGCTGTCTGGTGTTCTTTTCTGTAATTCTTGTTTCAATATAATCAGTGGTTTCCTCGCAAAAAGAAAACGTAATATAATGTCAAGAGCCTGGTTTTTAGAAAATGTCAAGATTTAGTTAAGATGAATTGAGACATCAAAGATGCGAACGACCAAAATATTAAGGAAAGAAAGACCTAACTCCACCAGAGCAATCAACGACCTGTAGAAACACGAAAAAACCACAACCATTGGCAACACCTACACCACGAAATTGGTTCTCCAACAGCATTTCTCCAGAAAGGGAACAATGTACAAGTGCAAATCCAACCAGCAAAATCAAATTATGTAATTTCACCTCAGAGAAACTCTGAGCAAGATGCACACACTGCCTTCAACACAGGAACAACTAGAAGTGTGCCTCTGTCATGTATAACCAATGAAGGTATTCCACCCTAGAAAAACTAATTCATCTTATGTTGTCATCACTTGCATAGACTCACTACTGAAAAGCAATCGAACACCATATGTCGCCAGGAACACTATCGCCACGCACACGGTTCAATGAGGAATCACCACACAAACTAATTAGTGTTTTATTCGAATGTGCTACCAAGCAATCGAAAAAGTAACATGTTCGACCGAATGTCTCACGTTGCCAGAAACCAATGTGTGGCATATCTGGCTACATGACGCCCAATGGCTGAGCCAGGCCGGCCACCCAGATCTCGCCAAGCAGAATTAGAATTGCTAGATCTTTCGTTTGAAACGTCTTCATAAGCAACACACTCATATGCTTTCACTAAAACCACAAAAAGCATGGAACACCCATCAAAGGTTCAGAGGTGAATCAAATACTTTTATTTAGAAGCTTACAAATTCTAGATTATTTACGGTCAAATCTATATATGTATGCAAGCCTTATGAATGATCACACTAGATTTCTTCATAGATATCTATGAAAGATAAATATACATTTGAATATTAAGATCTTTACATGGTTTTTTCATAAAAGGTTATGCTGATGAAATATATGTTCGCTGAGGATAAATAGAGTCCTTGTAAAAAATGCGCTTTCTGTGATTTCTAGGAGTATATTCACCATATGTTTATCGCTTGTCTCTTTACTCTTCTTATATGGAGGATAGTTCACATCTTTTAATCTACCCCCTCCAAACAACTTCACAAATATATTAGAATTGGTTAAACGAGAATAAAAAAAGTTAATTTCATGTGAAAGTTTGTGCTTTAGTTTGAACCATATGCAATCGTTAAAACATCACTGCTTTTAATAAGATTGAAAATGCTCACTTTCTACAAGTTATTCATAAGGCCACGCATGCAATATCTTATCTTTCAGGAGAAACGGGCACATATGGATTCTTCATGCAGGCTTCCGCAGATAGTTTATCGGCATATCTTCAACCGGGTTGCTAGTGGCATACTATTAGAACAGAAGATGCATATGCACTTTATGTTCTTATATATGTTACGCTGGTTCATTTATGTATACACCTTGTGTGATGCATGACTTCACAGCCGTTGGTAACCAGGACTCCACTCCACATAACATAACCTTGTTCTGTGGAACACCTCAACAAGGATTCCAATTTCTGCATGAATCACCAGAAATCCCACACGGATCAAAGATGTCACAAAATAATTGATGTGGTCTCCAGGACATACGTGGTTCCACGGTCTCAACTCCTACACCTCAAGTCTCAACAAACAAACAAAAAAACAATCCATGCATCTCAATGATTCGCGTATATTCCGTATATATGTTTACTGATCACTGAGTTAGGGCGTGTGCTTGGACCTTACACCTGTATGGGCCAAGATAACGTAAACAATAGCACATGATTAACGAGAAAGCGAGACCCGATCCTGCGCACATACATGATCCAAAAGGCAGGAGATTGCGAAAACGACGTGAACGTCCGGAGTGAAGGAGTGGGTTGCTATCCTAGATGCCGGAAACGATGCAGAGGCTGCCGGTGACATGGCTAGGGGTATAGTCCCCGGGACTTTATTATTGGAACCATCCGTATATAAATGGTGCCACATGTGTGCACGTGATTTCCGGGTGTAGTATCAACCATTTATTCTTGGAGGTTAAGACTGGAATTTTGTAGTGTACAGTGAACTAGTGCAGACTGCAGAGTACAATATTCTGGCTGAAAATTTCAGAGTGAACCTTTTGCTTGGAAGTTTGCTCATGCTTACAGTTTTCCATCAGATTAGATAGCGATTTTGTTTGGACGCCAATATTACAGAGAGGACAATTTCTGAAGCGAACGGTTTTGGATATCTTATTCAAGTCTCATTTGGCGGGGATTGGAGGATTTGATCCATCGCCCCCGGTTCAAAGGACAACTAAAATAATGGTACTTCAACTTCGATTGGATCTAGCTATAATCTATGTTTGGATGAGTAGAAAGATATGAAGCTCAAAGCGGATGATGCCATCCTTCTTCTTAGTTAAAGTCTCAACCTTTTTTTTTTTGCGAAAGGTCTCAACTTCTTCCCAACTAAAAATGGCCACATGACAACTTATTTTAACTTTTTGATGTCGGTCGTCATCCACCGTCAGTTAAAAATCGGACGGCGGCTAGGGAGTCGTTTGCTCCGGCCGAAAAAATACTGAACACTCTCTCTTTATAATTTTTCTTTTATTTTAGGGAAAGATCATATATCAATTAATTTTTTTTCTTTTTTTCTAGTCTCAAAGGATTAATGGCTCATCTGCTATTTATGGAATATAATAGGCTATTTTTAATTAAAACTTAGAGTGTGTGTACAGAGATATGCAAGGCAGTTCATTTCCATAAAGCGACTTGAACCTAACTAGCAACCGACGTCAATTAGGCCCATTTATGAACTATCTCGGCCTGAACCCAAAAAAATAAAGTTATATATTTTGGTATGCGTGGATAAATGGACTGGGATTGAAAACATAACATAGCAGCCCGACGTACACCGACCAGGGGTGTTGGAAAAAACTGAAAAATACGTCGTGTCATTGGAATTGTCCCCCAAGCGAGCAAGGGGACACAGCCGTATTTATGTCTGTTGGTCGACCAAAATGAAAAAAGGTGTTCGAAGCAGCTGGAGATGTTGTGGATACACTTCCGTGTCGTGCTTCTATCATGCAATGAGTGCATCACCTACATTGGCGTCCCCTGCATGGGCGCGCCACCTCACCCCTTTTGGGCCTTCAAGGCCCCTAGGTGAGGTCCAAGTGCTCTAGATCCTTCTTTCGGTAAAAAATATTTCTCCAAAATTCTAGCTCAATTTGACTCTGTATAGATCTCTGAAAGTGAAAAATACATAAAACAGAGATTTCTTGTTTTACAGAGTTATAAACCAAATAAAGAGGATCATTGGTAAATCTCCATAAATTAATATAAAACATGGTATTATTATCATATATGTTGTGAATATATAAAAAATCATGTTAATAAAGTACAAAATTTATGTATGCATTGGGATGGTTAGTCGACATTACTCACCACGGCATCTGTGATGTTGGGGAAAAGTTAAAATGCGTCGGGCCAATGGATTTACCCCAAGGAAACAAGTAGATGCAGTCGTATTTATATCTGTGGGTCGACCGAAATGAAAAAAAGGTGTCCGAGATGTGTCAAGCACACTTCCGTGTAGTGCTTCTCTCGTGCAATGAGTGCATCACCCGCATTGGCGTCAACCTGCAGGTCCAAATGTTGTTTTACTCCCACTCCGCGACGTACACGGTGCTGGAAGACGAATAGATAAGGAAGTTCGGTGCTTGTAGGAAGCTTCGATGAAGACGAAAGGTGACGCATAGCAAGAGAGGAGATGGAACCTAGCAAAAGACGGCATGGATGGAAAAGAAGGCAGCTATCTAGCAAGCTATCGGCTAGGTGAGCCAGGAAAGTCAGAGATGCTTTCGACCATGGCACAACAAAGCTAGCAACCGCAATTTATCCAGATCAGGCCGCACGGTGTGAACCTCCCTCCTCCCTTGTTTCTTTCTTCTTTCGTGCCTGCCCGGTTTGTCTTTCCAACAAGATAAGAAAAACTCTGAAAAAAGCGCACGTCGGTACATGCATGTGCATGCGTATGCACGGTGAGGATGCATGGCACCGCACGACACGGCCGGGAGAAAGAATGGCGTGAGATACGCGTACTAGCTAGCTATCGCTCGATCCCGTGGCCGCACGCGCCGGGAGATGGAACGCACACGCGTGATGCGTGGCTGCCAAAAGTATGGGACTCCACCAGGAGATGATGTGATGCGGACCGTGGAGTGGACGGCAACACACACACACACGTGTACTCTTGAACTTAGCCGAGAGGTTAGCTACTTTTTTAAACGGGAGGCATTCGCCCTGCATTAAATTAATAACATCGAAATAGAATTACAAAGTACTTAATAATCAAATTTCATTCAAGTCACACATCAAGAAAGAAGATAACGAAGAAACACAGTTTGAAGATCGAGTTTCTCGCCCATCCGCACGATCAGAGCATTATAGAAGCCGCGTTGAAAGGTATGCCATCGGCAAACGATCCAACCTTTGTGATCAGATCGATCCTGGCTCGCTATCAATGTGGAGTCGTCCGCCTCCATCTCCAAAGAAGGCCCCTGCCTTCTCGCTCAAGTTCGAAGGACTCTGTACCGTCGTGAGGTAGAGTAGCTCGTAGAGCATGAGAGGCACACAAGACAGGTTGCCCATGAAAAGAACCAAACATTATCACCTCTTCGCGTGAAACCCGCAAACCCCATCGTCAATAGTAGCGTTGATCATGACGCGAGGTTTAGCTTGAGATCCCGAAATAAGACACGAGAAGAAGAATGGCAACACGGGCCACCATGAAAGTCCAAGCCACGAAAGTTGTTGTCTCATGCCATCCAACACGGCCATGCCGCCGTAGAGGGGATCCTCCCAACCCCTCTTGCCTAGGCTCGAGGGTGTCTCACCACCGGTGAACAAATACCACCCAAGGTTTTGTAGAGCAAAACAAGCAGAGGGCAGCGACCAAACATGGCACCACGTCACCTCAACATAAATGCCGCTACTAGAAGCTCACCGGCCACCATGCTGCGCAACCTCCACCCCTTGGTCCCCAGCCGATGCCTCCAAGGAGGAAACGACACCAGCATGCCGCCATGGCCCAATCAGAGGAATTTTGGTTTCCACCGGGAGGAGGGGAGAGGGGGATGAGAGATAGACCTCGATGTCGCCTCTAAGAAGGGGAATGGCACACCGCGTCGTTGGCGTCGTGGCTGCCACCACCAGTCAAGCGTTTCCCCCCAGACAGAGCCCCCATCCTAGCCGCACAAATGGAAGGCCACCGTCTTCATATCAGAGACGGAGGCCGACGATGCGTCATCAGCAACACTAACTAGCAGCCTCCCCCTCCCTGGCCTCGCAGCTGAGAAGGACGTCCAACAATAACGGCAAGCTACCCTGCTGCTGGATCGACGATGCTCTCAACTACAGAGGCCGCCGCCTCCGATGCCAAAGGTCCCCTAGCTCACGGAGTGCAGGAGCAGCAAGATCTATTCTCGCCGCCAACGTCCTTGGCAGGCGCACGCAGGCTTGCCAGCAGGCTCATCTAGCGGCGGCGAGGGAGAAGGGAAAGGGGGAGAGGGTTGCCTAGCTAGGGTTCGCTAACATAGTTCCGTTTATTTAAGAAAGGTTCTCCCGTTAATCGTATAGTGATGGATGTGATGTGACCATATATGGGAGCGTGACGCGTAGAGGTTGGAGTGGCGTGCCTAGCTCTCCTACAAGTAAGTACAAAATGGCACAACGAAGCTGATGTAATAAAGGGGCAGAACAGACTTGGAACGAACGGCCGTGGCCAGGGTACACATGTCCGCCATCACGGGGCCATCGGCCCGTCCTACTACCCACAACCGGTGGGCTACGCGTACAATGATGCCATGACCTACGCCCGGGCGGATCCATGGTTCTTCGAGTCAAACATGCCTAGGCTCTTGTCGCGCGAGATGGGGCGGCCGGAGCGCGACGTGTGCGGCTCTGCCGTGCTCTCTTATCGCTCGGCTTCGAGTCGCGAAATATTTTGGGGTCCCTGCATGCATGTATTGTCCCGTTCTGTAATATAAGCTGCTTTATCAAATTATTTTAATTTATTAAAGCAGCTTATGTTAGTAGAACAGAGGGATACCACTTTCCGTCGATTTCTAGCAAACACGGTCTACAAAATCTGCATGGTAATTTGCTAACTAATCTTTTTTTGAAACATTGTACATAAGCGGATGGTCATAAGTACGTGCATACTACCGACATTAACGTCGTCTCATACTAGCCGAATATTTTATTTTTATTAGATACCAAAGTGTTAAACATGAGGTTTAAATCCTAGCGAATTGGGGATATCAGTGCTCTCCTAACCATCCAACCACACTAGCTAGGTCTCATCCGCTAATTAATAACCAACTGAGTGTTGGAACATCTTTTTAAATGTACGCAATATCATCGTAACATGTTTTTTGTGATCCGGTAAAAAATGCTAAAATGGGGCGATGACGGCGGCGTGCCTTCGGCTTGTTTGAGTGTTTGTAGCCCTCACTAGTTGGTCTAAACTTCCTTTTTTGTACTTTTTAAAATTTTATATTTTCTTGTACTACTGTCGAGGATTCTGAATAGATCGGTGAAATTTTCGCAAAAACACATCAGAACATTTCAAATACATGCATGCAACAAAAAGTTAGGTGTATGCAACTAATACATCTCATTTCCTAGCAATAAAGCACCAAGGAGATATCATCGTTTTGTAGACAACATGGAATTACAACATGGATCTCAACATGCAACGTTTGCTACACATAACCATAGTCATCGCAACGGTCTCTCCACTCTCTTTGCAGCAAAAACACACCGGCGTGGAGCTTGCAAAACAACATGTATCACAAAAATTATACAAACAACTAAACTTTTCTTGAAGCACCAACTCGCTTAATTCCTTGTGCATGTAGCCGAGGAATACCCTGGCCTATCGGAGCCCCACCGCTACCAGAATCGTTGGGCATGAATCCATCCACCCTGAAGCACCATCTTTCTCGAGCATGACTGCGCGGAGGACTTAGTTCTCATCCTCCAACTCAAGCTTCTCCTAAGAGGGTATCAATGGTTGGCTTACTGACGCAGGGATGGGTAATATGGGCAGGAACATAGAGGAGAAGAGGCAGATGCATACGTGAGGAGGTGCGTCGAGAAGGAGCCCAGGACGAGCAGCCGAGGTAGACACTCAAACCACTACGAGTTACTGATGACCATCGTCATCCTCCATACCTCTGCATATCACCTCCCTCACACACATCACTACACGAGAAATCGCGCACTGATGTATCTCCCTTGTATACATCCCACACCTCCCCATCCGTGTTGTCGACTCACGCTGCCACCTAGCACAACCATCTTGCATCGGCCCTTGGCGTCGTAACCTCGTGTCGAGCACCGCATCCCATAGGGGTGGGGAGTTGCGTGTTGTTATTGTACACCTCCCGAGTCATGCCTCCATAATTACTGCCATTGTGTCCAACGATTGGGAGGAGAGAGAGAGAGAGAAAGAGAGAGGAAAAACAAAGGCTGGTCTGATGTGTCGGTGTATGCAAAAAATAGGTTTAGAAGATAAGTCTTATTGGTTGTGTAGATGGCCCAAATCCGAGGGTGAAAGTAACATGGCCTTCAAAATTGACTGGTGTTGGTGATGCTCTTAGCTCGATGTACTAATGGTGTCAGGAGAGTTTGAGGGATACTAGGAAGAAAATACATAGAAGGGATGTGGTCCTGGTTTGGTTCGGGGTTGGGTTGGTCATCCCACACAACATTGGTGACGGTCGCGATCCAGGTTTGCAAGACTTAGAAGTTAGGGTTATGTTTTTGTTGGAGATATGCCCGAGAGGAAATAATAAAATAGTTATTGTTATATCTTAGTGTTCATGATAAATGTTTACACTCCATGCTATAATTGTATTAACCGGAAACCTTAATACATGTGTGTTGTGTAAACAACCAGAGTCCCTAGTAAGCCTCTCATTTAACTAGCTTGTTGATTAATAGATGATCATGGTTTCCTGATCATGAACATTGGATGTTATTAATAACAAGATCATATCATTAGGTGAATGATGTGATGGAAACACACATAGTAAGCATAGCATGAGATCAAGTAATTAAGTTCAACTTGCTATAAGCTTTCGATACATAGTTACCTAGTCCTTCGACCATGAGATCATGTAAATCACTTACACCGGAAGGATGCTTTGATTACATCAAACGCCATTGCATAAATGGGTGGTTATAAAGATGGGATTAAGTATTCGGAAAGTGTGAGTTGAGGCATATGGATCAAGAGTGGGATTTGCCCATCCCGATGACGGATAGATATACTCCGGGCCCTCTCGGTGGAATGTCGTCTAATTAGCTTGCAAGCATGTGACGAGGTCACAAGAGATGACATACCACGGTACGAGTAAAGATTACTTGTCGGTAACGAGGTTGAACTAGGTATGGAGATACCGATGATCGAACCTCCGACAAGTAAAGTATCGCGTGACAAAGGGAATCGGTATCGTATGTGAATGGTTCTTTCGATCACGAAGTCATCGTTGAATATGTGGGAGCTATTATGGATCTCCAGGTCCCTCTATTAGTTATTGATCGGAGAGGAGTCTCGATCATGTCCGCATAGTTCTCGAACCGTAGGGTGACACACTTAAGGTTTGATGTCGTTATAAGTAGATATGGAATATGGAATGGAGTTCGAATGTTGTTCGGAGTCTCGGATGGGATCCAAGACATCACGAGGAGTTCCGTAATGGGCCGGAGAATAAGATTCATATATAGGAAGTCACATTCCAAGTTTGGGAGTGTCCGGTAAATTTATGGAAGGTTGTAGAAATTTTTAGAATCATCCGAAATAAATCACTATGGAAGGAGGAGTCGCGGAGAGACTCCATCAACCCTAGCCAACCTACCAAGTGGGAAGGTGGAGTCCATGGTGGACTCCACCAAGGTGGCCGGCCACACCACAAGGAAGGGGAGGAATCCCACCTTGTCTAGGTTTCCCAAATTTGGTAAGTTTTGGAGTTGGACTCCAATGTTGTTTTGGGGTAAACCCTAGGGATTTCCACCTATTTAAAGGGAAGGAGAGGGGAGGGGGTGCATACTACTTGGACGCACCACCAAGGGGCTCCCAGGCCGGCGCCCCAAGGCCCCTCTCTCCCAAACCCTGGCTACTCCATCCTCCTTCTTCTCCCGCAGCGCTTACGGCGAAGCCCTGCCGGAGATCTCCACCACCACCGTCACCACGCCGTCGTGCTGGCGGGATTCTGAGGAGGATCTACTACATCCGCTGCCCGCTGGAACGGGGAGAAGGACGTCGTCATCAACACCGTACATGTGACCGAGTGCGGAGGTGCTTCCCGATTGTGGCACCGTCAAGATTTTCTACGTGCTTTTGAAAGCGGCAAGTGGTCGACTACATCCACCACGAGATTTATCTCGCTAACGCTTAGCGATTTTAGAGGGTATGTTGATCTTCACCTCGTTGCTACCATCTACTAGAATAGATCTTGGCTTGTTGTTCGTTCTTGCGGTAGGAAATTTTTGTTTTCTATGCTACGAATCCTATCAGTGGTATCAGAGCCGTGTCTATGCATAGATTGGTTGCACGAGTAGAACACAATGGTTTTTGTGAGCATTGATGCATTTGTTGTTTTTAGTTAGTGTACTTTGCATCTTGCGGGATGGTGGGATAAAGCGGCCCAGGCTAACTTTACATGACCGCGTTCATGAGACTTGCTCCATGCTCGACATGCAACTTTTATTTCATAAGTGGCTTTGCGGGTGTCTGTCTCTCTCACCATAGTGAAGATTCAATCTACTCTTTCTATTGACAACACTAGTATCACCGTTGTGGTTCATGTTCGTAGGTAGATTGGATCTCACTCGAAAACCCTTAACCACGTAAAATATGCAAACCAAATTAGAGGCATCTAACTTGTTTTTGCAGGGTTTGGTGATGTGATATGGCCATGATGTGATGATGAATATGTATGAGATGATCATTATTGTATTGTGACAACCGGCAGGAGCCTTATGGTTGTCTTTATATTTATTGTAGTATTATTATTTCATAGTAGTTGTAATAGTTGCTACATGTGGTGAACAACCATGAGGACGGCGCCATGGACCTTGACGCTACGCCGACGATGATGGAGATCATGCCCGTTGATGATGGAGATCATGTCCATGCTTTGGAGATGAAGATCAAAGGCGCAAAGACTAAAGGGCCATATCATATCTAATATGAATTGCATGTGATGTTAATCCTTTTATGCATCTTGTATTGCTTAGATCGCGATGGTAGCATTATAAGATGATCCCTCTCACTAAATATCAAGATCATAAAGTGTTCATCCTTAGTATGCACCGTTGCTAAGACTTGTCGTTTCAAAGCATCACGTGATGATCGGGTGTGATAGATTCTACATGTGCATACAACGGGTGCAAGCCAGTTTTGCACACACGGATACTAAGATTGCCTTGACGAGCCTAGCATGTACAAACATGGTCTCGGAACATGGGATACCGAAAGGTAGAGCATGAGTCATATGAATGATATGATGAACAATTTGAGCGTTTTCCTTTGAAGCTACATCTTTTATCGTGAAGATCGGACTTGGTGTAGTGGATTTGGTTCGTGTGATCACTAAGACAATGCGAGGGATGTTTTTTTGAGTGGGAGTTCACCTAGTTAATTTAAAAATTAATAGTGAACTCAAATTTATGCTGAACAAAGTCTAAATTGTATTTGAATTAAATTTTGTAGAATTGGTATCCGTTTTCTACTTTGCGCTAGGCTTGTAATTGAGATAGATATATTGTTAAATCTGACAAGTAATTTACGTACTGGTACCGTATTGTTAAAGAATCAAGAAATGATTAAGTCCTATAGAAAACTTTTGGTAATCCTCAAATTGCTGATTCGAACAACAATGGTTTCAATTAGTATCTAAAATTGTCTTATCTCCTTGAAACTTGATGTTCAAATCCGTTTGAAAAGTAAGGAGCTAAAAAGTGTGTTTTCAGAAATAAGCAATGTGTGAGATATATGTGATATCTAAGACCTTATTACAAGATAATAGAATATAATTTAGTGAGACTACATAAACTCATAAGTTTTATGGGAATGTACGAAGGTTGAAGACGCTAGGCGTCCCGATCCTCCAACTAGTTGGGCACTAATGTTATTTTCATATCCATGTAAGCCATAGTAGCTTCATCATGAAGTGTCATGATTTAGTGGATAAAATTATGAGTGATATTGTTCATCACATTAAAAGTTACTAATAGTGAAACCCGGAACACTTGTCATGTGATGATCAACTTCAAAGTGAGAACCTCAAGGTTATTGGTATTTGCCAACAAGCCTAGAAGTTATTGATGATGAAGTGTTTTTAGAAATATGAGGAAAGTCGAAAGAGAAAATACAAAAGGATTTTGGTAGAAATAAAGAAAAGACTAGAAAGTCTAGCTCAGGTGTATATAGATGATATACATGTTATGAATGTATTCTTTGATTGGTCACACAATGGAATTCTTGGGTATTTGTACCATATTGGTTGGTATGAGATGTCATACAACACAACACAATACAAGAATACAATGACCTAAGTGACCGATAAGGAATGTGGTAATAATGCACGTCTGGACAAAATAAAGTGTTATCATGTTCGTCGTTGGCATTCTACCTAGCCCTTCAGATATATAATAAAGAACTTAATAATTGTTATTTAGCTCTGGTCAAATAAAAACAATGAATTGTTCAAAGTTATGACCGTACTCCATGTACGATGGATAAGTTATTATAAATCTTAATGGGGAAACACACATGCATAACACTGACGCTAAAATGCCATAAGGCAAATGATTTGAATTCCACTTATTTGTGGAACCGTCATTTAGGTCATGTTAGAAAGGAATGCATGAAGAAACTCCATGCAAATGGATTTTTGGAGTCATTTGATTTTTGAATCGTTTGGCACTTGCAAATCTTTTCTACAGAAAACGACTGAAATACCGTTCATAGGCCAAGAGTTGAACGGACAACTAACTTAATGGAAATATACATGCTGATATATGTGGTTCATTGGGCATAGTTGTGTGCGGAAGATTCTTCTACTTCATGAAAACTTCCAACAATGAATTGAATGTATATATATATGGATATATTTATTTGATAAGGAAGAAGTTTGAAACATTTGAATAGATTCAAATAAATTTCAGCATGAAGTGGAAATCATCGTAATAGAAAAGTCAAATATCTATGATTGGATCATGGTGGAAATATTTGAATTACGAGTTTTTAGCGAACATCTAAGAGAGTTACGAAATTGTTTCACAACTCACGTTTCTTGGAACACCATAGTTATGATGGAGTATTCGAGAGGCGTATCCAAACCTTGTTGGATTAATGATGATATAAAATAAACTGATGCCATTATATTTTTGTAGATTATTCTTTAGAGACAACCGCTTTTACACTAAATAGAGTGTCATCATAATCCGTTGAAATGACACCATATGAGTTATGGCATGGGTATAAACCCTAATAGTCCTTTCTTAAAATTTTGGTATGCATAGCATAAGTAAATGAGTTTACAACCAAGATCGGATGAGTGTCTTTGTTGGTTATCCCAGTGAACAATTTGGGAATTCTTTCCACTATGAAGTCAAAGACAAAAGTGTTTGTCGATGTGCCTTGCTTATTTCCAAGAAATTGTTTCTAGCGAAGTATTTGAGTGGGAGAACAATGGAACTTGATAAGGTTGATGAACCTGAGCATGATGATCAGAGTAGCGCATCATTGGAAATGGTTCCAGAAGCAGCCACGACGATTATGGCTCCCATGTATACAAAGTGTTATAGTCATGGAGATCGAAGTACCTATTGAACCTTGTAGGTATGGTTTACTTTGTGATCAAATAAATGATTTGTGGACAAAGGATTGATTTTGAATAATGATAAACCAACTACATACAAAGAAACTATGATGGGCCCTGACTCCGTTAAAATGGCTAAGAGCTATGAAATCCAAGATAGTATCTATAATCAAGCTCGAAGCTTGGTAAACCTTTTGAAGGAATAAATCCTTTTTGAAAGTAAATGGATCTACAAAATTAATAGAATTGAATATAATATCCTTGAAGAAGCTCGACTTGTCAAAAGATTGTTTATGACAAAGTTCAAAGAGTTGACTGCGATAAGATTAGATCTTCAGCAACGATGCTTATAGTGTCTATGCGGATTGTTCTAGTAATCGCTACATATTTCTTTTATGAGATATACTAGTAGGATGGCAAAATACATTACTTAACAGAAGTGTGTATTAAAGGTGTATACAAGATACAACTGAGAGTTTTGCTAGTCCGTAGAATACTAAAAAGGTATACAAACTTCACTGGATGAAGTGAGTACCACGGAGTTGGAATCTTCACCGGATGAAATGATCAAAGAGTTATGATTTCATCAGAAACGATGAAAGAAGCTTGCATTTGCAAGAAATTAAGTGGGAGCGCTGAGACATAGTTATAATATTATATGTAGATGACATATCATTGATTATAAATGATGTAATTATATACTTGATGTGATTAAAAGGTTTCATTGAGAATTAACTTCAATGAAAGGATATGGACTGAAACATATTTAGTGTCAAGATCTATGAAGATAGATTGAAACACATAATAAGTTTAAGTTAAAGTACATAGAATGAATATTGAAGTAGTTCAATATAAAAATATTAAGAAAGTGTTCTTTTCCATGTGAAGGTTTAACAAGACTTGAGTGTATTTGACACTCGATGAGTAAAAACACATGATTAATTTTAGATCACGAATAATATATACAAAATCAGATGTCCTGTGCTCTAAAGTGTTAAGAGCATATACCAGAATGATTCATGTAATGATCATTGGACAACAGTAAGAATATCCCTGAGTGCTTTAGAAGAACCAATGATATATATAGTTTTGTATGGGTAATGACAAACAAATCGCTGTAAGGTGTTGCACCGATATTAGTTTGGTCACATATAAAAAAAATAAAATTTCAATATCAATTAGGCTAAGTGTTGTTTAAAAGGTAGCACAATGAGCTAGAAGAAGTCTATGCTAGATTTAGATGAGTTCTAAATTTTGTGACGGATTCTACAAACGAATGCAAAGTATGTCATTGTTTTGACAATGATTGAGGAGTTTTAAGTCGAGGAGTTCTTTGAGAACTTGGTATAGTTCCGATAGTGTCAGAACTTTGAAGCTATATTGTGTGTGACAATATTAGTGACATATTTCAGACCGCGGAATTAAGGTTCCATCAGAAGACTGAACATATATGATTAATGCAGACTCATTTGAAAAATGAGTGATGCGTTGAGACGCAAATGAATTGCAAAATACATACGTTTCTGAGCGTGTCAGATCCGTTGACTAAAACCTCTCCCGTGAGCAAAACATGATAAGCACCAGAAGGCCAAGGTGTTATATGTAAACTAGATTATTGACTCTAGTGCAAGTGGGAGACTGTTGGAGATATGCCCGAGAGGCAATAATAAAATACTTATTGTTATATCTTAGTGTTCATGATAAATGTTTACACTCCATGCTATAATTTTATTAACCGGAAATATTAATACATGTGTGTTGTGTAAACAACCAGAGTCCCTAGTAAGCCTCTCATTTAACTAGCTTGTTGATTAATAGATGATCATGGTTTCCTGATCATGAACATTGGATGTTATTAATAACAAGATCATATCATTAGGTGAATGATGTGATGGACACACCCATAGTAACCATAGCATGAGATCAAGTCATTAAGTTCAACTTGCTACAAACTTTTGATACATACTTACCTAGTCCTTCGACCATGAGATCATGTAAATCACTTACACCGGAAGGATGCTTTGATTACATCAAACACCATTGCGTAAATGAGTGGTTATAAAGATGAGATTAAGTATTCGGAAAGTGTGAGTTGAGACATATGGATCAAGAGTGGGATTTGTCCATCCCGATGACGGATAGATATACTCTGGACCCTCTCGGTGGAATGTCGTCTAATTAGCTTGCAAGCATGTGGTAAGGTCACAAGAGATGACATACCACGGTATGAGTAAAGAGTACTTGTCGGTAACGAGGTTGAACTAGGTATGGATATACCGATGATCGAAACTCGGACAAGTAAAGTATCGCGTGACAAAGGGAATCGGTATCGTATGTGAATGGTTCTTTCGATCACGAAGTCATCGTTGAATATGTGGGAGCTATTATGGAACTCCAGGTCCCGCTATTCGTTATTGTTGGAGAAGATTCTCGATCATGTCCGCATAGTTCTCGAACCGTAGGGTGACACATTTAAGGTTTGATGTCGTTATAAGTAGATATGGAATATGGATTGGAGTTAGAATGTTGTTCGGAGTCTCGGATGGGATCCAGGACATCACAAGGAGTTCCGGAATGGTCCGGAGAATAAGATTCATATATAGGAAGTCACATTCCAAGTTTCTAGAGTGGTCCGGTGAATTTATGGAAGGTTTTAGAAGTTTCTAGAATCATCCGGAATAAATCACTATGGAAGGAGGAGTCCCGGAGAGACTCCACCAGCCTTAGCCAACCCACCAAGTGGGAAGGTGGAGTCCATGGTGGACTCCACCAAGGTGGCCGGCCACACCACAAGGAAGGGGAGGAATCCCACCTTGTCTAGGTTTCCCAAATTTGGTAAGTTTTGGAGTTGGACTCCAATGTGGTTTTGGGGTAAACCCTAGGGATTTCCACCTATTTAAAGGGGAGGAGAGGGGAGGGGCTGCCTACTACTTGGCCGCACCACCAAGGGGCTCCCAGGCCGGCGCCCCAAGCCCCCTCTCTCCCAAACCCTAGCTACTCCCTCCTCATCCTTCTCCCGCAGCGCTTACGGTGAAGCCCTGCCGGAGATCTCCACCAGACCACCACCACCGTCATCACGCCGTCATGCTGGCGGGATTAAGAGGAGAATCTACTACATCCGCTGCCCGCTGGAACGGGGAGAAGGACGTCGTCATCAACACCGTACGTGTGACCGAGTGCGGAGGTGCTGCCCGATTGTGGCACCGTCAAGATCTTCTAAGCGCTTTTGAAAGCGGCAAGTGATCGACTACATCCACCACGAGATTTATCTCGTTAACGCTTAGCGATCTTCGAGGGTATGTTGATCTTCACCTCGTTGCTACCATCTACTAGATTAGATCTTGGCTTGTTATTCGTTCTTGCGGTAGGAAACTTTTTGTTTTCTATGTTACAAATCCCATCAGTTTTAGCGATGGAATGAGTGGTTAGGCTTATCTGTTGTTAGGGTTCTATGGTGTTCACCAAAAGGAAGATTAATGTAATATCCCAGGTATTGGGGTTACAAAAATAGAGGAAACAGATGTGTGCATTGCATTCATGCATAGAAAATCTGGGGAATTTTCGCGCTTTAAAGTAAAACAGTCGCAGTAACTGAAGTTTCACTTGACCTTGGTGGAATTGAAGTAGCTCATCAAGTCAAGCACTATAAACTTCAATGTGACTTTGATTAAACCTTGTTTTGGGTAGAGATGATTTGATCTAAGGACTTAGATCAAATGGAATTACATCTAACACAACAACACTTAAATCAATGATCAACTACTTGATCTTATTAAAGATCACAACATGATATTCCTTGCCATAACATATGAACATTCATTCAATTGGAAATCAAGCAACAATAATTGGAGAAACTATTCTTCACTTATCTTTTCCATGTCTTAAACCAAACCATGATCCTACCATGAACCTCATGGTATTCATTCTAATTCAATCTTGGAAACAAGACAAGGAGATCAACTCTAGAAGTATATGTTCTTCTCCATTCCAAGTTATTACACATCAAACCTAGAGAGGTGAGAGTTCTATAATATTTATTAGAGAAGCAGTACCAAAACTTGAGCTAAACCTTGGATATACATCCAAGTATTTAAATCATTATCTTTAAGAGGAACCCTAGGAACTTATTCAAGATATTTCCTAGAGAGAGGATCCACCTATGTTAACCATAGATAGTGGTGATCACATCATTCTCTATGGAGCCTAACCATAGGTTAGTATTAAAGACCTTTCCAAATGAGAGAGACCAATCATACAAATCATAGCTTTACCTATTTAAGAATAAGTGACAACCATTGAACTAAAGCATTAGGAGTTAAACCATATCATTTGGGAGTGGTGAGATAGCCAATGCCAAATGGAATAATAACATATCCATGAATTGATAAAGTAAGGAGGAGATTAATTCAACCAAGATAGCCAAGTGGAGTTTAGACTTGATATTCATTGAGATATCGGAATACACCATAAACCCTAGAATAAACCATACCTTTGTAGGAGAGCTCAAGCTAAGGTATTACACTCAAGAAAGTTAAGCCAACAATTGAATGTGAGGGAGAGAACTATCCTTATAAACCCAGATGATTATATCATCATTGCTAAAGTAGAACCCTAACAGAATATCTCAGGCATTCTCCTGGGATATAAGCTATTGAGACAATCATAGCCATGACCACTCAAGAAACTATAAGAAAGATATTATACCCTAATTGATCAAGACAATGTTTGATCATGTAAGTGAGAACCCAATTTAATGAGAGATCCTTAGGAAGCCAAACCTTGATCATTATAAATTGAGTGATGACCATAAAACCTAAGAACTTGAGGTAAAGATATTAAGAACCAGATGATCATGCCTAAACCATGGTCATGCCCTTGAACTATGAGAGGATAAGTTAAACCCTAATAGGATAAACAGATATCATTCACCACAAGAAATAATAGGGAGGTAACTAGTAAGCAACCATAGGCTTATATCCCAACCTTAACTTGTGAACCACTTGGTGATCATAAGTAAAATCCTACCATATCCATACTTCAGAAATTAAACAACCCAAGAAAAACTTTAGAGTAAAACTCTATACTTTACATGATGAGAAACTATTCATCATTAGAACCAAAGTTAACTATAAAAAGAACCATATCTACTTTTGTTACTTAAACAATAGATTAAGGATATAATAGAAATCTAGTGGAAAAAGATAAAACCATTTCTCAAGTCCTTAGTAACTAAAGGAGAACATCAACTATTAAGTAAATAATCACCTTATAATGGATAGGGGAGACTAAACCCTAGTTGGTGCATCATTTGGGTGATCCACAACTAAAACCTAAGCCCATAAAGTTCCAAAACCTTAGCCAATAGATGAGAACATAAAATTATAAGAAAGTGACCACATTATCAAATAAGAAATTAAGTAATATGGTCCACTCCAAGTTGTTTTCTTATAAAAGTAATACAGATAAATACCATTATATATTAATAAGAGACCTTATAAACCTTAATAAAATATTCCTAGAACTAAGAGAGTGGTGGATTGAATTATCACCATAAAGAAACCTATCTGAAAAGTTAGCCATATTCTAAAATGCAAGTGAATAACCAATATGGTTAAACACATAATCCAACCCTACTCATATTTGTACCATAAACAAGAAGGTAATTTCAAATAATTTAAACAGAATTGATCTCACAAGAATATGGAACTTAAAATGAATACATAAATTCATGTTTATTTAATATTTTGAATAACCCACAAGTATGCAATCTAATCAAATATAAAATAATTGTTTCAAATAGAAAAGTAGTGGAATCATCTTTGCACTACATATTAACATCATAAGGAACCTGCAAGATATAAACAGGATTCAAATTTGAATTGAAAAACAGTATTAAAAATAGAAAAGAGAAAAGGAAATAAAGAGAGGAGGAGGACTTACCAGAACAGGCCACCGGAGCCCAGGCGTAGCCCAACAGCAATCCAACGACCAGGCCCATATGACAGCCCAATACCCCTTCGTCTTGTTTTCGCAAGGTGGAGACCATCGTCTTCGTCCATCCCGGCAAGCTGCTCGCTGTCGACTCGACGCCGTCTGGCCACGCCAAGATCCTCGCCGCCGCTCTCTGGCATCTATAAAGCTCAATGCGCCGCCGCTAGATGAACCCTAACCCTAGAATCCCCTCTCTCTGTTTTAATTTCGGAAAGAACCGAAACCCTAGCTTCCCCGGCCAACTCATCTCGCCGATGATTTGAGCCTCCCCGCGACTCGACGTCGATGCCATCGACCTCTCCGTACTCGACTTGCTCAGCCTGAGCAAGGAATCGAGCTGAAGCAGCCCCCAGCAACCCTGTCGAGTTCATCGTCTCCGACAACGGTGGCGGTCGATTCCAGCGACCTGGACCTTCCCCGACCTCGCCGACGACTCCAGCGTGATCGTGGTGAGCTTCTCATACTCAACGGCAACCTCGATCTGTCTCGTTCGCTCCGTAGCGTGCCCGCGTCGTGCGACTGCAAGCTCCGCCATTCGGCCTCGTCGTTGAGCAAGCGCCGGTGACCAATAGCTGGCGGCGAAACCACCGTTAGGTTCCCAGTAGCGCGCTTGTTCGATTGAGCCCACCCGCGTAGTCCTGTGTGGCCGGAAACGTCGCTGCCGTGGCCGACTGCCTCGCCGGAGATGAGCTCCGTTGCCACGTCTCGATTTTGACCAGTCAACTGCCCACGTGGCAGGTGACGTGGCCTTGGCCCACCAGTCAGTGACTGCGTGGGTAAACTGGCCGGGTAGGTTTAGTCATGTTGTTTTATTTTTCAATTCAATGATTACTGCAACTTTAAAATTATATAGAAAAATCATATTAACTCAGAAAAATAAGAATAAGATATCAAAATTCTTATAAAAGTATATTCTATTTAATAAAAATATAATATGAAATTTTTATTTTTAATAAAAATTTACTTGTTTAATACTTGTTATTTAAGTCTTTAATTTTAATTCTAAATTCAATTAAAATTCAATAATTAGTAAAAATTTCCAAAAGTAAATAAAAACCAGTAAATAAATAAAGAAATCATTAAAACTAGTTTTCTTTATTTGTTAATTTGTTAAATCATTATCAGAGAGAATTAAACCCTAAATTAATAATTACCTTAATTATTAATTCTTTAAAAATAAGAAAAATAACAAATCCAATATTATTTTTATTCTAAAGTTATTAATAACTTCAACCTTATAATGAAGTTATTAATCTAAGAACTATATGGTAATTAGCAAACCCTAAATTCCACATGGAATGATATCACAACCCTATCATTTCATGTGAAACCAAAACCCTAAATTCAATTAGGAACCCTAGTTCCATTATTACATGTAAACCCTAAATTGCTTCTAACCTAAACCCTAGGTTAGAACATGTGGGCATAGTACCTTTTCTTTGAAGCATAGAACCCTAGTAGCAACTAAATATTTACCATGATCACATGAAATGTAGAAGACCTAGCACTAATATATAAGTAACCCATGGGTTCATCTTCATCAGACCTAGATAATCAAGTAGGGCCAACCAAGTGTAAACCCTAGATCCTATTACCAAAGCCATCATCCATATTCATTCCTACTTAGCATCACACCAATGTGATGAACCTCAGGAGCAACTATGCCAAACCCTGAGCATTACCTAACCATATTCCAGTAAACCCTACTAGTATTGGATATTATCAACCATCCTATTCAGGAGCCAATTACTCCTTACTTAATAGAACCAACAGTAAAATCTAGACCACTTCAACCCTAATTTATATACTTCTTATTATTTAAGAAGTATGTTCTTCAAAAGTTATTCTTTTGAAGAAAATAAGGAATCATCATCAACCCTGCTTATAAGGACCTATACACCCTAGCCAGCTATCACCAGCAAAGTATACCAACCATGATAACAACCATGAATAATTAATTGCTTAAGTTGCTTCTGCTTAAACAAGACCAATCAAGCCTAATTGCTAATGAATCCAACTATATTATGATCCATCTAATACCTACTCCAGAAACTAAATGAAACTATAGTCAACCATAGAACCCCTCAACCTAATTATCATACTTGTTCTTCATTAAAGAACATGTTCTTCAAAAGTTATTCTTTTAAAGTTTATGATAATTAATCATTAACCATGCCCTATAGTACTAAAACTGACCACTGTTCTTTACTTGTTAACATTATGCCAATCATCATTCTTTGTGTGCTCCATTGATTATTATGCTTTATTATCTACCTGTTTATGATACCAAGCAATCACACCTGAATAAGAACCTTGTTTGTGAATCACTCTAAAAAGTGCAACACACCCTGAACCAATTATTACAACTCACTAATCCTAAATCATCGGGGTTAGATCACGCTTAGAGCGATTGCATCTCATACTTATGCATTATTGCATCCTTGCCAATCTTTTAAACATCGTCCTTACCGGACGATGATGCTATTTCAGAATTTGGAGTTACCACGTATCGAAGACCTTGCCTGCATAATCTTGCAGTCAAGAAAGGCAAGTTCATCACTTGCTCATGTCATTTGATTATTTTTATCAAATTACTTGCAAAGTATTATGGTTATCACTATTGCACAAAAATCAAAACCACTACTTTCATAACTATGAATATGACTATGTGGTGGGCAATGGAACCATGGATTGTGTTGATATGGTGGAGGTTCCATTGCACGGGTTTATATCCATCTAGGATTAAACAACAAATGTCGCCAGTGATTCTTGTGCCGTAATACCCGTGTTAACCATAAGATCCGGAGTGGGACGGAGTAGTCAAAAGTGTTTCCACCTCTCGTTCATCAATGGATGCGCTTTACCGTAGTACACTTGTAATCCAAGGGGGCAAGCTGGTGAGGCTGGGGAGTCCTAAGTCCCCACGGCATAGTCCGTAGTACACTTGTCGCCCGAAGGAGCAAGATGGTGAGGCTGGGGAGTCCTAAGTCCCCACGGTATTGCGGTCTAGGATGGGTTGCAGCCACCGGCGTAGGAGTGTATGGTAGAGCCCAGCACTGTTGTCGTGGTCGGGGTCCACCTTGAAATCTACAGGAATAATGGGACCGACGTGGACCCAGGGTCGGCGCATGCAACAAAGGGTGGGTGTTCGAGGTAGCGGAGGAACATGATTGGCTAGACCTTATACCGGGCCTCACACCATAGGAAGTGTGGACGGGTCATTCTGCTGGCACCAAGGTTAAGATCTCTTATGGGTAAAGCAACACACCTCTGCAGAGTGTAAAGAACCGTGACTGTCACTCCTGTTCCGGGATATGGAATCGCTGACGCGGCCGGAAAGGAGCTCCATGAAGTTCTAGTAAACCGGTGAAGGCTGACGGACATAGTTCTTCTGAATAAAAGCAACCTCTTGAAGAAATGATTATGAAAACCTGCATTGGTATTAGACTTTCTGGTCTAATGCCGTAGCTAGTGCATTAAACACCTCTCTCCTATAATGAACTTGTTGAGTACGCTCGTACTCATCCCACTCTTAAATCCCCTGCTTAGATATGGAGGCATCGAAGGAGGATCTACAGTGCAACTCGAAGCACGAGGAGTCAACAACTACTTCAAGATACAGGACCCTGTCAGAGGAGTCAGATACCACATCCATCAAGGAGAAACCCTAGTTTAACCATAGAAGGGAACTAGCTTCCTAAACCTAGCTCCTAATTAGCTAGAATCTATTCTTAGCCTCTGTAGCTAGTTAAATACTCTACAAATAGAGTTCGTGATAAGATTAGACTACGAATCGTTCTTCTGGAGTTTATTTGCAGTTTTACCTCATTGTAAAGTAGGAGGCTGTGATGATCTTATGTAATAGAGTCGATGTTGTAATTCTATAGACATACCTTGGACCCGCATATGTTTCTGTTGTACCACTCTGAGCGATATAATACTAGTGGAACGGTGTTTCATTGGTGTTATATCAGACTTGCATACTACACCATGCAGTGGTATGCCGGGTCACCACAGTTTGTATCAGAGCAAATGCTTTGACCCTAGGATTAAAACCCTTTAAAGGAGACCTATAGGATTGGTAGTGTCCATAGGAAGTTGTCGTAGTCAAACCAAATAATTTTATGACTTGAGATGGGTATTCACTTGAGAATAATCCTGAAACACTTGAGTCAATATTTCTTACTTATCTTTACTAAGTAAAGTAGCTACTCCCAAACATGTAGTACATCATTAAGTCCTTAAAACCATAGATGAGTAGATCACAGTTGGTATACAATACATGGTAGTCCAAAGAGAGGATACAACCATAAGGAAGATATCCTATTGGAAGATGTATACCAACACATGTTATGGTTAAGTAAAAGTTATTTAAACCTGTAATAGAAGTAATATCAAGTGACAAAGATAAGAAAGATATCCTACTAGAAGGTGTATACCCAGACAAGTAATGGGTAAGTAAAATCTATCCAAACTTGTGAAACATTTGATAGTAAGGGATAAATCTAAGTTAGATGAAGTAGTATAGACCATGATGATTCAATCATGGGAGGTAAGGAAGAGAGATATGAATAATATATGCTTACTTACATGGTAGAGTAGCTAATCATATAGGATTCACCAGAGAATCATTATGTGATGGAATAGAACATCATAGACATATAGGAGGAGAACAATAAGATGCCAGACAATAGTGCAAGAACTGTGTTCCAAAAATAAGGGAAGTGTGCTAAACACATCATGACCATAGTCTTATGATAGAAACAATTGGAAGTATAGGAGCTATATTTCCAGAGTTATGTATTTAGAGTATCTATATTAGAATCTGGAAATAGCATGTAAAGTAGTCCTCATCAAAATGGAAGTTAAGTTAGTACTTCCAAAGAAAATTAGGTTAATCTTAACTATCCTAGACCATATTGTTTCAAGTTTATCTCCTTGCAAATGTACAATTAAGATAAATGCTGAGACAAATAGTAGAAATCCACATTCGTGCTAAGTATCACGATATAAACCTAATTATGTGGTGTTATATACTACACATCTCAGCCTGATGTTTAGAGATGTCTTACTCAACAATCATATTCAGGCTTATGATGGTGTGTATTATTAGCACAAAGCTGAATCTTCTTGGATTTTAATGGATTTTCATTGTTTGACTAGATCCATACATGAAGTTGGACGTTGATATGCAAATGCATGTTGCAATATCAAGTCTTTACTTGATGCTATAGATCTAGAGGGTAATATTAATCGTGTGAGGAAGTGACGAATTCTGAAGATTCCGAAGACAAGATGAAGGTTCAGCAGATAAAGGAAACAAAGTTGTGGGAAGCAACCACAATATTCAGAAGGAAGTACCAATCAAAACTCATGCTTAGCCTCAACAGAGGAGTACTTTAGTACGGGAGAAGCATGAGGATAAGAAATCTGGTGATTATGGTGAAGCTCAAGCAGATCCATAATTAATATAAAAGAGGGAATGCATGGGAAATCACTTGGGATACTATATTCATAGTGGTTTTTCTTGCAAAATAAAACCTGAAGAAAGGAAGATGACCTATGAAACCATAGCAGATATAATAAGACCATAGTTGATATCAGAAGACCACAATGGGTATAGGGTCCATACTGCGAGATAAAGTAGAAGATTTCCCGACCAACTGGTCAAAACCTATAATAGAATCCATGCTTAGATAACAAATAACTACAATTGGTATCAAGTAATCCACCATTAGATTATTTGCACCAAGAAGTTGTGAACAAATAAAATTTTGTTAGCCAAATAATAATGACCTATAATCATTTAGTCGAAGGATTCACATTGGATGTCCACAATTGAGTGGGTACACCACAAGAATTCTTTACGAGACCTTAGAAGAATACAAACCATAAGCTAGAACCCAGACCAATATTCTAACCATAAGTCCAATGGTTGGAAGAAAAGGAGTTGAAGACCATAAGAAAACTCTAAGGGGTAGAGTAAATATTGAGTTGGATGTACAATAACTCAACACTTTAGGCTAGAAAGAAGCAGAAGGTCTGAACTGAAAGGAAGTTCAATCTTATTTTCATAAGATTGTTGAACACTACTTTCAGAAGTATGTCAGACCAGAAGCCGAGGTTTATACCTCGAGGAAGTAAGAAGTGGATTTTGACTTGAGAAAGTGAGTAGTATTTACTCAGAAATTCGAAAGCTAAAGTAAGTCAAGCATAAAGAAGTTGGATGAAGAAAATATAGTAGATCAAATACAGTTCAAAAAGGCCAAAGACCGAAGAAGATTGAACATACCAATACCAAAGACTAATAGAATGATTCCTTTCATGGAACCTAAATAATCCAAAATAGTTATAAGTATCAATTTTAAACCATGATTGGATGGACTAAATGAGTCTAATCCATTCTTAGAGGAATGAACCATCATGATTATTTCCATGATAAGTACCTTAACAAGTATCATTACTGCAGTTTTGGTAGTAAGGGAAAACAAAGACCTATTTTATCAAATAGGAGAATGTTATCCAATTAGTCCTCAATTAAGACTGTCAGGACAAGAAGAAGTCTCAATCATTGAATCTTCAATGAGAAAGGAAACAAGCTTATAGAGTTGGAAGAAATCAATGAATCAAAGTAAGAACCATGGTTCAGAGACAAACCCTAATGGATTCCAGGAAGAATCTGGACAAGGGATATATTCAATTATATCCAGTGACATTACCACGGAGTTCAAGAAAAGATGTAGTCTCTACAAGTCAGATCCACACTCCGAAACGTGAGAGAGATCAAACTTCGAGGACGAAGTTTAGTTTAAGGGGTAGAGACTGTAATATCCCAGGTATTGGGGTTACAAAAATAGAGGAAACAGATGTGTGCATTGCATTCATGCATAGAAAATCTGGGGAATTTTCGCGCTTTAAAGTAAAACAGTCGCAGTAACTGAAGTTTCACTTGACCTTGGTGGAATTGAAGTAGCTCATCAAGTCAAGCGCTATAAACTTCAATGTGACTTTGATTAAACCTTGTTTTGGGTAGAGATGATTTGATCTAAGGACTTAGATCAAATGGAATTACATCTAACACAACAACACTTAAATCAATGATCAACTACTTGATCTTATTAAAGATCACAACATGATATTCCTTGCCATAACATATGAAAATTCATTCAATTGGAAATCAAGCAACAATAATTGGAGAAACTATTCTTCACTTATCTTTTCCATGTCTTAAACCAAACCATGATCCTACCATGAACCTCATGGTATTCATTCTAATTCAATCTTGGAAACAAGACAAGGAGATCAACTCTAGAAGTATATGTTCTTCTCCATTCCAAGTTATTACACATCAAACCTAGAGAGGTGAGAGTTCTATAATATTTATTAGAGAAGCAGTACCAAAACTTGAGCTAAACCTTGGATATACATCCAAGTATTTAAATCATTATCTTTAAGAGGAACCCTAGGAACTTATTCAAGATATTTCCTAGAGAGAGGATCCACCTATGTTAACCATAGATAGTGGTGATCACATCATTCTCTATGGAGCCTAACCATAGGTAAGTATTAAAGACCTTTCCAAATGAGAGAGACCAATCATACAAATCATAGCTTTACCTATTTAAGAATAAGTGACAACCATTGAACTAAAGCATTAGGAGTTAAACCATATCATTTGGGAGTGGTGAGATAGCCAATGCCAAATGGAATAATAACATATCCATGAATTGATAAAGTAAGGAGGAGATTAATTCAACCAAGATAGCCAAGTGGAGTTTAGACTTGATATTCATTGAGATATGGGAATACACCATAAACCCTAGAATAAACCATACCTTTGTAGGAGAGCTCAAGCTAAGGTATTACACTCAAGAAAGTTAAGCCAACAATTGAATGTGAGGGAGAGAACTATCCTTATAAACCCAGATGATTATATCATCATTGCTAAAGTAGAACCCTAACAGAATATCTCGCATTCTCCTGGGATATAAGCTATTGAGACAATCATAGCCATGACCACTCAAGAAACTATAAGAAAGATATTATACCCTAATTGATCAAGACAATGTTTGATCATGTAAGTGAGAACCCAATTTAATGAGAGATCCTTAGGAAGCCAAACCTTGATCATTATAAATTGAGTGATGACCATAAAACCTAAGAACTTGAGGTAAAGATATTAAGAACCAGATGATCATGCCTAAACCATGGTCATGCCCTTGAACTATGAGAGGATAAGTTAAACCCTAATAGGATAAACAGATATCATTCACCACAAGAAATAATAGGGAGGTAACTAGTAAGCAACCATAGGCTTATATCCCAACCTTAACTTGTGAACCACTTGGTGATCATAAGTAAAATCCTACCATATCCATACTTCAGAAATTAAACAACCCAAGAAAAACTTTAGAGTAAAACTCTATACTTTACATGATGAGAAACTATTCATCATTAGAACCAAAGTTAACTATAAAAAGAACCATATCTACTTTTGTTACTTAAACAATAGATTAAGGATATAATAGAAATCTAGTGGAAAAAGATAAAACCATTTCTCAAGTCCTTAGTAACTAAAGGAGAACATCAACTATTAAGTAAATAATCACCTTATAATGGATAGGGGAGACTAAACCCTAGTTGGTGCATCATTTGGGTGATCCACAACTAAAACCTAAGCCCATAAAGTTCCAAAACCTTAGCCAATAGATGAGAACATAAAATTATAAGAAAGTGACCACATTATCAAATAAGAAATTAAGTAATATGGTCCACTCCAAGTTGTTTTCTTATAAAAGTAATACAGATAAATACCATTATATATTAATAAGAGACCTTATAAACCTTAATAAAATATTCCTAGAACTAAGAGAGTGGTGGATTGAATTATCACCATAAAGAAACCTATCTGAAAAGTTAGCCATATTCTAAAATGCAAGTGAATAACCAATATGGTTAAACACATAATCCAACCCTACTCATATTTGTACCATAAACAAGAAGGTAATTTCAAATAATTTAAACAGAATTGATCTCACAAGAATATGGAACTTAAAATGAATACATAAATTCATGTTTATTTAATATTTTGAATAACCCACAAGTATGCAATCTAATCAAATATAAAATAATTGTTTCAAATAGAAAAGTAGTGGAATCATCTTTGCACTACATATTAACATCATAAGGAACCTGCAAGATATAAACAGGATTCAAATTTGAATTGAAAAACAATATTAAAAATAGAAAAGAGAAAAGGAAATAAAAAGAGGAGGAGGACTTACCAGAACAGGCCACCGGAGCCCAGGCGTAGCCCAACAGCAATCCAACGACCAGGCCCATATGACAGCCCAATACCCCTTCGTCTTGTTTTCGCACAGGTGGAGACCATCGTCTTCGTCCATCCCGGCAAGCTGCTCGCTGTCGACTCGACGCCGTCTGGCCACGCCAAGATCCTCGCCGCCGCTCTCTGGCGTCTATAAAGCTCAATGCGCCGCCGCTAGATGAACCCTCACCCTAGAATCCCCTCTCTCTGTTTTAATTTCGGAAAGAACCGAAACCCTAGCTTCCCCGGCCAACTCATCTCGCCGATGATTTGAGCCTCCCCGCGACTCGACGTCGATGCCATCGACCTCTCCGTACTCGACTTGCTCAGCCTGAGCAAGGAATCGAGCTGAAGCAGCCCCCAGCAACCCTGTCGAGTTCATCATCTCCGACAACGGTGGCGGTCGATTCCAGCGACCTGGACCTTCCCCGACCTCGCCGACGACTCCAGCGTGATCGTGGTGAGCTTCTCATACTCAACGGCAACTTCGATCTGTCTCGTTCGCTCCGTAGCGTGCCCGCGTCGTGCGACTGCAAGCTCCGCCGTTCGGCCTCGTCGTTGAGCAAGCGCCGGTGACCAATAGCTGGCGGCGAAACCACCGTTAGGTTCCTAGTAGCGCGCTTGTTCGATTGAGCCCACCCGCGTAGTCCTGTGTGGCCGGAAACGTCGCCGCCGTGGCCGACTGCCTCGCCGGAGATGAGCTCCGTTGCCACGTCTCGATTTTGACCAGTCAACTGCCCACGTGGCAGGTGACATGGCCTTGGCCCACCAGTCAGTGACTGCGTGGGTAAACTGGCCGGGTAGGTTTAGTCATGTTGTTTTATTTTTCAATTCAATGATTACTGCAACTTTAAAATTATATAGAAAAATCATATTAACTCAGAAAAATAAGAATAAGATATCAAAATTCTTATAAAAGTATATTCTATTTAATAAAAATATAATATGAAATTTTTATTTTTAATAAAAATTTACTTGTTTAATACTTGTTATTTAAGTCTTTAATTTTAATTCTAAATTCAATTAAAATTCAATAATTAGTAAAAATTTCCAAAAGTAAATAAAAACCAGTAAATAAATAAAGAAAACATTAAAACTAGTTTTCTTTATTTGTTAATTTGTTAAATCATTATCAGAGAGAATTAAACCCTAAATTAATAATTACCTTAATTATTAATTCTTTAAAAATAAGAAAAATAACAAATCCAATATTATTTTTATTCTAAAGTTATTAATAACTTCAACCTTATAATGAAGTTATTAATCTAAGAACTATATGGTAATTAGCAAACCCTAAATTCCACATGGAATGATATCACAACCCTATCATTTCATGTGAAACCAAAACCCTAAATTCAATTAGGAACCCTAGTTCCATTATTACATGTAAACCCTAAATTGCTTCTAACCTAAACCCTAGGTTAGAACATGTGGGCATAGTACCTTTTCTTCGAAGCATAGAACCCTAGTAGCAACTAAATATTTACCATGATCACATGAAATGTAGAAGACCTAGCACTAATATATAAGTAACCCATGGGTTCATCTTCATCAGACCTAGATAATCAAGTAGGGCCAACCAAGTGTAAACCCTAGATCCTATTACCAAAGCCATCATCCATATTCATTCCTACTTAGCATCACACCAATGTGATGAACCTCAGGAGCAACTATGCCAAACCATGAGCATTACCTAACCATATTCCACTAAACCCTACTAGTATTGGATATTATCAACCATCCTATTCAGGAGCCAATTACTCCTTACTTAATAGAACCAACAGTAAAATCTAGACCACTTCAACCCTAATTTATATACTTCTTACTACCTCCGTTTCAAGGAATAAGGCGCCCTCGTTTTACGAGCTTTTTGTTTGACCAAGAATTACTTCAAATAGATAAGGATTATTTCTATGAAATTAGTATCATTAAAAAGTGCTTTTCAATACGAATCCAAAGATACTAATTACATATAATATAATCAAGATTTTGTTGTTTAATTTTTATGGTCAAAGTTCGTCTTGGAATACGTGTGCGCCTTATTCCTTGAAACGGAGGTAGTATTATTTAAGAAGTATGTTCTTCAAAAGTTATTCTTTTGAAGAAAATAAGGAATCATCATCAACCCTGCTTATAAGGACCTATACACCCTAGCCAGCTATCACCAGCAAAGTATACCAACCATGATAACAACCATGAATAATTAATTGCTTAAGTTGCTTCTGCTTAAACAAGACCAATCAAGCCTAATTGCTAATGAATCCAACTATGTTATGATCCATCTAATACCTACTCTAGAAACTAAATGAAACTATAGTCAACCATAGAACCCCTCAACCTAATTATCATACTTGTTCTTCATTAAAGAACATGTTCTTCAAAAGTTATTCTTTTAAAGTTTATGATAATTAATCATTAACCATGCCCTATAGTACTAAAACTGACCACTGTTCTTTACTTGTTAACATTATGCCAATCATCATTCTTTGTGTGCTCCATTGATTATTATGCTTTATTATCTACCTGTTTATGATACCAAGCAATCACACCTGAATAAGAACCTTGTTTGTGAATCACTCTAAAAAGTGCAACACACCCTGAACCAATTATTACAACTCACTAATCCTAAATCATCGGGGTTAGATCACGCTTAGAGCGATTGCATCTCATACTTATGCATTATTGCATCCTTGCCAATCTTTTAAACATCGTCCTTACCGGACGATGATGCTATTTCAGAATTTGGAGTTACCACGTATCGAAGACCTTGCCTGCATAATCTTGCAGTCAAGAAAGGCAAGTTCATCACTTGCTCATGTCATTTGATTATTTTTATCAAATTACTTGCAAAGTATTATGGTTATCACTATTGCACAAAAATCAAAACCACTACTTTCATAACTATGAATATGACTATGTGGTGGGCAATGGAACCATGGATTGTGTTGATATGGTGGAGGTTCCATTGCACGGGTTTATATCCATCTAGGATTAAACAACAAATGTTGCCAGTGATTCTTGTGCCGTAATACCCGTGTTAACCATAAGATCCGGAGTGGGACGGAGTAGTCAAAAGTGTTTCCACCTCTCGTTCATCAACGGATGCGCTTTACCGTAGTACACTTGTAATCCAAGGGGGCAAGCTGGTGAGGCTGGGGAGTCCTAAGTCCCCACGGCATAGTCCGTAGTACACTTGTCGCCCGAAGGAGCAAGATGGTGAGGCTGGGGAGTCCTAAGTCCCCACGGTATTGCGGTCTAGGATGGGTTGCAGCCACCGGCGTAGGAGTGTATGGTAGAGCCCAAAGACCGTTGTCGTGGTCGGGGTCCACCTTGAAATCTACAGGAATAATGGGACCGACGTGGACCCAGGGTCGGCGCATGCAACAAAGGGTGGGTGTTCGAGGTAGCGGAGGAACATGATTGGCTAGACCTTATACCGGGCCTCACACCATAGGAAGTGTGGACGGGTCATTCCCGGTTGGCACCAAGGTTAAGATCTCTTATGGGTAAAGCAACACACCTCTGCAGAGTGTAAAGAACCGTGACCTGTCACTCCCTGTTCCGGATATGGAATCGCGAACGCGGCCGGAAAGGAGCTCCATGAAGTTCTAGTAAACCGGTGAAGGCTGACGGACATAGTTCTTCTGAATAAAAGCAACCTCTTGAAGAAATGATTATGAAAACCTGCATTGGTATTAGACTTTCTGGTCTAATGCCGTAGCTAGTGCATTAAACACCTCTCTCCTATAATGAACTTGTTGAGTACGCTCGTACTCATCCCACTCTTAAATCCCCTGCTTAGATATGGAGGCATCGAAGGAGGATCTACAGTGCAACTCGAAGCACGAGGAGTCAACAACTACTTCAAGATACAGGACCCTGTCAGAGGAGTCAGATACCACATCCATCAAGGAGAAACCCTAGTTTAGCCATAGAAGGGAACTAGCTTCCTAAACCTAGCTCCTAATTAGCTAGAATCTATTCTTAGCCTCTGTAGCTAGTTAAATACTCTACAAATAGAGTTCGTGATAAGATTAGACTACGAGTCGTTCTTCTGGAGTTTATTTGCAGTTTTACCTCATTGTAAAGTAGGAGGCTGTGATGATCTTATGTAATAGAGTCGATGTTGTAATTCTATAGACATACCTTGGACCCGCATATGTTTCTGTTGTACCACTCTGAGCGATATAATACTAGTGGAACGGTGTTTCATTGGTGTTATATCAGACTTGCATACTACACCATGCAGTGGTATGCCGGGTCACCACAATTAAGTTGGAGCCTTGATTATTATTATTTTTTGAGCAGTGAGAGGGGTCTCGAAGGGCCCCGATTGTTGCATTAATTGATCTCAGTACTCTCCATTGGAAGCAAGACTCCATCGCCGGCCACCTTGACTCCACCGGAAACGAGCCACTTGGTGGCGAGAAAGGCGAGTAACGCAAACGAGAATCTCTAGAAGGCATCCCTTTTAGACGTCGGGAGTTTGAAAATGAGATGAGCCACTTGGTCTTGAGATCCACAACCGCGCTTATTGAAGATGGCTTTCCCGGATCTACTACCACCACTGCACCTCAACCTTGGAGGCTCGCCTGAGAGCTTCACCGGAGGCTGATCGGCGCCACGTAGAAGGACCCAATCGCCCATCCTCCACGGCAACACGCTAATAGCCATATAGGGAACACACGGACAAGCCCTTACCCTAGACCTAGACCTAGACCAAGACCTAACCTAGCTACTTTTGTACAAGGGAGGGACCCTCAGCTACTCGTCGCCAGCCACCGGTAGAGAGGAGAGGGGCTGGCGGCCCTAGATCTAAGGAGGGCTAAAGCTACCAGAGAAGTGGGTGTCCAGACTAGGGGAGAAGGAGACGTGTTCTTGTCATATACGACAAGCCATAGGCGACGCCACAATAGGCGCAAACATACACAAGGATATATAAAATGGCCAAAAATATCAATAGAAGAATACTATTACGTGATTTATAGATGAGCCACAAAGTTTACAAAGAGTCCACATGTAAAAAAAATGTTTCTCATAAAGAGTGCCAATTTCTCAATCCACATGAAAAAGTTATTTCTTAGTCAACATATGTACTCTCTTTGTCCCCAAATATAAGACAACAATGTTTTCCACTGTTCAACAACTTATAATTTGACAATAATTTACACTTATAATATGTACATAAAATTAGTATACAGATATATAGAGTGAGAAAATTTACAAGATGTATGCAACGATACCATTTATACATTCTCAATCCATAATTTGATATATATATTAGTGACTAAAATTGTGCATCAAACACCATGAAAAACTACAAATTACATTTTAGGACAGTTGGAGTATATTGATTTGTGATAAATGCTTGAATCCCAACAGTTAGATCGGATGGTTCTTAGCTTCTCACAGGCAAAAAAACAAAATTAAAATTATATACTACTTCGGTCTAAAAAAATGTAATTTTTTTATCTAATATAAATATATGTAGATATTTAACATTTTTTATGGACGGAGAAAGTAGAAAGTATGCGTCTCTCTCAAAGGGGGAAAAAGCACACGCAAAATTTCCAAAGTTATGAGTTGCTCCAAGCCGAGTGGTTGCGCACGAGTGGAGTTTACCGCCGTCCGTTAATGAAGGAAGGAGAGCATGACCTTTCTTGTCATTTCCTGCCAACGCGCAACCCGTTAAATAACCACGGAGGGAAGAAGAGAAAGAAGAAGAGATCATAGAGACAGAAGAACCCACACCACACGGCGACACATTTGGTACGTCTCGCGGCTCGGAGCCTGGCGCGTACGTACAAGCTAACTCGGTGGTGGGGATGACGAGGCGGTGCTCGCACTGCAGCAACAACGGCCACAACGCGCGCACCTGCCCCGCCCGCGGCCTCAGCGGCGGCGGAGGCGGCGGAGGCGTGAGGCTGTTCGGCGTGCAGCTCACGTCGCCGCCGGTGGCGGCGATGAAGAAGAGCGCCAGCATGAGCTGCATCGCGTCGTCGCTCGGGGGCGGGTCCGGGGGGTCATCGCCGGCGGCGGGGGCAGGGGGCGGGGCCAGGGGCGGCGGAGAGGGCGCCCAGGGGTACGTCTCCGACGACGCCATGCACGCCTCCTGCTCGACCAATGGCCGGGGCGAGCGCAAGAAAGGTACCAACAAGATTCTCTGCATCAATCGCTTCATATTCGGCCTGAACGTTTCGATGAAATGCGTTGTTGATCGAGCGGTAGAACTTTGCCTCTCCTGAACGCTCTTCTCCTTGGTGAATTACACCTCGATGTGCGAGCGAGGAAAGTGCGGTATTCACTGCAATTTGCGATTCAGTTTTTCTGCATCTGTTTGCTTCTGGTTAACTCATGGCGATCCGTTCAATCTACCTACCGCCTCATGGACCACGCTTATCGCCAGGAATAAAAAATAAATTGCAGCTAGGAGAAGAAAGATACGATTTTTTGTTGTCTGACTTCATTATTCTGTTGGTTTCCTTCAAATTATCTTACTATTTCGGTTCAGGTGTCGCATCTTGCGTACGAGAGATGCAGGATTTTCGGTGAATAGCATAATTCGCTATTCCTTTTAATTTCTGGAATATACTTTCGTTTCTCCTGTTCCCTACTGTTCCGGAGATCCATATGCAACCAAAATGCCATAAGGAAAAAAATAAAACTAGAAAGATGCCGTATCCTTGTAATGTCAAATCGCCCCCGGCCAAGTCCTTCCATTCAAGAAACCAGCAAGCGTTGCAAAGTTGCTTTTTTTTTCTTGTTTTTGTTTACAGGGAACTATTTCTGAGTGAATACAGATAACTTGAACGGCAGGATTTAAGAATTTGTTTTATTTGCTGGACTCAAGATATCGTGGCTATCGTTGTTGAGGTTGCAATATTTAGGAACCGTCCAGAATGGCCGACACAAATCTACTTCGCTCAATATCTTTTCCCACCTGGTTAAGTTACATGCACATGTGCAGCACAAGACCTGCATACTCCGGAGAGACAGTGACTGGCCACGACTACGGAGCCCCACAAGTGCCCCCTCCATGTCTCTTTGACCTTATTTAATCACCTGATCCTAAAAGTATCTAGCCATATTAATTTCCAGCTGTGTTGACCAGTCCTAGATGTTTGTAGTGATATGTTACATTATTGTATGATTTAGGGAGAGACTTTATTATTATTGGCACCTGGCTTCAAAGTGACTGTAGGAGCCAAGTGCCCTTTTTAGTTGCTTATGGACTAAGGTAGTACGGAGTATTTGTTTTCTACATTGTACTTTGGTGCTAAATCATACTACGTGCCAATGGTAATTAAATGAAGAATATTACGTCGCTAAAAGTTGACCGAGAAATACTTATAACAGAGTTTCATTATTTTTGTATCGGGCAACATCTTAGTCAGTATAACATACTACCAACGTGGGAATTGCAATTCTGATGTCCAATAGAACTTCTGTTTAATCACTCTCCACTGGGCCATTCATTTTCCATGGCTATGAAATTTGGGGAAGGTATCAAACATTGGGTGCCAAATGTCCTGTTGTACTCGTTATTCGTTAGAAATACGTTTTTTTTCTTGCAATTGTGATGTGCGCAGCATGGTAATTTAGGAATTCACTATATTTGGAGGTTACAAATCGAAAATTTCAGGGGATGCTTCCTGTTTTGAGGAATGCATACATGGTGGATAATCTTCAGAACTGACAGAGGTGGAAATTAGTGCGACATGGATACAAATTTAGTAAAACTGTATCATTTTTATAGGATATAATAATATTATTCTGTGTGGGAGGGAATAGTACTATGCATCTGATCTGAACACATAGGAGTATATAACAGTCGCATCTAAGGCATCTTCCTACTAGATTCATGCAAGAATCTTCTTTGCTTAAAAATATAAAGTTGAATGCTGTAGCCTATAAGCCTTTCAGCTACTGAAGAATTTCTAAGCAAGTTACTCTGTTAAAAGACCTTTTAAGCTAGCTATAGCTTCCCTGGAAGACAAATCTTAGTACATCAAATGTTCAGAAAAATGTGGTGCACCTATACCAGAGGTTCAAATAGACATTCCCTGCAAAATGGCATCGCTACTGCACAAGGATTATTGACCAAGATAAATACAGCATGAATATATATAAAGCAGGGTCATTGGCCTTTTCTCGAAATAAAAGAATGCAGCATGAAAGCCTTGGCAAAGTTCTGTTCTTGTCATGTTTTACCGTGTGCAAACATTTTGGGGAAACAGCCTGTGAAAAAACTGTTTTACTATTATATTTTTGATTAGTGAGTATTAGATGGTAAAATAGTTCTTTATGGCACTCTATATGTCTTTGACCCTAACAACTGAACTGTCCAGGTTATGCATTTTCAGAGCTTGATCACCCGTTATATTTCTGTAATGGGAGGCCAAAAACTGAAACAGTATTTCCCATTAAACTTAGCATGTTTATTCTGGAACAGACTTTTGCTTGAGGAAAATCTCCCATTAAACTCGGTAACTTAATGTTATTTAGTAGTAAATGTCAGCAAATTTTTCTACCCTTCCGCCCTTGTGGAACTATTGCTGTGGCTTCTGTCATTCAGGAATGCTAGAACACTGTTATGGTTCTTTCGCTCTGTTTTACATTTTCGGACATTGTGGTGATGCATCGTAATGCTGTGTGAACTTTGTGGGAGACTTCCATAAAGAGCAGAGGCCGGAGACAGTAGTCTCCTGAATTGAAGAAAACATAAAGAAATGCAACAAACCAAAGCTTGTAACTTTAGTCAAGTTTGAACACAGTGATGATCTTTTCCTTTCTTGAAATAACTATGGGCTAGTCTTCTTTCCTATTCTTCTAAGAGCCATATGTTATGGTCACCAGCTTCCAATCACGGGCTTATATTGTGCTTCAGGTACACCTTGGACTGAAGAAGAGCATAGAATGTTTCTGTTGGGTCTTCAGAAGCTTGGTAAAGGAGATTGGCGAGGGATATCTCGTAGTTTTGTTGTTTCCAGGACCCCAACTCAGGTGGCCAGCCATGCGCAGAAGTACTTTATTAGACAGACAAACTCGTCAAGACGGAAGAGGAGGTCAAGCTTATTTGACATGGTCCCAGTAATGGTATGCATTTTTTGTTGTATGTAATAGTAGGGATGGTATGTCTCCTTCCCATTTGTTAAACTGCATGCTGATATTTGTGCTTTTGTCTTCAACCTGAAGCCAATGGACGAGTCCCCCGATGGCGTGGAAGAGTTTATGCTTTGTGATACACAAGATGAAGGAATAAGTTCAAATAAGATGTCACTGTTTCATATTGGTGAACAGGATGAAGCAGAGTTTGATGGAGATCTGCCAACGTTGCAACTAAGGCAGCATCAGGAATCTGAATTTGCGGGGCCTTCATTAGAAGCTCCAAATTTGGAGATGAACCATGCCGTATCATTCAATGCCGCACCTGTCCCGATAATGCCGACATTCTACCCAGAATTGCTCCCTTCTTCACTAACACTTTGGCCAACAAATGTTGCTACTCTGGAAGAAGCAGGCACAGCCCATGAAGTCCTAAAGCCCACTCCTTTGAGTGGGAAGGAAGGGATTAAGGCAGATGAGATTGTCAGTATGTCCAAGCTCAGCATTGGTGATGGTAGCTCCGGCTCAATGGAACCTTCTGCCCTTTCCCTTCAGCTTACCGGATCGACAAATACAAGGCAATCAGCTTTTCATGTGAACCCTTCAATGGCTAGAACTGACCTAAGTAATGGAAACAACAGCCCTATTCATGCAGTTTGATAAATCATGGAATGAGCCAGCCTGGTCAATTCTTACAGATTGTATTAATGGTCCCAATACCCTATAATGTTGTGTAAGCTCCTGACTCCTGAGCCTGTACTTCTGTAAGCTTCTAAGCTAATGTATCACCATCTCATGTTTTTGTCATTAATAAAAGTAGAGATACATATGTCAATGAAGATACCCTATCATTTTCCTGTAGTAAGCCTCATACTATTGTTCCCTTTTCAGATAGAACTTTCATGCTTTAGAGAAAGTGGTTCATAAGTTTGGCATTTAAAATCTTTTTAATATGGCTTATTTACGTTTACAAATCTACATATGGGTGGGTTTACCGATATTCCTCAATATTGTTTTCAGCATACAGCACATCTCCTTATAACTTGTAATTATAAAGTGAATGGTGATAAAATGATTTTTTGTAAGGAACTGACATGATGATTTAGGTTAAGGGGGTGGGTTGTATGTTAGCTTGTAATTATCAAGCGAATCGCAAGAGAAAAAAATTATCAAGTGATGTTGACCATGTAGTGGCTCCACGAAGGAGATAATTCCTGATGATTTAAACAGTGCATGCGGGCAGACTATATATAATATCTATAGAAAAAGGAGTACAGATTATTGCTTACAGAAGATCATTGGCAGCTGCAAACTTGAGGAGCGGAAGACAGCCTGCACCACCTGCGCTGCGTACTGTTGCGAGTCCAGGCCACTGTCAAGGAGACGGAGATGCGGCACGTCACAAATCAAGCAATTCTTCGGGAGCTGACCCACCACCAAAATATTGACGATCAGAGAGAAGGGACCAGGCGACAGTAACTTTCATCTTACAGGAGCCAACTTCTACATCAGCCTTGCGTCTGCTAGATTTTTGAGCTCTAAAAACTTTAGAATCCCTCCATTCCACAGCTTGGTCCCCAACCGCCTTAACAGAGACTATCAGCTCTCCCTTCAGCTCTCCCTTCAGCTCAACAGAAACAACACGGCGTGAGAGCTTCACTATGCCATCAGCAGAGACAGGAAACTTACCGTCTCCAAAATCAAGCAATTGGATTTTCATGTCATCTAAGCTAGTGGTGCTGGCAGTAAATTCGCCTCGAAAACCATCTGGCCATGACCCAGCAACGACTTGAACACTGATTGTCGCCTCCACAGAGCGAACAATGCTGCCGAATGTCAACTCCACGGTGCTAAGCTTGCTTGGGCAAAGACGCTTAAGCACACGCGACTCCTTCCCATAACCATCATACTTCACAACTAGAAAGCTTATAACCTTATCCTCAGATTGAGCAGAGCCCTTCACTTGCAACATAACCTCAAAGTGCACAGGATCCAACACCACAATGGCACGGCTAGGATTCTGCATGCATGGAGCAATTAGTTGAGTAAACTACAATGCATCATCATCCAAAATAAGACAATGTGGAACATAACGAATCTATGTTGCATCTACAGCATGGAACTACATTATAGTAACTTGAATTAGGAATCATCTTTCAGTGCCAAATGCAGAAAAACGATAGCTAGTGATAAACAGAATAATCTGAAGTTGTGTCAGCAGGCATTTAAATTTTCAAAACTCTTAAATAACAAAAGAACCAACTTAAACAAATAGAAATAAGTAGGCTATTTTGATATGCACTACTGGGGAACCTTAAATTATGTAATGTTCAAAAGATTGTTTGCCAATGCGTTGGAAATAATAATAGAGAATCATTTTTCAAGCACAAGAATCAATTGAGTGCAAAATATTAACAATGATAAAACAGTACCAATCTCAAACAATCATACTGTGGAGACTCTAGAGTCTGCCAATGCATTCAAGTTGCATTGGAGATTATGCTCAAATTCAAACTTGCGCACAGATAAGTACAAGATGTGAATATTATTGAAGTACTAACTTGGTCAAAATTCATGAAAACAACTCCCACAAACCAAAATATGCTTCCAACAAGACTTTTCTTCTTAATAATATGGTTTCGATTCACTCGGCGTGTTCTTTGCATCTGTTGGGCAATATCTAGGCCCAGAATAACACTACCTCCGTTCCATAATGTGAACTCAATAAGCTACAGTCGAGCAGTTTTGTGTAGAAGTAGAAGCAACAATTCTGTGCATGGAATTTTTTCAAGATTATGTAATTGTATCCAATTAACCCTAGGTACTTTTGACGCCACTGACTTGGGCATTTATATTTCATCTTGTCCACACCACTGCTTTATGTTTTATTCAATCACAAGGTGAGCTGAAAGACCAGACCAGACCAAATAGCCGCGATGAATGAGAAATTACCTCCGCGGTGATTGTTTGGCAGTTATCCCCTGTGCGGTGGAAGATGATGTTGCGGTTGTGATCCAACACGTCGCGGGCGACGACCATACCAAACACATCGAGCGGCCACGGCAAACTCTGTGCTGTTTCCACAATTTTGACCGAGAAGACCTGCAGTGTTTCCATGGGTTCGAGGGGCGAATGGCCAGGCTCACGCTTCTTTCCGTGTAGATCATGGGGGGAATGCGTGCTGCATCACATAGTAAAGGACAATTTTCAATGAAGGACTCTCATTGGAAAAAAAAGGAAAGGAAGTAGCATCACCATGACGACGGTCTGAAGGACTTACTGATGTCCTCGTAAGAACCGAATCTGCCTGTCCATACGAACTTCCAGTGACGGCGAAACGACGCAGCTTCGACGGCCAGAGGATCAGAATCGTCGTATTCGAGATCGCTATTCAAATCTTTTTTCTTTCCCGTGGCACGCAACTGCTGTTTTGATGATGCTTTGGTGCCTTGCAGCGGCATTTCCTTGATCGTCCGCGGCTTCGCTGCTTCCCCTACCACCTCCTCCTTTTCCTTGATCGTCTGCTGATTCATCCGCTCCGCTTCCCCAACCTTTTCCTTTCCCCTCCTACACTCAGCGGGGTGGGATAACCAGATTCTGCGTCTTTCCTCCTCCTCCTCCCCACTCTTCGTCCCCACCTTCTTCGTAGCGATTACAAACTGTTCCCATAGTCGTTGCACCTCTTGCTCCACTTCAGCGTCGCTCATCTTTGCTTCCTTGTGATTTCTGATGGCTGGTTTACCGTTTCTCCTCTCCCCATCAATCCCCCCTTGCAGTGCTTCAACTTCTTCCTTGTGATTTCCGATGGCCGTCCTCCTCCTCTGCACATCAATCCCCTCTTCTTGCAAGCTTCCCACCTCTTCCTGGCGATTTCTGATGTCCGATTTACCCTCCCTCCTCTTCGTCTGCTCATCAGTACTTTGCTCCGTCTCCATATCCTATGATCTCGCTGCCGACCGTCACCAATGGAAGTGAAGGAAAACCTAAAACTAGATCGATAAATCTGACTTTCGTATCGGTTGGCAGCATCTAAAGGTGTATATGATGCCCCCCATAGGGGGTCTCACAGCGCTTTGGATTTTCGGCCGTCAGATCAAGCTGACGTGGCGCGATCTCCGCCGTCGATTTCGTTCAGGGCGCGAGGCCCTCCCACAAACCCGCGTTTTATCCATGGGTCGCTGAAGCCCGCTAGGCCCGACGTCTCGCAGCTCCTCATTGCCCGCCTCCTCCTCCTCCGTGTCACCGCCGCCACCCGGCCTCCTCCTCTGCGCAGGCTCCGCCTCCACCTCGCCTCCTCCCGTGCTCCTCCTCGCCATGCTCGTGCTCTCCTTTTCCCGCCGCCCCTCCCTCCTCTGAGACGGAGGCGGGCTGCGTGGTGAGCAGCGGCCCCTACATCTGGTCGCCGGCGGCCGCCGGCGTGGCTGCGCCCGCGAGTGCAAACCCTAGCGCGCCGCCTCCATTCCCGCGTTTCCCTTGCTCCTGCGCCCAAATCCTCTAGCTGCACCCGCCCCTCCCTCCTCAACGCCGAGTGGTCTCCATTCAGATCAATGCCGCTGGGGCATCTTTCTTCCTCCACAACGATGAGCACGAGATGGAGCAGAGTCGTCGTCATGTGGTTCTCCACTCTGGGGTCAAAGGGAAGAGTGCAGATCATCACCGTCTTTTTCTCTTCGGTGGTGCTCAGCTGGAGCAGCATGAAAGCCCACCGCAGCTTTCTTCTGCCCCGCACTAGTGAAGAGCGAGGGTAAGCAGCGGCCAGGCCTTCCCGTCTCCATCCCATTGCTCTTCTTGGTGCCTGTCTCTCACTCCTCTCAGGCTCTCAACAGGAATAGAGACTGGAATAGAGGGAGCCACCGCCCAGCTGACCTAGCATGGAACACAGGTATCCGTAGTCCCAAACTCATCCATTAGATTTCTCTATCTCCCTATCTCTCTGGTTTTAATCCTTGAAACTTTTGTTTATTTGTGTAGATCTACCTATTTATGCAAGCAAGATGTTTGACAAAAATCTGAATAGGTTATTCAGTCTCTTGATCTCTGTATTGAGCACAGATGAACATGTTCATGGATTCAGTAAGATTCAGATTTGCCCTTTTTGCCTACATTTGTTCTTACATATTACGAATTTTGGATAGTTGCATAAAGGTTCTGCGTGGAGGTGAGTATTTTTGGTTATGTGTTTGATATGGATATCTCTCCCCAATCATGTAGGTCGCTTGCTATTTTCCATTTTCAGTTTATTTTGGCTGAGCAACACAGGGATTTGAGATTATAACGCATATCAGTTGATGTCTGCTGAGAACTACATGTTTGTAGTATGCTCCAAATCAGTGACGATGGTCTAAACTGAATCTATATATTCTTGAACGATGACAAGATTGAAACAAAAATTGTACATGATCAGCTTTGTTCAGTGGCGGAGAGGTATCTGCTCTCTTCTTTTAGCATCATAGCAACATCTGTGTTCTTTTCACAGTTTATATAGCACGCTTTTATAGGAAGGGCGAGGGAGAGCATATCATGACCCGCAAGGTCATGATTTTTGGTACTATTGGATAATTTAATATTTCATATCCTGTTGTGCTTATCGTGGATGCTATTTTTGAACAATAACTCGGTGTGTTCTCCTCATTTTGAAATATTAGTTAATTGGATGGTGATACCATACTTGTACAATTTCTGGTATCATTTCTTTAAAAAACTTGTTAAACTGACTGTTGCCTCATAATCACTAAAACATAAGAGTTTGAAAAGGTTCTTTTAAAGAACTCAGGGACGAGTTGAAAGAACCCATTTGGACAAGTGCTTTTCACGGAATTTTGTAGTAAAATATATTAGTCCCGCAATGATAATGGATTTATGGTGAGCTTAAATCATCCCTAGAAATATTACCTTAGATAGCTGTACTTCAGTGTGGAATACGATTGCAATGTAGTAAAAAGATAGTCGTAATGAGAAGATAAAAAAACTGAATAGCTCTGACAGACATGTGAATATGCAATCTCATCCCATCACCCCAATTGAAATTTCAAAAAATCTCACATCTACTTGCATTGTTCATATACTTCTTATTTACTGTGAGCCTTTGTTTCTAGAAGCAGGCCAAATCCACCCCTTTCTCCTGGGTTAACTATATTCATTCATTCCAGGCTTGGAAAATGCATCAGAGAAAATAAGAGGTTTTAATGTCACTGTAGTTGTGCAATATTTTTGCAGATAAAGCACTAAAATCAATGTAGCATTATCAATTAGGTCTGGTTATTACCTATCGCAGTAGCTGGTAAGAAATTAAGTACCACAGAGAGCAAGTATTGTTTAGTCTGCAGAGCTCTTTAAATCAAGGAGTTATGTCAGATGCGTTTTTTGACAGATACACATGATGCCTGCTTTCCTTATGATAGGTTCTCACCTTATTTTTAATAGTTGATGCCAACATCTTAAAGTATGTAAGAGTGTTTCTCCATGGTATTGTTGACTGGTTTTATTTAAATAAATCAGCCAGCTATGTTGACTTTTCCTGCTAATTGGTGTGATTTTGCATGAAGATGATACATTTATTATAAGCTTTGCTCTTGTTGTACTGGAGTTCTGCGTGTGGGACAAACATGTAAGATGATCAGTTTGAAAATGCATATACTTGGTTGATTTTGATTTTGATTGATTGCGTAGAATTATTAGGTCCGTGTTTATTGAAAAACATGTATTGCAATTTTTTGTTTTCATCTTGTTCTCTTATTACCGCCTGATCTAATACCTTTTTAGAACTTTCTCGGTAAAATATTGATGCATGTAAAGAAATGATAAATGCTGCAAGAATTGCCATCAAGGCAATATTTTCTAATTTTATTATTTGGTTGTGATTTTGCCTCATTACACTCCAGAATGAGTACATGGATTTTTGTTGGACCTTATCAGTGTGTAGTGCTTACAATGCAGTAAGCATTTCGTTTCTCATCTATTTGCATCGTCATAAGGATTGTTGTACTGCTGTCGATCAGATATGGGATCGATGGGATCTTAGACGACTACAGGCAATACCAGACCACCTCCTACAACTGGTTGTACAGCTATGGCAGTTGCAGGTCTAGACTCTGAATCTTCACAGAGAAAATAAGAGTATATGATGACATACAAGCCTACATAGCAAGATATAGGTAGCCTTTTCTCTTTTGCCTATTTTTTGCATCACCAAATACTATCTTTTATTAATTCGCATGTGCAGTACACTATCTTGATCTTGAAATGCTGGTACTGGATTAGAAGCTGCAATAAAACATGATCTTGAAATTCTCACAATTCTGCTTCATCGCACTCAGTGTGGGCTAATAGGTTTTCTGTGTTTATGTTGGAGGCTGCGAGTTTCCACTGAATTTTACATGCCGCGTAATTTGGTATATATTCTAGACAAGTTTACTGATTCTCCGACGCAGGCGATTGCAACAAGTCCATTCACCTCTGGGAGCCATCTTCGAACACTTGTGAAGAGTATAAAAAACCTTTTGTTGGTCATTCGGCAACATTGAGGATCTGCAGGCATTTTACTGAATGATGCATCATATATCTACTCCTATGTTCTCTAAAAACGTTGATTGTCTCAAATATTATGATTATATTCTTGCACTGGAGTCCCACAGAAGCCGACATTTTTGCCTCTTGTTCGATGGATGGAAAGATATGTATTTGGGATATAAAGACAGGGAAGCATCCCATTATTTATGTGAAGGCCGAAAATGCTGATGTGAATGTTATCTCTTGAAATCGGTATAGTTAGTAAGATTTTATATTCAGGAGCAGAGCACTACCACTTGAACACAACTTCTTTCCCTCTGCTTCTTTTACATATTCGTTTTGTTTGGTTGTCTTTTTCTCAGAAAATTGATGAAAAATCTGGGGTCCTCATAATGGAGATCATCTTTGCCTGAAGCCCACTCGACTACGTGAGACCTCTCGTGGAGGTTAGCTCTCTGTCTGCTTGGTTGATCGATCTCAGGAAGCTTGTCATACAGACACAAGAACTCCATATGTAGTTAATCTTATTGATTTTTCACTACACTTGGGCAAAGGGATTCTGCTTCTAGCTAAACCTGGACATTAATAATTTATAGCAATTTTAATGTATGCAATCTATCGTATTGCTTGCCGAAACATGGACATATCTGTATTCTCTAATAGTTCTATGACATATTGCTGCTTTCCTGCGACGGGGAGCACAACTTGAGCATGTTTCACTGCCTCACTCGATTAGTTTCGTTACTTAGATTTTTCTGGGCAACAGAGGTATTTGCGCCTTGGTTGGTTGGTGAGATTGTTGTGCCTGAGCAGTAGAGTAGCTAAGTAAAGGCCTATTGTGTCCGCTGCCAGTAAATTGAATGATAATTATTTTTTCATTGTACTAGCAAACATGCTTAGCTACAAATAGATCTGCATGATCTGCATTTTACCAACAAGCAAATTGTTTGCATGTTGGCTTATTCACATAATACTTTCCAATCTATTTGTCGATGTAGCTTTGATGATATCAACATTAGCTTCTTTTTGTATGTAAATGGGCCCTGTAGTATTTTCTCAGTTTTGAGCTTATTAGAATGCTTACATTCTTTGGTTTTTCATTTCTTTCTTTGCAGATTTTGGCCCTCCTCTCTGCAATAATTCCCTAGAGGCAAAGGGCTACTTTCCTCGGCATTTCATGCTCTAACCAAGTTTTTGATTTAGCTGTGTGTATTCTGCTTGAGAAAATTTTATTATCAGACCAAACTGCTGAATGCATGCTTGTCCTGAAACCAAGCGGAAGGTAAGAATTATGTTCTCCGTTGTTGAGGTTGATTCATAGTCATGCAGTTCAGAAACTTAAAACTTGATGCTTCTCTGTTCTGTTTCAGGATTTGTGAACTTATCCAGGGTTATAATCACTGATTTTTAGCGTACTTATAAGGAGCCTAATATGTTCCTAATCATATAAAGGTAACTTGAATTACTTACCGATTATTTATTTTCATCTGTTTTTTACCCTGGAGTAGGCTTTATTTCACACTTGGCTGATATGAAAATCCATAACTGCATGTTGGATAATTCATTACCTTTTTTTCGGGTTGCCCATGTTTGGTGTAGATGCATGCGACAACAGACGTCTTCTATAAGAGGTGCCTAAAATGTCGGTGTGAAGAAAACAAACAGGGTGATATGTGACACCAACAGTTGGACGAGTTTGCTTGTGCCACAGAACTGGACGAGAAGAGGTTGCTAGATTCAACCTTGCGCAACCGAGGTTTGAGCACCGCCAAATGCATTCTATTTGTTGGACCCGTCCTTCATAAAACGAGCATTATGATCAAATCATTGACTAGGTAATTAGTACATTCTGCCATCCTAGAGGTCCAAGAAAAGTTTTGGTTTGGTTGTCAATTTGAATTTCTGTGTACCATATTCTCTTAATACCACTAATCATAAATAGAATAATTTACAAAGCTATCGTTTGTTGGTGTATGTTCTCTTATTTCTTTACTATCTTCAATTATTGAATGCTACTTTCTCAGAAAATCGACTAATTACCTATCTCTCTTCTTGATAGTGTTGACAGCTTTCATTTTATGGCAAGAGCATTATCCTGATGCTAGGCCTACTTCTCTCATGATCCCATTTGTGTACTATGCATGTAAGTGCCTCTGTTCTTTTTTATTCTGTCTATATTTATCTTATGTTGGTACAGTTTATTTATAGGGGTAATAACAACCGGTAAGGTTACCAAATACTGTTGGATGTGCATATGCAGTTTTCAAACCGGGTCATTGCATTAGGAAAACATAATGTAAGTTAGCATATTCTTGCCCTGAAAGATTACTGAGATGTAGAGAATAAATGCATATGCCCACATTTGGCTTTATTCCGTTGCAAAATTGTAGAATGTTCTGTTTCATTAATTTTAGAATTGTAAATGCCGTGCCTTAGATCACGGGATGTACCATGTCTATTACTTTAGACATTGAATTAACTTCCCATTAGGTTTGGTACTTACATGTTGATCAAGGCCTAAGCTTATCCGACATGAAATCTTTTGTTGTTGTTGTCTTTGGTGACTAGAAACTGAATTTCTATTTGGTTCATACCTATTTTTCAGCTTCCTGCGCAGCCCAATTTGCTAGACCATGGTACTCGAACATGATAAATGGATTTTCCACTGTCCTCTTTTCATTTGCTAGCTTGATTTTCTTTTCTTGGTGCATTGGTCCACAAGCAGTCTGCATGTTTCATGAGAATGATGCTTAGTTTGCAAGTCAGCGACAGGCCACATGCATAACTACTAAAAGGTCGGAGCACATCTTAGATTTCATCTTGGACTAATGCACTTGTGAAATATTTGTTCCTGATTCACTTGTGAAATACTGCATCTCCTAGAGTCTGACAACTAGGGTGGTGGCGATCTCAACCTATCAGATTCGATCTTTATAAACAGAAGTTAACATATGGCCAATGTATAGAAAGTAGATACTTCCAACAGCACACTGACCATTTCGTTCCTTTTGTGACTAGCCTGTATATATGAAGTAGGTTCCTGCTGCAGCAGTCCCCATATGCAGCTTGTGTCGATGTTGTTTTTGCCTTTCCTTGCTCGATTGTTTCTGTACTTCCTTGCAATGACTTAGCCATGTGTGTTCTTCTTACGGCAAACAAAATAGTCCTTTGTATTCTTCACTTGCTGCTTAATTATAATAGATTTTCAGTGAAAGTTGGAGAACACGCACCCCTAAAGTTATTCCTGCAAACTTTTTTTTATGCTCTGTTGCTACAGCAGAGTTAATGATTGAATGCTCTGTGTAATCTGTATAGCTATTATCATTGTATTACACAACCTGGTTCTACTATTTCTATTTGCATCCGTTCTTGCACTAATTCCTTTTCGATTTCATTGGTAGGTGTCATGCATCGCATATTCCCATCACGTGAAATACCACTTTATTTCCACATCTAATTCTGTCTGAAATCTTTCAAATTTCTGCTGCAACAGACAAGGGCATATTGCCCTTGAAGTAGATAGGAACAAACAAGTTTGGAATCTGACTTCCTGTACTTTCAATTACAAGGTAGCAACGTGGCCATGCAAATATTGTTCTTGCTATAGATCCTCAATCGAACTTTGCAATGAGTATCCTTTAAAAAAATCATTATATGTATAATAAGCATTGTCATGGTTTAGACATATCGTAGTAGAAAACCATGTAGCCTGAAGGCTCATACATGTAATTATGTAGTGAAAAACAATATGCTTTGATCTAAACTTAAACTATATATAATACATATTTTTTCCTACATTCTTTGTATTGCTGAGTATGATGTCATATTAATGATGGTTACCGTAGTGTTTTACCAACATCAGACAAAGCAATCAACAGTTCCTGAACTCTTAAAGAAAAAAGGAACATGTCCGGCAAGAGAGCACACCGAAAGATACCATCATAGAACAACCAAGTTTCAGAATATATGCTAACCACCTCTCCTATATTATAAGGGGTGGGTCTGGAGCTTCCCCCTCTTTATATGCTTATGTGCTTTGCTTGATTTGGTCATGCTTCCATCCTTTCTAATCCGGCACTGATGTGCTCTCCTTCTTTGCTGATAGTTCTTCTCATTGGTGAAATACGAAGACATACATATGGTCAGTTACCAATATTGGAAAGGGAGGATGATACAGGCAGAGCAGAAATTTGGGGGTGCTAAGTGTAAGTGTGGCTACCTATGTAGTATCAATCTTTTCTGCAGTTTTTTTACATTTTAAGCGGAAGAGTACTGCTAACATAATTGATTGATACAAAATTCGTGATGGTTAACAAACCTGCAGAAATTGCTAATTAGTGGAGTGTTGGTACGACAGAGGTTTGGCCGAGCTGTAAGTGCAGCTGCCTATGCAATATCTATTTTCTCCTGTGTACAGTTTTCTGATATTTTGAGCGGAAGCAGACTGCTAAAATAATTAGTTTATGGTATGAATTCGTGAAACCTTTCCCTTCATAACGAGTGCTGGTTGTTGCTCATATAGTTTACACTCTCGTGTATGGCTATCTTTAATTCAAAATAATGTTGATCAATGATTTCTGACGTGTCTCTTAGAAATTTCCCTGGTAACACACTATAGTTTTATTCTGTAGGTGATAGCCTTTGTAAGCAGCTTTAATTCTTATCTTTGAGAGGTTTAGACGCCCTTCAATAGTGGTTGATGATAGCTTTGTTTTGTTGAAAGGTCATATGTAAGCAGTCTTTTAATTAAATCCTCACCGGTTTATTTTCAGTAATCAATGTATAAATGACCATGTTTTATGTTCATGTTTGAAGATTTTGATTCCGGAGTAAAATTAGGAACTGAGCTTGTACTGTATTATCCTTCAATTTGAATATGCTAAACCATCTTTATTTCTGCCAGGGCTGCACAAAATTAGCTCCCAGTACTGTATAGACCGGCAGCCGGCATCCGTGACGACAACTGCGATATGCATAACTCCGGCGGCCGCGTTGCCTTCTACATGAGACAACTACTCTAAAAATTATCTCTCTTCACATCAATTGTGTAGAAAACATATGAATATTTGTGCATGATGCGTCCTTGGAGAAGATAGCTGCGGTTATTTTAGTGTATGCGTAGTTATGTTAATGGCAGTAATTAGTATAACTTCAATCCTTAATAGAATGGCCACTATTTTCTTGGTCGATGCCATGCAACTTCATTATTCAATACAGATGGTATGTCATGTCATGAACTGTTGAATTCCCAGTAGTTGAATAGTTTGAATATTTTTGTAAACTTTAAAGTTATTGGTATTCACACTTAAATAAATGTCCACATGTTGTCTGTAAGAAGATCACTCTATTTTTCTGTTTATAACGAGATCTAACAAATAAAGATGTAGTTGAATAATTATAAGAACGTGAATAGATCCAACTCTCAAAAGCTTACATATGAGAAGTACACTAGGTTTATGATTCAATGCCTGCAGAGTGAAGGTAGGAGTGAAAACTGAAGTGTCGGCGAGATGAATCGGTATGTCACCAGTACGTTGTAACACCAAGGTACATGCGTTCCGCTTTAATGTATCGAACATGAATTAGTCTTTTGCTTTTGTCGTCTTGACTCCCAATTGACTATTGGTTAATTTATCTTTTCATTTCATTTGCAGCGGTGTTAACTCTTGCTGATGCAAGCCCTAATTAGACCATGCTGCGACAATGCATTTTCTATGTATATGATGATTTTAGCGTTTCTTCCTTGCTTTTGTCACTCTTGGAAGAATCACCAAATGTTAGTTGCTATAATATATTTTCTTGCTATAATATATTTTCCTCCCGTTCCTTGGTTGTACATAGATGTTTGTTTCACTAAGAAGGTTTATTATCATTTTTTTACCTACAACGTGTCTCACGGGATCGTGCGCCAAGGCGCACATTAAAATCTAGTAAATATAAATAGCACTTCAAATCAGATGTGTTGGGCTTAGCAAAACGGAAGCCTAAGTTATTGGGCTGGACCGTTGGACATGTTATTTATTTTTGCCAAAAAGTTCGCCCAATTCCGGAAACTGCTCGCTAGCGCGCGCGAGCAAGCACCGTAGCGCTGAAGGACGCGCAGTATTGTGCTAGCGCTGAAGGACGCGCAGTATTGGGCCGGCCCAGTTGTTGAGTACATGTGGTAAAAACTGAATAAAATCATGCGGAGCTGGGATTCGATCCCTGGTATCGAGAAGGAAAATGATCCAATCCCCCCGGGGGATAAGACGCGCTCCAGCCTCCGGCTCCGTGGCCGTCGGATGAGCGTCATCGTGCGCCCACACGCGTGTTGTCCCGGCAACCCACGTCATGGGTGGCCCCCACAGCACGACCTTATCTCCTCATCTCTCTCCCGAGGCCACTCCTCACTTCTCCCTCCATCCCCTGCCGTGAGCCTCCCGACCACCAATCCCCGCTGCCCTCATCTCCAATGCTGCAGCCCTCCACTGCGGCAGTGGCGGCCCATCTCCGCCGCCCTCCACTCCGGCGGTGGCGGCCCATCTCCTCCCCTTATCCTACCTTCCTCCTGCAGTCCATGGCTTTCTCCCTGGGAGGATATGCCGCCGGAAAGCAGGGAAAAACCGTGGCGGTGACGCGCGTCAGAGTTGGGGCGGCGGGGTGCGTGGGGATGGCAGGCGTGGAGGTTGGGGCCAAGCTTCGCATGCGCGCAGTCCGCGCCGTCGTCCTGGACGGCGCCACAGGGCGTACTCTTTCCCGCCCGGAGCTCGCCCCGCCTCGCCACCCGTAGCTCGTCCGCCTTGCCGCCGGGAGCTCGCCTGTCTCAACCTCGAGCGACGCCTGCAGCCAAGGAGCGGGCGCCGTCGACAGCGCCAGCATGGTCAAGATCAGACGTCGGAGTAGTCGCGCTCAAGGAGGCCGAGCTCGTAGTGCTCACCCTGTGCCACCCCCACGCGTCTCCGCAGGAGTTGCTGCTGGCGGCTGGGTACTGCTACCTTGGACGTCCGGCGTTGCTATCGACGGAGGCTGGCTTTGCTACCTTAGGCGTTCAGCATTGCTGCCGGCGTAGGGAGGTTTTTTTGCTATCTTAGGTGTCCGCCATTGCTACATGCGGTTCCGAGCATTGCTGTTTTACGAGGACAGAGCTGCTGTAACCTGGGGCGGTGTTGCTATTGGCTGCTGGTGAGGTCTCCGTCGATGAGGTCTTCGTTTTGTTAATTTTTGCTACATAGGGATTATTTTTTTGCTACAACTTTTCTGCATTTTTTCTACAATTACATAATATGTTTGCTACGGGGTCTCCGGCTAGGTCTCCGGTGAGGCCTCCGGCGAAGTCTGTGTCGATGTCTACGACGGTGTCAATTTTTTGCTACAATAGCGCAAGTTTATTGCTACGAGTCTCCGGCGAGGTCTCCGGCGAAGTTCTCCGGAGATAAGCCTTTTTCTTCCTTTCCTGAACGAATCGTTTTTTGCTACACTGAAGCAAAATCGGGATTTTTTTTGCTACCCGGGACGCCCAGTACTTTCCTATAGAGAATGAAAAAATGGAGGCGTGCCGCTCCGCTCCGCTAGTTGTTATTTCGTTAACTTTAAATGTGCACTATTTTTATTATCTTCTGTTTGGTACGTTTGGCTTACCTAGAATTTCTTTGTTCCTTTGTTCGGCTGTAATTTGTCCCTATAAACATTTCATTGGTTCCGTTCATTTTTTTGTATGTTTTCGCATCGTTTTTTTTAATTATTTTTGATTTTTAGAAACTAAGTCTAGATTTTTTTATCATTTTCTTTATTTCTTTCATTTTGTATAAATTCTTTCTAGTGCGGATGTGTTCCCTGTATATGTTTTTTAGTTTTATTTTTGACCTAATCTTTGTTTCTCTCGGTATAATTAGTTATTACCTATAATATATGTATTTGTTCCGTCCAAAAAGTGTTGTTCCTCTTAACTTTGCAAAATTAGTTCCATTAATTTTTTTGTTCCCCGGTGTATAATTAATTGTTCCCTAGTGACTAATGATTTGTTCCTTCGTTTAGAAATTTTATTTCTTTAATTCTATAGAATTATATCCACTAAATTTTTTGTTCCAGGTGCATAATTAGTTGTTCCCCGATGAATATTGAGTTGTTCTCTAGTGTATGTGTATTTGTTCCTTCATTCAGAAAGTTTTGCTCCTCTTAAGTCTACAAAATAAATTTCAAAAAGTTTTGTTCCCCAATGTATAATTAGTTGTTCCCTGTGAATAATGATTTGTTCTTTCGTTTAGAAAAAATTGGTCCTTTAACTCTATAGAATTATATCCACTAATTCTTTTGTTCCCGGGTGCATAATTAGTTGTTCCCCGATGAATATTGAGTTGTTCCCTAGTGTATGTGTATTTGTTCCTTCGTTCATAAAGTTTTGTTCCTCTTAAGTCTACAAAATATAGTCAACAAATGTTTTGTTCCTAGATGTATAATTAGTTGTTCCCCTGTGAATAATGATTTGTTCCTTCGTTAAGAAAGTTTTGTTCCTTTAATTCTAGACAATTAGTTCCACTATTTTTTCCCATGTGTATAGTTACTTGTTCCCCGGTGAATAATTAGTTCCTCCCTAGTGTATTTGTATGTATTCCGTCGTTCCGAAAGTTTTGTTCCTCTTAAGTCTACAAAATTAGTTATATTTTCTGTTATACATCTCTAGATTATGGTACTCCCTCCGATCGATAATAAGTGTTGACAATTTAGGGGTATATTTTTTGTTTCACTCGTAAATGTGATTTAATCTTTTGGATGCGAATTTTTTGTTCTATCTAATCCACACGTTTCATTCCACCAAAAAAAAAATTTGTGTTGGTTCCACTCCATGTATTGATTCACATCAAATGCTCTTGTCCTAGACCAGCCTAGCTAGCCTTTTGATAGATGACATACATGGTCGTCACTCGTCACACAATTTAGCCTGGTAGCTGCTAGCTAGCTATCCATCGATGCATGTAACCAGTACTTGAATGAGCCGTGGAGAATATACGCAGCCAACCTCCGTGCGACACGGACACGTATACGTACATAACAACAGATTTGACATGCGTACGCGTATGTGGCACTTCCCCAGCAAACGTAGGCAGGAAAACTGTCCAGCGCCCGCGTCGCTAGCTGGTGCGGCACTGTTTTTAGTCCCACCTCGAAAATTTGCAAAGAAATCTACCGGTTTAAATAGGATAATCTCAACCTTAGCTCGACAAGTTGAGCGCGGTAGACAAAGTGCACGCAAGCGCTAAGTTACGCTACAGAAATTGGTGCGAGCACCAGGGAGGAGGACCCCCAATTCCACGCACGCAGCGGCTCGCCTCGGCTTGCTCCCGTTTGGGACGGGTTTCTCCACCAGTTTTTGTTTTTTTTCTCAAGTTCAAATCTGGAAAAAGTTTAAATCAAATTTAAAAAATATCATAAATTCAAATAATTTAATACTGTAAAGGTTCAAATTAAAAAAAATCTAACTTGTAAATGTTCAAATTTCGAAAAAATGTTTTTTTGTTCAGAAACAAAAACTGTTCAAACAAAAAATTTGCTCAGAGACAAAATTTGTTCAAAAAATGTTTTTCTCAAAAACAAATTGTACCTACTTTTTTTTGTTTCAGAAAAAAATTTGTCAAAAAAATTCTCACAAAAAAGTTGTTCATATTTAAAAAGATGGTAAAAGAAATCAAAAAAGGAAAAAACTGTAAAAATAAAAAACCGAAACCAGAGAACCATAAGGAAAAAGGAAAAAAAACAAAAAAACTAGAACCGGAAGGATCCGAAACCATCACTAAACCGAAATGACAAAAAAAAAGGTTATGGGCCCAGGTAGTCACCCCGTGTGTGCGGAGGGTATTTCCGCACGCACGATGTATAGGATTCCGCGTTGTGGCGGTTGGAGGGTGGTCCTAGCGCTTCACGCGTCACGGCGGACGGGTGCATGCATGCCTGACATCTTGGGCCACTGCCCTTTCTAGTGTGCAGTCGTCTTCTATCTTCCTATCGTCTTCACGGAACTGGCTTCCGCCGCCATGGGACGCCTGCTACATTCACCCGCGGTCGCTTGTAGAGGGGTTGTCCTATTTGGTGCTTCATGCGTCATGGAACATGCGGACGCACGTGAGCATGGCGTCGTGGACCGCGACCCTTCCTCGGGTGTTATCGTCTTTTATTTTCCTATCATCTCCACAGAATTGGCTTCCTTCGTAGGCCCCTTCTAGCCTCACCCTCGTCCGCACTGCCCTCCTCAATTGCAGCCAACCGTCGAGCATCGCTGCCCCCCCCCCCCCCGCTGCCCCCGGGACCCCCCTCTGTTATCCTTAACCCATCTGCGGCGAACCCAAGCCGTATCGCACTCCCCTAAGTTTTCTTCCTCGCCTATGTTGGAGACGCCGAGGAAGCCACGTCATCCCCATCTCCGGTGAGGGTGGCACGTGTTCATAGTCTTCCTCCCTTCCCGGTCGTCTTCTTCATCCTCGGTCAGCAAGTGCCACCTAATGGGCCGATGCCCACTACCCTTCCGCCCTACGCGTTTGGAGGATAAACGGTGCCTTATGCTTAGCCAAATAGGATTTACCGGTTAATGGTTTGCATTTTAGGGTGAGGAGGTGGGCCTCTTTGGGCCAAATTATCAGCATTGACGGGCTGAAAATTTGACTCATCCATGTTACCGCTACATTTGTAAGTTTCCCTCAGAAGGAAAAAAAAACAAGTGTAAGTAGGACTGCTAACGGATTTTCGTAAGTGGTGACTGATCAACAATGACTTTTATTGTTGTGGAGTAGGAGGCAGGGACACCGGTTTCATGATCAACGTGTAGCTTGGATTTTTTCAGGTCAAGTTTGTGTTTTCTTTCCCTGCAAAAATGAAGTTTGTGTTTCCTTAGCAGGGGCGCTCTAGATAGGTGGATACAGTAACATGTGGAAAAAGGGATCTTGGTTGTGTAAGTTTGATCTTCTTATGGGAAAATGCATTTTGGTTTATACAGTAACATGTGGAAAAAGGGATTTTGCGACACGTCACGAACCAGGCGATGTTCCGGCAGCTCGACATGCTCCGGCACTCCATGTACAGAGGCTACTACGCGCTCGATGCCTTCACGTGCAGAGATGGCGAAGATCAGGTGAGCCACCACTCACTCTCCGTGTCCAAATTCAGTTCCGCCAAGCGTCTCTGCCGCTCTACCAGCTGGACGCCAAACAACATGGTGGTCGACGGCGAACTAAGGAGAGCGCTCGGTGGGCTTGAGATGATCGTCGCTGACATGGAGGAATTCGTCATCTTCCTGAAGTGCTATCCTCTGATATACCGCCAGCCTTGCAGCAGCTACTTGTTTTCAGACATGTGTATATATGTTGTTATACCTTCAGTGCTCTGATTTGTGGAGCAAGAACTGATATGAAATCTAGATGATATAGCTAGAAAAATAGAAACATATTAACTTTGTAACATCTCCTTATAGTTGAAATGAAATTATGTTTCTCCATCCGACCTGGTCGGCAGATACCCGAATGAACTATGTGCGCGTTTGGTAGGCTGGGTCGGATTCCTGCACCACTGGCGCATCGAGACAGGCGCCTGCGCGTCGCGAACAGGCCATGGGCCACTTTTGGCCCATCGTTTGGCAGCCTGTGCTGCATCGATCCGAACAGAAGTGCAGATTGTTTGGATGTCTGGATACAGCGCTCCAACTCTATTCAGCCATAGCACATGTGTTTGGTTGCCATTTTGGGGACCCTAGCAAAAGCTTCTCCTCACCACATTCAACTATGGTGACCTTACCATCACATAACGCACAGAAAACACGATCAGTCACATAACAGAGTACCTAATCTAGCGTTAGGGTGGTAAAATGCATACCTAAACCTGAGGGCGGACAACCTAGGTGCAAAAGCAATGTTCAACAGCCTCAGGCCAACATTGCAGACACATATGCACAAAAGCAAGTGTTTAGACAACACTAGAGACATGGATCTAGCAGCAACACCTTAACGGCGAGGATCAGCAAAAGGGCCCTCGCGATGCCTCCTGCACCCGAAGATGCTGCAGCAGGAAATTTCCTTCCTGAAGACATCGACCTTGAAGTCGTCGTCCTGAGGGGTGAAGACGAGCGTGTCTTCGACGCGGAGTAAAAGCCTGGCGGCGAACGCGCTCCATCCCTTGATGAAGCCGACGCGCTGACCCGTCCACTGCAGATGCACCTTCCACTCGCAGCGCTCGCCCATGTACAAGCACACCTTCACGGGGGGCCATTGTTCTTCAGCTTGTACTTGGTGATCAGGATCTGCTCCATGTAGGACGGCACGACGAGGGCACGGAGGTCCGGACTCTCGATCTGCATGAAGAACGCCGGCAGCCGCTGCCTGGGAGTGTGCCCCAGGTCAGCAGGACGGCCGGCGTGAAGCCTTGGCGCGGTGATCTGCTGGTACGCTTGTATGAACGCTTCGTTGGGGTCACGAAGCTGCACCCGGACTATCTTGTCCCTTGCGTCCAGTATGGGCCCTTCCGGGAGGGTTTCCAGGAAGGGCCAGTTCTGCAGATGCAATGGCAATGCAAAGTGTAGCGATAGTTGGCATTGTTGAGGTCTAATGGCAATGATAAGATCAAGTCCATGATGGCAATGGCAAACACAAGCACTGTCATGGACAATGCTTGTCAGGGACAAAGCCAATGTCATGCTCAAGCACTGTCATGGACTTGACAATGGCAAGTCCATCATGGTGCTTGAGCTTGGCATGGCCAACTTCAAGGACTGTCATGAACAATGGACAATGCCAATGCCAATGTCCAACAGTCAAGCACTCATGAACATTGCCATATCTACATTCACATCGATCTGAGCTGCCAGACAACTATGTGGTCTACAATGTCATCTAATCGGAGGAGGAGGCGATTGAGGGTACTTACGATTGGGTGGAGCGAGAGCGTCCCAGTAGGAGGAGGAGGACGCGCATAGGTGCTGGTAGGTCCTCGAGGAGGTCGCACTCCAAATCCTGGTGGAGGAAGAGGCGGAGCCGGTGCCGTAGTCGGGCAGGGGAATGCCCATTAAGCAGTCGGCTGCCGATGAGCACGAGGTCGGCTAAACCCCATCGGCGTGACGTGTGGCGTGCCATTCGGTGCAGCCGGACGCGGCATGCCCCATGGCATGGGCTCGTGCATCGGGGTCGACACGAACCCTGGCGGGGGCTCCATCTCCCTGCGAGATCCCGGTGCACCTACCGCCATTGCGGCCGCCCTCGCCGTCAGAAAGCCTAGTGGGGAGGGGGAAACCCCGTTGTTGAGGGATCTGCCAGTGGAATCCCGGCGGCTTGAAGAGCGGCGACGGCGGCGCTGCGAGTTTCCATGCTGGCTGGCCTCGTACTCACGAACGGCAGCGGCCGATTCAACACCGCCACACGACCGACATCGATCTGCGTCGTCGAGTAGCAGCCTCCGGCCTCGTACTCGCGGAGGAGGCTGAAAGGATCGTATGCCGCACCTAGAGGGGGGTGAATAGGTGCTAACCAATTTTTAGTTCGTTTTCAATTTAGGCTTGACACAAAGGTAAATTCTCTAGATATGCAACTATGTGAATTTACCTATATGACAAGGCTAACAACTAAGCAAGATAAAGCTACGCAATATATAGAAGAGATAATTGGATAGAGGTAACCGAGAGTGGAGCACGTGGAGACACGGAGTTGATTCACGTAGTTCCCTTCCTTTGCAAGAAGGTGCGTCTACGTTTGGAGGAGTGTGATCACTACGAAAGCCAGACCAATGCCACGAAGGCTTCACTCAGGTCTCCTGTGAGCACCGCCACAAAGGCCTAGCCCACTCCACTAAGGGATTTCCTCAAGGCGGAAACCGAGCCTTTACAAGGTTCTTGGGGAACACATCCACAACCAAATTGGAGGCTCCCAAATCTGTAACAACACAACAATCAACAAAAATACATCAACAACAAACAACTAGAGATCCAAAGAGGAACACTAGCAAGGGGGCCTCAATAAAATGAGGGGGAAATGCAAATCGCTTTGGTGAAGATGTAGATTGGGGTCTTCTCCTTTGATTCTCCAAAGCACAAGGGATTTGGGTGGATAAGGGAGGAGATCTGAAGATTTTGGTGTTCTTGGTGCCTCAACAATGGCGGAGGAAGACTTGAGGATTTGAGCAACCTTCCAAGGTAGGGGAAGGGTCCTTTTTATACCCCACCAACTATTCTGCACGTTGGAAGTCATTTGGCGGCAGTGTCGGCCCTGAATCGGCGGCGTGCCGGCCCCTTCAGAAACAGCCTCAGTTTGTCGACAGAGCTGGCCGACAGTGTCGGAGATGAACCGCCGGCAATGCCGGAGTGCACCCACCGGCAGTGCCGGGGTGCACCGACCGGCAGTGCCGGCCCAATTCCACAGGCAGTGCCGGCCACAGGAAAAGTCCAGCTCCACACTTTTCTCCTTTTTGAGTGGATCGGGATTATCGGATGTGGTACTTTTCTTTATCTGTCACTCACTTAGCACACAGTTAGAATGTCACCGGTGTTGTTAACAAACACGCAAAACCCTAGAGATCATGAAATGCTCTTTCAACCTCCCCTTTTTTGGTGTTTGATGATAATACCGGGATTTCGCAAAGTAATGAGCAAAAAATAGCATGGTGTTTCAAATAAGAGAGAAACTCCCCCTAGATGTGTGCATACATGAATTTTGTGTTTGAATATAAATGCACACATTAGGTGTAGAGCAACTGTAACTTTCAAGGTATAGTAAACACAATGCTTACAAGACATATATGACAGATAAAGGAAGGAGGACAATAATAGTTGAGATGTGGAGATCATACTCTTCCATAAAGAAATCCTCAATTATGTATAATCTCGAACATGAGTCCCATAAACATATCATGCATCAATTGAGATAAATCCATAGACAAGTTGAGATATATAAATTGATCATACCATTTCATCACGACAATCTCAACCATATTGAATTCCGAAAACCATAGCAATATGTCACACACTAAACGGTCTTGCCACCACACATAGAACAGAGTTTTAAACACCAAGACACAAAAGATAAAGTTCAAACAAAAGCACAAATGATAAAAGGAGGACACAAGATTTAAAGAAATGGTAAACACATATGCTTGTGCCTCAACCTTAGCAAATCCCGTGCAAGTCCTAATAGACCTTCTTCTCCCCCTTTGGCATCAAGACACCAAAAAGAAGAAAAGAAGTGATGCTACAACGTCCCATGGAAGCTCAGATATCCTTGGAATGGTTGGAGGATTCTTCGTCTTCAGACTCGGCGGGCTCACTGTCTTCATCATCACTAGCAGGACGCTGTCGGCGAGAAGGACCGGGTAGCCCAAGCTGCTCAAACTCAGTTATATTGCCATGCTTTGACAGCCAGTCTTCCTCGGGAGTAATGACCTCCTCAGACCCACTCTCAACAGGAATGTCCAATTTGCGCATAATGAGCTTTGTGTTCCTCCTCTCCATCTTCCTTTCCCTATGAGCTTGGTACTGACGCCTGTTGATGTCAGACTTGAGACAGAACATCTTGGCAAGCTTGGCCTCAATGCGAGCAAACCAACCACTGTCAGCAGGGGGAACATACTCCATATCTGAGTCTTCTTCAGCAGAATCCTTAGCACTGGGAAGACGAGGAGGAAGGGGATGAGTCTTGACCTTGAGATCCTTGTGTTTGTGAGGCAGATGGTTAACATCATCAAGGAGGTTACCAAAACCAGCCTTGTTCCAGCGAGTGCAGATGAAGCACATGAAGTAGGGAGCAAACACAGGAGACTTGCGAGACATGATGCATACCCAAAACTCATTCCACAGAAAATTCATCACATCCAACTGAAGGTCGGAGTCACGGTGCTGGTGAGTGAGATACAAAAGATTTCCACGGTACCCATAGATCTGATCAACACAGCCAACCTTGGGATTGAGGACCTCTCTGTAAATGCGGAGAAGGATGTCATACACTGGGCGAAGAAACTTCTGAGAGCCATGCACCACTTCTCCTTCAAGATAAAGATCAGCAAGGAGAGCCTTATCAATGGGCTTGGGAGTGTTGTGAGCCCGAAAGTATCCTTCCTCATTGCCAGGGAGCACTGGATAGCCAAGACACTCTGCAAATTGACCCCAGGTTCCATGTAACATGTGACCCTCGGTCATCCAAGTCATAGTTTGGGCATCATCATTGTCAACATAGACCGTGGCAAAGAATTGACCAATGACATCAACACAGTAAGGGTGATGAAAACGCATCAGGGGAAAGAGACCAAGTTGCTCACAAACCTCCCGAGCTTCTGCAAAATACTGAGCATGCTTATCCATGTGAGCAAAGTTAATATGATGCATAGGAGCAACACGATAGGTAGCATTAGCATAGAGATCAGTATAAGTCTTCTCTTGATACTTAGTCCAGAATAGCTCACAACAGTTGTCGGCCTTGGGTGTGGTATAGATGTTAGTCTGACGCAGCCGAGCATACTCATGATCATGCCCATTTCCCAACGGGTATGCCTCGCAGCCTTCTGATGATGACACCGCGAGGTTCAGTTGCAGCCAAAACCTTCTCACGACGAGATGCCTTCTTTACCGGTTAGATCTCAGCTTCAAAATCAGTAGGGATAGCCCGTTTGCCCGAGTTCGATCGACGAGGACCACCTGCACCTGAGATAGCAAGGGATAGATGAAGAAGATGATAAGGTACACTAAAAGAGAGAAAATCTGACAAAAAGTGCATGGCGAATGAAGTGTTTGAGATGCAACTGTAGAGGCTAGAGGAGATCTGGCAACAGCATCGCCGGCAGTGCCATGGTGGAATGGGTGGCAGTGCCGGCCCAACCGGCAGTGCCGGTGTGCAGAGGGCGGTAGTGCCGCTGAGGATTGGTCGGCAGTGCCGGTCAAACCTGGAACAGGCCAGATCTGCTGCAGACTCACACATTGTTCCTCAAATTTTTAGCACGAGATGCAAGAGATCATCTATCTCTATCGCAAAATCTACGGAGCGATTCATCCAACTGAAGGAGATATGCCCTAGAGGCAATAATAAAGTGGTTATTATTTATATCTTTATGTTTATGATAAATGTTTATATGTCATGCTATAATTGTATTAAGCGAAACATTAGTACATGTGTGATATGTAGACAAACAAAGAAGTCCCTAGTATGCCTCTTAACTAGCTTGTTGATTAATGGATGATTAGTTTCATAATCATGAACATTGGATGTTATTAATAACAAGGTTATATCATTGTATGAATGATGTAATGGACACACCCAATTAAGCGTAGCATAAGATCTCGTCATTAAGTTATTTGCTATAAGCTTTCGATACATAGTTACCTAGTCCTTATGACCATGAGATCATGTAAATCACTTATACCGGAAAGGTACTTTGATTACACCAAACACCACTGCGTAAATGGGTGGTTATAAAGGTGGGATTAAGTATCCGGAAAGTATGAGTTGAGGCATATGGATCAACAGTGGAATTTGTCCATCCCGATGACGGATAGATATACTCTGGGCCCTCTCGGTGGAATGTCGTCTAATGTCTTGCAAGCATATGAATGAGTTCATAAGAGACCACATACCACGGTACGAGTAAAGAGTACTTGTCAGGAGACGAGGTTGAACAAGGTATAGAGTGATACCGAAGATCAAACCTCGGACAAGTAAAATATCGCGTGACAAAGGGAATTGGTATTGTATGTGAATGGTTCATTCGATCACTAAAGTCATCGTTGAATATGTGGGAGCCATTATGGATCTCCAGATCCCGCTATTGGTTATTGGTCGGAGTGAGTACTCAACCATGTCCGCATAGTTCACGAACCGTAGGGTGACACACTTAAAGTTGGATGTTGAAATGGTAGAACTTGAATATGGAATGGAGTTCGAATATTTGTTCGGAGTCCCGTATGAGATCCCGGACATCACGAGGAGTTCCGGAATGGTCCGGAGAATAAGATTCATATATAGGATGTCATTTTATGTGAATTAAAATGATGCGGAAGGTTCTATGGAAGGTTCTAGAAGGTTCTAGAAAAGTCCGGAAGAAACCACCTAGGAAGGTGGAGTCCCGGTGGGACTCCACCTCCATGGCCGGCCAACCCTAGTGGGAGAGGAGTCCCAAGTGGACTCCCCCTTAGGGGGCCGGCCACCCCCCCATATGGAAGGGGGGAATCCCACCCTAGGTAGGTTTCCTTTTCATATGGAAGGTTTTGGTTTCGGGTCTTATTCGAAGACTTGGAGACCAACACTTGGGGTTCCACCTATATAATGAGGGGCCAAGGGAGGGGGCCGGCCACCCCAAGACTACAAGCTGGCCGCCCCATTGAAGTGGCCGGCCACCCCCTCCCAAACCCTAGCCGCCCCCTCTCCTCCATATCTCCCGCGTAGCTTTAGCGAAGCTCCGCCGGAGTTCTCCACCGCCACCGACACCACGCCGTCGTGCTGTCGGATTCAAGAGGAGCTACTACTTCCGCTACCCGCTAGAACGGGAGGTGGACGTCGTCTTCATCAACAACCGAACGTGTGACCGAGTACGGAGGTGCTGCCCGTTCGTGGCGCCGGAAGCGATCGTGATCAAGATCTTCTACGCGCTTTTGCAAGCGGCAAGTGAACGTCTACTGCAGCAACAAGAGCCTCATCTTGTAGGCTTTGGAATCTCTTCAAGGGTGAGACTCGATACCCCCTCGTTGCTACCGTCTTCTAGATTGCATCTTGGCTTGGATTGCGTGTTCGCGGTAGGAAATTTTTTGTTTTCTATGCAACGTTATCCTACAGTGGTATCAGAGCCATGTCTATGCATAGATGGTTGCACGAGTAGAACACAATGGTTTGTGGGCGTTGATGCTCTTGTTATCTTTAGTTTGAGTACTTTGCATCTTCGTGGCATAGTGGGATGAAGCGGCTCGGACTAACTTTACATGACCGCATTCATGAGACTTGTTCCTCGTTCGACATGCAACTTGTATTGCATAAGAGGCTTTGCGGGTGTCTGTCTCTCCTACTATAGTGAAGATTCAATTTACTCTTCTATTGAAAACATTAGTATCAACGTTGTGGTTCATGTTCGTAGGTAGATTAGATCTCTCTCGAAAACCCTAAACCACGTAAAATATGCAAACCAAATTAGAGACGTCTAACTTGTTTTTGCAGGGTTTGGTGATGTGATATGGCCATTATGTAATGATGAATATGTATGAGATGATCATTATTGTATTGTGGCAACCGGCAGGAGCCTTATGGTTGTCTTTAAATTTCATGTTGAGTAGTATTTCAAAGTAGTTGTAATAGTTGCTATATGGAGGACAATCATGAAGACGGCGCCATTGACCTTGACGCTACGCCGACGATGATGGAGATCATGCCCGAAGATGATGGAGATCATGTCCGTGCTTTGGAGATGAAGATCAAAGGCGCAAAGACAAAAGGGCCATATCATATCACATTTGAACTGCATGTGATGTTAATCCTTTTATGCATCTTATTTTGCTTAGATCGCGACGGTAGCATTATAAGATGATCCCTCACTAAAATCTCAAGATAATGAAGTGTTCATCCTTAGTAGCACCGTTGCCAAGACTTGTCGTTTCGAAGCATCTCGTGATGATCGGGTGTGATAGAATCAACAAGTGCATACAACGGGTGCAAGACAGTTTTGCACATGCGGATACTATGGTGGCCTTGACGAGCCTAGCATGTACAGACATGGTCTCGGAACACGTGATACCGAAAGGTAGAGCATGAATCATATGGTTGATATGATGAACACTTTGAGTGTTCGCCATTGAAATCACACCTTGTCTCGTGATGATCGGACATAGGTGCGGTGGATTTGGTTCGTGTGATCACTAAGACAATGCGAGGGATATTATTTTGAGTGGGAGTTCACCTAGATTTTTAATTATGTTGAATTAAAATTTGAACTCAATTTGTCATAAACTTAGTCTAAACTTTTGCAAATATATGTTATAGAGATGGCATCCCCAATCAATTTTAACCAGTTCCTAGAGAAAGAAAAACTTAAGAGCAACGGTAGCAACTTCACCGACTGGTTCCGTCATGTGAGGATCTTCCTCTCTGGCGGAAATCTGCAATATATGCTTGATGCACCGCTAGGTGACCCTCCTGCAGAAACTGAAACCGATGAAGTAAAAGCTGTTTACGAGACTCGGAAAACTCGGTACTCTCAAGTTCAGTGTGCCATCCTGTGCAGTCTGGAATCCGATCTTCAAAAACGTTTTGAGCACCACGATCCTCATGAGTTGATGAATGAGCTGAAAGCTATATTCGAGACTCATGCGGCCGTGGAATGCTATGAAGCATCGAAACATTTCTTCAGCTGTATGATGGAAGAAGGCAGCTCCGTTAGTGAGCACATGCTCGCCATGACCGGGCATGCGAAGAAACTCAGTGACTTGGGAATAGTGATTCCTAACAGACTGGGGATTAATCGTGTCCTTCAATCACTGCCACCAAGTTACAAGAACTTTGTGATGAACTACAATATGCAGAACATGAACAAGGAGTTACCTGAACTCTTTGGCATGCTAAAAGCTGCTGAGATTGAGATCAAGAAAGAGCAACAAGTGTTGATGGTCAACAAGACCACCAGTTTCAAGAAACAGGGCAAGTCTAAGGGAAAATTCAAGAAGGGTGGCAAGAAAGCTGCCACGCCTCCTATGAAACCTAAGAACGGCCCTAAGCCTGATGCTGAGTGCTATTACTGCAAGGAGAAGGGACACTGGAAGCGTAATTGCTCCAAGTATCTGGCTGATCTCAAGAGCGGCCTTGTCAAGAAGAAGAAAGAAGGTATATCGATATACATGTTATAGTTGTTTATCTCACTGGTTCTCGTTCTAGTACACAGGTATTTGATACTGGTTCGGTTGCTCATATTTGTAACTCGAAACAGGAACTAAAGAATAAACGAAGACTACTGAAAGATGAAGTGACGATGCGTGTTGGAAATGGATCCAAAGTCGATGTGATCGCTGTCGGCACACTTCCTCTACATCTACCTTCGGGATTAGTTTTAAGCCTAAATAATTGTTATTTTGTACCCGCGTTGAGCATGAACATTATATCTGGATCTTGTTTAATGCAAGACGGTTATTCATTCAAGTCTGAGAATAATGGTTGTTCTATTTTTATGAATAATATCTTTTATGGTCGAGCACCACAAAAGAATGGCTTATTTCTGTTAGATCTCGATAGTAGTGATACGCATATACATAACATTGATGCTAAGCGAATTAAATTGAATGATAATTCTACTTATATGTGGCACTGTCGTCTTGGTCATATTGGAGTGAAACGCATGAAGAAACTCCATACCGATGGATTACTTGAATCACTTGACTTTGAGTCACTTGATAGATGCGAAGCATGTCTAATGGGAAAAATGACAAAGACTCCATTTTCTGGTATGATGGAGCGAGCTACTGACTTATTGGAAATCATACATACCGATGTGTGTGGACCAATGAGTGTAGCATCGCGCGGTGGTTATCGTTATGTTCTAACCTTCACAGATGATCTGAGTAGATATGGGTATATCTATTTCATGAAACATAAATCCGAAACTTTCGAGAAGTTTAAGGAATTCCAAAGTGAAGTAGAAAATCAACGTAACAAGAAGATTAAATTTCTACGATCTGATCGTGGAGGTGAATATCTGAGTTATGAGTTTGGCATGCATTTAAAGAAATGCGGAATACTTTCACAATTGACACCGCCGGGAACACCTCAACGTAACGGTGTGTCCGAACGTCGTAATCGAACTCTCTTAGATATGGTTCGTTCTATGATGTCTCTTACTGATTTGCCGTTATCATTTTGGAGTTATGCATTAGAGACAGCTGCATTCACTTTAAATAGAGCACCATCAAAATCCGTAGAAACGACACCGTATGAATTATGGTTTAATAAGAAACCTAAGTATCGTTCTGAAAGTTTGGGGTTGCGAAGCCTATGTAAAGAAGTTACAACCGGACAAGCTAGAACCCAAAGCGGAGAAATGCATCTTCATAGGATACCCTAAGGAAACTATAGGGTATACTTTCTATCACAAATCTGAAGGCAAAATCTTTGTTGCTAAGAACGGAACCTTTCTTGAGAAAGAATTTCTCACTAAAGAAGTGACTGGAAGAAAAGTAGAACTCGATGAGATTGATGAATCTATACTCGTTGATCAGAGTAGCGCAGTACCGGAAGTTGTACCTATACCACCTACACCGGCAACAGAGGAAGCTAATGATAATGATCATGAAACTTCGAACGAGGAAACTACTGAACCTCGCAGATCGACAATTGAACGTACCACTCCTGATTGGTATGATCCTTGTCTAAATGTCATGATTGTGGATAACAATGATGAGGACCCTGCGACGTATGAAGAAGCGATGATGAGCCCAGATTCCAACAAATGGCAAGAAGCCATGAAATCCGAAATGGGATCCTTGTATGATAACAAAGTATGGACTTTGGTAGACTTACCTGATAGCCGAAAGGCTGTCGAGAACAAATGGATCTTCAAGAGAAAAACAAATGCTGATGGTAATATTACTGTCTATAAAGCTCGACTTGTCGCAAAGGGTTTCCGACAAATTCAAGGAGTTGACTACGATGAGACTTTCTCACCTGTAGCGAAGCTAAAATCTGTGAGGATTTTGTTAGCAATAGCTGCATTTTTCGATTATGAGATTTGGCAGATGGATGTCAAAACGGCGTTCCTTAATGGAGACATTGAGGAAGAGTTGTATATGATACAACCCAAAGGTTTTGTCGATCCTAAAAATGCTGACAAAGTATGCAAACTTCAGCGTTCAATCTATGGACTGAAGCAAGCATCGAGAAGTTGGAACCGACGCTTTGAAAAGGTGATCAAAGACTTCGGGTTTATACAGTGTCATGGAGAGGCCTGTATTTACAAGAAAGTGAGTGGGAGCTCTGTAGCATTCCTGATATTATATGTAGATGACATATTATTGATCGGGAATGATATAGAACTATTAAGCAGTGTAAAAGGTTATTTGAATAATAGTTTTTCAATGAAAGACCTTGCTGAAGCATCGTATATATTAGGCATCAAGATTTATAGAGATAGATCAAGACGCCTAATAGGGCTATCACAGAGTACATATCTGGACAAGATTCTAAAGAAGTTTAGAATGGACGAAAGTAAGAAAGGGTTCTTACCTATGTTACCGAGCAAGGTCTTGAGTAAGACTCAAGGACCGGCTACGCAGAAGAAAGAGAAAGGATGAGTAATATCCCCTATGCCTCGGCGATAGGATCTATCATGTATGCCATGCTATGTACTAGACCGGATATAGCACATGCTTTGTTAGTTTGACTAGCAGATATCAAAGTGATCCAGGAATGGAACACTGGACAGTGGTCAAGAATATCCTGAAGTACTTGAAAAGAACTAAGGATATGTTTCTTTGTTATGGAGGTGACCAAGAGCTCGTTGTAAGTGGTTACACCGATGCAAGTTGGACCACTGATCCTGATGACTCTAAGTCACAGTCTGGGTACGTGTTTATATTGAATGGTGCTGCAGTAAGCTGGGCAAGCTCGAAGCAGTGCACGGTGGCGAAGTCTTCAACAGAATCAGATTACATAGCGGCTTCCGGAGGCTTCATCGAAGCGGTATGGATGAAGAGGTTCATTGTAGAGCTCGGTGTGGTTCCTAGTGCATTGGACCCATTAATCATTTACTGTGATAACATGGGTGCCATCGCCAATGCACAAGAGCCAAGGTCACACAAGAGGCTGAAGCATATCAAGCTGCGTTACCACTCGATTCGCGAATACATCGAAGATGGAGAAGTAAAGATTTGCAAAGTACACACTGATCTGAATGTAGCAGATCCGTTGACTAAAGCTCTCCCTAGGGCAAAGCATGACCAACACCAGAATGCCATGGGTGTTAGGTATATTACAATGTAATCTAGATTATTGACTCTAGTGCAAGTGGGAGACTGAAGGAGATATGCCCTAGAGGCAATAATAAAGTGGTTATTATTTATATCTTTATGTTTATGATAAATGTTTATATGTCATGCTATAATTGTATTAACTGAAACATTAGTACATGTGTGATATGTAGACAAACAAAGAAGTCCCTAGTATGCCTCTTAACTAGCTTGTTGATTAATGGATGATTAGTTTCATAATCATGAACATTGGATGTTATTAATAACAAGGTTATATCATTGTATGAATGATGTAATGGACACACCCAATTAAGCGTAGCATAAGATCTCGTCATTAAGTTATTTGCTATAAGCTTTCGATACATAGTTACCTAGTCCTTATGACCATGAGATCATGTAAATCACTTATACCGGAAAGGTACTTTGATTACACCAAACACCACTACGTAAATGGGTGGTTATAAAGGTGGGATTAAGTATCCGGAAAGTATGAGTTGAGGCATATGGATCAACAGTGGGATTTGTCCATCCCGATGACGGATAGATATACTCTGGGCCCTCTCGGTGGAATGTCGTCTAATGTCTTGCAAGCATATGAATGAGTTCATAAGAGACCACATACCACGATACGAGTAAAGAGCACTTGTCAGGAGACGAGGTTGAACAAGGTATAGAGTGATACCGAAGATCAAACCTCGGACAAGTAAAATATCGCGTGACAAAGGGAATTGGTATTGTATGTGAATGGTTCATTCGATCACTAAAGTCATCGTTGAATATGTGGGAGCCATTATGGATCTCCAGATCCCGCTATTGGTTATTGGTCGGAGTGAGTACTCAACCATGTCCGCATAGTTCACGAACCGTAGGGTGACACACTTAAAGTTGGATGTTGAAATGGTAGAACTTGAATATGGAATGGAGTTCGAATATTTGTTCGGAGTCCCATATGAGATCCCGGACATCACGAGGAGTTCCGGAATGGTCCGGAGAATAAGATTCATATATAGGATGTCATTTTATGTGAACTAAAATGATGCGGAAGGTTCTATGGAAGGTTCTAGAAGGTTCTAGAAAAGTCCGGAAGAAACCACCAAGGAAGGTGGAGTCCCGGTGGGACTCCACCTCCATGGCCGGCCAACCCTAGTGGGAGAGGAGTCCCAAGTGGACTCCCCCTTAGGGGGCCGGCCACCCCCCCCCCCCCATATGGAAGGGGGGAATGCCACCCCAAGTGGGATTCCCACCCTAGGTAGGTTTCCTTTTCATATGGAAGGTTTTGGTTTCGGGTCTTATCCGAAGACTTGGAGACCAACACTTGGGGTTCCACCTATATAATGAGGGGCCAAGGGAGGGGGCCGGCCACCCCAAGACTACAAGCTGGCCGCCCCATTGAAGTGGCCGGCCACCCCCTCCCAAACCCTAGCCGCCCCCCTCTCCTCCATATCTCCCGCGTAGCTTTAGCGAAGCTCCGCCGGAGTTCTCCACCGCCACCGACACCACGCCGTCGTGCTGTCGGATTCAAGAGGAGCTACTACTTCCGCTGCCCGCTGGAACGGGAGGTGGACGTCGTCTTCATCAACAACCGAACGTGTGACCGAGTACGGAGGTGCTGCCCGTTCGTGGCGCCGGAAGCGATCGTGATCAAGATCTTCTACGCGCTTTTGCAAGCGGCAAGTGAACGTCTACCACAGCAACAAGAGCCTCATCTTGTAGGCTTTGGAATCTCTTCAAGGGTGAGACTTGATACCCCCCTCGTTGCTACCGTCTTCTAGATTGCATCTTGGCTTGGATTGCGTGTTCGCGGTAGGAAATTTTTTGTTTTCTATGCAGCGTTATCCTACACCAACTATCTTTCTTCTAGGTAGGTAAACCCATCCTAGAGAGGGAGAGAGAGGGAGAGGAAGCTAACCGGAGGATGAAGCCATGGAGGAGGGTGGCCTGCCCGATTCCAACCGACCAGGGGAGGAGGGAGGGCACGGGACGGCGGCCGGAGGGCTGGGGCGGCGGCAGCGATGACTGGGTCGTCGTGTGGGAGGAAAGGGACGCGGGGAAAAAAGGAATGAGCAGTTGCCCTAACTTTTCCCTTGAATCCGTCACTTAACCCCACCCGACAGCGGCAGTGCCGCTCAGCCGAGGCCGGCAGTGCCGGTGTGACCGGCAGTGCCGGGGTGCCACCACCACCAGTGCCGGGGTGAAACCACCGGCAGTGCCGGCAAGCCAGCCCCAAGCCCAAAAACCCTTGAAATTTTCAGACTTTTAGTGTATAATAAAGATTGGAATGGTTTCTTAGGAGAGGTGGGGCTTAGGATAGAAATATCACACTGTTGATGGTACGTTATCACCCATATTTGCAAACATTGCAAACAAAGACCAAGGATGAGTGATTTCCCATAACAACAAATGAAAGTCAGATAATATCCATAAAAGACCCAAATAACCCCAACTCTTCACAAAGAAGAGTGTGGCGGCCTAAGCCACCATGTAGGGGTGTTATGGTTTGGCACCGCGAAGATATATCTTGGGCCCAAAACCAATACTCGTCATTGAAGCTAACATATCAATATGTATGATATAAAGAGAATGATTTCTTACTATTGGCATTATGGGGGGAGGGATAGCTCTATAGTTTAAACCGCACTCCCCCTACTTCCATGCCCACTATAGCTCTATAGTTTAAACCGCACTCCCTCTATAGTCTAAACCAAATAAAGTTTTGAGACGAAGGTGTGTTTGCAAGATGGTCAAGCTATACTCCTTGAATCAATGATATTTAGCTCATTCCTCAAATAGAAAAACATTGCTTCATCAAGAGGCTTCGTGAATATATCGGCAAGTTGATCTTTGGTAGGAACAAAGCATAGCTCAATATCAACACGGGCAACATGATCCCTAATAAAATGATTCCGGATCTCAATATGCTTCGTTCTTGAGTGTTGCACCGGATTATAAGCAATCTTGATGGCGCTTTCATTGTCACATAAAAGAGGCACTTTGTCACAAGCGACACCGTATTCCTTTAAAGTTTGCCTCATCCATAACAATTGAGTGCATCCACTTGCGGCGGCAACATATTCGGCTTCGGCGGTGGAGAGAGATATAAAATTTTGCTTCTTAGAAGACCAACACACCAAGGACCTACCAAGGAATTGGCAAGCCCCGGAGGTTGATTTCCTATCATCCTTGTCTACCGCCCAATCTGCATCGGTGTATCCATTGAGAAAGAAACTTGAGCCTTTAGGATACCAAAGACCATATCTTGGGGTATCAACTAAATATCGAAAGATTCTTTTGAGAGCCATAAAATTATTCTCCTTAGGAGAAGCTTGATACCTTGCACACACACCAACACTCAACACTATGTCTGGTCTAGATGCACAAAGGTAAAGCAAGGATCCAATCATGGAGCGATATACCTTTTGATCCACCTCTTTACCATTGGGATCAAGTGCAAGATGACATTTAGTAACCATTGGAGTGGCTACACCTTTCATCTCCGTCATCTTGAACCTCTTGAGCATGTCTTGGAGATATTTTGCTTGATTGATGAAAGTCCCTTCTCTCAATTGCTTGATCTCAAAACCAAGAAAGAACCTCATCTCTCCCATCATAGACATCTCAAACCTATCGGTCATAAGCTTTGAAAATTCATCGTTGAAAGCTTTGTTAGTAGAGCCAAAGATAATATCATCAACATATAATTGGAAAACGAAAAGCTCCCCATTGACCCACTTAGTAAAAAAGAGTGGGATCGATTAGCCCAACATCAAACCCACGGTCTATCAATAATTCTTTAAGGTGCTCGTACCAAGCTCTAGGAGCTTGTTTGAGACCATAAAGAGCTTTATCGAGCTTATAGACATGGTTAGGAAAGTCGGGATCCTCAAACCTCAGGGGTTGCTTAACATAAACCTCTTCATGCAAAGTACCATTAAGAAAAGCACTTTTCACATCCATTTGCTGTAACTTAAAGTTATGATGCGATGCATAAGCAAGAAGGATACGGATGGACTCAAGGCGAGCCACGGGAGCATAAGTTTCTCCAAATTCAATTCCTTAAATTTGAGAGAAACCTTGAGCCACCAATCTTGCCTTGTTCGTCACAACATTTCCAAACTCATCTTGCTTATTCTTGAAAATCCATTTAGTGCCTATAACATTGCGGCACTCCTTTGGCTTCTCTACTAAATACCATACTTTGTTGCGCTTGAAGTTGTTGAGTTCATCGTGCATAGCTTCCAACCAATCCGGATCTTCAAGAGCTTCAAAAACTTTCTTGGGTTCCACTAAGGAGATATAAGCATGATGATTGATAAAGTTAGCCAATTGCCTTCTTGTGGAAACTCTCCCTCTTACATCACTTAGGACCTTATCATGAGTGTGTCCAAGAATTTCCAAGTTCCTATCTCTTCTTGATAAACGACGGGCCTCGATCTCCTCCTTGGTTCTTCTTGGCCTTGGAGGTATCACTTGATCAACTTGATCGTTTGGGTCCCCGTCTTGAGCTTCAACTTGAGCTTCCTAAATTTCTTGAGATTGCTCAACATCATGTGCTTGATCTTGCACATTATTCGGTGAATTAAAAATACTGAATGGATCCTCATCGGAGCCATCATGAACCTTTGGTTGATCTTGTCCTTGATCTTGCACACTAGAGGGAGGGTTTTGTTCATGTTCTTGGGTTGGTGCATCATTAGCTTCAGTAGATGGAGTTTTTTGATGTTGAGAAGATGAGGGCTCCCCCATGGTAGAGCATAGTCCTTCCCGAGACGCCACACCGTGTCCCTCAATGGGGCGGAAAAATCCCACACCCATTCTTACTATGGCATCTTGAGGTATTTCATCACCTGCACAAACATCAACTTGCCCTACTTGGGAGCCATCATTTTCTTCGAACTTCACACTACAAGATTCGATGATAATCCCGGAGGATACATCAAAGACTCTATAAGTGTGAGATTCGGCACCGTAACCAACAAATATACCCTCCAAAGCTTTAGGATCAAATTTAGATAAACGAACTCCTTTGATTTTATAGAAACACTTACACCCAAACACCTTGAAGTATGAGATATTAGGCTTGTTCCCGGTGAGTATTTCATATGGAGTCTTGTTCAAGCCCTTGCGGAGATAGAGCCGGTTAGAGGAGTGGCAAGCAGTGGAGATGGCTTCGGCCCAAAAGTTATAGCGGGATTTGTACTCCGCCATCATAGATCTTGCCATATACATAAGAGTCCGATTCTTCCTCTCCGCAACACCATTTTGTTGAGGGGTGTATGCAGCGGAATATTGATGTCTTATCCCCTCATCACTAAGAAAATCATTGAGTGTGTAGTTCTTGAACTCGGAGCCGTTGTCACTTCTTATTGCCATTAGAAGGAGGTTGTGTTGGTGTTGCACCTCGGTGGCAAAGTCAATGAAGATTTGTTGAGTCTCAACTTTCCTTTTGAGGAAGTAGACCCAAGTGTATCTTGAGTAGTCATCAATAATCACCAAGCAATGTTTCTTCGCACCAAGACTTGCATGAGTGGTGGGACCAAAGAGATCCACATGAAGGAGCTCCAAGATCCTCTTGGAAGAGATAATAGTCTTGCTTGGGTGCGGAGACTCATGCATTTTGCCTTCAACACACACCCTACAAACACGATCTTTGGCAAAAGACACATTTTCCATTAGACCCACAATATGGTTCCCCTTGTAAAGACTTTGCAAAGTTCTCATGTTGACATGGGCCAAGCGGCGATGCCACAACCAACCCACATCCGCCTTTCCGAATAGGCACATCGCACTTATCGTGGTGGTCCCCGAGAAGTCCACCACATACAAGTTGTTTTCGCGATACCCAACGAATGCGACTTTTAAAGTCTTGCTCCACAAGAGGGCGAAACCCATCTTGCCAAGGGCGGAAACGGATAACAAATTGTAACCAAGGGTTTTGACAAGCATGACATCCACAAGAGTAACGTTGTGTGCAACCACAACCTTGCCAAAACCCAATACCTTAGATGTAGAATTATCGCCAAAGGAGACGGTGATATCATTTATGTTGGGCCTCAACTCCTTGATGAGGTTCTTGCCGTCGGTCATATGACTTGTGCGTCCACTATCAAGCACCCATTTTGATCCTCCGGCGGCATAGTCCTACATGAGATCAATTCTTGGATTTAGGTACCCATTTTTCAATGGGTCCTCTTTTGTTAGCAACAAGGGTCTTTGGGACCCAAATATACCAAGCAACATAACCATCATATGGGCCAACATATTTTGCATAAACATCACCATAATAATCTTTAAATAAAACATAGTGAGGGTTAGCAATTCCCGCATCATCATCATTAATGGTTTTGGCCTTAGGGGCTTCATCATTAGTGATAACCTTCTTCTTCTCTTGTGCGGGCTTGGCCTTCTTCTTGTTTGCCTTCTTTGCCTTGGCATTAAAACCAATGCCCTCCTTCCCATTGTTTGATCTTTGTTTACTCAAAATATCATCCAAAGACAACTTACTTTGGGGAGAGGAGGCCTTATCAAGTTCATCCTTCAACCTAGCATTTTCCTCAATAATATTTGCAAGATCACAGGTAGAGGTAGAGGAGCTAGGAACATCATATTTAGCAAGCCTAATTTGAATTTGATCATTAGACTTGGAGAGGAGTGAGTATTCACTCTTCAAAGCTTTGTGAGCCTTGTCTAGTTCATCTAGATCCTTCACAAGTTTCTAATGATCAACACCAAATTGGGATTTTTCCTTTTTAAGCACTTTTGTTTTAGCCCTAGCAAGATCTCTTGCTTTAGTAAGTTTATTAATTTCATCTTGAGGCTCTTCAAGAGTTTCTAGCCTCTCTTCAAGAGAAGCTATAGTTTCTTGTCCTTCCTCAAGGGCATTTTTAAGAGCGGCTATTTCAAGAGAGTCCTCCCTTTATATTTGACTTTTTTTTATCAAGAGCATCATCTAGTTGTGCTAGACGAACCATGAGATTTGAAACATGCTTTTTAGTGTCACCTTTCAAGTTAAGAATGAACTCATCGAAATCAAGCATTTCTTGTTTCACTTTTAAACTAGCATGGTCAACACCTAGTTCATTTGATATGATAGGCATAGAGGGGTCAGGGGATGATACCTCGGAAGATTTAGCCATGAGGCAACTTTCTTCCTTCATATGAATATCCTCATTGGGGGATTCAATTTGTGACGAAGAGTTGTTGGAGAGGGACGAAAGAGCTATCAATCCATTGGAAGTTTCATATTCTTCATCATCATCATCACCGGATGTGTATTCTTCTTGAGTTGTTAGCACAATAGATGTGTCCAAGGAGGACCTTGCCATGAAGCAATGTGCATTCTTGATGTGAGGGTTCTCATTGGGGGATTCAAATAGAGATGAAGAGGGAATATTGGTGGTGGCAATGGCGGCCACTTCCTTTGAGGTTTCTTCTTCATCACTACTACTTTCAACTTCATCGGAATACTCTTCCTTAGTCATTAGCACAATACTTGAAGACCTCTTGTCCTTCTTACTCTTGTTGACGAATTTCTTGTTGGGAGCCTTTGAATCTTTGCTCTTGTAACACCCCTATTTCTAGCTAAACCTAATTAGGGTTTGATTGTGCATCATGGCATCCACATAATTTTCCTAAGAAAATTGCATCAAGGAAGAATTTGAAAACCCTAAGTGTTGTTTGAATCCCTCTCTTATTCAAATTCTCTCGAATTGCTTCAATTGTTCAAACTAAAACCTACCTTGCACTTCCCTATTAAGAAGTCCATGGATATTTTCATATGTTCGGAAAAGTTTGAAACTTCAAACAGATTTCAAATTTGCAAAAGAATTTTGGAAACAAAATGAAAACAAAATTCAGAAAAAGAAAGAAGAGGAACCCCTCTATTTTTGGGCTCAGCCCAATCCTTTCCCTCCTCTCTCCAGCGCCAGCAGCCCAGCAGGCCGGCCCAAATGCCACCTCTTTCAGCCCACCAAATCCCCCAGGGGTTTTTTCGCAAAAATTCCCCATCATCCCCAACCTCACGATGAGGAAGCACCTCGCTGTCGACGCCTCTGTCGCTCGCCGGCGCCAAGATGCTCGCCGCCGCCCCCAGCGCCTACAAGATCCCCTGCAGCCACCGCAACGAACCCTAGCATGCCCCCTTTTCCCTCTTCTTCTTCCTCTGTCTTGCGCGCGCCCAAGGCCGGAACCCTAGCCGCCGCAGACCTCGCCGCCCTCGCCTGTACGAGCCTCCCCGAGCTCCGGCGAGTAGCCTGGGAGCTCCGCCTCGCTGCGAGGACCCTCCTCGCCGAAGGAATCGGCTCGGGAAGCCCCCAATCGGCCCCGCCGCATCCTTCTTCTCCGCAGACGGCCGCCGGCCACCGGCTCATTGCCGGCGCTATGGACCTCCTCCGGCCGCGCCGTTGCCACCATCCGCTCCGCGGTGAGCTGCTGCGTCCTCCTATGCCCTCGCCTCGCCCCCTAACCCCCTCTAGCGCCGCCGCCATGTGCCACCTGCTCCGGCCGCCGCGGCTGCTCGTCGCCGGCGTGGCTCCGGCCACCCCCACCTAACGGCGTGGCCACCAGTCGCCTCGCCGTGCTCGTGCGCGTCCGATGCGCCCATCCGCGCGTCCAGGGCGCCCTCTAGCGCCGCCGCGCTATGGTCGCCGGCGCCGGCCGCCGGAGTTGACCGCCGGCGGTTGACCCCGTGGGGCCCGCGCCCCTTTTCTTTTTCATTTTGTTTTATTTCTGTAAATAGAAATACATTGATAGGTGGGGCCCCCTGTCAGATTTTTATTAATTTCAAAAAACATTTCAGAAAAGAATAAATCTATGACATGTGGGTCCAAGTCTGTTAGGCTTTTAATAATTTCCAGGATTTTTCAGAAATGATTTAAAATGAATAAAACTTGTAAAATTCATAACTTATTCATTTTAAATCAGAAAAATATGTATAATATATCAAAAATTTTAGAAAAATGAGATCTACATTTTGGTTACACAATCATGCATTGTTAAACAACTTGAACCCAAGTTTCTTTAGAGGAACCAAAATCAACCCCTCTGAGGTTTCCGGAACTACTAACCCTAGTTCACCGAAACCCAGTTAAATTGATGATGTCTTAGGGTTATTTCAGTACCTAATTAATATGTCATATCATCATTCTTGTATGCGCATTGCATCGATGCCATGTGTTGATTGTTCCTTTACCTTTCCGGTGTTTGCTTCTTCGCGATCGATAGAGCAAGTACCCGAGAAGATGAAGATCGACAACGACGCAGATCAATACTTGTCCATCGACGAACAAGTCAAGCATGGGATCTTCGAAGATCCATATCGGTTTGTCAGGGACAAAGGCAAGCCCTAGCCTGGTTCACATTATGATTTCGAAATGCTTTTACTTCTGGTTCCTACATATCGCATGCGTTTCCAATATGTTTTATCGGCAGGAATAGTTATCCTATGTGTGTTGCATTTACCATCCTTGTAGCCTAAATACTCTGATCCACTGCTCCCAGCAAGACTAGGTTTGAGCTCGTGTGCATCGCTAGAGCCGTTGTATCGAATATGCTTAGCCATGCTTAGTTAACGAATTCTGATCCATCCGGTTGATGAATCAGAGCTGCGATTGAACCTAGTATGGCAGGATGACGTGGTAAGATCAGTGATGATAATAAACATGTTTAAAGGCTTGGATGGGCCGCCACATGGGGATGTGGTGATTTGACTCGTTCTCGCCGATACTAGGACCTGAGTTCTCGCCTTCGGAACCAAGACTGAGCGTACAGCCACACGGGGCCCATGGGAACCCCTTGGCCCGAACTTGCCTAGCTTACCCATGAGTCAATTAGTTTGCGAGTTCCATTTGGCATTCTGCATGGCGAAGGCGTGGAAAAGGTTTTCAAAGGTGCATCATACAGGGACGTGGCTAGGGTGAAGGATGCTGGAGGCATTGAACTGGATCCCCTGCACACAATGACCGGGACCGCCTCGGAGAATGGCTACCTACGATGACGGAGTTCCCCAGTTAGATTGACTCATGGAATAGGCGAAGCAAGGGAAAGGTTTTGGTCGACCACCCTCTGCCGGCACACCAAGGAAGTGTGTAACGTACGGCGCTAAGAGTCGGTCGGCGCGTGTGGGTAAAGTTGTACACCCCTGCAGGGTAAATCTTTTCGAAAAGCCGTGTCCACGGTTACGGACGACTTGGTGATGGATTCTGTGATCATAGACAACATGAACCTAATCGTAAAACTTGGAATCAATGTGTGATAAGGATCCCTCCTCAGGGTATCGAGGGGGTGCTCCTAGTTGATAGGTTCAGCATATGATGAAGATTCGGTGGATTCAATATGATGATCAGTAGAGCTAGTGATATCGCTCTCTTATCCCCTTTTAAAATGATTTGAATAGACGAGCTTCTGCTCCCTCTTGTTTTGCAAAGGAAAACTGGCTTTCTGCAAAATAAGCTCCACATAAAGCCTCGCATACCAGCTTTGCTAAAAGGTTGTACTAAGTCTTGCTGAGTCCGTGTACTCAGCTTTGCATGCTTTGTTTCAGACGAAGTCGCTCCAGCAGATGAAGGTTTCTAGGTCGACATCGACGAGTAGCTTGGGATTCCCAGGTGGCAGCCTGGAATCTATGGGCTGGGACGTCGCCGTTATGCTCCTGGCCTCTTAGGCCTTTTGCTATCTTGCTATTTAGAATAGCATAACTTCGCTTCCGTTGATTGATGAAATGTCAGGTCAGTGACCTCTGCTTGTAATACTTTGGTTTTTCGCTCAGTTATGAGCTTGTATTACTCTTTGAGTCGTAGAGTCACTGTTGTGTTACCGATTCTCACCCTGTAGGCCCTAGAGATCTAGGTTAGGCTTATGCCAGATGGTGATCTGGGTTTGTCTAGCCTACGACCCCCGGGGTCGCGACAGGTTTTGGTATCAGAGCAGGACTGCCTGTAGGAAACCCTTTCTATTGGTCGATGTTGAGTCTAGTGATTGTCAAAACTATTTGAAAGCTAAAAGTATTTGCAAAAAATCTGAATATGCTTCTTTTTACTCCTTATATGGTATCGCTCTAATTCAGAGTCACCTTACCTTGTGTTGATTTGAAAAAGTTTTACCATCTCTTCTGGTCTTTCAAAACATAGGTGCTTGAATAGCAGGTCGTTTCTTAACCAGTTGACTTAGAGTTGAGTTTTCTAGAGTCTTACGTGTTCTTTGTATCTCCTTTGTTGTGTTTCAATCGAGAGATTCCTTTCCATCATGATCTCTCTACTTTGTTGGTTCCACATCCTTCTGTTCTAGGCTTCGAGGTTTCCTTTCACCTCAGATGTCTCCTTTTTATTTGCTTGGGCACTTCTGAAGCTATGGCTTCTTGAAGCTACACCATGATTACTACCTCGTAGTGCCCTTTGTGTCACTTAGATATTAGTTACTCCTTTCTCTATGTTTTAACCCTTGGACTTGAACCGAAGGTCCCGGATTGTGTTGTGTTCTTTTGAACCTCAGTACATGATGCTGACCTTTAACCCAAGATCCATTCCATTGACCCCTGTTGTCTATGGTCAAACCATACATCAAGATGGCTAACTTCAAATTCATCTAGCCCTCAAGTCTTTGGTTGTAGTCGTGATTGAATTGCGATAACAAAGGTCTTCCCTACCACCAGTTTTGGCAGAGGTTCTTCCCTAGAACCAAATGGATCACGACAAGAGTGCTCTCTGCGAGTCTCACATCTATGTCTGTGACCCTGCCACAACTTCCCTTTTCGGCATGAGTTTCACTGAAGTGTTATCTTGTGCATGTACATCTCATGATTTCTAATTTTGATGATGTTCCTCCTCATAGTTTCTTTCCGACCTTTGTCTGCTAGTTAGCAGCCAAGTGGTAATTGTGCATTGGAATCTTCTAGTGCATGTTACACCTGTGGTCTTTCAAGACATTTCACTTTGGTATGTCAGGAGAAACAAACTCTAGCACCTCGTCCATTTCTAGGACCCGGTCAAAGTGTTGTAATCCGCAGATTAAAAGGCTTATGTAGCTTCTAGTCTGTCTTACCTTAGAGTATCACCCTCTTTTATATCTATAGGTCGTGCTAAGTCTCATGACCTTATTGATGAAGTGATGCTCTTACATATCTTTACTCACCCTTTCTCCGAGCTGTCCGTGCTTGGGAATGTTGGTGTGTATGTATTGATTGTCCATCCGAGATTATAAGTAATTCTTATTGCTTTGGAATCCAAGGACGTTTGTGTCATTCTTAGCATGATTGTGAACCAATCACTATGCGAAGTTTGATTGTGTCGTCAAGTCCGTTTATTAGGCACACCTTGTTCGGTCAAAGAGTTAGGTTCGTGCCGAAGCTCTCAAGATCACATCGTTTCCTTATAAAGCAAATTCCCTCTCGAACCTAATGACCTATCGGTGGTACGTGATATTCTGGATGTCTTTCTAGAAGTATCGCCATGTTTCCACATGACCGTGTTGTCAGGTTCGTGGGTACTTTGGTTCTCTGAATCACTACTTCTCCAAGAAACCGTACTAGATATCCTGGACTAGTTGGTTGAGCTTAAACAACAACTTGGAGAGTTGAAAGACAAAAGCTCTATCGAACTTGTTCCTTCTCAAAGGGATGTCTAGTTTTGTTCATGTTGAAATCAGGAAGTATCTCTTTTATGGATATGCCATCTTTCCAAATATTTGATTTGAGTTTGGGCTATCGTCAAATCAAATTCAGTTTCGACGACTATCTTGATGATGTTTATACTCATGGTGTTTCAATTGAGTACATATTCATGTCCTCCGGTCTGACCAATACTATTGCCTCGTTCAGACAACATATGAGACCATCTTTTTGGAATATCTTGATAAGTTTGTTGTTGAGCCCATCGATGACATTCTTATTTTCTCCATGTTCAAAGAGGTTCATATTGAACAATCGGCACTAATGCTGGGAACTTTTAAGAACCATCTTGTGTTACCATGAAGTATGTGTTCCGGATGTTGGAAGTGACCTTCTTTGGTTCACGTGCATTTGCTGAAAGATGTCGCCGTGGATCCGAGTAGAGTTCCCTTTTCTTTCCTCGGGAATCGTCGCAAGTCGGTCATGCATGTGCAGAATATTCTTGAGGCGGAAGGTTGTTACCTCCCTTCCTTGAAACATTCATCTATGCACACTAAGACACTGACTGCTTTGTTTAAGAAATAGAGGAACCTTAATGACTTCATTATCTTCTTTGATGTCCCCACCAGGACTCAATTGTGTTACATTGCAAGCTCATGTGCACGAAATTGCCTTTGGCAGTCGCAACCACATGGTTTACGCAATCTAGCTCAATCTTTTGGAGCTTGACATTATAGTCCATAACTTGAGAATCTAGCAACTTTACCTTGGTGGTAGCTGTTGCAATTTCTATTCGTACATTTTGCGTCTGAAGTATCTTTACACCTAACCTAAACTGAATCTCAAGCGGCAATGATGGTTATTCTTTCTCAGGATTCATTACAAAGGTCTCTTTGTAAATCCGGCAAGATTGATGTTGTGGTTAACATAATTAGCCGGAAGGCCCAATGCCATAATCTCTTGAAACAACGAGAATAACCCCTCTCCATAAGGACCTTGTGCGACTTATTTTAGGAGTTGCCCTTATGATGTCTTTTCAATCCGAAAGTCTGACCTTCACTTGATGACCTATTGAAGGTTAGTCAGAAGCCTGATATTGGTGTCCAGAACATCAAGGAGAACATTAGAAGCAGAGTTGCTAAATGTCTCTCGGTCAATCTCTTGATACCATTTCTCCGGTGACCACAACTCAGTGAGATGAAATTTCACACCCCGGTGATTCTACTACGTCTTTCGACAATGCTTTTCCCCTTCCTTTTGGATTTTACCTGAATATCTCTTTAATTCACACGTTGTGTGAATTCGTCAGCCATATGCGACCCCAGTACTTTTGGGTAAGCTTTAATCGAATGACAATTCTATTGTCATATCCAAAGTTCAAAATCCTAGGAGAAGTATTCTTTTCTTAGGGTGCCAAATCTCCGTTGTCTATTCGTTCAAGTAACATGATGTAATATCATGAACCTTGGCACTTCACTAGCCAATGCTCTTTCCCTTCTTTTGGTTTGTACTTGAAGTTCTAATCAATTCACACGTTGTGTGAATTCGTCAGTCATCTAGGCCCCAGCCTTTTGAGTAGATAACAATCGTTTCATGTACCCATACCAAAAGAGTGACTATGATTCTGAAATCCAAAGTTGCTCTGGCTGGATAACCCTTTGTAATTCTACGAGTCACCCTCTCTAAGAGTGTCTCGTTATGGTATCAAAGGCAGTTTAACTCCTCGCTACTTTGTCCATTCATATTCTTGTCAAGCGTGGAGCAATTGCCTACCAAAATTTGAAACTTATTCCGTCATCTCCGTTACCTTGACGTGTTTCATGTTTGCCAGCTCAAGAGTTGTTTCTAAGCAATCCATCCATGAGTTGACCATGAGATACTCGATCTTTGTGAAGATCCACCGTCCAGTGTCATTCCCTCTTTCCTTTAGAGTGAAGAAAGCAAATGAAGAGTTCTTCATGGTGTTGTGGATCAATTACTTCATGATGTCGTGGATCAACCTCTTCAAGGAAGAAGATTGTCGTGGTACCGACAAGATCGTTGAAGCCCGGTGTAGTTCTTGTTACTTTCTCTATTCCTACCTTGGAATCTCGGGACGAGATTCTTTTAAGGGGGATAGATCTGTAACACCCCTATTTCTAGCTAAACCTAATTAGGGTTTGATTGTGCATCATGGCATCCACATAATTTTCCTAAGAAAATTGCATCAAGGAAGAATTTGAAAACCCTAAGTGTTGTTTGAATCCCTCTCTTATTCAAATTCTCTCGAATTGCTTCAATTGTTCAAACTAAAACCTACCTTGCACTTCCCTATTAAGAAGTCCATGGATATTTTCATATGTTCGGAAAAGTTTGAAACTTCAAACAAATTTCAAATTTGCAAAAGAATTTTGGAAACAAAATGAAAACAAAATTCAGAAAAAGAGAGAAGAGGAACCCCTCTATTTTTGGGCTCAGCCCAATCCTTTCCCTCCTCTCTCCAGCGCCAGCAGCCCAGCAGGCCGGCCCAAATGCCACCTCTTTCAGCCCACCAAATCCCCCAGGGGTTTTTTCGCAAAAATTCCCCATCATCCCCAACCTCACGATGAGGAAGCACCTCGCTGTCGACGCCTCCGTCGCTCGCCGGCGCCAAGATGCTCACAGCCGCCCCCAGCGCCTACAAGATCCCCTGCAGCCGCCGCAACGAACCCTAGCACGCCCCCTTTTCCCTCTTCTTCTTCCTCTGTCTTGCGCGCGCCCAAGGCCGGAACCCTAGCCGCCGCAGACCTCGCCGCCCTCGCCTGTACGAGCCTCCCCGAGCTCCGGCGAGTAGCCTGGGAGCTCCGCCTCGCTGTGAGGACCCTCCTCGCCGAAGGAATCGGCTCGGGAAGCCCCCAATCGGCCCCGCCGCACCCTTCTTCTCCGCAGACGGCCGCCGGCCACCGGCTCATCGCCGGCGCTATGGACCTCCTCCGGCCGCACCGTTGCCACCATCCGCTCCGCGGTGAGCTGCTGCGTCCTCCTATGCCCTCGCCTCGCCCCCTAACCCCCTCTAGCGCTGCCGCCATGTGCCACCTGCTCCGGCCGCCGCGGCTGCTCGTCGCCGGCGTGGCTCCGGCCACCCCCACCTAACGGCGTGGCCACCAGTCGCCTCGCCGTGCTCGTGCGCGTCCGACGCGCCCATCCGCGCGTCCAGGGGCGCCCTCTGTCGCCGCCGTGCTATGGTCGCCGGCGCCGGCCGCCGGAGTTGACCACCGGCGGTTGACCCCGTGGGGCCCGCGCCCCTTTTCTTGTTCATTTTGTTTTATTTCTGTAAATAGAAATACATTGACAGGTGGGGCCCCCTGTCAGATTTTTATTAATTTCAAAAAACATTTAAGAAAATAATAAATCTATGACATGTGGGTCCAAGTCTGTCAGGCTTTTAATAATTTCCAGGATTTTTCAGAAATGATTTAAAATGAATAAAACTTGTAAAATTCATAACTTATTCATTTTAAATCAGAAAAATATGTATAATATATCAAAATTTTCAGAAAAATGAGATCTACATTTTGGTTACACAATCATGCATTGTTAAACAACTTGAACCCAAGTTTCTTTAGAGGAACCAAAATCAACCCCTCTGAGGTTTCCGGAACTACTAACCCTAGTTCGCCGAAACCCAGTTAAATTGATGATGTCTTAGGGTTATTTCAGTACCTAATTAATATGTCATATCATCATTCTTGTATGCGCATTGCATCGATGCCATGTGTTGATTGTTCCTTTACCTTTTCGGTGTTTGCTTCTTCGCGATCGATAGAGCAAGTACCCGAGAAGATGAAGATCGACAACGACGCAGATCAATACTTGTCCATCGACGAACAAGTCAAGCATGGGATCTTTGAAGATCCATATCGGTTTGTCAGGGACAAAGGCAAGCCCTAGCCTGGTTCACATTATGATTTCGAAATGCTTTTACTTCTGGTTCCTACATATCGCATGCGTTTCCAATATGTTTTATCGGCAGGAATAGTTATCCTATGTGTGATGCATTTACCATCCTTGTAGCCTAAATACTCTGATCCACTGCTCCCAGCAAGACTAGGTTTGAGCTCGTGTGCATCGCTAGAGCCGTTGTATCGAATATGCTTAGCCATGCTTAGTTAACGAATTCTGATCCATCCGGTTGATGAATCAGAGCTGCGATTGAACCTAGTATGGCAGGATGACGTGGTAAGATCAGTGATGATAATAAACATGTTTAAAGGCTTGGATGGGCCGCCACATGGGGATGTGGTGATTTGACTCGTTCTCGCCGATACTAGGACCTGAGTTCTCGCCTTCGGAACCAAGACTGAGCGTACAGCCACACGGGGCCCATGGGAACCCCTTGGCCCGAACTTGCCTAGCTTACCCATGAGTCAATTAGTTTGCGAGGTCCATTTGGCATTCTGCATGGCAAAGGCGTGGAAAAGGTTTTCAAAGGTGCATCATACAGGGACGTGGCTAGGGTGAAGGATGCTGGAGGCATTGAACTGGATCCCCTGCACACAATGACCGGGACCGCCTCGGAGAATGGCTACCTACGATGATGGAGTTCCCCAGTTAGATTGACTCATGGAATAGGCGAAGCAAGGGAAAGGTTTTGGTTGACCACCCTCTGTCGGCACACCAAGGAAGTGTGTAACGTACGGCGCTAAGAGTCGGTCGGCGCGTGTGGGTAAAGTTGTACACCCCTGCAGGGTAAATCTTTTCGAAAAGCCGTGTCCACGGTTACGGACGACTTGGTGATGGATTCTGTGATCATAGAAAACATGAACCTAATCGTAAAACTTGGAATCAATGTGTGATAAGGATCCCTCCTCAGGGTATCGAGGGGGTGCTCCTAGTTGATAGGTTCAGCATATGATGAAGATTCGGTGGATTCAATATGATGATCAGTAGAGCTAGTGATATCGCTCTCTTATCCCCTTTTAAAATGATCTGAATAGACGAGCTTCTGCTCCCTCTTGTTTTGCAAAGGAAAACTGGCTTTCTGCAAAATAAGCTCCACATAAAGCCTCGCATACCAGCTTTGCTAAAAGGTTGTACTAAGTCTTTCTGAGTCCGTGTACTCAGCTTTGCATGCTTTGTTTCAGACGAAGTCGCTCCAGCAGATGAAGGTTTCTAGGTCGACATCGACGAGTAGCTTGGGATTCCCAGGTGGCAGCCTGGAATCTATGGGCTGGGACGTCGCCGTTATGCTCCTGGCCTCTTAGGCCTTTTGCTATCTTGCTATTTAGAATAGCATAACTTCGCTTCCGTTGATTGATGAAATGTCAGGTCAGTGACCTCTGCTTGTAATACTTTGGTTTTTCGCTCAGTTATGAGCTTGTATTACTCTTTGAGTCGTAGAGTCACTGTTGTGTTACCGATTCTCACCCTGTAGGCCCTAGAGATCTAGGTTAGGCTTATGCCAGATGGTGATCTGGGTTTGTCTAGCCTACGACCCCCGTTGGTCGCTACAGCTCTTGACCTTGGGAATGAGCCTTCCACCACGAGTTTCCCTATGCTCATAGGGGCATTGGGTGATGAAATGGTTCTTATCACCACAATTGTAGCACGCTCTTGTTTTTGGGCCCAAACTATTGAACCCACTTGAGTTGTTTCTCTTGATGTTGTCTTCCTTGGCCTTGGATGGATCAACCCAATGGTTTTTGCAAGGAATGCCATGAGGTCATTGTAGTGGTATTCCAAATCATCAAGATAGGACATACTCCAAGATGTCCTATATGGTTCTTGAGGGTTCACCTCTTCCACGGTATTGACCGTCAAGGCAAGGTTTGTACCTCTAGACATTCCAATGGCACGATTGCGAGAATCATGGGAGTTTTGTTCGGCCACCTTGAGAGCTTGCAACTCGTGCACCACTTGTTGGGCGGTGAGAGAGGCGTAGCTTTCTCTTCCAAGGATACTCTTGAAATCAACGGGTTCAAACGGCATCATGCAATCAATATACTTGTCCTTGATCCAAAAATCATCAATATGTTGGGCACCCACATTCCGAAAAGCATCGGCAACGGTGATGAGTCTTCTATACATAACTTGATGATCTTCATCCGGTAGCCTCATGAATCCTTCGGCTTGATTCCGAAGAGAACTACAATTGTTTCTCTTCATGCTTTCGCTTCCCATGAAGCTAGCGGCCAAGCCCTCCCAAGCTTCCTTGGCGGTATCGAAATTCCGAACAAGGGCTAAGTCCTTTGTTCCCACACTAGTTTGAATCATGTGCAAGGCAATGGAGTTGAGTTGATTGTCAACCTCTTCTCTTCTAGTCAACTTGTTGGGGTTGTAAGGTTGTACCCTTCCAAGATGATTCTCCAAATTTCATTGGAGGCACTGCAAACATGAGAGCGAAACTTAAATTGCCAAGTAGCAAAATTTTGATCATTAAACTTGGGTGCAGTGGCGGACGCAGGAAAGAATTGGAGGGGGGGCACACCTCAAAAAAAAATTTTGTGCACCCCCAAATTGTGAAAAACCTTTGCAAGTAATGAACAATATACAAGACAAATTCATTGCATTGGAGTTCAATACATATATCACATGTGCACGATTACAATACAAATAGTTCAAAACATTACAAGGGTCTTACATTGTAGAATATAGCATAATTAGAAACTTACATCATTTCTTCAAGAAACATCATATCAAAATGCCGCATCCTTTTCGATACTATATTCTAGCCAATTGTATTGATGAAACCAAACACAACTAAAGTGCCGATTTTTGCCCTTCTTTTTTGTTGGCGGGAAAGCATGCTCATATGGTTGGCATGGACCTTTTAGGATATATCCTCTTCGAACATCATCTTGAATATTAACATCATAACTTGAAATAGGAATCCTTTCCCCCGGATCATGTGGACAAAAGTGAGCATCATATGACCTTGCATTTGGTTGTTGGGGTGAGGATGGGTGTGGTGTTGTATCTTCAATGTCAATCTCACTCTCAACATCGGATTCGACTTCTTCATTGTGAACAATATCGGATTGGACCGGAGATGCAATCTTCTTTGATGCTTGTTTCTGAAAAAGTAGCGCAATTTGGCTATTTCTCTTCATTTCTACACAATTGAAACATTCAAACATTACTAATTTAACAATTTTATGTGTTCTTCATCATATAAGATTTAACACACAGAGAACAAACATATATTGATAAATGATAAATTGATATAGACACTGATACACACATGAAATAACTAAATAGAGTCATATGCAGTAGTGGTCATATGCAATGACAGGGGCGGACATTACTGGGGGCGGACAGCCGGAGAGCCGGACTGGGCAGAGAAGCAGAGTTGAGCCTTGACTTGAGGGCGGGCGACGGCGGGCGAGGCGAGGCCGGCGGGCGACGGCGGGCAGAGAAACAGAGTTGAGGTTGAGGGCGGGCGAGGCTAGCGGGCGACGACGGGCGAGGCCCGCGGGGCGGCGGGCGATGGCGGGGCGGCGAGGCCGGCGGGGCGGCGGCGACGGCGGGGGGCGGGCGAGGCCGGCGGGCGATGGCGGTCGGGGGCTCGGCCGCTCGGGGCGTGGGGAATCGCAGGATGCGCGTGACCTCGAGGTCCTCGACGCTATCTCTCTCCAGTATCCACGACTCCTCCGCTAATCGGCCTTTTTTTCATGGGGTATAACCTGTGCGGGCCGAATTTTTGGGTTGGCCACGGCCCCCCCGGCCCCCCCGCTGCGTCCGCCAATGCTTGGGTGGGTTGCCTCTAGTGTTTATATGAGGGTGGGGAACCGGAATGTAGGGAGAGCGGAAAGGTGGAGCCACGTTATTGTAGCTCACACCCCCACTAGTTTCTCTACGAGAAGTAATGGGGATTTTAATATTGTCTAAGTGATCACTCTCCAAGGGTGTGGTAGAAGAGGGTGAGCCCGAAGCATCTCCCTTTTCTAACTCACTCTTGTCCCCTTCATCTATCACGGGGATGACAGAGGGAGCCCGCGGCAAAAGCTCGGAAATAATTTTCCTGATGCTTTCAATTTGAGCTTCCATGTAGGACCTCAAAGATGTTTCCATCAACTTAAGATCATCCATGGAGACCGGTTTTGAGGCCCCTTCCGTACCCTCTTTGTTCGGCATACTCTTAGGCGGTTCAGCCCAAAATAAGAGCCGAGGCTCTGATACCAATTGAAAGGATCGTATTTAGTTCTTTTTCAATTTAGGCTTGACACAAAGGTAAATTCTCTAGATATGCAACTATGTGAATTTACCTATATGATAAGGCTAACAACTAAGCAAGATAAAGCTACGCAATATATAGAAGAGATAATTGGATAGAGGTAACTGAGAGTGGAGCACGCGGAGACACGGAGTTGATTCCCGTAGTTCCCTTCCTTTGCAAGAAGGTACGTCTGCGTTTGTCGGACTGTGGTCGCTACGAAAGCCAGACCAACGCCACGAAGGCTGCACTCGGGTCTCCTGTGAGCACCGCCACAAAGGCCTAGCCCACTTCCACTAAGGGATTTCCTCGAGGCGGAAACCGGACCTTTACAAGGTTCTTGGGACACACATCCACAACCAAATTGGAGGCTCCCAAATCTGTAACAACACAACAATCAACGAGAATACATCAACAACAAACAACTAGGGATCCAAAGAGGAACACTAGTAAGGGGCCCTCGATAAAATGAGGGGGAAATGCAAATCGCTTTGGTGAAGATGTAGATCGGGGTCTTCTCCTTCGATTCTCCAAAGCACAAGGGATTTGGGTGGATGAGGGAGGAGATCTGACGATTTTGGTGTTCTTGGTGGCTCAGCAATGGTGGAGGAAGACTTGAGGGTTTGAGCAACCTTTCAAGGTAGGGGAAGGGTCCTTTTTATACCCTACCAACTATTCTGCCCGTTGGAAGTCATTTGGCGGCAGTGCCAGCCCTGAATCAGCGGCAGTGTCGGCCCCTTCAGAAACAACCTCAGTTCGTCGACAGAGCTGGCTGGCAGTGCCGAAGATGAACCGCCGGCAGTGCCGGAGTGCACCCACCCGCAGTGCCGGGGTGCACCCACCGGCAGTGCCGGCCCAATTCCACCGGCAGTGCCGGCCACAGGAAAAACTCCAGCTCCACACTTTTCTCCTTTTTGAGTGGATCAGGATTATCGGATGTGGTACTTTTCTTTATCTTTCACTCACTTAGCACACAGTTAGAATGTCACCGGTGTTGTTAACAAACACGCAAAACCCTAGAGATCATGAAATGCTCTTTCAGAGGCGCATGAGCGCCTCGTTGGACCTCGTGGCTATCGGCCGGACGGATGGATCCGTCGGCGTTGGAGAGGAAGGCGGCGGAGGAGGCGCATGAGGCGAGGAGGCCATGGCGGCGGTTGATGCGACAGGGCGGTGATTGTTAGTGAGAGAGGAGTGAATGGGAAGAGAGAAGGAGGGAACCGGTGCCTTGAAGTGGGGAGCGACGTGGTGTCCCCCGCGCTTCTCCACGCGTGCAACCGTTGCACGAGCACAATGGCACGACAACGGGACATGCCCGCTCGAAACTGCTGATACGGGCGTTCCTCCATGACCTGTCCCAGGGGTGCTTTAAGAACCGGTTGGACCACAATGCGGACCTCTTATAAGCAACCAAACATACCGATTTTGGCTGGACCGATACGAGCCAAAGAGCTCACAGCCTACCAAGCGCCTATACTTTTGATCGAAATAAAGTACTCCTCACCAGTGGTGGAGCTGCGCTTGGTGCTGCTGGTGCTGTAGCACCGGTCCAATAGCTACAATGCAACGAGTGTTCCTTAAATTACAAGATCATAAACATGAAATGCCTAGGTAATTAGCACTACTGAATCTGTATTAGCACCACACTTAGGTTATTTCTGGCTCCGCCCCTTCCTCAGAATGAAGCAAAGCCCAACGCGGGAAGAGAAAAAGAAGCAACGCGGTTTTGGCGGTAATTCCTTTTTTTTTAGGACAATACTGCCAGGCTTTATTAAGTGATCATAATGTTTACAGGAATGGAATCAGAATAAGGAGTATCTAGCCACAGGTGGCGTCCTATCCCTGAATTAATCATATGCCTAGCAAGATTGTGTGCTTCAAAATTTGAAGCTCGATTTTCATGGGCGAATGTGCAGCTGCTGAAATTGTTGGAGCGGTGCCGAATTTCTGAGATGACAGAGCCATATTTTCCCATAGATCCATCCCTTATATCTGTTACAACGGCCTGGCAATCTGAGACAATATATGTATGTGTCAGGGAGAGATCCTCTGCCAACGCTAGAGCCTCCCGCGCCGCCAGAGCTTCCAGTACTGCCGGGTCAGTAATTCCCACAAAGACAACAACAGATGACCCCAAGTAATCACCATTGCTATCGCGGCAGAACGCGGCAGCAACCCCTCGACCTTCTGTCTTGGCAACTGCAGCATCAACATTGATTTTTGGCACAGGACTAGGCGGTGGCATCCATCTTGCCTGTCTCACGTTTGGGCTTTGACCAGAATCTGATGTCCGCGGTGGAGCCAAAGTCTTTAATTCTTCTAGATATGAGTTGATGAAACCGTGAGTGGACAGAGGGCTTTGAAAGATTTCCTCATGTATTGCTTTACGCCTCGCCGTCCAGATTGCCCACAAAGAGACAGTCAGCCTGGTGAATTGAACATGTGATAACGTTTCAATCATCTTAAACAACCAGTTCTTCGCACTTGGCTCTCCGACAGCCCGCATATGCTCTACCATTTCATCATCAGAAAGAGCCCACACACTGGCAGACATGTTGCATTCAATTAAGGAATGTCTCCATGAATCTGCACCACCACAAAGGGAGCATCGGCTCGATTGTGCCATGTTACGGTGTTCCAATAGATCAGCTGTAGGTAGTGATTGTCGGGCTAGCCGCCAGAGAAAAACCCTTACTTTCGAGGGAACTTGCACTTTCCATAAGGAACACCATGCTTTCGAATCGGCTTCAGCATTAGAGGACCCCGGATTGCCTTCATAGTAATTTTCTCTGTTGATTTTGGTCGATATCATCATCCTGTACGTCGATCTTACACTGAAAATTCCTCTTCTATCAAAGTTCCAGGCCCAAAAATCTTCCTGCCTCCTAGTGCACAATGGAATGCTCATAATAACTGCCGCATCGATTGGTAAGAAAAATTCCCGGATAATTTCCTCCCTCCAGGTCGAGCTAGTTTCATCAATCAGGTGGCTGACCAGTATAGGAGGGTTTTGCTTTAAAGACACTATAGGTCTCATGTTCGTATCTCTTGGCAGCCAATTATGCTCCCAGATCTTCGTAGTTCTCCCATCGCCTATACGTCTGATCAGTCCCTGGGCGAGGACCTCCCTTCCATCCAAGATTGACCGCCATATCTTCGACGGGTGTGGGCCAAGTTCAGCCTCTAGAATTGACGAGTTAGGGAAATAGATGGCCTTCAGGAGCCGCGCACTCAAGGAGTTTGGCTCCTGTAGAATTCTCCAGGACTGCCGCGCAAGCAAGCTTAGATTGAATAGCTCAATGTCACGAAAACCTAAACCCCCCAGATGTTTTGGCCTCGTCATAACCTCCCACGATACCCAGTGCACTTTGCGCTTCCCTTGCTTGCTCCCCCACCAGAACTGACGGATCAAGGAGTTGATGTGATCACATAAGCCACGGGGTAAACGAAAACATGCCATCGAGAACACTGGGATGGCCTGCGCAATGGACTTCACCAGTACCTCCTTTCCCCCTGCCGACAAGATCTTTTCAATCCATCCCTTAATCTTGTTCCAGACACGCTCCCTAAGGAACTTAAAAGTTCCATTAATTGAGCTCCCCACATCTGTGGGCATGCCAAGGTATCTTTCATTTAGTGACTCATTTGCAACCAGCAAGACATTCTTGACCACTTCTCTTACAGCTTGGGGACAGCCTTTGGTAAAGAAGATTGATGATTTATCCCTGTTTATCCTCTGTCCTGAAGCTTGACAGTAAACCTCCAATAAGCCAGACAAAGCTTCTGTTCCCTCTCTACTTCCCTTAAAGAACAGCAGGCTGTCATCCGCAAACAACAAGTGGTTCACTGGCGGTGCCAGCGGGGCCACTTTAATTCCTTCGAGATGCGATGACTGAACATTACTTTTTAAAAGGCACGAAAGGCCCTCTGCTGCTAATAAGAAGAGATAGGGTGAGATTGGATCACCTTGTCTTATACCTCTTGTTGGTTTAAATTCCTCCAACTTGTTCCCATTGAATAATACCGAGAACGAAACCGAGTTTACCATACCCATAATGACTGACGTCCATTGCTGTGAAAACCCCAGTTTCAGCATAATCGCCTCCAAATACTCCCACTCTACCCGGTCGTATGCTTTCATCATATCAAGCTTAGGAATAATTACCAGAATAGTGTCATTGATAATCTCCGCCGACTCATTGCCCTGCACAATACTTAAAACTGCCCGGGTAACATCAGGTCCACATATATCCCAATGTTTCTGAAAAAAGAAAGCCGGATAACCATCAGGGCCAGGTGCCTTAAGGGGAAACATCTGGAACAGAGCTTTCTTGACATCGTCAGCCTCATAAGGGGCCAACAGGATTGCATTCATAGCCGGTGTAACCTTCCTCGGGACATGCTGGAGGACTTGATCCATCCCCTGTACCCCCTCTGACGTGTATAACTGTTTGTAAAAATCAGCCGCCATGGTTTCCATATCTTTTACATTATCTACAATTTCTCCATCAGCCTTGGTTAGAGCTTTAACCAAGTTCTTCTTCCTCCTAATACTCGCACGCTGATGAAAAAATTTCGAGTTTTTTTCTCCCTCGCTGAGCCATTGAACTCGTGAACGCTGTCTCCACATAACTTCCTCCCTATGGTAGAGCTCAACAAGATTATCATTTACTTTAATCTCAGCTAGACTTGGGCCAACCCGTCCCGGAACACTCCTCAGGTGCTCAAGCTCACTCTTTAACTTTCTAATTTCCTTTCTTACGCTACCAAAAGTATGTAAGCCCCATGAGCCAAGGTTATTAGCGAGGACCTCCAATTTCCCTCTCACATCTCCTACCGAGGAAGCTTCTTCTGCCAGCCAACCATTAGTGACAGTTTGCTTCAGTTCCGGGTGCCTATCCCACATAGCCTCATATCGAAACAAACCCTTTCCCTTCCTCAACTCAGTTTCATCAGACAACCTCAGAAGGACTCCTCGATGATCCGATGTTGCCACATCTATATGGCTAACATTTGCCAATGGAAATTGTGCACACCACTCCGCCGAACCAAGAGCGCGATCCAGTCGAACTCGAGTATATGAGCCCCCCGTCACCTTTTTCTCCCAGGTCCAGAAACTGCCACTATAGCCCAGGTCATTCAAATTACAGATATCCACAGCATCACGGAAGCCTTGCATTTGTGTCAGCGTGCGATGACCCACTCCTTCATGTTCACCAGCATGTAGCACCTCGTTAAAATCCCCTATGCATAACCAAGGAAGGCTACTTGTCCCACATATATTCTGTAATGTATCCCAAGTCTGATAGCGCAAACTTGTCTGTGCTTCCCCATAAACAGCTGTGAGTCTCCAGGTAGATTCACTGATTCCTTCAACAGACACATCAACGTGATATTTTGACTGGCCCAAAATGTTTATATTCAAATCATTGTTCCATAGGATACAAATACCTCCACTCCTACCTTCACTACCGACCGCGAAGGCCCTATCATAGCCTAAAGAATTAGCCAGTGCCTCTGCACGACTCTTGCTAATCTGAGTTTCGAGAATGCAAAAAATCGCGGGTGCAAACTTCGTGACGAAGTCACGCAATTCCCTGACTGTCGAGGCATTGCCTCCTCCTCGACAGTTCAGGCAGAAGATACTCATTGGGCTTGGCGGCGCCCCTCTAGGGAGCCCGCCAACGCGCCATTAGTGGTGTTATCTTGTGCCATCCCTTCCTCCTCCCCAGTCTTCGATCGTTTAGGGTCCCTTATCGGATTAGGACTTGGATGCGCCAAAGGCTCAAATTGGTTAACAAGTGATCCAACCTGGCCACCCTTGCCAACAGGTACCAGCGTGCCTCCTGATTCCCCAGAGGAAGGAGCACCCAGCGGAGGGTTTGCCGAGGCCATCCCCCCTCTCTTCCTGCTTCCGAGTTTATCATCCTCATCCATGATCTCCTCCCCAACAGAATCTTCATGCAGAACAACTTGTGACGAGCCCTATGTGCCGAACCAGGCACCGCACACCTCTTTTGGGCCAAGCCCATTATAGGTTTTAACCTTCTTTTCTACGACTGTTTTTTCTATCCGGTTTTCCTTTTTTTGGTTTCTGGTCTGGTTTTCTTTCTTTCGTCCCGTTTTATGTATTCCTTTTTTTGTTATTTATTTTTTCTTTAATAAATATATTGATTTAAAAATTTATTAAATTTTAAAAATGTTCAGATTTCAAAAAGTGTTCAAACTTTCAAAGTTTAGACTAAAAAATGTTCAAATTTAAAAAGTGTTTTAAACTATTTATTTTTCAAAAATAAGAAATTAAATGTTCAAATTAAAAATATTCTACAGTAATAGATTTCAGATTATAAAAAACACCAAAAGAAATAAAAAAGAAAAAAAACGAAGTGCTCGCTAGCCCACACACGCCTGAAACGTGCGGCGCGGCACTGCTTGGTGTATAGGAGACCTCGTTTTAGGGAGAATCCCAGAAACAACCGCCAAGCAATCACATCCTTAAGAAACGGAAAATTCATATATTACTATGGTGCTACTCTAGCGAGCAGAATGATTTTCGTTGTATGAATTGAAAATTATATTTTTGAGTTCTTCAAAAATAGCTTTGATGCTCAAATGGGACCTTAAACAACATGACCCCTCAACTATATAAACTCGATCTCCTAACGTATGGTTGTGTGCATGAATCCATATAGAGGCCACAGCCCACAAGTTTAAGTTTATCCACCTTTTAGAAAAAAACTTCAAGGAGATATTATTATGGCATCCCATGTTTTGATTTTTTTCCTTTTTGTTTGTTTGGAGAAAGATATCAATAATCCTTCTAGATTATTTTTGGATTGAGATGTATGGATTCATGTGTCTATATATCTATACTCTTTACATTTATTAACAAAAATATGAAAGAGCATTATTTTCTCTCTCATTTCATATACAAGTCGTTTCCTTAATTTATGCATATGGCATCCCACTCCCTTTGGTTGCATCTATGTATTTAGGAAGCGCGGCCCAAAGTACTAGACGCTTTTACGTCGCTCCTAACAACCGACAAATGTTAAATGTTCCTCCTTGTTTAGGTACTCGGTACAATATGAATAAATGACATGTATCTAAATATTGTGTTCTAAGGGCATCTCTAATCGAAGCCCAAAAAGGCTTTAGAGGAATAAAATTGCACCGCTAACGATCGGAACCGACTCCAGCCAAAACCATAACGGGTTTAGAGGAGCAAAATTTTTGCTCACCTGCCTTTGTGACCCCTAAATATCCTCCTCCACGGCCGCTTGCCCAGGTTTGGGAAAGATGATGACTAGTGATGAAGATGATGACTAGTGCTATCAATTTGCATTTGAAAACGACCAGTTTATTAGGTTTAGATAAGTGATTTCTATTTTCGTGCCCTCGGGTCCTTAATTGTACTTAGTTTTCCCCAGCTCCTTAGTTTTTCCTCAGTTTTTCCCAAGTCCTTATCTGAACCCCGTAGAAAGAGCTCGGATGGAAGGAAACTGTTAAGTTGACCGTTCCGTGCTGATGAGTGTGGTCGTGTTGTTTGTGGGGCCGCGTTGTGTGGGGCCGCGTCGTGTGGGGCTGGTAGGAAGGGACCGCGTGGGATAGGACGAGACCGTGTTTGTGTGGCCGTAGCGTGTGGGGCCATAGCGTATGGAGCCGTGTGGGTCCGGGATGTGGGCACGAGTGATTTCTGTCTCTTTTCGCCCACATTAGCAGTTTTCAATGTACCTTTTTCCTCTCTCTCGCTCGACCTCATTCATATTTGATAGCCCAAATTGATAGCAAATCTAGAGCAGCTTCTCCTTCTTGTTTTAACACCATTCATTTCTTTATGCCTTCGTTTTTACCCAATCAGGTAGAAAATCTAGGGCACAAATCCAGAGAAAATATAGGATAAGCTGCATACAACAGCCAACATAGCATAGATATATTCTCGACAGATCCAACAGTAGTACCGATAGATACAACATAAGCTACATTTTACATGAATTTAAGCCGTTCTACTGATAGAGCAGTCACATACAGAGAGTGCAGTAGGCACGTTCAACGCCTCCAGGTGGCGCATGTGACTCGCTTGGAGGTTGCGCAGGTGAATCCCAAGTGCTTTGTGTTTGGCCATAAACGCATGCACGTTCACGGTCGTTCCAACTCTAGCGCCACATCTGCCAATGGATTCAGCATGGTTCACCAGGCAGTTGAAGTCGGTGGCGCGGAGCTTCCTGTTGCAGAAGGGGCACTTGTAAATGCCTCGAGCAAAGGGGCCATCGTAATGGCCGGACTGCAGCCTCCTAAGGACGTGACGAGTCTTGGTGTGGAAGGACTCGTCATCGCTGTCGACGTCGCTACTCTGCACCTATCACGTAGCACCAAAGATCGTGCAAAAAACACGGAGTCAATTGCAATGATGATGGAACAGAGAGTGAACAAAGATCTTGCATGATAATATGTGCTCGAAAAAAAGAGGTAGCATCAGTTACATTGGACACACTTATATCCAGAATTTTAGTCAGTAAACCAAAGATCATGCACAACAAATTTTTACACACCAATTGTTTACTGACCAAACCCTGAATCAATTTGTGCCCAAATATTCATCATCATCGGGACAAATCTTAAACAAAAGCAAATCACAAACACTAATAACGCAAGATCTAACACAAAAGGATTGAACTAGGAACAGACGAACCCTAATAACACAAGATCTAACACAAATGGATTGAACTAGGAACAGACGAACCCTAATAACGCTAGATCTAACACAAAAGGATTGAAAATGGGATAACAACAAGGGAGCAAAGGGTTACATCCGGCTCGTCATCGACGATGCTGGTGTCGTAGGGGTTCTCCGACGCGACGTACGGCACTGGTTAGTATGGGTTCCAAGCGACGGGGGCCTGGACGGGGGCCTGAACGGTGGCGGCGGCCGATGCGCCGGAGGCTGATGCGCCGGCTACTACGTTGGAAGCAGCGACAGGGGCCTGGACGGGGGCAGCGGCCAATGCGCCGGCGGCTGATGCGCCGACAGTGGGCATCTCATTCTTCTCCATCGCTGGCGGTTTTCTTCGGAGTTTTTTCTTCGGTTGTGGAGAAGATGATGGGACAGGAGAGGCGGTTGCAGTGAGAATGTGCGTCGAGGGAGAGAAAAAGGGCTCTATAAATACGAAGGTGGCGTGTACCGCAACATGCGTCCGCTATGCACGGCTGCAGCGTGCACCGCGACACGAGTCTAACCCTGGGACTTTTGGTGTACTCAGTTATAACCTCGGGCCTTATAAAGAAATTTTATCTGTACTCAGTTTTCCCCTCGAGTATTTAGACTGGCAAGTGCAATATACTCAGTTTTACCCTCAAGTAGCTGGTCAACAGAGAGTCAACAAATGAGATTAACATATCTAATTGAGTCATTTCATGCGCAAAAAAATCCAAAAAAATAAAAACATAGTGGCACCTACTCATGGAGTCTTCCTACGCAACCTGCCACCTAGAAAACCTTAACAAACATATATAAATCAAGTTTTACCATAAATTACCACTTCTCAGAATCACTAGTGTAGCTGTGAAGATGCATGGTTTTCCACTCAAACCCCTTTGCAAAACATCTTCCCCCAAAACATAGTTTGTCTAAATGATGTCATAATTGTCACACTCATGTATATTTGAATTGCAAATAATTTGATGTAGCCCAATATGAATTATATTGTACAAAACACGCATTTTTCATTTTGTAATTCTTTTGTTTGAATGCCTTAGTCTATTTACTATTTATGTGCCCTTGGATTATTAGTACTACTCAGTTTTACCCTCAAGTTCTATCACAAATGCTCTCAGAAGCCAAAACTTATCCTGATTGGTTGAGCCGTTGTCACACGGATCGACTCCACGAACCGTTGATCAACTGATCTAACGGGCAGTATACCCCTCTCCGTCTCTTCGTGGCCACCCCCCTCTCTCTCTCTCTCTTCGTGGCCACCCCTCTCCCTCTCTGTCGGTGGAGAGTTCCACCCCTCTATTGATGTGCAATAACGAGTTTGCCACGTAATATAGTTTGCGGATTTTGGTGAATGCATTATTTGTCACCCTCTAACAATTATCAACTATCTTTAGCTTTCATTTTCTTTTAGGGAATATAGTTTGGGATATAGTTTTGGTAATTTGAAACGTCCCAAAAGTGCTATAATTTTGGTATAAACATGAGGCATACATATTTGCGGATTTCGGTGAATGCATTATTGTCACCCCTCTAACAATTATCAACTATCTTTAGCTTTCCTTTTCTATTAGGGAATATAGTTTGGGATATAGTTTTGGTAATTTGAAACGGCCCAAAAGTGGTATAATTTTGGTATAAACATGCGGCATACATATTTGAGGGAGTTCTGTGAATAGATTATTTATCACTCCTCTAACAATTATCAACTATCTTTAGCATTCCTTTTCTTTTAGGGATATAGTTTGGGATATAGTTTTGGTTATTTGAAACGTCCAAAAAGTGGTATAATTTTGGTAGAAACATGAGACATACATATTTGGCATATTTGGGGGATTTCAGTGAATGGATTATTTATCACCCTTCTAACAATTATCAACTTAGCATTCCTTTTCTTTTAGGGAATATAGTTTGAGATATAGTTTTGGTTATTTGAAACGTCCCAAAAGTGGTATAATTTTGGTATAAACATGAGGCATACATATTTGCGGATTTCGGTGAATGCATTATTGTCACCCCTCTAACAATTATCAACTATCTTTAGCTTTCCTTTTCTTTTAGGGGATATAGTTTCGGCATATTTGGGGGATTTTGGTGAATGGATTATTTGTCACCCCTCTAACAAATATCAACTTTCTTTAGCATTCCAATATAGTTGGTAATTTCGGTGAATGCACACACTAACTATGAAAACAACTACAAGTACATGTAACTGAATAATGGATTTGTAACAAGGTATCCCTTGTAACAACTTCTAGCGCTTGGTGAGCAATGATAAGAATCCGATCGCAATTATAAAACAGAAAAAACAACCAGCCATCAGATTAGCTTGCTTCTTCAACTCGATCAGTTGCCTTAACTGTTTGTTCATTTTCTCCAGTTCTCCCTTCACTTTCATCAGTCCTGCATTGGGAGCATTAGGCATAATCGGAACGGCTCCTCTCTCTGCCGCATTCTCTACAGCAAGTCCCCCCTCCCAAATTGCGCTCCCCAATAGCCCCAATTGATTCCTGCAATTGAAGCCTCTTAACGTACACATCGATCCACTCGAAATGCCTGCATTTCTTCAGGATCTGAAAACAACAACGTGAACCCTAAATCTCAAATTCGAGGGAATAACAAGAAAATCGAGAGAAAATGGAGAAGTTGGAGCGAGATCTAACCTGATCCCCCTCTCTATATGGCAAGCTCTCGCATGCAAGGAACTCGCGTCCACGGTTGCCATTGTCGTCCGTCTTACAGATCGACCGCTTCAGAGGCTCCTGGCGTGAGTAGTCAGGGCATCTTGTCAAAGGCACATGCCCATACTGCGACCATGAAGAACGGGAGGTCGAAGAGAAACTAGACATCACCCGCCTGCGGAGAAGGGCTGCCGCTGGCGGAGAAGAAGAACAATGGGGCGCGGGGAAAGAAAGGGGAAGCAATGGCACGGGCACGGGCGCGGGGCTGGCTCGGGCTCCCATTTTGCAACGGTCACCTGGGTAAGCTGTGGGTCCAGCGCGCTAACGTGGACAAGTTGTGGGTCCCACGATGATCTGGATAAGTGGAGACGTGTCCACTGCGGGGCACCAACAGCGGTCCCACTTGCCAGCACCAACCAACGTCAACTAAACGGGAATCCTCCGTCCGAGCTCCTTCTGCGGGTTTCAGACAAGGGATTGGGAAAAACTGAGGAAAAACTAAGGAGCTGGGAAAACTGAGTACAACTAAGGATCCGAGGGCACGGAAATAGAAATCCCTTTAGATAATGCTATCAATTTGTGTGAATTTATATGCATTATGAATCATCTTTATGTTATGTTGTCATGGATGAATGTGCTCAAATTTGCAAATTATGTTGAAAAAAAGTTTGCTCCTCTAAGTTTCGGGAGTACGTTCTACGGGGCAAAATTTAGAAGAGTAACTATAGGAAGTTAAATTTTGGGGAGGCTTTTGCTCCTCTTAAGTTTTTGTACTTTGGTTAGAGATGCTCTAACATCCTTTCCGTTGTTTGTTTCTCAAATGGAAGAGCGCAACCCTGTCCATTAGTTATCTCCATACTAGCTCGAAGCTTAGCCCAATGATGATTTTTTGGAAAAAAGAAATCATAAAATCGAGAAATTGAGGTAAACAAATATGACAAATTGAAAATGCAAAATATTCTAGATAAGTTAGAAAAATATAGAGATGGTATAAAAAGATCTTAAATTTGGCAGGAAAATATCCCAAGAACATTCGAAATAAATTATTCCCTCCGTCTAAAAATAGACGTCTCAACTTTATCTATATACGGGTGTATCTCTAACTAAAATGCAATTATATCTAGACAAAAGTGAGACATCTACATTTAGACGGATGGCATAGTAAATTTGGAACACTGACAAGTTATTCCTGATTTCCCATGACTGTTCCTACTCTTATTTCCAATGATGTTTCATGTTATTTTATTTTTCCTAATTTTATATTATTAGAATTACCTTTTTTCTAGAGATGGACGTCATCGTAGATGAAGCTTCCTTGTGACCATACTAGGCTGCGGCCCAGCCTTTGTAAGATGATATAAACCTATTAAGTTACCTATGTTAGCATTGTGCCCATTTGTTACGGGGATGATGTACACCGACCAGTGCGGCGCTCGCACGGCACCGCACACCACGTACACGCGCGAGGTGGCTTGCTGGGCCGCGGCCCAACATCATCAGGTATCTGACTTTCCTTTTTTCTTTTTTCCCTTTTCTGTTCTTTTTTTTGTAGAATGTGAATACTTTTGAAAAATAAAAAATTCCAATATCTGAATATTTTTAATTTTGAACAATTTTTAAAATGGAATGTTTTGTAAATTTGAATAAATTTCAAAAATCGTTTGAAATTTAAAATTGGTATTGCCATTTATTACTGCAAACAGTAAGCATTGGCCCAACCTCAACCCATGGGCCCAGCCTTAGTTGGGTTGCACCCTCTGCCACTGGCTCTCGTGCCATCCATCAATCCGCATGCAAATTCGCATCCAGTTTGGGGAGAGGCTAAAGTTGTTCATCTTATAAACTTTGGAGCTCATTTAGCTCCTATCATTTGGTGCTGAAATTAGAGAATTCATATGTGATTTCTACAATCAACTTGTTTCGCTGCCACATAATTGGTATTAGAATTCTATTGAGAATTCTGTTGATTTCTTATAATGCCAAACCTTAATTTTTCTTGGTATCTTGCCATTTGTGGAGTTGCCAAATGATTTTTTTCCGATAGGCTGCCAAATGAAAAATGATATCATTAACTCGTTTCATTTCTACCAAATGAGATAAAATGATGGGTTACAAATGAGCTCTTAGGAGTCATGTGTGTCTCATATTCAAGTTGAGAGCCCAAATGGTCAACACGGGTTATAGTTGAGAGGAAAGCGAACACTCAGTGCTTTTATCAAGAGTATTTGCTCAAAAAATCAAAATGATATAAAAAAGGTATGGGGTGCAAAATTTTAATTGAAGGAAGCGGAATTGTGATGAACAATTGTATAATTTAACGAATTTAAGAAGAAGAAAAAAGTAATTCGTGGATGTGTTACATCTCACTTGAATAAGACTACCCACAATGGGAGTATCATAGGTAGTATCATGCATCACATGCATGCAAAAAGCTGACGTGGCAGTGCAATTAAAGAAGAGAGAGATGATAGTAGTATCATAGGTAGATACTGTATCATAGCACGTAGTACTAGAAAATTTAATGCCAAACAAATCTTGTACATATATTTGTATTGAGATTCTACAAATTAATTAATATAAGAAGATTATGATACTAGCATATGATACCATGCATTGTGGACATAATAACATATAGTAGTATCATACACATGATACTTCTATATGATACTATGCATTGTGACTAGTCTAAGTCATTTCCTCGAAAATTGGAGTTGAGTTGCTAGAATCAATGCCTTATTAATTCAATAGGTTAAGTTTGGAATGAAAATGTGCTGACTGTGATTAATTAGATTTGTATCATCCAATTATTAGTCATATAGACGATTGATTAAAGAAAAAAAAAGTAGAACCAATCACCCATGTTAATGCATGCTGATCAGTTCTTGACTATGAATAAGATTGTTTCTTCTGACATGGACGTTTCCTGTGGTTTATATTATTCTTTATTGAGGTACACATGTCTCTTACCACGAGTTGACTCGTTACGTGGCAAAATAACTGTGATCTCGCTGACTTTAAGTGCATAAACTACACACTCGCACGTACAAATTCGTGCAAAATTCAGGTTTAACAACTCCAATCATCTGTAGCTTCTTCTTATTTTATTTCTTCACAAGGAGATCGTCTGCAGAGTCTACCTATATATAAAACGGAGAACGACATCAGTGGAACGAATGAACTAATGAGGCGGATTATATGAAACTAAGCGCATCTTCTCTGATGCATGCATGTCCAGATGTCCTCCATTATTCGACGAAAAGAACTGTTCCTTTCAACTTCAGGTGCAGGCCATGGCCGGCAAAACAACACATTGATCGTCGAGGAAGGTAGCGATTGTCAGCGAGATGATCAATCGAAGATATTATCCAGGAACCGATCAATGCGATCCTGCCAATATTCAGAATGTGCACTGACGGTCGTACGTACGTACAATGCCCTATTGTGTTTTAAACATAAGGTCATAGGCCCTATTGTTACTGGTCAATGTTTTCTACCTTTCTACCTGCAGTGGTCGCAAATTCAGAAGGAACTTGTGCGTACCAGCTTATCAAGCAAAATATTTTCTAGTTTTCGTCGTCGTGTTGATCGTGCAGGATTTGATTTGATCTTGGGGGATCGAGCGGATGGCGAGATCCTATCACGGTTCGTCGGGAAGCCGTCGTGTAAAATATGCTGGGCAAGCAGAGTCCGTCAACACAGAATAGGTGTACGGGATGAGACTAGTATGGCCGTGTCAAAATGAGAAGGTTTTCAATGTGCTCATTGCTCGACCGGCCGGCGTCATGCAAGATCCTAACGAGATCTCCCTGGGTTTGTGTTTCGTCGCCGGATTGGTGCAATGCATGGGATGAGTGCTGATCTTTGATTGTGGTCTGACTTGAACCAAGTTTTATTCTTGCCGATATCTTGATGAATCTCGGATGCGTTTGACATGTAATGTAGTCTATCACTCTATCAGCGGCCAGTCCCTGCTGGAAGATGCACAGGTTCAGCCTGTCACCTTGTTTGCCATTTGCCATTTCTTTATTTTCAGTATCAGAGACATTGTAAAGAATTGGATCGTGTGTATGTTTGATATGGTATCATCTGATGGAGAGGACATGAGAGTCTACTCTTCCATTATCAGCAGAGCTTCCAAGCCGAATGAGTACTTGTCCACCTAGGTTTAAGTCATAGACTTGGTAGAGGTGATTGTATTTCCGAGATTTATTGCATGCTTTCGGACGTTATTCTCTTGGTGGGATACAATGCTTAAGTGGTGAATTTCTCAATCTCAATATTTCATGGATCAGACTATTGGAGGTAATTATATGAGTACAGTGTGTGTGCGTGTGTGTGTTCATGTGGATGAATGTACATATGTGTATGTAAGCATATACATGTGTACTGTGTTTATAGAAAAATGAAATGGTACCTGAGAGCATATGGTCCCCGATAAACATTAAATAAAAAACTTTACTAGTGACCGTCTGTTTTATATAAAAAATACACATGTGAATTAATTTTCTTGGATTTTTGTTGTTGACAAAGTTTCATGGTGCTTTTGAAAAGAAAAAAAGTTTCATAGAAATCGGAACATTGTCAAGCCCTAGAAGCAAAAACCAATCCACTGGTATAAAAAGAAAAAAATATAAGCATGGAGCATTTTTCTGCAACATGCAAAGCAATACTTTCCTTGATTCAAGCGTTGACATGTGTAAATTAAGTCACACATATATCTCAGATGCGGTTGCGAAAGAGTTCCATTTTGCTAAGGAGTGTATGTTTAAAACAAAGAATAAGTCCAACGGGAAAGGAGCTCCATTAAATTTTCATTAAGAAAGAAGCGCTCCTTGGTGAGAAGCCCGTAAATTTGATCTTCTATTATATTTGAACGAACTTTGTATTTTTTCCTTAGTAATGTTTTTCATCCTTCTACAACTTTGCATCATTGCGCAGTAGAAAGAAGGTAAGTGCAGTAGAAAGAAGTTACATGTATGGTAAGTATGTACAACAGATAGTTTATTTTTAGAGGGTGCTTATAATCACTACTCCGGTCAACTTTAATTGACGCGGGAGTGTGCCTACCAATACACTATGGCAGCCTTCCCATCGTGTCGATTTTTACCGACCAGACGGAGTACTAGTAGTTAAGAAACTCGAAAGTGTCTATTGAAAATTTCAAGCCTATAACATTTGGGGTAAAGTATACGTGAAATAAAATATAAAGGTGAAAAGTAGGTTATACAAGTAAAAAAAAATGTTGTAACTAGATTTAGTCCAGGAAATTCTAACTTTGCTCGCATATAGTATTTTTCAAATTTTTAAAATGCTTAGGTTTGATCTTCCTTTTGCTTATATAAGCAATTATCGCAAATAAAAATGTTTAACGGATCACCCGTGCTCCAATGATTGGCCGAGCTGCCTAAATTAGAGCATCCCCAGCCGTTGGGGCCTCCCAGGCCGAAATCCGGTGGGGAGGCCCATTTTCCCAGTGACGAGCCCATGGTCGCCTTCTGGTGCGCACCCACCGCGTGCATAGCGACGGTGCAGTCGCCGGGAAGGGCAACCGTCGGAGTGCCCTCGACGCATTGAACCGTCGTAATGGTCCGCGAAGTGGTCTGGCGAGCCCAAACGCCTCGTTGGGAACGGTCGAAGTGGCCTCGACGCGAGAACCGTCGTAATGGAGCACGAACTTCGCAGAAGAGCAACCGTCGCTCTCTTCGTCGAGAGACCTACATATACGGTTTTCGACGGCCGACGACATTCATCTATTCTTTCCTCACCATCCTCTGTCAACCATGAGCGATCTCTCTTGGCCATCGGACACCGACAGCGAGGGGAAGCCGCCTGGATGGCGCCATTGATGGGATCAAGCTGCATCATCCAGCAGCGATGATTCCCCCCAGCCGGCCAGCGAGGACAGATGGGATGACGACGAGGAGGAAGACGAAGAGGCCGAGGAGCATGCCGAGGAAGAGGCCGAGGAAGAGGAGGAGGAGCATGAGCAGGAGGAGGAGGACGAAGAGGCTGAGGACGCTGACGACGAGGAGGACTCAACTTCCTCCGACGAGGAGGTGACGAGCCGGAAGCGTCGCCGCCACGACGATGAGGCGGGGCCATCTAGAGTTTTTATATGTAATTTTTATGTTTATTCGAATTATATTTAATTTGTCTATGTTGCACCACTTGAGAGTTCAAAGCTTTCGTTCGACGAGGGTATTGCCGTAGATCAGGAAGACGATGGTATTGTCGTAGAAACCCAGGCCCTTGTCGCCGACAGGTCGGGGCCACCAGACGGTTCCCGCGATTTTCTCTCGTCCAGAGTCCCCGAGCGCTCCCCGGGGGGACGGGGATGGCCTGGGCTCTCCGGACGGATGAAAGGCCTAATCCGGACGAAAACGAGGAACTAGGGGCGCGACTGGGCCATTTTCGTCCATCCGGATGACAAAACGCCGTCCTGGGGGCCTCGTCGGGGAGACGGCTGGCGATGCTCTTAGAGCTCTGAATCACGGGCGTTTGGCAGGCTAGCCTCCGGAATGGACGGCCCGGATGGAGAAGGGGCAGGGCCGATTTCACCGCCTGGATACAGCCCGTTTCTTTTTTTCGATAAAGGGAATATATTAATATCAAGAAGATACCAATTACACCCAGCCTCTGCAACAACGCACCACCCTAATGGCACTACGGATGCACACAGCCAAAAAAGGAAAAAAAAACTAAGAAACAAAAGTCCCGCTACAGTATCTCGGGCCTAACAACAGCAATACATCCACCACCATGACAACACCTGAATTACAGACTCTCCAAAAAACGACGCCTACAAGAAGGGAACAGTGCTCAAACACCGTCGTCGCCCGATCAAAGATCTTAGCTTTTCACCCTGAAGATAGTCCCCGCTCTCAAAACAATGCCTCCACCAAGGTCACTGCCAGGCACAACCAGTTAAGGCCAGACCTTGGGTTTTCACCCTGAAAGGTAGGACTCTGCGCTTCACCTGTGTTGCCGTCCCCACTTCCAAACCGCTGTTGTGAAGCCGGGACACCAAGCAAGCCCCTCAACAGCGCGGAGACTTGAACCTCCCTTAGCTAGTCCTCCCCTCCGGCCTTTACGAAATTCTCTTCTTCCGACTTTCATCATGGATCCATAGTCACTTGATGTCAACACAGAAAAAGAGCTTCGCGCCGCTCCCTCCAGAACCAAACGGTCGGAATAAACGCATGGGTGCGCACGACCGAATACCTCAAATCCAGCAAACTCCAGGCAAAGCGTTGTTACATTCGCCGGCGGAGCCTTCCGGAACTCAACCCTCCGGCCAGATCACGAGTCCAGGCCTACGGTAGGTCCTCCTCTTCACGCAAGAGAGGCCCTAGGACCGCCGCCTTTATTCAGGTCGGACCCCCACGTCGGCGACCATCCCGGGCTGGCCAACCCAACCCTCCACCGGTGACACCATCGCCGGCTTCCAAGCACCTCCATCGCACCTGACGCCCGCCACCTGCCACCAGGTCGACGCCGTCACCGCCATCCAGGGCCGCCGCCCTTTGTGCCGTGATCCAGACCTTGAGGAGGAGCAGCACGAGATCCGCACCCAACACCACCCGCCCGGCGATGCCGATGCGAGGAAGGAAGGAGAGGATCGCGCCGCCAGGATCCAGGGCCGCGCCGCCGCCCCCAAACCGTTTGCCCGGTGAGTCCGCGGCGAGGAACGGAGGAGAGAGCCGCGCCGCCATGGTTCCATGGCCGCGCCGCCGCCCCCATCATCGCCCGCCCGACGAGGCCGCGGCGAAGACGTGATGAGATGGCCGCGCCGCCATCAACCGCCGGGTTCCGAGATCATCCCCCCGGCGCGGAGGCGTGCCTCCTACCGCCGCCCCAGGGGACCGTGCGCGGATCCCCGCCGCCCCCATCACCGACCGCACCAGGCTTCGCCGGCGGCAGCCTCCGGGGACGGCGAGGAGGGAGGAGGAGGAGGGGGAAGGGAAGGCGGCGGCGGGGGGTTAGGGTTCCGCCCCGAGTCGCCCTGGAGGGGACGACCCGAGCGTGATCTTTAGAGGGAAATAAGACTGACCCCATACAGCCCGTTTCTACAGAAGTCAACCGCTAATCATGCTAATCAGTTGTGTTGACTGAAACATATATTTCCTGTTCTTTAGTCTTTGTTGCAGTACACATTTCTTATGACGAGTCATTCGGAGAAAATTAAAGTTGAGCTGGCTGACTTTACGTGCATATTCTGTATTATTCGCAAAAAGTAAACTTCAATCATCTATGGCTTCTCTATTTATTTCTTTTGCGACGAAATCATCTGTAGCTTATTAAAACGGAAAACGGCAACAGTGCAGCGAATGAAATGAAGAGGCTGATTAGATGAAACTAAGCGCATCTTCGCTGATTAGATGAAAACAACTGTCCTTTCAACTTCAGGTGCAGGCCATGGCCGGCAAAACAGCACATTGTTTCATCGAGGAAGGCAGCAATTGTCAACTCGACGATCAGTCGAAGATATGATCTCGATTGCCATTTGCCCGGACGACATTGACTACGCACAATCTTCTCCTTTAATATCCATGAACAGATCAATGCGATCCTGCCAATATTCGGAATGTGTGCAGCGATCATGGTCGTACGTATGCAGTGCCATTGTTCCTAGTCAATGTTTTTCTACTACCTGCAGTGGTCACAAATTCAGAAGAAACTTGTGAGTACCAGCTTATTACCAAACAATATATTTTCTCTTTGTTCGTCATCGTCGTCCGGGTGACCATGCCTGATTTGATCTGATCCGGATCTAGAAATTCTTATGGAATCCGAAAGATGGCGATATCGGTTCACTGTTCATCGTCGGGAAACCGTTGTAGAATACGGTGGGCGAGCTGAGTTCGTCAACACAGAATCGGGGTACCGTCATTTTTTTCTAGGGATTAGATGGCCGTGTCAAAACAAGAAGGTTTTCAATGGCTCATCGATCCATTGGCCGGCGTCACACATGATCCTTGACACCTAATCAGATCTCTTGCAGAGTTTGTGCTTCATCTGCGGATTGGTGCAATGCATGGGGTGAGTGGTGACCTTTCATCGCGGTCTGACCTTGAACCAGGATTTATTGTCTCCGATATCTTGATGAATCTCGGATATGTCTGACATGTAATCTAATCTACTCCCTCCGTTTCAAAGAATAAAATGTTCTCGTTTTAGTTTGATCAAGAATTACTTCAAATATATAAAAATTATTTGTATGAAATTAGCATTATTGGAAAGTGTTTTTCAGTACGAATCCAACGATACTAATTACATATAATATAATCAAGTTTTTGTTGCTCAATTTCTGTGATTAAAGTTTATCTTGGAATACGTGTGCGCCTTATTCCTATCAGCGGCAATCCCATTCTGGCAGCATAACAGGTAATTCATAAGGTCCTGTAAGGCTGTGAACTTTTTTTTTGTCGAAAAGGTAATCTTGACACCTGGTTTTTCATTTGGGATTTCCTTATTTTCAACTTCATACATTGTAAAAATACTGAACTTTGTGTATATATAATCGGATCATATTATGGAGAGAACAGCATGCATGTTCTAGTAGGTGTGTGGTCCATAGAAAAGGACTCTAATCATTTGATGTGATTTAAGGCGCAAACCGGTGGCAATTTGCCACATGGCATCTTGCCATTGGCAATGCCGGGGAAGGAAGTTGCCATCCCATTGTGTGTAATCTGGAGAGCATCGATGTGTCCCAACAAGGTGCGATTTCTCACGTGTGCTCGATAGAAATCTCAAAAAATAAATAGGAACAGGATCGAAGCCCACAAGGCTTCTCTGTGTGCCATTTCGATTATTGGGGCACCTCCCAGGACAGCTACTCAACAGCCTAGTGAATGAAATTTGCGAGAAATACCTTGCCGGAGACGTTGTGTATGTGATAATCCCTTCTTGAGATCTTAGTCTAGGAATAGTGAACTTTTCATTGTTCGCTCATATGTCATAGAGTCCACCTACGTTTGTGAACACATGCATCCCGACTTCAAAAGGCTTTATATTTTTGGATGCCCTCGATTTTTTACTTTTGCAGCTGATTTGTTCTGCATGGATGGTTGTTTCTCCATGGAATCATTTACTAATCAATAATATATTATTATGTGCATCAATTGATGCAGAAACCGGGAGCGTCTATAAATACCATTGCCTAAAAAATTATTTTTATTCTAAAAAATCTTAAAATAAATTTGAGGTGAACATCCAAATATTCTATGTACGCACATAAATTTCAGCATTTTTGTGTAAAAAGTACAATCTTTGGTGCTCATACGTACCTTCTCATGAGATGTTTTTTTTGTCTTTTTTACACAGCCCACAAAAGATATCCTTCTCTCACAAAATGGTGTGTGCTGACAACATATCCGGATGTACATCTAGATTTTTTCCAAATGTTTTTAACTTTTAAAATATATTTAAAATGATTTTTTATAATAGATGTATTTAAACCTATGAGCCAAAACACCATGTTTCCCGGGGCCGTCCTCCTTTTCAAACAAAATAGTGGCAATGACAGAAGACTCTACTCTTCCATCCCAAAAAAAACAAGAGGCCCAAAGGTAGGGTAAAATAGGGCGACCACCCTGGCCCAGCGGTCAAAGCCCCAACACAGGGGATACTAACAACTATAATATTAATTATTGTACCTACATGTATAATAAATATCTTGAAAATAATCCAACCATCGCAGGCAAATCCATATCACATGCTAATATAGACACATAAGCAAACCAATCTAATATTTTTGCTCATGCCAAATCCATAAACAATGTCTACCATACAATTTTCTGTAATTTCGTTTAACTATGTTTGTCTGATTTATGCTCCAAGTGGATTCATTCATATACTTATTTTCATGAGTTAAGATGATTTTATTTGATAAAACAAATATAAGCACGTGTGTACATGATTATTAATAAAATTTACATCATGCAGTGCCAAATACAAAGCAAACACAAGTTTCAGACAAACTACCCAACTCACTACCACATGTAAAACACATTTGACAGCCATTAAAGCTGCATGGAAACCATTAGATTGCATACTCCTCACAAGAACCTTATTTTAGTTTATTTTCTTGTAACTAATCATATACTAGAAATTGTAGTCAAGATATTTGTTGAAATGTACACTTTAAAGATATGTGCTAAGACATTGAAGAATATAAAAATTACAGACATGCATGCATATTTAATGCAAGTTCATACATTAATCTATGGAGGCATCCTATTCAGTTATTTTAACTTTTCCCACATTTAATTAAATATTTATTAATCGTGTAAGTGACATTGTATAAAAAAGGAAAAAAATACTTATGTTGCAAGATTGACACAATCAAAATTCAGCATTGTATGCGTTTATTTTTCAATGATATATGTTAGTAATGTATAGAACATGGCATACTTAATATTTTTCAAAAAAAAATTATTAAGTAGAAGTACTTAATTTTATACATTTCTAACAAATTACATGGAAGTATAAAATTCTTGTATAAATAACTCACACGTGCCAAATAAATTTTTGGACCGTCATGAGCAGGATACGTGCGGTAAATTGGCTTTCGGAAACACATAATTGCTCGATGTGCCTTAAATAATAAGCTACATTGTGTCTATATATTTCTATACCACAATATAGTGTATCAGTATTGATGTCTATGAGCCATTTGATCTCTCTCATCGGATGGCTTGCATTCAATGGTCTAAAATCAGTAACAATGTGACAATATATGCATCAATGGATTGGCTAATCTAACAGCCAATGTTTTAGGGATTTGTGGTGTGCCTCAGCATTACTTTATTCTAAACCTGTCGTGTGCCATCTTACAAGCTTTGGAAAAAAATAATAAAATAAATAACTATTGGAAGCATCGGGAGTCTTTTAGGCTACCCTAGGTGACCCTGCAAATATTGGCATGCTGGATATGAGAGAGAAAGAGTTCCATTGATTTAATCAGTCCGAGAGCATATGTTCTTGCAAACTTTAAATACAAGCTAAATAAAAATGGTGCAATTAGGAAGTAAAAAATAAAAATATATTTTGAGAAATTGTTATTTCTCAATTCACTGACTTGCACATTGTGGAGCACTAGCAATTTTGCATATTTCCCTAATTTTGCATATAGTGCATACATCTCATATTTATTTATATATAATTATTGTTGATAGAAAATCCTATATAATATAAATTCGGGTTAGTGACATCTAAATTCCTCCAAGAAATTAGTTTATTTTTAGTAATTTTCAATTGAATTTGAAATGCGTCCTGTAAAATTAAAATTCAAAGCAAGATGAAAGAGTATAATTACATTAAGGAAATTTTGACAAATTAGAGATTTTGACGTGTATATGCATGTCATAACTTCTTATGTTTTTTGCACACACACGTGTCCCACTTAGTAGTGATTAATTAACGGTCTAATGGTTTGTTACTACCCAGAATTGTCACATCTATTTTTATTGTATAAAGTGATTAATAGTGAAATTTAAAAGTATGCATAACACAAGTTTATATAGCAGTATAGAAAATCTAAATTGCTTGATAATGCGAAGCATGTGCCATTTTCTAGTAATAAAAATGGGCATTAAATAAATTTAAAAAATCATTTGTCAAAACATAATATCTTTGTGGCCCAGAAAAAAGACAAAACTTCGATTTAAACATCAATTTTAAGCATTAAACACCTTATAAAATGCCACATTTATATGAGATTGATTATGTAGTTAATATACGAATTGTGATAGTTGGGGTTTCTAACTTCACCCATAGCTGTAAGATGAAATTGGATAGGGATATAGAAATTTAAGAGCACAAAAAATATTTCGTTTTCTCTATGTATTTAGAGATATTTAGAAAATTTTGATTTTTTTTATCTACGAGCATTTGAATCCACGTATGGGGACATCTGGATTTCTACTTGTCCTTCGTCCTCAGCGAAATAACCGCTAGCTCAGACAGTTCCTCAATGATACCTAGCGAATCTCACAAATGAGGACCGTGATGGCTAAGTGCAATCGCACACACATAGTATATACACTCCACTAGCTCAAGAAATGATCGAAGTTCTCGTCAAATTATTGTCATTAAAAAAACAAGTGAAAACAAACACTTCTGGTATGGTCTTTTTAGTGTACAAGTCATGTAGGTGGTTTCGCATGACAGATACAAAAACAAACAAAAAATATCAGTTAATATTTGCCCTGTCAACGACTGCCAGGATTTGGTTAAGCTGCCAAAATTAGGCAAGCAAATATGCTGAAAACGCTGACTAAAACTAAGTCGTGTCAAATGCAGGTATATATGGGACTAAAATCATGATCAACAAGACAGCAACACTATAATTTGGTCACGGCGCCCATGTAAACAAAATTAAGAACTGTGCACGGATACGATTCACCCATGACACACGGACTATTCTTGCATGCCGGCTGAGTCTCCGAATGACATGTCATATGATCCTGGAAGATCTTGCAAAGATACTGCGAGATCTCTTGTTCTCTTCAAAGACCAAACTAGGAAAGAGTGTGGCTTGCTGGGCAGAAGCACCGGTTTCTGTCGAGACATGTGCAGGATCGCCTAGCTAGCAGGACACACACGTACGTTAGGTAGAATGGAACTAAATATAACATGTGTCTCATAGTAGGCCTCTAGGGTGTAGTGGTATGGCATATCACGATATGTACACATATGCCATGAAGAAACCCCCAAACTTCAAAACTAAAAAAGATTATGCGTGATCGTTAGGTAGACCATAAAACTAAGGTTGCTAGTCATTTTTTATTTCTATTTGGACCACTTATTTGTCACTTTACACTATATTTAGGAGCTATAGTTTTGATTTGTACCCAAATTTATTGTTGAACACACAGAAGAAGCGGACTATGTGAGGCGATGTGCTTGCACGATGTTGGACTAATGGACTATCAATTCCAGCGCTAAAGGCGGCCGGAAACACCTATATACATGGCGAAAGTCCCTTTAGATTTCGAGCTACATGAAGCTTGTTTCTTACAACAAAATTCGCAACCGCATTTGTAAAACACAAAAAAAAGGAAAAAAAAATACACAGGCACATATGTACGTTTAGTAGGTTCATATATCTTTTTGGTCCACATATATTCTCGTATGTGATCTACAAAAAAAAAATATACGAAGCGAAATCGAGCCTTTTTTTCTTTTCCAGAACCACAATTGTCTATTTTGATAAAAATATACAATATCATTTGGGAAAAAGAATACGGATATGTGCATGTCACATATGTATCTATCCACAAAAAAATGGTATTTTTTGGAACTTCTAAATAGCATTTTCATGTTTATATCGATGCACTCATATCTGTGCCTGATTCAAGGTCATCTTCTAGCATGGTACGAGTTAGACAGCTCCAACCTAGTCGGCACTTCCGAGTTGGAATGTGGTATTTGCCATTTCATCCCGTTATATCAGCAAAGTTGATGTGGTTATGTACTAAGATCCGTTTCATGGAAGAAAAAAGTTCTTGCTACATTAAGACCATCAATAAGGAGAATATCTAGTTCATAGCACGACCATATGCGGCTATGAAGTAGCTTTGAGTACATATGTCATAAAATAGAGAAGATACTTACCGGTTGAAGGTTTCTAGATCCGGTATGGTTTAAATAATTTAAAATTTGACACATATAATTTTGACTTGAACAAACTAAGACAATGGATATGATATGGATGAGTGATGTCAGTTTGTATTCACCATATATTGGTTATTTGTAACAAAACAATCCAACTAATTTAAACGGGTAACTATGGCATGCTGACTATCTATGTTGGCGAGCTTATGTATCTCCTATAGAAAATATTACAATTAGTGAACCTAGCTTCTAGTTTACCAACACTTTAATTCTAAGTGATAAAACATATTTTTAACCTTTTAAAATCCTGAAAAGAAACACACATAAGAAAATAAGGATAATATAGTTTAAGTTGTATACAGAACTTAAACCACTCTTCTTTTCCCATTTTCACGTAGGTCACAATAGTCACATTATCTTACAGAAGTGATATGTCTAAGTTTCTTACCTACCTATGTGCGTGATTTTTTCTTACTTTTAAAACATACAAAATTTGTTCTTGTTTTTAAGTTTTTGAAAATGGGTTCCAGTACACATATGCTCCAAACTACCACTCCCACCTCACATTCTAAGGTGCATCCGATCAACTCATACGGTGTACTCCCTCCTTCCACAAATAAGAGGATGTTTAGCCTCAAGATTTGTTCACAAAAGAGTGTACTCTATCTTTACAATGCTATTTAAAATAGGAAAAATTCTCTCATCACATGAGACTCAATCCCAATAAAAACACATGATCTCCTTATTTTCTACATGCACTTAGCTCTTTAGAGGTGTGGAAATTAAAGAGGAGAGAAACGGTGGGTGCCACTTTCCCACGCATTTCCTACTCTTATCTTAAACTTCCTATATATATGTTGGCTTATTTGCGGATGGAGGGAGTGGCCTTAATTACCATGTACTTCTAGATATATCATACATGTATGCCCGTGGCTATACAGCAAATGGAAACCATATATCCATGGGTTATTTTTGCTTCTTTGATTGCTAATGCAGTTGATGGTTTAACCGATCTTTTATGTTACAAGTTACGGTATATATGTAACTAAGAATGATTGTTTTCAGTCCTTATTTGTGCCCAACAATACTTTTGGTCGTATTCATATCCAGTACTATCCGTCTTCGATTCAGATTCCCACGGAAAAAAAAAATCTAGGAAAAGGAAGAGCGATGTCCTTCTTTATTCGCTTCCATTTCGTCTATACTTCCAACATACTACGTATAGGCTAGAGTGGTAGCAGTACTGTTCTTGGATACGATACATATCATGGAGCTAGCAGGAGCTACGGTATAGCTAGCTGGCCGGCGGCCGGGAATGGCACCGAGAAGAGCCTGACACGCTACTGCTTTCTTCGGTACGTGTGAGAGAGGCATGTTTCCGAGACCGATCTCCATCGATCGCTGTACGTATGGATGTATAGATTGTGTGGTGTGACTTGGAAATGGTCAATGATACGGTGGATCCAGCGGACTGCTACGTTATGTGTAACTGATTAATGGCCTCTTGATTAGATGTGGTATACGTGCATGCTCTGAACGCCTGAATTTGTTGGAAGATGCCTTTGTCGCAGACCTCTTCTGAGAGCATCTCCAGTCGCGTCCCCCAAACCGTCCCCAAACCGCGCCGGATTGAGCGTTTGGGGGACGTGTTTCGTTCGTGCCGCGTTTGGGGGACGTCGCTCCCCAGTCGCGTCCCCCAAACAAAATTTCGCAAATTTTAAACTTAACTAGATTCGATTAGATTCGTCCAAATTTACATAGATTCGAACGAAATTTGACTAACTTTAAAACTAAACCTAATCTAGAACCGCTTGCGGCGGCCGGAGGCGTCGTAGTACTGCTGGAAGTTGTACATCTCGTCGGTGACGACCTCCTGCTTGCCGCGCTCGTCGACGGGCTCGTCCACGGGCTCGTCCTTCACCAAGCCGCTTGGTCCTGCCTCGCCGTCGTCGGTGAGGTCCACCAGCGGCTTGCCGGAGTCGAGGATGGACATGGCGATCGCCGCGTCCAGGTCGCCCCTCCAGGCGTCCTTGTCGTCCATGGACGCCATGAACGCCGCCCGCAGCCCTGGGCAGTCCTCGGGGTCGTCGCTGCTGGCGATGAGCCGCTGCTGCCGCTCGTACTCCGCCAGCAGCGCCGCCTGCGACGCTTCCTCCGGCTCCTCCTTCACCTCCGGCTTCGGGATGAGGAGGGCGCCGCCGCGCCTCCCTTGCTGCCGCCCGCTGCCGCTGCCGCCACGCCTTGTGTTGACGGGCGTCGCCGGCTCCTCCTTGACCTCCCGTTTGGGGACGGTGTAGGGCGCCGACCGGTACGACGAGGACGGCGTCGATCGCGCCGGTCCCGAGGAAGAAGAGTGCGAGGAGGACGAGTACGTCGTCCTCCTCAGCTGCCATTGAGGAGACGGCGGCGGCGACGACGGCATCTCCAGCCGCGGAGCGCCGTTGCGGATGCCGCGGATGACGTTCTCGAGGGTGCGCCCCGGAACGCCCCAGAACAGGGCGCGGCCGTCCTTGTTCTAGCTGTTGGGGCCACCGACGAGCCCGTCGGTGCTGTGCATCTCGACGTCGCACTTGGCCTTGAAGTACGTCGTCCACCAGGCGTCGTTGTTCTCGACCGCCCACGTCGGATCCCTCCGCTCCTCCGCGGTGAGTTGAGCCCGCCGGGCCATGACGGCGTCCCACCATTGGTCCGTGCGCGGCTTCGGCGGCGGCGGAACGCCAATGCCGTTCACGGCCATCCTCCAGCCGCCGCTGCTTGGCAGCCGCATGTCCGGCGGGACTGGATACCGGGCGCGGTATAGCGCCCACGCCTCCGCCACGGTGAGGCTGCCGCGTCCGAAGCCGTTCGCCGCGGCGATCTTGCGGGAGGACGACATTTTTTGAGCGGCGAGGAGAGGATCTGGGAGGGGGAGGCGGCGGCGACGAGAAGGATGAGCGGCGCTAACTGCAGGGCGCCTTAAAACAGCGGCGGCAGCGGGTGGTTGCACGCAATAACTCCGGCGCGGACGGCCACGCGGCCATGCACGACGAGACGCGTCCCTGCGTCGCCTGGGAAAACAGGGACGCCATTAACGTCGCTTGACCAAAGGTAGGCGACGGGGTTTTAGCCTTCCGTGCCGCTGACGGGTCGGGCCCGCGTCGGTTGGCCTCGCTTTTCGTTGTGTCCGGCGTCCCCGGAGCGTCCCCTGTGGGACGGGGACGGGCTCGGGGCGCCGGACACCGTATAGGGGCGCGCCGGACAAAAAAGGGCTTTGGGGGACGCGACTGGAACGCTTTTTTTGTCCGGCGCGTCCCAAATCCCTTTGGGGGACGGTTTGGGGGACGCGACTGGAGATGCTCTGATCTCTTGAATCCATCGATGGAGACAACGCATTCGATACATAAAGCTCCGAGGGATCATGCACATGGCGCAAGTGCTATATGTAAGGTGTGGACATGTAAGATTTGCTTCGAAGAATATGACCATGCAGACATGCATGTGTGGCGTACTAGTACTTCTTCAACAATGTTCAAACTAGGCGTCTTAATTTTTTACGAGGTTCTGCATACGGTTGAAACTAAGAATAGCAAAAGCACACATGCAATACACATAATTATCTATTACTCTTATACGGTGTATTAGTCTTCTAAAATGTTAAACTACACTAACTTTGATCAAGTTTCTAGAAATAACTAACAACCTCTATAACACCAAATCAATATCTATATATTCATAGTGAAGTATGTTTTCATATTATTTAGACGTAAATAGTTTTATCTAAAACTTGTTCAAATTTAGTACTTTGACTTTTCAGATAACTAATACACCTTATAAGAAAGAACATAGGGAGTATAACTTTTCTCATTATACACGGCAATGAAACTCTAGATGTGAATTTCGTTCCCGAGTTAGCACAATCCTAATAATAGTACATATGATGCCGGAAATTGAATTCGGCTCCCAGTTGCATATGCTCCCTCTACAAAAAAAAATTGAATTTTGAAAAAAAAATATGAAAAACAATTCTACATATACACCTCCACAATATGTGTGTCCGTCAAGTTTCGTGAGTAAGCACTATTTTGTGTGATCTATGTAAAAAAGAGAAAAATTATCTTCTGAAAACTCATACTTTTAGCATTGAATTTTGTATGTTTTACACACTCCACACGACAAGTCGATTTTGCATGAAATGACTTTGTGAACGCGTTTCACGTGAAGATATATGTGCGATTTTTTGTTTTAGTTTTTTTAATTTAAAAATGTGTGTAACATGCATTTCAAAATAGAGAGAGCATATGCTCCCATGTGCCAAAATACCACTCTACCAGATGATGCAACAATCATAGTACTATTTTAAGACAAGACATTGTATAGAAAAGAACCATAGCGAGCCTAAGAATGAGAAGTAAACCAGGGAGCAATTCCTCACAATTTCAAAAGAGGGTTTGGAAGAGCAACTCTAGAACATGCCCCAAATTTTGGGGCTCTAAAACAGGTTTGCATGATCCTCTTAACAGATCATGATAGTTTTTACAGGCCGGAAACAAACGTGCAAAGTGAGATTCCCAAAAATTTGGGCCTTCATTATTTTTGCCATGTGGGACACACCACCTTTTCTTCTCAAATTTATCCTTTCCCGTTTCTTCCTGAAGTGGCTAGTTGGGCACCTGCCCCGACTATGTTTTGAAGCTCCGTGAGGACGATGGTGCCACATAGAGAAATTGGGGGAAACAGTTCCGCATTAGATGAATAGTGATACATGTATAATTTGAAGGTCGAGCCCTGATTTTGAAGGCCCAAAAAACAGTTTTAGAGATGTTTTTATAATTGTTTTAGACACCGGAGTAGATTTTTTGCCAGAGCCATTTTTTGGCCTCTGACCTTTAAAATTGGCCAACTTATGCAGATTAAGCCATTATATGGCATCTGCTAGAGTTGTTCTCAAGCGTAATCAGTAGGGTGATATTCATATAGGTTAGATGTCCACTTAAGATAGAATTTTTAGATATTTACTTCCATTACTTTTCATGTTAGATTGGGTTAAGGCTAGAAGCGTTCGTGTCAAAATTGTATAGCATGTACTGCATCTATTAATTATTGTAGCTCCAAGGTGCCCCAGTATGACAAAGAAAATGTTTTCATGATCTCCTAGACCTGGAACCAAACTATATCTATATCTATATCTATATCTATACGACTATCCCTAATAATAAAGGGCATAGTTTGTTTCATCCCAGATTTTGGTGAGTTCATCCCTACATGATATGTTTACCCTCCCACCTAGTTACACAATACGTCCATAATGTCATCCACTGAAAAATGCTTCGATTTCTCTCTTCATACGTCAAAGTAAAGAAAATAAAAAAACCAGGGACTATAAAAAAATTCATGAAAAAACACAGTACGAATAATCTTCAAACGAAGCCTAAATATTGAATCTTGCATTTAATTTATTTTCTATAAGAACTAAACTATCGCTAATTTACCCGTTAAAACGCACTATTATTCTGTTAGTAGTCTAAAAAATGGGATATAAGTGACATGAGACTTCCAAAAATCCAAATGCACCCTAGTGTGACAGTGCACCTTGTTGTCGTCCATCTTGGCCAGATATTCAGGCTGCCTGCCTGTACTACCAGTACCACACAAACACACTGGAAACAGATGCATGCATCTACACAAGCACACACACACTCTCTCTTTTTTTTTTTTTTTTGAGGGAAGCACACGGACACTCATAAGAAACGCGTATTTTCTAGATGAGGTCAAACAATTAAAAAAAAGGTGCTCCTTTAAGGTGTTTGATCTGAACCGTCTATTATTCAAAGGTATGTTAGACAACAAGAAGCTATGTAAGAATAGAAAAGGTCAAAAGGCTTCACTTAATAATGTTTGATACACAAAAAGTTCACATAGTTACTACCATGTATACGCATTTTTTCTCCGGTGTAACCAAACAGTTCTCAACGTGAAAACTTATACACTTTGTTACTCCCTCCGACCCATATTACTTGATGTTAAAGTGGATACATCTACAACTAAAATGTGTCTAGATACATTTATATTAGCATTAAGTAATATATGTTATAACAAAGAGAATGTAATTGGGCAAGAGCACTTCTGGTTTTGCATCTTAAAAATTGTTTGCTCATATTATCTTGCTTACTTATTGCCAAGAATTTTGTCGATTTTCACATCTTTTGCTATTCATCCGAAAGAGTATTTGTATTTTCGGTCATTCCCGACAAAATGTCACATGGATACTTCAACTTATCTATTCCCTCCATCCAATGATACATGTCTTAGGAGGGAGTGTACTTTTTTGATACGCTAGTTAAAAGATTCGACCGTTCCATTACTTAAGAAGAAGAGTTGCCCATTTAATTACAGAAAACCAGGCGCATAGTTGAGATACATGCCCTGGCGCATAAAGTTTGTATGTGGCTTATGAGATAATATCAGTCTATGGGGAGCGGTGTTTTGGAACAAAGGAGCATATGCTCTCTTTATTTTGAAATGCATCTTACACATATTTTAAATTTAAAAAACTGAAACAAACAATCGCACGTACATTTTCACATATTACGTACATTCATAAAAAATTGACTTGTCCTGTGACGTGTGTAAAAAGACAAAACTCAGTGATAAAAATAATGGTTCTCACACAATCAGTTTTCTCTTTTTTATATGGACCACAAAATATATTGGTAAAAACATATCAGTTTGATTTGTAACTATATCTATATCTATATCTATATCAGTTTTCTCTTTTTTATAACTATATCTATATCTATATCTATATCAGTTTTCTCTTTTTTATAACTATATCTATATCTATATCTATATCTATATCTATATCTATATCTATATCTATTAATGGCAAAAACATATATTATGAAGATGTACATGTAAAAAATGTCAATTTTTTTGCCACCTCGAAATATGTTTTTTTTGGTAGAGGGATCGTACGCACCCGGGAGCCGAATTGAATTTCTGCACACTATGTAGTTTTCCTAGTAGTAAAATTAATGTTATATAGTTGTAAGCAAAAAAAGTAACATTAATTAGCTTGATTTGTTTCCTTGTATATACTCAAGTCTCAAAAGTAACGTAACAATTAGGATAATTTCCTTCTCTATTTATACCTCTGCAAACTAAGTCCATATTAACCCTCAAAACCTCGTTCATGGTCAGTTATATACTTATATGAGCCATTAGATCATGGACATTTTAATGAGCACCTTACTAACATTCCTGTAAAGAATGAGCATTGACTGTAGCAGCAACTTGGAGACAGAATTAGAGCACACGTATATGTTGCACCGACCCGAGATGGATCTTCCTATATATATAGGCTGTTCAACTGCGAAGAGAGCAAAACACCTCAAACGGATAATTACCAACACATCGTCACGTTTCTCCCACCCCCCAAACATTTCTCCGGCCAGGCCAGCCTTATCGCGCCTAAACGAGTCCCGCTAATGGCGATCGTTCACGTGTTACTCGTCGCGCTAATCGCCGCGACGACGTCCCATGCACCGCGCGGCGTCCATGGCGCCGCCGCCAAGACGACGTGGCCCGGCGACCTCGCCGCGCTCGCCAAGGCCATCAGGCTCCGCACCGACCCGAACGCCACGGTGCCGGCCTCGACGGACTTCGGCAACATCACGTCAGCGCTCCCGGCGGCCGTGCTCCTCCCGTCGTCCCCGGCGGACGTGGCCACGCTCCTCCGCGCCGCGCACTCCGACCCCAAGTGGCCGTACACCATCTCCTTCCGCGGCCGCGGCCACTCCACCATGGGCCAGGCCCTGGCCCCCGGCGGCGTGGTCGTCGACATGCCGTCCCTCGGCGCCTCGTCGTCGCCCGCGGCGCCACGCATCAACGTTTCGGCGGACGGGCGGTACGTGGACGCCGGCGGCGAGCAGATGTGGATCGACGTGCTGCGGGCGGCGCTGGCGCGCGGCGTGGCGCCGCGGTCGTGGACGGACTACCTCCACCTCACCGTCGGCGGCACGCTCTCCAACGCCGGGATCAGCGGCCAGACATTCCGGCACGGCCCGCAGATCTCCAACGTGCTGGAGCTCGACGTCATCACCGGTACGTACGCGCGCACGTTACGGCCAGACATTCTTTTGCTAGTTACGTGCCCCACACTGCGTTCTCTCCATTGATCACCAGCTAGCTTGTTCCGGTGCAACTCGCCATTGATGAAGCACGGCAAATAGACCCGGCCGTGTACGCACAAGCTATGCTTTTTATGGTAATTTTTTTTACTATTTTCGGACGGTATAAAAATAGTCAAAAATTAATAATCATGACGAAAAATTATCATTGGCGAGCACCTCACCAGCTTTACCGGCCGGCGCCGCCGTCTTTCATTAGATTTGCTGCCGGCTCGGTTTACTGCGCGTTGACTTTCACATTTCCCCGCCGTTAATTAAATACTAGAATTATTACTCCTCTGCTCGAGTTGACAATTGGTGCAATTGACGCACGCGTGCAGGCTACGGCGAGACGGTGACGTGCTCCAAGTCCCTCAGCCCGGACCTCTTCAACGCGGTCCTGGGCGGGCTGGGCCAGTTCGGCATGATCGTCCGGGCCCGGATCGCGCTCGAGCCCGCGCCGGCCCGGGCCAAGTGGGCGCGGCTCGTCTACACCGACTTCGCCACCTTCTCCGCCGACCAGGAGAAGCTCATCGCTCCCCGCCCGGACGGCTCCATCGGGCTGTTCAGCTACCTCGAGGGCTCCGCCTTCGTCATCCACGGCCTCGCCGCCGCGCTGAAGAACTCAGGCACGTTCTTCTCCGACGCCGACGTCGCGAGCATCGTGGCCCGCGCCGCGGCGAAGAACGCCACCAACGTGTACGTCATCGAGGCGACGCTCAACTACGACAACGCCACGGCCGCGTCCGTGGACCAGGCGCTCAAGTCGGTGCTGGCGGAGCTGCGATTCGAGGAAGGGCTATCCTTCGTGCGCGACGCGTCCTACCTGGAGTTCCTGGACCGGGTGTACGGCGAGGAAATGACACTGGACAAGCTCGGGCTATGGCGCGTCCCGCACCCGTGGCTCAACTTGCTCGTGCCCCGCTCCCGCATCGCCGACTTCGACCGCGGCGTCTTCGGCGGCATCCTCCAGGGCACCGACATCGCTGGGCCTATGGTCATCTACCCGCTCAACAAATCCAAGTACGCATTGATCATGCATGACATGATCATATATATCACGCGCTTCATTTGCTCGTCGACGACTGGTCTGACTGGCTCCGGTCGTTATTTCAGGTGGGACGACAGCATGTCGGCGGTGACGCCGGCGGAGGATGTGTTCTACGCGGTGTCGATGCTCTTCTCGTCGGTGGCGAACGACCTGAAGCGGCTGCAAGCGCAGAACCAGAAGATCCTGCGCTTCTGCGACCTCGCCGGGATCGGGTACAAGGAGTATCTGGCGCATTACACTGTGCGCGGCGACTGGGTCCGGCATTTCGGCGGCAAGTGGGACCGCTTCGTCCAGATGAAGGACAAGTACGACCCCAAGAAACTGCTCTCTCCAGGACAGGACATCTTCAACTAGACTAACTGTTGCTAGCTCGATCAAAAGTTAGTGGATTAACGTGGACAGACGAGTAGGTGGTAAACGTTAGTAATAATGTGTTCATCTAATAATATGTTGTATCCACCTCAAATCTCCATATGTACCCATCGATCTATAGGAATATATAAAATAAAAAAAAGTGTGCATATCGATCGAAAGCTACACCAGTGTTTTCGTGTGGTGTAACCAAACAAATTCTAGTAGTAATTCATGTCTTTTCTAAACCATTGTTGCAATGATTGCTTATTTTTACGAACAATGGAACATTACATGTTGTTTCCCTACAATTATTCTCTCGATTGTATGACCCTTCTCAGATGTCATGAGATCTGGAATCCTACATGAACCGAAAAGACATGAATTACTACAACAATTTGTTTGGTTACACCCAAACTTTAAAATAGCCGGTTATAGCCGGCTATAGCTGGCCGGAGGGACCTGTCGCTACAGCTATGCCCTTCAAAGGCTAAGACGGGATAATCCGCTATTAGCCTCAAAACCCCACTATTAGCCCCAAAAATAGGTAAAAAAAAATAGCCGCTAAGGCTATAATGCTGTAAATATAGTGGGAAAGAAAAGGATAAACTGGAAATTGTTGCTACAACAATTTGTTTGGTTACACCACACGAGAACAAAAGAATATCCGAGAGAGATTTCTATGTCCATGTCATACAGGGGCGGAGCCAGGGATATAATTGAGAGGGGGCAATTTGTGGCATCAGGGTTGTATTTAGCTTTGTAAGAGGGGGCATCAATGGTGAAAAATTAACATATTAGCTTGTTAGTGAAAACTGAGTGGGGGCAATGGCCCCCACAGGCTTGTACCTGCATCCACCCATGATGTCATAGTTGCCGTGGGCACAAAGAAAAAAAAAACCTCTTGCTAGAAACCCTAGGGTTCATTGAATTCTCGAATCGTAGAAGTAGGAAAAACACTAGTTTGATTGGTATGCAATCTTGAGTGTTTGACACCATAGAAAAAGCAAAGAGTGTCTGAAAACTACAAAATAAATAAATAAATATCAAAGAGTGTTTGACACCATAGAAAAAGCAAAGTAATTTTACCAAATTGTATGGATATAAAATTCCCTCCAAAATAGACTCCAAAGGATCTTAAAAGTTCAATTCCTCTAACCCTTTGAAATTCCTTTGAACCAAAGGAATAATATAGCAAAGCAAACCATAGTAATTATGGATGATTCATATCCTATGAAAATCCATTGAGTTTACTTTTTTTGCAAAACAAAGACTCTACATTAAGAGAAACCTTCGCCTTCAACCTCCAGACCGTGTCGACGGTGCGTCGCTGCTCCTCCCTGAGCCGACCTGATGCTGAATCAAAAAAAAATCCTAGGAATTTTAGAGGATTCAAATCCTTAAGATATTTTATATGATGGTTGCTTAGGGCTCCTCTGATTTAACGGAATTCTACCGAACTTTGGGAGGATTTAGATCCTTAGGAGTTATTCCTTCGAATGTCATTTGCTTCACATGGGTTGCAATCCTTGAATTTTTCCAAAGGATTCCTATGCACTCGATTTTGGAGGGTCATTTCCATGAACTAAGACCTCTTGTTACAATTCCTTTGTTTTTATTGTGCTACCAAATAACTTTGTTCTAGACTCTTGTTGTTCTTTAGTTCTATAAGATTGTAGAGGACATGCGACTCCAACCCTACAATTTTCACATTCCAACGTTTTGAGAATCCTAAGAGTCAAAGGGGGCCTTCATTTGTATTATTGAATTCCGTAGGACTTTTTACTAAGGAGTCCTTTTCACAACATTTCGTAGGAAATCTGACATCCACTCAAACCGCTCAATAAGAATCCTTTGTTTTTTTTTTTACTTTGATTGCGTAATCGCAAATTTGACAAACTAAAATTTAACAAATTATTCACTCACAAGTCACAAGTCAAAATGCTCTTTTGGATAAATGCAGTGTTCTATAGCGGTTAAATAATTATAGGGGTTTCTCCTGAAAATTCAAATTCTCTAAGTGGTTAATCATGTGGTAGTTGGAGCTTTAATCGCCGCATACCATTAATTGTGAACCGAAATATGCAACTCCTCCTGTGTGTACAGTGTACCAGACAATGGGCGCCCATGGAAAGAACATATAGGACGAGAACTCATGCCACGTTCCTTCGCTTGTAAAAGGGCACCGTCATTTGTAGCAGACGTTTGATCGTTGCTTTGGGTTCGGCACAGATTGAGACGTGTTTCTTAGTTGTCTCCTGGCAACTCCTTAAAATACAGGGCCATTGCATGATTAACTACCATTTGACGCCGATAACAAGACACGGATAGGTCACGTCAGGGCATCTTCTGAAACTGCACACAACTTCAGAGTGCATTTACAGTTTGACCTGGCGCATCTTGAGTCTGCCGACGAGAAATTAGTGAAAACGTTACCATCGGCGCTAATGAGTTATCGCTGGCATGCTTGGATGGGCAATGCCAATTTTGTCAATAGTGGAGCACCTGAGAGCATTGGAGTACATGCTCAGGTTCCCTGCAATAAGTAGAGAGCAGTCGACCGCAACTTTTGCTTAATTTCTCAGCACTTACCAAATGCATGCACTAGCACATCACGTTCTGTGTATTGATTCATGGAGCAAACCAGTAAAGGTAAGCAGCACTGCTGACCAAAATAAAAGGCGGTCGGTCATAGATTAGCAGTTACCATCACATGTACGCAAGCCCAAGTTAGAGCCTATCATTCGATTGCATGAGTTGCTTTTTTTAGGGGAAGGTCAAATCGAGTTAGGCAGTGATGTTCCGGGGCAACCATGCACGGTTTGGTACTCTTGTAAAGGTAGAGGCTTGTCAATGTGGATCTCTCCCATACCGTCCTGACGTATTACCTATACGTAGCAATCGCTTAATTCGACAGGCATGGCACGCAACTCAAGCGAGTAGTTATGGAAAAGTGCAAAGAATCATTTACTACTCAAGCCTTCTGAGATGGCCTAGGCTGCTGTTATTTACATTGTGACATTATAGAGCTGTGATAATTTACATCGATAGAGCGATGGAGCATAGCTCATCCATCATAACATGAGTTGCTCTTCGACTAATGCTAGGCTTGATGTTTAAGTTCGCGCCGGTGTTCGGGGCACCTCGTTTTGGGGCGCCCACACCCAAACCTTCAGCTCGCCAGCGCCATCTCCAGTGAAGAGCAGCCCACCAGCCACGAGCTCGATGGTCTTCACTTCTTTCTTGGAGGAAAGCTTGCCCCTCTCATCAAACCTGAAAGAAAGATGCAGTGTAGGTTTTATGGGGCTGCTTTTTCAGTAAGGAAGTAATTTGAGGAAATGAGGTACAACTGACAGAACATTTTAATCAATGTTACTTACGATGGCAGGTCAAACAGGCGGATGCAGTTGCTGTTGTGTAGGGAACAGAACAAAACTGGCGTCTTTCCCACACGATGCATGCCGAAGAGGGTGCGCAATCCCTGCAACAGAAGGTGGATACAGGTTTAGCAACACAGAAAGAACATATTTACTGTTACAAAATAAGTTCAGAAACAAGCCATTACCCAGGCACCCTAATAAAGTAGAAATTTCTCAAGGCCATTAATATCATGAAAGCTCAACACAGCTTAAAGAAGTAGACTGTTAACTTGTTCCGAGTAAAAGAGGTGTTGAGAAAATCAAGGATGGGAAGTAACATCGACATATGTGCACAGCGCTCGCAGGAATACAGGACAAATATCAAGAACAATATCCAGAATTTGGGATGAACAGACTATTGTGGTATTATGACTAATCACTATGAAGTCTTGATAACCATTCCATCCTTGCTGATACATCTCTATCTGATACTCCCACACTAACTCTTCACGGAAACAAATGAGCTCAAAAGACTGATGGCAACCAACTAAATATCCCAATAAAAGAGCTGCTGACAGGGTTAACCTTATATCTGCTGCTCAATAATACAAGATAAACTCCCAGCAGACCAAGAACAGATACAACCAAACAGGTAACAAAGGCCAGCTTGCGAAAACTATATTGCTCGACTGAATGCAGATAGAGTCACAACTTCCAGAAATAAAGACTGTCATGCACCGACAGAATAACATAAAAGACTGATCAAGCGACAAGAACTCTGAAAAAATCTTCCACTTGAGTTTAGACAAATAACTGCAGCTAGGGTTGAGTTGTGACATCACTTGAGAAAAGATGGAAACTGCTCAACCCAGTAACACACAATCAAGCAAACACTGAATAAAGCGAAGAAAACTAAGTAAATAACAGTGTAGTTATACATAGCAAGTACAAATCAGTAAATAATTTTAGACACGATCGTGTATGTCCTCTGGCTACTCATATTCACCATGAAATATTTACTTAACGTAGTACTAAAATTCCCGCACTTAAAGATATACAGATGCCATAATTATTCGACACAAACTGTTTACAGTGCTTAATCAAACTAAATAATTATAGTATAATCTTAACACTGACAGAAACAGAAATTTGCAGCTACTATAAGCCTTCCTGTTTGGAAGTTCAATAAAGTTTTGAGAAAATAACATTGATGGCACAATTCGTACAACGGAAGTGTACGGAACTTACATGCTCCTCAGAATGGGTATGCGTGACTTGAAGGTTTCCAGACTCTGAAGCAGACCAGACCTTTATGGTTTTGTCCAGGGAGCATGATAATAATTTCTGATCCCAACAAAGCACAGAAGTAACAGCAGCTTTATGCTCAGAGAGTGTTTGAACACACTGGAGAGTTTTAAGGTCCCATACCTGATATTACCAAGAATATATCAGATGCATGCACAGTATTTAGTAACCAACAGAAATAAGCAGGTCTGGAGCATTTTCGTACTCTGATTGTCTTGTCAAGTGAGCCAGAGTAAAGCCTTGTTGCTGAGACAGAAAGTGAAATCACTTGACGCTCATGGCCACTGAGAATTGCCACTGGTCCCAAGTTGTTCTCCTTAGTAGGAAATTTCCAAGCCATGATGCGACCATCCCCCGTGCCAGCAAATAGCATTTCATCTTTGATAGTCATAGAACAAACAAGCCCAGAAGGTCCCTGGAGACTTAGTTTCATCCCTGTCTGTATGTTCCATGCCTACAAATCAGTGGAACAACTAAGACTGATAGTTTAACACCCAGTAGCGCCACACAGTATATGGCACAAAATTGGCATGTACTCCTAATGAAATCAAATATTTAGAATATTTTACCTCCACGGATTTTGGGATTCCGAACAAAACCCACTTGTCGTGAGTAATCATGCAGCTGATCTTGCCTCCCATCTTGATGATATCAACGCACTATTGCAGAAACATTAAGAATAAAAAGGGCAATATGGAACAGGTTAGAATCTCTCTTTCTTTTTTTTCTTTTTTTTTGCTATACAACAATATTTTCTCTAATTTTTCTCCTTTTTTTAATCTTCTCTTCTTTTTTTAAGGCTCTTCTCTGCTGTTCCTTTTATTTACCCTTTTTCTCACTACTAATACTCTTACAAGAACACGTGTCATCTGCCAATCAGATAAGAACGGTAACCCAAGCGAGCCTTGCTTATCAGTCAACCAGCCTGATGGCCTCTTGAAGCTGATCATGCTTGTCAGTCAACCAGCCTGATGGCTTCTTGAACCTGATCATGCTTGTCAGTCAACCAGCCTGATGGCCTCCAGAAACTGATCATGGGCATTCTGATCAACGGAACCAGGTGAAGAGCCTCAAGACAGATCAGTCCGGCATCTTGATAACTGCAGGCGTGACAAACGGAACCCAATTTGAACCAACGGACACACCAACCACCATGAGGGACAAGCTAAACTCCCCAATTGATCGATCAGGAAGCACCTATCAACCATCACAGGCAATGCACAATTTGATTCCACTGACACATCGACGACTACCTCAAGCAAGCAGATCTACTCCCCAATTGATCACATTGGCAGGCAGCACAGATGAACCACCGCAGGCGATGGGGGAATCGGTGGAGAAGCAACCCCAAGCTGAACCGTGCACAAAGAATCTGAAGGAAGTGTTGAGAGCGGATAGCCCTGCTACCTTGCCAGAGTTGGAGTCCCATAGGCGAACTGTGCCGTCGGTGCTGCCGGAGTAGAGCTTGTCAGAACCAGTCGGCATAGAGATGCCAGTGATAGCCTGCAGAATTCGACAACAAAATATGAGAGCCCGTCGCAAAGCATAAGTACTGAAGCAGAGCACATTCATTGTATTTTGCGATGTGAGATAGGACTAATTTCCCGCGATACATTATCTAGGTCATGAGCAAGCAGATACATTGTATTTTGTAATGTGAGGTAGGTCTAATTTCCGGCGATATATTGTCATGAGCAAGCAGATCCAATGTATTTTGCAATGTGAGGTAGGTCTAATTTCCGGCAATATATTATCTAGGTCATGAGCAAGCACATCCATTGTATTTTGCGATGTGAGATGGGGCTAATTTCCCACGATACATTATCTAGGTCAGGAGCAGATTCATTGTTTTTTAAGATGTGAGATAGGGCTAATATCCCGCGATACATTATCTAGGCCAGGAGCAGATTCATTCTATTTTGCGATATGAGATAGGGCTAATTTCCCCCGATACATTATCTAGGTCATGATCGAATTCATTGTATTTTGCTATGTGAGATAGGGCTAATTTCACGCGATACATTATCTAGGTCGAACAGATCAAGCGTCACAATAGGAACAGGGTCAGGGGAAACACGCACCTCGGTATGTCCAGCGAGGGCGCAGAGGAAAGCGAACCCGCCGCAGCTCTCCCGCACGCGCGGCTCCTGGTTCGGCCTCCGATTCGTCTCCGCCGGCTTCGGATCGGTCTTCTGGTCCGACTCCTCGTCTGCAGGCCGCCGTCGCGTCGGGGCGGGGGCCTCCGCGGCGTAACTCGATCTGCGGGCTGGTGGCGCCTTGCGCGCGGGGCCGAGGAGCCTCGCCGTCGCGGGATCGAGGCTGAGGGCGGGGCGGCTGGCCTTGGCCCCGCGTGGTTCGGAGGGGCGGGCGTAAGGGCTCGACCGCGCCGGCGCCGGCGACGGCGCGGGGCCGGGGCCGAGGCGCGCGGAGAGAGTGGAGGAGATCGGCATGGCGGGGATTCCAGCGTAGCGGAAGCGCGGCGATGGGGAGGGCGCGGCGGCGTTAGGGTTTCGGTGGAGAAGGCGCGATCGCGTATGTATCTGGATCAAAGGAGTTGAGGTGGGATTAGGGAAGAAGTGGCGCCGAGCCACCGGGCGGTTGCGATGTTATATGAAGTGGGGGCGCCGAGGCGGTTGCGAGGCGCCGATTTCCGTGGCGGTTTCGGCTTTGGATTCGTCAGGAACTCTTCTTCTTTTTTTCTGAAGGCCACCGTGTCAACTTTTGTATCTCCATCGTAAGGCTTAAGGTTTATGTTTTTCTAGAAAAATTAAAGCAAGTAAATTTTGACCAAATTTTCAGAATAATTTACTCCGTATCAATAAATATAATATTTTATAGATACATGAAAATATATTTCATTATCTACCTAATAATATTAATTTTGTGTTTTCCATGTTAGTATGATTCTTTATAACAATTTGGTAAAATTTAACATAGTTTGACTTTCTAAAAAAATATAGATCTTAAGACTTAGGATGGAGGTAGTATTAGATAACAATTACATCGTCCATAAATTTACTCACAATATAACCAGAGGCTCTATCCAATTACAAGAATTTTTCGAATCAAAACAAAACCTAGCCAAAGTATGAGCAACTACGTTCGTTTCCCGGAGACAGTGTTTAAAATCGACCTTTCCTATAACTGCTACCGATGCCATACAGTTGGCATAAATTGATGCCAAGGAACTCCATCATATATCCTCGCCATTGCATGCATTCACCACCTCCATTGCGTCAAACTAGGCCTGAACTGCATTGCAACCAATACCTTCTGCGAGTGCAAGTCCGTCACGTTGCTATTGCTTCCGTTGAAGCCACCGAATCAACATGTTGGATATAGGCACATGAGACTGCAATAAATTTACCTCGAGAGTCCTGTATCACCGCTGCAGTCGCTCCAGCTTGTATATCAGCCTCAAAGGCTGCATTCACATTCAACTTCACATATCTACAAAGAGGGCGAGTCCACTTCACGGATCTAAATTGTAGTACTCCTATGAGATTTAATACAGTTTGCACCAAGACCAAGAATTGAGGCCACACAGATTTTCACTGGTGGAACGGGATCACCATGTACTCTTTGGCACCTAAGAGCATCTCCAGTCGCGTCCCCCAAACCGTCCCCCAAACCGCGCCGGATCGAGCGTTTGGGGGACGTGTTTTGTTCGTGCCGCTTTTGGGGGACGTCGCTCCCCAGCCACGTCCCCCAAACGCCACCCCCAAACATTTAAATTACTTTTTTTAACACATAAACCATTTATCAAATATAGCATATGAATAAAAATGTTTGCGAGAATTGTTTTCAAATTAAATTACAACAAATAATAAAACAAGTAATCAAATATAATAAATAGGGCTAGATGCTACATCAAGGTGCCACAGTATTTCCTTTGATCATCCACAAATGCTCAACGAGATCAGCTTGAAGTTGCTCATGCACATTGCTGTCACGGATCTCTGCGTGCATGGCGAGAAAATCAGCAAAATCTGCAGGCAACTCATGATCAACCTTCGCAAGAGGGTCTTGACACTCATAGGGACCAACATGTGACCTAACATGATTCTTGCGGTCATCCTCGATGATCATGTTGTGCATGATCACACAAGCCTGCATCACCTTCCACATTTGGTCGTGAGACCAGCTTAGAGCAGGGTACCGGACAATGGCAAATTGTGCTTGAAACACACCAAATGCCCGTTCGACATCCTTCCTGCAAGCCTCCTGTCGTGTAGCAAAGTGGGAATTCTTCAGACCTGATGGATTCGAGATTGTTTTGACAAAAGTGGCCCATCGGCACCCTCCTCTCCGCCTGAGGCAGCAGAACTATGGGAGGAACCGACACAGACGGTGCTCCCTTTTGGATGCATTGCATCACCGTCCGTGTCGTGACTCTCTCTGTCTCTCTTTGACGCTGCGATTTCTAGGACATTTTGCATCTACAGAAGATGGTTAGAATACTCTTTGTTTCTTGCCAAAATATAAAATAGTGTACTTTTTCTTTTTCTTTTTTGTACATGGAAGAGCGGTTATGCCCTTTTAAGACTCTTGCAGTAATCTGACCAAACAGTGGCTGAAGATACAAAAAGAAATATCCACGGTTGCTCCAACTATATTCGCAAAGGGTGGACGTGCGAACATGAATATCAACTGTGTTTTTTCCAATTCAAACTATGTGTCACTGTTAATCCTATTTGAAGTACTACCTGCTGATGATTTCAGTAATGGCTATTTATTGTGTACCACTTATGCATTCTTGCTTACACTTAATGATTCACATGTCTTCAACACTACATGAGAGCTCCTGGCATGATTTTTTTAGACATAGTACTGTCAGAATTTTCCTATGGAGAAGCTTCCGTGTGAATCCAAATTGTTAATTCTCGGTTGAAGGCATATAGTTTCTGCTCGCTACTATTGACTATCAACGTATTTTTTTCCCCGCTAAATCTCGGTTGAAAGTCATATAGATTCTACTTGTGATTACTTTTGATTAAGTTTGTATTTTTATCTATTTTTGCAGGCGTTGCTACAGATATGCAGATGGATAAACTGTGCAGTGACATACCAATCTGCAGTTTAATTTACAGGTTGATCTTTCTTCAATTGACACTACACAGCTACGAGGTTTTCTGATTTATATATATATATATCCACAGTGCTTTACATATCAGATGATGCTGGTGCTGAGAGATATTGGCTTCATTTTTGTTGTGACTCTTAGATTTGGGGAATTTCATTGGTATTGCAAATTGTTCATATGAGTGCTACTCTTACGTAACCTATTCACTCTTTCTATTTATCTATTGCCCGGAAATGCAATTTTAATCTCAGGTGCATATGCTCGTGCTACCAAGAAAAACATCTTAAAATATCACAAAAGTTACGAACAAAAATTTCAGGCATGTATGTTAACAATCCATGAGTGTATGCCAAGTTTCACGCGAATCCGGTATTTTTTGTGTCCTGTGTAAAAATGATAAGCAAATGTCTTATGAAGAGCTTATTTTTAGCATCAAATTTTAAATTTTTTACACATAACATAAAAAGTATCGATTTTTTGTGAAACAACTTTGAAAACACATAGAACATCAAAATGTATCTGTGACATATTTTGTCGGAATTTTTCGACATGATATAATACGTTGAAAATTTATTTTAAAAACCAGGAGCATGTGCTCCCGGAGTAGAAACGACTCCTTGCTTCCATGACTTCTCATGCTGGAAATATTGTATGCAACGGCCTTCTTCTACCATATGTACTCATATGTATACTTCACACTTTCTTATCTGTTATAGTGGGGATATTCACTTTGGCTCATAGGAGCATTTGCTCCCATTGTGTGAATCAACATTTTGAAGTGTCAAAAATTTCTAAACTAAAAATTTTCATGTACATCTACACATTTTATGTTCGTACACAAGTTTTCAAAAAAAACTATAAAAATTTGTGGCTCCAGTAAAAAAGACAAATTTTGATGCTATAACACGACTACGTACAGGATATTTTTTTATCTTTTTTGTACACGCCACATAAGATGTTGTTTCTCCATGAAAACTTGTGCACTAACATAGAATGTCACGATGTACAACAAAAAATTTATGTCAGAATTTTTTAACATTTTTAAAATTATTTTTTAATTATTTTATATAATAGGAGCATTTGTTCCTATGAGCCAAAACGCCACCTCCGTTATAGTGTCTCTAGCTAAGTTTATGCGGACAAAAGTCTATGCCCTCGGCGTATGTAGCCCACGCTGTCTCGTCCGTTAACTTTTAAAAAATATTTTTTTTCAAAAAAAGTTTTCAATTTGTTCAGTTTTTTATTATCTCTTACATGGATCATTTTAGTACTAACACTACACTTAATCTTAGGTCAAATTACTCTTCATAGTCAAACTTCTCACCTAGGTCACCCATCCTTCACCCCTAGCATGCTTACCATCTTGGATCCTTCACGAAACGTTGCTGATAATACTAACATATCAATCATATTAATCCTTAGATCGTGATATCACAAATCTTTATTATTTTGAATTTTAAAAGTTATTTAAATAAACATCAATGCTTAAGTAATAATAATCTCTACCGAGGATGCAATTTTTATTTTTTATTTTTCTATAAAAACTAAAAAAATATGAAATCCTGAATTTCTGGTAAAAATTAAAATCTTCCTGGTTTTATATTTTCATTTGAAATTTTGTAAACCTAAAATTGGCTGAGTGGGTAAACCCTGGTGAATTCGAATGTAACTTTTTCGCACGGTCATTTTTTATATATTATACTTTTTTTTCAACATCGTATGCAAAAGTTAATGCTATTTTACGTTTTTTAAAACTTTTTTGCAAAAAAAAGTCGAAATTCAAATTTGTTAATTTTCCCTAATAGTAGGTTATGTAACATACATGATTCTCCAAAGATTCAATTTTGTGATTTTTCTATCATTTTCTTCCATTTAGTTGAAAGTTAAAAAAGGTGATCGGGGGGTGTGTGTGGAGGGAAAAAATTTCAACCTCGCCGTCGACGTAGTTTAAATAAATAGAGGAGAAGGCTATGCCGAGGGTGACTGTTGGCGTAGCCTTAACGCTGTGACAGCACCGTCACGACCTAAGTTTGGTTGGTGGGTCGCATGCACAGACCTACGCCGACGGCCCGTAATGTGCTGAGGGCAGCTGTCGGCGTAGAGTTTCCTACGCCGAGGACATCGCTACGCCTGCTGGAATTTGGGGCATTTGGCCTTTGGCCCATGGTCCATTATCAAATTCTGAAACTCACATGGCAGCACTAGTGGGGGCTAAAGTTTAGTCCCACATTGCTAGTTGGGAGAGAGTTGGAGTGGTATATAAGGTGGGTTGTTCTAGTCCTAGTAAGTGAGTGAGAAGAGAGAGAGCCCTCGCGCACTCCTCCTCCTCCGTCGCCCGCCTCGCCTCGTCACGTCACGTCACGACGCGCCGCGGGTTGCGGGAATCTCGCCGAGCCGAGCTTAACTTTTTGTTGTTTGGGAAATTAATTGTGTAATCAATTTTGAGTCATTAACGGACGCGTTACTCAGCCGTTTTGCCTTCCGGTTTTTCTGGATCGTGGCTGTGCCGACTCGAACGTGGGCTGCGCCCCACGACCTTCCCGAACCGCACTACATAAGACTCCGTGCAACCCTAGCCGCCGGTACGAGACGCATACGCGACTACCTGTTTCCAGTTCATTGCGCCGCCGCCTTTGTCTTCCTCATTCCGTCCGTCGGCGTGCACCGACCGTCGGGACAATAGGCCTCCGGAACCCTGCCTCTCGTGAACCTGTACAGGTGAGGGGCAATCAGGTTTTTGGGGAGCGCTCCGGCGCGACTACTGGCATCACGACGTCGTCATCGGACGACGAGTTCCTCCACAACGACAACTTCTTCCCGGACCTCAGCGACTTCTTCGACAACCTCAACATGAGCGACAACGACGCTGCTGCGAAGTATGTGATCTTGTCGTTTCTCTTCCAGTCTCTGTTAGAGTTTCTTCTTCTAGTTTCTATGGTAGATGTGATCGATTTGTTTTGTCTAGATGTGATCTGTTCATCTACCTTACTAGTCTACATGATCAGTTTATTTGTTATGTTTGTATTCATGATTTATCAATTACTCGTATGGATTATTTCATATGGATATTTGCTTATATTTCCAACAATCCAAAAACCTGATTATAGGCAAATCAATTCAAGCAGCGTTGCTGCCGCTACTCGACCTCCCCTCTTTGATGGTATGCATTACAAGAGGTGGCGCACAAAGGCAGTTCTATGGTTTACAAACCTAGGCTTTTTTAGCGCCACGGATGCTAGACCTGAGGGGCCTCTCTCTGCAGAGGAGCTGGAAAAGTTTGAGAAGGTCGACGCCATGTTTAAGGCGGCCTTGTTCAGCATTCTTGGGGATAACATTGTTGACCCGTACATGGCTTTCGACCATGGTAAAGATGCGTGGGATGCGCTCGAGGCCAAATTTGGGGTCTCGGACGCTGGCACTGAACTGTATGTCATGGAGCAATTCTATGACTACAGGATGACTGATGAGCGCTCCGTGGTTGAGCAGGCTCATGAGATTCAGTCCCTTGCCAAAGAACTCGAGCAGTTTATGTAGGGATTCGTTGCATAGAAAACAAAAAATTTCCTACCGCGAGAACGCAATCCAAGCCAAGATGCAATCTAGAAGATGGGAGCAACGAGGGGATGAACGAGACTAACCCTTGAAGATTTCCAAAGCCTATAAGAGTAGGCTCTTATTGCTGCGGTAGACGATCACTTGCCGCTTGCAAAAGCGCGTAGAAGATCTTGATCACGGTGCCACGATCGGGCAGCACCTCCGTACTCGGTCACACGTTCGGTGTTGATGAAGACGACGTCCTTCTCCCCGTTCCAGCGGGCAGCGGAAGTAGTAGATCCTCCTAGGAATCCCGGCAGCACGACGGCGTGGTGGCGGTGGTGGTGGAGATCTCCGACAGAGCTTCGCCTAAGCTATGTGGGAGAGAGAGGTAGGAGGGAACCGCTAGGGTTTGGGAGAGCGGGCGCCGGCTAGGGCAGCCTTGAGGGGTGCGGCCATGGTGGTGTTGTGGTGGCCGCCCCCCTTCCCTTGGCCCTCATTATATAGGTGGAACACCCAAGAGTTGGTCTACAAGTCTTCGAATAAGACCCCAAACCAAAACCTTCCATATCACATGAAACCTACCCAAGCTAGGACTCCCACTAGAGGTGGGATTCCCACCTTCCCTTGGGAGGGGGTGGCCGGCCACCATAGGTGGAGTCCACCTGGGACTCCACCCCCTAGGGTTGGCCGGCCATGGTGGTGGAGTCCCTTCGGGACTCCGCCTTCCAAAGTGACTTTCTTCCGGAATATTCTAGAACCTTCTAGCACCTTCCATAAATGCACCAGATCATTTTAAAACTCATAAAATGACTTCCTATATATGAATCTTATTCTCCGGACCATTCCGGAACTCCTCGTGATGTCCGGGATCTCATCCGGGACTTCGAACAAATCTTCGAACTCCATTCCATATTCAAGTTCTACCATTTCAACATCAAACCTTAAGTGTGTCACCCTACGGTTCGAGAACTATGTAGACATGGTTGAGTACTCTCTCCGACCAATAACCAATAGCGGGATCTGGAGATCCATAATGGCTTGCTGGCGTGTAGTTGACGTGGGAGTTAGAGATCTTTATGGTGTAACTTTTCTTCAGATCCCCGGCAACGGCGCCAGAAAATCTGCTTGACACGCGTACAGCACGCGTCCGTTGGGAACCCCAAGAGGAAGGTGTGATGCGTACAGCGGCAAGTTTTCCCTCAGTATGAAACCAAGGTTTATCGAACCAGTAGGAGCCAAGAAGCACGTTGAAGGTTGATGGCGGCGAGATGTAGTGCGGCGCAACACCAGGGATTCCGGCGCCAACGTGGAACCTGCACAACACAACCAAAGTACTTTGCCCCAACGAAACAGTGAGGTTGTCAATCTCACCGGCTTGCTGTAACAAAGGATTAGATGTATAGTGTGGATGATGATTGTTTGCAGAGAACAGTGGAACAATTGCAGTAGATTGTATTTCAGATGTAAAAAATGGACCGGGGTCCACAGTTCACTAGTGGTGTCTCTCCCATAAGATAAATAGCATGTTGGGTGAACAAATTACAGTTGGGCAATTGACAAATAGAGAGGGCATGACCATGCACATACATGATATGATGAGTATTGTGAGATTTAATTGGGCATTACGACAAAGTACATAGACCGCTATCCAGCATGCATCTATGCCTAAAAAGTCCACCTTCAGGTTATCATCCGAACCCCTTCCAGTATTAAGTTGCAAACAACAGACAATTGCATTAAGTATGGTGCGTAATGTAATCAATAACTACATCCTTGGACATAGCATCAATGTTTTACCCCTAGTGGCAACAGCACATCCATAATCTTAGAGGTTTCTCTCACTCCCCCAGATTCACGGAGACATGAACCCACTATCGAGCATAAATACTCCCTCTTGGAGTTAAGAGTAAAAACTTGGCCAGAGCCTCTACTAATAACGGAGAGCATGCAAGATCATAAACAACACATAGATATAAATTGATAATCAACATAACATAGTATTCTCTATTCATCGGATCCCAACAAACACAACATATAGCATTACAGATAGATGATCTTGATCATGTTCGGCAGCTCACAAGATCCGACAATGAAGCACATAAGGAGAAGACAACCATCTAGCTACTGCTATGGACCCATAGTCCAGGGGAAGACTACTCACTCATCACTCCGGAGGCGACCATGGCGGTGTAGAGTCCTCCGGGAGATAAATCCCCTCTCCGGCAGGGTGCCGGAGGCGATCTCCTGAATCCCCCGAGATGGGATTGGCGGCGGCGGCGTCTCTGGAAGGTTTTCCATATCGTGGCTCTCGGTACTGGGGGTTTCGCGACGAAGGCTATTTGTAGGCGGAAGGGCAGGTCAAGGGGCGTCACGAGGGGCCCACACATTAGGTCGGCGCGGCCAAGACCTGGGCCGCGCCGCCCTAGCGTGGCGCCGCCTCGTGGCCCCACTTCGTTAGCTCTCCGGTCTTCTGGAAGCTTCGTGTAAAAATAGGCCCCTGGGCGTTGATTTCGTCCAATTCCGAGAATATTTCCTTACTAGGATTTCTGAAACCAAAAACAGCAGAAAACAGCAACTGGCTCTTCGGCATCTCGTTAATAGGTTAGTGCCGAAAAATGCATAAATTTGACATAAAGTATGCATAAAACATGTAGATATCATCAATAATGTGGCATGGAACATAAGAAATTATCGATACGTCGGAGACGTATCAGCATCCCCAAGCTTAGTTTCTGCTCGTCCCGAGCAGGTAAACGATAACAAAGATAATTTGTGGAGTGACATGCCATCATAACCTTGATCATACTATTGTAAGCATATGTAATGAATGCAGTGATCAAAACAATGTAAATGACATGAGTAAACAATTGAATCATAAAGCAAAGACTTTTCATGAATAGTACTTCAAGACAAGCATCAATAAGTCTTGCATAAGAGTTAACTCATAAAGCAATAATTCATAGTAGAAGTATTGAAGCAACACAAAGGAAGATGAAGTTTCAGCGGTTGCTTTCAACTTATAACATGTATATCTCATGGATAATTGTCAATGCAAAGTAATATAACAAGTGCAATATGCAAGTATGTAGGAATCAATGCACAGTTCACACAAGTGTTTGCTTCTTGAGGTGGAGAGAGATAGGTGAACTGACTCAACATAAAAGTAAAAGAAAGGTCCTTCAAAGAGGAAAGCATCGATTGCTATATTTGTGCTAGAGCTTTGATTTTGAAAACAAGAAACAATTTTGTCAACGGTAGTAATAAAGCATATGTGTTATGTAAATTATATCTTACAAGTTGCAAGCCTTATGCATAGTATACTAATAGTGCCCGCACCTTGTCCTAATTAGCTCGGATTACCTGGATTATCATCGCAATGCACATGTTTTAACCAAGTGTCACAAAGGGGTACCTCTATGCCGCCTGTACAAAGGTCTAAGGAGAAAGCTCGCATCGGATTTCTTGCTATTGATTATTCTCAACTTAGACATCCATACCGGGATAACATAGACAACAGATAATGGACTCCTCTTTTATGCATAAGCATTCAACAATTATTAATTTTCTCATATGAGATTGAGGATATTTTTCCAAAACTGAAACTTCCACCATGGATCATGGCTTTAGTTAGCGGCCCAATGTTCTTCTCTAACATTATGCAATGCTCTAACCATTTTAGTGGTAAATCTCCCTTACTTCAGACAAGACGGACATGCATAGCAACTCACATGATATTCAACAAAGAGTAGTTGATGGCGTCCCCAGGAACATGGTTATCGCACAACAAGCAACTTAATAAGAGATAAAGTGCATAAGTACATATTCAATACCACAATAGTTTTTAGGCTATTTGTCCCATGAGCTATATATTGTAAAGGTGAAGAATAGAAATTTAAAGGTAGCACTCAAGCAATTTACTTTGGAATGGCGGAGAAATACCATGTAGTAGGTAGGTATGGTGGACACAAATGGCATAGTGGTTGGCTCAAGGATTTGGATGCATGAGAAGTATTCCCTCTCGATACAAGGTTTAGGCTAGCAAGGTTATTTGAAACAAACACAAGGATGAAGCGGTGCAGCAAAACTCACATAAAAGACATATTGTAAACATTATAAGACTCTACACCGTCTTCCTTGTTGTTCAAACTCAATACTAGAAATTATCTAGACCTCAGAGAGACCAAATATGCAAACCAAATTTTAGCATGCTCTATGTATTTCTTCATTAATGGGTGCAAAGTATATGATGCAAGAGCTTAAACATGAGCACAACAATTGCCAAGTATCACATTATCCAAGACATTTTAGCAAATTACTACATGTATCATTTTCCAATTCCAACCATATAACAATTTAACGAAGAAGAAACTTCGCCATGAATATTATGAGTAAAGCCTAAGGACATATTTGTCCATATGCAACAGCGAAGCGTGTCTCTCTCCCACACAATGAATGCTAGGATCCATTTTATTCAAACAAAACAAAAACAAAAACAAACCGACGCTCCAAGCAAAGTACATAAGATGTGATGGAATAAAAATATAGTTTCAGGGGAGGAACCTGATAATGTTGTCGATGAAGAAGGGGATGCCTTGGGCATCCCCAAGCTTAGACGCTTGAGTCTTCTTGATATATGCAGGGGTGAACCACTGGGGCATCCCCAAGCTTAGAGCTTTCCCTCTCCTTGATCATATTGTATCATCTCCCTCTCTTGATCCTTGAAAACTTCCTCCACACCAAACTCAAAACAACTCATTAGAGGGTTAGTGCACAATCAAAATTTACATGTTCAGAGGTGACATAATCATTCTTTACACTTCTGGACATTGCACAAAGCTACTGAAAGTCAATGGAATCGAAAAATCCATCAAGCATAGCAAAACAGGCAATGCGAAATAAAAGGCAGAATCTGTCAAAACAGAACAGTTCGTAAAGACGAATTTTATTGAGGCACCAGACTTTCTCAAATGAAAATGCTCAAATTGAATGAAAGTTGCGTACATATCTGAGGATCACTCACGTAAATTGGCATAATTTTCTGAGTTACCTACAGAGAATTAGGCCCAGATTCGTGACAGCAAAGAAATCTGTTTCTGCGCAGTAATCCAAATCTAGTATGAACCTTACTATCAATGACTTTACTTGGCACAACAATGCACAAAACTAAGATAAGAAGAGGTTGCTACAGTAGTAAACAACTTCCAAGACTCAAATATAAAATAAAGGTACTGTAGTAAAAACATGGGTTGTCTCCCATAAGCGCTTTTCTTTAACGCCTTTCAGCTAGGCGCAGAAAGTGTGTATCAAATATTATCAAGAGACGAAGCATCATAATTTTCACAATTTGTCCCATTGGGTGTCTTAGATGCTCCCTTATCTATAGTGGTTTTAAGAGCTTTATCAATTTTAGGCCTATAATAGCTTTTTGGTTTAGGCCCCTTAGAGACATACATGAACTTTTGCTCCTTACCCACATAAGCTTTCTCTCTAAACTTTATAGATGAAAAGGTCGAACCCAATGTTTCCATAGCCTCTTCAAGTTCACTAATCCTTTGGGTTTAATTATCATGAATAGCACAAGATTCTAAAATGGCAATTTTCTCATTAATTCCACCTAGAGATTTATCAAGTTTATCAGTGCTATCAAGTAATGCTCCCAAAGTAGTATCAATACTTGGAAGGTTTTGCTCTATGGTTTCCAACTTTTTCATGACATCTTCAAGAGAGGTTTCAATTTTAACTTCATTAACAGGTGGTATTCCAAATAAACTTTCAATAATGCAACTAGCTTCTAGGGCAGGAGTACCTAGGAAGTTACCTCCCGCGAGACAATCAAGAACATACCTATTCCAGCTAGAGATACCAACATAAAAATTCCTCAGTAGGATAGTGGTGGAGTGTTTCTTAGTGCACCTATTATGGGCATCACTGATTCTATACCAAGCATCTTTTAAACATTCTCCCCCTTTTTGCTTAAACGCACGAACTTCAACTTCAGGATTACTCATTTTAGCAATAGTAAATAAAGCAAACTAGATAAAATAAATGCAAGTAACTAATTTTTTTTGTGTTTTTGATATAGCAAACAAGATAGCAAATAAAGTAAAACTAACAACTAATTTTTTGTGTGTTTTGATTTAGTGCAGCAAACAAAGTAGTAAATAAAATAAAGCAAGACAAAAACAAAGTAAAGAGATTGGGATGTGGAGACTCCCCTTGCAGCGTGTCTTGATCTCCCCGGCAACGGCGCCAGAAAATCTTGCCGGCGTGTAGTTGACGTGGGAGTTAGAGATCTTTATGGTGTAACTTTTCTTCAGATCCCCGGCAACGGCGCCAGAAAATCTGCTTGACACGCGTACAGCACGCGTCCGTTGGGAACCCCAAGAGGAAGATGTGATGCGTACAGCGGCAAGTTTTCCCTCAGTACGAAACCAAGGTTTATCGAACCAGTAGGAGCCAAGAAGCACGTTGAAGGTTGATGGCGGCGAGATGTAGTGCGGCGCAACACCAGGGATTCCGGCGCCAACGTGGAACCTGCACAATGATGACCCACAAGTATAGGGGATCGCAACAGTCTTCGAGGGAAGTAAAACCCAATTTATTGATTCGACACAAGGGGAGACAAAGAACACTTGGAAGCCTTAACAGCGGAGTTGTCAATTCAGCTGCACCTGGAAACAGACTTGCTCGCAAGAGTTTATCGAGTAATGTGATTTATAGCGATAGCGATAGTGAAATAATAGCAGTGAGTAACAAAGACAGCAGTAGTGATTTTAGTAAACAGCAGGATTAAAATACTGTAGGCACGGGGACGGATGACGGGCGTTGCATGGATGAGAGAAACTCATGTAACAATCATAGCAGGGCATTTGCAGATAATAATAAAACGGTGTCCAAGTACAAAGCAATCAATAGGCATGTGTTCCATATATAGTCGTGCGTGCTCGCAATGAGAAACTTGCACAACATCTTTTGTCCTACCAGCCGGTGGCAGCCGGGCCTCAAGGGAAACTACTGGATATTAAGGTACTCCTTTTAATAGAGTACCGGAGCAAAGCATTAACACTCCGTGAACACATGTGATCCTCACATCGCTACCATCCCCTCCGGTTGTCCCAATTCTTGTCACTTCGGGGCCATTGGTTCCGGACAGCGACATGTGTATACAACTTATAGGTAAGACCATAAACAATGAATATCTTGATGAAACAATAACATGTTCAGATCTGAGATCATGGCACTCGGGCCCTAGTGACAAGCATAACAAGTTGCAACAATATCATCAAAGTACCAATTACGGACACTAGGCACTATGCCCTAACAATCTTATGCTATTACATGACCAATCTCATCCAATCCCTACCATCCCCTTCGGCCTACAGCGGGGGAATTACTCACACATGGATGGGGGAAACATGGCTGGTTGATGTAGAGGCGTTGGCGGTGATGATGGCGATGATCTCCTCCAATTCCCCGTCCCGGCGGAGTGCCAGAACGGAGACTTCTGGCTCCCGCGACGGAGTTTCGCGATGTGGCGGCGTTACGGAGGGTTTCGGCGACTTCGACTTCTCTACGTGCGTTTTTAGGTCGAGGCCGATAAATAGTCCGAAGGAGGGCGTCGGAGGCCGGCCGAGGGGGCCACACCACAGGGCCGCGCGGGCCCCCCTGGGCCGCGCCGCCCTATGGTGTGGGGCCCTCGGGCCTCCACCTGGTTCGTCCTTCTGGCTCCGTCAGTTCTCTGGGAAAATAGGGCCTTCTGCATAAATTCCGAGGATTTTCCCGAAAGTTGGATTTCTGCACAAAAACGAGACACCGGAGCAGTTCTGCTGAAAACAGCGTTAGTCCGTGTTAGTTGCATCCAAAATACACAAATTAGAGGCAAAACAATAGCAAAAGTGTTCGGGAAAGTAGATACGTTTTGGACGTATCAACTCCCCCCAAGCTTAGCTTATTGCTTGTCCTCAAGCAATTCAGTTAACAACTGAGCGATAAAAGAACTTTCACGAACACATTTGCTCATATGATGTATATATTCTCATGCTATGGCTAATACTTAAGCAGTTCATAATGAGATACATGCAAATAAGATCATCTAACAGCTATGTCAATCATGGAGAGGTACCAACAATTAATAGTAAGCATCATGAATCATGTATGTAAGCAGGATTGCAATGTTCATAAGAGAGTATGATAAAGTGGTATCTCGCTTGCCTGTATTTGATTGGCAAAACATAAATGCCCGGGCACCTCTGGAGTTCATAGAAAGACTAGAAGTAGTGATTGTCAAAGATAAAAGCATCAAAGTTATACCACAATCAATCATATTTTGAGACAAGCATATTATACTAAGAATGACAGTTGTGCTCTCAAGATAGTGCTCAAAGAAATAATGAAGACACAACATAAAAGTAAAAGATTGACCCTTCGCAGAGGGAAGCAGGGATTAACATGCGCTAGAGCTTTTCATTTTTGAAATCAGGAGTAAAATTATTTTGAGAGGTGTTTGTTGTTGTCAATGAATGGTAATGGGTACACTAACTACCTCGCCAACCGGACTTTCAAGAGCGGCTCCCATGAATTATTGCATATTTATGTGGCACTCCTTCCAACCTTTCTTACACAAACCATGGCTAACCGAATCCTCGGGTGCCTGCCAACAATCACATACCATGAAGGAGTGCCCTTTTTTATTTTAATTTTATTATGATGATGACACTCCCCCCAACCTTTGCTTACACAAGCCATGGCTAACCGAATCCTTCGGGTGCCGTCCAACAATCACAAACCATGGAGGAGTGTCTATTTAAGTTAATTAATTCGGGACTGGGAATCCCATTGCCAGCTCTTTTTGCAAAATTATTGGATAAGCGGATGTGCCACTAGTCCATATGAGATTCCGTCAAAAGTAAATGACAAGGTTGAAAGCTAAACACCACATACTTCCTCATGAGCTATGAAACATAAACACAAATTGAGAAGCATTTTGAAGGTTTTAAAGGTAGCGCATGAGAATTTACTTGGAATGGTTTGAAATGCCATGCATAGGTATTTATAGTGGACACTTTGGAACAACTTGGTTTTCATGTGTTTGGAAGCACGAGCAGCGTTCCCGCTCAGTACAAGTGAAGGCTAGCAATAGACTAGGGAGCGACAAATCAAGAGAGCAATAACTGTCATAATCATGCTTGCGGCAAAATAAATTAACAGAGGCATAAAAGTGATACAAGAACTCTGAAGCAATATAGATCATCGAGGCTTAATTGACTTTTTGTTCAGTCATATGCATGCGTGAGCATGTGCCAAGTCGATATAAATGAATTATTCAGAGGAGGATACCACAATGCCATACTTACTTATGAATAAAACAATGCAAGCAAACATTCATGACATGCTACTCATATTAATAAATTGGAGCTAAACATGAGAGATCATAAACTACTAGACTTTCTCAAATAACATATACCTCACATGAACCAACTAAGCATGCTCACATGGATGAGTATATGTACAAAAATGAAAACAAATAGAGTTCATACCAGCCTCTCACCACAATCCAATTGTCGTAGATCGTCATTATTGCCTTTTCACTTGTGCAGCTTGGATAATATGAAATGAAAACCACGCTCCAGCCACCGAAGACCATTGAACTCATAAAGAACTTTACAAACCAAAGAAGAACAGCAAATATTTTTGGTGTTTTCGAATTAGAAACAAGAACAAGAGGAAACAAACAAACAAAGCAAAATCGTTTTGGGTTTTCTTATAGCAAACCAGCAATAGCAAATAAAGCGAAACAAATGCAAGAAACCAAAGCAAACAAATGGTGAAGAGAAACAACAGAAATATTTTTGGTCTTTTTGTGTTTTGGGAAGGAAACAAAGCAAAAACAAGAAATAGCAAACTAGAAGAAACACATAACAACAAGATGACAGAAATCTGCCAAAACCTGATAGCAGTACAGAAATCGATTTTTACAAAAATCTTACGTTGCTCAGCTCGAAAAGTGTTCAACTAATGAAAGTTAGATAACAACCTGGGGAACCTGCACAAAAATTGGCAGCTCAAAATAACGCTCTGGCTGTGCGTACGAATTTTTCTAGTAACAGTCCAGAATCTGTTTTCAGGCAGCACTTCCCCAAATATTATCCTCCTCTCATTAGAAAACCACTCAAACGAACAAAACAAGTATGTACAAGTATCCAGCAACCATAATATGCAAAGAATGAGTGATGCCGGTATACCTCCCCCCAAGCTTAGGCTTTTGGCCTAAGTGGAGTTCAACCCCAACGAGGATCGTTGTTCCTTGCCGGTGGGTAATTCATGGAGTAGTCATAGTAAAGTTCCTGTGCAGAAGAAAAGCGTGGAGGCTCCGCATATCCACCATGTTGATGCGAGGAACTTGCTGCATCGGATGATGAGTCGAGGTGCTCCTCGACCTCCGTGTCGTCTCTTGCATGTTGACCTCCTCTCTCTATGTGTGCATCCAGTGCACCTTCTGTGACCGACCAATCTCCCCTGGAATCAAGGTTAGACAAAACAGGCGCAGGCAATCTTACTAGTTTCTCAGTTTTCTTAGTTATTCTCCAGACTTTCTTATAAAATGTCATCTTGTAAAACAGGTTACCCAAGTTGGAGGAATCTGAAACAAATTCATGTTTAATCATAGAGGCTATGTCAAGTTTTTCTATGGGGAATGGAATATCAAAATGATGAGGTTCTACATTATGAAAAGCTAGTAAACGAGAGGCGATGAGACCTCCACAAATTCCACCTTTCTCACGGTTAGTAGCAAGTCTATAAGCTATCAATGCCCCCAAATTATAGGTCCTACTACTTTGCAGTGCCGCAGCTAGAAAAGCCAAATCCGGGATAGAAAGTTTACCGCCAATCTTTTTAGCAAGAACGCATTTGGTAATAAAATAGGCAAAGTAGCGGATAGCCGGGAGCTGAATACTAGTGATTTTACCATTATCCCCTGAGAAACTCCTTCCATCGCAAATCATCTTGAAGAGGTCCAAGAGTTCTTGCGGCGATCCCCTTATCTTCTCGCATGACCCCCATTGCGGTACTCTAATTGCTGCACAAAAATCACTGAATGGCAAGTTGACAGCTTTATTGTAAATTTTATACTGGACCGTGGGGTTAGATCGCGACCAATTGAACTTGAAGTCCTGCACAAAAGACATAGTTAATTTTGCATATTGTCTTAGCTCTCCTTCAACAAAGTCACTCAGCCCTGCACGAGAAATTAGACTTTGAACATCTTCAAGTATTCCCGCGCTTCTCATAAAATCCGCGCACGGGTAGTAAGAGGGGTATACTCCCTCTTCACGATTGACTCTCATAACTTGTTGGACTTCCAATTCTTGCTGGTTCAAGTGATATCTACGCCACTCCATTTTCTGAAATTTCAACAAATGATATAAAAATTTGATTTGGTGACATATAATTGAGGGAAACTACCATAGGAACTTGCTAGAGTACTAATCATGCATCAAAACTAGTTTCTACCACTTAGAACAAGCATGCAAGCTCACTAAACATGTTACCTACAGCAGCAAAATATTCAAGATATACTCAACCAAACAAAATTCTACTTGGATGGGTGGAGGAGTCACATACCAAGGAGCAAATGTGCCAAATTTCAGCAGGAAATCTGGGCTGAGCAAAGAGATCGAGAAATCTGGAGCTCTGGAGCAAAAACGTGAGAGAGAGGAACCTGGTACGAGTTTTTTCGGGAGAGAGAAGGTGCTGGGAGAAAGAGATGACAAAGTGGGGCAAAGGGGGACCCACACCACATGGTGGCGCGCCCACCACCTTGGCCGCGCCGGCCTGTGGTGTGGCACCCTCTGGTGCCCCACAGGTCATCCTCTTGTGCTCCCAGGTGCCTCGTCAAAAAATAGGACCAACGGTATAATTTTTGTGAATTTTTGAAAACTTTGAAAAATGCACATTTCTGGGTATTTAATTCATTATTACTGGCCAGGAAAAATTTTGAAATCTCAAATTAACTAAGGAACTTTGCAAATTAAAAGTGCTACAGCAACTAGAGCAAATGGAGGAAGAAAGAGATGTTGTTTACCTCCTCTATGCATATAAAAAGTATTCGTTAACAAGGTTGATCAAGTCTTGTCACCAAATAAATTTTACATAGCATAAGAAGAAATAAACCTCAAATCAATCATGTTACCTTGAATTGTATTGATATGGATCCAATCACGAGAGTTTGATATTCTTCTTTATGCTCATATATAGGACAATCAATAGTTCCCACTTTGATAGTTCTCACATTAGAAATAGTATTAACTCCACATACTTTATCAATCTTTTTGGGGAAATAGACGGTATGCTCCCTATCATCAACATTGAAAGTAACCTTTCCTTTATTGCAATCAATAACAGCCCCTGCGGTGTTAAGAAAAGGTCTCCCAAGAATAATAGACATATTATCATCTTCAGGCATTTCTAACACAACAAAATCAGTTAATATCAAGCAGTTAGTAGTAACTTGAACAGGAACATCCTCACATATACCAACAGGAATAGCAGTAGATTTATCAGCCATTTGTAAAGATATATCAGTAGGTATCAACTTATCTAAGTAAAGTCTCTTATAAAGAGAAAAAGGCATAACACTAACACCGGCACCCAAATCACATAGAGCAGTTTTAACATAATTATTCTTAATAGAACAAGGAATAGTAGGTATACCTGGGTCGCCCAACTTCTTTGGAACTTTGCCATTGAAAGAGTAATTAGCAAGCATAGTGGAAATTTCCTCATTGGGGATTTTCCTTTTGTTAGTAACAATATCTTTCATATACTTTGAATAAGGAGGCAATTTAATAGCATCAGTCAAAGGGATTTGCAAGAATAAAGGTTTCATCCAATCACAAAATTTATTATAGTGTTCTTCTTCCTTTGATTTTAGTTTCTTAGCAGGAAAAGGCATTTGCTTTTGAACCCAAGGTTCTCTTTCATTACCATGTTTCTCAGCAATAAAATCTTCTTTAGTATACCTTTTATTTTTAGCATGCTTTTCAGGTTCATCTTCTACATTTTCTTTATCAGAAGCATCATTCTTATCATTATCTTTATCATGTTCATCACCACTTTCAGTTTCAGCATCAGAAATAGAAATACTATTAGGATCATTAACAGGTTCAGAGGATTCTACAACATTTTTATGTTTCTTCTTCTTTTTCTTCCTAGAATGAGCACTAGGTTCAATGTGTTGAGAATCTTGTTCAATTCTTTTGGGATGCCCTTCAGGATATAGAGGATCCTGGGTAGAGACACCACCTCTAGTTGTTACTTCATAAGCATGTTTCTCTTTAGAATTATTCCCTAACAAGTCATTTTGCACTTTAGTGAGTTGATCAATTTGAGTTTGAATCATATGAAAATGTTTAACAAGCATCTTAACATCATTGGAGGTTCTCTCCACAATATCATGCAATTCACTAATAGCTCGAGAATTTTCCATTAAATGATTCTCTACTCTCATATTAAAATTTTCTTGCTTAACAATATAATTATCAAACTCATCTAAGCATTGTGCAGGAGGTTTCGAATACGGAATATCTTCTCTAGTAAAGCGTTGAAGGGAGTTTACCTCAATCATGGATGAAGGGGGAATTATCTCACATATATCTTCTATGGGAGGAAGATTCTTCACATCTTCAGATCTAATACCTTTCTCCTTGAGAGACTTCTTGGCTTCCCTCATATCTTCATCATTCAATTTAATTAAACCCCTCTTCTTCAATATTGGTGTTGGAGTTGGTTCAGGCGTAGTCCAATCATCATGATTCCGGCTTATTTTAGCCAATAATTCTTCAGCGTCATCCGGAGTTCTTTTCCTGAAAACACAACCAGCACAACTATCCAGGTATGCCCTAGACTCAATAGTTAGTCCACTATAAAATATATCAAGTAAATCATGCTTTTCCAAATCATGATCAGGCCGAGCTCTAATAAGAGAGCAAAATCTCGCCCAAGCCTCAGGCAATTTCTCTTCATCTCCCTGGTCAAAATTATAAATTCTCTGCAAAGCAATATGTTGAGCACTAGCAGGAAAGTATTTGCGGAAGAAAACATCAAGCAATTCTTTTGGACTTTTAATAGAATTAGGTGGCAAATTATTATACCAAGTTTTAGCGTCATCCTTCAATGAGAATGGAAAGATTTTAGCAACAAAGTAAGTACGCATCTTGACATCATCAGAAAACAAGCTACTAAGAGTAGATAACTCAGTCATGTGTTCAACAGCACTTTCTTTTTCAGTACCACAAAAGGGTGTTTTCTCAACAATAGCTATATGAGATAGATCAAGAGAAAAATCATAATCTTTATCCCTAATGTTTATAGGAGATGTGGCAAATTTAGGATCAGGAGACAGTTTATATCTAACAAAGATGTTCTGCAAGCAACTTTTTAATTTTTCTTGCATCAGTAGTAGCATTGCATTTTTCAATAAAATCATCATTAAGCTCCACATAATCTTCATCAGGATCATCACTAAAATAATCAAGTTCAGGTGAATTAATAGGTGTAGTAGCATTAGGAGTTTCAGTATTTTCAATTTGTCTAGACCTAGCAATTGTAGCATCTAGAAAGGATCCCAAAGAACCACTATCATCAAGCACAGCAGAAACATTATCAATAATATGAGAGTTTTCAGATTCAGCAGAAGTACCCGCATTTGAAGCATGCGGCGGTGAAACAAGTTTATCAATCACAGATGGTGAATCAAGAGCAGCAGAGGTATTCAGAATTGTACCTTTTCTTGTAGTGGATGGTAATATGGCGATCTTAGTATCGCGAGGTTTACCCATGATGGAGAATTTGCAGCGAACAATATCAATCCAAGTGAACTTCCAAATAAAGCTATGCTCCCCGGCAACGGCGCCGAGGAAAATAGTCTTGATGACCCACAAGTATAGGGGATCGCAATGGTCTTCGAGGGAAGTAAAACCCAATTTATTGATTCGACACAAGGGGAGACAAAGAACACTTGGAAGCCTTAACAGCGGAGTTGTCAATTCAGCCGCACTGGAAACAGACTTGCTCGCAAGAGTTTATCGTAAGTAACAGTTTTATAGCAGTAGCAGTAGTGAAATAACAGCAGCAGAGTAACAAAGACAGCAGTAGTGATTTTAGTAAACAGCAGGATTAAAATACTGTAGGCACGGGGACGGATGACGGGCGTTGCATGGATGAGAGAAACTCATGTAACAATCATAGCAGGGCATTTGCAGATAATAATAAAACGGTGTCCAAGTACAAAGCAATCAATAGGCATGTGTTCCATATATAGTCGTGCGTGCTCGCAATGAGAAACTTGCACAACATCTTTTGTCCTACCAGCCGGTGGCAGCCGGGCCTCAAGGGAAACTACTGGATATTAAGGTACTCCTTTTAATAGAGTACCGGAGCAAAGCATTAACACTCCGTGAACACATGTGATCCTCACATCGCTACCATCCCCTCCGGTTGTCCCAATCCTTGTCACTTCGGGGCCATTGGTTCCGGACAGCGACATGTGTATACAACTTATAGGTAAGACCATAAACAATGAATATCTTGATGAAACAATAACATGTTCAGATCTGAGATCATGGCACTCGGGCCCTAGTGACAAGCATTAAGCATAACAAGTTGCAACAATATCATCAAAGTACCAATTACGGACACTAGGCACTATGCCCTAACAATCTTATGCTATTACATGACCAATCTCATCCAATCCCTACCATCCCCTTCGGCCTACAGCGGGGGAATTACTCACACATGGATGGGGGAAACATGGCTGGTTGATGTAGAGGCGTTGGCGGTGATGATGGCGATGATCTCCTCCAATTCCCCGTCCCGGCGGAGTGCCAGAACGGAGACTTCTGGCTCCCGCGACGGAGTTTCGCGATGTGGCGGCGTTCTGGAGGGTTTCTGGCGACTTCGACTTCTCTCTGTGCATTTTTAGGTCGAGGCCGATAAATAGTCCGAAGGAGGGCGTGATGACGCGTAAAGCACACGCTCGTTGGGAACCCCAAGTGGAAGGTGTGATGCGTACAGCAGCAAGTTTCCCTCAGTAAGAAACCAAGGTTTATCGAACCAGTAGGAGTCAAGAAGCACGTTGAAGGTTGATGGCGGCGGGATGTAGTGCGGCGCAACACCAGGGATTCCGGCGCCAACGTGGAACCTGCACAACACAACCAAAGTACTTTGCCCCAACGAAACAGTGAGGTTGTCAATCTCACCGGCTTGCTGTAACAAAGGATTAACCGTATTGTGTGGAAGATGATTGTTTGCAGAAAACAGTAGAACAAGTATTGCAGTAGATTGTATTTCATTAAAGAGAATTGGACTGGGGTCCACAGTTCACTAGAGGTGTCTCTCCCATAAGACGAACAGCATGTTGGGTGAACAAATTACAGTTGGGCAATTGACAAATAAAGAGAGCATGACCATGCACATACATATCATGATGAGTATAGTGAGATTTAATTGGGCATTACGACAAAGTACATAGACCGCCATCCAACTGCATCTATGCCTAAAAAGTCCACCTTCAGGTTATCATCCGAACCCCCTCCAGTATTAAGTTGCTAACAACAGACAATTGCATTAAGTATTGCGCGTAATGTAACTAGTGACTACATCCTTGAACATAGCACTAATGTTTTATCCCTAGTGGCAACAGCACATCCATAACCTTAGAGGTTCTTGTCACCCCTCCAGATTCACGGAGACATGAACCCCACTATCGAGCATAAATACTCCCTCTTGGAGTTACTAGCATCAACTTGGCCAGAGCATCTACTAATAACGGAGAGCATGCAAGATCATAAACAACACATAGATATAACTTTGATAATCAACATAACAAGTATTCTCTATTCATCGGATCCCAACAAACGCAACATATAGAATTACAGATAGATGATCTTGATCATGTTAGGCAGCTCACAAGATCCGACAATGATAGCACAATGGGGAGAAGACAACCATCTAGCTACTGCTATGGACCCATAGTCCAGGGGTAGACTACTCACACATCACACCGGAGGCGACCATGGCGGCGTAGAGTCCTCCGGGAGATGATTCCCCTCTCCGGCAGGGTGCCGGAGGCGATCTCCTGGATCCCCCGAGATGGGATCGGCGTTGGCGGCGTCTCTGGAAGGTTTTCCGTATCGTGGCTCTCGGTGCGGGGTTTCGTCATGGAGGCTTTAAGTAGGCGGAAGGGCAAGTCAGGAGGGGGCACAGGGGCCCCAGATGACAGGGCGGCGCGGCCAAGGGGGGGCCGCGCCGCCCTAGGGTTTGGGCACCCTGTGGCCCCACTTCGTTTCGTCTTCGGACTTCTGGAAGCTTCGTGGAAAAATAGGCCCCTGGGCGTTGATTTCATCCAATTCCGAGAATATTTCCTTACTAGGATTTCTGAAACCAAAAACAGCAGAAAACAGCAACTGGCACTTCGGCATCTTGTTAATAGGTTAGTTCCAGAAAATGCACGAATATGACATAAAGTGTGCATAAAACATGTAGATAACATCAATAATGTGGCATGGAACATAAGAAATTATCGATACGTTGGAGACGTATCAGCATCCCCAAGCTTAGTTCTGCTCGTCCCGAGCAGGTAAAACGATAACACAGATAATTTCTAGAGTGACATGCCATCATAATCTCGATCATACTATTTGTAAAGCATATGTAGTGAATGCAGCGATCAAAACAATGTATATGACATGAGTAAACAAGTGAATCATAAAGCAAAGACGACTTTTCATGAATAGCACTTCAAGACAAGCATCAATAAGTCTTGCATAAGAGTTAACTCATAAAGCAATAATTCAAAGTAAAAGCATTGAAGCAACACAAAAGAAGATTAAGTTTCAGCGGTTGCTTTCAACTTGTAACATATATATCTCATGGATATTGTCAACATAGAGTAATATAATAAGTGCAATAAGCAAGTATGTAGGAATCAATGCACAGTTCACACAAGTGTTTGCTTCTTGAGGTGGAGAGAAATAGGTGAACTGACTCAACATTGAATGTAAAAGAATGGTCCTCCATAGAGGAAAAGCATCGATTGCTATATTTGTGCTAGAGCTTTGATTTTGAAAACATGAAACAATTTTGTCAACGGTAGTAATAGAGCATATGCATCATGTAAATTATATCTTATAAGTTGCAAGCCTCATGCATAGTGTACTAATAGTGCCCGCACCTTGTCCTAATTAGCTTGGACTACCGGATCATCACAATGCACATGTTTTTACCAAGTGTCACAAAGGGGTACCTCTATGCCGCCTGTACAAAGGTCTAAGGAGAAAGCTCGCATTGGATTTCTCGCTATTGATTATTCTTCAGCTTAGACATCCATACCGGGACAACATAGACAACAGATAATGGACTCCTCTTTTATGCATAAGCATGTAACAACAATTAATAATTTTCTCATTTGAGATTGGAGGATATATGTCCAAAACTGAAACTTCCACCATGGATCATGGCTTTAGTTAGCGGCCCAATGTTCTTCTCTAACAATATGCATGCTTAATCATAAGGTGCTAGATCTCTCTTACTTCAGACAAGACGAACATGCATAGCAACTCACATGAAATTCAACAATGAATAGTTGATGGCGTCCCCAGTGAACATGGTTATCGCACAACAAGCAACTTAATAAGAGATAAAGTGCATAATTACATATTCAATACCACAATAGTTTTTAAGCTATTTGTCCCATGAGCTATATATTGCAAAGGTGAATGATGGAATTTTAAAGGTAGCACTCAAGCAATTTACTTTGGAATGGCGGAAAATACCATGTAGTAGGTAGGTATGGTGGACACAAATGGCATAGTGGTTGGCTCAAGTATTTTGGATGCATGAGAAGTATTCCCTCTCGATACAAGGTTTAGGCTAGCAAGGCTTATTTGAAACAAACATAAGGATGAACCGGTGCAGCAAAACTCACATAAAAGACATATTGAAAACATTATAAGACTCTACACCGTCTTCCTTGTTGTTCAAACTCAATACTAGAAATTATCTAGACCTTAGAGAAACCAAATATGCAAACCAAATTTTAGCATGCTCTATGTATTTCTTCATTAATGGGTGCAAAGCATATGATGCAAGAGCTTAATCATGAGCACAACAATTGCCAAGTATCACATTACCCAAGACATTAATAGCAATTACTACATGTATCATTTTCCAATTCCAACCATATAACAATTTAACGAAGGAGAAACTTCGCCATGAATACTATGAGTACAAACCAAGGACATACTTGTCCATATGCTACAGCGGAGCGTGTCTCTCTCCCATAAAGTGAATGCTAGGATCCATTTTATTCAAACAAAACAAAAACAACAAAAACAAACCGACGCTCCAAGAAAAAGCACATAAGATGTGATGGAATAAAAATATAGTTTCAGGGGAGGAACCTGATAATGTTGTCGATGAAGAAGGGGATGCCTTGGGCATCCCCAAGCTTAGACGCTTGAGTCTTCTTGATATATGCAGGGGTGAACCACCGGGGCATCCCCAAGCTTAGAGCTTTCACTCTCCTTGATCATGTTGCATCATACTCCTCTCTTGATCCTTGAAAACTTCCTCCACACCAAACTCGAAACAACTCATTAGAGGGTTAGTGCACAATATAAATTAACATATTCAGAGGTGACACAATCATTCTTAACACTTCTGGACATTGCATAATGCTACTGGACATTAGTAGATCAAAGAAATTCATCCAATATAGCAAAAGAGGCAATGCGAAATAAAAGGCAGAATCTGTCAAAACAGAACAGTTCGTATTGACGAATTTTAAAATGGCACCAGACTTGCTCAAATGAAAATGCTCAAATTGAATGAAAGTTGCGTACATATCTGAGGATCATGCACGTAAATTGGCTTAATTTTCTGAGCTACCTCCAGGGAGGTGGACCCAGATTCGTGACAGCAAAGAAATCTGGAACTGCGCAGTAATCCAAATCTAGTACTTACTTTTCTATCAACGGCTTAACTTGGCACAACAAAACACAAAACTAAGATAAGGAGAGGTTGCTACAGTAGTAAACAACTTCCAAGACACAAAATAAAAACAAAGTACTGTAGGTAAAAACATGGGTTGTCTCCCATAAGCGCTTTTCTTTAACGCCTTTCAGCTAGGCGCAGAAAGTGTGTATCAAGTATTATCAAGAGACGAAGTGTCAACATCATAATTTGTTCTCATAATAGAATCAAAAGGTACATTCATTCTCTTTCTAGGGAAGTGTTCCATACCTTTCTTGAGAGGAAATTGATATTTTATATTACCTTCCTTCATATCAATAATAGCACCAACAGTTCGAAGAAAAGGTCTTCCCAATATAATGGGACAAGATGCATTGCATTCAATATCCAAGACAACAAAATCAACGGGGACAAGGTTATTGTTAACGGTAATGCGAACATTATCAACTTTCCCCAAAGGTTTCTTTGTAGAATGATCAGCAAGATTAACATCCAAATAACAATTTTTCAGCGGTGGCAAGTCAAGCATATTATAAATTTTCTTAGGCATAACAGAAATACTTGCACCAAGATCACATAAAGCATTACAATCAAAATCTTTAACCTTCATCTTAATGATGGGCTCCCAACCATCCTCTAGCTTTTTAGGAATAGAAGCTTTGCGCTCTAGTTTCTCTTCTCTAGCTTTTATGAGAGCATTTGTAATATGATGTGTGAAAGCCAAATTTATAGCACTAGCATTAGGACTTTTAGCAAGTTTTTGCAAGAACTTTATAACTTCAGAGATGTGGCAATCATCAAAATTCAAACCATTATAATCTAAAGCAATGGGATCATCATCCCCAATGTTGGAAAAAATTTCAGCAGTTTTATCACAGGCAGTTTCAGCAGTTTTAGCAGTTTCAGGCAGTTTCTCGCGCTTTGCATTAGAAGTGGAAACATTGCTAACACCAATTCTTTTATTAGTATTAGTAGGAGGTGCAGCAACATGTGTAGCATTAGCATTACTAGTGGTGGTAATAGTCCAAACTTTAGCTACATTCTTCTCTTTAGCTAGTTTTTCATTTTCTTCTCTATCCCACCTAGCACGCAGTTCAGCCATTAATCTTATATTCTCATTAATTCTAACTTGGATGGCATTTGCTGTAGTAGTAATTTTATCATCTAAATCCTCAGGTTTAGCAGCCATTTTATTAATTAAAGAAGATTGTGATGCAGACATGTATGAGATTCGGGTTTCAGCATTAGCAAGTTTAGTTTGCAACTCCGAGATCTCCCTATTCAGATTTTCAAGTTGATTCCCTATATTCTTCAACAAGGTAGATTGCTCATTCATAGTTTTAGTAAACAATTTATTTTGCTCATATTGTGATTGCATAAAGCTCTTAGTGGATCTTTCAATTTCTAGCATCTTTTCTTCATTAGATGAAGCATATCTATCATAAGAATTACCATTAGCAGGGTATGGCCTAGAATCATTGTGATTGTTATTTTTAATGAAATTCACATCAACATATTCTTTTTGAGCAACTAATGACGCTAACGGAATATTATTAGAATTAACATTAGGCCTACCATTCACAAGCATAGACATAATAGCATCAATCTTATCACTCAAGGAAGAGGTTTCTTCGACAGAATTTACCTTCTTACCTTGTGGAGCTCTTTCCGTGTGCCATCTATTATATAATTAAAACAACAAACATTGAGCGGCTAGGATTTTGCAAAACTTAACATGCGGCTAAGATTCATTAGATGTGTTATTATATATATTCAATAGATAGACCCACCGGTAGACCCACGGACGTCCTTCCTCAGGTCAATATGTACTGCCGTATTGTAACAAGAATCAAATCTATCTAGAGTTCTAGACTCAACAGAATTGAAAAATATATAATAGACCCACGGACGTTCCTCGGGTCAATATGTGCTGCCGTATTGTAACAAGAATCAAATCTATCTAGACTCAACAGAATTGAAAAAAAAAATGATTCCTTTCATGGACAATCTCCATCTTGGCCACTGCCGTATCGGTAGGATTAGCAGGCTCTCGCAGCAATTTTTGTCGGCAGTTAATTAATATCCTTTCCCTAAGCGCACCTGGTAGCAGCTAAAAGCGGGGAAGAATTTGACGATAACAGCATCGCGGATGTGCTCGGTCGTTTCCGATATTGCTCGCAGGGCTTTGCGTTCCTCACGTCTTCAAGTACTTCGGCAAATAGGAATCATACGCTGGAGGCAAGGTATCCAGATCGACAGCGAGACAACTCTAATGGTGGCGTCGACGGGAAGTTTCGATGGCGCATGTGCCCTAGAACGACAAAAATCAATTTCTTAGTGTGAGCAGGCCGCGTCTACAACGAACACTCCATTGGCCTGGCCTAGCAAGGATAATAGTAGCTTGATGCCGTTCTCGCCAACATAAACGGAGTACGGGTACGCCTTGCCAGAATTTTTCTTCGAAAAGCATGGAGCTGCGGATTCAAGTTACTAAATTCCAGCAATTGGTTCATCTAAGTGGCCTTCGCGAAAGTGATCACACTATGCTTGCTTGCCGCCGTGCTATACCAGTCTACCATCAAGATCTGCTGATGGCGAAGTTGGAGCGAGATAGAATCAGCAGTTGTGGCATGATGGATAGATCAACGGGCAACACAGCTCTAATGGCGGTGTCGCGCGGTGAGAGGTTCCTACTTCCTACGGCGCAGGTGCGCTAATGGGCGACAAAAATCATCCCCGTACAGGGGATGGGTGTCGTCCGCGAAGAACTCCACCAGCCTGAGAGGAAAAAGAGCTTGGTACCGTTTTGGCCGCGTTGATGCATGGACACTTTTTCCTCCAGGAGCATGGATCTTAAATTCAAGGAATTTGTTAGCTTGCATGTCCATGGAGAACATCATGGCATTCTGCTTGGTGGCTCATCCCTCTTTAGTATAACCTTCCACATTGCTGACGATGGATAGTACGCAGAAGTTCTGCTGCAGGATTCTATCCAGCCTCCTGGAAGAACCTGAGGTATAGGTAGTCGGAGGTCTCAGCAGTCACAACCTCATGCTTCCTGATAACGGCGTATGCGTATCGCCCCGCGCGCTGCCATGCAAACGCGTCGAACAGGTCACTGTCAACCAAGAACATGTGTCTAGCGGTGTCGGTGCGCCGGCCGGAGAGGCCGACGGTCGACTCCCAAGTGGATTTGCTCCTGCGCCTCGGCTGCAACCACGACCAGCGTGACGAGAAGTACGCCATGGTCGTGAACTTAGCCAGCTTCATAGTGTGTATAGTAGCTCTTAGATTACTTGGAGGTGTAAATGTACAAAATAATACAATACATAGTACTAATTATGTTATGCATGGCGGTTTGTTGAAATAGAAGAAGTGCAATTCACTGACTGGGTACATGCGGGTTAATGGGGTATCCTGGACGATGCAGAAGTCATGGAGGACCTCGAAGAGAAAAGTGACAGAAAGATTTGCACCTTTGTCAACTAATGTATGATGAGACCATGAAGTGCTTTGATTGAAAGAAAAAGATATCAGCGGATGATCATGGTATGTGTTTATGTATTTGTTCACATAAAGAGGTGATCCAAACCATACAATAGCGGATGCAACAGAAAACAACCGGTACATATCAATATCAAATACTACTTGCTCTAAGCTAAAATTAAGTGTACGAAAATTTGAATTATGTCATAGTAAATTGTCCCCACAACTAACAACAAATAAATCAATTGACTCCTACGGTGTAGAATGGAAAAATATGTTCTAATATAGTAAGGGATGTAAAGTCTTTCCATATCGTTAGCAGAAAATTGATATTAAGGATCAAAAGTGTTAGAGACAAAGCAACAGATTGATACGAAAATTTATGATTTCGGCTGGCCGATAAGGATCCCAATCCATCAATCTTTTGTCATCACAATAAACAACTATTATAAATGACTTAATTCATTTTCTCTATAATTATTTTGCGCATTTAGTTATATATTAGTACTTATCTATGCCTTAATAAATTTATTATCATTTGGCTGTAGAGTCAAATATCAGGGCTAAAGTATAAAATGTGACTACACTTAGTAAATCTAGCCGCACAAATGTGCGGGCCAACCAGCTAGTTCAGAGTAATTGATCATCATATTATCAAGAAGCTTTGTTGCTTCACCAAGAGTGATGGACATAAAGGTACCTCCAGCAGCTGAATCCAATAAATTCCGTGAAGAAAAATTTAGTCCTGCATAGAAGGTTTGGATGATCATCCAAGTAGTCAGTCCATGGGCTGGGCAATTTTTAACCAGAGATTTCATTCTTTCCCAAGCTTGAGCAACATGTTCAGTATCTAATTGTTTAAAATTCATTATGCTACTTCTCAAAGATATAATTTTAGCAGGGGGATAATATCTACCAATAAAAACATCCTTGCATTTAGTCCATGAATCAATACTATTCTTAGGCAGAGATAGCAACCAATCTTTAGCTCTTCCTCTTAATGAGAAAGGGAACAATTTTAGTTTAATAATATCACCATCTACATCTTTATATTTTTTCATTTCACATAGTTCAACAAAATTATTAAGATGGGCAGCAGCATCATCAGAACTAACACCAGAAAATTGCTCTCGCATAACAAGATTCAGTAAAGCAGGTTTAATTTCAAAGAATTGTGCTGTAGTAGCAGGTGGAGCAATAGGTGTGCATAAGAAATCATTATTATTTGTGGTTGTGAAGTCACACAACTTAGTATTTTCAGGGTTGGCCATTTTAGCAACAGTAAATAAAACAAACTAGATAAAGTAAATGCAAGTAAACTAATTTTTTTGTGTTTTTGATATAGCAAACAAGATAGCAAATAAAGTAAAACTAGCAACTAATTTTTTTGTATTTTGATTTAGTGCAGCAAACAAAGTAGTAAATAAAACTAAGCAAGACAAAAACAAAGTAAAGAGATTGAGAAGTGGAGACTCCCCTTGCAGCGTGTCTTGATCTCCCCGGCAACGGTGCCAGAAATTTAGCTTGATGACGCGTAAAGCACACGCTCGTTGGGAACCCCAAGTGGAAGGTGTGATGCATACAGCAGCAAGTTTCCCTCAGTAAGAAACCAAGGTTTATCGAACCAGTAGGAGTCAAGAAGCACGTTGAAGGTTGATGGCGGCGGGATGTAGTGCGGCGCAACACCAGGGATTCCGGCGCCAACGTGGAACCTGCACAACACAACCAAAGTACTTTGCCCCAACGAAACAGTGAGGTTGTCAATCTCACCGGCTTGCTGTAACAAAGGATTAACCGTATTGTGTGGAAGATGATTGTTTGCAGAAAACAGTAGAACAAGTATTGCAGTAGATTGTATTTCAGTAAAGAGAATTGGACCGGGGTCCACAGTTCACTAGAGGTGTCTCTCCCATAAGACGAACAGCATGTTGGGTGAACAAATTACAGTTGGGCAATTGACAAATAAAGAGAGCATGACCATGCACATACATATCATGATGAGTATAGTGAGATTTAATTGGGCATTACGACAAAGTACATAGACCGCCATCCAACTGCATCTATGTCTAAAAAGTCCACCTTCAGGTTATCATCTGAACCCCCTCCAGTATTAAGTTGCTAACAACAGACAATTGCATTAAGTATTGCGCGTAATGTAACTAGTGACTACATCCTTGAACATAGCACTAATGTTTTATCCCTAGTGGCAACAGCACATCCATAACCTTAGAGGTTCTTGTCACCCCTCCAGATTCACGGAGACATGAACCCCACTATCGAGCATAAATACTCCCTCTTGGAGTTACTAGCATCAACTTGGCCAGAGCATCTACTAATAACGGAGAGCATGCAAGATCATAAACAACACATAGATATAACTTTGATAATCAATATAACAAGTATTCTCTATTCATCGGATCCCAACAAACGCAACATATAGAATTACAAATAGATGATCTTGATCATGTTAGGCAGCTCACAAGATCCGACAATGATAGCACAATGGGGAGAAGACAACCATCTAGCTACTGCTATGGACCCATAGTCCAGGGGTAGACTACTCACACATCACACCGGAGGCGACCATGGCGGCGTAGAGTCCTCCGGGAGATGATTCTCCTCTCCGGCAGGGTGCCGGAGGCGATCTCCTGGATCCCCCGAGATGGGATCGGCGTTGGCGGCGTCTCTGGAAGGTTTTCCGTATCGTGGCTCTTGGTACTGGGGGTTTCGTCACGGAGGTTTTAAGTAGGCGGAAGGGCAAGTCAGGAGGGGGCACAGGGGCCCCAGATGACAGGGCGGCGCGGCCAAGGGGGGGGCCGCGCCGCCCTAGGGTTTGGGCACCCTGTGGCCCCACTTCATTTCGTCTTCGGACTTCTGGAAGCTTCGTGGAAAAATAGGCCCTTGGGCGTTGATTTCGTCCAATTCCGAGAATATTTCCTTACTAGGATTTCTGAAACCAAAAACAGCAGAAAACAAAGAATCGGGCACTTCGGCATCTTGTTAATAGGTTAGTTCCAGAAAATGCACGAATATGACATAAAGTGTGCATAAAACATGTAGATAACATCAATAATGTGGCATGGAACATAAGAAATTATCGATACGTTGGAGACGTATCAGGGCGTCGGAGGCCGGCCGAGGGGGCCACACCACAGGGCCGCGCGGGCCCCCCGGGCCGCGCCGCCCTATGGTGTGGGGCCCTCGGGCCTCCACCTGGTTCGTCCTTCTGGCTCCGTCAGTTCTCTGGGAAAATAGGGCCTTCTGCATAAATTCCGAGGATTTTCCCGAAAGTTGGATTTCTGCACAAAAACGAGACACCAGAGCAGTTCTGCTGAAAACAGCGTTAGTCCGTGTTAGTTGCATCCAAAATACACAAATTAGAGGCAAAACAATAGCAAAAGTGTTCGGGAAAGTAGATACGTTTTGGACGTATCACACAACACAAACAAAGTACTTTGCCCCAACGAAACAGTGAGGTTGTCAATCTCACCGGCTTGCTGTAACAAAGGATTAGATGTATAGTGTGGATGATGATTGTTTGCAGAGAACAGTAGAACAATTGCAGTAGATTGTATTTCAGATGTAAAGAATGGACCGGGGTCCACAGTTCACTAGTGGTGTCTCTCCCATAAGATAAATAGCATGTTGGGTGAACAAATTACAGTTGGGCAATTGACAAATAGAGAGGGCATGACCATGCACATACATGATATGATGAGTATTGTGAGATTTAATTGGGCATTACGACAAAGTACATAGACCGCTATCCAGCATGCATCTATGCCTAAAAAGTCCACCTTCAGGTTATCATCCGAACCCCTTCCAGTATTAAGTTGCAAACAACAGACAATTGCATTAAGTATGGTGCGTAATGTAATCAATAACTACATCCTTGGACATAGCATCAATGTTTTATCCCTAGTGGCAACAGCACATCCATAATCTTAGAGGTTTCTCTCACTCCCCCAGATTCACGGAGACATGAACCCACTATCGAGCATAAATACTCCCTCTTGGAGTTAAGAGTAAAAACTTGGCCAGAGCCTCTACTAATAACGGAGAGCATGCAAGATCATAAACAACACATAGATATAAATTGATAATCAACATAACATAGTATTCTCTATTCATCGGATCCCAACAAACACAACATATAGCATTACAGATAGATGATCTTGATCATGTTCGGCAGCTCACAAGATCCGACAATGAAGCACATAAGGAGAAGACAACCATCTAGCTACTGCTATGGACCCATAGTCCAGGGGAAGACTACTCACTCATCACTCCGGAGGCGACCATGGCGGTGTAGATTCCTCCGGGAGATGAATCCCCTCTCCGGCAGGGTGCCGGAGGCGATCTCCTGAATTCCCCGAGATGGGATTGGCGGCGGCGGCGTCTCTGGAAGGTTTTCCGTATCGTGGCTCTCGGTACTGGGGGTTTCGCGACGAAGGCTATTTGTAGGCGGAAGGGCAGGTCAAGGGGCGTCACGAGGGGCCCACACAATAGGTCGGCGCGGCCAAGACCTGGGCCGCGCCGCCCTAGCGTGGCGTCGCCTCCTGGCCCCACTTCGTTAGCTCTCCGGTCTTCTGGAAGCTTCGTGTAAAAATAGGCCCCTGGGCGTTGATTTCGTCCAATTCCGAGAATATTTCCTTACTAGGATTTCTGAAACCAAAAACAGCAGAAAACAACAACGGGCTCTTCGGCATCTCGTTAATAGGTTAGTGCCGGAAAATGCATAAATATGACATAAAGTATGCATAAAACATGTAGATATCATCAATAATGTGGCATGGAACATAAGAAATTATCGATACGTCGGAGACGTATCATGGCTCCCACATATTTAACGATGACTTCAGTGATCGAATGAAACATTCACATACGATACCAATTCCCTTTGTCTCGCGATATTTTACTTGTCCGAGGTTTGATCATCGGTATCACTCTATACCTTGTTCAACCTCGTCTCCTGACAAGTACTCTTTACTCGTACCGTGGTATGTGTTCTCTTATGAAATTATTCATATGCTTGCAAGACATTAGACGACATTCCACCGAGAGGGCCCAGAGTATATCTATCCGTCATCGGGATGGACAAATCCCACTGTTGATCCATATGCCTCAACTCATACTTTCCGGATACTTAATCCCACCTTTATAACCACCCATTTACGCAGTGGCGTTTGATGTAATCAAAGTACCTTTCCGGTATAAATGATTTACATGATCTCATGGTCATGAGGACTAGGTAACTATGTATCGAAAGCTTATAGCAAATAACTTAATGAAGTGATCTTATGCTACGCTTAATTGGGTGTGTCCATTACATCATTCATATAATGACATAACCTTGTTATTAATAACATCCAATGTTCATGATCACGAAACCATGATCATCTATTAATCAACAAGCTAGTTATACAAGAGGCTTACTAGGGACTCCTTGTTGTTCACATAACACACATGTATCAATGTTTCGGTTAATACAATTATAGCATGGTATGTAAACATTATCATAAACACAAAGATATATTATAATAACCATTTTATTATTGCATCTTGGGCATATCTCCAACAGTCTCCCACTTGCACTAGAGTCAATAATCTAGTTTACATTTGTAAAGATATAACACCTTGGCCTTCCGGTGCTTTATCATGTTTTGCTCACGGGAGAGGTTTTAGTCAACGGATCTGACATGCTCAGAACCGTATGTATTTTGTAATTCATTTGCGTCTCAACGCATCACTCATTTCCAAATGAGTCAGCATTAAATATGTTTGGTCTTCTGGTGGAACCTTAATTCCGCGGTCTGAAATATGTCACTAATATTGTCACACACAATATAGCTTCAAAGTTCTGACACTATCGGAACTACACCAAGTTCTCAAAGAACTTCTTGACTTAACATCCTCAGTCATTATCAAAACAATGACATACTCTGCCTTTCGTTTGTAGAATCCGTCACAATATTTACAACTCTTCTAAATCTAACATAGACAACTTCTAACTCATTGTGCTATCTTTTAAACAACACTTAGTCAAATTTGAGATTGAAATTATATTTTATATGTGACAAAACCAATATCGGTGTAACACCTTACAGCGATTTGTTTGTCATTTCTCCATACAAAATTATATATATATATATACTTGGTTCTTCTTAAGTACTCAAGAATATTCTTACTATTTTTCAATGATCATTACATGAATCATTCTGGTACATGCTCATAACACTTTTAGAGCATAGGACATCTGATTGTGTACATATTATTCGTGATCTATAATCACTCATGTGTTTTTACTCATTGAGTGTCAGATACACTCAAGTCTTGTTAAACCTTCACATGACAAGAACATTTTCTTAATATTTCTATATTGAACTACTTCAATATCCATCCTATGTACTTTGACTTAAACTTATTTATGTGTTTCAATCTATCTTCATAGATCTTGACACTAAATTTGTTTCAGTCCATATCCTTTCATTGAAGTTAATTCTCAATGAAATCTTTTAATCAAGTATATAATTACATCATTTATAACCAACTATATGTCATCTACATAAAGTATTATAAATATGTCTCAGCGCTCCCACTTAATTTCTTGCAAATGCAAGCCTCTTCATCGTCTCTGATGAAATCAAAAACTCTTTGAAGATTTCATCTGGTGAAGATTCCAACTCCGCGATACTTACTTCATCCAATTGAAGTTCGTATACCTATCTAGTATTCCATGGACTAGCAAAACTTTTGGTTGTATCTTGTATACACCTTTAATACACACTTCTGTTAAGTAATGTATCTTGCCATCCTACTAGCATATCTCATAAAAGAAATATGTAGTGATTACTAGAATAATCCACATAGACTATAAGCATTGCTACGGAAGATCTAATCTTATCGTAGTCAACTCTTTAAACTTTGTCGTAAACAACTTTTCGACAAGTCGAGCTTCTTCAATGATATTTCATCCAAGTCCATCAATTTTATAGATCCATTTACTTCCAAAAAGTATTCATCTTTCTTGGATTTCATGGCTTATAGCCATTTTAACGGAGTCAGGGCCCATCATAACTTCTTTGTTTGTAGTTGGTTTATCATTGTTCAAAATCAATCCTTTGTCCACAAATCATTTATTTGATCACAAAGTAAACCATACCTACAAGGTTCAATATGTACTTCGATCTCCATGGCTAAAACACTTTGTAGTCATGGGAGTCATGATCGTTGTGGCCGCTTCCGGAACCAATTCCAATGCTGCGCTACTCTGATCATTATGCTCAAGTTCATAAACCATATCAAGTTCTATTGTCCTCCCACTCAAATACTTCGCTAGAAACAATTTCTTGGAAATAAGAAACATTGAAAAACACTTTTGTCTTTGTCTCCATAGTGGGAAGAATTCCCAATCAATTCTCTGGGATAACCAACAAAGACATTCATCCGATTTTGGTTGTAAACTTATTTACTTATGCTATGCATACCAAAATTTAAGAAAAGACTATTAGGATTCATACCCATGCCATAACTCGTATGGTGTCATTTCAACGGATCATGATGATGCTCTATTAAGTGTAAAAGCGGTAGTCACTAAAGCATAATCCACAAAAAATATAATGGCATCAATATTTTATCTCATCATTGATCCAACAAGTTTTGGATACATCTCTCGGATACTATATCATCATTATGATACTCCAAGAAATGTGAGTTTGTAGAACAATTTCATGACTCTCTTAGATGTTCGCTAAAACTCGTAATTCAAATATTTTCCCAAGATATTTGATTTTTCTATTACGATGATTTCCACTTCATGCTGAAATTTATTTGAATCCATTCAAATGTTTCAAACTTCTTCCTTATCGAATATATCCACATATATATACTCAATTTATTGTTGGAAGTTTTCATGAAGTAGAAGAATCTCCCGCACACAACTATGCCCAGTGAACCACATATATCATTATGTATGCCAGTGAACCACATATATCATTATGTATGTTTTCACTAAGTTAGTTGCCCGTTCAACTCTTGGCCTATGAACGGTATTTTAATCATTCTCTTTAGAAAAGATTTGCAAGCGCCAAATTATTCAAAAATCAAATGACTCCAAAAATTCATTTGCATGGAGTTGTTGGAGATATGCCCAAGAGGCAATAATAAAATGGTTATTATAATATATCTTTGTGTTTATGATAATGTTTACATACCATGCTATAATTGTATTAACCGAAACATTGATACATGTGTGTTATGTGAACAACAAGGAGTCCCTAGTAAGCCTCTTGTATAACTAGCTTGTTGATTAATAGATGATCATAGTTTCATGATCATGAACATTGGATGTTATTAATAACAAGGTTATGTCATTATGTGAATGATGTAATGGACACACCCAATTAAGCGTAGCATAAGATCACGTCATTAAGTTATTTGCTATAAGCTTTTCGATACATAGTTACCTAGTCCTTTCGACCATGAGATCATGTAAATCACTTATACCGGAAAGGTACTTTGATTACATCAAACGCCACTGCGTAAATGGGTGGTTATAAAGGTGGGATTAAGTATCCGGAAAGTATGAGTTGAGGCATATGGATCAACAGTGGGATTTGTCCATCCCGATGATGGATAGATATACTCTGGGCCCTCTCGGTGGAATGTCGTCTAAATAGCTTGCAAGCATATGAATGGTTCATAAGAGACCACATACCACGGTACGAGTAAAGAGTACTTGTCAGGAGACGAGGTTGAACAAGGTATAGAGATACCGATGATCAAACCTCGGACAAGTAAAATATCGCGTGACAAAGGGAATCGGTATCGTATGTGAATGGTTCATTCGATCACTAAGTCATCGTTGAATATGTGGGAGCCATTATGGATCTCCAGATCCCGCTATTGGTTATTGGTCGGAGAGAGGTCTCAACCATGTCTACATAGTTCACGAACCGTAGGGGTGACACACTTAAGGTTTGATGTCGTTTAAGTATATATGGAATAAGGAATGGAGTTCGAAGTTTTGTTCGGAGTCTCGGATGGGATCCAGGACATCACGAGGAGGTCCGGAATGGTCCGGAGAATAAGATTCATATATAGGAAGTCATTTTCTAGGTTTGAAAATGATCCGGTATTTTCTCTGGAAGGTTCTAGAAGGTTCTAGAAGAGTACGGAAGAAATAAGCATGGAAGGTGGAGTCCTAGAGAGACTCCACCCACCTTAGCCGCCCAGCCTAAGGGAGGAGGAGTCCCAAGTGGACTCCTCCCCATGGTGGCCGGCCACCCCACCAAAGGAAAGGGGGGAGTCCCACTCCCCCTAGGTTTGGTCATATGGAAGGTTTTATGTTGGGGTCTTATTCGGAGACTTTTGACCTAATCCTTGGGGCTTCCACCTATATAAAGAGGGGAGGGGAGGGGCTGGCCGGCCACACCAAGACCACCATGGCCGCACCCCCTCAAGGCTGCCCTAGCCGGCGCCCCCTCTCCCAAACCCTAGCGGTTCCCTCCTACCTCTCTCTCCCACATAGCTTAGGCGAAGCTCTGTCGGAGATCTCCACCACCACCGCCACCACGCCGTCATGCTGCTGGGATTCCGAGGAGGATCTACTACTTCCGCTGCCCGCTGGAATGGGGAGAAGGACGTCGTCTTCATCAACACCGAACGTGTGACCGAGTACGGAGGTGCTGCCCGATTGTGGCACCGTGATCAAGATCTTCTACGCGCTTTTGCAAGCGGCAAGTGATCGTCTACCGCAGCAACAAGAGCCTACTCTTGTAGGCTTTGGAAATCTTCAAGGGTGAGTCTTGATCATCCCCTCGTTGCTCCCGTCTTCTAGATTGCATCTTGGCTTGGATTGCGTTCTCGCGGTAGGAATATTTTTGTTTTCTATGCAACAAATCCCTACAGTGGTATCAGAGCCGTGTCTATGCATAGATGGTTGCACGAGTAGAACACAATTGTTTTGTGGGCGTTGATGCTTTGTTGTCTTTAGTTCGAGTACTTTGCATCTTTGTGGCATGGTGGGATGAAGCGGCTCGGGCTAACTTTACATGACCGCGTTCATGAGACTTGCTCCACGTTCAACATGCAACTTGTATTGCATAAGTGGCTTTGCGGGTGTCTGTCTCTTCCACCATAGTGAAGATTCAATTTACTCTTTCTATTTACAACACTAGTATCACCGTTGTGGTTCATGTTCGTAGGTAGATTAGATCTTACTCGAAAACCGTAAACCACGTAAAATATGCAAACCAAATTAGAGACGTCTAACTTGTTTTTGCAGGGTTTGGTGATGTGATATGGCCATGATGTGATGATGAATATGTATGAGATGATCATTATTGTATTGTGGCATTCGGCATGAGCCTTATGGTTGTCTTTAAATTTCATGTTGAGTAGTATTTCAAAGTAGTTGTAATAGTTGCTACATGGGGTGAACAACCATGAAGACGGCGCCATGGACCTTGACGCTATGCCGACGATGATGGAGATCATGCCCGTTGATGATGGAGATCATGTCCGTGCTTTGGAGATGAAGATCGAAGGCGCAAAGACTAAAGGGCCATATCATATCACATATGAATTGCATGTGATGTTAATCCTTTATGCATCTTATTTTGCTTAGAACGCGACGGTAGCATTATAAGATGATCCCTCACATTAATATCAAGATAATAAAGTGTTCTCCCCTCGTATGCACCGTTGATATAGTTCGTCGTTTCGAAGCATCTCGTGATGATCGGATGTGATAGACTCAACGTTCACATACAACGGGTGTAAGCCATGTTGCACACGCGGAATACTTGGGTTTGCTTGACGAGCCTAGCATGTACAGACATGGCCTCGGGACAACGGAAACCGAAAGGTTGAACACGAGTCATATGGATGATATGATCAACATGTTGATGTTCACCATTGAAGCTACATCATCTCATGTGATGATCGGTTTTGGTGTAGTGGATCTGGATCGTGTACCACTTAACAACTATGAGGGATGTTGTATTAAGTGGGAGTTCATTAGTAATTAGATTAAAACATGAACTAATTATCATAAACATAGTCTGAGTAGTATTTTGAATTAATTTGTAGTATTGGCATCCGTTTTTCTACCAAGCGCTAGTCTTGTTATTGAGATAGAAATACTGTTAAAATCTGAAAATAAACTTTACGGACTGGTACCGTATTGTTAAAGAATCAAGAAATGATTAAGTCCTATTGCAAACTTTTAGTAAACCTCAAATTGTTGATTCAAAGAACTATGGTTTCAATTAGTACCTAAAGTTATCTTGTCTCCATGAAACTTGAAGTTCAAATCTGTTTGAAAAAGTAAGGAGCTGAAAATTTAGTTTTCAGAAATAAGCAAGGTATGAGATATATGTGATATCTAAGACCTTATTTCAAGATGATAGAATATAATCTAGTGAGACTACATAAACTCATAAGTTTTATGGGAATGTAGGAAGGTTGAAGACGCAAGGCGTCCCAATCCTCCAACTATTGGGGCACTAACGATATTCGAATATCCATGAAGTGATCGTCCTTAGTATGCACCGTTGCTAAGACTCGTCGTTTCGAAGCATCTCGTGATGATCGGGTGTGATAGATTCTACGTGTGCATACAACAGGTGCAAGCCAGATTTGCACATGCGAATACTGAGGTTAAACTTTACGAGCCTAGCATGTATAGACATGGTCTCGGAAAGTCGTCATGATATGATGGATAAAATTATGAGTGAAATTGTTCATTATATTAAAAAGTTACTAATAGTGAAATTTGAAACACTTGTCATATGATGATCAACTTCAAAGTAAGAACCTCAAGGTTATTGGTATTTGACCAACAAACCTAGAAGTTATTGAAGATGAAGTGTTTTCTGAATAATGAGGAAAGCTAAAAGAGAAACTACAAAAGATATTTTGGCAGAAATAAAAGAAAAGACTAGAAAGGTCTAGCTCAGGTGTATATACATGATATACATGTTATGGTTGTATTCCTAGTTTGGTCACACAATGAAATTCTTGGGTATTAGTACCATATTGGTTGGTATGAAAGTGTCATACAAAACAACGCAATACAAGAAAACAATGGCCTAAATGACTAACAAGGAATATGATAGGAATGCACGTCTGGAACAAAAATAAAGTGTTATTATGTTCATCGTTGGCATTCTATCTAGCCCTTAGAATTTATAATAAAGAACTTAATAATTGTTATTTTGCTCTGGTCAAATAAAAACAATGAGTTGTTCAAATTATGACATTACTCCATGTACGATGGATAAGTTATTAAAAATCTTAATGGTGAAACACACATACATAACACTGATGCTAAAATGCCATAAGGCAAATGATTTGAATTCCACTTATTTGTGGAACCGCCATTTAGGTCATGTTAGAAAGGAACGCATGAAGGAACTCCATGCAAATGGATTTTTGGAGTCATTTGATTTTTTGAATCATTTGGCGCTTGCAACTCTTTTCTAAAGAGAATGACTAAAATACCGTTCATAGGCCAAGAGTTGAACGGGAAACTAACTTAGTGAAAACATATATGATGATGTATGTGGTTCACTGGGCATAGTTATGTGCGGGAGATTCTTCTACTTCATGAAAACTTCCAACAATGAATTGAGTATATATGTGGATATATTCGATAAGGAAGAAGTTTGAAACATTTGAATGGATTCAAATAAATTTCAGCATGAAGTGGAAATCATCGTAATAGAAAAGTCAAATATCTATGAATGGATCATGGGGGAAATATTTGAATTACGAGTTTTAGCGAACATCTAAGAGAGTTATGAAATTGTTCTACAACTCACGTTTCTTGGAGTATCATAATGATGATGGAGTATCCGAGAGATGTATCCAAACCTTGTTGGATCAATGATGAGATAAAATATTGATGCCATTATATTTTTGTGGATTATGCTTTAGAGACTACCATTTTTACACTGAATAGAGCATCATCATGATCCGTTGAAATGACACCATACGAGTTATGGCATGGGTATGAACCCTAATAGTCCTTTCTTAAATTTTGGAATGCATAGCATAAAGTAAATAAGTTTACAACCAAAATCGGATGAATGTCTTTGTTGGTTATCCCACAGAATTGATTGGGAATTCTTTCCACTATGGAGACAAAGACAAAAGTGTTTGTCAATGTTTCTTACTTTTTTCCAAGAAATTGTTTTTAGCGAAGTATTTGAGTGGGAGGACAATATAACTTGATAAGGTTTATGAACCTGAGCATAATGATCAGAGTAGCGCAGCATCGGAATTGGTTCCGGAAGCGGCCACGACGATCATGGCTCCCATGTTTGCAAAATGTTATAGTCATGGAGATCGAAGTACTTATTGAACCTTGTAGGTATGGTTTACTTTGTGATCAAATAAATGATTTGTGAACAAAGGATTGTTTTTGAACAATGATAAACCAACTACATACAAAGAAGTTATGATGGGCCCTGACTCTGTTAAAATGGCTATACGCCATGAAATCCAATATAGATGAATACTTTTTGAAAGTAAATGGATCTATAAAATTGATGGACTTGGATGGAATATCCTTGAATAAGCTCGACTTGTCGAAAAGTTGTTTACGACAAAGTTCAAAGAGTTGACTACGATAAGATTAGATCTTCCGTAGCAATGCTTATAGTCTATGTGGATTATTCTAGTAATCGCTACATATTTCTTTCATGAGATATGATAGTAGGATGGCAAAATACATTACTTAACAGAAGTGTGTATTAAAGGTGTATACAACATACAACCAATTGTTTTGCTAGTCTGTGGAATACTAGATAGATATACGAACTTCAATTGGATGAAGTGAGTATCGCGGAGTTAGAATCTTCACCGGATGAAATAGTCAAAGAGTTTTGGATTTCATCAGAAACGATGAAGATGCTTGCATTTGCAAGAAATTAAGTGGGAGCGCTGAGACATATTTATAATACTTTATGTAGATGACATATAGTTGGTTATAAATGATGTAATTATATACTTGATTATAAAAGGTTTCATTGAGAATTAACTTCAATGAAAGAATATGGACAGAAACATATTTAGTGTCAAGATCTATGAAGATAGATTGAAACACATAATAAGTTTAAGTCAAAGTACATAGAATGGATATTGAAGTAGTTCAATATAGAAATATTAAGAAGGTGTTCTTTTCATGTGAAGTTTTAACAAGACTTGAGTGTATCTGACACTCAATGAGTAAAAACACATGAGTGATTATGGATCACGAATAATATGTACACAATCAGATGTCCTGTGCTCTAAAATGTTATGAGCATATACCAGAATGATTCATGTGATGATCATTGGACAACAGTAAGAATATCCTTTAGTACTTTAGAAGAACCAAGGATATATATATAATTTTATATGGGGTAATGTCAAACAAATCACTGTAAGGTGTTGCACCGATATTTGTTTGGTCACATATAAAAATGAAATTCAAATCTCAATTAGGCTAAGTATTGTTTAAAAGGTAACACAATGCTAGATTTAGAAGAGTTCTAAATATTGTGACGGATTCTACAAACATAGGCAAAGCATGACATTGTTTTGACAATGACTGAGGATGTTGAGTCGAGAAGTTCTTTGAGAACTTGGTGTAGTTCCGATAGTGTCAGAACTTTAAAGCTATATTGTATGTGACAATATTAGTGACATATTTCAGACCGCGGAATTAAGGTTCCACCAGAAGACCAAACATATTTAATGCCGACTCATTTGGAAAATGAGTGATGCGTTGAGACGCAAATGAATTGCAAAATACATACGTTTCTGAGCCTGTCAGATCCGTTGACTAAAACTTCTCCCGTGATAAAAACATGATAAAGCACCGGAAGGCCAAGGTGTTATATCTTTACATATGTAAACTAGATTATTGACTCTAGTGCAAGTGGGAGACTGTTGGAGATATGCCCAAGAGGCAATAATAAAATGGTTATTATAATATATCTTTGTGTTTATGATAATGTTTACATACCATGCTATAATTGTATTAACCGAAACATTGATACATGTGTGTTATGTGAACAACAAGGAGTCCCTAGTAAGCCTCTTGTATAACTAGCTTGTTGATTAATAGATGATCATAGTTTCATGATCATGAACATTGGATGTTATTAATAACAAGGTTATGTCATTATGTGAATGATGTAATGGACACACCCAATTAAGCGTAGCATAAGATCATGTCATTAAGTTATTTGCTATAAGCTTTTCGATACATAGTTACCTAGTCCTTTCGACCATGAGATCATGTAAATCACTTATACCGGAAAGGTACTTTGATTACATCAAACGCCACTGCGTAAATGGGTGGTTATAAAGGTGGGATTAAGTATCCGAAAAGTATGAGTTGAGGCATATGGATCAACAGTGGGATTTGTCCATCCCGATGACGGATAGATATACTCTGGGCCCTCTCGGTGGAATGTCGTCTAAATAGCTTGCAAGCATATGAATGGTTCATAAGAGACCACATACCACGGTACGAGTAAAGAGTACTTGTCAGGAGACGAGGTTGAACAAGGTATAGAGATACCGATGATCAAACCTCGGACAAGTAAAATATCGCGTGACAAAGGGAATCGGTATCGTATGTGAATGGTTCATTCGATCACTAAGTCATCGTTGAATATGTGGGAGCCATTATGGATCTCCAGATCCCGCTATTGGTTATTGGTCGGAGAGAGGTCTCAACCATGTCTACATAGTTCACGAACCGTAGGGTGACACACTTAAGGTTTGATGTCGTTTAAGTAGATATAGAATAAGGAATGGAGTTCGAAGTTTTGTTCGGAGTCTCGGATGGGATCCAGGACATCACGAGGAGGTCCGGAATGGTCCGGAGAATAAGGTTCATATATAGGAAGTCATTTTCTAGGTTTGAAAATGATCCGGTATTTTCTCTGGAAGGTTCTAGAAGGTTCTAGAAGAGTCCGGAAGAAATAAGCATGGAAGGTGGAGTCCTAGAGAGACTCCACCCACCTTAGCCGGCCAGCCTAAGGGAGGAGGAGTCCCAAGTGGACTCCTCCCCATGGTGGCCGGCCACCCCACCAAAGGAAAGGGGGGAGTCCCACTCCCCCTAGGTTTGGTCATGTGGAAGGTTTTATGTTGGGGTCTTATTCGGAGACTTTTGACCTAATCCTTGGGGCTTCCACCTATATAAAGAGGGGAGGGGAGGGGCTGGCCGGCCACACCAAGACCACCATGGCCGCACCCCCTCAAGGCTGCCCTAGCCGGCGCCCCCTCTCCCAAACCCTAGCGGTTCCCTCCTACCTCTCTCTCCCACATAGCTTAGGCGAAGCTCTGTCGGAGATCTCCACCACCACCGCCACCACGCCGTCATGCTGCCGGGATTCCGAGGAGGATCTACTACTTCCGCTGCCCGCTGGAACGGGGAGAAGGACGTCGTCTTCATCAACACCGAACGTGTGACCGAGTACGGAGGTGCTGCCCGATTGTGGCACCGTGATCAAGATCTTCTACGCGCTTTTGCAAGCGGCAAGTGATCGTCTACCGCAGCAACAAGAGCCTACTCTTGTAGGCTTTGGAAATCTTCAAGGGTGAGTCTTGATCATCCCCTCGTTGCTCCCGTCTTCTAGATTGCATCTTGGCTTGGATTGCGTTCTCGCGGTAGGAATATTTTTGTTTTCTATGCAACGAATCCCTACAGGAGTTCCTTCATGCGTTCCTTTCTAACATGACCTAAATGGCGGTTCCACAAATAAGTGGAATTCAAATCATTTGCCTTATGGCATTTTAGCGTCAGTGTTATGTATGTGTGTTTCACCATTAAGATTTATAATAACTTATCCATCGTATATGGAGTAATGTCATAATTTGAACAACTCATTGTTTTCATTTGACCAGAGCAAAATAACAATTATTAAGTTCTTTATTATAAATTCTAAGGGCTAGATAGAATACTAACGACGAACATAATAACACTTTATTTTGTTCCAGTCGTGCATTCCTATCATATTCCTTGTCAGTCACTTAGGCCATTGTATTCTTGTATTGCGTTGTTTTGTATGACACTTCATACCAACCAATATGGTACAAATACCCATGAATTTCATTGTGTGACCTAACTAGGAATATAACCATAACATGTATATCATTTATATACACCTGAGCTCGACATTCTAGTCTTTTCTTTCTTTCTGCCAATAATCTTTTGTAGTTTCTCTTTTAGCTTTCCTCATTATTCAGAAAAACACATCAACTTCAATAACTTCTCGGTTTGTTGGTCAAATACCAATAACCTTGAGGTTCTTACTTTGAAGTTGATCATCATATGACAAGTGTTCCAGATTTCACTATTAGTAACCTTGTAATATGATGAACAATTTCACTCATAATTTTATCCATTGTATCATGATGACTTTCTGAGACCATGTCTGTACATGCTAGGCTCATAAAGTTTTAACCTTGGTATTCGCATGTGCAAATCTGGCTTGCACCCGTTGTATGCACACGTAGAATCTATAACACCCGATCATCACGTGATGCTTCGATACGATGAGTCTTAGAAACGGTGCATACTAAGGATGATAACTTCATGGATATGCGAATATTGTTAGTGCCCCAATAGTTGGAGGATTGGGACGCCTTGCGTCTTCAACCTTCGTACATTCCCATAAAACTTATGAGTTTATGTAGTCTCACCAAATTATATTCTATCATCTTGCAATAAGGTCTTAGATATCACATATATCTCATACCTTGATTATTTCTGAAAACTAAATTTTCAGCTCCTTACTTTTCAAACAGATTTGAACTTCGAGTTTCACGGAGACAAGATAACTTTATGTACTAATTGAAACCATAGCTCTTTGAATCAACAATGTGAGGTTTACTAAAAGTTTGCTATAGGACTTAATCACTTCTTGATTCTTTAACAATATGGTACCAGTCCGTAAAGTTTTTTTGTCAGATTTTAACAGTATTTCTATCTCAATAACAAGACTAGCGCATGGTAGATAACGGATGCCAATACTACAAAATTAATTCAAAATACTACTCAGACTATGTTTATGATAATTAGTTCATGTTTTAATCTAATTACTAATGAACTCCCACTTAATACAACATCCCTCATAGTTGTTAAGTGGTACACGATCCAAATCCACTACACCAAAACCGATCATCACGTGAGATGATGTAGCTTCAATGGTGAACATCAACATGTTGATCATATCATCCATATGACTCGTGTTCAACCTTTCGGTTTCCGTTGTCCCGAGGCCATGTATGTACATGCTAGGCTCGTCAAGCAAACCCAAGTATTCCGCGTGTGCAACATGGCTTACACCCGTTGTATATGAACGTTGAATCTATCACATCCGATCATCACGAGATGCTTTGAAACGACGAACTTTGGCAACGGTGCATACGAGGGGAGAACACTTTATTATCTTGATATTAATGTGAGGGATCATCTTATAATGCTACCGTCGCGTTCTAAGCAAAATAAGATGCATAAAGGATTAATATCTCATGCAATTCATATGTGATATGATATGGCCCTTTTGTCTTTGCGCCTTTGATCTTCATCTCCAAAGCACGGACATGATCTCCATCATCAACGGGCATGATCTCCATCATCGTCGGCGTAGCGTCAAGGTCCATGGCGCCGTCTTCATGGTTGTTCACCTCATGTAGCAACTATTACAACTACTTTGAAATACTACTCAACATGAAAATTAAAGACAACCATAAGGCTCCTGCCGGTTGCCACAATACAATAATGATCATCTCATACATATTCATCATCACATTATTGCCATATCACATCACCAAAACCTGCAAAAACAAGTTAGACGTCTCTAAATTGGTTTGCATATTTTACGTGGTTTAGGGTTTTCGAGAGAGATCTAATCTACCTACGAACATGAACCACAACGGTGATACTAGTATTGTCAATAGAAGAGTAAATTGAATCTTCACTATAGTAGGAGAGACAGACACCCGCAAAGCCTCTTGTGCAATACAAGTTGCATGTCGAACGAGGAACAAGTCTCATGAACGCGGTCATGTAAAGTTAGTCCGGGCCGCTTCATCCCACTATGCCACAAAGATGCAAAGTACTCAAACTAAAGACAACAAGAGCATCAACGCCCACAAAACCATTGTGTTCTACTCGTGCAACCATCTATGCATAGACATGGCTCTGATACCACTGTAGGGATTCGTTGCATAGAAAACAAAAAATTTCCTACCGCGAGAACGCAATCCAAGCCAAGATGCAATCTAGAAGATGGGAGCAACGAGGGGATGAACGAGACTAACCCTTGAAGATTTCCAAAGCCTATAAGAGTAGGCTCTTATTGCTGCGGTAGACGATCACTTGCCGCTTGCAAAAGCGCGTAGAAGATCTTGATCACGGTGCCACGATCGGGCAGCACCTCCGTACTCGGTCACACGTTCAGTGTTGATGAAGACGACGTCCTTCTCCCCGTTCCAGCGGGCAGCGGAAGTAGTAGATCCTCCTTGGAATCCCGTCAGCACGATGGCGTGGTGGCGGTGGTGGTGGAGATCTCCGACAGAGCTTCGCCTAAGCTATGTGGGAGAGAGAGGTAGGAGGGAACCGCTAGGGTTTGGGAGAGGGGGCGCCGGCTAGGGCAGCCTTGAGGGGTGCGGCCATGGTGGTGTTTTGGTGGCCGGCCCCCTCCCCTTGGCCCTCATTATATAGGTGGAACACCCAAGAGTTGGTCTACAAGTCTTCGAATAAGACCCCAAACCAAAACCTTCCATATCACATGAAACCTACCCAAGCTAGGACTCCCACTAGAGGTGGGATTCCCACCTTCCCTTGGGAGGGGGTGGCCGGCCACCATAGGTGGAGTCCACCTTGGACTCCACCCCCTAGGGTTGGCCGGCCATGGTGGTGGAGTCCCTTCGGGACTCCGCCTTCCAAAGTGACTTTCTTCCGGAATATTCTAGAACCTTCTAGCACCTTCCATAAATGCACCGGATCATTTTAAAACTCATAAAATGACTTCCTATATATGAATCTTATTCTCCGGACCATTCCGGAACTCCTCGTGATGTCCGGGATCTCATCCGGGACTTCGAACAAATCTTCGAACTCCATTCTATATTCAAGTTCTACCATTTCAACATCAAACCTTAAGTGTGTCACCCTACGGTTCGTGAACTATGTAGACATGGTTGAGTACTCTCTCCGACCAATAACCAATAGCGGGATCTGGAGATCCATAATGGCTCCCACATATTCAACGATGACTTCAGTGATCGAATGAACCATTCACATACGATACCAATTCCCTTTGTCTCGCGATATTTTACTTGTCCGAGGTTTGATCATCGGTATCACTCTATACCTTGTTCAACCTCGTCTCCTGACAAGTACTCTTTACTCGTACCGTGGTATGTGGTCTCTTATGAACTTATTCATATGCTTGCAAGACATTAGACGACATTCCACCGAGAGGGCCCAGAGTATATCTATCCGTCATCGGGATGGACAAATCCCACTGTTGATCCATATGCCTCAACTCATACTTTCCGGATACTTAATCCCACCTTTATAACCACCCATTTACGCAGTGGCGTTTGATGTAATCAAAGTACCTTTCCGGTATAAATGATTTACATGATCTCATGGTCATGAGGACTAGGTAACTATGTATCGAAAGCTTATAGCAAATAACTTAATGAAGTGATCTTATGCTACGCTTAATTGGGTGTGTCCATTACATCATTCATATAATGACATAACCTTGTTATTAATAACATCCAATGTTCATGATCACGAAACCATGATCATCTATTAATCAACAAGCTAGTTATACAAGAGGCTTACTAGGGACTCCTTGTTGTTCACATAACACACATGTATCAATGTTTCGATTAATACAATTATAGCATGGTATGTAAACATTATCATAAATACAAAGATATATTATAATAACCATTTTATTATTGCCTCTTGGGCATATCTCCAACAGTTTAAGTGTACCTTACCGGACAAATTTGTGGCCGGCGGCATTATTGCTAAGCTTCCTCCCTCGTGGAGGAACTTTGCTACTTCTCTGAAACATAAGAGACAAGAGTTTTCCGTTTCGGATCTCATTGGCTCGCTTCATGTGGAAGAGAAGGCGAGAGCAAAGGACACACGCGCTCGTAGTTTTGAGGGAGGTTCTAGTGCCAATGTGGTACAGAAGAAGAACTTCCAATCTCACAAGTCTAAGAATAAGAACAATGGAAAAGGCAAGTTTGACATGAAGAACAAAGCCTCCAACTCAACCAACTTCAAGAGGAAGACTCCTTATAAGAAGAAAGGGAACTGTCATGTTTGTGGCGCTCCTGGACATTGGGCTCCTGATTGCCCAGAACGCCATGATCGGCGTGAGAACAGCGGCAAGTCCGCAAATGTTGTTATTGGTGTTGATACTGAGATGAAGGACGCTGGGTATAGTACTTCTCCTACTGTCCTTTCAGTATGTAATTCTCCTGACTGGTGGATAGACACCGGAGCCAATACACATGTATGTTCTGATGTCTCTATGTTTTCTTCTTATCAGGTCGCAAGGACTTCTTCCGTGTTGATGGGAAACAGCTCACGTGCTTCTGTTCGTGGTGTTGGTACGGTGGATCTGAAGTTTACTTCGGGAAACACCATCCAGCTGAAGAATGTGCAGCACGTTCCTTCCATTAATAAGAATATCGTTAGCGGATCGCTTTTATGTCGAGATGGTTTTAAGTTGGTTTTTGAGTCCAATAAAGTTGTAATTTCCAAGTGTGGACAATTTGTTGGAAAGGGTTATGTGTGCGGAGGCTTGTTCCGCTTATCTTTGTCAGACTTATGTACTCAAATTATTAATCACGTTTGCAATGATAGTGAGTCCGATATTTGGCATTCATGACTTTGTCACATTAATTTTGGGTGCATGACGCGGCTAGCAAATATGAATATAATTCCGAAATTTGCTATTGTCAAGAAATCCAAGTGCCAAGTATGTGTGCAAGCTAAGCAACCACGTAAGTCTCACAAGACTGCGGAGGCAAGAGACTTGGCACCGCTGGAGCTTATACATTTAGATCTTTGTGAAATGAATGGTGAGTTGACAAAAGGAGGAAAAAGATACTTCATGACTTTAATTGATGACTCTACTCAATATTGTTATGTGTACCTCCTGAAATCTAAAGATGAAGCTCTTAATCACTTCAAAATCTTTAAAGCCGAAGCAGAAAACCAACTTGATCAAAAGATCAAGCGGCTAAGGTCTGATCGTGGTGGAGAGTATTTTTCCAACGAGTTTGATTCTTTTTGTGCGGAGCATGGTATTATCCATGAGAGGACGCCTCCCTACTCACCTCAGTCAAATGGGTTGGCCGAAAGAAAGAACCGTACTCTAACTGATTTGGTTAACGCCATGTTAGATACATCGGGTCTCTCCAAGGCATGGTGGGGGGAGGCGATATTGACTGCATGTCATGTCCTAAACCGTGTCCCCACAAAGAATAAAACCATTACCCCGTTTGAGGAATGGGAAAGGAAAAGGCTGAAACTCTCTTACCTACGAACTTGGGGCTGTATGGCGAAAGTTAATGTGCCGATACCCAAGAAGCGCAAGCTTGGACCAAAAATCGTGGATTGTGTTCTTCTAGGATATGCATTTCATAGCATTGGCTACAGATTTTTGATAGTAAAAATCTGAGGTATCCGACATGCATGTTGGTACAATTATGGAGTCGAATGATGCGACTTTCTTTGAGGACATCTTTCCTATGAAAGAAACGTCTAGCTCATCAATTCAGGAGATGCCTAGTTCATCTACTTGGGAATTATGTCCTGAACCTACCATGGCTATAGAACACTTTGATAATCCTGTGGAGGATGACAATGAAGCTCCCAAAAGGAGCAAGAGACAGAGGACTGCAAAGTCCTTTGGTCATGACTTCATTGTGTACCTCGTGGATGATACTCCCACTTCTATTTCAGAAGCCTATGCATCTCAGGATGCTGACTACTGGAAGGAAGCTGTCCGTAGCGAGATGGATTCCATCTTAGCTAATGGAACTTGGGAGGTTACTGATCGTCCTTATGGGTGCAAACCTGTAGGATGCAAGTGGGTGTTCAAGAAAAAGCTTAGGCCCGATGGTACTATTGAAAAGTACAAGGCACGACTTGTGGCCAAGGGTTATACTCAGAAAGAAGGCGAAGACTTCTTTGATACATACTCACCTGTAGCTTGACTGACCACTATTCGAGTACTACTTTCCTTGGCTGCCTCACATGGTCTTCTCGTTCATCAAATGGATGTTAAGACTGCTTTCCTAAATGGAGAGCTTGAAGAGGAAATTTATATGGAGCAGCCTGATGGATTTGTAGTAGATGGTCAAGAAGGAAAGGTGTGTAAATTACTGAAGTCTTTGTATGGGCTTAAGCAAGCGCCTAAGCATGGTATGAGAAGTTTGAAAGAACTTTAACCGCTGAAGGCTTTGTTGTAAACGAAGTTGACTAGTGTGTATACTATCGCCATGGTGGGGGCGAGGGAGTTATTCTTTGTCTCTATGTCGATGACATATTGATATTTGGGACCAACCTTACTGTGATTAAGGAGGTCAAGGAGTTCATATCTCATTGTTTTGAGACGAAGGACTTGGGAGTAGCTGATGTGATCTTAAACATGAAGCTGCTGAAGGATGACGATGGTGGGATTACATTGCTTCAGTCCCACTATGTGGAAAAGATCCTGAGTCGCTTCGGGTATAGCGACTGCAAATCTTCTCCAACGCCTTATGATCCTAGCGTTATAATTCGTAAGAATAAAAGAATTGCTAGAGATCAATTGCGATATTCGCAGATCATTGGCTCGCTTATGTATTTAGCCAGCGCCACGAGGCCTGACATCTCCTTTGCTGTAAGTAAACTCAGCCGTTTTGTGTCTAGTCCTGGAGATGTTCATTGGCATGCTCTTGAGAGAGTTTTGCGCTATTTGAAAGGCACTGCGAGTTATGGAATTCACTATACTGGATATCCAAGGGTACTTGAGGGTTATAGTGATGCAAATTGGATATCTGATGCTGATGAGACTAAGGCCACAAGTGGTTATTTGTTTACACTTGGAGGTGGCGCTGTTTCCTGGAAGTCTTGCAAGCACACCATCATTACGAGGTCAACTATGGAAGCAGAACTCACAGCATTAGACACAACCACTGTTGAAGCAGAGTGGCTTCGTGGGCTCTTGATGGACTTGCCTGTGGTTGAGAAACCAATACCCGCTATTCCTATGAACTGTGATAATTAAACTGTGATCGTCAAAGTAAACAGTTCTAAGGATAATATGAAGTCATCAAGGCATGTGAAGAGGAGACTGCAAACTGTCAGGAAAATGAGAAACTCCGGAGTTATAGCGTTGGATTATATCCATACGTCTAGAAACCTGGCAGACCCCTTCACAAAGGGACTATCACGAAATATGATAGAAAATGCATCGAGGGAGATGGGTATGAGACCCACATTATGAGCTGCCCACGGTGGTAACCCACTCTATGTGATCGGAGATCCCGTGAATTAGAGCTGGGAGACAAGCTGTTGGTCAGCTGTGAGGAGAGTATATATCCCTATAGCAATTTTACCACTCCGTAAGATGCAATACTCTCCTAATCTGCATGGCATGTTGATAATTATCTTAATGTGTTCTAAGTGGCTTATTTTAGCAAAGATGTTGTCCTGCAGAACATCCTTTGAAGAACACACCTATATGAGTCTGATTGTTAAACGTCGCAATCTATGAGAGTTGGGTGCTCTCTAGTAAACTCATGAAAGGCCCTGGAGTATGACGTATAAGCTCCAAACCGCGAGGAAGCCTCGCGGCAGCCTAGTATCGGTCTAGGTTTTGTATGAAGCTAGTGCGCAGAAAACTTGTAGTTCAAGGCATAGTCCACTATCCAAGTTGCAATCTAGTGTAATATGAAGCTTTAAGTGGAAGTTCAACTTAACAGTCCCCCACGACATACCGGTATATAAAACAATGTTCTGGAAACTTATTGATGAGATGTGCCAATGAGAGTTTGTGGGGGATTGCTGGAATTTGGGGAATTTGGCCTTTGGCCCATGGCCCATTATCAAATTCTGAAACTCACATGGCCCATTCCAAAAATCAGTGGCAGCACTAGTGGGGGCTAAAGTTTAGTCCCACATTGCTAGTTGGGAGAGAGTTGGAGTAGTATATAAGGTGGGTTGTTCTAGTCCTAGTAAGTGAGTGAGAAGAGAGAGAGCCCTCGCGCACTCCTCCTCCTCCGCCGCCCGCCTCGCCACGCCTCGCCTCGTCACGACACGACACGACACGTCCCGACGCGACGCGACGCGCCGCGGGTTGCGGGAATGTCGCCGAGCCGAGCTTATCTTTTTGCTGTTTGGGAAATTAATTGTGTAATCAATTTTGAGTCATTAACGGACGCGATACTCAGCCGTTTTGCCTTCCGGTTTTTCTGGATCGTGGCTGTGCCGACTCGAACGTGGGCTGCACCCCACGACCTTCCCGAACCACACTACATAAGACTCCGCGCAACCCTAGCCGCCGGTACGAGACGCATACGCGACTACCTATTTCCAGTTCATTGCGCCGCCGCCTTTGTCTTCCTCATTCCGTCCGTCGGCGTGCACCGACCGCCGGGACAGTAGGCCTCCGGAACCCTGCCTCTCGTGAACCTGTACGGGTGAGGGGCAATCAGGTTTTTGGGGAGCGCTCCGGCGCGACTACTGGCATCACGACGTCGTCATCGGACGACGAGTTCCTCCACAACGACAACTTCTTCCCGGACCTCAGCGACTTCTTCGACAACCTCAACATGGGCGACAACGATGCTGCTGCGAAGTATGTGATCTTGCCGTTTCTCTTTCAGTCTATGTTAGAGTTTCTTCTTCTAGTTTCTATGGTAGATGTGATCGATTTGTTTTGTCTAGATGTGATCTGTTCATCTACCTTACTAGTCTACATGATCAGTTTATTTGTTATGTTTGTATTCATGATTTATCAATTACTCATACGGATTATTTCATATGGATATTTGCTTATATTTCCAACAACACCAACGGCCATTTTGGCGGGCTAGCCTAGAGGCCCATACGTCGATGGCCCCGACTTTTAACCGTCGGTGCAGCGCGCCATTCCTATAGTGCGTCGGGGAAGGAAGTTGCCATCCCACTATGGGTTTTCAAGATCGGGAGGCCATCCATGCGTCGTGTGGCCGTGCGATTTCTCAAGTCCGCTCGATAGAAATCTCGAAAAAGAGTAACGGGATCGGAGCCCACAAGGCTTCTCTATATGCCATCTCAATCATAAGAACCTCCTAGGCCAGCTACTCGACAGTACAAGGAATGAAATTCTCGAGCTATACCTTGTCGGACACATCAACATCGGCGTGTATGTGATAATCCCTTCACGAATCACGAGTTCTTAGTTTACCAGTAGTGAACATTTTGTCGTTCGCTACTACCTCCGTCCTAAGGCTTAAGGTCTATTTTTTTAGAAAGACAAACTATGTTAAGTTTGACTAAGGTTTTATAAAAAATTATTAACATGAAAAGTACAAAATCAATATCATTAGATAGATAATGAAATATATTTTCATTTGGTACCTATAAAATATCATATTTGTTCATAAATTCTTTGAATTTTTTTGTCAAACTTTACTTCGTTTGACTTTCTGAAAAAAATAGGCCTTAAGCCTTGGGATAGAGGTAGTATATGCCAGTCAATCCTATGTTTGTGAACACACGCCGCGAGGCTTTATCTTTTTGGATGCCCTCCATTTCTATTTTCGTATCCAATTTGTTCTGTGTCGATGTTTGTTTTTCCTTGGAATTGTTTAATAATCAATAATATATGTTTGTGTGTATCATTTGATGCAGAGATCAAGGTCATCCTCCTATTCAAACAAAATAATGGCAATGACATAAGAGTCTATTCTTCCATCATAAAAAACAAGAGACGCAAAGGTAGGGTAAAATAGGGCAACCACCTTGTCCGAGGCAGTGAAAGCCCCAATAGACACGATACTAAAACAACCATATAAGTTATTATTCCTACATTTATAATAAATATCTTGAAAAAAATCCAATCATCGAAAGCAAATCCATAGCATAGACCAATATAGACACATAAACAAACCAATCTAATATGTGTGCCTGCTAGTTTAGATAGGTGCTAGTTTAGCTATGTTTCTCTGATTTTGATTCATTCCTATGCTTAATTTCATGGGTTAATATGATTTTATTTGAGAAAACAAATATAAGCACTTGTGTACATGTTTTATTACTAAAATTGACATCATTCGGTGCCAAATACAAAACAAGCTAAGTTTTAAACAAACTACCGAACTCACTACCACATGTAAAACACATTTGACGGCCATTAAATTGAAGGAGATATGCCCAAGAGGCAATAATAAAAGTGGTTATTATATATCTTTATGTTTATGATAAATGTTTATATATCATGCTATAATTGTATTAACCGAAACATTAGTACATGTGTGATATGTAGACAACAAAGAAGTCCCTAGTATGCCTCTTAACTAGCTTGTTGATTAATGGATGATTAGTTTCATAATCATGAACATTGGATGTTATTAATAACAAGGTTATATCATTATATGAATGATGTAATGGACACACTCAATTAAGCGTAGCATAAGATCTCGTCATTAAGTTATTTGCTATAAGCTTTCGATACATAGTTACCTAGTCCTTATGACCATGAGATCATGTAAATTACTTATACCGGAAAGGTACTTTGATTACATCAAACGCCACTACGTAAATGGGTGGTTATAAAGGTGGGATTAAGTATCCGAAAAGTATGAGTTGAGGCATATGGATCAATAGTGGGATTTGTCCATCCCGATGACGGATAGATATACTCTGGGCCCTCTCGGTGGAATGTCGTCTAATGTCTTGCAAGCATATGAATAAGTTCATAAGAGACCACATACCACGGTACGAGTAAAGAGTACTTGTCAGGAGACGAGGTTGAACAAGGTATAGAGTGATACCGATGATCAAACCTCGGACAAGTAAAATATCGCGTGACAAAGGGAATTGGTATCGTATGTGAATGGTTCATTCGATCACTAAAGTCATCGTTGAATATGTGGGAGTCATTATGGATCTCCAGATCCCGCTATTGGTTATTGGTCGGAGTGAGTACTCAACCATGTCCGCATGGTTCACGAACCGTAGGGTGACACACTTAAAGTTGGATGTTGAAATAGTAGATCTTGAATATGGAATGGAGTTCGAATATTTGTTCGGAGTCCCGGATGAGATCCCGGACATCACGAGGAGTTCCGGAATGGTCCGGAGAATAAGATTCATATATAGGAAGTCATTTTATGAGATTTAAAATGATCCGGAAGGTTCTATGGAAAGTTCTAGAAGGTTCTAGAAAAGTCCAGAAGAAACCACTATGGAAGGCGGAGTCCCAAAGGGACTCCACCTCCATGGCCGGCCAACCCTAGAGGGGGAGGAGTCCCAAGTGGACTCCCCCTATGGGGGCCGGCCACCCCCCCACATGGAAGGGGGGAATCCCACCCCAAGTGGGATTCCCACCTTGGGTAGGTTTCCCTATCACATGGAAGGTTTTGGGTTCGGGTCTTATTCGGAGACTTGTAGTCCAACACTTGGGGCTTCCACCTATATAATGAGGGGCAAGGGGAGGGGGCCGGCCACCCTAAGAACCACCAAGGTGGCCGCACCCCTTAGTGGCCGGCGCCCCCCTCTCCCCAAACCCTAGCCGCCCCGCTCCTCCACTTCCCGCACGCTTAGCGAAGCTCCGCCGGATTTCTCCACCACCACCGACACCACGCCGTCGTGCTGTCAGATTCAAGAGGAGCTACTACTTCCGCTGCCCGCTGGAACGGGGAGGTGGACGTCGTCTTCATCAACAACCGAACGTGTGACCGAGTACGGAGGTGTTGCCCGTTCGTGGCGCCAGAGGGATCGTGATCAAGATCTTCTACGCGCTTTTGCAAGCGGGAAGTGAACGTCTACCGCAGCAACAAGAGCCTCATCTTGTAGGCTTTGGAATCTCTTCAAGGGTGAAACTCGATAATCCCCTCGTTGCTACCGTCTTCTAAATTGCATCTTGGCTTGGATTGCGTGTTCGCGGTAGGAATTTTTTTGTTTTCTATGCAACGTTATCCTTCAGTGGTATCAGAGCCGTGTCTATGCATAGATGGTTGCACGAGTAGAACACAATGGTTTTGTGGGCGTTGATGCTCTTGTTATCTTTAGTTGAGTACTTTGCATCTTTGTGGCATTGTGGGATGAAGCGGCTCGGACTAACTTTACATGACCGCGTTCATGAGACTTGTTCCTCGTTCGACATGCAACTTGTATTGCATAAGAGGCTTTGCGGGTGTCTGTCTCTCCTACTATAGTGAAGATTCAATTTACTCTTCTATTGACAACATTAGTATCAACGTTGTGGTTCATGTTCGTAGGTAGATTAGATCTCTATCGAAAACCCTAAACCACGTAAAATATGCAAACCAAATTAGAGACGTCTAACTTGTTTTTGCAGGGTTTGGTGATGTGATATGGCCATAATGTGATGATGAATATGTATGAGATGATCATTATTGTATTGTGGCAACCGGCAGGAGCCTTATGGTTGTCTTTAAATTTCATGTTGAGTAGTATTTCAAAGTAGTTGTAATAGTTGCTACATGAAGGACAATCATGAAGACGGCGCCATTGACCTTGACGCTACACCGACGATGATGGAGATCATGCCCGAAGATGATGGAGATCATGTCCGTGCTTTGGAGATGAAGATCAAAGGCGCAAAGACAAAAAGGGCCATATCATATCACATATGAACTGCATGTGATGTTAATCCTTTTATGCATTTTTTTTGCTTAGATCACGACGGTAGCGTTATAAGATGATCCCTCACTAAAATCTCAAGATAAAAAAGTGTTCATCCTTAGTAGCACCGTTGCCAAGACTTGTCGTTTCGAAGCATCTCGTGATGATCGGGTGTGATAGAATCAACAAGTGCATACAACGGGTGCAAGCCAGTTTTGCACATGCGGATACTAAGGTGGCCTTGACGAGCCTAGCATGTACAGACATGGTCTCGGAACACGTGATACCGAAAGGTAGAGCATGAATCATATGGTTGATATGATGAACACTTTGAGTGTTCGCCATTAAAGCCACACCTTGTCTCGTGATGATCGGACTTAGGTGCGGTGGATTTGGTTCGTGTGATCACTAAGACAATGCGAGGGATATTGTTTTGAGTGGGAGTTCACCTAGATTTTTAATTATGTTGAATTAAAATTTGAACTCAATTTGTCATAAACTTAGTCTAAACTTTTGCAAATATATGTTGTAGAGATGGCGTCCCCAATCAATTTTAACCAGTTCCTAGAGAAAGAAAAACTTAAGAGCAACGGTAGCAACTTCACCGACTGGTTCCGTCATGTGAGGATCTTCCTCTCTGGCGGAAATCTGCAATATGTGCTTGATGCACCGCTAGGTGACCCTCCTGCAGAAACTGAAACCGATGAAGTAAAAGCTGTTTACGAGACTCGGAAAACTCGGTACTCTCAAGTTCAGTGTGCCATCCTGTGCAGTCTGGAATCCGATCTTCAAAAACGTTTTGAGCACCACGATCCTCATGAGTTGATGAAAGATCTGAAAGCTATTTTTGAGACTCATGCGGCCGTGGAGTGCTATGAAGCATCGAAACATTTCTTCAGCTGTATGATGGAAGAAGGCAGCTCCGTTAGTGAGCACATGCTCGCCATGACCGGGCATGCGAAGAAACTCAGTGACTTGGGAATAGTGATTCCTAACAGACTGGGGATTAATCGTGTCCTTCAATCACTACCACCAAGTTACAAGAACTTTGTGATGAACTACAATATGCAGAACATGAACAAGGAGTTACCTAAACTCTTTGGCATGCTAAAAGCTGCTGAGATTGAGATCAAGAAAGAGCACCAAATGTTGATGGTCAACAAGAGCACCAGTTTCAAGAAACAGGGCAAGTCTAAGGGAAAATTCAAGAAGGGTGGCAAGAAAGCTGCCACGCCTCCTGTGAAACCTAAGAACGGCCCTAAGCCTGATGCTGAGTGCTATTACTGCAAGGAGAAGGGTCACTGGAAGCGTAATTGCTCCAAGTATCTGGCTGATCTGAAGAGCGGCCTTGTCAAGAAGAAGAAAGAAGGTATATCTGATATACATGTTATAGATGTTTATCTCACTGGTTCTCGTTCTAGTACCTGGGTATTTGATACTGGTTCGGTTGCTCATATTTGTAACTCGAAATAGGAACTAAAGAATAAACGAAGACTACTGAAAGATGAAGTGACGATGCGCGTTGGAAACGGATCCAAAGTCGATGTGATCGCTGTCGGCACACTTCCTCTACATCTACCTTCGGGATTAGTTTTAAGCCTAAATAATTGTTATTTTGTACCCGCGTTGAGCATGAACATTATATCTGGATCTTGTTTAATGCAAGACGGTTATTCATTCAAGTCTGAGAATAATGGTTGTTCTATTTTTATGAATAATATCTTTTATGGTCTAGCACCTGAAAAAATGGCTTATTTCTGTTAGATCTCGATAGTAGTGATACGCATATACATAACATTGATGCTAAGCGAATTAAATTGAATGATAATTCTACTTATATGTGGCACTGTCGTCTTGGTCATATTGGAGTGAAACGCATGAAGAAACTCCATATTGATGGATTACTTGAATCACTTGACTTTGAGTCACTTGATAGATGCGAAGCATGTCTAATGGGAAAAATGACTAAGACTCCATTTTCTGGTATGATGGAGCGAGCTACTGACTTATTGGAAATCATACATACTGATGTGTGCAGACCAATGAGTGTAGCATCGCGCGGTGGTTATCGTTATGTTCTAACCTTCACAGATGATCTGAGTAGATATGGGTATATCTATTTCATGAAACATAAATCCGAAACTTTCGAGAAGTTTAAGGAATTCCAAAGTGAAGTAGAAAATCAACGTAACAAGAAGATTAAATTTCTACGATCTGATCGTGGAGGTGAATATCTGAGTTATGAGTTTGGCATGCATTTAAAGAAATGCGGAATACTTTCACAATTGACACCGCCGGGAACACCACAACGAAACGGTGTGTCCGAACGTCGTAATCGAACTCTCTTAGATATGGTTCATTCTATGATGTCTCTTACTGATTTGCCGTTATCATTTTGGAGTTATGCATTAGAGACAGCCGCATTCACTTTAAATAGAGCACCATCAAAATCCGTAGAAACGACACCGTATGAATTATGGTTTAATAAGAAACCTAAGCTATCGTTCCTTAAAATTTGGGGTTGCGAAGCCTATGTAAAGAAGTTACAACCGGACAAGCTAGAACCCAAAGCGGAGAAATGCGTCTTCATAGGATACCCTAAGGAAACTATAGGGTACACTTTCTATCACAGATCCGAAGGCAAAATCTTTGTTGCTAAGAACGGAACCTTTCTTGAGAAAGAATTTCTCACTAAAGAAGTGACTGGAAGAAAAGTAGAACTCGATGAGATTGATGAATCTATACTCGTTGATCAGAGTAGCGCGATGCCGGAAGTTGTACCTGTACCGCCTACACCGGCAACAGAGGAAGCTAATGATAATGATCATGAAACTTCGAACGAGGAAACTACTGAACCTCGCAGATCGACAAGGGAACGTGCCACTCCTGATTGGTATGATCCTTGTCTAAATGTCATGATTGTGGATAACAATGATGAGGACCCTGCGACGTATGAAGAAGCGATGATGAGCCCAGATTCCAACAAATGGCAAGAAGCCATGAAATCCGAAATGGGATCCATGTATGATAACAAAGTATGGACTTTGGTAGACTTACTTGATAGCCGAAAGGCTGTCGAGAATAAATGGATCTTCAAGAGAAAAACAGATGCTGATGGTAATATTACTGTCTATAAAGCTTGACTTGTCGCAAAGGGTTTCCAACAAATTCAAGGAGTTGACTACGATGAGACTTTCTCACCTGTAGCGAAGCTAAAATCTGTGAGGATTTTGTTAGCAATAGCTGCATTTTTCGATTATGAGACATTGAGGAAGAATTGTATATGGTACAACCCAAAGGTTTTGTCGATCCTAAAAATGCTGACAAAGTATGCAAACTTCAGCGTTCAATCTATGGACTGAAGCAAGCATCAAGAAGTTGGAACCGACGCTTTGATAAGGTGATCAAAGACTTCGGGTTTATACAGTGTCATGGAGAGGCCTGTATTTACAAGAAAGTGAGTGGGAGCTCTGTAGCATTCCTGATATTATATGTAGATGACATATTATTGATTGGGAATGATATAGAACTATTAAGCAGTGTAAAAGGTTATTTGAATAATAGTTTTTCAATGAAAGACCTTGGTGAAGCATCGTATATATTAGGCATCAAGATTTATAGAGATAGATCAAGACGCCTAATAGGGCTATCACAGAGTACATACCTGGACAAGATTCTAAAGAAGTTTAGAATGGACGAAAGTAAGAAAGGGTTCTTACCTATGTTACCAGGCAAGGTCTTGAGTAAGACTCAAGGACCGGCTACGGCAGAAGAAAGAGAAAGGATGAGTAATATCCCCTATGCCTCGGCAGTAGGATCTATCATGTATGCCATGCTATGTACTAGACCGGATATAGCACATGTTGTTAGTTTGACTAGCAGATATCAAAGTGATCCAGGAATGGAACACTGGACAGCGGTCAAGAATATCCTGAAGTACTTGAAAAGAACTAAGGATATGTTTCTTTGTTATGGAGGTGACCAAGAGCTCGTTGTAAGCGGTTACACCGATGCAAGTTGGAACACTGATCCTGATGACTCTAAGTCACAGTCTGGGTACGTGTTTATATTGAATGGTGCTGCAGTAAGCTGGGCAAACTCAAAGCAGTGCACGGTGGCGAAGTCTTCAACAGAATCAGAGTACATAGCGGCTTCAGAGGCTTCATCAGAAGTGGTATGGATGAAGAGGTTCATTGTAGAGCTCGGTGTGGTTCCTAGTGCATTGGACCCATTAATCATTTACTGTGATAACATGGGTGCCATCGCCAATGCACAAGAACCAAGGTCACACAAGAGGCTGAAGCATATCAAGTTGCGTTACCACTCGATTCGCGAGTACATCGAAGATGGAGAAGTAAAGATTTGCAAAGTACACACTGATCTGAATGTAGCAGATCCGTTGATTAAAGCTCTCCCTAGGGCAAAGCATGACCAACACCAGAATGCCATGGGTGTTAGGTATATTACAATGTAATCTAGATTATTGACTCTAGTGCAAGTGGGAGACTGAAGGAGATATGCCCAAGAGGCAATAATAAAAGTGGTTATTATATATCTTTATGTTTATGATAAATGTTTATATATCATGCTATAATTGTATTAACCGAAACATTAGTACATGTGTGATATGTAGACAACAAAGAAGTCCCTAGTATGCCTCTTAACTAGCTTGTTGATTAATGGATGATTAGTTTCATAATCATGAACATTGGATGTTATTAATAACAAGGTTATATCATTATATGAATGATGTAATGGACACACCCAATTAAGCGTAGCATAAGATCTCGTCATTAAGTTATTTGCTATAAGCTTTCGATACATAGTTACCTAGTCCTTATGACCATGAGATCATGTAAATTACTTATACCGGAAAGGTAATTTGATTACATCAAACGCCACTGCGTAAATGGGTGGTTATAAAGGTGGGATTAAGTATCCGGAAAGTATGAGTTGAGGCATATGGATCAACAGTGGGATTTGTCCATCCCGATGACGGATAGATATACTCTGGGCCCTCTCGGTGGAATGTCGTCTAATGTCTTGCAAGCATATGAATAAGTTCATAAGAGACCACATACCACGGTACGAGTAAAGAGTACTTGTCAGGAGACGAGGTTGAACAAGGTATAGAGTGATACCGATGATCAAACCTCGGACAAGTAAAATATCGCGTGACAAAGGGAATTGGTATCGTATGTGAATGGTTCATTCGATCACTAAAGTCATCGTTGAATATGTGGGAGCCATTATGGATCTCCAGATCCCGCTATTGGTTATTGGTCGGAGTGAGTACTCAACCATGTCCGCATAGTTCACGAACCGTAGGGTGACACACTTAAAGTTGGATGTTGAAATAGTAGAACTTGAATATGGAATGGAGTTCGAATATTTGTTCGGAGTCCCGGATGAGATCCCGGATATCACGAGGAGTTCCGGAATGGTCCGGAGAATAAGATTCATATATAGGAAGTCATTTTATGAGATTTAAAATGATCCGGAAGGTTCTATGGAAAGTTCTAGAAGGTTCTAGAAAAGTCTGGAAGAAACCACTATGGAAGGCGGAGTCCCAAAGGGACTCCACCTCCATGGCCGGCCAACCCTAGAGGGGGAGGAGTCCCAAGTGGACTCCCCCTATGGGGGCCGGCCACCCCCCCACATGGAAGGGGGGAATCCCACCCCAAGTGGGATTCCCACCTTGGGTAGGTTTCCCTATCACATGGAAGGTTTTGGGTTCGGGTCTTATTCGGAGACTTGTAGTCCAACACTTGGGGCTTCCACCTATATAATGAGGGGCAAGGGGAGGGGGCCGGCCACCCTAAGAACCACCAAGGTGGCCGCACCCCTTAGTGGCCGGCGCCCCCCTCTCCCCAAACCCTAGCCGCCCCGCTCCTCCACTTCCCGCACGCTTAGCGAAGCTCCGCCGGATTTCTCCACCACCACCAACACCACGCCGTCGTGCTGTCGGATTCAAGAGGAGCTACTACTTCCGCTGCCCGCTGGAACGGGGAGGTGGACGTCGTCTTCATCAACAACCGAACGTGTGACCGAGTACGGAGGTGCTGCCCGTTCGTGGCGCCGGAGGGATCGTGATCAAGATCTTCTACGCGCTTTTGCAAGCGGCAAGTGAACGTCTACCGCAGCAACAAGAGCCTCATCTTGTAGGCTTTGGAATCTCTTCAAGGGTGAGACTCGATAATCCCCTCGTTGCTACCGTCTTCTAGATTGCATCTTGGATTGGATTGCGTGTTCGCGGTAGGAAATTTTTTGTTTTCTATGCAACGTTATCCTTCATAAATCTGCATGGAAACCATTAGATGACTTGCTCCTCACAAGAACCTTATTTGCAAATTTATTTGCTTGTACCGAAACATATACTAGTAAGTGCAATCAAGATATTTGTTGAAATGTATACTTCAAAGATATGTGCCAAGAAATTGAAGAATACCAAAAAAGACATACACATATACATATTTAAACTGTAGTTTATGCAAGTGCATACATTAATCCATGGAGGCATAATATTCGGTTGTGTTTTAACTATCCCCACATTTAATTAAATATTTTTTAATTGTTTAAGTAACATTGTCTAAAAAAACAACTTCTATTGCAAAATTGGCACAATCATAATTCAGCATTGTATGTGTTTATTTTTCAATGATAGATGTTAGTAATGTATAAAGCATGACATACTTAATATTTGGCAAAACAAATGTGATTAAGTAGAAGTACTTAAGTTTGTACTTTTCAAACAAATTACAAAGAAGTACAAAAGTCTAGTATAAATAAATCACACGGCCCAAATAAATGTTTGGACCGCCACGAGTGGGATAGATGCGGTGAATTGGCTTCCGAAGACACATGCTCGCCTTCGATAAGCCTTAAATAATAGGTTAGGTTGTGTCTATTGACTCAATGAAATTAGCCATGTAAATAAAAATTTAAAATAAATCTGTAAATAACATAACATCTTTCCAATCTAAAGGCATCCACAGCTCTTTAGTTTAAACAACAATTATAAGCATTAAACACCTCATAAAATATCGCATGGTTTAGCTCAGTCCAAATTCCCCTTGTGCTTTCTCTCCCTGGAAAACCGACCGTCGCCGCCCCTATCTACCAGCTCTGTCCAAAGATATGCTCCCGGCCGTTGCAGCCCGCATGCTCTATCCAAAGACGTGCTCGCCGCCGGCTCCCACTGCCGGCCAATGATGTCGCCCCCGTTCGCGCCTCGACTCCTTGTCACCGCCCGCTCATGCTCCCGCCGCTGCGTGCCCCCATCGCCGAAGTGCCAGCCACCACATGCTCCTAGTCGTATTGGCCTCCGCCGGTATTCCCTCGGCCGCCCCGGTATTCCTCTGCAGTAGCCGTGGACAGCATAAGGGCTAGTGAATTGAGGATGCAAGCAAGCTACTGCATGTCAATGTACCCTTGTGTGTCTACTGATGCTGAGATTGACAAGATCATGTTGTACATATTGTGCTAGATCCCAATCAAGATGGTGGCATTGAAAAGAAGATTAGTAATGTAACGTACGAGCTTCATTTGTCTTGAAATAGCAGAGTTCGTTTGCTCTGAATGTTGTAAGCAAATGTATACTAAATTTTGTACTACTGTGAGCAAATTTATGAACAAGCTCACTGTCCAAACAGATCTTCTATTGCCTCCTCTCTGAGCAGGTATGCTACCACCTGGTGCTGCTATGTCCTGCCGCTGTGCTGTTGGTACGCCCATGGCTGCTGACCTGCTCGTCGGTGCCACTCCAATCAACACACCATGTCGCCGATCGTCCATGAGGAATCTTTGCCCGGCTGCGATGGAGAGCAAGGACGGCGAGCCAACCCGTGACAAGACTGGTTCATGGTTCAGTCTAACCAGGTCACCCTCGTGGGGTACCTAGCCAGCCTAACTTTGCCACCATGGCAACTGCCCAGTCTCCACATACCAGAAAGCATCGATGAAAACCACCTACACGGGCTGAGGGGGCTCTCTGTCCGGTTTTGCAAACATACGGAGGTTAAGTGCCCCAGTTTAAACATAGAGGGTTTAACGACCAAAACCAGATACTTATGGGGCTTATTTAGACTTCTTTCAATTCTTTTCTTATAAAAACAGTAAAGTTTACAAGAAGAAGATGAATCCAAGAGCATGGTTTGGTTCATTGGTTTTTCTCTCTTCTCTCGCTCATGGAAGATCGGTATTCAGTACCAAATTGAAGAACCAGGATGTTAGCATGCATCCAAAACCATGATTCATAACAACACAGTACTTGATCATATTTTTTTCTGGGCTCTGAGACCTAAGAGCGGCAGAGCCATCTGTCAAAAACAACTAAGAAATCTCAACGTACAATATCATATCCGAAGCCATTAAAATGTCCACCAGTGCATCGAGTGTCTTGTCGACCATGGTTGGGTCATCATGATAATTTCAACCATGCTATTTGTTAATGAAAACCATGAGGCATGTTAGTTTCCTGTTTTAGAGTTAGATACAACAAAAGTTACACACTGATGGCCTTGCCCAGCTCAACACAAGAGGCAAGGTCGCAAGAACAGTGACAGCAACAACAACAAATCACACCTCCCCCTCTTCTTCAGTTAGCTTGGGTATTTCTTTTCAACTCTATGGTGTCTAAATCCTACAAAGAATGGATTCGAGAACACCTTTTATATATACAACAGAACACAGGTTGCGTGCCTGCACGTGATTAACGAGGGGCGCGGAAGTATGCATCTATAACCACTGCAGTTGCTTCTTTTGGCCTGGTCAATAAAGAAAGGCCGTGCTGCCCCCACTCCTTTTCTTTTATCAACTCCCAAAAAGTCGAGTTGTAAAAAGCTACCAGAAGCACCTCAGTTACCACTAGTGTCATGACTGCCAGAATATGCTCGGGTCATTACTGTATACGGCTCGGTCTTGTATCTCTAGATTACTGACATGCCAATCAACAAGCCTTGCTTGAATGCATTTCAACAAGATGAGTCCAGTCGGAAACAGCCACCAGCCACTTTCATCCCTGTGTAGGATTCCAAATGTGAAGAAATGAGAGGATGAAGAAAACGTAGACAAAACATGTGTTGAGCGCCGAATTGAACTCAGTTAAAAGAAATGTATATATGTTTGCAATTATAGCAGAGAAAATGATTCTTACGTTCCCAGGTTCCATGGCTGCGTGCTTGGATGTGCTTTGGTTGACGACTTATAGTGTACGAAACCGCATATCAAAGCCACAACCTGAACATGTATGGAAGAAGGTTATATGGGCTATGGAGATATAATGGAAGTGAAATCCGGTATACAGAAGATAATACTAGATATACTATTGCAGATAGTATTATAGTGGCAAATGCAATTGCAGAGTCTTCCAATATTTGAGTACTTACAACATTGACCAGTGAAGTAATGTTCCACAATGCATATACGCGAGCAAGGCCTGCTGAGCGGCGTGGTCCATGACTAAAAAGAGCATTTATTCCAGCAGGAAAAGGAGATAGTATCCCAAGAGGAAGAACAAACAAGACTAAGAGAACATCAGCCATAGAGTATGAATATAGCTGGAGAAATGTCAGCAGCACTAAGCTGAAATCTGCGAGAAGTAATATTGAGATTACTAAGCCAACAAGATCCTGCAGTTAAGAACAGAACTATGTAAGTGCAAAATATCATAATTCAGTCAATAATTGTATAAGTTGAAGTGGTAGCGTAGAAAAACCTGATGCCCAACTGGTTTAGTGTTGTGCAAGATAAGAGAAAACGGATACAGAAGATCCCTTCTGTCTTTGAGTGTCCTTAAGGTATTACTATCTAGAATTCCACCAGTAATCCTCTTGCGCATAAGAGCATCCTTAACCCTTGAGTGGCTTAGTTGAGCATCAGCAAGCATGTCCTGCACTCTGCATGATGCAACAAAACATTATGAATAAATGAAGCTTAACAAGAAAGTCAAAAGTGCTGAGGACGAACAAAAAAAAATAACTCACATTGAATGCTGCTCAATTTTAATTCTAGGGCTACCATCAAGTTCAGCTGTCACTGGTTCTCCTTCAACAGCATAAACGACAAGACCAAGTTGGCAATACCCCAATGTTGTAGCTTGGAACCAGGCAAGATCGACACGGACACCATTCACGGCCAAAGCCGGATTTGCATGGGTTTCAAGCCAATTAAGTACAGGAAGAAATGTTACTTTGAGATTTCCATGTCGTACCAAACGCAATTGAGCATTCAATCCAGCTACAAGACGGTGCCATATCGAAGAAGGTACAGCCTGCAATGGGGTATAATATCAGGCTCTAAGGAAAGCTTTGGAGCATGAACGGTACAGTTTGAAAGGTCTTAAAATCATACCTGGCTCAGAAGACTAGTGAGCACACTGTCACTATGTAGTGAAAATGGAGCCATGTAACTTCCATCACCACCAAAAATCAAGGACATTGGAAACCTTTGACGAAGTCTAGGTGGAAGATCAGGTCTTTTCTCATCACCCCCAAGGAAGAAATCTAAATATCCCAACATCAGATCTGGGGTTGCAGTCACCTATAGATTGGAGAAACAGGCGATGTCTTAATTTCGATCACAACACCTTCCTTATAGCCCAAATGATGAACTTTGAGTTTGGAAAAGAGAAAAAGAACACTACAATTGACGTACTTTCAAACTGTTCAAACTATTTAAAGACGCATAGTTTATAAAAGGATCACTCTCTAATGATTTAATACATGTTGATATTACTAAAATTATGCACAATGTTCCTGATTATAGATTATTTTAAAAATTGATGTTCAAGTTAACAATGTTTGGCTATTCATCCATCATAACTACTTTAAGAGTAAATTTGTTGCCAGTAGTTAAGCATGCCAACCCTAGTTTCAAAGTGCGAGTGACGATTCATTTCAATTTTCTTACAAAAAGCATTATGATGGTATAATTCTTAAGACTACCAAAGTAAAAGATCAGAGATAAGCTTATACTATCACCCCACAAACATCTAGAGTTTGCTGTTCAGAAATATAGTGAAATGCAGAGGAACAGACCTTGAGACCTTCATAAAGCGCACGCGAACGGCAAGACCGTAAGCATGAATGATCATACTCAGAGCGGACAAATTCGCGAAGTCTTTGTAATTTTTTTCTTCTACGCCACTGCTGCCATGACCAAGCCAATGGGTACGCAAGTATACAGAGGATACTGTAAACTGATCCTTCCCACCACTGATAAGCTGCAAGGGTGTTTATCTCATCAACAAATCGATTAAATGCATCCTCGTACCTGACAAATCAGAGACGACACAAATAAGCATCAGTTGTGTCATTTCAATAGGGCATGCAACAGCCAAGGTGTACTTGAATTGTAATAGATAATCAGCAAAACACTGGATACTATTGAACAAAATGACAAGGGCTAAATGTGTTCAAGGGTGGCTAGGACTACATAAAGACAAGCAAGCATACACAATCTCTGTAATCTGTTCTGGAGGGGTGTGTGGGAGATGCCAAGGTTCACTGAAGGTGTTCGGGCCCATGAAATACATCCTGTGTACATGACCATGCGATTCTTCAGCTCTATTAGTTTCCAGGACCTGCAACATATTGGTTTTTTTGTAAAAACAGCTTTCATATGGTATTCAAATTGAGTATGAGTTGGAGCAGCACAATCTGTAAATTACCTCATTTAGTGATTCCAGAAAAGGGAAGGAGTGGTCAATTTGCGACCCCTGTTGAGTTGGTGCTGGCCCAGGTAACTCGTCAGTGCCAACAAATTTCATCCGAGCAACACTTAAAACAAGAGCTAACAAAATAAGAAGGCCTGAAAGAAGTAGACCGAATAACCAAGGTCCACCAAAAGTGTATATTAACTCTTCCAGAGCAGTATAACAGTGAGGCATGCGATATCTATCTGACACACATATGTACGGGCATGGAGTTTCAGCAGCGCCACCTGTCAAACGTAGGCTATATTCAGCAAAAATGTAACAGTGTGATCTTATGTTTAGGTTGCACTATATATCACACCATAATATACATATAGAAAGAATTACCTCGCACACTTGTGTACACAGCACGGTTAGGGAGTTCGCTTGAAGGGCATTCAAAGCAGAGAGATTTCGAAGATCCGGTAACATTCTTGTATGTTCCCAAAGGGCATTCCTGCATTTTTCAAGCACCTCCGCATTAAGTAGCAACTACGACAAAACTACAGTTGGCATAGACATATAGCCACCACTACACAGCTACAAATGTGAATGTGCAGTGTTCTTGCTAATTATAGTGGTGGACATATGGACTAACCAACTACTTAAATAATACTATCGTGATACAGAACAATCGAGTAAGTTGGCGCAAGTAAATACAAGACATGGGGTGGATCACGTTTAAGACATATATGGATTATGAGTCTAACGAGTAGTCTAGACTAGTCGCTCGACTAGTCTATGAGTCTTAACTTGACTGTCGAATAGTTTGTAGAGTCGAGCGGTCGAGCGACTAGTCATGGACTAATCTAGTTTAGTCTTAGTATTTGAGTCGATTGACTCAATTTTGGCATGAATAAGTGAGGCTCTCAGCCCGCGGGATGGGAAGTTAGAACACTAGCTATTTCCAAGCTAGATTGGTGGCGGCCAGAAGCATTCCGACGCCCTCCCTCCGCTGGTTTTAATCCTATCTGGTTGCCTACTAGCTACTGCTGAAGTACACGTCGACTAGTCCAGCAGTAGTCTAGACTAGTCACGACTAGTCTATGAGTCGGTACCCTGACAACTCGGCTCGACTTGTCAACTCGTAATCCTTGTATGTTACCTTGCAAAATGTACCATAAAGACCTTTTGGGCAAGCTCTTCCTGTAATTGTTCCATTCTCACCAGGAAATCCTGGCCCATTGCTCATTCCTCCGCTGTACAAGAATAAATAGTCAGCATAGTAACAATATATATATTACTGCTTGTGACTGGTGGTGAAAGGAAATGTGCACGACTGAAATTGCATTGCATCATGCACATCACAAGTTCACAACTCAGCCATGAATTTCAGAATTTGATCATAGTATGCATATAATGAAACAAACCACAATTACACATCCGCCTTGATAAATCAAAATACTTCAATACATGAATTTCATTTTAACACACCCAAATTGATATGTCCCAAAACTGACGGATCAAATTTCTGATATCTTATAGTACCTCCAAACCAACAAACATACTTGTTTTTGCGACTGCAAAGAGCACAGTACAAACGCCATCACACGTGTGCACCCACATAGCACCCCTTAACACATCTCTACAACTGACAGAGACCAAGAATATATCCATCAATCTCACAAAGCTCACAGTGAAGTGCACTCAAATCTCAAGCACCCATCCTAGAAACAAGCTAAACTAATTATAACAGCTTATTTTCTGCAAAATAGTCAATATTATCTAGAGTTATACATAGGCAAATAAAAAGTCTATTAACAAGAGTCATCCATACTGCATACTGTTCAAGTCAGGAGGCTGCAGGGAGTCAAAACTCAAATATTCAGAAAAATACGACACAGACTACAAACTTGAATTCTAATTCAGCTTCTTTGACCTTATCGTCCTGTGACATTACCATAATTAAATTAGAATAAAGATGAAGAGCAGCCAAATACATGTTCCAGGGATTGCAAGATTGGATGTGAACAACTGAAAATAATAAAATTTCCTAATATCATGGTATGCCCTGAATTACCAGACATACTGCAAATTCAGAGTAACCCATATCGTAGTTTTTCAAATCCACCCAGAAAGCCAGAAAATTAGAAGTGATATTAGAGAAAAGATCACATCAGACCTTGCAAGTATTGATCCTTCAATAGCTGCAACAGGAATATATTCATCTCCAGTAGGAATGTTAGACCAATGAAAGTGAATCCTTCCCCCTCCTCCACCACCACTGCCAGCTCTTCCAAAGCCTCCAGCACTTGAAAGGACGGAACTCTCTGCTAGGGTCAATGAACGCACAAATAGAAGAACTGTACCTCCAGAACCACCTCCAGGTCCAATAGAGGCATTAGTTACAGCATCGATCGAACTGCCACCATCTGATTCTAGTGTACCATAGACCGTGAGGCTTGGCAAAGAATACTCCCACGAACCCAACACTGAAATGCAGTTACAGAAAATGTAAGAGGCCAATTATTAAGACCTACAGCGCTTCTAAGACAAAATATGGGCCAATTATGGATATATGTGTTACCTATTATACCACCACCAGCTGTGGAAGACCCTGTGGTGTCATTGCCACTGCCACTGCCAAGTTCACAAGGCAAATCAGCATTACCATATGTAGTTCCACCCTCAGCACGGCTTCCATTAACAAAACCGCTTCCCCCTTTACCACCGTGTCCACCACCACCACTTAAGCCGCTACTCGACAATCTTCCCCGTCCTATTCCACTTTTGCATCCTGAAATTAGAAATGGAATTTAAGTTTTAGAGTAAATGCCAAACTCTCATGCACTATACACAACAAAAAAAAGATTATCTTGATATGAAAGAATAGTTTAAAACATATGCCGATATAAAGTCACCATGAAGTAGAACATTAAGAACGGAATACACAGTTCTTCTGATTCCTACAAAGGGGTTTACACTAGCTTATCAAAGTAGACTAAACAGAGAAATTTTAAGCAGTGTGTTCCACTGTATTTGCCAAACAAGAAGCTGCAAACATGATATACAGCGTGGAAAACAGGAAGGGGGGAGGGGGTATTTCAGAATTCGACAGCTTACATTTTGCTTATCCGGTTGGAATACTTAAACTGGCTGAATCTTAAACATTAATTTTGATGTATGTAGTTTTACTAGTAGAGATGTTTGGAAGCACACTCTTAGACATCGACATTAAACAATTCCTATAACCGTGGACAAAAACTCAACTGTATATTCTGGCAAACAAAAGAAAGATAGCACATTACCCAAGCCTGTTGCGCTGATGGTGCCAGATGTGTGCACGGTAACACTTCTTGCCCTATTGAAATGAACTACAGTGCCTTGTACGAGACCCCAGACATCAATATCTTCTACACGGCATACCTAAAGAGGAGAGTGGTAGTAAGTTTTATATTAACAGCAAAGAAGCCTGAGAGACATCACACCAGAAACAGTACCTGAAGAGTAAATGACAGTGAAGAATTCAGATTGCAATCTTCCGGTGGATAAATTATTTCTACAGGACAGCTCTCGTCTTCACAGTTCAGCTTTGGGGACCTAATAGATGCATGACAGTCAACAGCTCATTAAGAAGCAAAATAAAATCAGGGCTGGAAATATGTCAAAATAAAATCTCAATGCAAACGTTGAAGGTTGAAGTATTTACACATCGCCGTTACTTCCATTTATAAGTGGACCCCGTAAAATGGAGCCAGGTCCAACCTACAAAATAAATAATCGTTATGGGTACTTCTTGCGTTAGTAACTTATGCAACATCAAATCAGTGTAGTTTTGTTAAAAATCAAAATCATGTACAGGAGAAAACTAGACAGCAGAGAGGACTCGTCGCGAAAGTACAATTAACTTTTGGATCCAAGTTGAATGAGTGGAAACATAGTCTATCTTAATCAGGACATCTCTATAACTACACAAATTTAAATCCAGCATATTGGGTTGGATAAAGTAGGGAAACACTGCAAAGGCTATATGATATGCAAAAAATGCAAGCTGCATCAAAGAAAAGTACGCATCTGCAGCTGAATATCATGACAAGGATATGTCACAAAAAAAGAAAAAAAAATTGAACAATTTATAGGTGGTTGCTTATAACCAGAATCCACAGTGATTGGCTAAAAAGTCAACATCCAAAATAACATGCATATACAAACAAATAACTCAATAAAGTTATAGACAAAGAAACAGAACATGTTGTGCACAGAGATATTTATCATACGCGTATGCTGTAGAACAGTGACAAAATAAGGCGTGGTGCCTCTATCATGTCTCCATCTCCAGATAAATTCAGCAGTCCTTGACCGCGAACTCCAAGATTAGCAGTAGAATGTATCACAGATGATTCCTGGCAAAATATACAAGAAACGTCAAATAAAAGCATCAAAAGGGAATAACGGTCATTGCGAATGGGCCAATAATGGACCTTTAGAACTATCAAATTGCTCGCATCCAGTAAGGAAGATCCAACTACTGCTCCACCACCATTAATTGACATTCTGGAGTTCCACATGAGGAGCATCTTCACAGACATTCTCAACGCACCGAACACCTGAAAAATAGTTCAAAATAGTGTATAGATTGACACATGTGAAATAGCACCAGAAAGACAGCGAACAAGAACAATAAAACTACCTTGATTGTTGAGTCACTCATAAGAAGCTCCTCGGCCATTAGTTCAAACTCCGAGTACGGATAACGGGTCAATCCAAAAGATAGAGTAGCACCAGATTTTAGGCTAAGTTGCCCTTGGACCTGAAATTATAAATAATTGGTTCCAGACTATTTTTCAAGCACTTTGGAAAAGCATGGGAGCCATTTTAAGACAAAAAGAAAATCCATAGATAATGTCTTACTATAAAGAAACCTCAACTTGGATTATATATTTGTGGGAATGCGGGATAAAAGTCATGAAAAAGAGTTTAAAAAAAAATGCAACGCAGCACATGCAGATTCCCAACACTACTTCAACATGGCCATTCTGTAATTTAAATGTTAGGGTGCCTTTTTTCACATGATATTAACACAGAGGATAATGACAAATGTAAACCTTAGTACTTCCATTTGGTTGCAAAGTAGCGTCTAGAGCTGCATTGCATTTGTGATAAAAAGATAATACATTGGATAATCCACTTGCTGTTATCGTCAACACTAAACGGATCCATGCCAAGAAAAATAAGATTAAATAAGGAAGTGTTGTACTAAAGACACCATAACTGGTAGAACATTAACTACTACCTCCGTTCCAAATTAATTGACGCAAATGTGCGTCAATTAATTATTTAATTTGGAACAGAGGGAGTATTACTATAACATCGCAATGCCTTGTGTACCTGAACACGACTCCAGAGCAAGGGAACAGCAACTTTGGCCTTATTCCTGATATTAACGTTTGTCCATAGTGGCTGATTTGGGAACTCTAACAGGAGAGTATCAGTCTGTGTACTCATGTTATTGTTGCTAACATCAAGACTTTTAGGTACTGCATCGTAAAGAGTTCCAGCAGCTCCAGCATTATCCGGACAGCCAGAACTCCGTCCACCTGACAAAGTTGACACACTTTAAATGCAAACACAAATAAATCAATAAGGTTGTCTAGACACTAGATTCATCCCTAAATCAGTAAGAAAGTTACTTAAGAAGTTCAAATTACTCAAACTGGGAGCTTCACTTCATCTAATAAACATGATAAGACCTCAGAGTAAGTGTATAAAAGGAATAGACAAGTACTAGCATAGCATGTTTCTACGACTGAACAGAAAATACACACGTATTATTGTATTTGAGGACCACAGTGCAGAGAATTCAGGTGATCAGATCTCTTACAAATGCAAAATTATTAACCAAAATTTAGGAATGCAACATAAAAAAATTAAGGACCGACTGAGCTCATAGCCCTGATAAATCACCTATAGAAAAATGAAAACATGGCAAGGTTTTGAAAGCAACTTCATATACCCAAAAATTAAAATAACAGGGTGGGCAAAATAGAAACAGATCAATTTGGTAGATTTTGACTATACAACTATAAATGTGTACAACCTTCAACTTTGTACTAGCAGCCCATCACAGAGCCAAAAAAAAGTTGCAGGTTAAGAATTAAGTGATTAACTGTGAAGAAAAGATGTGCATCAGAAATTCAGATTTAAAAAGTTACCATGAACCAATGTCTGGGTGTCATCATGCCTACTGAAAACGTTAATCGAAACCCGTCCTCCGCCACCCCCAGCCAAACCGTTGCCGCCAGAAGCACTGATTTTGCCACTGCCATGCCTGTCACCAACAAAAAGATCAGAGAGGGAAAACCTGCAAGTACTCACTGGAATACTGAAAAAACAGAATCAAGGGAACCACAAGAAAACCAGAATAACATTACTAAACAAAGAAAGGCAAGACACCAAAATTCTTCAATTCAAATGAAACTTGTGATACAAAGAAGCTAGGTGCACTGCAATAGATTGAAGATTTGTTCCTCACTGGTCACTCGTATAGAACGTGACCGTATATGTTGTGTTAATGTGAAACTTACTATCAGTACAAAATCCTTGCTAGATGAATACAATATATATCGAGCAAATGATAACCCTCAGATCCACTTGATGGAATAATGTAGTCAATCCAGTGATTATTAATTATATGGTAAACCAAACTAAGTTTCCATTTAATAGCATCGCAATGCGACAAACTTTCAACACTAGTTTGAAACAGATTACACTAGTAGAATTTTGAGTATATGTTTACGTTCTTTCGCCAATAAAGTACTGTATATCCTATTGTGTGAGTGATGAATAAAATCATCAATAAAAGATAAGCATATGGTAATCTTCATTTCGCATAGGTGTATATCATACATTTTAATTCACCAACCTCAACCCTGAAAGCCCAAATAAATTTAGTGTAGTTGCTAACTTCCTTCATCATTATTATAACACATACTCCTAAATCCCAAGGCCCAACTAGTTCGTAATCAACAGGACCTACCAGCTCATGGTTGATTGGTCGTAGTCTTCGATTTGGAAACAGTTTACCAATCTTCAAATTAATCCATGAGATCATCATCTCTTATGGGTATGTCTTAAATTTCAATTCACCAACCCCAACCCTAAAAGACAAATAAATTTAGTGTGGTTGCTAACTTCCCGCATCATTAAAACATGTTATGATCACACTACAAACACGGCCATCATACTCCTAGGGCCTGCTTGGAACGGATGTAAATGTTGTGCGCACGCTTGAACTAGATAGCTCACAATACAAACACTGCCATCGTACTAAAATCCCAACTAGTTCCTAACGAGTTCATGATGATGGTCTCCAATTTGGAAACAGTTTACAATCCTTCAAGTTAATCAATTAAATGAATAGCTTAAATGTTGGTATGTCAGTCCAAACAGTAGAAAGGAAGCATGATGGTGGTAGCAAAGCATTTCATAGAAACTCACATAGTCTCAGCCTTGATGAAGATGCTCCCGCCAGAGCCACCCCCGCCCTTCTCGCTGCTATCCCCACCATCGGCAAGCATTGTACCATTCATCAACAGGTCCGTGGCAAAGAGCCACAATATTCCGCCGCCGCCGCCGCCGTAGTCCTTCTCAACACTGGTGGAGCCCCCTTTGCTCCCGTAGCTAAACGGGTGCTCGAGGTCGGACCACGCGTATGCGTCCCCGCCCCACGAGTCCTCCTGCGTCTGCCCGTCCTTGACGTAGCAGCTGGCGCCGCGGCCGCCGTGGCCCCCGCCGTCGCCGTGCGTGCCCGTGGGGACGCCGCTGGTGCGGTCGGGCGGGTCGCCGGCGAGGCCGGTGGCGTTGAGGACGACCGTGTCGGCGATCGTGATGTTGGCGGCCGAGAGGGAGACCTTCCCGGCCACGACGCGCACGCCGCGGCCGATGCGGACCTCGCCGGAGAGGTTGGCGGAGACGACGCACCCGGGGCGCTCGCAGGTGAGGGCGGCCCCGGAGTTGAGCACCAGGCTGCCGCTGCCGGCGATGTAGATGTCGCCGCGGAGGGTGACCTCCGAGGAGACCTCGCAGGTGGTGCTGAAGTCGCCCTTCCCGTGGAGGTCGTCGGCGCAGGTGGCCGCCGGCGCCGCCGGCGCCGGCGGCGGGGGCGGCGGCGACGGCGGCGAGTAGTCGTGCCAGGTTAGGATCGAGTACGGGTCCGGGTCCGCCCGATCTGAGGCGTCCGGGGCGGGGGCGGCAGTCCCGAGGCCGAGGGCGACGGCGAGGAGCAGCGGGAGGAGGCGGAGGCGCGGGTGGGGGGCCATGGGGTGGGACGCATCAGAGTCGAGGCGGTGAGGAGGTAGGTCCAGGCCTAGGGTTTGGGCGGCGCGGGCGGCGGTCGCCGGAGATGGGGATGGGGGCGGGCGGCGGGGTGAGTCGTGGGTTGGGTTTGGTGCGGCAAGTTGGGTTTATTTCTCTCTCCCCCTCTGCTTTCCTTTCTGGCTGCTGTAATGGATGGGGAGTGTGGAAGGGGAAGAGAGTGGATGCGCTGCGCACGAGGGGTGGGATGTGCTTTGAGATTCGCGACAGTTGGTGTAGGTGGCGGTTCTGTTTTGTGTGTGGACTGCGGTAGAGACAAGTGGTGCAGAACCGCTGTTTTTTTACTTGTCCTTTTTGCTTTTTTACCTTTTCTCCTTATTATGGTTTCAAGGAAATACTTCATGCATGGTATCGTGTTAGACATGTACTAATACCTCTATCCATAAATAAGTAAGTGTCATAGATTTCTCTAAATCTGAAAGCCTTGCAGATGGTGTACTCCGTATTATATTAATTCTTTCATGGTCTACTAGTTCTCTTGACGGGCTTGTATTGTAGATTGACTTGTCTTCATATCATCATTAAACCAAACTTTAGTGCATCTTCATTTAATAATTGGATGGTTCTCTTGCAAGTGAAAAATCTTGAAACTTTGTCCTCCAAAAGAAAACCCTAGTTGCCGCACAACCCTTATCATCGGCGGTTGATTTCGTTGGTCGGTTCGACGCTGCGAGGCCCCGGGGAACGTGGATCTTCGCGTTCGGTGTGGGGACTCTTGATCTAGTTCGTTAGGTTTTGGTATCACCGTGTGTTCATCCTTGGGGCGGCTTGGTTTCCCATATCTAATACTTCGGTCTGCGTGGGAGAGTCATCATCCATTATGCCCTCGCCGTGGTTTGCAATGTTATTGGTGGGTTCGTGTCTCATCAACAAGTTCTTTGTGGTTACTTGGGGTTGGTCTCCTTGTCTACCCTTTGTCTTCTTTTTCATGTAGACATTTTATGATACAGATGGTTGGCGTCTCCTCGCGACGTCCAATGACTTCCCAATCTAACAACTATATGGCTCCAACTTTGGCACATTGCGGAGAAAGTGCCCCATCAACCTAGAGTCTCACGGTGCGCCATTGGCATGTGTTGGTCAATGAAAACGGCGACATTCCCCTTGGACATGTTTATACTTTTTGTTACACATGATCTTGTAATATTGAACTTGGTTAATATATGGCTTTTTTAGCCTTCCCAAAAAGAATATCCATCTTATTTCTGACCATTACATAACTGTTTTTGTATCCATGTTTTTGGTTGCAAGAGAGATGAGGCAACACATCAAAGGTGTTGTGGAACAACGAGGTTGGCAGGTTAGGGTTTCAAAGGTTCGCGGTGCGATGCTAGGGATTTGGGGTGAGGGTGTGTGTCGTTGCCTATTCGACGGTACCTCGGAGGAGGAATCCTCACGAGGGGGAGAAGAAGTAGGGGTCATCGGATGGAGAGTCCTCGGGATGGTGATACGCGATTTATCCAGCTTTGGAACACCTGCACGATGACATGGCCTACTGCTGCTTGCCTGAAATTATTTCTCTCTCTGCTTTCTGGCTGTGTGAAATGGATGAGAGTGTGGAAGTGGAAGAGAGTGGAGGGAGCGCACGAGGGGTGGGATGCGCTTTGAGATTCGCGACAATTGGTGTAGGTGGAGGTTCGGTTTTGTGTGTGGATTGCGGTAGAGACAAGTGGTGCAGAAGCCGCTGTTTTTTTACTTGTCCTCTCCGCTTTTCTACCTTTTCTCCTTATTATAGTTTCAAGGAAATACTTCATGCCGGTAGATACATGTACTAATATATAGTTCAACAATAAGTTTTTCTCCTTAATATCTCCATAGAAACTTGCTTTCGTTTACATCAGTGGCTTATATAATTCTTTCATGGCATACTATAATTCTTTCAAGCCATACTATTCATGGCTTATAAATAGTTCTTTTTCGGGCTTGTATGGTGAACTGACTTGTCTTCATATCATCATTAAACCAAACTACTCGATGCTTCTTCGTTTAATAATTTAATGCTTCTCATGGAAGTGAAAATTGTTCAAATGATTGTCCTCCAAAAGAAAACCCTAGTCGCAATACAACCCCTTTATCATTGCGGTTGATTTCCCGTTCAAAAATAAAATCATTGCGGTTGATTTCATTGGCCGATTTTGACGCTGCGGGGCCTCGGAGAACATGGATCTTTGCATTCGGCGCCGGGACTCTTGAATTATTGGTCTAGTTTGTTAGGTTTTGGCATCTTCGTGTGTTCATAAAAGCAGTGTGGCTTGGTTTCCCATATCTAATCCCTTCGTGGGAGAGTTATCATTGATTATGCCTTCGCTTCATTTGCGATGTTGTTGGTGGTTTGGTATCTCATCAATAAGTTATGTGTGGCTAGTTGGGGTTGGTCTCCATGTCTACCATTTGCCTTCTTTTTCAGGTAGACATTTTGTGCTAGGGATGGTTGGCGTCTCCTGGCAACATCTAATGACTTTTCAATGTAAGTATGTAACAACTATATGGCTCCAACCGTTGGCAAGTTGCGGAGGAAGTGCGCCATCAACCTAGTCTCGCGGCGTGCCGTTCGCATGTGTTGGTCAATGAAAACGTAGCATTCTCCTTGGACATGTTTATATTTTTTGTTAGTCATGATCTTGTAAGAACTAAACTTGGTTAATATGTATTTTTTAGCCTTCAATTCGCAAAAAGAATATCTAGCATCAAAGGTGTTGGAACGACGAGGTTGGCGTGTTAGGGTTTCGAAAGTTTGCAGTGCGATGCTATGGTTTTGGGGTGAGGGTGTGGGTGTTGGGTTGGGAATAGGGCTCGATTGGGAATGACGGATTGATGGCGAAGGGTAGTGCATGTAATGACAAGATAGTGGGTGGCGTAGACATCTAGTGTGAGGTCATAGGGAGAATCGGAAATACGATGGAGGTGGAGGTGATGCCTGCCATATCAAATGGTTATTGATTTCGATGGACGGTTTCGTCGTTCTAATGCCCCGAAGAACATGGATCTTCACATTCGATTGTGGGGACTCTTGATCAAGTATGGTATGTTTCGATATCGTCGTGTGTTCATCCATGGGGCGGCTTGGTTTCCCATATCTTACCTCAGTTTGCGATGTTATTGTTGGTTTCGTGTCTCAGCAACAAGTTCTTTTTGGTTACTTGGGGTTGGTCTCCTTGTCTACCGTCTTTTTTTTCATGTAGACATTTTGTGCTATGGATGGTTGACGTCTCCTCGCAACGTGCAATGACTTTCCAATCTAACAACTATATATATGGCTCAAACTTTGGCACGTTGCAGAGAAAGTGTGCCGTCAACCTAGAGTATCGTGGCGCGCCATTGGCATGTGTTGGTCAATGAAAACGACACATTATCCTTGGACATGTTTATACTTTTTGTGGCGTGTGATCGTGTAAGGATTGAACTTTGTTAGTATATGGCTTTTTTAGCCTTCACAAAAAAAATCCATCTTATTTATGACCATTTCAAAACTCTTTTCTTATCCATGCTTTTGGTTGCAACAGTCATGATGAAAAGCATCAAAGGTGTTGTGGAACGACGATGTCGAGGGTACTCCTCGGCAATGCCCTCCGTTTGGGGCTTAGGGTTGACGGAATCCTGCAAGCTGACACGAGACATCGGTTCGCAGACAAGCGGGGAGAGCGATTTACCCAGGTTCGGGGCCCTCGATGAGGTAAAACCCTTACGTCATGCCTGTCTGTTCTTGATTATGACAATAATGGGTTACAATGGGGTGCCGAATAGTTCGGCTGAGATCTCGTCGAGAGGCTAAGTGCTGCAGCGACCTAGCTCTAGACTTTTGGTGGCTAAGGCTGCTAAGATTGATTGTGTTCCTCGGCATCCCCTCTCCTGACCTATATAGGAGGCCAGGTCTCAAGAGGTCTAACCGAGTACGACTAGGTTTACAGCAGTTTTAGATCTATTCTTTCCTTGTTCGGCTGCTTCCTTGTCTTGCCCGCCAAGGATTCCTCTGGTGCGCCGCCCAGGTGGCCCATCTTGTCTCCGAGTGTCTTCATGGGCCTCCAGTTGGTCAATACAGGATAGGGCAATGTCGGTTACCCGAAGGATAATGCCCACGTCAGTAGCCCCCGAGTGTCTAGCCGAACGTTGTTCGGGTAGAGACTGAAGCACGTCTCCTTCTGATGTTCTTCTCCTTGATTGTCCTTGTTCATCTTGAATCAGCTTCGTCTTCCTTTGTCGGGTGTGCGTCAGCGCTCCCGATGGGAGTAGCCCCCGAGTCTAGGTACGGATGCTTGCAATCCGGGCGTAGACTCAAGTTGTACCACTCGAACATTCTTCTCTGCCGAAGTTTTCTGCAGGCCTTCATAGGTCATCCGATATATTTTCTGCTTGCAAGGGATGATGAGTAACATGCCCAACTTTTGTTGGTTAACTACCTGATGGCAAAACAACGTTACCCTACACAGAATCAAGTCCCCGGGCATGATACTGGATCGCAAAAAATTTCGTCGGGTGCGCGCCCAGCGCTCCCGATGGGAGTAGCCCCCGAGTCTGGGCACGGGTGCTTGCAACTGGGCGCAGACTTGAGCTAAGCAATCATATTTTTCTTCATCCTTTTTCTTCGAGTCCTCAACATGTCGGGTACGCGTCAGCGCTCCCGATGGGAGTAGCCCCCGAGTCTAAGCGCAGATGCTTCGCAATCTGTGCATAGACTCAAGTTCTCCATCCGATAGCTTTTTATTCCTTCAAGTGCTTCAAGCATTCTTTATGACGTTATTGATGACGTTTTACCGACGTCTTGATTTTGACTGACAAGACGCGACCCGCTGGGCCCATCCTCTTTCTGTCTGGTCCTATTTTCAAGCAATTTCCACCCTTCTTGCTCAGTTACCAAGGCGTCTCCTCGATTCCCGCAACCATCGATCGGAAAAAAGGTCCACTTGACAAACTGGCATCAACGACACGTGCCCACGCAGTTCTCCTACTCTTAAGATCTCCAAAGGACGAGAAATCCCTAATCTTCTTCCTCTTCCCGCAACTGCTGCGCCGCCACCACCGCTTCTCCAATCTTCCCCAGATCTCACAATGGTGAAGAAGAAGAACCTTACTGCCGCCGGCAACTCCACGCCTGGTAGCGCCGCCGCCAAATCTTCCTCCAATCTTCCAAAGAAGAGTTCTTCGGACGCTCCTCCTTAAGCTCTGGCACCGCCAGCACCGCCAGGCTCCATGGCCAAGCCAGGAGATTGGCTAGCGTCCTCCATCACGAAACGTGATGAGAAGAGGGCTCGAAGCCTCGGATTAGTCTCCCCTGACGAGGGGAACGTGATACTTTCAGGTGCGATTTCTCGGCCCAATCCCCCTGCTGGTTTTACCGTGGTGTTCCTATCATTCCTATATCGGGGTCTTTCGCTTCCTGCCCACGAGTTCCTTCTTCGCCTTCTACGGACTTATGAAATCCAACTGTGGCAACTCACTCCCAACTCGATCTTTCACGTTGCTGTGTTTATCACCCTCTGCGAGGCATTTTTGGGCATTGAGCCTCATTTCGGGTTGTGGAAGAAGATCTTCTACGTTAAGCGGTACAACATTAGCAATGGATCTTTCGTCATTGGAGGCGTGGGGTTTGTGGTTCGCTCGGAGGTTAACTATTTCAGTTTCCCAATGAGAGAATCTGTGCAAGGATGGAGACTGAAATGGTTTTATGTCAAAGATTCTCTGACAACCGAGTCCCAGCTTTCTTGCTTTGCCGACGTTCTTGAGGCTAAGCCGAAAGATTCTTGGAAGAACATTCTTTCTCCTGACGAAAGGGCAGCAGCCGATGAATTATTCGCCAAATTCCTTCGAATCAAAGAGGCCGATGGTCAAACCATGATCGGCACAGAGGTAGCAGCGGTGTTCCTGAAGCGTCGGGTCCAACCAGTCATGGCAAGAGTTCGTCCAATGTGGTTGTATACGGGTCCAAAAGACAAGACCAGGATCAATGTTGCTGAACTGTCGGAAAAGGAGCTGCTTGATGAAGTTCGTCGCCTTACTCTCTTTAGTCAAGAAGACTAAATTCCATTGATATCTTCCTACACTCCTTTTGATGCTGATCATCCACTGTCAGAGGTAATTTTTCTCCTTTTACTTTTATTACGCTGCTTCTTCTCAGTCGACATAATGTCCGCTGTTCTCATTTGCTTCTTTCTTTTTGACAGGCCCCCATAGTTTCTGGAAACTTACCCGATTCGCCAAATGACACTTCTGAAGGAAGAGGCTCCTCAATTCCTGTTGATTTTCGTACTGTCGAACATATTGACCCAGAGGATGAACACGATGACCTGATAGATTCGGAAGCTACCCATGCCAACCTTCCTTCCTCAGCCGATGACACTAGTGACACAGAGGGATCAGTGCGTGATGATGAAGCTGATCATGATGCCTTTATTGATGCAGCTGTGGAGGAAGCCAGGGCTTCACCCGCGAAGAGATCGACTGGCGACTTTGCCGACGAAGACGACCTCTTCGACATGTAAGTATCTTCTTCCCTGAAGTCGTATGTTATCCTTTTACTTCTTGCATTCCTTTCATACCCTTTTGTCAATCATCTCCTTTCATAGTGATGAAGGTTTTGTCGAGCCGCCGACCAAGAAGGCCAAATCCGGAGCCGCTCCTCCGGACGTTGCTGCTTCCGAAGCGTCGGTTCCTAAAGCAGCCCCCGCAGCTTAGGTATCGACAGCTTCCTCCCTTTCTAAAGGGAAAGATGCTCCTTCGACTGCCGCTGCCAGGACTCCTCCTTCCGTAAGTCTTTTTTGATTACAACATGAACTTTTCTGATGCGTATCTTGCTTAACGATTATTATTTTTCCTTTAGGACCTGCGAGGAGTTATCTCCTCCTTGGAGGCCTTCGCTTCCCAATTCACTTCTCTGGAGGCAGAGAAGGTTCGGCTGCAGAAGGAGGTTAAATCTTCCTCCTCGAAGTTGGACGGTGCGGTCAAGATAGCTGCCGAGGCCCGCCAAGAAGTCGACTCTCTAAAGGAGGAGCTGGGCAAGCTAAGGGAGAAGTTGAGAGAAGAGGAGGCGACCAGGATGGCTGCCGAGGCTCGGGCGGCTGAGAAGGATGAACTCCTTCGTCAGTCTTCCTTGGCTTTACTTGGTAATCTCCTTTGTACACCTCTGTTGATTATTGCACTTGTGAGTTCGGCCTTTTATCAATGACCTTTCCCATTACTTTCTTGCAGAAGCTGCCAACATCTCTGCCGACGCCTTAGACAAAATCCCAAACAACTCTCCGGCCAACGGCCTGTCGATGACCCTCGCCTCCCATCAGCTCACGCGGGAGCTTCTTGAGAAGGGAAAAGGTGCCATGGCGCGGATACATTCGATGATCTTCCCCAAGATCAGTCAAGACAAGACTTTGGGGCAGTTGATCGACGCCTTCATGGTCGACACCAAGGAGGTTATCGAGGTATTCAAACATACTTCGCGTACCTATGGTGTCGTCCTTGCCTTCCAACTTATGATGGGTCACGGCTTTAAGGCCGATATTGAAAAAATGTCCAAGGAGCTGCCGAAGGAGGAGGATGGGCGGTTTGTTGATTTAAGCACTTTCAAGGCGTCTGCTGTTAAATGTGCACGCCAGCTCCTCGAGTTGGTTTCGTCAAGGAAGACATCGGCAGGCCCTAGTTTATCGACCCAGACCCAAGCCCTCTGATCTTTGTAGCAAACTTTTCTTTTGATCGGATGTGAAACACTGTACCGCTGGATAACCCTTTGATTGTAATAAACTTTGTGCTAGCAATGTTGCTAGCACACTCTTCGTTATAATATTGCCACTTGCATTCTCTCGATGGGAGTATCTTCCTATGTTGGTGTGAATCGTTCTGTCATGCTTTTGACGCTGTTTCTTGCAGGTGTTCCCCGTGCCTGCATCTGTCGAAGATTCTTCGGGTGCCCTTTCTGAAGATGATCGGATCCAACGTATGAAGGATCGGATCACGCAGTTGGAGAAGGATCTGCGCAGCACCTATGCCTTGGCTGCTATCATCAAGAAGAAGGGCGAGATTGCGGCTGACGTAGAGCGGTACGCCCTTACTGAACTTCACAAAGCCACCGAAAGTTTAAACTGTAAGATCCCTGATCCTTGCATTCATTGTTCTTCCACCAAAAAACGTATCGACTGATCTTCCGTTAATTGCTCTGCCAGTCATATCTCTGAATCGTGCGGAAGAGAACAAGCGGGTCCATGAGCGTGTACACGCGTTGACCCAGCTATCATCAGCCGAAGAAATTTTCTGGCGGGAGCAGTCGAAGGCTTCGGCTGTCGCGCAATTTCAGAATCGGGTCCAACAGGTCCACCATTTCTTCGACAAGTGCTACAAAGCCCTGAGGGTAGTTTGGAGGATGATGTATCCCTTGAACAAGGTTCCTCCTATGCTGCTAACTCTGATGTCGGAGTTTGGAAATACCAAGAAGATTCGGGACTTGGTGCGAGCCCAGGTCTTTGCAGGGGCCAGGTTTACACTTGCCCTTGTCCTTGCACGTTATCCTTCAGCGAGTTTGCTATCTATTGCCAATGCGACTGGTGATTTGGCGGCGCTGTATCCAAAGGTATTGCTGCCGGCCAATATAATTGTCGACAAGCTTGAGAAGGATTCGAAGGTACCTGAAGAAAAAGACACTCCGCAAGGGTGATTTCAGGAATTAAGATTGTTTTTGTAAATAAATATTTTGGCTTCTTGATCCAAGTGTTAAGATTGGTTAGCCGAGGCTTTGAATTTTGGTAGATACATGTATATATATTTTTACCGTGATGATGCCGTTGGCAAATTTTTGAAGGAGCAAATCTTAATTGCTCGTATGTGTACTCGTTGGTCAGCAAATATTTTGAGTGATCGGCTCGTGTTGCGGGTTTTGCTAATCCCGTTGTATGCGCAACTTTGCTTTCAACCGATGTATGCTTCGGCAGTCACTCCCGAATATTTCGGGTGCAATGAATCTGCCGATGAGCCCGTTGTTCTTTGATATTTCCATAAGTAAAATATCGAACGTGGGTTGTGTTCATGTGTACTTCCAGGTTCTTGGTATTTACGGCACTCGTAGAGGCATCTATAGCAGAGGGAAGAGTTGATGTCTTTGTTTACTTTGCATCATGTAGCACTCGTAGAGGCTTTTTTCGGAGCACGATCCGTTGCCGCGTACTGTGCCGTACCATCGTTCACCACGGGGCGTGGGCAAGGTTTACAAGGATGCGGTTTAGGCACTCCGATCAACTGCAATGCTTTTCAAGGGATCAAAACTTAAGTTCTTATAATAAAAAACGCGGAACTAAAGGGCGAAAAAAGGGAGAGCCCTGCTTGAAAGGAAAGGAAACTAAACACTAGTAGATTGCTTAAGTATTGAAGGGGTTCTTCTCATCTTCTGGCTTGGTGATACGTCCAAAACGTATCTACTTTCCTGAACACTTTTGCTATTGTTTTGCCTCTAATTTGTGTATTTTGGATACAACTAACACGGACTAACGCTGTTTTCAGCAGAATTGCTCTGGTGTCTTGTTTTTGTGCAGAAATTCAACTTTCGGGAAAATCCTCGGAATTTATATCAATGGGCCTATTTTACCAGAAGACTTAGGGAGCCAGAAGGGCAAGCCAGGTGGAGGCCCGAGGGCCCCACACACCAGACCGGCGCGGCCCGGGGGGGCGCGCCGCCCTAGTGTGTGGCCCCCTCGGCTGGCCTCCGATGCCCCCCTCTGGACTACTTAAAGGGTTCGATCTAAAAATCGCGAGAGAGAAGTCGAAGTCGCCAGAAACCCTCCAGTACGCCGCCACATCGCGAAACTCCGTCTCGGGGAGCAGAAATCTCTGATCTGGCACTCCGCCGGGACGGGGAATTGGAGGAGATCATCGCCGCCATCACCACCGACGCCTCTCCATCGACCAGCAATGTTTCCCCCATCCATGTGTGAGTAATTCCCCCGCTGTAGGCTGAAGGGGATGGTAGGGATTGGATGAAATTGGTCATGTAATAGCATAAGATCGTTAGGGCATAGTGCCTAGTGTCCGTAATTGGTACTTTGATTATATTGTTGCAACTTGTTATGCTTAATGCTTGTCACTAGGGCCCGAGTGCCATGATCTCAGATCTGAACATGTTATTGTTTCATCATGATATGCATTGTTTTATGATCTTACCTGCAAGTTGTATACACATGTCACTGTCAGGAACCAAAGGCCCCGAAGTGACAGAAATCGGGACAACCGGAGGGGATGGTAGTGATGTGAGGATCACATGTGTTCACGGAGTGTTAATGCTTTGCTCCGGTACTCTATTAAAAGGAGTACCTTAATATCCAGTAGATTCCCTAGAGGCCCGGCTGCCACCGGCTGGTAGGACAAAAGATGTTGTGCAAGTTTCTCATTGCGAGCACGTGCGACTATATATGGAACACATGCCTATTGATTGCTTTGTACTTGGACACCGTTTTATTATTATCTGCAAATGCCCTGCTTGATTGTTACATGAGTTTCTCTCATCCATGCAACACCCGTCATCCATCCCTGTGCCTACAGTATTTTAATCCTACTGTTTACTATAATTACTACTGCTGTCTCTGTTACTCTGCTGCTGTTATTTCACTACTGCTACTGCTATAAAACTGTTACTACTGATAAACTCTTGCGAGCAAGTCTGTTTCCAGGTGCAGCTGAATTGACAACTCCGCTGTTAAGGCTTTCAAGTATTCTTTGTCTCCCTTGTGTTGAATCAATAAATTGGGTTTTACTTCCCGCGAAGACTGCTGCGATCCCCTATACTTGTGGGTCATCAAGACAGTTTTCTGGCACCGTTGCCGGGGAGCATAGCTTTATTTGGAAGTTCACTTGGATTGATATTGTTCGCTGCAAATTCTCCATAATGGGTAAAACTCGCGATCCTAAAGTCGCCATATTACCATCCACTACAAGAAAAGGTACAACTCTGAGTACCTCTGCTACTCTTGATTCACCATCTGTGATAAGTCAACTTGTTTCACCGCCGCAAGCTTCACTTGCTGGTACTTCTGCTGAATCTGAAAACTCGCATAATATTGATAATGTTTCTGCTGTGCTTGATGATAGTGGTTCATTGGGATCCTTTCTAGATGCTACAATTGCTAGGTCTAGACAAATTGAAAATACTGAAACTCCTAATGCTGCTACACCTGTTAATTCACCTGAACTTGATTATTCTAGTGATGATCCTGATGAGGATTATGTGGAACTTAATGATGATTTTATTAATGGATGCAATGCTACTGCTGATGCAAGAAAAATTAAAAAGTTTCTCGCACAATATACTGTTAGACATAAGCTATCTCCTGATCCTAAATTTGCCACATCTCCTATATGCATTAAGGATAAAGATTATGATTTTTCTCTTGATTTATCTCATATAGCTATTGTTGAGAAAACACCCATTTGTGGTACTGAAAAAGAAAGTGCTGTAGAACACATGAATGAACTCTCTTCTATCAGTAGCTTGTTTTTTGATGATGTCAAGATGCGTACTTATTTTGTTGCTAAATTTTTTCCTTTCTCATTAAAGGATGATGCTAAAACTTGGTATAATAATTTGCCTCCTGGTTCTATTAAAAGTCCAGGTGATTTGCTTGATGTTTTCTTTCGGAAATACTTTCCTGCTAGTGCTCAACATGCTGCTTTAGAGAAAATTTATAGCTTTGACCAGGAAGATGGAGAGAAATTGCCTGAAGCATGGGCAAGATTTTGCTCTCTTATCAGGGCTCGACCTAGACATGAATTGGAAAAAGCATGATTTACTTGATATATTCTATAGTGGACTAACCGTTGAGTCTAGAGCATATTTGGATAGTTGTGCTGGTTGTGTTTTCAGGAAAATAACTCCAGACGAAGCTGAAGAATTATTGGCTAAAATAGGCCGGAATCATGATGATTGGACTACACCTGAACCAACTCCGACGCCAATATTGAAGAAGAGGGGTTTGATTAAATTGAATGATGAAGATATAAGGGAAGCCAAGAAGTCTCTCAAGGAGAAAGGTATTAAATCCGAAGATATGAAGAATCTACCTCCCATAGAAGATATATGTGAGATAATTCCCCCTTCATCCATGATTGAGGTAAACTCCCTTCAACGCTTTACTAGGGAAGATATTCCGTATTCAAAACCTCCTGCTCAATGCTTAGATGAGTTTGATAATTATATTGTTAAGCAAGAAAATTTTAATATGAGAGTAGAGAATCATCTAATGGAAAATTCTCAAGCTATTAGCAATTTGCATGATATTGTGGAGAGAACCTCCAATGATGTTAAGATGCTTGTTAAACATTTTCAAATGGTTCAAACTCAAATTGATCAACTCACTAAAGTGCAAAGTGACCTGTTAAAAAATAATTCTAAAGAGAAACATGCTTATGAAGTAACAACTAGAGGCGGTGTCTCTACCCAGGATCCTCTATATCCTGAAGGGCATCCCAAAAGAGTTGAACAAGATTCTCAACGAATTGAACCTAGTGCTCCTTCTAAGAAAAAGAAGAAGAAACATAAAAATGTTGTAGAATCCTCTGAACCTGTTAATGATCCTAATAGTATTTCTATTTCTGATGCTGAAATTGAAAGTGGTAATGAACATGATAATGAAAATGATAATGATAAGAATGATGCTTCTGATAAAGAAGAGGTTGAAGATGAACCTGAAAAGCATGCTAAAAATAAAAAGTATACTAAAGAAGATTTTATTGCTAAGAAACATGGTAATGAAAGGGAACCTTGGGTGCAAAAGCAAATGCCTTTTCCTGCTAAGAAACTAAAATCAAAGGAAGAAGAACACTATAATAAATTTTGTGATTGGATGAAACCTTTATTCTTGCAAATCCCTTTGACTGATGCTATTAAATTGCCTCCTTATTCAAAGTATATGAAAGATATTGTCACTAACAAAAGGAAAATCCCTAATGAGGAGATTTCCACTATGCTTGCTAATTACTCTTTCAATGGCAAGGTTCCAAAGAAGTTGGGCGACCCAGGTATACCTACTATTCCTTGTTCTATTAAGAATAATTATGTTAGAACTGCTCTATGTGACTTGGGAGCCGGTGTTAGTGTTATGCCTTTTTCTCTTTATAAGAGACTTTATTTAGATAAGTTGATACCTACTGATATATCTTTGCAAATGGCTGATAAATCTACCGCTATTCCTGTTGGTATATGTGAGGATGTTCCTGTTCAAGTTACTAATAACTGCTTGATATTAACTGATTTTGTTGTGTTGGAAATGCCTGAAGATGATAATATGTCTATTATTCTTGGGAGATCTTTTCTTAACACCGCAGGGGCTGTTATTGATTGCAATAAAGGAAAGGTTACTTTCAATGTTGATGATAAGGAGCATACCGTCTATTTCCCCAAGAGGATTGATAAAGTATGTGGAGTTAATACTATTTCTAATGTGAGAACTATCAAAGTTGGAACAATTGATTGTCCTATATATGAGCCTAAAGAAGGTTATCAAAATCTTATGATTGGATCCATATCAATACAATTCAAGGTAACATGATTGATTTGAGGTTTATTTCTTCTTATGCTATGTAAAATTTATTTGGTGGCAAGACTTGATCAACCTTGTTAACAAATACTTTTTATATGCATAGAGGAGGTAAACAACATCTCTTTCTTCCTCCACTTGTTCTACTTGCTGTAGCACTTTTGTTTTGCAAGTTCCTTAGCTAATTAGAGATTTCAAAAAATTTCCTGGCCAGTAATAATAAACTTAATACCCAGAAATGTGCATTTTTCAAAGTTTTCAAAAAATTCACAAAAATTATACCGGGGGTCCTATTTTTCGAAAATGCACCCGGGAGCACCTGGGGATGACCAGTGGGGCACCCCAGGGTGGCACCCCACAGGACGGCGCGGCCTGGAAGGGGGGCGCGCCACCCTGGTGTGTGGGCTCCCCCTTGCCCCACTTTAGCATCTCTTCCTCCCACACTCTTCTCTCTCCCGAAAAAAATCAGCACCAACTTTCTCTCACTCGTGTTTCTGCTCAAGAGCTCAAGATTTCTCGATCTCTTTGCTCAGCCCAGATTTCTGTCTGAAATTTGGCACATTTGCTCTTCGGTATGTGACTCCTCCGATTATCCAAGTAGAATTTTGTTTGGTTGAGTATATCTTGAATATTTTGCTGCTGTAGGTAACATGTTTAGTGAGCTTGCATGCTTGTTCTAAGATGGATAAACTAGTTTTGATGCATGATTAGTACTCTAGCAAGTTCCTATGGTAGTTCCCCTCAATTATATGTCACCAAATCAAATTTTATAATGTTTGTTGAAAAAATTCAGAAAAGGAAGATGGATAATTTCAACTTTGGAGAAGTGTTTGAGAGAGAGGCAACCAGCACCGGAAGGCCCTCTAGGACCGCCACCCGATTTAGGCGATCCTACAATGAGGATGTCATCGCGCCAAGCTTCGAGCCCGAAGAAGACAATGGAGTCCCTAACGCTTCATCTTTCCCATGTTATAACTTTTTGAGTAATGCAGGGTTGCTAGATGATTTCTTGACCCTCGTTAACAAGGCGGGCTTAACCGCCTATATGGGAGATGAAAGGGAGCAATACTTCATGCTCACCAAAATCTTTGTTGAGAACTTCAAGTTCAACAATAAGCACTTTGGCCCAACAGTTGCATTCAAGATCTATGGTAATCCTATTACTATGAAATTGGAAGAATTTTGTGTTGCATTGGGTATTGCCCCTGCAGGTACAGCAAGGAAGATTGAGGACAACCCCAGGGTCTTGTTGGAGCTCTATCGAGAGATCACCAATGATGATTGCTGCACCATTCAGCGTGGCAAGATAAGAAACATCCAACTCCCCGTCATTAAGTATTTTGCCTATTACATTGCTACTAGCATTCTTGGTAGGGAGAACACTAGCAATATTTCTAGCTACCATCTTGCTTTCTTAATTGCTGCACTTACTGGAGAGACACCTTATCATCTTGGTTCTCTTATTGCTCGCCGTTTGTCTAACAAGGGGCCTATTTTTGGAGGAACTATTGCATCACGCATTTTAGCACATTTAGAACTTCCTCTTGATTCTAATGATGTGCCATTAACTCCTATAAGGCTTGATATTGCTGCTATGAAGAACCATCAATTTGTTACCGCTGATTCTACTTCAGATAATTTGGTCTATAGAATGTTGTTTGCTGACGGGGATGAGAAGGAAATCCCTTTTCCCCAGCCAGACTTGTTCAGTATTGACAGGAAACCATGGTCGCGCTCTAAGGAGGAGGTGGAGGAGAAACTGAAGATACAAGGCTTCCACCAGCAGCATGACTCCGAGGACGCCGAGCCCTCCTACGACTACACCGTCACGTATCCGGGTGCTTCTTCTGAAGGAGATATGCCCAAGAGGCAATAATAAAAGTGGTTAATATATATCTTTATGTTTATGATAAATGTTTATATACCATGCTATAATTGTATTAACCGAAACATTGATACATGTGTGATATGTAAACAACAAAGAGTCCCTAGTATGCCTCCTAACTAGCTTGTTGATTAATGGATGATTAGTTTCATAATCATGAACATTGGATGTTATTAATAACAAGGTTATATCATTGTATGAATGATGTAATGGACACACCCAATTAAGCGTAGCATAAGATCACGTCATTAAGTTATTTGCTATAAGCTTTCGATACATAGTTACCTAGTCCTTATGACCATGAGATCATATAAATCACTTATACCGGAAAGGTACTTTGATTACATCAAACGCCACTGCGTAAATGGGTGGTTATAAAGGTGGGATTAAGTATCCGGAAAGTATGAGTTGAGGCATATGGATCAATGACACACGTACAGCACGCGACCGTTGGGAACCCCAAGTGGAAGGTGTGATGCGTACAACAGTAAGTTTACCTCAGTTAGAAACCAAGGTTTATCGAACCAGTAGGAGTCAAGAAGCACGTTGAAGGTTGATGGCGGCGAGATGTAGTGCGGCGCAACACCAGGGATTCCGGTGCCAACGTGGAACCTACACAACACAACCAAAGTACTTTGCCCCAACGTAACAGCGAGGTTGTCAATCTCACCGGCTTGCTGTAACAAAGGATTAGATGTATAGTGTGGATGATGATTGTTTGCAGAAAACAGTAGAACAAGTATTGCAGTAGATTGCATTCGATGTAAAAGAATAGGACCGGGGTCCACAGTTCACTAGAGGTGTCTCTCCCATAAGATAAATAGCATGTTGGGTGAACAAATTACAGTTGGGCAATTGACAAATAGAGAGGGCATGACAATGCACATACATGATATGATGAGTATTGTGAGATTTAATTGGGCATTACGACAAAGTACATAGACCGCTATCCGGCATGCATCTATGCCTAAAAAGTCCACCTTCAGGTTATCATCCGAACCCCTTCCAGTATTAAGTTGAAAACAACAGGCAATTGCATTAAGTATGGTGCGTAATGTAATCAATAACTACATCCTCGGACATAGCATCAATGTTTTATCCCTAGTGGCAACAGCACATCCACAACCTTAGGGGTTTCTGTCACTCCCCCAGATTCAATAGAGGCATGAACCCACTATCGAGCATAAATACTCCCTCTTGGAGTTACAAGCATCAACTTGGCCAAAGCCTCTACTAGTAACGGAGAGCATGCAAGATCATAAACAACACATAGATAATAGATTGATAATCAACATAACATAGTATTCTCTATCCATCGGATCCCAACAAACACAACATATAGCATTACAGATAGATGATCTTAATCATGTTAGGCAGCTCACAAGACCCGACAATGAAGCATAATGAGGAGAAGACAACCATCTAGCTACTGCTATGGACCCATAGTCCAGGGGTGAACTACTCACTCATCACTCCGGAGGCGACCATGGCGGTGAAGAGTCCTCCGGGAGATGATTCCCCTCTCCGGCAGGGTGCCGGAGGCGATCTCCTGAATCCCCCGAGATGGGATTGGCGGCGGCGGCGTCTCTGGAAGGTTTTCCGTATCGTGGCTCTCGGTACTGGGGGTTTCGCGACGAAGACTATATGTAGGCCGAAGGGCAGGTCAGGGGGCCACACGGGGGCCCCACACGCTAGGGCCGCGCGGGCCCCCCTGGGCCGCGCCGCCCTAGTGTGGCGGCGCCTCGTGGCCCCACTTCGTCTTCTCTTCGGTCTTCTGGAAGCTTCGTGGCAAAATAGGCCCCTGGGCGTTGATTTCGTCCAATTCCGAGAATATTTCCTTACTAGGATTTCTGAAACCAAAAACAACAGAAAACAGCAACTGGCTCTTCGGCATCTCGTTAATAGGTTAGTGCCGGAAAATGCATAAATATGACATAAAGTATGCATAAAACATGTAGATATCATCAATAATGTGGCATGGAACATAAGAAATTATCGATACGTCGGAGACGTATCAATCAACAGTGGGATTTGTCCATCCCGATGACGGATAGATATACTCTGGGCCATCTCGGTGGGATGTCGTCTAATGTCTTGCAAGCATATGAATGAGTTCATAAGAGACCACATACCACGGTACGAGTAAAGAGTACTTGTCAGGAGACGAGGTTGAACAAGGTATAGAGTGATACCGATGATCAAACCTCGGACAAGTAAAATATCGCGAGACAAAGGGAATTGGTATCGTATGTGAATGGTTCATTCGATCACTAAAGTCATCATTGAATATGTGGGAGCCATTATGGATCTCCAGATCCCGCTATTGGTTATTGGTCGGAGTGAGTACTCAACCATGTCCACATAGTTCACGAACCGTAGGGTGACACACTTAAAGTTGGATGTTGAAATGGTAGAACTTGAATATGGAATGGAGTTCGAATATTTGTTCGGAGTCCCGGATGAGATCCCAGACATCACAAGGAGTTCCGGAATGGTCCGGAGAATAAAATTCATATATAGGAAGTCATTTTATAAGATTTAAAATGATCCGGAAGGTTCTATGGAAGGTTCTAGAAGGTTCTACAAAAGTCCGGAAGAAACCACTTTGGAAGGCGGAGTCCCAAAGGGACTCCACCACCATGGCCGGCCAACCCTAAAGGGGGAGGAGTCCCAAGTGGACTCCCCTAAGGGGGCCGGCCACCCCCTCCCAAGGAAGGGTGGGAATCCCACCTCTAGTGGGAGTCCTAGCTTGGGTAGGTTTCATGTGATATGGAAGGTTTTGGTTTGGGGTCTTATTCGAAGACTTGTAGACCAACTCTTGGGTGTTCCACCTATATAATGAGGGCCAAGGGGAGGGGGCCGGCCACCCCAACACCACAAGGTGGCCGCACCCCTCAAGTGGCCGGCGCCCCCCTCTCCCCAAACCCTAGCCGCCCCACTCCTCCTTCTTCCCCGCACGCTTAGCGAAGCTCCGACGGGATTCTCCACCACCACCGACACCACGCCGTCGTGCTGTCGGATTCAAGAGGAGCTACTACTTCCGCTGCCCGCTGGAACGGGGAGGTGGACGTCGTCTTCATCAACAACCGAACGTGTGACCGAGTACGGAGGTGCTGCCCGTTCGTGGCGCCGTGATCAAGATCTTCTACGCGCTTTTGCAAGCGGCAAGTGAACGTCTACCGCAGCAACAAGAGCCTCATCTTGTAGGCTTTGGAATCTCTTCAAGGGTGAGACTCGATAATCCCCTCGTTGCTACCATCTTCTAGATTGCATCTTGGCTTGGATTGCGTGTTCGCGGTAGGAAATTTTTTGTTTTCTATGCAACGAATCCCTACAGTGGTATCAGAGCCGTGTCTATGCATAGATGGTTGCACGAGTAGAACACAATGGTTTTGTGGGCGTTGATGCTCTTGTTGTCTTTAGTTTGAGTACTTTGCATCTTTATGGCATAGTGGGATGAAGCGGCTCGGACTAACTTTACATGACCGCGTTCATGAGACTTGTTCCTCGTTCGACATGCAACTTGTATTGCATAAGAGGCTTTGCGGCTGTCTGTCTCTCCTACTATAGTGAAGATTCAATTTACTCTTCTATTGACAACATTAGTATCACCGTTGTGGTTCATGTTCGTAGGTAGATTAGATCTCTATCGAAAACCCTAAACCACGTAAAATATGCTAACCAAATTAGAGACGTCTAACTTGTTTTTGCAGGGTTTGGTGATGTGATATGGCCATAATGTGATGATGAATATGTATAAGATGATCATTATTGTATTGTGGCAACCGACAGGAGCCTTATGGTTGTCTTTAAATTTCATGTTGAGTAGTATTTCAAAGTAGTTGTAATAGTTGCTACATGGAGGACAATCATGAAGATGGCGTCACTGACCTTGACGCTACGCCGACGATGATGGAGATCATTCCCGAAGATGATGGAGATCATGTCCGTGCTTTGGAGATGAAGATCAAAGGCGCAAAGACAAAAGGGCCATATCATATCACATATGAACTGCATGTGATGTTAATCCTTTTATGCATCTTATTTTGCTTAGATCGCGACGGAAGCATTATAAGATGATCCCTCACTCAAATCTCAAGATAATAAAGTGTTCATCCTTAGTAGCACCGTTGCCAAGACTTGTCGTTTCGAAGCATCTCGTGATGATCGGGTGTGATAGAATCAACAAGTGCATACAACGGGTGCAAGCCAGTTTTGCACATGCGGATACTAAGGTGGCCTTGACGAGCCTAGCATGTACAGACATGGTCTCAGAACACGTGATACCGAAAGGTAGAGCATGAATCATATGGTTGATATGATGAACACTTTGAGTGTTCGCCATTGAAATCACACCTTGTCTCGTGATGATCGGACTTAGGTGCGGTGGATTTGGTTCGTGTGATCACTAAGACAATACGAGGGATATTGTTTTGAGTGGGAGTTCACCTAGATTTTTAATTATGTTGAATTAAAATTTGAACTCAATTTGTCATAAACTTAGTCTAAACTATTGCAAATATATGTTGTAGAGATGGCGTCCCCAATCAATTTTAACCAGTTCCTAGAGAAAGAAAAGCTTAAGAGCAACGGTAGCAACTTCACCGACTGGTTCCGTCATGTGGGGATCTTCCTCTCTGGCGGAAATCTGCAATTTGTGCTTGATGCACCGCTAGGTGACCCTCCTGCAGAAACTGAAATCGATGAAGTAAAGAATGTTTACGCGACTCGGAAAACTCGGTACTCTCAAGTTTAGTGTGCCCTCCTGTGCAGTCTGGAAGCCGATCTTCAAAAACGTTTTGAGCACCACGATCCTCATGAGTTGGTCAATGAGCTGAAAGCTATATTTGAAACTCATGCGGCCGTGGAATGCTATGAAGCATCGAAACACTTCTTCAGCTGCATGATGGAAGAAGGCATCTCCGTTAGTGAGCACATGCTCGCCATGACCGGGCATGCGAAGAAACTCAGTGACTTGGGAATAGTGATTCCTAATAGACTGGGGATTAATCGTGTCCTTCAATCACTGCCACCAAGTTACAAGAACTTTGTGATGAACTACAATATGCAGAACATGAACAAGGAGTTACCTGAACTCTTTGGCATGGTAAAAGCTGCTGAGATTGAGATCAAAAAAGAGCACCAAGTGTTGATGGTCAACAAGACCACCAGTTTCAAGAAACAGGGCAAGTCTAAGGGAAAATTCAAGAAGGGTGGCAAGAAAGCTGCCACGCCTCCTATGAAACCTAAGAACGGCCCTAAGCCTGATGCTGAGTGCTATTACTGCAAGGAGAAGGGACACTCGAAGCGTAATTGCTTCAACTATCTGGCTGATCTGAAGAGCGGCCTTGTCAAGAAAAAGAAAGAAGGTATATATGATATACATGTTATAGATGTTTATCTCACTGGTTCTCGTTCTAGTACCTGGGTATTTGATACTGGTTCGGTTGCTCATATTTGTAACTCAAAACTGGAACTAAAGAATAAACGAAGACTACTGAAAGATGAAGTGACGATGCGCGTTGGAAACGGATCCAAAGTCGATGTGATCGCTGTCGGCACACTTCCTCTACATCTACCTTCGGGATTAGTTTTAAGCCTAAATAATTATTATTTTGTACCCGCGTTGAGCATGAACATTATATCTGGATCTTGTTTAATGCAAGACGGTTATTCATTCAAATCTGAGAATAATGGTTGTTCTATTTTTATGAATAATATCTTTTATGGTCGAGCACCTGAAAAGAATGGCTTATTTCTGTTAGATCTCGATAGTAGTGATACGCATATACATAACATTGATGCTAAGCGAATTAAATTGAATGATAATTCTACTTATATGTGGCACTGTCGTCTTGGTCATATAGGAGTGAAACGCATGAAGAAACTCCATACTGATGGATTACTTGAATCACTTGACTTTGAGTCACTTGATAGATGCGAAGCATGTCTAATGGGAAAAATGACTAAGACTCCATTTTCTGGTATGATGGAGCGAGCTACTGACTTATTGGAAATCATACATACCGATGTGTGCGGACCAATGAGTGTAGCGTCGCGCGGTGGTTATCGTTATGTTCTAACCTTCACAGATGATCTGAGTAGATATGGATATATCTATTTCATGAAACATAAATCCGAAACTTTCGAGAAGTTTAAGGAATTCCAAAGTGAAGTAGAAAATCAACGTAACAAGAAGATCAAATTTCTACGATCTGATCGCGGAGGTGAATATCTGAGTTATGAGTTTGGCATGCATTTAAAGAAATGCGGAATACTTTCACAATTGACACCGCCGGGAACACCACAACGAAACGGTGTGTCCGAACGTCGTAATCGAACTCTCTTAGATATGGTTCGTTCTATGATGTCTCTTACTGATTTGCCGTTATCATTTTGGAGTTATGCATTAGAGACAGCCGCATTCACTTTAAATAGAGCACCATCAAAATCCGTAGAAACGACACCGTATGAATTATGGTTTAATAAGAAACCTAAGCTGTCGTTCCTTAAAGTTTGGGGTTGCGAAGCCTATGTAAAGAAGTTACAACCGGACAAGCTAGAACCCAAAGCGGAGAAATGCGTCTTCATAGGATACCCTAAGGAAACTATAGGGTACACTTTCTATCACAGATCCGAAGGCAAAATCTTTGTTGCTAAGAATGAAACCTTTCTTGAGAAAGAATTTCTCACTAAAGAAGTGACTGGAAGAAAAGTAGAACTCGATGAGATTGATGAATCTATACTCGTTGATCAGAGTAGCGCGATCTGGAAGTTGTACATGCACCGCCTACACCGTGCTGAGAGGAAGCTAATGATAATGATCATGAAACTTGAACGAGGAAACTACTGAACCTCGCAGATCTATAAGGGAACGTGCCACTAATGATTTGTATGATCCTTTTATAAATGTCATGATTGTGGACAACAATTATGAGGACCCTGCGACGTATGAAGAAGCGATGATGAGCCCAGATTCCAACAAATGGCAAGAAGCCATGAAATCCGAAATGGAATCCATGTATGATAACAAAGTATGGACTTTGGTAGACTTACCTGATAGCCGCAACGCTGTCAAAAATAAATGGATCTTCAAGAGAAAAACAGATGCTGATGGTAATATTACTGTCTATAAAGCTCGACTTGTCGCAAAGGGTTTCCGACAAATTCAAGGAGTTGACTACGATGAGACTTTCTCACCTGTAGCAAAGCTAAAATCTGTGAGGATTTTGTTAGCAATAGCTGCATTTTTCGATTATGAGATTTGGCAGATGGATGTCAAAACGACGTTCCTTAATGGAGACATTGAGGAAGAGTTGTATATGGTACAACCCAAAGGTTTTGTCGATCCTAAAAATGCTGACAAAGTATGCAAACTTCAGCGTTCAATCTATGGACTGAAGCAAGCATCAAGAAGTTGGAACCGACGCTTTGATAAGGTGATCAAAGACTTCGGGTTTATACAGTGTCATGGAGAGGCCTGTATTTACAAGAAAGTGAGTGGGAGCTCTGTAGCATTCCTGATATTATATGTAGATGACATATTATTGATTGGGAATGATATAGAACTATTAAGCAGTGTAAAAGGTTATTTGAATAATAGTTTTTCAATGAAAGACCTTGGTGAAGCATCATATATATTAGGCATCAAGATTTATAGAGATAGATCAAGACGCCTAATAGGGCTATCACAGAGTACATACCTGGACAAGATTCTAAAGAAGTTTAGAATGGACGAAAGTAAGAAAGGGTTCTTACCTATGTTACCAGGCAAGGTCTTGAGTAAGACTCAAGGACCGGCTACGGTAGAAGAAAGAGAAAGGATGAGTAATATCCCCTATGCCTCGGCAGTAGGATCTATCATGTATGCCATGCTATGTACTAGACCGGATATAGCACATGCTGTTAGTTTGACTAGCAGATATCAAAGTGATCCAGGAATGGAACACTGGACAGCGGTCAAGAATATCCTGAAGTACTTGAAAAGAACTAAGGATATGTTTCTTTGTTATGGAGGTGACCAAGAGCTCGTTGTAAACGGTTACACCGACGCAAGTTTGAACACTGATCCTGATGACTCTAAGTCACAGTCTGGGTATGTGTTTATATTGAATGGTGCTTTGCGATGGTGGGCAAGCTCGAAGCAGTGCACGGTGGCGAAGTCTTCAACAGAATCAGAGTACATAGCGGCTTCAGAGGCTTCATCAGAAGCGGTATGGATGAAGAGGTTCATTGTAGAGCTCGGTGTGGTTCCTAGTGCATTGGACCCATTAGTCATATACTATGACAACATGGGTGCCATCGCCAATGCACAAGAACCAAGGTCACACAAGAGGCTGAAGCATATCAAGCTGCGTTACCACTCGATTCGCGAGTACATCGAAGATGGAGAAGTAAAGATTTGCAAAGTACACACTGATCTGAATATAGCAGATCCGTTGACTAAAGCTCTCCCTAGGGCAAAGCATGACCAACACCAGAATGCCATGGGTGTTAGGTATATTACAATGTAATCTAGATTATTGACTCTAGTGCAAGTGGGAGACTGAAGGAGATATGCCCAAGAGGCAATAATAAAAGTGGTTATTATATATCTTTATGTTTATGATAAATGTTTATATACCATGCTATAATTGTATTAACCGAAACATTGATACATGTGTGATATGTAAACAACAAAGAGTCCCTAGTATGCCTCTTAACTAGCTTGTTGATTAATGGATGATTAGTTTCATAATCATGAACATTGGATGTTATTAATAACAAGGTTATATCATTGTATGAATGATGTAATGGACACACCCAATTAAGCGTAGCATAAGATCACGTCATTAAGTTATTTGCTATAAGCTTTCGATACATAGTTACCTAGTCCTTATGACCATGAGATCATATAAATCACTTATACCGGAAAGGTACTTTGATTACATCAAACGCCACTGCGTAAATGGGTGGTTATAAAGGTGGGATTAAGTATCCGGAAAGTATGAGTTGAGGCATATGGATCAACAGTGGGATTTGTCCATCCCGATGACGGATAGATATACTCTGGGCCCTCTCGGTGGAATGTCGTCTAATGTCTTGCAAGCATATGAATGAGTTCATAAGAGACCACATACCACGGTACGAGTAAAGAGTACTTGTCAGGAGACGAGGTTGAACAAGGTATAGAGTGATGTCGATGATCAAACCTCGGACAAGTAAAATATCGCGAGACAAAGGGAATTGGTATCGTATGTGAATGGTTCATTCGATCACTAAAGTCATCGTTGAATATGTGGGAGCCATTATGGATCTCCAGATCCCGCTATTGGTTATTGGTCGGAGTGAGTACTCAACCATGTCCACATAGTTCACGAACCGTAGGGTGACACACTTAAAGTTGGATGTTGAAATGGTAGAACTTGAATATGGAATGGAGTTCGAATATTTGTTCGGAGTCCCGGATGAGATCCCGGACATCACAAGGAGTTCCGGAATGGTTGATACGTCTCCAACGTATCGATAATTTCTTATGTTCCATGCCACATTATTGATGTTATCTACATGTTTTATGCACACTTTATGTCATATTCGTGCATTTTCTGGAACTAACCTATTAACAAGATGCCGAAAGGCCAGTTGCTGGTTTCTGCTGTTTTTGGTTCCAGAAAGGCTGTTCGGGCAATATTCTCGGAATTGGACGAAATCAACGCCAAACTTCCTATTTTTCCCGGAAGGCTCCAGAACACCGAAGAAGAGTCGGAGAGGGGCCAGGGGGCCACCACACCACATGGCGGCGCGGGCCAGACCCTGGCCGCGCCGGCCTAGGGTGTGGCGCCCCCAGGTGCCCCCCTGCGCCGCCTCTTCGCCTATAAAACCCCTTTCGACCTAAAAACGCAGTACCAATTGACAAAACTCCAGAAAGACTCCAGGGGCGCCGCCGCCATCGCGAAACTCCAATTCGGGGGACAGAACTCTGTTTCGGCACCCTGCTGGGATGGGGAATTGCCCCCGGAGCCATCTCCACCGCCATCTCCACCGCCATCGCTGCCTCCATGATGAGGAGGGAGTAATCCACCCCCGAGGCTGAGGGCTCCGCTGTAGCTATGTGGTTCATCTCTCTCCCATGTACCTCAATACAATAATCTCATGAGCTGCTTTACATGATTGAGATTCATATGTGTTTTGTATCACAATTTATCTATGTGCTACTCTAGTGATGTTATTAAAGTAGTTTTATTCCTCCTACACGGTGTAATGGTGACAATGTGTGCATCCGTGTTAGTACTTGGTTTATGCTATGATTATGATCTCTTGTAGATTATGAAGTTAACTATTGCTATGATAGTATTGATGTGTACTATTCCTCCTACATAAGCATGAAGGTGACAGTGTGCATGCTATGTTAGTACTTGGTTTAGTCGTATTGATCTTTCTTACACTCTAAGGTTATTTACATATGAACATTGAATTGTGGAGCTTGTTAACTCCGGCATTGAGGGTTCGTGTAATCCTACGCAATGTGTTCATCATCCAACAAGAGTGTAGAGTATGCATTTATCTATTCTGTTATGTGATCAATGTTGAGAGTGTCTACTAGTGAAAGTGTAATCCCTAGGCCTTGCTCCTAAATACTGCTATCGCTGCTTGTTTACTGTTTTACTGCGTTACTACTGCTGCAATACTACCACCATCAACTACACGTCAGCAAGCTATTTTCTGGCACCGTTGCTACTGCTCATACTTATTCATACCACCTGTATTTCACTATCTCTACGCCGAACTAGTGCACCTATTAGGTGTGTTGGGGACACAAGAGACTTCTTGCTTTGTGGTTGCAGGGTTGCATGAGAGGGATATCTTTGACCTCTTCCTCCCTGAGTTCGATAAACCTTGGGTGATCCACTTAAGGGAAAACTTGCTGCTGTTCTACAAACCTCTGCTCTTGGAGGCCCAACACTGTCTACAGGAAAAGGAGGGGGAAGTAGACATCAAGCTATTTTCTGGCGCCGTTGCCGGGGAGGAAAGGTAAAAGGTACTCACACTCCGGATCTCGGCTACTAAGCTATTCTCCGCCGTTGTAAGTACTCAAAGCTATTTCCTTTAGATCTTAATTGCAACTTTTTGTTTCTTGTTTTACACTAGTTAGGCATAATGGAAAACAACAAAAAAATTGGTGAGCTTTTTAATCTTTTTCCTGATTTAGAATTGTTTGATGCGAAAATAAAAAAACCTATGGAACCTTATTTGCATGCTAGTAGCGATGTTATTAGTATGAATGCAATTACTGCTAATGCTATGGAGAAGTCTAAGCTTGGGGAAGCTAGTTTTTGTGATCTTTTTAGCTTCCCATCTTTAGGGGAGAAAATTTGCTCTGATAATACTTTATCTCCCGTATGCGATAACTCTAATGATGCTTGTGATATTTTAAATGCACCTACTGAAAGTATTCCGTATAAAATACCTATGAAAATTATTGAACGTGTTATGGATAACCACTATAAAGGGGATGGAACTGTCCACCCTAGAGATCATTTACTGTTTTTGCATGAATTATGCGGGTTATTCAAGTGTGCAGGTATCTCTATGGATGAAGTGAGGAAGAAGCTATTCTCTGTTTATTTATGCAGTAAAGCGGCGCATTGGTATAAATTGTTGGAAGATAGTCATTCTCTTGGTTGGGAGGAAATTGCATCTCTCTTTTATTCTAAATTTTATCCTCCTCATGAAGTGCATATTGATAGGAATTATATTTATAACTTTTATCCTCGTGATGGAGAGAGTATTTCTCAAGCGTGGGGGAGATTGAAATCACTAATGCTCAAATGTCCCATTCATGAGCTCCCCCGTAATGTTATTGTTAATAATTTTTATGCGAGGCTTTCAGGACAACACAAGGACTATCTGGACGCGTGTTCGGAGGGATCTTTCACAGGCAAGGAGGTTGAAGCTAGGTGGGATCTTCTTGATCGGATTGAGGACAACGCTGAAGGATGGGAGAACGACAAAGGTAAAGAGTCAGGTATAAATTATGATTATGAATGCATTGAAGCTTTTATGGATACCGATAAATTTCGAAATATGAGTGCTACTTATGGTCTTGACTCTCAAGTTGCTGCAAATCTTTATAAGGCCTTTGCTTCTCATTTTGAATTGCCTAAAAAGAATTTTGATAAGTATCATGAACCTTTTAAAGAGGCTTGCATGAAGAATGAAATTGTTGTTAATTATTGCAATAAGCATGCTCAAACTCCTAAGAATGCTATTTCCTATAAGCATGTTAATTTTTGTGGAATGCATAGACCTTGTGGAATTAATCAAGCCAAAGATGAATATTGCATCCATCATATTAATGAAAAAACTAGAAAGTGGTTTAGGGCTCTAGATGATCTTGGTAAAAAAGTTTGTGCCCTCTATCCTTTTATTTGTGAAGTTTGCCATGAAGTGGGTCATTTTAATTTTCAATGCTCCTCCAATGATAATTTGAACCCAATGAGTGCTGCAAATTTGTGTTGTGATGATGAAATTACTCCTAATCAGCATGATGAACTTACTTTATTTTTGGGGTGTGAAGAACTGTCGAGAAAAATCTCTTTGTTACATATGAGTGATCTTGATATTGATGATGTCCTGCATGGGTGTTTTTCTTATTGCATTGATAATAGCCATACAAAAACTTACATACAAAATATTTTAGAAGATGACACCTTGCCAAAATATGATAGGACCGCTGTGTGTTTTCAACTAATTAATGAAAAGGAGGGATCCTCCCAAGTTTCTTCTATTGTTTCTGAAAGTAAATCAGGTTATGCGGACAAGCCACCCTTCAAGCCTCTCCCTCCTGAAGAAGGGAACGAGGAAAAGGAGAAGGAGAAGAAGAAGAAGGGAACGAAGAAGAAGAAGAAGAATAAGGGGAATAAAAAGAAAGAGGTAACAGCATATCCCCGCGTATATGAGATAACGCTAGGTAACCGTAAGTATGTTGCTCCTAATGATTATTGTGATAATGAATCTGAATACGATGATCTTCCTATGCCCTTTACATACATTAGCAATCATGATTTGAATGAGCACACTACTTTTGATATTGCAAATCTCTGGGAAATTAATTCTGAAAATGATGATGATAATGATTGCCATTGTGTCAGTGCTATCCATGCTTCCTCCCATAATGATATAGAAAGCTCTAAGCTTGGGGAAGAGGTGTTTGCAAATCCTTTAGCTACTGGTCATTATGTTCTTGATACATCTCCTTCTAATAACAATAATGGTGTGGACACAGATAAACCGATTGTGAAAGATAACTATTCTATTTCTTATGATGACACTGTGCCTCCGATCTCTGATGATTATTACAAAGAATGCTATGATATAGGTTCTAACTATCCTTATGAAACTTGTCATAGTCATGATTGGGTTACCAAAAACAATTCCCTTAATATGCAACTTGTTTACCATGTTCAAATTCTTGATAATAATCCTGCTCCAATTACTATTAATGAAAAGAACTCTCCTTATGCCAAAATTAATGATACTTCTATGCATATGAACCATGATAAGAATGTTTTAAGTGATGGGTATATTGTGGATTTCATCAATGATGCTACTGAAAGTTATTATGAGAGAGGGAAATATGGTTATATGCATCTTAATAATATTAAGTTTCCCCTCTTTATGTTGAGAATCTTGAAGTTACTCGTGTTTTATCCTATTATGCTTGTCACTTTGTTCTTCATGAATTCATTTGTGTACAAGATTCCTCTGCATAGGAAGCATGTTAGGCTTAAATGTGTTTTGAATTGGCCTCTTGAAGCTCTCTTTTGCTTCAAATACTATTTCTTGCGAGTGCATCACCAAAACTGCTGAGCCCATCTTACTGGCTATAAAGAAAGAACTTCTTGGGAGATAACCCATGTATTATTTTGCTACAGTACTTTGTTTTATATTTGTGTCTTGGAAGTTGTTTACTACTGTAGCAACCTCTCCTTATCTTAGTTTTGTGTTTTGTTGTGCCAAGTAAAGTCGTTGATAGAAAAGTTCATACTAGATTTGGATTACTGCGCAGAAACAGATTTCTTTGCTGTCACGAATCTGGGCAAAATTCTCTGTAGGTAACTCAGAAAATTATGCTAATTTACGTGAGTGATCCTCAGATATGTACGCAACTTTCATTCAATTTGAGCATTTTCATCTGAGCAAGTCTGGTGCCATTTTAAAATTCGTCTTTACGGACTGTTCTGTTTTGACAGATTCTGCCTTTTATTTCGCATTGCTTCTTTCGCTGTGTTGGGTGGATTTCTTTGTTCCATTACCTTCCAGTAACTTTGAGCAATGTCCAGAAGTGTTAAGAATGATTGTGTCACCTCTGAACATGTGAATTTTTGATTATGCACTAACCCTCTAATGAGTTGTTTTGAGTTTGGTGTGAAGGAAGTTTTCAAGGGTCAAGAGAGGAGGATGATATACTATGATCAAGGAGAGTGAAAGCTCTAAGCTTGGGGATGCCCCGGTGGTTCACCCCTGCATATATTAAGAAGACTCAAGCGTCTAAGCTTGGGGATGCCCAAGGCATCCCCTTCTTCATCGACAACATTATCAGGTTCCTCCCCTGAAACTATATTTTTATTCCATCACATCTTATGTGCTTTTCTTGGAGCGTCTGTTTGTTTGTTTCTATTTTTGTTTTTGTTTGAATAAATGCTTGTGTGGGAGAGAGACACGCTCCGCTGGTTCATATGAACACATGTGTTCTTAGCTTTTAATTTTCATGGCGAAGGTTGAAACTGCTTCGTTAATTGTTATATGGTTGGAATTGGAAAATGATACATGTAGTAATAGCTATAAATGTTTTGGGTAATGTGATACTTGGCAATTGTTGTGCTCATGTTTAAGCTCTTGCATCATATACTTTGCACCCATTAATGAAGAAATACATAGAGCATGCTAAAATTTGGTTTGCATATTTGGTCTCTCTAAGGTCTAGATAATTTCTAGTATTGAGTTTGAACAACAAGGAAGACGGTGTAGAGTCTTATAATGTTTTCAATATGTCTTTTATGTGAGTTTTGCTGCACCGTTTCATCCTTGTGTTTGTTTCAAATAGCCTTGCTAGCCTAAACCTTGTATCGAGAGGGAATACTTCTCATGCATCCCAAATACTTGAGCCATACCTACCTACTACATGGTATTTCTCCGCCATTCCAAAGTAAATTGCTTGAGTGCTACCTTTAAAATTCCATCATTCACCTTACAATATATAGCTCATGGGACAAATAGCTTAAAAACTATTGTGGTATTGAATATGTACTTATGCACTTTATCTCTTATTAAGTTGCTTGTTGTGCGATAACCATGTTTCTGGGGACGCCATCAACTACTCTTTGTTGAATTTCATGTGAGTTGCTATGCATGTTCGTCTTGTCTAAAGTAAGAGCGATCTACCACCTTATGGTTAAGCATGCATATTGTTAGAGAAGAACATTGGGCCGCTAACTAAAGCCATGATCCATGGTGGAAGTTTCAGTTTTGGACATATATCCTCAATCTCAAATGAGAAAATTATTAATTGTTGTTACATGCTTATGCATAAAAGAGGAGTCCATTATCTGTTGTCTATGTTGTCCCGGTATGGATGTCTAAGTTGAGAATAATCAATAGCGAGAAATCCAATGCGAGCTTTCTCCTTAGACCTTTGTACAGGCGGCATAGAGGTACCCCTTTGTGACACTTGGTTAAAACATGTGCATTGTGATGATCCGGTAGTCCAAGCTAATTAGGACAAGGTGCGGGCACTATTAGTATACTATGCATGAGGCTTGCAACTTGTAAGATATAATTTAGATGATACATATGCTTTATTACTACCGTTGACAAAATTGTTTCATGTTTTCAAAATAAAAGCTCTAGCACAAATATAGCAATCGATGCTTTCCTCTTTGAAGGACCATTCTTTTACTTTTATTGTTGAGTCAGTTCACCTATTTCTCTCCACCTCAAGAAGCAAACACTTGTGTGAACTTTGCATTGATTCTTACATATTTGCATATTGCATTTGTTATATTGCTTTGCATTGACAATTATCCATGAGATATACATGTTATAAGTTGAAAGCAACCGCTGAAACTTAATCTTCCTTTGTGTTGCTTCAATACCTTTACTTTGAATTATTGCTTTATGAGTTAACTCTTATGCAAGACTTATTGATGCTTGTCTTGAAAGTGCTATTCATGAAAAGTCTTTGCTATATGATTCACTTGTTTACTCATGTCATATACATTGTTTTGATCGCTGCATTCACTACATATGCTTTACAAATAGTATGATCAAGGTTATGATGGCATGTCACTCCAGAAATTATCTTTGTTATCGTTTTACCTGCTCGGGACGAGCAGAACTAAGCTTGGGGATGCTGATACGTCTCCAACGTATCGATAATTTCTTATGTTCCATGCCACATTATTGATGTTATCTACATGTTTTATGCACACTTTATGTCATATTCGTGCATTTTCTGGAACTAACCTATTAACAAGATGCCGAAAGGCCGATTCTTTGTTTTCTGCTGTTTTTGGTTCCAGAAAGGCTGTTCGGGCAATATTCTCAGAATTGGACGAAATCAACGCCAAACTTCCTATTTTTCCCGGAAGGCTCCAGAACACCGAAGAAGAGTCGGAGAGGGGCCAGGGGGCCACCACACCACATGGCGGCGCGGGCCAGACCCTGGCCGCGCCGGCCTAGGGTGTGGCGCCCCCAGGTGCCCCCCTGCGCCGCCTCTTCGCCTATAAAACCCCTTTCGACCTAAAAACGCAGTACCAATTGACGAAACTCCAGAAAGACTCTAGGGGCGCCGCCGCCATAGCGAAACTCCAATTCGGGGGACAGAACTCTGTTTCGGCACCCTGTCGGGACGGGGAATTGCCCCCGGAGCCATCTCCACCGCCATCTCCACCGCCATCGCTGCCTCCATGATGAGGAGGGAGTAATATACCCCCGAGGGTGAGGGCTCCGCTGTAGCTATGTGGTTCATCTCTCTCCCATGTACCTCAATACAATAATCTCATGAGCTGCTTTACATGATTGAGATTCATATGTGTTTTGTACCACAATTTATCTATGTGCTACTCTAGTGATGTTATTAAAGTAGTTTTATTCCTCCTACACGGTGTAATGGTGACAGTGTGTGCATCCGTGTTAGTACTTGGTTTATGCTATGATTATGATCTCTTGTAGATTATGAAGTTAACTATTGCTATGATAGTATTGATGTGTACTATTCCTCCTACATAAGCATGAAGGTGACAGTGTGCATGCTATGTTAGTACTTGGTTTAGTCGTATTGATCTTTCTTACACTCTAAGGTTATTTACATATGAACATTGAATTGTGGAGCTTGTTAACTCCGGCATTGAGGGTTCGTGTAATCCTACGCAATGTGTTCATCATCCAACAAGAGTGTAGAGTATGCATTTATCTATTCTGTTATGTTATCAATGTTGAGAGTGTCCACTAGTGAAAGTGTAATCCCTAGGCCTTGCTCCTAAATACTGCTATCGCTGCTTGTTTACTGTTTTACTGCGTTACTACTGCTGCAATACTACCACCATCAACTACACGCCAGCAAGCTATTTTCTGGCACCGTTGCTACTGCTCATACTTATTCATACCACCTGTATTTCACTATCTCTTCGCCGAACTAGTGCACCTATTAGGTGTGTTGGGGACACAAGAGACTTCTTGCTTTGTGGTTGCAGGGTTGCATGAGAGGGATATCTTTGACCTCTTCCTCCCTGAGTTCGATAAACCTTGGGTGATCCACTTAAGGGAAAACTTGCTGCTGTTCTACAAACCTCTGCTCTTGGAGGCCCAACACTGTCTACAGGAAAAGGAGGGGGAAGTAGACATCAATGGTCCGGAGAATAAAATTCATATATAGGAAGTCATTTTATAAGATTTAAAATGATCCGGAAGGTTCTATGGAAGGTTCTAGAAGGTTCTAGAAATGTCCGGAAGAAACCACTTTGGAAGGCCGAGTCCCAAAGGGACTCTGATGACCCACAAGTATAGGGGGTGTATCGTAGTATTTTCGATAAGTAAGAATGTCGATCCCAACGAGGAGCAGGAGGTGTTGACAAGCAGTTTCGATGAAGGATTCACTGTAAATGCTCACAGACAAGTATTCAGGGGGTTTAGATGTAACAGTTGAATAAAGTACGAGTAAGTAAAGTGCGAGAGTAACAATTGCAGCGAGTGGCCCAATCCTTTTTAGCACAAAGGACAAGCCGGGTTGTTTACTTATAATGACCAAACGTTCTCGAGGACACACGGGATTTTAGTCTAGTGCTTTCGCTACATACGGCTAAATAATCTTCATTGTTATGATAAGTGTTGTGTGGGTGAACCTATGCTAATGTACCGCCCTTCCTAGGACTAATACATACTTGTGATTATACCCCTTGCAAGCATCCGCAACTACAAGAAAGTAATTAAGAATAAATCTAACCACAGCCTTAAACTCTGAGATCCTGCTATCCCTCCTGCATCGATATACCAACGGGGGTTTAGGTTTCTGTCACTCCGGCAACCCCGCAATTGGCAAACGAATACAAGATGCATTCCCCTAGGCCCATAAATGGTGAAGTGTCATGTAGTCGACGTTCACATGACACCACTAGAAGAATAACACCACAACTTAAATATCATACCATTGAATATTACTCAACCATAGTTCACTACTAACATTTAGACTTCACCCATGTCCTCAAGAACTAAACGAACTACTCACGAGACATCATATGGAACATGATCAGAGGTGATATGATGATGAATAACAATCTGAACATAAACTTGGTTCAATGGTTTCACTCAATAGCATCAACAACAAGCAGAGATCGATACCGGGAGAGTTTCCCCTATCAAACAATCAAGATCAAACCCAAATTGCTACGGCGGTGACGGTGTCCAGCGGTGGAGACGGCGGTGATGATGGTGGAGATGATGATGATGGTGATGGAGATGATGTCCAGCTCGATGACGGTGACGATGGCGTCGATTTCCCCCTCCCGGAGGGAATTTCCCCGGCGGATTCCTGCCCGCCGGAGAGCTCTTTTATCTCTGGTGTTCTCCGCCCCGCAGAGGCGGCTGTAACTCTTCGCGAGGTACCCTCTGTGGCTTAGGTTTTCGGGACGAAGGATTTCGCGAAGAAAAGGAGGCGAAAGGGCTGTGGGGCCCCCACACCACATGGTGGCGCGGCCGGGCCATGGGCCGCGCCGCCCTATGGTGTGGGCCCACCCTGGGTCCAGCTGGCTCCTCCTTCTGGCTTCCTTCGTCATCTTGAAAAATAGGATTTTTGGTATAATTTCCTTCCACAGTTGATCTTCCGAAATATTGCGTTCTGACGGTGCTTTTTCCAGCAGAATCCTGGCTCCGGTGCTTGACCCTCCAATAATGATGAAACATGCAAAATAGATGAAATAACATAAGTATTGTGTCCCAATATGAAATATATCAATGAATAACAGCAAATTATGATATAAAATAGTGATGCAAATTGGACGTATCAACTCCCCCCCAAGCTTAGACTTCGCTTGTCCCCAAGCGAAACTGAGCTCGGTAAACAGGACCACATGTTTATGGAGTGAAGAGTCGATAAATAAAATACAGACAAGAAGCATCATATTCATTCGCACAAGACATTATAGTAGACAACTTCCTCATATAACTCAACTTGAAACAAGTATAAGGTAATCACAAATAAAGGTGCATAAGAAATCATAATTGGTGATGGCAAACTTCGTTCTTGGTCAGAGAACAATTAACAGATTATATTTATCTCATTGAGCAGCGCTCTCATGTTAAAGTTTATAAGGCACAACTTGCATACTCAATCATAATGGTCTCCTCATGATCGTTGATAACTTGCAAAGCTATATTCATTCAGATAAAACTTGTACTAAACAAGGGAGAATAAAAGACATGATGAAGCAAATCACAATATAATGGTTTGATCACAACTACTCAAATGCTTGCTTGAGATGGAAGGAAATAGGTTTACTGACTCAACATAAAGTAAAAGACAGGCCCTTCGCAGAGGGAAGCAGGGATTAAATCATGTGCTAGAGCTTTTTCAGTTTTGCAATCATATAAAGAGAATAAAAGTAACATTTTGAGAGGTGTTTGTTGTTGTCAAAGACTGGTAGCGGGTACTCTAACCCCCTTGCCAAACAACCTTCAAAGAGTGGCTCCCATTTTATTTTTATTTTGTGTGGCACTCCTTCCAACCTTTCTTTCACAAACCATGGCTAACCGAATCGTCGGGTGCCTGCCAACAATCTCATACCATGAAGGAGTGCCTTTTTATTTTGGTTTTATTATGATGATGACACTCCCCCCAACCTTTGCTTACACAAGCCATGGCTAACCGAATCCTTCGGGTGCCGTCCATCAATCACATACCATGGAGGAGTGTCTATTTAGTTGATTAGTTTGGGACTGGGAATCCCATTGCCAGCTCTTTTTGCAAAATTATTGGATAAGCGGATGAAGCCACTAGTCCATTGGTGAAAGTTGCCCAACAAGATTGAAACATAAAACACCACATACTTCCTCATGAGCTATAAAACATTGACACAAATAAGAGATACTAAGTTTTGAATTGTTTAAAGGTAGCACATGAAGTATTTACTTGGAATGGCAGAAAATACCATGTAGTAGGTAGGTATGGTGGACACAAATGGCATAGGTTTGGGCTAAGGTTTGGATGCACGAGAAGTATTCCCTCTCAGTACAGGTCTTTGGCTAGCAAGGTTAATTAGCAAGCATAAGAGTCGAGGGAAACAAACAAATATACATGTGATAGAAACAATCATGCATCTTCCTTGTAAGCACAAACAATTTTAACTTCAGAATAATAAGCCATGAGCTAACAAGAAAGAAAGACAATGAAACAACTACATGTATTTCTCTTTTCTACTTAAACCTCAAAGTGTTGTTGCTATTGACCAATGCTAAGTTTGCCAAAACCAAATAGATTTATTCAATGCTCCCAAAGTGATACCAATACTAACAACAAGGTAAATCATATAATAGAGATTGCAAACTAGAATAAGATGTGCAATATGTAAATGATAAGACTTCTCATTAATATTCCATAACGATAACTCACACCAAGGGATTCATAGATAACCAACTAAAGGAGAGATACTTCCAAACTACAACCCATCTTATATGATAACTTCCCTACTCATGATATGACACTACTTGACAATAAAAAGTAAAAGGTAGTGATAATGTGATACCGCGGCACTCCCCCAAGCTTGGAACAAACCAAGGGGATGCCAATACCGATGATGAATTACTCCTTCGGCGATGGTGGTGATGAACTCCTCCCGCGCTTCTTACAAAACTCCTTCAACTTCAGTTTCTCAGCTTGGCAATTCTGCACTAAGACTCGAAGAGATTCATTGTTATCTGAAGTTGGCGGTGATGACCTTGTGATGTGAATCGAGTGGTATTCCAGCATTCTTCGGAGGCGACAATTCTCCTCCTGGAGTATCTCCACTTCTCTTCTTAGAGCCCGATATTGATCACAAAACTCATCGGTAGTTCGTAGAGCTTCTTCCAACACAGGGAAGGAGTCGAGGCTAAGAGCGGGTGGTAAAGGTCCCTGCAAGTTATGAGAAAAAGAACGTCGAGTGTCAACAGATCCCACCAAGATTTGCTTGCTCCCAACGGCTTGCTGCTCTTGTCTTGATGGCACCCTCTTCACTTCTTCCTCCGAAAGCCCCTTGCCCTTGTTGTTGGAGGCCATGGTGCTTCTAGACCGAAAACAGATCCTGGCAGAAACAGCTCGAAATAAAACACGTCGAGAAAACGATATACGGACCTCCAGGGGTCCGGGGGATTATATAGCAAAAAATTTCACGACAAAAGGAAAGTACCAGATCGAACCAGAGTCGGAAAGGGGCGACGAGGCGGCCAAACCATAGGTCGGCGCGGGCCCAGGTCAGGCCGCGCCGGCCTATGGTGGCACCCCCTCGTGCGTCCTTTCCACTCCGTTTCGAACTCGTAATTTTTCATATTTTCCAAAAATAGCAAAAATATTGTTCGGAAAGTAAATTGCGTACTTTTCATTACCAGTACTGTTACCTATTCAAAGTCGAGTTCTGGCGGACTGCCAATTTGCCCTTTGATGAAAGCCTCCGGTGTTTCCACTTGAATAATATCAACATCAACATTATAGGAATCACCTGAGATATAATGCTTGAGTCTTTGTCCATTCACCACTTGCGTAGCATTGCCTTGGAGAGAGCTAATTTTGATTGCTCCTGAACGATACACCTCCTCGACAACATATGGTCCTTCCCATTTCGAGAGTAATTTCCCTGCAAAGAATCTGAGACGAGACCGATACAATAGGACTTTATCCCCAATATTAAATTCTCTTTTGATAATCCTCCTATCATGCCATTTTTTAACTTTCTCTTTAAAGAGTTTAGCATTTTCATAAGCTTCACTTCTCCATTCATCTAGAGAACTTAATTGCAACAACCTCTTATCACCGACAAGTTTAGGATCTTTATTTAACTCTCTAACTGCCCAATAAGCTTTGTGCTCTAGTTCTAAAGGTAAATGACAAGCTTTCCCATAAACCATTTTATAAGGTGACATTCCCATGGGATTTTTATAAGCAGTTCTATAAGCCCATAGTGCATCCTTCAATTTACTAGCCCAATTCTTTCTAGTTTTATTAACGGTCTTTCCCAAAATAGATTTAATTTCTCTATTCGATAATTCTACTTGACCACTAGTTTGAGGATGATAAGCTGAAGCAATTCTATGATTAATACCATACCTAGCAAGAGTTTTTCTAAAACCTCCATGAATAAAATGAGAACCTCCATCAGTCATAATATATCTAGGCACTCCAAATCTAGGAAAAATAATGTCTAAAAGCATTCTTAAAGAGGTCTCACCATCAGCACTTTTTGTAGGTATGGCTTCCACCCATTTAGTAACATAATCAACAGCAACAAGTATGTGAGTGTTACCTTCTGAAGACGGAAAAGGTCCCATGAAGTCAAATCCCCAACAATCAAACGGTTCAATAACAAGAGTATAATTCATAGGCATTTCATTACGTCTGGAGATATTACCAACCCTTTGGCATTCATCACAAGATAAAATAAACTTTCTCGCATCCTTGAAGAGAGTTGGCCAATAAAAACCTGATTGTAGAACCTTTTGCGCGGTTCTTTCTCCGGCGTGATGTCCTCCATAAACACTACCATGACATTTACTCAATATCTCATGTTGTTCATATTCGGGAACACATCTTCGCATAATACCATCCACTCCTTCTTTATATAAGTGTGGGTCATCCTAAAAATAATGCCTCAAGTCATAAAAGAATTTCCTCCTTTGCTGAGCTGAAAAGGTTGGAGGCAAGTAATTGGAAACAATAAAGTTAGCATAATCAGCATACCAAGGACTGTCTCGCGAGCTCACCTTTATTACAGCCAATTGTTCATTTGGAAAACTATCATTAACAGGAACAGGATCATAAGCAATATTTTCCAATCTAGACAAATTATCAGCAACAGGATTATCAGCACCTTTCCTATCTACAATATGTAAATCAAATTCTTGCAAAAGAAGTACCCATCTAATAAGCCTCGGCTTAGCATCTTTCTTTGTCATAAGGTATCTAATTGCAGCATGATCAGTATGAATAGTAACTTTTGAATCAACAATATAAGATCTAAATTTATCGCAAGCAAAGACTACAGCTAATAATTCTTTTTCAGTTGTAGCATAATTTCTTTGAGCAGCATCAAGAGTTTTACTAGCATAATGAATAACATTCAGTTTTTTATCTACTCATTTGTCCAAGAACAAACAGCGCCTACAAAATCACTAGCATCACACATAATTTCAAATGGTAAGTTCCAATCAGGAGGTTCAACTATAGGAGCAGTTGTTAAGGCTTTCTTTAGAGTTTCAAAAGCTTCCTTACAATCATCATCAAAAACAAATGGTACATCTTTTTGAAGAAGATTAGTAAGAGGTTTTGAAATCTTGGAGAAATCTTTAATAAACCTCCTATAAAACCCAGCATGACCAAGAACACTACGAATACCTTTAACATCCCTAGGATAGGGCATCTTCTCAATTGCTTCAACTTTAGCTCTATCAACTTCAATACCTCTCTCAGAAATTTTATGTCCCAATACAATTCCTTCATTAACCATAAAGTGGCATTTCTCCCAATTAAGAACAAGGTTAGTTTCTTCACATCTCTGCATAACTTTATCAAGGTTTCGCAAGCAACTATCAAAAGAATTCCCATAGACGGAAAAATCATCCATGAATACCTCTACAATACTCTCGCAAAAACCATGAAAAATAGCAGACATGCATCTTTGAAAAGTAGCAGGAGCATTACATAAACCAAAGGGCATACGCCTATAAGCATAAGTTCCATAGGGACAAGTAAAAGTGGTTTTCTCTTGATCTTTAGCTTTAACAGAAATTTGTGAAAACCCAGAATAACCATCAAGAAAGCAAAAATGAGTATTTTTAGACAATCTTTCTAACATTTGATCAATAAATGGTAAAGGGTAATGATCTTTCTTAGTAACTTTATTAACTTTTCGAAAATCAATGCACATTCTATACCCTACAACTACTCTTTGAGGGATGAGCTCATCATTATCATTAGGCACAACAGTCATTCCTCCTTTCTTGGGAACGCAATGCACAGGACTAACCCATCTACTATCAGCAATAGGATATATAATACCAGCTTCAAGAAGTCTTAATACCTCATTCCTTACCACTTCCTTCATCTTCGGAATTAGACGACGCTGATGTTCAACAACAGGCTTTGCATCATCTTCCATATTAATAGCATGTTGGCAAATAGAAGGAGAAATCCCCTTCAAATCATCAAGAGTGTAGCCAATAGCTCCTCGGTGTTTCTTCAATATTTCCAATAACCTTTCTTCTTCAAACTCTGAAAGCTTAGAACTAATAATAACAGGATATATTTTCTTATCATCAATATGAGCATATTTGAAATTATCAGGTAAAGGCTTTAAATCAAAAACAGGATCTTCCTTTGGTGGCGGTGTTGTACCCAAATCTTCCACCGGTAAATCATGCTTGAGAATAGGTTGACGAAGAAAAATTTCCTCAAGCTCATCTCTTTCTTTCCTAAAAACTTCACTCTCGCTATCCTCCAAATGTTGCTGCAAGGGATTATTAGGAACAAGAACAATAGATGCACACTGCTCCATTTTAAAATCATCACTAGGCAAATCAGCTTTATAAGGAGTTTTGGTAAATTTAGAGAAGTTAAACTCATAAGATTCACCAGCAAATTTAGTCAAAATTTTCTCTTTCTTGCAATCTATAATAGCTCCACAAGTATTTAGAAAAGGTCTACCAAAAATGATAGGACAATAATCACTAGCAGCAGAACCAAGTACCAAAAAGTCAGCAGGATATTTAATCTTACCGCATAGAACTTCCACATCTCGAATAATACCAATTGGAGAAATAGTTTCTCTATTAGCCAGCTGAATAACCACATCAATATCTTCAAGTTCACAAGAATCAATTTCATGCATAATCTCCGTGTAAAGCTCATAAGGAATAGCACTAACACTTGCACCAATATCACATAATCCATAATAGCAATGATCACCAATTCTAACAGATAGCATAGGAACACTAACTTGTTTGGGTTTATTAGGATGTGAAACAATATTAGAAGCATCTTCACAGAAAATAATATGACCATCCTCCACATTTTCAGTCACAAGATCTTTAACTATTGCAACAGCAGGTTCAACTTTTATTTGTTCTTCAGGTTCTACAGGTTTCTTTTCACTTTTATGAACCGCACTATTTATAACAGAGTACTCCTTCATTTTAGCAGGGAAAGGAGTTTTTTCAATATAAGCTTCAGGAATAACATGATCAGCAGTTTCAACTACAACGCATTTATTAATAGATGAATCAATTTTATCTTTATATGGTTCATGATACTTATCAAAATTCTTCTTAGGCAATTCATAATGAGAGGCAAAAGCTTTATAAAGATTTACAGCAACTTGAGAATCAAGACCATATGTAGCACTCATATTATGAAATTTATCAGTATCCATAAAAGCTTCAATGCATTTATAATCATAAATTATACCTGATTCTCTATCCTTGTCGTTCTCCCAACCTTCAGTATTTTCTTGGATCCGATCAAGAAGGTCCTTTTTAAACCCTTCTTTGTTGCGTGTAAATGATCCAGAACAAGAAGTATCCAGCAAGGTCTTGTCTTGAAAAGAAAGTCTTGCATAGAAATTATCAATAATAACATTACCAGGAAGCTCATGAATGGGGCATTTGAGCATTAAAGACTTCAATCTCCCCCAAGCTTGGGCAATACTCTCTCCATCATGAGGCCAAAAATTATATATGCGATTCCGATCCTTGTGAATTTCACTTGGAGGATAGAACTTAGAATAAAACCGGGGTACAATATCATTCCATTCAAGAGAATCCCTGATACGTCTCCAACGTATCTATAATTTCCGATGTTCCATGCTTGTTTTATGACAATACCAACATGTTTTGTTCACACTTTATATCATTTTATGCGTTTTCCGGAACTAACCTATTGACGAGATGCCGAGAGGCCAGTTGCTGTTTTCTGCTGTTTTTGGTTTCAGAAATCCTAGTAACGAAATATTCTCGGAATCGGACGAAATCAACGCCCAAGTTCCTATTTTCATCGGAAGCATCCAGAACACCCGGGAAGGACCAGAGGGGAGCCCTGGGGGCCCCACACCACACCCCGGTGCGGCCAGGGGGGGGCCGCGCCCCCCTATAGTGTGGGCCCCCCAGAGACCCTCCGACTCCGATTCTTCGCCTATTTAAGCCATCGTGACCTAAAACTTCGATACCAATTGACGAAACTCCAGAAAGACTCCAGAGGCGCCGCCACCATCGCGAAACTCCAATTCGGGGGACAGAACTCTGTTCCGGCACCCTACCGGAGCGGGGAAGTGCCCCCGGAAGGCTTCTCCATCGACACCGCTGCCATCTCCACCGCCATCTTCATCACCGCTGCTGCTCCCATGAGGAGGGAGTAGTTCTCCATCGAGGCTCGGGGCTGTACCGGTAGCTATGTGGTTCATCTCTCTCCCATGTACCTCAATACAATGATCTCATGAGCTGCTTTACATGATTGAGATTCATATGAGTTTGTATCACAATTTATCTATGTGCTACTCTAGCAAAGTTATTAAAGTAGTTCTATTCCTCCTGCACGTGTGTAAAGGTGACAGTGTGTGCACCGTGTTAGTACTTGGTTTATGCTATGATCATGATCTCTTGTAGATTGCGAAGTTAACTATTGCTATGATAATATTGATGTGATCTATTCCTCCTACATATGCATGAAGGTGACAGTGTGCATGCTATGCTAGTACTTGGTTTAGTCTTTTGATCTATCTTACACTAAAGGTTACTAAAATATGAGCATTATTGTGGAGCTTGTTAACTCCGGCATTGAGGGTTCGTGTAATCCTACGCAATGTGTTCATCATCCAACAAAAGTGTAGAGTATGCATTTATCTATTCTGTTATGTGATCAATGTTGAGAGTGTCCACTAGTGAAAGTGTAATCCCTAGGCCTTGTTCCTAAATACTGCTGAGTTACTACTGCTTGTTTACTGTTTTACTGCGTTACTACTGCTGCAATACTACCACCATCAACTACACGCCAGCAAGCTATTTTCTGGCACCATTGCTACTGCTCATATATATTCATACCACCTGTATTTCACTATCTCTTCGCCGAACTAGTGCACCTATTTGGTGTGTTGGGGACACAAGAGACTTCTTGCTTTGTGGTTGCAGGGTTGCATGAGAGGGATATCTTTGACCTCTTCCTCCCTGAGTTCGATAAACCTTGGGTGATCCACTTAAGGGAAAACTTGCTGCTGTTCTACAAACCTCTGCTCTTGGAGGCCCAACACTGTCTACAGGAAAGGAGGGGGAACGTAGACATCAAGCTATTTTCTGGCGCCGTTGCCGGGGAGGAAAGGTAAAAGGTACTCACACTCCGGACCTCGGCTACCAAGCTATTTTCCGCCATTGTAAGTACTCGAAGCTATTTCCTTTAGATCCTGCAATTGCAACTTTTTGTTTCTTGTTTACACTAGTTAGGCATAATGGAAAACAACAAAAAAATTGGTGAGCTTTTTAATCTTTTTCCTAATTTAGAATTGTTTGATGCGAAAATTAAAAAACCTATGGAACCTTATTTGCATGCTAGTAGCGATGTTATTAGTATGAATGCAATTACTGCTAATGCTATGAAGAAGTCTAAGCTTGGGGAAGCTAGTTTTTGTGGTCTTTTTAGTTTCCCATCTTTAGGGGAGAAAATTTGTTCTGATAATGCTTTATCTCCCATATGCGATAACTCTAATAATGCTTCTGATATTTTAAATCCACCTGCTGAAAGTATTCCGTATAAAATACCCATGAAAATTATTGAATGTGTTATGGACAACCACTATAAAGGGGATGGAACTGTCCATCCTAGAGATCATTTACTGTTTTTGCACGAATTATGTGGGTTATTCAAGTGTGCAGGTATCTCTATGGATGAAGTGAGGAAGAAGCTATTCTCTGCTTTGTATGCAGTAAAGCGGCGCATTGGTATAAATTGTTGGAGAATAGGCATTCTCTTGGTTGGGAGGAAATTGCATCTCTCTTTTATTCTAAATTTTATCCTCCGCATGAAGTGCATATTGATAGGAATTATATTTATAACTTTTATCCTCGTGATGGAGAGAGTATTTCTCAAGCGTGGGGGAGATTGAAATCACTAATGCTCAAATGTCCCATTCATGAGCTCCCCCGTAATGTTATTGTTAACAATTTTTATGCTAGGCTTTCAGGACAACACAAGGACTATCTGGACGCGTGTTCGGAGGGATCTTTCACAAGCAAGGAGGTTGAAGCTAGGTGGGACCTCCTTGATCGGATTGAGGACAACGCTGAAGGATGGGAGAACAATGAAGGTAAAGAGTCAGGTATAAATTATGATTATGAATGCATTGAAGCTTTTATGGATACCGATAAATTTTGAAATATGAGTGCTACTTATGGTCTTGACTCTCAAGTTGCTGCAAATCTTTATAAAGCCTTTGCTTCTCATTTCGAATTGCCTAAAAATAATTTTGATAAGTATCATGAACCTTTTAAAGAGGCTTGCATGAAGAATGAAATTGTTGTTAATTATTGCAATAAGCATGCTCAAACTCCTAAGAATGCTATTTCCTATAAGCATGTTAATTTTTGTGGAATACATAGACCTTGTGGAATTAATCAAATCAAAGATGAATATTGTATCCATCATGCTAATGAAAAAACTAGAAAGTGGTTTAGGGCTCTAGATGATCTTGGTAAAAAAGTTTGCGCCCTCTATCCTTTTATTTGTGAAGTTTGCCATGAAGTGGGTCATTTTAATTTTCAATGCTCCTCCAATGATAATTTGAACCCAATGAGTGCTGCAAATTTGTATTGTGATGATGAAATTACTCCTAATCAGCATGATGAACTTACTCTATTCTTGGGGTGTGAAGAACTGTCGAGAAAAATCTCTTTGTTACATTTGAGTGATCTTGATATTGATGATGTCCTGCATGGGTGTTTTTCTTATTGCATTGATAATAGCCATACAAATACTTACATACAAAATATTTTAGAAGATGACACCTTGCCAAAATATGATAGGACCGCTGTGTGTTTTCAACTAATTAATGAAAAGGAGGGATCCTCCCAAGTTTCTTTTATTGTTTCTGAAAGTAAATCAGGTTATGCGGACAAGCCACCCTTCAAGCCTCTCACTCCTGAAGAAGGGAACGAGGAAAAGGAGAAGGAGAAGAAGAAGAAGGGAACGAAGAAGAAGAAGAAGAATAAGGGGAATAAAAAGAAAGAGGTAACACCATATCCCCGCGTATATGAGATAACGATAGGTAACCGTAAGTATGTTGCTCCTGATAATTATTGTGATAATGAATCTGAATACGATGATCTTCCTATGCCCTTTACATACATTAGCAATCATGATTTGAATGAGCACACTACTTTTGATATTGCAAATCTCTGGGAAATTAATTCTGAAAATGATGATGATAATGATTGCCATAGTGTCAGTGCTATCCATGCTTCCTCCCATAATGATATAGAAAGCTCTAAGCTTGGGGAAGAGGTGTTTGCAAATCCTTTAGCTACTGGTCATTATGTTCTTGATACATCTCCTTCTAATAACAATAATGGTGTGGACACAGATAAACCGATTGTGAAAGATAACTATTCTATTCCTTATGATGACACTGTGCCTCCGATCTCTGATGATCATTACAAAGAGTGCTATGATATAGGTTCTAACTATCCTTATGAAACTTGTCATAGTCATGATTGGGTTACCAAAAACAATTCCCTTAATATGCAACTTGTTTACCATGTTCAAATTCTTGATAATAATCCTGCTCCAATTACTATTAATGAAAAGAACTCTCCTTATGCCAAAATTAATGATACTTCTATGCATATGAACCATGATAAGAATGTTTTAAGTGATGGGTATATTGTGGATTTCATCAATGATGCTACTGAAAGTTATTATGAGAGAGGGAAATATGGTTATATGCATCTTAATAATATTAAGTTTCCCCTCTTTATGTTGAGAATCTTGAAGTTACTCGTGTTTTATCCTCTTATGCTTGTCACTTTGTTCTTCATGAATTCATTTGTGTACAAGATTCCTCTGCATAGGAAGCATGTTAGGCTTAAATGTGTTTTGAATTGGCCTCTTGAAGCTCTCTTTTGCTTCAAATACTATTTCTTGCGAGTGCATCACCAAAACTGCTGAGCCCATCTTAATGGCTATAAAGAAAGAACTTCTTGGGAGATAACCCATGTGTTATTTTGCTACAGTACTTTGTTTTTATTTTGTGTCTTGGAAGTTGTTTACTACTGTAGCAACCTCTCCTTATCTTAGTTTTGTGTTTTGTTGTGCCAAGTAAAGCCGTTGATAGAAAAGTAAGTACTAGATTTGGATTACTGCACAGTTCCAGATTTCTTTGCTGTCACGAATCTGGGTCCACCTCCCTGTAGGTAGCTCAGAAAATTAAGCCAATTTACGTGCATGATCCTCAGATATGTACGCAACTTTCATTCAATTTGAGCATTTTCATTTGAGCAAGTCTGGTGCCATTTTAAAATTCGTCAATACGAACTGTTCTGTTTTGACAGATTCTGCCTTTTATTTCGCATTGCCTCTTTTGCTATGATGGATGAATTTCTTTGATCCATTAATATCCAGTAGCATTATGCAATGTCCAGAAGTGTTAAGAATGATTGTGTCACCTCTGAATATGTTAATTTTTATTGTGCACTAACCCTCTAATGAGTTGTTTCGAGTTTGGTGTGGAGGAAGTTTTCAAGGATCAAGAGAGGAGTATGATGCAACATGATCAAGGAGAGTGAAAGCTCTAAGCTTGGGGATGCCCCGGTGGTTCACCCCTGCATATATTAAGAAGACTCAAGCGTCTAAGCTTGGGGATGCCCAAGGCATCCCCTTCTTCATCGACAACATTATCAGGTTCCTCCCCTGAAACTATATTTTTATTCCGTCACATCTTATGCACTTTACTTGGAGCGTCTGTATGTTTCTTGCTTTTGTTTTTGTTTGAATAAATGCTTGTGTGGGAGAGAGACACGCTCCGCTGGTTCGTGTGAACAAATGTGTTCTTAGCTTTTAATTTTCATGGCGAAGGTTGAAACTGCTTCGTTAATTACTATATGGTTGGAATTGGAAAATGCTACATGTAGTAATTGGTATGATGTCTTGAATAACTTGATACTTGGCAATAGTTGTGCTCTTGTTTAAGCTCTTGCATCATATACCTTGCACCTATTAGTGAAGAAATACATAGAGCTTGTTAAAATTTGGTTTGCATGAGTGGTTTCTCTAGAGTCTAGATATTTTCTAGTAAGATGTTTGAACAACAAGGAAGACGATGTATAGTTTTATAATGCTTGTAATATGTCTTTTATGTGAGTTTTTCTGTACTAGTTTGTGCTTGTGTTTGCTTCAAACAACCTTGCTAGCCTAAACCTTGTATCGAGAGGGAATACTTCTCATGCATCCAAATCCTGAGCCAAACAACACTATGCCATTTGTGTCCACCATACCTACCTACTACATGGTATTTCTCCGCCATTCCAAAGTAAATTGCTTGAGTGCTACCTTTAAAATTCCATCATTCACCTTTGCAATATATAGCTCATGGGACAAATAGCTTAAAAACTATTGTGATATTGAATATGTAATTATGCACTTTATCTCTTATTAAGTTGCTTGTTGTGCGATAACCATGTTTATTGGGGACGCCATCAACTACCTTTTGTTGAATTTCATGTGAGTTGCTATGCATGTTCATCTTGTCTGAAGTAAGAGCGATCTACCACCTTATGGTTGGAACATGCATATTGTTAGAGAAGAACATTGGGCCGCTAACTAAAGCCATGATCCATGGTGGAAGTTTCAGTTTTGGACATATATCCTCAATCTCAAATGAGAAAATTATTAATTGTTGTTATATGCTTATGCATAAAAGAGGAGTCCATTATCTGTTGTCTATGTTGTCCCGGTATGGATGTCTAAGTTGAAGAATAATCAATAGCGAGAAATCCAATGCGAGCTTTCTCCTTAGACCTTTGTACAGGCGGTATAGAGGTACCCCTTTGTGACACTTGGTTAAAACATGTGCATTGTGATGATCCGGTAGTCGAAGCTAATTAGGACAAGGTGCGGGCACTATTAGTATACTATGCATGAGGCTTGCAACTTGTAAGATATAATTTACATGATACATATGCTTTACTACTACCGTTGACAAAATTGTTTCATGTTTTCAAAATAAAAGCTCTAGCACAAATATAGCAATCGATGCTTTCCTCTTTGAAGGACCATTCTTTTACTTTTATTGTTGAGTCAGTTCACCTATCTCTCTCTACCTCAAGAAGCAAACGCTTGTGTTAACTGTGCATTGATTCTTACATACTTGCTTATTGCATTTGTTATATTGCTTTGCATTGACAACTATCCATGAGATATACATGTTACAAGTTGAAAGCAACCGCTGAAACTTAATCTTCCATAGTGTTGCTTCAATGTCTCTACTATGAATTTATTGCTTTATGAGTAACTCTTATGCAAGACTTATTGATGCTTGTCTCGAAAGTACTATTCATGAAAAGTCTTTGCTATATGATTCAATTGTTTACTCATTGCATTTACATTGTTTCGAATCGCTGCATTCATCTCATATGCTTTACAATGGTATGATTAAGATTATGTTGGTAGCATGTCACCTCAGAAATTATCTTTTATCGTTTACCTACTCGAGGACGAGTAGGAACTAAGCTTGGGGATGCTGATACGTCTGCAACGTATCTATAATTTCCGATGTTCCATGCTTGTTTTATGACAATACCAACATGTTTTGTTCACACTTTATATCATTTTTATGCGTTTTCCGGAACTAACCTATTGACGAGATGCCGAGAGGCCAGTTGCTGTTTTCTGCTGTTTTTGGTTTCAGAAATCCTAGTAACGAAATATTCTCGGAATCGGACGAAATCAACGCCCAAGTTCTTATTTTCACCGGAAGCATCCGTAACACCGGGAAGGACCAGAGGGGAGCCACAGGGGGCCCCACACCACACCCGGCGCGGCCGAGGGGGCCGCGCCCCCTATAGTGTGGGCCCCCGGAGACCCTCCGACTCCGATTCTTCGCCTATTTAAGCCGTCGTGACCTAAAACTTCGATACCAATTGACGAAACTCGAGAAAGACTCCGGAGGCGCCGCCACCGTCGCGAAACTCCAATTCGGGGACAGATCTCTGGTCCGGCACCATGCAGGAGCGGGGAAGTGCCCCCGGAAGGCTTCTCCATCGACACCGCTGCCATCTCCACCGCCATCTTCATCACCGCTGCTGCTCCCATGAGGAGGGAGTAGTTCTCCATCGAGGCTCGGGGCTGTACCGGTAGCTATGTGGTTCATCTCTCTCCCATGTACCTCAATACAATGATCTCATGAGCTGCTTTACATGATTGAGATTCATATGAGTTTGTATCACAATTTATCTATGTGCTACTCTAGCAAAGTTATTAAAGTAGTTCTATTCCTCCTGCACGTGTGTAAAGGTGACAGTGTGCATGCCGTGTTAGTACTTGGTTTATGCTATGATCATGATCTCTTGTAGATTGCGAAGTTAACTATTGCTATGATAATATTGATGTGATCTATTCCTCCTACATATGCATGAAGGTGACAGTGTGCATGCTATGCTAGTACTTGGTTTAGTCTTTTGATCTATCTTACACTAAAGGTTACTAAAATATGAGCATTATTGTGGAGCTTGTTAACTCCGGCATTGAGGGTTCGTGTAATCCTACGCAATGTGTTCATCATCCAACAAAAGTGTAGAGTATGCATTTATCTATTCTGTTATGTGATCAATGTTGAGAGTGTCCACTAGTGAAAGCATAATCCCTAGGCCTTGTTCCTAAATACTGCTGAGTTACTACTGCTTGTTTACTGTTTTACTGCGTTACTACTGCTGCAATACTACCACCATCAACTACACGCCAGCAAGCTATTTTCTGGCACCGTTGCTACTGCTCATATATATTCATACCACCTGTATTTCACTATCTCTTCGCCGAACTAGTGCACCTATTTGGTGTGTTGGGGACACAAGAGACTTCTTGCTTTGTGGTTGCAGGGTTGCATGAGAGGGATATCTTTGACCTCTTCCTCCCTGAGTTCGATAAACCTTGGGTGATCCACTTAAGGGAAAACTTGCTGCTGTTCTACAAACCTCTGCTCTTGGAGGCCCAACACTGTCTACAGGAAAGGAGGGGGAACGTAGACATCAATCCCCATTATCCAGTAATTTATACCAATGCGCCGCCTTACCGGACAGCGATAAAGAGAATAGTTTCTTCCTCACTTCATCCATAGCAATACCTGCACACTTGAATAAACCGCATAATTCATGCAAGAACAATAAATGATCTCCAGGGTGGACAGTTCCATCCCCTTCATAGCGGTTATCCATAACACGTTCAATAATTTTCATAGGTATTTTATATGGTATCACTTCCTCACCTGGCGCCTCATCCACTACCGTTGCAGTAGTAGTAGATTTCCCAAATAAAAATTGAAGAGAAGATCTCTCCATAATGACTTATAGCAGCGAAAGAAATAAAATCAGCACAAACAGTAAAGGTTTTCCTTACCAATTCCACTTACCAATAGCGCTTCACTCCCCGGCAACGGCGCCAGAAAATAGTCTTGATGACCCACAAGTATAGGGGGTGTATCGTAGTATTTTCGATAAGTAAGAATGTCGATCCCAACGAGGAGCAGGAGGTGTTGACAAGCAGTTTCGATGAAGGATTCACTGTAAATGCTCACAGACAAGTATTCAGGGGGTTTAGATGTAACAGTTGAATAAAGTACGAGTAAGTAAAGTGCGAGAGTAACAATTGCAGCGAGTGGCCCAATCCTTTTTAGCACAAAGGACAAGCCGGGTTGTTTACTTATAATGACCAAACGTTCTCGAGGACACACGGGATTTTAGTCTAGTGCTTTCGCTACATACGGCTAAATAATCTTCATTGTTATGATAAGTGTTGTGTGGGTGAACCTATGCTAATGTACCGCCCTTCCTAGGACTAATACATACTTGTGATTATACCCCTTGCAAGCATCCGCAACTACAAGAAAGTAATTAAGAATAAATCTAACCACAGCCTTAAACTCTGAGATCCTGCTATCCCTCCTGCATCGATATACCAACGGGGGTTTAGGTTTCTGTCACTCCGGCAACCCCGCAATTGGCAAACGAATACAAGATGCATTCCCCTAGGCCCATAAATGGTGAAGTGTCATGTAGTCGACGTTCACATGACACCACTAGAAGAATAACACCACAACTTAAATATCATACCATTGAATATTACTCAACCATAGTTCACTACTAACATTTAGACTTCACCCATGTCCTCAAGAACTAAACGAACTACTCACGAGACATCATATGGAACATGATCAGAGGTGATATGATGATGAATAACAATCTGAACATAAACTTGGTTCAATGGTTTCACTCAATAGCATCAATAACAAGCAGAGATCGATACCGGGAGAGTTTCCCCTATCAAACAATCAAGATCAAACCCAAATTGCTACGGCGGTGATGGTGTCCAGCGGTGGAGACGGCGGTGATGATGGTGGAGATGATGATGATGGTGATGGAGATGATGTCCAGCTCGATGACGGTGACGATGGCGTCGATTTCCCCCTCCCGGAGGGAATTTCCCCGGCGGATTCCTGCCCGCCGGAGAGCTCTTTTCTCTCTGGTGTTCTCCGCCCAGCAGAGGCGGCTGTAACTCTTCGCGAGGTACCCTCTGTGGCTTAGGTTTTCGGGACGAAGGATTTCGCGAAGAAAAGGAGGCGAAAGGGGCTGTGGGGCCCCCACACCACATGGTGGCGCGGCCAGGCCATGGGCCGCGCCGCCCTATGGTGTGGGCCCACCCTGGGTCCAGCTGGCTCCTCCTTCTGGCTTCCTTCGTCATCTTGAAAAATAGGATTTTTGGTATAATTTCCTTCCACAGTTGATCTTCCAAAATATTGCGTTCTGACGGTGCTTTTTCCAGCAGAATCCTGGCTCCGGTGCTTGATCCTCCAATAATGATGAAACATGCAAAATAGATGAAATAACATAAGTATTGTGTCCCAATATGAAATATATCAATGAATAACAGCAAATTATGATATAAAATAGTGATTCAAATTGGACGTATCAGACTCCACCACCATGGCCGGCCAACCCTAAAGGGGAGGAGTCCCAAGTGGACTCCCCTAAGGGGGCCGGCCACCCCCTCCCAAGGAAGGGTGGGAATCCCACCTCTAGTGGGAGTCCTAGCTTGGGTAGGTTTCATGTGATATGGAAGGTTTTGGTTTGGGGTCTTATTCGAAGACTTGTAGACCAACTCTTGGGTGTTCCACCTATATAATGAGGGCCAAGGGGAGGGGGCCGGCCACCCCAACACCACAAGGTGGCCGCACCCCTCAAGTGGCCGGCGCCCCCCTCTCCCCAAACCCTAGCCTCCCCACTCCTCCTTCTTCCCCGCACGCTTAGCGAAGCTCCAACGGGATTCTCCACCACCACCGACACCACGCCGTCGTGCTGTCGGATTCAAGAGGAGCTACTACTTCCGCTGCCCGCTGGAACGGGGAGGTGGACGTCGTCTTCATCAACAACCGAACGTGTGACCGAGTACGTAGGTGCTGCCCGTTCGTGGCGCCGTGATCAAGATCTTCTACGCGCTTTTGCAAGCGGCAAGTGAACGTCTACCGCAGCAACAAGAGCCTCATCTTGTAGGCTTTGGAATCTCTTCAAGGGTGAGACTCGATAATCCCCTCGTTGCTACCGTCTTCTAGATTGCATCTTGGCTTGGATTGCGTGTTCGCGGTAGGAAATTTTTTGTTTTCTATGCGACGAATCCCTACATCTTCTAGCACATACCCGGAATATGATCCGTCTTCGTACTACGGAGGTGCTACTTCATGGGCACCATGGGATTGAACTCCACTTAGGCCAAAAGCCTAAGCTTGGGGGGAGGTATACCGGCATCACTCATTCTTTGCATATTATGGTTGCTGGATACTTGTATATACTTGTTTAGTTTCTTTGAGTGGTTTTCTAATGATAGGGAGATGATACTTGGGGAAGTGCTGCCTGAAAACAGATTCTGGACTGTTACCGGAAAAATTCTCAAAAATAGCCAGAACGATATTTTGCGAAGACAATTTTTGTGCATGTTCCTCAGGTTGTTATCTAACTTTCATTAGTTTAACACTTTTCGATTTGAGCAGAGGAAGAATTTCTTAAAAATCGATTACTGTACTGCTGTCAAGTTTGACGAATTCCTGCTGCTTTGTGTTTATGTGACTCTTCTAGTTTCCATTTTCTTGTTTTTGTTTTGTTTCTTTCCTAAAACACAAAAAGACCAAAAATATTTCGGTTGTTTCTCTTCATCATTTGTTTATTTTGGTTTCTTGCATTTATTTTGTTTTATTTGCTATCGTTGGTTTGCTATAAGAAAATCCAAAAAGATTTTGCTTTGTTTGCTTGTTTCCTTTTGTTCTTGTTTCCAATTCGAAAACACCAAAAATATTTGCTGTTCTTCTTTGGTTTTGTAAAGTTCATTTTGAGTTCAATGGTCTTCGGTGGCTGGAGCGTGGTTTTCATTTTATATTATCCTACGATCTACGACAATTCGATTGTGGTGAGAGGCTGGTATGAACTCTATTTGTTTTCATTTTTGTACATATACTCATCCATGTGAGCATGCTTAGTTGGTTCATGTGAGGTATATGTCATTTAAGAAAGTCTAGTAGTTCATGATCTCTCATGTTTAGCTCCAATTTATTAATATGAGTAACATGTCATGGATGTTTGCTTACATTGTTTTATTCATAAGTAGGTATGACATTGTGGTATCCTCCTCTGAATAATTCATTTGTATCGACTTGGCACATGCTCACGCATGCATATGACTGAACAAAAGTCAATTAAGCCTCGATGATTTACATTGCTTCAGAGTTCTTGTATCACTTTTATGCCTCCGTTAATTTATTTTGCCGCAAGCATGATTATGACAGTGACAAGGTATCAACTTGTCAATGCCTATGGATTGTAGGCTAGGGTTTAGTTGAAAGTAGAGGGCAAGTAGATCTCGAAGGTTTCAGCCGAAAAGTACTCGATGATTGTGAAAACTAGGGTTTGTAAACAATGATTCGATTATCTCTGCGTCCCTCGACTCCCCCTTATATAGGAGGCGGAGCCGAGGGATTCGTGCTGTACAAGTTACAAAGTCCGGGAAGGTTTCTAACTCATCCCGTAAGATTACAAATAAGACTTTCTATTACAACTCTAGCTTTCCTTAATAATATCTTGGGCTTCCGAATCTTCTTATTCTTCGGGTAATGGGCCTTCAGTAAACCCCGGGTACTATCTTCGGCAGGCCCATTTGGGATGCCTATGTCAGTAGCCCCCGAGATTTTGCTTAAATCGTAGGGTCAAGGAAAATCTCCACTGTTTATTTTTATTCGACAGCTTCGACTTTTTCTATATTTCTTCTCATAAACATCTATATTGTACAGGGATGATGGTAGTTGGGGCTAGTTCATCTGATGGATCAGGTACTAGTTAACTGCTCTAGTGGCAATCCGCAAAAACCTACTTCAAGATCACGTCCCTGGACATGACCTCGGGATACTGGTGTAAACTTCGACAGGTGCCGCTTAAGGTCTTACCATTCTGTCGAGTCCCAGTAAAATTTATCGGGTACCTAACGCATCCGTTAGGATTTTTCTTCGTATCTGTTGATACGGATAAAAGTAGCAGAGCGCAGTCTTTGGCGATGCCACGCCCAGCAGAACGGATCTGGGGTCTTACCTTCGCAAATTTGCGGCATTCAGAAATTGATCGCAACTTCGGCGTTCTGAGAATATATTATCGAGTGTTTTTTTGGCTGTTGGAATGGCACATTTTATCGAGTCAAAAATGACTTATATTGCCCTCCCGATGGGAGTATATGTAGAGTTAATTATAACTCGAAATATACTTTTTTGCTCTTCTATCTTTCTTTTTTATAATTTTATCGGGCACGCGAACAGCGTTCCCGATGGGAGTAGCCCCCGAGGCTACAGCCAAGGACTTGTACTTGGGTGTAGGCTCCACGCCTTATGCCGCTATATCTTCTTTTATCTCCCGAAGTTTTATAATTTCTCGGGTGCGCGAACAGCGCTCCCGATGGGAGTAGCCCCCGAGGCTATGAACAAATATTTGTATTTGGTCATAGGCTCACGCCATTTCTATCTTGTCATTCTGGATCTTTTCCTTTTTTCCAAAGTAGCCCCCGAGCATTTGATCAAAAACTTGTATTTGATCAAAGACTCAGCATTATTTTTCCGTGTCGCCTTTTATGAAGCTGTTCAGTCGAATTTTTTCTTCTGCCAGGGTGACGTTATTGCTGACGATAGCCACGATTGCTAGTCAGAAATTTGCGACAAGTCTGTTCTCGCTGCCATGCGGGCCCAATTGATCCACTATCTTGACACGTCGTGCAAGTGGGGGACACACGTCCTCCGCTTTTTCTGGCGCACACACCGTAACTTCCCCAACGTTAAGTTACTTTTTTACCCTTGTTGCCACGTGGCTATCATCTGTCACACATTTTCCTTATCCAACGGTTCGTCGTTTCACCGCACCCCTATATAAGATCATCTTCTTCCTCCTTGAGCACTTCCGCTCGCGCCGTCCTCCTTCTCTCATCTGCAAATTTCCTCCTGCGATCCACAACCTCCTAAGCTCCTCGCCTCCAAGCTGCAAACCCTGCGCCATTGTTGATGCCACCGCGTCGATTGACAAGGCACAGCACGCCGGAATCCTCCATGGCCGCCGTGGATCTTGGGGCGGCGGAGTGGGAAAGATCGAAAATTTCCACTCAAGACATCAACATGCTGAAGAAGCTGGGGATCAGCAAGAAACCCAAGGCATTGTGCTTCCCCAGTGAGGAGAGCTACCCAACCCCTCCAATGGGGTACCGGGTAAGTTTTGTCGATCACCTCATCCGCGGTCTGTCCGCCCCCATTCATCCTTTTCTCCGTGGACTGCTTTTTATCTACGGTCTGCAACTCCACCACCTCACGCCAAACTCCATTCTTCACATCTCCATTTTCATCACTCTTTACGAGGCCTTCCTTGGCGTCCAGCCTAACTGGGCGCTATGGAAGCGCATTTTCTTCTGCCGCCGTAATGGCTCGCCCAATGTCGCCTATAATATAGGCGGCGTTGTAATTTCTGTTCGGCCCACTGCTGACTACTTCGATGTCAAGCTTCCTGACTCGGTTCAAGGATGGCGCAAGAAGTGGTTGTACATTCAGGAGGAGAACCATGGATGTGCGGAGGACAACATCCCTCCTTTTGATGGCGCCGAGAAAATCTTTCACCGCCGCTCCTGGGACGCGGAGGCCACCGAAGAAGAAAGGGTGTCGACAGAAACTTTGATGGCTCGTATCCACGAGTTGCAAAATACTCGCGGCAAAGAGTTATCGGGTGTCCAAATCATTGCATACTTTCTTAGGACTAGAGTGCAGCCGCTTCAGGCTCGCAAATATCCTCTCTGGAAATATGCCGGCGACAAGGACGTAGATCGGCTGTCGGTGAATTTGGAAGTCAAGGATTTAGAAAGACTTGTCCGAAAAATTTCATCTCTCAGCAAAAAAGATGCTGTCCCTTCTTCTTGCCGTGTGACGCCATTCAGCGCCGCCAATCCACTTCCCGAGGTAATCTTTGTCTATTGTCTTGTTGTTGCTTTGCTATCTTTTTTGTAACTTCATTTCTGACATCTCTCCCTGCTTTATTTTGCACAGAATCATCCAGACCTTGTCTCGCTTCCTCCTCTTCCTGAAGGTGGAGAAGTCGAAGAAAGGGCCATTGTCACTGATGACAATCAAGAAGCTCCGTCTTTTGTGAATGAACCCGTGGATTCTCGAAAATCTGCGGGATCTTCCGAAGGCACTGCGTCGGCACTATCTCCTCCTCCCGCTGTTTCTCCAAAAGGCAAAAGGAAGAGGAATGACGTCGAAGATTCCGGCACTTCCAAAGCCGAAGAAGTTGATCCTTTTCGTCAGAAGGAATCTTATGATCCATATCTCGCATCCCTCGTCAGCTCGTAAGTCACCTTGATTTCCCCTTATTTCTGTAGTCGAAGTTTTTTGTCTCATCTTGCTTTTTATGCTGTCGATCTTTAATCACAGTGATGATGAGGAAGAAGTACCAACTCGTGACGTGGCTCCTCGGACGAGCGCGTCACGTACTTTACTTGTTTCGGAGACGCCAGTTGAAGGAGAAGAATCCTCGCCTCCTCAACAAAACATCGTCACCACCACTCCTCCTTCAAGCCCCCTTGCTCCTTCACCAAAAAGGACAAGGGTTGAAACGATCATCGAGCCTGCCCCTCAATTGGGTAGCTCTTCGCATTCGCTTTTAGATGATGTAAGTTTTTGACTTTCCTGCTAGTATCTATATTTCCTCTGTTTACTTCTTTTTGTGCCTTCATATTTTTCTCGTACCGATATTTTCTTTCTCTGTTCTTCTTTGACAGCCCATGATCAGAGAGCTTGTTCGCATTGGATCCCAATTCATTGGGTACCGTGAATATGCCAGCAGGACTGAAGGTAACAACTTTTTTTGCTGTCATTGTTTCTAATCTTCTTGCTCCTATTTTTGTCGCAATTTTGACTGTTATTTTCTATTTTGGCAGAGAAACTTGCAGAGGCCAACAGGCTTGCCGACACTCTTGCTCAGAAATTGGAGCAAAGTGAAACGGCTCGCAAGAAAGCCGAACTTGATGCTAGCCAAGCAAAAGTAGAGGCTGATGAGGCCAAAGCAAAAGCTGCTAGTGTCGAAGAACTGCAGAAGAAACTTGATGATGCTAAAGCTGCTTTAAACGAGCACAAAGCCGCACAGGACACCCGTGAAAAGGGAATCCTCAAGCGCTTGAACACGCAAAATCGTCGCTTCCTCGGTAACTTTGTTGATCCCTTCTCTTTTTCTTAAGACTTGCTTTCTTTTGTTTTTACTTGCTGTCGACTAACATATAATTTCTATGGCAGGTCAAACAAGCCAAGATTTTGACCTTGAGAATCCCACCAATGATCCTCTACTTGACGCACTGTCTTATCTGGAGTTTCATGGCCAAGAAATTCGCGAAGGCGTGGTGAATGCTGACGCAGGATTGTCGAAGTTGTTCCCCTACTTCTTCCCGAAGAAAGAGGAGCCTAAGACTTTCCTTGCCCTTGCCAAGGACTTCAATCCACCAGAGGATCTTGGACTGAAGATGCGCCAGGAGAACATGAAGGTTCTTTGTTGAGAACACTATTGCCTTGGTCGCTGATAGTCAACAAACTGTTGACTGGATGAAGGTTGGCGACACCGATCAGATAGAGCAATCAAGATGGAGGTCGTTGATCAAGGCAGCCAAGCCCAACACGAAGAAAATCCTGGCCTATCTCGGGATCAAGCCATCTTCAACTCCTAGCTCATCAAGGCCGGAGGTCTAGTTGAATGCCTTTGCTTTTTCTTTCCTTTGCTTTCTCTATTTCTTTTGCTGTTGTCGCCATTTTAGCCTTGGCAACAATTACCCTGTTAGTTCCTTTGGAGAACTTCTTTTGTAATGTCCGTGTAAACTTTCTAGAAATCAATGAAATTCCTCTTGGTAGTATCATTGATCCTGGGACTTTCTTTTCCAGTTAATATTTGATAATTATTCGACCAACCCTTGCTCTGCCGATGCTTCACCTGCGTCTTCCTTCTCGAAGAAAATACTAGTCGATGATAATCCCCTCGAAGGTTCTTCAAGCAAACATTTGTCGGAAGATTTGCAAGAACTTCGACAACAACTTCAATCCATGAAGAAACAAACTCTGGCAATGATGGAACAATCTCGGAAAGCATCCAAACAAGAAAAACTTGCTCTCCAACAAGCCAAAGAGGCTATGGCTGCCAAGGATACTGCTGTATTGCAAGCAAAGGGAGCCACTACCCGAGAAAATAGCATGCTCGAGCTAATGCTGGAAGCTAGCACAGATATGTTAGGTATGTTTTTCCAACCTCACAATGCCTCCTCTTTATTTTGCTGTGCCCCCCTTCAAATTTCTTGCCTTGTCGCTTAATAGGCTCGGTTCTTGATGCTGCCGCCGAAGATCGAAGAGTAGACGAGAGAACAAATCTTCTTGTCAATCTTTCCCTTAACCATGGCTGTTTATTCTGGGCCACCCCTGAACGAACCCAGCAAATTGTCAGGTTCCAAGATCGTGCTTGCCAAGTGCGCGAATTTCTCAATTTTTGCACGACAACATTAACCCTTGTTTACAAGACTTTGTTTCCTCGAAATGAGGTTCACAAAACTCTTCCTGAATTGCTGGAGATATTCAGAGATGCTCCCCGCATTCATAATTTTGTGCGAGCTCAACTGACTGCTGGAGCAAGGTTCGCCATGATTATGATAAATATTTGTCATCCAAAATTAGACCTGACGAAGATTGTTGCTGATTGCCTGGCCAAGAAATCACGGCGAAAAAATGATATTGATACAATCAATGAGATGGTAACTCCTGTGGCCGAGTCGATGATAGATGAGCTTCTTCGGATGGACTCAGAATTCTTCGTCAAGGGGTCCTATGCTGAACATAAAACAACCAGAGGCTTGTCCATAGATAGTATTTTAGGCTTTGACTGATTTGTACCATATTGCAAAACTTTGTGTCTCTATCTTTTCTGATTTCTTTTTTATTTCCGAAGAATTTTGTTGTATATTGCAAAGTGTTCTATATTGTTGGAGCCCCCGAGCCTTCTGGCTAGAGTTTGTACTGTTTTTTCCATCTCGAAGATTTTTCCTTCTGTTGTAATAAGACATCTTTGTTTTTTCATTGATGGATTGCAAGCCCTCGAGTATCTTAGTGTCGAAGTTCTATATTTTTGTTGCGAGGTTCTTGGACCAAAGCAATAAGATTTTTAACGTGTACATGATACGTCTCCGACGTATCGATAATTTCTTATGTTCCATGCCACATTATTGATGTTATCTACATGTTTTATGCACACTTTATGTCATATTCGTGCATTTTCTGGAACTAACCTATTAACAAGATGCCGAAGTGCCGCTGTCTTGTTTTTCTGCTGTTTTTGGTTTCAGAAATCCTAGTAAGGAAATATTCTCGGAATTGGACGAAATCAAAGCCCAGGGGCCTATTTTCTCACGAAGCTTCCAGAAGTCCGAAGGAGAGACGAAGAGGGGCCACGGAGGGGCCACACCCTAGGGCGGCGCGGCCCCCCCCTTGGCCGCGTGGCCCTGTGGTGTGGGGCCCCCGTGCCGCCTCTTGACCTGCCCTTCCGCCTATAAAAAGTCTCCGTGACGAAACCCCCAGTACCGAGAGCCACGATACGGAAAACCTTCCAGAGACGCCGCCGCCGCCGATCCCATCTCGGGGGATCCAGGAGATCGCCTCCGGCACCCTGCCGGAGAGGGGAATCATCTACCGGAGGACTCTACGCCGCCATGGTCGCCTCCGGTGTGATGTGTGAGTAGTCTACCCCTGGACTATGGGTCCATAGCAGTAGCTAGATGGTTGTCTTCTCCCCATTGTGCTATCATTGTCGGATCTTGTGAGCTGCCTAACATGATCAAGATCATCTATCTGTAATTCTATATGTTGCGTTTGTTGGGATCCGATGAATAGAGAATACTTGTTATGTTGATTATCAAAGTTATGCTATGTGTTGTTTATGATCTTGCATGCTCTCCGTTACTAGTAGATGCTCTGGCCAAGTAGATGCTTGTAACTCCAAGAGGGAGTACTTATGCTCGATAGTGGGTTCATGCCTGCATTGACACACAGGACAGTGTGAGAAAGTTCTAAGGTTGTGTTGTCTTGTTGCCACTAGGGATAAAACATTAGTGCTATGTTCAAGGATGTAGTCACTAGTTACATTACGCACCATACTTAATGCAATTGTCTGTTGTTAGCAACTTAATACTGGAAGGGGTTCGGATGATAACCTGAAGGTGGACTTTTTAGGCATAGATGCAGTTGGATGACGGTCTATGTACTTTGTCGTAATGCCCAATTAAATCTCACTATACTCATCATGATATGTATGTGCATGGTCATGCTCTCTTTATTTGTCAATTGCCCAACTGTAATTTGTTCACCCAACATGCTATTCGTCTTATGGGAGAGACACCTCTAGTGAACTGTGGACCCCGGTCCAATTCTCTTTACTGAAATACAATCTACTGCAATACTTGTTCTACTATTTTCTGCAAACAATCATCTTCCACACAATACGGTTAACTCTTTGTTACAGCAAGCCGGTGAGATTGACAACCTCACTGTTTCGTTGGGGCAAAGTACTTTGGTTGTGTTGTGCAAGTTCCACGTTGGCGCCGGAATCCCTGGTGTTGCGCCGCACTACATCTCGCCGCCATCAACCTTCAACGTGCTTCTTGGCTCCTCCTGGTTCGATAAACCTTGGTTTCTTTCTGAGGGAAAACTTGCTGCTGTGCGCATCATACCTTCCTCTTGGGGTTGCCCAACGAACGTGTGAAATACACGCCATCAAGCTCTTTTTCTGGCGCCGTTGCCGGGGAGATCAAGACACGCTGCAAGGGGAGTCTCCACTTCTCAATCTCTTTACTTTGTTTTTGTCTTGCTCAGTTTTATTTACTACTTTGTTTGCTGCAGTAAATCAAAATACAAAAAAATTAGTTGCTAGTTTTACTTTACTTGCTATCTTGTTTGCTATATCAAAAACACAAAAAAATTAGTTTACTTGCATTTACTTTACTTTATTCATCATGTTTCCTTTTAATTTTACCACAAAAAACATACCGGTAGGACGTGGGTCTATAGTTGGGAGAAATAATATAGAAGAATTTTTCAATCATGTTAGTACTATTGAAAATTTTGAAGATAGACACTTGGTAGACCTTGCGCCTACTTATGAAATTGCTGCTGCGCATTTAGTTCGCCTGTTGGAAACTAAATTTGTTAATCTTAATCCTATAATCCAACACATGTTTTTCACACTTGGCGATATGGAAGAAGGGGAAAAGAAAGATTTTGTATTAGAAACCCTTCTTAGAGAATTTGGTGGTCTAGCAAGAGAAGCTAGAAAGGTGTTTGCTAAATTTAATATGCTTGGTTCTCCTACTAATTTTGTTAGTCTCCTTGAAAAGATGGATATGGATAGAATAAGATACACTAATAATATTGATGATGGAGGGGAGATCAAAGCACCAATACCATGTAAGCTCCTAGCTATGAATGATGCACTAGAAAATAACTATGCTTGGCTTGTTCCTGAAAATTTGTTTGATGAGAGTAGCACGCCTAAGACTAATGAAAAGGGGGATGCTAAAACTTATGTATCTAATATACTATGCCTGGTTGAGAAAAGCCCACACCCCGCTGTAGAAGTACCACCCTTCGATAATACTTGATACACACTTTCTGCGCCTAGCTTAAAGGCATTAAAGAAAAGCGCTTATGGGAGACAACCCATGTTTTTACCTACAGTATTTTGTTTTATATTTGTGTCTTGGAAGTTGTTTAATACTGTAGCAACCTCTCCTTATCTTAGTTTTGTGTTTTTTTGTGCCAAGTTAAGCCGTTGGTAGAAAAGTAAGTACTAGATTTGGATTACTGCACAGTTCCAGATTTCTTTGCTGTCACGAATCTGGGTCCACCTCCCTGTAGGTAGCTCAGAAAATTAAGCCAATTTACGTGCATGATCCTCAGATATGTACGCAACTTTCATTCAATTTGAGAATTTTCATTTGAGCAAGTCTGGTGCCATTTTAAAATTCGTCAATACGAACTGTTCTGTTTTGACAGATTCTGCCTTTTATTTCGCATTGCCTCTTTCGCTATGTTGGATGAATTTCTTTGATCCACTAATGTCCAGTAGCATTATGCAATGTCCAGAAGTGTTAAGAATGATTGTGTCACCTCTGAATATGTCAATTTATATTGTGCACTAACCCTCTAATGAGTTGTTTCGAGTTTGGTGTGGAGGAAGTTTTCAAGGATCAAGAGAGGAGTATGATGCAACATGATCAAGGAGAGTGAAAGCTCTAAGCTTGGGGATGCACCCGGTGGTTCACCCCTGCATATATCAAGAAGACTCAAGCATCTAAGCTTGGGGATGCCCAAGGCATCCCCTTCTTCATCGACAACATTATCAGGTTCCTCCCCTGAAACTATATTTTTATTCCATCACATCTTATGTGCTTTTTCTTGGAGCGTCGGTTTGTTTTTTTTGTTTTGTTTGAATAAAATGGATCCTAGCATTCACTTTATGGGAGAGAGACACGCTCCGCTGTAGCATATGGACAAGTATGTCCTTGGTTTCTACTCATAGTATTCATGGCGAAGTTTCTCCTTCGTTAAATTGTTATATGGTTGGAATTGGAAAATGATACATGTAGTAATTGCTATAAATGTCTTGGGTAATGTGATACTTGGCAATTGTTGTGCTCATGTTTAAGCTCTTGCATCATATGCTTTGCACCCATTAATGAAGAAATACATAGAGCATGCTAAAATTTGGTTTGCATATTTGGTTTCTCTAAGGTCTAGATAATTTCTAGTATTGAGTTTGAACAACAAGGAAGACGGTGTAGAGTCTTATAATGTTTTCAATATGTCTTTTATGTGAGTTTTGCTGCACCGGTTCATCCTTGTGTTTGTTTCAAATAAGCCTTGCTAGCCTAAACCTTGTATCGAGAGGGAATACTTCTCATGCATCCAAAATACTTGAGCCAACCACTATGCCATTTGTGTCCACCATACCTACCTACTACATGGTATTTTCTGCCATTCCAAAGTAAATTGCTTGAGTGCTACCTTTAAAATTCCATCATTCACCTTTGCAATATATAGCTCATGGGACAAATAGCTTAAAAACTATTGTGGTATTGAATATGTAATTATGCACTTTATCTCTTATTAAGTTGCTTGTTGTGCGATAACCATGTTCACTGGGGACGCCATCAACTTTTCATTTTTGAATTTTATGTGAGTTGCTATGCATGTTCGTCTTGTCTGAAGCAAGAGAGATCTACCACCATATGGTTAAGCATGCATATGTTAGAGAAGAACATTGGGCCGCTAACTAAAGCCATGCTCCATGGTGGAAGTTTCAGTTTTGGACAACAATCCTCAAATCTCAAATGAGAAAATTATTAATTGTTGTTACATGCTTATGCATAAAAGAGGAGTCCATTATCTGTTGTCTATGTTGTCCCGGTATGGATGTCTAAGTTGAAGAATAATCAATAGCGAGAAATCCAATGCGAGCTTTCTCCTTAGACCTTTGTACAGGCGGCATAGAGGTACCCCTTTGTGACACTTGGTAAAAACAATGCATTGTGATGATCCGGTAGTCCAAGCTAATTAGGACAAGGTGCGGGCACTATTAGTACACTATGCATGAGGCTTGCAACTTATAAGATATAATTTACATGATGCATATGTTTTATTACTACCGTTGACAAAATTGTTTCATGTTTTCAAAATCAAAGCTCTAGCACAAATATAGCAATCGATGCTTTTCCTCTATGGAGGACCATTCTTTTACTTTCAATGTTGAGTCAGTTCACCTATTTCTCTCCACCTCAAGAAGCAAACACTTGTGTGAACTGTGCATTGATTCCTACATACTTGCTTATTACACTTATTATATTACTCTATGTTGACAATATCCATGAGATATACATGTTACAAGTTGAAAGCAACCGCTGAAACTTAATCTTCTTTTGTGTTGCTTCAATGCCTTTACTTTGAATTATTGCTTTATGAGTTAACTCTTATGCAAGACTTATTGATGCTTGTCTTGAAGTGCTATTCATGAAAAGTCGTTGCTTTATGGTTCACTTGTTTACTCATGTCATATACATTGTTTTGATCGCTGCATTCACTACATATGCTTTACAAATAGTATGATCAAGATTATGATGGCATGTCACTCCAGAAATTATCTGTGTTATCGTTTTACACCTTCGGACGAGCAGAACTAAGCTTGGGGATGCTGATACGTCTCCGACGTATCGATAATTTCTTATGTTCCATGCCACATTATTGATGTTATTTACATGTTTTATGCACACTTTATGTCATATTCGTGCATTTTCTGGAACTAACCTATTAACAAGATGCCGAAGTGCCGATTCTTTGTTCTGCTGTTTTTGGTTTCAGAAATCCTAGTAAGGAAATATTCTCGGAATTGGACGAAATCAAAGCCCAGGGGCCTATTTTCTCACGAAGATTCCAGAAGTCCGAAGGAGAGACGAAGAGGGGCCACGGAGGGGCCACACCCTAGGGCGGCGCGGCCCCCCCCTTGGCCGCGCGGCCCTGTGGTGTGGGGCCCCCGTGCCGCCTCTTGACCTGCCCTTCCGCCTATAAAAAGTCTCCGTGACGAAACCCCGATGCACGAGAGCCACGATACGGAAAACCTTCCAGAGACGCCGCCGCCGCCGATCCCATCTCGGTGGATCCAGGAGATCGCCTCCGGCACCCTGCCGGAGAGGGGAATCATCTACCGGAGGACTCTACGCCGCCATGGTCGCCTCCGGTGTGATGTGTGAGTAGTCTACCCCTGGACTATGGGACCATAGCAGTAGCTAGATGGTTGTCTTCTCCCCATTGTGCTATCATTGTCGGATCTTGTGAGCTGCCTAACATGATCAAGATCATCTATCTGTAATTCTATATGTTGCGTTTGTTGGAATCCGATGAATAGAGAATACTTGTTATGTTGATTATCAAAGTTATGCTATGTGTTGTTTATGATCTTGCATGCTCTCCGTTACTAGTAGATGCTCTGGCCAAGTAGATGCTTGTAACTCCAAGAGGGAGTACTTATGCTCGATAGTGGGTTCATGCACGCATTGACACAGGACGATGTGACAGAAAGTTCTAAGGTTGTGTTGTGTCGTTGCCACTAGGGATAAAACATTAGTGCTATGTTCAAGGAGGTAGTCTCTAGTTACCTGACGCACCCGCCTTACTGCAATTGTCTGTTGTTAGCAACTTAATACGGAAGGGGTTCGGATGATAACTTTGAAGGTGGACTTTTTAGGCATAGATGCAGTTGGATGACGGTCTATGTACTTTGTCGTAATGCCCAATTAAATCTCACTATACTCATCATGATATGTATGTGCATGGTCATGCTCTCTTTATTTGTCAATTGCCCAACTGTAATTTGTTCACCCAACATGCTGTTCGTCTTATGGGAGAGACACCTCTAGTGAACTGTGGACCCCGGTCCAATTCTCTTTCTTGAAATACAATCTCTTTGCAATACTTGTTCTACTGTTTTCTGCAAACAATCATCTTCCACACAATACGGTTAACTCTTTGTTACAGCAAGCCGGTGAGATTGACAACCTCACTGTTTCGTTGGGGCAAAGTACTTTGGTTGTGTTGTGCAAGTTCCACGTTGGCGCCGGAATCCCTGGTGTTGCGCCGTACTACATCTCGCCGCCATCAACCTTCAACGTGCTTCTTGGCTCCTCCTGGTTCGATAAACCTTGGTTTCTTTCTGAGGGAAAACTTGCTGCTGTGCGCATCATACCTTCCTCTTGGGGTTGCCCAACGAACGTGTGAAATACACGCCATCAGTACACTATATTTATAATTGTTAGCTTCCGATTTTTATATTTGGCGAGGTATTAGTGTACCAAGGCGAAATATTTCGGTAAGTCTAGTTTGTCTATATTGTACGTATTTTGAGACTTGAAGGCGTTGAGCCCTCGCGCGTATCGAAGAATAAGAAGTATATCTCCTCTATCTTTATTATATTGCAGCACCGTGAGCCCGCCTCATTAAAAACCTTTCCGACCCCACTCGGTGCCCCGAAAAGGAAAAGAGTGCGTCTGAAAACTCGCGGGCGTTTCAGTACATTGTATTTTTACAGAGAAGGACTATATTTCAGCTCTAGGCGTAGAACCGCCTGAGCTGCGCCACGTTCCAGGGGTTTTTCTCGGGAGCCCTTATCTTCTTGTCCTTGATCCTGTATGCACCTCCGTCGATGACTTCCGTGACAACGTAGGGCCCCAACCATGGTGATTCGAGCTTCTCGGTACTTTTTTGATTTAACCGCAAGACCAAATCCCCAACTTGAAAAGATCTTGGCCTTAACCGTCGACTGTGGTAATTTTTGAGGTCTTGCTGGTATTTGGTGACTCGTGAAAGTACTTCATCTCGAGCTTCGTCGAGTGCGTCCATATCATCCTCTCGAGCTTTTTGTGATGTTTCTTCGTCATACTCTGTTACTCTTGGAGAATCATGCTCTATTTCAATTGGTAGTACTGCTTTGGCTCCGTGGACGAGAAAAAACGGAGTTTCTTGTGTCGCCGTATTTGGTGTTGTTCGGATGCTCCACAAAACACTTGGCAATTCCTCTGGCCAAGTATGTCGAGCTTTTTCAAGCGGTCCTAGCAGGCGCTTTTTGAGGCCGTTGCAGATGATTCCATTGGCTTTCTCGACTTGCCCGTTAGTTTGCGGGTGCCCAACTGACGCAAAGTGCAATTTAATGCCTACTTCTGCGCAGTATTCCTTGAATTCCTTGGATGTGAAGTTTGAACCATTATCTGTGACAATGCTATGAGGCACTCCAAATCAAAAAACCAGGCCTTTCACAAACTTTATTGCCGATACTGCATCTGGTGAATTTATTGGCTTCGCTTCTACCCACTTGGTGAATTTGTCGACAGCGACCAGCAGGTACTCATACCCTCCTGGCGAAGCTTTGTGCAACTTGCCCACCATATCAAGTCCCCATTGGGCAAAGGGCCACGACAATGGTATTGGTGTTAATTCCGCCGCTGGAGAGTGAGGTTTTGCGGCAAATCTTTGACACGCGTCGCAAGTTCTTACTATTTCCTTGGCATCCTCGATTGTTGTCAACCAATAGAATCCTGCCCGAAAAACTTTGGTTGCCATAGCTCGACTACTTGCGTGGTGGCCACATATTCCTTCGTGTACATCCTTCAGAATTATTCTTCCTTCCTCGGGTGTGACACACCTTTGCATAACGCCTGAAATACTTCGCTTGTATAACTCCCCCTTGATCACTGTGAAAGCTTTGGATCGTCGAATAATTCGCCTGGCCTCAACTGGATCATCGGGTATTTCTTTCCTGAGGATATATGATACATACACTTGCATCCAAGGAACTTCTACCATCATCACAAGTTCTTGGTCCTCTTCATCCTCCGTAGTTTCTTTGAGGGGCGCCGAAGTTTTTCCTTCCTTTGCTTTTTTCTGCACCTTTTTCGGCTTCGTAGATCTCTCCGCTATTTCTTCCCAAAATACTCCTGGCGGGATTGGGAGGCACTGCGATCCGATGTTTGCGAGAACGTCGGCTTCATCATTGCTCAATCTACTGATGTGATTTACCTCACACCCATCAAACAGCTTCTCAAGCTCATTGTACACCTCCTTGTATGCCATCATGCTATCATTGACTGCATCACATTGGTTCATAACTTGCTGAGCCACCAATTGTGAGTCGCCAAAGATTTTTAATCGAGTTGCACCGCAGGCTTTTGCCATCTTCATCCCGTGTATGAGGGCTTCATATTCTGCTTCATTGTTGGATGCGTTAGGGAACATCATCCGAAGGACGTATTTCAATTTGTCGCCTTCAGGTGATATAAGTACTACTCCTGCGCCAGCTCCTTCTGCTCTCTTGGACCCATCGAAGTTCATGGTCCAAGTTCTCGACAAATCTGGGGGTCCCGTGTTTTGTAGCTCCATCCACTCTGCAATGAAATCTGGCAGAACTTGCGACTTGATTGCCTTTCTTTTTTCATACGTGATGTCCCGAGGGGAAAGTTCTATTCCCCAAAGGGAGACACGCCCTGTAGCTTCTGGATTGTTCAGTATATTCGAAAGAGGTGCTTCGTTGACTACTATTATCGGGTGTGCCGAAAAATAGTGGCGCAACTTCCTTGCCGTTGCAATTACTCCATATGCTAGTTTCTGGTACTGCGGGTACCGCTGTTTGGAAGGCGATAAAACTTCACTGATGAAATATACTGGCCTCTGCACTCCATGGAGTTTTCTTTCGACGACTAGCACCGTGCTAACCACTTGGGGCGTGGCTGCAATATACAGTAGGAGAGGTTCCTTTTCCTTCGGCGCCACCAAGATTGGTGGTGTCGAGATTGTGCGCTTCAAATCCTCGAAAGCTCTGTCGGCCTCTTCGTTCCACTGGAATTTCTCTCCTTGCTTTATCAGAGCGTAAAATGGTAACGCTTTTTCTCCCAGCCTGGCGACGAATCTGCTCAAAGCTGCGACTCGCCCAGTTAGCTGCTGTATTTCTTTCAACTTTGTTGGCTTCCTCATTGTTACGATAGCCTGTATTTTGTCAGGATTTGCTTCAATCCCTCTTGCTGAAACTAAAAACCCCAGAAGTTCTCCTGCTGGAACGCCAAAAGAACACTTCGTCGGGTTCAGCTTGAGGCAGAATTTGTCGAGGTTGTCAAAGGTTTCCTTGAGATCCTCGATCAGTGTTGCCCCCTTTTTTGACGTTATGACGACATCGTCGATGTATACTTGCACGTTTTTCCCAATCTGTGTTGCCAAACACTTCTGCATCATCCTCTGATATGTTGCTCCCGCGTTTTTCAGACCAAAGGGCATTGTTCTGTAGCAAAACACGCCATAAGGCGTGATGAACGCTGTCTTTACTTCATCTTCTTCTTTCAATCTGATCTGGTTGTAACCAGAATATGCGTCCAGGAAGGAAAGACGTTCACATCCAGCCGTGGAGTCGATAATTTGATCGATCCTCGGGAGGGGAAAGTGATCCTTTGGACAATGTTTATTGAGACACGTAAAGTCGACGCACATACGAAGGACCTTAGTGTTTTTCTTCGGCACCAACACAGGATTTGCTACCCATGTGGCTTCTGTGTGCAACTCCTTGATAAAACCAGCTTCTCGTAGTCGATCGATTTCTGACAGCATGGCCTTGCGGTTTGGTTCCGAAAAACGCCGCAAGGGTTGTTTGATTGGTCTCGCTAGTGGATCCAATTTTAGGTGGTGCTCGGCAAGTTCCCTGGGTACTCCTGGCATGTCAGCTGGACACCATGCGAAGATTTTCCAGTTCTCACGGAGGAACTCGACGAGCGCGCTTTCCTATGCGAGGTCCATGTCGTTTGCGATGGACGTCGTCTTTTTCGGGTCTGTCGGGTGAATCTGCACCTCCTTAGAATTTTTCTCGGTATTGAAAGTTGATTCTTTATTTGGCCTTCCAACGTCTGGCAGCACGTCGTAATCAGTCATACTCCTTGACGCCAAATACTCAGCTTGCATCCCGAAAGTTTCTGATATCCGATGAAAATCCTTATCGCACTTATCGGCTAAGGCGAAGCTTCCTTTGACTGTGATTGGTCCCTTCGGTCCAGGCATCCTCCACAACAGGTATGTATAGTGTGGTACCGCCATAAATCTAGCATATGCTGGTCGTCCCAACAGAGCGTGGTACTGCGACGGAAAATCCACAACTTCAAACTCCAGCTTCTCGATTCTATAATTTTCTCGGGTTCCAAACTGAACGTCGAGATTGATCTTCCCCAATGGATAACTTGGTTTTTCCGGTGTGATACCATGGAACCTCATGTCTGTTGGCTTCAAGTTTGCTAGGGATATGTTCATTTTCCTCAATGTATCTGCATACATAAGGTTTAAGCTGCTGCCGCCATCTATGAACACTCGAGAGACATCAAATCCCGCAATAACTGCTGGTAAGATAAGTGCTGACTGCCCTGGTCGAGGAACTTGCTGCGGATGATCTGCTATGGTGAAACCAATATCTTGCCCTGACTAATTAAGATACTCGACCGTTGGTGGAGGCATTTTTTCTGCCATGAACACCTGTCGTGAGATTACTTTCTGAGCTCTATTGGATGGCCTTCCCTTCTGAATCATCGACACCGCTCCATTAGAGTTAGGATCAACGTAAGGTGGTGGTGGAGGTGCTGCCGCTATTCTGAGCTGATGTCGATTATCTTCTGTGATCGCGGGAGGAGGTGGCAAGTGAATCTCGCTCCTGGGTTCTCGAGGATTTCTCTGTGCTGCTCGAGCGTTAGCGTGTTCTGCCCACCTTAACATTGCCTGGAAATTGCGACAATCTTTCTGCAGATGTCCCGTTGTCTTTTTCCGTTGCTGTCGAGGAAAAAGTGCATCTGACACGGCCCATTCATCATCTCTTCAGGAGACACAAAAGGCCTCGGGAACCTAGGCCCGCTATTTTGCCTGTTGTTTCGAGAATCGTCTCTATTATCGCCTCGCTGCTCATTGCTTCTTTGATAATCATCTCTGTTGTTTCCTCCTGTGTTTGCCCGAAAACCTGCCGAAATTTGTCCTGGAGCGTCATAGTTCGGGTACTGCCGAGGAAATCGTCGCCTCGGTTGATAATTTCGACCACGGTCCTCCTCTGGCGACCTGTGCCGTTTGTTGTGGACATCATCTTCTCCATCTGCCCATCTGTTTGCTATTTCCATTAACGCGGATACTGTCTTTGGGTTGGTCCTTCCCAAGTCCTCGACAAAATCTCCACGCCTGATTCCTGCGACAAACGCATCTATCGCTCTTTCGTCAGATATATTTTCTGCCGAGTTTTTGATGATGTTCCACCTTTGGATATATTTTCTCATTGGCTCGTCTGGCTTTTGTCGACATGCTCTCAACTCCTCTAACGACGCAGGTTTTTTGCACGTGGACCTGAAGTTCTTGACGAACACGTCCTCGAAGCTTTCCCAACTGTCGATAGATCCTGGAGGAAGTTTCTTTATCCAAGACCGTGCGGCTCCACTCAAATGTACCTGGATGCTTTGCATAGCTGTTGCTCTGGTTCCTCCTGTGAGTTTCACCGTCTCGAGATAATCAACTAGCCAATCTTCTGGATCTTGAAGGCCGTCGAATTTTTTGAAATTATCAGGCAACTTGAATCCCGAAGGTACTCGAGTTTTTCGCACTCTCCTTGTGAAGCACGGCAAACCGCACATATCCTCGTCGTTTAACTCCGGGGACTGTCGATGTTCTCTTCTACTTTGACGCGCTCTGTCAACCCTTGCTTGTGCTGCCGTATCTCTTGCTCCACTTGGTCCTTCAGGAGCTGCTGCTGCTGCCGCAGGCCGTGGACTATTTTGCCTTGTTGTTCCTTCGGGAGGCGTTGATACAAACGCCGTCCCCATGGCACCAACTCCTGCTATCGCCATGTTGTAAAGTGTTTCCCTTGGATCTCCTGGAGGTGGTTTAGATGCGAGAATAAAAGCATGTGTCGCCATATACCCAGCCTCTGGTGTCTTAGGGATGATGTTTCCTCTTGTATCTATCGACATAAAGGACATGTCGAGGTTTTGGACCAGGTGCTCTCTTTCTGCTTCGGGTATATGTTGTAACCTTGATCTTGCTCTGTTCCGAGCTTCCCTGTGGCTATCACCCGAAGTTCTAGATTGTCGACTCAACTCTGCCCTCCTCCTGCTGGACGCAGAAGCTGCCTCCTTTCTTCTATTTAACTCAGCTGCCTGTTTTTCCAATTCTCTTGCAGCTCGTGCGAGCCTATATTGATATGCTTGTAATTCCTCTGGCGTGGCTGTGGTGGCCATTGGTTCTGAGCCGTCCATAGCTCTCGCGGCTCTATCCCATGCTGCTTGCGGGAGCTGAACTCTGTGTCGCGGCTGTGGCCCGACGTATTTATTGCCCAAACCTCGTCGCAGATCGGAGGGATCGACGTATGGATTTTCCAGATCATCGAAAGCCTCGGATGTTTCCTCTTGGTCATTGCCTGACTCTCCAATGACATAAATCTGATGATATTTTGTATTCAGATCTATGTTGGGTTTAGTGACACCATCGTTGAGATTGGTGAAGACCTTGCCCACTATAGTAGATTTGTCGATGAAGTCGTAACTGTCGACACTGCTTGAGCCATCGCTTATATATGAGTCCGCAGATGACTCAAACGACATGTCGCTGAAGATCTTGGCGAGTTTCTCTCTTGCCCTGATGCTGATGTAGCGTGACGACGAAGTTTCCTCTTCTCCTGATTCGGTTGACGATGTATAGCTTGAAAAATCGGAATCGACCGCCGATGATCCCGACGAAATCGGAATTTCGACACGATACGATCCTTCTTTCTCGACGCGAAAGTGAAACCTTCCAAACGTCATCTCCATAGGCTCCGCCAGATACGCATATGCATCCAAACGGGAGGGTGGGTGAGGAACAAAATCGACAGAACCAGCAGCGATCTGTTTACCTCGATCCATTGCGTTGCTTGCGGTTGATGATGTCAAAGATCTTGAACGTGCCATCGAGATCAGATCCTTACGCCTCTAGTTCCCACAGACGGCGCCAATTGACAAGGTATCAACTTGTCAATGCCTATGGATTGTAGGCTAGGGTTTAGTTGAAAGTAGAGGGCAAGTAGATCTCGAAGGTTTCAGCCGAAAAGTACTCGATGATTGTGAAAACTAGGGTTTGTAAACAATGATTCGATTATCTCTGCGTCCCTCGACTCCCCCTTATATAGGAGGCGGAGCCGAGGGATTCGTGCTGTACAAGTTACAAAGTCCGGGAAGGTTTCTAACTCATCCCGTAAGATTACAAATAAGACTTTCTATTACAACTCTAGCTTTTCTTAATAATATCTTGGGCTTCCGAATCTTCTTATTCTTCGGGTAATGGGCCTTCAGTAAACCCCGGGTACTATCTTCGGCAGGCCCATTTGGGATGCCTATGTCAGACAGTGACTGCTCTCTTGATTTGTCGCTCCCCAGTCTATTGCTAGCCTTCACTTGTACTGAGCGGGAACGCTGCTCGTGCTTCCAAACACCTGAAAACCAAGTTGTTCTAAAGTGTCCACCATAAATACCTATGCATGGCATTTCAAACCATTCCAAGTAAATTCTCATGCGCTACCTTTAAAACCTTCAAAATGCTTCTCAATTTGTGTTAATGTTTTATAGCTCATGAGGAAGTATGTGGTGTTTATCCTTCAACCTTGTCATTTACTCTTGACGGACTTTCATAATGGACTAGTGGCACATCCGCTTATCCAATAAATTTGCAAAAAGAGCTGGCAATGGGGTGCCCAGCCCCGACTAATAACTTCATTAATAATTCTCTTCACATGTTTTGCTCTGATTCATCAGTAAGCAACTTAATTTTGCAAATAGACACTCCTCCATGGTATGAGATTGATGGAAGGCACCCGAGGATTCGGTTAGCCATGGCTTGTGTAAGCAAAGGTTGGGGGGAGTGTCGCCCATAATAAAACTAAAGTACATGTGTAAACAAAAGAGAAGAGGGATGATCTACCCTGCTGGTAGAAATAACGTCCTTCATGGGAGCCGCTCTTGAAAGTCTGGTTGGCGAGGTAGTTGGTGTACCCATTACCATTCGTTGACAACAAAAAGCACCTCTCAAAATAATTTTACTCCTGTTTTAAAAATGAAAAGCTCTAGCGCATGTTAATCCCTGCTTCCCTCTGCGAAGGGTCAATCTTTTACTTTTATGTTGTGTCTCCATCCTTTCTTTGAGCACTTTCTTGAGAGCACAACTGTCATTCTTAGTATAATATGCTTGTCCCAAAATATGATTGACTGTGGTATAACCTTGATGCTTTTATCTTTGACAACCTCTATTTCTAGTCTTTCTATGAACCTCAGAGGTGCCTGAGCATTTATGTTTTGCTGATCAAATATGGGCAAGCGAGATACCACTTTATCATACTCTTTTATGAACATTGCAATCCTGCTTATAGACATGATTCATGATACTTATTATTAATTGTTGGTACCTTTCCATGATTGATATATCTGTTGGATGATCTTATTTGCACGTACCTTATTATGAACTACCTAAGTGTTAGCCATATCATGAGAATATTTACATCATATGAGCAAATGTGTTCGTGAAAGTTCTTTTATCACACTCAGTTGTTAACTGAATTGCTTGAGGACAAGCAATAAGCTAAGCTTGGGGGGAGTTGATACGTCCAAAACGTATCTACTTTCCCGAACACTTTTGCTATTGTTTTGCCTCTAATTTGTGTATTTTGGATACAACTAACACGGACTAACGCTGTTTTCAGCAGAATTGCTCTGGTGTCTTGTTTTTGTGCAGAAATTCAACTTTCGGGAAAATCCTCGGAATTTATATCAATGGGCCTATTTTACCAGAAGACTTAGGGAGCCAGAAGGGCAAGCCAGGTGGAGGCCCGAGGGCCCCACACACCAGGCCGGCGCGGCCTAGGGGGGGGGGGGGCGCCGCCCTAGTGTGTGGCCTCCTCGGCTGGCCTCCGACGCCCCCCTCTGGACTACTTAAAGGGTTCGATCTAAAAATCGCGAGAGAGAAGTCGAAGTCGCCAGAAACCCTCCAGTAAGCCGCCACATCGCGAAACTCCGTCTCGGGGACCAGAAGTCTCTGTTCTGGCACTCCGC